>NC_091289.1:80486651-82982074 GCF_032444005.1 Ranitomeya imitator
ATTCATAATCATGGAGCGCAGCGCTGGACCCCATAACGTCATGTCCGGTGCTGCGTCTCAGGTATACAGAACAACATAGTTTGTTAACCCCTTCAGATCTTATTTGGTACTAGAAGAGGACTAATCATTCGCAAAATTACAAGGGCAATTGTTAGGTAATATAAATGGTCCTAATCAAAATCAATATAGGATGGAGGAGCCAAAAAATCAAAGCATTTACTGATTTAATGAAAAAGGAATTCTACCTGAAAGGGTATTATTTAGTTTATCTTCCAATTATTTAGATAATGGCTTGTGGGACTCCACAGGGAAGACAAGTTATTGGACACATTGGAGAAGTGGTGGGAAAAGGGGATGGTAAGCCTTTTAATATTTGTAAATAATTTCAACACACAATATATGGAAAAGCGCAATAGGAGGAACAGAGGCTTGTTAGATTCCTTTTCTAGTTATTCCCTATACTAATTATCCTATTCTGTCACCTACCTGTCAGTGGAGGTTGGCAACCTAGGATAGAAAAATGAGAGATGGCACCCCCACTCCTCGACGGCTCATCCTTTTATATTCCTAGGTGACCTCATGTGCGAGAATAAAGGAAAAGGAGTTATGAAGTGTTGTGGAATCATCTAGTTTAGTGCCAAAGATAAGCACTGCCTATCTATGGGGGTGGCACCCTATAAAATAGAAGACTTGGCGCCACCACTCGTCAGTAGCTAACCCTATCATAGCTCTACACCGTGTTCAAAATTATTATGTAAATTGTATTTAAGTGTCAAAGATTTAGTTGTTTTGTTTTTCAAATAAACTTGTGGATGGTATTGTGTCTCAGGACTCAATGGATCACTGAAATCAATCTTAAACACATGTAATAATTAGTTTTCCAGGTGATTCTAATTAAAGGAAAACTACTAAAAAATGATGTTCCACATTATTAAGCAGGCCACAGGTTTCAAGCAATATGGGAACTGAAAAGGATCTCTCTGCTGCTGAAAAGCATTAAATAGTGCAATGCCTTGGACAAGGTATGAAAACATTAGATATTTCACGAAAACTTAAGAGTGATCATCAAACTGTGAAGAGATTTGTGACTGTAACAGAGCACAGGCATAGTTCATGTAGATAAAGGCATAAAGAGGATTTTTTTTTGCCAGTCAAATTCATTGGATTAAGAGAGCAGCTGCCACAATACAATTACAAAGCAGCAAACAGTTATTTGAAGCTGCTGGTGCCTCTGGAGTCCCTCGAACCTCAAGGTGTAGGATCCTTCAAAGGCTTACTGTGGTGCATAAACCTACTATTCGGCCACCCCTAAACAGTGTTCACAAGCAGAAATGGTTGCAGTGGGCCCAGACATACCGTATATACTCGAGTATAAGCCGAGATTTTCAGCCCATTTTTTTGGGCTGAAAGTCCCCCTCTCGGCTTATACTCGAGCCATACCCGGGGGTCGGCACGGGAGGGGGAGCAGGGGCTGTGTAATTATACTTTACTGCTCCCGGCGCAGTCCCTGCAGTCCTGCTTCTTCCAGCGCTGTATCTTCTTCCTGTATTGAGCGGTCACATGGCACCGCTCATATACAGTAATGAATATGCGGTTCCACCCCCATAGAGATGGAGCCGCATATTCATTACTGTATATGAGCGGTGACGCTGCCCGCTCAATACAGGAAGAAGATGCAGCGTCGGGGAAGAAGCAGGGACGCAGCGCCAGGACCAGGTAAGGATACGGCGAGGGGGAGCGCTGCGCTGCGCGATAGTCACCTGCTCCTCGATCCGGGTGTCGCTCTGTCTTCAGCAGTGACGCTCAGGTAAGAGGGCGCGGTGACGTAGTCAGTGCGCTCCCTCTGCTGAGCGTCAGTGCCGAAGACGGAGCCGCACGAGGAGCAGGTGACAGTGCCGGGGTCCTGAACGAAGAGAGGCGAGTATGTGATTTTTTTTTTTATGTCAGCCACAGCATATGGGCCAAGTGACTGTCCAGAGCATCTTATGGGGCCATAACCCTTGTGCAGCACTATATGGGGCAAGTGGCTGTGCAGAGCATCTTATGGGGCCATACTTGTGCAGCATTATATGGGGCAAGTAGCTGTGCAGAGCATCTTATGGGGCCATACTTGTGCAGCATTATATGGGGCAAAGATAGGAGAACCATGAGCCAAAAAGTAGCCAAAAGAATATACCCAAAATATAAACTTTATTGAAAACACTTAATTTCCAAAAACATAGTATTACCATATAAGTAAAAGTGACAAATTAGTGACTAAATCCGTTGGTACAATAGTAACCATGAATCATAGACCGGGACAATAACACAGTGGATTACTGACTCATAAGCATGCAGCAAACGTGCTGCCAGCAAGTGCACACAAAAGCATTTGCTACTGTTCAAACAGCCAGGCTTCCCTGAGGAAGCGGCAACTATTGAACGCGAAACGCGCATTGGGGTATGTAACCGGGATCCAGACGGGACCTCTACTCCACTCCACTCCACATGGGTAATTAGATTTTCTGTATATGCAGTGTGTGCACATTAGTTTACGGCCATTACCATAGCACTTATCTATGCGCTTAGTGTCGAGCAACCCTGGATGGTCCAGATGGAGTAGTGGAAGGTTGGTGGGTGGACACCATGTTCCAACAAGGCTGTGGTGTCAGCAAGGAGGTGGAGGAGTCATGTTTTGGGTCGGAATCATGGGGAAACAGCTGGTAGGGCCCTTTAAGGTTCCTGAAGGTGTGAAAATGACCTCTGCAAAGTACCGTATTTTTAGGACTATAAGACGCACTTCTTCCCCCCAAAAATTGGGAGGAAAATGGGGGGTGCGTCTTATAGTTCGAATACAGGCTTACCGATTGGTTGCGGCGGGAGAGGTGCGGGGATGCTGAGGCGTGGTGAGCGGTAAGTCGTGCACCTGAGCAGGGTCCCTTCCACAGGTGAGGTGACGCCCGGTATCCAAGGCGAGCAGCAGAGCCGGATGAATCACGGCTATCTCGGTGGCGGCAGCCATCTTCCTGAGGCCGTACGTGCACAGATTGAGTTCTTTGCTTCCTGGGGCTTCGGGAAAATGGCTGCGGGAGGCTGCACGTGCGCAGATTGAGATCGCGGTGGCCATTTTCCTGAAGCAGAGTTCACAGATTGAGATCTCGGCTTCAGGAAAATGGCTGCGGCCTCCGGAAGATGGACGCCGCCACCGAGAAACCGGTGATTAACCTGGCTCTGCTGCTCGCCTTGGATACCGGGCGACGATGTCACCTCACCTGGGGAGGTGACCGCACCTCTGCCGCCGCCACACCACTGCCGCAACCCCCCCATGGACACCAGGCTGCGGCATCGCTCACCTAAGCAGGAAGGGACCCTGCTTTTGCACACCGTACCGCCCACCGCACCTCTGCCGCCACCATGCCTCCTGTGACCCTGCTCTGCCACCACCAGCCATCAGGTAAGATACCTTAAATTTGGACAATAAGATGGACCCCCAAATAAAAATAAATTGCAGCCGACAGCACTTCAACGACGGAGTGCACGTTCCGATCCAATCACAGTCCAGTACAAAAAAGGAACAGCATCCCATCCAGGTGATGAAAAATTAAGAGCCCTGTTGAGGGCAGAGCAAAGTACTGCAGTGCGCAGGCGCCGGGCCTCTCTGACCTTTCCGGCGCCTGCGCACTGCAGTACTTTGCTCTACCCTCAACAGGGCAGACAAAGTACACCTGCGCTGGAGCCGCGGCGTGAAGACCAGAAGAGGACGTCATGGAATGAAGATAGGAGGTGCCGGAGCGGACCTGAGACACCCATTTGACCAGACCGCAGCGGGACCGCCCCTGGGTGAGTATAATCTAACCTCTTTTTCTCCTCTTTCAGAATACATCGGGGGCTTATCTACAGCATTACAGAATGCTGTAGGTAAGCCCCTGATGCTGGTGAGCTTACCTCACCATCGATTTTGGGGGTGACAGGTTCCCTTTAAAACATATCAAATGTTTAGAAATTCTACTGTGCCTAATAATTTGGAACAGTTCATTTTGAGTTTTTATTCATTTTGGAGATTATATTGTTATCATTGGGAGGTTTCTTCAATAAAATTTGATGTATAATCTAACGGGTGATGACTTTTATTACACTGACTGTCATTTGCATCGACCATTTAGGAAAATCCGAGAAAAATATCATTTGCATAATAATTTGGAACACGGTGTATTACTTTACAGGAAACTTTAGGTGAGGGTCTCATTAATACCTACAGGTGCCTGTGTTTTGAGAAGATAGATACATTTTGTTTCGTGCTGCAATAGGGCCTGGTCCCAGTAACCCCCTTTTGGGTGCATTGATCCTGTCAATCCCCATGAATTTCAGATCACAGCTTTTTCCATCATGTTTCACATTCATGTGTCAAGCCAGGGGGGTCTCTCTTACAAAGTGATGTCCGTTCTCCTACTCATCTTCTGAATTTGCGTATCATTTTGCCTATATATTCTAGGCCACATGGGAAAACTGCTCTGTAAATCAAACCTTTTGTTCGACAGTTGATGAAATGGTATATTTGATACTCCTTTCCGGTGATATTGCTGCGGAAATTTGCTCCTGTTTGTATAACGGGGCATGCTACACAGCCACTACATTTGTAACATCCCTTGAGATGGTTAGCTAACCAAGTCTCTTTTCTCCGTGGGGTGTAGTGGCTGTGTACTAGTCTATCCGTATTGATTTCCCTTTTTGAAAAGTGATTCTTGGATATGGACAACCAATTCTACAATGTCCTTGTCCATATAAAAAATGAGCCAATGTTTTGGGAAAATTTCCCGAGCTTGGTGTGCACCATTATTGTATGTTGTGATAAATCGATATGTAAGAGTTTCATCATTTTTAGGAGTTGGTACCAGCAGTTTGCTTCTGCTGGCTTTTTCAACCTGTCCTGCATCCCCTCCACCATGTCTGCCCTGGAACCCTCTAACGCCCATGATCAGAGCACTCCCATCCCTCCGGAGTGGGCTGTTGCCATGTAACAGTCGGTCTCAGACCTGACAAAAGTTTCACAGTCCCTGGTCCAAGTCCTGGAGCGACTTCCACATTTGTCTACTGCCACCAGTGCTCCAAACACCTCTCACGGTGATTCGCATGCACCACCTGACTGCAACCTTCACAGGGACAAATTGGGTACAAAGCAAGTAGCCGTCTCTTTCCAGGTCTTCCTCTAGTTCTCCGGTCCCTCTGCACCCTCCTGGATGCATTCCTCACCCCATGCCCGCTCCTCTGAGGCGACATTTGGGTTGGATGTGGATTCCCAGTTTGAGTCTGAGTCCAGTACGGACCAGACCTCAAAGATACAGGATATGGTCAATATTCTTATCTTGGCAATTACCCAAATTATGAACTTTAAGTAGGATGAGGCATCTGTTCAGGCGCACTCTGTTCCCTTCAAACAGGTAAAACATCCTTCACGGAATTTCCCTAATCACAGGGAATTTAAAGCGTTTATGTCTAAACACTGGGAACACCCTGAAAATTGCTTCCCAGGAAGGAAGTAGCTAATCATTATCGTTCACTATTGGCCCAGACCTTGTTGATAAATGGGCATAATCTCTTAATGTGGTTCCGCCGGTTTCTCACCTGTCTTTTAGGACAGTCTTGTCTCTACCGGACGGTGTGTCAGTTAAGGATTCTATGGATAGACAGATTGAATCCTTGGGTAAGTTAGCCTTTGAAGCAGCCTCCCTCTGTCCCATATTTGCCTCCACCTGGGTGGCAAAGCCCATGTCTACCTGGGCAAGAATGCTTCCTCAGGGTATTCTAGCGGCAGCTTCTGTGGATGAGATGGCAGGTCAGATTGTCCATGCCAGCAAATATCTTTTGACCGCTTCCTCAGATGCGGCCGGTTCTGCCAGGGCTACCAGCAACATCGTTGCTATACGCCACATTCTCTGGTTGAAAGCGTGGAATGAAGATCTACCGTCAAAAAAGTCCCTCATTGGCCTTGCCTTCCAAGGCTCTAGACTTTTTGGGTCCAAACTGGATCAAATAATTTCCAATGCTACCTGCGGAAAAAGCACCTCCCACCCCCAGTTCAAGTCTAAACGTCTGTGTAATAAAGAGGTGACTTCAATTTAGTTCCTTTTGGCCCTTCTCTGTGTCAGGGACTTCCGTCCAGTCTTCAGGGTCCTGCGCCACCAGGTTCTCCTTGGCGTGACGGGTCACCCCCACCCGAGTATTTCTCCAGGGTGGGAGGCCGGCTTTCTTCTCTTCCAGGAAGTATGGTTGTCATTAGTCGACTATGCCTGGGTCAGAGAGATAGCCACGTTCCGTTACAAAATTGACTTTTCCTCCTCCCAGGAAAACGTTTTTCTGTTCCACCCGCTGAAATATCTGTCTCAGGCCCCAGCGGTTCTTCAGGCCGTCTCTTCCCTATTACGCACAGGAGTAATCGTACCTGTTCCACGGACCGAACATTTTTCGGGCTTCTACTGCAATCTTTTTGTAGTCACAAAGAGAGATGGATCGCTCCATCTGATTTTGGACCTCATGCGATTGAACCGTCACGTTCGAATCCATCTTTTCAGGATGGAGTCCCTATGTTCGGTAATCGCCTCCAGGGAACCCGGAAAATTTCTTTGTTTTGTAGACGTACAGGATGCTTATCTTCACATTCATGTTTGTGTTCAGCATCAGATTCTTATGGTTTGCGATCCAGGAGGATCACTGTTCGCTCCAAGGGATTCTCACAATTCCTTACTTGGGCGATCGTCTGATCAAGGGGCCCTCCCGCCGAGACTGCGACCAGAGTCTTCAGATCACCCTGGACACTCTGGTCTGCATCTGCTGACTTGTCATCAGAGAGAAGTCCACCCTGACCCCAGCTCAGCATCTGGTGTTTCTGGGCATGAGGTTTGGCACGGCCCAAGCCAGCATCTTCCTTCCAAAGGAGAAGTTGTTATCCCGTTCACAGGGGCTCAACACTCTAAATCGACTGGCTCCCCTCCCCCTGTGGTCCTGCATGAGAGTTCTGGGGAAGATGATTGCTGCCATGAAAGCCATGCTCTTTGCCCAGTTCCATACCTGTCCACTTCAGCTGGCCCTACCTGAGCTCCTGCCTCTCAAGGTGAGGCAGTCCCTACTTGGTGAACGCTATCCCCATCAGTCCTACAAGGGAAGTTCTTCCTCTCCGGTAGTGGGTCATCACCACCGACGCCAGTCTCCTCGGTTGGGGAGTGGTCTTTCTTCATCAGCGCAGGGTCGCTGGAACGCCCAAGAAGCCGCTCTCCCCTTCAATTTCCTGGAGATCAAGGCAATTTTCTTTGCCCTTCATTGCTGGAAGACCCTCCTCGCAGGCCAGCCAGTCCGCATACAGTCGGTCGGACAACACCACTGCCGTGGCTTTCATCCATCAAGGTGGGACCAACAACAAACAGGTTATGGTACAGGTAACCAGAATTCTGCGATGAGCGGAACGTCACGTTCCCTCCCTATCAGCCGTTCACATTCCAAGAGTGGAAAATTGGGCAGCTGATTCTACGAGCCATCAAGGTCTTGCATCGGGCGAGTGGTCACTCTGTCCTGCCTTTTTCAACCAGATATGCCAGAAATGGGCACACTGGACGTTGACATGATGGATGAACCATAAGGTTCCTCAGTACATAACCGGGTCCCACGATCCCTAGCCATCGGTTGCGATGCTCCAGTAATCCTGTGGTCACATTTCCAACTGCCTTTTCTTTTTCCGTCCCTCCCCTTGATTCCGAGAATCGTGAAAAAGATACAGGCAGAAGGGATTCACGTAATCCTGATAACTCCAGACTGGCCAAGACGGGCCTGGTACGTGGAGCTGGTGAACATGCTCATGGTTGCTCCCTGGAGGCTTCCAGACTGTCCGAATCTTCTTTTGCAAGGCCCCCCTCTTCCACCAGAGTTCACCGTCTCTAAGCTCAACGCCATGGCCGTTGAGGCCACAGTTCTAAGAGAGGCTGTTTTTTCCCATCAAGTCATTCAGACCATGATTAGGGCGAGAAAACCAGCATCCTCGTTTATCTACCACAGATACTGGAAGTCCTTCTTCCGCTGGTGTGAGGACAACAATTTTGTTCCTATGTCCTTTCCCTTCCTTCCATCCTTGGTTTTCTACAAGCGGGTCTTGATGCGGGTCTATCATTCAGTAATCTTAAGGATCAAGTTTCCGCTCTGTCAATTCTTTTTCAATATTGCATTTAAAGGGAAATTCGTAGTTAAAATTCCACGCTGCCACTGGGATGAATTTCAGGAGAATGTAGTTGAATAAAACCACTGTGAATCAACCACATTCTTCTGAAATTCATCCCAGCGGCAGCACCGAATTTTAACTACGAATTTCCCTTTGAATGCAGGAAAGAAATATATATTGGTACCGTGTTAGTCAGTGGATAGAAAAATCTGTGTAGTCTCGAAAGCTTGCAATTTGTTACCATCTTTTCAGTTAGCCATTAAAAGGTATCAACCACTGAGGACTCTCAATTCTAAATATTTTCCTTTGAATGCAGTACTTTCTCTGGTCATTGAAGACCTGTGGATCTGCAGCAGCTGCTATCTTTATGCTCTTATCTCATCCTAATCAGGTGAGCAAATCTCTCCTGTGTAATGGGGATAAGACCCTATTGCGCTCTTTGTCTCCCCATTTTTTTGCAATAATTATTTTTCAATGAAATCTGGCGTCTCATTCCCCGGTAAAGACTTTTCTTCAAGGAGTAGCCCACCTGTCATCTCCTTATCGTTCCCCGATAGATCCTTGGGATCTTAACCTTGCCCTTGGTGTACTCTAGCGCAGGGGTCCCCAACTCCAGTCCTCAAGGCCCACCAACAGGTCATGTTTTCAGGATTTCCTTTGCATTGCACAGGTGATGCAATTATTACCTGGGCAAGACTAAGGAAATCCTGAAAACATGACATGTTGGTGGGCCTTGAAGACTGGAGTTGGGGACCCCTGCTCTAGCGTGCTCCTTTTTGAGCCCAATCAGGACATTCAGTTTCCTCTTCTGTCATGGAAAGTTGCCTTCTTAATTGCTATTACGGCCATCATGAGTGTTTCTGAGTTAGCGGCATTATCCTGCCGTTCTACGTTCCTGATTCTACATCAGGACAAGGTAATTATCAGACCTGTTCCTTCCTTTCTATCTAAGGTGGCCTTTTCTTTTAACATTAATGAAGACATTGTCCTTCCTTCTCTATGTCCTCCTTCAGTCCATTCCCTGAAGAACTCCTTCCTGGGCAGTTTGTCACTAGGCCTCGGCTTTACAGACTTGTAAGGCCGCGACCTGGTCGTCATTGCACACCTTCGCGTTGTCTTACAGGGTTCATACTCATGCCTCCTCTGATGCAGGCCTAGGAAGAACGGTGCTGCAGGTGGCGGTTTACGCATCGGCCGACCTAAGTCTTGTTTTTTTTTCTTTGTATTCTTTCTGTTCCCACCCCTGGGGACTGTTTTAAACGTCCAATGGTTACTTGTGTCCCCCAATGAAGCGATAAAGAAAGAAGAATTTTTGGTACTCATCGTAAAATCTTTCTTGGAGCCTTCATTGAGGGACACAGCACTCTCCCTAATTGTTTGGGTCTAAGTGCATTGGGTTGGTACACATGTTGAGTTTTGGTTGCTTCTCCTACTCTTTTAGCACTAACCGAGATACTTTGTGCCTGTCGGTGGGTGTTTACTGCGGAGGAGGAGCTATTCCCTTTTTTTTGCCTAGTGTCAACTTCCTAGTGACAGCAGCACACACCCATGGTTACCTTTATCCCCCAATGAAGGCTCCAAGAAAGATTTCACGGTGAGTACCAATAATACTTCTTTTGGTAACACTGGTTTTACAAGTGAAACACAATTTTGACATGCACAGTTACATAAATAATGTTTTTAAAAGACTTCTATCAATAAAGTTCAACTGAGGGATGGAGAAAAGATAACGGTGATGGGCTATATGCACAATCCAGTCTCTCCCAGAAGGAACTATTCTTTCCCTCTTGTAGAAAGAAGCTGTGCGGAAAACCACACACAGTAGATTCACCCTATTTAAGGAGGAGAGAAAAAGTAAAAAGTGTTGCTCATCTAGGGGACTGCATGATGCCCTTGTTTGGAATTCCACTTACTGCTACCTCCTGGCTGTGGGGAGTCCCTAGGTAAAAATTCACCATATAGGGAATAAAAGCACTTTAAATATAGGCTCTTGCAGCAAGGTAGTTCGTTGAGGGTTGTTATATTCAGATGTTTTCAACTCTGTAGCGGCATTTTTTTTATGACTTGAAAAAGACGCCGGTATTTCGTTGAAACAGATAGTCTGAATATGAGAAACCTCATTGAACTACCTTTCAGCAAGAGACTCTTTTCTATCCAAAAAGCCTATCTTCGAAAGTGCTTTTATTAGGCTGGTTTCACATTTGCGTTTAAAAACGCAGCATTTTTAACGCAAACGCATTTGTTGAAAAAACGCATTTAAACGCTGCGTTTTTTAGACGCATGCGTTTTTGCATGTTTTAAAACAAACACGGCGTTTTGACGCGTTTACATGCATTTTTTCCTGCGTTTGCGTTTTTGAAACGCATGATGAGAAGTGTGTGACAGCTGCCAATCATCAAAATCAACTAGAAAACCCACTATAAACAGAAATAGTTAGGGTTAGGATCCCTAGTAACCCTAGGGACCCTAACCCTAGGGATCCTAACCCTAGGGACCCTAACCCTAGGGATCCAAACCCTAACCCTAGTGATCCTAACCCTTAGGGTTAGGTTTAGGATCCTTAGGGTTAGGGTTGGGGGGTGGCTTATCAGTGTGTATTCTTGTGTTTTTCTATTAAAACGCATGCAAACGCATGTGCTTAAAACGCATGCGTTTACATAGACATCAATACGTTTTTTTCCGCAAAAAAACGCAGCTAGAAATTACTACATGTTGCATTTCTGCAACAAAACGCATGCATAGAAACGACGCATGCGTTGTCAAAACGCGGCAAAACGCATGCAAAAAACGCATGCGTTTTTAATGTTAAGTATAGGAAAAAAACGCATGCGTTTTTTTGCGCTAAAACGCAGCGGCAAAAAACGCAAATGTGAAACCAGCCTTACCTATATGGTGAATCTTTCACTCTTGATTACAATTGTCGATTTGCTCTACCAAAAATTCAGAAATCAACCCCTTCCCGACCTTTGACGCCATGTAGGCGTCATGAAAGTTGGTGCCAATCCGACCCATGACGCCTATGTGGCGTCATGGAAAGATCGCGTCCCTGCAGATCGGGTGAAAGGGTTAACTCCCATTTCACCCGATCTGCAGGGACGGGGGAGTAGTAGTTTAGCCCAGGGGGGGTGGCTTCACCCCCCCCCCCGTGGCTACGATCGCTCTGATTGGCTGTTGAAAGTGAAACTGCCAATCAGAGCGATTTGTAATATTTCACCTACTAAAACTTGTGAAATATTACAATCCAGCCATGGCCGATGCTGCAATATCATCGGCGATGGCTGGAAACACTAATGTGCTCCCACCCCACCGATCGCCCCCCCAATTCTCTGATCAGTCCTATGCACTGCTCCGTCCTGTGCTCCGCTCCCCCCGTGCTCTTGTCCGCTCCCCCCTGTGCTCCGATACAACCCCCCTGCACTCCGATCCACCCCCCGTGCACTCCGATCCACCCCCGTGCTCCGATCCACCCCCTGTGCTCCGATCCACCCCCCTGTGCTCCGATCCACCCCCCCCGTGCTCCGATCCACCCCCCCATGCTCCGATCCCCCCAGCCCATGCTCCCCCCCACCCTATCATACTTACCGATCCTCCCAGGGTCCGTCCGGCCGGCAGATTCGTTCCAAAGTGCATTTTGATCACTGAGATATAACCTATCACAGTGATCAAAATAAAAAAAATAGTAAATGACCCCCCCCTTTGTCACCCCCGTAGGTAGGGACAATAAAAAAATAAAGAATTTTTTTTTTCCCACTAAGGTTAGAATAGGGTTAGGGTTAGGGTTTCGGTATGTGCACACGTATTCTGGTCCTCTGCGGATTTTTCCGCTGCGGATTTGATAAATCCGCAGTGCTAAACCGCTGCGGATTTATGGCAGATTTACCGCGGTTTTTCTGCGCATTTCACTGCAGTTTTACAACTGCGATTTTCTATTGGAGCAGTTGTAAAACCGCTGCGGAATCCGCAGAAAGAAGTGACATGCTGCGGAATGTAAACCGCTGCGTTTCCGTGCAGTTTTTCTGCAGCATGTGTACAGCGATTTTTGTTTCCCATAGGTTTACATTGAACTGTAAATTCATGGGAAACTGCTGCGGATCCGCAGCGTTTTCCGCAGCGTGTGCACATACCTTTAGAATTAGGCTATGTGCACACGGTGCGGATTTGGCTGCGGATCCACAGCGGATTGGCCGCTGCGGATTCGCAGCAGTGTTCCATCAGGTTTACAGTACCATGTAAACATATGGAAAACCAAATCCGCTGTGCCCATGGTGCGGAAAATACAGCGCGGAAACGCTGCGTTGTATTTTTCGCAGCATGTCAATTCTTTGTGCGGATTCTGCAGCGTTTTACACCTGTTCCTCAATAGGAATGCACAGGTGAAATCCGCACAAAAAACACTGGAAATCCGCGGTAAATCCGCAGGTAAAACGCAGTGCCTTTTACCCACGGATTTTTCAAAAATGATGCTGAAAAATCTCACACGAATCCGCAACGTGGGCACATAGCCTTAGGGTTAGGGTTGGAATTAGGGTTGTGGTTAGGGTTGTGATTAGGGTTATGGCTACAGTTGGGATTAGGGTTAGGGGTGTGGGGGGGTTAGTGTTGGAGGTAGAATTGAGGGGTGACCAATGTTTAGGCACATCAGGGGTCTCCAAACGCAACATGGCGCCACCATTGATTCCAGCCAATCTTGTATTCAAAAAGTCAAATGGTGCTCCCTCACTTCCGAGCCCCGACGTGCGCCCAAACAGTGGTTTACCCCCACATATGGGGTACCAGCATACTCAGGACAAACTGCGCAACAATTACTGGGGTCCAATTTCTCCTGTTACCCTTGTGAAAATAAAAAAATGCTTGCGAAAACATCATGTTTGAGGAAAGAAAAATGATTTTTTATTTTCACGGCTCTGCGTTGTAAACGTCTGTGAAGCACTTGGGGGTTCAAAGTGCTCACCACACATCTAGATAAGTTCCTTGGGGGTCTAGTTTCTAAAATGGGGTCACTTGTGGGGGGTTTCTACTGTTTAGCCACATCAGGGACTCTGCAAACGCAACGTGATGCCCGCAGAGCATTCCATCAAAGTCTGCATTTCAAAACGTCACTACTTCACTTCCGAGCCCCGGCATGTGCCCAAACAGTGGTTTACCCCCACATATGGGGTATCACCGTACTCAGGAGAAACTGGACAACAAATATTGGGGTCAAATTTCTCCTGTTACCCTTGGGAAAATTAAAAAATTCTGGGCTAAATAATTATTTTTGAGGAAAGAAAACGTATTTATTATTTTCACGGCTCTGCGTTATAAACTTCTGTGAAGCACTTGGGGGTTCAAAGTGCTCACCACACATCTAGATAAGTTCCTTTCGGGGTCTAGTTTCCAAAATGGGGTTACTTATGGGGGGTTTCTACTGTTTAGCCACATCAGGGTCTCTGCAAACGCAACGTGACGTGACGCAGAGCATTCCATCAAAGTCTGCATTTCAAAACGTCACTACTTCACTTCCGAGCCCCGACATGTGCCCAAACAGTGGTTTACCCCCACATATGGCATATCAGCGTACTCAGGAGAAACTGGACAACAACTTTTGGGGTCAAATTTCTCCTGTTACCCTTGGGAAAATAAAAAATTGCAGGCTAAAAAATCATTTTTGAGAAAATAAATTTTTTTTTTATTTTCATGGCTCTGCGTTATAAACTTCTGTGAAGCACTTGGGGGTTCAAAGTCCTCACCACACATCTAGATTAGTTCCTTTGGGGGTCTAGTTTCCAAAATGGGGTCATTTGTGGGGGATCTCCAATGTTTAGGCACACAGGGGCTCTCCAAACGTGACATGGTGTCCGCTAATGATTGGAGCTAATTTTCCATTTAAAAAGCCAAATGGCGTGCCTTCCCTTCTGAGCCCTGCCGTGCGCCCAAACAGTGGTTTACCCCCACATATGGGGTATCAGCGTACTCAGGACAAACTGGACAACAACATTTGGGGTCCAATTTCTCCTATTACCCTTGGCAAAATAGGAAATTCCAGGCTAAAAAATCATTTTTGAGGAAAGAAAAATTATTTTTTATTTTCATGGCTCTACGTTATAAACTTCTGTGAAGCACCTGGGGGTTTAAAGTGCTCAATATGCATCTAGATAAGTTCCTTGGGGGGTCTAGTTTCCAAAATGGGGTCACTTGTGGGGGAGCTCCAATGTTTAGGCACACAGGGGCTCTCCAAACACGACATGGTGTCCGCTAACAATTGGAGCTAATTTTCCATTCAAAAAGTCAAATGGCATGGGCGTGGCCTAACTGCCGATGGAGTAGGTCGCACAGAGCGGGAGCTCCGCAGCCAGGAACCTTAAAGCGGCCCACATCTACCTCCTCGGCGTTCTCGTTCACCTCCGCGATATCGGTACCGGTTCCCGGTGCGGTGGTGAGTGTATGGGGAAATCTAAAGTGGGCGCCCGTGATCCCTCCAAAAGAATTCCTGATTTCTTTGCGGCCACCCCACAGCCACCGCCGAAATCCAAGATGGCGCCGTCCTCCCCCAGGCCTTCCCGCTCTTCGCAACGCAACGCTCAAGCATCGCAATCAAGTGGTGCAGCGTTGCATTCAGGCGGAGCAGCGTCGCACTCAGACGCTGCGGCGTCGGATTCAGCTGACGGTCCGGTGACTGCTGCTCTCCTCAAGGGCCTACTTGGAGACCTCAGAACCTCCATTCAAGAGGATATGTGCACTATGCTGGCTGAACTAAGAGGGGAGGTGGTGGAGCTGGGTAATCGCACTGACCGCCTGGAACGCAAGATGGCGGAGCTGGTCTCTTCCCATAACGAACTCTGGGACGCTCATGAGACCCTGCAAACCCTGGCCACTAAAACCCACTCTAAAGCCCTGGACCTGGAAGATAGGTCCAGGAGAAATAACGTCAAACTCAGAGGCATTGAGGAATCTGTCCTTGTAGGGGATTTGAAGCTATTTTTGCAGGACTTTATGGCTGCAGCTCTCCCTCAGTTTGCTCCAAAGGATATCATAATTGACCGTGTGCACAGGATCCCTAAACCGTCTGGCCTGGGTCCCTCCGTCCCAAGAGACGTGCTGGCACGCATACACTTCTACGAAATGAAGGAAGATTTTCTCCAAACTCTAAGGAAGAATCCAACCCTCCCTGAAAGATTTGCACGCATCTCTGTTTTTCCAGATCTCTCCCCGGGTACTTTGGCCCTTCGGAGGGCCTTTGCCCCCTATACTACTATCCTCAGAGAGAAAGGCATCCAGTACCGCTGGGGGTTTCCTACCAAGCTCCTCATCCGCAAAGATGGATCGATCACCACCTGCCGCACTCCGTCTCACGCAGCTTCCGCTCTCTCCAAATGAGGACTCTCAACTCCTGACTCTCCGGTCTGTGACCCTTTCAAGGCCTGGAGGTGGCGGAGGTTCCAGGGCCCGCATTACACCAGACTGGGAGGTGGCCTGAGCCCACTGCATCTATGGTTCCTGGCTATTTTCCCGCACGGATTTACTTTGTTTTCCTTTTTCTTGTTTTTAAGCTGCGCTGGTCCCTCTTTCGAGTGTATCCGCAGCATTTGTTTGCCCCATAGGTGAACTGTTTTTTTGATTCTCACCTTTTGGACTCAGGGTATCCCTGAATGGACCTCGGTCCACTGGTTTATTTGTTATTTGTCGTATGTCTTGTTTGTGCCCTCCCTTCTCTTTCTTCCCTTCTTCCAGTCTTCCCACATGTATGCTCTAGGTTACTGGCCACATGTCTTCTATTCTCATACACAGGTTATCGGTGTCCAGATGATTGCAAAACTGTTTACATGACCTCATTATGAGTATCTCGTTGTATTCAATCAATGTTAATGGTCTCAACTCTCCGGGCAAGAGGTCTGTTGTGTGGCGTCAGTTGGGCAAATCCCGCCATGATATTTTGTGTCTTCAGGAAACACACTTGCTGGAATGTGATAATCCCAGAATGCATTCAGGTTTATACCCGCACCAATTTTTTGCTAACGGCCCATCAAAAAAGGCGGGAGTAGCCATTTTCTTTAGCAGGGCCAACTCCTTTCAGCTGGTTCGCTCTATTGCGGATCCGCTGGGTAGGTTCATTGTGGTTCTATGCCTTATTAACAATGCACCCTACACCATTGCCTCGATCTATGCCCCTAATGTAGGGCAGCTCAAGTTTCTGGAGGGGGTTTTCAAAATTCTACACGACGTCCAACATGGTCACAAACTGATTGCTGGTGATTTCAATGCTCCAATGTCTAGGGATTTGGAGTGCTCTGCCTCCTCCCTGTCAAGATGCGAAGCAGGTCCTCTGACTAATTCTTTCAACCTACATGATATCTGGAGATATCTGCATTGCGGCGAGAGAAACTACACGTTCTTGTCTCCCAGGCACGGCTCCTACAGCAGGATTGATTTTGTGCTGGTGAATGACGTGGCTCTTCCTCATTGCATCTCAGCAGATATAGGCAGTATCACCTGGTCGGATCATGCCCCGGTGTCCCTTACTCTAAAAGACCCCTTGGCCATCAGGCCTCCCGCACACTGGCGTCTCAACGCCCATCTCCTTGCTGACCAATCCAACTCCCAGGGCATTGAGGAGGCCTTGCGGGAATTTTTTGCTTCCAATGATACCCCTGACATATGTGACGACACCCTTTGGTTTGCCCACAAGGCGGTAATTAGGGGTTGCCTCATTAAGATGGCAGCAATGGCCAAAAGAAAGTATAATGCAGCTCTCCAATCTGCCCTAGATGAATTAACTCATCTCGAGACGGCTTACAAACTATCCCCTACACCAGCGCTTTTCTCTGATCTCTCTACAGCTCGCATGCATGTCCGCAACCTGCTCCTCCATAAAGCTGAGAAGACTCTGAGGAAAACTAGAGCTAAATTTTATGCAATGGGGGACCGAGCGGGTGCTGTTCTGGCTAGACGTGTTAGGAGGAGAGAGGCTCAATCCAAGATCCCATTCTTGCTCAGGACTGACGGTTCCCAGGTGTGCAACCCTATTCATATTGCTGAGGAGTTTGCATCTTATTATTCCTCTCTCTATGACCTCGGGTCTGACCCAGGGATTCCCCAGCCTTCGCGGGAGTCAATTTTGGTATTCTTGGAGAAGGCTAATCTCCCCTCGGTCACTTTGGAGCAGCTCTCTTTCCTAAACTCCCCCATTGTCGAGCCTGAGCTTACGCAGATTGTCAGAGAGGCCAATAAGGGTTCCTCCCCTGGGCCAGATGGCTTTTCTTTACTATGCCCAGTTTTTTTCTGTCCTCTCCCCTTATCTTTTGTGCCTTTTTAATAATTGGTTGTCGACAGGCAGTATTAGGGCTGAGGGGTTGGAGGCTTCCATAGCGACTCTCCCCAAACAAGGGAAACCCCCAACATCTCCGGGGAACTTCCGCCCGATAGCACTCTTAAACTGCGACGTTAAGATTTATGCAAAAATCTGGGCCAACAGATTATTCTCAGTGCTCCCTAGCCTCATTCACCCAGACCAAGTTGGGTTTGTTCCTGGCAGACAGACCAGGGATGGCACCAGGTGCCTGATAGATCTTTTGGATGTGGTGGAGAGGGGTGGCCTCCCCAGTGTATTTCTGTCGCTAGATGCCGAAAAAGCGTTCGACAGGGTGCACTGGGGATATATTGAACTCATACTGGAGAAATTTGGGCTCATCGGGCAAATTGGTAGAGCGGTCATGGCATTATATTCCAACCCCTGTGCGTCGGTTCGATCGGCGGGTTTTGGGTCTCGGACATTTCCCATTCGGAATGGTATGCGTCAGGGCTGCCCCCTCTCCCCTATCATCTTTGCTCTGGTCATGGAGCCCTTGGCTGCAATGGTCAGGCAAAGTGCGGACATAAAGGGAATTGTGGTGGGGGGAACTAAACATAAAATTGGTCTCTATGCCGACGATGTGGTATTGACCTGCACCTCACCTTTAACCTCGTTGAACGCGATCACCTCCATTTTAACTGAGTTCTCGGCGGTCTCATACTACAAACTTAATTTGACCAAATCCACAATCTTTCCCCTTTTTCTCCCGGTTCCCCTCCAGATCCAAATTCAATCACAATACGCGTTCATTTGGGCTCCCCTGGGCTTCACGTACCTAGGTATCAAGATAACTAGGTTAGACAATATAGTTCGCGCTAATTGTGAGGGAACTCTTGTGGAGGTCAGGAAGGGCATGGATCATTTATCGAATGTGTCGCTCTCATGGATGGCCCGCATACAAACTACTAAAATGCTGTTCCTACCTAAAATTGTGTATCTCTTCCCTTGCCTCCCCCTTTCTATCCCCGCGAAGTTTATTTCAGCTTTTCAATCGCTTATAGATCGGTTTATTTGGAACAAGAAGCCACACAGGGTCAGGCGTCGGATTATGTCCCTACCGTACTCTGTGGGTGGGCTGGGCGCTCCTGCGGTACAGTCTTACTATAGGGCGGCGATCCTTGAGCCCCTTAAAATATGGTGGGAGGGGAACTCATGCTTGCCCTGGTTCCTTATTGAGTCCCACTTTGCCCCCCAAAACTCGCTTAAACTACTCTTAGAACTTCAGCTGCTTCGGGTTCCTCTTGTGGGCCCTTGTCTCCGCTCTATCAGGAATGCTGCTAAACTCTGGGCGCTGCTTAGCTCCTCCCATTTGGGATTCATGTATGATTATGTCTCTTTGCAGGCTTTGGAGTATGCTATCGGGCACATTTCTCTTTCCTCCTGGAGAAGTCCTGGGGTGCTCCGGGTGGCGGACCTATTTGGCTCAGATGGTCTTCTGTCATTTGAGGACCTCTCAGGGAGATTCTCCCTAAATATCACTGACTTTTTCCAATATCTTCAGCTCCGTAGCTTTCTCAGGTCACGTCGGTCGTTCGGGGCGCCCCCGCCTTTAACAGAGGACCCGGCTCATAGGTTCTTCAGACCAGCCACTATATTGCCCCATGGCATCTCCATTATCTACATAGCCCTCATATCCTATGGTTCCACTGACAAATTTCAATTTATGACTTCCTGGGAGTCCTCGCTGGGCTTTGAGGCCTCCCTGGAGGATTGGCAGTTTGCAATGATACATCCCTCTAAATTCTCCTCATGTATTGGCCACTTGGAACAGGTGAAAAAGATACAACTACATTGGTACATTACCCCCGTCCGCTTGGCGAGGTTTTCCCCGTCTTCCTCCCCTCTCTGTTGGAAGGGATGTGGCGCCTTGGGGTCCTCCTCCCATGTTTGGTGGTCGTGCCCGCAGATTCAGGCTTTCTGGCGCGAGGTGGAGGCATTGATTACCGATCTGACTCATCTCCCCCTGGCGCTGAGTGGTCAGCTCGCTGTCCTGGGCATTTCCCTCATCGATCTCCCCTCCCCTCTCCGGCCCATAGTCTCTAATGTCCTAGTTGCCGCCAGACAATGCATTGCGAAACATTGGAAGTCCTCGGATCTCCCTTCCAGAGCCGAACTGATTGCCAAAATCGACTTACACTCCTGCTATGAGGTTATTATGGCGCAGGGTTTGTCGAGGAGAACTAGGGTCCTCTCATGGTGGGACCCCTGGGTGTCCTCCGCATACATCTCCCAGTCTGCTCTTACCCTCATTTAAAACGTATGTTTCTTCAATTTCCTTTTTTGCTGTACTTGACACTGTAATTGTGTATTTTGTACTGATTGTGTTGTGGTCTTCATGTATTCTGCACTGGTTTTTTCCCCTCATCCCCCTTCCCTATCCGATTGCCCTCCCCTCCCTTCCTCCCCCTCCTCTTCCCGAAGATCACTGATGTGTGGTTTAACATGCAATTTCTCAATAAAAACTTATTGGTTTAAAAAAAAAAAAAGTCAAATGGCGCGCCTTCCCTTCCGAGCCCTGCCGTGTGCCCAAACAGTGGTTTACCCCCACATAATGAGGTATCGGCGTACTCGGGAGAAATTGTCCAACAAATTTTAGGATCCATTTTATCCTATTGCCCATGTGAAAATGAAAAAATTGAGGCGAAAAGAAATTTTTTGTGAAAAAAAGTACTTTTTCATTTTTACAGATCAATTTGTGAAGCACCTGAGGGTTTAAAGTGCTCACTATGCATCTAGATAAGTTCCTTGGGGGGTCTAGTTTCCAAAATGGGGTCACTTGTGGGGTAGCTCCAATGTTTAGGCACACAAGGGCTCTCCAAACGCGACATGGTGTCCGCTAAAGATGGAGATAATTTTTCATTCAAAAAGTCAAATGGCGCTCCTTCCCTTCCGAGCCTTACTATGTGCCCAAACAGTGGTTTACCCCCACATGTGAGGTATCGGTGTACTCAGGAGAAATTGCCCAACAAAATTTAGGATCCATTTTATCCTGTTGCCCATGTGAAAATGAAAAAATTGAGGCTAAAATAATTTTTTTGTGAAAAAAAAGTACTTTTTCCTTTTTACGGATCAATTTGTGAAGCACCTGGTGGTTCAAGGTGCTCACTATGCATCTGGTGTCCGCTAAAGAGTGGAGCCAATTTTTCATTCAAAAAGTCAAATGGCGCTCCTTCCCTTCCAAGCCCTGCCGTGCGCCCAAACAGTGGTTTACCCCCACATATGAGGTATCGGCGTACTCAGGACAAATTGGAGAACAACTTTCGTGGTTCAGTTTCTCCTTTTACCATTGGGAAAATAAAAAAAATTGTTGCTAAAAGATAATTTTTGTGACTAAAAAGTTAAATGTTCATTTTTTCCTTCCATGTTGCTTCTGTGCTGTAAAGCACCTGAAGGGTTAATAAACTTCTTGAATGTGGTTTTGAGCACCTTGAGGGGTGCATTTTTTAGAATGGTGTCACTTTTGGGTATTTTCAGCCATATAGACCCCTCAAACTGACTTCAAATGTGAGGTGGTCCCTAAAAAAAAATGGTTTTGTAAATTTCGTTGTAAAAATGAGAAATCGCTGGTCAAATTTTAACCCTTATGACTTTCTAGCAACAAAAAAAAATTTGTTTCCAAAATTGTGCTGATGTAAAGTATACATGTGGGAAATGTTATTTATTAACTATTTTGTGTCACATAACTCTCTGGTTTAACAGAATAAAAATTCAAAATGTGAAAATTGCGAAATTTTCGCCAAATTTCCGTTTTTATCACAAATAAACGCAGAATTTATTGACCTAAAGTTACCACTAACATGAAGCCCAATATGTCACGAAAAAACATTCTCAGAATCGCTAGGATCCGTTGAAGCGTTCCTGAGTTATTACCTCATAAAGGGACACTGGTCAGAATTGCAAAAAACGGCCATGTCATTAAGGTCAAAATAGGCTGGGTCATGAAGGGGTTAACTTTCCACATTTACAAAACTATTTGTTAATTTCTTATACAAAAAAAAAGCATTTAATGCTCTTTAGAAACAGTTATCCGTTCCCACTGTAACCAGCTCTTCCGGTAGTTTATTCCACAGATTAATAGCTTTCATGGCAAATACCGTATATACTCGAGTATAAGCCGTGAATTTCAGCAAATTTTTTTAGGCAGAAATTGCCCGTCTCGGCTTATACTCAAGTCATTCCCAGGGGTTGGCAGGGGAGGGGGAGCGGCAGCTGTCTAATCATACTCACCTGCTCCTGGCGCGGTCCCTGTATGTCCCTAGTTCTCCGGGCACTGACAGCTTCTTCCAGCGTTGAGCGGTCAACCGCTCATTACAGTAATGAATATGGACGCGACTTCAACCCCCATAGGGGTGGAGCTGCATATTCATTACTGTAGGAGCCGCGCCAGGAGCAGGTGAGTATAACGGGGGCATTGTGCGATATTCACCTGCCCTCATTCCACCGCCTGGCTCAGTCTTCCGCGTCCTCTGTCTGTGACGTTCAGGTCAGAGGGCGCGATGATGTGTTAGTGTGCGTGCCGCCCTCTGCCTGAATAGTCACTGCGGAGGATGCTGAGGAGCAGCGGGCAGCAACGAGAGGTGAGTATGTCTTTTTTCTTTTTTAAATTGCAGCAGCAGATATACTGTACAGTTAATAATATCAGCATAAGCTGCATTTTATGCAGCATTATATGGGGCAATAATCAACTTTTATGCAGCATTATATGGGGCAAATTTCCTATGGAGCATCTTATGGGGTAACAATCAACTTTTATGCAGCATTATATGAGGCAAATTTCCTAGGGAGCATATTATGGGACAATAATCAACATTTGTGCATCATTATATGAGGCAAATTTCTCTATGGAGCATCTTATGGGGCCATTATTAACCTTTGTGCAGCATTATATGGGGCATATTTTAATATGGAGCATCTTATGGGGCCCATCATAAACTTTATGGAGCATTTTATGGGGCGCATTTTGTATGGAGCATCTTATGGGGCCCATCATGAACTACATGGAGCATTATATGGGGCTACCGATTCAATATGGATATTCAAAAACACTTAACCTACTGATATCTCAATTAATTTTACTTTTATTGGTACCTATTTTTATTTTTGAAATTTACCGGTAGCTGCTGCATTTCCCACCCTAGTCTTATACTCGAGTCATTAAGTTTTCCCAGTTTTTTTTGTTGTCAATATTAGGGGTCTCGGCTTATACTCGGGGCAGCTTATACTCGAGTATATACAGTAAGTATTTTCTCCTTTGTAGATTGATCCTTTTTTTCTCCAGATGGAAGTAGTGCCCTCTGTATTTTGAGGTGATTTATATGAAACCACTTTTGACTATTTATTTTTGTATGGCTCAAGTATACAAGTTAATCATGTCCCCCCTTAGATGTCTCCTCGCAAGACTGAATACATTTAATTATTTTAATCTTTCCTCTTAAACAAGATCTTCCATGCCCATATCAGTTTTTGTGGCTCTTCTTTGTACCTTTCTTTTTTTATCTCCAGGGCATCTTTTTCTGTGAACAGTTGCACAGAACAAAACTTCATATTCCAGGTAAAGTAGCTCTAACGCTTTTCACAGTGCTAGCATTAAGTTCCTCCCCCTACCCCTCCAGAGTCCAAACCACTTTTAATGCATAACAATATGCTGCTGTCATTAGAAACTACTGATTGACATTGTATTCTGTTATTTAGTCTGTGATCTACAAGTATATCCAGATCTTTCTCTACAAGTTACTCTCCTTGTTTTAGTTTCTTAGAACATATAGTGCCCAAATATTAGTGCCCAAGTTCATAATACATTTCTGCACATTGAACCTCGTCCACCAATTATGCTCAAACACTCAATTTGTCAGGTCCTCACTTCTAAACTGTCATTATGGACATATAGATAATAGGAAGCAGAATAAAATGATACCTGGATATCTGTGTTCTGATGTCCTATTCCCAGGGCCAGTTTTAGGCAAAGTGGGGCACTAGGCAAAGTTTAAAATGAGGCCCCATATGCTAACATATTGCACATCACACAGAAGCATTTTGGTTGTATTTACATGTGCTGAGTTTAGGCCGCTAAACGAGTATGATCGACAATATTGAAGTCATTCAACGCTTGTTTTCCGGCCTCTTTCCACCGTCTGAAAAAGAATGATGGGGACAGAACGATCACTAGCAGATCACCATATAGTATCATGTTAGCAGCATATCTACAGTTTACACCGGCGATGTGCTGCTGAGGACAATGATTTTTGTTCCAGCATAAACAATCCAATCACTCGATGAATATGCAGCATTTTACCAGTTTAATATAATACACCCCACACATATTATAATGTGCCCCATAGTCCTCCATATAGTATACACTCCTCAGTCCTCCATATAGTATAATACACTCCAGTCCTCCAAATAGTATTATACACTTCCCATAGTCCTCCATATAGTATAATACACTCCTCATAGTCCTCCATATATTAAAATACACTGCTCAGTCCTCCATATAGCATAATACATTCCTCACAGTGCTCCATATAGTATAATGCACCACCATAGTCATCCATGTAGTACAATTCACTTCCCATAGTATAATGCACCCCATAGTTCTTCATATAGTATAATGTATTCTCCATAGTCCTCGATACAGTATATGGTCGCTCCCTACTGGACCGAAGCAGTAGTGGAGTTTGGCAGCCTCCTGGGTGTCTGAGCAGTCCTGTTCAGGATCACTCTGCTCACCTCAATCGAGGACGTGGCTAGAAAAGGTGCCTCAAACAGTCTGCTTGATTCCACCTGGCCAGCCTACCGCAGCTGGCGGGTTTCCCATACAGCGGTCGACACACAATAAAGAAAAAGAAAATGATGGTACTCAACCTTGACACATGGAATGTTAGAACTCTGCTGTATAATACTAAGGCAGACAGACCAGAGAGAAGAACGGCATTGGTTGCTTGGGAGCTAGCTCGTTACAAGGTTGATATAGCAGCTCTCAGCGAAACTCGCCTGTCAGACAAGGGTCAATTGACAGAGCATAGTGGTGGATATACAGTGGGGCAAAAAAGTATTTAGTCAGTCAGCAATGGTGCAAGTTCCACCACTTAAAAAGATGAGAGGCGTCTGTAATTTACATCATAGGTAGACCTCAACTATGGGAGACAAACTGAGAAAAAAAAATCCAGAAAATCACATTGTCTGTTTTTTTATAATTTTTTTTGCATATTATGGTGGAAAATAAGTATTTGGTCAGAAACAAACAATCAAGATTTCTGGCTCTCACAGACCTGTAACTTCTTCTTTAAGAGTCTCCTCTTTCCTCCACTCATTACCTGTAGTAATGGCACCTGTTTAAACTTGTTATCAGTATAAAAAGACACCTGTGCACACCCTCAAACAGTCTGACTCCAAACTCCACTATGGTGAAGACCAAAGAGCTGTCAAAGGACACCAGAAACAAAATTGTAGCCCTACACCAGGCTGGGAAGACTGAATCTGCAATAGCCAACCAGCTTGGAGTGAAGAATTCAACAATGGCAGCAATAATTAGAAAATGGAAGACATACAAGACCACTGATAATCTCCCTCGATCTGGGGCTCCACGCAAAATCCCATCCCGTGGGGTCAGAATGATCACAAGAACGGTGAGCAAAAATCCCAGAACCACGCGGGGGGACCTAGTGAATGAACTGCAGAGAGCTGGGACCAATGTAACAAGGCCTACCATAAGTAACACACTACGCCACCATGGACTCAGATCCTGCAGTGCCAGACGTGTCCCACTGCTTAAGCCAGTACATGTCCGGGCCCGTTTGAAGTTTGCTAGAGAGCATTTGGATGATCCAGAGGAGTTTTGGGAGAACGTCCTATGGTCTGATGAAACCAAACTGGAACTGTTTGGTAGAAACACAACTTGTCGTGTTTGGAGGAAAAAGAATACTGAGTTGCATCCATCAAACACCATACCTACTGTAAAGCATGGTGGTGGAAACATCATGCTTTGGGGCTGTTTCTCTGCAAAGGGGCCAGGACGACTGATCTGGTTACATGAAAGAATGAATGGGGCCATGTATCGTGAGATTTTGAGTGCAAACCTCCTTCCATCAGCAAGGGCATTGAAGATGAAACGTGGCTGGGTCTTTCAACATGACAATGATCCAAAGCACACCGCCAGGGCAACGAAGGAGTGGCTTCGTAAGAAGCATTTCAAGGTCCTGGAGTGGCCTAGCCAGTCTCCAGATCTCAACCCTATAGAAAACCTTTGGAGGGAGTTGAAAGTCCGTGTTGCCAAGCGAAAAGCCAAAAACATCACTGCTCTAGAGGAGAGCTGCATGGAGGAATGGGCCAACATACCAACAACAGTGTGTGGCAACCTTGTGAAGACGTACAGAAAACGTTTGACCTCTGTCATTGCCAACAAAGGATATATTACAAAGTATTGAGATGAAATTTTGTTTCTGACCAAATACTTATTTTCCACCATAATATGCAAATAAAATGTTAAAAAAACAAACAATGTGATTTTCTGGATTTTTTTTTCTCAGTTTGTCTCCCATAGTTGAGGTCTACCTATGATGTAAATTACAGACGCCTCTCATCTTTTTAAGTGGTGGAACTTGCACTATTGCTGACTGACTAAATACTTTTTTGCCCCACTGTACATTCTTCTGGAGTGGTCGAGGTAGCATTGAAAAACGAGAAGCAGGCGTGGGATTTGCTATCAAAACTCATCTTGCTTGTAAACTTACCAGGCTTCCGGAGGGCATCAACGACCGTCTGATGACATTTCAGCTCCCACTTACAAACAAGAAACACGCGACTCTGATCAGTGCCTATGCTCCCACGGAGACTAATCCGGATGACATTAAAAATAAGTTCTACAATGAACTTGACACACTTATTTCAGCAATCCCACAGGCAGACAAGCTCATTATACTTGTAGACTTTAATGCAAGAGTGGGAACAGACCATCAAAACTCGGAAGGGGTCATTGGGAGACATGGCACTGGCAAGTGTAACAGTAATGACCTGCTGCTCCTCAAGATGTGTGCCACCCATGACCTTGTCATCGCCAACACTTTATTCCGCTTACCCACACACAAGAAGACATCATGGATGCACCCACACTCGAGGCATTGGCATCTCATTGATTAATCATTGCCATGAAAAGGGATGAGATGGACTTTAGAGTGACGAGGGCCATGTGCGGTGCAGACTGCTGGACTGACCGTCGCCTCATTGTGTCTTAGTGCAGGCTCCGCATCCTGCCTGCGAGGAGACCCCAAGGGCAGAAAACGACAAAGAGGCTGAATATCTATAAGCTGCAAAATAAAAGAATTGCAAGGGAATTTGCCAATGACCTTGACGGCGGACTGTTAAATATACTCCAGGCAAAGGACATCGGCGTTGAGGAACAGTGGACAATTCTGAGAGATGCTGTTTATAATACTGCTCTGGAGCATCTCGGATCAGCAGCCAGAAATAATCAAGACTGGTTCGATGAAAACGACAAGGAAATAAAGACACTCCTAGAAGAGAAACATCAGCGGTACAAGGTGTATCAAAATGACCCCACGTCGTTAGCTAAGAAAGGTGCCTTTACGAACATAAAAAGAAAGGTACAAATCAAGCTACGCGAGATGCAGGATATCTGGTTTAGCAAGAAGGCCGACGAAATTCAGGGCTATGCCGATATCCGTGACCAGAAACGCTTCTACGATGTGCTCAAAGCTGTATATGGACCCCAGTCATCAAGCTCTTCATCTCTGCTTAACGCAGATGGAACTAAGCTGCTGACAGAAAAGAAACAGATTCTGGAACGGTGGGCTGAGCACTTTAATAATATTCTTAATCGCCCTGCCAATATCAATGATGAGGCTATTGTTCGCCTGCCCCAGGTAGAAATCAACAAGGAGCTTGATGTTCCAAGTGGAGATGAAGTCAGGAAAGCAGTAATACAACTTTCTTGTGGAAAAGCACCCGGAAATAATGCTATACCTGCTGAGGTATATAAAGCTGCCGGCCCTGTTCTGTTGCAAACGGTGACTATTATGTGGACAAAGGAACAGGTTCCGCAACAGATGAAAGATGCTAGCATAATTCACATATACAAGAGGAAAGGTAATTGCCAATCTTGTGACAACCATCGAGGCATCTCCCTTCTGTCCACTGCAGGCAAGATATTGGCTCGTCTCTTGCTCAACCGCCTTTTACATCACCCTGAGCAAGGCCTATTACCCGAAAGCCAGTGTGGTTTCCGTGCTAAACGTGGAACAGTAGATATGGTCTTTTCAGCACATCAACTTCAGGAAAAGTGCCAGGAGCAACACCGTGACCTTTATATAACTTTTGTTGATTTGACCAAGGCTTTCGACACAGTCAGCAGTCAGTAGAGACGGCCTGTGGAAGATCCTGGCAAAATTCGGCTGCCCGACCAAGTTCATCTCAGTCGTCTGGCAGTTCCATGATGGCATGATGGTGAAGGTTCTGAATGATGGAGACGAATCTGAGGCTTTCCCAGTAACAAACTGCATAAAACAAGGCTGTGTGCTTGCTCCAACCCTGTTCAGTATGCTGTTCTCTGCCATGTTAAGTGATGCCTTTAACAACTGTGAAGATGTAATCCAGGTTAGGTACAGGACTGATGGCAAGCTATTCAACCCAAAATGCCTGAAGGCGGTTACGAAAGTGCATGAGACTGTTATCCGTGAATTATTATTTGCTGATGACTGTGCACTTAACGCTAGCACCGAACAGCAGATGCACCATTACAGGGAACCTGTTACCCCGAAAATCGCGGGTGAGGTAAGCCCACCGGCATCAGGGGCTTATCTACAGCATTCTGTAATGCTGTAGATAAGCCCCCGATGTTACCTGAAAGAGGAGTAAAAGACGTTATATTATACTCACCCAGGGGCGATCCCGCTGCTGGTCAGGTCAGATGGGCGTCTCCGGTCCACTGCGGCACCTCCCATCTTCATTACAAGACGTCCTCTTCTGATCTTCAGCCACGGCTCCGGCGCAGGCGTACTTTGCTCTGCCCTGTTGAGGGCAGACAAAGTACTGCAGTGCGCAGGCGCCGGGCCTCTGACCTTTCCGGCGCCTGCGCACTGCAGTACTATCCTCTGCCCTCAAGAGGGCAGAGCAAAGTACGCCTGCGCCGGAGCCGTGGCTGAAGATCAGAAGAGGACGTCTTGGAATGAAGATGGGAGGCGCCGCAGCGGACCAGAGACACCCATCCGACCTGACCAGCAGCGGGACCGCCCCTGGGTGAGTATAATTTAACCTCTTTTTCTCCTTTTTCAGGTAACATCGGGGGCTTATCTACAGCATTACAGAATGCTGTAGATAAGCCCCTGATGCCGGTGGGCTTACCTCACCCGCGATTTTCGGGGTGACAGGTTCCCTTTAAATGGACTGTTTTTCGCAAGCTTGCGTCAGTTCTGGTCTCGAGATCAACATTAGAAAAACCGAAGTCATGTGTCAACCGGTTCCAGGAAAACTGTACAAAACTGTACAAGGAGCCACGTATCACGGTGAAGGAGCAAAACCTCAAAGCAGTCGATAACTTCACCTACTTAGGCAGCACACTTTCCTGTGAAGTAACCATAGACGCTGAGGTTAATAACAGAATCTCCAAAGCCAGTGCCGCCTTCGGGAGACTGCGTAAGAATGTCTGGGAACGAAGGGGACTCCGCCTTACCACCAACCTGAAGGTCTACTGCGCAGTGGTCCTCACCACACTTCTCTATGCTAGTGAGACCTGGACAGTGTACAGCCGGCATGCTAAACAGCTTAATCATTTCCACATGAGTTGCCTCCGCAGATTCCTCCACATCAGGTGGCAAGACAATGTCCCGGACACGGCAATTTTGGAACAAACTGGGTTCTGCAGCATTTACACTCTCCTGCTGAAAGTCTAAGCCAGGTGGGCTGGACACGTGGTTAGAATGCCTGACAACCGACAACCGAAACAACTGCTGTACGGAGAACTGTGCCAAGGAAAGCGAGCAGTTGGGTGTCAAAAGAAGCGCTATAAAGACTGCCTTAAGGTGTCTCTCAAAAACCTGGAAGTCAACACCAATGAATGGGAAGAGCTTGCCCTGGATCGTCCAGGTTGGCGGGGCAGGATCACCTCAGGAGCACATGCAGCTGAAGATAAGAAAATCTTTGACGCAAAAGGAAAGCGCGCTGTACGCAAGGCACAAGTAGAATCTGGTGTACTGGCCACATCTGCTTCCTTATGTCAAGTATGTGGGCAAACCTTCAGGGCCCGGATTGGACTCATCAGCCACCTGCGGACCCATAACTACTAAATCTCTTCTAACCCTGAAGTCATGGTCATCTTCAAAAACAAAGGACGAACATCATCATCATCATCATCAATGTAGCACCCCCATAGAATATAATGCAGCCCCCATAGTATATAACACAGCCTCCCCCATAGAATATAATACCCTCCATAGTATATAGCACAGCCTGCATAGTATATAACACAACCCGCATAGTATATATGAGAAATTACACACTTAACAAGCGAAGAGAATATATACATATACAGTATCTCATGTAAGAGTATAGAAATATATACTACAAAGCCTGTTGTGGAGAGAATGGCAACCCATTCGGTAAATACATAGCAAAGAAGGAGAAAAAAACTAACTGAAGGGTCAAAGAGTAAATAATAAAGAAGATATGTAATACAAAAAATAGTTTATTGATGATAAGAACAATCAAGGGAAACAGAAATTGGCAGAACGGTACTGGTCACACACAGTGTGTATCCGCCCATACAAACCCAATCAAGAGATGAAATAATGGACAACTGAACTGGATACCGAATAAACAAATCATGCACACAAGATATTAAGAAAGTATCAAGAAAGTGCACTATATGGTAAGTATCCAAAGAGTTATGTGCTATAGAGAAGATACTCAGAACACTATACGTCATGCAACAAGTGAATGTGTCCCAATAGAGTATAACATGTAAATATGAATTATATGCAAAAAATCAAATGGTAGCATGAGACACTTTAGTATCTAATATATAATTGCCTAGAATACTACTTCCTGCAATTTGTGCCAACTTCCGTGGCTTTGTCCGGAGCTAATGTCCGGAGCTAATGTCCAGAGATTAATTGCCTAGAATACTACTTCCTGCAATTTGTGCCAACTTCCGTGGCTTTGTCCGGAGCTAATGTCCGGAGCTAATGTCTGGAGCCAATGTGCGGAGCTAATGTGCGGAGCTAATGTCCGGAGCTAATGTCCGGAGATAAGTGACGTCAACAGTGTCCAGTGTCTGATTGGTTGCCGCCTGCTGCGAGCGACCAATCAGAAACGTGCCGTACTGTGACACACTCCGCCCGCCATTTTGGTGTGATTTTTGAATTTTTACTTAAATAACAAGAATTGTCAAGAGCTGGTGAGTGCAGCCATTTTTTGTTCTTTCTTACTATTATTTATTAATTGTATTATTCTTACATTTGAATAAATAAAGTATATATGGATTCTAGACTCCCGATTCTTTAGAATCGGGCTGCCATCTAGTAACTATATACAGTATCTAAGAAGCAGTGCAAGGTGCACAAAATAGTAGGTATAGCCAGTGCACTGTCAAGTAATTGGTATAAATAGTATGACTAGTAAATAGGAAACTCCATAGTAACAACACTCAATTCCGGTATAAATAGAGATATGCCCGATCCTATAGGCAAATCCTATGCAAAGCCACAGTCAAAAGTGGAATATGGGTGGTACAATAGTGAGACAGATTTAGTATAAGCATACCATATGTAAATCCACAGTCACACATGGGACAGCGGCAGTAAACACCAATAAGTATAGCGCACATAAGTGGAAAAAAGGCTGCGTGACAAATATATTTACCGGTGGTAAGTAGGGGTCCGGGTGAATCTGGTCCATAATGCGGTAGAGATAGAGGCGCATAATGGCGCTTATATGTGAACGCCGCAGTGAAGAGGAGAAGAGGAAAAACTTCCGGGTGCCCAGGAGGTCAGAGTCTACAGTGCGCAGGCGCAAGGAAAAGTGAGGCGCCGAGTACTGCCGAGAGGAGCCGAACAGTCGAGCGCCCCCAGCGCATGCGTGGTTAGCGCAGATCTGTGCCGGCCTAAGACAAGAGAAGAGCAGCATTAATACCAGGGAAACAATGGTGAAATCAAATTACCGGAGTAAAAGAGTTGCATGATCACCAAAACCTTATTAGCCTTACAGAGATGAAAATATTAGAAAATATAAGAAAAAAAGGGGGGTGGGGGGGAAGACATACCAAATAAGAAAACCTGAGAATAACATTAGAATACGATAACTGTGGCATCAATGATGGAACCCACCAAAGACATAATACACCGGCAGCTTACGTACCAGAGGTTACACATGACAAGACTTGTAATAATATAATAATTATTATATACTAATAAATTATGTCATAGTCCCTATTGAGGCCGAAAGGAGAAAGTGTCTGCAGTTTATGAATCCAATATGATTCACGTGCCTTGAGTTTCTTAATCCTATCCCCACCCCTTCTGGAGATGGGAACCCAGTCGATGACCTGATATCTTAATTGCGCAATAGAATGCCTATGCTGTAGAAAGTGGGCAGGAATAGGTAACATATACGGTCCCGGATATGTTGGGTGGTTTCACCCACATATCCGAGACCGCATGGACATTTGATGAGGTACACTACATACGTAGAGTCACATGTGAAGTGACCCTTAATCGGAAATCTGTGTCCAGTCCGTGGGTGTGAAAAGGAATCTCCCTTAATGACATTGGAGCATTGTCTGCAGCCTAAACATGGGAATGTCCCCTTGCGTGGAGTACTCAAGACTCGTTGTCGTAGTGTAGTTGTAGCTGAACCGACGTCCGCTCTTACTAAATGATTCCTAAGATTGTCAGATCTTTTATTGCAAATCAACGGCCTCGTATTGAATTCCGGGATATCAGGATAAGAGGTCCGTAAGATGTTCCAATGTCTGAATATACACTGATGGATATACCGCTTAAAGGGGTGAAACATATTTACAAAGGCTATTCTGGGCGTCTTGTTTCTGTCGAGTACAGATATGTCTCTAAAAAATAGAAAAACGCAAATGCACACACCAAATATGCAGTTTCAAGTGTCCTTGATTGTAACACCAAGCAGTACATCTTAACGGCACGGGGGAGTGAAAAGCAAGGGGTGGGAGTGCGGCAGACGAGACAACTAGCACCTGTACAGATATGTCTCTACTCTCTGTTACACCTGAGATCGTTGAAGGGCAGCCCCTATCCCAAAATTTTTGATCCATCTCCAGATGCCTACGGGAGCGGACAAGTGAATTGGAGACTATCCTCCTAATCCTCTCGTGTTGGGATTTTGGTAAAGCCTTTTTGATGTGACGGGGGTGGCTACTTGTATATAGGAGTAGACTGTTTTTGTCAGTCGGTTTTATGTACAAATCTGTCTCGACTAGACCAGCCGCCCTTATTAATACCAGTGTATCCAAGAAATTTATAGAATTGCAGTCATATTGGATGGAGAATGAGATGTCTCGTGTGCTGGAATTTAAGTCCCTATGGAAACCAAGTAGTGCCTCAACATCACCTGTCCAGATAAGAAACATGTCATCTATATAACGCTGCCAAAAAAAACACATGAGATGCAAAGAGAGGGTGACAATAGACAAACGTATTCTCAAAAAAATCCATGAATATATTGGCGTAAGGGGGCGCGACGTTAGATCCCATCGCGGTCCCCTTCTGCTGCATATAGTATTGGTCCTCAAACAGAAAGTGGTTCTTAGTTAGAACAAGTCTAAGCAAATCCTGGCAGAATGACAATTGGTCAATGGTGAAGGTCGTATGTTCTTGCAAATACCTCATAACCGCCTCAATGCCTTCTTGATGTCCAATGTTAGTATGTAGGCTAGTCACATCCATTGTGACTAATACTGGGGGGGCAAGGGGCCTAGATCTCTTAACAATTTAAGAAAATGTGCAGTGTCTTTTAGGAAGGATTTCATATTGGGTACAATAGGGGATAGAATTTTCTCCATTGTGATAGCCAAAGGGGATAATAGGGAGTTTGTAGATGCGACTATGGGTCTACCCGGAGGTTTCCATAAATTTTTATGCACTTTGGGAAGCGTATAAAAAACCGGTGTGAGCGGATGAATATTAACCCCTTCAAGACCCAGCCTATTTTGACCTTAAAGACCTTGCCGTTTTTTGCAATTCTGACCAGTGTCCCTTTATGAGGTAATAACTCAGGAACGCTTCAACGGATCCTAGCGGTTCTGAGATTGTTTTTTCGTGACATATTGGGCTTCATGTTAGTGGTAAATTTAGGTCAATAAATTCTGCATTTATTTGTGATAAACACGGAAATTTGGCGAAAATTTTGAAAATTTCGCAATTTTCACATTTTGAATTTTTATTCTGTTAAACCAGAGAGATATGTGACACAAAATAGTTAATAAATAACATTTCCCACATGTTTACTTTACATCAGCACAATTTTGGAAACAAAATTTTTTTTTGTTAGGAAGTTATAAGGGTTAAAATTTGACCAGCGATTTGTCATTTTTACAACGAAATTTACAAAACCATTTTTTTTAGGGACCACCTCACATTTGAAGTCAGTTTGAGGGGTCTATATGGCTGAAAATACCCAAAAGTGACACCATTCTAAAAACTGCAACCCTCAAGGTACTCAAAACCACATTCAAGAAGTTTATTAACCCTTCAGGTGCTTCACAGCAGCAGAAGCAACATGGAAGGAAAAAATGAACATTTAACTTTTTAGTCACAAAAATTATCTTTTAGCAACAATTTTTTTATTTTCCCAATGGTAAAAGGAGAAACTGAACCACGAAAGTTGTTGTCCAATTTGTCCTGAGTACGCTGATACCTCATATGTGGGGGTAAACCACTGTTTGGGCGCACGGCAGGGCTTGGAAGGGAAGGAGCGCCATTTGACTTTTTGAATCAAAAATTGGCTCCACTCTTTAGCGGACACCATGTCACGTTTGGAGAGCCCCCGTGTGCCTAAAAATTGGAGCTCCCCCACAAGTGACCCCATTTTGGAAACTAGACGCCCCAAGGAACTTATCTAGATGCATAGTGAGCACTTTGAACCCCCAGGTGCTTCACAAATTGATCCGTAAAAATGAAAAAGTACTTTTTTTTCACAAAAAAATTCTTTTAGCCTCAATTTTTTCATTTTCACATGGGCAACAGGATAAAATGGATCCTAAAATGTGTTGGGCAATTTCTCCTGAGTACACCAATACCTCACATGTGGGGGTAAACCACTGTTTGGGCACATGGTAAGGCTCGGAAGGGAAGGAGCGCCATTTGACTTTTTGAATGAAAAATTATTTCCATCGTTAGCGGACACCATGTCGCGTTTGGATAGCTCCTGTGTGCCTAAACATTGGCGCTCCCCCACAAGTGACCCCATTTTGGAAACTAGACCCCCCAGGGAACTTATTTAGATGCCTAGTGAGCACTTTAAACCCTCAGGTGCTTCACAAATTGATCTGTAAAAATGAAAAAGTACTTTTTTTTCACAAAAAAATTATTTTCGCCTCAATTTTTTCATTTTCACATGGGCAGTAGGATAAAATGGATCATAAAATTTGTTGGGCAATTTCTCCCGAGTACGCCGATACCTCATATGTGGGGGTAAACCACTGTTTGGGCACACGGCAGGGCTCGGAAGGGAAGGCGCGCCATTTGACTTTTTGAATGGAAAATTAGCTCCAATTGTTAGCGGACACCATGTCGCGTTTGGAGAGCCCCCTGTGTGCCTAAACATTGGAGCTCCCCCACAAGTGACCCCATTTTGGAAACTAGACCCCCCAAGGAACTTATCTAGATGCATATTGAGCACTTTAAACCCCCAGGTGCTTCACAGAAGTTTATAACGCAGAGCCATGAAAATAAAAAATAATTTTTCTTTCCTCAAAAATGATTTTTTAGCCTGGAATTTCCTATTTTGCCAAGGATAATGGGAGAAATTGGACCCCAAATATTGTTGTCCAGTTTGTCCTGAGTACGCTGATACCCCATATGTGGGGGTAAACCACTGTTTGGGCGCACGGCAGGGCTCGGAAGGGATGGCACGCCATTTGGCTTTTTAAATGGAAAATTAGCTCCAATCATTAGCGGACACCATGTCACGTTTGGAGAGCCCCTGTGTGCTTAAACATTGGAGATCCCCCAGAAATGACACCATTTTGGAAACTAGACCCCCAAAGGAACTAATCTAGATGTGTGGTGAGGACTTTGAACCCCCAAGTGCTTCACAGAAGTTTATAACGCAGAGCCATGAAAATAAAAAAAAAAATTATTTTCTCAAAAATGATCTTTTAGCCTGCAATTTTTTATTTTCCCAAGGGTAACAGGAGAAATTTGACCCCAAAAGTTGTTGTCCAGTTTCTCCTGAGTACGCTGATACCCCATATGTGGGGGTAAATCACTGTTTGGGCACATGCCGGGGCTCGGAAGTGAAGTAGTGACGTTTTGAAATGCAGACTTTGATGGAATGCTCTGTGGGCGTCACGTTGCGTTTGCAGAGCCCCTGATGTGGCTTAACAGTAGAAACCCCCCACAAGTGACCCCATTTTGGAAACTAGACCCCCAAAGGAACTTATCTAGATGTGTGGTGAGCACTTTGAACCCCCAAGTGCTTCATAGAAGTTTATAATGCAGAGCCGTGAAAATAATAAATACGTTTTCTTTCCTCAAAAATAATTATTTAGCCCAGAATTTTTTAATTTTCCCAAGGGTAACAGGAGAAATTTGACCCCAATATTTGTTGTCCAGTTTCTCCTGAGTACGGTGATACCCCATATGTGGGGGTAAACTACTGTTTGGGCACATGCCGGGGCTTGGAATTGAAGTAGTGACGTTTTGAAATGCAGACTTTGATGGAATGCTCTGCGGGCGTCACGTTGCGTTTGCAGAGCCCCTGATGTGCCTAAACAGTAGAAACCCCCCACAAGTGACCCCATTTTGGAAACTAGACCCTGAAAGGAACTTATCTAGATGTGTGGTGAGCACTTTGAACCCCCAAGTGCTTCATAGAAGTTTATAATGCAGAGCCGTGAAAATAATAAATACGTTTTCTTTCCTCAAAAATAATTATTTAGCCCAGAATTTTTTATTTTCCCAAGGGTTACAGGAGAAATTGGACCCCAAAAGTTGTTGTGCAGTTTCTCCTGAGTACGCTGATACCCCATATGTGGGGGTAAACCACTGTTTGGGCACACGTCGGGGCTCAGAAGGGAAGTAGTGACTTTTGAAATGCAGACTTTGATGGAATGGTCTGCGGGTGTCACGTTGCGTTTGCAGAGCCCCTGGTGTGCCTAAACAGTAGAGACCCCCCACAAGTGACCCCATTTTAGAAACTAGACCCCCCAAGGAACTTATCTAGATATGTGGTGAGCACTTTGAACCCCCAAGTGCTTCACAGACGTTTACAACGCAGAGCCGTGAAAATAAAAAATCATTTTTCTTTCCTCAAAAATTATGTTTTAGCAAGCATTTTTTTAGATTCACAAGGGTAACAGGAGAAATTGGACCCCAGTAATTGTTGCGCAGTTTGTCCTGAGTATGCTGGTACCCCATATGTGGGGGTAAACCACTGTTTGGGCACACGTCAGGGCTCGGAAGTGAGGGAGCACCATTTGACTTTTTGAATACGAGATTGGCTGGAATCAATGGTGGCGCCATGTTGCGTTTGGAGACCCCTGATGTGCCTAAACAGTGGTAACCCCTCAATTCTAACTCCAACACTAACCCCAACACACCCCTAACCCTAATCCCAACTGTAGCCATAATCCTAATCACAACCCTAACCCCAACACACCCCTAACCACAACACTAACCCCAACACACCCTTAACCCTAATCACAACCCTAATTCCAACCCTAACCCTAAGGCTATGTGCCCACGTTGCGGATTCGTGTGAGATATTTCCGCACCATTTTTGAAAAATCTGCGGGTAAAAGGCACTGCGTTTTACCTGCGGATTTTCCGCGGATTTCCAGTGTTTTTTGTGCGGATTTCACCTGCGGATTCCTATTGAGGAACAGGTGTAAAACGCTGCGGAATCCGCACAAAGAATTGACATGCTGCGGAAAATACAACGCAGCGTTCCCGCGCGGTATTTTCCGCACCATGGGCACAGCGGATTTGATTTTTCATATGTTTACATGGTACTGTAAACCTGATGGAACACTGCTGCGAATCCGCAGCCAAATCCGCACCGTGTGCACATAGCCTAATTCTAAAGGTATGTGCACACGCTGCGGATCCGCAGCAGTTTCCCATGAGTGTACAGTTCAATGTAAACCTATGGGAAACAAAAATCGCTGTACACATGCTGCGGAAAAACTGCACGGAAACGCAGCGGTTTACATTCCGCAGCATGTCACTTCTTTGTGCGGATTCCGCAGCGGTTTTACAACTGCTCCAATAGAAAATCGCAATTGTAAAACCGCAGTGAAATGCGCAGAAAAAAAGCGGTAAATCCGCCATAAATCCGCAGCGGTTTAGCACTGCGGATTTATCAAATCCGCAGCGGAAAAATCCGCAGAGGACCAGAATACGTGTGCACATTCCTAACCCTAACCCTAGCCCTAACCCTAGCCCTAACCCTACCCCTAACCTTAACCCTACCCCTAACCCTAACCCTACCCCTAACCCTACCCCTAACCCTACCCCTAGCCCTAACCTTAACCCTAACCCTACCCCTAACCCTACCCCTAACCCTAACCCTATTCTAACATTAGTGGAAAAAAAAAAAATTCTTTATTTTTTTATTGTCCCTACCTATGGGGGTGACAAAGGGGGGGGGGGGGTCATTTATTATTTTTTTTATTTTGATCACTGAGATAGATTATATCTCAGTGATCAAAATGCACTTTGGAACGAATCTGCCGGCCGGCAGATTCGGCGGGCGCACTGCGCATGCGCCCGCCATTTTGGAAGATGGCGGCGCCCGGGAGAAGACGGACGGGACCACGGCTGGATCGGTAAGTATGATAGGGTGGGGGGGGACCACGGGGGGGGGGGGATCGGAGCACGGGGGGGGGAATCGGAGCGCGGGAGGGGTGGAACGGAGCGCGGGGGGCGTGGAACGGAGCACGGGGGGGCTGGAATGGAGCACGGGGGGTGGAACGGAGCACGGGGGGGGGGTGGATCGGAGTGCAGGGGGGGTGATTGGAGCACGGGGGGGTGATTGGAGCACGGGGGGAGCGGACACGAGCACGGGGGGGAGCGGAGCACTGGACGGAGGGGAGCCGGAGCAGTGTACCGGCCAGATCGGGGGGGTGGGGGGGAGATCGGAGGAGTGGGGTGGGGGCACACTAGTATTTCCAGCCATGGCCGATGATATTTCAGCATCGGCCATGGCTGGATTGTAATATTTCACCCGTTATAATGGGTGAAATATTACAAATCGCTCTGATTGGCAGTTTCACTTTCAACAGCCAATCAGAGCGATCGTAGCCACGAGGGGGTGAAGCCACCCCCCCTGGGCTAAACTACCACTCCCCCTGTCCCTGCAGATCGGGTGAAATGGGAGTTAACCCCTTCACCCGATCTGCAGGGACGCGATCTTTCCATGACGCCGCATAGGCGTCATGGGTCGGAATGGCACCGACTTTCATGACGCCTACGTGGCGTCATGGGTCGGGAAGGGGTTAATCAAGAAGTCACCCTATCTGGAATCAATGATCCCCAATCCTTGGTAGTGTATAACAACTTGCCTAATCTGTTTCGCTATTTCAAAAGTGGGGTTACTGGATATCGGAGTATAGGTCGTGGTATCCCCTAATTGTGTACGTATCTCCTCAATATAGTACGCCCTATCTAGCACCACTATTGCTCCCCCCTTATCAGCAGGTTTTATAACTAGATTTTTGTTATTTTTAATTTCAAATAGCGACCTATATTCTTCCTTAGATAAGTTGTTTCTGACCTTCATATGTCCCTTATCGATGGATTCCAAAACCGATGCAACGTCTTTTTGTACCACTGCAATGAAAGTCTACTGGATGGTATGATCGTGGTGGCTGAAACGTACTGCCCACTCTAAGACCAAGGGATTTCAGAGAAAAACATGTTGACACAACTGATGACTCAAAAAATTGGTCCTGTGGACTATCGGCAAAGTGAGCTTTTAGTCTTAAAGTTCTAAAAAACCGGTGTAACTCTTGATCGCCCTGAAAGGAGTCAAAGCGAGGAACTGGGCAGAATGTGAGGCCTTTCTGTAGGAGTGTCATGTCGGCTGGGGAAAGGATCTGAGACGAGTTGTTGTATACGATGTTGTTTGATGCGGAAGTCTCCCTACCTGAGATCTCGTGGTCATCCTTTGTCGATCCACATTTTCTCCTTCCTCTCCGTGTCTTCCTCTGTGAGGTCGGGCCCTCGTGCCTCTAAAAAAGGTGTTCTTGAAGTTCCAAAATCGCTGTCCGAACTGGTAGAAGAAGAGTTGTTGTTTCTCCGGTATGATCTTGATCCTCTGTAGAATCCGGTAGAACACCATTGGTAGACTGAGTTGTGTTTATAATCGTCTGTGTCCCGCAGGAACTTGGTCCTTTTCTTCTCCTGTAGATTATTACGAAATTCGGAAATAGTATTACCAAGTTTAGTTTTGAGTACCTTGAAATCCTCTGGTGTGGTGGTGTCAATCAACTGTTGCTCCGCAGTAGAGATCTTAACTTTCAAGTCTGTTATCTCTTTCTGTAAAAAATCAATCGTAAGAATTATAAGATCCATAGAACATTTGTTTAGAATGGATTCAAATTTGACACAAAAATATATTACAAGAAAATTGCCAGAAGACCACAGGACTCAGCTACCCAAGGTATTGACCGGCGATAATACTATTTCAGATCCCCTCCGAGCACTTTGCATATTGTGTACTCCCTTACTTTAGGTTTCTCTGCAGTAGGTTAACACCTCTTCTGGCAATTTTTTTGGCACAAATATATGGTTCTCATATGCACAACACATAGCAATTATTGGGTTTTAGGCTCATTCGAGCATGTAAGCACCTTTTGTGGCAATAAGCGCTTGGTCACTGATTACTACACAGCACTTAGCACTTCCTCTGAGTATAGGACTATCTGAGCATATAAGCACTCGCAGGTGCAAATGTAATATATTTTTTGGCACTTTGCACTTTCTAGTTGGTTTTCCTTTTGATTAACACATTAACACATGTTTTTAAATAATTGGCAGTCTATTTTAGGTTTTTTGCACGTCATTTTTTAAGGATTTTATAGGCAAGCAAGTTATATACTATTATGCATCTGATTGTTGGTTACAAGCACAGCACTTAGCATTTTCTAAAGACTAGGACCATTTTTACACATAAGCACCAATAGACCGTATATGTAGCTTCTATGACATAACACTTTCTCTAGCTGGACATTTCTGTCCACTATATGCACCCTTTTAGACAGTCCATCCATATTATTTTATTTTTTTATTATACGAATTGTGATTAATATTTATAGTCTCAGGCATATAACACATGCAAAAAAATTTTTTTTTTCTTCTTGGTAGGGATCTAAATATATTTTCGGGTATTGCTGCTATTGTACTATTCTCATATGTCCTGTGGTGCGTACTGATATTTGATTTTATATGATATATATTTTAATGATTGTATTGTTGCTACTTGGATTATGTAATAAATGCAGATTTTAATTATATATTCCTGGTGTGGTGCTAATCTCTGGTGCGTCTATGATCATGGTGTTTGGGTTGTCTTTTCTCTAAGTGGTGACCACATCACACATTTTCACAGAGTACCTGAAATCAATATATAAATAATTTATTTATTTTTTATATCACATATCTCTTGATATTTTGTGGTACTTCTGTGTTTCAATAATATCCATCCAATATGACTGCAATTCTATACATTTCTTGGATACACTGGTATTAATAAGGGCGGGTGGTCTAGTCGAGACAGATTTGTACGTAAAACCGACTGACAAAAACAGTCTACTCCTATATACAAGTAGCCACCCCCGTCACATTAAAAGGGCTTTACCAAAATCCCAACACGAGAGGATTAGGAGGATAGTCTCCAATTCTCTTGTCCGCTCCCGTAGGCATCTGGAGATGGATCAAAAATTTTGGGATAGGGGCTACCCTTCAACGATCTCAGGTGTAACAGAGAGTAGAGACATATCTGTACTCGACAGAAACAAGACGGCCAGAATAGCCTTTGTAAATATGTTTCACCCCTTTAAGGCTACGTTCACATTAGCGTTGCGCGCCGGTGCGTCGGCGACGCAACGCACGACGCACACAAAACGCGCGCAAAAACGCTGCGTTTTGCGACGCGTGCGTCGTTTTTTGACGAAAATCGGACGCACGAAAAATGCAACTTGTTGCATTTTCTTGCGTCCGACGCTAGCGTCGGAAACGACGCATGTGTCGAAAAACGCAACCAAAAAAACGCACGCGTCCCCTATGTTAAACATAGGGGCGCGTCGCCGCTGCGTCGCCGACGCAACAGCGACGCACATTAGCGCAACGCTAATGTGAACGTAGCCTAAGCGGTATATCCATCGGTATATATTCAGACATTGGAACATCTTACGGACCTCTTATCCTGATATCCCGGAATTCAATACGAGGCCGTTGATTTGCAATAAAAGATCTGACAATCTTAGGAATCATTTAGTAAGAGCGGACGTCGGTTCAGCTACAACTACACTACGACAACAAGTCTTGAGTAGTCCACACAAGGAGACATTCCCATGTTTATGCTGCCGACAGTGCTCCAATGTCATTAAGGGAGATTCCTTTTCACACCCACGGACTGGACGCAGATTTCCGATTAAGGATCACTTCACATGTGACTCTACGTATGTAGTGTACCTCATCAAATGTCCATGCGGTCTCGGATATGTGGGTGAAACCACCCAACATATCCGGGACCGTATCTCCCAGCATAAATCTACCATCAGATGCTCACGCAGCCTGTTGCCTATTCCTGCCCACTTTCTACAGCATAGGCATTCTATTGCGCAATTAAGATATCAGGTCATCGACTGGGTTCCCATCTCCAGAAGGGGCGGGGATAGGATTAAGAAACTCAAGGCACGTGAATCATATTGGATTCATAAACTACAGACACTTTCTCCTTTCGGCCTCAATAGGGACTATGACATCATTTATTAGTATATAATATTTATTATATTATTACAAGTCTTGTCATGTGTAACCTCTGGTACATAAGCTGTCTGTGTATTATGTCTTTGGTGGGTTCCATCATTGATGCCACAGTTATCGCATTCTAATGTTATTCTCAGGTTTTCTTATTTGGTATGTCTTTCCCCCCCTTTTTTCTTATATTTTTCTTATATTTTCTAATATTTTCATCTCTGGTAAGGCTAATAAGGTTTTGGTGATTATCATGCAACTCTTTTCTTAGGCCGGCACAGATCTGCGCTAACCACGCATGCGCTGGGGGCGCTCGACTCTTCGGCTCCTCTCGGCAGTACTCGGCGCCTCACTTTTCCTTTCGCCTGCGCACTGTGGACTCTGACCTCCTGGGCACCCGGAAGTTTTTCCTCTTCTCCTCTTCACTGCGGCGTTCGTACACATATAAGCACCATTATGCACCTCTATCTCTACCGCATTACGGACCAGATTCACCCGGACCCCTACTTACCTTCGGTAAATATATTTGTCACGCAGCCTTTTTTTCCACTTATGTGCGCTATGCTTATTGGTGTTTACTGCCGCTGTCCCATGTGTGACTGTGGATTTACATATGGTATGCTTATACTAAATCTGTCTCACTATTGTACCACTCATATTCTACTTTTGACTGTGGCTTTGTATAGGATTTGCCTATAGGATTGGGCATATCTCTATTTATACCGGAATTGAGTGTTGTTACTATGGAGTTTACCTCCCATCTCATGAGCCTTACGTTTATTATTTAGACCTGTTTTTTGGTCTTTTTTCTTTGTTTTTTCTTGGTTTTACAGATTGGTTGTCTCTTTTGACAGGTGGATACAGTTTCTCCTTATGTTCCTTATGTTTTTATGTGTTCCGCTTATGCTATGTAACATATTACATGGTTAGTGTATGGTGTAACATATCCTAATGGATGTCCTTAACCCTGAGAATTATCAGGACACATTCTGAGTCGACATCTATTCGTTTAAATGGTCTTCACAATTTTACTGTATATAATTTTCTAAGAATTGAGTTATATCCATTTAATATATCTATTCCTGTATCATTACAGATACACATACAGGTTTCTCTTGAAAAAGGCTCACAAGCCGAAACGTTGAAATAATTACCTGTGAATTGTAAAGAGAAGAGTATTTTAGGGAAGGAAACCATTTTAATAAGGTGAGCTTTACCCGTGAAAGACAATTTAAAAGACGTCCATGATTGTATTTCCCGAGTAATGGCAAATATTAAGGATCGGATATTAAGTTGGTAAATAGTATGTGGGTTGGAGGGTAGAAGAATACTAAGATATTGTAAAGAACCATGCCCCCACGGAAAAGGAAAGGGCCACCTTTATCGAGGATCCCAGAAGATCGCTAAAGCCTTGGATTTGTTAAAATTTATGCGGAATCCCGAGATTTCTCCAAACTCATGGAAAGCCTCCATTATGAAAGGAATGGACTCCTTAGGATTGGCCATCATGAATAATATGTTGTCAGCGAATGCCAAGGACTTGAGTGTAAGGTGGCCTATCCCAGTTCCCTCAAAGGAAGGAATCATCTCCAGATATCTAAGTAGAGGGTCTAGGGCAATATTGAACAATAAGGGGGATAAAAGGACATCCCTGCCTCGTACCTCTGAAAATTGAGAAAGGGGATGACTGAATACCATGGAGCCAAATTGAGGACTGGGGAGTGGTGTAAATCTTCTGAAAAAAATTGAAAAAGGAAAATCCAAACATTATGTATTTGAGTTCGGATGAGGTGGGACCAAGATACCCGGTAAAAAGCCTTATTGGCGTCTAGGCTAACTAAGATGTTTTTTTTAGCTTTGGTTTGATGACTATGAATAACAGCTGCTAATGCCATTCTAATATTGTTGGTGATGGATCGGCCATGGACGAAGCCCTTTTGGGATGTGGTGAGGATATTAGGAAGTATAGATTGTAATCCGTTGGCCAGAATTTGTGAGCAATTTGAAATCTACGTTTAAAAGTGAAATTGGGCGGTACGAGGCAGGGAGAAGCAGGTCTTTACCCGGCTTTGGTAGTAATGAAAGGCTTGCTTCATTGAAGCGGTCAGGAAAGGAACTTGAATCTAGAATATGATTAAAATGAGAGGTAAGGTGGGGTATGAGTAATGGTTGCAATATTTTATAGAATTCTGCTGAGTAACCGTCCAGGCCAGGGGCTTTAAGCAATTTAAGAGACTGGATGACCAATCCAACTTCTCCAGGAGAGATAGGTTTATTTAAAATTTCTCTTTGAGAGATGGAAACTTTTGGTGGATCAACCTTGTGAAGGAAATTTTAGCCTTCTTCCTTAGAATTGTTGGATGGGCCATAGAGATCTGCATAAAAATCTCTGAAAACCCCCCATATTTGAACTGGGTATGGATAATGGGACCATTAGGATGTTTGATGTTGCTGATTTTAGTAGTCATTTTGAAGGGTTTCGTTAGTGATGCCAAAAGGCGCCCAGGTTTATTGTCCCAACAAAAGAAGCGGTTACGTTGGTAGGCAAGTTGGTTATGCGCTTGTTCATGCAGTAAGGTGTCTAGATTATGTTTAGCAGTGAGGTAAGCCTCATTGGATGAGGAGGTATTGTGTAGCCGGAAACCTTTATAGGTTTGACTGAGCTGGTCAAGAAGAGGCTGCAAGGAGGACAACAATTTCTTCTTTTTCTGAGACACATAAGAGATATGTCCTCTGAGCACTGTTTTAGCGGTAACGCAGAATAAACTGATGTCTTCTAAGTGTTCCAAGTTATCATCCATGTATGTCTCCCACCAGCCAGTCAAACATTTTTTGAAATCATCCGATGTATAAAGATATGAGGGAAAACGCCAACTAAAGGAGAGAGTTTTTCTTGTTTGTAGGTCTAGGGTAAGCAGGACAGGAGAGTGATCTGAAATAACCATTGGAAGAATCTCAACTGATTTTAAAGATGAAAAAAGGGTAGATGTTAGCCAGTAATCAATGCGAGTGTGTACGTCATGAACCCTAGAGTAAAACGTATATTCTTTTTCTGTAGGATGGCAGTATCTCCAGGAATCCAATATGTCAAGCCTATCTAATAAGATGGGAACCATGCCAACCGAGGAGAGGGATGTAGGCGGTAGGGTAGACCGATCCAAAAAAATATCATGAAGAGCATTTAAATCCCCACCTAATGAAATATTAGTAGGATGCCAGCTAAGCTATGGATGACTTCTACAAGCTTAGAAAAAAGGAAGGGCTAGCCGCATTAGATGCGTAAACATTAATAAGGCAGTATTCTCTTTGCTCAGCAAGGATTCTAATCAGCAAATATCGTCCCGCCTTGTTTCTTACCACATCTTGAATGGAGTATTCAAGTACTCTATGGAACAGGACGGCAACCCCACGTTTCTTCCTTGAAAAAGAAGCCTCTATGCAGTCCGGGTTATGCTTGTTATGGAGCGGAGGATATTTCCACGAATCCAGTGAGTTTCCTGCAAAGACACAATGTGTGGGCGTATACGGGTAATATGGTCTAAAACTTTCCTGCATTTCACCAGAGTATTGAGCCCAGCCACGTTCCAAGATAACAATTTGAGAGCGTCTACATTAATGTGAGAAGCTACAGTATTAGAGTCAGCCATATTAGCCTATGCCACATTGAGGCCATGAAAGAGTAATATCAGAGAAGAAACAACTTGGCAAAGGTCTGTCACAGCAAGCAAACCCTAACACCCAGAAAAACACAAAAAAATTGTGCCTAGGGAGGAAGAGCCCACCCCCCAACAAACCCACAGGCAATAGAGAAACTACAATAAACATTATATAACAGTATCTCGACTAAGACCTCCCATAATCATAATGCAGTAAAAAAATAACAAACAATGTGCATTAAGTAGAAATTGAAAGATTAGTCATGCAGGTATGTCTAAACAGAGATGTAACATGGCTATCAACTAGAAAAAAAATTACAAAAACCATGAAATTGAAATCAAGTTGCGGGAGAAGAGGCTCGTAAGGACTGCTTCACCCCCTCCATGACTTCATTAGGGTCAACAAAAAACATAGTCTTTCCTCGGAGTTCCACCCTCAGACATGCCGAGTAGAGAAGGGCAAAACGGGAGCCTCTGTCATTCAGAAGTTTACAAGCTGGGGCAAAGGGGCGGCGCTTGGCCGCCACCACAGCAGAATAATCTTGAAACATAAGAAGAGTGTGTCCCTCATATTTCACAGCAGACATAGCCCGAAATGTCCGAAACATTAGCATTTTGTCCTGAAAATTAAGTAACTTAAAAATAACAGGGCGAGGGTGGGCATTGGATTCTGGAGTTGGAGGTCCAAGTCTGTGGGCTCATTCGTCTATCATAGAGCCAGGTCGTTCAGGCAAATTAAGTGCTCTTGGGAGCCAAGAGGAAGTGAAGTGGTAGAGATCCTTTACTGACTCGGGAACGCCAATGACGGAGATTGTTTCGGCGGCTCCGGTTTTCCAGATTACGAATTTGTCTTGGAGCTGCTCTATCACATGGTGCCTGTCTTTAAGTTGAGCAGCATAGGACTGTAGTGTCCTCCAAATCACTGATCCGCTGTTCTGCTGCCAAAATTTTGGTGGAATAGTCAGACAACTGAGATGTGATCGAGTCCAATGAGGATTGAAAGGAAAGAAGTCTTGCATCTATTTTTGGCATAAGTTGCTTTGTGATAGTCAGCAATGGTTTTTAGGGATTCTTTAGACATGATAGAGTTAGGGTATGTGCACAAGCTGCGGATTTTGCTGCGGATCCCCAGCGTTTCCGCAGCTGCGGATCCGCAGCGGTTTCCCATGAGTTTACAGTACGTTGTTAACCTATGGGAAACTAAATCCGCAGTGCACATGCTGCAGAAAAAAACGTGCGGAAACGCAGCGGTTTACATTCCGCAGCATGTCAATTCTTTGTGTGGATTCCGCAGCGGTTTTACACCTGCTCCAATAGAAAACTGCAGGTGTAAAGCCGCATCTGAATCCGCAGTAGAAACTGCGATAAATCCGCAGGAAAAACCGCAGCGGTTTTGCACTGCGGTTTTTCCAAATCCGCTGCGGAAAAATCCGCAGTCCTCCAGAAGACGTGTGCACATACCCTTAGAATTTGGTGATTCAGGAGAAGATTTGGCAGTCTATGCCCTGGTTTTAGTAGCCTTGGAGCTACTGGGATTTACCAATTTTTCCATGTAGATGGAGAAGAATAGAAAATGCATAGAAATGCACTTGTAAGGAGAGGGGAGATGTCTCAGTCGAGATTTAAGTACAAAAACCTACATAACTAAGTAGTTTAGTAGGACATCATGGAGAATTGGTCCTGAAGAGATCCAAGATGGTTTAAGGCATACGGACCACTCAGAAGATCATAAAGGTAAACAGGATGAAAAGGGTCCCCAGTTGGGCCGGCATTCACAGCAGTTTAGAAGATGAGCCCTTAAGACAGGCGTCTGTCTATAAGAGAGAGCACTGAGTGCTACTCAGCAGTGGTATCCGGAGTGGTAGTATATTGCAGCCCGTATCAGTGCGTTATTTTAGTCATGAGCAGTAGATGGCAGCAGAGCACCAACTTAACTGATATGTTGGATGAAAAAGTAAATCAGGGACCAGGTGGTTTTTGGAGTAACCTCCTGCTTTATATGTGTCTTCTTGGGGAGGAGGGGTGTGTGTTGGGGGTCAAGAAAGTTCTGTCCCAGTAGCTGTCTCCACCAAAGGTAACCAGTGCCACAGGTTATAGACCAGTGCCTGGAGCCTCTCAAAAACCCTCACTCACAGTCACAGTTATTGGTGTTTCTTAACAAGCTCCTGTGGCCACTATTGGGGAGAGGCAACAGCACTTCTCAGACTACAGTAGAGGAAATCTCCTGCAGTGTCCTTCCAAGGCCCTGGGCTGCTCAATGATTCTGCAGCAGATGGGGAGTTCCCCTGTTGTATAACTGCACAGGAGAGGAAACAGCTCCCAGCAATCACACAGAACCCGATCAGCAACCTTCCCTCTCTCCCTCCCCGGGTGCAACAAGCATCAGCAGGTAAGGCTTCTTTCACACTTGCATCGGTACGTGGCCATCGCTAAGCGTTGGCGCGACGTACTGACGGACGTTGTCAGGGCCGTATTTAGATTTTCTGCTGCCCTAGGCACTTTTAGTGGTGCCTCCCCCATTGGTGAGTATGACACTATCAGCATAGACTTTGGCAAGAATCGCCGATGTGAAAGTAGCCTTTTGCAGCAGATCGGGCAGTTTTTCTGCATCTGCCACGTAATGGATCACTTACTGCAACACTGTGTTTGGTCTCATTCATTCCCTATGGGATTTGCGGTACTTGCTGTGATCTGGGAAATGCGGTGCCATACCTCCCAACCTTTGAAGGGAAAAAGGTCTAAAGGCAAATTTTAGGCCACGCCTCTGACCACACCCATTTCACAACTAGTCACATCCATATCCAAGTCCCAACCACACCCATTTAGCACTGCTGATCACACCGTTCCATATACATTAAAACAAAAAAGAAATATGGCCACGCAGTGCTCCATACTGTTTAATGCTGTATAATGACTACGCAGTGCTCCACATACTGCATAATGGCCCTACATAATGTTCCATACTGTATAATGGCCACACAGTGCTCCATACTGTATAATGGCCAAACATAGCGCTCCATACTGTATAATGGCCACACATAGCGCTCCATACTGTATAATGGCCACAAATGATGCTCCATACTGTATAATGGCCACACATGATGCTCCATACTGTATAATGGCCACACATGATGCTCCATACTGTATAATGGCCACACATGATGCTCCATACTGTATAATGGCCACACATGATGCTCAATACTGTATAATGGCCACACATGATGCTCCATACTGTATAATGGCCACACGATGCTCAATACTGTATAATGGCCATTGGCCACACATGATGCTCCATACTGTATAATGGCCACACATGATGGATCGGACGGGGCTTAGATTAATTGGCCTCAAAACTTTGATTTGAGGGGACCCTGCTCAGCCCCCCTGTAGTTTCAGAGGTACGGGTAGGGTTGTGCTTAGACCAGGCTAAAATCGGCAAAATGTATTGAATATTGATTTTAAACAATATCCATAAATAAAATATAGGGGGTCCACAATAGGATATGTATATATTGCAATAATTTGCGGATTTGATGTACTGGAGTAGAAATAACTTGCTGCATAAAACAAATTACATAATATTGGGCATATTTGCAGCGGGGCCGATGGACTCCATATTTATCCAACTTTTTGCTAAAACTTGTGTAGTGTGAGAAAAAGGAGGCGAAACTTGTGAAGTGGGCAACGTGTCTCATATCAATAGGGAAGAGCACTGAAACAGTGTGTGAAGCCCATCAGGCACCACTATGGCGCATGCTCCACTAACGTTACATAGCGGCGCACTGATTGGAGACACGCCAGGGTTAATAATTCAATGCGTCTTATTTATCAAAAGCATCTAAAAGAGAAAATGGCTTTGTTGCCCATAGCAACCAATCAGAGTTCAGCTTTCATTTTCAAAACAGCTCTGGTTAAATGAAAGCTGTGCTGTGATTGGTTGCCAGGGCCAACAAAGACTGGACAGTTGTGATAAATCTGCTTTGTGCCAGGCCCTGTCACACAGTGCTGCTGTGCTATAAACACCAGCCCCCCCCCCCCCCCCCCCCCGTGCATGGCTTATCTCCCCACCCCCTCCCCTTCTCCCGGGCCATCTTGCATGGCGCAGGCGGCCGGGCTTACCTTCCTCCTTCATCCCCCCGTCCCCCATCTCCCGTCCCCCATACTCACCTGTCAGCTGCCTGTCCCACACACCGCGCGGCCGCCGACGCCATCCCTCTGGCTCTGTCCCGCCGCAGCGCCTTCTTCCTGAGTGAGCGGTCATGTGGTACCGCTGATTAAGTTCATGAATATGCGCATATTCATGACCTTAATCAGCGGTACCACGTGACCGCTCACTCAGGATGCGCTACAGACGCTGAGACCAGGCATCGCTGGAGCAGGTGAGTATCGTCTTCAAGGAGTGTGGGTGGGACTCGGGGGCGGGGGGGAGGGCAGGGCGGTCAGTCGCGTTTGTGACCCGGGACTAAAAAAAAAAAAATCCTTGCTCAGGTGCCGCCCCTCGCAATGTCGCCGCCCTAGGCACGTGCCCTCGAGTGCCTAGTGGCAAATACGGCCCTGGATGTTGTGCAAATTCGGCACAACGTGTGCAGCGGATGCAGTTTTTCAACGCATCCACTGCCCATTGTAAAGTCCCGGGGAGGAGGGGACAGAGTTTCGGCCACGCATGCGCTGTTAGAAATGGCGGACCCGACGTACGAAAAAACATTCCCTTGAGTGGGTTTTCGTGACGACGCTCCACAAAGAAACACGACAAATCCAGTGCACGACAGACGCCACGTATTGCCATTCGTCGGCAATACAAGTCTATGGGGAAAAAACGCATCCTGCGGCACATTTGCAGGATGCGTTTTTTTTTCCCAAAACGACGCATTGCGACGGATCTAAAACGACGCAAGTGTGAAAGTAGCCTAAGACAGATGGGTAGGGAGAGCTCTGGTCTTACTGCCTGCAGGGTCTTCACCACAGATGCAGCGGGGTGGCCCCCAAGTGATGGATGATGGTGGCAGACCTCCCTAGATGCTATGTGCTGGAGGCTCCCAGAAGTTCACTCACCCCTCAGCTGGGCCTCCGCTGTAGATCTGTCACAGGTGGATGGAGGGGAAGGAGTGCAGGGACCATCCCCAGCCACAGAAGAAACTTTCCGGCGCAAGGGCCACGATTCAGGCCCTGTAGTAGGCCACAGATTGAAGGCTGTACAGGCAATCTCAGGCTGGAGAAGTTGGTTTAAAACTGCTGCTTTCTGGTCTTTTGGGCACTGGGCACCGAGCAGAGCAGGATGGTTAATAAAGCACTATTAAGGGTGGATGGCACGGATTGACTCCTCTGAATGTGAAGCTCCCTCACGTGTGTCTGATCCCTGCGGCGGCCATCTTGGAACTCTCAAGGTATCATTTTATTTAGCTTCCTATGACCAGAGTGCCCATGTGCACGGCTTGGGAGGTTTGATTTTACTGACATCTTTTCCACCTGTAATATCACCGTTAATTTGTACAGGGGGGAAATAAAAAATTGAAACTAAAATAATTTAGTTGCATAAGTGTTAACTCTCTTTTATATTTGGAGATGGCATCGTGTTCACAATTAGCCAATTGAAACTTGTGTTAATTAGTAGTTATTCTGACTAACCCCATATAAAGTTTAGCTGTTTTCGTACAATTTTCCTGAAATTTTCTTAGTTACATTTCATTGCAAAAGCCATGGTCCGTAAACAGCTTACAACACAGCAAAGGGATCTCAGCTGCACCTTAGAACACTGTGAAAAAGGTCATCAAGAAGTGGCTTAAAGTTGGCACAATAGTGACATTATCTACAACTGGATGTCCCTCAAAAATTTATGAAAGCACAAGAAGAATATTGGTCCGGGTGGCTTCCAATAGACATATACCAACATTAAAGGAACTGCAGAATTTTTTGGCACGTTCTGGTTATATAAAATCTCTCATTCTTTTATATATCAACCCTAGGGGTAAGAGTGGCAAGTAAAAAAGTTTTTTCTTAAAAAGAAAAACATCCAAGGTATGTTTGCCGCAGAGCTAACACTGAATTACCATAATAACAACATACCCATATTGAAGCCTGGTGGAGGCAGCAATATGCTTTGAGACTCTCTTTCGGCGACTGGAGCTTCAGTCAAGAGGGAGGGAATTATGAATAGTTCCATATGCCAGTTAATTTTGCAACAAAACCTTTAGACTTCTGCTAAAAAGCTGAAGATGAATTTCACTTTTCAGCACTACACCAACCCTAAGCATATCTCCAAATCAAAGAATGGCTTTGCCCGAAGAGAATCAAAGTTTTGGAATGGCCCAGAGCTGAAGCCAATTGAAAATCTGTTGGTGACCTGAAGAGAGCTGTATGTAACACCCCAGGTAACCGGTTGTTACAGTGGCATTGATTTCCTTATGGGGAGAGTGATGTCATGCTTGGAAGAGAGGAAGGATCCCTTTGACAGGAATTCAGCACATACAACACTGTTCTGACTCCAGGGCAGAAGGGGGAGCTCTACACCCGACTTCACGGGAGCTGCTCTCTCTGGTTGGGAGGAGGAGTCAGTTGCTAGGCAGTTAGAGTTAGACAGTTGGTGAGAGGAGAGTGAAGGGAGAGGAAGGAAAGCTGGGGCCATGGAGACAAGTAATGCTGCAGCTCCTGGGAAGGCAAAAGAGAAAGCAGAGCAGTCTGTAAAGTGAGGAAGTGGAGCGCAGGAGAGTGAAGAGCTGGAGAGAGAATCTGCAATTGAGTTTCCTCCATGCTGAGCGCAGATACTGGTAGCCGGAAGACCGGAGGGTGTGGGGGTAACTATGCCCCATGGTAGAAACCGGCGGACAGCAGATTGCAAGTTACCTGTCCACCATTAATGCCCGAGGGCACAGTATCAGAGCCAGGGTCATGATAAAGATCCTGTAAAAAGGCTCGAGCTACCTGTCGTACGTGTAGTGTCCTACCAACAAGGGGAACAGAGAGAAAACGTGAGGCCAAAGGCAGCAAGGGACTACAACACCACAGCGCTAGAAGGTTGGTTAGAGGGATTCCCAATTTGCTTCCAAGCCGGCCGGACCATACCATCATCCGTGATCTGGTACCTTGGACTGTGGCTGCCTTAAACCAAGTAAAGAGGTAAAGAGACTGAAACCCTGTGTCCTCTGTTTTCTTACTACACTACCTACCACCATCTTCATTTACTATACCGGGAGCCTTGGGGACCTTGCTTCACCTGTTGAAAGCAATACCATCCTTGCTGCAGTAACATCACCCCAGTGGACCCCTTTAAGCAGCATTGTTCACCCCTGACCGAATACCACAGGTGGCGTCACAAACTTTTATTATTCAACTAACCTCTTTAAAGACCGTCCCTTTAATATGGGCACCCAGGGCCACGGACCGGGTCGCCTCCGCCGTGACACATCTTTGAGTACCAGACCCGGTACAGAGTACCCCACGGACCTGGCGGGCGTTCCATGTACATAGAAGATGCCTTTGCCATCTGACAGATTTGGAGCGCCAATGGAAGGATAAGTGGGCAAAGATTTCCTATTCTAGATGTGTCATAAATTCGAAGGGTAATTCAACAATGTATTTGTTTAGGGATGTGCATATGTATGCAACCACATAGTTTTTTTATTTTTCAATTGAAAAGATTTGTTTGTTTTACAGCTGAATTGTACAGATTACAGGTAACAAAAGGAACCTGTCAGGTCTCCAGTGCTCCTAGAACCACCAGCAGTTGTGTGTACCGATCTAAATATTCTGCCTAACAGTTCCTTTACTACATAAACACATCTTTAAAAAAAGTATTTCTAAAGTCCGTTTATGATATGTAAATGAACCTTTTGACTAGTCAATGCAACGTTAGTTTGCCCTGACTAGTCGGCCCACTTAGCATATTATCACGCCTCTGTGGGCGTGATAACATGGCTTCCAAGAGCTGGACGTCATTGCCAGTGCTATAAAAACATTGCACATACGCGCCACTTTTTCCAGCACTACATTGTGCCTCTGAAGTCAGGTGTATGCTTGCCAGCTTCAGAGAAGTGCACAGTGCATGATCAGAAGTACAGAAGACAAAAGAAGGCTATAAGAAGGTAGCAAAACTTTTTAATGTTGCCCTTTCCTCAGTTAAAATGTAAAGAAATGGCAGTTAAAAGGAACATTGGAGGTCAAGATAAGGTCTGGAAGACCAAGCAAAACTTCAGTGAGAGCTGCTTGTACGATTGCTACAGAAGCAAACCAGAACCCCCGCTTGAGTGCAAAAGACCCTCAGAAAGATTTAGCAGACTCTGGAGTTGTGGTACATTGTTCTTCTGTTCAGAGACACCTGCACAATTATCGCCTACATGAGTCATCAGTTGCAAACCTCTCCTGTGTCCTCATAAAATTTGGCGTCGGTAGTATGCAAAAAAACATCTAAACAAGCCTGATGCATTTGGGAAACAGGTCCGGTCGACCGATGGGGTTAAATTAGAACTCTTTGGTCACTATGATCAAAAGGTATGTGTGGAGAAAAAAGGGCACAGAATTTAAGGAAAAGAGTATTTCATCTGACATTAAGGAAGAAGGTGGATTAATCTTGCTTTGGGGTTGTGTTGCAGCCTATGGCACTGGGAATATTTCACGGGTAGAGGGTAGAATGTATTCAATGAAATTTTAATAAATTCTTAATGCAACCATAACACGATCTGTAAAAAAAAAAAAGCTGAAGTTGAAATGAGGATGGCTTCTACAAATGAATAGTCATCTTAAAAACACATCAAAATCCACAATAGACTACCTCAAAAACCTTGAAAACCTGTGGCCAGACCTCAAAATAGCAGTGCATGCAAGACAACCCAGGAATCTCACAGAACTAGAAGAATTTTCCAAGGAAGAATAAATGAAAATCGCTCAAATAAGATTTGAAAGACTCTTGTCTGGCTACAAAAAGTGTTAACAGCTGTGATACTTACATTAATGAGTGTTACTAGGTAGTAACCATGCAGGGTGCCAAACTTTTTCATTGGCCCATTTTCCTTTTTGTAATTTTTAAAATGTAAAAGATGACAAAATACGTTTCTGTATAGATATATCTCACTTCACCAACTTAGACTGTTTAGTTCAGATACATGACACACAGCGTGAGTTTTTCTCACGGTGCTAATGGGGATCTCACCAAGGTCACTGCACTTCAGCCCGGCTGAGAATGCAGCCTTAGTGACTGGAGGTAACTTCAATGACGTCACCACCGTGTGTCTGAGGCTGGGCTCGCAGCAGTTAAGTCACCAGCGGTTCTCAGCCTGGACGATCCCATCTTGGCACTGTCCAAGTTGAAAACTTTATCCCCAGACATTGATTACGGCATGGGACAGAACAACACAGGTATGGTATATTGTTTTTTAATTTTAGTTTTATTACAGGAGAACCAGTGCTTCGGTGGAATTATGCATTAGGTGAGTATAACTGTGTTATTTTTAAATAAAAAAAAAAGTAAAAGTGTGTTTTGTTTTATTTCTAATCATAAACTTTATACGTGTTGTGTCTTACAATAGAATACAGGATTAGTAATGGATAGGTGTCTTATAGACGCTTCTCCATTACTAAGCCGTGGGCTTGATGTCACCGGACAATATACACCATGTTCCAAATTATTATGCAAATTACATTTTTCTTGGATTTTCCTAAATGGTTGGTGCAAATGACAGTCAGTTTAATAAAAGTCACCACCCATTAGAGTATACATAGAATTTTATTGAAGAAACTTCCCAATGATAACAGTATAATCTCCAAAATGGAAAAAAAACTCAATTCACTGTTCATGAGATGGTGCATTGTCTTGCATGAAGATTATTTTGCTCCTGAAGTCACGTTTCAGCTTTTTATACCATGGAAGAAAGTTTTCAGTAAGAAACTCTATATACTTTGCAGAGGTCATTTTCACACCTTCAGGAACTGTAAAGGGCCCTACCAGCTGTTTCCCCATGATTCCGGCCCAAAACATGACTCCTCCACCTCCTTGCTGACATTGCAGCCTTGTTGGGACATGGTGGCCATCCACCAACCATCCACTACTCCTTTCATGTGGACCATCCAGGGTTACTCGACACTCATCAGTAAGCAAGACTGTTAGAAAATTTGTCTTCATGTATGTCTGGGCCCACTGCAGCCTTTGAAGGATCTTACACCTTGAGGTTCGAGGGACACCAGAGGCACCAGCAGCTTCAAATAACTGTTTGCTGCTTTGTAATGGTATTTTGGCAGCTGCTCTCTAAATTCAATGAATTTGTCTGGCAGAAACCTTTCTCATTATGCCTTTATCTGAATGAACTCTGTCTGTGCTCTGTTTCAGTCACAAATTATTATTATTATTTATTTATATAGCACCATTAATTCCATGGTGCTGTACATGAGAAGGGGTTACATCAAAATACAGGTTTCTGAAGAGGTGGGTTTTCAGGTTTCTTTTGAAGGATCCAAATGTGTTGGATAATCGGACGAGTTGGGGCACAGAATTCCAGAGGATGGGGGATATTCGGGAGAAGTCTTGGAGGCAGTTGGGTGAGGAGCGAATAAGTGTGGAGGAGAGTAGGAGGTCTTGGGAGGACCGGAGATTATGTGAGGGAAGATATTGAGAGATTAGTTTGGAAATATACAGAGGAGAAAGGTTATGGATGGCTTTGTAGGTCAGTGTTACTAGTTTAACCTGGATACGCTGGAAAATTGGGAGCCAGTGAAGGGATGTGCAAAGAGGGGAAGCAGGAGTGTAGCGAGGAGAGAGATTAATTAGTCGGGCAGCAGAGATAAGGACGGACTGGAGGGGTGCGAGAGTGTACAATGCACAAGCATTTTGGTAGAGTGAGGGTTGAAGAAAGGACGGATTCTGGAAATATTTTTGAGCTGGAGGCGACAGGAGGTGGCAAGAGCTTGGATGTGCGGTTTCAAGGACAGGGCAGAGTCCAGGGTTACTCCGAGGCATCAGATTTTGGGGACAGGGGAAAGTGTGATTTCATTTATTTTTATAGATCAGGTAGGGAAGATATGCAAGATGGAGGAAAGATAATTAGTTCAAATTTGTCCACATTGAGCTTGAGGAAGCGAGAGGAGAAGGATATGGCTGATAGACACTCTGGGATTTTGGAGAGTAGAGAGGTGACATCTGAGCCAGAGAGGTAGATCTGAGTGTCATCAGCATATGGATGGTACTGGTGTCAATTCTGTCACACAAGGGTGCGACCCATCTTAATTGTCTGCTGCCAAATTAGATGTGAGGTTTTACGGCCTGAGAAATCAGGACACAAATGCAAGCAATTATCTCTCAAAAGATTCCTGCTTTTATTGGTCGGACCGCTCTTTTATAAGAGAAATTGGGCGGTCTCAGCACATTACATCATAGTTCTTTCCAACTTAATTATCACAAGTCATTTGATTGATTATATTGTTTGTTGCTTATTCTGTACTGTTATCACCCTAATGACCTGTTCTAGGTCAGGTTGGCATCTGTCTATGCATGTATTCTACTGATCTTCAGTCTGTTGGGAATTGATCTCCCTACGTACAGGTGTATTTACTCTTGATAACACTAGTGGAATTACAAAGTCCATCTAGACATATCTTGGCACATCCTGGGATGGAATAATAAACATAATTAAGTCTTATAACAGTGGATCAGAAAACCTTAAAGTGACATGAATCTAATACTAAGCAAAGCGTCCATATAAGTTTGATTTCAGTATATCTTCATATGCCATACATTCTCCCCTTAACAGTTTCCCCTTTGGAGATATGCAAAATCAAAACCCTAATCTCGTCGAACCTATCGATCCGTCCTCCTGGCCTATCTAGCTGAAAAAAAATGCTGGAGCCTGGCTAATTTTCACCGTGTATACGAGACGGTCCATCTCTAGTAGATGGACCCCCTCCTAACGGACTTTGCACAGGAGGAAGTCAGATCCTGGTCTTTCCCTCGTCGGTGTGCTTCAGGCAGACATATTCTGGGGGATGTGAATATGGCATTCCTCTCATGGCTTCACAGCAGCATCTTTCGTATAGGGGATCTTTGAAATCAGCATGTATGGTCATCATCACTTTGGTTTCCATGGTCCTCAACATCATTTTCTTATGGCATGTAGCTATGCGGGTAGAGAATTAAGGCTAATACAGTTAAAACAGATAGAATAGTTATTGAAATCTTAATGGGTCAATAAGTGCCTTTATGGCATCCCCAGTGTATTCTATAGATTGTTGTTGATTATAGTATAGGTAGTTTATCCACTGTATGTTCTTATTTATGGGAATGGTGGGTTTAAGCCCAACTGCTGTCTCGTTCCTGGCTTTGAATCTATCAGGTACCCCCTGTGTGCCCCCACTGGTATCTATGCTTCTTAGCCAAAATTTACCTTTTTTTTCCGTTGCCACCATTCTCCCTCCCAAGTTTAGTACTTGAACCTAGTACATATGACCCTTGGTCATTCTCTGAGGGGTTGTCAATGGTGAGGTGCAGGACTATGCATCCCTCTTTGGGGCACTGAGTGGCAGGGATGTGGAGAATTGAATCTGGAAGGCCCCTCTGGCCTTTAAATGGGGCTTTGGACAGGGTTAATAGGCTGATTCCCCATTTGTCTCTGCGTTGCAGGGCCTGGACTGGATGATATCCCCAGTCACTTTCACCAGTGTGCCACCCAACAAGTGACCAATCCTCACAGTTTGAGCCTTCCTCTGTTTCAGCAGTGGTGACACAGATGAATTGTGTCTTTAGCCAGATGTCAAACTGTGCCATGGGGCCTGGGCATTTTACTATGAGGCAATAGTCAAATTGATATGTTACTCTTGGGGTGAAGATATTATACCAAAATGTCACTATACCCTCCTCATGATTGACTACCCCTTAGTGACTGGCTACCCCTTGAGCTAGGTGAAGGATAAGTGTCAGACGGGTGAAGAGTAGCAGCCGCCACTGGACTCTGGATCTGGCATCTCCTTGCAGTGAGAAGCGTGGACCCATGGACTGCTGTGGTAGTAGACCAGACTTGGAACGGGCTGCAATTTCTAGGTTCGAGGGTACGTCAGTTAAACCTCTTGGTGATGAGGAATCTGTCATCGAGCAGGATCTGGTGGGCACCTTCTAGGTCCTCAGGATCTGGGATGGATGGAACTTGAGAACAAATTTAGTCACATGTTTTATTTAACTTAACAATAAACTTAGTCTGCATAAGCAACAGTCTCTCCCATGACTCTGGACACGGCTATGAGGTTGCCTGGAAGGGGACATTTTCCTGTGTGACCTCAGTTGTATAACATTTTGTATTACTTCCCTGCTGTTGTAGCTTTTTGGCATCTGGAAGGCTTCTGGTCACCCTGGGAAGAGATCAACACACACGAGCACATACATTCCTACCTGGAGGTAGTTGTATGAAGTCAGTTTGCAGTCATTGAAATGGGTAGAGAGGCTTGGGCATGTGTCCATGGTGCATTGCCTATACTATCTGTGTTGTGCAATGTGGAACATGACTGAGTAGAATCCAGTAGGGATCATTGTGAAGCCAGGAGTGACCCTCTCATCTACCAGGGCACATGTATCTTTGGACCGGTGCATTGGATTGTGAGCCACTTGGGTCGTCACAGAGCACAAAGATCTTGGCAGACACACCCGCTGTCCCACCCTCCACAAACCTTCATGGTCCCGAGTACCACTCTGCAACCAGACCTTCGCCTCCTTCCCGGTGGATCCCCGAGTCAGAGCCTGCAAGATACTTAAGGCCAGCTGGTTATACTCAGCGCTTACCATGGTCCGTAGAGGTGCCCCAGGGGTCTCGTGTCGCCTCATTCTTGCAACTTCCTTGGCTGCTAGGTCCTCCTTGGTTGTGCCTTGTCGGTAGTGAGCTTTCTGTGTGCCTCTTTCTTGACTATGGCAAACTCTTTCGGGAGCAGTAGTGAGTCCATCACCTGTTTAATGAGGTGCCAGTGTTTGACAGGAATGCCTAGTTTCAGAAGTGGGATTGGGTCACTCCCAAAAGATATCTTGACATCACATTAATGTATCGTTTCCCCTCAGGCCCTCTAAGCGCCTCAATGAGTGCCGTCAACTCCACCTCTTTTGTGGACACGTGAGGAGGGAGTGGTTCTGCTTTTATTACCTCATGTTGTGTGACCACTGCATACCCAGTGTAGAGCCGTCCATCCTTTCCGATGCTTCTTGCACCATCTACAAAAAGCTCAACATCTGGATTAATGAGAGGTACACGAGAGACATGTGAGAAATCTGCAGTTTCTTGAGCCATAAGGGCTGTACAATTTGCAAAAACACAGTGGTTTACTAGTACTCCTCCCCCACTTTTGAATCCACTACCTCAGTGCTGGAGAGTAGCTGGATTCAAAAACCAAGAAAAAGAAAATTTTACTGGCACATAGCCAAAAATTTTGAAACTTCAATAACTTTTTAACTAAGCAAAAACAGAACATTTTGTTTATAGGGCAACATGTACTTGGGACATAGTACCTATGTGCAAATTTTTGACAGTTGGCACAGTGCCAAGTTTCCGTACTTTACTGGGCGTCTTATCTTACATAGATTTTCAATACTCCTGGAGTTCTTGCTTTCAATTCAACAACAATAGCACTTTCAGTGTCCTTCAACAATATCTTTTTACCAATTCACAGTGAGCATTCTTTAAAACCATACATTTGATTCCACCTACCGACATATTTTATACATTCTGAATCGACATGACATTACTCTCTACTCATCTATCCGTGTGACAGAGACAAACAGTTCTACATTCTAAACCCACAGAGGAGAGCAAAATGTTTTGCAATTTGGATATAATCTTCTGGTTTCCCATTGTTCCGGGGACACCTGAATGGACGTGGTATATCTCGATTTTTCCAAAGCGTTTGATACCGTGCCGCACAAGAGGTTGGTACACAAAATGAGAATGCTTGGTCTGGGGGAAAATGTGTGTAAATGGGTTAGTAACTGGCTTAGTGATAGAAAGCAGAGGGTGGTTATAAATGGTATAGTCTCTAACTGGGTCGCTGTGACCAGTGGGGTACCGCAGGGGTCAGTATTGGGACCTGTTCTCTTCAACATATTAATGATCTGGTAGAAGGTTTACACAGTAAAATATCGATATTTGCAGATGATACAAAACTATGTAAAGCAGTTAATACAAGAGAAGATAGTATTCTGCTACAGATGGATCTGGATAAGTTGGAAACTTGGGCTGAAAGGTGGCAGATGAGGTTTAACAATGATAAATGTAAGGTTATACACATGGGAAGAGGGAATCAATATCACCATTACACACTGAACGGGAAACCACTGGGTAAATCTGACAGGGAGAAGGACTTGGGGATCCTAGTTAATGATAAACTTACCTGGAGCAGCCAGTGCCAGGCAGCAGCTGCCAAGGCAAACAGGATCATGGGGTGCATTAAAAGAGGTCTGGATACACATGATGAGAGCATTATACTGCCTCTGTACAAATCCCTAGTTAGACCGCACATGGAGTACTGTGTCCAGTTTTGGGCACCGGTGCTCAGGAAGGATATAATGGAACTAGAGAGAGTACAAAGGAGGGCAACAAAATTAATAAAGGGGATGGGAGAACTACAATACCCAGATAGATTAGCGAAATTAGGATTATTTAGTCTAGAAAAAAGACGACTGAGGGGCGATCTAATAACCATGTATAAGTATATAAGGGGACAATACAAATATCTCGCTGAGGATCTGTTTATACCAAGGAAGGTGACGGGCACAAGGGGGCATTCTTTGCGTCTGGAGGAGAGAAGGTTTTTCCACCAACATAGAAGAGGATTCTTTACTGTTAGGGCAGTGAGAATCTGGAATTGCTTGCCTGAGGAGGTGGTGATGGCGAACTCAGTCGAGGGGTTCAAGAGAGGCCTGGATGTCTTCCTGGAGCAGAACAATATTGTATCATACAATTATTAGGTTCTGTAGAAGGACGTAGATCTGGGTATTTATTATGATGGAATATAGGCTGAACTGGATGGACAAATGTCTTTTTTCGGCCTTACTAACTATGTTACTATGTTACTATGTTACTATGTATGTTACTGGGATACCAGAGATTATTGTCCTCTATCTGCCTCAACAATGTTCCAGGGGTCCACAGAATGGTCCCGTGAACGTTAAGTTGGAACACTTTTAACTCAGGAAATCTGAGTCCCACTTTACAGCATCAGTCCCACTTTACAGTCGGGGCACGACATTTACAGAATATGTGCTGGGGGTCGGCCTTTTATAATATTCCAGGTAATCCTAATCCCTATAAACCATGTAAATACAAAAATTCCCAGCAAAACAAAGGCAAAACCTTCAGTACAATATAGATTAACGTATTTCAACGGATGTTCACCATTTTTAGTACTATTTTCCATATGACAGAAACATCAGTATTTAGTTAGGAGCTCTGTTTCTAATACATGCGTTTTGGGTGAAAAACCTGACTGTCTGGACTCTGATGGATATATTCGGGATTGTAATTCAGGTCTCGTGGAGAGTGGTTTAGATGAGAATCACTTATAAGGGTACGGATATTCACATACCAAAATGTCCACCTAATTTTCCTTGGGCCATCTTATATGTGGTGGATAGGTCTTCCGAAGCACTTTGTGCAATAGCCATTCACCATAAAGAACACGATTCTCGTCTGTTCTCTTCCTAAAACATGCACAACCCACACAAAATCCGCAGAGCATTTAGCACAGTTGTTTCACTTGCAGCCTCCCCAAATATCAGTTAGAAGGATAACAAATACTTGGTTTCAGCTTATCGCATTCACACATGTGACTATGTGTTTTACTTATTAGCGTTCCTGTTGCTTTATCCTGGTACCAGTTGACCAAGGATCACACCTAATTGGACTCCCTTATACAAGCAGGATTTTTATTCTTAAATTCTTTGCATGCATTCACACGGCATGCAGAGTCCGAGCAAGGAGTCTCATATATCAATCACCTTGTTTCACACACATTTATTCACACAGCTACCTGGCTCTCACGTCTTTCCTTATCTGTGCACTATGACCTGCCCTTCCTTGCTGCCTGCTATCACCTCTGTATTCTCTAGTGCCCTCTGAGGGATATATGTGTCTATCTCTTGAGACAAGTTCCCACAGGGTTTTGAACAGTTGGATATGTGACTGTGAAAGCTGTATGTGCTACTTATGTCAAAGGAAAGGGGTCTTCAGTGATATAGGAAGTTAGCTAACAATTACCACCGGGGTATTTAACAATTCCGCGTAGTCTAAAACTGCCAGATAAATTGCTAGAATATCTGCTTCCACAACACTTTCACTTTAACAACAATCATTTCAAAACCGTCTCACAGAAAAGTTCGGTGACGTTAGTCAAACATTAACTAAAGAGTAACAATGGACTTCGGACCTCACACTACCAGAGATCTCTGTACAAGTGAAAGCAATTACCATTCAAGGAATTCTCTTCCTACATGAACACATTGTAACAACTAACTTTACAATTCTAAAGTATGCAAAACAAAACCGGTTAATTAATCTCTAATCTCACATTTATATACAGAATGAATTCAAAACTTCAACCATGTGTTAGTATGCCTCCTGCCAGCAAACCATACAAACAGACAAAGGACAGCCTAAACTAGCACTGGTGTCAGATACTGCGAATCCCTGACAACAAAACACTTTTACAATTTATCAATCTATATGCCAGCCTGATTTGTAGAAATAAAAAGTCTATACCTGGGCGAAACACACTTTAGGTAGACAGGGAGAGAGCAATCACTCAGTCACATCAATACGGTAATTGTAATTACCCTTCCACCCTTATAGAACAAAACCTATGAACTTATGCTGCAGCCAAAACATCATCACCTTAGCCAGGTGATGTCCGGTGGGCACTCGCAAAAAGTCACCAACCACTTAGAGGTTGTAAAATCACTCAGAGTAATCAAGCCGTTACTCCCACTTGCCCCGAGAGAGACACAGTTCAGACTTCTGCGACCATCGGTCAAGCTGAGAACAGGACCGGAACCAGAGTGACAGTGAAATTGCTCAGTACGTCTCCCTATCTTTTTCAGGCTGGCTGAGGTAAACAATCACGTATGCAAACAAACAAAACAGCAAAGCAGAGAGGCAAAAACAGATAAGGCAGACAATTAAGGAAATCTTGACCAGGGTGGGTTTTTGGTGCTAGGACTTGTCAGAACGGTCACTATGTCCGAGTCTGACAGCCGACTGACCTTTATCTTAGCACGGAAACACTGGAGGGTTATAGGTAAGATGAATGATTTTCTTACCTAGTAGGAGGTGCACTTCTCCACCCTCGAGTGGTCCGGTCCAAGATTGGAAGTCTTCTTTGCGGCTGGTCAGGTTCGAACTTTCTCCTAGCCCCACGTTGGGCGCCAACTGTCAATTCTAAGTATAAGAAAAATCAGCCGCACTCAAATGGTTGAAAGTTCAGCACACTGTGTAGTTTCTTTATTAACACAAACAATAAACATCACCAAGTGCTTTTTTAGGAGGTAAATGGGTGGCGGACTATTCAATTCGGGTAGCGTTTTGACCCCAGCGGGTCTTTATCAAAACCTCACTGTAAAACAGATACAAACATATAAGTGAACTGTACATGTAATATATTAAAAAGAACCGAAAAAAAAGGGAAAACAATAACAAAAACTACAATAACATCAGGTCCAAAATTAATAATGGTACTAATTGACAGCTGTAACAACAGTACTCTGTCCCATACAATTACAAGAACATGCTGTGGAGACCCTATCATAGGGGTGGAGAGTCCCCCATTTTTTGCAGGTAGGAGCAAGGCTATTCCAGGGAAACAGTTACATAGAGCACATATATAAGTCTAAAACAGGAAAACCAGGTGCAGCGATCAGGTCGCTGATGAAATGCACTGACCTTATGCCAAAGAGGTAGAGGAGAGGAGAAAGAGCTGAGTTCCCATAGGGCTAAGGGGAAGTAGAGAGAAGGGAGAGAAAACAGCAGGGAATAAGCAAATGACCAGTAAAACAAGTAAGCCACTGTAAGCAAGAGGAGAGAGACTTAACAATTAACAGCTCTGGTGGAGTTGTGTGGAAGCACGTCCGCCTGGTGGGTGATGTAGGAGCAAATGTGTAAGGCTGCGAGTATTTATACACAAGACCCATACGGTCATATCCGGGTCTGTGCAGTGGCTCAGACTGGGAAAGAGGCTAGGAACGCTGTGTATTCAGACTGAGTCTGCGCTGTGGCCACAGAGTAGATGCCAGCAGCGTGATAGTCCGGCGCCTGCGTAGTGTGCTCAGGGAGATATGCAGAGCTACTGCAGGTTAGGGCGGAGTCCAAGTAACCAGCTTGGAGGGCTAAGGGAGCGTATGTAAAGGGAGAAGTTAGGGAGCGTGTATAAAGAGAAAACAGAACATGAGAACAAGAGGCTGGGAACTGGGTGTATGTGTATTGGAGGTATAGATGGAAGTGTCCCAGAGTCAGCGAAAGAAAAAGATGAAAAAAGGAAAAAAATAAAAAGATATGAATAAAAAAATATAAAAAATAGTAATGAAGAAAAAGAGAAGAGAGGAAGTTGTGTATGCTTAAAGCAAGCAGAGTTGGGGGCGTGGCCTAACTGCCGATGGAGTAGGTTGCACAGAGCGGGAGCTCCGCAGCCAGGAACCTTAAAGCGGCCCATATCTACCTCCTCAATGTCCTCGTTCACCTCCGCGATATCGGTACCGGCTCCCGGTGCGGTGGTGAGTGTATGGGGAAATCTAAAGCGGGCGCCCGTGATCCCTCCAGGAGAATTCCTGATTTCTTTGCGACCACCCCACAACCACCGCCAAAATCCAAGATGGCGCCGTCCTCCCCCAGACCTTCCCGCTCTTCGCAACGCTCAAGCGTCGCAATCAAGTGATGCGGCGTTGCATCCAGGCGGAGCAGCGTTGCATTCAGGCGGAGCAGCGTCAAATTCAGGCGCTGTAGCGTCGGATTCAGCTGACGGTCCGGTAACTGCTGCTCTCCTCAAGGGCCTACTTGGAGACCTCAGAACCTCCATTCAAGAGGATATGCGCTCTATGCTGGCTGAACTAAGTGGGGAAGTGGTGGAGTTGGGTAATCGCACGGACCGCCTGGAATGCAAGATGGCGGAGCTGGTCTCTTCCCATAACGAGCTCTGGGACGCTTATGAGACCCTGCAAACCCTGGCCACTAATACCCACTCTAAAGCCCTGGACCTGGAGGATAGGTCCAGGAGAAACAACATCAAACTCAGAGGCATTGAGGAATCTGTCCCTGCAGGAGATTTGAAACCATTTTTGCAGGACTTTATAGCTGCAGCTCTCCCTCAGTTTGCTCCAAAGGATATCATAATTGACCGTGTGCACAGGATCCCTAAACCGTCTGGCCTGGGTCCCTCCGTCCCAAGAGACGTGCTGGCACGCATACACTTCTACGAAATGAAGGAAGATTTTCTCCAGGCTCTAAGGAAGAATCCAACCCTCCCTGAAAGATTTGCACGCATCTCTGTTTTCCCAGATCTCTCTCCGGGTACTCTGGCCCTTCGGAGGGCCTTTGCCCCCCTATACTACTATCCTCAGAGAGAAAGGCATCCAGTACCGCTGGGGGTTTCCTACCAAGCTCCTCATCCGCAAAGATGGATCGATCACCACCTGCCTGATGCCGTCTCACGCAGCTTCCGCTCTCTCCAAATGGGGACTCTCAACTCCTGATTCTCCGGTCTCTGTGAACCTGTCTAGGCCTGGAGGTGGCGGAGGCTCCAGGGCCCGCATTACTCCGGACTGGGAGGTGGCCTGAGCCCACTGCACCTATGGTTCCTGGCTATTTTCACGCACGGATTTATTTTGTTTTCTTTTTTCTCGTTTTTAAGCTGCGCTGGTCCCTCTTTCGAGTGTATCCGCAGCATTTGTTTGCCCCATAGGTGAACTGTTTTTTGATTCTCACCTTTTGGACTCAGGGTTTCCCTGAATGGACCTCGGTCCACTGGTTTACTTGTTATCTGTCGTATGTCTTGTTTGTGTCCCCCCCTCTCGTTCTCCCCTTCCTCCAGTTTTCCCACATGTATGCTCTAGGTTATTGGCCACATGTCTTATGCTCTCATACACAGGTTATCGGTGTTCGGATAACTGCAAAACTGTTTATATGACATCATTATGAGTATCTCGTTGTATTCAATTAATGTTAATGGTCTCAACTCTCCGGGCAAGAGGTCTGTTGTGTGGCGTCAGTTGAGCAAATCCCGCCATGATATTTTGTGCCTTCAGGAAACACACTTGCTGGAATGTGACAATCCCAGAATGCACTCAGGCTTATATTCGCACCAATTTTTTGCTAACGGCCCGTCAAAAAAGGCGGGAGTAGCCATTTTCTTTAGCAGGGCCAACTCCTCCCAGCTGGTTCGCTCTATTGCGGATCCGCTGGGGAGGTTTATTGTGGTTCTCTGCCTTATTAACAACGCACCCTACACCATTGCCTCGATCTATGCCCCTAATGTAGGGCAGCTCAAGTTTCTGGAGGGGGTTTTCAAAATTCTACACGATATCCAACATGGTCATAAACTGATTGCTGGTGATTTCAATGCTCCAATGTTTAGGGATTTGGACTGCTCTGCCTCTTCCCTGTCAAGATGCGAAGCAGGTCCTTTAACTAATTCTTTCAACTTACATGATATCTGGAGATATCTGCATTGCGGCGAGAGAGACTACACGTTCTTGTCTCCCAGGCACGGCTCCTACAGCAGGATTGATTTTGTGCTGGTGAATGACGTGGCTCTTCCTCATTGCATATCGGCAGATATAGGCAGTATCACATGGTCGGATCATGCCCCCGTGTCCCTTACTCTAAAAGACCCCTTGGCCATCAGGCCTCCCGCACACTGGCGTCTCAACGCCCATCTCCTTGCTGACCAATCTAACTCCCAGGGTATTGAGGAGGCTTTGCGGGAATTTTTCGCTTCCAATGATACCCCCGACATACGTGACGACACCCTTTGGTTTGCCCACAAGGCAGTAATCAGGGGTTGCCTCATCAAGATGGCGGCAACGGCCAAAAGAAAGTATAATGCAGCTCTCCAATCTGCCCTGGATGATTTAACCCACCTCGAGACGGCTCACAAAATATCCCCTACTCCTGCGCTTTTCTCTGATCTCTCTGCAGCTCGCATGCATGTCTGCAACCTGCTCCTCCATAAAGCTGAGAAGACTCTGAGGAAAACTAGAGCTAAATTTTATGCAATGGGGAACCGAGCGGGCGCTGTTCTGGCTAGACGTATTAGGAGGAGAGAGACTCAATCCAAGATCCCATTCTTGCTCAGGCCTGACGGTTCCCGGGTGTGCAACCCTATTCATATTGCTGAGGAATTTGCATCTTACTATTCCTCTCTCTATGACCTCGGGTCTGACCCAGGGATTCGCCAGCCTTCGCGGGAGTCAATTTTAGCATTCTTGGAGAAGGTTAATCTCCCCTCGGCCAATCCGGAGCAGCTCTCTTTCCTAAACTCCCCCATTGTCGAGTCTGAGCTCTCGCAGATTGTCAGAGAGGCTAATAAGGGGTCCTCCCCTGGGCCAGACTGCTTTTCTTTTCTTTACTATGCCCAGTTCTTTCCTGTCCTCTCCCCTTATCTTTTGCGCCTTTTTAATAATTGGTTGTCGACAGGCAGTATTAGGGCTGAGGGGTTGGAGGCCTCCATAGTGACTCTCCCCAAACAAGGGAAACCCCCAACATCTCCGGGGAACTTCCGCCCGATAGCACTCTTAAACTGCGACGTGAAGATTTACGCAAAAATCTGGGCCAACAGATTATTCTCGGTGCTCCCTGGCCTCATTCACCCAGACCAAGTTGGGTTTGTCCCGGGCAGACAGACCAGGGATGGCACCAGGCGCCTGATGGATCTTTTGGATGTGGTGGAGGTGGGTGGCCTCCCCAGTGTATTTCTGTCGCTAGATGCTGAAAAAGCGTTCGACAGGGTGCACTGGGGATATATTGAACTCATACTGGAAAAGTTTGGGCTTATTGGGCAAATTGGTAGAGCGGTTATGGCACTTTATTCCAACCCCTGTGCGTCGGTTCGATCGGCGGGTTTTGGGTCTCGAACATTCCCCATTCGGAATGGTACGCGTCAGGGCTGCCCCCTCTCCCCTATCATCTTTGCTCTGGTCATGGAGCCCTTGGCTGCAATGGTCAGGCAAAGCGCGGACATAAAGGGAATTGTGGTGGGGGGAACTGAACATAAAATTGGTCTTTATGCCGATGATGTGGTATTAACCTGCACCTCACCTTTAACTTCGTTGAACGCGTTTACCTCCATTTTAACAGAATTTTCGGCGGTCTCATACTACAAACTTAATTTGACCAAATCCACAATCTTTCCCCTTTTCCTCCCGGTTCCCCTCCAGATCCAAATTCAATCACAATACGCGTTTATTTGGGCTACCCTGGGCTTCACGTACCTAGGTATTAAGATAACAAGGTTAGACAATATAGTTCGCGCTAACTGTGAGGAAACCCTTGCGGAGGTCAGGAAGGGCATAGATCATTTATCGAATGCGCCGCTCTCATGGATGGCCCGTATACAAACTGCTAAAATGCTATTCCTACCTAAGATTATGTATCTCTTCTGTTGCCTCCCCCTTTCTATCCCCGCGAAGTTTATCTCAGCTTTCCAATCGCTTATAGATCGGTTTATTTGGAACAAGAAGCCACACAGGGTCAGGCGTCGGATTATGTCCCTACCGTACTCTATGGGTGGGCTGGGCGCTCCTGCGGTACAGTCTTACTATAGGTCGGCAAACCTTGAGCCCCTTAAAATATGGTGGGAGGGGAACTCATGCTTGCCCTGGTTCCTTATTGAGTCCCACTTTGCCCCCCAGAACTCGCTTAAACTACTCTTAGAACTTCAGCTGCTTCGGGTCCCTCTTGTGGGCCCTTGTCTCCGCTCTATCAGGAATGCTGCTAAACTCTGGGCGCTGCTTAGCTACTCCCATTTGGGGTTCATGTATGATTATGTCTCTTTGCAGGCTCTGGAGTATGCTATCGGACACATTTCTCTTTCCTCCTGGAGAAGTCGTGGGGTGCTCCGGGTGGCGGACCTATTTGGCTCAGATGGTCTTCTGTCATTCGAGGACCTCTCAGGGAGATTCTCCCTGAACATCAATGACCTTTTCCAATATCTTCAGCTCCGTAGCTTTCTCAGGTCACGTCGGTCGTTCGGAGCGCCCCCGCCTTTAACAGAGGACCCAGCTCATAGGTTCTTCAGACCAGCCACTATATTGCCCCATGGCATATCCATTATCTACAAAGCCCTCATATCCGATGGTTCCACTGACAAATTTCAATTTATGACTTCCTGGGAGTCTTCGCTGGGTTTTGAGGCCTCTCTGGAGGATTGGCAGTTTGCAATGATACATCCCTCTAAATTCTCCTCTTGTATTAGTCACTTGGAACAGGTGAAAAAGATACAACTACATTGGTACATTACCCCCGTCCGTTTGGTGAGGTTTTCCCCGTCCTCCTCCCCTCTCTGTTGGAAGGGGTGTGGCGCCTTGGGATCCTCGTCCCATGTTTGGTGGTCGTGCCCGCGGATTCAGGCTTTCTGGAGCGAGGTGGAGGCACTGATTACCGACCTGACTCGTCTCCCCCTGGCGCTGAGTGGTCAACTTGCTGTCCTGGGCATTTCCCTCATCGATCTTCCCTCCCCTCTCCGGCCCATTGTCTCTAATGTCCTAGTTGCCGCCAGACAATGCATTGCGAAACATTGGAGGTCCTCAGATCTCCCTTCCAGAGCCGAACTGATCGCCAAAATCGACTTACACTTCTGTTATGAGGTTATTATGGCTCAGGGTTTGGCGAGGAGAGCTAGGGTCCTCTCATGGTGGGACCCCTGGGTGTCCTCCGTACACATCTCCCAATCTGCTCTTACCCTCATTTAAATGGTATATTTCATCAATCTCCTTTTTCTTGCTGTACTTGACACTGTGACTGTGTATTTTGTACTGATTATGTTGTGGTCTTCATGCTTTTTGTACTGGATTTGTCACCCCATCCCTCTTCCCTCTCTGATTGCCCTCCCCTCCCTTCCTCCCCCTCCTATTCCCGAAGTTCACTGTTGTATGGTTAATATGCAATTTCTCAATAAAAACTTATTGGTTAAAAAAAAGGCAAGCAGAGTTATGCCTAATCTCGGTAAGCAAGCTAAAATGGGGGTATATACTCCCTCTAGTTGGGAGGAAAAATTAGAGAGTTGTACATAAATAAAAAAAAAATAGAATAAAGTAAAATAAAATAGAATAAAGATGAAAGAATAAAAAAAATGGAAAAAAAATAAAAAAATTAAAAAAATGAAACTAAGAATAAAGGAATAAAAAACGACTAAACCAAAACTGGAAAGAATGTACTAAGAAAAAAAGGAAAAAGAGGAGTAATAACAAACGAGGAAAAACAAGAGAGCTACAAGGAAAAAGCAAAAGGGAAAAGATAAAAGAAAAAAACAAGTACACAAATAATGAAAAAAGGGGATGTCAAAAAAGCAAATGAAAAGTAAAAAAATATAAAAAATAATAAATAAGAGAAAAAAAAAAAAAGGAAAAATGAGGAAAAAAATTTTTTTAAAAAAAGAAAAAACTAAAAAGAGAAAATAAGCGGGACTTACCCAGATCAGCCGAATAGAGGAAAAGAAAACCGAATACATATTTTTCTTATAACGCTTGCTCAAGAGGTCTGATGTGGGAAGGAAGGGTGGAGACAAAAAGAATGACATAGGTTAGAAATGGGGGCGACCTTGACCGGAAAACCTGGAGAACCTGCGGCAGATATAGTTACATCATATCAAAGTTACATATAGAACAATCCACTCAACTAAAAGGTCAAATCTAATTCCCTGTTGAGGCCTTTGGGGGCCATGGTCTGTAGCGTATAAATCCAAAAGGATTCTCTTTCCTTCAGAAGTTTAACGTGATCACCCCCACGCCTGGGTTTTTCTACCCTTTCTTTCACCTGGTAGCGGAGTTGGGAAACGGAGTGGTTGGCCAGAGCAAAGTGGTGTGGGAGTGGGAGCCAAGTTTTTTTCAGTCTAATTGTAGATTTGTGGCTCGAAATTCTGTCCCGCACATGCTGTGTGGTCTCCCCTATATACAGGAGGCCACACAGGCATTTAATAAGGTACACCACAAAGTTGGTTTCACAAGTATAAAAGCCATTAATCTTAAACCTCTTGCCTGTGTGCGGATGTAGGAATTCACTGGATCTAATTACATTGGCACAACATGCGCAATTCAAGCATGGGAATGTACCCATTCGCTGCGAGCTCAGGAATTGTTGTATAGGTTGTTTAGTGAGACTGCCAATGTCGGCCCTGACCAGGGAGTCTTTGTAGTTCCTAGGTCTGCGTTTGCACATCAGTGCATGTGTTTAAAAGGATGCTATTTGTGGGTAGGCTTCTGAAAGGAGAGGCCAGTGTTTGTTGATGGTTTTATAGATCAATGGCATGATGGGGTGATGTGTATGTACGAAAGGAACCCGTTCGGGTTTAGAAACGCGGGATCTGCAAGGAGGGCGTTCAAGTGCCCTCTGTTTTTCCATTGTAAGAATTTTTTCTGGGTATTTCCTGCTCCTGAGTTTTTGGGCCATGTCGTCCAACCGTGAACGAACCAAGTCTGTATCAGAGACAATGTTGGTGACCCTCAGGAATTGGGAGCGTGGGAGACTCTCACGGGTAGATCTAGGATGACAGCTTGTGAAAAGAAGTAAATTATTAGAGTCTGGGTTTTACAAAAATATCCGTGTCCAAACCCCCTTTGTCATTTTTGGTCACCAGGGTGTCCAAAAATGGGATTTTCTGGATGTCACATCTAGGGGTGAACTGCAGCTCTGGTCTGATGTTGTTGATCTGCAAACAAAAGAAGAAAAAGTATCTGGTGTTCCATCCCATAGGCAGAACACATCATCAATGTATCGGAGCCAGCATTTAGAGTGTTTCCGGAACAGTGTGTTGTTGTAAATGTGTTTGTTCTCGAATGTGTCCATATAGTTGTTCGCATATGCTGGCGCCACGTTAGAGCCCATGGCAGTCCCGCAGGTTTGAAGGTAGAACTGATCCCAAAACATAAAAAAATTGTCCTTGAGGACTACAGAGAGAAGGTCTAAAATAAACTGCTGGGATTGTGGGCTAAGATCTAGGGTCTGTAGTAGGTTATCAACCGCCTCCAAGCCTAGTTCGTGCTTGATGGATGTGTATAAACTCTTGACATCAAGAGTAGTCAAAAGGCAATGTGATGTGACCGTGGAAAACTGCTTGATTGTCCTGATAAAGTGGCCTGTATCCAGGATAAAAGATTTTGTATTTTTAATCAATGGGGTCAGATACTTTTCTAAAAAAATGGACAGAGGTGCTAGGATGGAGTCTGTTGATGCGACTATGGGGCGGCCCGGGGGATTCGTGAGGGATTTATGAATTTTGGGGAGTTGATCTCCCTACGTACAGGTGTATGTACTCTTGATAACACTAGTGGAATTACAAAGTCCATCTAGACATATCTTGGCACATCCTGGGATGGAATAATAAACATAATTAAGTCTTATAACAGTGGATCAAAAAACCTTAAAGTGACATGAATCTAATACTAAGCAAAGTGTCCATATAAGTTTGATTTCAGTATATCTTCATATGCCATATCTTCATATGCCATACATTCTCCCCTTAACACTGGAAGCCATAGGACCTTATGAGTTGTCCCAGGCCGAGTGTATAGATTGAGAAGAGTAAGGGCCCAAGGACAGAGCCTTGAGGGACGCCAACAGACAGGAAGAGGTAGTATGGGAGTAGGAAATGCTAAATGTGCGGTTGGTAAGGTATGAGGAGATCCAAGATTTGGCGAGGTCTTTGACTCCAAAGGAAGAGAGGATCTGTAGTAGGAGGCAGTGGTCAACTGTGTCGAAGGCAGAGGACAGGTCTAGAAGTAGGAGTATAGAGGATTGTTTGTTAGCTTTTGCTGTAAGTAAGTCAGTAATTTTGGTCAGGGCAGTCTCAGTGGAATGGTGGGGACGGAAGCCAGATTGTACGTTGTCGAAGAGAGAATTAGATTCAAAGTGAGAGGAAAGTTCAGCATGGACGTGCTGCTCAAGGAGTTTGGATGCAAATGGGAGCAAAGATATGGGGCGATAGTTGGACATAGCGCTTGGGTCAAGGGATGGCTTTTTGAGGATAGGTGTGATTGTGGCATGTGTGAAAGCAGTGGGGAAGGTACCAGAAGTTAGAAATAGGTTGAAGAGATGGGTTGGGAATGGGATTAGTGTGGTAAGGTTGGTAGGAGGTGGGATGGGATGGGGTCAAGTGCACAAGTGGTGAGGTGTGATTTGGAGAGAAGATGAGCAAGCTCTCCTTCAGTGATTTTGGAGAGGAAAGTTATGGGGTTTGGGCATTGGTCTGGTATACAAAGGGGTTGTGGTTGTTTGACGACAAAGATTTGCCTTGTTTGGTCGATCTTATTTTTGAAGTGCGTGGCAAAGTCCTCGGCAACGATTAGGGAACTCGGAGGGGGCAGTGGTGGGCAGAGCAGGGAGTTAAAAGTGTTGAACAACTGTTTGGGGTTTTGGGATAAGGAAGATACGAGGATTGTGAAGTATGCCTGTTTAGCAGAGGTGAGAGCTGATTTGAATGCGAGTGTTGCTTGTTTGAGTGCAGTGAAGTCGTCTTGCGAATGTGTTTTCTTCCAATGCCGTTCTGCAATTCTGGATACTTGCCGAAGCTTTTTAGTGGTGTTATTGTGCCAGGGTTGTCTATTGGTTTGTCGCACTCTGCTACTCATTACGGGGCGACCATGTTGATAGCTGATGCAAGAGTGGCATTGTAGAAATCAGTGGCAGTATCTGTGTCGTGGAGTGAGGATATGGATGCTAGTGGTAGGATAGTCAGAGTGTGTGTGGGTGTCTAGGTGTGTGAGGTTACTGCATGGGTGCGCATGTTGCTGGACATGGGTGACAGGTGAGGAGGACAGGGATGAGAAAGTGAGTAAATGGTGTTCAGATAGAGGGAGAGTGGAGGTTGTGAAGTTAGATAGGGAGGAGAAACGGGTGAAGACAAGGTCTAATGTGTGTCCGTCTGTGTGGGTGGCTGAGGAGGACCACTGAGAAAGTCCAAAGGATGCAGTAAGGGATAGGAGTTTGGAGGCTGACACTTAAATCCAATTTGCATAATAATTTGGAACAGTGTGAGGCTACCATCACACTAGCAGTATTTGGTCAGTATTTTACATCAGTATTTGTAAGCCAAAACCAGGAGTTGAACAATTAGAGGAAAAGTATAATAGAAACATATGCACCACTTCTGCAGTTATCACCCACTCCTGGTTTTGGCTTGGAAATACTGATGTAAAATAATGACCAAATACTGCTAGTGTGACGGCAGCCTAAAGGTGACATCAACCCCGCAAATATTAATCCCACTTGCCACCACTATAGGTCAAGTGGGAAGAGCCAGGCTGCTATTTTAATGCTAGGAGGGGGCAACATCCATGGCCCCTTACGAGCCTGAGAATACCAACCCCCAGCTGTCTGCTTTAGCAAGGCTAGTTGTCAAAAATGAGGGGGGGGGAACTCATTGTTGTTTTATTTTTAATTATTTGTTTAGTTAAAAAAATAAGGTGTGGGGACCAATCTATTCTTGATAACCAGCATTGCTGAAGATGACTGCTACGGGTTGCAGCCCCCAGCTATGACTTTTACCTGGCTGGTTATCAAAAATACAAAGGAACCCAAGCCATTTTTTTTTAATTATTTATTTACAGCGCAGGAGCTGTTGATTAATACTCCCATCCTCCGCTCCAGATCTCGCTGTTATTAGCGGCAGCAGGTGTCGGATGATGTGAGCTGTAGTCCCATCAGCTGATGCCAGTGACCAGAGGTACACTTTATACCTCTGATCACAGCTGCGCATTCACACTGTCTTTTGACAGTGTGGGAACCGTGGCTCTCTGACCGGCGGGGTTTCACTGCCGATCAGAAGCGGCATTTGCCGCACTGTCATATGCATACAAACACACGTACATTCCTAAACCAAGAATCTGCAAAACCCCTAGTCCATGCCCTCATCATCTCCCGCCTCGAGTACTGTAACCTCCTGCTCTGTGGCCTCCCCTCTAACATCCCTCCAATCTATTCTAAACTCTGCTGCCCGATTAATCCACCTATCCCCCTGCTATTCCCCGGCCTATGCCCTCTGTCAATCCCTTCATTGGTCTCCATTACCCAGAGACTCCAGTGCAAAAGCCTAACCATGACATACAAAGCCATCCACAACCTGTCTCCTCCATACATCTGTGACCTAGTCTCCCAGTACTTTCCTGCATGCAACCTCCGACCCTCACAAGATCTCCTTCCCACAATCGCATACAAGATTTCTCTCGCGCATCACCCCTACTCTGGAACTCTCTATCACAACATATCAGACTCACCTACCATCGAAACCTTTAAAAAGAACCTGAAGACCTACCTCTTCCAGCAAACCTACAACCTGCAGTAACCACCGATCGACCAAACCACTGCACGACCAGCTCTATCCTCACCTACTGTATCCTCACCCATCCCTTGTAGATTGTGAGCCCTCGCGGGCAGGGTCCTCTCTCCTCCTGTACCAGTTGTGACTTGTATTGTTCAAGATTATTGTACCTGTTTTTATTATGTATACCCCTCCTCACATGTAAAGCGCCATGGAATAAATGGCGCTGTAATAATAAATAATAATAATAATAATGTGCAGCATTATATGGGGCAAATATCTGTATGGGGCCATGTGCAGCATTATATGGGGCAAATATTTCTATGGAGCATCTTATGGGGCCATATTCCGCATTTGCGCAGCATTACATGGGGCATATTTTAATATGGAGCATCTTATGGAGTCCATAAACTGGAGCATTATATGGGGCATATTTTGTATGGAGCATCTTATGGGGCCATCATGAACTGTATGGAGCACTATATGGGGCTCCTGATTCAATATGGATATTCAAAAACACTTAGCCTACTGATGTCTCAATTAATTGTACTTTTATTGGTATCTATTTTTATTTTTGAAATTTACCAGTAGCTGCTGCATTTTCCACCCTAGGCTTATACTCGAGTCATTAAGTTTTCCTAGTTTTTTGTGGCAAAATTAGGGGGGTCGGCTTATACTCCGGTCGGCTTATACTCGAGTATATACAGGTAACTTTTAGCAATTATTTATGAAAAAACTAAAATTTGGCAAAAATTTAGAAAATGTTGCAATTTTCAAAGTTTTAATGTTTGTACACTTAAAGGGAACCGGTCACCCCCAAAATCGAGGGTGAGGTAAGCCCACCGGCATCAGGGGCTTATCTATAGCATTCTGTAATGCTGTAGATAAGCCCCCGATGTATCCTAAAAGATGAGAAAAAGAGGTTATATTATACTCACTCAGGGTGGTCCCAGTCCGGTCCGATGGGTGTCGCGGTCCAGTCCGGCGCCTCCTATCTTCATCAGATAACATCCCCTTATCTTCACGCTCTGGCTGTAGATAAGCCCCTGATACCGGTGGGCTTAGCTCACCGTCAATTTTGGGGGTGACAGGTTCCCTTTAAATCAGAGTGGTGTCACACAAAATAGTTAATAAATAACATTTTCCACATGTCAAGTTTACATCAGCACAATTTTAGGAACATAATTTTTTTCCTTAGGATGTTATAAGGGTTAAAAGTTGAGCAGCAATATCTAATTTTTCCAAACAAATTTGCAAAACCATTTTTTTTTTAGGGACCACCTCACATTTGAAGTGAGTTCTGGGTTCAATATAACAGAAAATACCCAAAAGTCTAAAAACTGCACCCCTCAAGGTGCGCAAAACCACATTCAAGAAGTTTATTAACCCTTCGGGTGCTTCACGAGAACTAAACAATGTGGAAGGAAAAAAATAACATTTTACTATTTTCACAAAAAATTTGCTTTGGAACCAATTTTTTTTTATTTTCACAAGGGTATCAGGAAAAAATGGAAGACACAATTTGTTGTGCAATTTCTTCTGAGTATGCCGCTACCTCATATGTGGGGGAAAGCCACAGTTTGGGTGCTTGGCAGGGCTCAGAAGTGAGGGAGCCCAGTTTGACCTTTTGAACGCATAATTGGCCAGAAACTATGGTGGTGCCATGTCGTGTTTAGAGACCCCCTGATGTACCTAAACAGTGGAAACCCCCCAATTCTAACTCCAAGCCTAACCTAAACACACCCCTAATCCCAACCATAACCCTAACCACAAACCTAACCCTAACACACCCCTAACCCTAATCCCAACCCTAACCATAATCCCAACCACAACCCTAGCCCAACCCCTACTTAAGCCCAACCCACCCTAACTTTAGCCTAACCCTAGCCCCACCCTAACTATAATGGAAAAAACTGGAAATAAATATATTTTTTTTATTTTATTTTTACCTAAGGGGGTGTTAAAGGTGGCGTTTGATTTACAATTTTTTTTATTTTTGATCGCTGTTGTAGGTCAATCACTTTGATCAAAATGAACCAATAGGTGCCGGCCGGCAGATCTCGGCGGGCGCACTGCGCATGCGCCCGACATGTTCTTCCTGGAAGAAGATGCCGGTGGCAGGGAAAATGCAGGAACTCCGGAGGTACTGGGGGGAGGATAGGGGGACCCGATTTCTCTCATTTGATGTGTGATCACATCAGAGGAGAGAGAAATTAAATGGGTAATCTGATTTTTTTTTTTTTTGTGATCACTTTTATTCCGTTATTAACAGTGACCGCAACCCTGGGGTCGGTAAAAAACGACCCGAATCATGTTCTCTGGGATCACAGCTACCCCCTGTAGCAGACACCCCGGATAAATTCTGATGCTGGGGGGTGCTAGACACTTATTTCTCAGTGCCGTTGAAAAGCGGCACCGAGGAATAAGTACCATTAATTGCCGCAGTTCAAAGGCGTATTGGTAGTCATTAAGGGGTAAAAATCTCTCAGAATTTTTCCTCTATGCAATGCTGTGCAACCAGCTCAGTCAAAATGGGCAGGTTTTGGACAAGGCATGGCAACATTCGCTCATGTACATTATGAATTGTTGCCTACCTCAAACCAAAAATCTTATTAGAGTCAATGACTTGTGTACGATTTGATTCTACCACATCCCATCGTTAAGACAGATGTGAACAATGCCAATATTGATAAATCAGGACATTAGTGTTTCTGCCATCCCCACTCGAATAAGGTTTAAGCAAAATGAAATTATATGGTCAGTTGTACCGCTTGGTCCACTGTATATTTTTTTTTTTTAGAACAGTGACATTTCCAATGAGCTCTGTATTGCTAGAAATTACTAGATCCAACTCGGAAAAATATATAATTGTACCGTGTTAGCCAACCAAATCCAACAGAGCATTATCTCTTGTCGTCTGACAAACTGGACAATACAATTATCCTGGAAGAATCTTGGGTGTTTACTCAACTTTGCAATTGAAGCAGACCCACAGCACCTGTTAATATCTGGGTAGGTAAATTCTCCCATAACCACTACGGTAGCAGCCTGTGATCTTATGATTATGCAGGTGACCCTCCAACTCCTCAGTGATGTTGGTGGGCTTTATAGACAGGGCTGGCTCCAGGTTTTTGTGGGCCCCGAGTGAAAGTGTGTCATTGGGGTCCCTTTAACACATACCACAATTCATGATGCACTGATATAGCAGAGAAATATAAAGGTATAGTACAATGCCAACAATTTCACTTAGTTCTAACATTACATGATTGATATCAATAGCTCAGAAAGTCTAGTCCTCCATACAGTATTATGGGCACCACATAGCACTCCATACAGAATAATGAGTCCCAAATATTGTTCCATACAGAATAATGGGCCCAATATATTGCTCCATACAGTATGAGTCCCATATATTGCTCCATATAGTACAATCGGTCCCATATATTGTTCTATACAGAATGAGACCCATATATTTCTCCATACAGTATTATGGGCACCACATAGTGCTCCATACAAAATAATGAGCCCATATATTGCTCCATACAGTATTATGGGCACCACATACTGCTCCATACAGAATGAGTCCCATATATTGCTTCGTACAGAATGGACCCCATATAATGTTCCATACAGTATAATGAGCCCCATATAATGCTCCATACAGTATATGATGGGCCCCATATAATGCTCTTTATATAAGTGGCCCCATAAGATGCTTCATATATGATTGACCCCATAAGTAGAGTTGAGCGAATTTGCTCAGGTCCTTGCTTACTCGGTAAGCTATAGTGCTTACCGAATAAGCTGCAGAGGGAACCTGGCTTCCTGGATCGCTCCAACTGATCAGCTGTTCGGCTCTGCAGCTGCATATGTCGCGACTGTGTGACAGTCATAGCACATGCATGGACAGCCTGTTTGTAGGACTCTCCATCCATGTGTCCTGACTGTCACACAGCTGCCACACATTCCTACTATGGAACAGATAAAAGAGCTTCAAATGCAAATATAAACCAGCTGAACTTCAATTGTTGGGTCTTTACTTTTAGTTCTAAGTAAAGATCTACAGTATTTCTGTCTAGAATAGCAGATATGAAGTTATTTTCACATATTAAAGTATTTATAATGTGTTCCTTGTTCACTTCTTTACAGAGAGCAAGAAAACCTGTTCTGGACAATGTGGGACTGCTGGTTCCAGAACATCAATCATCGTATGACCCTGGAACATTTTGAAAACATGAATTTTACAAATGTATCCGGAACTTGCAATTGTGTTAAAACATACCCAAGAATACGTAAACGGATGCCATGCTTTTTCATATACAGTAACTAATCCTGTTTCTTGGTCAACAGACTAGTCTTTCTCGGTGTTTGTTATACAGTCCTTTTCAGCCACCATGCAAGGATCAGCAATTCTCTGAAAGACAAAATTGCACAGTGTTACGAGTGGAAACACCAAACTGACAAACTGGAGAAAATAGTACACTCTACATGCAGCGATTTGGGATTCCTAGCTGCTTCTATGTGCCAATATGTAGCTATTGATAAACATTTGCTAGCCTGTTACTTATGGAATGACACGCTCTCTCGTTCTATAACTTTATCCTCGTACTGTATAATACTTTTTTTGAACTATGAAAAAGTGTCAATGTTTAAAGGGGATTTCCAAGCCTAAAAAAATACAGAAAGTAAGTACCTATATCCTGCTTTTGAATGCGATGAGATGATGCAACCATAGTAGATAGTGGTAGTATTTTTTGTATTATTTACAGCTCTGTACAGCATTTATGATTTGAGACTGTCAGGCCTTGCTGTGCATGATATTACCAATATAAAGGGACTACAAATACCATTACCTATTTCTCCTCCCAGACATTGCCTTTATTTTTCGCTGCCTGTATGCCCCTCTCTCACAAGTTCTATTCTTTTGCGCATTGACTGCCTTATCTGCTGCCCAGCATATTTTGCAGAGACTAGAAACATGGGACACCTGGAGATAAGAGATTTAAAGGGGTTGTTCCGGCTAAAATGAAAAGTCTATAGTCACTTTATTTGATTTGTAGTCTGCAGAATTATAACAGTGTGCGATATGCACACTACAAACTTACAACAATTGCACCAGAGTACCAGACATTGTAAATCCCGTAAGGTGTTTTTTTCCCTTGCTTATTTTATAGGTCACACTTTAGGCTCTGTTCATACCTTTTTTTGTTGTGCGAAATAGCACTGTGCAATTTCCTATGTTGAAACAACTGATTCCTATGCAGAACCTGATGGACTCTTTATAAGATAATGAATTCCACTTTAACCCCTCAACGACTGCCGATACGCATTAAAATGACGGCCTTTAGGGGGCCTTATTCCCTCATGAACGTTTTAAAAAGGCAATCGGGAATAAGGGTATAGCACCCCCAGTGTCTGAAAATCTCCGGGGCTTCTGTGGTAGCTGAGACCCTGGAGAACACGATCAATAAGTAACAGCGATCACGTAAAGAAAAAAAATCAAAGTGATCAAAAGCCAATAATTAGCATATATATATCATCTCCCTGTATCATCCGCTTAGTCAAATTTATTTATTTTATCATTTTTATTTTTCATTCTTTGCAGTTAGGGTTAGGGTTGGGCTTACTGTTGAGGTTAGGCTTATTGTTTGGGTTGGGCTTAGGTTTGGGTTTAGGGTTTTGTCAATAGATATGATGACTAGTGTTGAGCGCAAGTGCGCACTACTCCTGTTTGCATCAGGTTCTCGGTTATGCACCGAGTATTGCAGGTGCTCAAGTGACATTCTCGAGTCTCCGCCCTTCATGTTCTGTGGCTGTCGGACAGCCAAAACATGCAGGGATTGCATGTAATACATGTGCAATCCCCACATGTTTTGCGGCTGTTAGACACCCAAAAAAACATGTGGGGTGGGGAATCAAGCATGTCACTCAAGCACCCACGATACTTGGTGCATACCTGAGCACACGATGTAAACTCGAATAGCGAGCACTTGCGTTCAACACCAATGACGACATATTCAATATGAAGACCTAATGTTATCAAATTCTGTGTAGTACCTTTTGGGTTCACAATCTTCTTTATGCACCTGGATAAAATCCTTGAGGGGTCTAGTTTCCAAAATGGGGTCACGTGTGTGAGGTTTCTACTGTTTGGGCACATCAGAGGCTCTCCAAACGCGACATGGCTTCCACTCTCGATTCCAGCTATTTTTGCATTCTAAAAGGCTACAAGTTTGCACTTGCTCCATGTGACTGCTGACTTCTAAATCCTCACATTGCTCGCACTGCATGCTGTGAGGATTCTCTGAAGTCTCAGGAGCGGGCGGTAATGTAGCCATAAGTATGCGATTTGCATATTTCTGGAACCATTCTGACTAGACCGTCCTTGCTCAGTATACTTGCAATGAGCGAAACTACGCCTATCTAGTCGACACGTGACTGTATGTATGCAAATCACATATTTGCGGTCATTTAGTGTGCGCGATGTGAGGATTCACAAGTCTGCGGACACATAGTGACTGCCGAATTGTAACCTAGGCCTGGACAACCCCTTTAACCCCTTCATGACCTTGGGATTTTTCGTTTTTCCGTTTTCGTTTTTCACTCCCCTCCCTCCCAGAGCCATAACTTTTTTATTTTTCCGTCAATTTGGCCATGCGAGGGCTTATTTTTTGCGGGACGAGTTGTAATTTTGAACGACATAATTGGTTTTAGCATGTCGTGTACTAGAAAACGGGAAAAAAATTCCAAGTGCGGTGAAATTGCAAAAAAAGTGCAATCCCACACTTGTTTTTTGTTTGGCGTTTTTGCTAGGTTCACTAAATGCTAAAACTGACCGGCCGTTATCATTCTCCAGGTCATTACGAGTTCATAGACACCAAACATGTCTAGGTTATTTTTTATCTAAGTGGTGAAAAAAATTTCCAAACTGCTAAAAAAAAAATTGCGCCATTTTCCGATACTCGTAGCGTCTCCATTTTTCGTGATCTGGGGTCGGTTGAGGGCTTATTTTTTGCGTGCCGAGATGACGTTTTTAATGATAGCATTTTGGTGCAGATACGTTCTTTTGATCGCCTGTTATTGCATTTTAATGCAATGTCGCGGTGACCTAAAAAAATGTAATTCTGGCGTTTCAAATTTTTTTCTCGCTACGCCGTTTAGCGATTAGGTTAATGCTTTTTTTTTAATTGATAGATCGGGCGATTCTGAGCGCGGCGATACCAAATATGTGTAGATTTGATTTTTTTTTTTTTATTGATTTATTTTGATTGGGGCGAAAGGGGGGTGATTTAAACTTTTATATTTTTTTTTTTTCACATTTTTTTTTACTTTTTTTTTTTTACTTTTGCCATGCTTCACTAGCCTCCATGGGAGGCTAGAAGCAGGCACAACTCGATCGCCTCTGCTACATAGCAGCGATCTGCTGATCGCTGCTATGTAGCAGAAATGGAGGTGTGCTGTGAGCGCTGACCACAGGGTGGCGCTCACAGCCACCGGTGATCAGTAACCATAGAGGTCTCTAGGACCTCTATGGTTACCATCCTGACGCATCGCCGACCCCCGATCATGTGACGGGGGTCGGCGATGACGTCATTTCCGGCCGCCCGGCCGGAAGCGGTAGTTAAATGCCGCTGTCTGCGTTTGACAGCGGCATTTAACTAGTTAATAGGTGCGGGCAGATCGCGATTCTGCCCGCGCCTATTACGGGCACGTCAGCTGTTCAAAACAGCTGACATGTCCCGGCTTTGATGCGGGCTCACCGCGGAGCCCTGCATCAAAGCAGGGGATCTGACCTCGGACGTACTATCCCGTCCGAGGTCAGAAAGGGGTTAAATGAGCCGGGGCTGACTATAGACTAGACAAATGCAGGTGGAACATATACAGTATCAAACAATGAACTTAACATTTGTAATGTGAGTATTAGTAGGTTTTCTGTTTTTTTCCATTATATTTCCCTAATATTGTGCTTCATAAATCTGTTTAAGGGAACTTATCACCTCCAAAAATACTATTTATTTGCAGATACAGTGGCATTTTGGAGGTAAATAATGTTTAAATCATATCTGGCAAGCTTATTGGAGCATTGGCTACAGTGAAAAAATTAAGTTATATTTTCCCTGCAGCTGCTCACTTCCAGTCATCGGTAAGGGGCAGGGAGCACTTACAGCCTCTGTCTAGTGGCTTTAATCGCTACTCAGCACAATAACAGCCTTCTCTTCTCATTCAAGTTGTAATGCAGGCTATCAGTCATTGTGCAGGACAACACTTATAGCACTGTGTAGTGAGAGATGACTGTAAATGCTTCCCTCACCACCTCAAAGCGAGCAGCTGCATGGAGAATATAACTTAAAGTTGTCAACTGCTTGGACAACTCCTTTTCATACCCCATGCTTGGCTCCGATAAAATAGAAAAGCTTCTACTCGCCCACCGTTCCGGCGTCGTTCCCGCTGTGTCGGCACTCGCTTTCCCGGGGCTCCTGTGCAGTGTTGTGACATGTGAATCCGGCGCCCAATCACTGCCGGCGTCACTGTCTCCACCTTAAGTGGAATTGATCATGAAGATAAAGTCAGAGATCAGCTGCAGCCCGGACTTCTTTTTCATGTTCAATTCGACAAAAGGTGGGGACAGTGAAGTTGGTGCTGATTTTGCACTGGGCTCACGTGTCATAACAACCGCAGGAGAGGCGCCGACACGGAACGTGAATATACCGTAGGTTTTTTATTTCATCGGGGCCAGACATTTAGATCAAGAAGGGGTTCGCCTAGTAGTGGACAACCCCTTTAATTTTCTACTTATAACCACTTTTCCAACAAGCCCGCCACACAAATTTAAATGCTATTTAAATAGCATTTGCAAGTTCCCTATGTTGCCGTATTAAGCAAAAATGTTTGCAAAAAATATTCTGTAATGAAAAACTACAAAATTACTATATTTTAAACAGCCAATTGGCAGTTTTAATCAGTTTCACATAATAATTTAATTTAGGTTAAAAGGTAGGAGTACAAGTGGTCTTGTTTTTTCTATTGTGTACCATAATGTTAGTTCTGAGAGCCTACACAATGCTTGTTCAGTTTTAAAACTGAACAGTAAGTAATATGCTGTAGACTATAGATACAATTTACCAAACATACTGATCAGCAAGGCAGGTTATTAAACTGCACGCTAAATCAAGGAGTGTTTTACTCTTTTGGATAAAAAGTTATAACTTTATTAATATAAACAATACAAACGATAAAACAATGCCTCAAAACCATAAAGATAGATTATATATTGGCAGGTAGGCGTAGAACAAATTCTATTGGCAGCAGGAAGACATCGGGTAACACAAACCTTCTTAGATTATTCAGTTTTTTTAAAGTTAGAGCATGCTGAGAAAATACCTCGACTGAGTTCAATTTACCACACATTCAAAATTGACAAGTTTTTAACAGTAGAGCATGCTGAGAAACTTCCTCTATTGAGTTCAATTCACCACATTCAAAATTAGTAAATTTTTAAAAGTAGAGCATGCTAAGAAAATTCCTCAATTGAGTTCATTATTATACGTGAACTCTAGATATGAATACTGAAGTTAAGGTGAAACTAATAGGGGCTATATAGCATGCAATATAGTGTATCAATTCAATAAGCCCAATTGGATAAATAGAAACACTATGCAAAATCCATAGTTACAAGTGCTGGCTAAATTAACTAATCAAAGTCAGCAACAAAACCACAATCACGTTCAATATATGTGAAAATCCAATAACATTTGCGGAAAAAACCCACAGCTTTTGATAAATGCTATATTCAGCCAGAGAACCACTAAACTAAATTCAATCACGTAGTTAAAAACCGCAAGCTATAAATTTGTGCTGCTGAAAGCAGTACTAGTGATTATATATTCAACCAGATGCACTATAAGCAACAATTCTACCACACGCGCGATTGCCTCATTATACTAATATCCGGAACTGCAGATTTTAATTGGTGCCGCTAAAAGCAATACACATGATTATATATTCAATCAAATACCCTGTAAGAGACAACTCAATCACACACTGCAACAGCCCCGTTGCACCACTGTCCAGGACTGCAGATACAATGAATACATCCAAAGGCTATATGGACATGACTGTATGGAGTACATTCATTTAGCAGATAAAATCTAAATGCCACCCAGATACCTGCAAACACAATAGATGCAGCCAAAGGCTATGCAGACGTTCACATTTAGAATGCACTCACTAAATCTAGAGCTGACCTAAATGCCTTACAGACTATGCCCTACATGTATCTATTCATACCAACACATGGGGCACTAAAGACCCAATGGTACATATTACCTGAAAATGCGATGCTCCCTGCTACCAGCCACACATGGCACGCCGCTCCCTGCCAGACCCCGACGCGCGCGTTTCGCGACAGCTTCCTCACGCCGCCAAGCTGTGGGTTTTTTCCGCAAATGTTATTGGATTTTCACATATATTGAACGTGATTGTGGTTTTGTTGCTGACTTTGATTAGTTAATTTAGCCAGCACTTGTAACTATGGATTTTGCATAGTGTTTCTATTTATCCAATTGGGCTTATTGAATTGATACACTATATTGCATGCTATATAGCCCCTATTAGTTTCACCTTAACTTCAGTATTCATATCTAGAGTTCACGTATAATAATGAACTCAATTGAGGAATTTTCTTAGCATGCTCTACTTTTAAAAATTTACTAATTTTGAATGTGGTCAATTGAACTCAATAGAGGAAGTTTCTCAGCATGCTCTACTGTTAAAAACTTGTCAATTTTGAATGTGTGGTAAATTGAACTCAGTCGAGGTATTTTCTCAGCATGCTCTAACTTTAAAAAAACTGAATAATCTAAGAAGGTTTGTGTTACCCGATGTCTTCCTGCTGCCAATAGAATTTGTTCTACGCCTACCTGCCAATATATAATCTATCTTTATGGTTTTGAGGCATTGTTTTATTGTTTGTATTGTTTATATTAATAAAGTTATAACTTTTTATCCAAAAGAGTAAAACACTCCTTGATTTAGCGTGCAGTTTAATAACCTGCCTTGCTGATCAGTATGTTTGGTGATTGAATAGGGTGTTACCCATCCCGTAAGTGTGGTAATGGATCTGGGTTATATGTTTACATAAATACAATTTACCATATTTTTGGGACTATAAGACGCACCCCAAATCTTGTAGCGGAAAATAGCCACACAAAAAAAAAAAAAAAAAGATTTTTATAAGATGGGGGTCCGTCTTATTATCCGAATTTAAGGTATTTTACCTGAGGGCTGGTGGTGGTAGAGCAGGGTCATAGGAAGCATGGCCCCGTCCTCAGGAAGCCAGCGGCGGCAGAGATGGGGCAATGCTTCAGTGCTGGGGTATCCCAGCAGTGCAATGCTGTGGATCTGGTGTCGGCGGTGAGGCAGAGCAGAGTGTGTTGCATGGAGCAGGGTCCCTTCCTCAGGATGCCGGTGTAACAGGCCAGATTATACCCCCAGGCCAGACTATACCCGGGGTTAAAGTGGCCTAGGCTAGATTATACCCCGGGTATACTTTGGCCTAGGCCAAACTATACCCCGGGGTATAAAATAGCCTAGGCCAAAGTATACCCCTCCAGGCCAGATTATACCCCCCAGGGTAAGCTGAGGGAAAGCTGCTCATTATTCTAGGTAACAGCTCCCCCTCCCATCGGGCACTGCTCCTTTTCAAGCTCCTCCACCTCTGGTGACGCCAGGGATCTCCCTTTCTAAGCCCCACCCCCTCCCTATAGTCACATGTGACATGAAATCTTCAGCCCTGCTCGGGCCAGCTCGTTGTCTTGGCGCCTTGGATATGCTTGGAAAAGGGCTTTGTATACCTAGGGGGCACTGACGAGCACTGAGGGGTGGGTGGGGAACCCCTTTACTGGTTGCTATGGGATATAGCATGATCACTCTATCCTAGCAACACCTTGGATACGCTTGGAAAAGGGGTTTATCTATCTTGGGGGCACCATTGCAGCACTGCGGGTGGGTGGGGAAACCTTTTACTGGTTGCTATGGGATTTTACATGACCAATTTATCCTAGCAACGCCTTGTATACGCTTGGAAAAGGGGTTAATCTACCTTGGGGGCACTCTCGCAGCACTTAAGGATAGGTGGTTAACCCCTTAGGTGGTTGCTATGGGATTTTACATGACCACTTTATCCTAGCAACGGCTTGTATACGCTTGGAAAAGGGGTTTATCTACCTTGGGGGCACCCTTGCAGCACTGCGGGTGGGTGGGGAAACCTTTTACTGGTTGCTATGGGATTTTACATGATCACTCTATCCTAGCAACGCCTTGAATACGCTTGAAAAAGGGGTTAATCTACCTTGGGGGCACTCTCGCAGCACTTAAGGATAGGTGGTTAACCCCTTAGGTGGTTGCTATGGGATTTTACATGACCACTTTATCCTAGCAACGGCTTGTATACGCTTGGAAAAGGGGTTTATCTACCTTGGGGGCACCCTTGCAGCACTGCGGGTGGGTGGGGAAACCTTTTACTGGTTGCTATGGGATTTTACATGATCACTCTATCCTAGCAACGCCTTGAATACGCTTGAAAAAGGGGTTTATCTACCTTGGGGGCACTCTCGCAGCACTTAAGGATAGGTGGTTAACCCCTTAGGTGGTTGCTATGGGATTTTACATGACCACTTTATCCTAGCAACGGCTTGTATACGCTTGGAAAAGGGGTTTATCTACCTTGGGGGCACCCTTGCAGCACTGCGGGTGGGTGGGGAAACCTTTTACTGGTTGCTATGGGATTTTACATGATCACTCTATCCTAGCAACGCCTTGAATACGCTTGAAAAAGGGGTTTATCTACCTTGGGGGCACTCTCGCAGCACTTAAGGATAGGTGGTTAACCCCTTAGGTGGTTGCTATGGGATTTTACATGACCACTTTATCCTAGCAACGGCTTGTATACGCTTGGAAAAGGGGTTTATCTACCTTGGGGGCACCCTTGCAGCACTGTGGGGAAGCCGGGGAACCCTTTTACTGAGGAAGGAAACAGCACAAAAATTCAAAAGCTGACTTAGGCCATAGTATACCCCCGGGGGATAAACTTTATACCAGGGGGTATAAAATAGTTTTTATAGTATTTCTCTAGGCCATAATGTTATCACTTCACTGTTTTTCTCACCCTATTGCTTATTTGTTGAAAAGTGTGCAGATCTGAACTGACAGTAGATGGCGCTGTCCTGTCAGTGCATAGTTAATGATAACTTGTTTTGTATGTTCTCTATGACACCTCTCTGCTCTCTATGACACCAAATCTTTTCCAATTTTGACAACCATGGAAGATCAATTGTATGACCAGCTTTTGAGATTCTACACTGCAACAGAACAAAGGTACCCTCAGTATACCTACGATCTACCTCCTGAGAAACGTGCAAATGCCAAGTCCCAGTTTAGACAAACAGCAAAGCCATATCGAACCCAAGGAGGAATTGTTTATCATAGGGAAAAGGAGGTTCTTACTAAAAGTCGACTGCCAAATATCCTGAAGGCCTGTCATGACAACCCAATATCTGGGGGCCATTTTGGCAGAGATAAAACTTTAGCCAAAATCTCTGACCGGTTTTACTGGAAGGGAATGAAAAATGACGTTCACCAGTATGTGAAAGCCTGTCAAAAATGTTTTGTTATAAATCCCAAAATCACAAAGGAAGCTCCACCACTCAACAGTATATCAGTGCCTGGAAAAGTATGGAGCTTAGTTGGGATTGATATGATTGGCCCTCTTCAGGAAACATCAAATGGCAACAAATATATAGTTGCTGCCACTGATCATTTCTCCAAATGGACTGAAGCAACAGCTGTCCCAGATAAGAGTGCCAAGTCAGTGGCAAATTTTTTGTACTCCGTTATCTGTCGCCTTGGCTGTATGGAGACTCTGATTAGCGACCAGGGACGAGAGTTTGTAAACTCGATCATTGACAACCTGATGGAACATTTTCAAACAGATCACCGTATTTCATCTGCATACCACCCACAAACAAATGGCCAGCGGGAACGTGATAATCGGACACTTAAAGAAGCTCTTAGTAAGCTTGTCAATGACCAAGGAAACAACTGGGATCAATTCATCCCTGGTGTTCTGTTTGCCTATCACACATCTGTGCATGCTTCAACCAAGGTTACTCCATTTGAGGTCATGTATGGACGGAAGGCCAAGCTTCCCATGGACCTTAATCCCTCAAAAGATGATACGGTGGATCCCATGCCCATTTCAGATCATGCCACCCCTGATGTGCTAAATACACTGTCAAGCATTCTTAAAAAGCTGCACTCAGACGTCAGTACCAACATCCACTCTGCTCAAGAACACCAGAAGTGTGCCTTTGATCGCCGACACAAAAGTAACAAAGAAATCACTGCTGGTACCATAGTTTATATCAAGAATCAGCGCCGTATTCAACGCATAGGTTCAAAGATGGAACCACGCTGGATTGGACCTTATTTAGTTGTGGAATCCTTGACCAAGGGACGAGTAAAACTTAAGAACAACAAAACTGGCAAGATATTAAGCAACACATACCACACCAGCAACCTAAAGATTTACCAGGATAAAGAGGCTTCTCCACCATCCGATGATGATTATTCCAGTGACTCTGCCACACAGAAAAATAAGCAAACTAAGGCTTTCAACCTACTACCAAGTTCAAGAAGGAAGTATCTTAGCACCACTCTTGGCCTTACGTTTAGTAAGGTTGTATACTGTGGATGCAGACGAGACCTTGAACAACCACGGCGTACATATAAAACCAAAGGTGATGGAAACTGCTTCTTCCGGGCCATCAGCTACATCTTGACAGGAACAGAGGACAACCATTCCCTTCTCAGAGATAAAGTCATCCACCATATGAAAACTGACTTGACAAAAAAACTACAGGACTACTTGAACCAAAATGTGAATGAATATGTGAACATCTCTGGAATCTCTCGTGATGGAGTCTGGGCAACTGATGCAGAGATCATGACCACGGCGAATCTGTTGAGTTGCGACATAATAATCTACACAAACGTCGGTGACTCCATGGATTGGTTGACATATCCTGCAAGCTTCAATCTGCAGTCAACAACTGAACATGCACTGTATCTTGAAAATAAGCACGATCATTTCAATGTTGTTATCAGTGTTTAGCTTTAAACATTAATTTGGTAGCAAGGACATGCTAGACTAAATGTCATAATACACAGAATGACTGTTGGGCGATTTGTTGCCCCAGATAATTGCATTGCATGATAAGTGACTTATAGCTAATGAGAAATTATTGCCCCCCCTCCCAAAAGTTTTGTATAGTGGGAGGTACTCTTTAAGAATTGTCAGTTTGGTTTCTCAATAAAATGTTGAAGCATTAAGTAATTCTTGTGTATATCACTCAATGCAAATGATTTCATTGGGGTATAATATGAGCTGAGAGGTATAAATTGGGCTAGGCAACTTTAACCCCAGATTAGTTACATAATCTGGCCTGGAGGGGTATAGTTTTTTTTCCAAGCGTATACAAGGCGTTGCTAGGATAAATTGGTCATGTAAAATCCCATAGCAACCAGTAAAAGGGTTCCCCGGCTTCCCCACAGTGCTGCAAGGGTGCCCCCAAGGTAGATAAACCCCTTTTCCAAGCGTATACAAGCCGTTGCTAGGATAAAGTGGTCATGTAAAATCCCATAGCAACCACCTAAGGGGTTAACCACCTATCCTTAAGTGCTGCGAGAGTGCCCCCAAGGTAGATAAACCCCTTTTTCAAGCGTATTCAAGGCGTTGCTAGGATAGAGTGATCATGTAAAATCCCATAGCAACCAGTAAAAGGTTTCCCCACCCACCCGCAGTGCTGCAAGGGTGCCCCCAAGGTAGATAAACCCCTTTTCCAAGCGTATACAAGCCGTTGCTAGGATAAAGTGGTCATGTAAAATCCCATAGCAACCACCTAAGGGGTTAACCACCTATCCTTAAGTGCTGCGAGAGTGCCCCCAAGGTAGATTAACCCCTTTTTCAAGCGTATTCAAGGCGTTGCTAGGATAGAGTGATCATGTAAAATCCCATAGCAACCAGTAAAAGGTTTCCCCACCCACCCGCAGTGCTGCAAGGGTGCCCCCAAGGTAGATAAACCCCTTTTCCAAGCGTATACAAGCCGTTGCTAGGATAAAGTGGTCATGTAAAATCCCATAGCAACCACCTAAGGGGTTAACCACCTATCCTTAAGTGCTGCGAGAGTGCCCCCAAGGTAGATTAACCCCTTTTCCAAGCGTATACAAGGCGTTGCTAGGATAAATTGGTCATGTAAAATCCCATAGCAACCAGTAAAAGGTTTCCCCACCCACCCGCAGTGCTGCAATGGGGCCCCCAAGATAGATAAACCCCTTTTCCAAGCGTATCCAAGGTGTTGCTAGGATAGAGTGATCATGCTATATCCCATAGCAACCAGTAAAGGGGTTCCCCACCCACCCCTCAGTGCTCGTCAGTGCCCCCTAGGTATACAAAGCCCTTTTCCAAGCATATCCAAGGCGCCAAGACAACGAGCTGGCCCGAGCAGGGCTGAAGATTTCATGTCACATGTGACTATAGGGAGGGGGTGGGGCTTAGAAAGGGAGATCCCTGGCGTCACCAGAGGTGGAGGAGCTTGAAAAGGAGCAGTGCCCGATGGGAGGGGGAGCTGTGACCTAGAAGAATGAGCAGCTTTCCCTCAGCTTACCCTGGGGGGTATAATCTGGCCTGGAGGGGTATACTTTGGCCTAGGCTATTTTACACCCCGGGGTATAGTTTGGCCTAGGCCATTTTATGCCCGGGTATAGTTTGGCCTAGGCCAGTTTATACCCCGGGGTATACTCTGGCCTAGGCCAAATTATACCCGGGGTTAATCTGGGACGGGGTTACTTTGGCCTGTTACACCGGCAGCAGAAATGTGGCGATGCTGCGGCCCGATGTCCACGGTGAACAGAACCGAGTGCATCATTAGTTTCTTGGCGGCCATGTTCCTTAAGCCGAGGGCTGCCGAGATCTCAATCTGCACACATGCAGCCTCTGGTGGCCATTGTCCTGAAGCCGAGGGCTGCTGAGATCTCAATCTGCGCACACGTAGCCTCCGGCGGACATTTGGCCGGCTTCACACTTGCGAGTTTTACGGACGTAAGAGCGCAGAAACTACGTCCGTAAAACTCGCAAAACATATGGCACAATTATTCTCTATGCCCCTGCTCCTATCTGCCGTATTAAACTGATCAGTATCTTACGGCTTTCTACGGCCGTAGAAAATCGCAGCATGCTGCGTTTGTCACCGTATTGCGCAAATTAAACATCAATGAAAGTCTATGGAAGCCCCAAAAATACGGATCACACACGGACCAGCAGTGTGACTTGCGAGAAATACGCAGCGCTGTTAGAGAGAAAAGCCGGTAATTCATTGCGGTGTACAGTAAAATCACACTGACAGCTTCCAGTAGAATAGGTAGAATAAATGTGTACACATAGAATAGGTATATATATATGTCAGTGAGACACATATATGTATATATATTAATATTTCTTCCAGCGCTAGACAGCTTTAAAGCCGGTAATTCAATTACCGGCTTTTGCTTTCTCCTTCCTAAACCCGACATGATATGAGACCTGGTTTACATACAGTAAACCATCTCATATCACCATTTTTTTTTGCATATTCCACACTACTAATGTCAGTAGTGTGTCTATGCAAAATTTGGCCGTTCTAGCTAGTAAATTAAGGGGTTAAATGGCGGAAAAAATTGGCGTGGGCTCCCGCACAATTTTCTCCGCCAGAGTAGTAAAGCCAGTGACTGAGGGCAGATATTAATAGCCTGGAGAGGGTTCATGTTTATTGGCCCCCCCCTTGGCTAAAAACATCTGCCCCCAGCCACCCCAGAAAAGGCACATCTGGAAGATGCGCCTATTCTGGCACTTGGCCACTCTCTTCCCATTCCCGTGTAGCGGTGGGATATGGGGTAATGAAGGGTTAATGCCACCTTGCTATTGTAAGGTGACATTAAGCCAGATTAATAATGGAGAGGCGTCAATTATGACACCTATCCATTATTAATCCAATACTAGTAAAGGGTTAAAAAAATACACAAACACAATATTAAACATTATTTTAATGAAATAAAAACAAAGGTTGTTTTAATATTTTATTGAACGCCCAATCCAATCACTGAAGACCCTCGTTCTGTAACCAAAAAAACATAATAAACCAACAATATCCTTACCTTCCGCAGATCTGTAAAGTCCAACGATGTAAATCCATTTTAAGGGGTTAAAATATTTTGCAGCCACGAGCTTTGCTAATGCAACATTGCTCATGTCTGCAAAACCCTGGAGAATGTAGGTAAAGTAGGTCGTTGACCTATATTTACCTGCATTTGCGGTGAGGCGCCCTCTGCAGGTTGTTCCTAGATCGTGGGAACTTTCCTAGAAAGCTCCCAGGCTCGAGTTCATATGAGGACAACCAGCAGAGGGCGCCCTCTTATGATCTCGAGCCAGGGAGCTTTCTAGGAAAGTTTTAACCCTTCAGATGGATTTACATCGTTGTACTTTACAGATCTGCGGAAGGTAAGGATATTGTTGGTTTATTATGTTTTTTTTGTTACAGAACGAGGGTCTTCAGTGATTAGATTGGGCGTTCAATAAAATATTAAAACAACCTTTGTTTTTATTTCATTAAAATAATGTTTAATATTGTGTTTGTGTATTTTTTAACCCTTTACTAGTATTGGATTAATAATGGATAGGTGTCATAATTGACGCCTCTCCATTATTAATCTGGCTTAATGTCACCTTACAATAGCAAGGTGGCATTAACCCTTCATTACCCCATATCCCACCGCTACACGGGAATGGGAAGAGAGTGGCCAAGTGCCAGAATAGGCGCATCTTCCAGATGTGTCTTTTCTGGGGTGGCTGGGGGCAGGTGTTTTTAGCCAGGGGGGGGGCAATAACCATGGACCCTCTCCAGGCTATCAATATCTGCCCTCAGTCACTGGCTTTACTACTCTGGCGGAGAAAATTGTGCGGGAGCCCACGCCAATTTTTTCCGCCATTGAACCCCTTAATTTACTAGCTAGAACGGCCAAATTTTGCATAGACACACTACTGACATTAGTAGTGTGGAATATGCAAAAAAAAATGGTGATATGAGATGGTTTACTATATGTAAACCAGGTCTCATATCATGTCGGGTTTAGGAAGGAGAAAGCAAAAGCCGGCAATTGAATTACCGGCTTTCTGCTATATCGCGCTGGATTAAATATTAATATATATACACATATGTGTCTACTGACATATATATATATATATATATATATATATATATATTTATTTTTTTTTAACACATGGATCCCTTGTATATCCTTATGTCGGTTTTGCAAGCCTGCGATAAAAACACGCAGTACGGATGACATACGGATTACATACGGAGGATGCCATGCGCAAAAAGCGCTGAAACACCCTGCCTACGGAGGAGCTACGGACCACTATTTTCAGGACTTTTCAGCGTATTACGGCCGTAATATACGGACCGTATTTTCATACGCTGAGTGTGAAGCCGGCCTTTTCCTGAAGCCGAGGGCTGCTGAGATCTCAATCTGTGCAAGTGCTGCCTCCGGTGGCCATTTTCCTAAAGCCCACAGCCTCAGGAAAATGTAACGTGAGAGGCCCAGCCGAGATCTCAGTCTGCGCACGCGCCTCCTCCGGCGGCACACGGCTTCAGGAAGATGGCCGCAGGGAAACCGATGATGCACTCAGCACTGCTCACTGCCAACACCGAGCTTTAGCATCGCCACACTTCTGCCGCTGCCGGTTCCCTGAGGAAGGGATGCTGCTACTCCACTACTGCAACCCCCGGTAAGCTTGCATTTGGAGTATAAGACGCACCTCCCATTTTCCTCCCAAATTTTTTTGGGAAAAAGTGTCTTATAGTCCAAAAAATACCGTAAGCAAGATCATCCTTGCAGCCACTCATATTAACGAGACTCTAGTCTGTATTACTGTTTCTAATGTTACTTGCCTATACTGTAAAATCAGACATAAAGGGGTTTTACAGGCATACAGATTATTAAAAACATCATCTAGGCTGTGAGAATTAGGAACTTCATAATTTACTTACTGTTACAATACTTTTGTTCTTTCCAAATCCTTGCTTCTTTCTATATTCTGTTTGAAGCACAGAATGCAGAGATTTCTTGTCTGTGATTTGGACAGAATGTAGCCTCTCAGTCAAGAACAGCCTTTCGTGCTAGAGACAGAACTGAAACGGCATCTCTCAGATCAGTGTGTTCAGGACAGTGATGTCACGGTGGGCATCGATCCTTCCCAGTGATTGACTGGGATTGTGTAGTGGAGGGGAGAACATAACCACAGAAGTGGCACAGGCTTCACAGATCTATCAATTATATGACTCAATCCTACCCTACAGCCTGTGTGGAACCATTGTCAACAACAATAACATTATTATCCTATTTTCTTATTGTAAGATAAGATAGCTATTGCAGATAATGCAACTTTTTTTTCTCATACTCTGCTGCGCCACTTATATATGTAGTACGAAGAATGTTGAGATGCAGAAATTGCGTGGTCATTGATTTATCCTTCTTGAGACTGTATGGAAGTCTCAAGATGTAGGTGGAGTGGGTGGGCACTGAGTGTGTGGGATGCAGGAAAGGTGCAGCTCTTGCAGAGTAGCCAGAGCGCATTGTTTTCTGGAAATGTAGTTTATAAACACAGAAAGAGTGCTGAAGGGAAGTTTAGAATGTGAACAATAACAGACCACAAGAATGACTGCATGTGTCTGAAGCTATAAAAGGAAAATAAAGGTAACAGAGGGTTAGTGACTCATTTCAGGGACAAACATCTTTTTTATGTTAGTGTGAATGTCCTCAAAGATGAAAACCAAAGGGTGGTTACATAACGTAATTTTCTTTTATGCTCTGCACTCTGTATCCTTTAAATTATTACTTCAATCCTTTCAATGTTATCAGTTGCCTTTGTCTCCTAATGACTACCAGAATTGTTAAAGGGACTATGTCACCTGAATTTGGAGTGAACAATCTTCAGCCATGGGGCGGGGTTTTCGGGTGTTTGATTCACCCTTTCCTTACACGCTGGCTGCAATATTGGATTGAAGTTCATTCTCTGTCCTCCATAGTACACACCTGCGCAAGGCAAGATTGCACCTTGTGCAGGCATGTACTACGGAGGACAGAGAATGAACTTCAATCCAATATTGCAGCCAGCGGGCTGGAAAGGGTGAATCAAACACCAAAAAACCCCGCCCCATGGCTGAAGATTGTTCCCTCCAAATTCAGGTGACAGAGTCCCTTTAAGCACCTACATTTTCAAGATTTCATAACCTTCACTACTACCGAAGCCATGAAAGAAATGTGGATTTTGTCTCATGCAGGATCTCAAAAATGTATAAAAAATGGGCGGAAGTAGATAGGAGCTAGGGTGGGGGGCATGGCTACACCTGGCTGTGAAATTCAGCAAAAGTGTCAGCATTTTGTATGCCAGACTTGCTACCCCAGTCCCTAACTGGATTAGCATTTCAGGAGAGGCACACAGGGGCCCATGGCACTGAGATGTTCCATATTCATTATGTGGAATGCACCTCTTCATGACTTTGATGCATTATACTCCAGCCCTTCGTTAAGACTGGTGAGCACAACGCAAATCCTAATGAATCTGCCTAATTCTGTCCTAATGTGAGTACTGTGATTTACAAGCTAAAACTGGGCACTGGAGAAAATTTAGGGGGGATTAACTTTACAGAACCTATAGCTATGGATTAGATGCGCATTATGGGACACAAAAACTTCATGTCTCTGCTAGATGAAAGCAACTGAAAATGTTAAAAAAGTTAGTAAAGTACACAGATGTAGGAAAATGAGATTATGTACTGTACATATGTATGCATTCACAGCTAGATTTTGATTTTTCAGTGGACATTTGCTTTAGAACTTGCGTGACCTAGTAAAAGCAAAAAACCTTATGTGTATATACAATGTTAACTGGTTTAGTTACCGTAATTTATACTGCCAAAGCATTATACTTTATGTACAACATATAAGCTATTTCTTAGTGTTTGCACTTATATTGAAATGTTATGTGGAAGACCACAGGTCCAGTTTGCCTTAGGAGTGTAGCAATTTGGTAAGCTGACATGTTCTTTGAAGAGTAAAACATTGTATTACTTTTTTTATGAATTTTATTTGTCTTCTTCTGTGTTCTGCCTATGGGTACAAATGTTGAATTGCTAATCTCCCCTTAAAGACCACCTATGCATATTATTACAGCAGTGGATACTGGACTTGATTCCTCAGTGCTGAGGAATAAGTAAATAGTGTTCCCTGATCGGTGAAAATGCTGCTGCATTGGTCCTGACCAGTTTTAGCACTGATTGGGTCCATTTAACTCCTTACATGCCACTGTCAATTACGACAACAGCATCTAGATGGTTAACAGTAGGAGAGGGATTCTTTTTTAACCTTATTGGGATTCCATGATCTCAATCACAATAGTTGCTAAGGCAACACTAGACAAAATGATGGCCTCTAGGTATGATGGCCCATTAGGCCCTGCCAGTGAAAAACTGACTGGTCCCATGCACTGCAGTAAAGAAGTATTGAAGTAGGAGACCAGCACTAAAGTGTAAAATATTCAATTTCCATAGTGCAACTACATTTTTTTTAAAGTTAAATAAAATGTCAAAAAGTTAAAACACAAAAAAGCTAAAGAAATTACACAAACTTACACTTACTTACACTAAGAATGGTGTCACTGAAAATACAGCAAATACAAAGAACAAAATACCTGAAAATATCCTCTCATCCCACAAAAATAAAAGTGATTTTTCAGCTCTGTTGTCAGAAAAATAGTTATAGCTCTCATAATATGGTGCAAAAACAAGTTATTTTTTGTAAAATATTGTTTCATAAAAGTAGCAATACATAAAAACCCCTATATATATCTGGTATCACTATAATCATACTAATCTGAAAAGCAAAGTGTTTTGTCATTTTTACTGCCATTGAACAAAGGAAAAAAAAGTAAACAAATTATGAATTGCTGGGTTTTGTACATTGTATGTATAAAAAATGTTATGTACAGTACAGATCAAAAGTTGGGACACACCTTCTCATTTAAAGATTTTTCTGTGTTTTCATGATTATGAAAGTTGTAAATTCATACTGAAGGCATCAAAACTATGAATTAACACGTGGAATTATATACTTAACAAAAAAGTGTGAAACCACTGAAAATATGTCTTATATTCTAGCTATTCATGTTGTGTCTGATGTAACCAACTCATAACCATAAAAAAACAATCAGTCACAAAACAGATGTGGTGACATATTAATAGGTAAATAGAGAAAACGTCAACTCAGGGGTACTTCCCACCTAAATTAAGGACAATAAAAAAATATAGGACAAGGTGTTAGGAGTCGAGTTCCCGCCGCTGCACAGGGGGAATCTCGAACCATGTCTGCTGCAGTCTCCCATTCTGTATCGGCCGCAGTGGAGCCTGTTCAGTGGAGACGTCGGTCCCAGCGTCTCGCTGAATCTGATACTGTGCAAAGGGTTACTGCTGCCTCTCCAGGCTTTACTATTGTACCCTGCACTGGGCTGCGGCGAGCAGGCTTTTCTGGGACTAAGTCCTGCTTTGCACACACTGAGCATGCCCAGGGCAAGATCTCTCAGCGGAGATCAAGGGTCACATGCTCAGGTACTGCAGCAACTTCCATTGGTCCTCCAGGAAGGCCCTGTACCTGATCAAGTTCTGTGGCAGCCTTCGATTGGTCCTCCTTGGAAGGTCCTGTAGGTGCTACAGCTATAAAGGGTTCTCATGACCGCACGGCCATGCGCTAGTGTCAATTTATGTATGAGGTCAGCGCCAGTGTGGTCATGTTTTGTATGCAGTCAGGGACCCGGCTGAAATAAGCCCCTAGAATGCTGGCACCTCCGGCGAGGAGTTTTGTGTGTTTGTGTATTCAGGGACCCGGCTGAAATAAGACCCTAGAATACTGGCACCTCCGGCGAGGAGTTTCATGTTTGCATTTGACTGCATGACCACCATCTGCTCTAGTAAGTAGCTGTGTGCCTCTGTGAGCCAAACAGGGCACAGCGTTATCTTTGCTAACAGACTCTGTGAAGTAGCAGAGTCTGTTTATACCACTATATAGTACCACCATATCTAGCTGCAGGTGCTTTCCTGCACTGTAGATCCCGGGTTGCGAATGCACCAGTTTCCTCTAAAAAATATATATTCGGTGCATTCCGCCAACCCTAACACAATGTAAGTATTTAATAGAAAGTTAAAAACAATACACTGATGAAGAGCTATATTAGAACCATGGATTACTAGAGAAAACAATTCTGCTGATATTCAATATTCAGTCCCTTTGGGTAAAGGGTATCAAGTTCAAATATCCATCTCAATTCCTTCTTCAAAAGGGAATACGATCACGCCCCCGTCTCAAAGTCGGCACGTCATTTATTACTCTGAATCTCAACTGATTTGTTGAATGGCCCATACTCAAAAAATGTCTAGGTACGGGGAATTCAGTCAGTCCTGTCCTGATGGTACTTTTGTGTTTACTAATTCTCGCTTTGATCTCCATAGTGGTCTCTCCCACATAGAAGAGACCACAAGGGCAACTCAGGACATAGACTACGAAACTACTCGTACACGTAAACCTCCTACGTATCTCATATTTCTTCCCTGTACGTGGATGACAGAAAGAGGAACCCTTAATCATGTTATTACAACAAGCACATCCCAAGCATGAGAAATTACCAAGACTAGGGCGGCTAAAGGTAGTTTGCAAATCTCTTTTCGTACTTCCTATGTCCGATATAACCAATTGATCTTTCAAATTCCTATTTCGTCTATAGGAAAACAGTGGAGGAAGTTGAAATTCCACAATATTAGTATGACGCTTACCCAAGATTGGCCAATGCCTACGTATAATATTAGAGACTTGCTTACTCATTCCATCATATGTAGTAACAAATGGTATCCTCCTCTGGGATTGCATAGTCCTCTTTGGAATCAGGAGTTCATCACGATTTTTGCTCAAGGCATGTTCTCTAAATTTATCAAGTTCAACCTTAGGATACCTCCTACAAAGAAATTTCTTACACATTTCATCAAGTCTCTTATCAATATGTGTCTCACATGAAACAATTCTTCTCACTCTTAATAGCTGACTCCATAGTAGGGATTTCACCATCCTCTGCGGATGTTCACTAGAAAAGTGTAAAATATTATTTCTATCCGTACCTTTCACAAATAGATCCGTGTACAACCTCCCCCCACTCTTATACACACATGTATCCAAAAATTGCATTTTTGTTTAAGAATAATCCATGGTAAACCCAAGGAAGCGTTAGTCCCTCACGCTCCTGCCCCTATCGCCACGGAAGCTGGAGGACCAAGGCGGAAGAGAGAAACGGAAAATGGGAACAAAGGGCAGGAGAAGCGGAAGAGAGCCTGAACCCGGCGGGAAAGGCAAGGACACAGGATGGACGGAATGCCACAGGGATTCCGAACGGAAGAGCACTATGGAGACAGGGAAAACAGTAACACGAGGACTGCAGGGAGACGGGGACTTGCACGGACACGGTACCTGTAGAGACACAAGGACAGCTGGAACACAGGGACTGTGACGAAACTGGACTTCAGGGACACGGAACCAGAAGGGAAACAGAGACTGCAGAAACACAGGGGTTAAAAGGATACAGGAACTGTAGGTACACAGGAACTGCAAGGAGACTGGAACTGCAGGAACCGATGCCACGGACTGATGCAGGTACTGCGGAGAAACAACAAAGTACAAGATCAGAGAATAAGAAGATGCACAGAGAATACGTGCGACCAGGAGCACTTGAGAAGCACAAGTGATCATCAGGCACAGGGGTGAGGAGCAGACAGGAAGATATAATAGCGCTTGAACTTACTTCCGGGAGGAGAGGGTCCTCCAAGACAATAGAGAGGACAGGGCAGGAAGCGTTAGTAAAAGCTAGAGGTGCGCACGCGCAGAACGGAAGCCGGCGTGCGCGCGCACCGACGATCAGCTGAAGCCGGAAGCGAGCGCTGGAGGAAGGATGCCGCAGCAGCAGAGCCGCGCCGGGACGCCAAGGACAGGTAAGTATAGCAGGGTGAAGCGGGTGGCAGTGTCGGCGTGACACAGGGTTTGGTCTCCAGGTGTAATGGTGGCCCGGCCAGATCAGATTGTGCCAGAACCGACATCAACTGACCTTCCTTTTGGAAGTTATGATCCTTCGTAGGTTTTTTGGAGTTTTAGCTTCTACCACCAAAGGGAGGGAGATATGTCCCCTCATGGGGGCAAAAAAGGGTGTGACCAGCTAAGGGGATAAATGCTTGTGCAAGGCCATGTGCTTTCTCTCTCATTGTCATGCTTTCTGTTCACTTCTAAAGGGGAGGCCATGTCCTGTAACGTGCTGGAAAGAACTGAATCAGCTAGCAGCCCCATGCCCCCATGCGACCCAGCATCCAACGGCTGAACATCAGCCAGTAATTGACATGATTCATCTGCTTACAACTTTGGTACTATCACCTGTATTTACATATCTGACCATTGTTCAGTGAAGGAAATAATTATTTGATCCATTGCTGATTTTTAAGTTTATATGAATTACACCAGCGCCCTCAATGAGGAGGAAAACCTAAAAAATGATTTTGATTAAAAAAAATAGGATATACAGCTGCTGGCAAAGGATCAGGATCCTGTGTGAAAAATCCCATATGCAAAATACTAAATACTAAAATCAAATGGTTTAAATCCTTATAATGGTCACCTAATGAATACCGTATATACTCGAGTATAAGCCGACCCGAGTATAAGCCGACCCCCCTAATTTTGCCACAAAAAACTGGGAAAACTTATTGACTCGAGTATAAGCCTAGGGTGGAAATGCAGCATTTACCGGTGAATTTCAAAAAATAAAAATAGATCATTCTTGCCCCATAGCTGTGCCATATACTGCTCTGCATGTTAATTATTGCCCCATAGCTGTGCCCCACATAGTGCTCTGCACCATTCATGATTGTCCCTATAGCTGTGCCCCATACAGTGCTCTGCACCGTTCATTATTTCCCTATAGCTGTGCCCCATATAGTGCTCTGCATCGTTCATTGTTCCCTATAGCTGTGCCTCATATAGTGCTCTGCACCGTTCATTGCCCCATATAGTGCTCTGCGCCGTTCATTATTTCCCTATAGCTCTGTCATACAGTGCTCTGCACCATTCATAGTTCCCTATATAAAGCTGTGCCATTGCCGCTGCTGCTGCAGTAAAAAAAAAAAAAAAAGCCATACTCACCTCTCTTGATTGCAGCTCCCGGCGTCTCGTTCCGGCGCCTCCATCTTCCCGGCGTCTCTGCGCTGACTGATCAGGCAGAGGGCGCCGCGCACACTATATGCGTCATCGCGCCCTCTGACCTGAACAGTCAGAGCGCAGACGCCGGGAAGATGGAGGCGCCGGGAAGATGGAGCGGCGCCCGGCGGCTGGAACGCGGACAGGTGACTATTACATACTTACCTGGTCCCGACATCCGGCTCCCCCTGCCTGTCACAGCTGGTCTTCGGTGCCGCAGCTTCTTTCTCTAATCAGCGGTCACCGGCAGCGCTGATTAGAGAAATGAATAGGCGGCTCCACCCCTATGGGAGGTGGAGCCGCCTATTCATTTCTGTAATGAGCAGTCCCACGTGACCGCTGAAGAGGGGAAGAAGCTGCAGCACAGAAGACCGTGGGACGGCAGGGACAGCGCGAGGATCGCCGGGACTAGGTAAGTATACCTCAGCACCCTCTCCCCCTCACTCGCCGACCCTGCCACCCACCTTGACTCAAGTATAAGCCGAGAGGGGCACTTTCAGCCCAAAAATTTGGGCTGAAAATCTTGGCTTATACTCGAGTATATACGGTATATAACCTTGAATGATGCCTAATCAATAATTTAACTATTAACAATAATGTTCAATATAACAAGTAGAAAGCCAATGTCATGTTAAACTGTGCACAATAGCAAATTAAAACCGCTACCAGCCGTATCTACCCTGTGTTCCAAATTATTATGCAAATTGGATTTAAGTGTCATAAAGATTTAATTGTTTTGTTTTTCAAATAAACTTGTGGATGGTATTGTGTCTCAGGGCTCAATAGATAACTGAAATCAATGTTAAACACATGTGATAATTAGTTTTCCAGGTGATTCTAATTAAAGGAAAACTTCTTAAAAATGATGTTCCACATATTCACAAAAACTTTGTGATCATCATACTGTGAAGAGATTTGTGACTGAAAGAGAGCACAGACAGAGTTCATGCAAATAAAGGCATAATGAGGAAGGTTTCTGCCAGACAAATTCATTGGACTAAGAGAGCAGCTGCCAAAATACCATTACAAAGCAGCAGTTATTTGAAGCTGCTGGTGCCCCTGGAGTCCCTCGAACCTCAAGGTGTATGATCCTTCAAAGGCTTGCTGTGGTGCATAAACCTACTATTCGGCCACCCCTAAACAGTGTTCATGAGCAAAAGCGGTTGCAGTGGGCCCAGACATACATGAAGACTAATTTTCAAACAGTCTTGTTTACTGATGAGTGTCGAGCAACGCTGGATGGTCCAGATGGATGGAGTAGTGGATGGTTGGTGGATGGTCACCATGTCGCAACAAGGCTGCGACGTCAGCAAGGAGGTGGAGAAATCATGTTTTGGGCCGGTATCATGGGGAAACAGCTGGTGGGGCCCTTTAAGGTTCCTGAAGATGTAAAATTACCTCTGTAAAGTAAATAGCGTTTCTGACTGACAACTTTCTTCCATGGTCTAAAAGCAGAAACGTGCCTTCAGGAGCAAAATCATCTTCATGCATGACAGTGCCCCATCTCATGCTGCAAATAATACCTCTGAGTCATTGGCTGCTATGGGCATAAAAGGAGGTAAACTCATGGTGTGGTCACCATCTTTCCCTGACCTCAACTCTATAGAAAACCTTTGGAGTATCATCCAGCACAAGATCTATGAGGGTGGGAGGCAGTTCACATCAAAACAGCAGCTCTGGGTAGCTATTATGACTTCATGCAAAGACATACAAGCAGAAGTTCTCCAAAAACTCAAGAATGCAAGAATTGTGAAGGTGATATCAAAGAAGGGGTCCTATTTGTAATATAACTTGGCCTGTTAGGATGTTTTGGAGTTAAATAGCTTTTTTGTTCAGTGAATGTGACCTCCTAATGCTGCAAATTTCACAAATGAGCCTATTCAGTTCTTTAAAACATATCAGATGTTTAGAAATTCTATTGTGCCTAATAATTTGGAACAGTGCATTTTGAGTTTTTATTTCATTTTGGAGATTATACTGTTATCATTGGGAGGTTTCTTCAATAAAATTCGATGTATACTCTAACGGGTGATAACTTTTATTAGACTGACTGTCATTTGCACCGACCATTTAGGAAAATCCGAGAAAAATGTCATCTGCATAATAATTTGGAACATAGTGTAGTTAATCCCACACACTGTACTGCGAACTGCTCATATACAGTATATACACTCGAGTATAAGCTGAGAATTTCAGCCCATTTTTTTTAGGCTGAAATTGCCCCTCTCGGCTTATACTCGAGTCATTCCCAGGGGTTGGCAGGGAAGGGGGTGCGACAGCTGTCTAATAATACCTCCTCCTGGTGTGGTCCCCTGCAGGTCCCTGGTTCTCCGGGCTCTGACAGCTTCTTCCTGTATTGAGCGGTCACATGGGTCCATATTCATTACTGTAATGAACGGTACCGACTCCACTCTCATAGGGGTGGAGCCGCATATTCATTACTGTAATGAGTGGTACCATGTGACCGCTCAATACAGGAAGAAGCTGCCAGCGCCCGGAGAACCAGGGACCTGCAGGGACCGCGCCAGGAGCAGGTGAGTATAACGGGGGCATATTCCCCTGTCCCACGTTCCACGGTCAGCGCCACTCCGTCTTCCGCATCCTCTGCAGTGATGCTCAGGTCAGAGGTCGCGATGAGCACGCCACCCTCTGCTTGAACAGTCAGTGCAGAGGACGCGGAAGACACAGCGGCGCTCGGTGGTGGAACGTGGGATACGTGAGTATAGCAAGTGCCGGGGGCCTGAGCGGCGAGAGGTGAGTGTGATTTTTTTTTTATCGCAGCAACAGCATATGGGGCAAATATCTCTATGGAGCATCTTATGGGGCCATGTGCAGTGTTATACGGGGCAAATATTTCTATGGAGCCATGTGCAGCATTATTGGGGCAAATATCTCTATGGAGCATCTTATGGGGCCATGTGCAGCATTATATGGGGAAAATATTTCTATGGAGCATCGTATGGGGCCATGTGCAGCATTATACGGGGCAAATGTGTCTATGGAGCATCTTATGGGGCCATAATCAGCATTTGTGCAGCATTATATGGGGCAAATGTCTGTATAGCATCTTATGGGGCCATAATCAGCATTTGTGCAGCATTGTATGGGGCATATTTTAATATGGAGCATCTTATGGGGCCCATCATGAACTGTATGGAGCATTATATGGGGCATATTTTATGGAGCATTATATGTGGCCCATCATGAACTGTATAGAGCATTATATGGGGCTCCTGATTCAATATGTATATTGAAAAACACTTAACCCACTGATGTCTCAATTAATTTTACTTTTATTGGTACCTATTTTTATTTTGGACATTTACCGGTAGCTGCTGCATTTTCCACCCTAGGCTTTTACTCGAGTCACTAAGTTTTCCCAGTTTTTTGTGGCAAAATTAGGGGTCTCGGCTTATACTCGGGTCAGCTCATATTCGAGTATATACGGTAGTTGTCCCTAAATGATGAGCAAACAACTCCAAGGGATGCATTCACATCACAAAAAATCAATATAAGCCATGAAGACAAACTTGTGTACTGCGATAAATCTCAAGGCTAATGGCAGTGCAATGCGTTACAAATGGCTTGTGACAGGACCAGGTAACAAAAAAGACCTTGTACAACAAAATCAACAACAGCAGAAGACCGATCACCTTTTGGAGAAAAACAAAAAATGCAGCTAGTACCTGTTCCTCGTTCTTCTGGAGCTGCAGATGGCGATGGGTAAACAGAGCTTCAAGAGATCAAGAGGTAGACACAGAGCCAGTGGAGCCCCGGCCGGTGGCATCCTTGGTTGCGCGGCAATAAAAAAAATGGCCGACAGAGGCTGGCCGGTGTATGATGTCATGTATCCTTCAATAAAATGTGTAGTAGAGGGGTTACAAGGGCACATTTCCAACGGATGAGAGATGATCTTGATGCAATTGACTGGGACGATATCCTGAGACATAAAAATACACAAAGAAAATGGGAGACGTTTATTAGCATCCTGGATAGGACCTGTGCACAGTATATACAGTGGGGCAAAAAAGTATTTAGTCAGTCAGCAATAGTGCAAGTTCCACCACTTAAAAAGATGAGAGGCGTCTGTAATTTACATCATAGGTAGACCTCAACTATGGGAGACAAACTGAGAAAAAAATCCAGAAAATCACTGTTTTTTTTATCATTTTTTTTTTTTGCATATTATGGTGGAAAATAAGTATTTGGTCAGAAACAAACAATCAAGATTTCTGGCTCTCACAGACCTATAACTTCTTCTTTAAGAGTCTCCTCTTTCCTCCACTCATTACCTGTAGTAATGGTACCTGTTTAAACTTGTTATCAGTATAAAAAGACACCTGTGCACACCCTCAAACAGTCTGACTCCAAACTCCACTATGGTGAAGACCAAAGAGCTGTCAAAGGACACCAGAAACAAAATTGTAGCGGCTTCCCAGGCTGGGAAGACTGAATCTGCAATAGCCAACCAGCTTGGAGTGAAGAAATCAACAGTGAGAGCAATAATTAGAAAATGGAAGACATACAAGACCACTGATAATCTCCCTCGATCTGGGGCTACACGCAAAATCCCACCCCGTGGGGTCAGAATGATCACAAGAACGGTGAGCAAAAATCCCAGAACCACGCGGGGGGACCTAGTGAATGAACTGCAGAGAGCTGTGACCAATGTAACAAGGCCTACCATAAGTAACACACTACGCCACCATGGACTCAGATCCTGCAGTGCCAGACGTGTCCCACTGCTTAAGCCAGTACATGTCCGGGCCCATCTGAAGTTTGCTAGAGAGCATTTGGATGATCCAGAGGAGTTTTGGGAGAATGTCCTATGGTCTGATGAAACCAAACTGGAACTGTTTGGTAGAAACACAACTTGTCGTGTTTGGAGGAAAAAGAATACTGAGTTGCATCCATCAAACACCATACCTACTGTAAAGCATGGTGGTGGAAACATCATGCTTTGGGGCTGTTTCTCTGCAAAGGGGCCAGGACGACTGATCCGGGTACATGAAAGAATGAATGGGGCCATGTATTGTGAGATTTTGAGTGCAAACCTCCTTCCATCAGCAAGGGCATTGAAGATGAAACGTGGCTGGGTCTTTCAACATGACAATGATCCAAAGCACACCGCCAGGGCAACGAAGGAGTGGCTTCGTAAGAAGCATTTCAAGGTCCTGGAGTGGCCTAGCCAGTCTCCAGATCTCAACCCTATAGAAAACCTTTGGAGGGAGTTGAAAGTCCGTGTTGCCAAGCGAAAGCCAAAAACATTACTGCTCTAGAGGAGATCTGCATGGAGGAATGGGCCAACATACCAACAACAGTGTGTGGCAACCTTGTGAAGACTTACAGAAAACGTTTGACCTCTGTCATTGCAAACAAAGGATATATTACAAAGTATTGAGATGAAATTTTGTTTCTGACCAAATACTTATTTTCCACCATAATATGCAAATAAAATGTTAAAAAAACAGACAATGTGATTTTCTGGATTTTTTTTTCTCAGTTTGTCTCCCATAGTTGAGGTCTACCTATGATGTAAATTACAGATGCCTCTCATCTTTTTAAGTGGTGGAACTTGCACTATTGCTGACTGACTAAATACTTTTTTGCCCCACTGTACCAGGGGTGTCAAACTGCATTCCTCGAGGGCCGCAAACCATGCGTGTTTTCAAGATTTCCTTAGCATTGCACAAGGTGCTGCAATCATTATGTGTGTAGGTGATTAAATTATCACCTGTGCAGTACAAGGAAATCCTGAAAACATGACCTGTTTGCGGCCCTCGAGGAATGCAGTTTGACACCTCTGGTAGATACCGTATGGGAATAAACATGCTAGAAATAGGAGGAAACCAATATGGCTAAATAGAGATGTAAGGGGTGCAATAAGTGACAAAAAGAAAGCATTTAGAGAATTAAAGGAAGTAGGTAGTGATGAGGCATTAAATAAAATACATTCTGTAAAAAGCAAATCAAGGCAGCAAAAATTGAGACAGAGAGACTCATTGCCAGAGAGAGTAAAAATAATCCCAAAATATTCTTTAACTACGTAAATAGTAAGAAATTAAAAAATGATAGTGTTGGCCCCCTTTAAAAATAGTCTGGGTGAAATGGTGGATAAGGATGAGGAAAAAGCCAATATGCTAAATAACTTTTTTTCATCAGTATTTACACAAGAAAATTTCATGGCCGACTGTTATGAACTGGTGGTTTAGGAGCAACATGGGACGAGCTCTGAAGGAGGTGGTACCTGTACTGACCGCAGTCCCTAAGCTCAACACCACACTAGAAGTAGCCGTGGGATGCTCCTGTCACTCCCTAGGCACCTCGTCACAGCCTGAGAATTAACTACCCCTAAAGATAGAAACAGGAAAACTATCTTGCCTCAGAGAAAATCCCCAAAGGATAGATAGCCCCCCACAAGTAATGACTGGGAGTGGAGAGGGAAAAGACATACACAAAATGAAACCAGGATGTAGCACAGGAGGCCAGTCTAGCTAGATAGAAAGGACAGGATAGAATACTGTGCGGTCAGTATTAAAAACTACAAAAATCCACACAGAGTTTACAAAAGTCTCCACACCTGACTAAAGGTATGGAGGGTAAATCTGCTTCCCAGAGCTTCCAGCTTAACTGAATAAATCCATACTGACAAGCTGGACAAAACATAGAATGCACAGAACAAATAAGTCCACAACATGTGGACAGAAAAGAGCAAAGGAAGGACTTATCTTTGCAGAACTGGTCAGGATATCAGGAAAATCCAAGAGAGATGTGAATCCAACCAGGAACCATTGACAAGTGGCACTGGCTGAAGAAAGAGGCAGGCATAAATAGCCGAGCAGAAAGACAAACAGTGGAAGCAGCTGCAGACTGTTAAATCCAAGGAGCAACCATTCCACTTAAAACCACCGGAGGGAGCCCAAGAGCGGAATTCACAACAGTACCCCCCCTTGAGGAGGGGACACCGAACCATCACCAGAGCCCCCAAGCCGATCAGGACGAGCCAAGTGAAAAGCACGAACCAAATCGGCGGCATGGACATCGGAGGCAACAACCCAAGAATTATCCTCCTGGCCATAACCCTTCCACTTGACAAGATACTGAAGCCTCCGCCTCGAAAAACGAGAATCCAAATTTTCTCAACCTCATATTCCAACTCTCCCTCAACCAACACCGGGGCAGGAGGATCAACCGAGGGAACAACGGGCACCACATATCTCCGCAACAAAGATCTATGGAAAACATTATGAATGGCAAAAGAGCCTGGAAGAGCCTCAGAAATCTTATAAGGACCAATAAACCGAGGCTTAAACTTAGGGGAAGAAACCTTCATAGGAACATGACGAGAGGACAACCAAACCAAATCCCCCACACGAAGCCGGGGACCAACACACCGACGGCGGTTAGCAAAACGTTGAGCCTTTTCCTGAGACGTCAAATTGTCCACCACATGAGTCCAAATCTGCTGCAGCCTGTCCACCACAGAATCCACACCAGGACAATCAGAAGGCTCAACCTGCCCCGAAGAAATACGAGGATGAAAACCAAAAATACAAAAGAAAGGTGAAACCAAAGTAGCCGAACTAGCCCTATTATTAAGGGCAAACTCGGCCAACCGCAAGAAAGCCACCCAATCATCCTGATCAGCAGACACAAAGCATCTCAAATAGGTTTCCAAGATCTAATTAGTTCGCTCAGTTTGGCCATTAGTCTGAGGATGAAACGCCGAAGAAAAAGACAAATCAATGCCCATCCTAGCACAAAAGGCCCGCCAAAACCTAGAGACAAACTGAGAACCTCTGTCAGACACAATATTCTCCGGAATGCCATGCAAACGAACCACATGCTGAAAAAACAATGGAACCAGATCTGAGGAGGAAGGCAACTTAGGCAAAGGTACCAGATGGACGATTTTAGAGAACCGGTCACAAACAACCCAGATAACAGACATCTTCTGGGAAACAGGAAGATTGGAAATATGCGTCCAGGGCCTCTCAGGGACCGGCAAAGGCAAAAGCAACCCACTAGCGCGGGAACAGCAAGGCTTGGCCCGGGCGCAAGTCCCACAGGACTGCACAAAAGCACGCACATCGCGCGACAAGGAAGGCCACCAAAAGGACCTAGCAACCAAATCTCTGGTACCAAAAATCCCAGGATGACCAGCCAACACAGAACAATGAACCTCAGAAATTACGTTACTTGTCCATCTATCAGGAACAAACAGCTTCCCCACTGGATAGCGGTCAGGCATATCAGCCTGAAATTCCCGAAGCACCCGCCGCAAATCAGGGGAGATGGCAGAAAGAATCACCCCTTCCTTAAGAATGCCAACCGGCTCAAGGACTCCAGGAGAATCAGGCAAAAAACTCATAGAGAGGGCATCAGCCTTAACATTCTTAGATCCCGGAAGATACAAGACCACAAAATCAAAACGGGAGAAAAACCGGGACCATCGAGCCTGTCTAGGGTTCAGCCGCTTGGCCGACTCGAGGTAAATCAGATTCTTATGCTCAGTCAAGACCACAACGCGGTGCTTAGCTCCCTCAAGCCAATGTCGCCACTCCTCAAACGCCCACTTCATAGCCAACAACTCCCGATTGCCGACATCATAATTGCGTTCCGCAGGCGAAAACTTTCTGGAAAAAAAAGCACACGGTTTCATCAAAGAACCATCAGAATCCCTCTGAGACAAAACGGCCCCTGCCCAAATCTCAGAAGCGTCAACCTCAACCTGAAAAGGAAGAGAAACATCCGGCTGACGCAACACAGGGGCAGAAGTAAATCAGCGTTTAAGCTCCCGAAAGGCCTCAACAGCCGCAGAGGACCAATTCGTCACATCAGCGCCTTTCTTCGTCAAATCAGTAAGGGGCTTAACCACACTGGAAAAGTTGGCAATGAAACGGCGATAGAAATTAGCAAAGCCCAAAAATGTTTGAAGGCTCTTCACAGATGTGGGTTGAATCCAGTCATGAATAGCTTGGACCTTAACAGGATCCATTTCCATAGACAAGGGAGAAAAAATAAAACCCAAAAAAGAGACCTTCTGAACTCCGAATAGGCAATTAGACCCCTTCACAAATAAAGCATTATCACGAAGGATCTGGAATACCATCCTGACCTGCTCCACATGAGACTCCCAATCATCGGAAAAAATCAAAATATCATCCAAATATACAACCATGAATTTATCAAGATAATTGCGGAAAATATCATGCATGAAAGATTGGAACACAGATGGAGCATTAGAGAGCCCGAATGGTATCACGAGGTATTCAAAATGGCGTTCAGTCGTATTAAATGCAGTTTTCCATTCGTTACCCTGTTTAATACGAACAAGATTATATGCCCCTCGAAGGTCAATCTCAGTAAACCAACTAGCCCCTTAACCTCAGAAAAAGTACATGCCTAGGGAAGGCAGCTTTGACAAAAGATAAATGCATCCAAAAAACAGAACAAGAGAAAGCTATAGCCTTAAAATAGTAAACATACTTTATTTCAATCAAAAGAGGTAAAAAGACATTAACATAAAGGTAGATAAAAAATGGGTTATGTGGATACACAGTGCAAATGATATAATCGCCCCAGACTAGGACCAGGCAATGTCATGGGTCATTAGGTACAGGGTATAGTCAAGAGCATACAGACGCTTCTAGCGGCTAATAAAGTGCTAATGTGCTTTGGGGCAGCGAATCTATCTATAAAAAAAGCTGATAGACCGAGGATTGCAAGTTAGTACATATATAAATATATCCTAGTGGATGGTGTGGCCTAACTACGTTACCGGCAATTAAGTAAGTGCTGCTGTAGCGACCTGACGTGGTGACCCAAAGTGGATAAGGCACAGTGGCAAGGACACATTACCTGTAGCCGTGGAGCGATTCCCCGATGCGTGATTCCCCGACGCGTCCCCTCGTCAAAGCTACACGCGAAACGCGCGTCGGGGAATCGCTCCACGGCTACAGGTAATTTGTCCTTGCCACTGTGCCTTATCCACTTTGGGTCACCACGTCAGGTCGCTACAGCAGCACTTACTTAATTGCCGGTAACGTAGTTAGGCCACACCATCCACTAGGATATATTTATATATGTACTAACTTGCAATCCTCGGTCTATCAGCTTTTTTTATAGATAGATTCGCTGCACCAAAGCACATTAGCACTTTATTAGCCGCTAGAAGCGTCTGTATGCTCTTGACTATACCCTGTACCTAATGACCCATGACATTGCCTGGTCCTAGTCTGGGGCGATTATATCATTTGCACTGTGTATCCGCACAACCCATTTTTTATCTACCTTTATGTTAATGTCTTTTTACCTCTTTTGATTGAAATAAAGTATGTTTACTATTTTAAGGCTATAGCTTTCTCTTGTTCTGTTTTTTTGGATGCAACTAGCCCCTTAATCTGAGCAAACAAATCAGAAAGCAAAGGCAAGGGGTATTAGAATTTGACTGTGATCTTATTAAGAAGACGATAATCTATACAGGGTCTCAAGGAGCCATCCTTCTCCAAAGATTCCTTAACATAACTCCGCATGGCGGCATGCTCTGGCACATACAGATTGAAAAGTCGGCCCTTAGGGACCTTGCAACCAGGAATCAAGTTAATAGCACAATCACAGTCCCTATGTGGAGGAAGGGAACTGGACTTGGGCTCATCAAATACATCCTGGAAATCCGACAAAAACTCAGGGACCTCAGAAGAGGGAGAAGAGGAAATTGACATCAAAGGAACGTCACTATGTACCCTTTGACAACCCCAACTAGTCACAGACATAGTTTTCCAATCCAGCACCGGATTATGTTCCTGTAACCATGGAAAACCCAGTACAACAACATCATGCAGGTTATGCAACACCAGAAAACGGCAATCTTCCTGATGTGCTGGAGCCATGTACATGGTCATCTGCGTCCAGTACTGAGGCTTATCCTTGGCCAATGGTGTAGCATCAATGCCCTTCAAAGGAATAGGGCTCTGCAAAGGCTGCAATGAAAAACCACAGCGCCTGGCGAATTCTAAGTTCATTAAGTTCAGGGCAGCGCCTGAATCCACAAATGCCATGACAGAAAAGGACGACAATGAGCAAATCAGGGTCACAGATAAAAGAAATTTAGGCTGTACAGTACTGATGGTAACAGACCTAGCGACCCTCTTAGTACGCTTAGGGCAATCAGAAATAACATGAGCAGAATCACCACAGTAAAAACACAGCCTATTCTGATGTCTGAATTCCTGCCGTTCTGTTCTAGTCAAAATCCTATCACATTGCATAGGTTCAGGACTCTGCTCAGAGGACACTGCCATATGGTGCACAGCTTTGCGCTCGCGCAGACGCCGATCAATCTGAATAGCTAGAGACATAGATTCGCTAAAACCAGCAGGCGTAGGGAAGCCCACTATAACATCTTTAACCCCTTCCCGACCTGTGACACAGCGTATGCGTCATGAAAGTCGGTGCCAATCCGACCTGTGACGCATATGCTGTGTCACAGAAAGATCGCGTCCCTGCAGATCGGGTGAAAGGGTTAACTCCCATTTCACCCGGCCTGCAGGGACAGGGGGAGTGGTAGTTTAGCCCAGGGGGGGTGGCTTCACCCTCCCGTGGCTACGATCGCTCTGATTGGCTGTTGAAAGTGAAACTGCCAATCAGAGCGATTTGTAATATTTCACCTAAAAAACTGGTGAAATATTACAATCCAGCCATGGCCGATGCTGCAATATCATCGGCCATGGCTGGAAACACTTATGTGCACCCACCCCACCAATCGCCCCCCAGTCCCCCGATCTGTGGTCCGCTCCCCTCCGTCCTGTGCTCCGCTCCCCCGTCCTCCTGTCCGCTCCCCCCGTGCTCCAATCACACCCCCCGTGCTCCAATCAAACCCCCCCGCACAGCGATCCCCCCCCGTGCTCCGATCCACTCCCCCACACAGCGATCCCCCACTCCGTGCTCCAATCCCCCACCCCGTGTTCCAATCCACCCCCCCGTGTTCTGAGCCACGCCCCCGTGCTCCGACGCCCCCCCCCCCATGCCCTGATCTCCCCCCCCTTATACTTACCTAGCCTCCCGGGGTCCGTCCGTCTTCTTTGCTGGGCGCCGCCATCTTCCAAAATGGCGGGCGCATGTGCAGTGCGCCCGCCGAATCTGCCGGCCGGCAGATTCGTTCCAGAGTGAATTTTGATCACTGAGATAGGTTATATCTCAGTGATCAAAATAAAAAAAATAGTAAATGACCCCCCCCCTTTGTCACCCCCATAGGTAGGGACAATAAAAAAAAATAAAGAATTTTTTTTTTGTTCCACTAATGTTGGGGTAAGAACTAGGGGTAGGGGTAGGGTTAGGGGTAGGGTTCGGGATGTGCACACGTATTCTGGTCCTCTGCGGATTTTTCCGCAGAGGATTTGATAAATCCGCAGTGCTAAACCGCTGTGGATTTATCGCAGATTTACCGCGGTTTTTCTGCGCATTTCATTGCGGTTTTACAACTGCGATTTTCTATTGGAGCAGTTGTAAAACCGCTGCGGAATCCGCAGAAAGAAGTGACATGCTGCGGTTGTAAACCGCTGCGTTTCCGTGCAGTTTTTCTGCAGCATGTGTACAGCGATTTTTGTTTCCCATAGGTTTACATTGAACTGTAAACTCATGGGAAACTGCTGCGGATCCGCAGCGTTTTCCGCAGCGTGTGCACATACCTTTAGAATTAGGCTATGTGCACATGGTGCGGATTTGGCTGCGGATCCGCAGCAGTGGTCCATCAGGTTTACAGTACCATTTAAACATATGGAAACCAAATCCGCTGTGCCCATGGTGCGGAAAATACCGCGCGGAAACGCTGCGTTGTATTTTCTGCAGCATGTCAATTCTTTGTGCGGATTCCGCAGCGTTTTACACCTGTTCCTCAATAGGAATCCGCAGGTGAAATCTGCACAAAAAACACTGGAAATCCGCGGAAAATCCGCAGGTAAAACGCAGTGCCTTTTACCCGTGGATTTTTCAAAAATGATGCTGAAAAATCTCACACGAATCCGCAACGTGGGCACATAGCCTTAGGGTTAGGGTTGGAATTAGGGTTGTGGTTAGGGTTATGGCTACAGTTGGGATTAGAGTTAGGGGTGTGTTGGGGTTAGTGTTGGAGGTAGAATTGAGGGGTTACCACTGTTTAGGCACATCAGGGGTCTCCAAGCGCAACATGGCGCCACCATTCATTCCAGCCAATCTCGTATTCAAAAAGTCAAATGGTGCTCCCTCAATTCCGAGCCCTGACGTGTGCCCAAACAGTGGTTTACCCCCACATATGGGGTACCAGCATACTCAGGACAAACTGTGCAACAATTACTGGGGTCCAATTTCTCCTGTTACCCTTGTGAAAATAAAAAAATGCTTGCTAAAACATCATTTTTGAGGAAAGAAAAATGATTTTTTATTTTCACGGCTCTGCGTTGTAAACGTCTGTGAAGCACTTGGGGGTTCAAAGTGCTCACTACATATCTAGATAAGTTCCTTGGGGGGTCTAGTTTCTAAAATGGGGTCACTTGTGGGGGGTTTCTACTGTTTAGGCTCACCAGGGGCTTTGCATACACAACGTGACGCCCGCAGACCATTCCATCAAAGTCTGCATTTCAAAAGTCACTACTTCCCTTCTGAGCCCCAACGTGTGCCCAAACAGTGGTTTACCCCCACACATGGGGTATCAGCGTACTCAGGAGAAACTGGACAACTTTTGGGGTCCAATTTCTCCTGTAACCCTTGGGGATATAAAAAATTCTGGGCTAAATAATTATTTTTGAGGAAAGAAAACGTATTTATTATTTTCACGGCTCTGCATTATAAACTTCTATGAAGCAATTGGGGGTTCAAAGTGCTCACCACACATCTAGATAAGTTCCTTTCGGGGTCTAGTTTCCAAAATGGGGTCACTTGTGGGGGGTTTCTACTGTTTAGCCACATCAGGGGCTCTGCAAACGCAACGTGACGCCCGCAGAGCATTCCATCAAAGTCTGCATTTCAAAACGTCACTACTTCACTTCCGAGCCCCGGCATGTGCCCAAACAGTGGTTTACCCCCACATATGGGGTATCAGCGTACTCAGGAGAAACTGGACAACAACTTTTGGGGTCAAATTTCTCCTGTTACCCTTGGGAAAATAAAAAATTGCAGGCTAAAAGATCATTTTTGAGAAAATAATTTTTTATTTTTTATTTTCATGGCTCTGCGTTATAAACTTCTGTGAAGCACTTGGGGGTTCAAAGTCCTCACCACACATCTAGATTAGTTCCTTTGGTGGACTAGTTTCCAAAAGGGGTCATTTCTGGGGGATCTCTAATGTTTAGGCACACAGGGACTCTCCAAACGTGACATGGTGTCCGCTAATGATTGGAGCTACTTTTCCATTTAAAAAGCCAAATGGCGTGCCTTCCCTTCCGAGCCCTGCCGTGCGCCCAAACAGTGGTTTACCCCCACATATCAGGTATCGGCGTACTCAGGACAAACTGGACAACAACATTTGGGGTCCAATTTCTCCTATTACCCTTGGCAAAATAGGAAATTCCAGGCTAAAAAATCATTTTTGAGGAAAGAAAAATTATTTTTTATTTTCATGGCTCTGCGTCATAAACTTCTGTGAAGCACCTGGGGGTTTAAAGTGCTCAATATTCATCTAGATAAGTTCCTTGGGGAGTCTAGTTTCCAAAATGGGGTCACTTGTGGGGGAGCGCCAATGTTTAGGCACACAGGAGCTTTCCAAACGCGACATGGTGTCCGCTAACGATGGAGATAATTTTTCATTCAAAAAGTCAAATGGCGCTCCTTCCCTTCCGAGCCTTACCATGTGCCCAAACAGTGGTTTACCCCCACATATGAGGTATCAGTGTACTCAGGACAAACTGTGCAACAATTACTGGGGTCCAATTTCTCCTGTTACCCTTGTGAAAATAAAAAAATGCTTGCTAAAACATCATTTTTGAGGAAAGAAAAATGATTTTTTATTTTCACGGCTCTGCGTTGTAAACGTCTGTGAAGCACTTGGGGGTTCAAAGTGCTCACTACATATCTAGATAAGTTCCTTGGGGGGTCTAGTTTCTAAAATGGGGTCACTTGTGGGGGGTTTCTACTGTTTAGGCTCACCAGGGGCTTTGCATACACAACGTGACGCCCGCAGACCATTCCATCAAAGTCTGCATTTCAAAAGTCACTACTTCCCTTCTGAGCCCCGACGTGTGCCCAAACAGTGGTTTACCCCCACACATGGGGTATCAGCGTACTCAGGAGAAACTGGACAACTTTTGGGGTCCAATTTCTCCTGTAACCCTTGGGGATATAAAAAATTCTGGGCTAAATAATTATTTTTGAGGAAAGAAAACGTATTTATTATTTTCACGGCTCTGCATTATAAACTTCTATGAAGCAATTGGGGGTTCAAAGTGCTCACCACACATCTAGATAAGTTCCTTTCGGGGTCTAGTTTCCAAAATGGGGTCACTTGTGGGGGGTTTCTACTGTTTAGCCATATCAGGGGCTCTGCAAACGCAACGTGACGCCCGCAGAGCATTCCATCAAAGTCTGCATTTCAAAACGTCACTACTTCACTTCCGAGCCCCGGCATGTGCCCAAACAGTGGTTTACCCCCACATATGGGGTATCAGCGTACTCAGGAGAAACTGGACAACAACTTTTGGGGTCAAATTTCTCCTGTTACCCTTGGGAAAATAAAAAATTGCAGGCTAAAAGATCATTTTTGAGAAAATAATTTTTTATTTTTTATTTTCATGGCTCTGCTTTATAAACTTCTGTGAAGCACTTGGGGGTTCAAAGTCCTCACCACACATCTAGATTAGTTCCTTTGGTGGACTAGTTTCCAAAAGGGGTCATTTCTGGGGGATCTCTAATGTTTAGGCACACAGGGACTCTCCAAACGTGACATGGTGTCCGCTAATGATTGGAGCTACTTTTCCATTTAAAAAGCCAAATGGCGTGCCTTCCCTTCCGAGCCCTGCCGTGCGCCCAAACAGTGGTTTACCCCCACATATCAGGTATCGGCGTACTCAGGACAAACTGGACAACAACATTTGGGGTCCAATTTCTCCTATTACCCTTGGCAAAATAGGAAATTCCAGGCTAAAAAATCATTTTTGAGGAAAGAAAAATTATTTTTTATTTTCATGGCTCTGCGTCATAAACTTCTGTGAAGCACCTGGGGGTTTAAAGTGCTCAATATTCATCTAGATAAGTTCCTTGGGGAGTCTAGTTTCCAAAATGGGGTCACTTGTGGGGGAGCGCCAATGTTTAGGCACACAGGAGCTTTCCAAACGCGACATGGTGTCCGCTAACGATGGAGATAATTTTTCATTCAAAAAGTCAAATGGCGCTCCTTCCCTTCCGAGCCTTACCATGTGCCCAAACAGTGGTTTACCCCCACATATGAGGTATCAGTGTACTCAGGAGAAATTGCCCAACAAAGTTTAGGATCCATTTTATCCTGTTGCCCATGTGAAAATGAAAAAATTGAGGCTAAAAGAATTTTTTTGTGAAAAAAAAGTACTTTTTCATTTTTACGGATCAATTTGTGAAGCACCTGGGGGTTCAAAGTGCTCACTATGCATCTAGATAAGTTCCTTGGGGCGTCTGGTTTCCAAAATGGGGTCACTTGTGGGGGAGCTCCAATTTTTAGGCACACGGGGGCTCTCCAAACGTGACATGGTGTCCGCTAAAGAGTGGAGCCAATTTTTGATTCAAAAAGTCAAATGGCGCTCCTTCCCTTCCAAGCCCTGCCGTGCGCCCAAACAGTGGTTTACCCCCACATATGAGGTATCAGCGTACTCAGGACAAATTGGAAAACAACTTTTGTGGTTCAGTTTCTCCTTTTACTATTGGGAAAATAAAAAAATTGTTGCTAAAAGATAATTTTTGTGACTAAAAAGTTAAATGTTCATTTTTTCCTTCCATGTTGCTTCTGCTGCTGTGAAGCACCTGAAGGGTTAATAAACTTCTTGAATGTGGTTTTGAGTACCTTGAGGGGTGCAGTTTTTAGAATGGTGTCACTTTTGGGTATTTTCAGCCATATAGACCCCTCAAACTGACTTCAAATGTGAGGTGGTCCTTAAAAAAAATGGTTTTGTAAATTTCGTTGTAAAAATGAGAAATCGCTGGTCAAATTTTAACCCTTAACTTCCTAGCAAAAAAAAATTTTGTTTCCAAAATTGTGCTGATGTAAAGTAAACATGTGGGAAATGTTATTTATTAACTATTTTGTGTCACATAACTCTCTGGTTTAACAGAATAAAAATTCAAAATGTGAAAATTGCGAAATTTTCAAAATTTTCGCCAAATTTCCGTTTTTATCACAAATAAACGCAGAATTTATTGACCTAAATTTACCACTAACATGAAGCCCAATATGTCACGAAAAAACAATCTCAGAACCGCTAGGATCCGTTGAAGCGTTCCTGAGTTATTACCTCATAAAGGGACACTAGTCAGAATTGCAAGAAACGGCAAGGTCTTTAAGGTCAAAATAGGCTGGGTCATGAAGGGGTTAAGGGCTTCAGAAAGACCTTTTCTGAAAATAGCAGCCAGAGCATCCTCATTCCATTTAGTGAGCACAGACCATTTCCTAAATTTCTGGCAGTATAATTCTGCCGCTTCCTGACCTTGACACAGGGCCAACAGGGTTTTTTCTGCATGATCCACAGAATTAGGTTCGTCATACAATAATCCGAGCGCTTGAAAAAATGCGTCTACATTCAGCAATGCCGGATCCCCTGACTCAAGGGAGAATGCCCAGTCCTGAGGGTCACGACGCAGCAAGGATATGATGATTTTGACTTGCTGAATGGGATCACCAGAAGAACGGGGTTTCAAAGCAAAAAACAATTTGCAGTTATTTTTAAAGTTCAAAAACTTGGATCTGTCCCCAAAAAATAAATCAGGAGTAGTATTTTTAGGCTCCAAAGCCGGAGTCTGGACAACATAATCTTGGATACTCTGTACTCTTGCAGCAAGTTGATCCACACGAGAAAACAAACCCTGAACATCCATGCCAGAGCATAAATCCTGAACCACCCAGAGATCAAGAGGAAAAAAAAGACAAAACAGAGCACAGAAAAAAATGGCTCAGAATTTTTTTTTCCTTCTTTTGAGATGCATTTAATTCATTTTTGGCCACTTGTACTGTTATGAACTGGTGGTTTAGGAGCAACATGGGACCAGCTCTGAAGGAGGTGGTACCTGTACTGACCGCAGTCCCTAAGCTCAACACCACACTAGAAGTAGCCGTGGGATGCTCCTGTCACTCCCTAGGCACCTCGTCACAGCCTGAGAACTAACTACCCCTAAAGATAGAAACAGGAAAACTATCTTGCCTCAGAGAAAATCCCCAAAGGATAGATAGCCCCCCACAAGTAATGACTGGGAGTGGAGAGGGAAAAGACATACACAAAATGAAACCAGGATGTAGCACAGGAGGCCAGTCTAGCTAGATAGAAAGGACAGGATAGAATACTGTGCGGTCAGTATTAAAAACTACAAAAATCCACACAGAGTTTACAAAAGTCTCCACACCTGACTAAAGGTGTGGAGGGTAAATCTGCTTCCCAGAGCTTCCAGCTTAACTGAATAAATCCATACTGACAAGCTGGACAAAACATAGAATGCACAGAACGAATAAGTCCACAACATGTGGACAGAAAAGAGCAAAGGAAGGACTTATCTTTGCAGAACTGGTCAGGATATCAGGAAAATCCAAGAGAGATGTGAATCCAACCAGGAACCATTGACAAGTGGCACTGGCTGAAGAAAGAGCCAGGCATAAATAGCCGAGCAGAAGGACAATCAGTGGAAGCAGCTGCAGACTGCTAAATCCAAGGAGCAGCCATTCCACTTAAAACCACCGGAGGGAGCCCAAGAGCAGAACTCACAAAAGTGCCACTTACAACCACTGGAGGGAGCCCAAGAGCGGAATTCACAACAGCCGACAATATGATCAGTGATAACAAAAATTCCCCATTAAATGTCGCCTGCTTAAAGGGACACTGTCACCTGAATTTGGAGGGAGCAATCTTCAGCCATGGAGGCGGGGTTTTGGGGTTTTTGATTCACTCTTTCCTTACCCGCTGGCTGCATGCTGGCTGCAATATTGGATTGAAGTTCATTCTCTGTCCTCTGTAGTACATGCCTGCACAAGGCAATCTTCCCTTGCGCAGGCGTGTACTATGGAGGACAGAGAATGAACTTCAATCCAATATTGCAGCCAGCATGCAGCCAGCGGGTAAGGAAAGGGTGAATCAAAAACTCCAAAACCCCGCCTCCATGGCTGAAGATTGTTCCCTCCAAATTCAGGTGACAGTGTCCCTTTAACCCAGCAGGAAGTACGGCGGCGTCTAAAAATCACTAAAATTGACAAATCTCTGAGCCCGGATGGGATGCACCCCCGAGGACTGCATTGATAGACCATTATTTTTAATCTTTAAAGACTCCATAATAACAGGGTCTGTACTACAGGACTGGCGTATAGCAAATGTGGTTCCAATATTCAAAAAGGGGACAAAAACTGAACTCAGAAATTATAGGCCAGTAAGCTTAACCTCTACTGTGGGTAAAATCCTGGAGGGCATTCTAATGGATGCTATACTAGAGTATCTGAGGAGGAATAACCTCATGACCCAATATCGACATGGGTTTACTAGGGACCGTTCCTGTTAAACAACTCTGATCAATTTCTATGAAGAGGTAAGTTTCGGACTGGACCAAGGGAACACAGTGGATGTAGGGTGGTTATTAACGGAGCACTCTCAGACTGGGTCGCAGTTAGCAGTGGGGTACCACAGGTGTTCGTATTGGGCCCTCTTCTTTTTAACATATTTATTAATGACCTTGTAGGGGGCATACAGAGCAGAATTTCAATATTTGCAGATAACACTAAACTCTGCAGGGTAATCAATACAGAGGAGGACAATTTTATATTACAGGATGATTTATGTAAACTAGAAGCTTGGGCTGACAAATGGCAAATGAGCTTTAATGGGGATAAATGTAAGGTCATGCACTTGCGTAGAAGTAATAAGATGTATAACTATGTGCTTAATTCTAAAACCCTGGGCAAAACCATTAGAGAAAAAGACCTGGGTGTATGGGTGGATGACAAACTCCCATTTAGTGGCCAGTGTCAGGCAGCTGCTACAGAGGCAAATAAAATAATGGGATGTGCAGCGCCCCAGAGTCCTGGTTCGTTGCAGTAATGTTGTTCTTCCTCCAGGGGGGAGTGATGTTACGTCTGAAGGCAATGAAGGAGATCTGCTGTCCAGGTATCACAGCCACACACACATATTTCATACGCCAGTCCACCAGGGGGAGCTAAGGGTTCTATATATTAGGCCACTCCTCACATTAGGGTAAAATTGGGGGGTTGGTTAGGAAGTTAGTCCGAGTGAGAACGAGGAGAGGAGAGTTCCTGGCTGGGGACCGACGAGGAAAGGTCTCCCGGTCGAGCTGGCTGGGGTGATCTCTGGTCAGATCCAGACTGAAGTCTGAGGAGGGAGAAGAACACGGAGCTGCGCCTGCAACCCATGCAGCAGCATCCTAAGAAAGGTCACAAAAGGAATTGTGCTGTAGTGAGTGAGAAAAGAAGTCATAGCAACAGGAGTGAAACATCAGTGGGAGACCAGCTAGAAGCAGGCTGCCTCCATCTAAAGCGCAGATCCGGTGGCCAGAATACCGAGGGAGTAAAGAGCTCTATGCCATTACTTCAGAGACTGGCAGGGCACTTGATTCCAAGTTGGCTGTCCGACCTTTATACCTAAGAAGACACAGTGGCAACATCACCTCAGCAGACCCCTAAGCAGCGTCGGTCACCCTGACCGAATACCACAGGTGGCGTCACGAACATTATCCCTTTAAAGACCAGTAGTGTATCTTACATATTACTCATCAAACTCAATTTGACAGGTGGATTTGCCCCTATCAAAGTGTGTAACCCTTCCCCTCCTTGGCTGGGTATCTGACTCCCTCCTCTTTTGATAATGTTTGATATTGTTATCACAGTATTTGATACAGTGATTATTATCACAGTATTTGGTTGTTTTTATATTAGATTTTCATATTATACATAGTTGTTGTTTTCCCTTTTGATACAGTTTGATATTGTTATCACAGTATTTTGATACAGTGACTATTATCCCAGTATTTGTTTTTATATCCTATTAGATTTTCATTTTATATGTAGCTGGTGTGAGATTGCATTCTGTAATTAGAGCAATGTATTTTATTCACAGTGTTCACATATAGTGCAAAATTGTGTTTTATAACACACCGTGCCGTTTTATATAATTTATATCCTAGTCGTGTATTTATTTGATACTGAAATTCTCATTTTTTACATGTGGTTTATAACACCAGGCTCATTATATGGGCATATTATGGATATGGCCATGTTACAACACCCGCAAGTATGAAGCGGTGTGTTTTTATACGTTTATAAAAAAAGCAAAGACATGATATTGTAAAAGTTTAAAAGATTTTATTGTTGTAAAATAAATACATCTCAAAGACATTTCAATAATATAAAAATTGTTACAGAATATAAAAAGTGAAAACATTAAATAGTACAATGAACATACACCAGCACACTTCTTACAAAATAAATAGGTAAATAGTATCACAAGTACAATTAGCATACATCATTACACTTCTTACAAAATAAATAATATAGTGTTACAAGCCGAGTACAGCATTTATCCAGTACATTCTTTACATCGTGAGCCACATGGTTTGTAGTATCGGTAGAGACCTTTTTTTAGGCAGCAGAGTCCTGCGTGTGGTGCCTAATGACGGGGAATGTAGAGACTGAATTGTATGGGGCGTCGGAGCTAACTTCTGCTGTGTAGATACAGAGCGTGTCTCACTGCTGGAAATTTTTAACTCATCTAAAAGCTTCCTAGTAGTGGGATTACCCACAAATGTAGATGGTATATTTAGCTCGGCCATAGCCTGCATAAATGAATCCCAACCCGGAGGTAAATTTCTGCTGGTCAGAGCATGACTCTGTGTTGTACTACGTACCAAATCCAGTAAGTTAGACCCTGGTATTACGGATCCTTTGAAAATAAATTCAGTTTTATTATTCCAGGCTGTAACATTTTTATTCTGCAGTAACCTGTTTAGTAAAAATTCAGCATTCTTTTTATATCTTTGGTTTATATGGCTGACAATTTCAGCGACCTCTTGATTTTTGTCAGAGTCGGTATTTGACAATTGTTGCTGATCAGGATCAGGAGTGCTAACGAGATTTAAAGCCGTTACTTCTTTTGAGCTGTGCCTCGTATGTACCAAGTAGCGCTGTAGCACGGAGCTATACATTTTAATTTTCACATCATCAGGAATGTCACGACTTTGTAAAATGGCACTAATTTCACCATCAAGGCGACGAATAACACTGTTGCGTATGTTATCTGTAGCACTGGGTCTTAGTTTGTCTAGCTCCTGTTTGGGGACTAGATACATTTTCTCTGTATGCTCCATTATTTTCCTGCGATCAGACTTGTTATTATTGGAATTGCAAAAGCTAAAAGAGGGCCGATAAACCCGCCGGCTTGCTTTAGTAGGCGCTTCTTTTTCTTTATGGGCTGAGACCTGTCGCTCAGGGTTCTTATAGCTTTACGCCACTACTTTAATATGCCCTTTTGACGCTTTTTCAGCGGAATCCTGCCTTTTAAGATGTTTAAAGCAATCTCGCCGATGGCTGTAATTAAATCATTGCTTGCATTGCGCAAAATAGACTTTCTGACAGCGGGGGTTGCTTTCACCAGAGTTTTTAAGAGCGCCCAGTTACGCCGGAGCCTCTCAGACATCTTTACATCACAACGCACACAGCGTAGAATGTCTGATTCCACGTAAAATTCACTTTTTAGAAGTGTTCTTCTTTTGAACATAGACAGCAGGCAACGCTGGTGGAAACAATCCAGTCCTTAAGCGAAGATCCTCAGGGGTATTAGCTCTCAAATCTACAAGCAAATACCCATAAGGCTCCCGCGTGACATCCTTAAAAGCTTCTAGGAAAAAACGTGTTTTTCCGGGATACATCTGACGAGCTAGAGTTAAAATTTGTAATTTATCTCGGGGGTTATTAAAAAGCACCATGTACTTTGTGTTTAAATTTATCGTGCGGCTTTTCTTACCCTGACAAAATATGTTTTGTACCTGGTAGAAAATGCTGAGATTTCTGTGGTGCACATACTTGGTAAAGGCTTTTTCTATCTCACAATTTTCACTAGCACTCTCCATGAGATCATCAACAATAGCCAAATTCACCTTCTCCGGCGGGAATAATTCGTCATCTACGAATGTATTCGGCAGACCCTCCACAAATCTGGTGTTGGGAAAACAGAGAGATTTCATCATATAGTTTTTGCCAACACGAATAAAACCAAACAATATTATCAGGTTTCTGAGAAAAATTAGTTTCAATATTATATAGCAGTTGTTTTACAAAATAGCTCTTTCCAGAATTAGACGGTCCTGCTAGAATACATGAGAATGGGTGTTGCAGACGTGTATCCATCACAATACGCGACTAATACCCAAAAGGTAATGTGGTGAAATCATCTAATAGTCTCTGCTTTGTATAAATGCACTTTTGTGTTTTGCGTAATGGCCTTGTTTCAATATCCCAGTACTTTTTATTTCTCACAATGGACACCTGCTGTACGACAATACGTTTCTGAGTTTCTGTGGCAGAATTGCGCGGGTAGTCCAGAACTAGATCTTTTAGACTGTTGAAATTAATAGATTGAGAGTTACCAACATTTAGTGTTATCCCCTTAACTTTTAAGACAGTTTTACCGGTGTTGAGTTTGTATCCGTAAGTTTTGGGGCCCGCGGATACAAATTCTGTGATGTGTGTACCATTGGGTATTTTACTGGTCAGCTCCCCCCCCGGTAATCGCCTAAAGGCGGCTGCCACTCACCATCTCTATGTACAAAAATAACTGAATTTGTGTCTTGATAAAGGCACCTCTCCTGCAGCCGGTCCAGCAGCGAATAGAGTTCTAGCCGGGCATACGCTGTTGTAAAACACGCTATAAAAATGTTTGTGTTGAGTGTGTGGTGGCCTTTTGCATATTTCCAGTTAATGGTTGTGGTGTCATCATCAAGGAAATGTAACATCGAAATGTCATAGTAAGGCAGGAACAAATACTTAAAAAGCTCATCTGGATCCCTAACAATGCTGGTACATGATAGATTAGATCTCTGAGCAAACTTTCCCCATAAAGAATTTAAGAAAAGCTTGGAGATCTGTCTCTTAGCAGGATTGACAGCTATATTTTCAGGCCGTAATTGGACACCTTCTTTTTCAAGAAAAGAGTCAATGTACTGCCTTTTCTTGTCGTCATCAGTGCACCAGCTAGGATAACCAGAGGCTTCCTGCTTATCCCTAAGATGCAATTTAATGTAGGGAGCAAACAGATCATCAGTGGTTTTAGGAAAATGCCATATTTCATAGATGTGTGCGATCCGATACCCTTTTTCTATCGCCATCTCGAGCTCTATAGTGCACCAGGTGCCTGTCAGGGCACGTTCTTCATCACTATGAGCACAAATATCTGCCTGGGAATTTATAGCGCATGTGTAGCAAAGGGGGAACATTAATTTTTTGTTGAGTTTTACCGGTAGAACTGGAAAAAATAAATCTCTCGGCGGGTAGACCTTGACTTTAGCAATGCCAAAGTATTTTTTAATGAATCCAAAATTGTCATAGATGATGTCTGGATGGCCTACAGGGTATGTTTTAGTTTTGTTTACAAAGGGGTACAGACTGGTGAAATCATAGTAATGTAAAGTCTCCCCTTCTTCCAGATGGTGATAGAGCCTAATGGCGTTAGTTCAGCCGCCATAAAGCGCATCACGGGGGTCTAAAGGAACGGGGAATTCCATCTGGTGGAGAAATGCTTGAAGAATAGAATCATTTTCAACCATTTCATTCCACGCATGCTCCCACATCACTCTTACTGTGTACCCGCAGCACTGTAAGTAACGCTTTTTAGCTAAAAAGATATAACATAACTGGCCGTAGGACGTGTTTGTGACCTTATTCGTGTCATTTTCATTATAGCACACGGGACACCCGTGGTAAAAACAACCCTGAAATTCAAAGGCTATGTGTTCGCCGCTTCCATAGGCATAACCATCTAGAAAATATTTCCCGACTTGTTTTTCACCGCCACTCAAAGCGTGCTGTATGTCGATGTTCTCGGAGTGGGCTACATACATGAGCCACTGTATAGCGGGTGACGAGTAGCGTTTTTTTGCCTTGTGATAATTATCACCTGGCAAAATGGCGATGGTCTTTTTTGGAAGAAATATAAATCGGTACATTGCCATACACACCGAGGCCAGGGTGAGGAGCTGAAAAGGATCAACACATCTGCTCACTACAATCGTTTGCTTTTGACGCTTACAGTATTTTTTTACATTTTTCTGTGTCATTTGCATAATACGCTCTCTATAGATCTCGCAGGAGTGTCTCAAAATTTCAACATCCTGTTTGCAATAAGATTTTAGCTCAGCCTTGAAGTTAAAAATTGTGTTTACCTGTGTCTCATACCACGCCAGTATAGAAAAAAGGAGACAAAAAAGCGCAAATAGGGTCTTATCCCCAGGATTGATTCTAATCAATTGTGAGAGAACTGCTCACCTGGTGGTACACAGTACAGGCGTGTAGTTTGTCAGCTGCTGCAGATCCACAGGTCGGCGCTGTGACCTCTCAGAACCGTTAAACTAGACGAAATGTGGATTAAATCCGCGCTGCTGCGACAAATAATAAATCCAGATATAATTGTAAGATGTTCGGGTGGTTTATTCAAAGCGTTTCGAAGCTCATGGCTTCTTCTTCAGGAAGTTTCCACACAAAGATATCATACCACTCCAGGAACTCTACCTTCTCACCAGGTGACATGTACTCCACCCCATAATATTTTACATCAGGTATGGGGCCGACATAGCTTTGGTTTTCTCTGGTATTGAAAAAGTGTGGAAAATGTCCTTTGCCGCCTGAAAAACCCATGGCCTGTGGTAATTTATTGAGTTTCATGGGGATAAAATTTAGAGAGTATATGAACCTTATAGACAAATCGGGTAGCGTCACACACAAGAGATGGCCACCTTGGTGTTGTGAATTCTGTTGTCGAGCTCCCTCCTGTGGTCGTGAATGGTACTTCGGCGAGTTCTGTCTATGGGCTCCCTCTGGTGGCTATGAGTGAAGCTGCGGCTTCTGAGGTTCCTTACACAGGTGACGTGGTTTATCCTTTGGTTGGCTGCTCTATTTAACTCCTCTCAGATCGTTACTCCATGCCAGCTGTCAATGTTTTTGCATTTGTTCAGTTCGCTCCTGGATCTCTCTGGTGACCTGCCTTCTCCTGCAGAAGCTAAGTTCCTGATAGTCATTATTTGTTCTTTGTTTTCTTGTCCAGCTGGTTATCATGATTTTGTCTTGCTAGCTGGAAGCTCTGGGATGCAGAGTGGTCCCTCCGCACCGTGAGTCGGTGCAGAGGTCTTTTTTGCACACTCTGCGTGGTCTTTCGTAGGTTTTTGTGCTGATCGCAAAGTTACCTTTCCTATCCTCTGTCTATTTAGTAAGTCTGGCCTCCCTTTGCTGATACCTGTTTCATTTCTGCGTTTGTGACTTTCATCTTTACTCACAGTCAATATATGTGGGGGGCTTCCTTTACCTTTGGGAAATTTCTGAGGCAAGGTAGGCTTTATTTTCCTTCTCTAGGGCTAGATAGTTCTTAGGCTGTGACGAGGCGCCTAGGTATGGTCAGGAGCGCTCCACGGCTATTTCTAGTGTGTGTGATAGGATTAGGGCTTGCAGTCAGCAGAGTTCCCACATCCCAGAGCTCGTCCTGTATGAGGTTTAACTATCAGGTCATTCCGGGTGCTCCTAACCACCAGGTCATAACAGTACAGCTGGCCCAAAGTATTAATGCATCTCAATAGAGGGATAAGAGAACTTCTGAGACCATTTTTTTTTCTTTGCACTGTGTTTTGTTTCTCTTTTCCCCTAGACCTTTGGGTGGTTCAGGACACAGGTGTAGGTATGGACATTCAAGGTCTGTCCTCTTGTGTGGATCATCTCACTACAAGGGTACAAAACATTCAAGATTTTGTGGTTCAGACTCCTATGTTAGAGCCTAGAATTCCTATTCCTGACTTATTTTCTGGGGATAGATCTAGGTTCTTGAATTTCAAAAATAATTGTAAACTGTTTCTAGCTTTGAAACCCCGCTCCTCTGGTGACCCCGCTCAACAAGTAAAAATCATTATTTCTTTGTTGCGTGGTGACCCTCAAGACTGGGCATTTTCCCTTGCGCCAGGAGATCCTGCATTGCGTGATGTTGATGCGTTTTTTCTGGCGCTTGGATTGCTTTATGATGAACCAAATTCAGTTGATTAGGCAGAGAAAATCTTGCTGGCTTTGTGTCAGGGTCAGGATGAAGCGGAGGTGTACTGTCAGAAGTTTAGAAAGTGGTCTGTGCTTACTCAGTGGAATGAATGTGCCCTGGCAGCAATTTCAGAAAGGGTCTTTCTGAAGCCCTTAAGGATGTCATGGTGGGATTTCCCACGCCTGCTGGTCTGAATAAGTCTATGTCTTTGGCCATTCAGATCGATCGGCGCATGCGTGAGCGCAAAGCTGTGCACCATCTGGCGTTCTTCTCTGAGCATAGGCCTGAGCCTATGCAGTGTGATAGGACTTTGACCAGAGCTGAAAGGCAAGAACACAGACGTCGGAATGGGCTGTGTTTTTACTGTGGTGAATCCACTCATGCTATCTCCGATTGTCCTAAGCGCACTAAGCGGTTCGCTAGGTCTGTCACCATTTCTTTTGTCTGTTACTCTGATTTGCTCTCTGTCGTCCTATTCTGTTATGGCATTTGTGGATTCAGGCGCTGCCCTGAATTTGATGGATCTGGAGTTTGCCAGGCGCTGTGGTTTTTTCTTGGAGCCCTTGCAGTATCCTATTCCATTGAGAGGAATTGATGCTACGCCTTTGGCCAAGAATAAGCCTCAGTACTGGACTCAATTGACCATGTGCATGGCTCCTGCACATCAGGAGGATATTCGCTTTTTGGTGTTGCATAATCTGCATGATGTGGTCGTTTTGGGGTTGCCATGGCTACAGGTCCATAATCCAGTATTGGATTGGAAATCTATGTCTGTGTCCAGCTGGGGTTGTCAAGGGGTACATGGTGATGTTCCATTGCTGTCTATTTCGCCTTCCACTCCTTCTGAAGTCCCTGAGTTTTTATCAGATTACCGGGATGTATTTGAAGAGCCCAAATCCGGTGCCCTACCCCCTCATAGGGATTGCGACTGTGCTATTAATTTGATTCCTGGTAGTAAGTTTCCTAAGGGCCGTCTGTTTAATTTATCTGTGCCAGAGCACGCCGCTATGCGGAGTTATATAAAGGAATCCTGGGAGAAGGGTCATATTCGTCCGTCGTCGTCACTAGGGTTGAGCGAAACGGGTCGAACATTTTCAAAAGTCGCCGACTTTTGGCGAAGTCGAGTTTCATGAAACCCGATCCGACCCCTGTGCGTGGTCGGCCATGCGGTACGCGACTTTCGCGCCAAAGTCGCGTTTCAATGACGCGAAAAGCGCCATTTCTCAGCCAATGAAGGTAAACGCAGAGTGTGGGCAGCGTGATGACATAGGTCCTGGTCCCCACCATCTTAGAGAAGGGCATTGCAGTGATTGGCTTGCTGTCTGCGGCGTCACAGGGGCTATAAAGGGGAGTTCCTGCCGACCGCCATGTTACTGCTGCTGATCTGAGCTTAGGGAGAGGTTGCTGCCGCTTCGTCAGAAGCAGGGATAGCGTTAGGCAGGGTCCATTAACCACAAAACCGCTTGTGCTGTAGCGATTTCCACTGCCCAACACCACCTTCGGTGTGCAGGGACAGTGGAAGCTCCTTTTTTTTTTTTTTTCCTCAGCGCTGTAGCTCATTGGGCTGCCCTAGAAGGCTCCCTGATAGCTGCATTGCTGTGTGTACGCCGCTGTGCAAACCAACTGCTTTTTTCAAAGCACATATCCTCTTGTTCCTTCCTTTCTGCACAGCTATCTTGTTTGTTTGTCCACACTTTTTATTTAATTTGTGCATCAGTCCACTCCTTATTGCTGCCTGCCATACCTGGCTGAGATTACTGCAGGGAGATAGTAATTGAAGGACAGTTCCTTTTTTTTTTTTTTTTTTTTTGTGTGGGAGATTAAGATTGACATTTCTGCTAGAGTGCCATCTCTGTCTGTGTCATCTCTCACTCAGAGGGCCATAGAAAGCCTATTTATTTTTTTGCTTGATTTGGGTTCCAAAATCTACCAGAAAAAATCACAACATCAATCAGTGGGAGATCAGTGGGCCTCAGGGCTTGTGTGCCACTCCTTACTCCTGTGTGTGCCATCTCTCACTCAGTGGGCCATAGAAAGCCTATTAATTTTTTTGCTTGATTTGGGTTCTAAATTCTACCTGAAAAAATCAATAAATCAATCAGTGGGAGATTAATATTGGCCTTTGGGCTTGTGTGCCAGTCCTAAGCGTGCCATCTCTCTCTCTCTCTCTCTCAGATAGTGGGCCATAGAAAGCCTATTTTTTTATTATTTTATTGGGTTTATAAATTTTCCCTGGAAAAAAAAAAAAAGTGGGAGATTAATATTGGCCTCTGGGCTTGTGTGCCAGTCCTGAGCGTGCCATCTCTCTCACAAATAGTGGGCCATAGAAAGCCTATTTATTTTTTTGGTTGATTTGGGTTCATAATTCTACCTGAAAAAATCAATCAATCAATCAGTGGGAGATTAATATTGGCCTCTGGGCTTGTGTGCCACTCCTGACTCCTGTGTGCGTCATCTGTCACTCAGTGGGCCCTAGAAAGCCTATTTTTTGTTTTATTTGTTTTCTAAATTCTCCCTGAAACAATCATTTTATTTTCTTTGGTTTCTAAATTATTCCTGAAAAAAATCATTTTTTTTGTATTTTTTTTTTCTCTCAAGTCTCCCTGAAAAAAAAAAAAAAAAATCTGTGGGAGATTCATATTGCCCCTTCTGCTTGTGTGCCAGTCTTGACTCCTGGGTGTGCCATCTCTCTCTCTCTCCCCAATTGTGGGCCATAGAAAGCCTATTAATTTTTTTGCTTGATTTGGGTTCCAAAATCTACCAAAAAAAATAACTAAATCAATCGGTGGGAGATTAATATTCGCCTCTGGGCTTGTGTGCCACTCCTGACTCCTGCGTGCGTCCTCTCTCACTCAGTGGGCCCTACAAAGCCTTTTTTTTTTTTTTTTTTTCCTAAATTCTCCCTGAAACAATCATTTCATTTTATTTGTTTTATAAATTCTTCTGTAAAAAATAATTTTTTTTTAATTTTTTTTTTTTTTTTTTGAAGTCTCCCTTTTAAAAAAAAAAAAAAAAAATCAGTGGGAGATAAATATTTACATTTGCGCTTCAGTGACAGTCCTGCGTGTGTGCCATCTCATTTGTTGCCAACAACAACAGAGTGTGTAACATTGTGGCTGATTTTCGTTGTGGTCTCACCCACCTGTAAAGGGGTAGCTAAATCATACTGAAGTTATAGCTCACCGTGTAAGTTGTGTGACAGCAACAAATACCGTTCGTTTGTTAACGTTTTTAAAACAATGAGGAAGTCTGGTGGAAGAGGTCGTGGCCGGGGGCGTTCATTGTCAGCTGGTAATGAGGGTAGTGGTAGTGGTGGAGCATCAGCTGGTCGTGGGAAAAAAAATATTGCACCTAAGTCTGGAGCTGTGGAGCCAGGTTCGTCGTCTGGCTACACAAGGCCTCGAACGCTCCCTTTTCTGGGAGTAGGAAAACCGCTTTTAAAGCCGGAGCAGCAAGAGCAAGTTTTGGCTTATCTTGCTGACTCAGCCTCTAGCTCTTTTGCCTCCTCTCGTGAAACTGGTAAATGTCAAAGCAGCGAGTCGTTAGTGGATGTTCACGGTCAGGGACAAGTCGCTTCCTTGTCCTCTTCAGCAAAAACAACAACAGAGAAGAATGCAGCAGGCGACACAACGGGTTACTCCATGGAGCTCTTTACACATACCGTCCCTGGCTTAGAAAGTGAAGCAGTTAACAGTCCATGCCCATTACAAGTTGAATCTGACATGGAGTGCACTGATGCACAGCCACAGCCAGACTACTATCCTGGTCCTTTGACTCAGACCACAACATTGCCATCGCAGGGTGCTGATCAAGAATCAGACCCTGATGAGACTATGTTGCCCCATCACGAACGCTATACCACCGACCGCCACGGTGACACAGACGAAGTTGCACACGAGCTACAAGAAGAGGTAATAGATGACCCAGTTCTTGACCCCGATTGGCAGCCATTGGGGGAACAGGGTGCAGGCGGCAGCAGTTCTGAAGCGGAGGAGGAGGGGCCGCAGCAGGCATCAACATCGCAACAGGTTCCATCTGCCGGGCCCGTATCTTGCCCAAAACGCGTGGCAAAGCTAAAACCTGTTGGAGGACAGCGTGGCCATCCGGTTAAAGCTCAGTCTGCAATGCCTGAAAAGGTATCCGATGCTAGAAAGAGTGCAGTCTGGCATTTTTTTAAACAACATCCAATTGATCAGCGCAAAGTCATCTGTCAAAAATGTTCAACTACCTTAAGCAGAGGACAGAATCTGAAAAGTCTCAATACAAGTTGCATGCATAGACATTTAACCACCATGCATTTGCAAGCCTGGACTAACTACCAAACGTCCCTTAAGGTTGTAGCACCCTCGGCCAATGAAGCTAGTCAGCAACGCAACATCCCTTCCGGCAGTGTAGGGCCACCATTTTCCGCACCACCTGCAGTATCTGTGCAGGTTTCTTTGCCAGGCCAAAGCCGTCAGGGTCAGGGAATCACCAGTTTCGTAGTAGGAAACACTGCATCTAGGGCACCGGTGGCAACAATACCATCTCCCACCGTCTCTCAGTCTGCCATGTCCACCGGCACCCCCGCTAGTTCCACGATCTCCAGCTCTCCAGTCCAGCTCACCCTACATGAGACTATGGTTAGAAAAAGGAAGTACTTAGCCTCGCATCCGCGTACACAGGGTTTGAACGCACACATAGCTAGACTAATCTCGTTAGAGATGATGCCCTACCGGTTAGTTGAAAGCGAAGCTTTCAAAGCCCTGATGGACTACGCTGTACCACGCTACGAGCTACCCAGTCGACACTTTTTTTCCAGAAAAGCCATCCCAGCCCTCCACCAGCATGTTAAAGAGCGCATCGTCCATGCACTCAGGCAATCTGTGAGCACAAAGGTGCACCTGACAACAGATGCATGGACCAGTAGGCATGGCCAGGGACGTTACGTGTCCATCACGGCACACTGGGTAAATGTGGTGGATGCAGGGTCCACAGGGGACAGCAAGTTTGGGACAGTTCTGCCTAGCCCACGGTCTAGGAAACAGTTGGCTGTAGCCGTTCGCACCCCCTCCTCCTCCTCTTCGTCCTCCTGCAGAAGCGAGAGCTCGTCCACAGACCGCAGTCGCACAACCACTCCATCCGCAGCTGCCACTGTTGCACACCAGGTCTCCCATTATGGGGCAGCTACTGGCAAACGTCAGCAGGCTGTATTGGCTATGAAGTGTTTGGGCGACAACAGACACACCGCGGAAGTTCTGTCCGAGTTCTTGCAGAAAGAAACGCAGTCGTGGCTGGGCACTGTAGATCTTGAGGCAGGCAAGGTAGTGAGTGATAACGGAAGGAATTTCATGGCTGCCATCTCCCTTTCCCAACTGAAACACATTCCTTGCCTGGCTCACACCTTAAACCTGGTGGTGCAGTGCTTCCTGAAAAGTTATCCGGGGTTATCCGACCTGCTCCTCAAAGTGCGTGGACTTTGCTCACATATCCGCCGTTCGCCCGTACACTCCAGCCGTATGCAGACCTATCAGCGTTCTTTGAACCTTCCCCAGCATCGCCTAATCATAGACGTTGCAACAAGGTGGAACTCAACACTGCACATGCTTCAGAGACTGTGTGAACAGAGGCGGGCTGTTATGTTTTTGTGGGAGGATACACATACACGGGCAGGCAGTAGGATGGCAGACATGGAGTTGTCAGGTGTGCAGTGGTCGAAGATTCAAGACATGTGTCAAGTCCTTCAGTGTTTTGAGGAATGCACACGGCTGGTTAGTGCAGACAACGCCATAATAAGCATGAGCATCCCCCTAATGCGTCTGCTGATGCAAAGTTTGACGCACATAAAGGATCAGGCGTCTGCAGCTGAGGAAGAGGAAAGCCTTGATGACAGTCAGCCATTGTCTGGCCAGGGCAGTGTACAGGACGAGGTAGCGGGCGAAGAGGAGGAGGAGGATGATGGGGATGATTATATTTTTAATGAGGAAGCTTTTCCGGGGCCACTGGAAATTGGTGGCGCGGCAAGGCCGGGTTCTGGTTTTTTGAGGGACACAAGTGACGTGGATTTGCCAGAAACTGCCCCTCAACCAAGCACAACCGCAGATTTGAGAACTGGAACTTTGGCCCACATGGCGGATTATGCCTTACGTATCCTCAAAAGGGACACACGCATAACTAAAATGATGAATGATGACGATTACTGGTTGGCCTGCCTCCTTGATCCTCGCTATAAAGGCAAATTGCAAAATATAATGCCACATGAGAACTTGGAACTAATATTAGCAACCAAACAATCAACTCTTGTTGACCGTTTGCTTCTGGCATTCCCTGCACACAGCGCCCGTGATCGTTCTCACACGAGCTGCAGGGGCCAGCAGACCAGAGGAGTTAGAGGGGCAGTAATCAGAAGTGGCGTTGGCCAGAGGGGTTTTCTGACCAGGTTGTGGAGTGATTTTGCTATGACCGCAGACAGGACAGGTACTGCAGCATCAATTCAAAGTGACAGGAGACAACATTTGTCCAGTATGGTTACAAACTATTTTTCATCCCTTATCGATGTTCTCCCTCAACCATCATTCCCATTTGATTACTGGGCATCAAAATTAGACACCTGGCCAGAATTGGCAGAATATGCATTGCAGGAGCTTGCTTGCCTGGCAGCTAGTGTCCTATCAGAAAGAGTATTCAGTGCTGCAGGTTCAATACTAACAGAAAAAAGGACTCGTCTGGCTACCCAAAATGTAGATGATCTAACCTTCATTAAAATGAACCACAACTGGATTTCGAAATCTTTTGCCCCACCTTGCCCGGCTGACACCTAGCTTTCCTATGAAAAGGTCTTGCCTGTGGACTATTCTGAATGCCTTTTCCAATCTCGTAATTTTCAGCACCTGATTGTCCAGCATACGACATGTTTACACCTCACTAAATGGCCAAACTCCCCACACGGGGCCGTGGTATCGACACTTGGCGACAGCACCCGTGAGAGTGCAGTTTGTCTGAAGAGGTGGGTGAGCCCGCTTTTGGTCGACGGCACTGCCACTGGGTCCCTCCTAGTACAATAAAGTGTCTCTGGCGGTGGTGGTGCGCACCCAACGTCAGACACACCGTTGTAATATGAGGGGCCCTGGGCCTGTACCGCCGGCCACAAGACGGTTTCCCCCCACCCCAGCTCAAACAGTGCTCTACCACTTGCAAAATTATCTCACAGCTCCACCAATGTTTAGTCTATGCGCTGACATCCTTCAATGCCTGCCACTGACAATACCATTGTATTGACATTTTTGTTATGTTAGGCCTTCGATGCCTGTCTGTGGTCACTCCTTCCACTAGGCCTCCACTGACCACACCACTGCTGCCCGTGTACCCCTGGAACCAATTTAAAATTGCCTACAGCCATGTGTTATTATTTTAGGCCTTCGATGCCTGTCTGCGGTCACTCCTTCCACTAGGCCTCCACTGACCACACCACTGCTGCCCGTGTACCCCTGGAACCAATTTAAAATTGCCTACAGCCAGCCCAATTTTTTTATTTTAGGCCTTCGATGCCTGTCTGCGGTCCATTCTTTCAACTACTACTACACTGACCAGGTCACTGCTGCCCGTGTACCCCTGGAACCAATTTAAAATTGCCTACAGCCATGTGTTATTATTTTAGGCCTTCGATGCCTGTCTGCGGTCACTCCTTCCACTAGGCCTCCACTGACCACACCACTGCTGCCCGTGTACCCCTGGAACCAATTTAAAATTGCCTACAGCCAGCCCAATTTTTTTATTTTAGGCCTTCGATGCCTGTCTGCGGTCCATTCTTTCAACTACTACTACACTGACCAGGGCACTGCTGCCCGTGTACCCCTGGAACCAACATCAGAAAATATAAAAATAAGTATTTTGCTTACAAAAAAGAAAATACTGGAAAGATATCAAATGCAGACATTTTAACATTAAAAACAAACACACAACTAAAATCTGGTACAGTACTAAAAATGGCCACCAGCTACAATTACTTTCTCCTGCAAGTAGTTAACTGAAAGGTTTTTTAAATTGAAAACACAGATATGGCATCCACCGAGTGTTGTCCTGTCGCGTCTTCTTTATATTATTGCCGAGAAGATGCAAAACAATGAAAATAATAAAATCATTAATTACCAAAATAATAGAGAAAGTCAACACCACATTGCAAATAAACATTCATTCCAAATAAAGAAGCAGGGCGCGTCCGAGGGTGAGTATATACCTAATAAGAATATAATCACCCTCGGACGCGCAATGCTTATTTCCAACAGCCTTCCTTCCTAAGAATCAGCCCTTCCGTGGTGTAGAGAGACGTTGTGTTACACTCCAAGGTGTTCCCCAGGTTGCCTTTCCTGAGCTTCGATCTTCCGGCTCTCGTTTAGTAGTTGTTGGAAACTACGCTGCATTAGGCCTTCAAATTGGGTATAGGGTGTAGAGAGATGGTGTGTTCCACTCCAAGGTGTTCCCCAGGTTGCCTTTCCTGAGCTTCGATCTTCCGGCTCTCGTTTAGTAGTTCTTGGAAACTACACTGCATTAGGCCTTCAAATTGGGTATGGGGTGTAGAGAGAGGGTGTGTTACACTCCAAGGTGTTCCCCAGGTTGCCTTTCCTGAGCTTCGATCTTCATGCTCTCGTTTAGTAGTTGTCGGAAACTACGCTGCATTAGGCCTACAAATTGGGTATGGGGTGTAGAGAGAGGGTTTGTTACACTCCAAGGTGTTCCCCAGGTTGCCTTTCCTGAGCTTCGATCTTCCGGCTCTCGTTTAGTAGTTGTTGGAAACTACGCTGCATTAGGCCTTCAAATTGGGTATGGGGTGTAGAGAGAGGGTGTGTTACACTCCAAGGTGTTCCCCAGGTTGCCTTTCCTGAGCTTCGATCTTCCGGCTCTCGTTTAGTAGTTCTTGGAAACTACACTGCATTAGGCCTTCAAATTGGGTATGGGGTGTAGAGAGAGGGTGTGTTACACTCCAAGGTGTTCCCCAGGTTGCCTTTCCTGAGCTTCGATATTCCGGCTCTCGTTTAGTAGTTGTTGGAAACTACACTGCATTAGGCCTACAAATTGGGTATGGGGTGGAGAGAGATGGTGTGTTACACTCCAAGGTGTTCCCCAGGTTTCCTTGCAATTGCTTCGGTCTTCCGACTCTCGTTTAGTAGTTGTAGAAAAGTACACTGCATTAGGCCTACAAAATGGGTATGGGGTGGAGAGAGATGGTGTGTTACACTCCAAGGTGTTCCCCAGGTTGCCTTTCCTGAGCTTCTATCTTCAGGCTCTCATTAAATTGTGGTTAAATGGAACAACTGCATTTGGCGTACTAGTTGGTTTGGGGCCTACTATCGGTGTCTGCCACTCCTTGCTGTTCTCCTCCACTGAACAAAGCTGTGCCGCCTGTTTACTACGGTTGCCAATTTTGAACTGCATTTCGACTACTTACTGATTTGGCCCTACTCTCTGTGTCAGCCTCTCATTCCAGTTGTCCTCCACTGCAATGCCCCCTGGTTATTCCTGTGTTACCAATTTTGAACTGCATTTAGCCCACTTTATTCTTTGGGCCTATATCTGTGTTTCCACTTCATCGTGCCCATTGCCCAGCCAGTGATAGATGAGTCTGCTGGTACATTGACCCATAACGCAACATTCCCCGTGCATGCTACACAACAACATTGTGACCCTGCTGAAAGTCAGGTTGCTCTTCCCGCATACCATACCACCTTACACGGGGACAAAGAGGAAGGTGCCGATGAAAGTGCAGGTTCCTTCATCAGGTGGGGGGAGGAATACTAGTTGGCGACGTCACTGGCACAGGGCCTCTCATAGTACGCAAAAGTGTTGCTGCCGGTGGGAGGCGACCCCGCCGTGCAAACACACCGCTGTACTTTGAGGGGCCCTGTGCCAGTGCCAATGCCAACAAGTGGGCCCCCCCTGCTTGCTCAGGATCACAGCACTTGCAAAGTTGAAATACTTACCTCTCCCTGCTCCACTGCCGTGACGTGGTCCAGATTTCCTGGGCCCACTAATTACTTGAACCAGCCCTACCCCACACAACTTTAGCCAAATGACCCCCAATTTCAAATGCCTTCCAATTATTATAAGGTAAATTACGCTTGACAAGCTTCATTAAGAAGAATGGATGGTTTTGACATTAAAATGGGCACTCTAGGTGTTTTCCTGGCCCCCACTCACTGCCGACTATGCTGCCCCATTGACTTGCATTGGGTTTCGTGTTTCGGTCGATCCCGACTTTACGTCATAATCGCCCGATTTCACTCGACCCGACTTTTGAGATAGTCGGGTTTCGCGAAACCCGGCTCGACTCTAAAAAGGTCAAGGTCGCTCAACTCTAGTCGTCACCATTGGGAGCAGGGTTCTTTTTTGTGGTCAAGAAGGATGGTTCTTTGAGACCTTGTATTGATTACCGCCTTCTTAATAAGATCACAGTCAAATTTATGTATCCTTTGCCGCTGCTGTCTGATTTATTTGCTCGGATTAAGGGGGCTAATTGGTTCACCAAGATAGATCTGCGTGGTGCGTATAATCTTGTGCGAATTAAACAGGGTGATGAATGGAAAACGGCATTTAATATGCCCAAGGGCCATTTTGAGTACCTGGTTATGCCATTCGGGCTTTCTAATGCTCCATCTGTGTTTCAGTCCTTTATGCATGACATCTTCCGAGAGTACCTGGATAGATTCATGATTGTATATTTGGATGACATTTTGGTCTTTTCGGATGATTGGGAGTCTCATGTGAAGCAGGTCAGAATGGTGTTCCAGGTCCTTCGTGCGAATTCCTTGTTTGTGAAGGGGTCAAAGTGTCTCTTTGGTGTTCAGAAGATTTCATTTTTGGGTTTCATTTTTTCCCCTTCTACTATCGAGATGGACCCTGTTAAAGTTCAGGCCATTCACGATTGGACTCAGCCTACATCTGTGAAGAGCTTGCAGAAGTTCCTGGGCTTTGCTAATTTTTATCGTCGCTTCATCGCTAATTTTTCCAGTATTGCTAAACCGTTGACTGATTTGACCAAGAAAGCTGCTGATGTGGTCAATTGGTCCTCTGCGGCTGTAGAGGCTTTTCAGGAGTTGAAGCGACGTTTTGCTTCTGCCCCTGTGTTGTGCCAGCCAGATGTTTTGCTCCCTTTTCAGGTTGAGGTTGATGCTTCTGAAATTGGAGCAGGGGCTGTTTTGTCACAAAGAAGTTCTGATGGCTCGGTGATGAAACCCTGTGCGTTCTTTTCTAGAAAATTCTCGCCTGCTGAGCGCAATTGTGATGTGGCCATTCGGAGTTGTTGGCCATGAAGTGGGCATTCGAGGAGTGGCGACATTGGCTTGAAGGAGCTAAACATCGCGTGGTGGTCTTGACGGATCACAAGAATTTAACTTATCTCGAGTCTGCCAAACGGTTGAATCCTAGACAGGCTCGATGGTCACTCTTTTTCTCCCGCTTTGACTTTGTGGTTTCATACCTTCCGGGATCTAAGAATGTGAAGGCTGACGCCCTGTCAAGGAGTTTTGTGCCTGACTCTCCGGGTGTTCCGGAGCCGGCGGGTATTCTTAAAGAAGGGGTAATTTTGTCTGCCATTTCCCCTGATTTGCGGCGTGTGCTGCAAAAGTTTCAGGCTGATAGACCTGACCGTTGTCCTACGGAGAAACTGTTTGTCCCTGATAGATGGACTAGTAGAGTTATCTCTGAGATTCATTGTTCAGTATTGGCTGGTCATCCTGGAATCTTTGGTACCAGAAATTTGGTGACTAGATCCTTTTGGTGGCCTTCTTTGTCACGGAATGTGCGTTCTTTTGTGCAGTCCTGTGGGACTTGTGCTCGGGCTAAGCCCTGCTGTTCTCGTGCCAGTGGGTTGCTTTTGCCCTTGCCGATTCCGAAGAGGCCCTGGACGCATATTTCCATGGATTTTATTTCAGATCTCCCTGTTTCTCAAAGGATGTCGGTCATTTGGGTGGTTTGTGATCGCTTCTCTAAGATGGTCCATTTGGTACCCTTATCTAAATTGCCTTCCTCCTCTGATTTGGTGCCATTGTTTTTCCAGCATGTGGTTCGTTTGCATGGCATTCCAGAGAACATTGTCTCGGACAGAGGTTCCCAGTTTGTTTAGAGGTTTTGGCGGTCCTTTTGCGCTAAGATGGGCATTGATTTGTCTTTTTCTTCGGCTTTCCATCCTCAGACTAATGGCCAAACTGAACGAACTAATCAGACTTTGGAGACATATCTGAGATGCTTTGTTTCTGCTGATCAGGATGATTGGGTGTCCTTCTTGCCTTTGGCTGAGTTCGCCCTCAATAATCGGGCCAGCTCGGCTACTTTAGTTTCTCCTTTTTTCTGTAATTCTGGTTTCCATCCTCGTTTCTCTTCAGGGCAGGTTGAGCCTTCGGACTGTCCTGGTGTGGATGCGGTGGTGGACAGGTTGCAGCGGATTTGGACTCATGTGGTGGACAATTTGACATTGTCCCAGGAGAAGGCTCAACGTTTCGCTAACCGCCGGCACTTTGTTGGTCCCCGACTTCGTGTTGGGGATTTGGTTTGGTTGTCATCTCGTCACGTTCCTATGAAGATTTCCTCTCCTAAGTTTAAGCCTCGTTTCATTGGGCCTTATAAGATTTCTGAAGTTCTTAATCCTGTGTCATTTCGTTTGGACCTTCCAGCTTCTTTTGCCATCCATAATGTGTTCCATAGGTCGTTGTTGCGGAGATACGTGGCGCCTATGGTTCCCTCCGTTGATCCCCCTGCCCCAGTCTTGGTTGAGGGGGAGTTGGAGTATGTGGTGGAGAACATTTTGGATTCTCGTGTTTCGAGACAGAAACTTCAGTACCTGGTCAAGTGGAAGGGTTATGGTCAGGAAGATAATTCCTGGGTTTTTGCCTCTGATGTTCATGCTGCCGATCTTGTTCGTGCCTTTCACCTGGCTCATCCTGGTCGGCCTGGGGGCTCTGGTGAGGGTTCGGTGACCCCTCCTCAAGGGGGGGTACTGTTGTGAATTCTGTTGTCGAGCTCCCTCCTGTGGTCGTGAATGGTACTTCGGCGAGTTCTGTCTATGGGCTCCCTCTGATGGCTATGAGTGAAGCTGCGGCTTCTGAGGTTCCTTACACAGGTGACGTGGTTTATCCTTTGGTTGGCTGCTCTATTTAACTCCTCTCAGATCGTTCCTCCATGCCAGCTGTCAATGTTTTTGCATTTGTTCAGTTCGCTCCTGGATCTCTCTGGTGACCTGCCTTCTCCTGCAGAAGCTAAGTTCCTGATAGTCATTATTTGTTCTTTATTTTCTTGCCCAGCTGGTTATCATGATTTTGTCTTGCTAGCTGGAAGCTCTGGGATGCAGAGTGGTCCCTCCGCACCGTGAATCGGCGCAGAGGTCTTTTTTGCACACTCTGCGTGGTCTTTTGTAGGTTTTTGTGCTGATCTCAAAGTTACCTTTCCTATCCTCTGTCTATTTAGTAAGTCTGGCCTCCCTTTGCTGATACCTGTTTCATTTCTGCGTTTGTGACTTTCATCTTTACTCACAGTCAATATATGTGGGGGGCTTCCTTTACCTTTGGGAAATTTCTCTGAGGCAAGGTAGGCTTTATTTTCCTTCTCTAGGGCTAGATAGTTCTTAGGCTGTGACGAGGCGCCTAGGTCTGGTCAGGAGCGCTCCACGGCTATTTCTAGTGTGTGTGATAGGATTAGGGCTTGCGGTCAGCAGAGTTCCCACATCCCAGAGCTCGTCCTGTATGAGGTTTAACTATCAGGTCATTCCGCGTGCTCCTAACCACCAGGTCATAACACCTTGGGTTATCAACTGTACCTGTAGTTTTTCAGAAATCAGTTCCTTAACAATAAAGTAGGAGTCATATCTTCCACCATTGTGGGCAATAAATGTGTGATCTGAAAATTTACCGCTTGTAAAGAACTGTACAAAGTCATGTGTACAGGTATCACCCTCAAACTCCCAGGAGGGGTGACCATACAGCGTTGTAGCATAAATGTAATTTGGGATGTGCGTGCCTGTCTCCTGCATACATTCAAAATCATAAAAGATATAACAATCCGACTCATCCTGCGCTACATACCGCCGCATGTAACAAAGATGAGCATCGAATTTATTTATACGGCTGCGACATACAGGACAGCACAAACCATTACATTTATGCTCACTCTCGCTATTTCTGAAAACAAAATGGTTGCATGAATCACAAAATGTTTTAAGCCTGCAGAATGCTAAGTCGTCTACACCCAATTGTGTGTGATAATCCAAGCACTCGCTCAAACGGCAATAAACCCGGCAAACAGGGCATCTGGGCTGCTGGTCGGCATTGCTTTCTACACAATCCTCTCTCTGACAGGCCCTACAAAAATACTGACAGGAATGATTGTTCTTGTGATGAAACACTGAATTGCAGAGCTCACAAAAGTAATCAGCGCCAATAAAACCCTTCATATTTTTGATACCGTAGTAGTGATTATCATGGAACAATATGAATACGGTTTTACCATTAGCTGTATTGCCGTTCTGAAAGTAGCGCCAATCACCCTGACTATAGTACACTACTTTAATGGTGACCCCCAAATATTTTTCAAATGCTGGAATATCGCTAAAACTCACTAATTGATCATCAGGGATGCCCAGGGCTGTGTGTATGTTTTTAGAGCGGCTCAGTAAAACATCATCAGCGATATCCGTGTTGTCCATCAGGGCGCACACACTAGCAGCCAAACACAGATTTGTCGTGTAATTGTTAGAATCATACAGCCATCGCCTCTTTTGTTTAATGACCTGACTGCTCGCTATAGATTTCAAGCGCCTTTTTACACCACCGCGTCGGTTTTTAATGATGGTGACGACTAGCTTTAGCGAATTGGATGATATGCATTCAGCGTTACTTTGAAGTGTGCTGGCAACGGCATTTAAAAAAGATTCGGAATTAAAATCTTCACGGGTTTGTTTTGTAGTGAAAATAGGGTCTAAAGTATCGCCTCCTTCAAGCCTTAACTGTACGAAGTCTCCAGGTTCAATGTCCCTGATGATTCTATCCAGTAATGACTGAATGCTGTCATGAACAATATTCATGCCCTCTACAAATGATCGTACACACTCCAAATTTACAAATCTAAAATGATCTGTATGTATATGCCCATTGAAATTGAGGAGGGCCCTTTGATGATGATGGATGTGTTGTAAAAATACTGTATGATCGGGGCTCCGCACATTACCAACAGCGCCAGCGTCTGTGGCTTGTGAATTTTGTGTAGATGCATGCATGGCATTTGCAGAGTTGTCTTGGCTATGTGAACGCTGTTCTGACTCTTGTGACGACAACTGGGGAGTCTGTAGAGCCACTGCAGGACACATGCCACCACGACGCCTCCTAGCGCATAGCGCGCGTCTAGCGCTGACCAACAATTTTAGAGTCCTCTTTATAACTAGCCCTATTATGCCTGGGTAGTGCTGGTTTAGGTGATTTATGAACACCATACCCGACCATATTCAGTCATAATGGGGTAGCTGTAGCTGTTATCTTCCCATCCAGCTGCAGGTTCCGGAGTGCGTATAGTTCAGCCTTATTAGCATGTGTTGGGGATAGTGTTGATAATAATTTTTCAAAGTATCACAAAAAAACATTATTTTCGGGACCCAGAGTTTGTAGCGTAAGTAGCGGGTGAACTGTTCCTTAAACACAGGCATTTCAGCAGGGCCCCAACCGATGGATTCATGCAGCAGATTTGTAGATGTAGATGTAGGTCCTGGTAAAAGTCCCAATGAGTTGTTTTAACGTCCCGTTAAAGCATTCACACAACCCATTGGTTTGCGGGTGGTACGGGGCGCTTCTAATGGACTTTACGCCGCACAGCTTCCACAGTTGGTTGGTCACCTCTGCTGTAAACTGGGTACCCTGGTCTGAGATAATCTCCCGGGGAAATCCAACCCGTGAGAAAACCTGGAGCAGGGCAGCCGCCACCGTCTCTGCCAGTATGTTAGGTAACGCAACCGCCTCTGGATACCATGTGGCATAATCTACCACTGTCAATATATACCTTTTCCCTGACGGACTGGGTTTGGCTAACGGCCCTATCAGATCGACCGCTACTCGGCTAAATGGTTCCTCCACAATGGGGAGGGGCCATAATTTGGCCTTGCATCGATCTCCCCTCTTGCCAATGCGCTGGCAACTGTCACAGGTCTGGCAGTATTGACGAAAATCATAGGTTACCCCTCGGCCAAAAGAAGTTTTGTGTCAGATGATGCCTGGTGCGACTGACGCCGAAGTGCCCGGCCAAGGGTATGTCATGAGAGATTCGCAGTAACTCCTGCCTATACTTCTTGGGAACTACCAGCTGTCGTTTTATAGTGGGGTTCGTCCCTGTGTGGTGCTGTTCTGTGATCTGGTAGAGGAGTCCCTGCTTCCATATAAACTGTTCCCCATCCAGTACCCCTCTCCCCTCCTGTGCCTTCCCACGATATCCCTCTAATGAAGGATCCTCAAGTAACTCCCTCTTAAATTCATCTGGGGTGGTCCAAGATATGTGTCTGGCTATGGGAATACGTATAGGGCTGGGATGTCTTACTTGGGCCTCCTCTGAGTGTGATTCTGCCTCCGCAGCTCGAGCTTGTCTCTGGGTGGTCACAGGATATGTCTCAGCCAGAGGGGCAACCGAGAAGGCAGACAACATGGGTCATTTCCCAGCAAAACGTCTGCAGGCAAATCCTCCATCAAGCAGACCTCAACAAGGCCATCCCCAACTCCCCAGTTCAGGTGAATCCTGGTAGTGGGCAGTCGATGTATGGCTCCCCCTGCTACACGGACTGCCACTGTCCGGTCCGTCTTCTCTTGGTCCCGGATGAGGCTTCACAAGGGTCAAAGTTGCTCCGGAATCTCTTAGTCCCTGCATGCGCTTCCCATTAACCCACACGACCTGTCGATGCTGTTGTCGATTATCTGCCCGGGCTGCCTGCACGGGGTCTATTTCATGCAGCACTTCCTCCATGTCTTCCACCCCTTGGTTAGTTGTAGCCCCCAATGCCGGGTCAGCTTCGCCTTGGTAGCAGTGTACAGCGGCCCGGCGGAAGGTAGCTGTTCCCGCCTTTGGCCACTGGGTATGCTGAGTCCGGTTGGGACATTGTCTTTGCAGGTGGCCCAGCTGACGGCAGGTGTGGCATCGCACCCCAGGGGAACTGTGGTAGGCCGGGTTTCTAGCTGGTCCCCCTACAATCTTCGGTGGTTTGGGGCCCTCCATGTCCATGGGCGGACCCCTAGTGACCATCTTTGATCCGGACAACTGAGGCCTCCTGGCGTCATGATGTTCATCGGCCAGACGAGCGGCTTCCTCAAGAGTCATTGGCCGCCTGTCCCGAAGCCATTCCTGTGTCTCGGGTTTTAGTCCATTAAAGAATCGTTCTAACAAGAAGAGCTGGAGGACGTCCTCCTTAGTGGTTGCTTGGCTCCCTTGTACCCACTGTAGCAGTGACCGCCGTAATTTACAGGCCCATTCAGCGTGGGTATCAGTTACTCATTTTATAAGTCCGCGGAACTTTTGGCGGTATGCCTCTGGTGTCAGCGCATACCGGGCCAAGATCACTTCTTTGATCCGCTCATAGTCCATACAGTCCTCATCGGGTACCGTGCGATAGGCGTCCGCTGCCTGGCCTGTCAGCTTACTGGCCAGAATCTGAACCCGTTCCTCCGGTTTCACTTGATGAAGGGCACACTGCCGCTCAAAGTCCTGCAGAAAGCCATCAATGTCTTCCTCTGCCTCCCCCAACTGTCAGAAGGCATTATACTGGATCATTTTGTGGCTTACTGTTGAAGGTACCTGGGCGGAGTCCAAAGCTCCCCTTGCTCGCTGACTCTCCTCTCTCCGCTCTGCCATCTCCATCTTGGCCAGCTCTACTTTGGTCCGCTCTGCCATCTCCATCTTGGTTAGCTCTATCCTGGTCCGCTCGGCCATCTCTTCCTTCAGATCAGTACGCACATCAGCCATCACCTCTCGTATGATCTCTACTGCAGGGTTTGGGCCATAGAACGCCAGTCTGTTCTTTACCTCCCTCTGGAATTCAGTCTCCTCCACGTTCACATTGGGGGGCGCTGCACTGTCGTGTTCCATGATTGCTGCTATCAAATCCGCTTTTGTTTTGTTGCTGGCGATTAACCCTCAGGCTTCCACCAGATCTTTTAATGTAGTCCTCTTTAACTTCTGGTAGTAGTCTTCCATTCATTCCTTTCCTCCTGTAGAAGGGGTATCACATCCCGCTGTCTGCCACCAGTGTAACGGGGTCTACTGTGCTGGAGTACCTCTTTCAGCACCCCCCGTGTTTCAGGAGGTCCATTCTGCTTTTGCTAGATTCTGAATGAAGGACTCTGGCAGGAATTTCTTGATTACATGAGAGCATATAAAAGCTGACTGCTTCTCCACGTATTTCCAGTCTAAGAACACACTTTATTTACAGCACACAGAATATATAACACAGATACACAGGGCAGGCCAATAGGAAAACAGCAGGCCAGACATACATTACAATAGCCGCAGGGGGCCGGAGCCTGCTGATATTTACTGTGGGAATTACAAAGGTGGGGGAGGTCAGAAAGAGAATATCTTGTCCAGGGGCACAGCCTGTGGACTGATGCATTTCACATGGAAACTATTATACATACATATACTGCATAACATTCTTGGTGCTGGGGGGTTCTGTAACACCGCAGATACAGATTCTGTATCGTTAGCAGGTACTGACACCGCTGCTTGAATCCTTGGCTTTTTACACACCTTAACAGTCACTGGTAACGACCTCTTTAACCGTTTCTTAACATTAACAGAGTTAGATACACAGGCATGAGATATGCCACCCAAATTAGGGGCTCCTGAGGGGCCGGCACCAAAGGAATTAGCAGGTACAGCTAGATATGCTGCTGGCATGTGTATATTAGAGGCGCCTGAGGGGCCGGCACCAGAGGAATTAGCAGGTACAGTTAGATATGCTGCTGGTGGCAGCATAGTGTGAGCCATACGTATAATGAACGATTCTACGGCTGATTTCTTACCATCAGCGAGCTGATCAATCGCACGATCAAGCTCTTCACGAGTCAGCGGAGCTGTGGCACTCACGGCGCTGGATGTGCTTGTTGGCTCTGTAGTATGCTTTGTTTTTCGCTTATGTTTTCGAGGTGCCGCTATCACTTCTGGGCATAGTAGCGCCGGGTCATTCACACGACTGGTCGATGGCTGGTCAGCACTTGAATGGGGTATTTCACGCTGGTCCGCTGACACCGGGTTTCCTGCGCCCTGTACCACACAGATCGGTGATACCGGGGGTGTTCTAACAGCTCCATTAGCCGACTGTATTGCTGTCCACACTGGTGCTGCACCATTCTCGGAGAGCTGTAGTGGCTGTAGAGGTGCTGGTGGTGTTTTTCTCACGACTTTGCGTTTAGCTGCAGGAAAGATTATACATGTGTCAGATATGTGCGAGACCGCCGCCTGGCGCTGCGCTTAGCTTCTGGAAAGATTATACATGTGTCAGATATGTGTGGGACCAGGATCTCATTGGAGAAGCACGTGTATCATTGATTGTACAGAGACTGTGCATGTATTTCAAAATATACACTTACGGGCTAGCGATGTGGGGTGGATGATTGCCGTTGTGGCTTCTGGAGCTTCTGTGAGGTTCTTCATTAGCAGCGGTATATTCACTTTTGTGTATACAATTCTCCTAGGCTTCACTTTACAAGCTATAAGTAAAGATATAGGACTTAGTAGAGGCGAGGGGGATTTTCCCAGAGCGGTTGTGCAGAATTACGTTTTCATACGATTGCTACCTTTTCCTTTCTTGCTCGCAGGCCCTCGCGGTTTTTTAGGGGCTCTAGAAACAGGGCTGTTTCTTGGTGTGGGGGTCTGGTACAACAGGTCTTCAGCGGACATCTGATTGTGTTCCGAGGTAATTGGTTCTGGAATCAGGTCGACATCTGTAAAGAATCAATATATATTTACATGTCTAAATACTTAAAAGATATATATATACACACACACACAACGCACCTATGATGTCTTGCGCCAAATCCCATACCGCTGCGTCAGCTTCATTAGTGTTACTATACTCAGCTCCAGGTGTATCACACTCCAGAGCAGGCAAGCTGAAGGCATTTAAAAAATCATCGGGGATGTCCCTCATAAGTTCATCTTAAACAAGAAAGCAAAAAACAATAATATACAAAACAGCCCTTACTTAGAATGGCACACTAACATCTGTATTTATATAAAGCTTGAAACATACCTAATAGCAAATCCTCAACTAGGTCGGAAAAAGCCGAAAAATTTTGGGATTCCATCTAAAATAAATTAACTGTGTAAATTTTTTGTGCTATCTATATTAATTTTACACCACAGATAAACACATTTTATATACCGTAACAAATAAATTTGCGACAGTTGCATAAAAATGTTTATACTAAGCAAAACATATGTAATACGGATAAGTCTTTCTATATTAATTTTACACCATAAATACTGGTTATACAGTTAAACTATATTATACAGCACAACTAAATTTGCGACTGTTGCATAAATATGTTTATACTTAGCAAAACATAGGTAATAAGTCTTTATACACGGTTAAATACCTCAAGCACTGAATACGCTAGTTATGATGTATTAACAGCTATTAACTATTGTATTACACAAATTATGTCATAATAAATATACGGTTAAATTATTAAAACAAATAATGCCGCTAACCATCAATATAATACTAAATTATTAAAACAAATAACAACTTTAATTATGGTTTTAGAGATGCATAGTTAAATATAATTAAGCATTTGCGAATAATAAGACAAAATAACAATAATAAGACAAAATAATAAGACAAAATAGAATAATGCGGCACTCTGTATATACTTACATTTAGAATAGCTCTGCGGTTAGCCTGGTCTGGCTTTTGGTGGATGTGTGGTGTACTGCATTGCTACAGGCAGCTGTATTTATTCTGACTGTCAGAAAACAAGCCAACTGTTAACACCCAAAAACACATCCAGTTACGCCCCGCCACACGCCTTCTCTTAACACCCAGAACACACCCATACAGACAATTATTGCTTGTATTAACTCAAGCATGATATAGCCGGATTAAAACCTGAAATTTTATACAATTGAATTTCTGAAAGAAGCAGGCGGTTGTTGATTATCGACACACAATCATTTTATTCAATCATGGCATCTAATTCCTATGACCACATATTAGAGAAACAATATTTTACACCTGAGGCCCCTGTTATGATCAGGTGGCCTTGGAGCAGCATGAAATGACCTTCACTGGAGCAGTGGTAACTTTACTGACCGCAAACCCTGATCCTATCACCGCACCTAGAAGTAGCCGTGGGGTGTGCCTAACCAGACCTAGACACCTCGACACAGCCTAAGGACTAAATATCCCTAAAGATGGAAATAGGAAAACTCTCTTGCCTCAGATTAGACCCCCAAAGGATAGATAGCCCCCCACAAATAATGACTGTGAGTAGGAGAGGAAAAGACACACACAGACAGAAAACAGGGATAAGCAAAGGAGGCACTTCTACCTAGATAGGAAAGGATAGTACAGGATACTATGCGGTCAGCATAAAACACTACAAAATATCCACAGCAGAAAAATACAAAAACTCCACCACCTAACTAAAGATGTGGAGGGTATATCTGCGACTCCAACGAATCCCACTAGACTGAGAAAAACATCAAGCACAGTCTAGCAGGAACAAAATAGAAACAAGATCAGCACAAAAAATAAACACACAGCCGTGTGCCTAAAAAATGAAGCAAACACTTATCTTTGCTGAGATGGCAGCAAGCAGAAGGGCCAGGCAGAGGACCAACACTTCCAAAGGAACATTGACTACTGGCAAGGACTAATGAGTCCTGCACAGCTAAATACCTCAGTCCGAATTGCAATTAGCAGAAACACCTGTTCAAGACTGCTGCTCAAGAATAACTGCATTACCATCAACAACCACCGGAGGGAGCCCAAGAGCAGAATTCACAACAGTACCTCCCCTTGAGGAGGGGTCACCGAACCCTCACCAGAGCTCCCAGGCCGCTCAGGACGAGCAAGATGAAAGGCACGAACCAAATCAGCGGCATGGACATCAGAGGCCGAAACCCAAGAATTATCCTCCTGGCCATAACCCTTCCATTTGACAAGGTACTGAAGCTTCCGCCTCGAAAAACGAGAATCCAAAATCTTCTCAACCACATATTCCAACTCCCCATCGACCAACACAGGGGCCGGAGGATCAACAGAAGGAACAATGGGCTCCACATATTTCCGCAATAAAGATCTATGGAAGACATTATGGATAGCAAAAGAGGCCGGAAGCGCCAGACGAAAAGACACCGGATTAATAATCTCAGAAATCTTATAAGGACCAATAAACCGAGGCTTAAACTTAGGAGAAGAAACCTTCATAGGAACATGACGGGAAGATAACCAAACCAGATCCCCAACCCGAAGCCGGGAACCAACACAGCGACTTCGGTGAGCAAAACGTTGAGCCTCCTCCTGAGACAACACCAAATTGTCCACCACCAAGCCCAAATCTGCTGCAACCTGTCAACCACAGAATCCACACCAGGAAAGTCAGAAGACTCAACCTGCCCAGAAGAAAAACGAGGATGAAAACCAAAATTACAAAAAAAAGGCGAAACCAAAGTAGCCGAACTAGCCCGATTATTAAGGGCAAACTCGGCCAATGGCAAAAAAGCCACCCAATCATCCTGATCAGCAGACACAAAGCATCTCAAATAAGTCTCCAAAGTCTGATTAGTACGCTCGGTCTGGCCATTTGTCTGAGGATGAAATGCAGAAGAAAAAGACTAATTAATGCCCAGCCTAGCACAAAAGGCCCGCCAAAACCTAGAAACAAACTGGGAACCTCTGTCGGACACAATATTCTCAGGAATACCATGCAAACGAATCACATGCTGAAAAAACAACGGAACCAAATCAGAAGAAGGCAATTTAGGCAAAGGCACCAAATGAACCATCTTAGAGAATCGGTCACAAACAACCCAGATAACAGACATCCTCTGGGAAACAGGAAGGTCGGAAATAAAATCCATGGAAATATGCGTCCAGGGCCTCTCAGGGAGCGGCAATGGCAAAAGCAACCCACTAGCACGGGAGCAACAAGGCTTGGCCCGCGCACAAGTCCCACAGGACTGCACAAAAGACCGCACATCACGTGATAAGGAAGGCCACCAAAATGACCTACCAACCACGTCTCTGGTACCAAAAATGCCTGGATGACCAGCCAACACAGAACAGTGAACCTCAGAAATCACTCTACTAGTCCATCTGTCAGGAACAAACAGCTTCCCCACAGGGCAATGATCAGGTTTGTCAGCCTGAAATTTCTGAAGAACCCGTCGTAAATCAGGAGAAACGGCAGAAAGGACCACCCCTGTTGTGAATTCAGCTCTTGGGCTCCCTCCGGTGGTTGTAAGTGGCACTTTTGTGAGTTCTGCTCTTGGGCTCCCTCTTGTGGTTTCTAGTGGCATGGCTGCTCCTTGGAGTTAGCTGTCTGCAGCTGTTTCCACTGATCATCTTTTCTGCTCGGCTATTTATGCCTGGCTCTTTCTTCAGCCAGTGCCACTTGTAAATGGTTCCTGGTTGGATTCACATCTCTTTGGATTTCCCTGTTATCCTGACCAGTTCAGCAAAGCTAAGTTTTTGCTTGCTCTTTTCTGTCCATAGATTGTGGACTTATCCGTTCTGTGCTTTTTATGTTTGTCCAGCTTATCAGTATGAATTAATTCTGTCTTGCTGGAAGCTCTGGGAAGCAGATTTACCCTCCACACCTTTAGTCAGGTGTGGAGATTTTTTGTAAACTCTGCGTGGATTTTTGTAGTGTTTTATACTGACCGCACAGTATTCCATCCTGTCCTATCTATTTAGCTAGACTGGCCTCCTGTGCTCATCCTGGTTTCATTCTGTGTATGTCTTTTCCCTCTCCACTCACAGTCATTATTTGTGGGGGGCTAATCTATCCTTTGGGGATTTTCTCTGAGGCAAGATAGTTTTCCTGCTTCTATCTTTAGGAGTAGTTAGCTCTTAGGCTGTGACGAGGTGCCTAGGGAGAGTTAGGAGCATCCCACGGCTACTTCTAGTGTTGTGTTGAGCTTAAGGACTGCGGTCAGTACAGTTACCACTTCCTTCAGAGCTCGTTCCATGTTGCTCCTAGACCACCGTATCATAACAGTACAAGTGGCCAAGAATGAATTAAATGCATCTCAAAAGAAGGAAAAGAAAGTTCTGAACCATTTTTTTTCTGTGCTCTGGTTTGTCTCTTTTTTCCTCTTGATATCTGGGTGGTTCAGGATATATGCTTTGGCATGGATGTTCAGGGTTTGTTTTCTCGTGTGGATCATCTTGCTGCAAGAGTACAGAGTATCCAAGACTATGTTGTCCAGACTCCGGCTTTAGAGCCTAGAATTCCTACTCCTGATTTGTTTTTTGGGGACAGATCCAAGTTTTTGAACTTTAAAAATAACTGCAAATTGTTTTTTGCTTTGAAACCCCGTTCTTCTGGTGATCCCATTCAGCAAGTAAAAATCATCATATCCTTGCTGCGTGGTGACCCTCAAGACTGGGCTTTTTCTCTTGAAACAGGGAATCCGGCATTATTGAATATAGACGCATTTTTTCAAGCGCTCAGTTTATTGTATGACGAACCTAGTTCTGTGGATCATGCAGAAAAAACCCTGTTGGCCTTGTGTCAAGGTCAGGAAGCAGCAGTATTATACTGCCAGAAATTTAGAAAATGGTCTGTGCTCACTAAATGGAATGAGGAGGCTCTGGCTGCTATTTTCAGAAAAGGTCTTTCTGAAGCCCTTAAAGATGTTATGGTGGGTTTTCCTACGCCTTCCGGTTTGAGCGAATCTATGTCTCTAGCCATTTAGATTGATCGGCGTCTGCGCGAGCGCAAAGCTGTGCACCATATGGCAGTGTCCTCTGAGCAGAGTCCTGAACCTATGCAATGTGATAGGATTTTGACTAGAACAGAACGGCAGGAATTCAGACGTCAGAATAGGCTGTGTTTTTACTGTGGTGATTCAGCTCATGTTATCTCTGATTGCCCTAAGCGTACTAAGAGAGTCGCTAGGTCTGTTACCATTAGTACTATACAGCCTAAATTTCTCTTATCTGTGACCCTGATTTGCTCATTGTCGTCCTTTTCTGTCATGGCATTTGTGGATTCAGGCGCTGCCCTGAACTTAATGGACTTAGAATTCGCCAGGCGCTGTGGTTTTTCCTTGCAGCCTTTGCAGAGCCCTATTCCTTTGAGGGATATTGATGCTACACCCTTGGCCAAGGATAAACCTCAGTACTGGACGCAGATGACTATGTACATGGCTCCAGCACATCAGGAAGATTGCCGTTTTCTGGTGTTGCATAACCTGCATGATGTTGTTGTACTGGGTTTTCCATGGTTACAGGAACATAATCCGGTGCTGGATTGGAAAACTATGTCGGTGACTAGTTAGGGTTGTCAAGGGGTACATAGTGACGTCCCTTTGATGTCAATTTCCTCTTCCCCTCTTCTGAGGTCCCTGAGTTTTTGTCGGATTTCCAGGATGTATTTGATGAGCCCAAGTCCAGTTCCCTTCCACCACACAGGGACTGTGATTGTGCTATTAACTTGATTCCTGGTTGCAAGCTCCCTAAGGGCCGACTTTTCAATCTGTCTGTGCCAGAGCATGCCGCCATGCGGAGTTATGTTAAGGAGTCTTTGGAGAAGGGGCATATTCGGCCCTCTTCGTCACCATTGGAAGCGGGTTTCTTTTTTGTTGCTAAGAAGGATGGCTCCTTGAGACCCTGTATTGATTATCGTCTTCTTAATAAGATCACGGTCAAATTCCAATACCCCTTGCCTTTGCTTACTGATTTGTTTGCTCAGATTAAGGGGGCTAGTTGGTTTACTAAGATTGACCTCCGAGGGGCATATAATCTTGTTCGTATTAAACAGGGTGACGAATGGAAAACTGCATTTAATACGCCCGAAGGCCATTTTGAATACCTTGTGATGCCATTTGGGCTCTCTAATGCTCCATCTGTGTTCCAGTCTTTCATGCATGATATTTTCCGCAATTATCTTGATAAATTCATGGTCGTATATTTGGATGATATTTTGATTTTTTTCCGATGATTGGGAGTCTCATGTGAAGCAGGTCAGGATGGTGTTCCAGATCCTTCGTGATAATGCTTTGTTTGTGAAGGGGTCTAAGTGCCAATTCGGAGTTGAGAAGGTCTCTTTTTTGGGTTTTATTTTTTCTCCTTCGTCTATAGAAATGGATCCTGTTAAGGTCCAAGCTATTCATGACTGGATTCAACCCACATCTGTGAAGGGCCTTCAAAAATTTTTGGGCTTTGCTAATTTCTATCGCCGTTTCATTGCCAACTTTTCCAGTGTGGTTAAGCCCATTACTGATTTGACGAAGAAAGGCGCTGATGTGATGAATTGGTCCTCTGAGGCTGTTGAGGCCTTTCAGGAGCTTAAACGCTGATTTACTTCTGCCCCTGTGTTGCATCAGCCGGATGTTTCTCTTCCTTTTTAGGTTGAGGTCGACGCTTCTGAGATTGGGGCAGGGGCCGTTTTGTCTCAGAGGGAGTCTGATGGTTCTTTGATGAAACAGTGTGCTTTTTTTCCAGAAAGTTTTCGCCTGCGGAACGCAACTATGATGTCGGCAATCGGGAGTTGTTGGCTATGAAGTGGGCGTTTGAGGAGTGGCGACATAGGCTTGAGGGAGCTAAGCACCGCGTTGTGGTCCTGACCAATCATAAGAATCTGATTTACCTCGAGTCGGCCAAGCGGCTGAATCCTAGACAGGCTCGATGGTCCCTGTTTTTATCCCGTTTTGATTTTGTGGTCTCGTATCTTCCGGGATCTAAGAATGTTAAGGCTGATGCCCTCTCTAGGAGTTTTTCGCCTGATTCTCCTGGAGTCCTTGAGCCGGTTGGCATTCTTAAGGAAGGGGTGATTCTTTCTGCCATCTCTCCTGATTTGCGGCGGGTGCTTAAGAAATTTCAGACTGATAGGCCTGACCGCTGTCCTGTGGGGAAGCTGTTTGTTCCTGATGGATGGACAAGTAAAGTGATTTCTGAGGTTCATTGTTCAGTGTTGGCTGGTCATCCTGGGATTTTTGGTACCAGAGATTTGGTTGCTAGGTCCTTTTGGTGGCCTTACTTGTCGCGCGATGTCCGTGCTTTTGTGCAATCCCGTGGGACTTGCGCCTGAGACAAGCCTTGCTGTTCCCGCGCTAGTGGGTTGCTTTTGCCTTTGCCGGTCCCTGAGAGGCCCTGGACGCATATTTCCATGGATTTTATTTCGGATCTTCCTGTTTCCCAGAAGATGTCTGTTATCTGGGTTGTTTGTGACCGGTTCTCTAAAATGGTCCATCTGGTACCTTTGCCTAAGTTGCCTTCCTCCTCAGATCTGGTTCCATTGTTTTTTCAGCATGTGGTTCGTTTGCATGGCATTCCGGAGAATATTGTGTCTGACAGAGGTTCTCAGTTTGTCTCTAGATTTTGGCGGGTCTTTTGTGCTAGGATGGGCATTGATTTGTCTTTTTCTTCGGCGTTTCATCCTCAGACTAATGGCCAAACTGAGCGAACTAATCAGACCTTGGAGACCTATTTGAGATGCTTTGTGTCTGCTGATCAGGATGATTGGGTGTCTTTCTTGCCGTTGGCCGAGTTTGCCCTTAATAATCGGGCTAGTTCGGCTACTTTGGTTTCACCTTTCTTTTGTAATTTTGGTTTTCATCCTCGTTTTTCTTCTGGGCAGGTTGAGCCTTCTAATTGTCCTGGTGTTGATTCTGTGGTGGACAGGCTGCAGCAGATTTGGACTCATGTGGTGGACAATTTGACGTCCCAGGAAAAGGCTCAACGTTTTGCTAACTGCCGTCGGTGTGTTGGTCCCCGGCTTCGTGTGGGGGATTTGGTTTGGTTGTCTTCTCGTCATGTTCCTATGAAGGTTTCTTCCCCTAAGTTTAAGCCTCGGTTTATTGGTCCTTATAAAATTTCTGAAATTATTAATCCGGTGTCTTTTCGTTTGGCTCTTCCAGCCTCTTTTGCCATTTATAATGTTTTCCATAGATCTTTGTTGCGGAGATATGTGGTGCCCATTGTTCCCTCGGTTGACCCTCCTGCCCCGGTGTTGGTTGAGGGAGAGTTGGAATATGAGGTTGAGAAGATTTTGGATTCTCGTTTTTCGAGGCGGAGGCTTCAGTATCTTGTCAAGTGGAAGGGTTATGGCCAGGAGGATAATTCTAAAGAATCAATATATATTTACACGTCTAAATACTTAAAAGATATTCAGGTCGACATCTGTAAAGAATTAATATATATTTACATGTCTAAATGCTTAAAAGATATATATATATACACACACACACACACACACACAACGCACCTATGATGTCTTGCGCCAAATCCCATACCGCTGCATCAGCTTCATTAGTGTTACTATACTCAGCTCCAGGTGTATCACACTCCAGAGCAGGCAAGCTGAAGGCGTTTAAAAAATCATCGGGGATGTCCCTCATAAGTTCATCTTAAACAAGGAAGAAAAAAACAATATAAAAATAATATACAAAACAGCCCTTACTTAGAATGGCACACTAACAGCTGTATTTATATAAAGCTTGAAACATACCTAATAGCAAATCCTCAACTAGGTCGAAAAAAGCTGAAAAATTTTGGGATTCCATCTGAAATAAATTAACTGTGTAAATTTTTTATGCTATCTATATTAATTTTACACCACAGATAAACACATTTTATATACCGTAACAAATAAATTTGCGACTGTTGCATAAATATGTTTATACTAAGAAAAACATATGTAATACGGATAAGTCTTTCTATATTAATTTTACACCATAAATACTGGTTATACAGTTAAACTATATTATACAGCACAACTAAATTTGCGACTGTTGCATAAATATGTTTATACTAAGCAAAACATAGGTAATAAGTCTTTATACACGGTTAAATACCTCAAGCGCTGAATACGCTAGTTATGATGTATTAACAGCTATTAACTATTGTATTACACAAATTATGTCATAATAAATATACGGTTAAATTATTAAAACAAATAATGCCGCTAACCATCTATATAATACTAAATTATTAAAACAAATAACAACTATAATTATGGTTTTAGAGATGCATAGTTAAACATAATTAAGCATTTGCGAATAATAAGACAAAATAGAATAATGCGGCACTCTGAATATAATTACATTTAGAATAGCTCTGCGGTTAGCCTGGTCTGGCTTTTGGTGGATGTGTGGTGTACTGCATTGCTACAGGCAGCTGTATTTATTCTGACTGTCAGAAAACAAGCCAACTGTTAACACCCAGAAACACACCCAGTTACGCCCCGCCAAACGCCTTCTTTTAACACCCAGAACACACCCATATAGACAATTATTGCTTGTATTAACTCAAGCATGATATAGCCGGATTAAAACCTGAAATTTTATACAATTGAATTTCTGAAAGAAGCAGGCGGTTGTTGATTATCGACACACAATCATTTTATTCAATCATGGCGTCTAATTCCTATGACCACATATTAGAGAAACAATATTTTACACCTGAGGCCCCTGTTATGATCAGGTGGCCTTGGAGCAGCATGAAATGACCTTCGCTGGAGCAGTGGTAACTTTACTGACCGCAAACCCTAATCCTATCACCGCAACTAGAAGTAGCTGTGGGGTGTGCCTAACCAGACCTAGACACCTCGACATAGCCTAAGGACTAAATATCCCTAAAGATGGAAATAGGAAAACTCTCTTGCCTCAGATTAGACCCCCAAAGGATAGATAGCCCCCCACAAATAATGACTGTGAGTAGGAGAGGAAAAGACACACACAGACAGAAAACAGGGATAAGCAAAGGAGGCACTTCTACCTAGATAGGAAAGGATAGTACAGGATACTATGCGGTCAGCATAAAACACTACAAAATATCCACAGCAGAAAAATACAAAAACTCCACCACCTAACTAAAGATGTGGAGGGTATATCTGCGACTCCAACGAATCCCACTAGACTGAGAAAAACATCAAGCACAGTCTAGCAGGAACAAAATAGAAACAAGATCAACACAAAAAATAAACACACAGCTGTGTGTCTAAAAAATGAAGCAAACACTTATCTTTGCTGAGATGACAGCAAGCAGAAGGGCCAGGCAGAGGACCAACACTTCCAAAGGAACATTGACTACTGGCAAGGACTAATAAATTCACAACAGGCCCCCGGATCATTCAGCGGAATTGACAAATTATTTAGAGATACAAGAGATCGCGGAATAAAGAAATCTGATGTGACTGACTGGTTGAATAAACAAGATGTTAGGACTGGCGGAACGCACTAAGACAGATGATAAAGGTGCGTTCGCAGTCCGGGGTCCACCGTGCAGGTGAGAACCTGCTGCTAGCAATTAGCAGACAATATGGCGGTACACTAAAGTATACACGCGTGGGTTAAACCTCACCCAGCGTGAAGAAAGCGATCCTGTTAATTCACAGGACCGCAGTACCGCACTAGTGCGCGAGCAAGTGGTCAGCGGACTTAACCCCAGAAGGGATTGGAGCCCGATTAGACCCTTGCTGGCGTAACACCGCAACTGGGTGTGTAGAGAACCTTAAGCAATCTGTGCACAAGAGTGCGAGCGATGCCGCACTAACGGACGCCACTAACCACCCAGACTCGGGTATGGAAAGCGCAAGGCAGGCGCACGGCGCCGTACTGGCAGGCACAGCTACAGGACGCTGTGATGTGTGTTAGTGCTGTAGGCTAAGTCGGGCGCTAGGTAGCAGCCATACACCTTCCGCGAACAGACATTCAATAGGGTAGGGGTTTCCAAGGACGACTTGCACTCACAACATACACACATAAGCAATTGTAAAACAATACTAGCGCATGGCCGTGCGGTCATGCGCAGTTTATATAACAGCAGCACAGGAAGTGGCCACAGCACTTTTGCCCTTCTAGGACCTGCCAAGAGGACCAATGGAATGTGCTGCAGAGCCTGAGCACATGACCCTCGATCTCCAACGGGAGACCTTACGCTGGGCATGCTCAGTACATGCAGACAAGGACTTAGTCCCAGAGAAGTCCGCTCGCTGCTGACCAGCACTGACTTTAAAGGCAGAGACTGGAGAAGCAGCACTAACTCTCAGAACAGAGTGAGAATGAGCAAGACGCTGGGACCGACGTCCTTGCTGAGCAGGCTCCACTGCGGCTGGACAAGAATGGGAGACCGCAGCGGAAGTGGCTCGAGATTCCCCCTGTGCAGAAGCGGGAACTCGACCCCTAACATTACCCCCCCTCCTAGGGCCCCCCCTCCTTGGGCCTCGCTACGTTCGAAGGCAGCAATGAGCTGCGGGGCCCGAATGTGCTCAACAGGTTCCCAGGACCTGTCCTCGGGGCCATAACCCTTCCAGTCCACCAAATAAAATTTTTTACCACGCACCACCTTGCACCCCAAAATAGCGTTCACCTCATAATCGTCCGTAGACGAACCCGATGTCCCAGCAGATGACTCGGAAAAGCGGGACATATACACGGGTTTCAAGAGGGACACATGAAAGGTGTCGGTGATACCCAGGCGTGGCGGAAGGGCCAAACGATAGACCACAGGATTAACCTGCTCGAGGACCTTGAATGGACCCAAGTAGCGAGGAGCAAATTTAGTGGACTCAACTCGCAGCCTGATGTTACGGGCGGAGAGCCACACCAAGTCGCCAGGAGCAAAGGTCGGGGCGGGGCGCCGATGAGCATCAGCGGAGGACCTCATTCTCTCCTTAGAGGCCCGAATGGCATCCTGAGTGCGGTCCCAAATATCCCGTGCCTCCACAGCCCAGTCTGCCACCCTGGAGTCGGCGGAAGACACGGGCATAGGCACAGGTTCCCGTGGATGCTGACCATAGTTGAGGAGGAATGGGGTTTGTCCAGTGGAGTCGGCAACGGCGTTGTTCAGTGCAAACTCTGCCCATGATAGCAAGGATGCCCAGTCATCCTGCCTGGCTGAAACAAAATGTCGCAGGTATGTGACCAAGGTCTGGTTGGCCCTCTCTACCAACCCATTCGTCTCGGGATGATAAGCGGAAGAGAGATTCAACTCAATACTGAGAAGACGACAGAGCTCTCTCCAGAACCGAGACGCAAACTGGGGACCCCGGTCACTGACAATTTTGTCTGGCATACCATGTAGGCGGAAGATATGTCTGATGAACAACGCTGCCAAGGCCCGTGCAGAAGGTAACCGCGGCAGCGGCACCAAATGCACCATTTTTGAGAAATGATCGGTGATGACCCAAATGATGGTACAGCCGCGAGACTTGGGCAAACCCACAACAAAGTCCATCCCGACCATCTCCCAGGGCCTATCTGCCACCGGCAAGGGATAGAGCAAACCAGCTGGCCTTTGACGCGGAGATTTATTTTTGGCGCAGGAGACACACGCCAGAACGTAATCCCTGACATCCCGGACCATATGCGGCCACCAGTACGTCCTCGCCAGTAGCTCAGATGTCCTCTTTGTCCCAAAGTGTCCACCCACCCTGGACGAATGAGCCCAAGAGAGAACCTCCGGTCGCAAATTAATGGGCACAAAAGTCTTGCCCGGAGGCACAGACTCTAGCGATACCGGCGCCACGGTTCTCAGGCTCTCGGAAGGGACAATAAGCCGAGGCTCCTCTTCCTCCTCCTCAGTTGACATAAGGGAGCGAGAGAGAGCGTCAGCACGGATATTCTTCTCCCCGGCGAGATAATGCAGGGAAAAGTGGAACCGGGAGAAGAACAGGGACCATCTGGCCTGGCGAGAATTTAGCCGCTGGGCTGTCTGCAAATAGACCAAATTTTTGTGGTCCGTGTAAACTTGGAAGGGAAACCGCGCACCTTCCAGAAGGTGTCTCCACTCCGAAAAGGCCAACTTCATTGCTAGCAACTCCCTGTCCCCGATGGAGTAGTTCCTCTCCGCTGGCGTGAAGGTCTTGGAGAAGAAGAAGCATGGATGCTTCCGACCTTGAGCATCCTTTTGGTAGAGGACTGCTCCAGCACCAACGGACGAGGCATCCACCTCCAGTAGGAATGGCTTATCCACATCGGGACGATGTAAGATGGGAGCGCTAGCAAAGTGGGACTTAATAGAAGTGAAGGCCTTGGAGACCTCTTCCGACCACAATTTGGGATTCGCTCCCTTCTTGGTGAGGGCTACCAAGGGAGCCACCAGTGTTGAGAAGTGGGGAATGAACTGGCGGTAATAGTTTATGAACCCCATAAAGCGCTGCACCGCTTTAAGAGAATGGGGCTCTTGCCAGTCCATCACAGCCTGTAGTTTGGCAGGATCCATAGCCAATCCCTGGGCGGAGATGATATAGCCCAGGAAAGGTAAGGACTCCTGCTCAAACACACACTTCTCCAACTTTGCGTAAAGAGAGTTTGCCCGTAGGAGGTCGAAGACTCTGCCAACATCTCTCCGGTGGGAGTCAATATCTGGAGAAAAGATGAGAATATCATCCAGATAGACTACAACCGAGGTGGAAAGCATATCCCGGAAGATGTCGTTGACAAAGTCTTGAAAAACGGCAGGTGCATTACAGAGCCCGAAGGGCATCACCAGATACTCATAGTGCCCATCTCTGGTGTTAAATGCCGTTTTCCACTCGTCCCCCTCACGGATGCGAATCAGGTTGTAAGCACCCCGCAGATCTAGTTTCGTAAACACTCTAGCTCCCCGAAGCCTATCGAAAAGCTCAGATATCAACGGCAAAGGGTACTTGTTCTTAACTGTGATAGCATTAAGACCCCTGTAGTCTATGCATGGACGTAGTTCTCCATTCTTCTTCTGCACGAAGAAGAACCCTGCCCCAGCAGGTGACACTGACTTCCTAATGAACCCTCTTGCCAGATTCTCTTGTATGTACTGAGACATTGCCTCCGTTTCCGGGAGAGATAATGGGTAGACTCGACCCCGGGGAGGCTCAGCACCAGGCAAGAGATCGATAGGACAGTCATAGGGGCGATGGGGCGGAAGGGTCTCCGCCGCCTTCTTGGAGAACACGTCTGCATAAGACCAATATTGCTTGGGGAAAGAGGATAGATCTGCGGGTACCTCAGTAGTAGCAACCTGAACGCACTCTCGGTGACACCTACCCCCACATGATTCACCCCATCCCAGAATTCTGCCTGAGGACCACTCGATGTGAGGAGAATGGTACCGTAGCCAAGGTATCCCCAACAGGACCTCATCAATACCCTCAGGAATGACGAGTAGAGAAATAATCTCCTGATGGGATGGCGACAGGGACAGAGTAACAGGGATGGTCTGATGTGTTATCTGTGCGGGGAGTGTCGACCCATTCACCACTCGTACCGTTACTGGTTGGGATAGCATAACCAGGGGTATTGCGTGACGTTGGGCGAAGGCAGAAGACATAAAATTGCCCTCCGCCCCAGAATCCACGCAGAGGTCTACCGAGTGGGAGGATGAGTTAAAGGTAATTGTCCCCTTAAAGGACAATTTGGAGGCAAACGTCGCAGTGTCTAGTGCACCTCCACCTACTACCACTAGACGCTGACGTTTCCTCGACCGCTGATGACATCTGGTGGCAAGATGTCCTGACTGTTGGCAAACCTGGCAACCCTGGAGTGCACGAGCAGTCTGGGACTTAGATCCTGCTCGTGACACCACCTTAGGTTCCTGAACCTCAGGAGCCTGAACTGGAGATTCCAAAGGTTTGGCGAAGGTGGGAGCCAGCCGAAACCTCTGCCTACACTGGGCTCGCTCTAACCTCCGCTCGTGAAAACGGCGGTCAATGCGAGTAGATACTGCTATTAACTCCTCCAGTGTGGCGGGAATCTCCCTAGTGGCCAGAGCGTCCTTAACGTGGTCAGCCAGCCCCCTCCAAAATATAGGGATAAGGGCTTTATCCGACCACTCCAGCTCAGATGCCAGAGTGCGGAAATGGACGGCAAAAAGGCTGACCAAGGACGAGCCCTGAGTCAGTGCCAACAGTTGGAGCGCCGTGTCATGGGTGACACGAGGTCCAAGAAAGACCTGTTTCAGAGTGCTCAGGAATAACGGAGCACTCTGCACCACATGATCGCCACGCTCCCACAGCGGCGTAGCCCACTGCAACGCCCTGTCCGACAATAAGGAAATTATAAAGCCCACCTTAGCCCGCTCTGTAGGGAAACGAGAGGCCAGAAGCTCGAGATGTATTGAGCACTGACTCACGAAACCCCTACAGGACTTACTGTCACCAGAAAATTTCTCTGGTAGCGGGAGGCGAGATAGCGTCGGTACAGGAGCGGCAGTGGACAAGGTAGCTGCAGCCACACTTGCAGCCTGAACAGCGACAGCAGTAACATCCACAGCTGAGGTTGAACGCTCAAAAGCCGCCAACCTTCCCTCCAGCTGCTGGATGTACCGCTGTAAACGCTGATCGTCCGCCATTTTACTAGCCAGACCCTGGCGCTAGTATTCTGTTAGGACTGGCGGAACGCACTAAGACAGATGATAAAGGTGCGTTCGCAGTCCGGGGTCCACCGTGCAGGTGAGAACCTGCTGCTAGCAATTAGCAGACAATATGGCGGTACACTAAAGTATACACGCGTGGGTTAAACCTCACCCAGCGTGAAGAAAGCGATCCTGTTAATTCACAGGACCGCAGTACCGCACTAGTGCGCGAGCAAGTGGTCAGCGGACTTAACCCCAGAAGGGATTGGAGCCCGATTTGACCCTTGCTGGCGTAACACCGCAACTGGGTGTGTAGAGAACCTTAAGCAATCTGTGCACAAGAGTGCGAGCGATGCCGCACTAACGGACGCCACTAACCACCCAGACTCGGGTATGGAAAGCGCAAGGCAGGCGCACGGCGCCGTACTGGCAGGCACAGCTACAGGACGCTGTGATGTGTGTTAGTGCTGTAGGCTAAGTCGGGCGCTAGGTAGCAGCCATACACCTTCCGCGAACAGACATTCAATAGGGTAGGGGTTTCCAAGGACGACTTGCACTCACAACATACACACATAAGCAATTGTAAAACAATACTAGCGCATGGCCGTGCGGTCATGCGCAGTTTATATAACAGCAGCACAGGAAGTGGCCACAGCACTTTTGCCCTTCTAGGACCTGCCAAGAGGACCAATGGAATGTGCTGCAGAGCCTGAGCACATGACCCTCGATCTCCAACGGGAGACCTTACGCTGGGCATGCTCAGTACATGCAGACAAGGACTTAGTCCCAGAGAAGTCCGCTCGCTGCTGACCAGCACTGACTTTAAAGGCAGAGACTGGAGAAGCAGCACTAACTCTCAGAACAGAGTGAGAATGAGCAAGACGCTGGGACCGACGTCCTTGCTGAGCAGGCTCCACTGCGGCTGGACAAGAATGGGAGACCGCAGCGGAAGTGGCTCGAGATTCCCCCTGTGCAGAAGCGGGAACTCGACCCCTAACACAAGACACCTACACGCTACACAAACCTGCTAGAAAACGCTTTTTGACAAATAAAATTTACGTCTCGGAGATTGATGCGCAGTGGCAGGCGGATCTCTTAAGTTTAATTGACTATTCAAGGGAAAATGATAATGTCAAATACATCCTGATGGTGATTGATACTCTATCGAGATATGCATGGTGCGTGGCCTTATCAAACAAGACCGGTGCGTGTGTAGCCAGATCGTTCGAATTAATATTTCAAAATGATAAGCACATACCGAAGAAATTGCAGACGATCGCGTCAAAGAATTTATAAATTCACCACTCAAGCAACTATGTAATATGCATAATATTCACCACTTTTTTACCAACAATGACGTAAAGGCCACTATGGTAGAGCGCTTTAATCACACATTAAAAACCCGTATGTAGCGCTATCTTACGCAGCATAATACCTTTAGGTATATTGATATTTTACCGGATTTGGTGTATAGCTACAATCATACGTACCACTCAACGATACGCTGTAGTCCCGCTGCTGTGACAGAGAAAAACGCAATGCAAATCTGGCGCAATATTTACAGTTCTACTATTACTAATAAGCCTATTAAACCGACTTTAAAGATTGGAGATCATTTCAGAATTTCCCGCTATAAGGGGGCGTCCTGTATGGGCTATAAAAAATCGTACAGCGAAGAGATTTTTTTAATTACCGCCGTCTCCAATAAATTTCATAAACCTCTTTATAAAATTAGTGATTTAGCCGGCGACGCTGTAGAGGGGTCATTTTATAAGGAAGAGCTGCAAAAAATACCTATGGATGAGAATCGTGTCTACAGAGTAGAAAAGATTTTGAGAAAAAAACGTGTCAGGGGTGTGAGTCACTGCTTTGTCAAATGGTTGGGGTACCCCGAAAAATTCAATAGTTGGATCCCGGCTTCGGAGTTGACAGATATATAACCATGGAAGCTGGTTCGTTTTTTATCACAGTAGCTTCAAACGCGTCTAGAACCATTTTTCCGGACAATACAATTGCAGAGTATAATCTAAGCCGATTCATCTTGGATGCCCGTACGAAATTGTGCTAATGGAAATTCAATATCCGCATACATGGTACACATTTGAACAGAATGACGGCAATTTCTACATAGGAAAACGTGGCGATGTGCTAAAGGAATATTACGTAAAATCGGGGTTTTATTCAACAATCGCGGTCCTCATAAGCGCTATTAATGAGAGAATTGATATTTTGAAGATATCCAGCGACGGTTTTAAGTTGCGTTATGATGATGTGAAGAGGAGCGTCACCCTATCGGATTCGCCGTCAATACATTTTGCCCCCGGCCACAAATTGGCGCACATTTTAGGCCTCCAACCATACATCGAGGCTTCTGTAGGCCATAACCCGGTTGAACAGAAGAAGATTTATGCAGATATAAAAGATGGATTTTATAAATTGTTTGTGTACTCAGATATAATACAGCATCAGCTTGTAGGGGACAGCTATGTCCAACTTCTGAGAACCGCTCAGGTAACTGGCAAGAGCGGTGAGATGATTACCCTTCAGTACACAAGACCCGATTACGTGCCCTTATGCAAGCAGCAGTTTGATTCTGTGACAATCTCTATCTTATCAGACCAGGGCTCACCGGTTAAATTCAAGTACTGAAAAAGTATTGTGCGATTACATTTTAGACCGCGACAGTATTGACACGATAAAATGGTGTCTCAAAGGGTGTATGGAGATCCCGCTGTTTATGCCCGCTACTATACTGCCCAGTCGGGGCACGGGCTAGAGGGGTTCAGCGGGAGCGAGTACATGTATGGCTCTGGCCTGGCTGGGATATTTAAAGGCTTATTTCGCCACGCCGTACCGCTTTTCAGAAAAGGCTTAGAATTAGTAAAACCACACCTGAAGACGGCTGTCCGTAACATTGCTAGGGACGCGGTCACTACCGCCTCAGCGACCCTTATGAATAGGATAAATACACAACCTCAGCAAGACGGATCTGGGATCATTTGTCGCTAAAAAAGCACAAAAAAGAAAGAGACGTGCTTGCCCGCCTTTACCGCCGATGCTCATGAATAAAACTACAACCAAGAGACGCCCCCGTCAGAAAGGAGTAAGACGCTCTGTGGACGACATCTTCTAATCAGTTATCATGGCTTTCCTGCATGACGCTTCTGTAGAGTGTGCAAAATCTGAACTGGATATTTTTGACGTACCCCCCGACACAAACAAGTATAGAGAAATCTCTCTTTTTAGAAGTACAACCGGTTGCGGCGCTGTCAGACAATGGCCCGTTGGAATTTTTCATATCTGGGAGCGGCGATTATTATTATGATCTGACCAACACGCTGCTGTACATAAGCTGTCGCATCGTGAAGCATGATAATACGGCTATCGCTGATGGCGCGCGTGTGGCGCTCATAAACTACCCTCTAGCCACTCTTTTTAACCAGGTCGATATTACTCTGGGAGACCGACTTATCTCACAATCGGACAATCTCTACAGCTATAGAGCATACATAGAGACCCTTTAAAATTACAGCTCGCAGACGCTGTCATCACAATTTACAGCCGGTTTGTTCTATAAAGACTCTGCGGGCCATCATAATGACAGGAGCTTGGATGGCGCAAATGCAGGGTTTATCAAAAGAGCCAATGCAACTTCTCACTCAAAGCCGGTCGACCTCTTGGGGCCCATTTTTGGGGATATATTTAATCAATCAAAGTTAATATTGAATGGACTTGACCTTAAGGTTAAGTTAACAAGAAATAAGGATGCTTTCTGCCTCATGTCCGCAGAAGCCGAGCCGCTGAAGGTGCAAATCTCGCAAGCGGCTCTCTATGTGAAAAGAGTGCAGGTATCTCCGGCTGTCCGAATCAGTCACAGCCAGGCCCTCCTATCCGCAACAGCCAAGTACGCTATTGACCAAACATGCATGAAAGTGTACAGCATCGCCGCAGGGACACGGATCACGAACCACGAGAACCTCTTCCTAGGCCAGATACCAAAAACTGTTATATTGGGGTTTGTAGATAATGAGGGCTTTAGCGGTTCTTACGCGAAAAACCCATTGCACTTCCACCACTACCACGTCAACCACGCGGCTTTATATCTGGATGGTCCAACCAACAGATACCCGCGAGACCTTATAATCCTAATTTTAATGTTGATTTAGCCATCAGAGAGTATATGGCGCTTGCCCATATATCTGGCAAGCAGAAGGCTGATTGTGCCATGGCGATAGATCGTGAAGAATTTATGGCTGGATTCACTCTATTTGCTTTTGATTTATCGCCTGATCAAGAGCCTGAAGCCATTTCTCGCTCATTAAAACAGGTAACCTACGTGCTGAAGTCCGCTTTGCGCTAGCGACACCCCACACGATAAATATGATTGTTTTTGCAGTCAACCACACCATTCTGGAAATTAATAATAGGCGAGAGATCTTGTACGATTTTAATTAACGATGGACAGTCTGCAGCTTACAGCGGTATTGAGGGCCTATAATTATACAGAACGCATATTCGCCGGTGTGTTTCCGTGTGATTTGCTTCCGGAAGAAAAAGTGTCTCAGAGACCCGCGGCATATATCGTGAATACAGACCCGGCGAATCAAGCTGGACGCCACTGGGTATTAATCGTACTCTGCGATGATAAGACGGGCATATTTTTTGATAGCTATGGCTTTTGTCCGGACAATATTATCTTTCCATGCGAATTTGTGACATTCCTGAACAAGAATTGTGACTCTTATTGTTATCAAAACACGCAAATCCAGGATATGTATAGCAGTGTATGTGGTCATTATTGCATATATGTATTACACCATTTAGCGCGCGGGTTACCATTCAAGAAGCTTTTACAGTGTTTCACTTCTGACTTGCAGAGTAATGATAGAATCGTATCAGATTTTGTGTCATCAAAATTTTCAAGTTTAACCCGTTGTTCTGTCAGAAATTACCAATTTAATCAAAAATGTACTTGTCTGTCCGCTTCACACTGCTAGCTAGCATCTGCTAGCAATTAGTTAAAACTGCCTTATAATGTGTTTTTCCTGTAGTTGTGGTATGTGACAATAAATATTTTAAGCCGCTCTCTGTGTACTTTTACATCTGTTTTTGCTGCTTCGGTCACAGTTGTGTATTGCCCTTTCTGTTTGTATGGAGCTGTTTGACGCCTGCAGAAATTCTGATTGTCTAGTCCCCATTTGTCTGTTGTCATGTATGGTGTTGAATAACATGTGAAACTCTGGCTGTAGTTTATGAGCCATCTCTTTTGCTGGGTTGATTGCCTAACCATTTGGTGTATGTCTTGCAGAACTACATCTGGTTGTAGTTAAGTAAGGAGTAGACAGCTACTCTGTGTAAATGAGATGACCATATGCTGAGCATTATGGAATGCCGGCAGAAACACTGGTTCTAAAATACATCTTACAGAAGCAAGCTCACAACAACTACATATAAAATGAAAAATCTAATATAAAAACAACCAAATACTGGGATAATAATCACTGTATCAAATACTGTGATAACAATATCAAACATTATCAAAAGAGGAGGGAGTCAGATGCCCAGCCAAGGAGGAGAGGGGTTACACACTTTGATACACTTTGATAGGGGTGGGTCCACCTGTCAAATTGAGTTTGATGAGTAATATGTAAGATACACCACTAAGACCTTTCCCCAATTTACAACGAACGTTCCCCTAGGGCCACGGACCGGGTCAGCCACCGTGACATCTCCACTGAGTACTGAGAACCGAAGGACCCGGCTCCGAGTACCCCGTTGCCCTACTCTGGGGGGCGATCCAGATGCATTAAAAGAGGCATAGATGCCCATGAGGAGAACATAATTTTACCTCTATACAAGTCACTAGTTCGACCACACTTAGAATACTGTGTACAGTTCTGGTCTCCGGTGTATAAGAAAGACATAGCTGAATTAGAGCGGGTGCAGAGAAGAGCGACCAAGGTTATTAGAGGTCTGGGGGTCTGCAATACCAAGATAGGTTGTTACACTTGGGGCTATTTAGTTTGGAAGAGCGAAGGCTAAGGGGTGATCTTATTTTAATGTATAAATATATGAGGGGACAGTACAAAGACCTTTCTGATGATCTTTTTATTCATAGACCTGAGACAGAGACAAAGGGGCATCCTCTATGTCTGGAGAAAAGAAGGTTTAACACTAGGACTACTGGTATAGTTATTTTGACTACTTGCACTTTTTATTTCTCTTCTGTGACTACATTTTTCGGAATTCCAGCTTGAGACTCGGTGACTTTTCCTCAAATAGGATGTGAAAAAAGATTTTGTGACAATAAATAATTTTGGTGAAAAAATTGCGCGTTTTTTTCAAAATTTACCTTTCACTACTAAAGGTAGTCATTTTGACTGCCTACCATATTTTGCTGTCCTTTTGTCACTAAATGTAGCTGTAAAGTTTTGTGCATAATTTTTTCACTGTATCTTATTTACCCTGATGTTCATATAGATGTGGTTCAATTCAGATGTCAACTTTTCACATTTTCCTTGTGTTACCTGGTTCTATTACTGTGTAATGCTGAACTGAAAAGAGCTTTTTTGTAATACTGTAGGCTCTTATGCTAAAGAAGGGTGTTGTTTTTCTCTGGTCCTAGCAGTAGACAGTAGTCTGGATAGTAAGTTTACTTTCAGTTCAGCTGAAGAGACAAAGAGAACACATGCAGACATAAGAGCTCAAAAAACTCACACAAGTATATAGCAGATACAACATTTTATTGTCTTATTATTCGATTATTTTGTACTGTATAGTGTGAAGCAACAATTTTTTTGGGGGAAAAACTATATTTGCATACAGCTTGATGTTATTAGTTAAAGTTTACAGCTAGAAAGAATATTTTTTATCTGCAAATGGGTAATATGCATGAATATAGCAATAATGCAATGTAATGGTTTATGACGTGAAAACGATAACAATTACGTGTTTTTTTTTTTCATTTCTCTTTTGTTTATGATCAACCATGTTCACGTGCAGTATAATTCTACGAATAAATGTATAAATTAGCTAAAACATCAAGACTTTTATAGGTCCAGTCAAAAATGAACGAACATTATATTTGTATAGTGGAAGCGAACAGAACAGCAGGGATATGTTACTGGTGATTCTCATTGTATGCTGTGTTATATGAATATATACTGTACATATGTCCAGTACTGCTATTTTCTGTTGTAGTTTTACAATGATCCTAGCAATAAAAGTTGTAAAGGACCCCCTCTAAACTCTAAAAATAAACGAAAACAAGTCAGTAGTCAGAATGACTACATTCAGTAGTTCTAGTCGGGGTCACGAGTCCAGTAGTCCTAGTGTTAAGCATAATAACAGACGCGGATTCTTTACTGTAAGAGCAGTGAGACTATGGAACTCTCTACCGTATGATGTTGTAATGAGTGATTCATTACTTAAATTTAAGAGGGGAGTGGATGCCTTTCTTGAAAAGTATAATGTTACAGGTTATATGTATTAGATTCCTTGATAGGGCGTTGATCCAGGGATCTAGTCTGATTGCCATATGTGGAGTCGGGAAGGAATTTTTTCCCCCGATGTGGAGCTTACTCTTTGCCACATGGGTTTTTTTGCCTTCCTCTGGATCAACATGTTAGGGCATGTTAGGTTAGGCTATCGGTTGAACTAGATGGACTTAAAGTCTTCCTTCAACCTTAATAAATATGTTACTATTAAACAGTGGGTCTCCTATGCTGTTATTGACTATGCAGTGAGTGGCTGGGCTGCCAAGAATTACAGCGCACCCCAATAGCCCTTTCATGAGAGGTTCAGAAGGTCTTGCTGAAAAAATGTTGAACTGAATGCAAGGCCTGTGCAAGTCATATGCACCCCAATAAGCCTTTGAACCCAGGTACTGGATAGCCACAGGAAAACCCACTTCACAGTCTTCAGTTGGTCCATACAGTTTCCTTATGCATTGAATTCAGTGACCGCCTTGACCCAAATTTGCACGCACTCCAATCCCCCTTTGGAAGAAACATGGAGGGGGGCCTCATAAAAAAAAGTCCCATTGCAAAGGAGCGGGTCTCCTAGACTCGTAATGCTGACATTTTCCCATGGGGGGTACATTTTTTAACATTTTTTTATGGGGATCATAGACACCCTTGCCAAAACATTGTCTGGCTGTAGCAGCACAGAACAAGTTAACCCTGGTGATCTAGTGGCAGTAGATGATGAGATGTGGAGGAAGTCTCCTAGACAAACATTTCCCCATGGGGGGTAATTTTTTTTTTTTTTTAATTCAGCCCAAAATAGTGTTTACTGTTTAGAGCTAGGGTAACACACAGCAAAAAAGTGAATGGAAGCCTGAAAAGCACTCTTTGTAGACCAAAGATACATGAGGCAGGTCACGGAGATACCACACTGTAAAATATGTGGCCTGTGTTTTTATTTTGGCCCCAAAAATAGTGTATAGAAATCAGGTCAAAGACAGCAAATACAGTGGAATGTAGCCCTGAAATACCACAATTTGTAGGCCGTAGATACATCTGGCTTTTGACTAAGATACCAGACACTTCAATAAGTGCCCTGTATATATATTTTTTACTTCTAAAAATTGTTTAGAGCTAGGATAACACACCACAAAAAATGGAGAATGGAAGCCTCAAAAGCACACTTTGTAGCCCACAGATAGATGAGGCATGTCATGGAACTACCACAATGTAATGTTTGTTTTGTTTTTTTTGGTTTTTTTTACCAAGCTAGTTCATAGAACTAGGGTATTAGACAGACCCAAAATTGGAATGTATGCATGAAAAACAACAATTTTTAGACCACACATAGAACAGGCATCGGACGAAGATAACAGACTGTTTCAATATGTGGCCTGTATTTTTACAAATTTTTAAAACCACAAAATACTGTACACACCAAGGATATCAGACCAAAAACTGTAATCTATGGCTGAAAAGCCAAGATTTGCAGACCACAGACCAGACGTGTGACTGAGATAAGACTGTTTCAATAGTAACATAGTAACATAGTAACATAGTTAGTAAGGCCGAAAAAAGACATTTGTCCATCCAGTTCAGCCTATATTCCATCATAATAAATCCCCAGATTTACGTCCTTCTACAGAACCTAATAATTGTATGTTACAATATTGTTCTGCTCCAGGAAGACATCCAGGCCTCTCTTGAACCCCTCGACTGAGTTCGCCATCACCACCTCCTCAGGCAAGCAATTCCAGATTCTCACTGCCCTAACAGTAAAGAATCCTCTTCTATGTTGGTGGAAAAACCTTCTCTCCTCCAGACGCAAAGAATGCCCCCTTGTGCCCGTCACCTTCCTTGGTATAAACAGATCCTCAGCGAGATATTTGTATTGTCCCCTTATATACTTATACATGGTTATTAGATCGCCCCTCAGTCTATGTGGCCTGTATTTTGTCCAATTTAAAAAAAAATAAAAATACTGTATACACCAAGAGTACCAGACCACAAACTGGAATGTATGCCTGAAAAGCCAAGATTTGAATACCAGAGAAAGACCAGACGTTAGACTGAGATAACAGACTGTTTCAATATGTGGGCTGTATTTTTATTTTACAATTTTAAAAACAACAAAATACTGTATACAGCAAGACCAAAAAATGCAGTGTATGACTGCAAAGCAAGGATTTGGACACCACAGATACACCGTGCGTCTGACGGAGATAACAGAGTGATCAAAATGTGGCCTTGATTTTTTTAGACCCACCAAAATTGTGTCAATAAGTAGGCTATGACACTAAAATAAAACATTTGTAGTACTAAAATTGTACAATATTTAGCGCAATTATATTAAACTAGATGGTGGCCCGATTCTAACGCATCGGGTATTCTAGAATATGCATATCCACGTAGTATATTGCCCAACCACGTAGTATATTGCCCAACCACGTAGTATATTGCCCAGCCACGTAGTATATTGCCCAGCCACGTAGTATATTGCCCAGTCACGTACTATATTGCCCAGTTACGTAGTATATTGCCCAGTGACGTAGTATATTGCCCAGTTATGTAGTATATTGCCCAGTGACGTAGTATATTGCCCAGCCACATAGTATATTGCCCAGTCACGTTCTATATTGCCCAGTCACGTACTATATTGCCCAGTTATATAGTATATTGCCCAGCCACATAGTATATTGCCCAGCCATGTACTATATTGCCCAGCCACGTACTATATTGCCCAGTTACTACGTTTAAATTGACTGGGAATACTTTTCATCTCCTGTAAAACCAATTTTGTGGTTTATATTATTTTCTGCCCTTGTGGCTTTTTTTTATATTGGTAAAGCTGTCCGCCCATTATGTGTTCGGTTTAGGGAGCATTTTAACTCTATCACAACTGGTAAAGGAGTTCCTCGCCTTATCAGACATGTTAGGGAATACCATGGTAGCAATGCTGAAACTCTGAGGTTTGCAGGTGTTGAGAAGGTTACATTTCCCAGCCAAGGAGGGAACCACCACAGAATGTTACTTGTAAAAGAAGCTAAATGGATTCTGTGTTCTAATGCTACAGGCCCTCTGGGCTTGAATGAAAAAATAGATTTGTCTGTCTTTTTGTAATGTAGATGCTCTTTTTGTATACTTATTTGTTTGCTGAGTGTTTTTAATTGATGTTTGTATGAATGGATTGTTCACACTAACAGGTGGGTGTACATTGCATTGTGGGTGTAGGTGGGCGGCACCTTAGACTGCAGGTTGATTGATAGGTGTCTGCCTCCTGCAGTCCAGTGCAGGACCTGTTGAAGCGCAAAACAGCTGTAGTCCGTACCTTGCACATGTCTCCCATGCCTGAACTGCACAGCATTTAATAAAGTAAGGAAAAAACTCATTGGTAAGTGCCATCCATTATTTTCTTTGTTTATTGTGGATTTCCTGCATGTTTTTTTCCATATGGATTGAGCACTTACAGCGGTGTTTTTGGAGGCTATATGGTGATCATGATTTAGTGTGGGTAACCTCATTTTATTTCTTTGAGGTAAAGGCAATGCAGTGGTGCCAAACACTTTTCTGCTGTTGGCAAATCAGGAAGCGGATACCCATGTGTGGTTGTGAAGAGAGATGAGAATACACCTCCACAAAAAAAGACAATGTATTTGAGGTTGTGTCGCTTTTTTCATTTGGTGGTGTACAGAAATCTTGCCCTATCCAGCCTTTGTTCATTTTTATAAGAGTCAGCCTGCCAGCATTGTCCGGTGTCAGGCGGGTGCGCATATCTGTTATAATTCCTCCAGCAGCACTATAAACCTGCTCTTACAGAACGCTAGCAACAGGGCAGGCCAGGACCTCCAAGGCGTAGAGAGACACTTCATGCCACATGTCCAGCTTGGATACCTAATAATTAAAAGCCACCGAGGGATCCCGTAGGACGTTTGTACCATCTGCAAGGTACTCCCTCAGCATCTTCACAAACATTGCACTTCTTGTGACAGCACCCGTTGTCTCTGTGCCAGCACAATGGGAGGGTCTGAGAAAACTGTCCTAGAACTTTGCCATTGTTCCCCTGCCTGAGCTGGATTGTACTTTTGTCTCTCTCGCTTGGACTCCTTGGTTGTACAACAAACTGATGTCTGCTGCCAGTGTTCACATGGAAATTTTTTAAGTATTTCTGCTACATGGGCCCTCTGGTACAGCAACATTTTAGTACACCTGTCTGCCTCTGGAAGAAGAGATTGAAAGTTCTCCTTGTAGCATAGGTCTGGAAGTGTCACCCATCAGGAATGAGTGTCACCGAATATTTTAATAATGCGAGGGTCACGGGAAACGCAGCGCAACATAAGGTCAGCCATGCGTGCCAGACTGCTAACAGGCAAGACTTCCGTGTCATCACCAACAGGACGACTGACCATGCTGTTCTCCTCCTCCCAGTCCTCAGGCCATCCCCGCTGAACAGACGGTATGACAACTGTACTTGTAGTACCGTCTAAAGTCTATGAAAGTAGCTCCTGTTCTTCCTCCTCCTCCTTATGGTCTACCAATCCACATTGGGACAACATGAGGCTGGGCTGGGTGTAATCACCCTGTATGGATGCTTGCTCCATGTCCTCATGCTCTGCCTGCAATGCATCCTCTTTAATTGTGAGCAGAGAGGTTTTCAGAATGCAGAGAAGCGGGATGGTGACGCTAATGGCGCCGCTCACCATCTTGGTGCAGTCCTAAAAGTTTTGGAGGATGGTACATATGTCCACTCCTGAGGTCTTATGTGTGGAGTCTGAACTGAATATCGACAGCCTTGTTGATGCTGATACTCAACAACTGCCCTCTTCTGCTCACAAATCATTTCCAACATATGCAGTGTAGAGTTCCAATTCGTGGGGACATCACACATCAGTCATTGAGCCGGAAGCTGCAAGCGCTGCTGAAGCATGGCAAGGGTGGCTGAAGCTGTAACTGACTTTCTAAAATGGACAGACAAATGGCGTACTTTCACTAGTAGATCCGGCAGCTCCGGGTAGCTTTTGGAAAACGTTGACCCGCGAGGTTAAGCACATGGGTCAGGCAAGGTATGTGTGTGAGTTCACCTTGCCTCAGAGCCACCACTAGGTTCCGGCCATTGTCACACATGACCATGCTTGGTTGTAAGTTCAGCGGTGTCATCCAAATATCTGACTGCTCTTTTAGCACTGTCCACAACTCTTCAACATTGTGCGGTTTTTCACCTAAGCAGATTAGCTTCAGCACAGCCTGTTGTCGCATGGTTGAGGCAGTGTTGCAGTGCTTCCAGCTTCTGACTGATGTGTTCATTTCAAAGATGGAGGCTGAAGAGGAGGAGGAGGTGCAGGAGCTGTAGACTGTGGGGGCAACCCTGATTGACGTAGGGCCCTCAATCCGTGGTGTGAGGAGGATGTGTTCCATCCCAAGGTCCGACTGGGTCCTGGCTTCCACTATGTTAACCCAGTGTGCAGTCAGTGAGATGTACTGTCCCTCCCCACAAGCGCTTGTCCACGTGTCCGTGGTTAGGTGGACTTTCCCAGTAACAGCATTGTTGAGGGCACAGGTAATGTTGTGCGACACGTGCTGGTGTAATAATGGTACGGCACAACGGGAGAAATAATGGCGACAGGGGACAGAGCACCTTGGGATGGCCGCAGCCATCAGGTTGCGGAAAGCTTCCATCTCAACAAGCCTAAAAGGCAACTTTTCGAGTGCAAGCAGACAAGAAATGTTCGATTTTAGTACTGTGGCCTGTGGGGCATTGGCTGGCTATTTCTGCTTGCTTTCCTATGACTGGGGTATAGACAACTGAAGGCTGGACTGGGACAAGGACGTGGACAGGCTTTATGATGGTGCTGGTTGACTGGGCAACAACAGGTGCAGGGCCTGAGGCATCTTCACAGGCACGGTGAACTGGGGATTGGCTTGTACGCAAAACAGTGGAAGAAGCAGTGGTGTCACCTGCGGAAAGTTTTCCTGGAGCCTGGGGTTCAGCCCACAAAGTCGGGTGCTTTGCTGCCATGTGCCTAATGGTGGTGGTCAGGCTGGTAGTTTTGCTACCCCTGCTGATGCGGGCATGGCAGGTGCTGCAAATAGCCTGTTTGGGGTTATCGGCAGAGTCTTTAAAAAATAACCAGACTCTGGGAGATCTAACAGTTGGAATGGCAACTTCCATCATGTTGGTGTTATGGGAAACGGTAGCACACCTTCTGTCTGTGGCCACCACACTGCTTCTTCCTGCTTGTTGGGGTGATATGCCTCCTTCCCCATGTGTGCTTCTGTCCTCACTCTGCATGTCCTCCTGCCAGTTCGGGTCAGTCACTATGTTATCCACCACCTCTTCTTCCACATCCCCACCCTGCTCCTCCTCCTGACTTTCTGGCAATTGTGTTTCATCATCGTCCACCTCTTGTGACACTTTCCCACCATCGCCTTTTGTGTGACCGTGGCTGTTCAAATCTTTGGGCATGTCTACATGCAATCTCATCTGGCCCCACTTCAAGTTGACCTGCCGAGAGTCTGGAATCTTTAAAGGGAAATCTGAACAGCTCTTCGGAGTGTCCAAGTGTGGGATCAGCTGTCTCAGGGCACTTGCCACGGTGGGAGGAAGGAGGATCAGGGTGAGAAATATCCGGTCCACACTCACGGCTCCTCAGACTTGACCGTGTGGAAGATGTGGTGGTGGTGACTGGAAGCATTATCCGCTATAAAACCAACAACCGTTTCACACGGCTCTGTCTTCAATAGTGGTGTGCTGCGGTCCCCTAGAAACTGGGACAGGAAGGTCGAGCTCGAAGATGTGGGTCTTTGTTGTGGCCCACTTTCAGCTAGGCCACGGCTTCGTCCTCTACATGCACCATCAGCATCACGTCCACATCCCCGTCCCTTGCCTTGCCCATTTTAAATGGACTACTGAAATATTTCAAAAGCTCAATACAAATGTATTTATTTGTAGAAAAATTATATGTGATCAGTATGCCTGAAAAGCAAGTATTTTGAGACCACAGATACACTGAGCGCCTGACAGAGATAACAGACAGTTAAAATATGTATTTATTTTTTAAAATATTTTTTAAACAAAAAATGAATAGACCAACGCTAGCAGGCAGAACTATGCAACGTATACCTGCAAACAAATATTTTTACACCACAGATACACCAAGCGTCTGATGGAGATAACAGACTGTGTATATATTTTTGTAATTTTTTTTGTATGGGGATGCACACTTCCCCCTTGAAAAAGTGGTACTCGAAACGTGAGTAGGTGCATCTGTGATATTGCGGACAGGTGTCCTATCATGGGTATGTGTTGGTTGTCATATGTTTGCTGACTTATCTATGCATTTGCACTCTGCACTTTATGACCATTATGGCTATGTTCTATTTAACGCATGCTGATGTGTTTTTGTTTTTATATAATATACAAAAAAAGGTTGCACTCTATCGTGCCAAAACACGTCAAATATGAAATACATGAAATATGAATAGCAAAATTGCTTTTTGAACATTAGGAAAACATTTTTGAGACGCTTAGCACATAATTTGGCCAAATAGTGTGAGCCCATCAACTATCGTCAGGGTGGTCTCATTAAAAGTGATGGGTACCTGACCTCCCTGTCCAAATGTGAACACTTACCGAAGGCTAATGTCTGCATGCTTGGGTGAATATGGACACCTCTCTCAGCAAAGCCTACATATGGGTTGGCCGGAACCAAGTGTGAATAGATGTAATTAAAAACCAGATGGTGAAGGGAGGAGTGCTCAGTCAATAAGCTAACATGAAAATGACAGAAAAAAGACTGGCACATCCAAACTAGTGTGAATAGGTGCATACCAGGAGCAGCTACCTCCATATACAGTGGGGCAAAAAAGTATTTAGTCAGTCAGCAATAGTGCAAGTTCCACCACTTAAAAAGATGAGAGGCGTCTGTAATTTACATCATAGGTAGACCTCAACTATGGGAGACAAACTGAGAAAAAAAAATCCAGAAAATCACATTGTCTGTTTTTTTAACATTTTATTTGCATATTATGGTGGAAAATAAGTATTTGGTCAGAAACAAAATTTCATCTCAATACTTTGTAATATATCCTTTGTTGGCAATGACAGAGGTCAAACGTTTTCTGTAAGTCTTCACAAGGTTGCCACACACTGTTGTTGGTATGTTGGCCCATTCCTCCATGCAGATCTCCTCTAGAGCAGTGATGTTTTTGGCTTTTCACTTGGCAACACGGACTTTCAACTCCCTCCAAAGGTTTTCTATAGGGTTGAGATCTGGAGACTGGCTAGGCCACTCCAGGACCTTGAAATGCTTCTTACGAAGCCACTCCTTCGTTGCCCTGGTGGTGTGCTTTGGATCATTGTCATGTTGAAAGACCCAGCCACGTTTGATCTTCAATGCCCTTGCTGATGGAAGGAGGTTTGCACTCAAAATCTCACGATACATGGCCCCATTCATTCTTTCATGTACCCGGATCAGTCGTCCTGGCCCCTTTGCAGAGAAACAGCCCCAAAGCATGATGTTTCCACCACCATGCTTTACAGTAGGTATGGTGTTTGATGGATGCAACTCAGTATTCTTTTTCCTCCAAACACGACAAGTTGTGTTTCTACCAAACAGTTCCAGTTTGGTTTCATCAGACCATAGGACATTCTCCCAAAACTCCTCTGGATCATCCAAATGCTCTCTAGCAAACTTCAGATGGGCCCAGACATGTACTGGCTTAAGCAGTAGGACACATCTGGCACTGCAGGATCTGAGTCCATGGTGGCGTAGTGTGTTACTTATGGTAGGCCTTGTTACATTGGTCCCAGCTCTCTGCAGTTCATTCTCTTGGTTTCCCCGCATGGTTCTGGGATTTTTGCTCACCGTTCTTGTGATCATTCTGACCCCACGGGGTGGGATTTTGCGTGGAGCCCCAGATCGAGGGAGATTATCAGTGGTCTTGTATGTCTTCCATTTTCTAATTATTGATCCCACTGTTGATTTCTTCACTCCAAGCTGGTTGGCTATTGCAGATTCAGTCTTCCCAGCCTGGTGCAGGGCTACAATTTTGTTTCTGGTGTCCTTTGACAGCTCTTTGGTCTTCACCATAGTGGAGTTTGGAGTCAGACTGTTTGAGGGTGTGCACAGGTGTCTTTTTATACTGATAACAAGTTTAAACAGGTGCCATTACTACAGGTAATGAGTGGAGGAAAGAGGAGACTCTTAAAGAAGAAGTTACAGGTCTGTGAGAGCCAGAAATCTTGATTGTTTGTTTCTGACCAAATACTTATTTTCCACCATAATATGCAAAAAAAATGATAAAAAAACAGACAATGTGATTTTCTGGATTTTTTTTTCTCAGTTTGTCTCCCATAGTTGAGGTCTACCTATGATGTAAATTACAGACGCCTCTCATCTTTTTAAGTGGTGGAACTTGCACTATTGCTGACTGACTAAATACTTTTTTGCCCCACTGTATAATATACAGAAAAAAGGTTGCACTCTATCGTGCCAAAACACGTCAAATATGAAATACAAGAAATATGAATAGCAAAATTGTTACCTTGACGATGGTTGATGGGCTCACACTATTTGGCCAAATTCTGTGCTAAGAGTCTCAAAAATGTTTTCCTAATGTTCAAAAAGCAATTTTGCTATTCATATTTCATGTATTTCATATTTGACGTGTTTTGGCATGATAGAGTGCAACCTTTTTTTGTATATTATATATGGAGGTAGCTGCTCCTGGTGTGCACCTATTCACACTAGTTTGGTTGTGCCAGTCTTTTTTCTGTCATTTTCATGTTAGCTTATTGACTGAGCACTCCTCCCTTCACCATCTGGTTTTTAATTACAAAACGGGAAAAAAACAAGGACCATCGAGCCTGTCTAGGATTCAGCCGTTTAGCAGACTCGAGGTAAATCAAATTCTTATGATCGGTCAAGACCACAATACGGTGCTTAGCTCCCTCAAGCCAATGTCGCCACTCCTCAAACGCCCACTTCATAGCCAACAACTCCCGATTGCCGACATCATAATTGCGTTCAGCAGGTGAAAATTTACGGGAAAAGAAGGCACATGGTTTCATTAAGGAACCAACAGGATCCCTCTGAGACAAAACGGCCCCTGCCCCAATCTCAGAAGCGTCAACCTCAACCTGAAACGGAAGAGAAACATCCGGTTGGCGCAACACCGGAGCAGAAGTAAATCGACGTTTAAGCTCCTGAAAGGCAGAGACAGCCGCAGAGGACCATTTCGCCACATCAGCGCCTTTCTTCGTCAAATCGGTCAAGGGTTTAACCACGCTGGAAAAATTAGCAATAAAACGGCGATAAAAATTTGCAAAACCCCAAAATTTCTGGAGGCTCTTCACGGATGTGGGCTGAATCCAATCATGAATGGCCTGAACCTTAACCGGATCCATCTCTATAGACGAGGGAGAAAAAATAAAGCCCAAAAAAGAAACCTTCTGCACCCCAAAGAGACACTTAGACCCTTTCACAAACAAAGCATTGTCACGAAGGATCTGAAATACCATCCTGACCTGTTGCACATGAGACTCCCAATCATCGGAAAAAATCAAAATATCGTCCAAATATACAATCAAGAATTTATCAAGATAAGTCCGTAAGATATCATGCATGAAGGACTGAAAAACAGATGGAGCATTAGAGAGTCCGAATGGCATCACAAGGTATTCAAAATGGCCTTTGGGCGTGTTAAACGCAGTTTTCCATTCATCACCCTGCTTAATACGAACAAGATTATATGCCCCTCGAAGGTCAATCTTAGTAAACCAATTAGCTAAAAACAACCAGCTCAGATACTATCAGGATATACTCAGTTAGACAACCAAAAGAAAACGCAATATCCTAAAAAAATTATACTTTATTAGTAATATCTAAAATTCATGAACAATGAAAATACTAAAATGTATGCTACCAACATCAAACATCTGGGTTTGGGTAGGTCAGAAAAAGTAACAGGGAGGAATAGCGCCTGTATTCCTAACACAGTCCCTATGAGGTGGCCCTATAGTAGCTTTCACCTACCTACCAGCGGAGGTTGGCACCCTAAATTACGATATGGCGCCCTCGCTCCACGTCGACTGTCCCTTCTTGCCCTATTAGGCCCTGTCAACTACCCACGCCCAGGTACCCCACAGACATACACACAAATTGACCAACCAGGTCACACTAACCAAAAACGTGAAAAAAAGGTGTAAAAAAAGTGAAACAAAAACATACAAAAATTCTAAAAACAACGCAACAGAAAAATAATGTTGCGTAAAAAGTCACTAGGTTACTTGTACCCCAAGGCTCTGTCAGCCGATATATTATGTATATTGCTTGATAAAAAAGATATTTAGAGTATAGATAATAATACCCAAGCAAAATTCAAAAGTTCAAAATTAGGGGTACAGTAAGGCACAGATGTATTGTGCTCATAAACACTCAGAGGTCATAAAGGATATACCTCTAGTGTATATACCAATGTGTCACATGGCCTATACGTCATTAGAGGCAGACTTGCGCACAGAACCCATGCACAGGGCAAAAGACAAAGACAAAATATCTCAGATATATTAGCTCACTCAAAAGATATTTGGGTAGTATATCATTTTACACCCTGGATGACATATAAATTCAGCATATGATGTAAAAAGAAAATAGAAAAAAGAAAATTCAGCAGAAAGTTGTATGCTACAGGTCCTTCTAAAAATATTAGCATATAGTGTTAAATTTCATTATTTACCATAATGTAATGATTACAATTAAACTTTCATATATTATAGATTCATTATCCACCAACTGAAATTTGTCAGGTCTTCTATTGTTTTAATACTGATGATTTTGGCATACAACTCCTGATAACCCAAAAACCCTGTCTCAATAAATTAGCATATCAAGAAAAGGTTCTCTAAACGACCTATTACCCTAATCTTCTGAATCAACTAATTAACTCTAAACACATGCAAAAGATACCTGAGGCTTTTATAAACTCCCTGCCTGGTTCATTACTCAAAACCCCCATCATGGGTAAGACTAGCGACCTGACAGATGTCAAGAAGGCCATCATTGACACCCTCAAGCAAGAGGGTAAGACCCAGAAAGAAATTTCTCAACAAATAGGCTGTTCCCAGAGTGCTGTATCAAGGCACCTCAATGGTAAGTCTGTTGGAAGGAAACAATGTGGCAGAAAACGCTGTACAACGAGAAGAGGAGACCGGACCCTGAGGAAGATTGTGGAGAAGGACCGATTCCAGACCTTGGGGAACCTGAGGAAGCAGTGGACTGAGTCTGGTGTGGAAACATCCAGAGCCACCGTGCACAGGCGTGTGCAGGAAATGGGCTACAGGTGCCGCATTCCCCAGGTAAAGCCACTTTTGAGCTACAGAGAAGCAGCACTGGACTGTTGCTAAGTGGTCCCAAGTACTTTTTTCTGATGAAAGCAAATTTTGCATGTCATTCGGAAATCAAGGTGCCAGAGTCTGGAGGAAGACTGGGGAGAAGGAAATGCCAAAATGCCTGAAGTCCAGTGTCAAGTACCCACAGTCAGTGATGGTGTGGGGTGCCATGTCAGCTGCTGGTGTTGGTCCACTGTGTTTCATCAAGGGCAGGGTCAATGCAGCTAGCTATCAGGAGATTTTGGAGCACTTCATGCTTCCATCGGCTGAAATGCTTTATGGAGATGAAGATTTCATTTTTCAGCATGATCTGGCACCTGCTCACAGTGCCAAAACCACTGGTAAATGGTTTACTGACCATGGTATTACTGTGCTCAATTGGCCTGCCAACTCTCCTGACCTGAACCCCATAGAGAATCTGTAGGATATTGTGAAGAGAAAGTTGAGAGACGCAAGACCCAACACTCTGGATGAGCTTAAGGCCGCTATTGAAGCATCCTGGGCCTCCATAACATCTCAGCAGTGTCACAGGCTGATTGCCTCCATGCCACGCCGCATTGAAGCAGTCATTTCTGCCAAAGGATTCCCGACCAAGTATTGAGTGCATAACTGAACATTATCATTTGTTGGTTTTTTTGTTTGTTATTAAAAAACACTTTTATTTGATTGGATGGGTGAAATATGCTAATTTATTGAGACAGGTTTTTTGGGTTATCAGGAGTTGTATGCCAAAATCATCAGTATTAAAACAATAAAAGACCTGACAAATTTCAGTTGGTGGATAATGAATCTATAATATATGAAAGTTTAATTGTAATCATTACATTATGGTAAATAATGAAATTTAACACTATATGCTAATTTTTTGAGAAGGACCTGTATATCAGATATCGAGTATAGTTTCTTTCATTTAAATTAAACCGATATACACCAGAGCCCGATATATCTGAGGCCAATCCCTCAAGCCCTTCTCATAAGTGAGTCCTATAGTCAATCCTATAGTCAGTTTTATGTATGCTCATCAATCTAAATGGGATTCAAAATAGCACCCTGGATACCTGCATGTTCAGTATCGCATATCAAGCATAAAAAATAAATAAATAAATAAACAAAATATTAAACAGAGCAAGAAAAAATAAGAAGAAAAAAGCAAATATATGCTATATCACATATGTATCACATATGGTGTCTCCCATTTATGTTGGGCCAGTATATAAAAAAGCCCAGTATATCTGAAAACAGCCCTTTCTTTTATGTATTGGTAAATACTTTGCTCAATACTGTGCGGGCTTATACGGGTGATATATGAGTTTACACTCTGTATACCATGCAGATATATATATGAGCTTGAAAAGGAACTGAGGCCAATCCCTCATTACTTTCCTACGCATAGAAACTATGTGCGATCTGCCATGACAAATAAAAATAACTTATCTGAGTATGTGACATAGTTCATCCCATCTCGCCATCCCTACGCGTTTCGCCCCTTCCCAGTATAGGGGCTCATCAGGGGATAAATTAGGGTGTAGCAACAGTGGCTCAGGAAATGGATAACGGCGTGCGGAGGCAAGCACGCTATACTTAATAGCTCAAAGTACCTTAATGCTCAGAGGCAGCTGTCATCTCTGCATATTGAGTGGCAGGATTCAGGATATCGGCGCCGCTCTTAGATATTTGGCGTGCGCTCGTAGTACAGCGTGGGGCCTGATCCCTCCCCACCATCACATGACCATCCCGAATAGAATGCGCGTCACCCACGTGGACATGCGCAGTGTTCACATCCCGCACTCATTATATGTACTACAGGATTCACCTTTACTTGGATTTCGGACGGTCCCAGACGGAGCGCCAGAACTTGTCATCGGTACACGAGGCGCTACATGAACCCGCCTCTTGTGCATGTCAGGGCTAGGTCCTGCCCCCTCATCACGTGCCTGCCTGCGCTCCTTGAGTAATGGAACGCAGATGCGTGTCAGCCAGTGCTGACATGCGCACTAGTGCTGGCTTAGTTGTTCACTTGCCAGTCTGTCAGCTCTATACAGATGCGCCTCGTGTGCACGTCAGGGCTAGCTCCCACCCCCTCATCACGTGCCTTACAGCGCTCCCAAACTAATGGGGCGCAGAGTAATGGAACAAACGCTCCCAGAGTGAAAAGACAAGCTATTTTTGACATAGTCACCAGCTTGTCAGCCTATCGGCCAGATGTTGTTACCGGGTCTCACAATGGTTAACTATTTCTAGGTCATATAATCGAGACTCATATTATCTGGTTCATATTTGCGGGACAGTAAATGACCAATTAGACCAAATTTATGCAGGTATAGTATAATTCTATAGTGCACCGAGCTATTTTTACCAAGCTAACGTATCATACGTCTCACATATATTGCCGCCATTCCATGTGCATGCCTCCGCACATACCACTATCGTGTTCTTTGTCTAGGGGCATCAATGCCCACACTCAGATGCCATCTGGCATCCATTGATGAAGGTACAACTGCAGGGAACAGAATAACCTACAATATCTTTAGACTTTCACAATCAGTCAAAAACAATGGACAAAAAGGGTTAACTACCAAAATTAACATCCTACACACGAGCAATCCTAAATGAAGCAGGTATATGTCAGTTGTTCATTGAGTCCACCAGGGCTCATACTCTCCATCCAAAAGATCCATCTACATTCTCGCTGGAGGATCTTGTTGTCCCAGTCGCCCTGTCTGATGGAGGGATACACTACCTCGATGATTTTAAACGAGACACTATCGACATCCCCATTATGCACAGAGTTGACATGTCTGGCCAACGGGGAATCCCGCCCATGTCTGATGTCTCCTAAGTGCTCGCCCATTCTGACCCGCAGTTGTCGCTTTGTTTTTCCTACGTAGTCCATCAGGCAAGAGCACGTACAGACATAGACGACACCCTCCGTTTTACAGTTCCCAAATTGTCTGTTTTTATATATCCTTTTTGTCACCGAGCTCTGGAACGTAGTGGATGGTGCAATATAGTTACAAAACCTACAGTGGCCACATCTAAATGTCCCCACAGATCTGTTCGCTAGCCATGTCTCTTTCATTTTTGGTGGATTATAGTGGCTATCAACCACCAAGTCTCTAATAGACCTGCCCTTCCTATAGGTGACAGACGGGTAAGGGAAAATCCATCTAATAAGATCTGGGTCTGTTCGCAAAATACCAATTAGCTCCCTTAATCCTAGCAAACAAATCAGAAAGCAAAGGTAAAGGATATTGAAACTTGACAGTGATTTTATTCAAGAGGCGATAATCTATACAGGGTCTCAAGGAACCATCTTTTTTAGCAACAAAAAAGAACCCCGCTCCCAACGGTGAAGAAGATGGTCGAATATGCCCTTTCTCCAAAGACTCCTTAATATAGCTCTGCATGGCGGTATGTTCAGGCACAGACAGGTTGAAAAGTCGACCCTTAGGAAACTTACAGCCTGGAATCAAGTCAATTGCACAATCACAGTCCCTGTGCGGTGGAAGGAAACTGGACTTGGGCTCATCGAATACATCCTGAAAATCAGACAAAAACTCTGGAATTTCAGAAGAGGAAGAAGAGGAGATTGACATCAAAGGAACATCATTATGAACCCCCTGACAACCCCAACTAGTCACAGAGATGGACTTCCAATCCAACACAGGATTATGTACCTGCAACCACGGAAAACCCAGCACGATAGCATCATGCAAGTTATGCAACACCAGAAATTGACAATCTTCCTGATGGGCTGGCGCCATGCGCATGGTCACCTGGGTTAGTAACTGGCTTAGTGATAGAAAGCAGAGGGTGGTTATAAATGGTATAGTCTCTAACTGGGTCGCTGTGACCAGTGGGGTACCGCAGGGGTCAGTATTGGGACCTGTTCTCTTCAACATATTCATTAATGATCTGGTAGAAGGTTTACACAGTAAAATATCGATATTTGCAGATGATACAAAACTATGTAAAGCAGTTAATACAAGAGAAGATAGTATTCTGCTACAGATGGATCTGGATAAGTTGGAAACTTGGGCTGAAAGGTGGCAGATGAGGTTTAACAATGATAAATGTAAGGTTATACACATGGGAAGAAGGAATCAATATCACCATTACACACTGAACGGGAAACCACTGGGTAAATCTGACAGGGAGAAGGACTTGGGGATCCTAGTTAATGATAAACTTACCTGGAGCAGCCAGTGCCAGGCAGCAGCTGCCAAGGCAAACAGGATCATGGGGTGCATTAAAAGAGGTCTGGATACACATGATGAGAGCATTATACTGCCTCTGTACAAATCCCTAGTTAGACCGCACATGGAGTACTGTGTCCAGTTTTGGGCACCGGTGCTCAGGAAGGATATAATGGAACTAGAGAGAGTACAAAGGAGGGCAACAAAATTAATAAAGGGGATGGGAGAACTACAATACCCAGATAGATTAGCGAAATTAGGATTATTTAGTCTAGAAAAAAGACGACTGAGGGGCGATCTAATAACCATGTATAAGTATATAAGGGGACAATACAAATATCTCGCTGAGGATCTGTTTATACCAAGGAAGGTGACGGGCACAAGGGGGCATTCTTTGCGTCTGGAGGAGAGAAGGTTTTTCCACCAACATAGAAGAGGATTCTTTACTGTTAGGGCAGTGAGAATCTGGAATTGCTTGCCTGAGGAGGTGGTGATGGCGAACTCAGTCGAGGGGTTCAAGAGAGGCCTGGATGTCTTCCTGGAGCAGAACAATATTGTATCATACAATTATTAGGTTCTGTAGAAGGACGTAGATCTGGGTATTTATTATGATGGAATATAGGCTGAACTGGATGGACAAATGTCTTTTTTCGGCCTTACTAACTATGTTACCTGTGCCCAAAATTGGGGCTTATTTTTAGCCAAGGGTGTAGCATCAATGTCCCTTAAAGAAATAAGGTTCTGCAAAGGCTGCAAGGGAAAACCACAACGCTTAGCAAACTCAAAGTCCATTAAATTCAAGGCGGCGCCTGAATCCACAAACGCCATGACAGAAAATGATGACAATGAGCAGATCAAGGACACAGATAACAAAAATTTAGGTTGTACAGTACTGATGGTAATTGAACTGGCGATCCTCTTTGTCCGCTTAGGGCAGACAGAAATGACATGAGAAGCGTCACCACAATAATAACACGACCTATTTTGACATCTGAAACCTTGTCTGTTGTGAATTCTGTTGTCAAGCTCCCTCCTGTGGTCATGAGTGGTACTTCGGCTGGTTCTGTCTATGAGCTTCCTCTGGTGGATGTGAGTGGGGCTGCGGCTTCTGGGTTTCCTTCCTCAGGTGACGAGGTTAAGTCGTTAGGTGCTGCTCTATTTAACTCCACCTAGTTCTTTGTTCCTGGCCTCCAGTCAATGTTCCAGTATTGGTCTTGCTTTCTCCTGGATCGGTTTTGTGGCCTGACTGCCCTGCATAAGCTAAGTTTTGCTTGTGTTACTTTTGTTTGCTATATTTTCTGTCCAGCTTGCTAGATTGGTTTTTCTTGCTTGCTGGAAGCTCTGAGACGCAGAGGGAGCACCTCCGTACCGTTAGTCGGTGCGGAGGGTCTTTTTGCCCCCTCTACGTGGTTTGTAGGTTTTTGTGCTGACCGCAAAGCTATCTTTCCTATCCTCGGTCTATTCAGTAAGTCAGGCCTCGCTTTGCTAAAGTCTATTTCATCTCTGTGTTTGTATTTTCATCTTAATTCACAGTCATTATATGTGGGGGGCTGCCTTTTCCTTTGGGGAATTTCTCTGAGGCAAGGTAGGCTTATTTTTCTACCTTCAGGGCTAGCTAGTTTCTCAGGCTGTGCCGAGTTGCATAGGGAGCGTTAGGCGCAATCCACGGCTACCTCTAGTGTGGTATGATAAGATTAGGGATTGCGGTCAGCAGAGTTCCCACGTCTCAGAGCTCGTCCTATGTTAGTAACTATCAGGTCACTTTGTGTGCTCTTAACCACTAGGTCCATTGTGGTTCTGAATCACCTGTTCATAACAGTACTGGAGGCCAAAAGTATTAATGCTTCTCAATAGAGGGAAAAGAGAAGTTCTGAGACCATTTTTTTCTCTGTACTGTGTTTTGTCTTTCTTTTCCCCTAGACATTTGGGTGGTTCAGGACACAGGTGTAGTGATGGACATTAAAGATCTGTCTTCTTGTGTGGATCATCTCACTGCAAGAGTACAAAATATTCAAGACTTTGTGGTTCAGAATTCTATGTTAGAGCCAAGAATTCCTATTCCTGATTTGTTTTCTGGAGATAGAGCTAAGTTTCTGAGTTTTAAGAATAATTGTAAACTGTTTCTGGCTTTGAAACCCCGCTCCTCTGGTGACCCAGTTCAACAAGTTAAGATCATTATTTCTTTATTACGTGGCGACCCTCAAGACTGGGCATTTTCCCTTGCGCCAGGAGATCCTGCATTATGTAATATTGATGCATTTTTTCTGGCGCTCGGATTGCTGTATGATGAACCTAATTCAGTGGATCAGGCAGAGAAAAATTTGCTGGCTCTGTCTCAGGGTCAGGATGAGGTAGAGATATATTGTCAGAAGTTTAGGAAGTGGTCTGTGCTCACTCAATGGAATGAATGTGCGCTGGCAGCAATTTTCAGAAAAGGTCTCTCTGAAGCCCTTAAGGATGTCATGGTGGGATTTCCTATGCCTGCTGGTCTGAGTGAGTCTATGTCTTTGGCCATTCAGATCGGTCGACGCTTGCATGAGCGTAAAACTGTGCACCATTTGGCGGTATTATCTGAGCATTGACCTGAGCCTTTGCAGTGCGATAGGACTTTGACCAGAGCTGAACGGCAAGAACACAGACGTCAGAATGGGCTGTGTTTTTACTGTGGTGATTCCACTCATGCTATCTCCGATTGTCCTAAACGCACTAAGCGGTTCGCTAGGTCTGCCACCATTGGTATGGTACAGTCGAAATTTCTTTTGTCCGTTACTTTGATCTGCTCTTTGTCATCCTATTCTGTCATGGCATTTGTGGATTCAGGCGCTGCCCTGAATTTGATGGACTTGGAGTATGTAGGCGCTGTGGGTTTTTCTTGGAGCCCTTGCAGTATCCTATTCCTTTGAGAGGAATTGATGCTACGCCTTTGGCCAAGAATAAGCCTCAGTACTGGACCCAGCTGACCATGTGCATGGCTCCTGCGCATCAGGAGGATATTCGCTTTTTGGTGTTGCATAATCTGCATGATGTGGTCGTGTTGGGGTTGCCATGGCTACAAGTCCATAACCCAGTATTGGATTGGAAATCAATGTCTGTGTCCAGCTGGGGTTGTCAGGGGGTACATGGTGATGTTCCTTTTCTGTCTATTTCATCATCCACCCCTTCTGAGGTCCCAGAGTTCTTGTCGGATTACCGGGATGTATTTGATGAGCCCATGTCCAGTGCCCTACCTCCGCATAGGGATTGTGATTGTGATATCGATTTGATTCCTGGTAGTAAGTTTCCTAAAGGTCGACTGTTTAATTTGTCTGTGCCTGAGCACGCCGCTATGCGGAGTTACGTAAAGGAATCCTTGGAGAAGGGTCATATTCGCCCGTCGTCGTCGCCATTGGGAGCAGGGTTCTTTTTTGTGGCCAAGAAGGATGGTTCGCTGAGACCTTGTATTGATTACCGCCTTCTAAATAAAATCACGGTCAAATTTCAGTACCCCTTGCCGCTGCTGTCTGATTTGTTTGCTCGGATTAAGGGGGCTAGTTGGTTCACCAAGATAGATCTTGTGCGTATTAAACAGGGCGATGAATGGAAAACAGCATTTAATACGCCCGAGGGCCATTTTGAGTACCTGGTTATGCCATTCGGGCTTTCTAATGCTCCATCAGTGTTTCACTCCTTTATGCATGACATCTTCCGAGAGTACCTGGATAAATTCCTGATTGTATACCCACACCTCCTCCCTCCCCCCTCATTTCTGCTGATGACTTCGCCTCTTTCTTTAAACAGAAGATCGATACAATCAGAGAAAGCTTTGGCCCACAGCGCCCACTGCCCCTCTTAGCTGCTCAACCCTGCTCCTCCAAAACCAGCTTCTCCACCATGACAGAAGATCAGCTCTCCACCCTCCTGTCAAGATCACACCTCACCACCTGCACGCTTGACCCGCTCCCATCCCACCTCATCCCTAACCTTTCCACGGTCTTCATCCCAACCCTAACACACCTCTTCAACCTCTCACTCACAACAGGTGTCTTTCCCTCATCCTTCAAGCATGCCAAGATCACACCCATCCTCAAAAAGCCCTCCCTCGACCCATCCTCTGTGTCTAGCTATCGCCCAATATCTCTTCTCCCTTATGCCTCCAAATTGCTGGAGCAACACGTCCATCTTGAACTGTCCTCCCACTTCTCCTCCTGCTCCCTCTTTGATCGGTTACAATCAGGCTTCCGTTCCCATCACTCAACTGAAACTGCCCTAACTAAAGTCACCAATGACCTACTAACTGCCAGGAGCAAGCGACACTACTCTGTCCTCCTTCTCCTGGACTTGTCTTCTGCCTTTGACACTGTAGACCACTCCCTTTTGCTACAAATCCTCTCATCCCTTGGCATCACAGACTTGGCCCTTTCCTGGATCTCGTCATATCTGACAGACCGAACATTCAGTGTCTCCCTCCCCCACACCACCTCCTCACTTCGCCCCTTGTCAGTCGGTGTTCCTCAAGGCTCTGTTCTAGGACCCCTACTCTTCTCCATCTACACTTTCGGCCTGGGACAGCTCATAGAATCCCACGGTATGCAGTACCATCTCTACGCTGACGACACGCAGATCTACCTCTCCGGACCTGACCTCTCCTCCTTGCTTACCAAAATCCCGCACTGTCTGTCTGCCATTTCAGCCTTCTTTTCTGCTCGCTTTCTACAACTGAACATGGACAAAACAGAATTCATCATCTTTCCCCCATCTCACTCTACCCCTCCACCAGACCTATCCATCAATGTCAATGGCTGCTCACTATCCCCAGTCCCACACGCCCGGTGCCTCGGGGTGATCCTCGACTCTGCCCTCTCTTTCAAGCCACATATCCAAGCCCTTGCCTCCTCCTGTCATCTCAAACTCAAAAATATTTCCCGGATCCGTGCTTTCCTTGACCGCAACACTGCAAAAACGCTAGTGCATGCCCTTATCATCTCCCGCCTCGACTACTGCAACCTCCTACTCTCTGGACTCCCCTCTAGCACTCTGGCACCGCTCCAATCCATCCTACACTCTGCTGCCCGACTAATCCACCTGTCCCCCCGCTATTCCCCAGCCTCTCCCCTGTGTCAAGCCCTTCACTGGCTTCCTATCGCCCAGAGACTCCAGTTCAAAACCCTCACACTGACATACAGAGCCATCCACAACCTGTCTCCTCCATACATCTGTGACATGGTCTCCCGGTACCTACCTACACGCGACCTCCGATCCTCCCAAGACCTCCTTCTCTACTCCCCTCTCATCTCTTCTTCCCATAACCGCATCCAAGACTTCTCCCGTGCTTCCCCCATACTCTGGAACTCTCTACCCCAACACATCAGACTTGCGCCTACCATAGAAACCTTCAAAAAGAACCTGAAGACTCATCTCTTCCGACAAGCCTACAGCCTGCAGTGATCCTCAACCTACTGAACAGCCACACAGCCAGCTCTTCCCTCTCCTAGTGTATCCTCACCCACCCCCTGCAGACTGTGAGCCCTCGCGGGCAGGGTCCTCCCTCCTTATGTACTCGTGTGCCTTGTTATCTGCTCATGTTTAATGTATTTGTCTATATTTGCCCCGTATTCACATGTAAAGCGCCATGGAATAAATGGCGCTATAAAAATGTATAATAATAATAATAATAATTGTATACTTGGATGATATTTTGGTCTTCTCAGTTGATTGGGAGTCTCACGTGAAGCAGGTCAGAATGGTGTTCCAGGTTCTGCGTGCGAATTCTTTGTTTGTGAAGGGGTCAAAGTGTTTCTTTGGTGTTCAGAAGGTTTCATTTTTGGGGTTCATTTTTTCCCCTTCTACTATCGAGATGGACCCTGTTAAAGTTCAGGCCATTTATGATTGGACTCAGCCGACATCTCTGAAGAGTCTGCAAAAGTTCCTGGGCTTTGCTAATTTTTATCGTCGCTTCATCAATAATTTTTCTAGTATTGCTAAACCGTTGACTGAGTTAACCAAGAAGGGTGCTGATGTGGTCAATTGGTCTTCTGCTGCTGTGGAAGCTTTACAAGAGTTGAAGCGTCGTTTTTCTTCTGCCCCTGTGTTGTGCCAACCAGATGTTTCGCTTCCGTTCCAGGTCGAGGTTGATGCTTCTGAGATTGGAGCAGGGGCTGTTTTGTCGCAAAGAAGTTCTGATGGCTCGGTGATGAAACCATGCGCCTTCTTTTCCAGGAAGTTTTCGCCTGCTGAGCGTAATTATGATGTTGGCAATCGAGAGTTGCTGGCCATGAAGTAGGCATTCGAGGAGTGGCGTCATTGGCTTGAAGGAGCTAAGCATCGCGTGGTGGTCTTGACTGATCACAAGAACTTGACTTATCTCGGGTCTGCCAAACGGTTGAATCCTAGACAGGCTCGTTGGTCGCTGTTTTTCTCCCGTTTTGACTTTGTGGTTTCGTACCTTCCGGGCTCTAAAAATGTGAAGGCGGATGCCCTGTCTAGGAGTTTTGTGCCCGACTCTCCGGGTTTGTCTGAGCCGGCGGGTATTCTCAAGGAGGGGGTAATTTTGTCTGCCATCTCCCCTGATTTGCGGCGGGTGCTGCAAAAATTTCAGGCTAATAGACCTGACCGTTGCCCAGCGGAGAAACTGTTTGTCCCTGATAAATGGACGAGTAGAGTTATCTCTGAGGTTCATTGTTCGGTGTTGGCTGATCATCCTGGAATCTTTGGTACCAGAGATTTGGTGGCTAGATCCTTTGGGTGGCCATCTCTGTCGCGGGATGTGCGTTCGTTTGTGCAGTCCTGTGGGATTTGTGCTCGGGCTAAGCCCTGCTGTTCTCGTGCCAGTGGGTTGCTTTTGCCCTTGCCAGTCCCGAAGAGGCCCTGGACACATATCTCTATGGATTTTATTTCGGATCTCCCCGTCTCTCAGAAAATGTCGGTCATTTGAGTTGTTTGTGATCGCTTCTCTAAGATGGTCCATTTGGTACCCTTGTCTAAATTGCCTTCCTCCTCTGATTTGGTGCCATTGTTCTTCCAGCATGTGGTTCGTTTACATGGTATTCCGGAGAACATCGTTTCTGACAGAGGTTCCCAGTTTGTTTCGAGGTTTTGGCGAGCCTTTTGTGCTAGGATGGGCATTGATTTGTCTTTTTCCTCGGCTTTCCATCCTCAGACAAATGGCCAGACTGAACGAACCAATCAGACCTTGGAAACATATCTGAGATGTTTTGTTTCTGCCGATCAGGATGATTGGGTGTCCTTTTTGCCTTTGGCTGAGTTCGCCCTTAATAATCGGGCCAGCTCGGCTACTTTGGTTTCGCCGTTTTTCTGCAATTCTGGTTTCCATCCTCGTTTCTCTTCAGGGCAGGTTGAGTCTTCTGACTGTCCTGGTGTGGATACTGTGGTGGATAGGTTGCAGCAGATTTGGACTCATGTGGTGGACAATTTGACATTGTCTCAGGAGAAGGCTCAACGTTTTGCTAACCGCAGGCGCTGTGTGGGTCCCCGACTTCGTGTTGGGGATTTGGTTTGGTTGTCATCTCCTTATATTCCTATGAAAGTTTCCTCTCCTAAGTTTAAGCCTCGTTTTATTGGTCCGTATAGGATTTCTGAGGTTCTTAATCCTGTGTCTTTTCGTTTGACCCTTCCAGCTTCTTTTTCCATCCATAACGTATTCCATAGGTCATTGTTGCAGAGATACGTGGCACCTGTGGTTCCATCCGTTGATCCTCCTGCCCCGGTTTTGGTTGAGGGAGAGTTGGAGTATATAGTGGAGAAGATTTTGGATTCTCGTATTTCGAGACGGAAACTCCAGTACCTGGTTAAGTGGAAGGGTTATGGTCAGGAAGATAATTCCTGGGTCTTTGCCTCTGATGTTCATGCTGCCGATCTGGTTCATGCCTTTCATTTGGCTCATCCTGGTCGGCCTGGGGGCTCTGGTGAGGGTTCGGTGACCCCTCCTCAAGGGGGGGGTACTGTTGTGAATTCTGTGGTCAAGCTCCCTCCTGTGGTCATGAGTGGTACTTCGGCTGGTTCTGTCTATGAGCTTCCTCTGGTGGATGTGAGTGGGGCTGCGGCTTCTGGGTTTCCTTCCTCAGGTGACGAGGTTAAGTCGTTAGGTGCTGCTCTATTTAACTCCACCTAGTTCTTTGTTCCTGGCCTCCAGTCAATGTTCCAGTATTGGTCTTGCTTTCTCCTGGATCGTTCTTGTGGCCTGACTGCCCTGCATAAGCTAAGTTTTGCTTGTGTTACTTTTGTTTGCTATATTTTCTGTCCAGCTTGCTAGATTGGTTTTTCTTGCTTGCTGGAAGCTCTGAGACGCAGAGGGAGCACCTCCGTACCGTTAGTCGGTGCGGAGGGTCTTTTTGCCCCCTCTGTGTGGTTGTTTGTAGGTTTTTGTGCTGACCGCAAAGCTATCTTTCCTATCCTCGGTCTATTCAGTAAGTCGGGCCTCGCTTTGCTAAAGTCTATTTCATCTCTGTGTTTGTATTTTCATCTTAATTCACAGTCATTATATGTGGGGGGCTGCCTTTTCCTTTGGGGAATTTCTCTGAGGCAAGGTAGGCTTATTTTTCTATCTTCAGGGCTAGCTAGTTTCTCAGGCTGTGCCGAGTTGCATAGGGAGCGTTAGGCGCAATCCACGGCTACCTCTAGTGTGGTATGATAGGATTAGGGATTGCGGTCAGCAGAGTTCCCACGTCTCAGAGCTCGTCCTATGTTAGTAACTATCAGGTCACTTTGTGTGCTCTTAACCACTAGGTCCATTGTGGTTCTGAATCACCTGTTCATAACACTTGTCGTTCCGTTCTAGACAGAATCCTATCACACTGCTTAGGCTCAGGAATTTGCTCTGAGGATAACGCCACAGCGTGCACAGTTCTGCGCTCCCGCAAGCGCCGGTCAATCTGAATGGCCAGAGACATAGAATCACTCAGACCGGAAGGCGTGGGAATCCTCACCATAACATCCTTAACGGATTCAGAAAGACCCTTTCTGAAAATTGCTGCCAAAGCATCATTATTCCATTTAGTCAACACAGACCATTTTCTGAATTTCTGACAATACAATTCTGCCGCCTCTTGACCCTGAGACAGGGCCAACAAGGTTTTCTCAGCTTGATCCACAGAATTAGGTTCATCATATAATAATCCCAAAGCCTGAAAAAAGGAGTCTACATTAAGCAAAGCCGGATTCCCAGATTCCAGGGAAAATGCCCAATCCTGCGGATCGCCACGCAGCATGGAAATGATGATTTTAACCTGCTGAGTGGAATCACTGGAGGACTGAGGTCTCAAAGCAAAAAACAGTTTACAGTTGTTTTTAAAACTCAAAAATTTGGACCTGTCACAAAAAAACAAATCAGGAGTAGGAATCTTCGGTTCTAAAACAGGAGTCTGAACAGTATAATCAGAAATACCCTGCACCCTAGCAGCAAGCTGGTCTACACGAGAAGCTAAGTCCTGAACATTCATGCTTGCACAAGGCTCCTCAGCCACCCAGATATTAAGAGGGAAGAGAACACAAAACAGACTGGAGAAAAAAATGGCTCAAGACCTTTCTTCCCTTCTTCTGAGATGCATTTAACTCATTGTTGGCCAGTTGTACTGTTATGATCCGGTGACCTTGGAGCAGCATGAGAACATTCACTGGAGAAGATGGTCACTATACTGACCGCAATCCTGAACTTAACATCGCAACTAGAAGTAGCCGTGGAGTGTACCTAACAATCCTAGACACCTCGTCACAGCCGGAGGACTATATACCCCTAAAGATGGAAATAGGAATACTATCTTGCCTTAGAGCAGATCCCCAAAGAATAGACAGCCCCCCACAAATATTGGTGGTGAGTCGGAGAGGAAAAAACATACACAGGCAGAAAAACAGGATTTAGCACAGGAGGCCACTCTAGCTAAATAGGACAGGATAGGACAGAGTTCTGTGCGGTCAGTATTAAAACCCTTCAAAAATATCCACAGCAGAATATACAAAAACTTCCTACATCTAACTAAAGATGTAGGAGCGTAAATCTGCAACTCCAGCGAATCCTACAATCAGAGCAGGAATACAAACAAAAACAAGCACACAGCAGTGTGCCACAGACACAAAAAACCAAACACTTATCTTTGCTGAATTTAACAGCAAGCAGGAGAAGCCAGAAAGTGATCCAACACTTCACAAGGAACATTGACAACTGGCAAGGGCTAATGAATCCTGCACACCTAAATATCCCAGTCAGCATTGCAATCAGCAGATACACCTGGCCAGGACTGCGACTCAGAGACAACTGCATTCCAACCTACTACCACTGGAGGGAGCCCAAGAGCAGAATTCACAACAGGAAGGACAGCATCCAAAAAGGAAAACCACCTATGCAAAAACATGGTATCCATCCACAGATAGCTGGGATGGGAGCAGTGTTCTGGATCACTGCCTTGAGAAACACTTGATGGTGTCTCCGTGGTGTTGGATGTTTTGATCTCCCCGAGGTCATTCATCCTTATGTTTATAGTCCTTTTACTAGGCACTGCTCCTAATAGCCAGGTTCCTACTCCACACTGATGAGGGGCAAATACCCCGAAACAGCTGTCTGTGGATGGATACCATGTTTTGGCGTAGGTGGTTTTCCTTTTTGGATGCTGCCCTTCCCGTGGTTGTTCTTTCCCGGTGAAAGACCTGGCTATTTATTGCTTGCGTTAAGAAACACGTGATGGTGTCTCTGCGGCTTTTCTACATGCATTTGCATATTTCCCATAAGGGATGGGAGCAGTGTTCTGGATCACTGCATTGAGAAACACGTGATGGTGTCTCCGCGGTGTTGGATGTTTTGATCTCCCCAAGGTCGTTCATCCTTATGGTTACAGTTCATCTTAGCATCGTAGGATCATCGTCCTCTCCAATTGTGGTTGTCAGTTTAGATACTGCAATCATAGTTGTCAGTGATGGATGCTGCAGTCGTGGTTGCTAGTGGTGACATGAATTGTTATTGACACAGTCTATTATTACTCAGAAATCATAACTTTGTTACCTTGTGGAACTTCTGGATAGCTGCTTTTTCTTCTTGCAACTTTTAAGAATCAATTGAATTTAGAAATATGAAAAGTCTTTATTAATGTAACTCCAGTATCTTGATTGAAGTCTTCATTCCCTAATTCTATACCAAATATGGTAATTTTCCTAACCTATAATATCACAGCATACCATAGCAATCAATAATATCCAAATAATTATTATCAGAATATTAATATGGAATTCATTTTTGGAAAAATAAAATAATAAATGCTAATACATTATTAACCATATTCTTCATGTGATAGAACATTTTTTATGTTATAGGTGTAATTTCTTTTTGAACCCATAGATGTCAGTGTGTTTTTTATGTAACAAGTGTTTCCATCTTTATTACTAAAACTTAATTAATAAACTATATTTATTAGACCAATAATATGTAAGAATGTATAGCCATGAACCAAAATAAGAATATATATATATATAAATAAATGAATGAGTGAAAGAATTGCTGTACTCAGAATTGAAACTTTTCTCCTTATAATAAAACCATATAATCACTGTATTTAATGAAGCAATATTCTTGTACTAGACATTACTTTATTAAATATTGATGCTTTCTTCCTGAGATAAAAAATAAAAATTAAGAATAAAAATGAAATAAGAATAAAAATTAAAAATGGAAAATAAAAATTAGAATAAAAATAAGGCCTTTATATGTTGATGATAAATGCAGAGGTTATGTCTCAATAACACATTCCCTTTAATATTTCTATTATCTAGATGTTTTTTCATATTTGTCATAAACTTGGATTACCAAAATATTGAAATTATGTAACTTTGCATGTAATACCCTTCATTAGAGTAAAAAAAAAGATTTTTTATAATTCTTCATCTTATTATACCCAATAGTACCTTATTAATATTTATTCTGTATTAAAATGTGTGAACAAGCGGTATTGATGAAATGTGATGATGTAATCAGGATCAAAAACACATTTCCCCCTTAATATCACACATATAAATTCACCCTAAGTACCACATGCAAAAAAAATGAATACATGTGTATTAACTAGTGTTGAGCCACCTCCCTAGTGTTCGGGTTCGGTTCGGTTTGTTCAACAGGGACTTGTTCGATGAAATGTTCATCGAACGTTCGATGAACACCATTGAACCCCATTGAAACCAATGGCAGGCAAACACAAACACATACAAACACATGGAAAACACATAGAAAACACCTTAAAAGGTGTCCAAAAGCTGACAAACTGCTCAGAAGACACAACAAACACATGGAAAAGTCACAACTACATATAGTCATGCGAAAAGAAAAGAGGTGGAGGAGTAAAAGGAGGAGGAGACACAGATATAGGCATGTCATGCCCTTCTAAAATCAAGAAAGGCTGGAGTAAAAATCTAAACTCACTCTACCAACACCCAGACGTCTTGACAAAAAATATAAAAAAAGAAATATCTTTAGGTAGAATGGTCCATTCAGAACACTTTCCTTAGAAGACATAGTGGTACCCCATTGAAAAATGAACCCAATACATTCAGACTAATGCACCATTTGTCATATCCAAGGGGCAGGTCAGTGAACGACAACATCCACGCGGAACCAAGTACAGTACTATGTACTGTACCTCCTTTGACGAGGCAATCAGGCGGGTCAAGAAGTTGGTAAGGGGCACCCTAATGGCCAAAACAGACATTGAGGGGGCGTTCCGGTTACTACCTGTGCCTCCGAATAGTGTCCTCCCATTGGGCTGCTTCTGTGAAGGAGCATACTACATAGATCGCTGTTTGCCCATGGGGTGCTCCATATCCTGCTTACTATTTGAGGCGTTTAGTTGCTTCCTCGAATGTGTCGTCATGAATATTTGTAAGTAAGGACATATTATCCATTACCTCGACGACTTCTTATGCCTGGGCCCAAAAGATTCGCCACAGTGTGAAAACACCCGGTAGTCTACCTGTGAGAAGGAGAAAGCTGGAGGGAGAGTGGACACCCCAGAGCCGAGGGGTTAGATTGAGAAAGAAAGAAGGTGGTGTAGCTTGCTTCATGGGTGGGGTGCTCTGCTGAGTAGCAGAAATTGCTACTAGGCCCAAAAGGATTTCCTGGGCCAAATGCCGTTAAAAAATACTACTTAGGCAAACAGGCGGTGTAGCTTGCTTCATGAGTGGGGTACGCTGCTGTGTAGCACTAAATTCTACTAGGCCCAGAAGGATTTCCTGGGCTAGATGCCTTTAAAAAATAGTAGTTAGGTAAACAGGCGGTGTAGCTTGCTTCATGGGTGGGGTACGCTGCTGAGTAGCACCAAATTCTACTAGGCCCAAAAGGATTTCCTGGGCCAGATGCCGTTAAAAAATAGTACTTAGGTAAACAGGTGGTGTAGCTTGCTTCATGGGTGGGGTACTGTGCTGAGTAGCACAAAATGCTATTAGGTACAAAACGATTTCCTGGGCTAGATGCAGTTAAAAATTAGTAATTAGATGAACAGGCGGTGTAGCTTGCTTCATGGGTGGGGTACGCTGCTGAGTAGCACTAAATTCTACTATGCCCAAAATGATTTCCTGGGCTATATGCCGTTACAAAATAGTAGTTAGGTAAACAGGTGGTGTAGCTTGCTTCATGGGTGAAGTACGGTGCTGAGTAGCACCAAATTCTACTAGGCCCAAAAGGATTTCCTGGGCTAGATGCCATTACAAAATAGTAGTTAGGTAAACAGGCGGTGTAGCTTGCTTCATGGGTGGGGTACGCTGCTGTGTAGCACCAAATGCTACTAGGCCCAAAAGGATTTCCTGGGCCAGATGCCGTTAAAAATAGTACTTAGGTAAACAGGCGGTGGGTGGCTGGGCTACTCTGCTGACCAGCAGACACTGAAGCTTTGGAGCAGACCTCTGAATCCCAGGCCATAATATGAGTAAACAACTCTGCAGACGACCCCACCCACCTGATATTGACGATGGCAACATCATGTAAAATTCATCAAGGGGACTAAATAAGAGTCTACATTTTTTCCAAAAATTCGGCCACAGACACCACTTAAGTGGCATCAATTTCAGTTTTTTAAAACGGTTGGTGAGGTGATTTTCAAAAATCATCAAGCTTTTAGTCTCCCCAAGATGACACGGGTAGAATAGTCCTTGTGGATCCAGGATTTGTTCATCTTGATGAACGTTAGTCTGTCTACATTGTCACTGGACAGCCGCGTGCGCTTATCTGTCAGCACACCACCAGCAGCGCTGATCACACGTTCAGAGAGAACACTGGCTGCGGGGCACGACAAGATCTCCAAGGTGTGAGTGGCGAGCTCAGGCCATTTTTCAAGATTGGAAGCCCAAAATGAGCAAGGGTCCAGTTCCACAGTCATGGCGTCGATGTTAACTTGGAGATACTCTTGTATCATCCTCTCTAGGCGTTGGCTGTGCGTCAGACTTCTTGTCTCCTGTGGCCTTGCAAAGGATGGTCTAAAAAAATCTTGAAACAATTGGAAAAAATTGCTGTTACCACCAGATACGATGTTACTGTTACAGTTTGAGTGATGACTCGATAGTCCCATGGTTGGCAAGTTAGAACTCAGAGAGTCACTATGTGCACCACTGGTGTTTTGTGGAAAAGCAGATGTTAGATTCTGTAACAGTCTCTGCTGATACTCCTGCATGCGTGAATCCCTTTCTATGGCAGGAATTATTTCGCCAAATTTGCCTTTGTACCGGGGATCTAAGAGTGTGGCAACCCAGTAGTCGGCATTACTTTGGATTCTGACAATCCGAGGGTCATGTTGCAGGTAGTGCAGCAAGAAGGCACTCATGTCTCTTGTGCATACAGGAGGACCAAGTCCTTGTTGTCTTGGTGGTGGCGAGGTGAGAATCATGCTTCCTTCGTCTGCCCTCTCCCCCCAACCTTGCACAACAGAAATTTGATCAAGGTCTCCCTCATCTGATGAGTCTTCCATGCCCAGCACCAGTTCGTCCTCCACTTCTTCCTCGCCTCCTGCACGTTCCTCAACAGTTTGGCTGCTACCATGCACCCTCGGTAATCCCTCTCCCCCAGCCTCAAATGCCAGCCGCCTTGGGGCTGCCAACCTTCTTGACCTTGGAGATATGATCCCTTCCGCATACGACTCCTCCTGTTCCTTCTCCTCCTCCTCCTCTTGTTCCACTACCTGACTCCAAACACTGTGTAAGGTGTGCTCCAGCATGTAAATCACCAGAATTGTCATGCTGATAATGGCATCGTCAGCACTAAACATCTTCGTTGCTATTTCAAAACTGTGCAGAAGGGTGCATAGGTCTCTGATCTGAGACCACTCCTGCAGTGTGATTTGCCCCACGTCTTGATCTCGTTGGCCCAGGCTATACGTCATAACGTATTGCACCCGGGCTCGTCAGTCCTGCCACAGTCGCTGCTACATGTGCAGAGTTGAATTCCACCATGTGGGCACATCGCATTTCAGCCGGTAAACTGGCAGGCCCAACGACTTCTGTAGAGATGCAAGTCGTCGAGCTGCGGGATGTAAATGGCGGAAGTGAGCACACAGCGACCGTGCCCTCTGCAGAAGCCCATCTAGTCCAGGATAGTGGGATAAAAATTGCTGGACAACCAGGTTCAAAACGTGAGCCATACAAGGCACGTGTGTGACATTGCCCCGGCGAAGGGCTGCACCCAGGTTTGCAACATTGTCGCACACAGCCTTCCCTGGCTGCAGGTTGAGTGGAGACCACCATTGATGGAACTCGGTCTCTAGAGCTGACCACAACTCCTCAGCTGTGTGACTCACATTTCCCAGACATTTCAACGCAAACACTGCCTGATGCCGTTGAGCCCTGGTGACAGCATAGTGAGGAGGTGTGCAGGATTCCTTCTGCACAGTTACAACGTGGATGGCATTACCAGACAGGCTTTGGGTGCAGGTGGAGGACCTTGAGGAGGCAGAGGCAGTGGAGTAACTTCTAGATACAGAGGATCGATGAGCAACTCGTGGTGATGGCAAGACTTGGACAGCAGCGCCTTCTCCTGATGTCGCCGTAGTAACGCCCCTGTCCATGTCTACTCGTCCAAGTGTCTGTGGTGGAATGCACCCTGTCACACACAGAGTTTCTCAAGGAAGTGGTGATGTGTGCAACATGCTAGTGTAGCGCAGGGACAGCTTTCTTTGAGAAGTAGTGGCAACTGGGCATCTGGTACTGGGGCACTGCGACGGACATAAGGTCTCGAAAATCCTCTGTGTCCACCCGGTGGAAAGGCAGCATTTCTGTAGCCAGCAGCTTGCAGATGGAGAAATTCAACCTCTTAGCTTTGTCATGGCTAGGAGGAAATGGTCTTTTACTTGTCCACATCTGAGGGACTGAGGGCTGGCTGCCGTGCTTAGACGGAGTTGAGTAGGGTGTCCCCGGCAAACTGCTGGTCTGTGAGGAAGGTGCAGGTGGAGATGTTATGTTGCCTTGATCAAAATGTGGTGTCGATGTCGGAAAGCACTCAACACCAGCAGGTGCTTCCACTTGCAAATGTCCTGACGACCTGCCAATCACACTGGCTGTTGCGGGTAAAGAGGTGGAAGGTCTGCATCCAAAACCATGTGCGACTGCTGTCCCCATAGTCACAGAGGATGAAGAGGACGCGGATGCACTTGATGGGGCAAACGGTGGTTGACCCGGCCCACTAGGCCGCATTGTTGATTTTGTTGACAAATCTTACAGACAACATGAGTTGGGTCATCCTTTGCGATGTCAAAAAATGCCCAGGCTATGCAAGGCTTATAGACCGTGCAACTTGAAGAGCCACCACGACTTCTGGTCTGAGGGGGTTGAGGATGCAGTTGTTGACGTGCTTCCAGTACTCCGTCTCTGTCCAGAAAGGCACACCGTTACCTCATCATCAGACTCATCACTAGCATCCTCCACCTCCTCTGCTGACCTCATGGACTGGCGGACTGGGGGTTGACAGTAAGTGGGGTCTACAACCTCGTCATCATCATCATCCTGTGTGTTCTCACACCCTTCGTCCTCAAAGATAACCTCTTCCTGCCCCGACCGAAAAATCAAGTTTCCGTTCCAATCAGGTATCCAGGTCTCATCATCATCTTCCTCATTGTCTCCACCAAAAGGAGTTACAGTTTGGGAACGAGGGTCTACATTATGCTCAGAACCTTCTTCATCTGGGCCTGGATCCGACTCACAAAAATTCTGGGCATCAGTGCAGATCATTTCCTCATCTGGATTCACAGAAGCTCTGGAGCAGACCTCTGATTCCCAGGCTATAGTATGCGTAAACAGCTCTACAGACTCAACCATGTGTGTTACCCCATGCTCAGACGAGCAGCTGGAGACTTGGGAGCTGTGAGGAAGCAAGTGTGATCGGGGTGACAACTCTGAAGACTGGAGTAGTTGTGATGTTGAAGTTGACATGGAGGAGAGCCCACTTGAACGAGCACTTGATATCCGTTTAAGCACCTGCTGTTTTTGTGCCTCATCTGGAATTTTTGGCAATGCATGTAGCGATGGTCGTAAGCAAGGGATCATATCAGATTGTCCACGAAAAGAAGTAGACATCTTTGGCTGGAAGATGGTCGTTCTTCTGCAGATGTTACTGTTGCTTTACCACCTACCCCATGGACACAACCTTTTTTCCCTTTCCAACATGCCTATTCCCCTTTCCACCAGCAGCAGGCCTTTTGCCACTCATTTTAGTGCTTAACTAATTGGAAACTCTGTATCTGTAGTTGTTTGCACAACAACCGATGGATGAAAACTGAGGAGAACTGAGTGGCCAAACTGTGGTACTAGGCCCAAAACTATTAACTGGAATAGATGCAATGAAAATCGAGATACACAGGCGGTGTAGTTAGTTTCACAGGCGGGCTACTCTGCTGACGTGCAGACACTGCTCCTAGGCCCTAAACTATTAACTGGATTAGATGCAGTGAAAATTGAGATACACAGGCGGTGTAGTTAGTTTCACAGGCGGGCTACTCTGCTGACGTGCAGACACTGCTCCTAGGCCTAAAACTATTAACTGGATTAGATGCAGTGAAAATAGAGATACACAGGCGGCATAGTTTGTTTCACAGGCGGGCTACTCTGCTGACGTGCAGACACTACTCCTAGGCCCTAAACTATTAACTGGATTAGATGCAGTGAAAATAGAGATGCACAGGCGGTATAGTTTGTTTCACAGGCGGGCTACTCTGCTGACATGCAGAGACTGCTCCTAGGCCCTAAACTATTAACTGGATTAGATGCAGTGAAAATTGAGATACACAGGCGGTGTAGATAGTTTCACAAGCGGGCTACTCTGCTGACGTGCAGACACTGCTCCTAGGCCCTAAACTATTAACTGGATTAGATGCAGTGAAAATTGAGATACACAGGCGGTATAGTTTGTTTCACAGGCGGGCTACTCTGCTGACATACAGACACTGCTCTTACGCCCTAAACTATTAACTGGATTAGATGCAGTGAAAATTGAGATACACAGGCGGCATAGTTTGTTTCACAGGCGGGCTACTCTGCTGACGTGCAGACACTACTCCTAGGCCCTAAACTATTAACTGGATTAGATGCAGTGAAAATAGAGATGCACAGGCGGTATAGTTTGTTTCACAGGTGGGCTACTCTGCTGACGTGCAGAGACTGCTCCTAGGCCCTAAACTATTAACTGGATTAGATGCAGTGAAAATAGAGATACACAGGCGATGTAGTTAGTTTCACAGGTGGGCTACTCTGCTGACGTGCAGACACTGCTCCTAGGCCCTAAACTATTAACTGGATTAGATGCAGTGAAAATCGAGATACACAGGCGGTGTAGTTAGTTTCACAGGCGGGCTACTCTGCTGACGTGCAGACACTGCTCCTTGGCCCTAAACTATTAACTGGATTAGATGCAGTGAAAATCGAGATACACAGGCGATGTAGTTAGTTTCACAGGTGGGCTACTCTGCTGACGTGCAGACACTGCTCCTAGGCCCTAAACTATTAACTGGATTAGATGCAGTAAAAATTAAGATACACAGGCGGTGTAGCTAGCTTTACAGGCGGGCTACTCAGATGACTATCAGACAATGCTTCTAGCCCAAAAGAATTGACTGAGCTAGATTACACCAAATGCTGTGACAAACACTTGCACAGCACTGGCACAGACCTGCCTGGCAAACAGTGCTATGAACTGCTGTAAACTACCCTGAAAAGGGCTGATATTACAACTAGTCCCGACTCCTCCCGACTCCCTAAACCTATCTCTCTGACAATTCGCTCCAAAAAAACACTCTTAGTCTGTATAGCGCCCAAGGCAGCAGCGGTGCCGTCTAACACTAAGCTGCAGCAGTGAGGAAATGGTGGCGACGGGGCAAATGGCTGGTTCTTATAGGGCAAGGACATGTGACATACACAGCCAATGACACATGCCCTTGCTTGTGTGCATCACATGCACATTGCTGTGTGTGTGTGCACTGCTGATAGGCTGAGAGACTGCACTGCCCCACTGTAAATGCGGGAAAGGAAAAAAAAATTGAGATCAGCGTTATTTCAGCACAGATCTATCCCCCGCCAACTATACACTGAAACAGTCTATTAACAATGATAAACAGTTTTAATGTGCAAATCAAGCTAGGCTTTTGGTGAACGAACAGTTATCAAACAGAAACTAGAACAGCCGAATTTTAAGCAAATTGTTCAGGCTCGTCGAACGACTCGAACACCGCCCCAAACAGCTCGAATTTGAAATTGGCGAACAGTTCGACTTGAACACCGCTCATCTCTAGTATTAACCCAAATTATTGTATCCTAATTATCAATGCGTATTGTAAACTATTACATTTAATATTTCTTTGAATATTCCCCAAACACACATTACCTAACACTTTGTAAACCATTTTATGGATAGAAGGACTCCTAAGAACTTGGCCTTTGACTTGTAAAGGCTGAGGGGCTTCTCAAAAGTTCTTCTTACTGAGATTACCAGTTTTAAACTGAAACAGGGTTGTATGGTATCCTTATTATTAGCCCACAGTTCAGATGTCACCTGTTGTGGCATATTATGCCATGCAGTAAAGATATATTTATTACCATGCAATGAAAAAAATCTGCATTATTTTACAGAAATGTTAATCACACAAAACTAATTTAGCATATATTATTTCTTTTAAGTGTTAAATATATAAAAGCATGCAATTATTATAACTTCCTGTGTAAATAAAGACATAAATCCATGTAAGAGGGTTTTGATCAACTCCTGCTTTGAAATGAAAATTCTAAGGAAATATAAAAGATAAAGGTTAATTTCATATTCATTCAGAAACAAAATAATTTAAATATCTTATACATATGTGTATATTTAAAATATGTATTTAATGTAGTTCTAAATATTTCTGGAGTAAATTTTAATTATTTCACTATGCATATAAAAATACATTCTCTACTTATACAAATATGCTATTTACTGTATACTGTTTAAAATTATTCTAAATAACAAAATAATACATTGTATAACACATTTACACAACATATAATATAATTACATTTTAGCCAATTCCTAAACCAAATCTTATCTCTGTCGATAATGTCTTTAAAAACTCTATATGAAATTGTAATTTTTAGACTTATAGACTCTTTGAAGAGCTCTGATAATGAAGTCTTCAGCTCACCTCCCATGCTCACCTGTTTCTGTCTGTCAATTTCCGCCATCTTTACAGAGCGATCTTAACCTTCACCTTTTAACCCTTTCAGTGCAACTTCTTTAGTGGACTCTTGGATCTTTTGGTAGGGCTTATAGCAAATATGTAATTTTCTTCATACTTCATAGATTTGATTTTGGGGATAACTCAGTTTTGGAGATTTTGATTTTGGCTTTTGGTAAAATTTTGCCCTATTTGTTTTCAAAACTTAGTATGATTTATTTTCCTTTCAAGATTCTCATGTTTTCTAGAAAAATCAAGGGATTGCGCAGATTCAAACAATTTGTTTTCAAAACATTTTATCATTGATTGTGTATTGACATTTTTAATGACCGTTTTGCACAACCTTTCAAATATGGACAAAATATGGTAAAAGTACATTCTTTCTGGCCAATCCTTAATTTTAGAAGAATATCAATATCTGGATCATTTTCTTTTAATCCACAGAATATCAGAATTCTTAATCTTTCTATATCGGTTAATTCTTCGTGGAACTCATCATCATTTTGAATTTTCAATAATAACCTTCTGGAAAAAGTTGCAGGAAGTCACATTTTAAACATCTGATTTTTCTCCTCATTAGTCAAATCAAACTTATCAGCAAAACTCTGAAATATCTCTGAATTTCTGCACACATGGATTTTGTTATCATATGCAGGAATGATTGACAAGAACTTCCAGTACTTGTCAATCCATCTGGCACCTGTTAGTCCTCCCTCGTAGCTTCTGTATGATCCTTGTGACTTGAAGTGTTGTAGTGGAATTCCTGAAAACTTGCACAATTGACGTTTAGTGAAGCTCTTCTCTTCCCCCCTGTGCAAGAAGAAGGAAATCCACACAATAAGAGCACAAAAAAATCAGATCTGGCTGGGACAAATGTTAAATATGCTTATATCGCACATTTATTTAATCAGGACTCTTTACCAGATGGAATACTCTTAAAGAAAAATGTCATAATATTTTCATAAAAAATGAAGTGGTTTATTGGATTGTCCACGAAAAACCCCACATTGCAGCAAAACATAAAATAGGTGAAGTTGTTACAAAGAGATTGTCCATTTGAGATTCTGAATGGTAAATGGGGTCTCTTTGTCATGGAGTAGAAGTCATCATGGCTACCAGCTGTTCATTCCTTCTGTCAGTAGTCTGAAGTCCGTGGAGAGTGAAGGAGCAGATAGGAGGTGACAGCCCCCACCCTCCTGTGAGTCTCATTTATATGTCCCATGCAGCATGTGTGCTCTCTATATGGTGTTTGTAAAGAAGCTGCGGAGACACCATAACGTGTTTCTCGACGCAAGCAGTGAATAGCCAGGCCTTTCCCCGGGAAGGAACAACCATGGGAAGGGCAGCATCCTATGAAGGAAAGCCACCTATGCCAAGCATGGTATCCATCCACAGACAGCTGTTTCAGGGTTAGAAACAGCTGTCTGTGGATGGATAACATGCTTGGCATAGGTGGCTTTCCTTCATAGGATGCTGCCCTTCCCGTGGTTGTTCCTTCCCGGGGAAAGGCCTGGCTATTCACTGCTTGCGTCGAGAAACACGTGATGGTGTCTCCGCAGCTTCTTTACATGCATCTGCATATTTCCCATAAGGGATGGGGGCAGTGTTCTGGAATCACTGCGTTGAGAAACACATGATGGTGTCTCCGCAGTGTTGGATGTTTTGGTCTCCCCGAGGCCAATCATCTGTGCCTTTATAGCCTTTTTACTAGGCACTGCTCCTAATAGCCAGATTCCTACTCCACACTGATGAGGGGCAAAAACCCTGAAACAGCTGTCTGTGGATGGATACCATGCTTGGCATAGGTGGCTTTCCTTCATAGGATGCTGCCCTTCCCGTGGTTGTTCCTTCCCGGGGAAAGGCCTGGCTATTCACTGCTTGCGTCGAGAAACACGTGATGGTGTCTCCGCAGCTTCTTTACATGCATCTGCATATTTCCCATAAGGGATGGGGGCAGTGTTCTGGAATCACTGCGTTGAGAAACACGTGATGGTGTCTCCGCAGTGTTGGATGTTTTGGTCTCCCCGAGGCCAATCATCTGTGCCTTTATAGCCTTTTTACTAGGCACTGCTCCTAATAGCCAGATTCCTACTGCACACTGATGAGGGGCAATAACCCTGAAACAGCTGTCTGTGGATGGATACCATGCTTGGCATAGGTGGCTTTCCTTCATAGGATGCTGCCCTTCCCGTGGTTGTTCCTTCCCGGGGAAAGGCCTGGCTATTCACTGCTTGCGTCGAGAAACACGTGATGGTGTCTCCGCAGCTTCTTTACATGCATCTGCATATTTCCCATAAGGGATGGGGGCAGTGTTCTGGAATCACTGCGTTGAGAAACACGTGATGGTGTCTCCGCAGTGTTGGATGTTTTGGTCTCCCCGACGCCAATCATCTGTGCCTTTATAGCCTTTTTACTAGGCACTGCTCCTAATAGCCAGATTCCTACTCCACACTGATGAGGGGCAAAAACCCTGAAACAGCTGTCTGTGGATGGATACCATGCTTGGCATAGGTGGCTTTCCTTCATAGGATGCTGCCCTTCCCGTGGTTGTTCCTTCCCGGGGAAAGGCCTGGCTATTCACTGCTTGCGTCGAGAAACACGTGATGGTGTCTCCGCAGCTTCTTTACATGCATCTGCATATTTCCCATAAGGGATGGGGGCAGTGTTCTGGAATCACTGCGTTGAGAAGCACGTGATGGTGTCTCCGCAATGTTGGATGTTTTGGTCTCCCCGAGGCCAATCATCTGTGCCTTTATACTCTATATGGTGTTAACTTATTCTCTGAGCTAAATATACAGGAATAGCTTTTGTAACGTCAGCGAAAGGCAATGTGCTCAGTACAGAATTGAGAATAAGATTAAGTCAAAAATTAATATTTCACAGCCTCCATTTCCATTTGTTACAGATTACTCTGGCCATGGAACCCGCTGGATCCCAGGCACCTTCAGCCATGGAGCTATGTCAAGAGGTTACCTGTCTGAGGAGTCAACAGGACAAGATCAGGACATTTCTGCACAACTTGTCAACTAGCATGGATACTCTGGTTTCTTTGACTGCACCCGTTTTTGCCACCGGCATCCAGGTATCTAGCTGCAAAGCAAGTAAAGGTCCTCGCCTATCGGCTCCCACCCACTTCTGTGGCAACCCCGTTCAATGTTGGGGGTTAATTAACCAGTGCACGCTGCACTTTGAACTCCTGGGGCATATGTTTGCTTCTGATCGGGCCAAGGTGGGCTTCATCATGTCTCACCTTGATGGAGAGGCCCTTGCCTGGCTGAATCCACTGTGGGAGAGAATGGATCCTCTGGTTACTAATGTTCAGTCTTTTCTAGAGGCATTCCACAGGACCTTTGAAGAACTTGGTCGTGCTACGTCGACAGCTTCGGCTCTTCTTTGACTACGCCAGTAGGCTCTTTCTGTTGCTTAGTATAAAGTGCAGTTCCTTACCCTTTCGTCTGAATTATCCTGGAACAATGAAGGCTACCTTCTGGGAAGTCTTTTCAGGAAGAATTAAGGGTGAGCTGGCGGGACCGGACGTGCCTACAACTCTGGATGATTTAGTTTCCTGGCAGTCCGGATTGACCTACGGTTTCAAGAACGATCCAAGGAGATCAAACGTGAAAAGGTTCCTACCACCCAGTTGCTAGTACTCCAAAATCAGCGACTTCCCCGACTTCGTTCCCCTCACCTATGGTTATGGAAGTAGATCGGGTAAGCTTGGGTAACCGCCACCTGGGGACGCGTCACCTGGAGGGGAGCTGTTTCTACTGTGGCAGTTCCGAGCATTTTATCCGCATCTGTCCAAAGAAGTCGGGAAACTCCAGTGCCTAGGGTCTGTAGCAGAGGCAGCCCTATGTATGGATCATCTCTCTCCACCACTGCAAGTAACAGTCTCCATGGTCTTTGGCAAGGTAACATTTTCAGAACTCTATCACCTGGATTCAGGAGCCGCTGGGAATCTCATTCAGCAGGCGGTTGTGGATCGTTATCAGATACCAGTCCAGCGCCTTCCAGAACCGTTGCAGGTGACATCCGTGGATGGCAAACCCCTGTCCAAGTCCATTTGGTTCCAGTCTGTGCCTGTGGAACTCCGGGTATGTTTAACACATTCAGAAAGAATCCGCTTTTATATGTTGCCACGTTCGTCTCACCCCTTGCTTTTAGGTCTACCCTGGCTCCGGATGCATGAACCAGTCTTAAATTGGAAGACGGGAGGTTCTGCGCTAGGGAGACTCCTGCTTGGATCGTGTATCATCCCTGTTTGACCTTTTCTTCTTCCCGTCCAGCCCACTGCCCTGCTGGGCCTACCCCCCTCTTACTGGGCCTTCGCTGATGTCTTCTGGAAAAAGGAGGCTGAGAAATTACCTCCGCATAGGTCGTATGATTGCCCGATTGATCTGCTCCCCGGAACATCTCCTCCTCGAGGGTGAATCTATCCTCTTTCTCAAGCAGAGACCCAGTCCATGTCTTATTACATTCAGGAGAACCTGCCCAGAGGATTTATCCCGAGGTCATCCTCGCGAGCAGGAGCAGGATTCTTATTTGTGAAGAAAAAGGATGGATCTCTACAGCTCTGTATCGATTACAGGGGGCTGAACCAGATTACGGTAAAGAACAGGTATCCGTTGCTTCTTATTTCAGAGTTGTTTGATCATCTTAGGGGGTCTAAAATCTTCAACAAACTGGAACTCAGAGGGGCCTACAACCTGATTCGTATTCGTAAAGGAGACGAGTGGAAAACCGCTTTTAACACCTGGGACGGACACTACGAATACCTGGTAACACCTGGGACGGACACTACGAATACCTGGTAATGCCGTTCAGCCTAAGTAATGCACCTGAAGTTTTTCAGGAATTCGTAAATGATATTTTCAGAGATCTGCTCTATTCGTGTGTTGTTTTTTTACCTGGACGATATCCTGATCTTCTCTGCAGATTTAGCCTCCCACCGGAGACAAGTATGTCTGGTCTTAGAAAGACTTAGGGAGAACAGACTTTATGCTAAATTTGAAAAGTTTTTCTTTGAACAATCTTCTCTGCCTCTCCTTGGTTATATAGTCTTGTCCACAGGGTTAAAGATGGATCCGGAGAAGGTATCCGCCATCCTTAAGTGGCCTCGCCCATCCGGTCTGAAAAACATACAACAGTTCTTGGGGTTCGCTAACTATTACCATTTATTTATCCCACACTTTTCCACATGAGTGCCACCCATCTCGGCCTTGACCCGGAAAGGCGCAAACGCCAAGGATTGGACTCCTGAGCCAAAGGAGGCTTTTGTTTCTCTAAAACAGGCCTTCTCCTCTGCACCCGTTCTTCATTGACCGGGTTCAGATAAGCAATTATTGCTAGAGGTAGACGCTTTTAACATAGGTGCTGGAGCAGTTCTCACCCAGAAGTCGACTACCAGTCAGATGGTCACCTGTGGTTTCTTCTCGAAGGTCTTTTCTACCTCAGAAAGAAACTATTCCGTGGGAGATCGAGAATTATTGGCAATCAAGCTAGCCCTGCAAGAGTGGCGACATCTCCTTGAGGGAGCGGCCCATCAGGTTGTCATCTTCACTGATCATAAGAACCTCGCTTATCTCCAATCCGCACAAAGGCTGAATCCTCGTCAGGCCCATTGGGCCTTGTTTTTTGCCCGATTTAATTTTATTCTTCATTTTCGTCCAGCTGATAGGAACGTTAAAGCCGATGCACTCTCTCGAGTGTTCCTGTCTCCCGATTTTGAGGAAGAACCGCAACACATCATTAAACCGTCCAGGTTTGTGCCTGTAGCCGCAGTTAATCTTGCTCGACTTCCCCCGGGAAAGACTCTAGTATCTGCTTCAAATCAGAGCCTTGTCCTCCGGTGGGGTCATTCTTCCAAGTTGGCCGGCCTTGCCGGTCAGAAAAAGACTCTGCAACTGTCATGCCTGTTATGATCCAGTGACTTTGGAGCTGCATGAGAACCTTCACTGGAGATGGTGGCCACTGTACTGACCGCAATCCTGAACTTAACACCGCAACTAGAAGTAGCCGTGGAGTGTACCTAACACACCTAGACACCTCGTCACAGCCTGAGGACTAATTACCTCTAAAGGTGGAAATAGGAATACTATCTTGCCTCAGAGAAAATCCCCAAAGGATAGACAGCCCCCCACAAATATTGGCGGTGAGTCGGAGAGGAAAACACATACACAGGCAGAAAACAGAATTTAGCACAGGAGGCCACACTAGCTAAATAGGACAGAATAGGACAGAGTTCTGTGCGGTCAGTAAAAAACCCTTCAAAACATCCACAGCAGAAATAACAAAAACTTCCTACATCTAACTAATAGATGTAGCAGCGTAAATCTGCAACTCCAGTGAATCCTACAATCAGAGCAGGAATAAAACTGAAACCAGCAAACAGCAGTGCCACAGATACAAAAAAACAAACACTTATCTTTGCTGAATTTGGCAGCAGGCAGGAGAAGCCAGAAAGTGATCCATCACTTCACAAGAAACATAGACAACTGGCAAGGGCTAAAGGATCCAGCACATCTAAATAACCCAGTCCGAATTGTAATCATCAGATACACCTGGCCAGGACTGTGACTCAGAGACAACTGCATTCCCACCTACAACCACCGGAGGGAACCCAAGAGCAGAATTCACAACAGTACCCCCCCCTTGAGGAGGGGTCACCGAACCCTCACCAGGGCCCTCAGGGCGATCAGGATGAGCCAGATGAAAGGCACGGACCAAATCAGCAGCATGGACATCAGAGGCAAAAACCCAAGAATTATCCTCCTGGCCATAACCCTTCCATTTGACCAGGTACTGAAGCTTCCGCCTCGAAAAATTGGAATACAAAATCTTCTCAACAACATATTCCAACTCCCCATCAACCAACACAGGGGCCGGAGGATCAACAGAGGGAACAACGGGCTCCACATATTTCCGCAACAAAGATCTATGGAAGACATTATGAATAGCAAAAGAGGCCGGAAGCGCCAGACGAAAAGACACCGGATTAATAATCTCAGAAATCCTGTAAGAACCAATAAACCGAGGCTTAAACTTAGGAGAAAAAACCTTCATAGGAACATGACGAGAGGACAACCAGACCAGATCCCCAACCCGAAGCCGGGAACCAACACACCGACGATGATTAGCAAAACGTTGAGCCTCCTCTTGAGCCAACACCAACTTGTCCACCACATGAGCCCAAATCTGCTGCAAGCTGTCCACCACAGAATCCACACCAGGACAGTCAGAAGGCTCAACCTGCCCAGAAGAAAAACGAGGATGAAAACCAAAATTACAAAATAAAGGCGAAACCAAGGTAGCAGAACTAGCCCGATTATTAAGGGCAAACTCGGCCAATGGCAGGAAAGCCACCCAATTATCCTGATCAGCAGACACAAAGCATCTCAAATAAGTCTCCAAGATCTGATTAGTGCGCTCGGTCTGGCCATTTGTCTGAGGATGAAACGCAAAAGAAAAAGACAAATCAATGCCCAGCTTAGCACAAAAGGCCCGCCAAAACCTAGAAACAAACTGGGAACCTCTGTCGGACACAATATTCTCCGGAATACCATGCAAACGAACCACATGCTGAAAAAACAACGGAACCAAATCTGAAGAGGAAAGCAATTTAGGCAAGGGCACCAAATGAACCATCTTAGAGAACCGGTCACAAACAACCCAGATAACAGACATCTTCTGGGAGACCGGAAGATCAGAAATAAAATCCATCGAAATATGCGTCCAGGGCCTCTCAGGAATAGGCAATGGCAAAAGCAACCCACTAGCATGAGAACAACAAGGCTTAGCCCGCGCACAAGTCCCACAGGACTGCACAAAAGAACGCACATCACTTGACAATGAAGGCCACCAAAAGGACCTACCAACCAAATCTCTGGTACCAAAAATGCCAGGATGACCAGCCAACACGGAACAGTGAACCTCAGAAATCACTCTACTAGTCCACCTGTCAGGAACCAACAATTTCCCCACAGGACAGCGGTCAGGTTTATCAGCTTGAAATTCCTGAAGAACCCATCGTAAATCAGGGGAAATGGCAGAAAGGACCACCCCTTCTTTCAGAATACCGACGGGCTCCAAGACCTCAGGAGAATCAGGCAAAAAACTCCTAGAGAGGGCATCAGCCTTAATATTTTTAGAACCCGGAAGGTACAAGACCACGAAATCAAAACGGGAAAAAAACAAGGACCATCGAGCCTGTCTAGGATTCAGCCGTCTAGCAGACTCGAGGTAAATCAAATTCTTATGATCGGTCAAGACCACAATACGGTGCTTAGCTCCTTCAAGCCAATATCGCCACTCCTCAAACGCCCACTTCATAGCCAACAACTCCCGATTGCCAACATCATAATTGCGTTCAGCAGGCGAAAATTTACGGGAAAAGAAGGCACACGGTTTCATTAAGGAACCAACAGGATCCCTCTGAGACAAAACGGCCCCTGCCCCAATCTCAGAAGTGTCAACCTCAACCTGAAACGGAAGAGAAACATCCGGTTGGCGCAACACAGGAGCAGAAGTAAATTGACGTTTAAGCTCCTGAAAGGCAGAGACAGCCGCAGAGGACCAACTAGCCACATCAGCACCTTTCTTCGTCAAATCTGTCAAGGGTTTAACCACGCTAGAAAAATTAGCAATGAAACGGCGATTAAAAATTTGCAAAACCCAAAAATTTCTGAAGGCTCTTCATGGATGTGGGCTGAATCCAACATGAATAGCCTGAACCTTAACCGGATCCATCTCTATAGACAAGGGAGAAAAAATGAAGCCCAAAAAAGAGACTTTCTGCACCCCAAAGAGACACTTAGACCCCTTCACAAACAGGGCATTGTCACGAAGGATCTGAAATACCATCCTGACCTGTTGCACATGAGACTCCCAGTCATCGGAAAAAATCAAAATATCGTCCAAATATACAATCAAGAATTTATCAAGATAAGACCGAAAAATATCATGCATAAAGGACTGAAAAACAGATGGAGCATTAGAGAGTCCGAATGGCATCACAAGGTATTCAAAATGGCCTTTGGGCGTGTCAAACGCAGTTTTCCATTCATCACCCTGCTTAATATGAACAAGATTATATGCCCCTCGAAGGTCAATCTTAGTAAACCAACTAGCTCCCTTAATCCTAGCAAACAAATCGGAAAGCAAAGGTAAAGGGTATTGAAACTTGACCGTGATTTTATTCAAGAGGCGATAATCTATACAGGGTCTCAAGGAACCATCTTTTTTAGCAACAAAAAAGAACCCCGCTCCCAACGGTGAAGAAGATGGTCGAATATGCCCTTTCTCCAAAGACTCTTTAATATAGCTCCGCATGGCGGTATGTTCAGGCACAGATAGGTTGAAAAGTCGACCCTTAGGAAACTTACAGCCTGGAATCAAGTCAATAGCACAATCACAATCCCTGTGCGGTGGAAGAAAACTGGACTTGGGCTCATCGAATACATCCTGAAAATCAGACAAAAACTCTGGAATCTCAGAAGGTGAAGAAGAGGAGATTGACATCAAAGGAACATCATTATGAACCCCCTGACAACCCCAACTAGTCACAGACATGGATTTCCAGTCCAACACAGGATTATCTACCTGCAACCACGGAAAACCCAGTACGACAACATCATGCAAGTTATGCAACACCAGAAATCGACAATCTTCCTGATGGGCTGGCGCCATGCGCATGGTTGCCTGTGTCCAAAACTGGGGCTTATTTTTAGCCAAGGGTGTAGCATCAATGCCCCTTAAAGGAATAGGGTTCTGCAAATGCTGCAAGGGAAAACCACAACACTTGGCAAATTCTAAATCCATTAAATTCAAGGCGGCGCCTGAATCCACAAACGCCATGACAGAAAATGATGACAATGAGCAGATCAAGGACACAGATAATAAAAATTTAGGTTGTACAGTACTGATGGTAATTGAACTGGCGATCCTCTTAGTCCGCTTAGGGCAGACAGAAAAGACATGAGAAGCATCGCTACAATAATAACACAACTTATTTTGACGTCTGAAACCTTGTCGTTCCATTCTAGACAGAAATCTATCACATTGCATAGGCTCAGGAATTTGCTCTGAAGATAACGCCACAGCGCGCACAGTTCTGCGCTCCCGCAGGCGTCGGTCAATCTGAATGGCCAGAGACATAGATTCACTCAGACCGGAAGGCGTGGGAAACCCCACCATAACATCTTTAAAGCGTCATTATTCCATTTAGTCAACATCGACCATTTTCTGAATTTCTGACAATACAATTCTGCCGCCTCTTGACCCTGAGACAGGGCCAACAAGGTCTAATCAGCTTGATCCACAGAATTAGGCTCATCATACAATAATCATGAAGCCTGAAAAAAGGAATCAATATTAAGCAAAGCCGGATTTCCAGATTCCAGAGAAAACGCCCACTCCTGCGGGTCGCCACGCAGCAGTGAAATAACGATTTTTACCTGCTGACTGGAATCACCAGAGGATCGAGGTCTCACGGCAAAAAAAAGTTTACAGTTGTTTTTGAAACTCAAAAATTTAGACCTGTCACTAGAAAATAAATCAGGAGTAGGAATCTTTGGTTCTAAAGCAGGAGTCTGAAAAATATACTCAGAAATACCTTGCACCTTAGCAGCAATCTGGTCTACAGGAGAAGCCAAATCCTGAACATTCATGCTTGCACCAGGCTCCTCAGTCACCCAGATATTAAGAGGGAGGAGAACACAAAATAGACTGGAGAAAAAAAAATGACTGAAGAGCTTCCTTCCCTTCTTCTGAGATGCATTTAACTCATTGTTGGCCAGTTGTACTGTTATGATCCGGTGACTTTGGAGCTGCATGAGAACTTTCACTGGAGATGGTGGCCACTGTACTGACCGCAATCCTGAACTTAACACTGCAACTAGAAGTAGCCGTGGAGTGTACCTAACACACCTAGACACCTCGTCACAGCCGGAGGACTAATTACCCCTAAAGATGGAAAGAGGAATACTATCTTGCCTCAGAGAAAATCCCCAAAGGATAGACAGCCCCCCACAAATATTGGCGGTGAGTCGGAGAGGAAAAAACATACACAGGCAGAAAACAGAATTTAGCACAGGAGGCCACACTAGCTAAATAGGACAGAATAGGACAGAGTTCTGTGCAGTCAGTAAAAAACCCTTCAAAACATCCACAGCAGAAATAACAAAAACTTCCTGCATCTAACTAATAGATGTAGGAGCGTAAATCTGCAACTCCAGTGAATCCAACAATCAGAGCTGGAATAAAACTGAAACCAGCACACAGCAGTGCCACAGATGCAAAAAACCAAACACTTATCTTTGCTGAATTTGGCAGCAGGCAGGAGAAGCCAGAAAGTGATCCATCACTTCACAAGAAACATAGACAACTGGCAAGGGCTAAAGGATCCAGCACATCTAAATAACCCAGTCCGAATTGTAATCATCAGATACACCTGGCCGGGACTGTGACTCAGAGACAACTGCATTTCCACCTACAACCAACGGAGGGAACCCAAGAGCAGAATTCACAACACATGCCCACAGCTGCAGGCCCAGTCTCCGCTGTGAAGGGAGACTAGCGCCTTTCATGCGATTAGCTGCTCCTCTCTCTGACGATTAGCTGCTCCTCTCTCTGCTAAGAATCTGCATCATCTTGGCAGGTCTCCTGGAATTGCTCTTAGGAGGCGTGCCCCGCTTCCTGAACATACTTAAAACAGCAGAGCACCTGTTCTCTATTAGGGCTCTCTGTGCTATGATGCTCTGTGCATAAAAGGCATCCTCCCCTTATGGGAGGTGCCTGGGCAATATGTTCATTCTGTTGTTCGTGGCCTTCTGCTCAGGCCACATTCTGCTGTGCTCTGCAAACTGAAGTTTATTACTTTTGTTTTTCTAATTCATCTTTCTCATCAGAATCCTCCGCTGGCAGTTCCCTATTCTGGATCCTTATGGACTCTCCGGTTTCCACTCCAGGCTGACTAAGCTGCTCCTCACGGAACCATCTAGATATCGCTGCTGGCTGGATCATCCTTTCCGGGACTGCACAGAGCTTCCAGGATTCTCTCCACTGACAGAGCCTGAATTCCATCGTCTTGTTAATACGGACTGTACGGGTCCTCCCTCTGCTCCGGGTACTGCTGCATTTAGGCCATCTGGTGTTGTGACAGGGGAATCCCTGTATATGGGTACACCTTGCTCGGTGCTCCACTACGTGGTTCAGTGTTGTGGTCCAGAGGGTTCTTCCCTCAGGCACCTCTTTCTGTTTGTTACAGCTTGCTTTTAATAAATACCTTTGCTTTTTGGAAACTCATTCTCCTGTTTCTTGTGTACCGGGTATACAGCTACCACTGCTCCATCAGTGGTCTAGTGAGTCCACTATACTTCCCCACGCCCTGTGGGCATAACTGTCCAGACCATGGACTCCGCTGTTTCCTGATACTCAGTCCAGAGAGAGATGGCTACTAGGGGTGAGCGACCTTGACTTTTTTAGAGTCGAGTCGGGTTTCGCAAAACCCGACTATCTCAATAGTCGGGTCGAGTGAAATCGGCCGATTATGACGTAAAGTCGGGATCGACCGAAACACGAAACCCAATGCAAGTCAATGGGGCAGCATAGTCGGCAGTGAGTGGGGGCCAGGAAAACACCTAGAGTGTCCATTTTAATGCCAAAACCATGCATTCTTCTTAATGAAGCTTGTCAATCTTAATTTCCCTTATAATAATAGTTAAGGTAAGGTAAGTATTTAAACTTTGTAAGTGCTGTGATCCTGAGCAAGCAGGGGGAGCCCACTCGTTGGCATTGGCACTGGCACAGGGCCCCTCAAAGTACGGCGGTGTGTTTGCACGGCGGGGGCGCCTCCCACCGGCAGCGACACTTTTGCGTACTATGAGGGGCCCTGTGCCAGTGACGTCGCCAACGAGTATTCCTCCCCCCACCTGATGAAGGAACCTGCACTTTCATCTGCACCTTCCTCTTTGTCCCCGTGTAAGGTGGTATGGTATGCGGGAAGAGGAACCTGACTTTCAGCAGGGTCACAATCTTGCTGTGTAGCGTGCACGGGGAATGTTGCGTTATGGGTCAATGTACCAGCAGACTCATCTATCACTGGCTGGGCAATGGGCAGGATGAGGAGGAAACACAGATATAGGCCCAAAGAATAAAGTGGTTTAAATGCAGTTCAAAATTGGTAAGAGGACTAACCAGGGGGCATTGCTTTGTTCAGTGGAGGACAACTGTAATGAGAGGCTGACACAGAGAGTAGGCCCAAATCAGTAATTAGTCTAAATGCAGTTCGAAATTGGCAACAGTAGTAAACAGGCGGCACAGCTTTGTTCAGTGGAGGAAAACGGCAAGGAGCGGCAGACAACAATAGTAGGCCCCAACCCAACTAGTAGGCCAAATGCAGTCTAACATTAACAACTACTTAACGAGAGCCTGAAAATTGAATTTCAGAACAGGAAACCAGGAGAACAGCAAGGAGCGGCAGACACTGTTAGTAGGCCCCAACCCAACTAGTAGGCCAAATGCAGTTGTTCCATTTAACAACTATTTAACAAGAGCCTGAAGATAGAAGCTCAGGAAAGGCAACCTGGAGAACACCTTGGAGTGGCAGACATTGGTAGTAGGCCCCAACCCAAGTACTAGCCCCACTGCAGTTAGATTTAAAAAAACTACTAAACGAGAGCTTGAAGATCAAAGCTCAGAAAAGGCAACCCAGAGAACACCTTGGAGCGGCAGACACTGGTAGTAGGCTTTAAACCCAAAATTTTGGTCAATGGAGTTTATAAAATGTTCCAGGGGTACACAGGCAGCTGTCATGATCCCAATGGCAGGGGATCACAAAAGGACAAGCACAAAAAACAAAACGAGCTCTAGGGTGATGGAAACTGAGCTGACCGCGATCCTGAACCTAGACACACAACTAGCAGTAGCCGGGGAACGTGCCTACGATGATTCCTAGACGTCTCGCGCCAGCCGAAGGACTAACTTCCCCTATTAGAAGAAACACAGACCTCTCTTGCCTCCAGAGAAACACCCCACAGAAATAGCAGCCCCCCACATGTAATGACGGTGAAATGAGAGGAAAGCACATACGTAGTTATGAAAACAGATTCAGCAAAATGAGGCCCGCTAAAGCTAGATAGCAGAGGATACAAAAGTGAACTGCGCGGTCAGCGAAAAACCCTACAAAAAAACATCCTGAAATTACTTGAACTCATGTGCCAACTCATGGAACATGAGGAGTAATATCAGCCCACTAGAGCAACCAGCAACAAGTAATCACATATCTGCAAGCTGGACTAAGACAAAAATTAAGCAAAACGTGGAACAGGAAAATCAAAAACTTAGCTAGTCCTGAAGATTACAGAAGCGGGAAGCAGAGGTAACAAGACACACTGATTACATTGATAGCCGGCGAGGAAATGACAAGAAAGCCAGGTTAAATAGGAAACTCCCATATGCTGATAGAACAGGTGGACACCAGAGACCGCAGAGAACACAAGTCACCCAGTACCATCTGTTACCACCAGAGGGAGCCCAAAAACAGAATCCACAACAGTACCCCCCCCTTGAGGAGGGGTCACCGAACCCTCACGAGAACCACCAGGGCGACCAGAATGAGCCCTATGAAATGCACGGACCAAATCAGCAGCATGAACATCAGAGGCAACCACCCAAGAATTATCCTCCTGACCATAACCCTTCCACTTGACCAAATATTGGAGTTTCCGTCTGGAAACACGAGAATCCAAGATCTTCTCCACAACATACTCCAATTCTCCCTCCACCAGCACCGGAGCAGGAGGCTCAAGCGAAGGAACAACAGGTACCTCATACTTCCGCAACAACGACCGATGGAACACATTATGAATAGCAAACGATGCCGGGAGATCCAAACAAAACGACACAGGGTTAAGAATTTCCAAGATCCTATAGAGACCGATGAACCGAGGCTTGAACTTAGGAGAAGAGACCTTCATAGGAACAAAACGAGAAGACAACCACACCAAGTCCCCAACACGAAGTCGAGGACCCACGCGGCGACGGCGATTAGCAAACTGCTGAGCCCTCTCCTGGGACAACTTCAAATTGTCCACCACATGACTCCAAATCTGATGCAACCTATCCACCACCATGTCCACTCCAGGACAATCAGAAGGCTCCACCTGACCAGAGGAAAAACGAGGATGAAACCCCGAATTACAAAAGAAAGGAGAAACCAAGGTAGCAGAACTAGCCCGATTATTAAGGGCAAATTCGGCAAGCGGCAAAAAGGTAACCCAGTCATCTTGATCAGCAGAAACAAAACACCTTATATAAGTTTCCAAGGTCTGATTAGTTCGTTCCGTCTGGCCATTCGTCTGAGGATGGAATGCAGACGAAAAGGACAAATCAATGCCCATCTTAGCACAGAACGTCCGCCAAAATCTAGACACAAACTGGGATCCCCTGTCAGAAACGATGTTCTCCGGAATCCCATGCAAACGAACCACGTTCTGAAAAAACAGAGGGACCAACTCAGAGGAGGAAGGTAACTTAGGCAAGGGTACCAGATGAACCATCTTAGAAAAGCGGTCACACACAACCCAGATGACGGACATTTTTTGAGAGACAGGGAGATCCGAAATAAAGTCCATGGAAATGTGCGTCCAAGGCCTCTTCGGGATAGGCAAAGGTGACAACAATCCACTGGCCCGAGAACAGCAAGGCTTAGCCCGAGCGCAAACTTCACAAGACTGCACAAAAGAACGCACATCCCTCGACAAGGAAGGCCACCAAAAAGACCTGGCCACCAAGTCTCTAGTACCAAATATTCCAGGATGACCTGCCAACGCAGAAGAATGGACCTCGGAGATGACTCTACTGGTCCAATTATCCGGAACAGACAGTCTTTCAGACGGACAACGATCAGGTTTATCCGCCTGAAACTCCTGCAAAGCACGTCGCAAGTCTGGGGAGACAGCCGACAAAATCACCCCATCCCTAAGGATACCAGTGGGCTCAGAATTTCCAGGGGAGTCAGGCACAAAACTCCTAGAAAGAGCATCCGCCTTCACATTCTTTGAACCTGGCAGGTATGAAACCACAAAATCGAAACGGGAGAAAAACAGTGACCAACGAGCCTGTCTAGGATTCAGACGCTTGGCAGACTCATGTTAAATCAGATTTTTGTGATCAGTCAAGACCACCACACGATGTCTAGCACCCTCAAGCCAATGACGCCACCCCTCAAATGCCCACTTCATGGCCAAAAGCTCCCGATTACCAACATCATAATTCCGCTCAGTGGGCGAAAACTTTCTAGAAAAGAACGCACATGGCTTCATCACTGAGCAATCGGAGCTTCTCTGTGACAAAACCGCCCCCGCTCCAATCTCGGAAGCATCAACCTCAACCTGAAAAGGAAGCGAAACATCTGGCTGACGCAACACAGGAGCAGAAGAAAACCGGCGCTTAAGTTCCTGAAAGGCCTCCACAGCCGCAGGAGACCAATCAGCAACATCAGCACCCTTCTTAGTCAAATCCGTCAAAGGCTTAACAACACTAGAAAAATTAGTTATGAAACGACGATAAAAATTAGCAAAGCCCAAGAACTTCTGTAGACTCTTAAGAGATGTAGGCTGCGTCCAGTCACAAATAGCCTGAACCTTGACGGGATCCATCTCAATAGTAGAAGGGGAAAAAATATACCCCAAAAAAGAAATCTTCTGGACTCCAAAGAGACACTTTGAACCTTTTACAAACAAAGAATTGGCCCGCAGGACCTGAAACACCTTCCTGACCTGCTGAACATGGGACTCCCAGTCATCAGAAAAAAACAAAACATATCCAAATACACAATCATAAATTTATCCAGATATTCACGGAAAATATCGTGCATAAAGGACTGGAACACAGAAGGAGCATTAGAAAGTCCAAAAGGCATCACCAAATACTCAAAATGGCCCTCAGGCGTATTAAATGCGGTTTTCCACTCATCACCCTGCTTTATCCGCACAAGATTATACGCACCCCGAAGATCAATCTTAGTGAACCATTTAGCCCCCTTAATGCGAGCGAACAAATCAGTCAACAATGGCAAAGGATACTGATATTTGACTGTAATCTTATTCAAAAGACGGTAATCTATACAAGGCCTCAAGGAACCATCTTTTTTGGCCACGAAAAAAAAACCTGCTCCCAAAGGGGACGAAGATGGCCGGCTATACTGTCATGATCCCAATGGCAGGGGATCACAAAAGGACAAGCACAAAAAACAAAACGAGCTCTAGGGTGATGGAAACTGAGCTGACCGCGATCCTGAACCTAGACACACAACTAGCAGTAGCCGGGGAACGTGCCTACGATGATTCCTAGACGTCTCACGCCAGCCGAAGGACTAACTTCCCCTATTAGAAGAAACACAGACCTCTCTTGCCTCCAGAGAAACACCCCACAGAAATAGCAGCCCCCCACATGTAATGACGGTGAAATGAGAGGAAAGCACATACGTAGTTATGAAAACAGATTCAGCAAAATGAGGCCCGCTAAAGCTAGATAGCAGAGGATACAAAAGTGAACTGCGCGGTCAGCGAAAAACCCTACAAAAAAACATCCTGAAATTACTTGAACTCATGTGCCAACTCATGGAACATGAGGAGTAATATCAGCCCACTAGAGCAACCAGCAACAAGGAATCACATATCTGCAAGCTGGACTAAGACAAAAATTAAGCAAAACGTGGAACAGGAAAATCAAAAACTTAGCTAGTCCTGAAGATTACAGAAGCGGGAAGCAGAGGTAACAAGACACACTGATTACATTGATAGCCGGCGAGGAAATGACAAGAAAGCCAGGTTAAATAGGAAACTCCCATATGCTGATAGAACAGGTGGACACCAGAGACCGCAGAGAACACAAGTCACCCAGTACCATCTGTAACCACCAGAGGGAGCCCAAAAACAGAATCCACAACAGGCAGCATTGGTGTGGTAAGCGGAGGACATTTCTATTTGGGACTGCAGACAGACTTAGTAGGCTGTCCCCTGTGGACCATGCATCCACAACATTAACCCCTTTACCCCCAAGGGTGGTTTGCACGTTAATGACCGGGCCAATTTTTACAATTCTGACCACTGTCCCTTTATGAGGTTATAACTCTGGAACGCTTCAATGGATCCTGGTGATTCTGACATTGTTTTCTCATGACATATTGTACTTCATGACAATGGTAAAAATTATTTGATAGTACCTGCGTTTATTTGTGAAAAAAACGGAAATTTGGCGAAAATTATGAAAATTTTGCAATTTTCCAACTTTGAATTTTTATGCAATTAAATCACAGAGATATGTCACACAAAATACTTAATAAGTAACATTTCCCACATGTCTACTTTACATCAGCACAATTTTGGAACCAAAATTTTTTTTTGTTAGGGAGTTATAAGGGTTAAAAGTTGACCAGCAATTTCTCATTTCTACAACACCATTTTATTTTAGGGACCACATCTCATTTGAAGTCATTTTGAGGGGTCTATATGATAGAAAATACCCAAGTGTGACACCATTCTAAAAACTACACCCCTCAAGGTGCTCAAAACCATATTCAAGAAGTTTATTAACCCTTCTGGTGCTTCACAGGAATTTTTTGAATGTTTAAATAAAAATGAACATTTAACTTTTTTTCACAAAAAATTTAATTCAGCTCCAATTTGTTTTATTTTACCAAGGGTAACAGGAGAAAATGGACCCCAAACATTGTTGTACAATTTGTCCTGATTATGCCAATACCCCACATGTGGGGGTAAACCACTGTTTGGGCGCATGGCAGAGCTCGGAAGCGAAGGAGTGCCATTTGACTTTTCAATGCAAAATTGACTGGAATTGAGATGGGACGCCATGTTTCGTTTGGAGAGCCCCTGATGTGGCTAAACATTGAAACCCCCCAGAAGTGACACCATTTTGGAAAGTAGACCCCCTAAGGAGCTTATCTAGAGGTGTGGTGAGCACTTTGACCCAACAAGTGCTTCACAGAAGTTTATAATGTAGAACCGTAAAAATAAAAAATCATATTTTTTCACAAAAATTATCTTTTCGCCCCCAATTTTTTATTTTCCCAAGGGTAAGAGAAGAAATTGGACCCCAAAAGTTGTTGTACAATTTGTCCTGAGTACGCTGATAGCCCATATGTGGGGGTAAACCACTGTTTGGGCGGATGGGAGAGCTCGGAAGGGAAGGAGCGCCGTTTGACTTTTCAATGCAAAATTGACAGGAATTGAGATGGGACGTCATGTTGCGTTTGAAGAGCCACTGATGTGCCTAAACATTGAAACCCCCACAAGTGACACCATTTTGGAAAGTAGACCCCCTAAGGAACTTATCTAGAGGTGTGGTGAGCACTTTGACCCACCAAGTGCTTCACAGAAGTTTATAATGTAGAACCGTAAAAATAAAAAATCATATTTTTTCACAAAAATTATTTTTTGCCCCCAATTTTTTATTTTCCCAAGGGTAAGAGAAGAAATTGGACCCCAAAAGTTGTTGTACAATTTGTCCTGAGTACGCTGATAGCCCATATGTGGGGGTAAACCACTGTTTGGGCGGATGGGAGAGCTCAGAAGGGAAGGAGCGCCGTTTGACTTTTCAATGCAAAATTGACAGGAATTGAGATGGGACGTCATGTTGCGTTTGAAGAGCCACTGATGTGCCTAAACATTGAAACCCCCCACAAGTGACACCATTTTGGAAAGTAGACCCCCTAAGGAACTTATCTAGAGGTGTGGTGAGCACTTTGACCCACCAAGTGCTTCACAGAAGTTTATAATGCAGAGCCGTAAAAATAAAACAAAATTTTTTTCCCACAAAAATTATTTTTTTAGCCCCCAGTTTTGTATTTTCCTGAGGGTAACAGGAGAAATTGGACCCCAAAATTTGTTGCCCAATTTGTCCTGAGTGTGATGATACACCATATGTGGGGGGAACCACTGTTTGGGCACATGGGAGGGCTCAGAAGGGAAGGAGTGCCATTTGAATGCAGACTTAGATGGAATGGTCTGCAGGTGTCACATTGCGTTTGCAGAGCCCCTAATGTACCTAAACAGTAGAAACCCCCCACAAGTGACACCATTTTGGAAAGTAGACCCCCTTAGGAACTTATCTAGATGTGTGCTGAGCGCTTTGACCCACCAAGGGCTTCACAGAAGTTTATAATGGAGAGCCGTAAAAATAAAACAAAAATTTTTTCCCACAAAAATTATTTTTTAGCCCCCAGTTTTGTATTTTCCCGAGGGTAACAGGAGAAATTCGACCCCACAATTTGTTGTCCAATTTGTCCTGAGTGCGCTGATACCCCATATGTGGGGGGGAACCACTGTTTGGGCGCATGGGAGGGCTCGGAAGGGAAGGAGCTCCATTTGGAATGAGGACTTAGATGGAATGGTCTGCAGGTGTCACATTGCATTTGCAGAGCCCCTAATGTACCTAAACAGTAGAAACCTCCCACAAGTGACACCATTTTGGAAACTAGACCCCCTAAGGAACTCATCTAGATGTGTTGTGATAGCTTTGAACCCCCAAGTGTTTCACTACAGTTTGTAACGCAGAGCCGTGAAAATTAAAAAAAAAAATCTTTCCCCCCAAAATTATTTTTTAGCCCCCAGTTTTGTATTTTCCCGAGGGTAAGAGGAGAAATTCGACCCCAAAAGTTGTTGTCCAATTTGTCCTGAGTACGCTGATACCCCGTATGTTGGGGGAAACCACCGTTTGAGCGCATGGCAGAGCTCGGAAGGGAAGGAGCGCCATTTGGAATGCAGACTTAGATGGAATGGTCTGCAGACGTCACATTGCGTTTGCAGAACCCCTAATGTACCTAAACAGTAGAAACCCCCCACAAGTGACCCCATATTGGAAACTAGACCCCCCAGGGAACTAATCTAGATGTGTTGTGAGAACTTTGAACCCCCAAGTGTTTCACTACAGTTTATAACGCAGAGCCGTGAAAATAAAAAATCCTTTTTTTTCCCACAAAAAATATGTTTTAGCCCCGAGTTTTGTATTTTCCCAAGGGTAGCAGGAGAAATTGGACCCCAAAAGTTGTTGTCCTATTTGTCCTGAGTACGCTGATACCCCATATGTTGGGGTAAACCCCTGTTTGGGCACACGGGAGAGCTCGGAAGGGAAGAAGCACTGTTTTACTTTTTCAACGCAGAATTGGCTGGAATTGAGATCGGACTCCATGTCGCGTTTGGAGAGCCCCTGATGTGCCTAAACAGTGGAAACCCCCCAATTATAACTGAAACCCTAATCCAAACACATCCCTATCCCTAATCCCAACAGTAACCCTAACCACACCTCTAACCCTGACACACCCCTAACCCTAATCCCAACCCTATTCCCAACCGTAAATGTAATCTAAACCCTAACTGTAACTTTAGCCCCAACCCAAACTGTAGCCCTAGCCCTAACCCTAGCCCTAACCCTAATCCTAACCCTAGCCCTAACCCTAGCCCTAACCCTATCCCTAGCCCTAGCCCTAGCCCTAACCCTAGCCCTAACCCTAGCCCTAACCCTAGCCCTAACCCTAGCCCTAACCCTAACCCTAGCCCTAACCCTAGCCCTAACCCTAACCCTAGCCCTAACCCTAGCCCTAACCCTAGCCCTAACCCTAGCCCTAGCCCTAGCCCTAACCCTAGCCCTAACCCTAGCCCTAATGGGAAAATGGAAATAAATACATTTTTTTAATTTTTCCCTAACTAAGGGGGTGATGAAGGGGGGTTTGATTTACTTTTATAGCGGGTTTTTTAGCGGATTTTTATGATTGGCAGCCGTCACACACTGAAAGACGCTTTTTATTGCAAAAAATATTTTTTCGTTACCACATTTTGAGAGCTATAATTTTTCTATATTTTGGTCCACAGAGTCATGTGAGGTCTTGTTTTTTGCGGGACGAGTTGATGTTTTTATTGGTAACATTTTCGGGCACGTGACATTTTTTGATCGCTTTTTATTCCGATTTTTGTGAGGCAGAATGACCAAAAACCAGCTATTCATGAATTTCTTTTGGGGGAGGCGTTTATACTGTTCCGCGTTTGGTAAAATTGATGAAGCAGTTTCATTCTTCGGGTCAGTACAATTACAGCGACACCTCATTTATATCATTTTTTTATGTTTTGGCGCTTTTATACGATAAAAACTATTTTATAGAAAAAATAATTATTTTTGCATCGCTTTATTCTCAGGACTATAACTTTTTTATTTTTTTGCTGATGATGCTGTATGGCGGCTAGTTTTTTGCGGGACAATATGACGCTTTCAGCGGTACCATGGTTAGTTATATCTGTCTTTTTGATCGCGTGTTATTCCACTTTTTGTTCGGCGGTATGATAATAAAGCGTTGTTTTTTGCCTCGTTTTTTTTTTTTTTTTTCTTACGGTGTTTACTGAAGGGGTTAACTAGTGGGCCAGTTTTATAGGTTGGGCCGTTACGGACGCGGCGATACTAAATATGTGTACTTTTATTGTTTTTTTTTTTTATTTAGATAAAGAAATGTATTTATGGAAATAATATATTTTTTTTTTTTTCATTATTTTGGAATATTTTTTTTAATTTTTTTTTACACATTTGAAATTTTTTGTCCCGGGGGGGACATCACAGATCAGTGATCGGACAGTTTGCACAGCACTCTGTCAGATCACTGATCTGACATGCAGCGCTGCAGCCTTCACAGTGCCTGCTCTGAGCAGGCTCTGTGAAGCCACCTCCCTCCCTGCAGGACCCGGATCCGCGGCCATCTTGGATCCGGGGCTGGAGGGAGCAGGGAGGGAGGTGAGACCCTCGCAGCAACGCGATCACATCGCGTTGCTGCGGGGGGCTCAGGGAAGCCCGCAGGGAGCCCCCTCCCTGCGCGGTGCTTCCCTGTACCGCCGGCACATCGCGATCATCTTTGATCGCGGTGTGCCGGGGGTTAATGTGCCGGGGGCGGTCCGTGACCGCTCCTGGCACATAGTGCCGGATGTCAGCTGCGATAAACAGCTGACACCCGGCCGCGATCGGCGGCGCTCCCCCCGTGAGCGCTGCCGATCGCATATGACGTACTATTGCGTCCTTGGGAAGTAAAGCCCACCCCACATGGACGCAATAGTACGTCTAATGGCAGAAAGGGGTTAACCCAGTGCGCCGTAATGGACATGTAACCTTTGTAGACATGCCTACTGGTCCATGCATCTGTTGTCAGGTGCACCTTTCTACTATTATATTGCCTGAGAGCATTGACAATGCAGATTTTTACATGATGGTGGAGGGCTGGGATGGCTTTTTTTCGCAAAAGAAGTGACGACTGGGTAGCTCTTACCGTGGTACAGCGTAGTCCATCTGGGCTTTATAATTATAAATTAAAGAAAAAAAGTAGGCTGTATGCACTTTGAAATAGGTTCCAGGGGTACACGGGCGGCATTGGACTGGTCACTGGAGGACTAGTGAAAGGAGGGACCGCAGACAGGCGTAGCAGGCCTAACATTATAAAATTGGGCTGTAGGCACTTTATAATTGGTTCCAGGGGTACACGGGCAGCATTGGTCTGGTCAGTGGAGGAGTAGTAGAAAGAACGGACCGCAGACAGGCTTCGAAGGCCTAACATAATAAAATTGGGCTGTAGGCACTTTATAATTGATTCCAGGGGTACACGGGCAGCATTGGTCTGGTCAGTGGAGGAGTAGTAGAAAGAAGGGACCGCAGACAGGCTTCGAAGGCCTAACATAATAAAATTGGGCTGTAGGCACTTTATAATTGGTTCCAGGGGTACACGGGCAGCAGTAGACAGGTCAGTGGAGGCCTAGTGGAAGGAGGGACCGCAGACAGGCTTCGAAGGCCTAACATAAAAAAAATTGGGCTGTAGGCACTTTAAAATAGGTTCCAGGGGTACACGGGCAGCAGTGGTCTGGTCAGTGGAGGAGTAGTAGAAAGAAGGGACCGCAGACAGGCTTCGAAGGCCTAACATAAAAAAATTGGGCTGTATGCACTTTTAAATAGGTTCCAGGGGTACACGGGCAGCATTGGTCTGGTCAGTGGAGGAGTAGTAGAAAGAACGGACCGCAGACAGGCTTCGAAGGCCTAACATAATAAAATTGGGCTGTAGGCACTTTATAATTGGTTCCAGGGGTACACGGGCAGCAGTGGTCTGGTCAGTGGAGGAGTAGTAGAAAGAAGGGACCGCAGACAGGCTTCGAAGGCCTAACATAAAAAAAATTGGGCTGTAGGCACTTTAAAATAGGTTCCAGGGGTACACGGGCAGCAGTGGTCTGGTCAGTGTAGGAGCATTAGAAAGAACGGACCGCAGAGAGGCTTCGAAGGCATAACATAAAAAAAATTGGGCTGTAGGCACTTTAAAATAGGTTCCAGGGGTACACGGGCAGCAGTGGTCTGATCAGTGGAGGAGTAGTAGAAAGAACGGACCGCAGACAGGCTTCGAAGGCCTAACATAAAAAAATTGGGCTGTAGGCACTTTATAATTGGTTCCAGGGGTACACGGGCAGCAGTGGTCTGGTCAGTGGAGGAGTAGTTGAAAGAACGGACCTCAGACAGGCTTCGAAGGCCTAACATAAAAAAATTGGGCTGTATGCACTTTAAAATAGGTTCCAGGGGTACACGGGCAGCAGTGGTCTGGTCAGTGGAGGAGTAGTAGAAGGAACGGACCGCAGACAGGCTTCGAAGGCGTAACATAATAAAATTGGGCTGTAGGCACTTTATAATTGGTTCCAGGGGTATACGGGCAGCAGTAGACAGGTCAGTGGAGGCCTAGTGGAAGGAGGGACCGCAGACAGGCTTCGAAGGCCTAACATAAAAAAATTGGGCTGTAGGCACTTTAAAATAGTTTCCAGGGGTACACGGGCAGCATTGGTCTGGTCAGTGGAGGAGTAGTAGAAAGAAGGTACCGCAGACAGGCTTCGAAGGCCTAACATAAAAAATTTTGGCTGTAGGCACTTTTAAATAGGTTCCAGGGGTACACGGGCAGCATTGGTATGGTCAGTGGAGGAGTAGTAGAAAGAAGGTACCACAGACAGGCTTCAAAGGCCTAACATAAAAAAAATTGGGCTGTAGGCACTTTTAAATAGGTTCCAGGGGTACACGGGCAGCAGTTGTCTGGTCAGTGGAGGAGTAGTAGAAAGAACGGACCGCAGACAGGCTTTGAAGGCCTAACATAAAAAAAATTGGGCTGTAGGCACTTTAAAATAGGTTCCAGGGGTACACGGGCAGCAGTGGTCTGGTCAGTGGAGGAGTAGTAGAAAGAACGGACCGCAGACAGGCTTCGAAGGCCTAACATAAAAAAATTGGGCTGTAGGCACTTTTAAATAGGTTCCAGGGGTACACGGGCAGCAGTGGTCTGGTCAGTGGAGGAGTAGTAGAAAGAAGGGACCTGTTGTGAATTCTGTGGCCAAGCTCCCTCCTGTGGTCGTGAGTGGTACTTCGGCTGGTTCTGTCTATGGGCTTCCTTTGGTGGATGAGAGTGGTACTGCGGCTTCTGAGTTTCCTTCCTCAGGTGATGAGGTTAAGTCGTTAGGTGCTGCTCTATTTGACTCCACCTGGTGCTTTGGTCCTGGCCTCCAGTCAATGTTCTAGTATTGGTCTTGCTTCCTCCTGGATCGTTCCTGTGGCCTGTCTATCCTGCATAAGCTAAGTTCTGCTTGTGTTACTTTTGTTTGCTATTTTTTCTGTCCAGCTTGCTCTATTGGTTTTTCTTGCATGCTGGAAGCTCTGAGACGCAGAGGGAGCACCTCCGTACCGTTAGTCGGTGCGGAGGGTCTTTTTGCCCCTCTGCATGGTTGTTTGTAGGTTTTTGTGTTGACCGCAAAGCTATCTTTCCTATCCTCGGTCTATTCAGTAAGTCGGGCCTCACTTTGCTAAATCTATTTCATCTCTGTGTTTGTATTTCATCTTTACTCACAGTCATTATATGTGGGGGGCTGCCTTTTCCTTTGGGGAATTTCTTTGAGGCAAGGTAGGCTTATTTTTCTATCTTCAGGGCTAGTTAGTTTCTCAGACTGTGCCGAGTTGCATAGGGAGCGTTAGGCGCAATCCACGGCTACCGCTAGTGTGGTGTGATAGGATTAGGGATTGCGGTCAGCAGAGTTTCCACGTCTCAGAGCTCGTCCTATGTTTTTGGTCAATGTCAGGTCACTTGTGTGCTCTGAACTTCAAGGTCCATTGTGGTTCTGAATTACCTGTTCATAACAGTACTGGAGGCCCAAAGTACTAATGCTTCTCAATAGAGGGAAAAGAGAAGTTTTGAGACCATTTTTTTTTCTTTGCACTGTGTTCTGTCTTTCTTTTCCCCTTTACATCAGGGTGGTTCAGAACACAGGTGTGGACATGGACATTCAGGGTCTGTCCTCTTTGATGGATAATCTCACTATAAGAGTACAGAACATTCAAGATTTAGTGGTTCAGAACCCTATGTTAGAACCTAAAATTCCTATTCCTGAGTTATTTTCTGGAGATAGAGCTAAGTTTTTGAATTTTAAAAATAATTGTAAACTATTTCTGGCTTTGAAACCCCGCTCCTCTGGTGACCCAGTTCAACAAGTTAAGATCATTATTTCTTTATTACATGGCGACCCTCAAGACTGGGCATTTTCCCTTGCGCCAGGAGATCCTGCATTATGTAATATTGATGCGTTTTTTCTGGTGCTCGGATTGCTGTATGACGAACCTAATTCAGTGGATCAGGCAGAGAAAAATTTGCTGGCTCTGTGTCAGGGTCAGGATGAGATAGAGATTTATTGTCAGAAGTTTAGAAAGTGGTCCGTGCTCACTCAATGGAATGAATGTGCGCTGGCAGCTATTTTCAGAAAGGGTCTCTCTGAAGCCCTTAAGGATGTCATGGTGGGATTTCCTATGCCTGCTGGTCTAAATGAGTCTATGTCTTTGACCATTCAGATCGGTCGACGCTTGCGTGAGCGTAAATCTGTGCACCATTTGGCGGTATTATCTGAGCATAAACCTGAGCCTATGCAGTGCGATAGGACTTTGACCAGAGCTGAAAGGCAAGAACACAGACGTCAGAATGGGCTGTGTTTCTACTGTGGTGATTCCACTCATGCTATCTCCGATTGTCCTAAGCGCACTAAGCGGTTCGCTAGGTCCGCCACCATTGGTACGGTACAGTCGAAATTTCTTTTGTCCGTTACTTTGATCTGCTCTTTGTCTTCCTATTCTGTCATGGCATTTGTGGATTCAGGCGCTGCCCTGAATTTGATGGACTTGGAGTTTGCTAGGCGCTGTGGGTTTGTCTTGGAGCCCTTGCAGTGTCTTATTCCATTGAGAGGAATTGATGCTACGCCTTTGGCCAAGAATAAGACTCAGTATTGGACCCAGCTGACCATGTGCATGGCTCCTGCGCACCAGGAGGATATTCGCTTTCTGGTGTTGCATAATCTGCATGATGTGGTCGTGTTGGGGTTGCCATGGCTACAAGTCCATAACCCAGTATTAGATTGGAAATCAATGTCTGTGTGCAGCTGGGGTTGTCAGGGGGTACATGGTGATGTTCCATTTCTGTCTATCTCATCATCCACCCCTTCTGAGGTCCCAGAGTTCTTGTCTGATTACCGGGATGTATTCGATGAGCCCAAGTCCAATGCCCTACCTCCACATAGGGATTGTGATTGTGCTATCGATTTGATTCCTGGTAGTAAGTTTCCTAAGGGTCGACTGTTTAATTTATTTGTACCTGAGCACGCCGCTATGCGGAGTTACGTGAAGGAGTCTTTGGAGAAGGGTCATATTCGCCCGTCATCGTCGCCATTGGGAGCGGGGTTCTTTTTTGTGGCCAAGAAGGATGGTTCGCTGAGACCTTGTATTGATTACCGCCTTCTAAATAAAATTACGGTCAAATTTCAGTACCCCTTGCCGCTGCTGTCTGATTTGTTTGCTCGGATTAAGGGGGCTAGTTGGTTCACCAAGATAGATCTTCGTGGTGCGTATAATCTTGTGCGTATTAAACGGGGCAATGAATGGAAAACAGCATTTAATACGCCCGAAGGCCATTTTGAGTACCTGGTTATGCCATTCGGGCTTTCTAATGCTCCATCAGTGTTTCAGTCCTTTATGCATGACATCTTCCGAGAGTACCTGGATAAATTCCTGATTGTATACTTGGATGATATTTTGGTCTTCTCGGATGATTGGGAGTCTCATGTGAAGCAGGTCAGAATGGTGTTCCAGGTCCTGCGTGCTAATTCTTTGTTTGTGAAGGGGTCAAAGTGTCTCTTTGGTGTTCAGAAGGTTTCATTTTTGGGGTTCATTTTTTCTCCTTCTACTATCGAGATGGACCCTGTTAAAGTTCAGGCCATTTTTGATTGGACTCAGCCAACATCCCTGAAGAGTCTGCAGAAGTTCCTGGGCTTTGCTAATTTTTATCGTCGCTTCATCAATAATTTTTCTAGTATTGCTAAACCGTTGACTGATTTAACCAAGAAGGGTGCTGATGTGGTCAATTGGTCTTCTGCTGCTGTGGAAGCTTTTCAGGAGTTGAAGCGTCGTTTTTCTTCTGCCCCTGTGTTGTGCCAACCAGATGTTTCGCTTCCGTTCCAGGTCGAGGTTGATGCTTCTGAAATTGGAGCAGGGGCTGTTTTGTCGCAGAGAAGTTCTGATTGCTCGGTGATGAAACCATGCGCCTTCTTTTCCAGGAAATTTTCGCCTGCTGAGCGAAATTATGATGTTGGCAATCGAGAGTTGCTAGCCATGAAGTGGGCATTCGAGGAGTGGCGTCATTGGCTTGAAGGAGCTAAGCATCGCGTGGTGGTCTTGACTGATCACAAAAACTTGACTATCTCGAGTCTGCCAAACAGTTGAATCCTAGACAGGCTCGTTGGTCGCTGTTTTTCTCTCGTTTTGACTTTGTGGTTTCGTACCTTCCGGGCTCTAAAAATGTGAAGGCGGATGCCCTGTCTAGGAGTTTTGTGCCCGATTCTCCGGGTTTGCCTGAGCCGGCGGGTATTCTCAAAGAGGGGGTAATTTTGTCTGCCATCTCCCCTGATTTGCGGCGGGTGCTGCAAAAATTTCAGGCTAATAGACCTGACCGTTGCCCAGCGGAGAAACTGTTTGTCCCTGATAGGTGGACGAATAAAGCTATCTCTGAGGTTCATTGTTCGGTGTTGGCTGGTCATCCTGGAATCTTTGGTACCAGAGATTTGGTGGCTAGATCCTTTTGGTGGCCGTCTCTGTCGCGGGATGTGCGTTCTTTTGTGCAGTCCTGTGGGATTTGTGCTCGGGCTAAGCCCTGCTGTTCTCGTGCCAGTGGGTTGCTTTTGCCCTTGCCGGTCCCGAAGAGGCCTTGGACACATATCTCTATGGATTTTATTTCGGATCTCCCCGTCTCTCAAAGAATGTCGGTCATTTGGGTGGTTTGTGATCGCTTCTCTAAGATGGTCCATTTGGTGCCCTTGTCTAAATTGCCTTCCTCCTCTGATTTGGTGCCATTGTTTTTCCAGCATGTGGTTCGTTTACATGGCATTCCGGAGAACATCATTTCTGACAGAGGTTCCCAGTTTGTTTCGAGGTTTTGGCGAGCCTTTTGTGCTAGGATGGGCATTGATTTGTCTTTTTCCTCGGCTTTCCTTCCTCAGACAAATGGCCAGACTGAACGAACCAATCAGACCTTGGAAACATATCTGAGATGTTTTGTTTCTGCTGATCAGGATGATTGGGTGTCCTTTTTGCCTTTGGCCGAGTTCGCCCTTAATAATCGGGCCAGCTCGGCTACTTTGGTTTCGCCGTTTTTCTGTAATTCTGGGTTCCACCCTCGTTTCTCTTCAGGGCAGGTTGAGTCTTCGGACTGTCCTGGTGTGGATACTGTGGTGGATAGGTTGCAGCAGATTTGGACTCATGTAGTGGACAATTTGACTTTGTCCCAGGAGAAGGCTCAACGTTTCGCTAACCGCAGGTGCTGTGTGGGTCCCCGACTTCGTGTTGGGGATTTGGTTTGGTTGTCATCTCGTTATATTCCTATGAAGGTTTCCTCTCCTAAATTTAAGCCTCGTTTCATTGGTCCATATAGGATTTCTGAGGTTCTTAATCCTGTGTCTTTTCGTTTGACTCTTCCGGCTTCTTTTTTTATCCATAACGTGTTCCATAGGTCATTGTTGCGGAGATACGTGGCACCTGTGGTTCCATCTATTGATCCTCCTGCTCCGGTTTTGGTTGAAGGGGAATTGGAGTATATAGTGGAGAAGATTTTGGATTCTCGTGTTTCGAGACGGAAACTCCAGTATCTGGTTAAGTGGAAAGGTTATGGTCAGGAAGATAATTCCTGGGTCTTTGCCTCTGATGTCCATGCTGCCGATCTGGTTCGTGCCTTTCATGTGGCTCATCCTGGTCGGCCTGGGGGCTCTGGTGAGGGTTCGGTGACCCCTCCTCAAGGGGGGGGGTACTGTTGTGAATTCTGTGGCCAAGCTCCCTCCTGTGGTCGTGAGTGGTACTTCGGCTGGTTCTGTCTATGGGCTTCCTTTGGTGGATGAGAGTGGTACTGCGGCTTCTGAGTTTCCTTCCTCAGGTGTGAGATTAAGTCGTTAGGTGCTGCTCTATTTGACTCCACCTGGTGCTTTGGTCCTGGCCTCCAGTCAATGTTCTAGTATTGGTCTTGCTTCCTCCTGGATCGTTCCTGTGGCCTGTCTATCCTGCATAAGCTAAGTTCTGCTTGTGTTACTTTTGTTTGCTATTTTTTCTGTCCAGCTTGCTATATTGGTTTTTCTTGCTTGCTGGAAGCTCTGAGACGCAGAGGGAGCACCTCCGTACCGTTAGTCGGTGCGGAGAGTCTTTTTGCCCTTCTGCGTGGTTGTTTGTAGGTTTTTGTGTTGACCGCAAAGCTATCTTTCCTATCCTCGGTCTATTCAGTGAGTCGGGCCTCACTTTGCTAAATCTATTTCATCTCTGTGTTTGTATTTCATCTTTACTCACAGTCATTATATGTGGGGGGCTGCATTTTCCTTTGGGGAATTTCTCTGAGGCAAGCAAGGCTTATTTTTCTATCTTCAGGGCTAGTTAGTTTCTCAGGCTGTGCCGAGTTGCATAGGGAGCGTTAGGCGCAATCCACGGCTACCTCTAGTGTGGTGTGATAGGATTAGGGATTGCGGTCAGCAGAGTTTCCACGTCTCAGAGCTCGTCCTATGTTTTTGGTCAATGTCAGGTCACTTGTGTGCTCTGAACTTCAAGGTCCATTGTGGTTCTGAATTACCTGTTCATAACAGGGACCGCAGACAGGCTTCGAAGGCCTAACATAAAAAAAATTGGGCTGTAGGCACTTTTAAATAGGTTCCAGGGGTACACGGGCAGCAGTGGTCTGGTCAGTGGAGGAGTAGTAGAAAGAACGGACCGCAGACAGGCTTCGAAGGCCTAACATAATAAAATTGGGCTGTAGGCACTTTATAATTGGTTCCAGGGGTACACGGGCAGCAGTAGACAGGTCAGTGGAGGCCTAGTGGAAGGAGGGACCGCAGACAGGCTTCGAAGGCCTAACATAAAAAAAATTTGGCTGTAGGCACTTTATAATTGGTTCCAGGGGTACACGGGCAGCATTGGTGTTGTCAGCGGAGGCCGATTGTAATGAGTGTCTGCCCGTTAGTAGTCCCAAACAATAAATAGATGTTAATCTCTCGCATGACAACAAAACGAAACCACCAAAGGGTGCAATCATTCGGTACTGGGGTGGGCTCCTCTGCGGAGTTTCAGACCTAGTAATTTGGCGCAAAGTATTTACTTGGGTAAATATAGGACACTGCCCCGGACTATGTTAAGTACCATCATACATGTCAATACAATGGTATTGTCAGTGGCTGGAATTTAAGGATGTCAGCGCATAGACTAAACATTGGTGGAACTGTGAGAGATAATTGTGCAAGTGGTTTAGCAATGTTTGAGCTGGGGGTGGGGGAACTCTCTTGTGGCCGGCGGTACAGGCCCAGGGCCCCTCATGTTACAACAGTGTGTCTAAGGGTAGATAGGGAAAATGGTGTGCACTCAGGTCATGTGACAATGAGGTGCTGGTAAACCGACCATGTTGTCAAGTCAATCATAGAAAAATTACCGCACACTCGATACTGGTATGATGCAAAAAAGGTATATGCCAATTTTATTCGAGAAAACAAATCAAAAAATAGTGGTTGCCACATAGGTAAGGTAGACAATGAACCCGACGTTTCGACCCTCCCGGGTCTTATTCATGGGGTTACTAAAAAAGCAAAGAAACCGTATAAATAAAAATATGACAAATAATAGCATTTTTAGAAAAGACGGCAAAATTACATTTATATACAAAATAATATACACCAAATCACCAACAGAGGGGGAAAAAAGACAAAACAGGTAAAACAAAACATTATGTACATAGCAACTAAAATCTCAGATGGTCATACGATAAGGGACGGCGGAAATTGTTGTCATATGAAACGGAGATCATGGTAATAGACTGTATGAAGTTTACCTCTAGTCCTTGGATATACAAGCATAAAGGTGGCAGTAGTAGGGAAGTGCAGGCGATCCCTTTAGTTTTAAAGCATAACCTATCGCAGTGACAAGATTATAATGTTAATAAATATCTAGTAAGGCAAAGTGTGTGACAACATCCTCCTAATACAATGGGTATAAGACACGTGTAGCCCTGGTGGAATAGTATGTGTGATGAAATAGGTAGTAGCGGGCATAATGAGATGGACAATATGGTGTCCCTATGAATATAGGTGATATCATGGTAAAAATAAAGTAAGGATCCCACTAGTGTTGCTGAAGCTGAGGGGTACTATGTAATAAGGAGGGCCCACAGAAGTTCAGAGTGGTCAAGTACAGGTAATGGCAGATACCTTGTGATGAGGCCAGTACGGGCTGCTTAGGGAGACGTTTTGGATTCACAAATTAGAGACCCTAAGCCCTAAGGGTCTTAACAGGGAAATCGACTGGTTACTGTAACATGTTACTAATCCTCTATTTTACCTTCCAGACACGTTGAGCCTACTTCCCATTAGGTGAGTTTTCTGGTATATATCTCTCCGGTTTTATTTTTCATTTTTTAATTTTCATTTTCTTTTTCTTTTTCCCTTTTTCAATTTTTCTTTCATTTTTTCAATTTTTTCATTTTCATTTTTATTCTCATTTTCATTTTTATTCTTATTTTATTTTATTTTTATTTTCATTTTTCTCTATTTTATTTTTATTATTATTCATTTTTTGCAATATTTTTACTTTATTTTCATTTTTCATTTAGTCCATTTACCATATTTCTCCATTCATTCTCATGTCAGCTCCCCCTGGTTTCATTTTCTGTTTCACTTTCATAGCATTCATTCTATGTCAGGTCTCATTACATCTCAGCCCTTCCATACCCCGCCTGCATTTACATCTGTTTACTATCATACCCCACCCCTCTCTTTCCCCTTGTCTCCTGCAGTGCCCACATTATGTCCATTAGTATCCTGTTAGCACCCACATACAGTATCCGTTAGTGCGAGCTATCCCCTCTCCTGTTTCCCTCAGCGTTCCTATTAGCGCTGATACACTCCCACTCCTGGGCAGAGCTCTGCCCATACTCGCACAATATGCCATTTGCGCATGTGCGGCTCAGTTACCGCGTCACTTCCGTTCCGGGACTTCCGGTCCGGCGATATTTTAGGGCGGCATTCCCTCCCATCCCCACTCCTCAAGCCTCCTTCCAGGACTACACAGCAGGGCGCGGGATGCGCCGCTGATCTCCAGTTGAACCTAATTCAGGTATTTTTCGCCGCCATCTCTCCCTGCTCTGCCGGTCATTACCGGACATTGTTTTTTTGGTAACCCATGGTTACCACTCACTACTCTTTCCCTGATTTACAGACCTAACGGATATGTTACGGCCCTACAGCTTTCTCTATCCGGGACAGCAGCCCGTACTGGCCTCATCACAAGGTATCTGCCATTACCTGTACTTGACCACTCTGAACTTCTGTGGGCCCTCCTTATTACATAGTACCCCTCAGCTTCAGCAACACTAGTGGGATCCTTACTTTATTTTTACCATGATATCACCTATATTCATAGGGACAGCATATTGTCCATCTCATTATGCCCGCTACTACCTATTTCATCACACATACTATTCCACCAGGGCTACACGTGTCTTATACCCATTGTATTAGGAGGATGTTGTCACACACTTTGCCTTACTAGATATTTATTAACATTATAATCTTGTCACTGCGATAGGTTATGCTTTAAAACTAAAGGGATCGCCTGCTCTTCCCTACTACTGCCACCTTTATGCTTGTATATCCAAGGACTAGAGGTAAACTTCATACAGTCTATTACCATGATCTCCGTTTCATATGACAACAATTTCCGCCGTCCCTTATCGTATGACCATCTGAGATTTTAGTTGCTATGTACATAATGTTTTGTTTTACCTGTTTTGTCTTTTTTCCCCCTCTGTTGGTGATTTGGTGTATATTATTTTGTATATTAATGTAATTTTGCCGTCTTTTCTAAAAATGCTATTATTTGTCATATTTTTATTTATACGGTTTCTTTGCTTTTTTAGTAACCCCACGAATAAGACCTGGGAGGGTCGAAACGTCGGGTTCATTGTCTACCTTACCTATGTGGCAACCACTATTTTTTGATTTGTTTTCTTGAATAAAATTGGCATATACCTTTTTTGCATCATACCAGTATCGAGTGTGCGGTAATTTTTCTATGACAACAGTGTGTCTGACATTGGGTGCGCACCACCACCGCCAGAGACACTTTATTGTACTATGAGGGACCCAGTGGCAGTGCCATCGACCAAAAGCGGGTACACCCACCTCTTCAGACAAACAGCACTCTCACGGGTGCTGGCGCCAAGTGGCGATACCACGGCCCCGTGTGGGGAGTTTGGCCATTTAGGGAGGTGTAAACATGTATGCTGGACAATCAGGTGCTGCAAATTACGAGATTGGAAAAGTCATTCAGAATAGTCCACAGGCAAGACCTTTTCATAGGAAAGCTAGGTGTCGGCCGGGCAAGGTGGGGCAAAAGATTTTGAAATCCAGTTGTGGTTCATTTTAATGAAGGTTAGATCATCTACATTTTGGGTAGCCAGACGAGTCCTTTTTTCGGTTAATATTGAACCTGCAGCACTGAATACTCTTTCTGATAGGACACTAGCTGCCGGGCAAGCAAGCTCCTGCAATGCATATTCTGCCAATTCTGGCCAGGTGTCTAATTTGGATGCCCAGTAATCAAATGGGAATGACGGTTGAGGGAGAACGTCGATAAGGAAGGAAAAATAGTTAGTAACCATACTGGACAAATGTTGTCTCCTGTCACTTTGAATTGATGCTGCAGTGCCTGTCCTGTCTGCGGTCATAGCAAAATCACTCCACAACCTGGTCAGAAAACCCCTCTGTCCAACACCACTTCTGATTTCTGCCCCTCTAACACCTCTGGTCTGCTGGCCCCTGCAGCTCGCGTGAGAACGATCACGGGCGCTGTGTGCTGGGAATGCCTGAAGCAAACGGTCAACAAGAGTTGATTGTTTAGTTGCTAATATTAGTTCCAAGTTCTCATGTGGCATTATATTTTGCAATTTGCCTTTATAGCGAGGATCAAGGAGGCAGGCCAACCAGTAATCGTCATCGTTCATCATTTTAGTAATGCGTGTGTCCCTTTTGAGGATACGTAAGGCATAATCCGCCATGTGGGCCAAAGTTCCAGTTGTCAAATCTGCGGTTGTGCTTGGTTGAGGGGCAGTTTCAGGCAAATCTACGTCACTTGTGTCCCTCAAAAAACCAGAACCCGGCCTTGCCACGCCACCAATTTCCAGTGGCCCCGGAAAAACTTCCTCATTAAAAATATAATCATCCCCATCATTCTCCTCGTCCTCCTCCTCCTCTTCGCCCGCTACCTCGTCCTGTACACTGCCCTGGCCAGACAATGGCTGACTGTCATCAAGGCTTTCCTCTTCCTCTGCTGCAGACGCCTGATCCTTTATGTGCGTCAAACTTTGCATCAGCAGACGCATTAGGGGGATGCTCATGCTTATTATGGCGTTGTCTGCACTAACCAGCCGTGTGCATTCCTCAAAACACTGAAGGACTTGACACATGTCTTGTATCTTCGACCACTGCACACCTGACAACTCCATGTCTGCCATCCTACTGCCTGCCCGTGTATGTGTATCCTCCCACAAAAACATAACAGCCCGCCTCTGTTCGCACAGTCTCTGAAGCATGTGCAGTGTTGAGTTCCACGTTGTTGCAATGTCTATGATTAGGCGATGCTGGGGAAGGTTCAAAGACCGCTGATAGGTCTGCATACGGCTGGAGTGTACGGGCGAACGGCGGATATGCAAGCAAAGTCCGCGCACTTTGAGGAGCAGGTCGGATAACCCCGGATAACTTTTCAGGAAGCACTGCACCACCAGGTTTAAGGTGTGAGCCAGGCAAGGAATGTGTTTCAGTTGGGAAAGGGAGATGGCAGCCATGAAATTCCTTCCGTTATCACTCACTACCTTGCTTGCCTCAAGATCTACAGTGCCCAGCCACGACTGCGTTTCTTTCTGCAAGAACTCGGACAGAACTTCCGCGGTGTGTCTGTTGTCGCCCAAACACTTCATAGCCAATACAGCCTGCTGACACTTGCCAGTAGCTGCCCCATAATGGGAGACCTGGTGTGCAACAGTGGCAGCTGCGGATGGAGTGGTTGTGCGACTGCGGTCTGTGGATGAGCTCTCGCTTCTGCAGGAGGACGAGGAGGAGGGGGTGCGAACGGCTACAGCCAACTGTTTCCTAGACCGTGGGCTAGGCAGAACTGTCCCAAAATTGCTGTCCCCTGTGGACCCTGCATCCACAACATTCACCCAGTGTGCCGTGATGGACACATAACGTCCCTGGCCATGCCTACTGGTCCATGCTTCTGTTGTCAGGTGCACCTTTGTGCTCACAGATTGCTTGAGTGCATGGACGATGCGCTCTTTAACATGCTGGTGGAGGGCTGGGATGGCTTTTCTGGAAAAGAAGTGTCGACTGGGTAGCTCGTAACGTGGTACAGCGTAGTCCATCAGGGCTTTGAAAGCTTCGCTTTCAACTAACCGGTAGGGCATCATCTCTAACGAGATTAGTCTAGGTATGTGGGCGTTCAAACCCTGTGTACGCGGATGCGAGGCTAAGTACTTCCTTTTTCTAACCATAGTCTCATGTAGGGTGAGCTGGACTGGAGAGCTGGAGATCGTAGAACTAGCGGGGGTGCCGGTGGACATGGCAGACTGAGAGACGGTGGGAGATGGTATTGTTGCCGCCGGTGCCCTAGATGCAGTGTTTCCTACTACGAAACTGGTGATTCCCTGACCCTGACTGCTTTGGCCTGGCAAAGAAACCTGCACAGATACTGCAGGTGGTGCGGAAAATGGTGGCCATACACTGCCGGAAGGGATGTTGCGTTGCTGACTAGCTTCATTGGCCGAGGGTGCTACAACCTTAAGGGACGTTTGGTAGTTAGTCCAGGCTTGCAAATGCATGGTGGTTAAATGTCTATGCATGCAACTTGTATTGAGACTTTTCAGATTCTGACCTCTGCTTAAGGTAGTTGAACATTTTTGACAGATGACTTTGCGCTGATCAATTGGATGTTGTTTAAAAAAAATGCCAGACTGCACTCTTTCTAGCATCGGATACCTTTTCAGGCATTGCAGACTGAGCTTTAACCGGATGGCCATGCTGTCCTCCAACAGGTTTTGACTTTGCCACGCGTTTTGGGCCAGATACGGGCCCGGCAGATGGAACCTGTTGCGATGTTGATGCCTGCTGCGGCCCCTCCTCCTCCGCTTCAGAACTACTGCCGCCTGCACCCTGTTCCCCCAATGGCTGCCAATCGGGGTCAACAACTGGGTCATCTATAACCTCCTCTTCTAGCTTGTGCGCAACTTCGTCTGTGTCACCGTGTAAGTCAGTGGTAGAGCGTTCGTGACGGGGCAACATAGTCTCATCAGGGTCTGATTCTGGATCAGTACCCTGCGAGGGCAATGTTGTGGTCTGAGTCAAAGGACCAGCATAGTAGTCTGGCTGTGGCTGTGCATCAGTGCACTCCATGTCAGATTCAACTTGTAATGGGCATGGCCTGTTAACTGCTTCACTTTCTAAGCCAGGGACGGTATGTGTAAAGAGCTCCATGGAGTAACCCGTTGTGTCGCCTGCTGCATCCTTCTCTGTTGTTGTTTTTGCTGAAGAGGACAAGGAAGCGACTTGTCCCTGACCGTGAACATCCACTAACGACGCGCTGCTTTTACATTTACCAGTTTCAAAAGAGGAGGCAAAAGAGCTAGAGGCTGAGTCAGCAAGGTAAGCCAAAACTTGCTCTTGCTGCTCCGGCTTTAAAAGCGGTTTTCCTACTCCCAGAAAAGGGAGCGTTCGAGGCCTTCTGTAGCCAGACGACGAACCTGGCTCCACAGCTCCAGACTTAGGTGCAATATTTTTTTTCCCACGACCACCTGATGCTCCACCATTACCACTACCCTCATTACCAGCTGACAATGAACGCCCCCGGCCACGACCTCTTCCACCAGACTTCCTCATTGTTTTAAAAACGTAACCAAACTAACGGTATTTGTTGCTGTCAAACAACTTACACGGTGAGCTATAACTTCAGTATGATTTAGATACCCCTTTACAGGTGGGTGAGACCGCAAGGAAAAGCAGGCACAATGTTACACACTCTGTTTTTGGTGGCACCAAATGAGACAGATGCCACACACGCAGGACTGTCACTCAAGCACAAATGTCAATATTAATCTCCCACTGTTTGTTTTTATTTTTTCAGGGAGAATTTAGAAACCCCCCCTCCCAAAAAAAATGATTTTTTAAGGAAGAATTTAGAAAACAAATTTAAAAAAGTGATTTTTTCAGAGAGAATTTAGAAACCAAATAAAAAAACAAAAACAAATAGGCTTTCTATGGCCCACTATCTGAGAGAGAGAGAGATGGCACACCCAGGAGTCAGGACTGGCACACAAGCAGAAAGGCCAATATTAATCTCCCACTGTTTTTTTTATTTTTTCAGGGAGAATTTAGAAACCCCCCCAAAAAAATGATTTTTTAAGGAAGAATTTAGAAAACAAATTAAAAAAAGTGATTTTTTCAGAGAGAATTTAGAAACCAAATAAAAAAAAAAACAAATAGTCTTTCTATGGCCCACTATCTGAGAGAGAGAGAGATGGCACACCCAGGAGTCAGGACTGGCACACAAGCAGAAAGGCCAATATTAATCTCCCACTGTTTTTTTTATTTTTTCAGGGAGAATTTAGAAACCCCCCCAAAAAATGATTTTTTAAGGAAGAATTTAGAAAACAAATTAAAAAAAGTGTTTTTTTCAGAGAGAATTTAGAAACCAAATAAAAAAACAAAAACAAATAGGCTTTCTATGGCCCTCTATCTGAGAGAGAGAGATGGCACACCCAGGAGTCAGGACTGGCACACAAGCAGAAAGGCCAATATTAATCTCCCACTGTTTTTTTTAATTTTTTCAGGGAGAATTTAGAAACCCCCCAAAAAATGATTTTTTAAGGAAGAATTTAGAAAACAAATTAAAAAAAGGGATTTTTTCAGAGAGAATTTAGAAACCAAATAAAAAAAACAAAAACAAATAGTCTTTCTATGGCCCACTATCTGAGAGAGAGAGATGGCACACCCAGGAGTCAGGACTGGCACACAAGCAGAAAGGCCAATATTAATCTCCCACTGTTTTTTTTTATTTTTTCAGGGAGAATTTAGAAACCCCCCCAAAAAATGATTTTTTAAGGAAGAATTTAGAAAACAAATTAAAAAAAGTGATTTTTTCAGAGAGAATTTAGAAACCAAATAAAAAAAAAACAAATAGGCTTTCTATGGCCCACTATCTGAGAGAGAGAGAGAGAGATGGCACACCCAGGAGTCAGGACTGGCACACAAGCAGAAAGGCCAATATTAATCTCCCACTGTTTTTTTTTATTTTTTCAGGGAGAATTTAGAAACCCCCCCCAAAAAATGATTTTTTAAGGAAGAATTTAGAAAACAAATTAAAAAAAAGTGATTTTTTCAGAGAGAATTTAGAAACCAAATAAAAAACAAAAACAAATAGGCTTTCTATGGCCCACTATCTGAGAGAGAGAGATGGCACGCTCAGGACTGGCACACAAGCCCAAAGGGCAATATTAATCTCCCACTGTTTTTTTTTTTTCAGGGAGAATTTATAAAACCAATGAAAAAATAATAAATAGGCTTTCTATGGGCCACTATTTGAGAGAGAGATGGCACGCTCAGGACTGGCACACAAGCCCAAAGGGCAATATTAATCTCCCACTGTTTTTTTTTTTTTTCAGGGAGAATTTATAAAACCAATAAAAAAAAAATAAATAGGCTTTCTATGGCCCACTATTTGACAGAGAGATGGCACGCTCAGGACTGGCACACAAGCCCAAAGGCCAATATTAATCTCCCACTGTTTTTTTTTCCAGGGAGAATTTAGAAACCCCACAAAAAAAAAAACAGAAAAAAAAATTAGGCTTTCTATGGCCCACTATGTGAGATGGCACACACAGGGATGGCACTCGAGCAGAAATGCCAATCTTAATCTCCCACAGCTTTTTTTTTTAGGGAGAATTAAAAAAAAAAAAAACACAGGGACTGTCCTACAATTACTATCTCCCTGCAGTAATCTCAGCCAGGTATGGCAGGCAGCAATAAGGAGTGGACTGCTGCACAAATTAAATAAAAAGTGTGGACAAACAAACAAGATAGCTGTGCAGAAAGGAAGGAACAACAGGATTTGTGCTTTGAAAAAAGCAGTTGGTTTGCACAGCGGCGTACACACAGCAATGCAGCTATCAGGGAGCCTTCTAGGGCAGCCCAATGAGCTACAGTGCTGAGGGGAAAAAAAATGTAGCTTCCACTGTCCCTGCAAACAAAGGTGGTGTTGGACAGTGGAAATCGCTACAGCACAAGCGGTTTGGTGGGTAATGGACCCTGCCTAACACTATCCCTGCATCTGAAGAAGCGGCAGCAACCTCTCCCTATGCTCAGATCAGCAGCAGTAAGATGGCGGTCGGCGGGAACGCCCCTTTATAGCCCCTGTGACGCCGCAGACAGCAAGCCAATCACTGCAATGCCCTTCTCTAAGATGGTGGGGACCAGGACCTATGTCATCACGCTGCCCACACTCTGCGTCCACCTTCATTGGCTGAGAAATGGCGCTTTTCGCGTCATTGAAACGCGACTTTGGCGCGAAAGTCGCGTACCGCATGGCCGACCCCGCACATGGGTCGGGTCGGGTTTCATGAAACCCGACTTTGCCAAAAGTCGGCGACTTTTGAAAATGAACGATCCGTTTCGCTCAACCCTAATGGCTACGCTTTGTCAGAGCCAGGATCGGTTAGTGGCCTTCATGCAAACCTTGGATACCTGCCTATCTACTCTACAGGCTATCGAGCCCACCGACATGACCCAGCTAACCGAGCTCCATCAGGAATTTTTTCGCCAACATGAGATGCAGACCCGCTTGTTGGACTACTTGACCTCCATGGATGACCGGTTAACTAAGATACAGTATCTGACTATTGTGCCTACTACGGGACCCTGTCCTCGTCTCTGCAAACCTCCACATTACGATGGTGACCCCAAGTTCTGCAGATGATTTCTCAACCAATGCTTGTTGCATATTTGTTTATTGCCTCTGCATTACCCAACTGACATGGCCAAGGTGGCTTTCCTTGCCTCTCACCTGGAGGGAAAGGCTTTAGCCTGGATTAACCCCCTAATGGAGCGGAATGATCCCATAGTGTCTGATCTGCAGGTATTCATGGACACGTTCCGCAAGATATTTGATGAGCCTGGTCGTGCCACATCTGCCATGGAGTCTCTCTTCAATTTGTAACAGGGCTCTCTCTCGGTCGTACAGTATGCCATCCATTTCCGCACCCTGGCTTCAGAGCTCCAGTGGACCACTGAGCCTCTGGTAGGAGCCTTCCGGCAATGGCTATCTGGAAGAATCAAGGATGAATTGGCAGTCAGGGACCTACCCGAGACTCTGGATGATCTCATATCCCTTGCAATTCGGATTGACCTGCATCTTCAGGAGCGCTTCAGAGAGAGGATTTTCTAGAAGCAATTTCCACATCCAGCATCTTCACCAAAACCTCAGTTTCTGCCTTGTCACGCTCTGGTCTCTGGGGATGGACCATGGAGCTTGATCGCGTAAAGGTGAAGAGGAATCTGCAGACAGAAATGCCCCCTAGGAATCCATATTGTTATGGTGGATGCTCCGCTCCCAGTCAATGCAGTGGAACTGAGAGGCCGGAAGAATTCTTCCGCCTAGGACAGGTAAGGGAGGCCTCCCTAGGTGAGAATGATTCCTCTCCTCCACTAACTATATCCATACAGGTGATCTTAGGAAAGGTGCGGTTCTCCGAGACAGCCTATCTGGACTCTGGGTCTGGTGTAAATTTCTTTCAGCAAACTGGCCAGGCAGTTCGGGATCCCAATTACTCCTCTGCAGTGGACCCAGCGCATTATCTTCATAGACGGAAGACCCCTGAAGGATTCCATTCTTGGTATCACAAAGGAGGTGGAGCTTCAAATTGAAGCATTCCACAGGGAAAATATTTCTTTCTATGTGTTACCGAATCTTTCTCCACCATTTCTGCTAGGTCTTCCGTGGCTGCACCTCCATGAACCTGTCCTGGATTGGCTATCTGGGGATGTCCTTCATTGGGGTCAGTCCTGTATCGATCACTGCCTCAAACCAGTTCAACCTGGTTCAATCCTGCAGCCTCCTGCAGCTTTATCCGGGTAACCTCATGCCTACTCATCCTTCGCAGATGTGCTCAACAAGAAAGAAGCCGAGACTCTTCCTCCCCATAGGCCTTACGATTGTTCCATCAATTTTATTCCTGGATCTGCTCCGTCTCAAGGTAGGATCTACCCTCTTTCTCCCACTGAGACTCAAGCCATGACCGATTACATCAAGGAGACTTTGGCTCGAGGATTTATCCAGATGTCCTCCTCTCCGGCTGGAGCTGGGTTCCTCTTCGTCAAGAAGAAAGATGGATCTCTTCGCCCATGCATCAACTATCATTGTCTCAACCTAATAACTGTAAAGAACAGATACCCTCTTCCCTTAATTCCAGAGCTTTTTGATCGTCTTCGAGGTTCCCAGATTTTCACCAAGTTTGATCTCTGTGGGGCTTACAACCTCATCAGGATACGATCTGGGGATGAGTGGAAAACCGCTTTCAACACGCGAGATGGTCACTATTAATACTGGGTGATGCCCTTCAGGATGAGCAATGCACCCACCATCTTCCAGGAGGTTGTCAATGACGTATTCCGTGACCTGCTCTATGTTTGTGTGGTGGTGTATCTGGACGACATCCTGGTGTTTTCTCCTGACTTACCAAGTCACAGGAGGAATGTTCATCTTGTTCTTCAACGATTGAGGGAGAATCGTCTCTATGCGAAGTTTGAGAAATGTCTGTTTGAACAGAGGTCTTTACCCTTTCTAGGCTGCATCATTTCCGATACAGGTCTCAAGATGGATCCAGAGAAGGTATCCGCCATGCTTAAGTGGCCCCGACCTGAGGGAATCAAGACAATTCAGCTGTTCCTGGTGTGAAGAAACGGGGTCAGTGGGTGCTCTCGTCCGCTGGCTCGGCTGTCTTTAGCAAGACTGCATGGACCATGGCTCATACCACTGAACGCCTGCTCTATCTCCCAGTGGGCAATACACTACACAGACAACCCAGGGTTAGGTAAAACAGTGTGGCAATACTTTATTGAACCACAGCACACAATAGCAAACAGAACAATCCCAACATGGCTGGAATTGCTTGATTACATGGGTGCATATAAAAGATCACTGCGTCTCCACGTATTTCCAGTATGACATGATGTCAGAGCTCCCAGGGTCGTTACTTCATCTGTGGATGCACGCACAGAGAAGAGGTAACGACAAGCATAGGGAGATGACCAAGAACTGTCCATAGAGTCCATACAAGGTCCAAAGCCAGTTGACACGAGAGTCACCACCTGGCTTATCTGACCATCTCCATGAAACCAGGCGACCAGCGGGTCCCAAACCTGGCTTTCTCCAAACATATCCATGGTTCAGAGATGGTCACTGGATCAGATCTGTGTCCTTCCAACCAGAGCCAAAAACCCCTAGGTTGTTTCCTGTTATGAAAGGTAATTCAGTACCACAATGGACATAGAGGTCAGCGCACATACAGTGACCTGGCAATAACCCAAAAAACAAGAACGAGCTCTGAGACGTGGGAACTCTGTTGACCGCAATCCCTAATCCTCTCCAACCACACTAAAGGCAGCCGTGGATTGCGCCTAATGCTCCCTATGCAACTCGGCACGGCCTGAGAAACTAGCTAGCCTGAAGATAGAAAATAAGCCTACCTTGCCTCAGAGAAATACCCCAAAGGAAAAAGCAGCCCCCACATATAATGACTGTGAGTTAAGATGAAAAGACAAACGTAGAGATGAAATAGATTTAGCAAAGTGAGGCCCAACTTTCTGAACAGAGCGAGGATAGGAAAGGTAACTTTGCGGTCAACACAAGACCCTACAAAAACCACGCAAAGGGGGCAAAAAGACCCTCCGTACCGAACTAACGGCACGGAGGTACACCCTCTGCGTCCCAGAGCTTCCAGCAAGCAGTAAAAAACAAATTGACAAGCTGGACAGAAAAAAACAGCAAACAAATAGCAAAGAGGAACTTAGCTATGCAGAGCAGCAAGCCACAGGAACGATCCAGGAGGAAACAGGTCCAATACTAGAACATTGACTGGAGGCCAGGATCAAAGCACTAGGTGGAGTTAAATAGAGCAGCACCTAACGACTTCACCACATCACCTGAGGAAGGAAACTCAGAAGCCGCAGTACCACTTTCCTCCACCAACGGAAGCTCACAGAGAGAACCAGCCGAAGTACCGCTTGTGACCACAGGAGGGAGCTCTGCCACAGAATTCACAACAGTTTCCTATAGAATCATAGATCAGTGTCCCTCGGCGTCAGCTTCCCTGCACGAAATATAGAAAGGACAGCGCCACACCAGGAAGTGACAGACAGTAACTCTCTTTATTCTGCCTCCTGCGGCGACGTTTCGGTCCGTGGACCTTTTTCAAGCACAGTACAATCCCAATTCAACCACCATTTTATACCATTAGACACACCCACATGGTTAACCCACAACCAATGGGAGTGCCCTGACATCATAGAAAAACCAACAATATTACAAACACTATACAAAACAATAAAAACAGTATACAATGCGAAACAACCCATAACCAACCTCACCATACACAGGAAAATCCCCCTTGATCGCTCCCCATATCATTAAACACTCCATAGATTACATCTAAACACTCCCGGCTACATAGATGTAAACATACCACCCCATCCAATAGAAGACATGCATCGGTGGTTGCCATGGCTCCATAGGTGTGCCCTACACACCTAGGAAGTATGAGATACGGAAACGCTATACCTGTAAAAGTAGTTTTGCGGTCTATGTTCTGAGCTGTCTATGTGGCCTCTACAGTCATGGCCAAAATTTGTGAGAATGACACCAAAATTATATTTTCACATGGTCTGCTGCCCTCTGGTTTTTATTAGTATTTGTCTGATGTTTATATCACATACAGAAATATAATTGCAATCATATTATGAGTACCAATAGGTTATATTGACAGTTAGAATGAGTTAATGCAGCAAGTCAATATTTGCTGTGTTGACCCTTCTTCTTCAAGACCTCTGCAATACTCCCTGGCATGCTCTCAATCAACTTCTGGACCAAATCCTGACTCATAGCAGTCCATTCTTGCATAATCAATGCTTGCATTTTGCCAGAATGTGTTGGTTTTTGTTTGTCCACCCGTCTCTTGATGATTGACCACAAGTTCTCAATGGGATTAAGATCTGGGGAGTTTCCAGGTCATGGACCCAAAATCTCTATGTTTTGTTTCATGAGCCATTTAGTTATCACCTTTGCTTTATGGCAAGGTGCTCCATCATGCTGGAAAAGGCATTGTTGGGCGCCAAACTGCTCTTGGACGGTTGGGAGAAGTTGCTCTTGGAGGACATTCTGGTACCATTCTTTATTCATGGCTGTGGTTTTAGGCAAGACTGTGAGTGAGCCGATTCCCTTGGCTGAGAAGCAACCCCACACATGAATGGTTTCAGGATGCTTTACAGTTGGCATGAGACAAGACTGGTGGTAGCGCTCACCTCTTCTTCTCCGAATAAGCTGTTTTCCAGATGTCCCAAACAATCGAAAAGGGGATTCATCAGAGAAAATTACTTTGCCCCAGTCCTCAGCAGTCCACTCCCTGTACCTTTTGCAGAATATCAGTCGGTCCCTGATGTTTTTTCTGGAGAGAAGTGGCTTCTTTGCTGCCCTCCTTGAAACCAGAACTTGCTCAAAGAGTCTCCGCCTCACAGTGCGTGCAGAAGCACTCACACCAGCCTGCTGCCATTCCTGAGCAAGCTCGACACTGCTGGTAATCCGATCCCGCAGCTGAAACAGTTTTAAGATACGGTCCTGGCGCTTGCTGGTCTTTCTTGGGCGCCCTGGAGCCTTTTTGACAACAATGGAAGCTCTCTCCTTGAAGTTCTTGATGAGGCGATAGATTGTTGACTGAGGTGCAATCTTTGTAGCTGCGATACTCTTCCCTGTTAGGCCATTTTTGTGCAGTGCAATGATGGCTGCACGTGTTTCTTTAGAGATAACCATGGTTAACTGAAGAGAAACAATGATACCAAGCACCAGCCTCCTTTTAGAGTGTCCAGTGATGTCATTCTTACTTAATCATGACTGATTGATCGCCAGCCCTGTCCTCCACAACACCCACACCTGTGTTAATGGATCAATCACTAAAACGATGTTAGCTGCTCCTTTTAAGGCAGGACTGCAATGATGTTGAAATGTGTTTTGGGGGTTAAAGTTCATTTTCTGGGCAAATATTGACTTTGCAAGTACAGTAATTGCTGTTAAGCTGAACACTCTGACATTCAGGAGTATATGCAAATTGCCATTAGAAAAAATGAAGCAGTAGACTTTGGAAAAATTAATATTTGTCTCATTCTCAAAATTTTTCTCCATGACTGTACTATGTAGGGGAGACCACAATGGAGGTCAGGGCTAGGATCAGCAAACATAAAAGCACTATAAGAACTCGACGTGTTGAACTTCCGGTACCTAGGCACTTCCATGATATGGGACACTCGGTCAATCAGCTTAGATATAGAATTATAGATGATGTTCCTGTGCTCAGACGTGGTGGGGATCGGGTTTCTCTCTTGAAAAAGAAAGAGTTAAAATGGATATTTGAACTCGATACGTTATCTCCGAGGGGCATGAATATTGAGTACCAGCAGAGTATTTTTCTTTAGCATCCTTTGGGTCAATTGTGGTTCCTCATTGGTGTATTGTTTTTAACCACTGTTTTTATTATTGTATGCGATATGTGATTCAATATTTCCCATAACGGTATTTCTCCATTTTCCCATACTATATGTGATAGAGGGTATGACTACACTTCTCTATGTTAAGAGGTGTGCTATTGTGAATATGTGCAAATGGCCACTCTAGGCTGAATGTGCCTGCCCTCGGCAGATTGCAAATGCTAAGCAGCTTGAGGCTGGGCAAGTACCAGTATGGGAGACTGGCTGGGAATCCCTGGCACTAATTATCCCTTGTTCAAATGTAAACTCTCTATGACCCTTTGGGGTGACTTAGTGTTCTTTGTTAGAATAGGAGTTTAATTAAATATTTTGTATGCACTATACCTATGGTCAATTGTAATAGGCTTCGCTATCCATATGGTGACCCATAGCGCTATATGTGTGAGGACTATGCACATTATGCGACCGGAACAGGTCTCTCTTTTCTAATCTATCATTACAGGGTCCAATGATTAAGAGGATGTCTTTGAGTACCTTGGTTATTAGAATATCCGGCAACATACCTACTCTATCCATTTGACATTTATGGTCGGCATTTACATATGGTCCTGGTGGCGTTACTCCTCTGCAATTGCACATGGATTATGGACCTTACATGGACGCGCTATGATATGTGCATTACTATATCCTGAAGAGACATGAAGAGGATTTATATATACAGCTGGACTATAGTGGTTACGCCGCGGACATGCGCACTGAAGCGCCTATTGGAGACTATGCTGTGCGGCTGCCATGTAGGGTCATGCGCAGTGGGGGAGGTTACCCGGACCTGCGCAGTACTGGGTGTTGGGAATATAGCGCTCATAAGTGGACTCCGTTGATGCACACAGAAGCCCTGGAGTGGGATGTTGGTGGGCGGATCTGCCGTTAGGACATGCGCAATGGTGGTGGGGCCCGTGAGTCTGTGAGGGGATGGGCGCTGCATGTCAGGTACGGTGCGGTCACATGTAGTCGGCGCTGTTTTCTGATTGAGCAGAGCTTACCCTGGGCACACCTATGGAGCCATGGCAACCACCGATGCATGTCTTCTATTGGATGGGGTGGTATGTTTACATCTATGTAGCCGGGAGTGTTTAGATTTAATCTATGGAGTGTTTAATGATATGGGGAGCGATCATGGGGGATTTTCCTGTGTATGGGGAGGTTGGTTATGGGTTGTTTCGCATTGTATACTGTTTTTATTGTTTTGTATAGTGTTTGTAATATTGTTGTTTTTTCTATGATGTCAGGGCACTCCCATTGGTTGTGGATTAACCATGTGGGTGTGTGTAATGGTAAATAATGGTGGTTGAATTGGGATTGTACTGTGCTTGAAAAAGGTCCACGGACCGAAACGTCGCTGCAGGAGGCAGAATAAAGAGAGTTACTGTCTGTCACTTCTTGGTGTGGCGCTGTCCTTTCTATATTTCAATTGTGGACTCTTTTGCTGGGACGGACCCCCTGGTGTGGACGAGCGCCCTGATGTCCATGGAGACGGTGTCAGTATTGGGTGCGGTCTAACACATTTGTTGGAAACTTCCCTGCACTGACTGTGAGCGCCGGCCGGAAAGCAGAGCACAGCGGTGACGTCACCGCTGTGCTCTGGCTCTGCTTTACGGCCAGCACTGACACAGTCAGTGCGGGAAGCTGACGGCGGAGGACGTGACAGACATCAGAATGTAAGTATGTAGTGTTTTTTTAAAAACTTTTACAATGGTAACCAGGGTAAATATTGGGTTACTAAGCGCGGCCCTGCACTTAGTAACCCGATGTTTACCCTGGTTACCCGGGGACTTCGGCATCGTTGAAGACAGTTTCAATGATGCCGAAGTCTTTCCCCGGATCGTTGGTCGCTGGAGAGAGCTGTCTGTGTGACAGCTCCCCAGCGACCACACAACGACTTACCAACGATCACGGCCAGGTCGTATCGCTGGTCGTGATCGTTGGTAAATCGTTTAGTGTAACGGTACCTTAAGTCTGTAATAGTGACTGTACATAGGGTGTGTTAAGCTTTGTTTATTGATGTGTGCTTATATGCTAATAGTGCTACTTTATCTAATCACCATTGTTTACCTTATCTTGATGTTGGACTGAAGGACCCTAGGTAATTCTAAAAATAGCTTACATGCCTTGGGTATAAAAAGACTCAGAGATCACATCCTGGGAAACTGAAGTAACACAGAGCTACCAGGCAGACATTCTGCAAACCACCCCAACAGACAAGAGAACGGACGGCAGCCAATTCATCATGGCACCGCACCAGCCCTGCACAGACCAATGATCAACAAACTTTTTTTCCTTGAAGTGGACGCTTTGTGAGCCAGAGCGTTCCTCACACAAAAACTGCCTACCGGTAAGCTGGTGACCTGTGGTTTCTTCTCTAAGGCATTCTCGCCCTGTGAACATAACTACTCAATTGGGGATAGAGAGTTACTGGCAATTAAACTCGCCTTAGAGAAATGGCGATATCTGCTTGAAGGCGCAGTTCATCTGGTCATCATCTACACTGATCATAAAAATCTGTCGTATCTTCAGTCTGCTCAAAGACTCAACTCTTGCCAGGCTCGTTGGTCTTTATTCTTTACTCGGTTCAATTTCTCTCTCCATTTCTGTCCTGCAGAGAAGAATATCAAAGCTGGTGCACTTTCCTGGTCCTTCCTGTCAGATGACCTTGAAGAGGAGCCTCAGCATATCATTGAACCGTCCAAGATGATCATGGTGGCTCCAGTCAGGCTGTCACAGCCCCCTCCCAGTAAGACCCTTGTAACTGAAAGAGACAAGAAGAGAGTTCTTCACTGGGGTCATTCTTCTAAGCTTGCCGGACACGCCGGTCAAAAGAAGACCTTACAACTAATATCTCGAGACTACTGGTGTCCCAACTTGCGCCAAGATGTTTTGGACTTCGTTGCAGCCTGCCCCTCCTGTGCTCACAATAATACACCCAAGAAACTGCCAGCGGGTCGCCTCCTCCCGCTACCGATTCTGTCTGCTCCCTGGCAACACATTGCCATGGACTTCATCACAGATCTGCCAGCATCGTCCGGTTGTACAGTAATCTGGGTTGTTGTGGACTAGTTCTCCAAGATGCGATACTTCACTCCGCTATCTGGTCTTCCTTCCGCTCATAAACTCGCAGAGCTCTTCATTCTGCATGTCCTTTGGCTTCACTGACTTCCACTCCACATTGTCTCCGACAGAGGAGTTCAATTCGTCTCCTGGTTCTGGCGGTCCCTCTGTAAGCTGTTGGATGTCACCCTGGACTTCTACTCGGCCTATCACCCACAATCTAACGGCCAAGTGGAGTGAATCAATTCCTCACTAGTGATGAGCGAATATACTCGTTACTCGAGATTTCCCGAGCACGCTCGGGTGTCCGCCGAGTATTTTTTACTACTCGGAGATTTAGTTTTTATTGCTGCAGTTGAATGTTTAACATCTGTTAGCCAGCATAAGTACATGTGGGTATTCCCTAACAACCAGGCAACCCCCACATGTACTTATGCTGGCTAACAGATGTAAACCATTCAGCTGCGGCAATAAAAACTAAATCTCTGAGCACTAAAAAATACTTGGAGGACACCCAAGCGTGCTCGGGAAATCTCGAGTAAAGAGTATATTCGCTCATCGCTAGTCCTCACCCACTATTTGCGACATTTCGTGAATGGTCACCACAGCGACTGGGCCGACCTTCTGCTGTGGGTGGAGTTTTCCTACAACAATCATGTTTGTGAGTCTTCCTCTAACTCCCCGTTTTTTCATTGTTTATGGACAGCATCCTAGGATCTCAACTCCATTGCTTCTTGCCTCCGGCAATCCTGCGGCTGACTCCCTGGCCAAGGACTTCTCAAAGGTCTGGACAGAGACCAGGACATCACTGGAGCAGGCATCGATTCAAACCAAGGAGCATGCCGTTAAGAGACGTCTGGATCCACCACCGTTTGAACCCGGAGATAAGGTATGGCTGTCTTCCAAGCACATCCGTCTTAAGGTCCCTTCTTATAAGCTGCCTCCTCATTTCATCAGTCTCTTTGAAGTGCTCCACCGGATCAATGATGTGTGCTATCGTTTGAAGTTGCCTGCCTCCTTACGGATCCATAACTCCTTCCATGTCTCCCTGCTGAAGCCAGTTGTTCTCAGTTGCTTTACCCAGGATCCAGGTAATTTTCCTCATCCTGTCTGTTCCGAGGATGTCTATGAGGTGAAGGACATATTGGCCATGAAGAAAAGAGGGGGCAGGTCGCTCTTTCTGGTTGATTGGAAGGGATATGGCCATGAGGAGAGATCCTTTGAGCCTGAGAACATTAATGCCCCGGTCCTTCTTAGAATATTCCTGGCAGGTTTGAAGAAGGGGGGCGTAAGGGGGAGGGTACTGTCATGCCTGCAGTTGCAGGCCCAGTCCCACTGCGAAGGGAGACCGGCACCTTTCACGCAGCTCCACTAGTACTACTCACCCTGTCTGTGGCTCTAGACGATCAGCGGCTCCTTTCTCTGCTAAGAACCTGCATCCTCTTGGCAGGTCTCCTGGAATTTCTCTTAGGAGGCGCGCCCCACTTCCTGCACATACTTAAAACAGCAGAGCACCTGTTCTCTATTAGGGCTCTCTGTTCTATGATGCTCTGTGCATAAAAGGCATCCTCCCCATATGGGAGGTGCCTGGGCAATATGTTCATTCTGTTGCTCATGGCCTTCTGCTCAGGCCACATTCTGCTGTGCTCTGCAAACTCAAGTTTATTACTTTTGTTTTTCTAATTCCTCTGTCTCCTCAGAATCCTCCGCTGGTAGTTCCCTATTCTGGATCATTCTGGACTCTCCGGTTTCCACTCCAGGCTGACTAAGCTGCTCTTCACGGATCCATCCAGATATTGCTGCCGACTGGATCAGCCTTTCCAGGACTACACAGAGCTTCCAGGATTCTCTCCACTGACAGAGCCTGAATTCCATCTTCTTGTTATCCTTGTCCGGCTGACTAGGTACAATTGTAACTATTCCGTTGTAAAATTGCAATAACTTTTTTTCGAAAAGCCGTACAGGGCTGACATTTCGTGACATCTCTGCAGTTTTGGTCCAGAATATATTGGCCAAATATCACAGTGGAGGTAAATATGAAGGTACAATTGTACCTCTGCAGCCTGTTAACGTTGTAAAATTATGCAGCCTGATGAAGGTTAATACTGTCTGTACGGGTCGTCCCTCTGGTCCAGTACTGCGGCATTTAGGCCATCTGGTGTTGAGACGGAGGAATCCCTGTATAGGGGTACACCTTGCCCAGTGCTCCACTACGTGGTTCAGTGTTGTGGTCCACAGGGTTCTTCCCTCAGGCACCTCTTTCTGTTTGTTAAAGCTTCCTTTAAATAAATACCTTTGCTTTTTGGAAGCTCATTCTCCTATCTCTTGTGTACCGGGTATACCACTGCTCCATCAGGGGTCTAGTGAGTCCACTATACTTCCCCACACCTTGTGGGCGTAACAGCAACTAGTCTCCCGTTACTACTGGTGGCCCACCATGGGCAAAGATGTCCAGGAATATGTCGCTGCCTGTCCTTCGTGTGCCCTCAACAAGACTGGTAAGCATCGGATCTCCAGGCAGCTATTACCTCGTTCTGTTCCTTCAGTTTCCTGGCAGCACGTCGTGATGGACTTCATTACTGATCTTCCAGTCTCTTCCGGCTGTTCGGTCATCTGGGTAGTGGTGGATTGTTTTTCAAAGATGGCTCATTTCGTTTAGTTACCCGGTCTTCTGTCTGCTCCTGAGCTCGCTGACCATTTCATACAGCACATCTACCATCTTCATGGGTTTCCTCTCCACATTGTGTCCGAAAGGGATGTCCAGTTCACCTTCAAGTTCTGGAGAGCGGCTTGCAAATTGGTACAAGTGGAACTTGACTTTTCTTCTGCATACCACCCTCAATCCAATGGGCAAGTAGAGAGGACCAATCAAATCCTGACTGGATTTCTGCGTCACTTTGTCAATGTGCATCATGATGACTGGATCAAGTTGCTGCCTTGGGCAGAATTCTCGTACAATAATCAAGTAAGTGAATCCTCTGGAACATCTCCTTTTCAGATAGTGTTTGGACTCCAACCCGGGATTCCTCTCTGCTGGTGAAAAGGTCTTAGAAAAGAAGAAGCAAGGATGCTTCCGACCTTGAGCATCCTTTTGGAAGAGGACTGCTCCAGCACCAACAGATGAGGCATCCACCTCCGTGATAAATGGCTTATCTACATCGGGGCGATGTAGGATGGGAGCACTAGCGAAGTCTGACTTAATCGAGAGAAAGGCCTTGGAGACCTCCTCAGACCACAATTTGGGATTTGCCCCTTTCTTGGCGAGAGCAACCAAGGGAGCTACCAAAGTTGAGAAGTGCGGAATGAACTGGCGATAATAATTTATGAACCCCATAAAGCACTGCACCGCTATAAGAGAATGGGGTTCCTGCCAGTCCATCACAGCCTGTAGTTTGGCAGGATCCATAGCCAATCCCTGGGCGGAGATGATATAGCCGAGGAAAGGTAAGGACTCCTGCTCAAATATACACTTCTCCAACTTGGCATAGAGGGAGTTTGCCCGTAGGAGGTCGAAGACTTTGCAAACATCTCTCCGGTGGGAGTCAATATCTGGAGAGTAGATGAGACTATCATCCAGATAGACTACGACCGAGGTGGAAAGCATATCCCGGGAGATGTCGTAGACAAAGTCTTGGAAAATGGCTGGGGCATTACAGAGCCCGAAGGGCATCACCAGATATTCATAGTGCCCATCCCTGGTGTTAAAAGCCGTCTTCCATTCGTCCCCCTCATGGATGCAAATCAGGTTGTAAGCACCCCGCAGATCTAGCTTAGTAAACACCCTTGCTCCCCGAAGCCTATCGAAGAGCTCAGATATAAGGGGGAAAGGATACTTATTCTTAATGGTGATGGCGTTAAGACCCCTGTAGTCTATGCATGAAGCAGTTCTCCATTCTTCTTCTGCACGAAGAAGAACCCAGCCCCAGCAGGTGACACTGACTTCCTGATGAACCCTCTTGCCAGATTCTCTTGAATGTACTGAGACATTGCCTCCGTCTCCGGGAGAGATAATGGATAAACTCGACCCCGGGGAGGCTCAGCACCAGGCAAGAGATTAATAGGACAGTCATAAGGGCAATGGGGCGGAAGGGTCTCCGCCGCCTTTTTGGAGAACACGTCTGCATAAGACCGATATTGATTGGGAAGAGAGGATAGATCTGCGGGTACCTCTGTAGTAGCAACCTGAACACACTCCCTCTGACACCTACCCCCATAAGATTCACCCCATTCCAGAATTCTGCCTGAGGACCACTCGATATGAGGAGAGTGGTACCGTAGCCAAGGTATCCCCAACAGGACCTCATCAATTCCCTCAGGAATGACGAGCAGAGATATAATCTCCTGATGGGATGGCGACATGGACAGAGTAAAAGGGATGGTCTGGTATGTTATCTGTGAGGGCAGTGTCGACCCATTCACCACTCGTACTGTTACTGGTTGAGCTAGTATAACCAGGGGTATTGCATGCCGTTGGGCGAAGGCAGAAGACATAAAATTGCCCTCCACCCCAGAATCCACGCAGAGCTCTACCGAGTGGGAGGATGAGCCTATAGTAATTGTCCCTTTAAAGGACAATTTGGAGGCAATCGTCGCCGTGTCTAGTGTACCTCCACCTACTACCACTAGACGCTGACGTTTCCTCAACCGCTGGGAACATCTGGTGGCAAGATGTCCTGACTGCTGGCAAACATGACAGACCTTGAGTGCACTAGTGGTCCGGGACTTAGGGTACCGTCACACATAACGATATTGTTAACGATATCGTTGCTTTTTGTGACGTAGCAACGATATCGTTAACTAAATCGTTATGTGTGACAGCGACCAACGATCAGGCCCCTGCTGGGAGATCGTTGGTCACTTGGGAAAGTCCAGCACTTTATTTTGTTGCTGGATCTCCCACAAAAATTGCTGAATCGGCGTGTGTGACGCCGATTCAGCGATGTCGTTACTGGTAACCAGGGTAAACATCGGGTTACTAAGTGCAGGGCCGCGCTTAGTAACCCGATGTTTACCCTGGTTACCATTGTAAATGTAAAAAAAACAAACACTACATACTTACATTCCCGGTGTCTGGTCACGTCCCTCGCCTTCAGCTTCCCGCAGTGCACTGACTGGTGAGCGCCGGCAAGCCATAAAGTACAGCAGTGACGTCACCGCTGTACTTTCCGGCCGGCGCTCAGTCAGTGCTGGAAGCTGAAGGCGAGGGACCTGACCAGACACCAGGAATGTAAGTATGTAGTGTTTGTTTTTTTACATTTACAATGGTAACCAGGGTAAACATCGGGTTACTAAGCACGGGCCTGCGCTTAGTAACCCGATGTTTACCCTGGTTACCCGGGGACTTCAGGATCGTTGGTCGCTGGAGAGCTGTCTGTGTGGCAGCTCTCCAGCGACCAAACAGCGACGCTGCAGCGATCGACATCGTTGTCGGTATCGCTGCAGCGTCGCTTAGTGTGACGGTACCTTAAGATCCCGCTCGTGACACTTCCATGGCCTCATGTGACTCAGGAACCTGAACCGGAGATTCCAGAGGTTTGGCGAAGGTGGGAGCCAGCCGAAACCTCTGCCTACACTGGGCTCGCTCTAACCTCCGCTCGTTAAAACGGAGGTCAATTCGAGTAAAGACAGTTATTAACTCCTCCAGTGTGGCAGGAATCTCCCTAGTGGCCAGAGCGTCCTTAACGTGATCAGCCAGGCCCCTCCAAAATATGGGGATAAGGGCTTTATCCGACCACTCCAGCTCAGAAGCTAAAGTACCAAAGCGGACGGAAAAATGGCTGACCAAGGACTCACCCTGAGTTAGTGTATACAATAAACTTGGCACTCAAATCGGTTGTAAGGTGAAGTTAATTGACTTTATTGCACGTCCCAGATACAGGTCCCACTGGACCTTCTTCAGAACAATTTCCAATTTATCTGGCTAAGCTGGTTACAACATGTGGAAGGAAAAATCACCTTCTAACGAGAAACTGTGGAGCAATGCAATAAATAGGAAAACGAAGGGGCCACGTGAGAGTGCGTTCAAGAACCCGGCTGAAATAAGCCCCTAGAATGCTGGCACCTCCAGCGAGGAGTTTGTGTTTGTATGTATTCAGGGACCCGACTGAAATAAGCCCCTAGAATGCTGGCTCCTCCGGCGAGGAGTTTTGTGTACATGCGTAACTCTCCCTTTGTTTGGGGGGAGAATGCAGCCAAAAACAGGCCCACTGTATTACACTACACAATGTGAGTGGCAGAACGTGGCTGGCAGATATACGACCAACAGAACTGACGTATAGAAACTTGTTGGCAATGTAACTCTCCCTTTTTTTTGGGGGGGGGAAAGCAGCCAAAAACAGACGCAGTGTATTACACTACACAATGTCAGTGGCAGAACGTGGCTGCCAGATAGATGACCAACAGAACTGACGTGTAGAAACTTGTGGGCAATTTAACTCTCCCTTTTTTGTGGGGGGAGAATGCTGCAAAAAACAGGCCCAGTGTATTACACTACACAATGTCAGTGACAGAACGTGGCCGCCAGATATACGACCAACAGAACTGACGTATAGAAACTTGTTGGCAATGTAACTCTCCCTTTTTTGGTAGGAGAATGCAGCCAAAAACAGGCCCAGTGTAGTACACTACACAATATCAGTGGCACAACGTGGCTGGCAGATATACGACAAACAGAACTGACGTATAGAAACTTTTTGGCAATGTAACTCTCCCTTTTTTGGGGGGGAGAATGCAGCAAAAAACAGGCCCAGTGTATTACACTACACAATGTCAGTGGCAGAACGTGGCTGCCAGATATACGACCAACAGAACTGATGTATAGAAACTTGTGGGCAATTTAACTCTCCTTTTTTGGGGGGGGGAGAATGCTGCAAAAAACAGGCCCAGTGTATTACACTACAAAATGTCAGTGGCAGAATGTTGCTGGCAGATATACGACCAACAGAACTGACGTATAGAAACTTTTTGGCATTTTAAAACTCCCTTTTTTTGGGGGGGAGAATCCAGCAAAAAACAGGCCCAGTGTATTATGCTACACAATGTCAGTGGCAGAACGTGGCTTGCAGATATATAAAAAAATACAAGGGCTGTAGTACTATTTCAATCTCCCGACAATGATCTCAGGACAAGTATGGCAGTAATAAAAAGGACAGCTGCTCACAAAAGTGTGGACAAAGAAACAAGAGAACTGTGCAGAAAGGAGCAACAGGATTTTTGCTTTTAAAAAAGCAGTTGGTTTGCACAGCGGCGTACAAACAGCAATGCAGCTATCAGGGGCCTTAGAATGCAGCCTAATAAGCTACAGAGCTGATGCACCAAAAAAAAACTCCACTGTCCCTGCAAAGATAAGGTGGTGTTGGACAGTGAAAATCGCTACAGCACAAGCAGTTTCTGGGTTAATCTTCCCTCCCTATCTATATCCCTTCTTCTGATGAAGCTGGCAGCAACCTATCCCTATGCTTAGATCGGCAGAAGTAAGATGGTGGTCGGCCCTTTACAGGGCCAGATTTAAGTGGTGGGTGGCCCGGGGCCCATTTTGGAGGGAGGCCCATTTTTCAAGGTGCTGCAATATGTAATGCATAAACACAAAATGAAACGAACGCAAGTTTATTTACAAAAATCATTTATGCAGAGTAATTCAAGTAAAATCATTCATTTTTTACAATCCGGGCACTTTTCTTCATTTTCGTGCTGCAAAATCACTAATGATGTCACTAAAGTCCAATTCATGCAGTATATCTGACCTTGTCAACCCTTGAAGTCCTGAAAGGGCGTTAAAGATTAAAATATGTACATATGTATGTATATTGTAGAAATTTGGGCTGTCTATATCAAAGACTGCTGCTGGGCTCTATATGTCAGAGGCTTCTGCTGGGCTGTATATATATGAGGGGCTTCTGCTGGGCTGTATATATATATATATGAGAGGCTTCTGCTGGGCTGTGTATACCGGTATATCAGGGGCTTCTGCTGGGCTGCATATATATATGAGGGGCTTCTGCTGAGCTGTATATAAATAAGGGGCTTCTGCTGGGCTGTATATATATGAGGGGCTTCTACTGGGCTGTATATATATGAGGGGCTTCTGCTGGGCTGTATATATATGAGGGGCTTCTGCTGGGCTATATATATATATATATATATATATATATATATATATGAGGGACTGCTGCCGGGCTGTATATGTCAAAGGCTGTTTACCTGTATATATCAAAGGCTGTTGATGTGCTCTTATACAGTGGGGCAAAAAAGTATTTAGTCAGTCAAGTTCCACCACTTAAAAAGATGAGAGGCGTCTGTAATTTACATCATAGGTAGACCTCAACTATGGGAGACAAACTGAGAAAAAAAAATCCAGAAAATCACATTGTCTGTTTTTTAACATTTTATTTGCATATTATGGTGGAAAATAAGTATTTGGTCAGAAACAAAATTTCATCTCAATACTTTGTAATATATCCTTTGTTGGCAATGACAGAGGTCAAACGTTTTCTGTAAGTCTTCACAAGGTTGCCACACACTGTTGTTGGTATGTTGGCCCATTCCTCCATGCAGATCTCCTCTAGAGCAGTGATGTTTTTGGCTTTTCGCTTGGCAACACAGACTTTCAACTCCCTCCAAAGGTTTTCTATAGGGTTGAGATCTGGAGACTGGCTAGGCCACTTCAGGATCTTGAAATGCTTCTTACGAAGCCACTCCTTCGTTGCCCTGGCGGTGTGCTTTGGATCATTGTCATGTTGAAAGACCCAGCCACGTTTCATCTTCAATGCCCTTGCTGATGGAAGGAGGTTTGCACTCAAAATCTCACGATACATGGCCCCATTCATTCTTTCATGTACCCGGATCAGTCGTCCTGGCCCCTTTGCAGAGAAACAGCCCCAAAGCATGATGTTTCCACCACCATGCTTTACAGTAGGTATGGTGTTTGATGGATGCAACTCAGTATTCTTTTTCCTCCAAACACGACAAGTTGTGTTTCTACCAAACAGTTCCAGTTTGGTTTCATCAGACCATAGGACATTCTCCCAAAACTCCTCTGGATCATCCAAATGCTCTCTAGCAAACTTCAGACGGGCCCAGACATGTACTTGCTTAGGCAGTGGGACACGTCTGGCACTGCAGGATCTGAGTCCATGGTGGCGTAGTGTGTTACTTATGGTAGGCCTTGTTACATTGGTCCCAGCTCTCTGCAGTTCATTCACTAGGTCCCCCCGCGTGGTTCTGGGATTTTTGCTCACCGTTCTTGTGATCATTCTGACCCCACGGGGTGGGATTTTGCATGGAGCCCCAGATCGAGGGAGATTATCAGTGGTCTTGTATGTCTTCCATTTTCTAATTATTGCTCCCACTGTTGATTTCTTCACTCCAAGCTGGTTAGCTATTGCAGATTCAGTCTTCCCAGCCTGGTGCAGGGCTACAATTTTGTTTCTGGTGTCCTTTGACAGCTCTTTGGTCTTCACCATAGTGGAGTTTGGAGTCAGACTGTTTGAGGGTGTGCACAGGTGTCTTTTTATACTGATAACAAGTTTAAACAGGTGCCATTACTACAGGTAATGAGTGGAGGAAAGAGGAGACTCTTAAAGAAGAAGTTACAGGTCTGTGAGAGCCAGAAATCTTGATTGTTTGTTTCTGACCAAATACTTATTTTCCACCATAATATGCAAATAAAATGTTAAAAAAACAGACAATGTGATTTTCTGGATTTTTTTTTCTCAGTTTGTCTCCCATAGTTGAGGTCTACCTATGATGTAAATTACAGACGCCTCTCATCTTTTTAAGTGGTGGAACTTACACTATTGCTGACTGACTAAATACTTTTTTGCCCCACTGTATGTATGCGAGGCTTCTGCTGAGCTGTATATGTATGAGAGGCTTCTGCTGGGCTGTATATGTATGAGAGGCTGCTTGAACAAGTGTAAAGTTTTATTCACAAATGAAAGTTCATGTTGAAGCGATAGGCAAAATAACGTTTCGGCCAACTCGTGGCCTTGTTCACAATATCGCTGCGGTAAATCAAAAGAAAAAGAGAAGCAAAAATCAGACAATATACAAATATACATATGTACAAATAACAAGAGTATATACACATTTAAGCGAATGCATGTCAACGGAGTTATGTTGAAGAGGTCCGATCAAAAAGATAAAAACATAGACTGAATTCCACCAATGAAGCAAGAGGAGGGTAACTCTACCCTGTGGTCCCAATGAGGCATATTGGGCAAAGGTAAAAAACAAATAAGGCAGGTAGGGCGGAGGTAAAAAAAAAAAAAAGTATGCCGACGGATAAGAACAATGAACATACCCAGAGAATATACTTATGGTGAATAGCTTAGAGTACTGGATGGCTAGGAGAATTTTGGTGGGGGACCCAGTCAGAGGTACCTGCAAGGAACAATATAATGTAAGGTACGACCAAAGGCTGTATAGGGGCAGTATGGTACTATGTGGTGGAACCTGGAATGACTTAACACACTCAGTAGACCCTGGGGCAGGAAGCTATCCCCTGCCTAGACACGGACGGTGTCAGCACATCACACCTACGCTGGCTCTGCTTCCCAGGATCTGCTACCGCAAGGATGTATGACATCATTGTCCCTTCAGATAAGTAGTGGCTTTGTTTACTCTGGTTCTCAAACCCACCTTCCTTTTCACAGCGCTATTATCTGCTGATCTCCTCGGGACACCTTATATTACACAGGGACCTTGTTACCTGACACGTTCATAGGTTTAAACAGGTACTATCCTCATCTTTTCTGTATACATGTGGACATCTGGCAACACCTCATTTCTGGTGTCTTACACTCTGCTTTCCTCTACAACCATATGCAATTACTATTCCCAAGCCGGGACAATGTTCGCAGTACCTTGGCAGGTATAACGTTTAGACCACGCCATTTTATGACGATCATTCCACCATGTCTGTAGTTTCCTATGTTACATAATCTAACACAGGGGATAGCTTCCTGCCCCAGGGTCTACTGAGTGTGTTAAGTCATTCCAGGTTCCACCACATAGTACCATACTGCCTCTATACAGCCTTTGGTCGTACCTTACATTATATTGTTCCTTGCAGGTACCTCTGACTGGGTCCCCCACCAAAATTCTCCTAGCCATCCAGTACTCTAAGCTATTCACCATAAGTATATTCTCTGGGTATGTTCATTGTTCTTATCCGTCGGCATACTTTGTTTTGTTTTTTACCTCCGCCCTACCTGCCTTATTTGTTTTTTACCTTTGCCCAATATGCCTCATTGGGACCACAGGGTAGAGTTACCCTCCTCTTTCTTCATTGGTGGAATTCAGTCTATGTTTTTATCTTTTTGATCGGACCTCTTCAACATAACTCCGTTGACATGCATTCGCTTAAATGTGTATATACTCTTGTTATTTGTACATATGTATATTTGTATATTGTCTGATTTTTGCTTCTCTTTTTCTTTTGATTTACCGCAGCGATATTGTGAACAAGGCCACGAGTTGGCCGAAACGTTATTTTGCCTATCGCTTCAACATGAACTTTCACTTGTGAATAAAACTTTACACTTGTTCAAGCAACTTCAACATACGAGAGCAGTGATTTTTTCATTCTATGGTTTATGGGACTTTTATGACCCGTTCACTAGCACCGTAACTCACAACTGTCGAGTGCTAGCTTTCGTCATTTACACTATGTATGAGAGGCTTCTGCTGGGCTGTATATATATGAGAGGCGTCTGCTGGGCTGTATATATATGAGGGGCTTCTGCTGGGCTCTATATGTCAGAGGCTTCTGCTGGGCTCTATATGTCAGAGGCTTCTGCTGGGCTGTATATGTATGAGAGGCTTCTGCTGGGCTGTATATGTATGAGAGGCTTCTGCTGGGCTGTATATGTATGAGAGGCTTCTGCTGGGCTGTATACTGTATGTATGAGAGGCTTCTGCTGGGCTGTATATGTATGAGAAGCCTCTGCTGGGCTGTATATATGTTAGGGGCTTCTGCTGGGCTCTATATGTCAGAGGCTTCTGCTGGGCTCTATATGTCAGAGGCTTCTGCTGGGCTGTATAAGTATGAGAGGCTTCTGCTGGGCTGTGTATGTATGAGAGGCTTCTGCTGGGCTGTATATATATGAGGGCTTCTGCTGGGGGAACAGAGGGGAACATCAAGTGCATGTATACTAATGCCAGAAGCCTTGCCAACAAAATGGACGAATTAGAATTAATGTTGTTGGAGCATAATTATGACATGGTGGGGATATCTGAAACGTGGCTGGATGAGAGCCATGACTGGGCTGTTAACTTGCAGGGTTATATTCTGTTCAGAAATGACCGAATGGATAAGCGAGGGGGAGGGGTGTGTCTATATGTAAAATCATCCTTAGAACCCATCCTGCGTGATAATATTAATGAAAATGTAGAGTCCCTGTAGGTGGAGATAAGGGGAGGGGGGAAAATAATAAATTACTGATAGGGGTTTGTTTTAAATCTCTATTTTTCATCAGTATTTACACAAGAAAATCTCATGGCAGGCAAAATGACTAATGATAAAAATTCCCCATTAAATGTCACCTGCTTAACCCAGCAGGAAGTACTTCGGTGTCTAAAAATCACTAAAATTGACAAATCTCCGGGCCCGAATGAGATACACCCCCGAGTACTGCAGGAATTAAGTACAGTCATTGAAAGACCATTATTTTTAATCTTTAAAGACTCCATAATAAGAGGGTCTGTACCACAGGACTGGCGTATAGCAAATGTGGTGCCAATATTCAAAAAGGGGACAAAAACTGAACTCTGTAATTATAGGCCAGTAAACTTAACCTCTACTTTGGGTAAAATCCTGGAAGGCATTCTAAGGGATGCTATACTGGAGTATCTGAAGAGGAATAACCTCATGACCCAGTATCAGCACGGGTTTACTAGGGACCGTTCATGTCAGACTAATCTGATCAGCTTCTTTGAAGAGGTAAGTTTCGAACTGGACCAAGGGAACCCAGTGGACGTAGTGTATATGAACTTTTCAAAAACTTTTGATACGGTGCCACACAAAAGGTTGATACATAAAATGAGAATAATGGGGATAAGGGAAAATATGTGTAAGTGGGTTAAGAGCTGGCTCAGGGATAGGAAACAAAGGGTGGTTATTAATGGAGCACACTGGGACTGGGTCGCGGTGTGCAGTGGGGTACCACAGGGGTCAGTATTGGGCCCTCTTCTTTTTAACATATTTATTAATGACCTTGTAGGGGGCATTCAGAGCAGAATTTCAATATTTGCAGATGACACTAAACTCTGCAGGGTAATCAATACAGAGGAGGACAATTTTATATTACAGGATGATTTATGTAAACTAGAAGCTTGGGCTGATAAATGGCAAATGAGCTTTAATGGGGATAAATGTAAGGTCATGCACTTGGGGAGAAGTAATAAGATGTATAACTATGCGCTTAATTCTAAAACTCTGGGCAAAACCGTCAATGAAAAATACCTGGGTGTATGGGTGGATGACAAACTCATGCTCAGTGGCCAGTGTCAGGCAGCTGCTACAAAGGCAAATAAAATAATGGATGCATTAAAAGAGGCATAGATGCACATGAGGAGAACATAATTTTACCTCTATACAAGTCACTAGTTCGACCTCACTTAGAATACTGTGCACAGTTCTGGTCTCCGGTGTATAAGAAAGACAAAGCTGAACTATAGCGGGTGCAGAGAAGAGCGACCAAGGTTATTAGAGGTCTGGGGGGTCTGCAATACCAAGATAGGTTATTACACTTGGGGCTATTTAGTTTGGAAAAACGAAGACTAAGGGGTGATCTTATTTTAATGTATAAATATATGAGGGGACAGTACAAAGACCTTTCTGCTGATCTTTTTAATCATAGACCTGAGACAGGGACAAAGGGGCATCCTCTATGTCTGGAAGAAAGAAGGTTTAGGCATAATAACAGACGTGGGTTCTTTACTGTAAGAGCAGTGAGACTATGGAACTCTCTGCCGTATGATGTTGTAGTAAGTGATTCATTACTTAAATTTAAGATAGGATTGGATACCTTTCTTGAAAACTATAATGTTGCAGGGTATATATACTAGATTCCTTGATAGGGCGTTGATCCAGGGAACTAGTCTGATTGGCGTATGTGGAGTTGGGAAGGAATTTTTTTCCCAAAGTGGAGCTTACTATTTGCCACATGGGTTTTTTTGCCTTCCTCTGGATCAACATGTTAGGGCATGTTAGGTTAGGCTATAGGTTGAACTAGATGGACTTAAAGTCTTCCTTCAACCTTAATAACTATGCTATGATACAAAGCCATTCACAACCTGACTCCTTCATACAACTGTGACATGGTCTCCTGGTACATAACTACATGCAACTTTCGATCATCTCATGATCTGCTTCTATACTCTTCTCTCATCTCTTCCTCCCACAACCGCATACAAGACTTCTCCCGTGCTTCACCTATACTCTGGAACTCTCTACCCCAACACATCAGGCTCTCGCCTACCACGGAAACATTCAAAAGGAACCTGAAGACCCACCTCTTCCGACAAGCCTACAACCTGCAGTGATCCCCAGTCTATTGAACCGCCGCATGACCAGCTCTACCCTCTCCTAGTGTATCCTCACCCATCCCCTGTAGACTGTGAGCCCTCCCGAGCAGGATCCTCTCTCCTCCTGTACTTGTGTGTGCCTTGTTTTACTCAAGTTTATTGTACTTATCTATATTTTCCCCGTTCACATGTAAAGCGCCATGGAATAAATGGCGCTATAAAAATGTATAATAATAATAATAATAATAATATTATAGTTGTCTGCTTAATTAAGATATAATGCAGTGTCTTTACAGTAATGGTAACCATCTGAGGCAAAGAGTATGGGAGGTCTTAACCCCTTTACCCCCAAGGGTGGTTTGCACGTTAATGACCGGGCCAATTTTTACAATTCTGACCACTGTCCTTTTATGAGGTTATAACTCTGAAACGCTTCAACGGATCCCAGTGATTCTGACATTGTTTTCTCATGACATAATGTACTTCATGATAGTGGTAAAAATTCTTTGATATTACCTGCATTTATTTGTGAAAAAACGGAAATTTGGCAAAAATTATGAAAATTTTGCAATTTTCCAACTTTGAATTTTTATGCAAGTAAATCATAGAGATATGTCACACAAAATACTTAATAAGTAACATTTCTCACATGTCTACTTTACATCAGCACAATTTTGGAAACAACATTTTTTTTGTTAGGGAGTTATAAGGGTTAAATTTGACCAGTAATTTCTCATTTTTACAACACCATTTTTTTTTAGGGACCACATCTCATTTGAAGTCATTTTGAGGGGTCTATATGATAGAAAATACCCAAGTGTGACACCATTCTAAAAACTGCACCCCTCAAGGTGCTCAAAACCACATTCAAGAAGTTTATTAACCCTTCAGGTGTTTTGCAGGAATTTTTTGAATGTTTAAATAAAAATTAACATTTAACTTTTTTCACAAAAAATTTAATTCAGCTCCAATTTGTTTTATTTTACCAAGGGTAACAGGAGAAAATGGACCCCAAAAGTGTTGTACAATTTGTCCTGAGTACACCGATACCCCATATGTGGGGGTAAACCACTTTTTGGGCGCATGACAGAGCTCGGAAGCGAAGGAGCGCCATTTGACTTTTCAATGCAAAATTGACTGGAATCGAGATGGGACACCATGTTGCGTTTGGAGAGCCCCTGATGTGCCTAAACATTGAAACCCCCCACAAGTGACACCATTTTGGAAAGTAGACCCCCTAAGGAACTTATCTAGAGGTGTGGTGAGCACTTTGACCCACTGTTAAGGGTCGAGTTCCCGCTTCTGCACAGGGGGAATCTCGAGCCACCTCCGCTGCGGTCTCCCATTCTTGTCCAGCCGCAGTGGAGTCTGCTCAGCAAAGACGTCGGTCCCAGCGTCTTGCTCATTCTCACTCTGTTCTGAGAGTTACTGCTGTTTCTCCAGTCTCTGCCATTAAAGTCAGTGCTGGTCAGCAGCGAGCGGACTTCTCTGGGACTAAGTCCTTGTCTGCACGTACTGAGCATGCCCAGGGTAAGATCTCCCATTGGAGATCGAGGGTCATGTGGTCAGGCTCTGCAGCACATTCCATTGGTCCTCTTGGCAGGTCTTGGAAGGGCAAAGGTGCTGTGGCCACGTCCTGTGCTGCTGCTATATAAACTGCGCATGACCGCACGGCCATGCGCTAGTATTGTCTTTCAATCGCTAATGTGTGTATGTTGTGAGTGCAAGTCGTCCTTGGATACCCCTACCCTATTGAATGACTGTTCGCGGAAGGTGTAGGGCTGCTACCTAGCGCCCGACTTATCCTACAGCACTAGTCACACATTATAGCGTCCAGTTGCTGTGACCGCCAGTACGGCGCCGTGCACTTCCTCTGTGCTTTCCTTACCCAAGCCTGGGTGGTTAGTGGCGTTCGTCAGTGCGGCACTGCATGCACTCTTGTGCCTTAATATTGCTCTTCAGTTTCCTACACACCCAGTTGCGGTGTTGTGCCAGCAAGGGTCTAATCGGACTTTAAGCCTAGTTGGGGTTGAGTTCGCTGACTACTTGCTCGCGCTTTAGGTACGGTACCGCAGTCCTGTGCCTTAACAGGATTGCTTCTTTCACGCTGGGTGAGGTTAACCCACGCGTGTATACTTTAGTGTACCGCCATATAGTCTGCTAATTGCTAGCAGCAGGTTTTCACCTGCACGGTGGACCCCGGACTGCGAAGGCATCTATACCATCTGTCTTGGTGCGTTCCGCCAGTCCTAACAGAATACTAGCGCCAGGGTCTGGCTAGTAAAATGGCGGACGACCAGCGTTTACAGCGGTACATCCAGCAGCTGGAGGGAAGGTTGGCGGCTCTTGAGCGTCCAACCTCAGCTGTGGATGTTACTGCTGTCGCTGTTCAGGCTGCAAGTGTGGCTGCAGCTACCTTGTCCACTGCCGCCCCTGTACCGACGCTATCTCGCCTCCCGCTACCAGAGAAATTTTCTGGTGACAGTAAGTCCTGTAGGGGTTTCGTGAGTCAGTGCTCAATACATCTCGAGCTTCTGGCCTCTCGTTTCCCTACAGAGCTGCAAAGGTGGGCTTTATAATTTCCTTATAGTCGGACAGGGCGTTGCAGTGGGCTACGCCGCTGTGGGAGCGTGGCGATCATGTGGTGCAGAGTGCTCCGTTATTCCTGAGCACTCTGAAACAGGTCTTTCTAGGACCTCGTGTCACCCATGACACGGCGCTCCAGCTGTTGGCACTGACTCAGGGCTAGTCCTTGGTCAGCCTTTTTGCCGTCCATTTCCGCACTCTAGCATCTGAGCTGGAGTGGTCAGATAAAGCCCTTATCCCTATATTTTGGAGGGGGCTGGCTGATCACGTTAAGGATGCTCTAGGGAGATTCCCGCCACACTGGAAGAGTTAATAACAGTATCTACTCGCATCGACCTCCGTTTTCACGAGCGGAGGTTAGAGCGAGCCCAGTGTAGGCAGAGGTTTCGGCTGGCTCCCACCTTCGCCAAACCTTTGGAATCTCCAGTCCAGGCTCCTGAGTTCCAGGAACCTAAGGTGGTGTCACGAGCGGGATCTAAGTCCCAGACCGCTCGTGCACTCCAGGGTTGCCATGTATGCCAACAGTCAGGACATCTTGCCACCAGATGTCATCAGCGGTCGAGGAAACGTCAGCGTCTAGTGGTAGTAGGTGGAGGTGCACTAGACACTGCGACGTTTGCCTCCAAATTGTCCTTTAAGGGGACAATTACCTTTGGCTCATCCTCCCACTCGGTAGACCTCTGCGTGGATTCTGGGGCGGAGGGCAATTTTATGTCTTCTGCCTTCGCCCAACGTCACGCAATACCCCTGGTTATGCTATCTCAACCAGTAACGGTACGAGTGGTGAATGGGTCGACACTCCCCGCACAGATAACACATCAGACCATCCCTGTTACTCTGTCCATGTCGCCATCCCATCAGGAGATTATTTCTCTGCTCATCATTCCTGAGGGTATTGATGAGGTCCTGTTGGGGATACCTTGGCTACGGTACCACTCTCCTCACATCGAGTGGTCCTCAGGCAGAATTTTGGGATGGGGTGAATCATGTGGGGGTAGGTGTCACCGAGAGTGCGTTCAGGTTGCTACTACTGAGGTACCCGCAGATCTATCCTCTCTCCCCAAGCAATATTGGTCTTACGCAGATGTGTTCTCCAAAAAGGCGGCGGAGACCCTTCCGCCCCATCGCCCCTATGACTGTCCTATCGATCTCTTGTCTGGTGCGGAGCCTCCCCGGGGTCGAGTTTATCCATTATCTCTCCCGGAGACGGAGGCCATGTCTCAGTACATTCAAGAGAATCTGGCAAGAGGGTTTATCAGGAAGTCAGTGTCACCTGCTGGGGCAGGAACTACGTCCAAGAATGGGGAACTACGTCCATGCATAGACTAGAGGGGTCTTAACGCTATCACCGTTAAGAACAAGTATCCTTTGCCCTTGATATCCGAGCTCTTCGATAGGCTTCGGGGAGCTAGAGTGTTTACTAAATTAGATCTGCGGGGTGCTTACAACCTGATTCGCATCCGTGAGGGGGACGAATGGAAAACGGCGTTTAACACCAGAGATGGGCACTATGAGTATCTGGTGATGCCCTTCGGGCTCTGTAATGCCCCAGCCGTTTTTCAAGACTTTGTCAACGACATCTTCCGGGATATGCTTTCCACCTCAGTTGTAGTCTATCTGGATGATATTCTCGTCTTTTCTCCAGATATTGACTCCCACCGGAGAGATGTTGGCAGAGTCTTCGACCTCCTACGGGCAAACTCTCTTTACGCTAAGTTGGAGAAGTGTATGTTTGAGCAGGAGTCTTTGCCGTTCCTGGGCTATATCATCTCCGCCCAGGGATTGGCTATGGATCCTGCCAAACTACAGGCTGTGATGGACTGGCAAGAGCCCCATTCTCTTAAAGCGGTGCAGCGCTTTATGGGGTTCATTAACTATTACCGCCAGTTCATTCCCCACTTCTCAACTCTGGTAGCTCCCTTGGTAGCCCTCACCAAGAAGGGAGCGAATCCTAAATTGTGGTCGGAAGAGGTCTCCAAGGCCTTCACTTCTATTAAGTCCCACTTTGCTAGCGCTCCCATCTTACATCGTCCCGATGTGGATAAGCCATTCCTAATGGAGGTGGATGCCTCATCCGTTGGTGCTGGAGCAGTCCTCTATCAGAAGGATGCTCAAGGTCGGAAGCATCCATGCTTCTTCTTCTCTAAGACCTTCTCGCCAGCGGAGAGAAACTACTCCATCGGGGATAGGGAGCTGCTAGCAATGAAGTTGGCCTTTTCAGAGTGGAGACATCTGGAAGGTGCGCGGTTTCCCTTCCAGGTTTACACTGACCACAAAAATTTGGTCTACTTACAAACAGCCCAGCGGCTAAATTCTCGCCAAGCCAGATGGTCCTTGTTCTTTTCCCGGTTCCACTTTTCTCTTCATTTTCTCGCCGGGGAGAAGAATATTCGTGCTGATGCTCTCTCTCGCTCCCTTATGTCAACTGAAGAGGAGGAAGAGGAGCCTCGGCTTATTGTTCCTTCTGAGAGCCTGAGAACCATAGCACCGGTTTCGCTTGAGTCTGTGCCTCCGGGCAAGACTTTTGTGCCCATTAATTTGCGACCGGAGGTTCTCTCTTGGGCTCATTCGTCCAGAGTGGGTGGACACTTTGGGACAAAGAGGACATCTGAGCTACTGGCGAGGACGTACTGGTGGCCGCATATGGTCCGGGATGTCAGGGATTATATTCTGGCGTGTGTCTCCTGCGCCAAAAATAAATCTCCACGTCAAAGGCCAGCTGGGTTGCTCTATCCCTTGCCGGTGGCAGATAGGCCCTGGGAGATGGTCGGGATGGACTTTGTCGTGGGTTTGCCCAAGTCTCGCGGCTGTACCATCATTTGGGTCATCACCGATCATTTCTCGAAAATGGTGCATTTGGTGCCGCTACCACGGTTACCTTCTGCACGGGCCTTGGCTGCGTTGTTCATTAGCACATCTTCCGCCTACATGGTATGCCTGACAAAATTGTCAGTGACCGGGGTCCCCAGTTTGCGTCTCGGTTCTGGAGAGAGCTATGTCGTCTTCTCAGTATTGAGTTGAATCTCTCTTCCGCTTATCATCCCGAGACGAATGGGTTGGTAGAGAGGGCCAACCAGACCTTGGTCACATACCTGCGACATTTTGTTTCAGCCAGGCAGGATGACTGGGCATCCTTGCTATCATGGGCAGAGTTTGCGCTGAACAACGCCATAGCCAACTCCACTGGACAAACCCCATTCCTCCTCAACTATGGTCAGCATCCACGGGTACCTGTGCCTATGCCCGTGTCTTCCGCAGACTCCAGGGTGGCAGACTGGGCTGTGGAGGCACGGGATATTTGGGACCGCACTCAGGATGCCATTCGGGCCTCTAAGGAGAGAATGAGGTCCTCCGCCGATGCTCATCGGCGCCCCGCTCCGACCTTTGCTCCTGGCGACTTGGTGTGGCTCTCCGCCTGTAACATCAGGCTGCGAGTTGAGTCCACTAAATTTGCTCCTCGCTACTTGGGTCCCTTCAAGGTCCTCGAACAGGTTAATCCTGTGGTCTACCGTCTGGCCCTTCCTCCATGCCTTGGTATCACCGACACCTTTCATGTGTCCCTCCTTAAGCCCGTATACATGTCCCGGTTTTCTGAGTCATCTGCCGGGACATCGGGTTCGTCTACGGACGATTTCGAGGTGAACGCTATCTTGGGGTGCAAGGTGGTACGTGGCAAAAAATTTTTTTGGGTGGACTGGAAGGGTTACGGCCCTGAGGATAGGTCCTGGGAGCCTGCTGAGCACATTCGGGCTCCGCAGCTCATTGCTGCCTTCGAACGTAGCGAGGCCCAAGGACCCCCTCCTAGGAGGGGGGGTAATGTTAGGGGTCGAGTTCCCGCTTCTGCACAGGGGGAATCTCGAGCCACCTCCGCTGCGGTCTCCCATTCTTGTCCAGCCACAGTGGAGTCTGCTCAGCAAAGACGTCGGTCCCAGCGTCTTGCTCATTCTCACTCTGTTCTGAGAGTTACTGCTGTTTCTCCAGTCTCTGCCATTAAAGTCAGTGCTGGTCAGCAGCGAGCGGACTTCTCTGGGACTAAGTCCTTGTCTGCACGTACTGAGCATGCCCAGGGTAAGATCTCCCATTGGAGATCGAGGGTCATGTGCTCAGGCTCTGCAGCACATTCCATTGGTCCTCTTGGCAGGTCTTGGAAGGGCAAAGGTGCTGTGGCCACGTCCTGTGCTGCTGCTATATAAACTGCGCATGACCGCACGGCCATGTGCTAGTATTGTCTTTCAATCGCTAATGTGTGTATGTTGTGAGTGCAAGTCGTCCTTGGATACCCCTACCCTATTGAATGACTGTTCGCGGAAGGTGTATGGCTGCTACCTAGCGCCCGACTTATCAAACAGCACTAGTCACACATTATAGCGTCCAGTTGCTGTGACCGCCAGTACGGCGCCGTGCACTTCCTCTGTGCTTTCCTTACCCAAGCCTGGGTGGTTAGTGGCGTTCGTCAGTGCGGCACTGCATGCACTCTTGTGCCTTAATATTGCTCTTCAGTTTCCTACACACCCAGTTGCGGTGTTGTGCCAGCAAGGGTCTAATCGTACTTTAATCCTAGTTGGGGTTGAGTTCGCTGACTACTTGCTCGCGCTTTAGGTACGGTACCGCGGTCCTGTGCCTTAACAGGATTGCTTCTTTCACGCTGGGTGAGGTTAACCCACGCGTGTATACTTTAGTGTACCGCCATATAGTCTGCTAATTGCTAGCAGCAAGTTTTCACCTGCACGGTGGACCCCGGACTGCGAAGGCATCTATACCATCTGTCTTGGTGCGTTCCGCCAGTCCTAACACCCACTAAGTGCTTTACAGAAGTTTATAATGCAGAACCGTAAAACTAAAAAATCATATTTTTTCACAAAAATTATCTTTTTGCCCCCAATTTTTTATTTTCCCAAGGGTAAGAGAAGAAATTGGACCCCAAAAGTTGTACAATTTGTCCTGAGTACGCTGATACCCCATATGTGGGGGTAAACCACTGTTTGGGCGCATGGGAGAGCTCGGAAGGGAAGGAGCGCTGTTTGACTTTTCAATGCAAAATTGACAGGAATTGAGATGGGACGCCATGTTGCGTTTGGAGAGCCACTGATGTGCCTAAACATTGAAACCCCCCACAAGTGACAACATTTTGGAAAGTAGACCCCCTAAGGAACTTATCTAGAGGTGTGGTGAGCACTTTGACTCACCAAGGGCTTCACAGAAGTTTATAATGCAGAGCCGTAAAAATAAAACAAAAATTATTTTTTTAGCCCCCAGTTTTGTATTTTCCCGAGGGTAACAGGAGAAATTGGACCCCAAAATTTGTTGCCCAATTTGTCCTGAGTAGGGTTGAGCGAAACGGGTCGGCCACTTTCAGAAGTCGCCGACTTTTGGCAAAGTCGGGTTTCATGAAACTCGACCCGACCCCTGTGTGGGGTCGGCCATGAAGTCGGCGATCTTCTGAATGTGGTATCGGAATTCCGATCCCGATTTCCGATATGTTTGCAATATCAGAAATCGGTATCGGAATCCATATTTAATGTAAAGTAAAGAATTAAAATAAAAAATATCGCTATACTTACCCTCTGACGCGCCCTGGTACTAACCGGGAACCTTCCTTCCTTCGAATCAGCGCTTGCAGGACCTTGCGGTGACGTCGCGGCTTGTGATTGGTCGCGCGGCCGCCCATGTGACCGCTCGCGCGACCAATCACAAGCCACGACATCAACGCGACGTCACGCAAGGTCCTGCAAGCGCTGATTCTTAGGAAGCAAGGCTGCCGGAAAGAAGCAGGGCGCGTCCGAGGGTGAGTATATACCTAATAGGAATATACTCACCCTCGGACGCGCCCTGCTTCTTTCCGGCAGCCTTCCTACCTAAGAATCAGCGCTTGCAGGACCTTTCGTGACGTCGCGGCTTGTGATTGGTCGCGCGAGCGGTCACATGGGCGGCCGCGCGACCAATCACAAGCCGCGACGTCACCGCGACGTCACCGCAAGGTCCTGGAAGCGCTGATTCGAAGGAAGGAAGGTTCCCGGTTAGTACCAGGGCGCGTCAGAGGGTAAGTATAGCGATATTTTTTATTTTAATTCTTTATTTTACACTTAAATATGGATCCCAGGGCCTGAAGGAGAGTTTCCGCTCCTTCAGACCCTGGGAACCATTGGAAACCCAATGCACTGCATTGGGTTTCGAGTTTCGGCCGACCCCGACTTTTTTATAGGATCGGCCGATTTCACTCGACCCGACTTTTGAAAAAGTCGGGTTTCGTGAAACCCGACCTGATCCTATAAAAGTAAAGGTCGCTCAACCCTAGTCCTGAGTGCGATTATACACAATATGTGGGGGGAACCAATGTTTGGGCGCATGGGAGGGCCCGGAAGGGAAGGAGCGCCATTTGGAATGCAGACTTAGATGGAATGGTCTGCAGGTGTCACATTGCGTTTTCAGAGCCCCTAATGTACCTAAACAGTAGAAACCCCCCACAAGTGACACCATTTTGGAAACTAGACACCCTAAGGAACTCATCTAGATGTGTTGTTAGAGCTTTGAACCCACAAGTGTTTCACTACAGTTTGTAACGCAGAGCCGTGAAAATAAAAAATAAAAAAATTTCCCAAAAAAAATATTTTTTAGCCCACAGTTTTGTATTTTCCTGAGGGTAAGAGGAGAAATTCGACCCCAAAAGTTGTTGTGCAATTTGTCCTGAGTACGCTGATACCCCATATGTGGGGGGAACCACCGTTTGGGCGCATGGGAGGGCTCGGAAGGGAAGGAGTGCCATTTGGAATGCAGACTTAGATGGAATAGTCTGCAGGCGTCACATTGCGTTTGCAGAGCCCCTAATGTACCTAAACAGTAGAAACCCCCCACAAGTGAGCCCATATTGGAAACTAGACCCCCCAAGGAACTCATCTAGATGTGTTGTGAGAACTTTGAACCCCCAAGTGTTTCACTACAGTTTATAACGCAGAGCCGTGAAAATAAAAAATCTTTTTTTTTTCCCACAAAAATTATTTTTTAGCCCCCAGTTTTGTATTTTCCCAAGGGTAAGAGGAGAAATTGGACCCCAAAAGTTGTTGTCCAATTTGTCCTGAGTACGCTGATACCCCATATGTTGGGGTAAACCCCTGTTTGGGCACACGGGAGAGCTCGGAAGGGAAGGAGCACTGTTTTACTTTTTCAACGCAGAATTGGCTGGAATTGAGATCGGACGCCATGTCGTGTTTGGAGAGCCCCTGATGTGCCTAAACAGTGGAAACCCCTCAATTATAACTGAAACCCTAATCCAAACACACCCCTAACCCTAATTCCAACGGTAACCCTAACCACACCTCTAACCCTGACACACCCCTAACCCTAATCCCAACCCTATTCCCAACTGTAAATGTAATCTAAACCCTAACTCTAACTTTAGCCCCAACCCTAACTGTAGCCCCAACCCTAACCCTAACCCTAGCCCTAACCCTAGCCCTAACCCTAGCCCTAACCCTAGCCCTAATGGGAAAATGGAAATAAATACATTTTTTTAATTTTTCTCTAACTAAGGGGGTGATGAAGGGGGGCTTGATTTACTTTTATAGTGAGTTTTTTAGCGGATTTTTATGATTAGCAGCCGTCACACACTGAAAGACGCTTTTTATTGCAAAAAATATTTTTTGCATTACCACATTTTGAGAGCTATAATTTTTCCATATTTTGGTCCACAGCGTCATGTGAGGTCTTGTTTTTTGCGGGACGAGTTGACGTTTTTATTGGTAACATTTTCGGGCACGTGACATTTTTTGATCGCTTTTTATTCCGATTTTTGTGAGGAAGAATGACCAAAAACCAGCTATTCATGAATTTCTTTTGGGGGAGGCGTTTATACCGTTCCGCGTTTGGTAAAATTGATAAAGCAGTTTTATTCTTCGGGTCAGTACGTTTACAGCGATACCTCATTTATATCTTTTTTATGTTTTGGCGTTTTTATACGATAAAAACTATTTTACAGAAAAAATAATTTTTTTTGCATCGCTTTATTCTCAGGACTATAACTTTTTTATTTTTTTGCTGATGATGCTGTATGGCGGCTCGTTTTTTGCGGGACAAGATGACGTTTTCAGTGGTACCATGGTTATTTATATCTGTCTTTTTGATCGCGTGTTATTCCACTTTTTGTTCGGCGTAATGATAATAAAGCGTTGTTTTTTGCCTCGTTTGTTTTTTTCTTACGGTGTTTACTGAAGGGGTTAACTAGTGGGCCAGTTTTATAGGTCGGGTCGTTACGGACGCGGCGATTCTAAATATGTGTACTTTTATTGTTTTTTTTTTTAATTAGATGAAGAAATGTATTTATGGGAATAATATTTATTTATTTTTTCCATTATTTAGGAATATTTTTTTTTTTTTTACACATTTGGAAAAATTTTTTTTTACTTTTTTATTTTTTTATTTGCACAGCACTCTGTCAGATCACCGATCTGAGGCCGGCGTCACACACAGCGTAAAACAATACGGTCCGTATATTACGGCCGTAATACGCTGAAAAGTCCCGAAAAAAGTGGTCCGTAGCTCCTCCGTAGGCAGGGTGTGTCAGCGTTTTTTGCGCATGGCATCCTCCGTATGTAATCCGTATGGCATCCGTACTGCGTGGTTTTCTCGCAGGCTAGCAAAACCAACATACCGCTATAGAAGTGATCCATGTGTCCCAAAAAGAAAAGAAAATATATATATACTGTCTATATATATATATATATATATATATATATATATGTGTCAGTAGACACATATATTAGAGAGAAAAGCCGGTAATTCAGTGCGGTGTACAGTAAAATCACACTGACAGCTTACAGTAGAATAGGTAGAATAAATGTGTACACATAGAATAGGTATATATATATATATATGTCAGTGAGACACATATATGTATATATATTAATATTTATTCCAGCGCTAGACAGCTTGAAAGCCGGTAATTCAATTACCGGCTTTTTCCTTCTCCTTCCTAAAACCCGACATGATTTGAGACATGGTTTACATACAGTAAACCATGTCTTCTCTCCATTTTTTTTGCAGATTCCACACTACTAATGTCAGTAGTGTGTATCTGCAAAATTTGGCCGTTCTAGCTCTTAAAATAAAGGGTTAAATGGCGGAAAAAATTGGCGTGGGCTCCCGCGCAATTTTCTCCGCCAGAGTAGTAAAGCCAGTGACTGAGGGCAGATATTAATAGCCTGGAGAGGGTCCACGGTTATTGGCCCCCCCCTGGCTAAAAATATCTGCCCCCAGCCACCCCAGAAAAGGCACATCTGGAAGATGCGCCTATTCTGGCACTTGGCCACTCTCTTCCCATTCCCGTGTAGCGGTGGGATATGGGGTAATGAAGGGTTAATGCCACCTTGCTATTGTAAGGTGACATTAAGCCTAATTAATAATGGAGAGGCGTCAATTATGACACCTATCCATTATTAATCCAATACTAGTAAAGGGTTAAATAAAACACAAACACATTTTTTAAAATTATTTTAATGAAATAAAAACAATGGTTGTTGCAGTATTTTATTCAACGCCCAATCCAGTCACTGAAGACCCTCGTTCTGTGAGTCAAAAAACATAATAAACCAACAATATACTTACCCTCCGCAGATCTGTAACGTCCAACGATGTAAATCCTTCTGAAGGGGTTAAAACATTTTGCAGCAAGGAGCTGTGCTAATGCAGGCTGCTCCTCGCTGCAAAACCCCAGGGAATGAGGCTAAAAATAGATCAATGATCTATATTTAGCTTCATTTGCGGTGAGGCGCCCTCTGCTGGCTGTTCATAGATCGTGGGAAATTACCTAGAAAGCCAGGGAGCAGGGAGGGAAGAGAGTGGCCAAGTGCCAGAATAGGCGCATCTTCCAGATGTGCCTTTTCTGGGGTGGCTGGGGGCAGATATTTTTAGCCAGGGGGGGGCCAATGACCGTGGACCCTCTCCAGGCTATTAATATCTGCCCTCAGTCACTGGCTTTACTACTCTGGCGGAGAAAATTGCGCGGGAGCCCACGCCAATTTTTTCCGCCATTTAACCCTTTATTTTAAGAGCTAGAACGGCCAAATTTTGCAGATACACACTACTGACATTAGTAGTGTGGAATCTGCAAAAAAAATGGAGAGAAGACATGGTTTACTGTATGTAAACCATGTCTCAAATCATGTCGGGTTTTAGGAAGGAGAAGGAAAAAGCCGGTAATTGAATTACCGGCTTTCAAGCTGTCTAGCGCTGGAATAAATATTAATATATATACATATATGTGTCTCACTGACATATATATATATATATACCTATTCTATGTGTACACATTTATTCTACCTATTCTACTGTAAGCTGTCAGTGTGATTTTACTGTACACCGCACTGAATTACCGGCTTTTCTCTCTAACAGCGCTGCGTATTTCTCGCAAGTCACACTGCTTGTCCGTGTGTAATCCGTATTTTTCACGCTTCCATAGACTTTCATTGGCGTATTTCTTGCGCAGTACGGTGACAAACGCAGCATGCTGCGATTTTGTACGGCCGTAGAAAGCCGTATAATACTGATCAGTAAAATACGGCAAATAGGAGCAGGGGCATAGAGAATAATTGTGCCGTATTTTTTGCGAGTTTTACGGACGTAGATTCTGCACTCTTACGTCCGTAAAACTCGCATGTGTGACGGCGGCCTGACATGCAGCACTGCAGGCTTCACAGTGCCTGCTCTGAGCAGGCTCTGTGAAGCCACCTCCCTCCCTGCAGGACCCGGATCCGCGGCCATCTTGGATTCGGGCCTGGAGCAAGCAGGGAGGGCTGCGGGGGGCTCAGGGAAGCCCGCAGGGAGCCCCCTCCCTGCGGGAAGCTTCCCTATACCGCCGGCACATCACGATCATCTTTGATCGCGGTGTGCCAGGGGTTAATGTGTCGGGGGCGGTCCGTGACCGCTCCTGGCACATAGTGCCGGATGTCAGCTGCGATAGGCAGCTGACACCCGGCCGCGATCGGCGGCGCTCCCCCCGTGAGCGCTGCCGATCGCATATGATGTACTATCCCGTCGGTGGTCATAGGGGCCCACCCCACCTCGACGGGATAGTACGTCTAATGTCAGAAAGGGGTTAAAGCAATTGACTCTAGAGGATGACATCAAAGTTTTCCTGACTGTCTTTGAGAGGGTGCCAGACAAGGAGAAACTGCTCGAGAGCAATGAGCAGAGGTCCTAACTCTTTAGGCTGCTTTCACACGTTAGGTTTTTGCCGTCAGGCTTAATCCAGCGGCGTGACGGATATGGCGTAAATTGTGAAAAACTGATGCGAAGGATCCGGTTTTCCGCCGGATCCGACTAGCGGATCTGGCAAAAAACAGGATCCGTCGCATCAGTTTTTCATCCGTTTTGTGTTTTTTTTATCCGTTTTACGACGGATCCGGTTTTTAAAAATGCCCATGGGAGGCTCCCAAATGTGATTGGCTACTGAAAACCTATATATACTGTGTTCCTACAGCCCATCTTTGACAGGTTGTAGAGCAAGTGGCGAAGATGGAAGGCGTGATTGCAAACATTCTGAAGATTTCTGCATTTTACTTTTGAGACAAATCGTTTGAAAGCAATTGTTCTGGTGAAGGAGCAAGAGAGACAGCGCATCTTGCATCTGTGCCGACGGCATTTTTGGATCCACCTGATATGGAAATTTGGGTTGGATAAATCTACCCGTGTGTGCTGCGGCCGCTCCCAATTATTATTTCTGAGCCCTTAATGAATGAATGAGTCTGACACGTGATGACAGCTTGACATTCAATCAAAGACTGGAGATTTATTTCCTGATACATAGGTTTTATAATAGCATATAGAAAGGTGTGGTTTGGGCGGTTAGTTAATTAACATACAATTCAGTTATTGGTTATCTGATACATATGGAATATTGTGATTAATGCTCATATGATTGCTGATTATGCAACTAAAATGTAGCTCTCGATATGTAGGGCAAAGTTGAGGCATCTGACCAGGACTCAGTTACATTTGGCACTTGTTGATCTGCCATTTCAGAAGACTCAGCGGTATCAGTCCCGAACATCTGGTCCAACTTCCCGTTTTTAAGGTGTTTGAGACATAGCGGAAAGTACCGAGCACGCTCTGGCCTAGCTAATGTGGTAAAGTTGAGCAATTGATTATAAAGTAGCTGAGTAGATAGATATATATTTGCTTTGTGTAAGTATATGTGATTTATAGGAATATATATATATATATATGATTTAAAGGCGTATACATGCAAGTGAGATCTACATGATATACATATTTCTATCACAAGCCCCCCTTAGATATCACTTGCCCTAAGCCTAGCCTCCTGTCCCAAAGCGCTGCAACTCTTTTGTGCTGCCGGCGATCCGACGCAAACCTAGTGTCTACGCCCTACTCCGTGCAGTCTTTCGCAATGAGCGATCAGGAGATCTGTCCCTAAATGGGGGTAGAAACATGCATGGTCTCATATTGGCGACTCTGTGCCATCAGTTCCACATATTCGTCGTCATCAGGATTGGAGGAACCATCAGGTGGGTGAATCTGAATTCGGATAGGTTCGTCCAGGAGGAGATGCGGCATCAGGTTTGTTGTTTCCTTTACTGTTTTTTCCATCATCCTGCGGATACAAGGGATTACGCAGCAACCAGAAATTATCACAAGAACAAAAATAACAAGTATGGCTGCCCCAATCTGTGCTAGCATCCTTTGCCACCCACTCATCCACCCAAAGTACTGGTCCCAAGGATCTTTCACTCCTGAATTCTGTTTCAATTCCTCAGACAGCTCAGTGAGTTTCTGTATTGCCACTGTGACTTTACCATTGGGGCCAGTATTGTCTGGGATGTAGGTGCAACAGGTGTCTTTGATCATCTTACAAACACCCCCTTTTTCAGCTAGTATCATGTCTAAGGCCATTCTATTCTGGAATGCCATGATGGAAGTGGGGCCCAACTGGTCCGCCAGACCTTTCAGAGCATCTCGGGTGTAGTTAACAAATCTCTGCTGGTTGTAATACACATAATTTATCCAATCAACATTTTTGTTCACGGTTATTATTGGCAATAATGATTCAAATCCTGCTTTAACCTGGTCTCTGGCCTTGAATTCATCAGGTACCCCCCTGGGTACACCTATGGCGTCTATATAAACATGTGGGTCGAAGCTGCCTTTTGGAGAACTTGCCCTTTTTGTCCTGTTCTTTGCAGTACTGGGTGTGAACTCATGGGTGTAGGGAAAAAGGTGGAAAGGCATCAGAACTTTTGCCAGAGCACATTGGCCTACCCAAACACCTTCCAGTCTACTACGGATTTTCATGTCACCACAGATCCAGTATATGTCACCCAGGGAAACCACATGATTAACTAGGTTGTCAGTGATGGTACTGTACTCTGAGCAGAACCCCTCGGTGAAGTTTTTTACATCCCTGCCAGTCCCTGTGCGTGTATAACAGGTGTAATTACCAGGGTATATTGTTATTCCAGTCCCTGAGGGTGTGTCTTTAGTCATGAGTGGGTATTTAGACTTCCAATCTTCACAGGATGCGGAGTGAGATGAGTTAGTGTATATGCTGAGAAAACAGGCCCGCTGGGAATCTGGGATGTCGAGTGGCACTGTGCCCAGGTGGGGTCTGGCTCCTGCACATGCATAACAGCCACTCCCATTATGTTGTCGGGCGGTGTATCTTACCCATTCCAGCCAGTAATTGGTTTCAGAAAACCCAGTCTCTACTGCCAAAGTCTCCTCATAGGTTGGGTCTGTCAGTACCATTATGTTACTAGGGATCTCCTGAGTCACATTGGGCTTGTCAGCTGCATTTGCCAGTTTGAATTTTCCTGTGTACTGTACGGGGGGTTTGCGCTCACCACTTGGGGGTGTGCTGCTCATTATATAAGTACCGGCGTCACCTGGGGAGGGGTTTTCAATACTAAGTATGAGTCTATTGCATTCTCCTCTGGTGATGCACCCCTTCCTGAAAGCCTGCTTTGTAAGGCGCATACGGTCAATTAGTGATTTGCCATCTTTATCTCTCTTGTTTAGGGCTAATGAGGGTTTGTATCCCCAACTCTCACCAGTGTTCCAGGCTGCTGCTCCCCAATATTCACATTTGTCCCCCCAATATTCATCTGCAACACAAATATATTGAGTCCCACGTCCCAAACTGTCCAGCAGTGTGGATGGGCAGTGTACCACGTCGCAGTAATCAAACAGGTATGTAATTATGTGAGCTGATGTATCGAACCAGAAAATGGTGTAGTCCCCATCTTTGGTGATCTCCCCTCCCAGGGGGGGGCACGTGGAGCTTCTGCCCCCAGAATATGCATCACACAGAGGATGTACAGGATCATTCTGGCTTAGGCGTATCTTCTGGTACGGGAGCCTTCTTGCAGTGTGATGCGTGGATCCAGGTGGGCCTTCCCTCTAGTTTCACAGAGGTTGGTGTCGTCAGCAGCACTTGGAAGGGACCGTCGAATCTGGGATCGAGCGTTCTCCTCACAAACTTCTTCACCAACACCCAGTCTCCTGGTTTCAGGGAGTGCGAACCGGGTACCGATCCTGGATCTGGTAATGAAGAGAAAACTCGAGAATGGACATCAGCTAGGTTTTTGGTCAACTGAATTACGTAAGCAGACAAAGTATCATATTGCATTGTCAACTGCTGGGGGAAAAATACCCCTAACCGAGGGCTGGACCCAAACAGAATCTCATGAGGTGACAGCTTTTCTGGGCCCCGGGGAGTGTGCCTGACACTAAACAGTGCGATGGGGAGTGTTTCATGCCATGGTTTGCGTGTCTCTTGGGCAACTTTTAACATCCTGTTTTTGAGTGTCCCATTCAGTCTTTCTACTTTCCCGCTACTCTGGGGGTGGTAGGGAGTGTGTAGGCCTAAGCCTGACCCTACTGCTGACCAGATCTCCCTTGTGAGGTTTGCTGTGAATGCGGGCCCCTGATCACTCTCTATCACTTCTGGGACCCCGTATCTGCACACGATCTCTGAGAGTAGCTTCTTTGCAGTAGTCTTTGCTGACTGATTCCTCACTGGGAAAGCTTCTGGCCATCCTGAAAACACGTCGACGACCACAAGGGCATATTCGAATCCTCCACTTGGCGGCATCTGGATGTGGTCTATCTGGATCCTCTGGAAGGGGTACAGCGGTCTGGCGAGATGATGTGTGGGAACTTTCTCCATTCTTCCAGGGTTGCATTTGCCGCAGGTCAGACAGCTGCTAGTGAACTTGGCTGTTAGGGTGGAGATCCCTGGAGCGAACCAGTAAGCACCAATCAGATCATTCATCTGTGTCTTTGATCTGTGTGTGGGCCCATGTGCCCACTGGACCACCATAGGGTACATGCTTCGGGGTAAACAGGGTTTGTAGTCCATTGAGTATACCCTTCCTTTTTGATGTGTTGCACCCTTCCGCATCCAATTCTCCTTTTCCTCCTTTGGGGCTTGTTCTTGCAACTTCTTGAATAGATCCCAAGACGTCATCTCATCTGGTGTCTTGTCCTCAGTTGCCACGTAGTAGCCGTCCGGCTCTACGACCTCTCCCATTTCTCCATACTGTCTTCCTTTGGCGGCTTCTTTGGCTGCCATATCTGCCATGTTGTTGCCCCGTGCCTCTACTGTGTTCAGTTTTCCATGTGCTTTGACCTTCAGTACTGCCACCATTTTTGGGAGTTGTAGTGCGCTCAGTAGGTCTTTAATAGCTCCATGATGCTTTACGGTTGTTCCGCTTGCTGTGATGAAGTCTCTTGCAGCCCAGATGGGTCCGAAGTCGTGTGCTATGCCATGCGAATACCTTGAATCGGTGTAAATGTTCGCAGTTTTGCCTTCTGCAATCTGGCAAGCCTTCGTCAGCGCTATCAGTTCTGCTTCTTGGGCTGACAGGCTAGGTGGCAGACTCCTGGACCACAGGATTTCTTGATTGCTGGTCACTGCACATCCCGTGTGAAATCTTCCTTCATCATCTGCAAATCTGGAGCCATCTACATAGAGGATCAACTCTGGGTTGGCCAGTGGCTCTTCTGCCACATTGGGTAGTCCTGCTGTTTCCTGTTGCATGATGCTGAAGCAATCATGATCATCTGGTCGGAGCAAATCCAGATCCTTGTGGAAGGTATCATGCAGATTTTGATCTGGAGGGTCCATATCTGTATCCCCCCTTGGGAGTGGGAGTAGAGTGGCTGGATTGAGGACTGTACATCTGGAGATGGTGACGTTTTCAGGCAGTAGTAGCGAGCACTGTAGACGAAGATGTCTTGCTGTGGAGAGATGTTTTGGCTGTGTTTGGTTGAGAATTGCTGAGATGTCATGTGGAGCCAGGATTTCCAGTGGATGTCCAAGAATGATGTCAGCTGTTTTGTCCAGGAGGGCGTGTGCTGCAAATACTGCTCTCATGCAGGAGGGGGCTCCCCTTGCAACTGGATCCAGGCGAGCTGAAAAATAGCCTAGAGGTCTCTGTCTTCCCCCGTGAGTCTGTGTCAGGACTCCAGTAGCATGGCCTTCTTTCTCCATCAGGTAGAGACGGAATGGCTTCTCGTAGTCAGGTAGGCCTAGTGCTGGCGCTGAGACTACTGAGTCTTTTAGCTTCTTGAACGAACTGAAGGCCACATCTGTTAGCAGGGACGGGGTTACGTTAACGCAGTCATACAGAGGTTGCATTAGGACTGAGGCATCAGGGATCCAGGTTCTGCAGTACGATACTAGACCAAGAAAAGCTTGTAGTGCCTTTGGAGATGTTGGGGGAGCCATCCTCTCCACTGTGGTCTTCCGGTCATCTGTCAGGTGTTTAGTCTGGTGAGCAATGCAGTGCCCAAGGAATGTAACTCGCTTCAGACACCACTGGACTTTGTTCTTTGAGACCTTGCAGTGTTGTTTCGCCAGGTAGAGTAGGAGAGACACGGAATGTGCTTTACATGTGTCAAAGTCAACTGCACAAAGGAGTAGATCGTCCACGTATTGTAGCAGGGTCACTTCTGCATGTTCTGTGATCCAGTTGGCGAGAACTGTGGACATTGCTTTGGTGAATTGCGAGGGGCTGTTCTGGGCCCCCTGGGGCATCACCGCCCATGTGTACTGTGCCCCCTGATGCGTGAAGGCAAACAGGAACTGGTCATCTGGATGGAGGGGAACACTGAAGAAAGCATTTGCCAGGTCGATCACCGTGAACACTGTTGCTGTGGAAGGCACATTTGAGAGCAGGGTGTGTGGATTTGGCACAATTGGAGTTTCAAATACTGTAGCGTCATTCACCGCTCTTAGGTCATGTACTATTCTGAACTTGGCTGGCTCTCCTTTTACAGTCTTTTTCTTGACAGGGAAAAGCGGGGTATTGCAAGGAGAGGTGCAGGGGACAACGACCCCTATTTCCAGGAACACCTTCAATTGGTCTGAGACGGCTTGACTCTGTGCGATGGACAAGGGATACTGGGCCTTACGAGGATATGGAGTACCTGGCTTGAGCGATACCCGCACCGGGGCAACTTGAAGTTTTCCCACATCTTGGGGTCCCTTAGACCATAGACTTTCTGGCACTACGTCCAGTACCTCCTTGGGTAGGCCTTCATGGGTTGTTTGAGGTTCCTGTAAGGCTGCCAGCATGACTGACTCTTCCTGGGTCAGAGGTGAAGAAAGGGTCACGGTCCCATCTTCCTGGAACACTATGGTTGCTTTTAGTTTCTGTAGAAGGTCTGCCCCCAGTAGGTTGAGTGGGCAGGTTCTTGACACCACAAACTGGGACAGGATAGAGTGTCCTGGCTGAGTGCACACGCTCAAAGGCTTTGTAAGCTGAGAATTTCTGACTTGACCGTCGATGCCTACGCAAGACACAGAGGATTCTGATAGGCAGGTAGGGTCAGGGAGTTCCACATGTCTCATCACACTTCTGGCTGCACCAGTGTCCACAAGAAAAGACCTGACAACGCCATCCACTTTCAGGGTAATTTGAGGGGTTGGTCCTGCTGAAGGGGTTTTGCATGTCAGGAGCGTGGTGTCTTGCGGACCTGGCTTGCCCCTGTCCTATGGATGGGGCGCTTCACTGTCCACCTTGTCTGCTCCTTGGATTGCTCCTCTGGGCAGGGTCTTGGGTTGTGATGGAGCTCTGCACCGGCTCTGGTAATGACCCAATTTGCCGCAGTTGAAACATCTGACGTTCCTTCTGTCTCGGTATTGCGGTGGCTCTTCAGAGTCTATGGCCGCCATAAGGGGTGTTGTCTTCCGCACTCCTGGTTGGGACTCGATCCCTTTGGCTACGGTGAGCAGGGTGTCCATTGCTATTGACCTGTACTCGGGTCTAGCTACTATCAGTGGCTTCTTGATTGGTTCTCTGAGTCCATGCACAAAGGCCTGTGCCAACATCTGCCTGTGTATCTGATCATGAATGGTGAAGCCCAGGTCCTGGAAAACCTGCATTACTCTGCCATGAAACTTCTCCACAGTCTCTGTCTTCTCCTGACTCATGTCATGTAAGCTGAGGGCCTGTCCAGCCAGCCTGCCTTTGGCCCATTCTCTGAGTTGTTCAATCAGCTTCGGCCCTGACTCCCAGGCATGTACGTCTAAATCTGCTGAAAGCTTGAAGTGTTCTTTCATGATTGGCCAGAAGGCATCACCTGCCTTTATCTCCATCACTGCCCACAGATCATTCCAGGTGGCTGCATATGTGCGCTGGTTCTGCTGCATTCTTCTGTAGAATGGCATGGGGTGCATCTCTGGATCTGGAAGATTGTTGAGGATGCTGGTCACCTGACTTGGGGTGAAGTGCACATAGTGTAATGGTGGTGCTTCTATCTGCCCCTGTCTCCTAGGTGCCCGTGGGTTTTTCTTTCTAGTACTGGGAAGCATGTATGAAGTCCCCTCTTCATCCTCATCAGAGGAATAGTTGTGATAGGGTGCACTGGGGTCATGCAGTGGCTGATAAGCGGTCTTGGATATTGTCTTTTTGTGAGAGGATGTGTTCCCACCCTGCTGAGGCTGTGGAGGATTATAGTTCCATTGTGGTGTGAATGTTGGCTGCTCTGACCGGGGATACTGATCACCATCTGATGCCTGTCTCTCCCCCCCTGTCCCCGGACCTGAGCTGCCTGCTGCCGGGTTTGCCTGGGGGAAGCCTGCTGCGGCTTGGGGGGTGCCTTCTACTGGGGGATCTCCACCCTCCTCCCCTGATACCATGACTGTCAGAGGCTGGGCTGTATTGGGAACATAGAATGTGCCTTGTGCTGTGAGCACTGGATACAGAGACACCACACTGCCTGGACTCGGCACCTGCCCGACAGGCAGCAGATCAGGAGAAGGAGAGTGTGGCCCAGAAAGCGGAGATGAAAGGTGGGAGGGAGCAACTGAGTGAGGAAAAGATGGGTGATTCAGAGGAGGGGGAGAGTGCTTCAGAGAGAGAGAGAGAGGAGGAGATGAAAAGTGTGAAGGAGGTGGGTGTGGTGTAGGAGGAGGAGGTGAAGAAGAAGAAGGAGGATGTGGTGTAGGAGGAGGTGCGGAATAATGAGAAGGGTGAGGAAGAGAAAGAGGAGGAGAAAGAGGTGGAGATGAAAGAGGAGGAGGAGAGGGCAGTGCAGAAGACGGAGAGGAAAAAGATGGAGGAGAAAGACAAGAAGAGAATCCCTTCTCCTTTGATGCAGCCCGTGCCGGCATTGTCAGAGTAACAGTGCCATCTCCCTGTACCAAGTTTGGGCGCGGCGCACCACATGCTGAGCAAGTCTCCCTGTACAATGGATTCTGCTGGGTGCAGACTGCACACACCCAATATTTTTTATCCCCATATGGGGGAGGTGCTGATGGTTTAACCTCTTTCCCTACTTTGTACACATAAAAATCACTTCCTGACTCCTTCACATATCTTTCAGTGCTCCCCAAGCGTTGTAAGTCTGTAGCCACCTTATACCATGCTGTTGCAATGGGCAGCAAGTTAGTATCAACTAGCTTTCCTTTCTTTCTTTTTAAGACATCATGCCACTCTGCAGCTCTGAGTCTGCCTCCCTGATGAATTTCACATACTTTCATGAGCTGCCTGTAATTCTTCACATATCTGACACCTTCATGCTCCGCTACTATTTGAGGAGCCGTTTTCTCATCAGGAAGCAAAAGGCTCTCCTGTTGCTTGGCCAAATTATTCCCCATTGCAAAAATAAAATAAAAAAAAACACAACAATAAAAATCTCAAGTAGGTAAGTATATAAAAACACGAAAAGTAGAAGAAAAAAAGGGAGCTTTCAAAAAATTGATGCAAGATGTTGAAATCAAAACATAAAAGAACCATAAAAAACTGGGTACACGATCCAAAACTCAGGATCTTCACAGAGAAGGAAGAAAAATAAATAAATAAGACCCCTTTTAAACAACAAAAAAGTGAGGAGGCAGAAAAATAAAGAAACTTTGAAAAACTTAAAAAAAAGGTCTAAAGACTTAAAAAAAAATGCAACAAAAAACAGAAAATAAAATAAAATTAAAACGGCTTCTCCTCTCCCCCCTCCTTTTTTTTTTTTTTTTTCTGTGTACGCTGCGCTCAAATGCAGTCAGAGACACACTTCCCCTTTTTTACCAGCAGCTGCTGTTATACCAAAAATCATGTATGTCACATCAAAAATGATAGATATCATTTAATTTCACCTCTTCAAATAAATGTCATATATATGCAAAAACAGAAAACTTAGCAACAAAAAAGAATAGAAAAAAAAGACAAAAAAAAAACGGTTGTGACCGTGTGATTTACAATGCATATATTTCTCCTAACTGCATGGAGGAGGGGAAGTTCTAAATAGAGAACAGACGGGGAGAGAGAAGAGAAAAAAAACTTCTTTTTCGATTTTACGCAGTTAAGCGACAGTACGTGACATTAACAGACAAAGAACATTGACATCCAGGAGATTCGACACCCTCTTTATTATTTTGTGACACATGCAAGAAGCGCTGGGTAAACAGACTACTGCCAATCGCACTGGGCACACCTATGCCCGGGCCACCTGAGTGAAAAACACAACAGGTGGGATTTCTACCACCCAGGTCCAAGCTATCTAACTAGATAGTCGGCACTACGGGAATCTGCAGTAGCCCTCTAAGTTACCACTACCACGTGCCTGGAGCCTGGGGCCAACTGCCCCGGGATTAACTATCCCTCCTATGCACGGGAATCCTGCAATAACTTATCGAGCGATTTGACCTCCTGCGGTCTGTTACCCAGCAACCACAAACAGTCACTGTTCCTTTCTTCTCCCGGATGTTACACAAACACAGAACATATACACGGCACACAGCAGACACCTCGACTTATATCCCAGGGTTTAGGTTCAGGCTCGGACTTTTTACACTACCTGGGAATGCGGTGGTGACCACACCTGACCGGCTAAAGGTACAGACCCGGACTGGGCACAGGGGACATTCAGGTAAGATGATAGAATTTTCTTACCTTACTCTGATGGAGCTGCAGTCTCCGTCCCGTGGGCCAAGGCCGTGGCCCGCACCCTCGTCTGTGCGGTCAGCCGGATCCCCTCCTGTGATATCTTCGTCCGAGCCGTTGGGCGCCATTTGATATGGAAATTTGGGTTGGATAAATCTACCCGTGTGTGCTGCGGCCGCTCCCAATTATTATTTCTGAGCCCTTAATGAATGAATGAGTCTGACACGTGATGACAGCTTGACATTCAATCAAAGACTGGAGATTTATTTCCTGATACATAGGTTTTATAATAGCATATAGAAAGGTGTGGTTTGGGCGGTTAGTTAATTAACATACAATTCAGTTATTGGTTATCTGATACATATGGAATATTGTGATTAATGCTCATATGATTGCTGATTATGCAACTAAAATGTAGCTCTCGATATGTAGGGCAAAGTTGAGGCATCTGACCAGGACTCAGTTACATTTGGCACTTGTTGATCTGCCATTTCAGAAGACTCAGCGGTATCAGTCCCGAACATCTGGTCCAACTTCCCGTTTTTAAGGTGTTTGAGACATAGCGGAAAGTACCGAGCACGCTCTGGCCTAGCTAATGTGGTAAAGTTGAGCAATTGATTATAAAGTAGCTGAGTAGATAGATATATATTTGCTTTGTGTAAGTATATGTGATTTATAGGAATATATATATATATATATATATATGATTTAAAGGCGTATACATGCAAGTGAGATCTACATGATATACATATTTCTATCACACACCCAATCATAGCACAGAGAATGATGCGTGGGGTTTATTCTACTTTATACATGGAGTTATGAGGAAACCCCGAGAAGTTTTTCTGCTACGTGCGGATGAAAGCGGAGAACTTCGACTTGGTGGAACGGATTGGACACCTCATTTCAAGAAGTGATGCATATTGCAGCTTCTCAGTTTCACCGGCTGAGCGTCTGATGGTGACTCTTAGGTAAGCCATTTTTATTGTATCTCCTACTGTTAATGCACACTTATAACTGTAATGTTGTTGCTGATTTTTTTAATAATAATTTTTATTATATCTCCTACTGTTAAAGCTGACCTATAACTGTAATTTTATTGCTGGTATTTTGTACACATTTTTGCTTTGCTTTTTTTCACAGATTCCTTGCAACTGGAGAATCCCTTTCGTCACTACATTTTCAGTTTAGACTTGGAATTTCCACCATATCGGGATTTGTGAAGCACACTTGCCGTGCATTGTGGGACTCTTTAAATGACGAATTTATACCACATCCCACAATGGAAAGTTGACTGGAAATAGCAGAAAAATTCCAATACATTTGTCAGTTTCCCAATTGCTTGGGTGCAGTGGACGGGAAACATAATTTAACTACAAAAAATATTTCTCCATTGTGCTCATGGCTATCGCAGATGCAGAATACAAATTTATAGCGGTCGATATTGGGGCTTATGGCCGCTCCAATGATTCTCAAGTTTTTAAGGTGTCTGCAATCGGGCGTCATCTCTAAGGAAACAGCTTCCAATTTCCTCAACCAAGACCACTGCATGAAACCTCGGGGCCACCAATGCCATTTGTATATGTTGGAGATGAAGCGTTCCAACTCTTGGAACACCTGCTGAAGCCATACTCAAGTAGTGGATTGACGCCGACTAAGAGAGTTTTTAATTACCGCCTAACACGAGCATGAAGAATGGTGGAGTGCCCTTTTGGGATTCTAACAGCCAAATGGCAAGTTCTGTTGACCGCTAACAACCTGAACACTGACACTGTTGGCGAGGTGGTGAAAGCTTGTGTGGTCCTGCACAATTTTGTTATATGCAAGGAACAGATTTCCATTGATGACCACTTTGAAGAAGCCACCTTGCATGATTACCAGAACATTACTTATAGAAGTTCTGTGTCAGTTTCCAGAATGAGGGACAAATTTGCTAAAAACTTTATTTCACCTCAAGGAAGAGTACACTGGCAGGATGAGATAGTTTGAAAAATTAGTCTTGACCATTGTTACCGAAAGTATTGTACCTGGTTGGGTTTTATCCAAAGTATTGTACCTGGTTTGGTTTTAACCAAAGTATTGTACCTGTTTTACCCAAAGTATTGTACCTGTTTTATCCACAGTATTATACCTGGTTGGATTTTACCAAAGGTATTGTACCTATTGTACCCAAAGTATCGTACCTGGTTGGGTTTTACCCAAAGTATTGTACCTGGTTTGGTTTTACCCAAAGTATTGTACCTGTTTTACCCCAAATATTGTACCTGGTTGGGTTTTACCCAAAGTATTGTACCTGTTTTAACCAAAGTATTGTACCTTGTTTTACCCAAAGTATTTAACCTTATAATTTAATAAATGAAAAACAAAATTTTTAAACCCAAAAATTGTTTTATTTACAAATTTTTTACAATTTTTTTTTTTAAATAAATTTACATAGTATGGGGTGGAGATAATACTGGAGGAGCTGTCAGATTGGGACATTTCGACAGTGGGAGTGTGGAGAGAGGATTGTGGTGGTGACTGTTGTGAATTCCGCTCTTAGGCTCCCTCCGGTGGTTGTAAGTGGCACTTTTGTGAGTTCTGCTCTTGGGCTCCCTCTTGTGGTTTCTAGTGGTATGGCTGCTCCTTGGATTTAGCTGTCTTCAGCTGCTTTCACTCATCGTCTTTTCTGCTCGGCTATTTATGCCTGGCTCTTTCCTTCAGCCAGTGCCACTTGTAAATGGTTCCTGGTTGGATTCACATCTCTTTGGATTTACCTGTTATCCTGACCAGTTCAGCAAAGCTAAGTTTTTGCTTGCTCTTTTCTGTCCATAGATTGTGGACTTATCCGTTCTGTGCTTTCTATGTTTGTCCAGCTCATCAGTATGAATTAATTCTGTCTTGCTGGAAGCTCTGGGAAGCAGATTTACCCTCCACATCTTTAGTCAGGTGAGGAGATTTTTTGTAAACTCTGCGTGGATTTTTTGTAGTGTTTTATACTGACCGCACAGTATTCCATCCAGTCCTATCTATTTAGCTAGACTGGCCTCCTGTGCTCATCCTGGTTTCATTCTGTGTATGTCTTTTCCCTCTCCACTCACAGTCATTATTTGTGGGGGGTAATCTATCCTTTGGGGATTTTCTCTGAGGCAAGATAGCTTTCCTGCTTCTATCTTTAGGGGTAGTTAGCTCTTAGGCTGTGACGAGGTGCCTAGGGAGAGTTAGGAGCATCCCACGGCTACTTCTAGTGTTGTGTTGAGCTTAGGGACTGCGGTCAGTACAGTTACCACTTCCTTCAGAGCTCGTTCCATGTTGCTCCTAGACCACCGTATCATAACAGTACAAGTGGCCAAAAATGAATTAAATGCATCTCAAAAGAAGGAAAAGAAAGTTCTGAACCATTTTTTTTTCTGTGCTCTGGTTTGTCTTTTTTTTCCTCTTGATATCTGGGTGGTTCAGGATATATGCTTTGGCATGGATGTTCAGGGTTTGTTTTCTCGTGTGGATCAACTTGCTGCAAGAGTACAGAGTATCCAGGACTATGTTGTCCAGACTCCGGCTTTAGAGCCTAGAATTCCTACTCCTGATTTGTTTTTTGGGGACAGATCCAAGTTTTTGAACTTTAAAAATAACTGCAAATTGTTTTTTGCTTTGAAACCCCGTTCTTCTGGTGATCCCATTCAGCAAGTAAAAATCATCATATCCTTGCTGCGTGGTGACCCTCAAGACTGGGCTTTTTCTCTTGAAACAGGGGATCCGGCATTATTGAATGGAGATGCATTTTTTCAAGCGCTCGGATTATTGTATGACGAACCTAATTCTGTGGATCATGCAGAAAAAACCCTGTTGGCCTTGTGTCAAGGTCAGGAAGCGGCAGAGTTATACTGCCAGAAATTTAGAAAATGGTCTGTGCTCACTAAATGGAATGAGGAGGCTCTGGCTGCTATTTTCAGAAAAGGTCTTTCTGAAGCCCTTAAAGATGTTATGGTGGGCTTTCCTACGCCTGCCGGTTTGAGCGAATCTATGTCTCTAGCCATTCAGATTGATCAGCGTCTGCGCGAGCGCAAAGCTGTGCACCATATGGCAGTGTCCTCTGAGCAGAGTCCTGAACCTATGCAATGTGATAGAATTTTGACTAGAACAGAACGGCAGGAATTCAGACGTCAGAATAGGCTGTGTTTTTACTGTGGTGATTCTGCTCATGTTATCTCTGATTGCCCTAAGCGTACTAAGAGAGTCACTAGGTCTGTTACCATTAGTACTATACAGCCTAAATTTCTCTTATCTGTGACCCTGATTTGCTCATTGTCATCCTTTTCTGTCATGGCATTTGTGGATTCAGGCGCTGCCCTGAACTTAATGGACTTAGAATTCGCCAGGCGCTGTGGTTTTTCCTTGCAGCCTTTGCAGAGCCCTATTCCTTTGAGGGGTATTGATGCTACACCCTTGGCCAAGGATAAACCTCAGTACTGGACACAGATGACTATGTACATGGCTCCAGCACATCAGGAAGATTGCCATTTTGTGGTGTTGCATAACCTGCACGATGTTGTTGTACTGGGTTTTCCATGGTTACAGGAACATAATCCGGTGCTGGATTGGAAAACTATGTCGGTGACTAGTTGGGGTTGTCAAGGAGTACATAGTGATGTTCCTTTGATGTCAATTTCCTCTTCCCCCTCTTCTGAGGTCCCTGAGTTTTTGTCGGATTTCCAGGATGTATTTGATGAGCTCAAGTCCAGTTCCCTTCCACCGCACAGGGACTGTGATTGTGCTATTAACTTGATTCCTGGTTGCAAGTTCCCTAAGGGCCGACTTTTCAATCTGTCTGTGCCAGAGCATGCCGCCATGTGGAGTTATGTTAAGGAGTCTTTGGAGAAGGGGCATATTCGGCCCTCTTCGTCACCATTTGGAGCGGGTTTCTTTTTTGTTGCTAAGAAGGATGGCTCCTTGAGACCCTGTATTGATTATCGTCTTCTTAATAAGATCACGGTCAAATTCCAATACCCCTTGCCTTTGCTTACTGATTTGTTTGCTCAGATTAAGGGGGCTAGTTGGTTTACTAAGATTGACCTCCGAGGGGCATATAATCTTCTTCGTATTAAACAGGGTGACAAATGGAAAACTGCATTTAATACGCCCGAAGGCCATTTTGAATACCTTGTGATGCCATTTGGGCTCTCTAATGCTCCATCTGTGTTCCAGTCTTTCATGCATGATATTTTCCGCAATTATCTTGATAAATTCATAGTCGTATATTTAGATGATATTTTGATTTTTTCCGATGATTGGGAGTCTCATGTGAAGCAGGTCAGGATGGTGTTCCAGATCCTTCGTGATAATGCTTTGTTTGTGAAGGGGTCTAAGTGCCTATTCGGAGTTCAGAAGGTCTCTTTTTTGGGTTTTATTTTTTCTCCCTCGTCTATAGGAATGGATCCTGTTAAGGTCCAAGCTATTCATGACTGGATCCAACCCACATCTGTGAAGGGCCTTCAAAAATTTTGGGGCTTTGCTAATTTCTATCGCCGTTTCATTGCCAACTTTTCCACTGTGGTTAAGCCCCTTACTGATTTGACGAAGAAAGGCGCTGATGTGACGAATTGGTCCTCTGAGGCTGTTGAGGCCTTTCAGGAGCTTAAACGCTGATTTACTTCTGCCCCTGTGTTGCGTCAGCCGGATGTTTCTCTTCCTTTTCAGGTTGATGTCGACGCTTCTGAGATTGGGGCAGGGGCCGTTTTGTCTTAGAGGGAGTCTGATGGTTCTTTGATGAAACCGTGTGCTTTTTTTTTCCAGAAAGTTTTCGCCTGCGGAACGCAATTATGATGTCGGCAATCGGGAGTTGTTGGCTATGAAGTGGGCGTTTGAGGAGTGGCGACATTGGCTTGAGGGAGCTAAGCACCGCGTTGTGGTCCTGTCCGATCATAAGAATCTGATTTACCTCGAGTCGGCCAAGCGGCTGAATCCTAGACAGGCTCGATGGTCCCTGTTTTTCTCCCGTTTTGATTTTGTGGTCTCGTATCTTCCGGGATCTAAGAATGTTAAGGCTGATTCCCTCTCTAGAAGTTTTTTGCCTGATTCTCCTGGAGTCCTTGAGCCGGTTGGCATTCTTAAGGAGGGGGTGATTCTTTCTGCTATCTCCCCTGATTTGCGGCGGGTGCATTTCAGGCTGATAGGCCTGACCGCTGTCCAGTGGGGAAGCTGTTTGTTCCTGATAGATGGACAAGTAAGGTAATTTCTGAGGTTCATTGTTCAGTGTTGGCTGGTCATCCTGGGATTTTTGGTACCAGAGATTTGGTTGCTAGGTCCTTTTGGTGGCCTTCCTTGTCGCGCGATGTGCGTGCTTTTGTGCAGTCCTGTGGGACTTGCGCCCGGGCCAAGCCTTGCTGTTCCCGCGCTAGTGGGTTGCTTTTGCCTTTGCCGGTCCCTGAGAGGCCCTGGACGCATATTTCTATGGATTTTATTTCGGATCTTCCTGTTTCCCAGAAGATGTCTGTTATCTGGGTTGTTTGTGACCGGTTCTCTAAAATGGTCCATCTGGTACCTTTGCCTAAGTTGCCTTCCTCCTCAGATCTGGTTCCATTGTTTTTTCAGCATGTGGTTCGTTTGCATGGCATTCCGGAAAATATTGTGTCTGACAGAGGTTCTCAGTTTGTCTCTAGATTTTGGCGGGCCTTTTGTGCTAGGATGGGCATTGATTTATCTTTTTATTCGGCGTTTCATCCTCAGACTAATGGCCAAACTGAGCGAACTAATCAGACCTTGGAGACCTATTTGAGATGCTTTGTGTCTGCTGATCAGGATGATTGGGTGTCTTTCTTGCCGTTGGCCGAGTTTGCCCTTAATAATCGGGCTAGTTAGGCTACTTTGGTTTCACCTTTCTTTTGTAATTTTGGTTTTCATCATCGTTCTTCTTCTGGGCAGGTTGAGCCTTCTGATTGTCCTGGTGTTGATTCTGTGGTGGACAGGCTACAGCAGATTTGGACTCATGTGGTGGACAATTTGACGTTGTCTCAGGAAAGGGCTCAACGTTTTGCTAACCGCCGTCGGTGTGTTGGTCCCCGGCTTCGTGTGGGGATTTGGTTTGGTTGTCTTCTCGTCATGTTCCTATGAAGGTTTCTTCCCCTAAGTTTAAGCCTCGGTTTATTGGTCCTTATAAAATTTCTGAAATTATTAATCCGGTGTCTTTTCGTTTGGCTCTTCCCGCCTCTTTTGCCATTCATAATGTTTTCCATAGATCTTTGTTGCGGAGATACGTGGTGCCCGTTGTTCCCTCGGTTGACCCTCCTGCCCCGGTGTTGGTTGAGGGAAAGTTGGAATATGAGGTTGAGAAGATTTTGGATTCTCGTTTTTCGAGGCGGAGGCTTCAGTATCTTGTCAAGTGGAAGGGTTATGGCCAGGAGGATAATTCTTGGGTTGTTGCCTCCGATGTCCATGCCACCGATTTGGTTCGTGCTTTTCACTTGGCTCGTCCTGATCGGCCTGGGGGCTCAGGTGAGGGTTCGGTGACCCCTCCTCAAGGGGGGGTACTGTTGTGAGTTCCGCTCTTGGGCTCCCTCCGGTGGTTGTAAGTGGCACTTTTGTGAGTTCTGCTCTTGGGCTCCCTCTTGTGGTTTCTAGTGGTATGGCTGCTCCTTGGATTTAGCTGTCTTCAGCTGCTTCCACTCATCGTCTTTTCTGCTCGGCTATTCATGCCTGGCTCTTTCCTTCAGCCAGTGCCACTTGTAAATGGTTCCTGGTTGGATTCACATCTCTTTGGATTTACCTGTTATCCTGACCAGTTCAGCAAAGCTAAGTTTTTGCTTGCTCTTTTTTGTCCATAGATTGTGGACTTATCCGTTCTGTGCTTTCTATGTTTGTCCAGCTTATCAGTATGAATTAATTCTGTCTTGCTGGAAGCTCTGGGAAGCAGATTTACCCTCCACACCTTTAGTCAGGTGTGGAGATTTTTTGTAAACTCTGCGTGGATTTTTTGTAGTGTTTTATACTGACCGCACAGTATTCCATCCAGTCCTATCTATTTAGCTAGACTGGCCTCCTGTGCTCATCCTGGTTTCATTCTGTGTATGTCTTTTCCCTCTCCACTCACAGTCATTATTTGTGGGGGGTAATCTATCCTTTGGGGATTTTCTCTGAGGCAAGATAGCTTTCCTGCTTCTATCTTTAGGGGTAGTTAGCTCTTAAGCTGTGACGAGGTGCCTAGGGAGAGTTAGGAGCATCCCACGGCTACTTCTAGTGTTGTGTTGAGCTTAGGGACTGCGGTCAGTACAGTTACCACTTCCTTCAGAGCTCGTTCCATGTTGCTCCTAGACCACCGTATCATAACAGGTGACGGATCAGGAGGAAAAACAGAAGGTGAAGGGGTGGAGAAAGAAAGAGAACGTGTGGACATAAAACCGACAGCAGTGTTGGGAATTTGGAAGGTTTGAGGGGTGGAATGGAGGGATTGGGAGGCAGAAGAGGTGGTGGGTGGAGAAGAGGGTTGTGTTTGGAGCATGATGGGTGTGGAAGGAGACTGGTGGTAGTGGGCAGGGAGTGGAGATGCAGATGATGTGATTGGGAACTGGTACTGGGCAGGATGCTGGTGTGGGGCATGATGCTGGTAAGGGACATGATGGTTGTATTGTGTAGGAGGGGAGGAGGGACAGTGGCTGGAGGGAGGCCGGTGCAAGAGGAACTACCGGGGCGGGTGGAGGGGCTTGGGAGGTAACATGCGCTAGGGCAAACTGGCAGGCTTGCATTGCATGCATCTGCTGGTCAGGAGATAGCTTGTCTATGCGCTCGAGTTCTGCCTGGAAAAAGGAGTGATTTGGCAATTTACTTGCATCTGAATACATCCTATCCAGACGTGTGTGCAACTCAAGAATACTATTGTTGAGCATATTATATCTTGCAGTCATTTGCTCAGACAACAGTTTGAGACAGTACTGGAAGGCTGCATTCAGATGCAAGAACTTGGGCGCATAGCTCTTTTCCTGACCCCTCTGGTGTAGCCACTCAGAACCCACAGGTGTTCTAGAGGTGGCAGCAGTGTCAGAGGGGTGGGGTAAAGGAAAAGCTATATCCTCACTAGCAGCTTCATGTAACGGAGTTGGCCACGATGCTCCAGCGCTAGTGAATGTGACAGAGGGACCAGATGTACGGGAAGGCTGGGAAGTAGATGGGTCGGGTCTGTCGAAGTATCCCACGGTGGAGGACTTCTGAGGGATCGCTCCAGAGGGGTTCAACTCTGCAGGCTCCTGAGTGCTGCAGACGGTGCTGTGGAAAAAAAGAAAAAAAAAGGTAATTAATATATTGATATTGCTTGGCCCTGACTGAAACCCCCAAAAAAGTATTTGACATGTAAACTTTTTTTATTAAATGGGGTGGGTAATATTTACCTTCTGCTCACCATCATCGACCGGATGAACGACAGGGCTCTAGCATATTTGTATTTGCTCCTGTGTCCTCCCGATCCACTCGGGGCCTGCATATCCTTGTTGAACTCCTTCTTGAAGCGATCCCTGATTGACCGCGACCGCTTGACAACTCTTTCGCCTGTAAAGTGAAAGCACAAATTGGTTAGTATACAACATATTGCATCCAGCAACATAACTGAACTGTGAATACTTATGCGCTTGATTCTGGGCCCGAACATCAAGGTCCTCCCAGTAGTCCACATGTTGTTGCCATACTTCCCCCCAGAGCCGACTGGTAAAAACCAAGAGCTGCGTAGCGGCGGTCCCCCATATTCCACAGCGGCTCCCGCTCTCGGATTAGATCGCTAAGGAGGTCGATGTCAAGCCCAGCCTCCTCACCGTCCGAGTCAGGAGCACACTGTGAAGCCTGTTAAAAAACGACAAATAACAAAGACAATAGAATCAAAACAACAGCATAAAGTGGGGAAAAAAAGGTACTTACTTGATGGTGACCGCCCTGACGCACATGCCGACGACCTTGGGAGGCGATTTGAGGACTTCTAGACTGAGCCGCAGATTCAAAAGACTGAAAAAAACAAACAAAACATTATGTGCTTGGATGTAGCCTTATGTGTTGTGTGTACTGTGATATCGGTAATGATCTGTTTTTGTGTTGTGTATACTGTGATGTCTGTAATGATCTGTGTTTGTGCTGTGTGTACTGTGATGTCTGTGATGATGTGGTTCTGCAATGCATGTAAGAAACTTACCAATTGCGAGCCCGCTTCGGGTATTTCTCCACCTCGTCCATCTCCTTCTGGAAGCACCTCTGATGCAGCAGCTTCCTGTTATAAAAAAATTACCGTATATACTCGAGTATAAGCCGAGATTTTCAGCCCAAATTTTTGGGCTGAAAGTGCCCCTCTCGGCTTATACTCGAGTCAAGGTGGGTGGCAGGGTCGGCGGGTGAGGGGGTGAGGGCGCTGAGGCATACTTACCTGCTTCCAGCGATCCCCCTGCCGTCCCACGGTCTTCGGTGCTGCAGTTCTTCCCCTCTTCAGCGGTCACGTGGGACCGCTCATTAGAGAAATGAATAGGCGGCTCCACCTCCCATAGGGATGGAGCCACGTATTCATTTCTCTAATCAGCGGAGCCGGTGACCGCTGATAGAGGAAGGAGCTGCGGCACCGAAGACCAGCTGTGCGGGAGAAGGAGCCAGACGCTGGGACCAGGTAAGTATGTCATATTCACCTGTCCCCGTTCCACACGCCGGGCGCCGCTCCATCTTCCCGGCGTCTCTGCGCTCTGACTGTTCAGGTCAGAGGGCGCGATGACGCACTAGTGTACGCGGCGCCCTCTGCCTGATCAGTCAGTGCGGAGAAAAGCCAGGACCGGACGCTGGGAGCTGCAAGCAAGAGATGAGTATGGCATTTTTTTTTTTATTGCAGCAGCAGCGGCACGGATTTGTAAGGAGCATCTATGGGGAAATATGAACGGTGCAGAGCACTATATGGGGCACAGCTATGGGGAAATATGAACGGCACAGAGCACTATATGGCAGCTATGGGGAAATATGAACAGCACAGAGCACTATATGGAGCATCTATGGGGAAATATGAACGGTGCAGAGCACTATATGGCAGAGCTATGGGGAAATATGAACGGTGCAGAGCACTATATGGCACAGCTATGGGGAAATATGAATGGCACAGAGCACTATATGGCAGCTATGGGGAAATATGAACGGCACAGAGCACTATATGGAGCATCTATGGGGAAATATGAACGGTGCAGAGCACTATATGGCAGAGCTATGGGGAAATATGAACAGTGCAGAGCACTATATGGCACAGCTATGGGGCAATAATGAACGGTGCAGAGCACTATATGGCAGAGCTATGGGGAAATATGAACGGTGCAGAGCACTATATGGCACAGCTATGGGGCAATATGAACAGTGCAGAGCACTATATGGCACAGCTATGGGGAAATATGAACAGTGCAGAGCACTATATGGCACAGCTATGGGGAAATATGAACAGTGCAGAGCACTATATGGCACAACTATGGGGAAATATGAACAGTGCAGAGTAGGGTTGAGCGAAACGGATCGTTCATTTTCAAAAGTCGCCGACTTTTGGCAAAGTCGGGTTTCATGAAACCCGACCCGATCCCTGTGTGGGGTCTGCCATGCGGTACGCGACTTTCGCGCCAAAGTCGCGTTTCGTATGACGCGCTTGGTGCCATTTTTTTCAGCCAATGAAGGGGCGTGGGCAGAGTGATGACATAGGTCTTAGGGGCGTGGACGCCTATCGCCATGTTGTCGCTTGTGCGCTGTAGCGATTTGCACTGTGTAACACCAGCTTTTCAGTTCAGGGACGGACGGAGGGGGGGGGGGAGAGAGAGAGAGAGAGAGAGAAAAAAAAAAAAAAAACGGTGCAGAGCCAATGGGAAAAAAATTCCCATTGGCTTTGCATTGGGTTTCGTGTTTCGGTCGATCCTCGACTTTTCGCCATAATCGCCCGATTTCACTCGACTCGACTTTTGAGATACTCGGGTTTCGCGAACCCGGCTCGACCCTAAAAAAGTCAAGGTCGCTCAACCCTAGTGCAGAGCACTATATGGCACAGCTATGGGGAAATATGAACAGTGCAGAGCACTATATGGCACAGCTATGGGGAAATATGAACGGTGCAGAGCACTATATGGCACAGCTATGGGGAAATATTAACGGCACAGAGCACTATATGGAGCATCTATGGGGAAATATGAACGGTGCAGAGCACTATATGGCACAGCTATGGGGAAATATGAACGGTGCAGAGCACTATATGGCACAGCTATGGGGAAATATGAACGGTGCAGAGCACTATATGGCACAGCTATGGGGAAATAATGAACGGTGCAGAGCACTATATGGCACAGCTATGGGGCAATAATGAACTGTATGGGGCATTATATGTGGCACATTTCTATATAGAGCATCTTATGGGCCCATTATGAACTTTATGGAGCATTACGTGGTCTGTGGTCTTGGATATACAGTATTTTGAGAATTTAATCGCTATAGCATGGGTTTTTTTAACGTTTTTTTTAATCCCGTTAGAAATGGATCCCAATACTTCTGATCCTGGACCAAAACAAAAACGCAGGTCATACGAAGCTGGTTTCAAACTTAAGGTTGTGTCAAGAGCAGAAGAAAGCAATAACAGTATAGCAAGTAGGGAATTTTGTGTTAACGAAAAACAAGTGAGAGAGTGGCGGAAAATGAAAGCTGACTTGGTAAAGATTCCAAAGGCAAAAATGAGGCTCTAGAGACTGAGTTGCATTATGGAGTGGAGTTGGTTATGGAGTGTCGTCAAAATGGTTACTGCGTAACACGCATGGGAATTCGCTTACGTGCTCTTCAAATGGCTAAAGAAGACAAATTGAAAGCACCAGGCATTGAAAATTTTGTTGCATCAGCAGGATGGTGTACCCGCTTCATGAGTAGATTTGGCCTATGTTTGCGGCAAAGAACAAAGATTTCACAGAAGTTGCCAATAGACCTTGATGAAAAAGTGATGTCATTCCATTCATTCATCATAAAACAAAGAAGGATCCATAACTATGACCTACAAAAATAGGGAAAAAGGAAAAAATGGGAAGAAAATAAGTCAGCTCACCAATCCCTCAACAGTGCAATGATGTCCATGCACGGAGCCGCCTTGGTCAAGGGCGTAGTCCAGAGCCAGCAATGAAAAAGAAAAAATAATCTCCAGCATGGATCTTCTAAAAAGTCAATTTATTGAAAACACTTTAAAATGCAAACATTTGCAAAAAAGAGATGGGGGTCCCAGGTGGTCAACGCCGACGCGTTTCGACCATCAGGTCTTAGTCATGGCATGACTAAGACCTGATGGTCGAAACGCGTCGGCGTTGACCACCTGGGACCCCCATCTCTTTTTTGCAAATGTTTGCATTTTAAAGTGTTTTCAATAAATTGACTTTTTAGAAGATCCATGCTGGAGATTATTTTTTCTTTTTCATAACTATGACCTGGGAGATATTGGAAATATGGATGAAACACCTATGACTTTTGATCTTCCAAGCAACAGAACTGTGGCAAATATGGGAGACAAAACTATTTTACTCAGAACCACAGGAAATGAAAAAAATCACTTCACAGTCATTCTTTCATGTTTGGCTAATGGAACTTAGCTGCGGCCTGTCATTTTTTTAACCCCTTCCCGACCTGTGACACAGCGTATGCGTCATGAAAGTCGGTGCCAATCCGACCTGTGATGCATATGCTGTGTCACAGAAAGATCGCGTCCCTGCAGATCGGGTGAAAGGGTTAACTCCAATTTCACCCGGCCTGCAGGGACAGGGGGAGTGGTAGTTTAGCCCAGGGGGGGTGGCTTCACCCCCCGTGGCTACGATCGCTCTGATTGGCTGTTGAAAGTGAAACTGCCAATCAGAGCGATTTGTAATATTTCACCTAAAAAACTGGTAAAATATTACAATCCAGCCATGGCCGATGCTGCAATATCATCGGCCATGGCTGGAAACACTTATATGCACCCACCCCACCGATCGCCCCCCCAGCCCTCCGATCTGTGGTCCGCTCCCCTCCGTCCTGTGCTCCGCTCCCCCGTCCTCCTGTCCGCTCCCCCCGTGCTCCAATCACACCCCCCGTGCTCCACCCCCCGCACTCCGATCACCCCCCGCACAGCGATCCCCCCCCGTGCTCCGATCCACCCCCCTGCACAGCGATCCCCCACCCCGTGCTCCAATCCACCCACCGTGTTCCGATCCACCCCCCCATGCTCCGACGCCCCCCGCCGTGCTCCGATGCCCCCCCCCCGTGCTCCGACGCCCCCCCCCTTATACTTACCTAGCCTCCCGGGATCCGTCCTACCGTCTTCTTTCCTGGGCGCCGCCATTTTCCAAAATGGCGGGCGCATGTGCAGTGCGCCCGCCGAATCTGCCGGCCGGCAGATTCGTTCCAAAGTGAGTTTTGATCACTGAGATATAACATATCTCAGTGATCAAAATAAAAAAAATAGTAAATGCCCCCCCCCCCCTTTGTCACCCCCATAGGTAGGGACAATAAAAAAATATATATATATTTTTTTTTCCACTAAGGTTGGGGTAAGAACTAGGGTTAGGGTTAGGGATAGGGTTAGGGGTAGGGTTAGGGGTAGGGTTAGGGGTAGGGTTAGGTTTAGGGTTAGGGGTAGGGTTAGGGGAAGGGTTAGGGGTAGGGTTAGGGTTAAGGTTAGGGTTAGGGTTAGGGCTGGGGTTAGGGCTAGGGTTAGGGCTAGGGTTACGGTTAGGGGTAGGGTTAGGGTTTCGGTATGTGCACACGTATTCTGTTCCTCTGCGGATTTTTCCGCTGCGGATTTGATAAATCCGCAGTGCTAAACCGCTGTGGATTTATGGGGGATTTACCGCGGTTTTTCTGCGCATTTCACTGCGGTTTTACAACTGCGATTTTCTATTGGAGCAGTTGTAAAACCGCTGCGGAATCCGCAGAAAGAAGTGACATGCTGCGGAATGTAAACCGCTGCGTTTCCGTGCAGTTTTTCCGCAGCATGTGTACAGCGATTTTTGTTTCCCATAGGTTTACATTGAACTGTAAACTCATGGGAAACTGCTGCTGATCCGCAGCGTTTTCCGCTGTGTGTGCACATACCTTTAGAATTAGGCTATGTGCACACGGTGCGGATTTGGCTGCGGATCCGCAGCGGATTGGCCGCTGCGGATTCGCAGCAGTGTTCCATCAGGTTTACAGTACCATGTAAACTTATGGAAAACCAAATCGGCTGTGCCCATGGTGCGGAAAATACCGCGCGGAAATGCTGCGTTGTATTTTCTGCAGCATGTCAATTCTTTGTGCGGATTCCGCAGCGTTTTACACCTGTTCCTCAATAGGAATCCACAGATGAAATCCGCACAAAAAACACTGGAAATCCATGGTAAATCCGCAGGTAAAACGCAGTGCCCTTTACCCGCGGATTTTTCAAAAATGATGCTGAAAAATCTCACACGAATCCGCAACGTGGACACATAGCCTTAGGGTTAGGGTTGGAATTAGGGTTGTGGTTAGGGGTGTGTTGGGGTTATGGCTACAGTTGGGATTAGGGTTAGGGGTGTGTTGGGGTTAGTGTTGGAGGTAGAATTGAGGGGTTTCCACTGTTTAGGCACATCAGGGGTCTCCAAACTCAACATGGCGCCACCATTGATTCCAGCCAATCTTGTATTCATAAAGTCAAATGGTGCTCCCTCAATTCCGAGCCCCGACGTGCGCCCAAACAGTGGTTTACCCCCACATATGGGGTACCAGTGTACTCAGGACAAACTGCGCAACAATTACTGGGGTCCAATTTCTCCTGTTACCCTTGTGAAAATAAAAAAATGCTTGCTAAAACATCATTTTTGAGGAAAGAAAAATTATTTTTTATTTTCACGGCTCTGCGTTGTAAACGTCTGTGAAGCACTTGGGGGTTCAAAGTGTTCACCACATATCTAGATAAGTTCCTTGGGGGGTCTAGTTTCTAAAATGGGGTCACTTGTGGGGGGTTTCTACTGTTTAGGCACACCAGGGGCTCTGCAAACGCAACGTGACGCCCGCAGAGCATTCCATCAAAGTCTGCATTTCAAAACGTCACTACTTCACTTCCGAGCCCCAGCATGTGCCTAAACAGTGGTTTACCCCCACATATGGGGTATCAGCGTACTCAGGAGAAACTGGACAACAACTTTTGGGGTCAAATTTCTCCTGTTACCCTTGGGAAAATAAAAAATTGCGGGCTAAAAAATAATTTTTGAGAAAATAATTTTTTTTTTTAATTTTCATGGCTCTGCGTTATAAACTTCTGTGAAGCACTTGAGGGTTCAAAGTGCTCACCACACATCTAGATTAGTTCCTTTGGGGGTCTAGTTTCCAAAATGGGGTCATTTGTGGGGGATCTCCATTGTTTAGGCACACAGGGGCTCTCCAAACGCGACATGGTGTCCGCTAATGATTGGAGCTAATTTTCCATTTAAAAAGCCAAATGGCGTGCCTTCCCTTCTGAGCCCTGCAGTGCGCCCAAACAGTGGTTTACCCTCACATATGGGGTATCTGCGTACTCAGGACAAACTGGACAACAACATTTGTGGTCCAATTTCTCCTATTACCATTGGCAAAATAGGAAATTCCAGGCTAAAAAATCATTTTTGAGAAAAGAAAAATTATTTTTTATTTTCATGGCTCTGCATTATAAACTTCTGTGAAGCACCTGGGGGTTTAAAGTGCTCAGTATGCATCTAGATAAGTTCCTTGGGGGGTCTAGTTTCCAAAACGGGGTCACTTGTTGGGGAGCTCCAATGCATAGGCACACAGGGGCTCTCCAAACGCGACATGGTGTCCGCTAACAATTGGAGCTAATTTTCCATTCAAAAAGTCAAAAGGCGTGCCTTCCCTTCCGAGCCCGGCCGTGTGCCCAAACAGTGGTTTACCCCCACATATGAGGTATCGGCGTACTCAGGAGAAATTGCTCAACAAATTTTAGGATCCATTTTATCCTATTGCCCATGTGAAAATGAAAAAATTGAGGCGAAAAGAAATTTTTTGTGAAAAAAAAAGTACTTTTTCATTTTTACGGATCAATTTGTGAAGCACCTGAGGGTTTAAAGTGCTCACTAGGCATCTAGATAAGTTTCTTGGGGGGTCCAGTTTCAAAAATGGGGTCACTTGTGGGGGAGCTCCAATGTTTAGGCACACAGGGTCTCTCCAAACGTAACATGGTGTCCGCTAACGATGGAGATAATTTTTCATTCAAAAAGTCAAATGGCGCTCCTTCCCTTCCGAGCCTTACGATGTGCCCAAACAGTGGTTTACCTCCACATGTGAGGTATCAGTGTACTCAGGAGAAATTGCCCAACAAATTTTAGGATCCATTTTATCCTGTTGTCCATGTGAAAATGAAAAAATTGAGGCTAAAAGAATTTTTTTGTGAAAAAAAAGTACTTTTTCATTTTTACGGATCAATTTGTGAAGCACCTGGGGGTTTAAAGGGCTCACTATGCATGTAGATAAGTTCCTTGGGGCGTCTAGTTTCCAAAATGGGGTCACTTGTGGGGGAGCTCCAATTTTTAGGCACACGGGGGCTCTCCAAACGTGACATGGTGTCCGCTAAAGAGTGCAGCCAATTTTTCATTCAAAAAGTCAAATGGCGCTCCTTCCCTTCCAAGCCCTGCCGTGCGCCCAAACAGTGGTTTACCCCCACATATGAATTATCAGCGTACTCAGGAGAAATTGGACAACAACTTTCGTGGTTCAGTTTCTCTTTTTACCATTGGGAAAATAAAAAAATTGTTGCTGAAAAATCATTTTTGTGACTACAAAGTTAAATGTTCATTTTTTCCTTCCATGTTGCTTCTGCTGCTGTGAAGCACCTGAAGGGTTAATAAACTTCTTGAATGTGGTTCTGTGCACCTTGATGGGTGCAGTTTTTAGAATGGTGTCACTTTTGGGTATTTTCAGCCATATAGACCCCTCAAACTGACTTCAAATGTGAGGTGGTCCCTAAAAAAAATGGTTTTGTAAATTTCGTTATAAAAATGAGAAATCGCTGGTCAAATTTTAACCCTTATAACTTCCTAGCAAAAAAAATTTTGTTTCCAAAATTGTGCTGATGTAAAGTAGATGTGTGGGAAATGTTATTTATTAACTATTTTGTGTCACATAACTCTCTGGTTTAACATAATAAAAATTCAAAATGTGAAAATTGCGAAATTTTCAAAATTTTCACCAAATTTCCGTTTTTATCACAAATAAACACAGAATTTATTGACCTAAATTTACCACTAACATGAAGCCCAATATGTCACGAAAAAACAATCTCAGAACCGCTAGGATCCATTGAAGCGTTCCTGAGTTATTACCTCATAAAGGGACACTGGTCAGAATTGCAAAAAACGGCAAGGTCTTTAAGGTCAAAATAGGCTGGGTCATGAAGGGGTTAAAAGAAAGATCTTGCCTAAAAAGGTAAAATTTCCACCACGAATTACAGTGCGCGCGCATGTTAAAGGCTGGATGGATGAAGACGGAACAAAAAAATGGCTGGAAGAAATTTGGAATGGACGACCAGGAGCAACCTTAAAGAAAAAACCATCATTACTAGTCTGGGATATGTTCAGAGCACACACATCTGATGACATAAAAAAACTGGCAAAGTCTTCTCAAGTTACTCTGGCGGTTATTCCAGGTGGACTTACATCTGTATTGCAGCCCCTAGATGTGTGTTTAAATAAACCTTTCAAAGACCGTGTGCGAAGGATGTGGCATGAATGCATGTCATCTGGTCAAGCCCGACTGACAAAACTTGGAAATATGATGAAGCCGGACATAGAATTAATAGCAAAGTGAGTTCGTGATGCATGGGAAGAGATTCCAGAGGACATGGTGCAACGTGCCTTCAAGAAGTGTGGCATTAGTAACGCTATGGATGGCAGTGAAGACAACGCTTTGTATGAGAATGACAGCAGTGACGGTGATGACAAACTCAGTGATGATGACAACGTCTATGCTGATAACCTCTTACCAGCTGAATTTGAGGCTCTGTTTGGAGATACAGATGATGAATCCAGTGAATTTGAAGGATTTTAACTTGTGTTTAGCTTGGTTGCTGATTGATCTATGGTTTTTGTACTTTTAAAGTTATTGTTGTTACCGTATTGTTTTTGTTGACCCTTTTTTCCACTTACAGTGCTAATTTAATGTTTTCTTTTAAATAAATATTCAAAAAAACACTTAACCTACTGATGTCTCAATTAATTTTACTTTTATTGGCATCTATTTTTATTTTTGAAATTCACCGGTAGCTGCTGCATTTCCGCCCTAGGCTTATACTCGAGTCAATAAGTTTTCCCAGTTTTTTGTGGCAAAATTAGGGGGGGTCGGCTTATACTCGGGTCGGCTTATACTCGAGTATATACGGTATATGTTAATATATTATATCTATATATTTATATATATATATAACTTGAACATCACCAAAAAAAAATAAAACATTTTACCTCACAGCACTGATGACGCGAGGGAGGGCTCCCAGAAGAAGACATGGCTGCTACGGCTGGCTGCTGACAGGCTGTGGCTGGCTGGCTGCTGGCAGGCTGTGGCTGGCTGGCTGGCTGGTTGCTGGCTGGCTGTAGCTGGCTGTGGCTGGTTGTAGCTGTCTGGCCTGGGGCAGGTTTCAGCTCTGGTGGCTGGGTTTAGCTCTGGTGGCAGATTCAGCTCTGGTGGCAGGTCTGTGTCTTGCTGGCTGGTAAATGGATGAGTGAAGGCCTACCTGGGAGGCTTTATGTCTGTTTCCTAATTGGGGGCTGGCCAATTGTATCGGAGCATGCTCAGTTAAAAAAACAGAATCCGACGTGGGAAATTTTCATTTAACGGATTCGACACCTTCCGGCGCCCATGGGTTTCCATTCTGACAAAAAGCTGGAAGCGCCGGATCCAGTTCTGTTCGGTTCTTCGCCGCAGACAAAAAACGTAACTTTGTACGTTTTTCCAGATGCAGGACAAACAATTTGCACCGGATCCAGCAAAAGACGAACGAAACATAAGGCCATCCTGCGCAATCCGGTGCTAATACAAGTCTATAAGAAAAAAATGGATCCAGCGGCATCATTCGCCGGATCAGTTTTTTTCAAAAATCGCCTGATTGAGCCTGACAGCAAAAACCTGATGTGTGAATGCAGCCTTGCCTTACTGGGGAACCTCAGAAAGCATACTATGACCTTGCCCTACAGGATGCCAAGGAGAACAACAAGCTGAAGGCAGAGACTATGGCAGGTATGTTCATAACAATGGCAGTCAGGGCACAATGGGTGCACATTTGGCGCAACCAAAAGGACATGCCTCACTGGTCTCAGGTGTTCAACCTGTTATATCAGGTGCATAAATGGCTATAACCTGAGACCTGTTCTTCAGCACAGATAATGGAAAGAGTGGTAGTGGACTGGTTTATCTACTCACTACCTAAGTCTGTGCAGTGCTGGGCTGCCCATTGAAATCCCCCAGAACGCAGATAACCTTGTCAGCCATACTTGGCTTTAAAGAACTGTCACACTGCAGCTCCGCAGGTAAGTGCAGACTCCACTAGATGGCAGCAGAGTGGAGAGAGGGCTGATATCCTGCTCAGAGCAGACGAGCACAACTGCAAAAAGGCTACCACCAGGTGGCAGCAGAATGGTCAGACAAGTCGGGTTGATACCAGAGAGTAGCGTAGTACCAAGGGGAATTCCAAACAGAGTCAGAGGAGCGCCAAAAGGTCAGTACCGGTCCGTAGCAGGAGTATCAGAAGGAAGAGACAGAATCAGGTCAGAGCCAAAGCAGAGTCGAGTACTGGGGAATCCAAACACACAGGGACACACAGAGTCGGGACGTGAAGAGAATAATGAACAGACAGCTAAACGCAGAAGGAGAAATCAGGGTTTCACCTGAGCCAGCTACACACGCCATAGGCAGGAAATATAACTGACACTGCCTGCAGGATGCAGTGCAGATAAATTGCAGACCCATCACTGGAATGAGGCAGAGAAAGTTAACCCCTGACATGACCAGACCAGGAAAGGAGAGACAAGACCTAAGCCTGGTCTGGATTGTGACAACTCCCTGAACAGTCAAGTGAACCTGAGCTCACCTTTCTGGGGTACCAAAAAGAGGGGATCCAAGTCCATGACAGTGTCTGTTGGCTGTGTCAGTCTCTGGGTTATATAACAGCCAATTGTCCTATGGTCCAAGAACCAATGAACTGCTCTGTAGGCTGATTCTTCTCATTTTTTTTGCAGTGCCGTTCCTCACCATGGTGAGGGACCTCAGCTATGCCAGGTGACAGTGAACTGTGTTACTATGACTAGCCACAGGGAGTTTGGTAACCCTGTCAACTGCCACAATTCCACATCTGCTAGTTCTTGGGAAGATAGTAAGGGTAAGGTATATCCATGGAGACACCAAGAACTATCCCATGGCCCAGGTTGGTATGCACCAACTGTGGTTCTGTTTCCCATCTAGTAGGAATTGCCAAGGACTTATTGCAAGCTTTTGTTATTAGATTTTCCTTTGTTCTGGAACAAAGCCAGAAGTCCGCTATGTTAACAAGGTCACATGATGCATCCTTTCACTGTACTGGTTAGAGAGGAAAATGAGGAAGCATCCCCTGGAACCAATATCCCAGAGGAGTCCAAGGACAACTTGAGTCTACCAAGCTCAGAGACTTAAGGTACCGTCACACTCAACGACGCTGCAGCGATATAGACAACGAGCCGATCGCTGGAGCGTCGCTGTTTAGGTCGCTGTAGAGACGTCAAACACAGCAACTCCAGAACGATGCAGGAGTGATCCAGTGACGTAACGGCGACTCACTTATCGTTCTCGCTGGTTGTTAGCTCCATGTAAAACGTTGCTGGCATTGTTGCTTTTGATGTCAAACATGACGATACACGCCAACATGACGACGAAATAAAGTTCTGGACTTCTAGCTCCGACCAGCGATGGCACAGCGGGATCCAGATCGCTCCTGCGTGTCAAACACAACGAGATCACTATCCAGGACGCTGCAACGTCACGGATCGTTGTCGTTCTCGTTGCAAAGTTGCTGAGTGTGATACCTTTAAAAATGAAAGGTACTCTGGAAAATGTAAGGACATTAAAGAGGCATTAAAGAGGCACATTCCAGGGGGTATAATTGGTTGGCTCGAGTGAGACATTTTATGCCTGGGGATGGGTTACTTGTGTTAGTGCCTACAGTGAACAGGAACTAGAGCAACAAAAGAAAGGAGCCACCCATGGAGATGCACACCACAGAATAAATAAACAGTAATATACAAAGTATAACCACAGGAATATTTTATTGACAAACCACAACTTCAAAAACATAAAACATAATTAAAAACAATAGTACATGAGTAACTTGGTCCATATATAAATATAGCATGTGAAATACAAATGCCTATTGAATAGGCCTGCACACCCTTAATTAACAATGGGAAACCAACCCTCTGGCTCATGGGACTGGAAGTATCAGTATAGGCAAAGTACAGACCCCTGTGGCACATGTGAATCCCAGGCTGTAAGGACTATGTACCGGGCACAAAAACGATGCCCCAATTATAACATGCCAGGGTCAGACCGCCCAAATAGAATAGATGACCAAAAGCTTCCACCACCAAGGTTGGTAAAGCCAGCAAGACCTATGACCTAAAAATAGCAAGTGCCCATAATAAGGCAACAGGAGCATGAAAATACCCACATGGCCGAAGCAAGAGGAGTGTGCAGACTGGTACGGACCAAGAGACCCAGCCCAACGCGTATCGCCCTGCAGAGGGGGCTTCGTCAGGGGAAGATGCCGTTTGTTCAAAACAGCCTGTTTAAATAGTAATCGTATGGCCCACCTGAAGTGACGCTAATAAGCGAGGATCCGGCGAAACCGGAAGTGCGGCGCTAGAACGGAGACGCCCACCACAGTGACGAAATCCGGGCGGGTACGTCCCTCAGCAGGGAGAACAGGCAAAGGCTCGCAAGCGCAGTGAACACGTAGGGAAGAACGCCGGTGAGACCGGAAGTGCAGCACCTAAGTAGGTGTACACATAGTAATGAGGCCGGGGCAAATGCGTTCCCCAGCAGGCAGAACGATCAGGGGACAGGGATACGCAGGCGCAGTGAATCTCCACAGATATCTAGAAGAGCCACCAATAGGTTGTACGATACCAAGTGTGAGCTGCGTCTGCGTTACCACAGTAAAGCAATAGTGGAATGAGTGTCATATGAGCGATATCAAGGACATAGTAATTAAGATTAGAAGGAGCGCCCCCATATAGATCATAAGACAGGGGACAAAAGTTCAGAAAAATATAGGCTACGGTCAAAATATAAAAGACCAAATGTGCTAGAGCCAGATGACGAGCTTCAGCATCACATCCATTTAAGGCCCATATAAAGGTCCATAGGACCTTAATCCAAATGATGACTAGATGGAAAAAATAACTAGAAACTATCCATACAAAGAATATTATTGATATGGGCCATGAGGGAAGGGCCTAAAGATGTAAAATAGACGTACACACAAGCTCACATGCCACATACACAACAGTCAGCTCATGAGGCCTCAGGAATGATACATAACACACGATAGGTAACAAATATAAGGCTGGTAATAAAAAATCAAATATAAATAACTTTATTGAATGTCACAAAATCACATGTATCACAATAACATGAAAGCATACCCTATCTGCGATTGCACACCACCCATTATAAGGCCTAAATCTATACATAAAAGTCACAGACCCCATGAGCCGTAAGTGTTTAGGAAAAATAGCAGCCATGTAGCATGCCAATACTGAAATCCACTGAGAGCCCATGATACCATATATTAAATAGAGCCCCATGAGCCAAACGAGGGTAAAAAAGTGAGCCCAATATAGGAGCCAAGCCCAGTCCAACCAGGGCTGTATACAGCATAAGTATATACGTCAGAAGCCCTCAAGAAGATGATCCGACCCCCCTGGTGATTATATGATGATATACTTCAACCCATACAGGATGTGAATCCGAACAATTCCCGTCAGCCGAAGGCGGATGACCATCCAACATATAAATGAATAGGCCAATAAGATGACACAGCAAGTCCAGAATATTTATCAACAAGGGTCCAGACATCCGCGCCCAACATGATCCAGATGGAGGTCCTCATGCTGTGTTGGGTATAGCCTGGGAGGAGGTAAAAAGAAAAAACAAAAATCACAAAAAATGAGGTATGTTTTTTAGGCAAATTAACCCAAAAAACCAGTAAATAATAACTCCTCATTGAGCCCCGCCGGGGCCACTGATCCCAATTGGAAGATCCACCGAGCCTCAGTCCTAAGAAGTTGGGGTTTAATGGGACTACCCCTATTGGAATGATGGATCCTATCTAGACCCACCACCTGCGTATTGGAAATCCGCCCTGAATGATGGGCCAAAAAGTGGGCAGCCACTGGAGTAAGCGTCCTGCCCTTAGCCAAATCGTTGGAAGCTACATGAATAGTGGAAAAGTGCTTCTGCACCCTGCGCCGTAACTCCTGCGTGGTTTGACCCACATAGACAAGGCGACAGGGACAAATGAGGGCATAAATTACACACGACGTCCTACAATTGATGTAGGAACGTAATTTATGCCGTCTGTCATCAAGGGGATTAATGAAGAATCCTTAGTCATTACCATGTGGGAACAGACATTACAATCTCCACAGGCAAAAGAGCCATGGAGTCTAATACCCTGGCCCGTCCGAGAAGTCTGTCTGACATAATGGCTCCTGGTAAGAAGGTCCCTGAAATTCGGTGCCCGTCTGGCAGTGAGCAGAGGGCGATCACCTACAATTGTCGAGGTACTAAGGTCAGCAGCTAAAATCCCCCAGTGTTTACGTAAAATATTTCCAATGCTATCCCAACTGTTGTTAAAGGCCGTAATGAACCTAGGCTTATTATCGCCTACCTTTGTCCTTGGCTCTAACAGGGAGTCCTGTGTCTGGGCCCTGGCCCGCTGGTAGGCCCTGGAAACACTTCTGTGAGGATAGTGCCGATCCCTAAACCGGTGAGTAAGTTCCCTTGCCTCCATCTGAAAGTCCAAATCATTAGTGCAGTTCCTTCTGGCCCGCAGGAATTGGCCCGTTGGGACTCCTATCCTGGTATGAAGGGGTGGAAACTCCTAAAATCAAGCAGGCTGTTGGTAGCCGTGGGCTTCCGGAATAACTTGGTCATAATCGATCCGTTGTCCAACGAAACCTCCAGATCCAGAAACGTCACTGTGGACAATGACATGGTGTACGTAAGAAGAATGTGATGGATCTTAGTATTTAAGGACTCAATGAATTGACCACACTCTTCTGCAGTACCAGTCCAAATGAAAAATAAATCGTCAATATAGCGTGACCAGTGACAAACCTTATCCCTGAAGGTCATAGAAGGAAACACCTGAGTAGCCTCCCACCACCCTAGAAATAGGTTTGCTAGGGCGGGGGCACATCTTGCACCCATGGCCACCCCGGACACCTGTAAATAATAAGACCTATCAAACAAAAAATAGTTGTGCCTGAGTATAAAGTCCAACAGGTCCACTACCAGGGAGTCATGCATGCGATCAGAATAATTCAATTTGTCCAGAAAAAATAAGACCACCAGGATACCATCTTGATGACTAATGTTGGAGTATAGTGACTCCACGTCACAGGTAACAAGGAGGGCCCCCGGAGGTATTGACAGACCCCGACAGATGCTGATAAAGTGGGCTGAATCCTTAACAAAAGAGGGTAAAGTTTTGACCAGTGGCTGAAGGAAATAGTCCACGTAGATGCAGGCCTTTTCACACAAGCTGCCAATGCAGGTCACTATGGGCCTGCCCGGCGGTTTAAGTAAGCTCTTGTGTACTTTGGGCAACAGATAAAAAGTGGCCGTGACAGGGCATTCGACCCAAAGAAACCTGTATTCATGGTGGTCAATAATGCCCAAGTCCCTGGCTCTATCCAGAAGGGACCTGAACCTGGATGCAAAAGTCTCCGTGGGATCAGAAGGCAATTTTCTGTAAAATCTACAGTCACCCAACTGACGCCGTGCCTCCTCCAAATAAAGGGCATGTGGCCACAAGACCACATTGCCCCCTTTATCTGCCTCTTTGATCAAAAATGTATTGTTCTGCCGCAAATCAGCAAGAGCCCTTTGTTCTTCCCTATTCAGATTGTTAGGCACCAATGCTTGAGGAGAAAGACCCATTATGTCCTTCTTCACCAGTTCGAAAAATACCCGGATGGCGGGCACCAGGGAGAAGGGGGGTGTGACATTGGACCAGTTTCTATGGGGAAAGCGATTCCTACCTGTGCCAGTCTCGTTTTCTTGGAGCAACTGGATCAAATCCTGTAGTATTTGTTGGTCTGTATGGTCAGGATTACCGACCAGATGGGGCCGGCTATGTAACACCCGGAGAACCAGCTTCCTACAAAAAAGATATAAGTCTTTAATAAGGGTAAATTTATCTGCACATTGCATAGGTGAAAACGTCAGGCCTCTCTGTAGAACTGAAAGCTCAGTAGATGACAACACATAGTCAGAGAGGTTAATGACCTGCAAAGTATAACCTGAAGTGTTATTCCCCATCGGGTCTGCCTCCACTGATGTAGGGGCTAGTATTTGCGGTAATTCCGATGCTGTTCCTGCGCTGGCGGGCGACGCCCGCTGAATCTGGTGGCCTGCATGGAACCCACCGTGGCGCCTGCGCCCTCTTCGGATCCGACGTCTGGCTCGCTCTCTGCTGATGATAAAAAATCGCTACCGGAAGTATAGTTCACACCTCTCGTACCTTCCTGTGCTATATCCCTGGTTTTTTGTGAGGGCCCCACTGATCTCTGGTTACCATGATGCTTCCATCTGAAAGCCCTAGAGGACTCAAAGTCCGTGCGATCTCTAAAGAATTTTGACTTCTTTTTGTTCATGATGTCCCGATCATACTTATCCAGATTTTCTTTAAGCCTATGCCTGAAGGGCTGGACCTCTTTGGTCTCATCAAATTTAGACAACTTGGCATCCAAGTCCTTAATGTTAGTCTTGGTCACTGATAACAGTTCTCTGTCATGCTCCAACAGCATGTTGATGATAATATTGGAGCATTTGAGCAGCCCCTGTTCCCACGTATTCCTGAAAGCGGAGGAGGGCTCCCACGCCGGGTAGATGGAGACCCTGAGACCACGGGGTACGATGTTGGCTTTGATATACTCCTCAAGGGTGCGAATATTCCACCACAGCCGTATACCAGTCCGATGGGCCGTTGTGAGCTCCGTGGTGAGCCTCACAAAGTCCGAATCAGTGATTGTATCAACTTTAGAAGAGAAAACCTCGGCCGACTGGGCCTGCCAGGCTGCCTCACGAGCCTCCCAATCCATGTTGCGTGGAAAACCCTTAGGGTCAAAGCTGCTGAAAGAAACCAGACCGAGAGTAAGTGGACCGAGAGTCAAAAAAAGGATAGCCAAGTGACCAATAAAGCCACACCACAAATAGGTCACAATAAAATTCGCCAGTCACTATATGACATCACAGATGAATTAACAAGTAACCATACGAAAAAGAGGACAATAACAAAAACAAATCGAAAAGAATATACAAAATTAATCCACAATAGGATGGGTGCTGCTCAGAGAAAACCCTATAGAGAGATAGGGCAAAACCAGAACCAGGCACAAAAGAATAAAGAGCGCACTACCAATGTCATCCAATACTAAATGCTAACCGGGGTGCAAACGAGCGGCCAATATCATAGAACTAGAGCAACAAAAGAAAGGAGCCACCCAGAATAAATAAACAGTAATATACAAAGTATAACCACAGGAATATTTTATTGACAAACCACAACTTCAAAAACATAAAACATAATTAAAAACAATAGTACATGAGTAACTTGGTCCATATATAAACATAGCATGTGAAATACAAATGCCTATTGAATAGGCCTGCACACCCTTAATTAACAATGGGAAACCAACCCTCTGGCTCATGGGACTGGAAGTATCAGTATAGGCAAAGTACAGACCCTTGTGGCACATGTAAATCCCAGGCTGTAAGGACTATGTACCGGGCACAAAAAACGATGCCCCAATTATAACATGCCAGGGTCAGACCGCCCAAATAGAATAGATGACCAAAAGCTTCCACCACCAAGGTTGGTAAAGCCAGCAAGACCTATGACCTAAAAATAGCAAGTGCCCATAATAAGGCAACAGGAGCATGAAAATACCCACATGGCCGAAGCAGGAGGAGTGTGCAGACTGGTATGGACCAAGAGACCCAGCCCAACGCGTATCGCCCTGCAGAGAGGGCTTCGTCAGGGGAAAATGCCGTTTGTTCAAAACAGCCTGTTTAAATAGTAATCGTATGACCCACCTGAAGTGACGCTAACAAGCGAGGATCCGGCGAAACCGGAAGTGCGGCGCTAGAATGGAGACGCCCACCACAGTGACGAAATCCGGGCGGGTACGTCCCTCAGCAGGGAGAACAGGCAAAGGTGCGCAAGCGCAGTGAACACGTAGGGAAGAACGCCGATGAGACCGGAAGCGCAGCACCTAAGTAGGTGTACACATAGTAATGAGGCCGGGGCAAATGCGTCCCCCAGCAGGCAGAACGATCAGGGGACAGGGATACGCAGGCACAGTGAATCTCCACAGATATCTAGAAGAGCCACCAATAGGTTGTACGATACCAAGTGTGAGCTGCGCCTGCGTTACCACAGTAAAGCAATAGTGGAATGAGTGTCATATGAGCGATATCAAGGACATAGTAATTAAGATTAGAAGGAGCGCCCCCATATAGATCATAAGACAGGGGACAAAAGTTCAGAAAAATATAGGCTACGGTCAAAATATAAAAGACCAAATGTGCTGGAGCCAGATGACGAGCTTCAGCATCACATCCATTTAAGGCCCATATAAAGGTCCATAGGACCTTAATCCAAATGATGACTAGATGGAAAAAATAACTAGAAACTATCCATACAAAGAATATTATTGATATGGGCAATGAGGGAAGGGCCTAAAGATGTAAAATAAACGTACACACAAGCTCACATGCCACATACAACCCCCGGGGGCATCCATCATACACAACAGTCAGCTCATGAGGCCTCAGGAATGATACATAACACACGATAGGTAACAAATATAAGGCTGGTAATAAAAAATCAAATATAAATAACTTTATTGAATGTCACAAAATCACATGTATCACAATAACATGAAAGCATACCCTATCTGCGATTGCACAACACCCATTATAAGGCCTAAATCTAAACATAAAAGTCACAGACCCCATGAGCCGTAAGTGTTTAGGAAAAATAGCAGCCATGTAGCATGCCAATACTGAAATCCACTGAGAGCCCATGATACCATATATTAAATAGAGCCCCATGAGCCAAACGAGGGTAAAAAAGTGAGCCCAATATAGGAGCCAAGCCCAGTCCAACCAGGGCTGTATACAGCATAAGTATATACGTCAGAAGCCCTCAAGAAGATGATCCGACCCCCCTGGTGATTATATGATGATATACTTCAACCCATACAGGATGTGAATCCGAACAATTCCCATCAGCCGAAGGCGGATGACCATCCAACATATAAATGAATAGGCCAATAAGATGACACAGCAAGTCCAGAATATTTATCAACCAGGGTCCAGACATCCGTGCCCAACATGATCCAGATGGAGGTCCTCATGCCGTGTTGGGTATAGCCTGGGAGGAGGTAAAAAGAAAAAACAAAAATCACAAAAAATGAGGTATGTTTTTTAGGCAAATTAACCCAAAAAACCAGTAAATAATAACTCCTCATTGAGCCCCGCCGGGGCCACTGATCCCAATTGGAAGATCCACCGAGCCTCAGTCCTAAGAAGTTGGGGTTTAATGGGACCACCCCTATTGGAACGATGGATCCTATCTAGACCCACCACCTGCGAATTGGAAATCCGCCCTGAATGATGGGCCAAAAAGTGGGCAGCCACTGGAGTAAGCATCCTGCCCTTAGCCAAATCGTTGGAAGCTACATGAATAGTTGAAAAGTGCTTCTGCACCCTGCGCCGTAACAGGAACAGGAAGTTTCTTTCCAAGTAGCAAGGACCCTATGAGGTGGTAGAGAGGTCAATTATTAAATACACCAATCAGGGAAAAGAAAACCTTCCCGATATATCAACCTACTAAAACTCTGGATGGATAGGTACTCACTCAAAACCCCTTGCTTGCTAGTTCAGTCAGAAGCCAACATGTAAATATTGAAAATCACATCAATATCGGTGTTTTCTTGTGCAATGGAGTATTGTGAGTAGTATAAGTGAAATATCTGCCTAAGCCATCTTATCCTTTCACTATCTTTTGGGTCCCTAGTAAGGTTTTCCTACTGGAGAAAAGGAGAAAAACTTAATCTGATTTATTATTTGTGAATAATTTGTAGCTGCATATCAGTGTAATAGTTATTATTGCAGCCACAGCGGCTTTTTGACTTTTTACAAAACAGTTCTACAAATGATTTTTAATAGGAACTTTTATTAATTTTAGAGTAATTAATGTCTTCATCAGATCATAAATGAAACAGTATACATTTTAGTTTGAAATACATATTACAGTGTAAAGTCAAATTATATAGCAGTCCATGATTTGCAGAAAACAAATCAACAAATGAAAGAATTACAAATGAAAAAGATAGAAGATAGAAGCTAAAAGAAATATATGGTACAGTAGTTTAACCCCATAATGACCCCAGCTTCTTTCGGTTTTGCGTTTTTGTTTTTTGCTCCCCTTCTTCCCAGAGCCATAACTTTTTTATTTTTCTATCTATATGGCTATGTGAGGGCTTATTTTTTGCGGGACGAGTTGTACTTTTGAATAACATCATTGGTTTTAGCATGTAGTCTATTAGAAAATGGGAAAAAAAAACAAGTGCGGTGAAATTGCAAAAAAAGTGCAATCCCACACTTGTTTTTTGTTTGGCTTTTTTGTTAGGTTCACTAAATGCTAAAACTGACCTGCCAATATAATTCTCCAGGTCAGTACAAGTTCATAGACACCAAACATGTCTAGGTTTTTTTTATCTAAGTGGTGAAAAAAATCCAAAACTTTGCTAAAAAAAAAAAAATTGCGCAATTTTCCAATACCCGTAGCATCTTCATTTTTCGTGATCTGGGGTCGGGTGAGGGCTTTTTTTTTTGCGTGCCGAGCTGAAATTTTTAACGATATAACTTTGGTGCAGATACTTTCTTTTGATCGCCTGTTATTGCATTTTAATGCAATGTCGCGGCCACCAAAACAACGTAACTATGGTGTTTTGAATTTTTTTTTCTCTACGCCGTTTAGAGATCAGGTTAATCCTTTTTTTTATTGATAGATCGGGCGATTCTGAACGCGGCGATACCAAATATATGTATGTTTGAATTTTTTTTATTGTTTTATTTTGAATTTGGCAAAAGGGGGGTAATTTAAACTTTTATTTTTTGTATTTTTTTCATATTTTGTAAAACTTTTTTTTACTTTTGCCTTACTTCAATAGCCTCCATGGGAGGCTAGAAGCTGGCATATCCTGATCGGGTCTGCTGCATAGGGGTGATGCTCATATTGCCCTTATGTAGCTGAATTACAGGGTGGTGCTCACAGCAATCCGCATCAACAACCATTGAGGTCTTCAGTAGACCTCTGGTTGTCATGCCAATGCATCGCTGACTTCGGATCATGTGACGGGGTTCAGCGATGCGCGCATTTATGGCCCGATGGTCGGAAGCCCTAGTTAAATGCCGCTGTCAGAGTTTGACAGCGGCATTTAACTAGTTAATAGTGGAGGGTGGATCACGATTCCAGCCGCTGCTATTGCGGGCACATGTCAGCTGTACAAAACAGCTGACATGTCCCGGCTTTGATGCGGGCTCACCGAGGACAGAAAGGGGTTAATTAAAAATATCTAGTCTTTCACAATACTTTGGGAGAAGCTGTTTTTTTGCAAGGCACAATTGTTCTTATCAATGTTGATAAGAAATTTAAATAAAATTAGAATAAATCTACAGTATAGCTCTTTACACTATACATGTGCTTTAAAGTGGACAGTAAGGGTATTTATAATAATTGGGTTTATCCAAAATGGAATTTCCTTTTTTTATTGATATAATGTTATTTCAATATACGGTAAATATATGAATTTACAAAAATATAAATAGTAGGAAATTACAATTTTGGCAATCTTAAGTCAGTTTATTACATAGAAATTATAAATGACATGAAGAAAAATGCACAAAGTACTGAAATGTTTTTGCCTTCATTAAAAATTAAATGCCTCAGTTCTTTGCCACAAGTGTCAGACTTGCCAAGCTCAATTGTCCCCATTCAGTAAGTATAACTGGCAGTGTTTTCAAAATATTTTTTTATGCATCCTCATTAATATCCGATGGTTTACTCTTAATGTAACTCCTTAATCTTCAAGATGTATTCCCATCAACTAATACAAAACTTTGATTCCAGTTTGATTTCAAAGCAAATTTATCTTTTCAGATTGCAGCAATGAAGGGCACGTACGATCCATCTTTCAGAGTATAATTGGTGGTAATTTTAAAATATTCCATGTCCTACCTGTAAAAAAAATAGACATATGACTTTATCATGCTAAATAATTAATATAATAAGTTGTACTGCTTATAACAGAGAACATGGCTTTTTTTAAAAATAGTGTAATTTATTTTTGTATAAATCATTTTTATTGGTCACAGCAGTAAAGAATAAAGGTAAACCGTACAAACTTATAAATCAGTGCAATGATAGGCAATAATTTTAAGTCAAACAAGAAGAGCATAGTTACATTTATCTCTTGCGATATACTTTTCTGATTAATAATGCTCTTGACTATCCCGAAATTATGAATTATTAACATTAAAGAACTACCGGGATAGTTGGTAACAATTCTGAGCTTCCTTTGTAAATATTTAAAATATAATATGTGTAATCAAAACTGGATATGAGGAGGACAAACATAGAAAGTAAGATAGAGGGAAGAAAAGAGGGTAGAAAGAAGAAGAAGAGAAGGGTAATTGAGGGGGTGAGGAATTCAGGGAAGGAGTGTGGCTACCCCCGTAGCCTAGCGGACAGGATACATGCCAAGAAACGGCCCGAAGGCATACGACAATAAGCTACATAGTGTGTCGGGTTCTGGAAACCCAGAGATCCAGTTCAGGAGTTTCCCTAAAAGCGATCCAAGGGGCCCATATGTTGTAGGTTTTCTCTACGTTACCTGGTGACTGGTTTATCAACTGCTCCATTCTATAGATGCTATTAAGTTCTGCCACAAATTCTGTACGGGTAGGAAATTTTTCTTGTTTCCAAAACTTAGGGATTAGATTTCTGACTGCGGTAAGAAAGTGTCTGAGGATACCCCTCTTGAACCTAGATATTGATAGGTCGCATAGAGACAGCAATGCTAGACCTGCTGAAGGTTGGATCTGTGTGATAGACAACTTATTATGAAGTTCAAAGACGGCCAACCACAGATCCTTTACGGGGGGGCAATCCCACCAGATATGCATGTAAGAGCCTATTTCCTTTAAACATCTCCCGCAAGTGTCAGGGGTCGTGGGGAACACCGCATGCACCATGGCGGGGCATCTATACCATCTTGCTAGAATCTTATAGCTCCTCTCCTGTGATACCGCGCATAATGACGATCTGGAAGAGAAGAGAAGAATTTTTTCCCTGTCTTCAGATGACAAGGGCCTTCCCAGATCGCCCTCCCATTTCGAGAAAAACAATGGCCAACCCTGCAGTGGAGCCCTCCCCTCTTGGAAAATTTTATATAACAGCGAGACAGTATGATCCGGGGGGTTTGCTGATGTACAAAGCATCTCAAAGGGAGTTAGCGGCCTGTAGATATTGGTTTGTTTAGAGATTGAGTGGATATAACTTTTTAGTTGTTCATAGAAGAACCAATCGGTAGAGTGAGATTCTTCCTCCGGGAATAATTCCCGAAGGGACTTCATCCCAGTTTCTTTTATGTAATCATGGATGATGGGTTTGGAGTCTTTTCTCTTATTTAGAAATGTCTCTCTATTCAGCCCTGCTGGAAAAGCAGAGTTGTCATAAATTGGAATTAAGGGGCCTGGGAGAGTTGTGATCTGAAGGTCTTTGTTCCGGTTTTTAATGAGAAGCAATATGTTTCGCGTGAGGAAAGGTATGTAGGTGCCCGATCCTAGCCCCCTGCCTCCTGTCCAAAGAACAACTTGGGGGTCACATCCGTTAAGATCGTTTTCCAGGTTTACCCACTTTTTGTTGTTTTTACTGTGATAAAGGTCTAGGATACAGGTTCCTATTGATGCATAACTATAAATCGCGAGATCCGGGAGACCCAATCCACCTGTCAGTTTAGATCTACTTAATGTTGTATATGAAATACGTGCCCGATTATGAGACCAAATAAAACGAGTAATTATTTGTTTAAGGCGGGAAAAGAAGGAAGCTGGTAGGTATAGGGGGATTGTTTGGAAAAAATATAAGAGGCGAGGTAAGAGGTCCATCTTAACTGCATTGATCCTACCCAGCCAGGACAATTGGAGCTTGTGCCATCTCTCCAAGTCTGAGTTTGTTTTTTGTAGGGTTGGTGTAAGGTTGGTTTCAAACAGTTTAGAAGTTTTGCTTGTTATTTTAATACCTAAATAAGTAAGGGAATCAAAGCACCATTTAAATGGAAAGGACCTCCTTAATTGATCCACCAAGGGGAGTTGGAGTGAAATGTTTAGGATTTCGGATTTATGGGAATTCATTTTGAAGTTACTTAGGTGGCCGAATTTATGTAGCTCCGAAATGATATTTGGTAGGCTCGTAGAGGGGGATGTAATGTATAGCAGGATGTCATCTGCAAAAAGCGCTAGTTTATGTTCTTCAGAACGTAGTTTTATACCAGTGATTGATGGGTTGTTTCTCAGGGCCACAGCTAGATGCTCCATTGTTAGAATATATAAGAGGGGAGAGAGAGGGCACCCCTGCCTTGTACCATTCCTGATCGGGAACAATTCCGATAATGTACCGTTTATCTTGACCTGGGCACTAGGACAAGAATATAGGGCGGAGATCCTACGCAGCATGTTTTCTTTTAGGCCAATTTCCTCAAGGGTCTGGGAAATAAATTCCCAATGGACCCGGTCAAAGGCCTTTTCCGCATCTATTGACATGATACACAGGGGGTCCCCCTCTCTGCCCGCTCTGTCAATTAGAGAAATGGTTCGGATTGTGTTGTCCCTTGCCTCTCGCCCTGGGACGAAGCCCACCTGGTCCTGGTTTATTAGTTTTGGTAGAAGAGGGCATAATCTATTGGCTAACATTTTTGCATATATTTTGATATCCAGATTTATTAAAGAGATCAGGCGGTAATTTTCGCACATAGAAGAGTCCTTGCCAGGCTTAGGAAGAACTGTTATGTGAGCGATGAGTGCCTGTGTAGGGAAAGAGCCCCCAAGAGAGACAAAATTACAAGCCTTCAGAAGTATTGGACTAAGCAGTGAGTTGAACGACTTGTAGAAGCCTGCCGAGAACCCATCAGGGCCCGGGCTCTTGCCCTGTTTCAGGGCGCTAATGGTTTCAGACACCTCCTCCACTGAGAATTCCTTTTCAAGATCTAGTAGATCGCCTTCTGGCAGAGTGGGTAGTTTATGTTCCTGTAAATATGATTTGATTTTGTTACGGAGAGAATGTAGTGGGGCCTCTTTATAGTGACCCGCTATGTTGTATAGAGATTTATAGTATTCGCTAAAGTTGGAGAGAATATCTTTGGTGTTAAACACTTTCTTCCCCTCTTTGTTTTTAATAAAAGAAATGTAGGTATTGGGATTACGTTGATTAAGGGCTCTGGCCAAGAGTCTACCACTTTTATTGCCTAGCTGGTAAAAGCGGCTCTTGAGTCTTTCTCTGAGGCATTTAGATTTTTGGTCTATTAAAGATAGCAGTTTTTGTCTGGCCGAGGAGAGCCTAGCAAATGTGCTGGCCTCAAGGTCTCGTTTGTGTTTATTTTCTAGTTGGTGGATTTGTTCTGTTAAGCTAAGTATTTCTGCCGCTCTTACTTTTTTTAACCTAGCGCCATGAGAGATGAGGACGCCTCTTACTACACTTTTCAAAGCCTCCCATTTTACAGTGGGGGACGTGGTGTCTTCCTCGTGGTCAGTCAGGAAATCTGTAATTGTTTGATCAATCTTGGATTTACATATGGGATCCTGTAACAGATTTTCATTCAGACGCCACGAGAAGCCTGGTCTCGAGGCGGAATGAAGTGAGATTGTTAGGTAAATAGGAGCGTGATCTGACCACAGTATCGACCCCACATCCGCCTTTACCTGCATGTCGAGTAACTTATGTGAAACGAAAAAATAGTCTATTCTACTACAAGTGTTGTGTATTTGTGAGAAGAAGCTGTAGTCCCTAGTTGTTGGATTAAGAACCCTCCAGACATCTACCAGTCTCATGTTGCGCAGCTGGGATCTTATTTTTTTAATAGAAGATGCAGGATATGAGGACTTACCCGAAGAGACATCCACCGCAGGGTTCATAGGAATATTAAAGTCGCCCCCAAGTATCACAGGAGAGGAACCAGCAAACTCCTCGAGACGTCTTTTGCATTCGGCTCCAAACTTCTGTTGCCCTTGGTTTGGAAAATATACATTAGCAATTACAAGTTTATGTGCTGCCCATGTGATGAGTAGGAAGATATATCTGCCGTTTTTGTCAATTTGTGAGTCTAAGATCTCAGGCACAAAGGATTTGTGGAAGGCTATTGAGACGCCTTTTGACTTTGAAAATGGATTCGGGCTATGATACCATTTGGGGTAATTTTTCGTGATACAGTTTGGAACCACACCAGTTTTGAAATGTGTCTCTTGGAGCAGTAGCACAGAGACCCTCTGTTTGTGACTCTCAAATAGGACCCGACGTCTTTTTTCTGGTATATTTAGCCCCTTAACGTTGAAGGAGCAAAATTTAATTTCATCCATTATCAAATATCCCCACGCCAACCCGCAACACCATGAGCCCCGTCCGCCAGAACCCGCGACAGCCAAGGGTAGTAGGGAAGAAACAATAGGAGGGGAGGGAAAAAGGTGGGGTAAAGAAGAAATAATAGAGCATGGAAAACATAAAAGAAGGTGCGTTAGGATTGACGCACCAGGTTAGACTATGCATCTGTGTAGTTAGGGCAAAAGAATGGAGAAGAAGAAGTCTCCTCCCTTCCCTTCGCCCGTGCACCTTAGGTGGATAAGGGAAGCCAAGGGAGATACCGAACCCCCCAACCCCCCCGAACTTGATATGTCCCATAAATGAGGATTTGCAAACATGTAATGTCTGATTGAATAGGATAATAGTCCTTGCACCTGCGAGACGTCCCGCATGCCATCAGAGAACACAAAAAAAAAAAAAAGGGGGAAAAAGGGGAGGGAATAAATTCACCGATGACAGACAAGACGCCACGCACTCGGGTGCTCAAAGAAAAAAAAAAATTAGGATCAAACCTCTAAGGCGAGCCCATGGCGAGACAAACCGCCCCGCCAGGAGACTCAGCCCAATAACAATAAGTGATCATGGGACCACTCAGATGCAGCAAAGTATCTGGGCATATTGTAACAATGGATAGAAACTAATTGAAACTAAGAAGAAGATGGAACAAATGAAGAGAGGAGAACTTCATGGGGGATCTGAGGAGCCTTCGTTGGTATGACGATTCTTGGAACGGGGAACCTTAAGCCACCTCGGAGGAGCATCAGGAAGTGTCGGAGCCTGAGGCCAATCTGGAAGATTTATTAATGGGAGTTCAAATGTTCCTAAGAAGTTAGCCAGGTCCCCAATCCGGCGAAAGTATGCACTTTTGCCACCTTTGAATGCTGTTAGTTGAAATGGGAACCCCCATCTGTAAGGGATATCTCTTTCCTTGAGAACTTCCAGCAAGGGTTTCAGAGCTTTGCGCAGAAATAGGGTGCGCCTGGATAGGTCTGATAGAAGTAGAATTGGTTGGCCTTCAAACTGGAGGGATCCCTTTTTCCTAGAGGCCATCATGATGGCCTCCTTAATTCTGAAATAATGCACCCTGCAGATGACGTCTCTAGGGCGCGCCTCAGACGTGGGTTTAGGACCAAGGGATCTATGGATCCTGTCAAACTCAATGGTGTTGTCCTCATGGTCGCCGAGAATGTCCAGAAATATTCTCTGAGCTGTACGGTCTAGGTCCCGAGGACTGACAGATTCTGGGAGGCCACGTATACGGATATTGTTGCGCCTATTGCGATTCTCCAGATCCTCAAGGCCAGATGACATTTCCTCCAGTTTCATGGTGTGGTCCATTAAAATTTCTCTGTGCGCCTGAAGTTCCTGTGAAATATCCTCTTGTGTCTTTTCCACATCTTCTATACGCGATGTGAATTCTGTCTGTAAGTTATGTATCTCCTTTTTGTATGAGTTCTCAAGCCTACACGCAAAACTTTCCAGGTCCGTTTTAGTTGGAAGAGCTTTAATGTATTTACTCAGTTCAGCTATATTCATGTCCTCCGATATGTCTACATCTCCCCCACCATTGTCTGTTGTTTTTTTTAGGAGAGACGTGTGAGGTCTGTGATTCTTTTGGGGAGGAACTATTTTTGTGCGGTGTTTGCGACATTGCTGATCTGGTGTTCCTTGTTTGAAGTGGTTGGTTTAAGAATCGATCCATGTCCTCTATAGGAGGTTCCTTGTGTAAGCTTATGGGTTGTCCAGAAGTCTTCTTAGCTTTACCCATATGTATCTGCTGCTAATAATTGCCCGTGGTAGTGTTCAGGGGAGCATGGGGGTGCAGCGGTCACCACATCAGACAAAGCCCCCCATCAGCAAGCCCCCTCCGAGGTGCATTAGTTATGATCTTGAGGTTAGTGGGGCATATACAATGTCCTGGACTAGGAAAAGGAACCTTTAGTTGTTATACACAATACCAGCACTAGGTGTCACCAGAGGTCTGGGCTTGTAAGTTATAGGCTTGTTACACGGTGTGCTGCAGTTCTTTTTTCTGATAATAATGTAAATAAGTCACAATGACAACCCTGTAAGGAGCTATGGTAGGGTGGTTGCACCGCTTCTGCAGCAAGGATGACAAGCAAAACAATATGCAGGAGTGCCAGGTAACTTATGCACGTCTGCCCTGAAATGGTGCTTCTTTATGAGGAGTCCCGTCCCCAAAATGGCGTCCACCCTCTCAATGGCGGGAAACCAATCTACACTGGCGGCACAATGGTGGGTACCCTGGGGAGGTTCTCCTATCCCACCTTTAGGAGTCCTACCTTCCCTGTCCTCTTCTTCAGTGAGGTGCGCACTTCAGGATTTTCCCAGCAGGGGTTCCAGGATGTTCGCGGCGCTCTCTCTGTGAGTGCACACCGCGCCTGCCGAGCCTCCTCGAGCCGTCCGCAGAGCCTAAGGGGATCAGTGGAGCACAGCCCGCGCACTCCACAGGGACTCACCCGCAGGGGCTCCGACCAAGCACGGCCGCGGCGTTCTCCCCGCAAATGCTCACCGCGCCCAGACCGCCGAGCCGCACCGTGCCCCCTGCAGAGCCTGATGGAACCGGTGGAACGCGGACCGCGCGCTTCTCTGGGATTCACCTGCGGGGATTCTAACTGGGCTCGCCCGCAATGTTCTTTCGGCGGGCGCCGCAGGGAATCCAAGGGCGGGAGGGTCCCCTCTTCACTGCCCCCTCAGTTCGGCTGGGGTCCGCGGGCCTCCCACAACCGCCGCTCACCTCGTCCTGCACCGCCTGCTGTGTCAGTCTGTGCCCGGAGTGGAGAACTGTAAGGCCGCTCCAAGCCCGTGGGTCCGGTGCAACGGCTCCTCGTGGATGGGGGATCACCCGCTGGGGGTCTCCCTTAGTCCATATGTAATTGCCCACTAAAATTTGGTGGTCCACGTTTGTGTAGGGTCTGGGGGAAGACCTTTTTCCTCCTTTTTGCTGGAGGAGCTCTCCACCATGCGTCCTTCTTCTCCGGCTGCTAGACACGCCCCCAGTGTAATTTATTTTTAATTGATCTTTTATATACCGCATTTAAAATCACATCAAATATCAATCACAATGTATATTTTTGCTTATTTTGTCTCCACACTTACCCACTCCCTATTATTCCTTTGAGGAAAGCTATGAAAAAAAATAAAACACATGGTACACCACCTCTAGGGTGAAATTTCTCTTGAGTCTCCACAAAAGAAATTGACATGCTGCGGTCCGTCTCTGCGGGCGTCTGTGGATGCAAAGTGGGCATGGGATTTCTTGAAATCACATCCACTATGCTGTAGCATCTGGATGCTGCGGGTTTGATGCTGCACAAGTACGCAGCGTCCAACCAGCAGCGTTTATTGATCATTTGGACATAGCCTTATGATGAGCTATTAAACATCCCATATTTTATTAAATAAACTGTTAATGTTTCTTCTATGCAAGACCATCCTTCCAAAATCTCTTATCTGAACCATTCATGATTTTCATGTATTCATTTGAGGTACATTTTTGGCATTCAGTCTTGTACTAAAATTATCTTAGCCACTATCAAGGACCTTACAATTACAAACCTCATTAATCTCGATGCCTTTAAACTTGACAGAGCTTGAACAATACAAAACTAGATCAATATATCTATTTATCTTCATTCATTACCTATGGACTGTTGAAAACGAAACAATTTAGGACTAAAGATTAGCAAATAAATTCGCAAGACCCTGCTCCAGTGGCCAAATGAGTATTTTTTGGCCACTAGATGGGAAGTCTGTCACGTCCCCCAGCGTCCACAGGGTTAAAACTGCTTTCGGCAGGAGCGCTGCTAATGCAAGCGCTCCGGCCGAGAGCTTCCCTGCACTGACTGTCAGTGCCGGCAGTAAAGCAGAGCACAGCGGTGACATCACCGCTGTGCTCTGCTTTATGGCCGGCACTGACACAGTCAGTGCAGGGAAACTGTCGGCCGGAGCGCGTGCATTAGCAGCGCTCCTGCCGAAAGCAGTTTTAACCCTGTGGACGCCGGGGGACGTGACAGACATCAGAATGTGAGTATGTAGTGTTATTTTTTTACTTTTACAATTGTAACCAGGGGAAATATCGGGTTACTAAGCGCGGCCCTGTGCTTAGTAACCCGATGTTTACCCTGGTTACCCGGGTGCTGCAGGGGGACTTCGGCATCGTTGAAGACAGTTTCAACGATGCCGAAGTCGTTCCCCTGATCGTTGGTCGCTGGAGAGAGCTGTCTGTGTGAGAGCTCCCCAGCAACCACACAACGATTTACCAACGATCACGGCCAGGTCGTATCGTTGGTCGTGATCGTTGGTAAATCGTTTAGTGTAACGGTACCTTAAGAATCGAGATGAGATCAAGTAGTATTAGGGTACCGTCACACTGAAACGACGCTGCAGCGATACGACAACGATGTCGATCGCTGCAGCGTCGCTGTTTGGTCGCTGGAGAGCTGTCACACAGACAGCTCTCCAGCGACCAACGATCCCGAAGTCCCCTGGTAACCAGGGTAAACATCGGGTTACTAAGCGCAGGGCCGCGCTTAGTAACCCGATGTTTACCCTGGTTACCAGCGTAAACGTAAAAAAAACAAACATTACATACTTACATTCCGTGTCTGTCCTCCGGCGCTGTGCTTTCCTCTGCACTGTCAGCGCCGGTCAGCCGTAAAGCAGAGCGGTGACGTCACCGCTGTGCTTTCTGGCTGGCCGGCGCTGACACAGGATGCAGGAGGAGTGCAGAGAAGCAGAGCGCCGGGGACAGACAGCTGAAGGTAAGTATGTAATGTTTGTTTTTTTTACGTTTACGCTGGTAACCAGGGTAAACATCGGGTTACTAAGCACGGCCCTGCGCTTAGTAACCCGATGTTTACCCTGGTTACCAGTGAAGACATCGCTGAATCGGCGTCATACACGCCGATTCAGCGATGTCAGCGGGAGATCCAGCGACGAAATAAAGTTTCAGACGATCTGCTACGACGTACGATTCTCAGCAGGGTCCCTGATCGCAGTAGCGTGTCAGACACAGCAAGATCGTAAGGATATCGCTGGAACGTCACGGATCGTGCCGTCCTAGCGATCAAAGTGCCACTGTGTGACGGTACCCTTACTTGATTATTTAAACTACGGTATTTACATAGATTTTCCTCCTCTGTTTAGAATGCAAACAAACTGGCAGGCAAGGGCAATGCATCTAATCAACATATCAGAAAACATAATTGTTCAGGGTCCATGCATTACTGTTTTGCAAAGATTACAGAAAATAAACTGTAGGAGATAATATTAAAGGTAAATATTTGCCCTACAAAAAGAGTCAACATATAGATAACATTCTTTTCTTCTGCTAAAAATAGTCTTGCTAAAAAAGCCTTGCTTAAGGTTTCACATTAGCGTTTTGAGGAGCTGCGGAGGGCTGTGGACTTCCTCCGTGAAGCCCTGCCCTCGGCCACACCTCCGCCGCTAGCTCCACCTACTTATGCATGCGGCCTGCATGCGGCCTGCGTACTTATCTTTAACATTAGGTACGCAGGTCGTGCGGCTGTATGCGGATGCTTTCGCATGCGTCGTTTTGACGATGCGGCGACCAGCGTAGGACGCAGCTTGTTGCAATTTTTTTTTTCTCCGTATCGTCAAAACGACCCATGCGGAAGCATCCGCATACAGCCGCACGACCTGCGTAACTAATGTTAAAGATATGTACGCAGGCCGCATGCAGAAGTAGGCGGAGCTAGCGGCGGAGGTGTGGCTGAGGGCGGGGCTTCACAGAGGAAGTCTGCAGCCCACCGCAGCTCCTCAAAACACTAGCGTGAAACTAGCCTAAGATACAGTGCGGTGTCTCCACAGCCAGCATTAGAAGAGGACACTGCACAGGAAGTGAGCGCGGGGAAGGTGAGTAGAATCATTTGGGCCATATATACCAGGATGGGGATCATATATGTCAGAATGTGGGGACATAAAAACAAGGATGGGGACCATATACACTGAGATGGGGATAAATACCAGTATGGGGATCATACATTGTATACCATGATGGAGACCATATATTCCAGGATGGGGATCATATATACCAGGATGAGAGCCATATATACCAGAAATTTGATCATATACTGTATACCAGGATGGGGACCATATACCATATACCAGGATAGGGGCCATATGTACCAGGATGGGAGAAGGATGGCAAAATATACCCCAGGGTGGGGGATATTAGTACAGAATTGGGGGACATTAGTACAGAATTGAGGGACAATATCTCAATAACAGAGTCAGCAGCAGATCCCCCCCATAACAGTGCATCATGAGCACATTTTTTGCTACAATTATTTTTTGCAGCAGCAATCAAGACGGGAGATAATGAGGGCATGCATTAGTGATTTTACAGATTCTTAGTTGAGGAATGTGCAAATACAGGAGTCAGCAGGAAGTTAAAAGGGCTTGGATATGTGGTCTGAAGGAGGGATCAGAGTCAAGGGTTACCCTGAGACAGTGAGCTTGCGAGGTTGGGGAGAGTGGACTTTGATGGATAGGTCAGATGTACCTAAGTTTACCTTAATGCCATACATTAATGCTGAGCACAGACTGTGATGTATGGACTGTCGTAAAAAAAACATTCAAATAACCCACAATTTACCCAGTTAAAAATAAAGAAATAAAAAATTAATGAATTGGTAAACATATTGGGTATTGCCGTACCTGTATTTTGATCTGTCAAAATACGAAATTATTTAAAATCATATGGTAAACTCTCAAATGTAGAAAAAAATCAAAACACCAGAATTTGAATTTTTTGGTCCTCACAAATATAATAAGAAGTAAAAAATGTCAGCTTTCCATGTAAAAAAAAGCCCACGCACTGCAGAAGAACAAACAATTCCTTTTTATACCCTTTTCTGTGGTTCAGGTCATCTTCCACAGGTCAAGGGGAAGGTGGGATGAGTTTAATGCTCATTGAGTGATTAATCAATCTGCATAGTTTGTCCTTCACTGTTTTGCAGGTCAACAAACTAGCTTGACCTATACAATGGGTAATCAACATATTAGTAAACATCTATTGCTCAATTACGCTGTGTCACTGTCCCTCAAAGATAACAGACAATGAGCTGCAGCAAACAGCAAGTCTAAAGTCTTCCAAATTTCTCCTTGTACTGTGGGTTTAGAAACGTGCACAGCGAGTATGTCATAGCAGACAAATGTCTTTCATGCGAGGATCTTGGAATAAGCATCTGGACAAGAACTCTGCCATATGTGTCAGCCTACAAAGAGTCAAATGTTCAGTGTCCTCACCAGGAAGAATATTAACCATCCTCTCCTCCTCACGATGCATAGCCTCATCCTCTTCAGGGCATCCATGCTGGACAGGCATAAAGCTGGGATTGGGAGTCCCCTCTGTAGCACAGAGCAAAAAATCCTGTTCCTCCTCCTCATCCACCTGTTTCTCGTCATCACCCAATATGGCCTGAGAATACTGTGTGAGGCTGGGCTGTGTGGAATCAGCCACTGTATAATCTTGATCCATAGCCGCCTGCTCAGCAATCAAAGCTTCCTCTTTCAGATTCTGCTGCAAATATCTTAATAGACAGAGCAGTGGGATGGTTATTCTCACAATAGTGTCATCAGCGCTCACCATCTTGGTGCAGTACTTAAAGTTTTGAAGAACCTCACATAAGTCAGCAATCCACACCCATTTGGCGGTTGTTAAGCGTGGAGACTGAGTGCTACTCTGGCAGGCATTGAGAAGCTGGAATTCAGAGACTGCCCTCTGCTGCTCCCTAAGCCTTGCCAACATATGGAAGGTGGAATTCCGGTGTGCGGGCAGGTCACAAATCAGTCAGTGTCAAGGCAAATTAAAGCACTGCTGCAGTGAAGCTAGACCGGCGTAAGCCTGAGATGACTTTTGGACAAGTATACTGACACGGCGTATCTTGGCAAGTAAGTCAGGCAATAAATACCTACAAAAGAAAGGCACCACTCACAAATTAACGTATAAAAAGTCCTTTATTGATAACAAAGAGACCACAAAGTGGTCATAAAATTGCCTAGACAGGCAACGGTGAGACACAACAGACACAAAACAATGGTGGACAGAGAAACCTGGAGGTAACAGCAAGACATGTATGTGCACTTGGTGTGACGATATCATATACAGATGGAATATAGGTATACTAGGTAAAGCGGCAAGGCAAATAAAAAAGCATATAACAAAGTAATAAATAGTCAGTACTCTAATGAATGCTCTGAGCACAAATCGCTAAAACAGGTAGAAATAGCCTAAATATTGCACACCGAACCAGTGTGTACAGAATTGTAAGTAACGAGGCTAAATTAAGCCATATGCATGGGTCAGTAGGCAATATGGAAGCCACAATAGCCTAACACATAACCGCTTAAAATGCCTAATAAACAAGTGTTACCCAAACTGTGGAGAAGGGCCAGGAGTCCACCACACCCGACGCGCGTTTCGCAGAGATTTGCCTTGCCGCTTTACCTAGTATACCTATATCCTATCTGTATCTGATATCGTCACACCAAGTGCACATACATGTCTTGCTGTTACCTCCAGGTTTCTCTGTCCACCATTGTTTTGTCTTTTGTGTCTCACCGTTGCCTGTTGTCACGCTCGCTGCGCATACTCACCCGGCTTCTTCCATCCCTCGCCGCGCTCGCGATCCTGTCCCTCGCCGCTCTGCGTCCTCCTTTGCCGGCTCTCGGCGTCCGGTCTCTCTGCGCATGCGCGGTCGCGGGCGCGGGCCTTCTGGGAGGTCGCGACCCGATGGCTCCGCCCCAACATGGCGGCGCCCATCGGCTATTTCTTCTCGGCGTCTTTCCAGGCAAGACGCCTTTGCCTTGTAGGTGCACTGTCTGCGGTCAGTGTCCCTATGCCCTAGGCTCCCCTGTATCTTTTCCCAGCTTAGTTCTCGCTTTGTCTCAGTGTTAGTTCCGTGTTCCTGCTGTGTCCTGCCAAGTTCCGTGTTCCTGCTGTGTCCTGCCAAGTTCCGTGTTCCTGCTGTGTCCTGCCAAGTTCCGTGTTCCTGCTGTGTCCTGCCAAGTTCCGTGTTCCTGCTGTGTCCTGCCAAGTTCCGTGTTCCTGCTGTGTCCTGCCAAGTTCCACGTTCCTGCTGTGTCCTGCCAAGTTCCGTGTTCCTGCTGTGCCCTGCCAAGTTCCGTGTTCCTGCCGTCTCCTGGCAAGTCCTGTGTTCCTGCCGTGTCCTGCACCGTCTCGTGTTCCTGTCTTTATCAGTTAAGTCCTGTTTTCCTATTATTCCCCGCCATTCTAGTTGCTCTGTAGTCTCCTTCTTTATCTTGGGTCGTCCCTTTGGCTCTAGCTGTTGTGTCTCCATTCCCCCGAGGTCCTGCCCCTAACACTCCCTGTATAGGGGGTGATTCCATCTGGTCCGCTCGACCCCGGGGGCTCTAGAGTCACGGCCCAGAGGGTCCACTCTCGGATTTTTGTCCGAATCCCTACAGTAGGCAAAGGCCATGGACCCCGCTGGGGCCTCTGCTGTGCAAAAAGAGTTACTCTTTTTGCGGGAGAATCAGTCCCGTATTATGTCCTTTATGAAGGCTATGGATTCTCGCCTGTCTACGCTCCTGCCCTCTGATCCTGGCAACGCCGCTCTACTCGTTGGCTTACAGCAAGAGTTAGCTCAGCAGCGTGACACTCAGGCTCATATCCTTAATTATATGTCTTCGATAGACGATCGTCTGCTTTCTATCCAGACAGCCGCTTCTACCTCTGCTTCTGCTCCCCACCCTCCACCCCGCTTGGCTAAACCACCTCGGTACAATGGGGATCCTAAATTCTGTCGAGGATTTTTGAACCAATGCCGTCTTCACTTTGAACTTCTGCCCCAGCATTACCCGACGGATCGGTCCAAAGTTGCCTTTTTGATTTCCCATCTGGAGGGTGATGCCTTGGCATGGGTAAATCCACTCTGGGAGCGAGACAATCCCCTAGTCTCCCGGTTGTCTGAATTTTTGGAGACCTTCCGTCTTGTCTTTGACGAACCTGGACATCTGGCCTCTACTACTGAGGCTCTATTGTCTCTCCATCAGGGATCGTTATCTGTGGGCCAGTATGCTATTCAGTTCCGCACCCTCTCCTCTGACTTAGGCTGGAACAATGAGGCGTTAGTGGGTGCTTTCTGGCGGGGCCTCTCTGGGCGCATTAAAGATGAGTTAGCTGGTCGGGACACCCCTACAGTTTTGGAGGATTTAATTTCCTTAGCTACCCGTATTGACCTTCGGTTCCAGGAACGCGCCCGGGAGCGGAGATCTCTTCGTCCTTCCCCTGCCACCCGTAAGCCACTCAGCCCACAGCCTAGGACTTCCTCTCTGGCGTCCGCACCAGAACCTATGCAAGTAGACCGTCTTAAGATGTCAGAACAGCGACGTAAAGAGAGGCGTACTCAGGGTTTATGTTTTTACTGCGGGAGTGCTGCCCATTTGTTGCGGTCTTGCCCTGAACGTCCGGAAAACTCCTCCGCCTAGGTCAGGTAAGAGAGGCCTCCCTAGGTGTGTGTGATTCCTCTCAACCCCTCACTTTGTCTGTCCTTTTGCATATCTCTGGCAAGGGCATTTCTTTGGATGCTTATGTGGACTCTGGCGCAGCAGGGAATTTTATCAGGTTGGAAGAGGTTTTGAAATTCTCCGTTCCAGTCAAAACTCTAGAGGCTCCTGTGATTCTTGCATCTGTGGATGGTAGACCGTTACAGGAGACCATTACTCAAGTTACGCTTGAGGTGGAACTTCAAGTTGGGGCTCTGCATAAGGAAAAAATTGCATTTTATGTTTTAGCGGGTCTGTCTCATCCTATGCTTTTAGGTCTTCCTTGGTTACGGAATCACGAGCCCACTTTAGATTGGCGCAATGGCAATATCTTGCGCTGGGGAGAGCTTTGTTGGGAACGTTGTCTGCTGCCGGTGCGTCCTGTAGGTTCTTCCTCTTCTTCTTCTCCTTCCTCCTCTTTTCCCGCCTTACCCTGTGTCTACAGTGCTTTCTCCGATGTCTTCAACAAGAAGGAGGCTGAGGGTCTTCCGCCTCATCGTCTCTATGATTGTCCCATAGATCTCGTGCCTGGAACTAACCCGCCCAGGGGAAGAATCTACCCTCTCTCTCCTGCTGAGACACAGGCTATGTCTGAGTATATTCAGGAAAATCTTGCTAAAGGATTCATTCGCAAGTCTTCTTCTCCCGCTGGAGCAGGGTTTTTTTTCGTGAAGAAGAAGGATGGTTCTCTTCGTCCCTGTATTGATTATCGAGGCCTAAACAACATCACGGTGAAGAACAAATATCCTCTGCCACTCATTCCAGAACTCTTCGATCGTCTTCGAGGTGCGCAAATTTTTACCAAATTGGATTTACGTGGCGCATACAATCTGGTTCGAATTCGTGCGGGCGATGAGTGGAAGACCGCCTTCAATACTCGTGACGGTCACTATGAATACTTGGTTATGCCGTTTGGCCTCTGCAACGCCCCTGCGGTCTTCCAGGAATTTGTGAACGATGTATTTCGGGATCTTCTCTACTCCTCAGTCGTGGTTTACCTTGACGACATTCTCATCTTTTCTCCGGATCTCTCCACTCATAGACGAGATGTCCGCCGTGTTCTGCAACGGCTAAGGGAGAATCATCTGTTCGCTAAGATTGAGAAGTGCGTCTTTGAGCAATCCTCACTTCCCTTCCTTGGATATATTGTCTCAAGATCCGGCTTAGAGATGGATCCAGAGAAGGTTTCTGCTGTCCTGAATTGGCCCCGCCCTCTTGGAACAAAAGCAATCCAACGTTTTCTTGGCTTTGCCAATTACTATAGACAATTTATTTCTCATTTTTCTTCCATGACCAAGCCTATCTCTGCCCTAGTTCACAAGGGAGTCAACTCCAGTCTTTGGACCCCTGAGGCTGAAGAGGCCTTTCAGTCCCTTAAACAAAGCTTCGCTACAGCCCCTGTGCTTCATTGTCCTGATGCTAATAGACCGTTTGTCCTTGAAGTCGACGCATCTTCTGTTGGAGCCGGAGCAGTACTTTTACAAAGATCCTCGTCCGGACATTTGGTGACCTGTGGTTTTTTTTCTAAAGCCTTTTCTGCTCCTGAGCGTAATTACTCCATTGGGGATAAAGAACTATTGGCTATCAAGCTAGCCTTAGAAGAGTGGCGTTATCTCCTTGAGGGGTCTCTTCATCCATTCACCATTTACACAGACCACAAGAATCTGGCCTATGTTCAATCTGCCCAAAGACTAAATCCACGACAAGCTAATAATATGAATTTGAACTTCATTTCCGACCCGGAAATAAAAATGTCAAAGCGGATGCTCTTTCAAGATCCTTTCAGCCCCAGGACATTGAGGATTCTCCGGCTCACATTATTGATCCTGCGAAGATCGTCACTCTTGCTCCTCTAAGAGTGATTTCAGCTCCTCCTGGCAAGACTCTTGTGTCTAATCAAGACAAGGAGAGAGTTTTACGTTGGGGTCACTCCTCCAAGGTTGCGGGACATGTAGGAGTCAAGAAAACACTTTCCCTTATCTCTCGGCACTACTGGTGGCCATCTCTCCGACGAGACATCACCGAATTCGTTGCTTCTTGTTCTTCTGGTGCCAAAAATAAAGTTCCTAGGCAGCTTCCTTCCGGTCTCCTGCATCCTCTGCCTGTGCCTTCCGTCCCATGGAGCCATATCGCTATGGACTTCATCACTGATCTACCTTGTTCCTCGGATTGCTCTGTCATCCTAGTTGTTGTGGATCGGTTCTCTAAGATGGCTCACTTCATCGCGTTGCCTAGTCTGCCTTCCGCTCCTGAGTTGGCAAAAATCTTTTTACACCAAGTCTTCCGTCTTCATGGTTTTCCACATCATATTGTCTCAGACCGCGGAGTACAATTTACCTCACGTTTTTGGAGAGCTCTCTGTAGTCTATTGAAAATTAACTTGGACTTCTCTTCCGCTTATCACCCTCAGTCCAACGGTCAAGTAGAGCGAGTTAATCAAGTCCTGACTACCTACTTACGACATTTTTCCAATGCACATCAAGATGACTGGGTCTCCCTTCTCCCCTGGGATGAGTTCTCATATAACAATCTTCCCAGTGAATCTTCCTCCAAATCTCCCTTTTTTGTGGTCTATGGTCAACATCCGAGCATTCCTCTTCCTGTTTCTCTCTCCTCGGGGGTACCGGCAGCGGATTTCTTGTCCCGGGAATTCTCTAAGATTTGGAGTGAGACTAAGGCTCTTGAGAGAGCTAGCCATAATATGAAGAGATTTGCTGATAAAAGGCGTTTGGATGCTCCTCCATATTCTCCGGGTGATAAAGTTTGGCTCTCCTCTCGCTATATCAAGCTCAAAATCCCCTCTTACAAACTGGGTCCTCGCTATATTGGTCCTTTTCCTATCTTGAGTCGCATTAATGATGTTTCCTACAAATTGAAATTACCTGCCTCTTTACGCATTCCCAATGCCTTCCATGTATCTCTTCTCAAGCCCGCAGTCTTTAATCGTTTTCACTCCGCTACCTCTCCCTCTCCTCAGCTCTGTGCCTCTGATGGAATCTTTAATGTTAAAGATATTCTTGCCAAAAAGGTAGTTAGGGGTAAAACTTATTTTTTGATTGATTGGGAGGGATTTGGTCCTGAGGAGAGGTCCTGGGAGCCTCCAGAGAACATCAATGCTCCTCTTATCATGAAAAGATTCCTTTCTAGCCTTAAAAGGAGGGGGACTAAGGAGGGGGGTACTGTCACGCTCGCTGCGCATACTCACCTGGCTTCTTCCATCCCTCGCCGCGCTCGCGATCCTGTCCCTCGCCGCTCTGCGTCCTCCTTTGCCGGCTCTCGGCGTCCGGTCTCTCTGCGCATGCGCGGTCGCGTCTCCTCCGTCGCTGGGCCTTCTGGGAGGTCGCGACCCGATGGCTCCGCCCCAACATGGCGGCGCCCATCGGCTATTTCTTCTCGGCGTCTTTCCAGGCAAGACGCCTTTGCCTTGTAAGTGCACTGTCTGCGGTCAGTGTCCCTATGCCCTAGGCTCCCCTGTATCTTTTCCCAGCTTAGTTCTTGCTTTGTCTCAGTGTTAGTTCCGTGTTCCTGCTGTGTCCTGCCAAGTTCCGTGTTCCTGCTGTGTCCTGCCAAGTTCAGTGTTCCTGCTGTGTCCTGCCAAGTTCCGTGTTCCTGCTGTGTCCTGCCAAGTTCCGTGTTCCTGCTGTGTCCTGCCAAGTTCCACGTTCCTGCTGTGTCCTGCCAAGTTCCACGTTCCTGCTGTGTCCTGCCAAGTTCCGTGTTCCTGCTGTGCCCTGCCAAGTTCCGTGTTCCTGCCGTCTCCTGATAAGTCCTGTGTTCCTGCCGTGTCCTGCACCGTCTCGTGTTCCTGTCTTTTTCAGTTAAGTCCTGTTTTCCTATTATTCCCCGCCATTCTAGTTGCTCTGTAGTCTCCTTCTTTATCTTGGGTCGTCCCTTTGGCTCTAGCTGTTGTGTCTCCATTCCCCCGAGGTCCTGCCCCTAACACTCCCTGTATAGGGGGTGATTCCATCTGGTCCGCTCGACCCCGGGGGCTCTAGAGTCACGGCCCAGAGGGTCCACTCTCGGATTTTTGTCCGAATCCCTACACCTGTCTAGGCAATTTTATGACCACTTTGTGGTCTCTTTGTTATCAATAAAGGACTTTTTATACGTTAATTTGTGAGTGGTGCCTTTCTTTTGTAGGTATTTATTTCATATTTGGTTAACCATGATAGGATACATTATTGGTGTTGTGAAGTAAGTCAGGCAAGTCAGAGTATGTTTTTAAAAACACTGTACAACCAAGTTCAGCACATGGGCCATGCATGGAACGTGTACCAGCTTGCCGAGCTTTAAAGCTGCCACGAAGTTACGCCCATTATCGCACACAACCAGACCTGGTTGGAGGTTCAGCGGGGAGATCCACTGATCGGTCTGTCCTTTTAACCCTTTCAACAGCTCAGCTGCGTTGTGAGCTTTATCACCTAAACAAATGAGCTTCAGCAGAGCATGCTGCCGCTTCGCCAAGGCAGATTTCCCAGCTGGGGAGTAATGGGGAGGCTAGTTCCACTGAGGAGGAGAGATAGGAAGTGGAATACGAGAAGACTGAAACCCTGATGGTTTACCTATTCTTGGTGTGGGTAAGATGTGTGATGTCCCAGCCCCTGACTCTGTCCCAGACTCCATCAGGTTAACCCAGTGTACCGTCAGGGAAATGTATCATCCCTGTACACAAGAACTTGTCCACGTGTCTGTGATTAGGTGGACCTTCCCTGTGACTGCGTTGGCCAGAGCACAGCTGATATTGTGTAACACGTGCTTATGTAACTCTGGGATTCCACACCGGGAAAAATAGTTTTGGCTGGGAATTGAGTATCGTGGAGCTGCCACCGCCAAGAGGTCACATTAACAGGACTGCCATGAGGGTATTACTGCCCTGACTGGCAAATTGGGCCTGCTGAGCAGAGGGGGCCTGCATCGGACCCCCTCTCTTCTGTTCACCAGGCCCCAGACGCAGGATTCTGCTGGTGCAGTAACTGAACCTGCGTCTGAGGTGCAGGTTCAGTTAAACTCTATTGCCATGAGGGCCCGCATGGTGTGGTGGTATTTAATCCTTGTATATGTTATTATTCAGTCACTATGTGGTGGTAATATGTTGTCTGGTCATGGTGCGGTGTTATTTGTCCCTTGTACGTGGTAATATTGATCATTTTAAACATTGAAAAATAAATAAAAATATACCTAAATTGTATTGGTTATGTGACAGAGTCACTGGCTTTGTGGAGAAAGGGTATTGGAGTATGTGTCACTGCGCATGCAGTGGTCAGTGATGTGAAACCGGAATGTTTTTATGCTTCCAGCACACTAGGTGCTGAGAGGCCATGTACAGAGTTCAATGGGCTGTTTTTATGTGAGCACCCGCAGTGCAGGTGGGAGGGTGCTCACCATACTCTTTCCCTGCAGGACCTGCAAGTGTTTGAGGACCTGCAGTGAGATCATGATCATGAGATCAATCATATGATGGAGAAGTTACAGGCCTAGCTTGAAATAACCAAGCTCTACAGGCAGTCTGGGTTCAGCTAGCCTGGGGATTGGAGTCTCCCAGAGGCTTTGTGGCTCATCGGACACAGACTTGTGCTGCTCCAGAGAAGGGAGCCACCCGCAACATACAAACTATGTTGCAGCATTTTGATTTTCTTTTGTTGTTTTGTTCCTGTTTTAGCTGGAAAGTTTGAGTTTGTTTTTCCCACTAGTTGGTTTATGATGCCTTACAATTAAGCAATGAGGGCTTTAAAAAGAGATGGTTTTCCCATATTTTCAACCTCTGTGTGCTGCCATGTGAGTGAGCAACCACAATTGATGTCTCGAATGCGGCCATCGTTCCGGGAATGTCAGTAGCAGTTGTGGTCAAAACCGCATGTCCTGGGTAAAGGAGGCCACAAGCCAGCAGACGGCATCAGGCATAATGGAGGACATCGTCAAGCATCTAGTGAGCGCGCAGCAGCAACAACAGCTGGCCCATCAAGAGACAAGTAAGTTGCTCATCCAGCAACTGCAGCAGCATCAAGACCAGTTCAGACAGTAGCAGCTGCAAATAGAGTTGCTTGCCGAGGCAGTTCTGGGAAGCCCGGAAGCACAGCCCAGGAGTCCAGGTGACAATACGCACATCCGGAAGGCGGTAAGGCAAATCATGCAGAAAATTAACCCGGGTGATTTTGAGGAGGCATTTCTGTTTTTGAGCGAGTGTTGGAGCGAGAGAGACTGCCGCTGGACCAATGGGCGGAGGTGTTGACCCCTATCTAACAGGTGAGCCCCAGAAGGCTTATTATGACTTGGCTTTACAAGATGCCTGGGAGTTTGTCAAACTAAAAACTGAGATACTGGCCCACTCAGAGGTCAATGTCCGAGCCAAAAGGGTTCATCACTGGACGTATTGCAGTGACAAGCCACCACCATCCCAAATGTTTGACTTACTCTACCTGGTGCAGAAATGGTTACAGCCGGAGTCCTCCACTCCAGCGCAGATGGTGGAGCAGGTTGTAATGGACAGGTTTTGGTACTGACATGGGTGGCCCAGGGAGATCCTCAGAATGCGGATGACTTGGTCGGCCCAGTAGAAAGATACCTGGTGGTTGAGAGGTCCCTAAAGATGCCAGGGGGTGGCGCATCTCCATACTGGGGTACCCAGCAGGAGCCTGAGTCCCAAAAGACAATGGGGGAGGCCAAGGTCCCAAGGTCCCTTTGAAGGGATGCAAAAGACTGCTGAGAAGGACTTGATCTGTTGGCGATGTCACGGTTCTGGACACATCGCTGCCCATTGTCCTTTGTCTTCTGAGCAAATGGACTGCAGTCTAGGCTGACGCTGATCGTACTTTGCTTATCCTGCTTGCAGTGTGGACCATCAGCCATGGGATGGGCCTCAGTCATGTCCTTTGACCGTAAATCGGGAGCTGGTATTAGGACTATTGGACTCGGAGAGTTTAGTGACCCTGATAAGGTCTACCTTCCCCCCTCAGCTGATTCCAGGGAAACGTGGGTGTTCGCTGTATCTTCGGCGATGCAAAGGACCACCCCGTTGTTGAGTCTGTATAAAAACCCACTGTGGCACTGAGTCCCATGAGTTTGGAGTTGTGACAGATTTGCTACACCCAGTCATAATCGGCTGGGACTTCAGCCTGTTTTGGGAATTGTAGGAGAAGCCTGTGATGATAAGTGACTCAGACAGAAGCCAGCCCAACCTTGCTCAATCCCCATCACAGCCAGAGGTGGAGGAGTTCCCCTTACTGTATGTGTCATAGCGGGTGACGAGGATGAGGCGGAGGTCAGCGAGACTGAAGTTCCTGATCTGGGAGTTTCGGGGGGAAATTTTGTCTCTGCTCAAATGCGAGATGTTACCCTAAAGAATGCATTCAAAAATGTGTCTGTAATTGATGCGGTTGCTCAAGAGCTGGGGGCTGATACCAGGTTCCAACATTTCACCGTGAATGGCGAGTTGCTATATCGGGTAACCACACTGAGGGGAGATTGTGGAGCAGCGTTTGGTTCCAGGTCCTTACCAGCGGACGGTGTTAGATATGGCCCATTCACATGTTTTGTGGGGACATCTGGGGGTTGAGAAAACACAGGAACGAATAATGTGGAGGTTCTATTGGCCGGGGTGTTACAGGGAGATCTTAAATTATTGTAGATCCTGTCCCACCTGCCAGATAACTGCTCCCTCTACTCATTTCCAAAGTCCCCTAGTTCTGTTGCCGGTGATAGAGGTCCCATTTGAAAGGCTTGCTACTAGTGATGGGCGAGCACTAAAATGCTCGGGTGCTCGTTGCTCAGGTCAAGCAAATTGGAATACTCGGGTACTCGACCTGAGCAATGAGCCCAATTTAAATCTATAGAAAACCCGAGTATTTTTACCGAGATCCCCCCGTGGGTCCTTTTAAGGTCTAAACACCTCTGAAAATGATGGAAACACTGCACAAATGACACGGGAACATCATGGGGATCGCCGCTGGAAGCATTTCTGACTCCTAGGTCACAGCTGTAAGCAATGTTGTCAGAGTTTCACGCCATTTTACAGGTGTACCAAAACATACAAATCTAAAACAAAATGGATTTTGGTGGGGAATATGTTAAGGTACATCCTTTCCGGGGTAATGACTTGTATATAAGGCAAAATAATTAACCCTAGACCGAAATTTTCTTCCACCACTTTTGCTATGTTCACACGCAGAGTTTTTGATGCGTTTTTCAACTTTAACATTGCTTTCAACCAATATAAATGCATTCACTGGGAAAAGTCATGGAAACATTTAACAACCATAGCAGGCCATGTGGTGTGTGACACATAAGGAGACACATCTTGTTTCATTTCTGAAGGAGTGACTCTTAAAGTCACAAAGCCTATTTTTAGAGGGGCATCAGGCGGCATTAATATTCTTAAAGGGCCATTATTAAACATTGGGTCTCCTATGCTGTTATTGCCTATTCAGTGAGTGGCTGGGCTGCCAAGATCTACAATGCACCCTAATACCCCTTTCTCGAGAGGTACAGGAGGGCCTCCTTAACCCTCCGTCACATACAATATTTGGACTAACGAGTTCACATACAATGTGCCTGTCAGGCGCCTGCTGGAAAAATACCTATAATATCTAATGTTTGCAATTTCAGTGCTCTAAAAGTGATCAGTGACCTTCATAGGGATGTAATAAAAGAGACTACACATAATCAGTTGCAAAAAAAAACATTTACTTAACATAAAACTAATAACTATGAAATACAAACTTTTCAAAACTCCCGCCAAATAGTCCCCAGTTCGACTCTCTCAAAAAAATGTACAAAGAAAATTTTTGAACACAAACTTAATTTTAACCCTCCGTCACATACAACTGATCTGACAGGCGCTTCTCTTTTACTTTCATTTCTCCTTCCTCACCAGATTGTGAGGAAACCCCCTCCCTCCAGGTAGTCTCCTGTCTCTTGAAGGTCTGTGAAACCTGATATCACAGTTGGATTTCAGAGCTTCAGGGGAGAGGATATAGCTGCACAGATCTCTCAGGCTCATTGTATGTGAATACGTCACATTCAGTAAGGTTGGTATTTTATGTTTTTATTCATCACAATAGTTTATTTAGCTTGTTTTATGAATGTATAGCACAAAATGTGAGGATATTTCATAGAAATAAGGGAGATTTTATAAAAGAAAGTGTGCTGCTCAGGCATATACAGTAGTTCCCTAACATATTCCTTCTCTTGCTTCAGATTATCTGCTGAAATGGAGAGGAAAATGTACAATTTATCCAAACAACTTGATGTTGAGGAAGTAACAAACATGCTGTTAGATGATAGAGACCTCACACTGAATGAGGATTTAGGAGAGGAAAGTGGTTTACAAGTTGTGATCTGATTGATTATCTGAAAATTCAGAAGCTGTCATATGTGGGAACTGTAAGAAAAAACAAAAGGGAATTGCCGCCACAGTTTGTAAGTGTGAAAGAGAGACAACAGTACAGCAGTATGTTTGCATTCCATAATGGAAAGGCTTTAGTTTCCTATGTACCACATGCCAAAAAAATCGTACTTCTTCTATCAACACTTCATGATGATGCTGCCATCGATCCTGGGACTGGGGCATTAAAAAAACCGGAGATAATTACATTTTACAATGCCACCAAAGGGGGTGTGGATACAGCAGATCAGATGTGCTCCACTTTCAACGTCAGCAGAAACATCAAACGCTGGCCAATGGTCATATTTTTTGCTATGTTGAATTTGGGTGGTATAAATTCACAAGTAATTTATCTTGAAAACAAGCTTGAACCACTCCGTAGACGATTGTATCTGAAAAAATTGGCCCATGAACTAGTACTTGGAGAGCTACGCAGGAGAAGCGTGAAAACAATCGGTATCCCCTCTCGCCTTCAAGTTCAGCTCAAAAGGTTCCGCCCAGAAGATGATGGTGAAAAGTCACCATCTGCACCACCTCACAAAAGAAGGAGATGCACCACCTGCCAAACGGAAAGCGGAACCAGAAGGCTTTCAAATTATGAATGTCTCAAATGTCATAAAGCAATTTGCCTGACACATGCAAAAATGGTGTGTAATTCTTGCTATTTGCTCTGCAAGTGTGACTTTTCTGGGGAAACCTCAGCATCTACTTCTGATTGAATATGTTTTTAATAGTACTTAAGGTACCTTAAAAAAAGTTGCATTGAATGCAAGGCCTGCCCTGCTACCAAGTCATATGCACCCCAATAGGCCTTTAAACCCAGTACTGGATGGACACAGGAAAATACACTTCATATTATTCATTTTGTAATCCCATACTGTTTTTTTATGCATTAACTGGAAGGCCTGCCCTGCTACCTAGTCATATGCACCCCAATAAGCCTTTGAACCCAGGTACTGGATGGCCACAGGAAAACCCACTTCAAATTCTTCAGTTGGTCTTGCCATACTGTTTCCTTATGCATTGAATGTAAGAGCCGCCTTGATTTGTACGAAACACAATTCCCCCTTGTAATAATTATGGAGGAGGGCCTCATAACAAAAAATTTCCCATTACAAAGGAGCGAGTCTCCTAGACTCGTAATGCCCATACACTAAGTGCATGGGCTGACTAAAAACATTTCCCCATGGGGGGTACATTATTAAAAAATTATTTATGGGGATCAGATACACCCTTGAAAATTGAATGGCTGTAGCAGCATACAACACGTTCTCCATGCTGTTCTAGTGGCGGAAAATGATGAGCTGTGGAGGAAGGCCTTATTAACCCCTTCCCGACCTTTGACGCCACGTAGGCGTCATGAAAGTCGGTGCCAATCCGACCCATGATGCCTATGTGGCGTCATGGAAAGATCGCGTCCCTGCAGGCCGGGTGAAAGGGTTAACTCCCATTTCACCCCATCTGCAGGGACAGCGGGAGTGGTAGTTTAGCCCAGGGGGGGTGGCTTCACCCCCTCGTGGCTACGATCGCTCTGATTGGCTGTTGAAAGTGAAACTGCCAATCAGAGCGATTTGTAATATTTCACCTATTATAACGGGTGAAATATTACAATCCAGCCATGGCTGATGCTGCAATATCATCGGCCATGGCTGGAAATACTAATGTGCCCCCACCCCACCCCACCGATCGCCCCCCCAGCCCTCCGATCTGGCCGGTACACTGCTCCGGCTCCCCTCCGTCCTGTGCTCCGCTCCCCCCGTGCTCTTGCCCGCTCCCCCCGTGCTCCAATCACCCTCCCCGTGCTCCAACCACCCCCCCTGCACTCCGATCCACCCCCCCTGCAGTCGATCCACCCCCCCTGCAGTCCGATCCACCCCCCGATGCTCCAATGCACCCCCCCGTGCTCCGTTCCACCCCTCCCACGCTCCGATCCACCCCCCTATGCTCCGATCCCCCCCCCCCCCGTGCTCCCCCCCACCCTATCATACTTACCGATCCTGCCGGGGTCCGTCCGTCTTCTCCCCGGGCGCCGCCATCTTCCAAAATGGCGGGCGCATGCGCAGTGCGCCCGCCGAATCTGCTGGCCGGCAGATTCGTTCCAAAGTGCATTTTGATCACTGAGATATAATCTATCTCAGTGATCAAAATAAAAAAAATAATAAATGACCCCCCCCCTTTGTCACCCCCATAGGTAGGGACAATAAAAAAAATAAAGAATTTTTTTTTTCCACTAATGTTGGAATAGGGTTAGGGTTAGGGGTAGGGTTAAGGGTAGGGTTAGGGGTAGGGTTAGGGGTAGGGTTAGGGCTAGGGTTAGGGGTAGGGTTAGGGGTAGGGTTAGGGCTATGGTTAGGGTTAGGGCTAGGGGTAGGGTTAGGGGTAGGGTTAGGGGTAGGGCTAGGGTTAGGGTTTCGGTATGTGCACACGTATTCTGTTCCTCTGCGGATTTTTCCGCTGCGGATTTGATAAATCCGCAGTGCTAAGCCGCTGTGGATTTATGGCGGATTTACCGCGTTTTTTCTGCGCATTTCACTGCGGTTTTACAACTGCGATTTTCTATTTGAGCAGTTGTAAAACCGCTGCGGAATCCGCACAAAGAAGTGACATGCTGCGGAATGTAAACCGCTGCTTTTCCGTGCAGTTTTTCTGCAGCATGTGTACAACGATTTTTGTTTCCCATAGGTTTGCATTGAACTGTAAACTCATGGGAAACTGCTGCGGATCCGCAGCGTTTTACGCAGCGTGTGCACATACCTTTAGAATTAGGTCATGTGCACACGGTGCGGATTTGGCTGCGGATCCGCAGTGGATTGGCCGCTGCGGATTCGCAGCAGTGTTCCATCAGGTGTACAGTACCATGTAAACATATGGAAACCAAATCCGCTGTGCCCATGGTGCGGAAAATACCGCGCGGAAACGCTGTGTTGTATTTTCCGCAGCATGTCAATTCTTTGTGCGGATTCCGCAGCGTTTTACACCTGTTCCTCAATAGGAATCCGCAGGTGAAATCCGCACAAAAAACACTGGAAATCCGCGGAAAATCCGCAGGTAAAACGCAGTGCCTTTTACCCGCGGATTTTTCAAAAATGATGCTGAAAAATCTCACACGAATCCGCAACGTGAGCAAATAACCTTAGGGTTAGGGTTGGAATTAGGGTTGTGGTTAGGGGTGTGTTGTGGTTAGGGTTGTGATTAGGGTTATGGCTACAGTTGGGATTAGGGTTAGGGGTGTGTTGGGGTTAGGGTTAGGGCTGTGATTAGGGTTATGGCTACAGTTGGGATTAGGGTTAGGGGTGTGTTGGGGTTAGGGTTAGGGTTAGGGCTGTGATTAGGGTTATGGCTACAGTTGGAATTAGGGTTGTGGTTAGGGTTAGGGGTGTGTTGGGGTTAGGGTTGTGGTTAGGGGTGTGTTGGGGTTAGGGTTGTGATTAGAGTTATGGCTACAGTTGGGATTAGGGTTAGGGGTGTGTTGGGGTTAGTGTTGGAGGTAGAATTGAGGGGTTACAACTGTTTAGGCACATCAGGGGTCTCCAAACGCAACATGGCGCCACCATTGATTCCAGCCAATCTCGTATTCAAAAAGTCAAATGGTGCTCCCTCAACTCCGAGCCCCGACGTGTGCCCAAATAGTGGTTTACCCCCACATATGGGGTACCAGCATACTCAGGATAAACTGCGCAACAATTACTGGGGTCCAATTTCTCCTGTTACCCTTGTGAAAATAAAAAAATGCTTGCTAAAACATCATTTTTGAGGAAAGAAAAATGATTTATTATTTTCACGGCTCTACGTTGTAAACGTCTGTGAAGCACTTGGGGGTTCAAAGTGCTCACCACATATCTAGATAAGTTCCTTGGGGGGTCTAGTTTCTAAAATGGGGTCACTTGTGGGGGGTTTCTACTGTTTAGGCACACCAGGGGCTCTGCAAACGCAACGTGACGCCCGCAGACCATTCCATCAAAATCTGCATTTCAAAAGTCACTACTTCCCTTCTGAGCCCCGACGTGTGCCCAAACAGTGGTTTACCTCCACACATGGGGTATCAGCGTACTCAGGAGAAACTGAACAACAACTTTTGGGGTCCAATTTCTCCTGTAACCCTTGGGAAAATAAAAAATTCTAGGCTAAATAATTATTTTTGAGGAAAGAAAACGTATTTATTATTTTCACGGCTCTGCATTATATACTTCTATGAAGCACTTGGGGGTTCAAAGTGCTCACTACACATCTAGATAAGTTCCTTTCGGGGTCTAGTTTCCAAAATGGGGTCACTTGTGGGGGGTTTCTACTGTTTAGCCACATCAGGGGCTCTGCAAACGCAACGTGACGCCCTCAGAGCATTCCATCAAAGTCTGCATTTCAAAACGTCACTACTTCAATTCCGAGCCCCGGCATGTGCCCAAACAGTAGTTTACCCCCACATATGGGGTATCACCATACTCAGGAGAAACTGGACAACAAATATTGGGGTCAAATTTCTCCTGTTAACCTTGGGAAAATTAAAAAATTCTGGGCTAAATAATTATTTTTGAGGAAAGAAAACGTATTTATTATTTTCACGGCTCTGCATTATAAACTTCTGTGAAGCACTTGGGGGTTCAAAGTGCTCACCACACATCTAGATAAGTTCCTTTCGGGGTCTAGTTTCCAAAATGGGGTCACTTGTGGGGGTTTCTACTGTTAAGCCACATCAGGGGCTCTGCAAACACAACGTGACGCCCACAGAGCATTCCATCAAAGTCTGCATTTCAAAACGTCACTACTTCACTTCCGAGCCCCGGCATGTGCCCAAACAGTGGTTTACCCCCACATATGGGGTATCAGCGTACTCAGGAGAAACTGGACAACAACTTTTGGGGTCAAATTTCTCCTGATACCCTTGGGAAAATAAAAAAATGCAGGCTAAAAGATCATTTTTGAGAAAACAATTTATTTTTTTTATTTTCATGACTCTGCGTTATAAACTTCTGTGAAGCACTTGGGGGTTCAAAGTCCTCACCACACATCTAGATTAGTTCTTTTGGTGGACTAGTTTCCAAAATGGGGTCATTTCTGGGGGATCTCCAATGTTTAGGCACACAGGGGCTCTCCAAACGTGACATGGTGTCTGCTAATGATTGGAGCTAATTTTCCATTTAAAAAGCCAAATGGCGTGCCTTCCCTTCCGAGCCCTGCCGTGCGCCCAAACAGTGGTTTACCCCCACATATGGGGTATCAGCGTACTCAGCACAAACTGGACAACAACATTTGGGGTCCAATTTCTCCTATTACCCTTGGCAAAATAGGAAATTCCAGGCTAAAAAATCATTTTTGAGGAAAGAAAAATTATTTTTTATTTTCATGGCTCTGCGTTATAAACTTCTGTGAAGCACCTGGGGGTTTAAAGTGCTCAATATGCATCTAGATAAGTTCCTTGGGGGGTCTAGTTTCCAAAATGGGGTCACTTGTGGGGGAGCTCCAATGTTTAGGCACACAGGGGCTCTCCAAATGCGACATGGTGTCCGCTAACAATTGGAGCTAATTTTCCATTCAAAAAGTCAAATGGCGCGCCTTCCCTTCCGAGCCCTGCCGAGTGCCCAAACAGTGGTTTACCCCCACATATGAGGTATCGGCGTACTCGGGAGAAATTGCCCAACAAATTTTATGATCCATTTTATCCTATTGCCCATGTGATAATGAAAAAATTGAGGCGAAAAGAATTTTTTTGTGAAAAAAAGTACTTTTTCATTTTTACAGATCAATTTGTGAAGCACCTGAGGGTTTAAAGTGCTCACTAGGCATCTAAATAAGTTCCTTGGGGGGTCTAGTTTCCAAAATGGGGTCACTTGTGGGGGAGTGCCAATGTTTAGGCACACAGGAGCTTTCCAAACGCGACATGGTGTCCGCTAACGATGGAGATAATTTTTCATTCAAAAAGTCAAATGGCGCTCCTTCCCATCCGAGCCTTACCATGTGCCCAAACAGTGGTTTACCCCCACATATGAGGTATCAGTGTACTCAGGAGAAATTGCCCAACAAATTTTAGGATCCATTTTATCCTGTTGCCCATGTGAAAATGAAAAAATTGAGGCTAAAATAATTTTTTTGTGAAAAAAAAGTACTTTTTCATTTTTACGGATCAATTTGTGAAGCACCTGGGGGTTCAAAGTGCTCACTATGCATCTAGATAAGTTCCCTGGGGCGTCTAGTTTCCAAAATGGGGTCACTTGTGGGGGAGCTCCAATTTTTAAGCACACGGGGGCTCTCCAAACGTGACATGGTGTCCGCTAAAGAGTGGAGCCAATTTTTGATTCAAAAAGTCAAATGGCGCTCCTTCCCTTCCAAGCCCTGCCGTGCGCCCAATCAGTGGTTTACCCCCACATATGAGGTATCAGCGTACTCAGGACAAATTGCACAACAACTTCCGTGGTTCAGTTTCTCCTTTTACCATTGGGAAAATAAAAAAATTGTTGCTAAAAGATAATTTTTGTGACTAAAAAGTTAAATGTTCATTTTTTTCCTTCCATGTTGCTTCTGCTGCTGTGAAGCACCTGAAGGGTTAATAAACTTCTGGAATGTGGTTTTGAGTACCTTGAGGGGTGCAGTTTTTAGAATGGTGTCACTTTTGGGTATTTTCAGCCATATAGACCCCTCAAACTGACTTCAAATGTGAGGTGGTCCCTAAAAAAATGGTTTTGTAAATTTTGTTGTAAAAATGAGAAATCGCTGGTCAAATTTTAACCCTTATAACTTCCTAGCAAAAAAACATTTTGTTTCCAAAATTGTGCTGATGTAAAGTAAACCTGTGGGAAATGTTATTTATTAACTATTTTGTGTCACATAACTCTCTGGTTTAACAGAATAAAAATTCAAAATGTGAAAATTGCGAAATTTTCAAAATTTTCGCCAAATTTCCGTTTTTATCACAAATAAACGCATAATTTATTGACCTAAATTTACCACTAACATGAAGCCCAATATGTCACGAAAAAACAATCTCAGAACCGCTAGGATCCGTTGAAGCGTTCCTGAGTTATTACCTCATAAAGGGACACTGGTCAGAATTGCAAAAAACGGCAAGGTCTTTAAGGTCTTTAAATAAACTAAAGGCATCATAGACACCCTTGCCAAAAATTGGACTGCCTGTAGCAGCACAGAACATGTAAACCCTGGTGATCTAGTCATGGAGAATGAGGAGACAAAGATAAATGGTACTGAAATCAAACAAATAAATAAAGGATGTGAATTCACCTATGAAAGTAAATAACAAAAGAGAGGGGCGAACACAGGTTCATAGATATGAAGCCAGAATGTGTCCAACAAGATATGTTGGTTCCTAGCAACAGCTCAGAGACAGGGATATCAATAAAAATTTATTTTACTGTATATACTCGAGTATAAGCCGAGATTTTCAGCCCAGAGGGCTGAGGCATACTTACCTAGTCCCGGTGCTCCTGGCGCTCCCCCTGCCGTCCCACGGTCTTCGGGTGCCGCAGTTCTTCCCCTGTTCAGCGGTCATGTGGGACCGCTCATTAGAGAAATTAATATGGACTCCACTCCCATAGGGGTGGAGCCACATATTCATTTCTCTAATGAGTGGTAACGGTGACCGCTAATAGAGGAAGAAGCTGCGGCACCCGGAGACCAGCAGTCCGGGAGAAGGAGTGGGACACCGGGAGCAGGTAAGTATCGCATATTCACCTGTCCACGATCCACACGCCGGGCGCCGCTCCATCTTCCCGGCATCTCTCCGCACTGACTGTGCAGGTCAGAGGGCGCGATGACGCATATAGTGTGCGTGCCACCCTCTGCCTGAACAGTCAGAGCGGAGAGACTCTGGGACCGGACGCTGAGGAGCTGCAAGCAAGAAAGGTGAGTATGGCTTTTTTTTTTATTGCAGCAGCCGCAGCAGCATTATATATACCGGTAGCACAGTTTTATATGGCACATCTATGGGGCAATAATGCACGGTGCAGAGCACTATATGGCACAGTTTTATATGGCACAGCTTTCTATGGGGCAATAATGAACGGTGCAGAGCACTATATGGCACAGTTTATGTGGCACAGCTTTCTATGGGGGCAATAATGAACGGTGCAGCGCACTATATGGCACAGTTTTATGTGGCACAGCTTTCTATGGGGCAATAATGAACGGTGCAGAGCACTATATGGCACAGCTTTCTATTGCACATCCATGGGGCAATAATGAGCGGTGCAGAGCACTATATGGCACAGCTTTCTATGGCATTATATGTGGCACAGCTTTATATGGAGCATCTATGGGGCAATAATAAACGGTATGCAGCATTATATGTGGCACAGCTTTATATGGAGCATCTTATGGGGCAATAATGAGCATCTATTTTTATTTTTGAAATTCACCGGTAGCTGATGCATTTCCTACCCTAGGCTTATACTCGAGTCAATAAGTTTTCCCAGTTTTTTGTGGCAAAATTAGGGGGGTCGGATTATACTTGGGTCGTCTTATACTCGAGTGTATAGGGTAATAGTATTTCAATATTTTTCTATTGTAGAGGTATACACTAGGTCATAAGAAGATGGTCCCGAGATAGTAAAAATTTAACATATAAGAATAAAACAGGAAGAATATATGTACATCTCATTTTGATGACAGTTCCCCCTGGGGGAGAAACATTTGTTTTGGTTTCTAATTAGTAACGGGCATCATAAAAACACCTTTGCACCAAAATTGAGTGACTTTTGCATCACTGAATACGTTCACCCTGCTGTTGTACTGGTTGTGGAGAATAAGGAGGAGGATAATACCAAGCAGACCAAATCAGGAAGCGGATATCCATGTGTGGTAGGGAAGAGGTGCATGAGAATACACCTCTACAAAAAAGACAATGTATTTGAGGTTATGCTCCGCTGTTTTCATTCGATGGTGTACAGAAGTCTTGCCCAATCCAGCCCTTGTTCATTTTTATAGGAGTCAGCCTTGTCAGCATTGTCAGTTGACAGGCGGATGCGCTTATCTGTTATAATTCCACCAGCGGCACTAAAAATCCGCTCTGACAGAATGCTAGCTGCAGGGCAGGCCAGGACCTCCAAGGTGTAGAGAGCCAGTTCATGTCACATGTCCAGCTTGGAAACCCAATAATTAAAAGGCACAGAGGAATCACGGAGGACGTTTGTACGATCTGCATGGTACTCCCTCAGCATCTTCCCAAACATTGCACTTCTTGTGCCAGCCCCCCTTGCCTCTGTGCTGGCACGATGGGAGGGTCTGAGAAAACTGTCCCAGAACTTTGCCATTGTTCTCCTGCCTGAGCTGGATTGTACTTCTGTCTCTCTCGCTTAGACTCCTTGGTTGTACAACAAACTCTGACGTCTGCTGCCAGCGTTCTCACATGGGAATTTTTTCAGTAATTCCGCTACAAGGGCCCTCTGGTCTTGCAACATTTTTGTACACCTGTCTGGCTCTGGAAGAAGAGATTGAAAGTTCTCCTTGCAGCGTGGGTCTAGAAGTGTCACCAAAAATCTTAATAATGCGAGGGTCGCCGGATACGAAGCGCAATATAAAGTCAACCATGAATGCCAGACTGTTAAAAGGCAAGACTTCCGTGTCCTCACCAACAGGACGACTGACCATGCTGTCGTCCTCCTCTTCATCCTCCTCCACCTCCCTGTCCTCAGGCCATCCCTGCTGAACAGACGGCATGACAGCTGTGCTTGTAGTACCGTCTATAGCGCATGAAAGTAGTTCCTCTTCTTTCTCCTTCTCCTCCTCATTGTCTAACAATCCACGTTACTACGACATGAGGCTGGGCTGAGTGTAACCCTGTATGGTTCCTTGCTCCATGTCCTTGTACTCTGCCTGCAATGCATCCTCTTTAATTATGAACAGAGAGGTTTTCAGATTGCTGAGAAGCGGAATGGTGACACTAATTATGGCATCATCGTCACTCACCATCTTGGTGCAGACCTCAAAGTTCTGGAGGATGGTAAATATGTCTGACATCCATGTAGATTCCTGAGGTCTTATGTGTGAAGTCTGAACTGAATATTGACAGCCTTGTTGATCTTGGTAGTCAGCAACTGCCCTCTTCTGCTCAGAAATCCTTTCCAACATATGCAGTGTAGAGTTCCAATGCATGGGGACATCACACACCAGTCAGTTAGCCGGAAGCTGCAAACGCTGCTGAAGCACGGCAAGGGCGGCTGAAGCTGTAGCTGACTTTCTAAAATGGGCAGACAGATGGTTTACTTTCACTAGCAGATCCGGCATTTCTGGGTAGCTTCTCAGAAAATGTTGAACCACGAGGTTAAGCACATGGGACAGGCAAGGTACATGTGTGCGCTCACCTTGCCTCAGAGCCACCACCAGGTTCCGGCAATTGTCACACACAACCATGCCTGGCTGTAGGTTCAGCAGTGTCATCTAAATATCTGACTGCTCTTTCCACAACTCTTTTGCATTGTGCGGTTTGTCAACTATGCAGATTAGCTTCAGCACAGCCTGTTGCCGCTTGGCTGAGGCAGTGCTGCAGTGCTTCCAGCTTCTGACTGATGTGTTCATTTCAGAGATGGAGGCTGAAGAGGAGGAGGAGGAATTGGTGCAGGAGCTGTAGACTGTGGATGCGACGCTGATTGATGTAGGGCCAGCAATCCTTGGCATGGGGAGGATGTATTTCATCCCAAGGTCCAACTGGGTCCCGGCTTCCACTATGTTAACCCAGTGTGCCATCAGTGATATGTACCGTCCCTGCCAACAAGCACTTGTCCACTTGTCCGTGGTTAGGTGGACTTTCCCTGCAACAGCATTGTTGAGGGCACAGGTAATGTTGTGGGACACATGCCAGTGTAATGTCGGTATGGCACATTGGGAGAAATAGTGGCAACTGGGGACTGAGTACCTTGGAAAAACCGCCGCCATCAGGTTGCATAAAGCTTCCATTTCAACTAGCCTAAAAGGCAAAATTTCGAGCACAAGCAGATGAGAAATGTTCAAATTCAGTACTGTGGACTGTGGGGCATTAGCTGGATATTTCATAATAGACAACTAAAGGCTGGGCTGCGACAAGGACGTGGACTGGCTTGATAATGGTACTAGTTGACTGTGGGCAACAACAGGTGCATGGCCCATGGCATCTTCACAGGCACGGTGAACTGGGGATTGGCTTCTACGCAAAAAAGTGGAAGAAGCAGACAGTGTTCCTGGAGCCTGGGTTTCGGCCCACAAAGTCAGGTGCTTTGCTGCCATGTGCCTAATCATGTTGGTGGTGGTCAGGCTGGTAGTTTTGCTACCCCTGTTGATGCGGGCATGGCAAGTGCTGCAAATGGCTTGTTTGGGGTTATCGGCAGAGTCTTTAAAAAATAACCAGACTCGAGAAGACTCGAAGAAGACTCGAGAAGAACAGTTGGAATGGCAACTTCCGTTATGTTGGTGTTACGGGGAATGGATTAACACCTTCTGTCTACAGCCATCACACTGCTTCTTCCTGCCTGTTGGGGTGATCTGCCTCCTTCCCCATGTGTGCTGCTGTCCTCGTTCTGCGTGTCCTCCTGCCAGGTTTGGTCAGTCACTATGTCATCCACCACCTCGCCTTCCACATCCACACCTTGCTCCTCTTCCTGACTTTCGGGCAATTATGTCTCATTATTGTCCACCTCTTGTGACACTTTCCCACCATCGCCTTCGTGTGACCATGAATGTTCAAATGTTTTGGCATTGCTACATGCGATATCATCTGGCCCCACTTCAAGTTGACTGACCAAGAGTCCAGAATCTTTAACCCCTTTCTGACATATGATGTACTATCCCGTCGAGGTAGGGTGGGCCCGTATGACCACCGACCAGTTAGTACGTCATAGGGATCGGCCGCGGTCACGGGGGGAGCGCGGCCGATCGTGGCCGGGTGTCAGCTGACTATCACAGCTGACGCCCGGCACTATGTGCCAGGAGCGGTCACGGACCGCCCCCGGCACATTAACCCCCGGAACACCGCGATCAAACATGATCGCGGTGTGCCAGCGGTATAGGGAAGCATCGCGCAGGGAGGGGGCTCCCTGCAGGCTTCCCTAAGACCCCCAGAGCAACGCGATGTGATCGCGTTGCTGCGAGGGTCTCTTACCTCCTCCTCCTCCTTGCAGGCCCGGATCCAAGATGGCCACGGCATCCGGGTCCTGCAGGGAGGTGGCTTCACTGCGCCTGCTCAGAGCAGTTGCCGGGAAGCCAGGTGAAATGCACGTCAGATCGCTAATCTGACACAGTGCAAAGCAAAGTGTCAGATCAGCGATCTTACACTATAACATGATGCCCCCCCCCTGGGGCAATCTTATAATGTAAAAAAAAATTTTAAAAATTCCCCAAAAAATTCCAAAAAAATATATATATATATTCTTCCTATAAATACATTTCTTTATCTAAATAAAAAAAAATAAAAGTACACATATTTAGTATCGCCGCTTCCATAACGACCCCACCTATAAAACTATATCACTGGTTAACCCCTTCAGTGAACACCGTTAAAAAAAAAAAAAAAAGAGGCAAAAAACAACGCTTTATTCTCATACCGCCAAACAAAAAGTGGAATAACACACAATCAAAAACACTGATATAAATAACCATGGTACCACTGAAAACGTCATCTTGTCCCGCAAAAAACGAGCCGCAATACAGCATCATTAGCAAAAAAATAAAAAAGTTATAGTCCTCAGAATAAAGCGATGCAAAAATAATTATTTTTTTCTATAAAATAGTTTTTATCATATAAAAGCGCCAAAACATAAAAAAATGATATAAATGAGGTGCCGCTGTAATCGTACTGACCCGAAGAATAAAACTGCTTTATCAATTTTACCAAACGTGGAACGGTATAAACGCCTCCCCCAAAAGAAATTCATGAATAGCTGGTTTTTGGTCATTCTGCCTCACAAAAATCGGAATAAAAAGTGATCAAAAAATGTCACGTGTCCGAAAATGTTACCAATAACAACATCAACTCGTCCCGCAAAAAACAAGACCTAACATGACTCTGTGGACCCAAATATGGAAAAATTATAGCTCTCAAAATGTGGTAACACAAAAAATATTTTTTTGCAATAAAAAGTGTCTTTCAGTGTGTGACGGCTGCCATTCATAAAAATCCACTAAAAAAAACCCAACTATAAATAGTAAATCAAACCCCCCTTCATTACCTCCTTAGTTAGGGAAAAATTAAAAAATTAAAAAAAATGTATTTATTTCCATTTTCCCACTAGGGTTAGGGCTAGGGTTAGGGCTAGGGTTAGGGTTAGGGCTAGGGTTAGGGTTAGGGCTAGGATTAGGGCTAGGGTTAGGGCTGGGTTAAGGCTACAGTTAGGGTTGGGGCTAAAGTTAAGGTTAGGGTTGGGGCTAAAGTTAGGGTTAGGGTTGGGGCTACATTTACGGTTGGGAATAGGGTTGGGATTAGGGTTAGGGGTGTGTCAGGGTTAGAGGTGTGGTTAGGGTTACCGTTGGGATTAGGGTTAGGGGTGTGTTTGGATTAGGGTTTCAGTTATAATTGGGGGGTTTCCACTGTTTAGGCACATCAGGAGCTCTCCAAACGCGACATGGCGTCCGATCTCAATTCCAGCCAATTCTGCGTTGAAAAAGTAAAACAGTGCTCATTCCCTTCCAAGCTCTCCCTTGTGCCCAATCAGGGGTTTACCCCAACATATGGGGTATCAGCGTACTCAGGACAAATTGGACAACAACTTTTGGGGTCCAATTTCTCCTGTTACCCTTGGGAAAATACAAAACTGTGGGCTAAAATAATTTTTGTGGGAATTTTTTTTTTTAAATTTTCACGGCTCTGCCTTATAAACTGTAGTGAAACACTTGGGCGTTCAAAGTTCTCACAACACAGCTAGATAAGTTCCTTGGGGGGTCTAGTTTCCAAAATGGTGTCACTTGTGGGGGGTTTCTACTGTTTAGGTACATTAGGGGCTCTGCAAACGCAATGTGACACCTGCAGACCAATCCATCTAAGTCTGCATTCCAAATGGCGCTCCTTCCCTTCCGAGCTCTGCCATACACCCAAACGGTGGTTCCCTCCCACATATGGGGTATCAGCATACTCAGGACAAATTGGATAACAACTTTTAGGGTCCAATTTCAACTGATACCCTTGGAAAAATACAAAACTGGGGGCTAAAAAATAATTTTTGTGGGAAAATTTTTATTTTTTTATTTTTACGGCTCTGCATTATAAACTTCTGTGAAGCCCTAGTTGGGTCAAAGTGCTCACCACACATCTAGATAAGTTCCTTAGGGGATCTACTTTCCAAAATGGTGTCACTTGTGGGGGGTTTTAATGTTTAGGCACATCAGTGGCTCTCCAAACGCAACATGGCGTCCCATCTCAATTCCTGTCAATTTTGCATTGAAAAGTCAAATGGCGCTCCTTCCCTTCCGAGCTCTCCCATGCGCCGAAACAGTGGTTTACCCCCACATATGGGGTATCGAAGTACTCAAAAGAAATTGTACCCCAAAAGTTGTTGTATAATTTGTCCTCTTACCCTTGGGAAAATAAAAAATTGGGGGCAAAAAGATCATTTGTGTGAAAAAATATAATTTTTTATTTTTACGGCTCTGCATTATAAACTTCTGTGAAGCCCTAGGTGGGTCAAAGTGCTCACCACACATCTAGATAAGTTCCTTAGGGGGTCTACTTTCCAAAATGGTGTCACTTGTGGGGGGTTTCAATGTTTAGGCACATCAGTGGCTCTCTAAACGCAACATGGCATCCCATCTCAATTCCTGTCAAATTTGCATTGAAAAGTCAGACGGCGCTCCTTTGCTTCCGAGCTCTGCCATGTGCCCAAACAGTGGTTTACCCCCACATATGGGGTATCGGTGTACTCAGGACAAATTGTACAACAACTTTTGGGGTCCATTTTCTCCTGTTACCCTTGGTAAATAAAACAAATTGGAGCTGAAGTAAATTTTTTGTGAAAAAAAGTTAAATGTTCATTTTTTTTTAAACATTCAAAAAATTCCTGTGAAACACCTGAAGGGTTAATAAACTTCTTGAATGTGGTTTTGAGCACCTTGAGGGGTGCAGTTTTTAGAATGGTGTCACACTTGGTTATTTTCTATCATATAGACCCCTCAAAATGACTTCAAATGAGATGTGCCCCCCCCAAAAAAAAATGGTGTTGTAAAAATGAGAAATTGCTGGTCAAATTTTAACCCTTATAACTCCCTAACAAAAAAAAATTTTGGTTCCAAAATTGTGCTGATGTAAAGTAGACATGTGGGAAATGTTACTTATTAAGTATTTTGTGTGACACATCTCTGTGATTTAATTGCATAAAAATTAAAAGTTGGAAAATTGCAAAATTTTCAAAATTTTCAAAATTCCCATTTTTTTCACAAATAAATGCAGGTAATATCAAAGAAGTTTTACCACTATCATGAAGTACAATATGTCACGAGAATACATTGTCAGTATCACCAAGATCCGTGGAAGTGTTCCAGAGTTATAACCTCATAAAGGGACAGTGGTCAGAATTGTAAAAAATGGCCTGGTCATTAACGTGCAAACCACCCTTGGGGGTAAAGGGGCTAAAGGGAAAACTGACCTGCTCTTTGGAGTGTCCAAGTTTGGGATCAGTTGTCTCAGGGCACTTGGCATGGTGGGAGGAAAGAGGATCAGGGTAATATTCGGTCCACAATCACGGCTACTCAGACTTGACTGTGTGGAAGACATGGTGGTGGTGGCGGTGGTGGCTAAGTAACTAGAAGCCTTATCCGCTATCCAACCAACAACCGTTTCACACTGCTCTGGCTTCAATAGTGGTGTGCTGCGGTCCCCTAGAAACTGGGACAGGAAGGTCGAGTGCGAAGATGTGGGTCTTCAGCTTGGCCACGGCCTCGTCCTCTGTATGCACCATCAACTTCATGTCCACTTCCCCGTCCCTTGCCCCTTGCCCATTTTAAATGGACTACTGAAATATTTGAAAACCTCAATACAATTGGATTTATTGGTAGAAAAATTACATGTGGTCAGTATGCCTGCTACGCAAAGATTTTTCCACCACAGATACACCAGGCCCCAGCCTGAGATAACAGACTGTATAATTTTTTTTAAATGTTTGTTGGTCATTTTTGAAAACAATAAAAAATGAGTAGACTAAGGCTAGCAAACAGAACTATGCAATGTTTGCCTGCCAATAAAAGATTTTTCCACCACAGATACACCAGGCTTCAGCCTGACATAACAGACTGTATAATTTTTTTTTACGTTTGTTGGTAATTTAAAAAAAAAAGAGTAGAATAAGGCTAGCAGACAGAACTATGCAACGTATGCCTGCGAATAAAAGATTTTTCCACCACAGATACACCAGGCTTCAGCCTGACATAACAGACTGTATTTCCGTAATTTTTTTTATGTTTGTTGGTAATTTTGGAAAACAATAAAATATGAGTAGAACACGGCAAGCAGACAGAACTATGCAATGTATGCCTGCCAATAAATGATTTTTCCACCACAGATACACCAGGCCTCAGCCTTGGATAACAGACTGTATATTTTTTATTTTCAGTTTTTTATGAATTTCTGAAAACAATGCAAAATGAGTAGAACAAGGTTAGTAGACAGAAATATGCAACGTATGCCTGCCAATAAAGATTGTTCCACAACAGATATACCAGGCCTCAGCCTCACATAACAGACCGTATAAATTTGTTTTTGTTTTTTGTGAATTTTTAAAAACAATAAAAAATGAGTAGAACAATGCTAGCAGACAGAACTATGCAACGTATGTTAATGAATAAAAGATTTTTCCACCACAGACAGCCGTCAGCCTGAGATAACAGACTGATCTAAATGTGGCCTTGATTTTTTTGGGCACACCAAAATTGTGTCAACAAGTTGGCTATGACACACACAAAAAAGGAGTACTAAAACTGAAAGATATTTTGCGCAATGATAATGATAATAACTGAAGCTAAATAATTTTGGGCCAACTACAAATTTTTGGGGCAGCAAAATGGTGTCCAAAATTTTGTAAGACACTATAAAATATTAGATAGCACAAAAAAAAAAAAGGACAGATTTTTTGGCGCACTCACATCTGATGCCTGGGACAAAAAATAAACAAATAAAAATAAATTCAAAGATTTGCACGCTGTTCTATTAGGCTGCCGTCACACTAGCAGTATTCAGTCAGTATTTTACATCAGTATTTGCTAGCCAAAACCAGGAGTGGGTGATAAATGCAGAAGTGGTGCATATGTTTCTATTATACTTTTTCTCTAATTGTATCACTCCTGGTTTTGGCTTACAAATACTGATGTAAAATACTGACCAAATACTGCTTGTGTGACGGCAGCCTTACAATGACCTGGCTGTAGTCTGCAACGTGACCAAGCAAATAAATGTAGAAAAAAGGGGGCTATAGATTCCTTTAGAATAAAGTGATCAAATATAAGCAGAAAAAAAAATGCCACGGATAACTGCAGCTTGGTATATAGAAAATAGGCAGAAACAGCAGACAGGAATGGAGCTTTTGGAGGTATGCAGTGAGATCTATGTACTCACATACAGTGCCTGCAGGCCTTGCACTGATGTGGAGATGTGCACATAGACTCCCCTGCCTACCAAGCGCTGCAATTTTAGGACCCCCGAATTAGCCCTAAAAAGGACAGCAGAGCAGCGCCAGGTCTCTTATAGACCTGATGATGCTGTGCAGCCAGCCAATCACTGTAATACCGCAACAAAGATGGCTGCGGAATTACAGTGCATGGCAGCCAATCCCTGCATTGTCATTGGTGCTCTAAAGAGTGCCAGAATTGCAGGGCAGAGACCCGAGCTCCCAACGAATAATCCCAGAAATACTCGGTGCTCGCCGAGTACACTGAGCACAGTGATACTCGGGTGAGTACCAAGTAGTGGTGAGCACGTTTGCTCATCACTAATTGCTATGGATCTAGTGGGGCCTCTAGTGAAATCTGCATTAGCGCACCAATACATCTTATTGGTCTATGCAACCCGGTACCCGGAAGCAGTCCCCCTCAGAAATGCCTCGGCCAAGAGTATCGTCAAGGAACTGGTTCATATTTTTGCACAGATAGGTCTACCAAAAGATATCTTGACTGACTAAGGAATCTCATTCATGAACAAGGTGATGACGGAATTTTGTGTAAGGTCCTTCAGATTGCCCAGCTGCGAACCTCCGTCTACCACCCGCAGACAGACGGCCTAGGAGAGCACCTCAATAAGACCCTGAAGGCAATGCTCAAGAAGGCCATGGAGAAGGACTGCCAAGATTGGTATTATCTGCTTCTGTTCCTGCTCTTCTCAATCAGAGAAGTGCCACAAGCCTCTGCTGGCTTCTCTCCGTTCGAGCTCCTGTGTGATCAACATCGGAGAGGACTCCTGGACATTGCCAATTAAACCTGGGAAGCTGAGGTCATGCCATACCGGAGCGTTATAGAGCATGCCACCCAGTTACATGAGAGGATGGAGAAAGTGATGCCAATCGTGAGGGAGCATCTTGTGCAGGTGCAGGAAGCTCAGGCAAGGGTGTACAACTAGTCAGTGAGAGTGAGGCAGTTCCAGCCTGGGGACCATGTGCTAGTGCTTATCCCCACGGTAGAGAGCAAGTTCCTTGCCAAGTGGCAAGACCCATACGAGGTGGTGGAGAAGCTGAGTGAAGTAAATTACAAGGTACACCAGCCAGGCCGAAGGAAGCCGCACCAAAAAATACCATGTGAACCTGCTCAGGCCATGGTGGGAACGGGAAACCCCTTGCCTAGGAGCCAGTCGCCAGGCAACAGTGGACGACATCACTGTGGCAGAGACTCTCACACCGGCCTAGAGACAACTGTGTAGGGAACTGTTGCAGTGGAAATGTGACCTGTTCTCAGAGTTGCCCGTGCGTATGCAGGAGACCGAGCATGATGTGTTGACAGAGCCACATTGAAGGCTGAACCTCAGGCCTTATCATATTCCTGAAGCACATCGGGAAGTAATAGCAAATGAAGTGAAGTGGATGTTAGACCTTGGCGTGATCTAGGAGTCAAAAAGCAAATGGTCGAGTACCATCGTCCTCTTGCCGAAGCCTGATGGTGAGTGGCGGTTCTGCAACAATTACTGCAAACTGAATGAGGTTTCCAAATCTGATGCATATCTGATGCCCCAGGTGGACTAACTCATTGAGATACTGAGGACCGCGAGGTACATTACAACCTGACAAAAAACTACTGGCAGATCCCCATGTCCCAGAGTGCTAAGGAGAATACGCCTTTCTCGACTCCTGATGGGTGTTTCCAATACACCAGAATGCCTTTTGGTCTACAGGGGGCACCAGCAACCTTCTAGAGGGCTATGGATCGAGTCCTGGCACCGCATAAGAAGTATGCCACCACCTACCTAGGTGACATTGTGGTCTTCAGCTCGGACTGGTGTATTTATCTACCAAAGGTATAGACTGTGCTGGATGCAATGAGGAATGCGGGGTTCACCATCAACCCAAAGAAATGTGCTGTAGGAAAGGAAGAGGCCAAATGCCTAGGCTATGTAATCGGGAGGGGGGAGATCAAGCTCCAGACAACCACTGTCCAAGAAGCAAGTAAGAGCGTTTCTTGGAATTGTGGGTTACTACTGGCGGTTTATCCCAAGGTTTGCCATGATTGCCGCACCATTGATGGACCTCCTTCAAGGTACAAGATCGACGGTAGTTAAATGATCTGAAGAGACTGAGATGGCATTTCAGGAGCTGAAGCAGGCTCTATGTAAACATCTGGTTCTAATAGCACCAGTAATGAGTTCATTGTCCAGACTAGTGATGAGCGAGTTTGCTCGATACTCGGGTTTCTCCGAAGCATGCTCAGGTGTTCTCTGAGTATTTCGGCGTGCTTGGAGATTCAGTTTATGTCGACGCAGCTGCATGATTTGTGGCTGCTAGACAGCTTGAATACATGTGGGGATTGCCTGTTTGTTAAGCAACCCCCACATGTATTCAGCCATGTTGCAAATCATGTAGCTGCATCGACATAAACTAAATCTCCTAGCACGCTGAAATACTTGGAGACAATCTGAGCATGTTTGGGGAAACCCGAGTAAAGAGCATACCATACTCGCTCATCACTAGTCCAGACAGATGCATGAGAAGTCGGTTTGGGAGCCGTACTATCATCCTGTATCTGAGCCGGAAGCTCTCCTCATGTGAAAGAAACTATGCCATAGTCTAAAAGGAGTGCTTGACCATAAAATGAGCTGTCAATACCCTGAGGTACTACCTGCTAGGCCGTAGGTTTAAGCTGGTATCTGACCATGCTCTTCTGAGGTGGTTGAGGGAAAAGAAGGGTAGGAATGCTTGGGTGACAAGATGGTTCTTGGGACTCCAAGAGATCGCTTTTCACGTGGAACATAGGCCAAGAAAATTACAAGGGAATGAAGATGCCTTGTCCAGACTCCCCAGCCTAGCGAGTGAAGGTGCCAAACCCCTGGCTTTGGGCAGAGGGGGGAATATGTGACAGAGTCACTGGCTTTGTGGAGGAAGGGAGGTACATGTCACTGCGCATGCATCGGTAAGTGATGTGAAACTGGAATGTTTTTGTCTTTCCAGCACACTAGGTGCTGAGAGACCATGTACAGAGTTCAAAGGGCTGGTTTTATGGGGCTGGTTTTATGTGAACACCCACAGTGTGGGTGAGAGGGTGCTCACCGCACCCTTTCCCTTCAGGACCTGCAAGTGTTTGAGGATCTGCAGTGAGGTCATGATCATGTGATCAATCACATGATGGGGAAGTTACAGGCTTGGGTTGAAATAACCGAGCTCTAAAGGAAGTTTGGGTTCAGCTAACCTGGAGATAGGAGTCTCCAGAGGCTTTGTGGCTCAGTGGACACAGACTGAACCTATGCTGCTCCAGTACAGACTGGAGTACAGACTGTGTTGCAGCATTTTGTCTTTCTTTTGTTGTTTTGTTCCTGTTTTAGCCAGAACAGCTGACTTCATTTTCTCCACTAGTTGGTTTATGCTGTCTTACAATAAACCAACGAGGGTTTAAAAGAGATGCTGTTCCCATTTTTTTCTACCTCTGTGTGCCGCCACGTGAGTGAACTACCACAGATATTTTAACAAATGATTAATTTGATAGCGTAGTAGAGTAGGGCTCGGCCACAAGAGTCAACCTTGTCATGGTGGCAGATTAAAAAATGTTTTCGCCAAAACAAAAGCTGCAGGCTATGTATGTGATCTGGTGATGGGAACTGTTAATGTGTGATTAGTGAGGATGTGGTGCAGAAATGGAGTTCTTCCAAGAGAGGGCGGTGGGACTGTGGACAGTTTGAGGGGTGGAGGCAGGCCTGGGGTGGAACCTGGGCAGAGTCTCACGAGGGCCCCGAAAAGTTTGCTAGTATGGGGCCCTGAAATTTCTAGTGGCAGCCCTGCTTGGAATGATTCAGTTTCCACAAGTCGAAACAGCAACATTTCCAGGGCTAGCAATCTGGCAATGTGGATGTTTAGTGTTTGGGCCTGTGGGTGGGTGGCTGGATATTTCTGCATTCTAGTATATGTCTGGGGCAGGGACAACTGAACGCTACCTGGGACAACAAAGTGGACGTGGTTGCTGACTGTTGTGGGCAGGAGGCATCAGCGCCTGCTTCATGGTCAGCAGATTATGAAGGCTGTAATGCAGGGGAAGGGGCAGTGGTTTCCCCCTCAGACACAGATTTGGTACCCAGGCGTTCCGCCCACCTACTAAGGTGCTTGGCTACCATGTGCTTTTGCATGCTGGTGGTGCTCAGGTTGGCAATGTTCTTGCCTCTTCTTAGCTTTGTTTGGCAGATGCTCCAAACTACAGTTGTTTTATCTGAAGGATTTTCAGAAAACAACTGCCATAAAGGGGAACAACGCACCCTTGGCCTGTTATCTAGCCGAGTAGGGGGCTCTATGCAACAGTTAACCGAGTTCTACCTCTGGGCAACCCACTACCTCTTCTTTCCTGTTTGCTTGAAACAGATCCATGCCTGTCTGCACTGCTTTAATCGCTAGGTGTGCCACCGTGCCAGGTTGGATCAATGGCCTCATCATCGACCACGTTGGCTTCCAATTCCTCAATCTAATCCTCCTGAGCTGCGATTTGAGGCTGACCTGATGGCATCTGTGCCTCATAATTATCCATCATCTCTTCAGACATCAATTGACCTTCCCCAACGTGGCTTTCTTCTGGCCGTGGATGCTCAAATGTTTGGGCATCACTGCACTCCATCTCCTCATGACCCTCTTTAATGGTGCACATTGAGAGGACTGACAAATTACAAGGGAATGTAAACAGTTCCTCAAAAGTGGCCAGCGTTGGAGTCCTATGTTTCCTGGGACTTTTGATGGTGGGAGGATGAAGGACCAGGTTGAGGATTCAGAGGCCCAGCCTATTGGCTACTGAGACTGGACCGTGTGGAATACTACCTGATGCTGCTTGTCAACACACTGGAGCCTTTGTCTGGCATCCAACCCAAAACATCCTTGATTTGTCTGCGTCAGTTAGTGGTGTAGCGCCCTGACCAAATTTTGACAGGAACCTAGTACGGGATACAGTCGCCTTGGAATCTGTCACACGGCCTTGGTGGGCACCACCACAACCACGTCCCTTAACATCAGTGGTGAGCCTAGCCTCTCTGCTGCCTGAGGCAAACTGCAAAATGGCGCCCCCCCATAGTAAATCTTTTAACTCTGTAAAAAATGGTGCGTCTTCTATAACAGACCACACCTCCGTGTCCCGAAACACTTAGCCAATCACAAGTGCCACACACAGGGCTGTCTGGGGCTAATAGGGGCCTTCCCATTGGGTTGGGCGAGGGAAGGGGGCCGAGCGCCACCGACCAAGCGCCGCTCGGGAGAAACATGGCTGGATGCCTGTATGTACCAAGGGGTGACATTGGACGTGGTGTGGAAGTTATGACCAGTCAGTCCTGCAGCAGAGACATATGTGAATGGTGTAATGCATCCTGCACCTGGGGCATACATAGAAATTATGGGGCCCAATAGCATTAGTTCTAATTGCCCCCCCCCTCCAGACCCCACCGGTCCACGTACTATATTATCCACTTTCAAATTTCTACATTCCAAAAAATGGTAACACCACTGCGTAAAAAGGAAGTCAGTGACCCCCAAGATGCATACTAAGCTGCTATATAGTAGTACTAGCTGTTTCCAGCCAGCTAACGCTCGGCACGCTCATTGCTATCTAATATAAACCTTGTGATATCTCTCTCTGTCCTTATCAATCTGCTCAGGTGTTCGTTGTTGATAACCAATCCTATGATTTTGTCGATATTGTTGTTGTCGATCACCTACTGCATCGTTGTCCGGATTTTCCTGTGGCCTGTGAGATGGACCTGTGGTGGGTGGTGATGGGGTGGGGGGCCGGGATTGTGGTTGGTGATGGGGTGGGGGGGGATTGTGTGTGGTGATGGGGTGAGAGGCATAATTGTGTGTGGTGATGGGTTGGGGGGCGAGATTGTGTGTGGTGATGTGTTGGGGGGGATTGTGTGTGGTGATGGGGTGAGAGGCGTAATTGTGTGTGGTGATGGGTTGGGGGCGAGATTGTGTGTGGTGATGTGTTGGGGGGCGGGATTGTGTGTGGTGATGGGGTGGGGGGCGTGATTGTGTGTGGTGATGGGTTGGGGGGGCGAGATTGTGTGTGGTGATGGGTTGGGGGGCGGATTGTGTGTGGTGATGGGTTGGGGGCGGAATTGTGTGTGGTAATGTGTTGGGGGGCGGGATTGTGTGTGGTGATGGGGTGGGGGGCGTGATTGTGTTTGGTAATGGGTTGGGGGCGAGATTGTGTGTGGTGATGGGTTGGGGGGTGAGATTCTGTGTGGTGATGTGTTGGGGGGGTGGGATTGTGTGTGGTGATGGGTTGGAGGCGTGATTGTGTGTGGTGATGGGTTGGGGGCGGGATTGTGTGTGGTAATGTGGTGGGGGGCGGGATTGTGTGTGGTGATGGGTTGGGGGCGAGATTGTGTGTGGTGATGTGTTGGGGGGCGGGATTGTGTGTGGTGATGTGGTGGGGGGCGGGATTGTGTCTGGTGATGTGGTGGGAGGCGGAGCTACTGTGCAGGGGGCGGGATTAGCGAGTAATCACAATGCCTCTTATATATATATATATCTATATATATATATATATAGATAGATAAGGGGCTCATCTCCGGTAAAATACAGACTAGAACAGGACAATTTCCTGAGAAAATTGTTTACATCTAATGCAAATGAGGTTATTTTGGTGCCCCTCTATGACAGGTCTATTGGCCAATGAATGAAGTAAGGAGCCGCATATAACATGTATTCTCCACTCTCTCCTCCTCTTTAGGCTGTGTTCACACAAGGAAGGTTTTGCTTCATTTTTACCCTGGTTTTATGCTCATCTAAACCTGCATTTTTTATAGCTGAGAACGCACATTGGTTTTATTTATTTGCAGAAAGTGAAACCTGCACAGGAAAGAATGAGCACCAATTCTTTTCAGCGCTTTTGCAGCGTGCTATGGGCGAAAACACAGAAATGCAGTGTGTGAACATAGTCTTACGGTATGTGCTCAACATCTGGAGGGGCTGCGTCTTGGAAGCAGTGTCTCCGGACCTGTGGGAAGCCGCGGGTGATCGCAGGGAGACCGTAGCTGCCCTGTACTAACGATCTGCAGTGGGTGCAGGGCGGCTTCTCCCCGCATTCACCCGATAGAGATCTCTTCTGACTCCGAATCATGAAATGAACATGCTGTGGTGATGTGGAAACACAAAAACCTGCACTGCAGCTAAAATAACGCTGCGGAGGGGAAAAACAGAGTGAGGATGGGATTTCTAGAAGACTAGTTTCTTCTTCTCATACTGAATTGGCATGACAAAAAAAAAAAATCACAGAATGCTGAGTAGCAGGGTATATTGGACGGCATGCAAAAATTCAAATCAGTGAGTGGGGGCAGAACATTGGACTGCACTTGGATGACATCTGAGTGCAGTCTGATTTCCGCAAAGTGATACGATAAAGAAGATAGAGAATTCTTTCCTCCATCTTCTCCTCAGTGTGCTCCGATTCTCTCATGAGATTATTGGACCAGGTTAAGCCGACATTCTGATCAGAGGCATTAACTTAATACCATTATAGAACAGAGGAACTACACAAAAGAGTCCACCACAGTCATTAGGTCATTGTGCTATGTCAGCAATGCATATTGTTCTCAACAGAAATCTCTGATATCAGCCTGCGTGTCCTATCTGTAATAGTTTAGTCAAACACAAAAAGAGACTTTGGCCGCCCACACAGAACCAACATGATTCTCAGTCAGAGAGGAACCTAAACCCAGACTCATCACTACATCTATATATATTGAAATGACCGTGGTCACCACTGCCCGGACTATCAGGTCCATTGCTAGAATGACCAGAGCTCTGGAATCCTGCACAAACCTTCAGGAGATGTTCCACAGAGCGGACATTCTAGCTGAGGTGTGATAATGTGAGGGGCGATAACTGCAGAACATACAGGTGCTGGGTACCAGAGTGCACAGCGATCGTCTGCACTGATATCATCACATACCCCAGCACCGCACTGCCTGTACCCCAGCACATTACTGGAAAGGACTTCGGATACTCAGGGGAGCGCACATCACATACACCAGCACCGCACTGCCTGCAACCCAGCACATTACTGGACAGGACTCTGGATACTCAGAGAAGCGCACATCACATATTCCAGCACCGCACTGCCTGCACCCCAGCACATTACTGGACAGGACTCCGGATACTCAGGGAAGAGAACATCACATACTCCAGCACCGCACTGCCTGCACCCCAGCACATTACTGGACAGGACTCCGGATACTCAGGGGAGGGCACATCACATACACCAGCACCGCCTGCACCCCAGCACATTACTGGACAGGACTCCGGATACTCAGGGGAACACACATCACATACACCAGGACTGCACTGCCTGCAACCCAGCACATTACTGGACAGGACTCCGGATACTCAGGGGAGGGCACATCACATACACCAGCATCGCCTGCACCCCAGCACATTACTGGACAGGACTCCGGATACTCAGGGGAGCGCACATCGCATACACCAGCAACGCGTGCACCCCAGCACATTACTGGACAGGACTCCAGATACTCAGGGGAGCGCACATCACATACACCAGCACCGCACTTCCTGCACCCCAGCACATTACTGGACAGGACTCTGGATACTCAGGGGAGCGCACATCACATACAGCAGCACCGCACCGCCTGCACCCCAGCACATTACTGAACAGGACTCTGGATACTCAGGGGAGTACACATCACATTCACCAGCACCGCACCGCCTGCACCCCAGCACATTACTGGACAGGACTCCGGATACTCAGGGGAGTGCACATCACATACGCCAGCACCGCACCACCTGCACCCCAGCACATTACTGGACAGGACTCCGGATACTCAGGGGAGTACACAGGTTACACTGTGCTGGATATATGCAAAGGATTGTTATTGGGGGAGATTTATTATGTGTGATCCTGCCAAGCAGAGACAATTGTGGGTTCAGGCCTGATCATACACAAAAATCACAGGCAGTATAGCCAAATACACTCATTTATAAACAGAGACACACATACTGTACACTATACACACTATTACATACACAAGAAACCTCTGCATTCATTCACACACAGGAAAGCAGACACTATACACGCTATTACATTCCATATTAATAACATTCCATATACTCACGTGTGCTGCAGCAGAGCCGTCACTGCTCGCCCCATCCCAGGTCACCAGGGGCAGAGGAGACAGGAGGACACAGGGAGCTGCTGCCTCCTCTAGGAGTCTGTGCAGACAGGATCTGCCCCTCCTCCTCTGGTCCGACTGCCTCCTGTGATCTCAGAGGAACTAGGAAGGAGTTATGGAGGGGACAGTGCACAGAGGCACCAGCAGGCAGCGTCAGCAGCTAGTCTCAGGAATGGTGGGAGCTGGGGTAGGGAGCAGCCCTACATCTGGAGCCAGGAGGGGACAGCATCAATTTGTGATGCTGCCACCTACTGGCCATTGTAATTGTCACACACTGAGGAGATTTCTGGCTCCGAGCTCCTCCTGCTTTGTCCCTCACTGCCGATGTCCTGATCAGCCAGAGGGTGAGGGATAGAGAAGACAGAGAGGAGGCAGTGCTGGAGGCGGCACCAAGCTCTGCACAGGAGCAACGCTTAAGGACTTTGTGCATCGGGTCTCCTGCACTGAGCGCTCCCACTGTCGCCCAGCAGGTGGCGCCGCCTGAGGCAACAAGCTCAAGTTGCCTCATTATAGGGACACCCCTGCTTAACATCACCCTTTCTCATCTTGAATGCGTTATGCTTATAAAGCCAAAAAATACTGGCTTTATTTTTCAAAAGTACCCTTACGAAGGGTACTTACAGTAAATTCACTGTATTTAGCAGTGTGTGGCTATTTTTTTGGAGATCGCCTTGCTGGCACACTCCAAATGCGAAGTAATGAAGATTATTGCCCCTGCTAAATTGTCACGTATTATTATTAGTGATGAACGAACACTAAAATGCTCAGGTGCTCGTTGCTCAGGTCGAGCAGATTGGAATACTCGGGTACTCGGCCAGAACAACGAGCCCAATGTAAGTCTATGGGAGACCCGAGTATTTTTACCGCGATCCCCCCCGGGGGTCCTTTTAAGGTCTAAAAACGTCTGAAAATGATGGAAACACTGCTCAAATGACACAGGGACATCATGGGGATCGCCCCTGGAAGCATTCCTGACTCCCAGTTCACAGCTTTAAACAATTTTTTTCCGAGATTCATGCCATATTTCTCGGTGCCACAAAAAACACATTAAAACTAAATCAAAACAGATTTTGCTGGTAAATATGTTAAGGTACATCCTTTGCAGGTTAATGACTTGCCTGTAAGGCCAAATGTTTAACCCAGGACTGAAAATTTCCTCCCCCACTTAAGCTTAGTTCAGACGCAGCGTTTTTGAAGCGTTTTTCAACTTTAACATTGTTTTCAACCACTACAAATGCATTCACTGGGAAATGTCATTGTAACATGTAACAACCCTAGCTGGCCATGTGGTGTGTAACACATAAGCAGACCCATCTTGTTTCATTTGCATCAGGCAGCATTAATCTTCTTAAAGGGACATTATGAAACAGTGGGCCTCCTAAATAGGGTTGAGCGAAACGGATCGGTCATTTTCATAAGTCGCCGACTTTTGGCAAAGTCGGGTTTCATGAAACCTGACCCGATCCCCGTGTGGAGTCGGCCACGCGGTCGGTGACCTTCGCGCCAAAGTCGCGTTTCATATGACACGTTCAGCGCCATTTCTCAGCCAATGAAGGTGGACGCAGAGTGTGGGCAGCGTGATGACATAGTTCTCGGTCCCCACCTTCTTAGAGAAGGGCATGGCAGTGATTGGCTTGCTTTCTGCGGCGTCACAAGGGCTATAAAGGGGTGTGCACGCCGACCGCCATCTTACTGCTGCTGATTTGAGCATAGGGAGAGGTTGCTGCCGCTTCCTCAGAAGCAGGGATAGCGTTAGGCAGGGAATATAAACCCCCAAACCGCTTGTGCTGTAGCGATTTCCACTGTCCAACACCACCTTTTCCTTGCAGGGACAGTGGAGTTTATATTTTTGTGCATCAGCTCTGTAGCTTATTAGGCTGCCTCATATGGCTCCCTGATAGCTGCATTGCTGTTTGTACGCCGCTGTGCAAACCAACTGCTTTTTTCAAAGCACAAATCCTGTTGCTCCTTCCTTTCTGCACAGCTATATTGTTTGTTTGTCCACACTTTTGTGTGCAGCAGTCCTTTTTATTGCTGCCTGCCTTACTTTTCTGAGATTACTGTAGGGAGATAGTAATTGTAGTACAGTCCCTTTTTTTTTTTTAAATATATCTTCAAGCCACTTTCTGGCCCTGAAACTGTGTAGTGTGAAACAGTGGGCCTGTATTTTTCTGCACTGTCCCACACCTAAAAAGGGAGATTTATATTGCCAATCAGTGCATCTGTGCCAGTCCAGTCTGTGTTATCTGTCAGTCATTTTCTGCCACAGAAACTATACTGTAAAACAGTGGGCCAGATTTATTCACTAGTCTCCCATAAAAAAAAGAAGGGGAGATTAATATTGGCAAATCTGTGCATCTGTGCCAGTCCAGTCTGAGTTATCTGTCAGTCATTTTCTGCCACAGAAACTATACTGTAAAACAGTGGGCCAGATTTATTCACTAGTCTCCCATAAAAAAAAAGAAGGGGAGATTAATATTGGCAAATCTGTGCATCTGTGCCAGTCCAGTCTGTGGTATCTGTCAGTCATTTTCTGCCACAGAAACTATACTGTAAAACAGTGGGCCAGATTTATTCACAAGTCTCCCATAAAAAAAAGGAGAGATTAATATTGGCAAATCTGTGCATCAGTGCCAGTCCAGTCTGTGGTATCTGTCAGTCATTTTCTGCCATAGAAACTATACTGTAAAACAGTGGGCCAGATTTATTCACTAGTCTCCCATAAAAAAAGAAAGGGAGATTAATATTGGCAAATCTGTGCATCTGTGCCAGTCCAGTCTGTGTTATCTGTCAGACATTCTCTGCCACAGAAACTATACTGTAAAACAGTGGGCCAGATTTATTCACTAGTCTCCCATAAAAAAGAAGGGGAGATTAATATTGGCAAATCTGTGCATCTGTGCCAGTCCAGTCTGTGTTATCTGTCAGTCATTTTCTGCCACAGAAACTATACTGTAAAACAGTGGGCCAGATTTATTCACTAGTCTCCCATAAAAAAAGAAGGGGAGATTAATATTGGCAAATCTGTGCATCAGTGCCAGTCCAGTCTGTGGTATCTGTCAGTCATTTTCTGCCATAGAAACTATACTGTAAAACAGTGGGCCAGATTTATTCACTAGTCTCCCATAAAAAAAAGAAGGGGAGATTAATATTGGCAAATCTGTGCATCTGTGCCAGTCCAGTCTGTGTTATCTGTCAGACATTCTCTGCCACAGAAACAATACTGTAAAACAGTGGGCCAGATTTATTCACTAGTCTCCCATAAAAAAAGAAGGGGAGATTAATATTGGCAAATCTGTGCATCTGTGCCAGTCCAGTCTGTGTTATCTGTCAGTCATTTTCTGCCACAGAAACTATACTGTAAAACAGTGGGCCAGATTTATTCACTAGTCTCCCATAAAAAAAGAAGGGGAGATTAATATTGGGAAATCTGTGCATCTGTGCCAGTCCAGTCTGTGTTATCTGTCAGTCATTTTCTGCCACAGAAACTATACTGTAAAACAGTGGGCCAGATTTATTCACTAGTCTCCCATAAAAAAAGAAGGGGAGATTAATATTGGGAAATCTGTGCCAGTCCAGTCTGTGTTATCTGTCAGTCATTTTCTGCCACAGAAACTATACTATAAAACAGTGGGCCAGATTTATTCACTAATCTCCCATAAAAAAAAGAAGGGGAGATTAATATTGGCAAATCTGTGCCAGTCCAGTCTGTGGTATCTGTCAGTCATTTTCTGCCACAGAAAATATACTGTAATACAGTGGGCCAGATTTATTCACTAGTCTCCCATAAAAAAAGAAAGGGAGATTAATATTGGCTAATCTGTGCATTTGTGCCAGTCCAGTCTGTGGTATCTGTCAGTCATTTTCTGCCACAGAAACTATACTGTAAAACAGTGGGCCAGATTTAATCACTAGTCTCCCATAAAAAAAGAAGGGGAGATTAATATTGGCAAATCTGTGCCAGTCCAGTCTGTGGTATCTGTCAGTCATTTTCTGCCACAGAAAATATAATGTAAATCAGTGGGCCAGATTTATTCACTAGTTTCCCATAAAAAAAGAAGGGGAGATTAATATTGGCAAATCTGTGCATCTGTGCCAGTCCAGTCTGTGGTATCTGTCAGTCATTTTCTGCCACAGAAACTATACTGTAAAATAGTGGGCCAGATTTATTCACTAGTCTCCCATAAAAAAAAGAAGGGGAGATTAATATTGGCAAATCTGTGCATCTGTGCCAGTCCAGTCTGTGGTATCTGTCAGTCATTTTCTGCCATAGAAAATATACTGTAATACAGTGGGCCAGATTTATTCACTAGTCTCCCATAAAAAAAAGAAAGGGAGATTAATATTGGCAAATCTGTGCATCTCTGCCAGTCCAGTCTGTTATCTGTCAGTCATTCTCTGCCACAGAAACTATACTATAAAACAGTGGGCCAGATTTATTCACTAGTCTCCCATAAAAAAAAGAAGGGGAGATTTTTATTTCCAGTGTGTGCATCTGCATCAGTCCTGTTAGTGGCATATCTGTCAGCCACTGTCTGCCACTGAAGCTGTGTACTGTAATACAGTGGGCCTGATTTTCCCTGCAGTCTCACACACCTATAAAGGGAGATTTAAATTCACAACAAGTTTGCGTCCACCTTGTAACTGGTTTTACAGTACCAAATACCGTTTGTTAGTTTGGTTACATATTTCCAAGAATGAGGAAGTCTGGTGGAAGAGGTCGTGGCCGTGGGCGGTCATTGCCAGCTGCTAATGATGGTAGTGGTGGTGGAGCATCAGGTGGTCGTGGGAAAACCAATATAGCACCTACTGTAAGTCTCGAGTTGTTCAGCCACCGTCATCGTCTGGCTACACAAGGCCTCGAACGCTCCCTTTTCTGGGAGTAGAAAAACCACTTTTAAAGCCAGAGCAGCAGGAACAAGTTTTGGCTTTCCTTGCTGACTCTGCCTCTAGCTCTTTTGCCTCCTCTTCGGAAAGTGCAAAATGTAAAAGCAGCGCGTCGTCAGTGGATGTTCCCGGTCAGGGACAAATCGCTTCCTTGTGTTCTTCACCCAGAACAACAGAGAAGGATGCATCAGGCGACACAACGGGTTACTCCATGGAGCTCTTTACACATACCGTTCCTGGGTTAGAAAGGAAAATTGTTAACAGGCCATGCCCATTACAAGATGAATCGGACATGGAGTGCACAGATGCACAGCCACAGCCAGATTATTATGCTGTTCCTTTGACTCAGATCACAACATTGCCCTCGCAGTGTACTGATCCAGAATCTGACCCTGATGAGACTATGGAGCCCCGTCACGAACGCTATAGCACCGGCTTACATGGTGACACAGAGGAAGGTGCACAGGACATATAAGAGGAGGTCATAGATGACCCAGTTGTTGACCCCGATTGGCAGCCATTTGGGGGAACAGGGTGCAGCAAGCAGTAGCTCTGAAGCGGAGGAGGAGGAGCCGCAGCAGGCATCAACATTGCAACAGGGTCCATCTGGCAGGCCTGTATCTGGCCAAAAACGTGTGGCAAAACCAAAAACAGTTGTAGGACAGCGTGGCCATCCTGTTAAAGTAGCTCAGTGTGCAATGCCTGAAAAGGTATCCGATAGTAGGAAGAGTGCAGTCTGGCATTTTTTTAGCCAAGCCCCAAATGATCACTGCAAAGTCATCTGTAAGAAATGCTCAAGGACCTTCAGCAGAGGTCAGAATGTTAAAAATCTAAATACAAGTTGCATGCGTAGACGTTTACCACACCACCTGCAGCAAATGTGGAGGTTTCGTCGCAAGGCCAAAGCAGTCAGGGAATCACCAGGTTCTTGGTAGGAAACACTGTATTGTATGTAAGCCAACAGCAAGAATACCATCACCAACCCTCTCTCAGTCTGCCATGTCCACCGGCACCCCCGCTAGTTCCACCATATGCAGCTCTCCAGTCCAGCTCACCCTACAAGAGACTCTCGTTAGGAAAAGGAAGTACTCATCCTCTCATCCACGTACACAGGGTTTGAACGCCCACATTGCTAGACTAATCTCGTTAGAGATGATGCCCTACCGGTTAGTTGAAAGCGAAGCTTTCAAAGCCCTGATGGACTACGCTGTACCACGCTACGAGCTACCCAGTCGACACTTCTTTTTGAGAAAAGCCATCCCAGCCCTCCACCAACATGTAAAAGACCGCATTGTCCATGCACTCAGGACTCTACGTCCCCTTCTCCATGCGAGTGGTGGTGGTGTATCGTCCTCCCGGCCCCTCTCATCAGTTCCTGGATCACTTTGCCACCTGGCTTCCACACTTTCTTTCCTGTGACACCCCCACCCTTATCATGGGTGATTTCAACATCCCTATTGCCTCTCCCCTCTCCCCATCTGCTTCTCACCTTTTGGCTCTAACCTCCTCTTTCGGCCTCTCGCAGCATACTAACTCGCCAACACATGAAGATGGAAACTCCCTTGACTTGGTCTTCTCCCGGCTTTGCTCAGTGGATGATTTCACAAACTCCCCTCTCCCACTCTCTGACCACCACCTTCTTTCATTCTCTATCAAGAACTGCCATCCCGCTCAGGTCACCCCCACTTTCCACACTTATAGAAACATACAGGCCATTAACACCCAGGAACTTATGAAGAACTTGCAGTCCTCATTGGCCCCAATCTCCTCCATCTCATGTCCTGATTCTGCTCTGAAGCATTACAATGAAACCCTGCAAAGTGCCCTGGATGAAGCTGCTCCTCCTATACATAAAACAACTCGGCACAGACGGCAACAACCGTGGCACACGCTGCAAACACGTTTCCTGCAGCGGTGCTCCAGGTGCGCAGAACGTCTGTGGAGAAAATCTAATCTACCCGAAGATTTCATCCATTATAAGTTCATGCTAAAGACATACAATTCTGCCCTTCACCTCTCCAAACAAACCTACTTCAACACCCTCATCACCTCCCTGTCCAATAACCCTAAACGTCTCTTTGACACGTTCCAGTCCCTACTCAACCCAAGAGCGCAGGCCCCAACCACGGATCTCCGTGCTGACAATCTGGCCAATTACTTCAAAGAAAAAATTGACCATATTCGACAGGAAATCATCTCCCAATCTCTTCATACCATGCACTGTCCTCCCTCCCCCACTGCATCTAGTTCACTCTCTGACTTTGAACCAGTTACAGAAGAAGAAGTAAGCAGGCTCCTTGCATCTTCTCGCCCGACCACTTGCACCAGTGACCCCATTCCGTCACATTTCCTCCAGTCCCTTTCCCCGGCTGTCACCTCTCACCTAACAAAAATATTCAACCTTTCCCTCACTTCCGGTATTTTTCCCTCCTCATTTAAGCATGCCATCATACATCCATTACTTAAAAAACCATCCCTCGACCAAAACTGTGCCGCTAATTATAGACCTGTCTCTAATCTTCCCTTCATCTCTAAACTCCTCGAACGCCTGGTCCACTCCCGTCTTACCCGCTATCTCTCAGATAACTCTCTTCTCGACCCTCTTCAATCTGGTTTCCGCTCTTTACACTCTACTGAAACTGCCCTCACTAAAGTCTCTAATGACCTACTAACAGCTAAATCTAATGGTCACTACTCCATGCTAATTCTCTTGGATCTCTCTGCAGCATTTGATACTGTGGATCATCAGCTCCTCCTCACTATGCTCCGCTCCATCGGCCTCAAGGACACCGTTCTCTCCTGGTTCTCCTCCTATCTCTCTGACCGATCCTTCACTGTATGTTTCGCTGGTTCCTCCTCCTCTCACCTTCCCCTTACTGTTGGGGTTCCTCAAGGATCAGTCCTAGGCCCCCTCCTCTTCTCTTTGTATACTGCCCCTATTGGACAAACAATCAGTAGATTTGGCTTCCAGTACCATCTCTATGCTGACGACACCCAACTATACACTTCTTCTCCTGATCTCACGCCTGCCTTATTAGAAAACACCAGTGATTGTCTTACCGCTGTCTCTAGCATCATGTCCTCCCTCTATCTGAAACTAAACCTGTCAAAAACTGAACTCCTCGTGTTTTCTCCCTCTACTAACCTACCTTTGCCTGACATTGCCATCTCCGTTTGCGGTTCCACCATTACTCCAAAGCAACATGCCCGCTGCCTTGGGGTCATCCTTGATTCTGACCTTTCATTCACCCCCCACATCCGATCACTGGCTCGCTCTTCTTACCTGCATCTCAAAAACATTTCTAGAATTCGCCCTTTTCTTACTTTCGACTCTGCAAAAACTCTTACTGTTTCACTTATTCATTCTCGTCTGGACTATTGTAACTCTCTACTAATCGGCCTCCCTCTTACCAAACTCTCCCCGCTCCAATCTGTCCTGAATGCTGCTGCCAGGATCATATTCCTCACCAACCGTTACACCGATGCCTCTACCTTGTGCCAGTCATTACACTGGTTACCCATCCACTCAAGAATCCAGTACAAAACTACTACCCTCATCCACAAAGCACTCCATGGCTCAGCACCACCCTACATCTCCTCTCTGGTCTCAGTCTACCACCCTACCCGTGCCCTCCGCTCCGCTGATGACCTCAGGTTAGCATCCTCAATAATCAGAACCTCCCACTCCCGTCTCCAAGACTTTACACGTGCTGCGCCGATTCTTTGGAATGCACTACCTAGGATAATACGATTAATCCCCAATCCCCACAGTTTTAAGCGTGCCCTAAAAACTCATTTGTTCAGACTGGCCTACTGCCTCAATGCATTAACCTAACGATCCCTGTGTGGCCTATATTAAAAAAAAAAAAAAAAAAAATTAATTAACTGGTTCATGCAGCTTTACATGAACACCCAAGCCTTACACTATGGCTGGTCCGAATAACTATAGCAATTGTTACCATCCACCTCTCGTGTCTCCCCTTTTCCTCATAGTTTGTAAGCTTACGAGCAGGGCCCTCACTCCTCTTGATATCTGTTTTGAACTGTATTTCTGTTATGCTGTAATGTCTATTGTATGTACAAGTCCCCTCTATAATTTGTAAAGCGCTGCGGAATATGTTGGCGCTATATAAATAAAAATTATTATTATTATTATTATAATCTGTCAGTAGAAAGGTGCACCTGACAACAGATGCATGGACCAGTAGGCATGGCAAGGGGCGTTACGTGTCCATCACGGCACACTGGGTTAATGTGGTGGATGCAGGGTCCACAGGGGACAGCAATATTGGGACAGTTCTGCCTAGCCCACGGTCTAGGAAACAGTTGGCTGTAGGCGTTCTCCCCCCTCCTCCTCCTCTTCGTCCTCCAGCAGAAGCGAGAGCTCGTCCACAGACCGCAGTCGCACGACCACTCCATCCGCAGCTGACACTGTTGCATACGAGGTGTCCCATTATGGAACAGCTAGTGGCAAGCGTCAGCAGGCAGTATTGGCAATGTAGTGTTTGGGTGACAACAGACACACCGCGGAAGTTCTGTCCGAGTTCTTGCAGCAAGAAACTCAGTCATGGCTGGACAGTGTACATCTTGAGGCAGGCAAGGTAGTCAGTGATAACGGAAGGAATTTTATGGCTGCCATAGCCCTTTCACAACTGAAACACATTCCTTGCCTGGCTCACACCTTAAACCTGGTGGTGCAGTGCTCCCTGAAAAGTTATCCGGGGTTACCCGACCTGCTCCTGAAGGTGCGCAGACTTTGCTCGCACATCCGCCATTCGCCCGTACACTCCAGCCGTATGCAGAACCATCAGCGATCTTTGAACCTTCCCCAGCATCGACTAATCATTGACGTTGCAACAAGGTGGAACTCCACACTGCACATGCTTCAGAGACTGTGCGAACAGAGGCGTGCTGTTATGTATTTGTGGGAGGATACACATACACGGGCAGGCAGTTGGATGGCAGACATGGAGTTGTCAGGTGTGCAGTGGTCGAAGCTACAAGACCTGTGTCAAGTCCTTCAGTGTTTTGAGGAATGCACACGGCTGGTTAGTGCAGACAACGCCATAACAAGCATGAGCATCCCCCTAATGCGTCTGCTGATGCAAAGTTTGACGCACATAAAGGAGCAGGAGTCTGCAGCTGAGGATGAGCGAAGCCTTGATGACAGTCAGCCATTGTCTGGTCAGGGAAGTCTACTGGACGAGGTGGCGGGCGAAGAGGAGGAGGACAAGGAGGATGATGGGGATGAGTATTTTTTGGATGAGGAAGCTTCTCAGGGGGCAATAGACGGATTATGCCTTGCGTATCCTAAAAAGGGACCCTCGCATTATAAAAAAATGATGACCGATGACGATTACTGGTTGGCATGCCTCCTGGATCCATGCTATAAGGGGAAACTGCAAAATATCATGCCACATGAGAACCTTGAACAAATATTGGCAACCAAACAAGCAACTCTTGTTGACCGTTTGATTCAGGCATTCCCAGTTTACAGCGCCGGTGATGGTTCTCACTCGAGCTGCAGGGGGCAACAGGGCAGAGGTGTTAGAGATGCACAAATCAGAAGTGGCGTTGGACAGAGGGGTTTTCTGACCAGGTTGTGGAGTGATTTTGCAATGACCGCAGACAGGACAGGTATTGCAGCATCAATTCAAAGTGACAGGAGACATTTGTCCAGTATGGTTACTAACTATTTTTCCTCCCCCTGTTCTCCCTCACCCGTCATTCCCATTTGATTACTGGGCATCCAAAATAGATACGTGGCCTGAATTGTCCGAATATGCATTGCAGGAGCTTGCTTGCCCAGCAGCTAGTGTGCTATCAGAAAGAGTATTCAGCGCTGCTGGTTCAATACTGACCGAAAAAAGGACTCGTCTGGCTCCCCAAAATGTTGATGATCTAACCTTCATTAAAATGAACCCCTCATGGATTTCTAATTATTTTGCCACACCTTTCCCAGCTGACACTTAGCTTTCCTGTAAAAAGGTCCTGCTTTTGGACTGGTCTTACTGACTGTTACAATCTCTAAATTTGCAGCTGCTGTATGTCCAGCATACGACATGTTTACACCTCCCTAAATGGGTTGACTCCCCCCACGGGGCCATGGTCTCGCCACTTGGCGCAAGCACCCGTGAGAGTGCCGTTTGTCTGAAGAGGTGGGTGTGCCCACTTTTGGTCGATGGCACTGGCACTGGGTCCCTCATAGTACAATGAAGTGTCTCTGGCGGTGGTGGCGCGCACTGTTGTGAATTCCACTCTTGGGCTCCCTCCGGTGGTTGTAAGTGGCACTTTTGTGAGTTCTGCTCTTGGGCTCCCTCCGGTGGTTGTAAGTGGAATGGCTGCTCCTTGGATTTAACAGTCTGCAGCTGCTTCCACTGATTGTCTTTTTGCTCGGCTATTTATGCCCGGCTCTTCCCTTCAGCCAGTGCCACTTGTCTATGGTTCCTGGTTGGATTCACATCTTTGCTTGGATTTCCCTGATATCCTGACCAGTTCAGCAAAGATAAGCCCTTGCTTTGCTCTTTTCTGTCCACATGTTGTGGACTTATTCGTTCTGTGCATTCTATGTTTTGTCCAGCTTGTCAGTATGGATTAATTCAGTTAAGCTGGTAGCTCTGGGAAGCAGATTTACCCTCCACACCTTTAGTCAGGTGTGGAGATTTTTGTAAACTCTGTGTGGATTTTTGTAGTTTTTAATACTGACCGCACAGTATTCCATCCTGTCCTATCTATCTAGCTAGACTGGCCTCCTGTGCTACATCCTGGTTTCATTCTGTGTATGTCTTTTCCCTCTCCACTCACAGTCATTACTTGTGGGGGGCTATCTATCCTTTGGGGGGTTTTCTCTGAGGCAAGATAGTTTTCCTGTTTCTATCTTTAGGGGTAGTTAGGTCTCAGGCTGTGACAAGGTGCCTAGGGAAAGACAGAAGCACCCACGGCTACTTCTAGTGTTGTGTTGAGCTTAGGGACTGCGGTCAGTACAGGTACCACCTCCTTCAGAGCTCGTCCCATGTTGCTCCTAAACCACCAGTTCATAACAGTACAAGTGGCCAAAAATGAATTAAATGCATCTCAAAAGAAGGAAAAAAAATTCTGAGCCATTTTTTTTTCTGTGCTCTGTTTTGTCTTTTTTTTCCTCTTGATCTCTGGGTGGTTCAGGATTTATGCTCTGGCATGGATGTTCAGGGTTTGTTTTCTCGTGTGGCTCAACTTGCTGCAAGAGTACAGAGTATCCAAGATTATGTTGTCCAGAGTCCGGCTTTGGAGGCATTCTCCCTAGAATCAGGGGATCCGGCATTGCTAAATGTAGACGCATTGTTTCAAACGCTCGGATTATTGTATGACGAACCTAATTCTGTGGATCATGCAGAAAAAACCCTGTTGGCCTTGTGTCAAGGTCAGGAAGCGGCAGAATTATACTGCCAGAAATTTAGGAAATGGTCTGTGCTCACTAAATGGAATGAGGATGCTCTGGCTGCTATTTTCAGAAAAGGTCTTTCTGAAGCCCTTAAAGTTGTTATGGTGGGCTTCCCTACGCCTGCTGGTTTGAGCGAATCTATGTCTCTAGCCATTCAGATTGATCGGCGTCTGCGCGAGCGCAAAGCTGTGCACCATATGGCAGTGTCCTCTGAGCAGAGTCCTGAACCTATGCAATGTGATAGGATTTTGACTAGAACAGAACGGCAGGAATTCAGACGTCAGAATAGGCTGTGTTTTTACTGTGGTGATTCTGCTCATGTTATTTCTGATTGCCCTAAGCGTACTAGGAGGGTCGCTAGGTCTGTTACCATCAGTACTGTACAGCCTAAATTTCTTTTATCTGTGACCCTGATTTGCTCATTGTCGTCCTTTTCTGTCATGGCATTTGTGGATTCAGGCGCTGACCTGAATTTAATGGACTTAGAATTCGCCAGGCGCTGTGGTTTTTCTTTGCAGCCTTTGCAGAGCCCTATTCCTTTGAGGGGCATTGATGCTACACCATTGGCCAAGGATAAACCTCAGTACTGGATGCAGATGACCATGTACATGGCTCCAGCACATCAGGAAGATTGCCGTTTTCTGATGTTGCATAACCTGCATGATGTTGTTCTACTGGGTTTTCCATGGTTACCGGAACATAATCCGGTGCTGGATTGGAAAACTATGTCTGTGACTAGTTGGGGTTGTCAAGGGGTATATAGTGACGTTCCTTTGATGTCAATTTCCTCTTCCCCCTCTTCTGAGGTCCCTGAGTTTTTGTCAGATTTCCAGGATGTATTTGATGAGCCCAAGTCCAGTTCCCTTCCTCCACATAGGGACTGTGATTGTGCTATTAACTTGATTCCAGGTTGTAAGTTCCCTCAGGGCCGACTTTTCAATCTGTCTGTGCCAGAGCATGCCGCCATGCGGAGTTATGTTAAGAAATCTTTGTAGAAGGGGCATATTCGGCCGTCTTCGTCACCATTGGGAGTGGGTTTCTTTTTTGTTGCTAAGAAGGATGGCTCCTTGAGACCCTGTATAGATTATCGTCTTCATAATATGATCACGGTCGAATTCCAATACCCCTTGCCTTTGCTTTCTGATTTGTTTGCTCAGATTAAGGGGGCTGGTTGGTTTACTGAGATTGACCTTCGAGGGGCATATAATCTTGTTCGTATTAAACAGGGTGACGAATGGAAAACTGCATTTAATACGCCCGAAGGCCATTTTGAATACCTCATGATGCCATTCGGGCTCTCTAATGCTCCATCTGTGTTCCAATCTTTCATGCATGATATTTTCCGCAATTATCTTGATAAATTCATGGTTGTATATTTGGATGATATTTTGATTTTTTCCGATGATTGGGAGTTGCATGTGAAGCAGGTCAGGATGGTATTCCAGATCCTTCGTGATAATGCTTTATTTGTGAAGGGGTCTAAGTGCCTATTCGGAGTTCAGAAGGTCTATTTTTTGGGTTTTATTTTTTCTCCCTCGTCTATGGAAATGGATCCTGTTAAGGTCCAAGCTATTCATGACTGGATTCAACCCACATCTGTAAAGAGTAGAGTTGAGCGACCTTGACCTTTTTAGAGTCAAGCCGGGTTACGCGAAACCCGACTATCTCAAAAGTCGAGTCGAGTGGAATCGGCCGATTATCGCGAAAAGTCGGGGATCGACCGAAACACGAAACCCAATGCAAGTCAATGGGGGAGCATAGTCGGCAGTGAGTAGAGGCCAGGAAAACATGTACAGAGCCCATTGAATTGGCAAAAACATCCATTCTTGCTACTGAAGCTTGTCAATCGTAATTTAGCTTATAATAATTGGAAGGCATTTGAAATTGGGGGTCATTTGGCTAAAGTTGTGGGGGGTAGGGCTGGTTCAAGTAATTAGTGTGCCCAGTAAATCTGGACCACGTCACGGCAGTGGAGCAGGGAGAGGTAAGTATTTCAACTTTGCAAGTGCTGTGATCCTGAGCAAGCAGGGGGGGCCCACTCGTTGGCATTGGCACTGGCACAGGGCCCCTCAAAGTACAGCGGTGTGTTTGCACGGCGGGGGCGCCTCCCACCGGCAGCAACACTTTTGCGTACTATGAGGGGCCCTGTGCCAGTGACGTCACCAACGAGTATTCCTCCCCCCACCTGATGAAGGAACCTACACCTTCATCTGCACCTTCCTCTTTGTCCCCGTGTAAGGTGGTATGGTATGCGGGAAGGGGGACCTGACTTTCAGCGGGGTCACAATCTTGCAGTGTAGCGTGCACGGGGAATGTTGCATTATGGGTCAATGTACCAGCAGACTCATCTATCACTGGCTGGGCAATGGGCAGGATGAGGGGGAAACAGATATGGGCCCAAAGAATAAAGTGGGCTAAATGCAGTTCAAAATTGGTAACAGGACTAACCAGGGGGCATTGTTTTGTTCAGTGGAGGACAACTGGAATGAGAGGCTGACACAGAGAGTAGGCCAAAATCAGTAAGTATTCTAAATGCAGTTCAAAATTGGCAACAGTTGTAAACCGGCGGCACAGCTTTGTTCACTGGAGGAGAACAGCAAGGAGTGGCAGACACAGATAGAAGGCCCCAACCCAACTAGTAGGCCTAATGCAGTGTTGTTTTCAACAACTACTAAATGAGAGCCAGAAGATTGAAGCAATGGAGAGGAAACCTGGGGAACATCTTGGAGCGGAAGACACCGTCTCTACACCCCAGACTCAACTTGTAGGCCGAATGCAGTGTTGTTTTCAACAACTACTAAACAAGAGCTTTAAGATTGAAGCAATGGAGAGGAAACCTGGAGAACACCTTGGAGCGGAAGACACCGTCTCTACAACCCAGACCCAACTTGTAGACCGAATGCAGTGTTGTTTTCAACAACTACTAAACGAGAGTCAGAAGATCGAAGCAATGGCGAGGAAACCTGGGGAACACCTTGGAGCGGCAGACACCGTTAGTAGGCCCTACTGAAGTAGTAGCCCCAATGCAGTTTTCAAATTCCTAGAGGCTGAAAACAAGACTATTGACACTCTGCTTTTTTCAAAGGAGGACAGCTGTATTGAGTGGCGCAGACAGACACAGGTAGTAGGCCTTAAACCAAAAATGTGGCTCAATGCAGTTTAAAAAAGGTTACAGGGGTACACAGGCAGCATTGCTCTGGTCAGTGGAGGACAATTTCAATAGTGGACCGCAGACAGACTTTGTACGCCTACTATTAAAAAAAGGATGTTCAATGCAATTAAAAATAGGTTCCAGGGGTCCACGGGCAGCAGTGGTGTGGACAGTGGAGGAGTATTGGAAGGAGGGACCGCAGACAGGCATAGTAGGCCTAACATAACAAAATTAGGCTGCAGGCACTTTAAAATTGGTTCCAGGGGTACACGGGCAGCAGTGGTGTGGTCAGCGGAGGACAATTTGAATTAGGGACTGCAGACAGACTTTGTAGGCTGTCCCCTGTGGACCATGCATCCAACACATTAACCCAGTGCGCCGTAATGGACACGTAACTTTTTGTGGACATGACTACTGGTCCATGCGTCTCTTGTCAGGTGCACCTTTCTACTGTTTGATTGCCTGAGTGCTATGACAATGCAGACTTTTTCATGCCGGTGGAGGGCTGGGATGGCTTTTCTCGCAAAAGAAATGTCGACTGGGTAGCTTGAACCGTGGTACAGCGTAGTTCATCTGGGCTTTCTAAATATAAAACAAAGAAAAAAAGGAGGCTCCATGCACTTTCAGCTCGGTTCCAGGGGTACACGGCCAGCATTGGTCTGGTCAGTGGAGAACTATTGGAAGGACGGACCGCAGACAGGCTTCGAAGGCCTAACATAATAAAATTGGGCTGTAGGCACTTTATAATTGGTTCCAGGGGTACACGGGCAGCAGTAGACAGGTCAGTGGAGGACTAGTGGAAGGAGGGACCGCAGACAGGCTTGAAGGCCTAACATAATAAAATTGGGCTGTAGGCACTTTAAAATTGGTTCCAGGGGTACACGGGCAGCAGTAGACAGGTCAGTGGAGGACTAGTGGAAGGACGGACCGCAGACAGGCTTCGAAGGCCTAACATAATAAAATTTGGCTGTAGGCACTTTAAAATTGGTTCCAGGGGAACACGGGCAGCAGTAGACAGGTCAGTGGAGGACTAGTGGAAGGACGGACCGCAGACAGGCTTCGAAGGCCTAACATAATATAATTGGGCTGTAGGCACTTTAAAATTGGTTCCAGGGGTACACGGGCAGCAGTAGACAGGTCAGTGGAGGCCTAGTGGAAGGACGGACCGCAGACAGGCTTCGAAGGCCTAACATAATAAATTTGGGCTGTAGGCACTTTAAAATTGGTTCCAGGGGTACACGGGCAGCAGTAGACAGGTCAGTGGAGGCCTAGTGGAAGGACGGACCGCAGACATGCTTCGAAGGCCTAACATAATAAAATTGGGCTGTAGGCACTTTATAATTGGTTCCAGGGGTACACGGGCAGCAGTAGACAGGTCAGTGGAGGCCTAGTGGAAGGAGGGACCGCAGACAGGCTTCGAAGGCCTAACATAATAAAATTTGGCTGTAGGCACTTTAATATTGGTTCCAGGGGAACACGGGCAGCAGTAGACAGGTCAGTGGAGGACTAGTGGAAGGAAGGAACGCAGACAGGTTTCGAAGGCCTAACATAATAAACTTGGGCTGTAGGCACTTTAAAATTGGTTCCATAGGCACACGGGCAGCAGTAGACAGGTCAGTGGAGGACTAGTGGAAGGACGGACCGCAGACAGGCTTCGAAGGCCTAACATAATAAAATTGGGCTGTAGGCACTTTGAATTCTCTTGCAGGGGTACACAGGCACCATTGGTGTTGTCAGCGGCGGCCGATTGTAATGAGTGTCTGCCAGTTAGTAGTCCCAAACAATAAATACATGTTAATGTCTCGCATTACAACAAAACGAAAACACAAAAGAGTGCAATCATTAGGTACAGGGGTGGGCTCCTCTGCGTAGTTTCAGACCTAGTAATTTGGCACAAAGTATTTACTTGGGTAAATATAGGACACTGCCCCTGACTATGTTAAGTACCATCGTACATGTCAACACAATGGTATTGTCAGTGGCAGGAATTTACAAATGTCAGCGCATAGACTAAACATTGGTGGAACTATGAGAGATAATTTTGCAAGTGGTAGAGCAATGTTTGAGCTGGGGGAACTCTCTTGTGGCCGGCGGTACATGCCCAGGTCCCCTCATGTTACAACAGTGTGTCTGACGTTGGGTGCGCACCACCACCACCAGAGACACTTTATTGTACTATGAGGGACCCAGTGGCAGTGCCGTCGACCAAAAGCGGGCACACCCACCTCTTCAGACAAACAGCACTCTCACGGGTGCTTGCGCCAAGTGGCGATACAACGGCCCCGTGTGGGGAGTTTGGCCATTTAGGGAGGTGTAAACATGTCGTATGCTGGACAATCAGCTGCTGCAAATTACAAGATTGGTAAAGTCATTCAGAATAGTCCACAGGCAATACCTTTTCATCGGAAAGCTAGGTGTCGGCCGGGCAAGGTGGGGCAAAAGAATTTGAAATCCAGTTGTGGTTCATTTTAATGAAGGTTAGATCATCAACATTTTGGGTAGCCAGACGAGTCCTTTTTTCGGTTAATATTGAACCTGCAGCACTGAATACTCTTTCTGATAGGACACTAGCTGCCGGGCAAGCAAGCTCCTGCAATGCATATTCTGCCAATTCTGGCCAGGTGTCTAATTTGGATGCCCAGTAATCAAATGGGAATGACGGTTGAGGTAGAACATCGATTAGGGATGAAAAATAGTTAGTAACCATACTGGACAAATGTTGTCTCCTGTCACTTTGAATTGATGCAGCAGTACCTGTCCTGTCTGCGGTCATAGCAAAATCACTCCACAACCTGGTCAGAAAACCCCTCTGTCCAACGCCACTTTGGATTTCTGCACCTCTAACACTTCTGGTCTGCTGCCCCCTGCTGCTCGTGTGAGAACGATCACGGGCGCTGTGTGCTGGGAATGCCTGAAGCAAACGGTCAACAAGAGTTGATTGTTTGGTTGCTAATATTAGTTCCAAGTTCTCATGTGGCATAATATTTTGCAATTTGCCTTTATAGCAAGGATCAAGGAGGCAGGCCAACCAGTAATCGTCATCGTTCATCATTTTCGTAATGCGTGTGTCCCTTTTGAGGATACGTAAGGCATAATCTGCCATGTGTGCCAAAGTTCCAGTTGTCAAATCTGCGGTTGTGCTTGGTTGAGGGGCAGTTTCAGGCAAATCTACGTCACGTGTGTCCCTCAGAAACCCAGAACCCGGCCTTGCCACGCCACCAATTTCCAGTGGCCCCGGAGAAGCTTCCTCATTAAAAAAATACTCATCCCCATCATCCTCCTCGTCCTCCTCCTCCTGTTCGCCCGCTACCTCGTCCTGTACACTGCCCTGACCAAACAATGGCTGACTGTCATCAAGGCTTTCCTCTTCCTCGGCTGCAGATGCCTGCTCCTTTATGTGCGTCAAACTTTGCATCAGCAGACGCATTAGGGGGATGCTTATGCTTATTATGGCGTTGTCTGCACTAACCAGCCGTGTGCATTCCTCAAAACACTTAAGGACTTGACACATGTCTTGTATCTTCGACCACTGCACACCTGACAACTCCATGTCTGCCATCCTACTGCCTGCCCGTGTATGTGTATCCTCCCACAAAAACATAACAGCCCGCCTCTGATCGCACAGTCTCTGAAGCATGTGCAGTGTTGAGTTCCACCTTGTTGCAACGTCTATGATTAGGCGATGCTGGGGAAGGTTCAAAGACCGCTGATAGGTCTGCATACGGCTGGAGTGTACGGGCGAACGGCGGATATGTGAGCAAAGTCCGCGCACTTTGAGGAGCAGGTCGGATAACCCCGGATAACTTTTCAGGAAGCACTGCACCACCAGGTTTAAGGTGTGAGCCAGGCAAGGAATGTGTTTCAGTTGGGAAAGGGAGATGGCAGCCATGAAATTCCTTCCGTTATCACTCACTACCTTGCCTGCCTCAAGATCTACTGTGCCCAGCCACGACTGCGTTTCTCTCTGCAAGAACTCGGACAGAACTTCCGCGGTGTGTCTGTTGTCGCCCAAACACTTCATAGCCAGTACAGCCTGCTGATGCTTGCCAGTAGCTGCCCCATAATGGGAGAACTGGTGTGCAACAGTGCCAGCTGCGGATGGAGTGGTTTGGCGACTGCGGTCTGTGGACGAGCTCTCGCTTCTGCAGAAGGACGAGGAGGAGAAGGAGGAGGGGGTGCGAACATCTACAGCCAACTGTTTCCTAGACCGTGGGCTAGGCAGAACTGTCCCGAAATTGATGTCCCCTGTGGACCCTGCATCCACCACATTCACCCAGTGTGCCGTGATGGACACGTAACGTCCCTCGCCATGCCTACTGGTCCATGCATCTGTTGTCAGGTGCACCTTTGTACTCACAGATTGCCTGAGTGCATGGATGATGCGCTCTTTAACATGCTGGTGGAGGGCTGGGATGGCTTTTCTCGAAAAGAAGTGTCGACTGGGTAGCTCGTAGCGTGGTACAGCGTAGTCCATCAGGACTTTGAAAGCTTCACTTTCAACTAACCGGTAGGGCATCATCTCTAACGAGATTAGTCTAGCTATGTGGGCGTTCAAACCCTGTGTACGCGGATGCGAGGATAAGTACTTCCTTTTTCTAACCAGAGTCTCATGTAGGGTGAGCTGGACTGGAGAGCTGGAGATCGTGGAACTAGCGGGTGTGCCGGTGGACATGGCAGACTGACGGTTGGAGACGGTATTGTTTCCGCCGGTGCCCTAGATGCAGTGTTTCCTACTACGAAACTGGTGATTCCCTGACCCTGACTGCTTTGGCCTGGCAAAGAAACCTGCACAGATACTGCAGGTGGTGCGGAAAATGGTGGCCTTAGAGTGACGGCAGGGATGTAGCATTGCTGACTAGCTTCATTGGCCAAGGTGCTACAACCTTAAGGGACGTTTGGAAGTTAGTCCAGGCTTGCAAATGCATGGTGGTTAAATGTCTATGCATGCAACTTGTATTGTGACTTTTCAGATTCTGACCTCTGCTAAGGTAGTTGAACATTTTTGACAGATGACTTTGCGCTGATCAATTGGATGTTGTTTAAAAAAATGCCATACTGCACTCTTTCGAGCCTCGGATCCCTTTTCAGGCATTGCAGACTGAGCTTTAACCGGATGGCCATGCTGTCCTCCAACAGGTTTTGGCTTTGCCACGCGTTTTATCCCATCTACAGGCCCGGTAGATGGAACCTGTTGCGATGTTGATGCCTGCTGCGGCCCCTCCTCCTCCGCTTCAGAACTACTGCCGCCTGCACCCTGTTCCCCCAATGGCTGCCAATCGGGGTCAACAACTGTGTCATCTATAACCTCCTCTTCTAGCTCGTGCGCAACTTCGTCTGTGTCACCGTGTAAGTCGGTGGTAGAGCATTCCTGACGGGGCAACATAGTCTCATCAGGGTCTGATTCTGGATCAGTACCCTGCGAGGGCAATGTTGTGGTCTGAGTCAAAGGACCAGCATAGTAGTCTGGCTGTGGCTGTGCATCAGTGCACTCCATGTCAGATTCAACTTGTAATGGGCATGGCCTGTTAACTGCTTCACTTTCTAAGCCAGGGACGGTATGTGTAAAGAGCTCCATGGAGTAACCCGTTGTGTCGCCTGCTGCATCCTTCTCTGTTGTTGTTTTTGCTGAAGAAGACAAGGAAGCGACTTGTCCCTAACCGTGAACATCCACTAACGACGCGCTGCTTTTACATTTACCAGTTTCAAAAGAGGAGGCAAAAGAGCTAGAGGCTGAGTCAGCAAGATAAGCCAAAACTTGCTCTTGCTGCTCCGGCTTTAAAAGCGGTTTTCCTACTCCTAGAAAAGGGAGCGTTCGACGAACCTGGCTCCACAGCTCCAGACTTAGGTGCAATATATTTTTTCCCACGACCACCTGATGCTCCACTACCACTACCATCATTACCAGCTGACAATGAACGCCCACGGCCACGACCTCTTCCACCAGACTTCCTCATTGTTTTAAAAACTTAACCAAAGTAACGGTATTTGTTGCTGTAAAACAACTTACACGGTGAGCTATAACTTCAGTATGATTTAGATATCCCTTTACAGGTGGGTGAGACCGCAAGGAAAATCAGGCACAATGTTACACACTCTGTTTTTGGTGGCACCAAATGAGAGAGATGCCACACATGCAGGACTGTCACTCAAGCACAAATGTCAATATTGATCTCCCACTTTTTTTTTTTTTTTTTTCAGGGAGAATTTAGAAACCAAATTAAAAAAAATAGGCTTTCTATTGCCCACTATTTGAGAGAGAGAGATGGCACACCCAGGAGTCAAGACTGGCACACAAGCAGAAAGGGCAATATTAATCTCCCACTGATTTTTTTTTATTTTTTCAGGGAGACTTTAGAAACCAAATTAAAAAAAATGATTTTTCAGGGAGAATTTAGAAACCAAATTTTAAAAAAATGATTTTTTCAGGGAGAATTTAGAAACCAAATAAAAAAAAAATAGGCTTTCTATGGCCCACTATTTGAGAGACAGAGATGGCACACCCAGGAGTCAGGAATGGCACACAAGCAGAAAGGCCAATATTAATCTCCCACTGATTTTGTTTTATTTTTTCAGGGAGACTTTAGAAACCAAATTTAAAAAAATGATTTTTTCAGGGAGAATTTAGAAACCAAATTTAAAAAAATGATTTTTTCAGGGAGAATTTAGAAACCAAATAAAAAAAAAATAGGCTTTCTATGGCCCACTATTTGAGAGACAGAGATGGCACACCCAGGAGTCAGGAATGGCACACAAGCAGAAAGGCCAATATTAATCTCCCACTGATTTTTTTTTATTTTTTCAGGGAGACTTTAGAAACCAAATAAAAAAAAATGATTTTTTCAGGGAGAATTTAGAAACCAAATTAAAAAAAAATAGGCTTTCTATGGCCCACTATTTGAGAGAGAGAGATGGCACACCCAGGAGTCAGGACTGGCACACAAGCAGAAAGGCCAATATTAATCTCCCACTGATTTTTTTTTAATTTTTTCAGGGAGAATTTAGAAACCAAATAAAAAAAAAAATAAATAGGCTTTCTATGGCCCACTATTTGAGAGAGAGAGATGGCACACCCAGGAGTCAGGAGTGGCACACAAGCAGAAAGGCCAATATTAATCTCCCACTGATTTTGTTTTATGTTTTCAGGGAGAATTTAGAAACCAAAAAATAAAAAAAATAAATAGGCTTTCTATGGCCCACTATTTGAGAGAGAGATGGCACACTCAGGACTGGCACACAAGCCCAAAGGCCAATATTAATCTCCCACTGTTTTTTTTTTTCAGGGAGAATTTATAAACCCCACAAAAAAAAAGAGAAAAATAAAAAGGCTTTCTATGGCCCACTATGTGAGAGAGATGGCACACACAGGGATGGCACTCTAGCAGAAATGCCAATCTTAATCTCCCACAACTTATTTTTTTAGGGAGAATTAAAAAAAAAACAAAAAACAGGGACTGTCCTACAATTACTATCTCCCTGCAGTAATCTCAGCCAGGTATGGCAGGCAGCAATAAGGAGTGGACTGATGCACAAATTAAATAAAAAGTGTGGACAAACAAACAAGATAGCTGTGCAGAAAGGAAGGAACAACAGGATTTGTGCTTTGAAAAAAGCAGTTGGTTTGCACAGCGGCGTACACACAGCAATGCAGCTATCAGGGAGCCTTCTAGGGCAGCCCAATGAGCTACAGCGCTGAGAAAAAAAATGTAGCTTCCACTGTCCCTGCAAACAAAAGGTGGTGTTGGACAGTGGAAATCGCTACAGCACAAGCGGTTTGGTGGTTAATGGACCCTGCCTAACGCTATCCCTGCTTCTGACGAAGCGGCAGCAACCTCTCCCTAGGCTCAGATCAGCAGCAGTAAGATGGCGGTCGGCGGGAACGCCTCTTTATAGCCCCTGTGACGCCGCAGACAGCAAGCCAATCACTGCAATGCCCTTCTCTAAGATGGTGGGGACCAGGACCTATGTCATCACGCTGCCCACACTCTGCGTTCACCTTCATTGGCTGAGAAATGGCGCTTTTAGCGTCATTGAAACGCGACTTTGGCGCGAAAGTCGCGTACCCCATGGCCGACCCCACACAGGGGTTGGGTCGGGTTTCATGAAACCCGACTTTGCCAAAAGTCGGCGACTTTTGAAAATGAACGATCCGTTTCGCTCAACCCTAGTAAAGAACCTTCAAAAATTTTTGGGCTTTGCTAATTTCTATCGCCGTTTCATTGACAACTTTTCCAGTGTGGTTAAGCCCCTTACTGATTTGACGAAGAAAGGCGCTGATGGTACTAATTGGTCCTCTGCGGCTGTTGAGGCCTTTCAGGAGCTTAAACGCCGATTTACTTCTGCCCCTGTGTTGCGTCAGCCAGATGTTTCTCTTCCTTTTCAGGTTGAGGTTGACGCTTCTGAGATTGGGGCAGGGGCCGTTTTGTCTCAGAGGGATTCTGATGGTTCTGTGATGAAACCGTGTGCTTTTTTTTCCAGAAAGTTTTCGCCTGCGGAACGCAATTATGATGTCGGCAATCGGGAGTTGTTGGCTATAAAGTGGGCGTTTGAGGAGTGGTGACATTGGCTTGAGGGAGCTAAGCACCGCGTTGTGGTCTTGACTGATCATAAGAATCTGATTTACCTCGAGTCGGCCAAGCGGCTGAATCCTAGACAGGCTCGATGGTCCCTGTTTTTCTCCCGTTTTGATTTTGTGGTCTCGTATCTTCCGGGATCTAAGAATGTTAAGGCTGATGCCCTCTCTAGGAGTTTTTTGCCTGATTCTCCTGGAGTCCTTGAGCCGGTTGGCATTCTTAAGGAAGGGGTGATTCTTTCTGCCATCTCCCCTGATTTGCGGCGGGTGCTTTGGGAATTTCAGGCTGATAAGCCTGACCGCTGTCCAGTGAGGAAGCTGTTTGTTCCTGATAGATGGACAAGTAAGGTAATTTCTGAGGTTCATTGTTCAGTGTTGGCTGGTCATCCTGGGATTTTTGGTACCAGAGATTTGGTTGCTAGGTCCTTTTGGTGGCCTTCCTTGTCGCGCGATATGCGTGCTTTTGTGCAGTCCTGTGGGACTTGCGCCCGGGCCAAGCCTTGCTGTTCCCGCGCTAGTGGGTTGCTTTTGCCTTTGCCGGTCCCTGAGAGGCCCTGGACGCATATTTCCATGGATTTTATTTCGGATCTTCCTGTTTCCCAGAAGATGTCTGTTATCTGGGTTGTTTGTGACCGGTTCTCTAAAATGGTCCATCTGGTACCTTTGCCTAAGTTGCCTTCCTCCTCAGATTTGGTTCCATTGTTTTTTCAGCATGTGGTTCGTTTGCATGGCATTCCGGAGAATATTGTGTCTGACAGAGGTTCTCAGTTTGTCTCTAGGTTTTGGCGGGCCTTTTGTGCTAGGATGGGCATTTATTTGTCTTTTTCTTCGGCGTTTCATCCTCAGACTAATGGCCAAACTGAGCGAACTAATCAGACCTTGGAAACCTATTTGAGATGCTTTGTGTCTGCTGATCAGGATGATTGGGTGGCTTTCTTGCCGTTGGCCGAGTTTGCCCTTAATAATAGGGCTAGTTCGGCTACTTTGGTTTCACCTTTCTTTTGTAATTTTGGTTTTCATCCTCGTTTTTCTTCGGGGCAGGTTGAGCCTTCTGATTGTCCTGGTGTGGATTCTGTGGTGGACAGGCTGCAGCAGATTTGGACTCATGTGGTGGACAATTTGACGTTGTCTCAGGAAAAGGCTCAACGTTTTGCTAACCGCCGTCGGTGTGTTGGTCCCCGGCTTCGTGTGGGGGATTTGGTTTGGTTGTCTTCTCGTTATGTTCCTATGAAGGTTTCTTCCCCTAAGTTTAAGCCTCGGTTTATTGGTCCTTATAAGATTTCTGAAATTATCAATCCGGTGTCTTTTCGTTTGGCTCTTCCAGCCTCTTTTGCCATTCATAATGTTTTCCATAGATCTTTGTTGCGGAGATATGTGGTGCCTGTTGTTCCCTCGGTTGATCCTCCTGCCCCGGTGTTGGTTGAGGGAGAGTTGGAATATGAGGTTGAGAAAATTTTGGATTCTCGTTTTTCGAGGCGGAGGCTTCAGTATCTTGTCAAGTGGAAGGGTTATGGCCAGGAGGATAATTCTTGGGTTGTTGCCTCCGATGTCCATGCCGCCGATTTGGTTCGTGCTTTTCACTTGGCTCGTCCTGATCGGCCTGGGGGCTCTGGTGAAGGTTCGGTAACCCCTCCTCAAGAGGGGGGGTACTATTGTGAATTCCACTCTTGGGCTCCCTCCGGTGGTTGTAAGTGGAATGGCTGCTCCTTGGATTTAGCAGTCTGCAGCTGCTTCCACTGATTGGCTTTCTGCTCGGCTATTTATGCCTGGCTCTTCCCTTCAGCCAGTGCCACTTGTCTATGGTTCCTGGTTGGATTCACATCTTTGCTTGGATTTCCCTGATATCCTGACCAGTTCAGCAAAGATAAGTCCTTGCTTTGCTCTTTTCTGTCCACATGTTGTGGACTTATTCGTTCTGTGCATTCTATGTTTTGTCCAGCTTGTCAGTATGGATTAATTCAGGTAAGCTGGTAGCTCTGGGAAGCAGATTTACCCTCCACACCTTTAGTCAGGTGTGGAGATTTTTGTAAACTCTGTGTGGATTTTTGTAGTTTTTAATACTGACCGCACAGTATTCCATCCTGTCCTATCTATCTAGCTAGACTGGCCTCCTATGCTACATCCTGGTTTCATTCTGTGTATGTCTTTTCCCTCTCCACTCACAGTCATTACTTGTGGGGGGCTATCTATCCTTTGGGGGATATTCTCTGAGGCAAGATAGTTTTCCTGTTTCTATCTTTAGGGGTAGTTAGTTCTCAGGCTGTGACGAGGTGCCTAGGGAGAGACAGGAGCATCCCACGGCTACTTCTAGTGTTGTGTTGAGCTTAGGGACTGCGGTCAGTACAGGTACCACCTCCTTCAGAGCTCGTCCCATGTTGCTCCTAAACCACCAGTTCATAACAGGGCACCCAACGTCAGACACACCGTTGTTACATGAGGGGCCCTGGGCCAGTACCGCCGGGCACGAGAGAGTGTCCCCCCCAGCTCAAACTGTGCTCTACCACTTGCAAAATTATCTCTCACTGCTCCACCACTGTTTAGTCTATGCGGTGAAATCCTTCAATGCCTGGCACTGACAATATCAATTTGTTGACATGTATGATGCTAGTTAAAATATTCAGTGGCCCTGTCCTACATTTACACCAGTAAATACTTTGCCAATTAACAATGTCTGAAAGTCAGCAGAGGAGCCCACCCTTGTACCTAAGTATGCCACCCTTTTTTTTTTGTTTTGTTTTTTTTGCAAGACATTAACATCTAGGTATTATTTTGGAGTACTAACTGTGTCAGACACTCCTTCCAATTGTCCTCCACTGACCACACCAATGCTGCCTGTGTACCCCTGCAAGATAATTGAAACTGCGTTGAGCCTATTTTTTTTATTTTAGACCTACTAAGTCTGTCTGCGGTCCCTCCTTCCAATAGTCCTCCACTGACCACACAAATGCTGCCTGTGTACCCCTGGAACCTATTTAAAAGTGCATAGAGCCTACTTTTTTTATATTTTAGGCCTACTAAGTCTGTCTGCAGTCCCTCCTTCCAATAGTCCTCCACTGACCACACCAATGCTTCCTGTGTACCCCTGGAACCTATTTAAAAGTGCATAGAGCCTACTTTTTTATTTTAGGCCTAGTAAGTCTGTCTGCGGTCCCTCCTTCCAATAGTCCTCCACTGACCACACCAATGCTGCCTGTGTACCCCTGGAACCTATTTAAAAGTGCATAGAGCCTCCTTTTTTATTTTAGGCCTACTAAGACTGTCTGCGGTCCCTCCTTCCAATTGTCCTCCACTGACCACACCAATGCTGCCTGTGTACCCCTGGAACCTATTTAAAAGTGCATAGAGCCTACTTTTTTTATATTTTAGGCCTACTAAGTCTGTCTGCAGTCCCTCCTTCCAATAGTCCTCCACTGACCACACCAATGCTTCCTGTGTACCCCTGGAACCTATTTAAAAGTGCATAGAGCCTACTTTTTTATTTTAGGCCTAGTAAGTCTGTCTGCGGTCCCTCCTTCCAATAGTCCTCCACTGACCACACCAATGCTGCCTGTGTACCCCTGGAACCTATTTAAAAGTGCATAGAGCCTCCTTTTTTATTTTAGGCCTACTAAGACTGTCTGCGGTCCCTCCTTCCAATTGTCCTCCACTGACCACACCAATGCTGCCTGTGTACCCCTGGAACCTATTTAAAAGTGCATAGAGCCTACTTTTTTATTTTAGGCCTACTAAGTCTGTCTGCGGTCCCTCCTTCCAATTGTCCTCCACTGACCACACCAATGCTGACCGTGTACCCATGTAACCTTTTTTAAACCTGCATCGAGCCAACTTTTTGGTGTAAGGCCTACGAGCAGTGTCTGTCTGAGCCACTCAATACAGCTGTCCTCTTAAAAAAAATGACCTGCAATTGTCAGGTTTTCAGCCTATCGGAATTTTAAAACTGCAGTGGGGCTACTAGTTTGGTTGGGGCCTACTAACAGTGTCTGCCGCTCCAAGGTGTTCTCCAGGTTGCCTTTCCTGAGCTTCTATCTTCAGGCTCTTGTTAAATAGTTGTTAAATGGAACAAATGCAGTGGGGCTACTAGTTTGGTTGGGGCCTACTGTTATGGCTGGCAATCAGGCAACACAGCGTGCAGTAATCAGCGCACATACAGAGATCTGGCAATAACCAAAAACAATAGGACAAGCTCTGAGACGTGGAATCTCTGTAGACTGCAGTACCTGATCTATCCTCGCACAACTATAAGCAGCAGTGGATTGCGCCTATAACTACCTATGCAACTCGGCACTGCCTGAGGAGCTGACTAGCCTGAAGATAGAAATACAAGCCTGACTTACCTCAGAGAAATACCCCAAAGGAATAGGCAGCCCCCCACATATAATGACTGTTAGCAAGATGAAAAGACAAACGTAGGAATGAAATAGATTCAGCAAAGTGAGGCCCGATATTCTAGACAGAGCGAGGATAGCAAAGAGAACTATGCAGTCTACAAAAAACCCTAAAACGAAAACCACGCAAAGGGGCAAAAAGACCCACCGTGCCGAACTAACAGCACGGCGGTGCACCCCTTTGCTTCTCAGAGCTTCCAGCAAAAGTTAATAGCAAGCTGGACAGAAAAAACAGAAAACAAACTAGAAGCACTTATCTAGCAGAGCAGCAGGCCCAAGGAAAGATGCAGTAGCTCAGAACCAACACTGGAACATTGACAAGGAGCAAGGAAGACAGACTCAGGTGGAGCTAAATAGCAAGGCAGCCAACGAGCTCACCAAAACACCTGAGGGAGGAAGCCCAGAGACTGCAATACCACTTGTGACCACAGAAGTGAACTCAGCCACAGAATTCACAACAGTACCCCCCCCTTGAGGAGGGGTCACCGAACCCTCACCAGAACCCCCAGGCCGACCAGGATGAGCCACATGAAAGGCACGAACAAGATCTGGGGCATGGACATCAGAGGCAAAAACCCAGGAATTATCTTCCTGAGCATAACCCTTCCATTTGACCAGATACTGGAGTTTCCGTCTAGAGACACGAGAATCCAAAATCTTCTCCACAATATACTCCAATTCCCCCTCCACCAAAACAGGGGCAGGAGGCTCCACAGATGGAACCATAGGTGCCACGTATCTCCTCAACAACGACCTATGGAATACATTATGTATGGAAAAGGAGTCTGGGAGGGTCAGACGAAAAGACACCGGATTGAGAATCTCAGAAATCCTATACGGACCAATAAAACAAGGTTTAAATTTAGGAGAGGAAACCTTCATAGGAATATGACGAGAAGATAACCAAACCAGATCCCCAACACGAAGTCGGGGTCCCACACGGCGTCTGCGATTAGCGAAAAGCTGAGCCTTCTCCTGGGACAAGGTCAAATTGTCCACTACCTGAGTCCAGATCTGCTGCAACCTGTCCACCACAGAATCCACACCAGGACAGTCCGAAGACTCAACCTGTCCTGAAGAGAAACGAGGATGGAACCCAGAATTGCAGAAAAATGGAGAGACCAAGGTAGCCGAGCTGGCCCGATTATTAAGGGCGAACTCAGCCAACGGCAAAAATGACACCCAATCATCCTGGTCAGCGGAAACAAAACATCTCAGATATGTTTCCAAGGTCTGATTGGTTCGTTCAGTCTGGCCATTAGTCTGAGGATGGAAGGCCGAGGAGAAAGATAGGTCAATGCCCATCCTACCACAAAAGGCTCGCCAGAACCTCGAGACAAACTGGGAACCTCTGTCAGAAACAATATTCTCAGGAATGCCATGTAAACGAACCACATGCTGGAAGAACAAAGGCACCAAATCAGAGGAGGAAGGCAATTTAACCAAGGGCACCAGATGGACCATTTTAGAAAAGCGATCACAGACCACCCAAATGACCGACATGTTTTGAGAAACGGGAAGGTCAGAAATGAAATCCATCGAAATATGTGTCCAAGGCCTCTTCGGGACCGGCAAGGGCAAAAGCAACCCACTGGCACGTGAACAGCAGGGCTTAGCCCTAGCACAAATTCCACAGGACTGCACAAAAGCACGCACATCCCGTGACAGAGACGGCCACCAGAAGGATCTAGCAACCAACTCCCTGGTACCAAAGATTCCTGGATGACCGGCCAGCACCGAACAATGAAGTTCAGAGATAACTTTACTAGTCCACCTATCAGGGACGAACAGTTTCTCGGCCGGACAACGATCAGGTTTATTAGCCTGAAATTTCTGCAACACTCTCCGCAAATCAGGGGAGATGGCAGACACAATGACTCCTTCCTTGAGGATACTCGCCGGCTCAGATAACCCCGGAGAGTCGGGCACAAAACTCCTAGACAGAGCATCCGCCTTCACATTTTTAGAGCCCGGAAGGTATGAAATCACAAAATCAAAACGAGCAAAAAATAACGACCAACGGGCCTGTCTAGGATTCAAGCGCTTGGCAGACTCAAGATAAGTAAGGTTCTTATGATCAGTCAAAACCACCACGCGATGCTTAGCACCCTCAAGCCAATGACGCCACTCCTCGAATGCCCACTTCATGGCCAGCAACTCTCGGTTGCCCACATCATAATTACGCTCAGCAGCAGAAAATTTCCTGGAAAAGAAAGCACATGGTTTGAACACTGAGCAACCAGAACCTCTCTGTGACAAAACCGCCCCTGCACCAATCTCAGAAGCATCAACCTCGACCTGGAACGGAAGAGAAACATCAGGTTGACACAACACAGGGGCACAGCAAAAACGACGCTTCAACTCCTGAAAAGCTTCCACGGCAGCAGAAGACCAATTAACCAAATCAGCACCCTTCTTGGTCAAATCGGTCAATGGTCTGGCAATGCTAGAAAAATTACAGATGAAGCGACGATAAAAATTAGCAAAGCCCAGGAATTTCTGCAGACTTTTTAGAGATGTCGGCTGAGTCCAATCCTGGATGGCCTGAACCTTAACCGGATCCATCTCGATAGTAGAAGGGGAAAAGATGAACCCCAAAAATGAAACTTTCTGCACACCGAAGAGACACTTTGATCCCTTCACGAACAAGGAATTAGCACGCAGTACCTGGAAAACCATTCTGACTTGCTTCACATGAGACTCCCAATCATCTGAGAAGATCAAAATGTCATCCAAGTAAACAATCAAGAATTTATCCAGATACTCACGGAAAATGTCATGCATATAAGACTGAAAAACAGATGGAGCATTGGCAAGTCCGAACGGCATCACCAGATACTCAAAATGACCCTCGGGCGTATTAAATGCCGTTTTCCATTCATCTCCCTGCCTGATTCTCACCAGATTATACGCACCACGAAGATCAATCTTAGTAAACCAACTAGCCCCCTTAATCCGAGCAAACAAGTCAGAAATCAATGGCAAGGGATACTGAAACTTAACAGTGATCTTATTAAGAAGGCGGTAATCAATACACGGTCTTAGCGAACCATCCTTCTTGGCTACAAAAAAGAACCCTGCTCCCAATGGTGACGACGATGGGCGAATATGTCCCTTCTCCAGGGACTCCTTCACATAACTGCGCATAGCGGTGTGTTCAGGTACGGACAAATTAAATAAACGACCCTTAGGGAATTTACTACCAGGAATCAAATCGATAGCACAATCACAATTCCTATGCGGAGGTAGGGCATCAGACTTGGACTCTTCAAATACATCCTGAAAGTCCGACAAGAACTCTGGGATGTCAGAAGGAATGGATGACGAAATAGACAAAAATGGAACATCACCATGTACTCCCTGACAACCCCAGCTGGTTACCGACATAGAGTTCCAATCCAATACTGGATTATGGGTTTGTAGCCATGGCAACCCCAACACGACCACATCATGCAAATTATGCAGTACCAGAAAGCGAATAACTTCCTGATGTGCAGGAGCCATGCACATGGTCAGCTGGGCCCAGTACTGAGGCTTATTCTTGGCCAAAGGTGTAGCATCAATTCCTCTCAACGGAATAGGACACCGCAAAGGCTCCAAGACAAATCCACAACGTTTAGCATAATCCAAATCCATCAGATTCAGGGCAGCGCCTGAATCCACAAACGCCATGACAGAATACGAAGACAAAGAGCACATTAAGGTAATGGACAAAAGGAATTTGGACTGTACAGTACCAATAACGGCAGAGCTATCGAACCGCCTAGTGCGTTTAGGACAATTAGAAATAGCATGAGTAGAATCACCACAATAGAAACACAGTCTGTTCAGACGTCTGTGTTCTTGCCGTTCTACTTTAGTCATAGTCCTGTCGCACTGCATAGGCCCAGGTTTACTCTCAGACAATACCGCCAGATGGTGCACAGATTTACGCTCGCGCAAGCGACGACCGATCTGAATGGCCAAGGACATAGACTCATTCAAACCAGCAGGCATAGGAAATCCCACCATTACATCCTTAAGAGCTTCAGAGAGACCCTTTCTGAACAAAGCTGCCAGCGCAGATTCATTCCACTGAGTGAGTACTGACCACTTTCTAAATTTCTGACAATATACTTCTACATCATCCTGACCCTGGCATAAAGCCAGCAGATTTTTCTCAGCCTGATCCACTGAATTAGGCTCATCGTAAAGCAATCCCAGCGCCTGGAAAAATGCATCAACATTACTCAATGCAGAATCTCCTGGTGCAAGAGAAAACGCCCAGTCCTGTGGGTCGCCGCGCAAAAAAGAAATAATAATCAAAACCTGTTGAATAGGATTACCAGAAGAATGAGGTTTCAAGGCCAAAAATAGCTTACAATTATTTCTGAAGCTCAGGAATTTAGTTCTGTCACCAAAAAACAAATCAGGAATCGGAATTCTTGGTTCTAGCATCGATTTCTGATCAATAGTATCTTGAATCTTTTGTACATTTACAACGAGATTATCCATTGAGGAGCACAGAGCCTGAATATCCATGTCCACAGCTGTGTCCTGAAGCACTCTAATGTCTAGGGGAAAAAAAAGACTGAAGACAGAGCTAAGAAAAAAAAATGATGTCAGGATTTCTTTTTTCCCTCTATTGGGAATCATTGGTGAGGCTCCTTGTACTGTTATGGCTGGCAATCAGGCAACACAGCGTGCAGTAATCAGCGCACATACAGAGATCTGGCAATAACCAAAAACAATAGGACAAGCTCTGAGACGTGGAATCTCTGTAGACTGCAGTACCTGATCTATCCTCGCACAACTATAAGCAGCAGTGGATTGCGCCTATAACTACCTATGCAACTCGGCACTGCCTGAGGAGCTGACTAGCCTGAAGATAGAAATACAAGCCTGACTTACCTCAGAGAAATACCCCAAAGGAATAGGCAGCCCCCCACATATAATGACTGTTAGCAAGATGAAAAGACAAACGTAGGAATGAAATAGATTCAGCAAAGTGAGGCCCGATATTCTAGACAGAGCGAGGATAGCAAAGAGAACTATGCAGTCTACAAAAAACCCTAAAACGAAAACCACGCAAAGGGGCAAAAAGACCCACCGTGCCGAACTAACAGCACGGCGGTGCACCCCTTTGCTTCTCAGAGCTTCCAGCAAAAGTTAATAGCAAGCTGGACAGAAAAAACAGAAAACAAACTAGAAGCACTTATCTAGCAGAGCAGCAGGCCCAAGGAAAGATGCAGTAGCTCAGAACCAACACTGGAACATTGACAAGGAGCAAGGAAGACAGACTCAGGTGGAGCTAAATAGCAAGGCAGCCAACGAGCTCACCAAAACACCTGAGGGAGGAAGCCCAGAGACTGCAATACCACTTGTGACCACAGAAGTGAACTCAGCCACAGAATTCACAACAGCCTACTAACAGTGTCTGCCACTCCAAGGTGTTCTCCAGGTTGCCTTTCCTGAGCTTCTATCTTCAGGCTCTTCTTAAATAGTTGTTAAATGGAACAAATGCAGTGGGGCTACTAGTTTGGTTGGGGCCTACTAACAGTGTCTGCCGCTCCAAGGTGTTCTCCTGGTTTCCTGCCCTGAGCTTCGATATTCAGGCTCTCATTAAGTAGTTGTTAATATAACACTGCATATGGCCTACTAGTTGGGTTGGGGCCTACTAACGGTGTCTGCCGCTCCTTGCTGTTCTCCTGGTTTCCTGTCCTGAGCTTCAATCTTCAGGCTCTCATTAAGTAGTTGTTAATATAACACTGCATTTGGCCTACTAGTTTGCTTGGGGCCTACTAATGGTGTCTGCCGCTCCTTGCTGTTCTCCTGGTTTCCTGTCCTGAGCTTCGATCTTCAGGCTCTCATTAAGTAGTTGTTAATATAACACTGCATTTGGCCTACTAGTTCGGTTGGGGCCTACTAACGGTGTCTGCCGCTCCTTGCTGTTCTCCTGGTTTCCTGTCCTGAGCTTCGATCTTCAGGCTCTCATTAAGTAGTTTTTAATATAACACTGGATTTGGCCTACTAGTTGGGTTGGGGCCTACTAACGGTGTCTGCTGCTCCTTGCTGTTCTCCTGGTTTCCTGTCCTGAGCTTCTATCTTCAGGCTCTCATTAAGTAGTTTTTAATATAACACTGGATTTGGCCTACTAGTTGGATTGGGGCCTACTAATAGTGTCTGCCGTTCCTTGCTGTTCTCCTGGTTTCCTGACCTGAGCTTCGATCTTCAGGCTCTCGTTAAGTAGTTGTAAATATAACACTGCATTTGGCCTACTAGTTGGGTTGGGGCCTACTAATGGTGTCTGCCGCTCCTTGCTGTTCTCCTGGTTTCCTGTCCTGAGCTTCGATCTTCAGGCTCTCATTAAGTAGTTTTTAATATAACACTGGATTTGGCCTACTAGTTGGGTTGGGGCCTACTAACGGTGTCTGCCGCTCCGAGGTGTTCTCCTGGTTTCCTGCCCTGAGCTTCGATCTTCAGGCTCTCATTAAGTAAGTTGTTAATATAACACTGGATTTGGCCTACTAGTTTGGTTGGGGCCTACTAACGGTGGCTGAAGCTCCTTGCTGTTCTCCTGATTTCCTGTCCTGAGCATCGATCTTCAGGCTCTCAGTAAGTAGTTTTTAATATAACACTGGATTTGGCCTACTAGTTGGGTTGGGGCCTACTAACGGTGTCTGCCTCTCCTTGCTGTTCTCCTCCACTGAACAAAGCAGTGCCGCCTGTTTACTACTGTTACCAATTTTGAACTGCATTTAGACTACTTACTGATTTGGGCCTACTCACTGTGTCAGCCTCTCATTACTGTTGTCCTCCACTGAACAAAGCAATGCCGCCTGGTTAGTCCTGTTACCAATTTTGAAATGCATTTAGCCCACTTTATTATTTGGGCCTATATCTGTGTTTCCTCCTCATCCTGCCCATTGCCCAGCCAGTGCTAGATGAGTCTGCTGGTACATTGACCCAGACCGCTACATTCCCCTTGCATGCTACACAGCCAGATTCTGACCCTGCTGAAATTGAGGTTCCCCTTCCCGCATACTATACCACCTTACACGGGGACAAAGAGGAAGGTGTAGATGAAAGTGCAGGTTCCTTCATCAGGTGGGGGGGAATACTCGTTGGCGATGTCACTGGCACAGGGCCCCTCATAGTATGCAAAAGTGTCGCTGCCGGTGGGAGGCGCCCCGGCCGTGCAAACACACCGCCGTACTTTGAGGGGCCCTGTGCCAGTGCCAATGCGAACGAGTGGGCCACCCCTGCTTGCTCAGGATCACAGCACTTGCAAAGTTGAAATACTTACCTCTCCCTGCTCCACTGCCGTGACGTGGTCCACGTTTCCTGGGCCCACTAAGTACTTGAACCAGCCATACCCCCACAACTTTAGCCAAATGACCTTTAATGTCCAATGCCTAACTATTATTATAAGGTAAATTAAGATTGACAAGCTTCAGTACCAAGAATGAATGCTTTTGCCATTAAAATGGGCACTGTAGGTGTTTTCCTGGCCTCCACTCACTGCCGACTATGCTTCCCCATTAACTTGCATTGGGTTTCATGTTTCGGTCGATCCCCGACTTTTCGCGATAATCGGCCGATTTCATTCGACTCGACTTTTGAGATAGTCGGGTTTCGCGAAACACGACTCGACCCTAAAAAAGTAAAAGTCGCTTAACCCTACTCCTAAACTGTTGTAGCCTATGCTGTGAGTGGATGGGCTGCCAAAAGTTATGACGCACCACAATACCCCTGTCATCAGATGTCCAGGGGGGACTCTTGAAAAAGTGTTGCATTGAATTCAAGGCCTGCCCTGCTACCAATTCATATGCACCCCAATAAGCCTTTGAACCCACATACTGGATGGGCCACTGAAAATCCACTTCACAATATGCATTTTGTACTCCGTACTCCTTTGTTTTACACATTGGCAGCAAGGCCAGCCCTGCTGCATAGTCAGTCATATGCACCCCATTACTCCTTGGAACCCAGATACTGGATGGGCCCATGAAAATCCACTCGTATTTTTTAATGGTATGACGGTTCCCTCTTTGCAGAATTATTTACAGGAGAATTTTGCAATTGTGTTTACCATATTTTTAACACTAAGGTTCAGATACGGCTTTAAAAAAGGCTAGTCCTTGCAATACAAAGCAATTTCAATGAAAACTACCAAATTCAAGGAATATTAAAATTGCGTACACTTTTGTATATGTTAACAATAACATACAAAGGTTAATAAGTACATATAAAGATTACATAAAAATACTGATTACATATATATGAAGATTAACTTCATACAGTCTACTTAGATCATCACCAAGAGGCTTTTAAATATCATCCATCTGGAATATTAGAGAAGCAACACCAAGACAGAGAACCCTTGAGAGATTACCTAAACTGCATGGGCATCCCCAATTATGCAGGTATCAGCACACTGTACATGTACAGGTAGCTCAGTTTTGTCATCTGTCTTAGTCATGTTTTTCTGGTCTTATATAGTGATTTACACTATGTAGTAACTCTAGTTTCACCCAGACCTTAAAGTGGCCACTTTTCAAGGTTGGATGAAACTGAGATATCATGGACTCATCAGACGAGGGGCCATAAACCCCTAGAAAATAGAAGCCACAAGGATTTAGATCAAACCACCACAGGCAGAGTTTCAGTATACCTTAATGTTTTACAATAACAAACAGCAAACATCAAACAGCAAACATATAGAGGCTTCGAACTGTTTGTGAAGTGAGTAAACAAACAAACATTTATCAAGATTGTGTCACTATGAGCATTGTCTGTTACATCTGTAAATGTTTTACAAGACATGCAGCTATGTGATTGTCTGAATGGATTTGGTGTAGAGTATTTCAATCTTGTTTACAAATCGCCATTTGTATATTCGCCATTTGTACATTTGAGACAGCCAAAGTTATGGCTCTCAAGGAGAGAAACTAATATAGCGGACAAAGCTATATTTTTAATGAACTACTGAGCCAAACTAACAGCATTGATTTATCAAATTTATATGAAGTGTATTGTGTCCAATTTGAGCAACCAGGCAACACAAAAAGGAGCTTTTCAAGTGAGCTCTTTAAGGTACACAGATGTGAAGTGTTTGCCATCAAGGATGTGGTTTCACCAGTGGGGGGTACCTTATTTAAAAATATACTATTGCCATCACAGCCCCCCTTGCCCAAACTTCACGGGCCTATAAAAGTACAAAGCATGTTCACCCAGGTCATATCATCGGAGATAAGGAAGAGACAATGCAGGAGACAGAGTTAAGAATTAGGGCCAATGTAGTGGTGGGGTCTCTAATATTGTAATGCAGTGCATGATCTGCCAAACAATTCCCCAATGGGGGTACCTTTTTTTAAAAATACACTAGTGCCATCACCGGCCCCTAGCCCAAACTTCAACGGGCTATAACAGTACTGAGCATGTTCACCCTGGTGATCTAGTGGCAGTTAAGGGACACATTGTAGGAGACAGAATGTAGAAGTAGGCCCAATGTAATGTCATGCCCAATTCTCCAATGTGGGGTCCATTTAAAAAAAAAAAATAAGAGTGCCATCACAGCCCCCTTGCCCAAAATGCACCGTACAGAGCACGTTCACCCTTGTGATCTAGTGGCAGTTAAAGGACACATTGCAGGAGACCGAGTTAAGAAGTAGGCCCACAGTAATGTCATGCCCAATTCCCCAATGTGTTGTCCTTTTTGGACTTAAAAAAATAGTGCCATCACAGCCCCTTGCCCAAAATTCACTGGCCTATAACAGTACAGAGCACGTTCACCCTGGTGATCTACTGGCAGGTACAGGACAGTTTGCAGGAGACCGAGTTAAGAAGTAGGCCCAATGTAATGTCATGTCCAATTTCCCAATGTGGGATTAATTTTTTCAAAAAATAAAAGAGTTGCATCATAGCCCCCTTGGCCAAAATGCATCGTACAGAGCACATTCACCCTGGTGATCTAGTGGTTCTGGGTGATGAGGATGAGGATAAGGAGGAGGATAAGAACAAACAGATCAAATCTGGAAGCGTATACCCATATGTGGTTGTGAAGAGGTGCATGAGAATACACCTCCCCAAAAGAGAGAATGTATTTGAGGTTATGTTTCACTGTTTTCACTTGGTGGTGTACAGAAGTCTTTCCCAATCCAGTCATTGTTCATTTTTTATAAAGGTACCTTCACAATAAGCGACGCTGCAGCGATACCGACAACGATGTCAATCGCTGCAGCGTCGCTGTTTGGTCGCTGGAGAGCTGTCACACAGACAGCTCTCCAGCGACCAAGGATGCCGGTAACCAGGGTAAACATCGGGTTACTAAGCGCAGGGCCGCGTTTCGTAACCCGATGTTTACCATGGTTACCATCGTAAAAGTAAAAAAAACAAAAACTACATACTTACCTTCAGCTGTCTGTCCCCGGCGCTGTGCTTTCCTGCACTGACTGTGAGCACAGCGGCCGGAAAGCAGAGCGGTGACGTCACCACTGTGCTTTCTGGCTGGCCGACGCTGACACCGGATGCAGGAGGAGTGCAGAGAAGCACAGCGCCGGGGACAGACAGATGAAGGTAAGTATGTAGTGTTTGTTTTTTTTACTTTTACGCTCATAACCAGGGTAAACATCGGGTTACTAAGCGCGGCCCTGCGCTTAGTAACCCGATGTTTACCCTGGTTACCAGTGAAGACATCGCTGAATCGGCGTCACACACGCCGATTCAGCGATGTCTGCAGGGAGTCCAGTGACGAAATAAAGTTCTGGACTTTCTGCAGCGACCAACGACATCACAGCAGGACCCTGATCGCTGCTGCGTGTCAAACACAACGATATCGCTAGCCAGGACGCTGCAACGTCACGGATCGCTAGCGATATCGTTGTGAAGTTGTTTAGTGTGAAGGTACCCTTAGAGTCAGCCTGTCAGCATTTTCAGTTGACAGGCGGATGCGCTTATCTGTTATAATTCCACCAGCAGCACTAAAAACCCCTTCTGACAGAACGCTAGCAGCAGGGCAGGCCAGGACCTCCAAGGCATAGAGAGCCCGTTCATGCCATGTGTTCAGCTTGGACACCCAATAATTAAAAAGCACAGAGGAATCCCGGAGGGATGATCTGCAAGATACTCCCTCAGCATCTTCCCAAACATTGCACTTCTTGTACCAGCACCCCTTGCCTCTGTGCTAGCACGATGGGAGGGTCTGAGAAAACTGTCCCAGAACTTTGCCATTGTTCCCCTGCCTGAGCTGGATTGTACTTCTGTCTCTCTTGCTTGGACTCCTTGGTTGTACAACAAACTCTGACATCTGCTGCCAGCGTTCTCACATGGAAATTTTCTAAGTAATTCCGCTACAAGGGCCCTCTGGTCCTGCAACATTTTTGTACATCTCTCTGCCTCAGGCAGAAGAGCTTGAAAGTTCTCCTTGTAGTGTCGGTCTAGAAGTGTCACCATCCAGTAATGAGTGTTAACCAAAATTTTGATAATGAGAGGCTCACGTGAAATGCAGAGCAACATAATGTCAGCCATGCGAGCCAGACTGCTAACAGGCAAGACTTCCGTGTCCTCAGCAACAGGACGACTGACCAAGCTGTCCTCCTCCTCCTCATCCTCCTCCTCCCTGTCCTCAGGCCATCCCCGCTGAACAGACACTAATACAGATGTATTTGTAGTACCGTCTATAGCGCATAAAAGTAGCTCCTGTTCTTCCTCCTCCTCATTGCCTGCCAATCCACGTTGAGAAGACGTGAGGCTGGGCTGCGTGTAATCCCCCTGTATGTTTCCTTGCTCCATGTCCTCATGCTCTTCCTGCAATACATACTCTTTAATTGTGAGCAGAGAGGTTTTCAGAATGCTGAGAAGCGGGATGGTGATGGTAATTATGGCATCATCGCCGCTCACCATCTTTGTGCAGTCCTCAATGTTTTGGAGGATGTTACATATGTCTGACATCCATGTCCACTCCTGGGGTCTTATGTGTGGAGTCTGACCAGAAATTTGACAGCCTTATTGATGTTGGTAGTCAACAACTGCCCTCTTCTGCTCACAAATCCTTTCCAACATATGCAGCGTAGAGTTCCAGCGCGTGGGGACGTCACACACCAGTCAGTGATCAGGAAGCTGCAAACACTATTGAAGCACGGCAAGGGTGGCTGAAGCTGTAGCAGACTTTCTAAAATGGGCAGACAGACGGCGTACTTTCACTAGCAGATCTGGCATCTCCAGGTAGCTTTCAGAAAAAGTGGCCGTGCGGCCATGCGAGCCTTATATAGCTGCAGCAAGTACAAGATCTTCCTAGAAGGACCAATGAGAGGCTGCTACAAAGCCAGAGCACCTACAGGACCTTCCTGAAAGGACCAATGGACTTAGCTGCAGTATCTGACCATGTGACCCTCGATCTCCAATGAGAGATCTTACTCTGGGCATGCTCAGAACGAGAAAAGCTAGGACTTAGTCCTTGAAGCGTCTGCTTGCCGCTGCCCAGCACTGGCTTCAATGGCAGAAGCCGGAAAAGCAGCAGTAACTCTTTGTACAGAGTGGGACTGAGCAAGATGCTGGGACTGACGTCTCCGCTGAGCAGGCTCCACTGCGGCAGGAGAAGAATGGGAGACTGCAGCTGAGATGACCCGAAATTCCCCCTGTGCAGAGGCTGGAACTCGACCCCTAACAAGCTTTATTGCAAAGTTGTATAGTGTGACCTCAGTGGCGTAAGTATCCGGTGCCCCGTGCTGCCATTGTTATGTAATTTATAAAAGAAAATAAACCATTATACTCATCTGGGGCTTACATAGAAGTCATGGGGATCCATATAAGAAGTATAATGCACCCCCATAGTCCTCTATATAATATATTGCAAAGTTCATAGTCATCCATATAGTATAATTACACTCTCCATAGTCATCCGTATAGTATAATACACTCTCCATAGTCATCCATATAGTTTAATACACTCTCCATAGTCCTCCATATAGTACAATAATACACTCCCCATAGTCCTCCATATAGTATTATACACTCCTCAGTCCTCCATATAGTATAATACACTCCTCATAGTCCTCCATATATTAAAATACACTCCTCATAGTGCTCCATATAGTGTAATACACTGCTCAGTCCTCCATATAGTATACTACACTCCTCAGTCCTCCATATAGTATACTACACTGCTCATAGTGCTCCATATAGTATAATGCACCCCTCATAGTCCTCCATATAGTATAATACACTCCTCAGTCCTCCATATAGTATTATACATTCTTCATAGTCCTCCATATATTAAAATACACTGCTCAGTCCTCTATATAGTATAATACACTCCTCATAGTGCTCCATAAAGTATAATGCACCGCCATCGTCATCCAAGTCGTACAATTCACTTCTCATAGTATAATGCACCCCATAGTATTTCATATAGTATAATGTATTCCCCATAGTCTTCGATACAGTATAACGCAGCCCACATATAGTACAATGCAGCCACCCCACAGAGTATAATGTGGATTGCGCTAACGCAATGTGTTTAAAAGGGGTCGCGTTAAACGTCCCTGCTCTTGTAGATCGGAGATCTGCGAGAGCGGGGAACGGACCTCAGGCGCACCGCAGATGCTGCAAGCAGCGTCAGCGGCGTGCCACAAAACACCGGCGCATCACTAGCGCGTGCCGAATATGGCACGCGCTAGTGATGCGCGTTCCCATTGCCGTGAATGGGGCACTAACGGACGCGTTGCACGGCGTTAATTTCGCAGTGCAACACTGTCCGTTAGCGCGGTCCCATTAACGCAATGGGAACCTAGCCTTACACAGCTACATCCTGTCTGCACCTCCCCCTGCTTTCGCCTTCTGTCCCGGGGCTGCAGAGCAGGAGAAGTTGTCTCACCATGCTGACCGTGCTGACCGGAGCTGCTTCCTTTCTCTCACTTGCCGTTGCTGCCCCCTCCCCCTAGATACACCTCTGACTGTTGCCATGAGGGAGAAATCTCCTGCACTGCAACATGGTGTCGGGTGCCTTGGACCTTCCGGGCCCCTGACACGCCAGGCCCGGTAGCAGCGGCGACCGCTGCGACCGTGGTAATTACGCCCCTGGTACAGCCTGCTTTTCTCCGGCAGTGAAACTGAATCTGCCTCTAAAGTAGAGCAATTTTCAGACAGTGACAATGACCCTTCCTTCACGGGATCCCACAGCCCAATGGTAGTTGAATCGGTCATCACTGCTGAAGCTTCAGAGGCACCACCAAGTAGCGCAGCCCTCACTCCACTGTGTTATCATGACAGATCATTTTCCCCTCAAATTCCCCTCTTTTTAGCAGCCCCTGGAATAAAATTAAATGTCACCAAGTTTACCCCTTTGATTTTTTCCTATTTTTCGTTACCCCATAATTGATTGCCTACCTAACCAATTTATATGGAATAAAGGAGAAAATAGGAGTAACAGGTGGCGTAAAGTAAAATTAGATATCTATGTGAATTAGCATTTTAGCCTAATTAACATTAAGTACATGGTATATTTATGCCTATTTGTACTCATGAAATATGTGTTGTCAAATATTAGGATCTGCCTTTGAGAGAAGTCTTCCCTCTATTTGATGCTTTGGCTGTGCTCATCGTGTTGCTTCCTGCCGCGTCCTGTGTGTGGTGGGGTGTCTCTATTTCTCCGGTACATGCCGGGGGATTCCTCGTCCCTGCACGTGTGCTGTGATTCATGATGTCCTGCACTGCAGTTTCAGTACCCGGTGGGCGCAATGCGCTTGCGCTGAATACGCCTTTGTGATTGGTCTGATTGCGACGATGTATTCAGTTACCGGGACTACTTGAAGGTCCTTTTTGGACACTAGGATACATCCCCTTGAGAAAGCAGTGTTTTGTTCCTGTGAAATGCGTGTCGGGTCCGGGTTTGTTATCCGGTCCATGGTCCTTGGTCACCCTCCATACCCCTGGTAAACTATGCCCTCCGGTAACATTTAATATTGAGTTACTGGTTGTTACATTTTGCCTTGGCTCTTGGAGGTGAATCTATTCGGGCTCAGCATGCGGTCTGTTACACCCGATCCAGCTCCTTTACCTTCCCGGTGTCCCCGACGGGACTCCTGCTCTGTGCGGGCTCTAATCTACTGTCTGGATACAGCCTCTGTTCCTCGTACCTCAGCGGCTTCCTGGCACCCAGCAAGCAGGTTCCCGAGCAGAGTATTTAGGTCACGCGCATGCTCAGTCCCGATCTATTAAGGAGACAGCGCGCATTTTCCAAAAAGTACTTCTGACCAAATACTATTTCTAGCCCCTCCACCATAGGGAGGGTGCCGGAGCAACAAGTATCCACTGTTGCTTACTTCTGGTTCCTGTCAGCACGTGCTTCTGTTTCTGAAGCTCTCTGCTAGTATTCCGCTTATACTGTCTGTCTCCAAAGATCATCTGCTACCTGTCACCTGGCTATCCTGGACGACGACTGTTCTATCAATGCAATCCCATCTCGTCCCGTCAGTCAGCCATCCTCCTCTCCGGACAATGCCAGACTCACCGGTACCAGCTTTTACCCGTACACCCGGTATCATCTGGTTAGCTCTACGTCTTCTGCTAATTCTGCTTGTCCGTCTGTTCGCTGGGACAGCTGCCACGTGTCCGGGTCTAACTGGAGGTAGCACCCGTGTCCCCCAGGCATTCCATTCTGACCCTGTTCGAGGGGACATACTACGAGTGTCAGGGGCTCACGTAGTCACACCCCCTTCGGAGCCCCCCGGACCGTGGTCCAGAGGTTCCACGTTAAACTACAATAAAAATGAATGTGAACTTCACCTTCTATGCCTCCGTTTCCGTTCATTACACGGTCTATGGCTGGTTATATGTAGCCACTTTGATAGACTTAGTGATACTCCACTTTCTCAACCTCCTACTTTGTGTGACTTTGGTCCATTTGTATTGTCTTGTGTTGTGAATTCTGTGGCTGAATTCACTCCTGTGGTCACAAGTGGTACTGCAGCTTCTGAGCTTCCTCCCTCAGGTGTTCTGGTGAGCTCGTTAACTGCTTCATTACTTAACTCCGCCTGATGCTGCTATCCTTGCTCCTTGTCAATGTTTCAGTGTTGGATCTGAGCTTCTCCTGATTGTTCCTGTGACCTGCTGCTCTGTATAGCTAAGTGCTTTTTGCTTTTTTGTTGCTTTTTTTCTGTCCAGCCTGTCTTTTGTTTTGCTGGAAGCTCTGAGACGCAAAGGGTGTACCGCCGTGCCGTTAGTTCGGCACGGTGGGGTTTTTTTGCCCCCTTTGCGTGGTTTTGCTTTAGGGTTTTTTGTAGACTGCAAAGTTCGCTTTACTGTCCTCGCTCTGTCCTAGAATATCGGGCCCCACTTTGCTGAATCTATTTCATCCCTACGTTTTGTCTTTTCATCTTACTCACAGTCATTATATGTGGGGGGCTGCCTTTTCCTTTGGGGAATTTCTCTGGGGCAAGTCAGGCCTATTTTTCTATCTTCAGGCTAGCTAGTTTCTTAGGCTGTGCCGAGTTGCCTAGGTAGTTGTTAGGCGCAATCCACAGCCGCTTTTAGTTGTGTTTAGGATAGGATCAGGTGTGCAGTCTACAGAGTTTCCACGTCTCAGAGCTCGTTCTTGTATTTTTGGGTATTTGTCAGATCACTGTGTGCGCTCTGATCGCTAAGCACACTGTGTTTCTGGATTGCCTTCATAACACCTGTCATTAGCAAACATAACAGTCTTGATGTTGTGTTATTAAATTGCACTTTATTTGTTTATATGATATCTAATAAAGTTTACATCTGATTTTACTTTATACCACCTGTTACTCCTATTTTCCCCTTTATTCCATGATTTTTTGGAGTGGGTGTCGGTCTCTGGGGTGGGTCATGGTTCATGTTACCACCCCTTCATTTGGTACGCAGCTGGGATTTTTGAAATTATGAACCAATTTATATGCCTGACAATAACCCCTCAACCTTTTGTCTCCATCCCCACCATCCTGTAGAATGTAAGTCTGCAAGGGCAGGGTCCTCGCCCCTCTGTATCACTGTAATTGTTAGTTTGCTTACTGTGATATCTGTAATTTGCATGTAACCCCTTTTCACATACAGCACCATGGAATCAATGGTGCTATATAAATAAATAATAATAATAATACATCTCCCAAAAACCCACTGCCTTTCATTCCCGTTCCTTTATCCACACAAATGTCCCCGAAAAAAAAAATGGGGGGGGGGGTGGCATTACGGTGAACCAAACAAAAAAACACTCTGCTCCTACTGGGCAACAAAATCTGTTCACAGCACCCTTGTGTTTGCAGCTGTCATGTCTCAAGCTCGTTATGAAGACTTAATAAGATTCCTCCATGTTAGTGACAATTCCCAAGCCTTCCCAAGAACTGACCCCCAAACAAATTGAGAACCCTAATTTCTCTCCTACAGCATTCGTTTCTAAATTTCTATACCCTGGAGCAAAATGTGTCAGTTGATGAGTCCTTGATGAGTTACAAGGGTTGTGAGAACACGTCAGGCTACACGTCCACTTTTCTAATATATGAAGGCAAGGACCGCCAAATTAGACCCCCCAAACTGCCCTCAGACAATTGGCATCACATGTAAAATTGTCTGGAAGCTAATGACACCTTTTCTTCATCAAGGGTACCAGATGTATACCGACAACTGTTACATGAGTATACCCTCATTCAAACCTCTCAACGCTGCAAATACAGGGGCTTGTGGGATAGTCATGATAAACCGAGTGGGTTTTCCATCACAATTGGTGTCCACACACATTTAGAGAAGGAGGTGTCATTGTTACTTGCAAGTGATCAACTTCTTGCAGTGAAGTGAAATGACAGGAAGAACGTCTACATGTTGATCACACTGCATGCGGACACCATTGTGATGGTCAGAGACAGCGATGCCACCAGGGAGAAACCGAAACCAATCTGCGTCACTGATAACAATAAATTCATGGGTGGAGTTGACCTGTCAGACCAGGTGCTCCAACCATACCTGGTGAAGCATAAGGCCAGGGCCTGATATCAAAAAAGGTAGCAATCTTCCTCATTCAGATTGCTACCTACCACAGTTTTATCCTGTACACAAAATCCCAAGGAGTGCTCACTTTCCTCCAGTTCAAGGAAAAAATTGTTGAGTCAACAATATTTGACTCGTTGGCAAAGGCGGAGGCGTTCGAGTCTGAGGATGTCTGGAGACTTGCAGAGTGCTATTTTCTTTGCTCTGTCCCTGCCACTCCCACCTAAAAGTATCCCCATAAAAGATGCCGGGTTTGTACGAAGCATGGTAGAAGGAGTGATTCTCGGTACTATTGCCCCTTGTGCCCATCCCAACCAGGCCTTTGTATCTTCGCCTGTTTTGAGATCTACCACACATCTTACAATGATTAGGGTTTTCTTCTTTTTTTTTCAAATAATATTTTTTTTCTGCTTAGTGGGCCCCAATAGAGTAATTTTATGGAACAAGTAATGAGAATATTTTCATCAGTAAATCACATTTTACCCCATTTCATAATTAATTCCAATAATTGAGTCACATACCAAACTACTATTTAGAAAAATTCCCGCCCACATGCCCACATCTGTATACTCCAGAATGTGGACTCCACAAATGTTCTTGAAAAAAGTCAGGTCATCTGGCAATTAATTTCAGAACTTGATTATTCATATATATAAACATTTTTGACCATTCATCTTAGATTCACTGTTTTTTACAACTGTCTTGCTACACAAAATTTTTCTTTCTAATTTATATTACTTATATATTATTCACAGTATATTGGTGATACACTACAGTTCCAAAGTTTAGGGTCACCCAGACAATTTTGTGTTTTCCATGAAAACTCATACTTTTATTAATCAAATGAGTTGCCAAATGAATTGAAAATCTAGTCCAGACATTGACGAGGTTTGAAAAAAATATTTTTATTTGAAATAATAATTTTCTCCTTCAAACTTTGCTTTCGTCAAAGAATGGTCCCTTTGCACCAATTACAGCATTGCAGACCTTTGGCATTCTAGCAGTTAATTTGCTGAGGTAATCTGGAGAAATTTCACCCCATGCATCCAGAAGCCCCTATCCAAGTTGGTTTGGCTTGATGGACACGTTTTGCGTACCATACGGTCAAGCTGCTCCCACAACAGCTCAATGGGGTTGAGATCTGGTGACTGCGCTGGCGACTCCATAACAGAGAGAATACCAGCTGTCTGCTTCTTCCCTAAATAGTTCTTGCATAATTTGGAGGTGTGCTTTGGGTCATTGTCCTGTTGTAGGATGAAATTGGCTCCAATCAAGCGCTGTCCACAGGGTATGGCATGGCGTTGCTAAATGGAGTGATAGCCTTCCTTATTCAAAATCCCTTTTACCTTGGACAAATCTCCCTCTTTAACAGCACCAAAGCAACCCCAGACCATCACATTACCTCCACCATGCTTGACAGATGGCGTCAGGCACTCTTCCAGCTTCTTTTCAGTTGTTCTGCATCTCGCAAATGTTCTTTTTTGTGATCCAAACACCTCAAACTTGGATTCGTCTGTCCATAACACTTTTTTCCAATCTTCCTCTGTCCGATGTCTGTGTTCTTTTGCCCATATTAATCTTTTCCTTTTATTAGCCAGTCTCAGACATGGCTTTTTCTTTGCCACTCTGCCCTGAAGGCCAGCATCTTGGAGTCACATCTTCACTGTAGACATTGACATTGGCGTTTTGCGTGCACTATTTAATGAAGCTGCCAGTTGAGGAACTGTGAGGCATCGATTTCTCAAACTACATACTCTAATGTACTTGTCTTGTTGCTCAGTTGTTCAGCGGGGCCTCCCACTTCTCTTTCTACTCTTGTTAGAACCTGTTTGTGCTCTTCTCTGAAGGGAGTACTACACACCGTTGTAGGAAATCTTGAGTTTCTTGGCAATTTCTCACATGGAATAGCCTTAATTTCTAAGAACAAGAATAGACTGTCGAGTTTCACATGAAAGTTATTTTTTTCTGGTCATTTTGAGAGTTTAATGGGACCAACAAATGCAATGCTCCAGATTCTCAACTAGCTCAAAGGAAGGTCAGGTTTATAGGGTTTCTAATCGGCCAAACTGTTTTCAGCTGTGCTAACATACTTGCACAAGAGTTTTCAAGGGTATTCTAACCATCCATTAGCCTCCTAACACAGTTAGCAAACACAAAGTACCATAAGAACATTGGAGTGATGGTTGTTGGAAATGGGCCTCTATACACCTATGAAGATATTGCATTACAAACCAGACGGTTGCAGCTAGAATAGTCATTTACTACATTAGCAATGTATAGAGTGTACCTCTGAATCATTTAATGTTAGCTTCACTGGAAAAAAAACTGTGCTTTTCTTTGAAATATAAGGACATTTCTAAGGGACGTAAACTTTGGAATGGTAGTGTACGTGCATGATCATTTTATTGGAGGAGCTCTAATAATGAGGCTGTTCCATACTTATACACTATGGGCTTTACTGCATGGTTCTTGCTGAACCTTCTGTATCAGACAATACTTTACGAATTCTGTATGGGTTTGGTTGTTTTGTGCATATCGCGGTTCCTTATCTTGGCAGGCGGAAACCTGCTATGGTGTACCACATCTATTGGCATATTCATCTCTCATATAGGGATTGATGGAGCTAAACAGACGTACGACCAGTCTCTGAAAGTCTCTGTCATTCTAGCCCTGCTGGTGTTCTTTCATCTTTGGAACAAACTCAGCTTGGCCACATGGTTTGCTGCATTTTTCTCCACATTTTGCCCTTCATTCCAGTACAGTTTCTTCTTCCTGCTGCAATATATGCAATTGGAAGATATCTGTTTTGTTAGCAAGACCAAGTTTTATCATAATTTTGATTTTAGAGGTATGTAATAATTTGTGAAAGGATTATCTTGTTTAATAGCTAAATGTCTCTGTAAGCTTTGAATGGGTCCTGGAATTCCTGGAATTCCTTCAATTTTGCTCTAAAGACTAGAGATGAGCGGTGTTCGAGTCGAACTGTTTGCCAATCTCAAATTCGAGCTGTTTTGGGCGGTGTTCGAGTTGTTCGACGAACCTGAATAATTTTCTTAAAATTCGGTTGTTCGAGTTTCTGTTCGATAACTGTTCGTTCAGCAAAATCCTCACTTGATTTGCACATTAAAACTGTTTATCATTTTTAATAGACTGTTTCAGTGTATAGTGGGTGGGGGCGGGCGGGGGATAGATCTGTGCTGAAATAACGCCGATCTCCATTTTTTTTCCCGCATTTACAGTGGGGCGGTGCAGTCTTTCAGCCTATTAGCAGTGCGCACACACACAGCAATGTGCATGTGATGCACACAAGCAAGGGCATGTGTCATTGGCTGTGTATAAGAACCAGCCATTTGCCCCGTCGCCACCATTTCCTCACTGCTGCAGCTTAGTGTTAGACGGCACCGCTGCTGCTGTGGCCGCTATACAGACAAAGAGTGTTTTTTTGGAGCGAATTGTCAGAGAGATAGGTTTAGGGAGTCAGGACAAGTTGTAATATCAGCCCTTTTAAGGGTAGGTTACAGCAGTTCATAGCACTGTTTGCCAGGCATGTCTGTGCCAGTGCTGTGCAAGTGTTTGTCACAGCATTTGGTGTAATCTAGCTCAGCCAATCCTTTTGGGCTAGTAGCATTGTCTGATAGTCATCTGAGGAGCCCGCCTGTGAAACTAACTACACCACCTTTGTATTTCTATTTTCACTCCATCTAATCCAGTTAATAGTGTTGGGCCTAGGAGCAGTGTCTGCACGTCAGTAGTGTAGCCCGCCTGTGAAAGAAACTATACCGCCTGTGTATCTCTAATTTCACTGCATCTAATCCAGTTATTAGTTTTGGGCCTAGTACCACAGTTTGGCCACTCAGTTCTTCTCGGTTTTCATCCATCGGTTGTTGTGCCAAAAACTACAGATACAGAGTTGCCAATTATTTAAGCACTAAAATGAGTGGCAAAAGGCCTGCTGCTGGTGGAAAGGGGAATAGGCGTGTTGGAAAGGGAACAAAGGTTGTGTCCGTGGGGTAGGTGGTAAAGCAACAGTAACATCTGCAGAAGAAAGACCATCTTCCAGCCAAGTAAGATGTCTACTTCTTTTCGCGGACAATCTGATATAATCCCTTTCTTACGACCATCGCTTCAAGCATCGCCAAAACTTCTAGATGAGGCACAAAAATAGCAGGTGCTTGAACAGCTCAAGTGCTCGTTCAAGTGGGCACTCCTCCATGTCAACTTCAACATCACAACTACTCCAGTCCTCAGAGTTGTCACCTCAATCGCAGTTGCTTCCTCACAGCTCCCATGTCTCCAGCTGCTCCTCTGAGCATGGGGTAAAACACATGGTTAAGTCTGTAGAGCTTCTGTGAATCCAGACGAGGAAATGATCTGCACTGATGCCCAGAATCTTTGTGAGTCGGATCCAGGCCCAGATGAAGAAGGTTCTGAGCATAATGTAGACCCTCGTTCCCAAACTGTAACTCCTGTTGGTGGAGACAATGAGGAAGATGATGATGAGACTGAGATACCTGATTGGAACGAAAACTTGACTTTTCGGTCGGGGCAGGAAGAAGTTGGCTCTGAGGACGACGGGTGTGAGAACACACAGGATGATGATGACGAAGTTGTAGACCCCACTTACTGTCAACCCCCAGTCCGCCAGTCCATGAGGTCAGCAGAGGAGGTGGAGGAGGATGCTAGTGACGAGCCTGACGACGAGGTAACGGTGCGCCTTCCTGGACAGAGACAGAGTACTGGAAGCACGTCAACAACTGCATCCTCAACCCCAACTGTGCCTCATACCAGAAGTCTTGGTGGCTCTTCAGGTCGCAAGGGCTCTAAGCCTTGCATAGCCTGGGCATTTTTTGACATTGCAATGGATGACCCAACTCATGTTGTCTGTAAGATTTGTCAAGAAAATCTCAGTAGAGGCCAAAAAATCACTAGCTTGAGTACTTCATGCATGAACCGTCACATGGATATAAGGCATAAGTTGCAGTGGGAAGCTCACAGTGCTACAATGCGGCCTAGTGGGCCGGGTCAACCACCGTCTGCCCCATCAAGTGCATCCACGTCCTCTTCATCCTCTGTGACTGTGGGGACAACAGTCGCACATGGTTTTGGATGCAGACCTTCCACCTCTTTACCCGCAACAGCCAGTGTGATTGGCAGGTCGTCAGGACATTTGCTAGTGGAAACATCTGCTGGTGTTGAGCGCTCTCCAACATCAACACCACATTTTGATCAATGCAACATAACATCTCCACCTGCACCTTCCTCACAGACCAGCAGTTTGCCAGGGACACCCTACTCAACTCCGTCTAAGCATGGCAGCCAGCCCTCAGTCCCTCAGATGTGGACAAGTAAAAGACCATTTCCTCCTAGCCATGACAAAGCTAAGAGGTTGAATTTCTCCATCAGCAAGCTGTTGGCTACAGAAATGCTGCCTTTCCGCATGGTGGCACAGAGGATTTTCGAGACCTTATGTCCGTCGCAGTGCCCCAGTACCAGATGCCCAGTTGCCACTACTTCTCAAAGAAAGCTGTGCCTGCGCTACACCAGCATGTCGCACACAACATCACCACTTCCTTGAGAAACTCTGTGTGTGACACGGTGAATTTCACCACAGACACTTGGACAAGTAGACATGGACAGGGGTGTTACATGTCGGTTACTGGGCACTGGGTAACTACGGCGACATCAGGAGAAGGGGCTGCTGTCCAAGTCTTGCCGTTGCCACGAGTTGCTCATCGATCCTCTGTATCTAGAAGTTCTTCCACTGCTTCTGCCTCCTCAACCTCCTCTCGGTCCTCCACCTGCACCCAAAGCCTGTCTGGTAATGCCACCCGCATTGTAACTGCGCAGAAGGAATCCTGCACACCTCTTCACTATGCTGTCACCAGCGCTCAACGGCATCAGGCAGTGTTTACATTGAAATGTCTGGGAAACGTGAGTCACACAGCAGAGGAGTTGTGGTCAGTAGGGTTGAGTGAAATGAATCGGACAAATTCAAAAATCGCCGACTTTCGGCAAAGTCGGGTTTCGTGAAACCCGACCCGATCCTAGTGTGGGATCGGACATGAGGTCGGCGATCAGCGCGCCAAAGTCACGTTTCGTATGAAGTTTTCAGCGCCATTTCTCATCCAATGAAGGAGAACGCAGACTGTGGGCAGCATGATGACATAGGTCTCGGTCCCCAACATCTTAGAGAAGGGCATTACAGTGATTCGCTTGCTTTCTGCGGTGTCACAGGGGCTATAAAGGGGTGTGCACGCCGACCGCCATCTTACTTCTGCCGATCTTAGCATAGGGAGAGGTTGCTGTAGCTGTGTCAGAAGAAGGGATATAGTTAGGGAGGGAAGATTAACCCCGAAACTGCTTGTGCTGTAGCAATTTCCACTGTCCAACACCACCTTTTCTTTGCAGGGACAGTGGAGTTTATATTTTTGTGCATCAGCACTATAGCTTATTAGGCTGCCTTATAAGGCTCCCTGATAGCTGCATTGCTGTTTGTATGCCGCTGTGCAAACCAACTGGTTTTTTTAAAAGCAAAAATCCTGTTGCTCCTTTCTGCACAGTTCTCTTGTTTATTTGTCCACACTTTTGTGTGCAGCAGTCCTTTTTATTGCTGCCATACTTGTCCTGAGATCATTGTAGGGAGATTGAAATTGTACTACAGCCCTTGTATTTTTTGATATATCTTCCAGCCACGTTCTGCCACTTACATTGTGTAGTGTAATACACTGGGCCTGAGTTTTGTTGCAGTCTCCCCCCCAAAAAAAGGGAGATTTAAATTGGCACTAAGTGGATCTACGTCACAGTTCTGTTAGTTTGTCGTACATCTTCCAGCCACGTTCTGCCACTTATATTGTGTACTGTAATACACTGGGCCTGAGTTTTGGTGCAGTCTGCCCACAAAAAAAGGGAGATTTAAATTGGCACTAAGTGCATCTACCTCACAGTTCTCTTAGTTTGTCGTACATCTTCCAGCCACGTTCTGCCACTTATATTGTGTAGTGTAATATACTGGGCCTGAGTTTTGTTGCAGTCTCCCCCCCAAAAAAGGGAGATTTAAATTGGCACTAAGTGGATCTACCTCACAGTTCTGTTAGTTTGTTGTGCATCTTCCAGCCACGTTCTGCCACTTACATTGTGTAGTGTAATACACTGGGCCTGAGTTTTGTTGCAGTCTCCCCCCCAAAAAAGGGAGATTTAAATTGGCACTAAGTTGATCTACATCACAGTTCTGTTAGTTTGTCGTACATCTTCCAGCCACGTTCTGCCACTTATATTGTGTACTGTAATACACTGGGCCTGAGTTTTGGTGCAGTTTCCCTGCAAAAAAAGGGAGATTTAAATTGACACTAAGTGGATCTACCTCACAGTTCTGTTAGTTTGTTGTACATCTTCCAGCCACGTTCTGCCACTTACATTGTGTAGTGTAATACACTGGGCCTGAGTTTTGGTGCAGTCTCCCCCCCAAAAAAGGGAAATTTAAATTGGCACTAAGTGGATCTACGTCACATTTCTGTTAGTTTGTCGTACATCTTCCAGCCACGTTCTTCCACTTACATTGTGTAGTGTAATACGCTACGCCTGAGTTTTGTTGCAGTCTCCCCCCCAAAAAAAGGAGATTTAAATTCTCCACAAGTATATATACACCTTCTACCTTGTTTCACAGTACCATGTAACGGTTGTTATTTTGGTTAGATTTTTCCAAAAATGAGGAAGTCTGGTGGAAGAGGCCGTGGGCGGTCGTTGCCAGCTGGTACTGATGGTGGTGGTGGTGGAACATCTGGTGGTAGTGGGAAAAGCAAAATAGCACCAAAGGCTCGAGGTGTTGAGCCAGCGTCATCGTCTGGCTACACAAGGCCTCGAAGGCTCCTTTATCTGGGAGTAGGAAAACTTTTAAAGCCGGAGCAACAGGATTGGTCTCGCCAGCTGCCTGTCATGGCTGCCGCGACCAATCAGCGACGGGCACAGTCTAATTAGTCCCTCCCTACTCCCCTGCAGTTAATGCCCGGCGCCCACTCGCTCCATACTCCCCTCCGGTCACTGCTCACAAAGGGTTAATGCCAGCGGTTACGGACCGCGTTATGCCACGGGTTACGCACTCCGTTACCGCTGCTATTAACCCTGTGTGTCCCCAACGTTTTACTATTGATGCTGCCTATGCAGCGTCAATAGTAAAAAAAATCTAATGCTAAAAATAATAATAATTAAAAAAAAAAACTGCTATACTCACGCTCCATAGTCCGACGATGCGCTCGCACCTTCCGCCAGCTTCCGATCCCAGAGATACATTGCGAAATTACCCAGAAGACTTAGCGGTCTCGCGACACCACTAAGTCTTCTGGGTAATTTCGCAATGCATCCTGGGAACGGAAGATGGCGGCAGCTGCGCGCCCATCGCCACAGAGCCGTTGGATCCCAGGGGGTGAGTATGTAACTGTTTTTTATTTTAATTCTTTTTTTTTTTAACAGGGATATGTGCCCACACTAAATACTGCGTGGGCTACATGGCTGCTATATACTGCGTGGGTAGTACTACAGTACAAACCAAAAGTTTGGACACACCTTCTCGTTTGAAGATTTTTCTGTATTTTCATTACTATGAAAATTGTAAATTCACACTGAAGGCATCAAAACTATGAATTAACACATGTGGAATTATATACTTAACAAAAAAGTGTGAAACAACTGAAATTATGTCTTATATTCTGGGTTCTTCAAAGTAGCCACCTTTTGCTTTGATGACTGCTTTGCACACTCTTGGCATTCTCTTGATGAGCTTCAAGAGGTAGTCACTGGAAATGGTTTTCACTTCACAGGTGTGCCCTCTCAGGTTTAATAAGTGGTAGTTCTTGCCTTATAAATGGTGTTGGGACCATCAGTTGTGTTGTGCAGAAGTCTGGTGGATACACAGCTGATAGTCCTACTGAATAGACTGTTAGAAATTGTATTATGGCAAGAAAAATGCAGGTAAGTAAAGAAAAACGAGTGGCCATCATTACTTTAAGAAATGAAGGTCAGTCAGACCGAAAAATTGGGAAAACTTTGAAAGAGTCCCCAAGTGCAGTTGCAAAAACCATCAAGCGCTACAAAGAATCTGGCTCACCTGTGGACCGCCCCAGGAAAGGAAGACAGAGAGTCACCTCTGCTTCTGAGGATACGTTTATCCGAGTCACCACCCTCAGAAATCGCACGTTAACAGCAGCTCAGATTAGAGACCAGGTCAATGCCACACAGAGTTCTAGCAGCAGACACATCTCTACAACAACTGTTAAGAGGAGACTTTGTGCAGCAGGCTTCATGGTAAAATAGCTGCTTGGAAACCACTGCTAAGGGCAGGCAACAAGCAGAAGAGGCTTGTTTGGGCTAAAGAACACAAGGAATGGACATTAGACCAGTGGAAATCTGTGCTGGTCTGATGAGTCCAAATTTGAGATCTTTGGTTCCAACCACCGTCTCTTTGTGCGACGCAGAAAAGGTGAACGGATGGACTCTACATGCCTGGTTCCCACCATGCAGCATGGAGGAGGAGGTGTGATGGTGTGGGGGGCTTTGCTGGTGACACTGTTGGGGATTTATTCAAAATTGAATGCATACTGAACCAGCATGGCTACCACAGCATCTTGCAGCGGCATGCTATTCCATCCGGTTTGCATTTAGTTGGATCATCATTTATTTTTCAACAGGACAATGACCCCAAACACACCTCCAGGCTGTGTAAGGGCTATTTGACCAAGAAGGAGAGTGATGGCGTGCAGTCAACAGACCTGAACCCAATCGAGATGATTTGGGGTGAGCTGGACCGCAGAGTGAAGGCAAAAGGGCCAATAAGTGCTAAGCATCTCTGGGAACTCCTTCAAGATTGTTGGAAGACCATTCCCGGTGACTACCTCTTGAAGCTCATCAAGAGAATGCCAAGAGTGTGCAAAGCAGTCATAAAAGCAAAAGGTGGCTACTTTGAAGAACCTAGAATATAAGACATAATTTCAGTTGTTTCACACTTTTTTGTTAAGTATATAATTCCACATTTGTTAATTCATAGTTTTGATGCATTCAGTGTGAATTTAAAATTTTCATAGTCATGAAAATACAGAAAAATCTTTAAATGAGAAGGTGTGTCCAAACTTTTGGTCTGTACTGTATATACTACATGGTTGCTACACTACGTTGACAGTACTATATACCACATGGCTGCTATATACTACGTTGGCAGTACTATATACTGCATGGCTGCTGTATACTACGTGGACAGTACTATATACTACATGGCTGCTATATACTATGTGGGCAGTACTATATACTACATGGCTGCTATATACTACATGGGCAATACTATATACTACATGGCTGCTATATACTATGTGGGCAGTACTATATACTACATGGCTGCTATATACTACATGGACAGTACTATATACTACATGGCTGCTATATACTACATGGACAGTACTGTATTCTACATGGCTGCTATATACTACGTGGGCAGTACTATATACTACATGGCTGCTATATACTACGTGGACAGTACTATATACTACATGGCTGCAATATACTATGTGGGCAGTACTATATACTACATGGCTGCTAAATACTACGTGGGCAGTACTATATACTACATGGCTGCTATATACTACGTGGGCAGTACTATATACTACATGGCTGCTATATACTACGTGGGCAGTACTATATACTACATGGCTGCTATATACTACATGGGCAGTGTTATATACCACATGGCTGCTGTATACTACGTGGCCTGTGTTAGATACTGCGTGGGCTGCGTTATATACAACGCATCGGGTATTCTACAATATGTATGTATGTATGTATATAGCAGCCACATACTATATAGCACAGGCCACGTACTATTTGTATGCTATATACTACTTGGTTCCTATATACTATGTGGCCTGTGCTATATAGTATGTGGCTGCTATATACATACATATTCTAGAATACCCGATGCGTTAGAATCGGGCCACCATCTAGTGGATACATATGTGGGATATATAATCCACTGTTCAAAATGACGGTTTACCGGGGTAACTAGGTCGATGGCCATTATAAGTGATCATTACAAGTGGCTCTAGACACACGCATGGGATAAGCAATCCACGGTACAAAGAGAGAGTATACCAGGATACATGTACAAACCACATAGGTGTATTTCACCATTTCCATATGGCTAATTGATGGTTACAGGTATTTCTATATACTAAATAGGTATTGGTTGTTACATTTACTACCTATACGGAAATTTGGCATGTTCATTGTATCTAGTATGGCTTCTGCCACTAGAATGAGTTACTAGCTAAACACACATGGTCAACAGAATAGTGACCAATTAGCATTGTCAGTGTTAAGGTACCGTCACACATAACGATTTTGTTAACGATATCGTTGCTTTTTGTGACGTAGCAATGATATCGTTAACGAAATCGTTATGCGTGACAGCGACCAACGATCAGGCCCCTGCTGGGAGATCATTGGTCGCTGGGAATGATCAGGACCTTTTTTTTGGTCGCTGATCACCCGCTGTCATCGCTGGATCGGCAAGTGTGACGCCGATCCAGTGATGTGTTCACTGGTAACCAGGGCAAATATCGGTTTACTAAGTGCAGGGCCGCGCTTAGTAACCTGATGTTTACCTGGTTACCATTGTAAAAGTAAAAAAAAAAAAAACAGTACATACTCACATTCCGGTGTCTGTCACGTCCCCTGGCGTCAGCTTCCCTGCACTGACTGTCAGCACCGGCCGGCTGTAAAGCAGAGCACAGCGGTGATGTCACCGCTGTGCTCTGCTTTACAGCCGGCTGGCGCTAACACAGTGCAGGGAAGCTGACGTCGGGGGACGTGACAGACACCGGAATGTAAGTATGTACTGGTTTTTTTTTTAACTTTTACAATGGTAACCAGGGTAAACATCGGGTTACTAAGCGTGGCCCTGCGCTTAGTAACCTGATGTTTACCCTGGTTACCCAGGTACTTCGGCATCGTTGGTCGCTGGAGAGCTGTCTGTGTGACAGCTCTCCAGCGACCACACAGCGACCTAAACAGCGATGCTGCAGCGATCGGCATCGTTGTCTATATCGCTGCAGCGTCGCTATATGTGACGGTACCTTTAGTGTTTTTTCTGTTTTCCTTTCCCTCCCCATTTCTGTGTTGGTTAGGGTTCACTAATTGCACAAGGGTTCTCTTCCCTTTTTTTCCCCTATTTTTTGTCTTATGTTATTGTAGTTGAATTAATTTTTACATTTATACCCATTAAAGGTTAAGTTTTATATTCACCCAATTGCTACTATTATACCTTCCCACTCTGCACCTTCCCAGCCTTCCCACACATCGAATCCCTCTGTCCCATCCGCGAGCGCTGGAGCATCCTGGCCGGTTCCATTGCATGTATCTGCTGGCGTTTCCTGTACCCCACCCCTCTGCTGCTGCCACCTTTAGTACACCTGTAGCATTGGGGCGCCATCGGCAGAGGTGTCAGGTACATAATTATGCGCCCGAGTTCTTACACCTGAACGCATACTTCCAGAACTGTCTGAAAGTTTTGTCCGAGCAAATGGCTGCAGGTTTTAATTTAGTAAATTAAAGTATACTCGAGATGCATACACTTCTGTTATCGATGCGTTCACAGACACCGAGCAACACTTTTTTCCAGTCAGTACTTGAGCAAATGGAGATGCTATCTACTTCTCAGCAGATGCAAGTAATGGAATCCTGCCAGTCGACACTAGCGCTCATTGCCTCAAAAGCAGAGACTCTAGCCACCCATGCTGCAACTGCCCCCCTTCCTCCACTGTACATCACTACAGCCACTACCATCCTCCTGACCCGTACCACCAACCTGCCTGTGCCCCATCCCACCAACCTCACCATCACCCACATCGTGCCCGTGCCCCACCAGCCACAACACTTCCAGCGTTCCCATGCCCCTTCCCACCAGCCACACTACCAGCCTCCTGCCCGTGCCCCTTCCCACCAATATGATGATCCTGACCCATACCACTTAGCATCTACTTCATCCATGCCTCCTCTCCCTGCCCATTACCACCAACCCTCTTCTCCACCCATCACTGCTTCTGCCTCCCAATCCTCCCAAAACATCACCTACACCCCTCCATCCTACCAAATTCCTAACCCCAATCCCACTTTCCTGTCCACCCGCTCAATTGCCTTCTCCACTCCTTCACCACTACCTATTGATCCTTCCCCACCACCAACACATTTCTCTCTCCACACTCCCACTGTCAAAGTGTCCCTATCTGACAGCCCCTCCAGCACTATCTCCACCCCAACTTATTCCAATCTATAGTTTTGTGTGCTGCAAAATAAAGTTTATTTTTGTGTTTCAAAATAAGTTTGTTTTTGTTATTTAAAAAAAAAAATTATAAAACTGTGTTGCTTACAGCTATTTCGTATTTATTCTTTATAAGGAATAGATAATGCTTTGATTAAACAAGGTTTATTGGTCAGAGGTAAAATACTTTGGATACAACCCAAACAGGTGCACAACTTGGGTAAAAGGTAAAACCAAACAGGTACACAACTTGGGTAAAAGGTAAAACCAAACAGGTACACAACTTGGGTAAAATGTAAAACCAAACAGGTACACAACTTGGGTAAAAGGTAAAACCAAACAGGTACACAACTTGGGTAAAAGGTAAAACCAAACAGGTACACAACTTGGGTAAAAGGTAAAATACTTGTTACAAGGAAAAAGACAAATTGTTCAAACTCTCTCATCCTGCCAGTCTATTCTTCCTTCGGGTGAAATAAAATATTCTGCAAATTGATCCCAAATTCTGGAAACAGTGGCAGAACTTCTATACGTTTGGTTGCTATAATCAGCCAAGGTGGTTTGTTCAGAGTGGTCCTCAATGGAAATCTATTCCTTGGATAGCACATAATTGTTTATGTGCTATGTGCTATGTGCTGTGTTATGTTTATGTGTATGCTTTCACTACCTCATCCACAGTGTCTGTCTTCAAGTTAATAGATATCAGGAGAACTCTCCATTTGGCGGTTAAGATCCCAAAAGCACACTCCACCATTCTCCGTGCACGTGTGAGTCGGTAGTTGAAAATTCTTTTAGTATTGTTTAAACCACGGCTGGAGTAGGGTTTCAAAAGATGTTCTGAAAGCTGAAAGGCTTCATCCCCAACACAAACAAAAGGCATTGGTGGCTCAGAGGTTTGAGGCAGTGGTCTTGGGGGGAGAATTAAAAGGTTTGTCCATACAAATGCCACCCCATAGAAGACAGTTTGAAAACTTGTGAATCATTGAGCGGCCATATGCCCCAATATCCACTGCTACAAATTTGTAATACGCATCGGCGACGGCCATCAGCACAATGGAAAAGTACTTTTTATAGTTGAAATACTCGGATCCAGAACCAGCCGGTTTCACGATACAGATATGTTTCCCATCCACCGCGCCCAAGCAATTGGGAAACTGACACACTTCCTGGAATCTGTCTGCTACTTCCAACCATGTCTGCATTGTGGGATGTGGAATGAATTCATTGTGCAGAGTCCCACAGTGCACGGCAAGTGTGCCTCACTATTCCAGATATGGTCGAAATTCCCAGTCTGAACTGGAAATGTAGTGAAGACAGGGATTCTCCAGTAGCTAGGAATCTGTGAACAAAAGCAAGGCAGAAATCACTGCAAAATCAAAATATCAATCAATGAAAGTGCCCTACAAGAGTACATCCAAAAAGAATGCTTACCGAAGAGTGACCATCAGACGCTCAGCTGGTGTAATGGAGAATCTGCAATATGTATCACTCCTTCTTATTAGATGTTCAATCCGCTCCACCAATACATCAAAGTTCTCCGCTTTCATCCGCACATAGCTGAAAAACTTCTCTGGGTCTCCTCATAGCTCCATGTATAAAGTAGAAAAGACTCCCCACGTCATTCTCTGTGCCGTGATGGGTTGGATCCACAAACGGCGTCAGCACAGACGCATGATGCGCTGTCTCACTCGCTCCTTCTCAAGAACAATTGTTTTCAATCGATTCGCCTCCACGATGAAATCCACGTTGCTCTGCAGAATCTTCGCAATAATGCCGTCCATCTTGCTCTGTATCTTGCTCCTCTCAAACCTGTCACTGATGGCCTGTAGGAACACTGTATATATAGTTTTCAGGGGGCCAATCACATTTTTAGCCTGTCAGGGGGTGTTTTTAAAAACCGGATCCGTAAAAAAACGGACGAAATGGATGGCAACCGGATGAGACGGATCCGGTTCTCTGCCGGATCCGATATCTGGATCCGGCAGAAAACCGGATCCGTCTCATCCGGTTTTCACAAAATAAGTCGGATCCGGTGCTGCGGCGCGACACCGGAACCGGCATGCGGTGAAAAATCTGATGTGTGAAAGTAGCCTAAGAAGTCGCAGACAATTGCCTAGCTTACCAATAAGAAGCAGGCCTACAAGTAGTACACACACTAGTGGGTCCACACCGGTAACAGCAGACATGTTAGACAAGGAACTGTGTAGGTCTACTTGTAGTACCAGGGGTCAAATCCCAGCCCGGTACAGGGACTAAAACAATGCCAATAATTGCTGTTACCTGTTTGAAATGTTTTGCATATACTTGTTGCAGGTTTTAAAATGGACAATAGGGTAATGGACAGTGAATTACCCAAAAACTGTCTTTGTACATAGTTGGCACCCTCAAGGTGCACCCTGGTTCTACCCACTTTGCTGGCGTGGGTAGGGCCTTGTTTGTGCACAGACCTAAAGCAAAACTGTCTGGCGTGGTGAACCCTGGGTTTGGATACGCCTTGTAGCCTGCAGAAGGCCTACGTTAGGGGTTTATGATTAGTCCCTCACATCAGTACTTTTATTTATAAACAAGGACACCCTGGTATAAGACCAAATGTACATTTATGAACTTGTTTTGCAATGTTCTAAGCAAAAAGTGCCTCCCATAAGGGTAGAAAAAGTTTATAATTGTTCAAATGTGTTTTTTAAAAAATGTTTGCATTGTTTGACCTGTTGTTTATGCTCTCTTTCCCAGTCCGGGAGTACTAGATTTAACGGGGGGGAATGTGGCACCCCAGGAGTTCGGGTACCACAGTAGTGCTGCCTTCCTCTTGGGGAGGGTAGTGCTATGCCTGGAAACAAGAGAGATCCCTTTGGCAGGTAAATCTCACACACAACACATTCTGACTCCAGGCCAGCAGGGGGAGCTCAAAACCTGGTTTTAGGGGAATATCCCTATATCCATCCTGGACTGGAGGAGGAGTCAGTTCAGTCTGGAGTAGACAGCAACGAGTGAGGAGCAGAGGAGAGATTGAGGGCTCAAGGAGGCTGGAAGTGGGCCTCCTGTGAGCCAGAGTGCAGAGACCGGGCACCGGGAGCCCGAGGTTATGGATAACTGTAAGGTCCATGACAGACCTGCAGGGCATAGGACTAAACGTAAACTGCCCGTACAACACCTGTAGTACAGCAGCATTCTGGAGCCTGGAGTCACCATGCAGAGACCCCAGAAGGAATGGCTCAAGCTGCCTTCCATACAGGTACTGTCCCAGGACAAGAGAGAACTAGGACCTTGTTAGGACACTTCAGGAAGCAAGGAACTAATAGTGAGCGCAAAGTGGAAGGCTCCTAACCTGACCTGCCAAGGGAATTTCCACTTGTTTTCAAGCTGCCTGGACTGCTTTTGTACCTGTGGCCACACACCTTGGGAGCCCTGGGGACCCCACTTCACCTGTGGGAAGCGTTACCATCTTGCTGCAACATCACCCCAGAGGACCCTTTTAAGCAGCGTCAGTCCCTATTGACTGAGAACCACAGGTGGCGTCACAAACAATAGACTTTATCCACAATTCCCGTTAGAACACCTTTCCCCTTTTATTGGGCGCCCAGAGCCATGGACCGGGTCGCAGCCACCGTGACATCCCCTTTAAGACCGGACCCGGTGCCGAGTACCCCACTGCCATGGCAGGCAACTCACCGTATAAATAAATGATAATAATGTGAGGGGTGCCTGTGGGTGGGACTAGTGATGCACTTCCAGTGCGATCATGTTAAATGCTGCTGTCAGAGATTGACAGCGGCATTTAATAGGCTAACAACCGTGAGTGGATTGCGATACTGAAATCTGATGACATTTGCTGGAAAAGATGTGGGCTCAGTGCCGGAGCTCACATCAATAGGAAAGACCTGACATGTGTCGTACATGTACGGCACATGTCGTGAAGGGGTTGCAGAGCCAGCTCCATTTTAGTGACTGGCCTGCACTGCAACTGGACTTGTTACAATAAAACATGCAGAATTTGCCACACTATTACTATACTATGTGAATGCACCATAAAAATTGTGCCAGTATCCCCTTCACTACTTCAGCCGTCTTGGTGATTCTTGTACAGTAAAAAAACAGTACTGGTGAGATCCGTGGTCTGTGTCTGTGTGTATGTATGTGATATCCGTGTGCTGTCCGTGTTTGCTGTCCATGTGTCAGTGTGTCTGAGTGACACATACCGATGACTGGGAAAAGCAGTTCACTTCATTTTGATCCCTGGGCTGGCTGCTGAAGGCAGGTCTTATTATCATTTTCACCTGGTCGCAATGAGATCAGTGCGACCTGGAGACAATAATGGGAGCTGTCATCAGTGTGACACATACCAGCATCTGGGAAGAAGTGGTACAGTTCGCACTGCTCCCAGGCGGCGGCAGGCTGCTGAAGACAGCTCTCATCATTGTCTCTTGATCATGCTAAGATCAGCGAGACCAGGAGACAATGATGGGAGTTTTATTCAGTAGAAGCTGTATCCCTCCTGTGTAAAATAAATAATTATATTAAAAAAATTGTGTGGGCTCCAGCACAATTTTCATAACTAGCAGAGGGAAAGCCCACGGCTGGGGTCTGATGCTAATAATCTGGGATAAGGGACAATACCCATAAGGTTCCCAGGCTATTAATAACAGCTCACAGCTGCTTGCTTAGAATTTCCTGGTGAATTTACATCAGCCTAGTATTGTTAGGTGACATCAAGCCCAGGGGTTAGTAATGGAAAGGCGTCTATAAGACTTTTCCCCCATTAGTATCCCCATAGTCATATTGCAAATAAAAAACACCCAGAATTAAGTCCTTTACTAGAAACAAAAATCCACACCCTGTTTTACAGATTTATTTAAAAACTAGATGGTGGCCCGATTATAACGCATCGGGTATTCTAGAATATGCATGTCCACGTAGTATATTGCCCAACCACGTGGTATATTGCCCAGCTACATAGTATATTGCCCAGTCACGTAGTATATAGTATATTGCCCTGTCACGTAGTATATTGCCCAGTGACGTAGTATATTGCCCAGCTACGTAGTATATTGCCCAGCCACATAGTATATTGCCCAGCCACGTAGTATATTGCCCAGTCACGTAGTATATTGCCCAGTCACGTAGTATATTGCCCAGTCACGTAGTATATTGCCAGGTGACGTAGTATATTACCCAGCCACATAGTATATTGCATAGTGACGTAGTATACAGCACAGAGCCACGTAGTATATTGCCCAGTCACGTAGTATATTGGCCAGTCACGTAGTATATTGCCCAGCTACGTAGTATATTGCCCAGCGACATATGTAACAGGATAAAAAATAAAAAATAAACATATACTCACCTTCCGAGGGCCCTTTGCAGTCCTGTCGCCTGTGTGCGGTGCACGCGGCAGCTTCCGGTCCCAGGGTTGGTATGAGCGCAGGACCTGTGATGACGTCGTGGTCACATGACCATGACATCATGGCAGGTCCTTCTCGCATAGCATCCTTAGCACCGGAACCTGCCGCTTGCACTGCCGAGGACAGGACGCGACGTCGGAGGGTAAGAATAACCTTTTTTTTAATTATTATTCTTATTTGTAACATTAGATCTTTTTACTATTGATGCTGCATGCGCAGCATCAATAGTAAAAAGTTGGTCACACAGGGTTAATAGCTGCGTAACCGGAGTGCGTTACACCGCGCTCAAGTAGCACTGGCATTAACCCTGTGTGAGGGCTGACTGGATGACTGGAGGGGAGTATAGAGCGGACACTGACTGCGGGGAAGAAAGAGCGGCCATATTGCCGCCAGACTGTGGCCGTCGCTGATTGGTCGTGGCAATGGTCATGGGCGTCTTTTTTTCCAATGGGAAGAGGGTCATTTGACACATCAAACTTATTGAGAATTTCACAAGAAAAACAATGGTGTGCTTGGGTTTAATGTAACTTTATTCTTTCATGAGTTATTTACAAGTTTCTCTTTGTTTACAGCCATTGTCATGTCGCAGAGGTTAACACGTGAGGAGCGAATAGAAATTGTGTTCATGTCTGGTGAACACATTACCTGGGTCATTGCAGCAGATTTCAATGCAAGACACCCTATGCAAGAAAACTGTCACCATTCCCATGTTATTTAGGTGTACCCATCTAAATGGCCCACCCAAAAAAGTTTTCCTCATCACTGAACATAATGTTCCGTGTAAACTGAGGGTCCTGTCCCAATTTTTGTTTTGCCCATTCTTCAAATTCAGTGCTCCGATCTGGCTCATCCTCGTAGAGATGCTGCAGCAGCAGCTGGATTTTGTAAGGGTGCCATTTGTAAGTAGCTAATATCTGCCCAAGGGATGTTCGACTGATGCCAGATCGGCATGCTGTCTTTGCACATGTATCCTTTTGCCTAGATGTCATATAGGTGTGAATAGCACGGGTAATAATATCTAAATTCTATTTGATAAAAATCATACAATGTTCTTTTCTGGATTTTTTTAAAGATTCTGTCTCTCACAGTTGAAGTGTACCTATGATAAAAAAAAATACAGACCTCTCTGTCACGATATGGTATGAAATATCATAAGTAGTTCTCTTGCTAGCCTGCGTGGGCTAAGCCCCCCTTCTTGGAGTAACAGTTTGTAGCTGCCAATTCCTGGCTTTCCTTCTCAGAGAGTGTGGGGGAGTTTTATTGCCGAATGGAATTTACGACTGGCATTTCCTGTGTAAGCTCTTGTTCAGCTCTACGTGAAGTAGAAACTTCAAGGATCCATGAAAGATTCTTTGTTTAGTTTTTGTTAGATATTAGGCAAACGATTTAAGCTAGAAATACGAAAATATATATTCTTAGTCTCACTCGGTGTATCTACACATCCCATGAAACTCGGACTTCTAACTCCATCTGGTAAAGAAGTAGGGATTTCTCTGTAAATATGTATCCCAGTTAGGACATATTTGATCTCATTAGAATGCTCACGTTAATCCGAGATGAATGATAGGTTGAGTCTGACTCTGTCATGTTTTGTAGCAAAGTTATAGCAAGTAGATAAATTTAAGATTGAAGTACTCAGAATGTGGAGAGAGGAGGGTCTGGATAAGCCAGCCTTTCTGTGATGTCACAGCCTTGAAAGTATAACTGGCTGCCCACATCCCCAGCTGAGGGTCTGCTAGATTTCTTCCTGACTTCTTGTCTTCTCCTGAAGCCAGCAGCATCCCATGGACTGGGATATATGGAAACTGCCCTAGCCTGATTGCCTGCAATGCTTTTAACATGTGAGTGTTATCTTTTCTCTTTTATTCCCTTTATGTTATAATTACCCATGTACATATTTGCAATTGTCTCATTTGTAACTTCTTTATAAAATATTTTTGATAAAGCACTGCCTGATTAATTTCAATGGGATATACTATTATATATTAGTCCGTTCTCCTGTTCTAAACTTACCCTGTCTTCTGAAGGGAAATACGCTACTGGTACTGTTGTGTTGGGTTAGCTTCGGACCCGTTTAATCGAAGCTGGTGGCAGCGATATGTGTGCCGACTGTTGAGGGATGCTGTAGTGACTGCGGCGTTAATAATTATTGTTCCTGCCTGAGTGGGAGTAGTTATCGCGTCGCTGCAGCGTGCCCAATAGCCAGTACATAGCAGGCAGTCTGTCTGGCGACTAATTACCCAGGGTGCAGTACCTAATCTGACCTGAGAGTAAGTGGGGCGCCAGAGAGCTGCAAGTGTTAAGTGGAACTGTAAGCGGGATATACATAAATCCCTGCAGTTCGTGGTATATAGAAAAGCAGTGGGATACCTAGAATAAGCCCCTGCTGTAAACTAAGAGGTCAATAGCCTTGTGGGTGTTTTTTTCATCACATCGTGGAGTGGAGGGATAACTAAGATAAGCCCCCCTGCACATGTGATAGCCGTCTGTTGGCCTAAAGTCACCTCAATCCGTGACGTAGGGGTGACGGTCAGGGTGGGAATCCTGACCAATTGGTGACAGCGGTCAGGGGAATCGTGACACTCTCCATTTTTTGTAAGTAGGAAAACTTGCAAAATTGCCAAAGTATCAAATACTTATTTTTCCCTCTTTATATACATCTGAAGTAGTCACAAATCTACCTCCCAACATTCTCATTTATTACATCATTTTATTGGCCACACAGACCAAGGAGTTTAGAACTCCCTTGTCACTGTCTCTGACTGCACTGATCCCACTTTGCTTACCGCTGTACAGTCAATCTTCCTATGTATCTCTCACTGTCTCTGACTGTATATGTACTATATAGTGGTGTGAAAAATTGTTTGCCCCCTTCCCAATTTCCTTTTCATTTGTCACACTTAAATGTTTCAGTACATCAAACAAGTTTAAATATTAGACAAAGATAACACAAGTAAGCTTATTATTAAGGGGAAAAGTGTCACGGTTCCACTCCTCAGGGTGTCTGGGATGCAGTTACAGACAGCTCGGCCGTCCAATCTGGTATAGGGGTGTGCTGAAGCTGTCAGTACTGTCATTGGCAGCTTAGCAATCCAATCTGGTACAGGGGCGTGCTGAGCTGTCAGTGTGTTAATTGACAACTCGACTATCCAATCTGAGACTAAGGAGTCGGCTGTCTCATGTGTTCATTATTCCACTTAGTGGCCATGCTTCTTAACTGAGCTGAGTTTCCCAGAACACTGCCAGATGTACATTGATCATGTGAGGTTTGTGCTGTGCTCTCTGTGCCTTGAGTTCTATATGTTTGATCTGTTGCCTGACCTTGGACTTTGTTCTGACTACCCGCCTATTTAACCCCTTCAGCTCTGATCCGTTATGCCAGTACGCTGACTTCGGAGCGTTACCTGACTACGCTTTTGTTTCTTCCTTCTGTTTATGATGTACTCTTCTGGCTTCTGACCTTGGACTTTTTGACCACTCTTACTCACAGCTTGGCTGTGAGAAGTGACTAGCATCACAAAAAGAAATCCAAACGTCCAGGGCACTGTGTGAGAAAGTAATTGTCCACCCTACTTAAAACAAATTAACTGTCGTTTAACACATCTTTGGGAAGCTGAGTTCAAATTCCCTAGTCACACCAAGACCTAATTACTGCAACACCTGTTCTCAATCAAGAAATCACTTAAATAGGACCTGCCTGACAAATTGAAGTACACCAAAAGACCTCAAAAGCTAGACATCATGATTAGTGTTGAGCGATACCTTCCGATATTTGAAAGTATCTGTATCGGATGGTATCGGCCGATACCGGCAAAATATCGGATCTCGCCGATACCGATACCAGATACCAATACAAGTCAATGGGACACAAATATCGGAAGGTATTCCTCGATGGTTCCAAGGGTCTGGAGGAGAGGAAACTCTCCTTCAGGCCCTGGGATCCATATTAATGTAAAAAATAAAGAATAAAAATAAAAAATATGGCTATACTCACCCCTCCGAAGAACCCTGGCTGTCACCGCTGCAAGTGTCCGCCTCCATCCTTAAGAATGCTGTGAGTGAAGGACCTTCGATGACGTCGCGGTCAGGTGAGCGGTCACCTGACCGCGATGTCATCAAAGGTCCTTCACTCACTACATTCTCAGGAACGGAGGCAGACGCTCGCAGCGGTGACAGCCAGGGTTCTTCGGAGGGGTGAGTATAGCCATATTTTTTATTTTTATTCTTTATTGTTTACATGAATATGGATCCCAGGGCCTGAAGGAGAGTTTCCTCTCCTCCAGACCCTTGGAACCATAGCACCGCACACTCCGATACCGATATCCGATAACACAAAAATATCGGATCTCAGTATCGGAATTCCGATACAGCAAGTATCGGCCGATACCCGATACTTGCAGTATCAGAATGCTGAACACTAATCATGATGTGATCCAAAGAAATTCTGGAAAAAATGAGAAAATAATTGAGATCTATCAGTCTGGAAAAGGTTATAAAGCCATTTCTAAAGCTTTTGGACTCCAGTGAACCACAATGAGAGCCATTATCTACAAATGGCAAAAACATGGAACAGTGGTAAACCTTCCCAGAAGTGGGCAGCCAACTAAAAATATCCTAAGAGCACAGTGATGACTCCTCCAAGAGGTCACAGAAGACCCCACAACAACATTGAAAGAAAGGCAGGACTCACTTGCCTTTGTTACGTTCAGTGTTCATAACTCCACCATAAGAAAGACACTGGGCAAAAATAGCATGCATGGCAGAGTTCTTAGACAAAAACGACTGCTGAGCAATAAAAAGAAAGGCATGTCTCTGTTTTGTAAGAAAACATTTTGATGATTTCCAAGACTTTTGGGAGAATACTCTGTAGACTGTTGAGATGAAAGTTGAACTTTTTGGAAGTGTATAGTATGTCCCATTACATCTGGCATAGAAGTAACACAACATTTCAGAAAAGGAACATTATACCAATAGTAAAATATGGTGTTGGTTGTGTGATAGCCTGGGGGCTGTTTTGCTGCTTCAGAACCAGAAAGACTTGCTGAGGTCAATGGAATCATGTATTTTGTTGTCTACCAAAAAAAATGGCATCCAGGCAACCCCCACATGTACTTATGCTGGCTAACAGATGTAAATCATTCAGCTGCGGCAATAAAAACTAAAACTCCGAGCACTAAAAAATACTCGGAGGACACCCGAGAATGCTTGGGAAATCTCGAGTAACGAGCTCATCACTAGTGCTAACTCAATTTTATATAGCAGTAATACAGTTTACATTTCATATTTCCACTGTATGTATATATCTTGCAGCACACACACAATATGCCACTGCAATATTTGGTATTGTGACTGTAATGGCATTATGGTACACAATGTATACACTGACATATTGTTAATGTAAACTAAATGTGATATAAACTTGAGCTAAGAAGAGAAGGGGGAGGGGCAGGTATGAGAGTTCATTGTCATGTAACATCACAGTCAAAAGATCTGCTGCCTATGTAAATATGACTTGCAATTTCATGCTAAACATAGTAATAGATGAGGCTGTTTTCTTTGTTTTGTATCCTACATTATAATATTAGTAGCACACTATTTCATAATCCATGTTTCTATAGTAATATTACAAAAAAACACGCCAATTATCTTGAAAACTAAATGTAATTGGCCTTGTGTACTGTGTATACACTGCTTGACATCAATTGCAGTTTTGCAGCAATACAAATGAATTAGAGACCTTTTTAAAATGATATTGTACTTACCTTAATTTGACATCTTTAAATAGGAGCAGAATGTAAATTTCTTTGCAATGAATGGTCCCTTTGTTCCATTTGTAGAGCAGCAGAAACACTGTGTAATTGAGATATTGGCACAGTAACTGGTCTATCCCTCTGGTTTGCCAAGATACCTGGACTTTCTTTTCGGCCTTGCCTTTGAGGTCTTGCACTACGGGTTCTTCTAAGACTGCTGGAAAGTCGACCAGAAAGAGCCCTGACAAGCCCCAGTACTCCAGTATTCTTCTTGAGCCCAACATCATCAGCCAATTCCTCTGGGGGAACTTCAATGTTTCCAGTGTACCAAAACACCCACCAGATGAGACTCAGAAATATCACGATAGATCCGGCATAAATTAGGAAATCATAGAAAAAGACATTGACAAATACACCAATGAGGAGTACAGCCAAACCAAAGACATCGAAGGCCACTGCCAGCCAAAAACAACAAGTGCAACGACCAAGCCCTGCTCGACTAAGGGCCATGGTGGAAGGAAAATGGCAGAAATATCTTGATCCCGGATATTACAGAAGTTTGATCAAAGTTCACGTTTGAAACACACCTTCCAACTAAATGTCCAGGTGCATTGTACCTGCTCACTGTCGAATAGCCTAATGATTTCATTTTGATGTGAGGTAGGCAGTAGTAAATGATTAACAGGGGGGCGGTAACTGAGCTGTTCCCATTTGATAAGACTGTAGTTCTTTTGTGAACTCAAACTGATTTCACAAGCTGCTATATGTGTGGTGCTTAGGAGCTGAGAAGAGGTTGGAGCCACAAGGGGTTTGGTTTAGTAGATATTATCCTCTATGCCACCTGTTATATATTCTCCTGGGATTGTCAGTCTCTTCATGTTCTGAGTCTTGTATGACTGGTTTATTTTCTTATGTTGCCTGGAAGATAAAGTAGTGCTCTGTAAAATACCTGTGAATAATATCTTCCAGCACTCTTCTTCCTGTCTTCTAGAGTCTTCTGTGATGAAATATTGATCAGTCCCTTGTACTTCCCATTCCTAAGAACAAAACAACCTTGTGATTTTTCAACGCCTAGCTCTATACCTGTTCCACATCGACAGGTAAAGTACTGTTCCTATAAACAAACAACACAGGATTAGACAGGTTACCTGGGAACTATGGACACGGCACTAAAACACCTCAGAGGTTGAAACTGTAGAGATCTTATAGCTGGAGAACTTGTCAAGGAATAGGAAGTTTATGGATGTGTTAATAACAATAGAACTCAAATTACACATTGTATGAAAATGAGGTCCTCACTGCAAAGGAAAGTTTACATTTATAACAGACATCACTAAGTAAATTGTGTGAACGACAAATTTTCAAGAGTAGTCATTTTTGTAATATTTGATTCAACAGTATATTTCTCTTCTTTACTTTTAATGTTTTAATTGAGTTATTGTGAAAATGTCAACAAACATAATGGTATAAGTATTGACAAGTTAAAACAAGTTGAAAAAAAACAGAAACAATTTCAGCTTATTGTAAAAATATTAGTACAACTTTATTTGATAATTAAAAATCCTTTCCATAGATACAATTTAGAGATAAAGGAAGCACAAAGGTAACACATTTTGAATGCAACCCTGTCTTCTTTTTCAAAGCCTGATAGGAAAATATTCTCATCAGTCCTAAATACTACCATGGATGAATCCATGATATGTCAATCAAATGTGAGAAGAAAAGCAATCATCAGGAAAAAGTATGAATGACAAGAATAATAAGAAATTTTACATATATATATATATATATATATATATATATATATATATATATATATATATATATATACTTCACAAAAACAGGCAGCACTCCATATTCTTTGAGATAATGTGCAGGAATATATTTAACCCACATCTCCGTGCGACATTTCGGCTCTAAATGAGCCTTTCTCAAGCAGTGAGTATTGCTTCATACAACATATATATAGAGACTCATCCCCATCATCCCCCAATCACAGCCAATTAGTTAACTTCTTATATATTATAAATTATTACAGTTTGTAAAAAAGTGCTTCAGTGCTATAAGTGTACAAATATCATAAAATAAATCATTTCTTTCAGATAATAACTGTCATTCATTTGCGTTTACCTCTGGAGGGACATAGCGTTTATGGAGGATCCAGCATGTTACCGGCGTTCTGAGCTACCTACTGCACATGTCTCAGCGTTTCTGCTTGCATCATAGTCACATGTCGGGTTGAGGGCCAATCAAAAATCAGAATACCGCATCTAGAATCCGGCGCATGTACAATAGCGCTTGTAATCGCCATTTTGATTGTGGCATCCTATCAGGGCATTTTTAACGCCATGTTGGTTGTGGAATCTGGAATCAGGCGCATGGGCAGTAGCGCCTGTAATCGCCATTATAGTAGTGGCATCCTATCAGGGCATTTTCTAAAAACGCCATTCTGGTTGTGGCATGTCTTTTAAGGTGCTAACAAAGGCGATCCATACTTCTGCCTCTTGTTACACACAGCGCCTGTAACACAGTTTCATTAATGAACAACATGGTATGACTTAACTTACACCACATTAAAGTTAACTAGGCAGAATGCCCTTCCTCGTGATATGGACATATAATGCTGTGCCTAATCCCGCCTTAACAAACCAGATATGGCCTTTATTCAGACCCTCATCTTGCAGTCAAACAGTGTCTAGAGGGTGCGCCCAACCTTTCCAGGCAAGGTGCCTCCGCTCATGACCCTTGCATAGCAGTAGCTCATTTGTCCCGGCTAATGTGAACAAATACATGGCTTCTATTAGAAAAGTCAACCAATGTGTAGATTACAAATAGCCCTTTCTAGCCACCATACGGAAAGTTCCTGGCAAATAAATAGTAATTTGTCCACCAAACCACTCCCGAAAATCATGAGGAATACTAAAAAAAATTTTGTTTTTAACCCCTTTACCTCCAAGGGTGGTTTGCACGTTAATGACCGGGCCAATTTTTACAATTCTGACCACTGTCCCTTTATGAGGTTATAACTCTGGAACGCTTCAACGGATCCCAGTGTTTCTGACATTGTTTTCTCGTGACATATTGTACTTCATGATAGTGGTAAAAATTCTTTGATAGTACCTGCGTTTATTTGTGAAAAAAATGGAAATTTGGCGAAAATTATGAAAATTTCGCAATTTTAAAACATTGAATTTTTATGCAATTAAATCACAGAGATATGTCACACAAAATACTTAATAAGTAACATTTCTTACATGTCTACTTTACATCAGCACAATTTTGGAACCAAAATTTTTTTTTGTTAGGGAGTTATAAGGGTTAAAAGTTGACCAGCAATTTCTCATATTTACAACACCATTTTTTTTTAGGAACCACATCTCATTTGAAGTCATTTTGAGGGGTCTATATGATAGAAAATACACAAGTGTGACACCATTCTAAAAACTGCACCCCTCATGGTGCTCAAAACCATATTCAAGAAGTTTATTAACCCTTCTGGTGCTTCACAGGAATTTTTGGAATGTTTAAATAAAAATGAACATTTAACTTTTTTTCACAAAAAATTTACTTCAGCTCCAATTTGTTTTATTTTACCAAGGGTAACAGGAGAAAATGGACCCCAAAAGTTGTTGTACAATTTGTCCTGAGTACACCAATACCCCATATGTGGGGGTAAACCACTGTTTGGGCGCATGACAGAGCTCGGAAGCGAAGGAACACCATTTGACTTTTCAATGCAAAATTGACTGGAATCGAGATGGGACACCATGTTGCGTTTGGAGAGCCCGTGATGTGCCTAAACATTGAAACCCCCCACAAGTGACACCATTTTGGAAAGTAGACCCCCTAAGGAACTTATCTAGAGGTGTGGTGAGCACTTTGACCCACCAAGTGCTTCACAGAAGTTTATAATGCAGAACCGTAAAAATAAAAAATCATATTTTTTCACAAAAATTATTTTTCGCCCCCAATTTTTTATTTTCCCAAGGGTAAGAGAAGAAATTGGACCCCAAAAGTTGTTGTACAATTTGTCCTGAGTACGCTGATACCCCATATGTGGGGGTAAACCACTGTTTGGGCGCATGGGAGAGCTCGGAAGGGAAGGAGCGCCGTTTGACTTTTCAATGCAAAATTGACAGGAATTGAGATGGGATGCCATGTTGCGTTTAGAGAGCCACTGATGTGCCTAAACATTGAAATCCCCCACAAGTGACACTATTTTGGAAAGTAGACCCCCTAAGGAACTTATCTAGATGTGTTTTGAGCGCTTTGACCCACCAAGGGCTTCACAGAAGTTTATAATGCAGAGCCGTAAAAATAAAACAAAAATTTTTTCCCACAAAAATTATTTTAATAGCCCCCAGTTTTGTATTTTCCGGAGGGTAACAGGAGAAATTGGACCCCAAAATTTGTTGCCCAATTTGTCCTGAGTGCGATTATACACAATATGTGGGTGGAACCACTGTTTGGGCTGTTGTGAATTCTGTTGTCGGGCTCCCTCCTGTGGTCATGAATCGTACTTCGGCTGGTTCTGTCCATGGACTTCCTCTGGTGGGTGTTTCCGAGTTTCCTTTCACAGGTAACGAGGTTAATTCGTTAGCTGCTGCTCTAATTAACTCCACTTAGATCTTTGCTCCAGGCCACCTGTCAATGTTCCAGTATTGGTCTAGTTCACTCCTGGATCGTTCTTGTGACCTGTCTTCCCATCTGAAGCTAAGTTCCAGCTTGTATTTCTTTGGTTTGCTATTTTTCTGTCCAGCTTGCTATTTAATTTGTTGTCTTGCTTGCTGGAAGCTCTGGGACGCAGAGGGAGCGCCTCCGCACCGTGAGTCGGTGCGGAGGGTCTTTTTGCGCCCTCTGCATGGTCTTTTTGTAGGTTTTTGTGCTGACCGCAAAGTAACCTTTCCTATCCTCGGTCTGTTCAGTAAGTCGGGCCTCACTTTGCTTAATCTATTTCATCTCTGTGTTTGTATTTTCATCTTTACTCACAGTCATTATATGTGGGGGGCTGCCTTTTCCTTTGGGGAATTTCTCTGAGGCAAGGTAGGCTTTATTTTTCTGTCTTCAGGGCTAGCTAGTTTCTTAGGCTGTGCCGAGTTGCATAGAGAGCGTTAGGCGCAATCCATGGCTATTTCTAGTGTGGTTGATAGGTTTAGGGATTGCGGTCAGCAGAGTTCCCACGTCCCAGAGCTCGTCCTTTATTATCAGTGACTATCAGGTCATTCCTTGTGCTCTTGACCACCAGGTCCATTGTTGTCCTAAGAGAACCAAGAAACAATGGACACAAGAGCTCAAAAAATAACAGCTTTATTAAGACAAATTCAAAACATTACAATAAATACATAAAAAACAAATGCGTAAAATGCAAAAGATGAGGGAAGAGGCGAGCCTAGTGCCACGCACAAATACACTAATCCATTAACGAGCAAATCAAATGGTAGCTATAAGGTAGAGAGGCCATATATAAGAGCATGTAAAGATGTAATCAAAACAATGAGATAAGTATTAGCCCAATATTCAATATAGTTGTAGTGTATACTCATACCAGAAAGTGGGCAGCTACACAGGAGATAAAGCTCCAAAGTACCAAGCAAACAGCAGGAAGGTTAAGTAGGTATGTAGCCAAATGAACGGGTGTCACGTTAAAGCATAATATATAGAGATTGACCCCTTATGGCTTATTGCAACTATCTGTGCAGAAATATAAGCGTTATAAATTGGTTCCCTCTAGTGGCTCAGTAAGCCATATATTGCACATAATCCCGGGAAGTCCCATGCAAAAAAAGGGGGAGACTGAACAGATGCGAAAGTAGTACGTTACCAACCTGCTGCTGCCGTGCGTGGAAAAGGAGGCCCCGACGCGCGTTTCGCAGGAGTTGCTTCCTCGGGGGGCACTAGTGAGGAGTGGAGTGAGGGTCCTTAAATACATAGCTGCTAAAACCTCCAGGCGGCAATGGCGGCGCTTACCCAGGCTCGGCCGTGGCTGAGGCGGCGTCCAACGTCACACAGCCGCGCCCCGCACTGACGCGTCAGTAGGAGGGGCCAGATGTGCGACGCAGAGAGGACGCGTCAATGAATATAAAATGAACAGCGCTCCATCCAGGTGTAGAAATCTTGAAAAAATAAGCTTTACTCAGCCATGTCACAGCAACGTTTCGACCAACACCTGGTCTTTATCAAGCATACAATACAACACTGGGGGCCATCTTAAGTAGTGTGGATGCCACACAGTGCACCAATCACCACCAGACGCCACCCCCACATAACAATAAACAGATATCACATAAAAAAACGAACATCAGACTTCCTGCATACATTAATATCAAAATCCCATAACCTAATAACAGATAAAAGCCAACCCATCACCATATAAACGCATAGATCTTCTTGTCTTCTTCTTGGATCGGCGAGCCGCTGTTTCCTGTATCTCCGTCGTCAAGGGAACGCTCAGCCAATCGGCTGCCTCTGAATATCACAGTGACCAACCCCAGTATATTGCGCCAGGAAAAGAAACATCCTATCGCACCATCCGATGCATATAATCCCATCATAACTACCCAATCCAGGGTGTTCTATAACGTATATGCTCCCGACCCCCGTATATTCCTTTCGGGTCATCAGGGACCACCCACAAAAGACATGGGGCAGCGCAGGCGCCTAGAGCACAAGGCGAGCCCACACCACATGACCGCCGCCAAGGTCTGTTACCATGGCGTCGGGCGCACGAGCACACCCACGGCCACCCAAAGTATAGGCGCCGTAGAGTCGCGCAGACTCACCACGCACAGGACGAGCCTCTGCCACAAGTCCGAAGCGCCGGACGACCCCCGTGCTCCAGCGCGCAGGCGCAACCTCCCAGACTATGAAGCACCCCAATGAACGGTGAACCGGCAGCTGACGCGGTGACGCACAAGCGCATCACAGCCAGGACCAGACCCAAGAACAGGGGCTCATCCTAAGGCATGGATGCACGAGTGCAGACACCGCAAGCTTCGCCCGCCCACCCATCAAGGGCGCACATATAGTCAAAAGAGATCTCCATCCCTATCAACAATTAATCATTAGGGCATATATAAAGAAAAAGAACCCATGACCCCTAGGAAACACGGTAAATAGCATACACAAAGAAAAAGAGAAAGGTGAAAAAGCAAAACACATAACATATTTGCAGTACAATGAGACAGTCGGACGGCATAGAAGGAGAAAAACGTGTCAATAAACATCCATTCATTAGTTGATAACATAGGATAAAAATCCTCCTGTCCATCCGAATAATCCCATCCAGCCACCGACTGTCCCATACGCAGAGAGGACGCGTATCCACGGCAACCAGGCCACGGCTACCCGGGGAAGCGCACGCCGCTCAGAGGACAGCAAAGCGACTGACATAGAATAGGCACCAAGGAGTCTACAGAGAGTCTGTGCACATACCTGGCTTGTACGGTGAAAGTGATAAAACAGGAGGGAAGGTGAGATCTAACAGAGGTGCTCGCACAGAAGCCGGACACAGCTGTGATAAAAGATAATGATATAATGAGAGAAAGTAAAGAAATAAAAAGTATGCTAATAATTTACATGGACATAAGTGTCAATAATGAAAAATGCTGGTCAAAATAGCGCCAAATAGTGCAATTAGCTAAAATAGATTGTAACGAGTGCACATGGACAAGGAAAAGGCAAATGAAAAATGATGATATTGATGATGAGGTGAAAAAGTCCATATAAATTACATACACGAAAAAATGGACTTAAAAATGGATGTGAAATCCAAGCAATACTAAAGACTGCTGAAGGGAACTCCTATATATTTTTTTGTGTGCTGGAGAATCTAACAGCACCCAATAATGGTGACATAATAGTGAATGTGGATACATATGGAAAAATAGAAAATATTTAAAAACACAGTGCAATTCTAGTAACTAACAGACACTCAACATATGGGTACCTATATATTAGACTAGAGATAAAAACCACCATGGTGGTTGGTAACAAATAAACCTGAAATGGAAACATAAGCAGGGGAATGTGAGAATCACCAACAATTATATATAAGTGTGGACTCTTGGCTTCTTGATAGCTGAATCTGTCAACGCTTCCTGGATCATAAAGGGAGAATAATGAGAGGACGTAAATAGTCTGTTAAATAAATAGAAAAAAGAGATATGTGAGTAACATTAAAACAAAACAACTGTTAAAAAACCACTAACACTAGATAAAAAGTTTTTTATAGACTAAGTAAAGATCAATATAGAACTATAAAAAAACAGAGAAACTACAAGAATGGGACAAAACTCAAAACTTCGTTAAGCCCTTTAGGACGAATGCAATCTATGCGGACAATCCATTGGGCTTCCAATTGGGCGAGGCGTTTCTTCATATCACCACCTCGTCCATCCATTAGGACACGATCTATACCACGTACTCTCAAGAGGTGACTGTTACACCCGTGTTTTTCTTTGAAATGCCTTGGAATTGGCTTTAAGAACTCATCAGCCGATGAATTCAAAGCTGCTTTGATGTCCCGGATATGCTCTCTGATTCTGATACGCAGTTGGCGTGATGTGAGGCCCACATAAATGAGGCCACAAGGGCAAGTGGCATAGTATACCACATGGTCCGTGGAGCAGGTAATATGCTGGGTGATCCAAAATTCTTTAGACCCGTCACTGGATAAACATGTAAAGCAGCGTTCCAAGTTTTTACATGCCGTACAATCACGGCATGGGAAAAAACCCCATCTCGGGCCTTTAGAGCCAAACGCACATTTAGATTCTGGTCCCCTATAGTGACTGTGGGTAAGGAGGTCTCTTAGATTTTTATTCCTCCGGTACGTAACAGAGGGTATGTTTGTAAGACATTTTGTCAATACGGAATCATGTTTGATGATGGGCCAATATTTGCCCAGTATTTCTCTGACATTTGTTGACTTGTTTGAGAAAGTTGCTATAAATCTCACCTGAGTGGGTGCTTGAGATTCCCTCTTGGTCCCAAAGAGGAGTTGTCCATATGGGATACTGTTCTTAAGATGTCTCGGATGAGCTGATGTGGAGTGTAACAGACTGTTAACTGATGTTTCCTTCCTATGTAGATCACTCTGGAAGAAGCCATCTCCATCCCTACGGATACACACATCCAAGAAGTCGATCCTCTCTCGGCTGTAATGGCAGGTAAGTTTAATGTTAGAGTCATTGACATTAAGTTCATCAATAAACTTCAAGAGATCTTTTTCAGTACCTTGCCAGATAGCGAAAACATCATCTATATATCTGGCCCACATAAGTACATTGGATGAAAGGGGAGTGGCATCAGTGATGAAAATTTTTCTCTCCCACAGCCCCAGGAACAGACATGCATAGGACGGCGCAAAGGCCACCCCCATGGCTGTACCCTGGAGCTGTAGGTAGAGTGCCTCCTTAAAAATAAAAAAGTTATGACTCAACGCAAATTCCAGCAGAGATAACAAAAATCTACAAAACTGGTAATCAATATCAGTATTACTCAAAAAGAAGCTCACCGCTTCCATGCCATCTGCATGCCGGATAGACGTGTAGAGAGACTCTACGTCTAATGTTACCAACAGCATGTCTGGTTCCATATTAATGTTTGAAATTTTTGACAGGATGTCCCCCGTGTCTCTCAGGTAAGAAGGAAGGGTTTCAACAATAGGTTTGAGGTAAAAATCAAGCATCTTACCCACATTCTCCGTAAGTCCTCCATTTCCGGACACAATTGGTCGACCAGTGGGGCACGTCAAGCTTTTATGCACTTTGGGTAAAAGATACAGACATGGAGTCCGTGGTGCATCAGGGACCAAGCCATCTCTCAAATCTTTGGTAATTAATCCGTCAATAAATGCTTCCTCAAGTATATCCAACAACTCTGCCTGAAAAATAGAGGTAGGATTGAAACTCAATTTCCTGTAGGTGTCTTCATCACGCAACTGTCGAAAGGCCTCTTTTTCATACATTTCAGTTGGCCACAGTACAATGTTTTATCACTTCTGTAGGGGATGCTTGAGACTAAATCATATATAACCCCCAAAAACTTTATTAAATATATTAAAAAGGCCACCAACCTGTGGCTACACCAAACAAAACAAAAAACACACGGTGAAAAAACTAGTGTATGGGGAAAGGAAGTCCCTAGAGCGTATCTGTACTGATTACTGCCTAACAGCGGGGGTTGGCGCCCTAGGGGGCGCCATAACGTTCCCCCTAGGGCGCCAACCCCCGCTGTTAGGCAGTAATCAGTACAGATACGCTCTAGGGACTTCCTTTCCCCATACACTAGTTTTTTCACCGTGTGTTTTTTGTTTTGTTTGGTGTAGCCACAGGTTGGTGGCCTTTTTAATATATTTAATAAAGTTTTTGGGGGTTATATATGATTTAGTCACAGTACAATGTTACCGCCTTTATCGGCAGGCTTAATTAATACTCGATCAATGGAGCGTAATTCAGTCAGGGCTCGTCGTTGTTCACGGGTCAAATTATCATGTTGCAAACCAATTGGAATTTTCTTAAGATCCTTAGTAACCACTTTAACAAAAAGATCAATCTCGAGGAAGAGGTTAAGTGGGGGGAAGCGTTTGGGCTTAGGTAACACAAACTTACCCTTGGAGGCAGTTGGTAAAGATTCCTCACAAAGTTCGTTCAAAATGGCAATTGTTTCCTGCTCCTCAGTAGTCCATTGTGTGTTATCCGGATTGTTTCTCTGATGTAATTTATGAAGTACCAACTTTCTCGCGAATAAATGAAGATCCTTTATTGCTGTGAAAAGATTGAATGATGAAGTAGGGGAGAAAGATACACCCAGACTTAATACTTCCAGCTGTGCATCAGTGAGAGAGACAGAGGAAAGGTTAATCACCTGTAGTTTAGATGGTCCTGCGGTGTTGGTATAGGCAGGTTTGGAAGAGTTATATTTCCGGTTATAGTTAGTACCCTTTCTTTTATTCCTGCCAGCAGAGGAGAAGCGTTGTACATCCAGAGTCTCAGTTTTACCTTCAGCCGAAGAAAGGGAGGAAATTGAGGAGGATCGTGTTGACATCCGTGGTTTATACCACTTGTACACGGAGTTAGTTTTGAAGTCTTGTACATCTCTCATAAATTTACTGGTTTTTACTTCCTGGATCTCCTTTTCCCAGATGACAAATTGTCCATCAAGGTCCTTCTTGAATACATCCATATCCGCTGAACTCACGGACTCGGTGAGTTTTTTCTGTAGAGTTTCGATTTCGCTCTCCATTGATTCCAGGCTTTTTTTATTCAGTCCAATAAGCAATTCAATGAGGGAACGTGAGCATATGTTGCAAGCTTCCTCCCATCGAGAGCGAAAAAAAGAATCCTCAATGGGAAATGAGGGTAAAATTCTAACCCGAAGGCCCATAGGGATCATGTTTTTAGATAGGTAGCTCTCCAGAGTAGCCTTGTTCCACCAGATACGCATTCTTTTTTTCAACATAAATTTCAAATTGGTTTTAATTTCCATTATAGTCCCATTCTCTGTTTCACCACTAGGTGTCGCCTCACTCTTAAAAATTGCATCGATATGTGCCAGCCAGGATTGATCCCGTGCTTTCAGATCCATAGCCCAAGAAAGATGTGCTGAAACACACAAGCTAGATCAGTAAACCTATAGGGAGGGCAAACAATTTAAATGCTCCGCCATCATAAAATATAAGAGAACCAAGAAACAATGGACACAAGAGCTCAAAAAATAACAGCTTTATTAAGACAAATTCAAAACATTACAATAAATACATAAAAAACAAATGCGTAAAATGCAAAAGATGAGGGAAGAGGCGAGCCTAGTGCCACGCACAAATACACTAATCCATTAACGAGCAAATCAAATGGTAGCTATAAGGTAGAGAGGCCATATATAAGAGCATGTAAAGATGTAATCAAAACAATGAGATAAGTATTAGCCCAATATTCAATATAGTTGTAGTGTATACTCATACCAGAAAGTGGGCAGCTACACAGGAGATAAAGCTCCAAAGTACCAAGCAAACAGCAGGAAGGTTAAGTAGGTATGTAGCCAAATGAACGGGTGTCACGTTAAAGCATAATATATAGAGATTGACCCCTTATGGCTTATTGCAACTATCTGTGCAGAAATATAAGCGTTATAAATTGGTTCCCCCTAGTGGCTCAGTAAGCCATATATTGCACATAATCCCGGGAAGTCCCATGCAAAAAAAGGGGGAGACTGAACAGATGCGAAAGTAGTACGTTACCAACCTGCTGCTGCCGTGTGTGGAAGAGGAGGCCCTGACGCGCGTTTCGCAGGAGTTGCTTCCTCAGGGGGCACTAGTGAGGAGTGGAGTGGGGGTCCTTAAATACCTAGCTGCTAAAACAAAATTGTTGTCCTGACCACCAGGTCATAACAGTACAGGTGGCCCAAAGTACTAATGCATCTCAATAGAGGGATAAGAGAAGTTCTGAGACCATTTTTTTTTCTTTGCAGTGTGTTTTGTCTCAATTTTCCCCTTTACCTCTGGGTGGTTCAGGACACTGGTGTAAACATGGACATTCAAGGTCTGTCCTCTTGGATGGATAATCTCACTACAAGGATACAAAACATTCAAGATTTTGTGGTTCAGAATCCGATGTCAGAGCCTAGGATTCCTATTCCTGATTTGTTTTTTGGTGATAGATCTAAGTTCTTGAATTTCAAAAATAATTGTAAATTGTTTCTTGCCTTGAAACCTCGCTCCTCAGGTGACCCTGTTCAACAAGTAAAGATCATTATTTCTTTGTTACGTGGTGACCCTCAAGACTGGGCATTTTCCCTTGCGCCAGGAGATCCGGCATTGCGTGATGTTGATGCGTTTTTCCTGGCGCTTGGATTGCTTTATGACGAACCTAATTCAGTGGATCAGGCAGAGAAAATCTTGCTGGCTCTGTGTCAGGGTCAGGATGAAGCGGAGATATATTGTCAGAAGTTTAGAAAGTGGTCTGTGCTCACTCAGTGGAATGAATGTGCCCTGGCAGCAATCTTCAGAAAGGGTCTCTCTGAAGCCCTTAAGGATGTCATGGTGGGGTTTCCCATGCCTGCTGGTCTGAATGAGTCTATGTCCTTGGCCATTCAGATCGATCGACGCTTGCGTGAGCGTAAAGCTGTGCACCATTTGGCGGTACTATCTGAGCATGGGCCTGAGCCTATGCAATGTGATAGGACTTTGACCAGAGCTGAACGGCAAGAACACAGACGTCGGAATGGGCTGTGTTTTTACTGTGGTGAATCCACTCATGCTATCTCCGATTGTCATAAGTGCACTAAGCGGTTCGCTAGGTCTGCCACCATTGGTACGGTACAGTCTAAATTTCTATTGTCTGTTACTCTGATTTGCTCTTTGTCATCCTATTCTGTTATGGCATTTGTGGATTCAGGCGCTGCCCTGAATTTGATGGACTTGAAGTATGCTAGGCGCTGTGGTTTTTTCTTGGAGCCCTTGCAGCATCCTATTCCATTGAGAGGAATTGATGCTACGCCTTTGGCCAACAATAAGCCTCAGTATTGGACCCAATTGACCATGTGCATGGCTCCTGCACATCAGGAGGATATCCGCTTTCTGGTGTTGCATAATCTGCATGATGTGGTTGTTTTGGGGTTGCCATGGCTACAGGTTCATAATCCAGTATTGGACTGGAAATCTATGTCTGTGTCCAGCTGGGGTTGCCAGTGGGTTGCTTTTGCCCTTGCCGGTCCCGAAGAGGCCCTGGACGCATATTTCTATGGATTTTATTTCGGATCTCCCCGTCTCTCAAAAGATGTCGGTCATTTGGGTGGTTTGTGATCGCTTTTCTAAGATGGTCCATTTGGTACCTTAGTCTAAATTGCCTTCCTCCTCTGATTTGGTGCCATTATTTTTCCAGCATGTGGTTCGTTTACATGGAATCCCGGAGAACATCGTTTCTGACAGAGGTTCCCAGTTTGTTTCAATGTTTTGGCGATCCTTTTGTGCTAGGATGGGCATTGATTTGTCTTTTTCCTCGGCTTTCCATCCTCAGACAAATGGCCAAACCGAACGTACTAATCAAACTTTGGAAACATATCTGAGATGCTTTGTTTCTGCTGATCAGGATGATTGGGTGTCCTTTTTGCCGTTGGCTGAGTTCGCCCTTAATAATCGGGCCAGCTCGGCTACTTTGGTTTCGCCGTTTTTCTGCAATTCTGGTTTCCATCCTCGTTTCTCTTTAGGGCAGGTTGAGTCTTCAGACTGTCCTGGTGTAGATACTGTGGTGGATAGGTTGCAGCAGATTTGGACTCATGTGGTGGACAATTTGACATTGTCCCAGGAGAAGGCTCAACGTTTCGCTAACCGCCGGCGCTGTGTGGGTCCCCGACTTCGTGTTGGGGATTTGGTTTGGTTGTCGTCTCGTTATGTTCCTATGAAGGTTTCCTCTCCTAAGTTTAAGCCTCGTTTCATTGGTCCGTATAAGATTTCTGAGGTTATCAATCCTGTGTCATTTCGTTTGGCCCTTCCTGCTTCTTTTGCCATCCATAATGTGTTCCATAGGTCGTTATTGCGGAGATACGTGGCATCTGTGGTTCCATCCGTTGATCCTCCTGCCCCGGTGTTAGTTGAGGGGGAGTTGGAGTATGTGGTGGAGAAGATTTTGGATTCTCGTTTTTCGAGACGGAAACTCCAGTACCTGGTCAAGTGGAAGGGTTATGGTCAGGAAGATAATTCCTGGGTTTTTGCCTCTGATGTTCATGCTGCCGATCTGGTTCGTGCCTTTCATTTGGCTCATCCTGGTTGGCCTGGTGCTCTGGTGAGGGTTCGGTGACCCCTCCTCAAGGGGGGGGTACTGTTGTGAATTCTGTTGTCGGGCTCCCTCCTGTGGTCATGAATGGTACTTTGGCTGGTTCTGTCCATGGACTTCCTCTGGTGGGTGTTTCTGAGTTTCCTTTCACAGGTGACGAGGTTAATTCGTTAGCTGCTGCTCTATTTAACTCCACTTAGATCTTTGCTCCAGGCCACCTGTCAATGTTCCAGTATTGGTCTACTTCACTCCTGGATCGTTCTTGTGACCTGTCTTCCCATCTGAAGCTAAGTTCCAGCTTGTATTTCTTTGGATTGCTATTTTTCTTTCCAGCTTGCTATTTAATTTGTTGTCTTGCTTGCTGGAAGCTCTGGGACACAGAGGGAGCGCCTCCGCACCGTGAGTCGGTGCGGAGGGTCTTTTTGCGCCCTCTGCGTGGTCTTTTTGTAGGTTTTTGTGCTGACCGCAAAGTAACCTTCCCTATCCTCAGTCTGTTCAGTAAGTCGGGCCTCACTTTGCTTAATCTGTTTCATCTCTGTGTTTGTATTTTCATCTTTACTCACAGTCATTATATGTGGGGGGCTGCCTTTTCCTTTGGGGAATTTCTCTGAGGCAAGGTAGGCTTTATTTTTCTGTCTTCAGGGCTAGCTAGTTTCTTAGGCTGTACCGAGTTGCATAGGCGCAATCCATGGCTATTTCTAGTGTGGTTGATAGGTTTAGGGATTGCGGTCAGCAGAGTTCCCAAGTCCCAGAGCTCGTCCTTTATTATCAGTGACTATCAGGTCATTCCGTGTGCTCTTGACCACCAGGTCCATTGTTGTCCTGACCACCAGGTCATAACATTGGGCACATGGGAGGGCTCGGAAGGGAAGGAGTGCCATTTGGAATGCAGACTTAGAGGGAATGGTCTGCAGGTGTCACATTGCGTTTGCAGAGCCCCAAATGTACCTAAACAGTAGAACCCCCCCCACACAAGTGACACCATTTTGGAAACTAGACACCCTAAGGAACTCATCTAGATGTGTTGTTAGAGCTTTGAACCCCCAAGTGTTTCACTACAGTTTATAACGCAGAGTCGTGATTAAAAAATCTTTTTTTTTCCCCACAAAAATTATTTTTTAGCCCCCAGTTTTGTATTTTCCCAAGGGTAACAGAAGAAATTGGACCCCAAAAGTTGTTGTCCTATTTGTCCTGAGTACGTTGATACCCCATATGTTGGGGTAAACCCCTGTTTGGGCACACGGGAGAGCTCGGAAGGGAAGGAGCACTGTTTTACTTTTTCAACGCAGAATTGGCTGGAGTTGAGATCGGACGCCATGTCATGTTTGGAGAGCCCCTGATGTGCCTAAACAGTGGAAACCCCCCAATTATAACTGAAACCCTAATCCAAACACACCCCTAACCCTAACTCCAATGGTAACCCTAACCACACCTCTAACCCTGACACACCCCTAACCCTAATCCCAACCATATTCCCAACTGTAAATGAAATCTAAACCCTAACCGTAACTTTAGCCCCAACCCTAACCCTAACTTTAGCCCCAACCCTAACTGTAGCCCCAACCCTAACCCTAACCCTAGCCCTAGCCCTAACCCTAGCCCTAACCCTAGCCCTAGCCATAACCCTAACCCTAGCCCTAACCCTAGCCTATTATGATCCGGTGACCTTGGAGCAGCATGAAAACTTTCACTGGAGTAGGTGGTCACTATACTGACCGCAAATCCTGATCTTAACATCGCAACTAGAAGTAGCCATGGGGTGTATCTAACGAATCCTAGACACCTCGTCACAGCCGGAGGACTAAATACCCCTAAAGATGGAAATAGGAATACTATCTTGCCTCAGAGCAGAACCCCAAAAGATAGACAGCCCCCCACAAATATTGGCAGTGAGTTGGAGAGGAAAAACATACACAGGATTTAGCACAAGAGGCCACTCTAGCTAAAATAGAACAGGATAGGACAGAGTTCTGTGCGGTCAGTATTAAAACCCTTCAAAAAATATCCACAGCAGAATATACAAAAACTTCCTCCATCTAACTAAAGACGTGGGAGCGTATATCTGCAACTCCATCTCTGTGTGCCACAGAAAAAGAAACAGACACTTATCTTTGCTGAATTGGCAGCCAAGCAGGAGAAGCCAGACAGAGATCCATCATATCCCAAAAAACATTGACAACTGGCAAGGACTAATGAGTCCTGCAAGCCTAAATACCCCAGTCAGAACTGCAATTGGCAGATACACCTATCCAAGACTGCAGCCCAGGGACAACTGCATTACCATCCACTACCACCAGAGGGAGCCCAAAAGCAGAATTCACAACAGTAGCCCCCCTTGAGGAGGGGTCACCGAACCCTCACCAGAGCCCCCAGGTCGATCAGGATGAGCCAGATGAAAGGCACGAACCAAATCAGCAGCATGGACATCAGAGGCAAAAACCCAAGAATTATCCTCCTGGCCATAACCCTTCTATTTGACAAGGTACTGAAGCTTCCGCCTCGAAAAACGGGAATCCAAAATCTTCTCAACAACATATTCCAACTCCCCATCAACCAACACAGGGGCCAGAGGAACAACAGAGGGAACAACGGGCTCCACATATTTCCGCAATAAAGGTCTATGGAAGACATTATGGATAGCAAAAGAGGCCGGAAGCGCCAGTCGAAAAGACACCGGATTAATAATCTCAGAAATCCTATAAGGACCAATAAACCGAGGCTTAAACTTAGGAGAAGAAACCTTCATAGGAACATGACGGGAAGACAACCAGACCAGATCCCAACCCGAAGCCGGGAACCAACACACCGACGACGGTTAGCAAAACGTTGAGCCTCCTCCTGAGACAACACCAAATTGTCCACCACATGAGCCCAAATCTGCTGCAACCTGTCAACCACAGAATCCACACCAGGACAGTCAGAAGGCTCAACCTGCCCAGAAGAAAAACGAGGATGAAAACCAAAATTACAAAAAAAAGGCGAAACCAAAGTAGCCGAACTAGCCCGATTATTAAGGGCAAACTCGGCCAATGGCAAGAAAGCCACCCAATCATCCTGATCAGCAGACACAAAGCATCTCAAATAAGTCTCCAAAGTCTGATTAGTTCGCTCGGTCTGACCATTTGTCTGAGGATGGAACGCAGAAGAAAAAGACAAATCAATGCCCAGCCTAGCACAAAAAGCCCGCCAAAACCTAGAAACAAACTGGGAACCTCTGTCGGACATAATATTCTTCGGAATACCATGCAAACGGACCACATGCTGAAAGAACAACGGAACCAAATCCGAAGAGGAAGGCAATTTAGGCAAAGGCACCAAATGAACCATCTTAGAGAACTGGTCACAAGCAACCCAGATAACCGACATCCTCTGGGAAACCGGAAGATCAGAAATAAAATCCATAGAAATATGCGTTCAGGGCCTCTCAGGGAGCGGCAATGGCAAAAGCAACCCACTAGCATGGGAACAACAAGGCTTGGCCCGCGCACAAGTCCCACAGAACTGCACAAAAGAACGCACATCACGCGACAAAGAAGGCCACCAGAAGGACCTACCAACCAAGTCTCTGGTACCAAAAATGCCAGGATGACCAGCCAACACGGAACAGTGAACCTCAGAAATCACTCTACTAGTCCATCTGTCAGGAACAAACAGTTTCCCCACAGGACAGCGGTCAGGTTTGTCAGCCTCAAATTCCTGAAGAACCCGTCGTAAATCAGGGGAAATGGCAGAAAGTACCACCCCTTCTTTCAGAATACCGACCGGTTCTAAGACCTCAGGAGAATCAGGCAAAAAACTCCTAGAGAGGGCATCAGCCTTAATGTTCTTAGAACCCGGAAGGTACGAGACCACGAAATCAAAACGGGAAAAAAACAAGGACCATCGAGCCTGTCTAGGATTCAGCCATTTGGCAGACTCGAGGTAAATCAAATTCTTATGATCGGTCAAGACCACAATACGGTGCTTAGCTCCCTCAAGCCAATGCCGCCACTCCTCAAACGCCCACTTCATAGCCAACAACTCCCGACTGCCGACATCATAATTGCGTTCAGCAGGCGAAACCTTACGGGAAAAGAAGGCACACGGTTTCATTAAGGAACAAACAGGATCCCTCTGAGACAAAACGGCCCCTGCCCCAATCTCAGAAGCGTCAACCTCAACCTGAAACGGAAGAGAAACATCCAGTTGGTGCAACACCGGAGCAGAAGTAAATCGACGTTTAAGCTCCTGAAAGGCAGAGACAGCCGCAGAGGACCAATTCGCCACATCAGCGCCTTTCTTCGTCAAATCGGTCAAGGGTTTAACCACGCTGGAAAAATTAGCAATGAAACAGCGATAAAAATTTGCAAAACCCAAAAATTTCTGAAGGCTCTTCACGGATGTGGGCTGAATCCAATCATGAATGGCCTGAACCTTAACCGGATCCATCTCTATAGACAAGGAAGAAAAAATGAAGCCCAAAAAAGAAACCTTCTGCACCCCAAAGAGACACTTAGACCCTTTCACAAACAGGGCATTGTCACGAAGGATCTGAAATACCATCCTGACCTGTTCCACATGAGACTCCCAATCATCAGAAAAAATCTAAATATCGTCCAAATATACAATCAAGAACTTATCAATATAAGTCCGGAAGATATCATGCATGAAGGACTGAAAAACAGAGTGAGCCCGAATGGCATCACAAGGTATTCAAAATGGCCTTCGGGCGTGTTAAACGCAGTTTTCTATTCATCACCCTTTTTTAATACGAACAAGATTATATGCCCCCCGAAGGTCAATCTTCGTAAACCAACTAGCTCCCATAATCCTAGCAAACAAATCAGTAAGCAAAGGTAAAGGGTATTGAAACTTGACCGTGATTTTATTCAAGAGGCGATAATCAATACAGGGTCTCAAGGAGCCATCTTTTTTAGCAACAAAAAAGAACCCCGCTCCCAACGGTGAAGAAGATGGCCGAATATGCCCTTTCTCCAAAGACTCCTTAATATATCTCCGCATGGCGGTATGTTCAGGCACAGGCAGGTTGAAAAGTTGACCCTTAGGAAACTTTCAGCCTGGAATCAAGTCAATAGCACTATCGCAGTCCCTGTGCGGTGGAAGTAAACTGGACTTGGGCTCATCGAATACATCCTGAAAATCAGACAAAAACTCTGGAATTTCAGAAGAGGAAGAAGAGGAGATTGACATCAAAGGAACATCATTATGAACCCCCTGACAACCCCAACTAATCACAGACATGGACGTCCAATCCAACACAGGATTATGTACCTGCAACCACGGAAAACCCAGCACAATAGCATCATGCAAATTATGCAACACCAGAAATCGACAATCTTCCTGATGGGCTGGCGCCATGCGCATGGTCACCTGTGTCCAAAACTGGTGCTTATTCTTAGCCAAGGGTGTAGAATCAATGCCCCTGAAAGGAATAAGGTTCTGCAAAGGCTGCAAGGGAAAACCACAACGCCTGGCAAACTCAAAGTCCATTAAAGTTCAAGGTGGCGCCTGAATCCACAAACGCCATGACAGAAAATGATGAGAATGAGCAGATCAAGGACACAGATAACAGAAATTTAGGTTGTACAGTACTGATGGTAAATGAACTAGCGATCCTCTTTGTCCACTTAGGGCAGACTGAAATGACATGAGAAGCATCGCCACAATAGTAACACAACCTATTCTGACGTCTGAATCCTTGTTGTTCCGTTCTAGACAGAATCCTATCACACTGCATTGGCTCAGGAATCTTCTCTGAGGACAACGCCACAGCGCGCGCAGTTCTGCGCTCCCGCAAGCGCCGGTCAATCGGAATGGCCAGAGACATAGAATCACTCATCCATCTTTAATGGATTCAGAAAGACCCTGTTAGGGTTGGCGGAACGCACCAAATATATAATTTATTAAATGGAATTGGTGCGTTCGCAACCCGGGATCCACCGTGCAGGAAAGCACCTGCTGCTAAATAATGGCGGCTCTATATGGCGGTATATACCAACTCTGTTAGCTTCACAGAGTAACCGCGAGAGGAAAGCTCTGTGCCCTGTTAGACTTTCACAGAGGCACAGGCCAACTACCCAGATGTGAGCAGTGAGTGGTCATGCATGCATACAAAACTCCTCGCCGGAGATGCCAGCATTCTAGGGGCTTATTTCAGCCGGGTCCCTGAACACACTTAAACACAATCTCCTCGCCGGAGGTGCCAGCATTCTAGGGGCTTATTTCCGCCGGGTCCCTGAACACATTCAAACACATGACCTCATTGGCGCAAAGCATATAGCATAAGACGATACTAGCGCATGGCCGTGCGGTCATGCGCAGTTTATATAGTTGCAGCACAGGAAGCTGCTACTGAAGTTTTTGCCCTTTCAGGACCTTCCAGAAGGACCAATGGAAAGTGCTGCAGTACCTGAGCATGTTTTGCCCTTTCAGGACCTTCCAGAAGGACCAATGGAATGTACTGCAGCACCTGAGCATGTGACCGAACATGTGGCCCTCGACCTCCAATGGGAGACCCTGCCCTGGGCATGCTCAGTGTGAGTAAACAAGGACATAGTCCCAGAGAGGCTCGCTCGCCGCAGATCAGTGCAGGTTACCATAGGAAAGCCAGAAAAGGCAGTAGTGACCCTATGCACCGAATCAGCCCCAGCGAGACGCTGGGAGCGACGTCTCCGCTGAGCAGAGCCCACTGCGGCCGATACCGAATGGGAGACCGCAGCAGACACGGATCGAGATTCCCCCTGTGCAGCAGAGGAAACTCGACTCCTAACATTACCCCCCTCCTAGGGCCCCCCCCCCTCCTTGAGCCTCACTGCGCTCAAAAGCTGCGATAAGCAGCGGAGCCCGAATATGCTCCACAGGCTCCCAGGTTCTATCCTCTGGGCCGTGACCCTTCCAGTCCACCAGATAAAATTTCTTGCCACGTACCACCTTGCACCCCACAATAGCATTCACCTCAAACTCATCCGTGGATGAACCCGATGTCCCAGCAGATGACTCGGAAAACCGGGACAAATGAACGGGCTTTAAGAGGGAAACGTGGAAAGTATCGGTGATACCAAGGCGTGGAGGAATAGCCAAACGGTAGACCACAGGGTTGACCTGTTCCAGAACCTTAAACGGGCCAATGTAGCGAGGAGCAAACTTAGTGGACTCAACTCGCAGCCTGATGTTACGGGCGGAGAGCCACACTAAGTCGCCAGGAGCAAAGACCGGAGCGGGGCGCCGGTGTGTATCAGCCGAAACCCTCATTCTCTACTTGGAGGCCCGGATGGCATCCTGTGTGCGGTCCCAGATGTCACGTGCCTCCACCGCCCAGTCTGCCACCCTAGAATCGGTGGATGACACGGGCATGGGCACATGGACACGCGGATGCTGGCCGTAATTAAGGAGAAAAGGAGTTTGACCAGTGGAATCGGCTACAGCGTTGTTCCGGGCAAATTCTGCCCAAGGTAGCAAAGATGCCCAGTCATCCTGCCTAGCAGAGACGAAATGTCGCAAATATGTCACCAGAGTCTGGTTGGTTCTCTCCACCAACCCATTCGTCTCGGGATGGTATGCAGAGGAGAGGTTTAACTCTATGCTGAGTAAACGGCAGAGCTCTCTCCAAAACCGAGATGCGAACTGGGGACCCCGATCGCTGACAATCTTATCAGGCATACCATGCAAACGGAAAACGTGTTTAATGAACAACACCGCCAAGGCCCGTGCTGAGGGTAACCGAGGAAGCGGCACCAAATGCACCATCTTGGAGAAATGGTCGGTGACAACCCAAATAATGGAGCAGTCACGCGACTTGGGTAGACCCACCACAAAGTCCATCCCGACCATTTCCCAGGGCCTGTCTGCCACCGGTAGAGGGTAAAGCAACCCAGCAGGCCGTTGCCGAGGAGACTGATTCTGGGTGCAAGAAACGCACGCCTGAATATAGTCCTTGATATCTCGGGCCATATGCGGCCACCAGTATGTTCTCGCCAGAAGCTCAGATGTCCTCTTGGTCCCAAAATGCCCACCCACTCTGGAGGAGTGAGCCCAAGAGAGAACCTCCGGTCGCAAGTTAGCTGGTACGAAAGTCTTGCCCGGGGGCACAGACTCTAGCGAAACCGGAGCTACAGTTCTCAGGCTCTCAGAAGGGACAATAAGCCGAGGCTCCTCCTCCTCCTCCTCCGATGACACCACGGAGCGGGAGAGAGCATCAGCACGAACGTTCTTCTCCCCGGAGAGGAAATGGAGAGTAAAATGGAACCGGGAGAAGAACAGGGACTATCTAGCCTGGCGAGAATTCAGCCGCTGGGCCGTTTGCAGATACACCAAGTTCTTGTGGTCAGTGAAGACTTGGAAGGGAAAGCGAGCTCCCTCCAAGAGATGTCTCCACTCCGAAAAAGCCAACTTCATGGCCAGCAACTCCCTGTCCCCGATGCAATAATTCCTCTCTGCTGGTGTGAAGGTCTTGGAGAAGAAGAAGCAAGGATGCTTCCGACCTTGAGCATCCTTTTGGAAAAGGACTGCTCCAGCACCAACGGATGAGGCATCCACCTCCAAGATAAATGGCTTATCAACATCGGGGCGATGTAGGATGGGAGCGCTAGCGAAGTGTGACTTGATCGAGAGAAAGGCTTTGGAGACCTCCTCTGACCACAACTTGGGATTTGCTCCCTTCTTGGTGAGGGCAACCAAGGGAGCTACCAAAGTTGAGAAGTGTGGAATGAACTGGCGATAGTAATTAATGAACCCCATAAAGCGCTGCACCGCTTTAAGAGAATGGGGTTCCTGCCAGTCCATTACAGCCTGTAGCTTGGCAGGATCCATAGCCAAACCCTGGGCAGAGATGATATAACCAAGGAAAGGCAAGGACTCCTGCTCAAACACACACTTCTCCAACTTGGCGTAGAGGGAGTTTGCCCGTAAGAGGTCGAAGACTTTGCGAACATCTCTCCGATGGGAGTCAATATCTGGAGAGAAGATGAGAATATCATCCAGATAGACTACGACCGAGGTGGTGAGCATATCCCGGAAGATGTCATTCACAAAGTCTTGGAAAACGGCTGGGGCATTACAGAGCCCGAAGGGCATCACCAGATATTCATAGTGCCCATCCCTGGTGTTAGAAGCCGTCTTCCATTCATCCCCCTCACGGATGCGAATCAGGTTGTAAGCACCCCGCAGATCTAACTTTGTAAATACCCTCGCTCCCCGTAGCCTATCAAACAGCTCAGATATCAGGGGTAGTGGGTACTTGTTCTTAACGGCGATGGCGTTAAGACCCCTGTAGTCTATGCATGGACGTAAGTCTCCAGTCTTCTTCTGTACGAAGAAGAACCCTGCCCCTGCCGGTGACACTGACTTCCTAATGAATCCTCTTGCCAGATTCTCCTGGATGTACTGGGACATTGCCTCCGTCTCCGGGAGAGATAATGGATAGACTTGACCCCGGGGAGGCTCAGCACCAGGCAAGAGGTCAATAGGACAGTCATAGGGGCGGTGAGGCGGAAGGGTCTCCGCAGCTCTTTTGGAGAACACGTCTGCATAGGGCCAATAGTGCTTGGGGAGAGAGGAAAGATCTGCGGGTACCTGTGTAGTAGCAACCTGAACGCACTCCCTCAGACATCTACCCTCGCAAGATTTACTCCAACCCAAAATTCTCCCAGAGGACCACTCAATATGAGGAGAATGGTAGCAAAGCCATGGTATCCCCAACAGGACCTCATCAATTCCCTCAGGAATGACTAATAGGGAGATTATCTCCTGATGTGATGGAGACACAGATAGCATGAAAGGAATGGTTTGGTGGGTAATCTGTGAAGGTAGTGTTGACCCATTTACCACTCGAACGGTTACCGGCTTGGAGAGCATCACCAAGGGTATTGCGTGACGCTGGGCAAAAGCGGAAGACATAAAGTTACCCTCTGCCCCAGAATCCACGCATAGCTCGACCATAAGAGTGGATGGGCCTATGGTAATTGTCCCCTTGAAAGACAACTTTGAGGCAAACGTCACCGTGTCTAGTGTACCTCCTCCAACTGCCACTAGACGCTGACATTTCCCCGACCGCTGAGGACCCTTGGAGGCAAGGTGTCCTGACTGCTGGCAAACATGACGGACCTTATGTGCACGGGCAGACTGAGACTTGGATCCCGCTCGTGTCACCTCTAAGGCCTCATGTGACTCAGATGCCTGGACTGGAGATTCCAAAGGTTTGGCAAAGGTGGGAGCCAGCCGAAACCTCTGCCTACACTGGGCTCGCTCCAACCTCCGCTCGTTAAAACGGAGGTCAATACGAGTAGATACGGCTATGAGCTCCTCCAGTGTGGCGGGAATCTCCCTAGTGGCCAAAGCGTCCTTCACATGGTCAGCCAGCCCCCTCCAAAATACGGGAATGAGGGTTTTATCTGGCCATTCCAACTCAGACGCTAATGTCCGGAAGTGAACAGCAAAATGGCTGACCATGGTTGAACCCTGAGTCAAAGCCAGCAGTTGGAGCGCTGTATCATGGGTGACTTGAGGCCCTAAAAAGCCCTGTTTCAGAGTGTCCAGAAACCTAGGAACACTCCGCACCACATGATCGTTGCGCTCCCACAGCGGCGTAGCCCACTCCAACGCTCTGTCCGACAGGAGAGAGATTATGAATCCCACCTTTGCCCGCTCAGTAGGGAAACGTGCAGCCAGAAGCTCGAGGTGTATACCACATTGGCTCACGAAACCCCTACAGGACTTACTGTCCCCAGAGTATCTCTCAGGCAAAGGAAGGTGAGATAGGGTCGGAACAGAGGTGGCAGTGGGTAAAGCTGCTGCAGCCACGCTAGCAGCCTGAACAGCTATTGCGGTAACATCCACCGCCGAGGTTGCACGCTCAAGAGACGCCAACCGGCCCTCCAGCAGCTGGATGTACCCCTGCAATCGCTGTTCATCCGCCATTACTTAGCCAGATCCTGGCGCTAGTATACTGTTAGGGTTGGCGGAACGCACCAAATATATAATTTATTAAATGGAATTGGTGCGTTCGCAACCCGGGATCCACCGTGCAGGAAAGCACCTGCTGCTAAATAATGGCGGCTCTATATGGCGGTATATACCAACTCTGTTAGCTTCACAGAGTTACCGCGAGAGGAAAGCTCTGTGCCCTGTTAGACTTTCACAGAGGCACAGGCCAACTACCCAGATGTGAGCAGTGAGTGGTCATGCATGCATACAAAACTCCTCGCCGGAGATGCCAGCATTCTAGGGGCTTATTTCAGCCGGGTCCCTGAACACACTTAAACACAATCTCCTCGCCGGAGGTGCCAGCATTCTAGGGGCTTATTTCCGCCGGGTCCCTGAACACATTCAAACACATGACCTCATTGGCGCAAAGCATATAGCATAAGACGATACTAGCGCATGGCCGAGCGGTCATGCGCAGTTTATATAGTTGCAGCACAGGAAGCTGCTACTGAAGTTTTTGCCCTTTCAGGACCTTCCAGAAGGACCAATGGAAAGTGCTGCAGTACCTGAGCATGTTTTGCCCTTTCAGGACCTTCCAGAAGGACCAATGGAAAGTGCTGCAGTACCTGAGCATGTTTTGCCCTTTCAGGACCTTCTAGAAGGACCAATGGAATGTACTGTAGCACCTGAGCATGTGACCGAACATGTGGCCCTCGACCTCCAATGGGAGACCCTGCCCTGGGCATGCTCAGTGTGAGTAAACAAGGACTTAGTCCCAGAGAGGCTCGCTCGCCGCAGATCAGTGCAGGGTACCATAGGAAAGCCAGAAAAGACAGTAGTGACCCTATGCACCGAATCAGCCCCAGCGAGACACTGGGAGCGACGTCTCCGCTGAGCAGAGCCCACTGCGGCCGATACCAAATGGGAGACCGCAGCAGACACGGATCGAGATTCCCCCTATGCAGCAGAGGAAACTCGACTCCTAACAGACCCTTTCTGAAAATTGCCGCCAAAGCATCATTATTCCATTTATTCAACACAGACCATTTTCTGAATTTCTGACAATACAATTCTGCCGCCTCTTGACCCTGAGACAGGGCCAACAAGGTCTTCTCAGCTTGTTCCACAGAATTAGGTTCATCATATAATAATCCTAAAGCCTGAAAAAAGGAGTCTACATTAAGCAAAGCCGGATTCCCAGATTCCAGGGAAAACGCCCAATCCTGCGGATCGCCACGCAGCAGGGAGATGACGATTTTAACCTGCTGAATGGAATCACCGGAGGATTGAGGTCTCAAAGCAAAAAACAATTTACAGTTGTTTTTAAAACTCAAAAATTTGGACCTGTCACCAAAAAATAAATCAGGAGTAGGAATCTTCGGTTCCAAAACGGGAGTCTGAACAATATAATCAGAAATACCCTGTACCCTAGCAGCAAGCTGGTCTACACGAGAAGCTAATTCCTGAACATCCATGCTAGCACAAGGCTCCTCAGCCACCCCGAGATAAAGAGGAAAGAGAAGACAAAACAGACTGAAGAAAAAAAATGGCTCAACACCTCTCTTCCCTTTTTCTGAGATGCATTTAACTCATTGTTGGCCAGTTGTACTGTTATGATCCGGTGACCTTGGAGCAACATGAAAACTTTCACTGGAGTAGGTGGTAACTATACTGACCGCAAATCCTGATCTTAACACCGCAACTAGAAGTAGCCGTGGGGTGTACCTAACAAACCCTAGACACCTCGTCACAGCCGGAGGACTAAATACCCCTAAAGATGGAAATAGGAATTCTACCTTGCCTCAGAGCAGAACCCCAAAGGATAGGCAGCCCCCCACAAATATTGGCTGTGAGTCGGAGCGGAAAGATACACACAGGCAGAAAACAGGATTTAGCACAAGAGGCCACTCTAGCTAAACTAGGACAGGATAGGACAGAGTACTGTGCGGTCAGTATTAAAACCCTTTCAAAAATATCCACAGCAGATTATACAAAAATTCCTCCATCTAACTAAAGACGTGGAACGTACAGTGAGGCAAAAAAGTATTTAGTCAGTCAGAAATAGTGCAAGTTCCACCACTTAAAAAGATGAGAGGCGTCTGTAATTTACATCATAGGTAGACCTCAACTATGGGAGACAAACTGAGAAAAAAAAATCCAGAAAATCACATTGTCTGTTTTTTTATCATTTTATTTGCATATTATGGTGGAAAATAAGTATTTGGTCAGAAACAAACAATCAAGATTTCTGGCTCTCACAGACCTGTAACTTCTTCTTTAAGAGTCTCCTCTTTCCTCCACTCATTACCTGTAGTAATGGCACCTGTTTAAACTTGTTATCAGTATAAAAAGACACCTGTGCACACCCTCAAACAGTCTGACTCCAAACTCCACTATGGTGAAGACCAAAGAGCTGTCAAAGGACACCAGAAACAAAATTGTAGCCCTGCACCAGGCTGGGAAGACTGAATCTGCAATAGCCAACCAGCTTGGAGTGAAGAAATCAACAGTGGGAGCAATAATTAGAAAATGGAAGACATACAAGACCACTGATAATCTCCCTCGATCTGGGGCTCCACGCAAAATCCCACCCCGTGGGGTCAGAATGATCACAAGAACGGTGAGCAAAAATCCCAGAACCACGCGGGGGGACCTAGTGAATGAACTGCAGAGAGCTGGGACCAATGTAACAAGGCCTACCATAAGTAACACACTACGCCACCATGGACTCAGATCCTGCAGTGCCAGACGTGTCCCACTGCTTAAGCCAGTACATGTCCGGGCCCATCTGAAGTTTGCTAGAGAGCATTTGGATGATCCAGAGGAGTTTTGGGAGAATGTCCTATGGTCTGATGAAACCAAACTGGAACTGTTTGGTAGAAACACAACTTGTCGTGTTTGGAGGAAAAAGAATACTAAGTTGCATCCATCAAACACCATACCTACTGTAAAGCATGGTGGTGGAAACATCATGCTTTGGGGCTGTTTCTCTGCAAAGGGGCCAGGACGACTGATCCGGGTACATGAAAGAATGAATGGGGCCATGTATCGTGAGATTTTGAGTGCAAACCTCCTTCCATCAGCAAGGGCATTGAAGATGAAACGTGGCTGGGTCTTTCAACATGACAATGATCCAAAGCACACCGCCAGGGCAACAAAGGAGTGGCTTCGTAAGAAGCATTTCAAGGTTCTGGAGTGGCCTAGCCAGTCTCCAGATCTCAACCCTATAGAAAACCTTTGGAGGGAGTTGAAAGTCCGTGTTGCCAAGCGAAAAGCCAAAAACATCACTGCTCTAGAGGAGATCTGCATGGAGGAATGGGCCAACATACCAACAACAGTGTGTGGCAACCTTGTGAAGACTTACAGAAAACGTTTGACCTCTGTCATTGCCAACAAAGGATATATTACAAAGTATTGAGATGAAATTTTGTTTCTGACCAAATACTTATTTTCCACCATAATATGCAAATAAAATGATAAAAAAACAGACAATGTGATTTTCTGGATTTTTTTTTCTCAGTTTGTCTCCCATAGTTGAGGTCTACCTATGATGTAAATTACAGACGCCTCTCATCTTTTTAAGTGGTGGAACTTGCACTATTGCTGACTGACTAAATACTTTTTTGCCCCACTGTATATCTGCAACTCCAGAGAATCCTACACTCAGAGCGGGAATACAATCAAAAAACAAGCACACAGTATGTGTGCCATAGAAAAAGAAACAGACACTTATCTTTGCTGAATTGGCAGCTAAGCATGAGAAGCCAGACAGAGGTCCAACACCTTCCAAGAAACATTGACAACTGGCAAGGACTAATGAGTCCTGCAAACCTAAATACCCCAGTCAGAATTGCAATCAGCAGAAACACCTGTCCAGGACTGCAGCCCAGGGACAACTGCATTACCACTTACAACCACCGGAGGGAGCCCAAAAGCAGAATTCACAACACGCTAGTGTGAAACTAGCCTTACAAAGGTTTTGTCCCTCGGACAGTTTTGAGTGTTCCTGATAGATTTTTTCATGCCGATTTCAGAAATGGGAAAAAGAACCGTAAGCACTACCCTGTGAAGGTGCCCGGGTAGGATCCCACACCATATATCAATATAAAATAAACCCGGCACTCAACTTATGGTGAATCTCTTGGGATTTATTAACAAGAGAGAATATAAACGTTTCGGCCAATATTGGCCTTCCTCAGTAACGCACTGCCAATAGGAGCGGTGAAAGGTGAGGCAGTGAAATTCTGCCAGTGCTGTGAGTTCAGGAAGTAGATAGAAGCAGGCTCACAGGGTCCGACCAAAACAGGGTCTGGAATAGCGTGGGTGGCCTGAGAGGAGCTGTGGAACAGATTAGTCCATGCGACGCGGTGTCCGTCTTCAGATTTTTCCTATCACGCAAGGTTTTTGAGAAATTATACGAAACATTATAATATTCTGTTATAATTCTAAAATCTCATATATGAAGTTTACCTGAAACTGTATTTTGAATTTTCCACTGAAATAATATAAATCGCTGATCTACACATATGCAAGCACTTATTATGCAAATTCCACGCAAGCGCAGTGAATCATTTGGCTGACCATGTACAGAGCATACCATATCTTCTGGGCAGGGGAGCAATCTAAGGACAATACTGACATTACAGCAAGAGATCACCGAGGATTCATTTTGTGAGGTAAAATATTTCACTGACTGTTTTTAAACAATATTTGACCTCACAAAATGTATCCTCTGCAATCTCAAGAAAGCACAGACTGGAGAAGTCAGCACATGGGGAAAGAGAAAGTGGATAGGTGGGGGAGCAAATGGGGGGGGGGGGAGATTCTCAACCCTGCAAAGCCTGCCCTCATTGTGAAATTACGGCCCTCCCAATGCGATAGCATCGGTCCTCCATATAGTTACTATCATATATGCAATTCGCCTGAATACTTTTCATTTTAAAAACTGAACATTTATTTCGAAATGTCGAGTCGGTGTCTCAGCAGTGATAATTTCTGCTACATATGCGGAGAATATACAATGAAAGCACAAAAGAAGGAAATTACTCCACTTGTTAAGAAAGCATATGAACTATACTTTGAATCTTAAATTGGAGATCAGGACAAACAGTGGGCACTAGGGTTGAGCGACTTTTAGTTTTTTAGGGTCGAGTCGGGTTTCGTGAAACCCGACTATCTCAAAAGTGGAGTCGAGTGGAATCGGCCGATTATCGCGAAAAGTCGGGGATCGACCGAAACACGAAACCCAATGCAAGTCAATGGGGAAGCATAGTTGGCAGTGAGTGGAGGCCAGGAAAACACCTACAGTCCCCATTTTAATGGCAAAAACATCCATTCTTGTTACTGAAGCTTGTCAATCTTAATTTACCTTATAATAATAGTTAGGCATTGGAAATTGGGGGTCATTTGGCTAAAGTTGTGGGGGGTAGGGCTAGTTCAAGTATTTAGTGGGCCCAGGTAATCTGGACCACCTCAGGGCAGTGGAGCAGGGAGAGGTAAGTATTTCAACTTTGCAAGTGCTGTGATCCTGAGCAAGCAGGGGGGGCCCACTCGTTGGCATTGGCACTGGCACAGGGCCCCTCAAAGTACAGCGGTGTGTTTGCACGGCGGGGGCGCCTCCCACCGGCAGCGACACTTTTGCGTACTATGAGGGGCCCTGTGCCAGTGATGTTGCCAACGAGTATTCCCCCCCCCACCTGATGAAGGAACCTGCACTTTCATCTGCACCTTCCTCTTTGTCCCCGTGTAAGGTGGTATGGTATGCGGGAAGGGGAACCTAACTTTCAGCAGGGTCACATTCTGGCTGTGTGGCGTGCACGGGGAATGTAGCGTTATGGGTCAATGTACCAGCAGACTCATCTATCACTGGCTGGGCAATGGGCAGGATGAGGAGGAAACACAGATATAGGCCCAATGAATAAAGTGGGCTAAATGCAGTTCAAAATTGGTAACAGGACTAACCAGGGGGCATTGCTTTGTTCAGTGGAGGACAACTGTAATGAGAGGCTGACACAGAGAGTAGGCCCAAATCAGTAAGTAGTCTAAATGCAGTTCAAAATTGGCAACAGTAGTAAACCGGCGGCACAGCTTTGTTCAGTGGAGGAGAACAGCAAGGAGCGGCCGAAACCGATAGTAGGCCCCAACCCAACTAGTAGGCCTAATGCAGTGTTGTTTCAACAACTACTTAACGAGAGCTAGAAGATAGAAGCTATGGAGAGGCAACCTGGAGAACACCTTGGAGCGGCAGACACCGTCTCTACGACCCAGACCCAACTTGTAGGCCTAATGCAGTGTTGTTTCAACAACTACTTAACGAGAGCTAGAAGATAGAAGCTATGGAGAGGCAACCTGGAGAACACCTTGGAGCGGCAGACACCATCTCTACGACCTAGACCCAACTTGTAGGCCTAATGCAGTGTTGTTTCAGCAACTACTTAACGAGAGCTAGAAGATAGAAGCTATGAAAAGGCAACCTGGAGAACACCTTGGAGCGGCAGACACCGTCTCTACAACCCAGACCCAACTTGTAGGCCTAATGCAGTGTTGTTTCAACAACTACTTAACGAGAGCATGAAGATTGAAGCTATGGAGAGGCAACCTGGAGAACACCTTGGAGTGGCAGACAATCTTAGTAGGCCCCAACCAAACTAGTAGCCCCACTGCAGTTGTTCGATTAAAAAACTATATAAGACGAGCCTGAAGATTGAAGCTCAAGAAAGTAAACCAGGAGAACACCTTGGAGCGACAGACAATCTTTGTAGGCCCCAACCAAACTAGTAGCCCCACTGCAGTTGTTCGATTAAAAAACTAATTAAGACGAGCCTGAAGATTGAAGCTCAGGAAAGTAAACCAGGAGAACACCTTGGAGCGACAGGCAATCTTAGTAGGCCCCAACCAAACTAGTAGCCCCACTGCAGTTGTTCGATTAAAAAACTATTTAAGACGAGCCTGAAGATTGAAGCTCAGGAAAGTAAACCAGGAGAACACCTTGGAGCGACAGACAATCTTAGTAGGCCCCAACCAAACTAGTAGCTCCACTGCAGTTGTTCGATTAAAAAACTATTTAAGACGAGCCTGAAGATTGTAGCTCAGGAAAGTAAACCAGGAGAACACCTTGGAGTGACAGACAATCTTAGTAGGCCCCAACCAAACTAGTAGCCCCACTGCAGTTGTTCGATTAAAAAACTAATTAAGACGAACCTGAAGATTGAAGCTCAGGAAAGTAAACCAGAAGAACACCTTGGAGCGACAGACAATCTTAGTAGGCCCCAACCAAACTAGTAGCCCCACTGCAGTTGTTCGATTAAAAAACTATTTAAGACGAGCCTGAAGATTGAAGCTCAGGAAAGGCAAACAGGAGAACACCTTGGAGCGGCAGACACCGTCTCTACAACCCAGACCAAACTTGTAGGCCTAATGCAGTGTTGTTTCAACAACTACTTAACAAGAGCTTCAAGCTAGAAGCGAGGGAGAGGCAAAAGAGAACACACTGGAGCGGAAGACTCAGTTTGTAGACCACGACGAAACTTGTGGCCCCAATGCAGTTTTATAATTCTGACAAGCTGAAAATCCGCCTTTTTTGGGTTTTTTTTTTAGAGGACAGCTGTATTAAGTGGCGCAGACAGACACGGCTAGTAGGCCTTACACCACAAAGTTGGCTCACTGCAGGATGACAAAAAATTATGGGTACACGGTCGGCATTGGTGTGCTCAGCGGAGGACAAATGGAAGGAGGGACCGCAGACAGACTTAGTAGGCCTAAAATAAAAAAATTAGGCTCAAAGCAGTTTGAATTATCTTGCAGAGGTACACAGGCAGCATTGGTGTGGTCAGCGCAGGACAATTGGAAGGAGGAACCGCAGAAAGACTTAGTAGGTCAAAAATAAAAAAAAAATAGGCTCAAAGCAGTTTGAATTATCTTGCAGGGGTACACAGGCAGCATTGGTGTGTTCAGCGGAGGACAATTGGAAGGAGGAACCGCAGAAAGACTTAGTAGGTCTAAAATAAAAAAAAATAGGCTCAAAGCTGTTTGAATTATCTTGCAGAGGTACACAGGCAGCATTGGTGTGGTCAGCGGAGGACGATTGGAAGGAGTGTCTGACACAGTTAGTACTCCCCAAAAATAAATAGATGTTAATGTCTCGCAAAACAGCAAAACCAAAAAACAAAAGGGTGGCATACTTAGGTACAGGGGTGGGCTCCTCTGCTGAGTTTCAAACATAGTAATTTGGCGCTAAGTATTTACTGGTGTCAATATAGGACACTGACCCTGACTATTTTAACTAGCATCATACATGTCAACAAATTGGTATTGTCAGTGCCAGGCATTGAAGGATGTCAGCGCATAGACTAAACATTGGTGGAGCTGTGAGAGATAATTTTGCAAGTGGTAGAGCACTGTTTGAGCTGGGGGGGGGGAACTCTCTTGTGGCCGGCGGTACAGGCCCAGGGCCCCTCATGTTACAACGGTGTGTCTGACGTTGGGTGCGCACCACCACCGCCAGAGACACTTTATTGTACTATAAGGGACCCAGTTGCAGTGCCGTCGACCAAAAGCGGGCACACCCACCTCTTCAGACAAATGGCACTCTCACGGGTGCTTGCGCCAAGTGGCGCGACCACGGCCCCGTGGGGGGGAGTTAGCCCATTTAGGGAGGTGTCAACATGTTGTATGCTGGACAAACAGCTGCTGCTAATTAAGAGATAGGAACAGTCAGTAAGGCGAGTCCACAAGCAAGACCTTTTTATAGGAAAGCTAGGTGTCAGCCGGGAAAGGTGGGGCAAAATAATTCGAAATCCATGAGTGGTTCATTTTAATGAAGGTTAGATCATCAACATTTTGGGTAGCCAGACGAGTCCTTTTTTCGGTCAATATTGAACCAGCAGCACTGAATACTCTTTCTGATAGCACACTAGCTGCTGGGCAAGCAAGCTCCTGCAATGCATATTCTGCCAATTGAGGCCAGGTGTCTATTTTGGATGCCCAGTAATCAAATGGGAATGACGGTTGAGGGAGAACATCGATAAGGGATGAAAAATAGTTAGTAACCATGCTGGACAAATGTTGTCTCCTGTCACTCTGAATTGATGCTGCAGTACCTGTCCTGTCTGCGGTCATTGCGAAATCACTCCACAACCTGGTCAGAAAACCCCTCTGTCCAACGCCACTTCTGATTTGTGCACCTCTAACACCTCTGCCCTGTTGCCTCCTGCAGCTTGTGTGAGAACCATCACCGGCGCTGTGTGCTGGGAATGCCTGAATCAAACGGTCTACAAGAGTTGCTTGTTTGGTTGCTAATATTTGTTTGAGGTTCTCATGTGGCATGATATTTTGCAATTTGCCTTTATAGCGAGGATTAAGGAGGCAGGCCAACCAGTAATAGTCATCGCTCATCATTTTAATAATGCGGGGGTCCCTTTTGAGGATACGTAAGGCATAATCCGCCATGTGGGCCAAAGTTCCATTTGTCAAATCTGCGGTTGTGCTGGGTTGAGGGGCAGTTTCAGGCAAATCTACGTCACTTGTCTCCCTAAAAAAAAACAGAACCCGCCCTTGCAACGCCACCAGTTGCTATTGGCCCCGGAGAAGCTTCCTCATTCAAAAAATACTCATCCCCATCATCCCCCTCGTCCTCCTCCTCTTCACCCGCTACCTCGTCCTGTAGACTGCCCTGACCAGACAATGGCTGACTGTCATCAAGGCTTCCCTCTTCCTCGGCTGCAGACGCCTGCTCCTTTATGTGCGTCAAACTTTGCATCAGCAGACGCATTAGGGGGATGCTCATGCTTATTATGGCGTTGTCTGCACTAACCAGCCGTGTGCATTCCTCAAAACACTGAAGGACTTGACACAGGTCTTGTATCTTCGACCACTGCACACCTGACAACTCCATGTCTGCCATCCAACTGCCTGCCCGTGTATGTGTATCCTCCCACAAATACATAACAGCACACCTCTGTTCGCACAGTCTCTGAAGCATGTGCAGTGTGGAGTTCCACCTTGTTGCAACGTCGATGATTAGGCGATGCTGGGGAAGGTTCAAAGACCGCTGATGGTTCTGCATACGGCTGGAGTGCACGGGCGAACGGCGGATATGCGAGCAAAGTCTGCGCACTTGGAGGAGCAGGTCGGGTAACCCCGGATAACTTTTCAGGAAGCACTGCACCACCAGGTTTAAGGTGTGAGCCAGGCAAGGAATGTGTTTCAGTTGTGAAAGGGCTATGGCAGCCATAAAATTCCTTCCTTTATCACTCACTACCTTGCCTGCCTCAAGATGTACAGTGCCCAGCCATGACTGAGTTTCGTTCTGCAAGAACTCGGACAGAACTTCTGCGGTGTGTCTGTTGTCGCCCAAACACTTCATTGCCAATACAGCCTGCTGACGCTTGCCACTAGGTGTCCCATAATGGCACACCTCGTGTGCAACAGTGGCAGCTGCGGATGGAGTGCTCGTGCGACTGCGGTTTGTGGACGAGCTCTCGCTTTTGCAGGAGGACGAGGAGGAGGAGGGGGGGCGAACGCCTACAGCCAACTGTTTCCTAGACCGTGGGCTAGGCAGAACTGTCCCAATATTGCTGTCCCCTGTGGACCTTGCATCCACCACATTAACCCAGTGAGCCGTGATGGACACGTAACGTCCCTGGCCATGCCTACTGGTCCATGCATCTGTTGTCAGGTGCACCTTTGTACTCACAGATTGCCTGAGTGCATGGACAATGCAGTCTTTTACATGCTGGTGGAGGGCTGGGATGGCTTTTCTCGAAAAGAAGTGTCGACTGGGTAGCTCGTAGCGTGGTCCAGCGTAGTCCATCAGGGCTTTGAAAGCTTTGCTTTCAACTAACCGGTAGGGCATCATCTCTAATGAGATTAGTCTAGCAATGTGGGCGTTCAAACCTTGTGTACGCGGATGCGAGGATGAGTACTTCCTTTTCCTAACGAGAGTCTCATGTAGGGTGAGCTGGACTGGAGAGCTGCAGATCGTGGAACTAGCAGGGGTGTCGGTGGACATGGCAGACTGAGAGAGGGTTGGAGATGGTATTCTTGCTGGTGCCCTACATGCAGTGTTTCCTACTACGAAACTGGTGATTCCCTGACAGCTTTGGCCTGGCGACGAAATCTGCACATTTGCTGCAGGTGGTGCGGGAAATGGTGGGCTTACAGTGAGGGAAGGGATGTAGCGTTGCTGACTAGCTTCATTGGCCGAGGGTGCTACAACCTTAAGGGATGTTTGGTAGTTAGTCCAGGCTTGCAAATGCATGGTGGTTAAATGTCTACGCATGCAACTTGTATTTAGACTTTTAAGATTCTGACCTCTGCTTAAGGTAGTTCAACATTTTTGACAGATGACTTTGCGCTGATCATTTGGATGTTGTTTAAAAAAATGCCAGACTGTACTCTTTCTACTATCGGATACCTTTTCAGGCATTGCAGACTGAGCTTCTTTAAACGTATGTCCACGCTGTCCTACAACTGGTTTTGCAACGCGTTTTTGGCCAGATACGGGCGTGGCAGATGGAACCTGTTGCGATGTTGATGCCGTCTGCGGTTCTTCCTCCTCCGCTTCAGAGCTACTGCCGCCTGCACCCTGTTCCCCCAATGGCTGCCAATCGGGGTCAACAACTGGGTCATCTATGACCTCCTCTTCTATCTCGTGTGCAACTTCATCTGTGTCACCGTGTAAGCCGGTGGTATAGCATTCGTGACGGGGCACCATAGTCTCATCAGTGTCTGCTTCTGGATCAGTACACCGCGAGGGCAATGTTGTGGTCTGAGTCAAAGGAACAGCATAGTAATCTGGCTGTGGCTGTGCATCTGTGCACTCCATGTCCGATTCAACTTGTAATGGGCATGGCCTGTTAACTGTTTCACTTTCTAACCCAGGAACGGTATGTGTAAAGAGCTCCATGGAGTAACCCGTTGTGTCGCCTGACGCATCCTCCTCTGTTGTTCTTGGTGAAGAAGACAAAGAAGCGACTTGTCTCTGACCGTGAACATCCACTACCGACGCGCTGCTTTTACATTTAGCAGTTTCAGAAGAGGAGGCGAAAGAGCTAGAGGCTGAGTCAGCAAGGAAAGCCAAAACTTGTTCTTGCTGCTCCGGCTTTAAAAGCGGTTTTCCTACTCCCAGAAAAGAGCGTTCGAGGCCTTGTGTAGCCAGACGACGAACCTGGCTCAACAACTCGAGACTTAGGTGCTATATTGCTTTTCCCACGACCATCTGATGCTCCCCCACCACTACCATCATTACTAGCTGGCAATGACCGCCCACGGCCAGGACCTCTTCCACCAGACTTCCTCATTGTTTGAAAAACGTGAGCAAACTAACTGTATTTGCTACTGTAAAACCAGTTAAAAGGTGAACTCTAACTTCTGTTGGATTTATATATCCCTTTATAGGTGGGTCAGACTGCAGGGAAAACCAGGCCCAATGTATAACAGTACACAGCTTCAGTGGCAGACAGATATGCCACTAACAGGACTGACGCAGATGCAGACACTAACAATTCAAATCTCCCCCTTTTTATTTTTTCTGGGAGAATATTGAAGAAATGTGGCCCACTCTCATACAGTATATGTTCTGTGGCACAAAATTTGAGACAGGTGGCGCACACACAGGAGTGGCACTGAAGCGGAAATGCCAATCTTAATCTCCCACAATTTTTTTTTTCAGGGAGAATTTAAAAGAAATCTGACCCAGTGTTACACACTAGGTTTAATGTGGCACACAATTTGAGACAGGTGGCACACACTGGAGTGGCACTGAAGCTGAAATGCCAATCTTAATCTCCCACTATTTTTTTTTTCAGGGAGAATTTAAAAGAAATCTGACCCAGTATTACACACTGGGTTTAATGTGGCACACAATTTGAGACAGGTGGCACACACAGGAGTGGCACTGAAGCGGAAGTGCCAATCTTAATCTCCCACTATTTTTTTTCAGGGAGAATTTAAAAGAAATCTGACCCAGTATTACATACTGGGTTTAATGTGGCACACAATTTGAGACAGGTGGCACACACTGGAGTGGCACTGAAGTTGAAATGCCAATCTTAATCTCCCACTATTTTTTTTCAGGGAGAATTTAAAAGAAATCTGACCCAGTATTACACACTGGGTTTAATGTGGCACAAAATTTGAGACAGGTGGCACACACAGGAGTGGCACTGAAGCGGAAATGCCAATCTTAATCTCTCACTATTTTTTTTTTCAGGGAGAATTTAAAAGAAATCTGACCCAGTGTTACACACTAGGTTTAATGTGGCACACAATTTGAGACAGGTGGCACACACTGGAGTGGCACTGAAGCGGAAATGCCAATCTTAATCTCCCACTATTTTTTTTCAGGGAGAATTTAAAAGAAATCTGACCCAGTATTACACACTAGGGTTTCTGTGGCACAAAATTAGAGACAGATGCCACGCACAGCACTGGCACCGAAGCAGAAATGCCAATCTTAATCTCCCACTAATTTTTTTTTAATTTATGTGAGAATTGGCAAGAAATCAGGTCCACTGTTAGACTGTATGTTTTCTGTGCCAGAAAATGAGACACAGATGCCACACACAGGACTGCCACCGATACAGATTTGCCAATTTTAATCTGCACCCTTTTTTTTTTTTTCTTCAGGGAGACTAGTGAATAAATCTGGCCCACTGTAATAGAGTCTATTTTCTGTGGCAGAAAGTGGCTTGAAGAGATATAACAAAACAAAAAAAAAGGGACTGTACTACAATTACTATCTCCCTGCAGTAATCTCAGCAATATATGGCAGCCAGCAATAAAAAGGAGTGGACTGCTGCACAAAAAAAGTCAAAAGTGTGAACAAACAAACAAGAAAGCTGTGCAGAAAGGAAGGAACAACAGGATTTGTGCTTTGAAAAAAGCAGTTGGTTTGCACAGCGGTGTACAAACAGCAATGCAGCTATCAGGGAGCCTTCTAGGGCAGCCCAATGAGCTACAGCGCTGAGGAAAAAAAATGTAGCCTCCACTGTCCCTGCAAACAAAAGGTGGTGTTGGACAGTGGAAATCGCTAGAGCACAAGCTGTTTGGGGGTTAATGGACCCTGCCTAACGCTATCTCTGCTTCTGACGAAGCGGCAGCAACCTCTCCCTATGCTCAGATCAGCAGCAGTAAGATGGAGGTCGGCGGGAATGCCCCTTTATAGCCCCTGTGACGCCGCAGAAAGCAAGCCAATCACTGCAATGCCCTTCTCTAAGATGGTGGGGACCGAGACCTATGTCATCATGCTGCCCACACTCTGCGTCCACCTTCATTGGCTGAGAAATGGCGCTTTTCGCGTCATTGAAACGCGACTTTTGCGCCAAAGTCGCGTACTGCATGGCCGACCCCACACAGGGATCGGGTCGGGTTTCATGAAACCCGACTTTGCCAAAAGTCGGCGACTTATGAAAATGACCGACCCGTTTCGCTCAACCCTAGTGGGCACCTCATATATGCTGTGCATCTTGATCTAGAACCATTAGAGCATGGCTGAATGGATCATGACCTTCAATGCCGTTCGCTGTCCCAATGATCTGGAGAGAGCAGAGAGATCATGTAACAGATTGCTACTTCTGCCTTACAAATGTAACAGGATATTCAGCAAACAACAAGAAATCAATAGAATATCCTAATCTTCCTTCAGCCCTAAAGGTACCGTCACACATAACGATATCGTTAACGATATCGTTGCTTTTTGTGACGTAGCAACGATATCGTTAACGAAATCGTTATGTGTGACAGCGACCAACGATCAGGCCCCTGCTGGGAGATCGTTGGTCGCTGGGAAAAGTCCAGCACTTTATTTTGTCGCTGGATCTCCCGCTGACATCGCTGGATCGGCGTGTGTGACGCCGATCCAGCGATGTCTTCACTGGTAACCAGGGTAAACATCGGGTTACTAAGCGCAGGGCCGCGCTTAGTAACCCGATGTTTACCCTGGTTACCGTTGTAAATGTAAAAAAAAATCACTACATACTTACATTCCCGGTGTCTGGTCATGTCCCTCGCCTTCAGCTTCCCTGCACTGACTGGTGAGCGCCGGCCAGCCGTAAAGCAGAGCACAGCGGTGACGTCACCGCAGTACTTTACGGCCGACGCTCAGTCAGTGCGGGAAGCTGAAGGCGAGAGACATGACCAGACACCGGGAATGTAAGTATGTAGTGTTTGTTTTTTTACATTTACAACGGTAACCAGGATAAACATCGGGTTACTAAGCGTGGCCCAGCTTTACCCGGGGACTTCGGGATCGTTGGTCGCTGGAGAGCTGTCTGTGTGACAGCTCTCCAGCGACCAAACAGCAACGCTGCAGCGATCGACATGGTTGTCGGTATCGCTGCAGCGTCGCTTTAGTGTGACGGTACCTTTAGACCCGTGCCACACGATGAAAGTCTTCGTGTTCCAAAGCCTCCCAAAGTATGGACAATGGAGGACGACGAAGATGAACTAACAATGTCAGAGAAAAATGAAACTGCTGCAGACCCAGACTTTGAGCCTTCTACATCTAATCAACATTTGTTCTATCAAGCTGATCTGAGTGACTTGGTCAGAGATTTGGCAGGCAAAATTATTGGGATCAAGGCTTCAAGAACTGAATCTCTTATTACCTGGAACAAGAGTTTCTGTTTTTCGCAGTTGTCAAGAAAACCTTAATTTTTCAATCATGTCGACAGATTAACCTTTTGCAACGACGTCTTGGCGTTGTTTGGTGCTCTTGGATGCGAACATGACTCGAAGGAATGGTGACTGTTCATTGACTCGTCAGTTTTAAGTCTGAAGGCTGTTTTACTACACAACAGAAATATCTATCCTTCTATACCTTTTGGACATGCAATACACATGAAAGAAACGTATGAGAATATGGAGTTACTTTTGACCCACATTAATTATAGGAATTATAACTGGAACATATGGTGATATGTGGTGATCTAAAAGTTGTTGCACTTCTTCTTGGACTGCAGCTTGGATATACCAAGTATTGTTGTTTATTTGTGAGTGGGACAGTCGTGCAGGAGAAATGTACTATTTCAGAAAGGACTGGCCACTCCGCAAAAACCTGGTTGCTGGACAGAAGAATGTTAAACATAATCCTGTTATTGATCCAGTAAAGATACTTCTCCCTCCTTTGCATATTAAACTCTGGCTTATGAAGAATTTTGTCAAAGCAATGAACAAAGAATCGGAAGCCTTTTCTTACTTGCGACAGAAATTTCCAAGAATAAGTGATGCAAAGATTAAAGAAGGTATTTTCATTGGCCCACTGTCACGATCCATGTTTGGATCTGTGGCAGATCTGGTTTCCTTCAGATTAAAACCTTTTTTTCCTTTTCTGGTCATTGGGGGTTAATGCAGTTTTCTCCCCCCGGAGGCCGCTGGTGTTATTGCATTGCATTGCTGCTGAGTCAGCTTATGTTTGTGACCACTCCCACCATCCTTTATAAGGTCACCTGGTGCTTCAGCTGACTGTTGGTTATACAGTTCCTTTCAGGAGACCAACCTCGCAGTAGCAGCTCCCTGGTGTCAGCTGTTGTGAATTCTGCTTTTGAGCTCCCTCTGGTGGTAGCAGATGGTAATGCAGTTGTTCCGGGGCTGCAGTCTTGGACAGGTGTATCTGCTAATCGCAGTTCTGACTGGGGTATTTAGGCTTGCAGGACTCATTAGTCCTTGCCAGTTGTCAATGTTCTTTGGGATATGATGGATCTCTGTCTGGCTTTTCCTGCTTGGCTGCCATTTCAGCAAAGATAAGTGTCTGTTTCTTTTTCTGTGGCACACTGGCTGTGTGCTTGTTTTTGATTGTATTCCTGCTCTGATTGTAGGATTCGCTGGAGTTGCAGATATACGCTCCTACGTCTTTAGTTAGATGTAGGAAGTTTTTGTATATTCTGCTGTGGATATTTTTGAAGGGTTTTAATACTGACCGCACAGAACTCTGTCCTATCCTGTCCTATTTTAGTTAGAGTGGCCTCTTATGCTAAATCCTGTTTTTCTGCCTGTATATGTTTTTTCTTCTCCGACTCACCGCCAATATTTGTGGGGGGCTGTCTATCCTTTGGGGATCTGCTCTGAGGCAAGATAGTATTCCTATTTCCATCTTTAGGGGTATTTAGTCCTCCGGCTGTGACGAGGTGTCTAGGATTGGTTAGGTACACTCCACGGCTACTTCTAGTTACGGTGTTAAGATCAGGATTTGCGGTCAGTATAGTGACCACCTACTCCAGTGAAAGTTCTCATGCTGCTCCAAGGTCACCGGATCATAACAGTCAGCCAAGACTGGTGTTTGGAGCTCAGTTGCTGTACTATCTTTGTGCACAAGCTAAGTTCTGAGTTTTGTTATTTTGTAGTTTGTGCATTCAACTTTTGGTATCGTGTTCCCCTCACTCTTATATTGTTTATTTGCTTTGTGGTGCTGTTTACACTGTTCACCCCCTGGGGTGGGGGTTGGGGGTTTAGTACAGGGTTTAACAGGAGACAAGGACAGGTCGATGACTTGGGCCTCCCTACCTTCAAGGGTACCCCCAAGTTAAGGATAGACAGGGCTTCCCCTAGCCTGAGGGGCAGTTCAGGGGCCCAGATTCCTCATCTCCTGTTATCCTATTTCTGCCTCGTGACACCCACAGATCAGAGATATGATGTATGACAGTAGCTTTTATGGTGTTTTGCAAGGTGCTGAACAAGTGGCATGGAGAGCCTTTAAAGATGTTACCTTCAACTTCCTTGGCAACAGCAGGGCACCGAACTTTGAACAACTTGTGGACAATATATTCACAGCATATCATTTGATGAAATGCAATATGTCACTAAAAATGCATTTTCTACATTCTCACTTGGACTTTTTTCCAGCCAATCTTGGTGCTGTTAGTGATGAACACGGTGAAAGATTTCACCAAGACATTGCGCTGATGGAGAAATGGTACCAGGGAATGTGGAGTAGGTCAATGCTGGCTGACTATTGCTGGAATCTTATTCGAGAAGCATCTGACACGGATTATAAACCACTGTTTTAATTCTACTATCAACTGGAACCTCATCATTATTGCGGCAGCGTGGATTTAATCCACACTTCCTATAGTATACTGCTTCATATGGTCGGTGACCGGCTTGTGAATCTGCGGTAGCTGAAATCTTCACACGCCTGCTTTCAGCTTCACCAGGTGAGCGATTTTCTTTGTGATCCCTCCATTTTTTTGTGAGATAAGACCCTATTTGTGCTTTGTGTCTCCCTTTTCCCTTTAAATATTAGTTAACGGATGATAAATTAAAGTGGTCTGCAAAAGACTTTTGAGCAATTGCTTCTGCCACTAACATCTATGCACATGTATGTAGTGTCTCGGACGTCATATTGTAGACTATAAACTGTTGTTTCTTATCCCCTTACTGCCAGCTGATGGAATAATACATCAGCTGGCAGTATCCCCCGATTTGAGGTAGGCTCCGGCGGTGAGCCCACCTCAAAGCCGTGACATGTCAACGGTTTTTAACAGCTGACATTTGCTCGCAATAGGCGCGAGTGGAATCGCGATCCAACCTCACAAATTAAGTAGTTAAATGGCGCTGTCAAACTCTGAAAGCGGGCATTTAAATGCACTTCCGGACGCCGGTCCAGAAATACGTTCAGGGACGACCCCCGTCATCGCTGCATTGCCATCACAACCAGAGCTCTCCTCGAGACTTCTATGGTTGTTGATGGCAGATTGCTATGAGTGCCACCCTGTGGTCGGCGCTCATAGCAAGCCTGTAATTCTGATGCATAGAGGTGATCTGAGCATCACCTCTATGTAGCAGAGGCGATCGCGCTATGGCAGATAATGTATGCAACCTGTAAAGCGCTGCGGAATATGTTAGCGCTATATAAAAATAAAGATTATTATTATTATTATTATTATGGCAGCTTCTAACCTCCTATGGAGGCTATTGAAGCATGCCAAAAGTTTTTAAAAAAGCGTTTAAAAATATAAAAAAATAAAAAACATAAAAGTTCAAATCACCCCCCTGTCACCCCAATCAAAATAATACAAAAAAAAAATCAAACCTACACATATTTGGTATCGTCGTGTTCAGAATCACCCATTCTATTAATAAAAAAAAAGAATTAACCTGATTGTTAAACAGCATAGCGATAAAAAAAATCACAACGCCAGAATCACGTTTTTCCAGTCGCCACGACATTGCATTAAAATGCAATAAAGGGCAATCAAAAGCACATATCTGCACAAAATTGGTATCATTAAAAACATCAGCTCGTCCTGCAAAATAAGCCCTCACACGGCCATATTGACGGAAAAATAAAAAAGTTATGGCTCTGGAAAGAAGGGGAGCAAAAAACAAAAACGAAAAATTGAAAAAAGCTCCAGTCATGAAGGCGTTAAAAACCTTATATGATACAGACTTTTGGAGCACATATTTGTGTTCAGCATATCAAAATCTATAAGATACAATAAATGTTTTTCAGGGGACAAGAACTTCCCTGAAATTTGTTGTGCAGTGTTATCTTAGAATAGCTTTTGTTGATTTAGGAAGGAAAATGACCCCATAGGATTGCAGGGATAAATATGCATATTGTTGAATTATTGCCAGATATGCTATATTTCTCTAACTAATCCATTAGCTGAACATTAGTCCTAATTCATTTCATAGCATCTTGTTTCCATGGAAACACAATCAAGTAAAATGAGCAAGAACGCAAAATAAAAGGAAAAAATGTTTTATCCTGAACTTTGCATAATAATGTTAACAATTGAAAAAAATGACCTTCCCTGCTATTGCTGGGTCTTGTTTCCTTGTGTGGAAAGCAAAAAAAGGGTAAGAGAATAAAAGAAGGAAGGTCAGATAAGTACTTAGAGGAGAAAGCACAATCCCATTTCTTTTGTTTAAGTTGAGGCTAACATGATTGTTGTTCACATGTTTAGAGGTGTAATTTCTTTCTTAATAATAATATTTATTTTTATATAGCGCTAACATATTCCGCAGCGCTTTACAGTTTTGCACACATTATCATCACTGTCCCCATTGGGGCTCACAATCTAAATTCCCTATCAGTATGTCTTTGGAATGTGGGAGGAAACGGGAGTACCCGGAGGAAACCCACGCAAACACGGGGAGAACATACAAACTCCTTGCAGATGTTGTCCAAGGTGGGATTAGAACCTAGGACTCCAGCGCTGCAAGGCTACAGAGCTATCCACTGAGCCACCGTGCTGCCCTGATGAGGTGAATACACTCTGTTTCACGATGATTATTACCCAAAGAATTATGTTAGGTTAGAATGACTGCTATGATGGAATCACCCCGCCAGGGCTCTGGGGTACTCGATACCGGGTCCTGCGTTCACAGGGAGATGTCACGGCGGCAACCCGGTCCGTGGCCCTGGGCACCCATGTAAAAGGGAAAGGTCTTTAAAGGGAATAAAGTTTATGTTCATGACGCCACCTGTGGTATTCGGTCAGTGGGGACTGATGCTGCTTTAAGGGGTCCTCTGGGGTGATGTTATGGCAGCTAGATGGTATACCTTCCCACAGGTGAAGTGAAGTGTATCCCCAGGGCTCCCGGTGTGTAGATGGAAGATGGTGAATGGCACAATAAGAAATGAGGACACAGGTTTGCAGTCTTTTTACCTGCTTTACTGAAGACCTTAGGCAGCCACAGTCCAGGGTACCAGATCACAGGGCAGGCAGGGTCTGTGCGTTTTACCTGCAGATTTTTCAAAAACGGTGCGGAAAAATCTGCACTCGAATCCGCAATGTGGGCACATAGCCTTAGGGTAAGGGTTGGAATTAAAAAATGAATAATAATAATAATAATTAGAGTTGGGGTTGGCATTAGGGTTAAGATTAGGGTAGGGGTGTGTTGGGGTTAGGGTTAGGCTTGTGGTTAGGGTTGGGATTAGGGTTAGGGGTGTGTTGGGGTTAGGGTTGTGGTTAGGGTTATGCTTAGGGTTGGGATTAGGGTTAAGGGTGTGTTGGGGTTAGGGTTGTGATTAGGGTTATGGTTAGGGTTGGGATTAGGGTTAGGGGTGTGTTGGGGCTAGTGTTGGAGTTAGAATTGAGGGGTTTCCACTGTTTAGGCACATCAGGGGGTCCCAAATGCGACATGGTGCCACCATTGATTCAAGCCAATCTTGCGTTCAAAAAGTCAAATGGTGCTCCCTCCCTTCCGAGCCCCGACGTGTGCACAAATAGTGGTTAACCAAACATATGGGGCATAAGCGAACTCAGGAAAAATTGCAGAACAACTTTGGGTGTCTAATTTCTCCTGTTACTCTTGATAAAATAAAAAATTGGGGGCTAAAAATTTATTTTTGTGGGTAGAAAAATTATTTTTGATTTTCATTGCTCTACGTTATAAAATTCTGTGAAGCACTTGGGAGATCAAAGTGCTCACCACACATCTAGATAAGTTCCTTGGGGGGTCTATTTTCCAAAATGGGGTCACTTGTGGGGGGTTTCTACTGTTTAGGCACATCAGGGGCTCTCCAAACGTAACATGATGCCCTCAGGCCATTCCATCAAAGTCTGCATTTCAAAACGTCACTACTTCCCTTCCGAGCCCCGACGTGTGCCCAAACAGTGGTTCCCCCCACATATGGGGTATCAGCGTACTCAGGAAAAACTGGAAAACAACTTTTGGGGTCCAATTTCTCCTGTTACCCTTGTGAAAATAAAAAATTGCTTGCTAAAAAATAATTTTTAAGGAAAGAAAAATTATTTTTTTATTTTCAGTGCTCTGCGTTATAAACTTCTGTGAAGAACTTGGGGGTTCAAAGTGCTCACCACACATCTAGATAAGTTCCTTGGGGGGTCTAGTCTAGTTTCGAAAATGGGGTCACTTGGAGGTTTCTACTGTTTAGGCACATCAGGGGCCCTGCAAACATAACATGATGCCCACAGACTATTCTATCAAAGTCTGCATTCCAAAACATCACTACTTCCCTTCCGAGCCCCAACGTGTGCCCAAACAGTGGTTTACCCCCACATATGGGGTATCAGCATACTCACGACAAACTGGACAACAACTTTTGGGGCCCAATTTCTCCTGTTACCCTGTGAAAATAAAAAATAGCTAGCTAACAAATAATTTGTGAGGAAAGAAAAATGATTTTTTATTTTCACAGTTCTGTGAAGCACTTTGGGGTTCAAAGTGCTCCCCACACATCTAGATAAGTTCCTTGGCGGGTTTAGTTTCCAAAATGGGGTCACTTGTGGGGGGTTTCTACTTTTAGGCACATCAGGGCCTCTGCAAACACGACATAGTGTCCGCTAACGATTGGAGCTAATTTTTCATTCAAAAAGTCAAATGGTGCTCCTTCCCTTCCAAGCCGTGCCATGTGCCCAAACAGTGGTTTACCCCCACATGTGAGGTATCGGTGTACTCAGGAGAAATTGCCCAATAAATTTTAGGATCCATTTTATCCTGTTGCCCATGTGGAAATGAACAAATTGAGGCTAAAAATACAAAATTTTTGAAAAAAAAGTACTTTTTCATTTTTACGGATCAATTTGTGAAGCACCTTGAGGTTGAAAGTGCTCACTATGCATCTAGATAAGTTCCTTGGGGGGTCTAGTTTCCAAAATGGGGTCACTTGTGGGGAAGCTCCAACTGAGTTCCCAAACTGCATTGGTGCCCTGGATGGTAAACACATTCGTGTCAAAAAGCCGCCAAACTCTGGTTCTCGTTTTTTTAATTATAAAAAATATTTTTCCATTGTGCTCCTGGCTGTAGCTGACAGCAACTAGTGTTTTTGTTTTTGCTGACATTGGGGCATAAGGGAGTGCCTCTGATGCTCGCATCTTTAGAGCTTCAAGATTAGCTCGGCAACTTGCTGAGACTAATTTAACCCCTTAACGACCGCCGATACGCCTTTTAACGGCGGCCGCTAAGGGTACTTAAACCACAGCGCCGTTAATTAATGGCGCTGTGGAAAAAGTAAATAGCGCCCCCAGAGTCGGATTTTCTCCGGGGTCTTGGCTGCCGGGGGTAGCTGAGACCCCAGAGAACATGATTCGGGTTTTTTTTTACCAACCCCGCATTTACGATCGCCGGTAATTAACCGTTTACCGGCGATCGCAAAAAAAAAAACGCGATTTCTTTGTAATTTCTCTGTCCTCCGATGTGATCGCACATCAGAGGACAGAGAAATGGGGTCCCAGGTAGCCCCCCAATACTTACCTGTCTCCCCCGGTGCTCCTCGTGGCTCCCGATGGGCGCCGCCATCTTCAAAATGGCAGGCGCATACGCAGTGCGCCCGCCGGCCAGCACCGGGAGAATCTTTGGGGTCTCGGCTGCCGGGGGTAGCCGAGACCCCAAAGAACATGATTGGGGTCGGTTTTACCGACCATTGTTTTGCGATCGCCGGTAATTAACTGTTTACTGGTGACCGCAAAAAAAAAAAAAGCAAAGTGTAATTCTCTGTCCTCTGATGTGATTGCACATCCGAGGACAGAGAAATAGGGGGATTCGGGGACCCTATTATACTCACCAGTGTCCCTGGGTCCTCCTGCTGCTCCTCCTGGCCGTCGGCATCTTCTTGGCAAAAGAAAATGGCAGGCGCATGCGTAGTGAAGAGCAGTTGGGGCTAAAATTAGGGTTAGGGTTAGGGCTAGGGTTAGGGCTAGGCTTAGGGCTAGGGCTAGGGTTAGGGCTAGCGTTAGGGTTAGGGCTAGGGCTAGGGTTAGGGCTAGGGTTAGGGCTAGGGTTAGGGCTAGGGCTAGGGTTAGGGTTGGGGCTAAATTTAGGGTTAGGGTTGGGGCTAAATTTAGGGTTAGGGTTGGGGCTAAGTTTAGGGTTAGGCTTCTTTCACACTTACGTCGGTACGGGGCCGTCCCAATGCATCGGCCCGACATACCAACGCACGTTGTGAAAATTGTGCACAACGTGGGCAGCGGATGTAGTTTTTCAACGCATTCGCTGCCCAATCTATGTCCCGGGGAGGAGGGGGTGGAGTTATGGCCACGCATGCGCGGTCAGAAATGGCGGACGCGACGTACAAAAAAACGTTACATTGAACGTTTTTTGTTCTGACGGTCCGCCAAAACACAACTGATCCAGTGCACGACGGACGCGACGTGTGGCCATCCATCACGATCCGTCGGCAATACAAGTCTATGGGCAAAAAACGCATCCTGCGGGCACATTTGCAGGATCCGTTTTTTGTCCAAAACGACGGATTGCGACGGATGCCAAACGACGCAAGTGTGAAAGTAGCCTAAGGGCTAGGGTTATGGTTGGGGCTAAAGTTAGGGCTAGGGTTGGGGCTAAAGTTAGGGATAGAGTTGGGATTAGGGTTAGGGTTTGGATTAGGGTTGATATTAGGGTTAGGGTTGGCATTAGGGTTACGCTTGGGCTTAGGGTTAGGTTTGGGATTAGGGTTAAGGTTAGGGTTGTGATTAGGGGTGTATTGGGATTAGGGTTAGGTTTGAGGTTAGGGTTGAGATTAGGATTATGGGTGTGTTGGATTTAGGGTTTTGATTAGGGTTATGGTTAGGGTTGACATTAGGGTTGTTTTGGGGTAAGGGTTGTGATTATCGTTAGGGTTAGTGATTAGGATTATGGATCGGGTTGGGATTAGGGTTAGGGGTGTGTTGGGGTTAGGGTTGGAGCTAGAATTGGGGGGTTTCCACTGTTTAGGTACATCAGGGGGTCTCCAAACACGACAGCCAATTTTGCGCTCAAAAAGTCAAATGGTGCTCCCTCCCTTCTGAGCTCTGCCGTGCTCCCAAACAGTGGGTTACCCCCACATATGGGGCATCAACGTACTCGGGATAAATTGGACAACAACTTTTGGGGTCCAATTTCTCCTGTTACCCTTGTGAAAATAAAAACTTGGGGGCTACAATATCTTTTTTGTGGAAAAAAAATATTTTTTTATTTTCACGACTCTGCATTCTAAACTTCTGTGAAGCACTTGGGCATTCAAAGTTCTCACCACACATCTAGATAAGATCCTTGGGGGGTCTAGTTTCCAAAATGGGGTCACTTGTGGGGGGTTACTACTGTTTAGGTACATCAGGGGCTCTGCAATCGCAACATAACGCCCACAGACCATTCTATCAAAGTCTGCATTCCAAAACGGCGCTCCTTCCCTTCCGAGCTCTGCCGTGCGCCCAAACAGTGGTTTACCCCCACATATGGCACATCAGTGTACTCGGGATAAATTAGACAACAACTTTTGGGGTCCAATTTCTCCTGTTACCCTTGTGAAAGTAAAAACTTGGGGGCTACAATATCTTTTTTGTGGAAAAAAATATATTTTTTATTTTCACGACTCTGCATTCTAAACTTCTGTGAAGCACTTGGGCGTTCAAAGTTCTCACCACACATCAAGATAAGTTCCTTGGGGGGTCTAGTTTCCAAAATGGGGTCACTTGTGGAGGGTTTCTACTGTTTAGGCACATCAGGGTCTCTGCAAACGTAACATAACGCCCGCAGACCATTCTATCAAAGTCTGCATTCCAAAACGGCGCTCCTTCCTTCCGAGCTCTGCCGTGCGCCCAAACAGTGGTTTACCCCCACATATGGGGTACCAACATACTCAGGACAAATTGGACAACAACTTTTAGGGTCCGATTTCTCTTGTTACTCTTGTGAAAATAAAAACTTGGGGGCTAAAAATCTTTTTTGTGGAAAAAAAATATTTTTTATTTTCACGACTCTGCATTCTAAACTTCTGTGAAGCACTTGGGCATTCAAAGTTCTCACCACACATCTAGATAAGTTCCATGGGGGGTCTAGTTTCCAAAATGGGGTCACTTGTGGGGGGTTTCCACTGTTTAGGCACATCAGGGGCTCTCCAAACGCAACATGGTGTCCGATCTCAATTCCAGACAATTCTACATTGAAAAAGTAAAACGGCACTCCTAATCTTCCAAGCTCTGCGGTGCGCCCAAACAGTTGTTTACCCCCAAATATTGGGTATCGACGTATTCAGGAGAAATTGCACTACAACTTTTGTGGTCTAATTTCTCCTGTTACCCTTGTGAAAATAAAAATTTGGGGGCAAAAAGATCATTTTTGTAGAAAAAATGCGATTTTTTTATTTTCACGGCTCAACGTTATAAACTTCTGTGAAGCACATGGGGGTTCAAAGTGCTCACCACACATCTAGATAAGTTCCTTAAGGGGTCTAGTTTCCAAAATGGTGTCACTTGTGGGGGGTTTCCACTGTTTAGGCACATCAGGGGCTCTCCAAACACGACATGGCGTCCAATCTCAATTCCTGCCAATTCTACATAGAAAAAGTCAAACGGCGCTCCTTCTCTTCCAAGCCCTGCCATGCACCCAAACAGTGGTTTACCCCCACATATGGGGTATTGGCGTATTCAGGAGAAATCGCACAACAACTTTTGTGGTCTAATTTCTCCTGTTACCCTTGTGAAAATAAGAATTTGTGGGCGAAAAGATAATTTTTGTGTAAACAAATGCGATTTTTTATTTTCACGGCTCTATGTTATAAGCTTCTGTGAAGCTCTTGGGGGTTCAAAGTGCTCACCACACATCTAGATAAGTTCCTTAAGGGGTCTAGTTTACAAAATGGTGTCACTTGTGGGGGGTTTCCACTGTTTAGGCACATCAGGGGCTCTCTAAACGTGACATGGCGTCCGATCTCAATTCCAGCCAATTCTGTATTGAAAAAGTCAAAAGGCGCTCCTTCACTTCCAAGTTCTGCGGTGCACCCAAACAGTGGTTTACCCCCACATATGGGGTATTGGCGTATTCAGGAGAAATTGCATAACAAAATTTATGGTTACATTTCTGTTTTTACACTTGCGAAAATAAAAAAATGGTTCTGAATTAAAATGTTTGCAAAAAAAAGTTAAATGTTCATTTTTTCCTTCCACATTGTTTCAGTTCCTGTGAAGCACGTAAAGGGTTAATAAACTTCTTGAATGTGGTTTTGAGAACCTTGAGGGGTGTAGTTTTTAGAATGGTGTCACACTTGGTCATTTTCTATTATATAGACCCCTCAAAATGACTTCAAATGTGATGTGGTCCCTAAAAAAAAATGGTGTTGTAAAAATGAGAAATTGCTGGTCAACTTTTAACCCTTATAACTCCCTAACTAAAAAAAAATTTGTTTCCAAAATTGGGCTGATGTAAAGTAGACATGTGGGAAATGTTATTTATTAACTATTTTTCGTGACATATCTCTGATTTAAGGGCATAAAAATACAAAGTTTGAAAATTGCAAAATTTTAAAATTTTTTGCCATATTTCCGTTTTTTTTCATAAATAATCGCAAGTAATATCGAAGAAATATTACCACTAACATGAAGTACAATATGTGACGAAAAAACAATCTCAGAATCAGTGGGATCCGTTGAAGCGTTCCAGAGTTATAACCTCATAAAGTGACAGTGGTCAGAATTGCAAAAATTGGCTCGGTCATTAAGTACCAAATTGGCTCTGTCACTAAGGGGTTAAATCTGCCACAACCATGTGTGCTTCCTGGTGCATCAGGCCCACCTGCACCATTTATCATGGTTGCTGATGAGGGTTTTGCACTCTCAAGGCACGTTATGAGACGCTTTCCACGTCGAGGTTTGGATAACCGGAGAATTTTTAACACTCGACTGATGAAAGCACGGCGATTGGTTGAGTGTGCTTTTGGAATCTTGACTTCAAGATAACTGATACATGTGTGTCACTAAAAATCAGTGCTACCCATAACAAATAACTAAAACTTCATTCTAATATGTTTACTGTGGTTGTCCTAAATATGCCATGTATGAAAGTATGGATTTGGTCACATAATTGTGGACTACCAACAAATACCTAAGACCATCACTCATTGACTGTGTTCTTGAAGAAGAGTGTGTGACCATTAGATCATGTTGTTCAGACATACTGAAATATAACTGTACATTTACAATGCTATTTTGCCATGGTCAATAGATCAACACAGTTGAGTCTGTAAGAGGGCGCAGCTTGAATAACCTCACTGATAGTCCCTGTAGCTGCGTGCACCATCACCGTCTCATCCTTTACCATTATTTCGAATCCCTGACGGATTAATATTTACACCATCCTTTTTGGAAATTGTGTATTGGCAAGATATGGATGAGTTAGTCTGACATAATGCTGAACATGTTTTTTTTTTTTTTTTTTTTTTTTTTTAACTGTGTTCTACATTATGATTACGCTCATATCAATAAAGTAGTGTTAAAATTACATATACATTCTCAAATAACAAGAAAGACATATTAACACTTTAACAATGTGTCTTATTTTTCTGCAAACACATTTAGTCAGCCGATTGTGTCTGACAAATAAAGCTAACTTTCAAAAATCAAATTGAAGGAAACCGAGTTAGGTTACTCATAAATCAACAAAGTCACCATGACTGGAGAAAGATTCATCTGTGGTATTTTCTGCGCTGACACGTTCGGGGCTGGTTGAGGGTGTGGGCATTTGTCCTGTAGGCACTGTGGGCTGGCATGTGGTTGTTTGAGGTGGTTTAGTGTGCAAAACTGATGCTGGTACTGATGTAGATGGGGTATAAGGTTGCGTTTTGTCTGACTCATTCAAAAATGTTTGAGAAACACTTTGTGGGTGAGGTAAAGTCGGTTGTGAATGACCAATCTGGCTCACATATGATTGGGAACTACTATAGGTCTCACCTCTTGCCATACGGTTTGGCGGAACAAATTGTGTGACCATAGGTGTCTGTTGCCTTGATGGCAGATTGTAGAGCTGTGGAATAGCAAAATGAGCACCACTACTATCACCCACAGACATGCTGGAGGACATTGATTCAGAATGTTGGCTGTAGGTGTTGCTTGGATCAGACCTTTGCCAATATTGCTGAGTTGTGGCACGGGCATGAGGCACAGAGGTAGTATCTGAAATTTGCCCATATTGCTGGCTACTGGCACAGGCATGAGGCACAGAGGTAGTATCTGAAATTTGCCCATATTGCTGGCTACTGGCACGGGCATGAGGCACAAAGGTAGTATCTGAAATTTGCCCATATTGCTGGCTATTGGCACGGGCATGAGGCACAGAGGTAGTATCTGAAATTTGCCCATATTGCTGGCTACTGGCACAGGCATGAGGCACAGAAGTATCATCAGACATTTGCCAATATTGCTGGCTACTGGCACGGGCATGAGGCACAGAGGTAGCATCAGACATTTGCCAATATTGCTGGCTACTGGCACGGGCATGAGGCACAGAGGTAACATCAGACATTTGCCCATAATCATGGGTGTAGCAATGGGCAGGAGGAAACCAAACAGGAGCAGACATTTGGGGATAACGAGGTCTTACAGCAGGAGGTGGAAGCATGGACGAGGGTGCAGGCCTTTCCTGTGTTTGTTGTGTACCTACATTTTGTGTATTTGGTATATTGGTAGCAGATGGCATCTGTATTTGATGCTAGGCAGCTCGCCATTGTTCAATGGGCCCTAGCACCTGGTTTGGTTCCTGCTCTCCTTGGCTTGCTGCAATGAGGGTCAACATTGCAGCACATACTCGTTCCTGCCGTACATCAGGAACTTTGCCAAGGCAAGAAGACAGGGAGCGACAAAACCTATCTACAGAATTTTCTGGTGTCATGGAATTGAGTATGGATAAAACTCTAGCATCAATCAGCTCGGGCAGCATACGTGGCTGTTCATGTCACCTGGTTCGCCTATCTCAGAGAGTGTGTGTTAGATACTGAGGTAGATTGGCTGTTGATGCTGCCTGTAGTGCTGGGGCTGCTGTTTGTGAAGTGGTTGGGGCTGTTGTTTGTGTGCTTCCAGGACCAGCGTCAGTGGAGGTTTCAGAAGCATCAGACACCTGCTCATCAGGCTGTGTTGTGGGTGTGGGTTCTGCTGGGGCTTCGGTCTCCGATGCCGAGGTACATAGCAGTGATCTTGCTGTTGTTGGCGATTCATCAGAGTCATCAAGGTTGTCATCAGTCCTAGTATCAAATAACATTAACAGTTTAGGTCACAATGCTAAACTAATCCTAAATAACATTCCAAACAACATTTTTGTTTCACCAAATTATTATAATTTTTTAACATGTTTGTATTTCGTAATTGAACATATAAATATGATGATTATTGAAAGCACAAATGTACTCCGGAAAGATAACTATGGCTAAAATCTGTACCAGACTTTTTTAAAATGGTGAACCTTTGTAAATGTGTTCAAATACAGTGTAGTTATTTTAATATAAAGAGTTCGGTAATCCAGCTCCAGGAAAAAGGGAAAATTCTGATGTATTAAAATCCAATAAACTTTATTGAAACAAATCCATAAAATAGTCGATCCCAATAGGTGGCTAGGCATAGGATCACATATCAGCCCTCGCTGTACGCGTTTCGAACACAAACGTGTTCTTAGTCTTCAGCTGATTTTCGTGCCCTGCTCAGTCTGTAGTTAAAATTTCTTTTAGTGTGGTTCAAGTCCCGACTGGAGTATGGTTTCAGTAGGTTCTCACACATCTGAAAGGCCTCATCACCAACCTTAACAAATGGCATTGGCGGGCCTTCAGTGTTGGGAAGAGGTTGTGGCAGGGGGAAATATAAAATGTTTTCCATACAAGCGTTGGCCCATGTCTGAGTTTTTAAAAGTCTGGGAGTCATTGCCACGGCCAAAAACTCCAATGTCCATGGCGACAAAGCGACAGTGAGCATTGGCAATCGCCATGAGCACTACAGAAAAATATTTTTTATAGTTGAAGTACTCAGACCAGTTCTGGCGGGTTTGGTAATCCGAATGCATTTTCCATCCACTGCTACAAAACAGTTGGGGAAATTACAGACTTGCCAGAATTTTTCTGAAATTTCCTGACACATTTCTGCGATGGGTAGGGGGATAAATTCTTCCCGGAGAACGTTCCACAAAGCACGGCAGGTGTTCGCAACTATTCCAGACAAGGTGGAAATTCCAAGCCGGTACTGAAAATGGAGCGATGATAAGCTCTCTCCGATAGCCAGGAATCTACCAAAAAAAAATAAACAAATTACGAACAATTCTATTTATGATGGGGTTTGCTAATGCTAAGCACATAAAAGAAAAAAAAAATTATACATGGCAGATCAATAAAAATTATGACAGGCATTTGTTTTTTAAATATTACATACTTTAATGTGACCAGGAGACGTTCTTCAGCAGGAATCACTCGACGGAGCTGGGTGTCTCCTGATGGCTCCTTGGACATGATCAAGCAAATCCTGGAATGTCTCTTTAGATATCCTTGTATATTCCACAAATTTTGCCGGGTTGGCATGGAGCTAGCTGTATAGGGTGTGGTAGGCTCCACGGCTCTCCAGCACATCGATAATGGGGTGTCTCCAAAAATGACAATGCCGTGTTCTTCTCTGTCTTTCTCTGTTTCTTTGTTGCTCACAAGCAAACGCAAAGGCAAGAAACAGCTTGATATCTAAATCCAGGTTGAAATAAAATAGACATCGTGAAGCAGAATGCAGGAGCAAAATCTGAAGATTTCAGCTGTACAAAGTGTCTATATAAAGAATTCTCATGAGATACGCCCATTGGTGGTGTTTGTTTATCTACATTTTTCTCCTGGCACATTTTTAACCTTGCAAAAAACGTTGCGTTTTTTTGCCGTCATGCATAAGATAATGCGGATTAAAAATGCTGCGTTAACTTGCGTTTGTATGTATTTTTGCATGCATTTACAGTTGCGGAAGATACGCTACGGACTCAACCACAAATGTGAACTAGCCTAAGCGCTGTTCCCCGGCTCCAGGTGCTGAAGATGACTCTCATCATTCTCCCTTGCTCTGCCGGTGATCAGCACAAGCAGGGGAGAATGATGACAATTGTATTCAAGTGAATGACAGCTAATAACAGTGACAGTAGAAGGGGCTGATGAGAGTATTCATCAGCCGGCACCTAAGTTATAAATAAATAAATGAAAAATCCAGCTTGGGTTCCCCTGTATTTTTGATAACCAGCCATGCAAAAACTCACTGCTGTGGGCTGCAACCCTCAGCAGTCAGCTTTAGCAAGGCTAGTTATCAAGAATAGAGGGGTCCCCACACCTTATTTTTAATTATTTAAATAAATAATATAAAAAAACGGTGTGGGGTCCAACCCATTTTTGATAACCAGCCTTACCAAAGCTGACAGCTGGGGGCTGTTATTCTCAGGCTAGTAACGGGCCATTGATATTGATGCCCCCAGCCTAAAAATAGTAGCCCTCAGCTGCCCAGGAAAAGGTGCATTTGTTTGATGTGCCAATTCTGGCACTTTGACTGGCTCTTCCCACTTGCCATGTAGTGGTGGCAAGTGGGGTTCATATTTGTGGGGTTGATGTCCCCTTTGTATTGTCAGGTGACATCAAGCCCACGGATTACTAATGGAGAAATATCTATAAGACACCTATCCATTACTAATCCTATAGTTACATGGTAAATACACAGTCAGAATAAAGTCCTTTATTAGAAATGAGTAAACACAGTTTTCCTTTTTTATTTAAAAAGAAAAGAAACGCAGTTATACTCACCTAATGCCTAATTCCACTTAATACCTCATCTTATGTAAGAAAACAAAAATATAAAAACAACAATATCCCTCACCTGTATGTCATTCTGTTCCACACCGTAATCCATATCTGATGGGATAAACAGTTTTCAACCTGGACGGTGCCAAGATTCGACCGTCGAGGCCTCAATGAATAGCAGTGACATCATCGAGGTTACTGCCAGTCACTGAGGCTACGCTCTCAGCCAGGCTGAACAGCGGTGACCTCAGTACCGTGGGAAAAAGTCAGTGATGAGGTCATTGCTGTTCAGCGAGGCTAAGTGCCAGAATTGGAACATCTTAGAGATGCGCCTTTTCTGGGATGTCTGTGAGCTGATAATTTTAGCCTGGGGGAGCAAGTATCCATGGCCCTTTCTAAGGCTATTAATATCAGCCTGCAGCCGTCTGCATAGCCTTTGTTGGTTATTAATTTTAGAGGCACCCTATCATTTTTGGGGGGTCCCCCATTTTAATTTCCAGTAAAGGCTAAGTATATGCAGCGCCCCAGAGATCTGGTCGTTGCAGAAACGTCGCTCTGCCACTAAGGTGAGTGATGATACGTCTGATGGCACTAAAGGAGTTCTTTGACCAGGTATCACCAGTACACATTACACTTCACACTCCGGCCACTAGGGGGAAAAAAGGGCTTTATTTATTGGGCCACTCCTCACACTGGTAAAACTAGGGGTTGGATAGGAAGTTAGATCAGAAGCTGACTGGGTTGGATTCAGGCAGCATCCCGTGGCAGGGGGTGCTGCAGGGAGAAGATTCAGGGGGGTCCCTGTCAGGCGTGGGAACCTGGCAGGTACCTACCGAACAGAACAGAACGTTACGGGACAGCGCCTGCACTACCTTGAGGCGGTATCCTAAGAAAGAGACACGAAGCGAAGGATATTGTGGAACAGTGAGAAACAAGATCAGCACAAGGAGATCCAGTAGGAGTCGTGCCCCGAAAACGGCAACATCCTACTGAGGCGCGTAGCCGGTGGCCGGAACACCGAGGAAGTAACTGACTCTATGCCTTACTTCAAACTCCGCAGGACAGTTAATTATAGGTTGGCTGTCTACCTTAAATTTCCTACGAAGACATAGGGGGCAATGCGTGGAGAGGGGCGTCTCTAGGGTCCCGGAAGAGCTCCGAGCCTTCCCGTCATACGGGTGCGTCCTAGCCATAACATACCTTGGGGACGAGAAACTAGTAACATCTGGAACAAAACAGAAAGAACGAGAAAGAACTAGAAAGAACGAACGAACTAGAACAGAAGTTGGGAGGACTATACCGAATGCTCAGCAGGGTAGCACTACAACACACAGGTGCTATTGGTAGGCAACGATTTCCACCTGTAAAGGGAACTCTGGATGTGCCATCGGACCGGCCGGTCTCCGACAGCCCTGTTAATCGTGCTCTGGATTGAGGATCCTGAAGTCTTCAGTAAAGAGACTGCAACCCTGTGTCCTCGTTATTGCCTGCACCTCACACCATCACCATCCACCTTACTGGGAAGCCCTGGGGACATACTTCACCTGTGGGAAGGTTCACCATCTAGCTGCCATCACATCACCCCAGTGGACCCCAAGCAGCGTCGGTCACCCTGACCGAACACCACAGGTGGCGTCACGAAACCTTGACAGGCTCCTATCCCATTTCATTGGACGCGCCTTAGCAGGGTCACGGACCGGGTCCAGCCACCGTGACATCCCCAGAATCGAGACAGAGAGGACCGGTACCGAGTAACCTGCGGCCCTGCATCTGGGGGCGATCCAACTTGGCGTCACGAACAGGATCTACTTAAGCCTGAGAAGCAGGTCATGTGCGCCTTGGAACTGTGATTGAATTGTACTTGAACTGTGATTTATTACAAGGACTGTGTATTACTGTCTGCTGCAAGATTCCCGCCAAAACCGCCGCCATTACAGCGCCACGAGGAGTGCAGGAGAAGAAGAAGGGCGTGAAAGTGGGCGTGAAAGAGCTGCAGAGCGCGAACAACAATGACCGCCCAATCTAAATATTTCTGCACCCTGAGGACGTGTCCATCAGCGGCTGAGATCCACTTCCTGATTCTCAATGGAGAGCAGAGACAAAGGAAACGGAACCGCCCACGAAGGAGAGTGCGGGAAAGAGACCAGGAAGCGACCCACGTGGAGGACGCCATGGCCAGTCGCTCAGACCCAGACTGTGGGGTTGAAGTAGAGGGCTCCCCCAGCTACCCGGACGAGCACAGCAGCCAAACCTCCACAACTGGGACCGGTCTCCTGCAGGGTGAGATGGAGGATCTCATGGAACAGCTTCTCCAGTGGTGGCTGGAGACCAAGGCCTCTTGCCAGGAGGCACCGGCGGGGGAACTCTCGACCCCGGATCCTTTGCCATCACCGGAGCCGGCTGCCATGGAGGAAGTCGCATCGACCGGTGAGTCTACCGACCCCGTCCCGCAGGCAGAGGACCTGTTAATAGGCCCCATCGCAGCGCCCCCTCTCCCTGGGACCCATAGGCTCCAGCGCCTCCTGCCCTGGGACCAGGCCACGGGCATGGAACACTTCCTAAAGGCCCCGATCTCGCCGATCACCATGCCAGGCGAGGTCTACGCAGAGCGCACAGTGTGTCGCTGGGTGAACCCGGGATCTGACTTCATGGGGTTCCCCGGGGTGAAGACACAGGAAGGGGAGATGTTGGAGGCCCTCAGCTGGGAAGCATACCAGGCCCAGCTGGACCGGCAGTGGGAGGAGCAAGAGAGGAAGTATCAGGCCGGGCGAGAGGCCCACTATCGGCGGGACCTCGGAATGAAGGACCGGACCCGCAAAGACCACACCACCCACCAGGCCTCGCGCAGGCAGGGCACCGTTGTGGATTTCAAGCTCCGCGGGGGATGGGGCTTCATCAAGGAGCCGGACCTGTATTCCGAGGTCTTCGTCAACCGGAGGGATGTGGAGTCCCATCTCAGAGAGGGCCACCCGGACCGGGATCTCTACTCGGGGGACGAGGTAACCTATACTCGGCACTTTGGGGAAAGGGGGCGGTTCGCCCTGAATGTGCACAAGCGGCCAGTCCCCGTGACATTGTCAGGCAAAGCACCGGAGAAGCCATCTCCCGTTCCTAGGGTGCCCCCTTGTGACCGGACCACGACCATCACTAAGACTACGGTGGTGACCCCCGCGTGCACTGTCGTTAAGACCACCACTTGCACTGTCGACAACCACTACTACTGTGGTGGCAGAAAGCCCAGCCTCAGGAGTGGTTGGCACCTCGGCAGCTGCGAGGTTCAGAACAATTGCCACCCAGACCCCTGACTGGAGTCCAGGATCTCCTGTGACCACACCGAGTGCCCGTGAGTACCTGGCGGGATGGCCCCGCTCACTACTGCCGGTGGAGTTGTCACAACCACCCATGCCGAGGAAATAAACCTCGGAAGCCCATAAATGTATATAGTTAACTCTTTGTTTCCTTATTCTCCTTGCTGCTCAAACCCGTCCAGGCTTAACTCCTAGGGATCCCTTTGTTTACCCGGGATCCCTCTTCCTTTTGTTTGTTCATCATTGTTTCCAAAGACTGTCGGATCATGAACAGTGAATGATTCCAAAACTGTGTTTGTATATAGTTCGCGCCTTATTAAAGGCGCCCTCTACTGGTTTTACATCGAAAGAAGACTTTGCGAAGAGACTACTTAGAACACGGTGCAGAAGGTCTTGCTTTCATTAGATTTGCAGACAGAGAGAATCTGCACTACCTCAAAGAGAACTTGGTTCCCTCTTAAAGGGAATGTCCACATGTTGCACTAAGTTATAATGTTGCTTTAATAAAGTTAGAATTGTCATGATGTTGAGATTTTGAAACTGTTGATAATGTTGCTAGAAACTGACGACAGGAAAGATTGAAAGTGAACCCGTAGGGGTTAGAGAGAGAGTCCTTCTGAGAACTGTAGAACGATAGTTGGTTGCTGAAAGAGAGACAATGACAGTAGGCCCAGCCAAGGAGCTAGGCGGTCCTGCATTGGTGAAGCTAGAAAGAAAAGAAAAAGTTGAGTTGTCTTATAGTACTTTATAGTAGGCCTTTAGTGGGTTCAGCTTATACGCCCTTAAAGGAAAAGTTAAATTATTGTTCAGAATTTGCACTTAGTAGAATACCCGGAAGGGTACCAGAAGTTATTTATAGTCAAAATGTTATTTAAAAATATTTAACCTTGTTTTGTTTGTAAAGTTCAAGTGTCCTCACCTCCCATAAAGGGAAGCCTTGTTATATTTACTTGTTTCAAGCATTCCAAAACTTTGTATGTCTTTTGCGAACATGTATTATTGTTCTTCTTCCCAGTCCAGGAGTACTGGATTTAACCAGGGGGGAGTGCAGCGCCCCAGAGATCTGGTCGTTGCAGTAACGTTGCTCTGCCACTAAGGGGAGTGATGATACGTCTGATGGCACTAAAGGAGTTCTTTGACCAGGTATCACCAGCACACATTACACTTCACACTCCGGCCACTAGGGGGAGAAAAAGGCTTTATTTATTGGGCCACTCCTCACACTGGTAAAACTAGGGGTTGGATAGGAAGTTAGATCAGAAGCTGACTGGGTTGGATTCAGGCAGCATCCCGTGGCAGGGGGTGCTGCAGGGAGAAGATTCAGGGGGGTCCCTGTCAGGCGTGGGACCCTGGCAGGTACCTAGCGAACAGAACAGAACGTTACGGAACCGTGCCTGCAGTACCTTGCGGCGGTATCCTAAGAAAGAGACACGAAGTGAAGGATATTGTGGAACAGTGAGAAACAAGATCAGCACAAGGAGATCCAGTAGGAGTCATGCCCCGAGAATGGCAACATCTTACTGAGGCGCGTAGCCGGTGGCCGGAACACCGAGGAAGTAACTGACTCTATGCATTACTTCAAACTCCGCAGGACAGTTAATTATAGGTTGGATGTCTACCTTAAATTTCCTATGAAGACATAGGGGGCAACGCGTGGAGAGGGGCGTCTCTAGGGTCCCGGAAGAGCTCCGAGCCTTCCCGTCATACGGGTGCGTCCTAGCCATAACATACCTGGGGACGAGAAACTAGTAACATCTGGAATGAAATAGAAAGAAAGAGAAAGAACTAGAAAGAACGAACGAACTAGAACAGAAGTTGTGAGGACTATACCGAATGCTCAGCAGGGTAGCACTACAACACACAGGCGCTATTGGTAGGCAACGTTTTCCACCTGTAAAGGGAACTCTGGATGTGCCATCGGACCGGCCGGTCTCCGACAGCCCTGTTAATCGTGCTCTGGATTGAGGATCCTGAAGTCTTCAGTAAAGAGGTAAAGATACTGCAACCCTGTGTCCTCGTTATTGCCTGCACCTCACACCATCACCATCCACCTTACTGGGAAGCCCTGGGGACATACTTCACCTGTGGGAAGGTTCACCATCTAGCTGCCATCACATCACCCCAGTGGACCCCAAGCAGCGTCGGTCACCCTGACCGAACACCACAGGTGGCGTCACGAAACCTTGACAGACTCCTATCCTGTTTCATTGGACGCCCCTTAGCAGGGTCACGGACCGGATCCAGCCACCGTGACATCCCCAGAATCGAGACAGAGAGGACCGGTACCGAGTAACCCGCGGCCCTGCATCTGGGGGCGATCCATATACAGCTGTGAGCTGATATTAATAGCCTGGGAAGCTCCATGGGTATTACTCCCTTCCCAGGCTATAAACATCTGCCCCCAGCCATCGGCGTTCCCTCTGCTGGTTACGAAAATAACTATCTATTCTATGTGTATTTACTGTATGTAATCCATCTCTTCTCGCTCCTGCTGTGATTTTTGTCACGCTGCTGCCGCCGCTTGCCGTGTCCTCTCATACTTACCTGTCCTCAGCGTCCCGGCACGGCTCCTCCTCTGCAGCGTCTTCTCTTCGGCGTCCTCTCCCACCCCCTGCTGCTCGTCGAGTGCGCGCGTACGCCAGGTTCAGTTCTGCGCGTGCGCACTTCTAGTCTCCCTCCTGCGCTTCCTGCCTTGTCCTCTGTATCATTCTGGAGGACTCTCACCCGGAGGTAATGCGGAGCGCTGCTTTATATAACCGCCTCTTCTTCTCTCCTGTGCCTATGGTCATTTGTGCATTCTATTGCCCTAAGCTGCCCATGATCTCTGTGCATTCTTGTGCTCTCTGACTTTTGGTTTCTGTCTCTGTCTCTGCAGTACCCTACCCGTTCCTGTGTCCCTGCGTTGTTCCTTGCCAGCAACGCCACAAGGAGAGACTCGCACAGGGTCTTTGCTTTTATTGCGGCAGTGCCTCTCATCTTCTGCGTTCCTGTCCTCTGAAGCCGGGAAACGCCTCCACCTAGGTCACGTAAGAGAGGCCTCCCTAGGTAGTCGTGATTCCTCCCCACCCTGATTCTATCAGTTATTTTGCATTTGGGTTCTTGTAGCTTTTCTTTGGAGGCCTATATTGATTCGGGAGTGGCTGGAAATTTTATTCAACTAGAGGTTGTTAACAAACTTGGGATTCCTGTTAGACCCTTGGAAACTCCTAGACAAATAGCTTCTGTCGATGGTCGGCCTTTACGGGAGACCGTCAACCTGGTCACGGAGGAGGTTGATTTTCAGATTGGAGCCCTTCACCGTGAGAAATTGGCTTTTTTTTGTCTTGCCTTCTCTGTCTCATCTGTTCCTTTTCGGGTTTCCCTGGCTCAGAAATCATGAGCCCACTCTGGACTGGCGTACGGGGGACATTTTACGTTGGGGACAGTCGTGTCTGAATAGGTGCCTACTCTCCGTCAAGCCTGCAAATTCCTATCGGTCTGCTCCAGTCTCTGAGAACATTCCATTGGCCTATCGCTCCTTTTCAGACGTTTTCAACAAGAAGGAGGCGGAGCTTCTACCACCGTATGACTGCCCCATAGATCTAGTCCCCGATTCTACTCCTCCAAGAGGTCGTATTTACCCTCTGTCCCCTACCGAGACGCAAGCCATGTCCAAAGATATCCAAGAGAATCTAGCCAGAGGCTTCATCCGAAAGTCTACCTCTCCTGCTGGAGCTGTTTTTTTCTTCGTTAAAAAGGATGGTTCGCTTCGTCCATGCATTGACTACTGGGGCCTCAACAGTATCACGATTAAAAACAAGTATCCACTCCCTCTCATTCCTGAACTTTTTGATCGTCTGCGAGGAGCACGAATTTTCACCAAGTTGGATCTCAGGGGAGCTTATAACTTGATTCGCATCCGTTCTGGAGACGAGTGGAAGACTGTTGTGAATTCTGCTTTTGGGTTCCCTCCAGTGGTTGTAGGTGGGAATTCAGTTGTCTCTGAGTCGCAGTCCTGGCCAGGTGTAACTGCTGATTGCAGTTCTGACTGGTATATTTAGGTGTGCAGGATTCATTAGTCCTTACCAGTTGTCAATGTTTCTTGTGAAGTGTTGGATCTATTTCTGGCTTCTCCTGCTTAGCTGCCAATTCAGCAAAGATAAGTGTCTGTTCCTTTTTCTGTGGCACACATGCAGTGTGCTTATATTCTGTGCTATTCATTTGTTTTCTCTTGTCCAGCTTAAACTGTGTCAGTGTTTTCCCAGTCTTGTTGGATTCTCTGGAGTTGCAGATATACGCTCCACATCTTTAGTTAGATGGTTGAGTTTTTGTATTTTCTGCTGTGGATATTTTTGGAAGGATTTTAATACTGACCGCTTAGTATCCTGTCCTCTCCTTTCCTATTTTAGCTAGTGTGGCCTCTTTTGCTAAATCCTGTTACCTGCCTGCGTGTCTACTACTCACAGTCATTATTTGTGGGGGGCTGCCTATTCTTTGGGGTTCTGCTCTGAGGCAAGGTAGAATTCCTATTTCCATCTATAGGGGTATTTAGTCCTCCGGCTGTGTCGAGGTGTCTAGGTTTTGTTAGGCACACCACACGGCTACTTCTAGTTGCGGTGTTAAGATCAGGGTTTGCGGTCAGTATAGTTACCACCTACTCCAGTGAAAGTTTTCATGCTGCTCCAAGGTCACCTGATCATAACAGTACAACTGGCCCATAATGAGTTAAATGCATCTCAGAAGAAGGGAAGAAAGGTCTTGAGCCATTTTTTTTCTTCAGTCTACTTTGTCTTCTCCTTCCTCTTTATCTCTGGGTGGCTGAAGAGCCTTGTGCTAGCATGAATGTTCAGGAATTAGCTTCTCGTGTAGACCAGCTTGCTGCTAGGGTGCAGGGTATTTCTGATTATATTGTTCAGACTCCTGTTTTAGAACCGAAGATTCCTACTCCTGATTTGTTTTTTGGTGACAGGTCCAAATTTTGAGTTTTAAAAACAACTGTAAACTGTTGTTCCATTCAGCAGTTTAAAATCATCATCTCCCTGCTGCGTGGCGACCCGCAGGATTGGGCATTTTCCCTGGAATCTGGGAATCCGGCTTTGCTTAATGTAGACTCCTTTTTCAGGCTTTGGGATTATTATATGATGAAAGTAATTCTGTGGATCAAGCTGAGAAGACCTTGTTGGCCCTGTCTCGGGGTCAAGAGGCGGTAGAATTGTATTGTCAGAAATACAGAAAATGGTCTGTGTTGACTAAATGGAATAATGATGCTTTGGCGGCAATTTTCAGAAAGGGTCTTTCTGAATCCGTTAAAGATGTTATGGTGGGGTTTCCCACGCTTTCCGGTCTGAGTGATTCTTTGTCTCTGGCCATTCAGATTGACCGGCGCTTGCGGGAGCGCAGAACTGTGCGCGCTGTGGCGTTATCCTCAGAGCAAATTCCTGAGCCAATGAAGTGTGATAGGATTCTGTCTAGAATGGAGCGACAAGGTTTCAGACGTCAGAATAGGTTGTGTTATTATTGTGGCGACGCTTCTCATGTCATTTCTGTCTGCCCTAAGCGGACAAAGAGGATCGCCAGTTCAATTACCATCAGTACTGTACAACCTAAATTTTTGTTATCTGTGTCCTTGATCTGCTCATTGTCATCATTTTCTGTCATGGCGTTTGTGGATTCAGGCGCCGCCTTGAACTTAATGGACTTTGAGTTTGCCAAGCGTTGTGGTTTTCCCTTGCAGCCTTTGCAGAACCCTATTCCTTTAAGGGGCATTGATGCTAAACACTTGGCTAAAAATAAGCCCCAGTTTTGGACACAGGTGACCATGCGCATGGCGCCAGCCCATCAGGAAGATTGTCGATTTCTGGTGTTGCATAATTTGCATGATGCTATCGTGCTGGGTTTTCCGTGGTTGCAGGTACATAATCCTGTGTTGGATTGGAAGTCCATGTCTGTGACTAGTTGGGGTTGTCAGGGGGTTCATGATGATGTTACTTTGATGTCAATCTCTTCTTCCTCTTCTGAAATTCCAGAGTTTTTGTCTGATTTTCAGGATGTATTCGATGAGCCAGTCCAGTTTCCTTCCACCGCACAGGAACTGCGATTGTGCTATTGACTTGATTCCAGGCTGTAAGTTTCCTAAGGGTCGACTTTTCAACCTGTCTGTGCCTGAACATACCGCCATGCGGAACTATATTAAGGAGTCTTTGGACAAAGGGCATATTCGACCATCTTCTTCACCGTTGGGAGTGGGGTTCTTTTTTGTTGCTAAAAAAGATGGTTCCTTGAGACCCTGTATTGATTATCGCCTCTTGAATAAGATCACGGTCAAGTTTCAATACCCTTTACCTTTGCTTTCCGATTTGTTTGCTAGGATTAAGGAAGCTAGTTGGTTTACGAAGATTGACCTTCGGGGGGCATATAATCTTGTTCGTATTAAGCAGGGTGATGAATGGAAAACTGCGTTTAACATGCCCGAAGGCCATTTTGAATACCTTGTGATGCCATTCGGACTCTCTAATGCTCCAGCTGTTTTTCAGTCCTTCATGCATGATATCTTCCGGACTTATCTTAATAAATTCTTGATTGTATATTTGGACGATATTTTGATTTTTTCCAATGATTGGGAGTCTCATGTGCAACAGGTCAGGATGGTATTTCAGATCATTCGTGACAATGCTTTGTTTGTGAAAGGGTCTAAGTGTCTCTTTGGGGTGCAAAAGGTTTCTTTTTTGGGCTTTAATTTTTCTCCCTCGTCTATAGAGATGGATCCGGTTAAGGTTCAGGCCATTCATGATTGGATTCAGCCCACATCCGTGAAGAGTAGGGTTGAGCGAAACGGGTCGGCCAGATTCAGAAGTCGCTGACTTTTGGCAAAGTCGGGTTTCATGAAACCCGGCCCGACCCCTGTGTGGGGTCGGCCATGAGGTCGGCGATCTTCAGATCTGGAATCGGAATTCCGATACCGAGTTCCGATATATTTAAGATATCGGGAATCGGTATCGGAATTCATATTTAAGTGTAAAATAAAGAATCAAAATAAAAAATATTGATATACTCACCCTCGGACGCGCCCTGGTTCTCACCGGCAGCCTTCCTTCCTAAGAATGAGCGCCTGAAGGGCCTTCGATGATGTCGCGGCTTGTGATTGGTCGCGTGAGCGGTCACATGGGCGGTCACGCGACCAATCACTAGCCGCGACGTCATCTAAGGTCCTTCAGATGCTAATTCTTAGGAAGGAAGCGTCCAAGGGCGCGTCCGAGGGTGAGTATATTCCTAATAGGTATATACTCACCCTCGGACGCGCCCTGGTTCTAACCCGCAGCCTTCCTTCCTAAGAATCAGCACCTGAAGGACCTTAGATGACGTCGCGGCTTGTGATTGGTCGCGTGACGCCCATGTGACCGCTCATGCGACCAATCACAAGCCGCGATGTCATCGAAGGTCCTTCAGGCGCTCATTCTTAGGAAGGAAGGCTGCCGGTTAGAACCAGGGCGCGTCCGAGGGTAAGTATATCAATATTTTTTATTTTGATTCTTTATTTTACACTTAAATATGGATCACAGGGCCTGAAGGAGAGTTTCCTCCCGACCCGATCCTATAAAAAGAAAAGTCGCTCAACCCTAGTGAAGAGCCTTCAGAAATTTTGGGGTTTTGCAAATTTTTATCGTCGTTTCATTGCTAATTTTTCCAGCGTGGTTAAACCCTTGACCGATTTGACAAAGAAAGGCGCTGATGTGGCGAATTGGTCCTCTGCTGATGTCTCTGCCTTTCAGGAGCTTAAACGTCGATTTACTTCTGCTCCGGTGTTGCGCCAACCGGATGTTTCTCTTCCGTTTCAGGTTGAGATTGACGCTTCTGAGATTGGGGCAGGGGCCGTTTTGTCTCAGAGGGATCCTGTTGGTTCCTTAATGAAACCGTGTGCCTTCTTTTCCCGTAAGTTTTCGCCTGCTGAACGCAATTACGATGTCGGCAATCGGGAGTTGTTGGCTATGAAGTGGGCGTTTGAGGAGTGGCGACATTGGCTTGAGGGAGCTAAGCACCGTATTGTGGTCTTGACCGATCATAAGAATTTGATTTACCTCGAGTCTGCCAAACGGCTGAATCCTAGACAGGCTCGATGGTCCTTGTTTTTTTCCCGTTTTGATTTTGTGGTCTCGTACCTTCCGGGTTCTAAGAATATTAAGGCTGATGCCCTATCTAGGAGTTTTTTGCCTGATTCTCCTGAGGTCTTGGAACCGGTCGGTATTCTGAAAGAAGGGGTGGTCCTTTCTGCCATTTCCCCTGATTTACGATGGGTTCTTCAGGAATTTCAGGCTGACAAACCTGACCGCTGCCCTGTGGGGAAACTGTTTGTTCCTGACAGATGGACTAGTAGAGTGATTTCTGAGGTTCACTGTTCCGTGTTGGCTGGTTATCCTGGCATTTTTGGTACCAGAGACTTGGTTGGTAGGTCCTTTTGGTGGCCTTCTTTGTCGCGTGATGTGCGTTCTTTTGTGCAGTCCTGTGGGACTTGTGCGTGGGCCAAGCCTTGTTGTTCCCGTGCTAGTGGGTTGCTTTTTGCCATTGCCAGTCCCTGAGAGGCCCTGGACGCATATTTCGATGGATTTTATTTCTGATCTTCCGGTCTCCCAGAAGATGTCTGTTATCTGGGTTGTTTGTGACCGGTTCTCTAAGATGGTTCATTTGGTGCCTTTGCCTAAATTGCCTTCCTCTTCAGATTTGGCTCCGTTGTTTTTTCAGCATGTGGTTCGTTTGCATGGTATTCCGGAGTATATTGTGTCCGACAGAGGTTCCCAGTTTGTTTCTAGGTTTTGGCGGGCCTTTTGTGCTAGGCTGGGCATTGATTTGTCTTTTTCTTCTGCATTTCATCCTCAGACAAATGGCCAGACCGAGCGAACTAATCAGACTTTGGAGACTTATTTGAGAAACTTTGTGTCTGATGATCAGGATGATTGGGTGGCCTTCTTGCCATTGGCCGAGTCTGCCCTTAATAATCGGGCTAGTTCGGCTACTTTGGTTTCGCCTTTCTTTTGTAATTTTGGTTTTCATCCTCATTTTTCTTCTGGGCAGGTTGAGCCTTCTGACTGTCCTGGTGTGGATTCTGTGGTTGACAGGTTGCAGCAGATTTGGGCTCATGTGGTGGACAAATTGGTGTTGTCTCAGGAGGAGGCTCAACGTTTTGCTAACCGTCATCGGTGTGTTGGTTCCCGGCTTCGGGTTGGGGATCTGGTCTGGTTGTCTTCCCGTCATGTTCCTATGAAGGTTTCTTCCCCTAAGTTTAAGCCTCGGTTTATTGGTCATTATTAGAGTTGAGCGACCTTGACCTTTTTAGAGTCGAGCCGGGTTTCGCGAAACCCGACTATCTCAAAAGTCGAGTCGAGTGGAATCGGCCGATTATCGCGAAAAGTCGGGGATCGACCGAAACACGAAACCCAATGCAAGTCAATGGGGGAGCATAGTCGGCAGTGGGTAGAGGCCAGGAAAACATGTACAGAGCCCATTGTATTGGCAAAAACATCCATTCTAGCTATTGAAGCTTGTCAATCGTAATTTAGCTTATAATAATTGTAAGGCATTTGAAATTGGGATTCATTTGGCTAAAGTTGTGGGGGGTAGGGCTGGTTCAAGTAATTAGTGTGCCCAGTAAATCTGGACCACGTCACGGCAGTGGAGCAGGGAGAGGTAAGTATTTCAACTTTGCAAGTGCTGTGATCCTGAGCAAGCAGGGGGGGCCCACTCGTTGGCATTGGCACTGGCACAGGGCCCCTCAAAGTACAACGGTGTGTTTGCACGGCGGGGGCGCCTCCCACCGGCAGCAACACTTTTGCGTACTATGAGAGGCCCTGTGCCAGTGACGTCGCCAACGAGTATTCCTCCCCCCACCTGATGAAGGAACCTGCACCTTCATCTGCACCTTCCTCTTTGTCCCCGTGTAATGTGGTATGGTATGCGGGAAGGGGGACCTGACTTTCAGCAGGGTCACAATCTTGCAGTGTAGCGTGCACGGGGAATGTTGCGTACATAGGTCAATGTACCAGCAGACTCATCTATCACTGGCTGGGCAATGGGCAGGATGAGGGGGAAACAGATATGGGCCCAAAGAATAAAGTGGGCTAAATGCAGTTCAAAATTGGTAACAGGACTAACCAGGGGGCATTGCTTTGTTCAGTGGAGGACAACTGGAATGAGAAGCTGACACAGAGAGTAGGCCCAAATCAGTAAGTATTCTAAATGCAGTTCAAAATTGGCAACAGTAGTAAACCGGCGGCACAGCTTTGTTCACTGGAGGAGAACAGCAAGGAGCGGCAGACACAGATAGAAGGCCCCAACCCAACTAGTAGGCCTAATGCAGTGTAGTTTTCAACAACTACTAAACGAGAGTCGGAAGACCGAAGCAATGGAGAGGAAACCTGGGGAACACCTTGGAGTGGAAAACACCGTCTCTACACCCCATACCCAATTTGTAGGCCTAATGCAGTGTAGTTTTCAACAACTACTAAACGAGAGTCGGAAGACCGAAGCAATGGAGAGGAAACCTGGGGAACACCTTGGAGTTTAACACACCGTCTCTACACCCCTGACCCAACTTGTAGGCCGAATGCAGTGTTGTTTTCAACAACTACTAAACGAGAGTCAGAAGATCGAAGCAATGGAGAGGCAACCTGGGGAACACCTTGGAGTGTAACACACCGTCTCTACACCCCTGACCCAACTTGTAGGCCGAATGCAGTGTTGTTTTCAACAACTACTAAACAAGAGCCAGAAGATTGAAGCAATGGAGAGGCAACCTGGGGAACACCTTGGAGTGTAACACACCGTCTCTACACCCCTGACCCAACTTGTAGGCCGAATGCAGTGTTGTTTTCAACAACTACTAAACAAGAGCTTTAAGATTGAAGCAATGGAGAGGAAACCTGGGGAACACCTTGGAGTGTAACACACCATCTCTACACCCCTGACCCAACTTGTAGGCCGAATGCAGTGTTGTTTTCAACAACTACTAAACAAGAGCTTTAAGATTGAAGCAATGGAGAGACAACCTGGGGAACACCTTGGAGTGGAACACACCATCTCTACACCCCAGACCCAACTTGTAGGCCGAATGCAGTGTTGTTTTCAACAACTACTAAACAAGAGCTTTAAGATTGAAGCAATGGAGAGGCAACCTGGGGAACACCTTGGAGTGTAACACACCGTCTCTACACCCCTGACCCAACTTGTAGGCCGAATGCAGTGTTGTTTTCAACAACTACTAAACGAGAGCCAGAAGATTGAAGCAATGGAGAGGCAACCTGGGGAACACCTTGGAGTGTAACACACCGTCTCTACACCCCTGACCCAACTTGTAGGCCGAATGCAGTGTTGTTTTCAACAACTACTAAACGAGAGTCGGAAGACCAAAGCAATGGAGAAGAAACCTGGGGAACACCTTGGAGTGGAACACACCGTTTCTACACCCCATACCCAATTTGTAGGCCTAATGCAGTGTAGTTTTCAACAACTACTAAACGAGAGTCGGAATACCGAAGCAATGGAGTGGAAACCTGGGGAACACCTTGGAGTGGAACACACCGTCTCTACACCCCATACCCAATTTGTAGGCCTAATGCAGTGTAGTTTTCAACAACTACTAAACGAGAGTCAGAAGATCGAAGCAATGGAGAGGAAACCTGGGGAACACCTTGGAGTGGAACACACCGTCTCTACACCCCATACCCAATTTGTAGGCCTAATGCAGTGTAGTTTTCAACAACTACTAAACGAGAGTCGGAAGACCGAAGCAATGTAGACGAAACCTGGGGAATACCTTGGAGTGGAACACACCGTCTCTACACCCCATACCCAATTTGTAGGCCTAATGCAGTGTAGTTTTCAACAACTACTAAACGAGAGTCGGAAGACCGAAGCAATGGAGAGGAAACCTGGGGAACACCTTGGAGTGTAACACACCGTCTCTACACCCCTGACCCAACTTGTAGGCCGAATGCAGTGTTGTTTTCAACAACTACTAAACGAGAGTCGGAAGACCAAAGCAATGGAGAGGAAACCTGGGGAACACCTTGGAGTGGAACACACCGTCTCTACACCCCATACCCAATTTGTAGGCCTAATGCAGTGTAGTTTTCAACAACTACTAAACGAGAGTCGGAATACCGAAGCAATGGAGAGGAAACCTGGGGAACACCTTGGAGTGGAACACACCGTCTCTACACCCCATACCCAATTTGTAGGCCTAATGCAGTGTAGTTTTCAACAACTACTAAACGAGAGTTGGAAGACCGAAGCAATGGAGAGGCAACCTGGGGAACACCTTGGAGTGTAACACACCGTCTCTACACCCCTGACCCAACTTGTAGGCCGAATGCAGTGTTGTTTTCAACAACTACTAAACGAGACCCAGAAGATTGAAGCAATGGAGAGGCAACCTGGGGAACACCTTGGAGTGGAACACACCGTCTCTACACCCCATACCCAATTTGTAGGCCTAATGCAGTGTAGTTTTCAACAACTACTAAACGAGAGCCAGAAGACCGAAGCAATGGAGAGGCAACCTAGGGAACACCTTGGAGTGGAACACACCGTCTCTACACCCCATACCCAATTTGTAGGCCTAATGCAGTGTAGTTTTCAACAACTACTAAACGAGAGTCGGAATACCGAAGCAATGGAGAGGAAACCTGGGGAACACCTTGGAGTGGAACACACCGTCTCTACACCCCATACCCAATTTGTAGGCCTAATGCAGTGTAGTTTTCAACAACTACTAAACGAGAGTCGGAATACCGAAGCAATGGAGAGGAAACCTGGGGAACACCTTGGAGTGGAACACACCGTCTCTACACCCCTGACCCAACTTGTAGGCCGAATGCAGTGTTGTTTTCAACAACTACTAAACGAGAGTCGGAAGACCAAAGCAATGGAGAAGAAACCTGGGGAACACCTTGGAGTGGAACACACCGTTTCTACACCCCATACCCAATTTGTAGGCCTAATGCAGTGTAGTTTTCAACAACTACTAAACGAGAGTCGGAATACCGAAGCAATGGAGTGGAAACCTGGGGAACACCTTGGAGTGGAACACACCGTCTCTACACCCCATACCCAATTTGTAGGCCTAATGCAGTGTAGTTTTCAACAACTACTAAACGAGAGTCAGAAGATCGAAGCAATGGAGAGGAAACCTGGGGAACACCTTGGAGTGGAACACACCGTCTCTACACCCCATACCCAATTTGTAGGCCTAATGCAGTGTAGTTTTCAACAACTACTAAACGAGAGTCGGAAGACCGAAGCAATGTAGACGAAACCTGGGGAATACCTTGGAGTGGAACACACCGTCTCTACACCCCATACCCAATTTGTAGGCCTAATGCAGTGTAGTTTTCAACAACTACTAAACGAGAGTCGGAAGACCGAAGCAATGGAGAGGAAACCTGGGGAACACCTTGGAGTGTAACACACCGTCTCTACACCCCTGACCCAACTTGTAGGCCGAATGCAGTGTTGTTTTCAACAACTACTAAACGAGAGTCGGAAGACCAAAGCAATGGAGAGGAAACCTGGGGAACACCTTGGAGTGGAACACACCGTCTCTACACCCCATACCCAATTTGTAGGCCTAATGCAGTGTAGTTTTCAACAACTACTAAACGAGAGTCGGAATACCGAAGCAATGGAGAGGAAACCTGGGGAACACCTTGGAGTGGAACACACCGTCTCTACACCCCATACCCAATTTGTAGGCCTAATGCAGTGTAGTTTTCAACAACTACTAAACGAGAGTTGGAAGACCGAAGCAATGGAGAGGCAACCTGGGGAACACCTTGGAGTGTAACACACCGTCTCTACACCCCTGACCCAACTTGTAGGCCGAATGCAGTGTTGTTTTCAACAACTACTAAACGAGACCCAGAAGATTGAAGCAATGGAGAGGCAACCTGGGGAACACCTTGGAGTGGAACACACCGTCTCTACACCCCATACCCAATTTGTAGGCCTAATGCAGTGTAGTTTTCAACAACTACTAAACGAGAGCCAGAAGACCGAAGCAATGGAGAGGCAACCTAGGGAACACCTTGGAGTGGAACACACCGTCTCTACACCCCATACCCAATTTGTAGGCCTAATGCAGTGTAGTTTTCAACAACTACTAAACGAGAGTCGGAATACCGAAGCAATGGAGAGGAAACCTGGGGAACACCTTGGAGTGGAACACACCGTCTCTACACCCCATACCCAATGTGCAGGCCTAATGCAGTGTAGTTTTCAACAACTACTAAACGAGAGTCGGAAGACCGAAGCAATGTAGACGAAACCTGGGGAACACCTTGGAGTGGAACACACTGTCTCTACATCCCTGACCCAACTTGTAGGTCGAATGCAGTGTTGTTTTCAACAACTACCAAACGAGAGCCAGAAGATTGAAGCAATGGAGAGGCAACCTGGGGAACACCTTGGAGTGTAACACACCGTCTCTACACCCCTGACCCAACTTGTAGGCCGAATGCAGTGTTGTTTTCAACAACTACTAAACGAGAGCCAGAAGATTGAAGCAATGGAGAGGCAACCTGGGGAACACCTTGGAGTGTAACACACCGTCTCTACACCCCTGACCCAACTTGTAGGCCGAATGCAGTGTTGTTTTCAACAACTACTAAACGAGAGTCGGAAGATCGAAGCAATGGAGAGGAAACCTGGGGAACACCTTGGAGTGGAACACACCGTCTCTACACCCCTGACCCAACTTGTAGGCCGAATGCATTGTTGTTTTCAACAACTACTAAACAAGAGCTTTAAGATTGAAGCAATGGAGAGACAACCTGGGGAACACCTTGGAGTGGAACACACCATCTCTACACCCCTGACCCAACTTGTAGGCCGAATGCAGTGTTGTTTTCAACAACTACTAAACGAGAGCCAGAAGATTGAAGCAATGGAGAGGCAACCTGGGGAACACCTTGGAGTGTAACACACCGTCTCTACACCCCTGACCCAACTTGTAGGCCGAATGCAGTGTTGTTTTCAACAACTACTAAACGAGAGCCAGAAGATTGAAGCAATGGAGAGGCAACCTGGGGAACACCTTGGAGTGGAACACACCGTCTCTACACCCCATACCCAATTTGTAGGCCTAATGCAGTGTAGTTTTCAACAACTACTAAACGAGAGTCGGAATACCGAAGCAATGGAGAGGAAACCTGGGGAACACCTTGGAGTGGAACACACCGTCTCTACACCCCATACCCAATTTGTAGGCCTAATGCAGTGTAGTTTTCAACAACTACTAAACGAGAGTTGGAAGACCGAAGCAATGGAGAGGCAACCTGGGGAACACCTTGGAGTGTAACACACCGTCTCTACACCCCTGACCCAACTTGTAGGCCGAATGCAGTGTTGTTTTCAACAACTACTAAACGAGACCCAGAAGATTGAAGCAATGGAGAGGCAACCTGGGGAACACCTTGGAGTGGAACACACCGTCTCTACACCCCATACCCAATTTGTAGGCCTAATGCAGTGTAGTTTTCAACAACTACTAAACGAGAGCCAGAAGACCGAAGCAATGGAGAGGCAACCTAGGGAACACCTTGGAGTGGAACACACCGTCTCTACACCCCATACCCAATTTGTAGGCCTAATGCAGTGTAGTTTTCAACAACTACTAAACGAGAGTCGGAATACCGAAGCAATGGAGAGGAAACCTGGGGAACACCTTGGAGTGGAACACACCGTCTCTACACCCCATACCCAATGTGCAGGCCTAATGCAGTGTAGTTTTCAACAACTACTAAACGAGAGTCGGAAGACCGAAGCAATGTAGACGAAACCTGGGGAACACCTTGGAGTGGAACACACTGTCTCTACATCCCTGACCCAACTTGTAGGTCGAATGCAGTGTTGTTTTCAACAACTACTAAACGAGAGCCAGAAGATTGAAGCAATGGAGAGGCAACCTGGGGAACACCTTGGAGTGTAACACACCGTCTCTACACCCCTGACCCAACTTGTAGGCCGAATGCAGTGTTGTTTTCAACAACTACTAAACGAGAGCCAGAAGATTGAAGCAATGGAGAGGCAACCTGGGGAACACCTTGGAGTGTAACACACCGTCTCTACACCCCTGACCCAACTTGTAGGCCGAATGCAGTGTTGTTTTCAACAACTACTAAACGAGAGTCGGAAGATCGAAGCAATGGAGAGGAAACCTGGGGAACACCTTGGAGTGGAACACACCGTCTCTACACCCCTGACCCAACTTGTAGGCCGAATGCATTGTTGTTTTCAACAACTACTAAACAAGAGCTTTAAGATTGAAGCAATGGAGAGACAACCTGGGGAACACCTTGGAGTGGAACACACCATCTCTACACCCCTGACCCAACTTGTAGGCCGAATGCAGTGTTGTTTTCAACAACTACTAAACGAGAGCCAGAAGATTGAAGCAATGGAGAGGCAACCTGGGGAACACCTTGGAGTGTAACACACCGTCTCTACACCCCTGACCCAACTTGTAGGCCGAATGCAGTGTTGTTTTCAACAACTACTAAACGAGAGCCAGAAGATTGAAGCAATGGAGAGGCAACCTGGGGAACACCTTGGAGTGGAACACACCGTCTCTACACCCCATACCCAATTTGTAGGCCTAATGCAGTGTAGTTTTCAACAACTACTAAACGAGAGTCAGAAGATCGAAGCAATGGCGAGGAAACCTGGGGAACACCTTGGAGCGGCAGACACCGTTAGTAGGCCCTACCGAAGTAGTAGCCCCAGTGCAGTTTTCAAATTCCTAGAGGCTGAAAACAAGACTATTGACGCTCTGCTTTTTTCAAAGGAGGACAGCTGTATTGAGTGGCGCAGACAGACACAGGTAGTAGGCCTTAAACCAAAAATGTGGCTCAATGCAGTTTAAAAAATGTTACAGGGGTACACAGGCAGCATTGCTCTGGTCAGTGGAGGACAATTTCAATAGTGAACTGCAGACAGACTTTGTATGCCTACTATTAAAAAAAGGATGCTCTATGCAATTAAAAATAGGTTCCAGGGGTCCACGGGCAGCAGTGGTGTGGTCAGTGGAGGAGTATTGGAAGGAGGGACCGTAGACAGGCGTAGTAGGCCTAACATAACAAAATTAGGCTGTAGGCACTTTAAAATTGGTTCCAGGGGTACACGGGCAGCAGTGGTGTGGTCAGCGGAGGACAATTTGAATTAGGGACTGCAGACAGACTTTGTAGGCTGTCCCCTGTGGACCATGCATCCAACACATTAACCCAGTGTGCCGTAATGGACATGTAACTTTTTGTGGACATGCCTACTGGTCCATGCGTCTCTTGTCAGGTGCACCTTTCTACTGTTTGATTGCCTGAGTGCTATGACAATGCAGACTTTTTCATGCCGGTGGAGGGCTGGGATGGCTTTTCTCGCAAAAGAAATGTCGACTGGGTAGCTTGAACCGTGGTACAGCGTAGTTCATCTGGGCTTTCTAAATATAAAACAAAGAAAAAAAGGAGGCTCCATGCACTTTCAGCTGGGTTCCAGGGGTACACGGCCAGCATTGGTCTGGTCAGTGGAGAACTATTGGAAGGAGGGACCGCAGACAGGCTTCGAAGGCCTAACATAATAAAATTGGGCTGTAGGCACTTTATAATTGGTTCCAGGGGTACACGGGCAGCAGTAGACAGGTCAGTGGAGGACTAGTGGAAGGACGGACCGCAGACAGGCTTCGAAGGCCTAACATAATAAAATTGGGCTGTAGGCACTTTAAAATTGGTTCCAGGGGTACACGGGCAGCAGTAGACAGGTCAGTGGAGGACTAGTAGAAGGAAGGACCACAGACAGGCTTCGAAGGCCTAATATAATAAAATTGGGCTGTAGGCACTTTAAAATTGGTTCCAGGGGTACACGGGCAGCAGTAGACAGGTCAGTGGAGGACTAGTGGAAGGACGGACCGCAGACAGGCTTCGAAGGCCTAACATAATAAAATTGGGCTGTAGGCACTTTGAATTCTCTTGCAGGGGTACACAGGCACCATTGGTGTTGTCAGCGGAGGCCGATTGTAATGAGTGTCTGCCAGTTAGTAGTCCCAAACAATAAATACATGTTAATGTCTCGCATTACAACAAAACGAAAACACAAAAGGGTGCAATCATTAGGTACAGGGGTGGGCTCCTCTGCGTAGTTTCAGACCTAGTAATATGGCACAAAGTATTTACTTGGGTAAATATAGGACACTGCCCCTGACTATGTTAAGTACCATCATACATGTCAACACAATGGTATTGTCAGTGGCAGGAATTTATGGATGTAAGCGCATAGACTAAAAATTGGTGGAACTGTGAGAGATAATTGTGCAAGTGGTAGAGCAATGTTTGAGCTGGGGGTGGGGGAACTCTCTTGTGGCCGGCGGTACAGGCCCAGGGCCCCTCATGTTACAACAGGGTGTCTGACGTTGGGTGCGCACCACCACCGCCAGAGACACTTTATTGTACTATGAGGGACCCAGTGGCAGTGCCGTCGACCAAAAGCGGGCACACCCACCTCTTCAGACAAACAGCACTCTCACGGGTGCTTGCGCCAAGTGGCGATACCACGGCCCCGTGTGGGGAGTTTGGCCATTTAGGGAGGTGTAAACATGTCGTATGCTGGACAATCAGCTGCTGCAAATTACGAGATTGGTAAAGTCATTCAGAGTAGTCCACAGGCAATACCTTTTCATAGGAAAGCTAGGTGTCGGCCGGGCAAAGTGGGGCAAAAGAATTCGAAATCCAGTTGTGGTTCATTTTAATGAAGGTTAGATCATCAACATTTTGGGTAGCCAGACGAGTCCTTTTTTCGGTTAATATTGAACCTGCAGCACTGAATACTCTTTCTGATAGCACACTAGCTGCCGGGCAAGCAAGCTCCTGCAATGCATATTCTGCCAATTCTGGCCAGGTGTCTAATTTGGATGCCCAGTAATCAAATGGGAATGACGGTTGAGGTAGAACATCGATAAGGGATGAAAAATAGTTAGTAACCATACTGGACAAATGTTGTCTCCTGTCACTTTGAATTGATGCTGCAGTACCTGTCCTGTCTGCGGTCATAGCAAAATCACTCCACAACCTGGTCAGAAAACCCCTCTGTCCAACGCCACTTCGGATTTCTGCACCTCTAACACTTCTGGTCTGCTGCCCCCTGCAGCTCGTGTGAGAACGATCACGGGTGCTGTGTGCTGGGAATGCCTGAAGCAAACGGTCAACAAGAGTTGATTGTTTGGTTGCTAATATTAGTTCCAAGTTCTCATGTGGCATAATATTTTGCAATTTGCCTTTATAGCGAGGATCAAGGAGGCAGGCCAACCAGTAATCATCATCGTTCATCATTTTCGTAATGCGTGTGTCCCTTTTGAGGATACGTAAGGCATAATCCGCCATATGTGCCAAAGTTCCAGTTGTCAAATCTGCAGTTGTGCTTGGTTGAGGGGCAGTTTCAGGCAAATCTACGTCACTTGTGTCCCTCAAAAGCCCAGAACCCGGCCTTGCCACGTCACCAATTTCCAGTGGCCCCGGAGAAGCTTCCGCATTAAAAAAATACTCATCCCCATCATCCTCCTCGCCCTCCTCCTCCTGTTCGCCCGCTACCTCGTCCTGTACACTGCCCTGACCAGACAATGGCTGACTGTCATCAAGGCTTTCCTCTTCCTCGGCTGCAGATGCCTGCTCCTTTATGTGCGTCAAACTTTGCATCAGCAGACGCATTAGGGGGATGCTCATGGTTATTATGGCGTTGTCTGCACTAACCAGCCGTGTGCATTCCTGAAAACACTGAAGGACTTGACACATGTCTTGTATCTTCGACCACTGCACACCTGACAACTCCATGTCTGCCATCTTACTGCCTGCCTGTGTATGTGTATCCTCCCACAAAAACATAACAGCCCGCCTCTGTTCGCACAGTCTCTGAAGCATGTGCAGTGTTGAGTTCCACCTTGTTGCAACGTCTATGATTAGGCGATGCTGGGGAAGGTTGAAAGACCGCTGATATGTCTGCATACGGCTGGAGTGTACGGGCGAGTGGCGGATATGTGAGCAAAGTCCGCGCACTTTGAGGAGCAGGTCGGATAACCCCGGATAACTTTTCAGGAAGCACTGCACCACCAGGTTTAAGGTGTGAGCCAGGCAAGGAATGTGTTTCAGTTGGGAAAGGGAGATGGCAGCCATGAAATTCCTTCCGTTATCACTCACTACCTTGCCTGCCTCAAGATCTACTGTGCCCAGCCACGACTGCGTTTCTCTCTGCAAGAACTCGGACAGAACTTCCGCGGTGTGTCTGTTATCGCCAAAACACTTCATAGCCAATACAGCCTGCTGACGCTTGCCAGTAGCTGGCCAATAATGGATGGAGTGGTTTGGCGACTGCGGTCTGTGGACGAGCTCTCGCTTCTGCAGAAGGACGAGGAAGAGGAGGGGGTGCGAACACCTACAGCCAACTGTTTCCTAGACCGTGGGCTAGGCAGAACTGTCCCGAAATTGATGTCCCCTGTGGACCCTGCATCCACCACATTCATCCAGTGTGCCGTGATGGACACGTAACGTCCCTGGCCATGCCTACTGGTCCATGCATCTGTTGTCAGGTGCACTTTTGTACTCACAGATTGCCTGAGTGCATGGATGATGCGCTCTTTAACATGCTGGTGGAGGGCTGGGATGGCTTTTCTCGAAAAGAAGTGTCAACTGGGTAGCTCGTAGCGTGGTTCAGCGTAGTCCATCAGGGCTTTGAAAGCTTTGCTTTCAACTAACCGGTAGGGCATCATCTCTAACGAGATTAGTCTAGCTATGTGGGCGTTCAAACCCTGTGTACGCGGATGCGAGGATAAGTACTTCCTTTTCTAACCAGAGTCTCATGTAGGGTGAGCTGGACTGGAGAGCTGGAGATCGTGGAACTAGCGGGTGTGCCGGTGGACATGGCAGAATGAGAGACGGTTGGAGACGGTATTGTTTCCGCCGGTGCCCTACATGCAGTGTTTCCTAGTACGAAACTGGTGATTCCCTGACCCTGACTGCTTTGGCCTGGCAAAGAAACCTGCTCAGATACTGCAGGTGGTGCGGAAAATGGTGGTCTTACAGTGACAGCAGGGATGTAGCGTTGCTGACTAGCTTCATTGGCCGAGGGTGCTACAACCTTAAGGGACGTTTGGTAGTTAGTCCAGGCTTGCAAATGCATGGTGGTTAAATGTCTATGCATGCAACTTGTATTGAGACTTTTCAGATTCTGACCTCTGCTTAAGGTAGTTGAACACTTTTGACAGATGACTTTGCGCTGATCAATTGGATGTTGTTTAAAAAAATGCCAGACTGCACTCTTTCGAGCTTCGGATCCCTTTTCAGGCATTGCAGACTGAGCTTTAACCGGATGGCCACGCTGTCCTCCAACAGGTTTTGGCTTTGCCACGAGTTTTGTCCCATCTACGGGCCCGGCAGATGGAACCTGTTGCGATGTTGATGCCTGCTGCGGCCCCTCCTCCTCCGCTTCAGAACTACTGCCGCCTGCACCCTGTTCCCCCAATGGCTGCCAATCGGGGTCAACAACTGGGTCATCTATAACCTCCTCTTCTAGCTCGTGCCCAACTTCGTCTGTGTCACCGTGTAAGTCGGTGGTAGAGCGGTCGTGACGGGGCAACATAGTCTCATCAGGGTCTGATTCTGGATCAGTACCCTGCGAGGGCAATGTTGTGGTCTGAGTCAAAGGACCAGCATAGTAGTCTGGCTGTGGCTGTGCATCAGTGCACTCCATGTCAGATTCAACTTGTAATGGGCATGGCCTGTTAACTGTTTCACTTTCTAAGCCAGGGACGATATGTGTAAAGAGCTCCATGGAGTAACCCGTTGTGTCGCCTGCTGCATCCTTCTCTGTTGTTGTTTTTGCTGAAGAGGACAAGGAAGCGACTTGTCCCTGACCGTGAACATCCACTAACGACGTGCTGCTTTTACATTTACCAGTTTCAAAAGAGGAGGCAAAAGAGCTAGAGGCTGAGTCAGCAAGGTAAGCCAAAACTTGCTCTTGCTGCTCCGGCTTTAAAAGTGTTTTTTCTACTCCCAGAAAAGGGAGCGTTCGAGGCCTTCTGTAGCCAGACGACGAACCTGGCTCCACAGCTCCAGACTTAGGTGCAATATTTTTTTTCCCATGACCACCTGATGCTCCACTACCACTACCATCATTACCAGCTGACAATGAACGCCCACGGCCACGACCTCTTCCACCAGACTTCCTCATTGTTTTAAAAACTTAACCAAAGTAACGGTATTTGTTGCTGTCAAACAACTTACACGGTGAGCTATAACTTCAGTATGATTTAGATATCCCTTTACAGGTGGGTGAGACCGCAAGGAAAATCAGGCACAATGTTACACACTCTGTTTTCGGTGGCACCAAATGAGAGAGATGCCACACACGCAGGACTGTCACTCAAGCACAAATGTCAATATTGATCTCCCACTTCTTTTTCTTTTTTTCAGGGAGAATTTAGAAACCAAATAAAAAAAAAAAAAAGTCTTTCTATGGACCACTATTTGAGAGAGAGATGGCACACCCAGGAGTCAAGACTGGCACACAAGCAGAAAGGCCAATATTAATCTCCCACTGATTTTTTTTTATTTTTTTAGGGAGAATTTAGAAACCAAATAAAAAAAAAATAGGCTTTCTATGGCCCACTATTTGAGAGACAGAGATGGCACACCCAGGAGTCAAGACTGGCACATAAGCAGAAAGGCCAATATTAATCTCCCACTGATTTTTTTTTATTTTTACAGGGAGACTTTAGAAACCAAATTAAAAAAAGTGATTTTTTCAGGGAGAATTTAGAAACCAAATAAAAAAAATGATTTTTTCAGGGAGAATTTAGAAACCAAATAAAAAAAAAAATAGTCTTTCTATGGCCCACTATTTGAGAGAGAGAGATGGTACACCCAGGAGTCAAGACTGGCACACAAGCAGAAAGGCCAATTGTTGTGAATTCTGTGGCTGAATTCACTCCTGTGGTCACAAGTGGTACTGCAGCCTCTGGGCTTCCTCCCTCAGGTGTTCTGGTGAGCTCGTTGGCTGCCTTGTTATTTAACTCCGCCTGATTCTGTCTTCCTTGCTCCTTGTCAATGTTCCAGTGTTGGATCTGAGCTCCTGGATCTTTCCTGTGGCCTGCTGCTCTGCTTAGATAAGTGCTTCTTTGCTTTTGTTGCTGTTTTTTCTGTCCAGCTTGTCTATTCGTTTTTGCTGGAAGCTCTGAGACGCAAAGGGTGTACCGCCGTGCCGTTAGTTCGGCACGGTGGGTCTTTTTGCCCCCTTTGCGTGGTTTTTGCTTTAGGGTTTTTTGTAGACTGCATAGTTCTCTTTGCTATCCTCACTCTATCTAGAATATCGGGCCTCACTTTGCTGAATCTATTTCATCCCTACGTTTTGTCTTTTCATCTTGCTAACAGTCATTATATGTGGGGGGCTGCCTTTTCCTTTGGGGTATTTCTCTGAGGCAAGTCAGGCTTGTATTTCTATCTTCAGGCTAGTCAGCTCCTCAGGCTGTGCCGAGTTGCATAGGTAGTGACAGGCGCAATCCACAGCTGCCTTTAGTTGTGTTAGGATAGGTTCAGGTATTGCGGTCTACAGAGATTCCACGTCTCAGAGCTCGTTCTATTGTTTTTGGGTTATTGTCAGATCACTGTATGTGCTCTGATTGCTGCACACTGTGTTACTGGATTGCCTACATAACAGTACAAGGAGCCAATCTAATGATTCTCAATAGAGGGAAAAAAGAAGTTCTGACATCATTTTTTTTTCTCAGCTCTGTGTTCAGTCTTTTTTTTCCCCTAGACATTAGGGTGCTTCAGGACTGAGCTGTGGACATGGATATTCAGGCTATGTGCTCTTCAATGGATAATCTCGTTATAAATGTACAAAAGATTCAGGATACAATTGATCAGAAATCTATGCTAGAACCAAGAATTCCTATTCCTGATTTGTTTTTTGGTGATAGAAATAAGTTTCTGAGCTTCAAAAATAATTGTAAGTTATTTCTGGCCTTGAAGCCTCATTCTTCTGGTAATTCAGTTCAACAGGTTTTGATTATTATTTCTTTTTTGCGCGGCGACCCTCAGGACTGGGCCTTTTCTCTTGCGCCAGGAGACCCTGCATTGAGTGGTGTCGATGCGTTTTTCCTGGCGCTCGGATTGCTGTACGATGAGCCTAATTCAGTGGATCAGGCTGAGAAAAATTTGCTGGCTTTGTGCCAGGGTCAGGATGATATAGAAATATATTGTCAGAAATTTAGGAAGTGGTCTGTACTCACTCTGTGGAATGAATCTGCGCTGGCAGCTTTGTTCAGAAAGGGTCTCTCTGAGGCTCTTAAGGATGTCATGGTGGGTTTTCCTATGACTGCTGGTTTGAATGAGTCTATGTCTTTGGCCATTCAGATCGGTCGTCGCTTGCGCGAGCGTAAATCTGTGCACCATCTGGCGGTATTGTCTGAGATTAAACCTGAGCCTATGCAGTGCGATAGGACTATGATCAGAGTTGAACGGCAAGAACACAGACGTCTGAATGGGCTGTGTTTCTACTGTGATGATTCCACTCATGCTATTTCTGATTGTCCTAAGCGCACTAAGCGGTTCGATAGGTCTGCCGTCATTGGTACTGTACAGTCCAAATTCCTTCTGTCCATTACCTTGATATGCTCTTTGTCATCGTATTCGGTCATGGCGTTTGTGGATTCAGGCGCTGCCCTGAATCTGATGGATTTGGATTATGCTAAACGTTGTGGCTTTTTCTTGGAGCCTTTGCGGTGTCCTATTCCGTTGAGAGGAATTGATGCTACACCTTTGGCCAAGAATAAACCTCAGTACTGGGCCCAGCTGACCATGTGCATGGCTCCTGCACATCAGGAAGTTATTCGCTTTCTGGTGCTGCATAATCTGCATGATGTGGTCATGTTGGGGTTGCCATGGCTACAAACCCATAATCCAGTATTGGATTGGAACTCTATGTCGGTATCCAGCTGGGGTTGTCAGGGGGTACATGGTGATGTCCCATTTTTGTCTATTTCGTCATCCACTCCTTCTGAGGTCCCAGAGTTCTTGTCTGATTTTCAGGATGTATTTGAAGAGCCCAAGTCCGATGCCCTACCTCCGCATAGGGATTGTGATTGTGCTATCAATTTGATTCCTGGTAGTAAATTCCCTAAAGGTCGTTTATTTAATTTGTCCGTGCCTGAACACACCGCTATGCGCAGTTATGTGAAGGAATCCCTGGAGAAGGGACATATTCGCCCATCGTCATCACCACTGGGAGCAGGGTTCTTTTTTGTAGCCAAGAAGGATGGTTCGCTGAGACCGTGTATTGATTACTGCCTTCTTAATAAGATCACTGTTAAGTTTCAGTATCCCTTGCCATTGTTATCTGACTTGTTTGCTCGGATTAAGGGGGCTAGTTGGTTCACTAAGATAGATCTTCGTGGTGCGTATAATCTGGTGAGAATCAGGCAAGGAGATGAATGGAAAACGGCATTTAATACGCCCGAGGGTCATTTTGAGTATCTAGTGATGCCGTTCGGACTTGCCAATGCTCCATCTGTTTTTCAGTCTTTTATGCATGACATCTTCCGTGAGTATCTGGATAAATTCCTGATTGTTTACTTAGATGACATTTTGATCTTCTCAGATGATTGGGACTCTCATGTGAAGCAGGTCAGAACGGTTTTCCAGGTACTGCGTGCTAATTCTTTGTTCGTGAAGGGATCAAAGTGTCTCTTCGGGGTGCAGAAAGTTTCATTTTTGGGGTTCATCTTTTCCCCTTCTACTATCGAGATGGATCCAGTTAAGGTCCAAGCCATCCAGGATTGGACTCAGCCGACATCTCTGAAAAGTCTGCAAAAGTTCCTGGGCTTTGCTAATTTTTATCGTCGCTTCATCTGTAATTTTTCTAGCATTGCCAAACCATTGACCGATTTGACCAAGAAGGGTGCTGATTTGGTTAATTGGTCTTCTGCTGCCGTGGAAGCTTTTCAGGAGTTGAAGCGTCGTTTTTGTTCTGCCCCTGTGTTGTGTCAACCAGATGTTTCTCTTCCGTTCCAGGTCGAGATTGATGCTTCTGAGATTGGAGCAGGGGCGGTTTTGTCACAGAGAGGTTCTGGTTGCTTAGTGTTGAAACCATGTGCTTTCTTTTCCAGGAAGTTTTCTGCTGCTGAGCGTAATTATGATGTGGGCAACCGAGAGTTGCTGGCCATGAAGTGGGCATTCGAGGAATGGCGTCATTGGCTTGAAGGAGCTAAGCATCGCGTGGTGGTATTGACTGATCATAAGAACCTTACTTATCTCGAGTCTGCCAAGCGCTTGAATCCTAGACAGGCCCGTTGGTCGTTATTTTTTGCTCGCTTCGATTTTGTGATTTCGTACCTTCCGGGCTCTAAAAATGTGAAGGCGGATGCTCTGTCTAGGAGTTTTGTGCCCGACTCTCCGGGTTTATCTGAGCCGGCGAGTATCCTCAAGGAAGGAGTCATTGTGTCTGCCATCTCCCCTGATTTGCGGCGAGTGTTGCAAAAATTTCAGAAACTGTTCGTCCCTGATAGGTGGACTAGTAAAGTTATCTCTGAACTTCATTGTTCGGTGTTGGCTGGTCATCCAGGAATCTTTGGTACCAGAGAGTTAGTGGCTAGATCCTTCTGGTGGCCATCTCTGTCACGGGATGTACGTACTTTTGTGCAGTCCTGTGGGATTTGTGCTAGGGCTAAGCCCTGCTGTTCACGTGCCAGTGGGTTGCTTTTGCCCTTGCCGGTCCCGAAGAGGCCTTGGACACATATTTCGATGGATTTCATTTCTGACCTTCCCGTTTCTCAAAAGATGTCAGTCATTTGGGTGGTCTGTGATCGCTTTTCTAAAATGGTCCATCTGGTGCCCTTGGCTAAATTGCCTTCCTCCTCTGATTTGGTGCCTTTGTTCTTCCAGCATGTGGTTCGTTTGCATGGCATTCCTGAGAATATTGTTTCTGACAGAGGTTCCCAGTTTGTTTCAAGGTTCTGGCAAGCCTTTTGTGGTAGGATGGGCATTGACCTATCTTTTTCCTCGGCTTTCCATCCTCAGACTAATGGCCAGACCGAACGAACCAATCAGACCTTGGAAACATATCTGAGATGTTTTGTTTCTGCAGACCAGGATGATTGGGTGTCCTTTTTGCCGTTGGCTGAGTTCGCCCTTAATAATCGGGCCAGCTCGGCTACCTTGGTCTCTCCATTTTTCTGCAATTCTGGGTTCCATCCTCGTTTCTCTTCAGGACAGGTTGAGTCTTCGGACTGTCCTGGTGTGGATTCTGTGGTGGACAGGTTGCAGCAGATCTGGACTCAGGTAGTGGACAATTTGACCTTGTCCCAGGAGAAGGCTCAACTTTTCGCTAATCGCAGACGCCGTGTGGGTCCCCGACTTCGTGTTGGGGATCTGGTTTGGTTATCTTCTCGTCATATTCCTATGAAGGTTTCCTCTCCTAAATTTAAACCTCGTTTTATTGGTCCGTATAGGATTTCTGAGATTCTCAATCCTGTGTCCTTTCCTTTTTGGATTCTCGTGTCTCTAGACGGAAACTCCAGTATCTGGTTAAATGGAAGGGTTATGCTCAGGAAGATAATTCCTGGGTTTTTGCCTCTGATGTCCATGCTCCAGATCTTGTTCGTGACTTTCATGTGGCTCATCCTGGTCGGCCTGGGGGCTCTGGTGAGGGTTCGGTGACCCCTCCTCAAGGGGGGGTACTGTTGTGAATTCTGTGGCTGAATTCACTCCTGTGGTCACAAGTGGTACTGCAGCCTCTGGGCTTCCTCCCTCAGGTGTTCTGGTGAACTCGTTGGCTGCCTTGTTATTTAACTCCGCCTGATTCTGTCTTCCTTGCTCCTAGTCAATGTTCCAGTGTTGGATCTGAGCTCCTGGATCTTTCCTGTGGCCTGCTGCTCTGCTTAGATAAGTGCTTCTTTGCTTTTGTTGCTGTTTTTTCTGTCCAGCTTGTCTATTCGTTTTTGCTGGAAGCTCTGAGACGCAAAGGGTGTACCGCCGTGCCGTTAGTTCGGCACGGTGGGTCTTTTTGCCCCCTTTGCGTGGTTTTTGCTTTAGGGTTTTTTGTAGACTGCATAGTTCTCTTTGCTATCCTCGCTCTATCTAGAATATCGGGCCTCACTTTGCTGAATCTATTTCATCCCTACGTTTTGTCTTTTCATCTTGCTAACAGTCATTATATGTGGGGGGCTGCCTTTTCCTTTGGGGTATTTCTCTGAGGCAAGTCAGGCTTGTATTTCTATCTTCAGGCTAGTCAGCTCCTCAGGCTGTGCCGAGTTGCATAGGTAGTGACAGGCGCAATCCACAGCTGCCTTTAGTTGTGTTAGGATAGGTTCAGGTATTGCGGTCTACAGAGATTCCACGTCTCAGAGCTCGTTCTATTGTTTTTGGGTTATTGTCAGATCACTGTATGTGCTCTGATTGCTGCACACTGTGTTACTGGATTGCCTACATAACAGCCAATATTAATCTCCCACTGATTTTTTTTTATTTTTTCAGGGAGAATTTAGAAACCAAATAAAAAAAAAATTAGGCTTTCTATGGCCCACTATTTGAGAGACAGAGATGGCACACCCAGGAGTCAAGACTGGCACACAAGCAGAAAGGCCAATAATAATCTCCCACTGATTTTTTTTTTATTTTTACAGGGAGACTTTAGAAACCAAATTAAAAAAATGATTTTTTCAGGGAGAATTTAGAAACCAAATTAAAAAAAATGATTTTTTCAGGGAGAATTTAGAAACCAAATAAAAAAAAATAGGCTTTCTATGGCCCACTATTTGAGAGACAGAGATGGCACACCCAGGAGTCAAGACTGGCACACAAGCAGAAAGGCCAATATTAATCTCCCACTGATTTTTTTTATTTTTTCAGGGAGAATTTAGAAACCAAATAAAAAAAAAATAGGCTTTCTATGGCCCACTATTTGAGAGAGAGAGATGGCACACCCAGGAGTCAAGACTGGCACACAAGCAGAAAGGCCAATATTAATCTCCCACTGATTTTTTTTAATTTTTTCAGGGAGAATTTAGAAACCAAATAAAAAAAAAAAATAGGCTTTCTACGGCCCACTATTTGAGAGAGAGAGATGGCACACCCAGGAGTCAAGACTGGCACACAAGCAGAAAGGCCAATATTAATCTCCCACTGATTTTTTTTTTATTTTTACAGGGAGACTTTAGAAACCAAATTCAAAAAAATGATTTTTTCATGGAGAATTTAGAAACCAAATAAAAAAAAATGATTTTTTCAGGGAGAATTTAGAAACCAAATTAAAAAAAAAATAGGCTTTCTATGGCCCACTATTTGAGAGAGAGAGATGGCACACCCAGGAGTCAAGACTGGCACACAAGCAGAAAGGCCAATTGTTGTGAATTCTGTGGCTGAATTCACTCCTGTGGTCACAAGTGGTACTGCAGCCTCTGGGCTTCCTCCCTCAGGTGTTCTGGTGAGCTCGTTGGCTGCCTTGTTATTTAACTCCGCCTGATTCTGTCTTCCTTGCTCCTTGTCAATGTTCCAGTGTTGGATCTGAGCTCCTGGATCTTTCCTGTGGCCTGCTGCTCTGCTTAGATAAGTGCTTCTTTGCTTTTGTTGCTGTTTTTTCTGTCCAGCTTGTCTATTCGTTTTTGCTGGAAGCTCTGAGACGCAAAGGGTGTACCGCCGTGCCGTTAGTTCGGCACGGTGGGTCTTTTTGCCCCCTTTGCGTGGTTTTTGCTTTAGGGTTTTTTGTAGACTGCATAGTTCTCTTTGCTATCCTCGCTCTATCTAGAATATCGGGCCTCACTTTGCTGAATCTATTTCATCCCTACGTTTTGTCTTTTCATCTTGCTAACAGTCATTATATGTGGGGGGCTGCCTTTACCTTTGGGGTATTTCTCTGAGGCAAGTCAGGCTTGTATTTCTATCTTCAGGCTAGTCAGCTCCTCAGGCTGTGCCGAGTTGCATAGGTAGTGACAGGCGCAATCCACACCTGCCTTTAGTTGTGTTAGGATAGGTTCAGGTATTGCGGTCTACAGAGATTCCACGTCTCAGAGCTCGTTCTATTGTTTTTGGGTTATTGTCAGATCACTGTATGTGCTCTGATTGCTGCACACTGTGTTACTGGATTGCCTACATAACAGTACAAGGAGCCAATCTAATGATTCTCAATAGAGGGAAAAAAGAAGTTCTGACATCATTTTTTTTTCTCAGCTCTGTGTTCAGTCTTTTTTTTCCCCTAGACATTAGGGTGCTTCAGGACTGAGCTGTGGACATGGATATTCAGGCTCTGTGCTCTTCAATGGATAATCTCGTTATAAATGTACAAAAGATTCAGGATACAATTGATCAGAAATCTATGCTAGAACCAAGAATTCCTATTCCTGATTTGTTTTTTGGTGATAGAAATAAGTTTCTGAGCTTCAAAAATAATTGTAAGTTATTTCTGGCCTTGAAGCCTCATTCTTCTGGTAATTCAGTTCAACAGGTTTTGATTATTATTTCTTTTTTGCGCGGCGACCCTCAGGACTGGGCATTTTCTCTTGCGCCAGGAGACCCTGCATTGAGTGGTGTCGATGCGTTTTTCCTGGTGCTCGGATTGCTGTACGATGAGCCTAATTCAGTGGATCAGGCTGAGAAAAATTTGCTGGCTTTGTGCCAGGGTCAGGATGATATAGAAATATATTGTCAGAAATTTAGGAAGTGGTCTGTACTCACTCTGTGGAATGAATCTGCGCTGGCAGCTTTGTTCAGAAAGGGTCTCTCTGAGGCTCTTAAGGATGTCATGGTGGGTTTTCCTATGACTGCTGGTTTGAATGAGTCTATGTCTTTGGCCATTCAGATCGGTCGTCGCTTGCGCGAGCGTAAATCTGTGCACCATCTGGCGGTATTGTCTGAGATTAAACCTGAGCCTATGCAGTGCGATAGGACTATGACCAGAGTTGAACGGCAAGAACACAGACGTCTGAATGGGCTGTGTTTCTACTGTGGTGATTCCACTCATGCTATTTCTGATTGTCCTAAGCGCACTAAGCGGTTCGATAGGTCTGCCGTCATTGGTACTGTACAGTCCAAATTCCTTCTGTCCATTACCTTGATATGCTCTTTGTCATCGTATTCGGTCATGGCGTTTGTGGATTCAGGCGCTGCCTTGAATCTGATGGATTTGGATTATGCTAAACGTTGTGGCTTTTTCTTGGAGCCTTTGCGGTGTCCTATTCCGTTGAGAGGAATTGATGCTACACCTTTGGCCAAGAATAAACCTCAGTACTGGGCCCAGCTGACCATGTGCATGGCTCCTGCACATCAGGAAGTTATTCGCTTTCTGGTGCTGCATAATCTGCATGATGTGGTCGTGTTGGGGTTGCCATGGCTACAAACCCATAATGCAGTATTGGATTGGAACTCTATGTCGGTATCCAGCTGGGGTTGTCAGGGGGTACATGGTGATGTCCCATTTTTGTCTATTTCGTCATCCACTCCTTCTGAGGTCCCAGAGTTCTTGTCTGATTTTCAGGATGTATTTGAAGAGCCCAAGTCCGATGCCCTACCTCCGCATAGGGATTGTGATTGTGCTATCAATTTGATTCCTGGTAGTAAATTCCCTAAAGGTCGTTTATTTAATTTGTCCGTGCCTGAACACACCGCTATGCGCAGTTATGTGAAGGAATTCCTGGAGAAGGGACATATTCGCCCATCGTCGTCACCACTGGGAGCAGGGTTCTTTTTTGTAGCCAAGAAGGATGGTTCGCTGAGACCGTGTATTGATTACCGCCTTCTTAATAAGATCACTGTTAAGTTTCAGTATCCCTTGCCATTGTTATCTGACTTGTTTGCTCGGATTAAGGGGGCTAGTTGGTTCACTAAGATAGATCTTCGTGGTGCGTATAATCTGGTGAGAATCAGGCAAGGAGATGAATGGAAAACGGCATTTAATACGCCCGAGGGTCATTTTGAGTATCTAGTGATGCCGTTCGGACTTGCCAATGCTCCATCTGTTTTTCAGTCTTTTATGCATGACATCTTCCGTGAGTATCTGGATAAATTCCTGATTGTTTACTTGGATGACATTTTGATCTTCTCAGATGATTGGGACTCTCATGTGAAGCAGGTCAGAACGGTTTTCCAGGTACTGCGTGCTAATTCTTTGTTCGTGAAGGGATCAAAGTGTCTCTTCGGGGTGCAGAAAGTTTCATTTTTGGGGTTCATCTTTTCCCCTTCTACTATCGAGATGGATCCGGTTAAGGTCCAAGCCATCCAGGATTGGACTCAGCCGACATCTCTGAAAAGTCTGCAAAAGTTCCTGGGCTTTGCTAATTTTTATCGTCGCTTCATCTGTAATTTTTCTAGCATTGCCAAACCATTGACCGATTTGACCAAGAAGGGTGCTGATTTGGTTAATTGGTCTTCTGCTGCCGTGGAAGCTTTTCAGGAGTTGAAGCGTCGTTTTTGTTCTGCCCCTGTGTTGTGTCAACCAGATGTTTCTCTTCCGTTCCAGGTCGAGGTTGATGCTTCTGAGATTGGAGCAGGGGCGGTTTTGTCACAGAGAGGTTCTGGTTGCTCAGTGTTGAAACCATGTGCTTTCTTTTCCAGGAAGTTTTCTGCTGCTGAGCGTAATTATGATGTGGGCAACCGAGAGTTGCTGGCCATGAAGTGGGCATTCGAGGAATGGCGTCATTGGCTTGAAGGAGCTAAGCATCGCGTGGTGGTATTGACTGATCATAAGAACCTTACTTATCTCGAGTCTGCCAAGCACTTGAATCCTAGACAGGCCCGTTGGTCGTTATTTTTTGCTCGCTTCGATTTTGTGATTCCGTACCTTCCGTGCTCTAAAAATGTGAAGGCGGATGCTCTGTCTAGGAGTTTTGTGCCCGACTCTCCGGGTTTATCTGAGCCGGCGAGTATTCTCAAGGAAGGAGTCATTGTGTCTGCCATCTCCCCAGATTTGCGGCGAGTGTTGCAAAAATTTCAGGCTAATAAACCTGATCGTTGTCCGGCCGAGAAACTGTTCGTCCCTGATAGGTGGACTAGTAAAGTTATCTCTGAACTTCATTGTTCGGTGTTGGCTGGTCATCCAGGAATCTTTGGTACCAGAGAGTTAGAGGCTAGATCCTTCTGGTGGCCATCTCTGTCACGGGATGTACGTACTTTTGTGCAGTCCTGTGGGATTTGTGCTAGGGCTAAGCCCTGCTGTTCACGTGCCAGTGGGTTGCTTTTGCCCTTGCCGGTCCCGAAGAGGCCTTGGACACATATTTCGATGGATTTCATTTCTGACCTTCCCGTTTCTCAAAAGATGTCAGTCATTTGGGTGGTCTGTGATCGCTTTTCTAAAATGGTCCATCTGGTGCCCTTGGCTAAATTGCCTTCCTCCTCTGATTTGGTGCCTTTGTTCTTCCAGCATGTGGTTCGTTTGCATGGCATTCCTGAGAATATTGTTTCTGACAGAGGTTCCCAGTTTGATTCAAGGTTCTGGCGAGCCTTTTGTGGTAGAATGGGCATTGACCTATCTTTTTCCTCGGCTTTCCATCCTCAGACTAATGGCCAGACCGAACGAACCAATCAGACCTTGGAAACATATCTGAGATGTTTTGTTTCTGCAGACCAGGATGATTGGGTGTCCTTTTTGCCGTTGGCTGAGTTCGCCCTTAATAATCGGGCCAGCTCGGCTACCTTGGTCTCTCCATTTTTCTGCAATTCTGGGTTCCATCCTCGTTTCTCTTCAGGACAGGTTGAGTCTTCGGACTGTCCTGGTGTGGATTCTGTGGTGGACAGGTTGCAGCAGATCTGGACTCAGGTAGTGGACAATTTGACCTTGTCCCAGGAGAAGGCTCAACTTTTCGCTAATCGCAGACGCCGTGTGGGTCCCCGACTTCGTGTTGGGGATCTGGTTTGGTTATCTTCTCGTCATATTCCTATGAAGGTTTCCTCTCCTAAATTTAAACCTCGTTTTATTGGTCCGTATAGGATTTCTGAGATTCTCAATCCTGTGTCCTTTCGTCTGACCCTCCCGGACTCCATTTCCATACATAATGTATTCCATAGGTCGTTGTTGCGGAGATACGTGGCACCTATGGTTCCATCTGTTGAGCCTCCTGCCCCTGTTTTGGTGGAAGGGGAATTGGAGTATATTGTGGAGAAAATTTTGGATTCTCGTGTCTCTAGACGGAAACTCCAGTATCTGGTTAAATGGAAGGGTTATGCTCAGGAAGATAATTCCTGGGTTTTTGCCTCTGATGTCCATGCTCCAGATCTTGTTCGTGCCTTTCATGTGGCTCATCCTGGTCGGCCTGGGGGCTCTGGTGAGGGTTCGGTGACCCCTCCTCAAGGGGGGGTACTGTTGTGAATTCTGTGGCTGAATTCACTCCTGTGGTCACAAGTGGTACTGCAGCCTCTGGGCTTCCTCCCTCAGGTGTTCTGGTGAGCTCGTTGGCTGCCTTGTTATTTAACTCCGCCTGATTCTGTCTTCCTTGCTCCTTGTCAATGTTCCAGTGTTGGATCTGAGCTCCTGGATCTTTCCTGTGGCCTGCTGCTCTGCTTAGATAAGTGCTTCTTTGCTTTTGTTGCTGTTTTTTCTGTCCAGCTTGTCTATTCGTTTTTGCTGGAAGCTCTGAGACGCAAAGGGTGTACCGCCGTGCCGTTAGTTCGGCACGGTGGGTCTTTTTGCCCCCTTTGCGTGGTTTTTGCTTTAGGGTTTTTTGTAGACTGCATAGTTCTCTTTGCTATCCTCGCTCTATCTAGAATATCGGGCCTCACTTTGCTGAATCTATTTCATCCCTACGTTTTGTCTTTTCATCTTGCTAACAGTCATTATATGTGGGGGGCTGCCTTTTCCTTTGGGGTATTTCTCTGAGGCAAGTCAGGCTTGTATTTCTATCTTCAGGCTAGTCAGCTCCTCAGGCTGTGCCGAGTTGCATAGGTAGTGACAGGCGCAATCCACAGCTGCCTTTAGTTGTGTTAGGATAGGTTCAGGTATTGCGGTCTACAGAGATTCCACGTCTCAGAGCTCGTTCTATTGTTTTTGGGTTATTGTCAGATCACTGTATGTGCTCTGATTGCTGCACACTGTGTTACTGGATTGCCTACATAACAGCCAATATTAATCTCCCACTGATTTTTTTTTATTTTTTCAGGGAGAATTTAGAAACCAAATAAAAAAAAAAAATAGGCTTTCTATGGCCCACTATTTGAGAGACAGAGATGGCACACCCAGGAGTCAAGACTGGCACACAAGCAGAAAGGCCAATATTAATCTCCCACTGATTTTTTTTTTATTTTTACAGGGAGACTTTAGAAACCAAATAAAAAAAATGATTTTTTCAGGGAGAATTTAGAAACCAAATAAAAAAAAATGATTTTTTCAGGGAGAATTTAGAAACCAAATAAAAAAAAATAGGCTTTCTATGGCCCACTATTTGAGAGACAGAGATGGCACACCCAGGAGTCAAGACTGGCACACAAGCAGAAAGGCCAATATTAATCTCCCACTGATTTTTTTTTTATTTTTACAGGGAGACTTTAGAAACCAAATAAAAAAAATGATTTTTTCAGGGAGAATTTAGAAACCAAATAAAAAAAAATAGGCTTTCTATGGCCCACTATTTGAGAGACAGAGATGGCACACCCAGGAGTCAAGACTGGCACACAAGCAGAAAGGCCAATATTAATCTCCCACTGATTTTTTTTTTATTTTTACAGGGAGACTTTAGAAACTAAATTTTAAAAAAATGATTTTTTCAGGGAGAATTTAGAAAACAAATTTAAAAAAAAATGATTTTTTCAGGGAGAATTTAGAAACCAAATAAAAAAAAATAGGCTTTCTATGGCCCACTATTTGAAAGAGAGAAATGGCACACCCAGGAGTCAAGACTGGCACACAAGCAGAAAGGCCAATATTAACCCCTTCCCGACCTGTGACACAGCGTATGCGTCATGAAAGTCGGTGCCAATCCGACCTGTGACGCATATGCTGTGTCACAGAAAGATCGCGTCCCTGCAGATCGGGTGAAAGGGTTAACTCCCATTTCACCCGATCTGCAGGGACAGGGGGAGTGGTAGTTTAGCCCAGGGGGGGTAGCTTCACCCCCTCGTGGCTACGATCGCTCTGATTGGCTGTTGAAAGTGAAACTGCCAATCAGAGCGATTTGTAATATTTCACCCATTATAACGGGTGAAATATTACAATCCAGCCATGGCCGATGCTGAAATATCTTCGGCCATGGCTGGAAATACTAGTGTGCCCCCACCCCACCCCACCGATCGCCCCCCCAGCCCCCCGATCTGGCCGGTACACTGCTCCAGCTCCCCTCCATCCAGTGCTCCGCTCCCCCCGTGCTCCAATCACCCCCCCTGCATTCAGATCCACCCCCCCTGCATTCAGATCCACCCCCCCGAGCTCCGTTCCACCCCCCCATGCTCCGTTCCAGCCCCCCCGTGCTCCGTTCCACGCCCCCGTGCTCCGTTCCATGCCTGCCGCGCTCCGATTCCCCCCCCCGTGCTCCGATCCCCCCCCCGTGCTCCGATCCCCCCCCGTGCTCCGATCCCTCCCCCGTGGTCCCCCCCCCCCATCATACTTACCGATCCAGCCGGGGTCCCGTCCGTCTTCTCCCTGGGCGCCGCCATCTTCCAAAATGGCGGGCGCATGCGTAGTGCGCCCGCCGAATCTGCCAGCCGGCAGATTCGTTCCAAAGTGCATTTTGATCACTGAGATAGATTATATCTCAGTGATCAAAATAAAAAAAATAATACATGACCCCCCCCCTTTGTCACCCCCATAGGTAGGGACAATAAAAAAATAAAGAAAATTTTTTTTTGCCACTAATGTTAGAATAGGGTTAGGGTTAGGGGTAGGGTTAGGGTTAGGGGTAGGGTTAGGGCTAGGGTTAGGGGTAGGGTTAGGGCTAGGGTTAGGGCTAGGATTAGGGCTAGGGTTAGGGTTAGGGGTAGGGTTAGGGGTAGGGCTAGGGTTAGGGCTAGGGCTAGGGTTAGGGGTAGGGCTAGGGTTAGGGGTAGGGTTAGGGCTAGGGTTAGGGTTTCGGTATGTGCACACGTATTCTGGTCCTCTGCGGATTTTTCCGCTGCGGATTTGATAAATCCGCAGTGCTAAACCGCTGCGGATTTATGGCGGATTTACCGCGTTTTTTTCTGCGCATTTCACTGCGGTTTTACAATTGCGATTTTCTATTTGAGCAGTTGTAAAACCGCTGCGGAATCCGCACAAAGAAGTGACATGCTGCGGAATGTAAACCGCTGCGTTTCCGTGCAGTTTTTCCGCAGCACGTGTACAGCGATTTTTGTTTCCCGTAGGTTTACATTGAACTGTAAACTCATGGGAAACTGCTGCGGATCTGCAGTGTTTTCCGCAGTGTGCACATACCTTTAGAATTAGGCTATGTTCACACGGTGCGGATTTGGCTGCGGATTGGCCGCTGCGGATTCGCAGCAGTATTCCATCAGGTTTACAGTACCATGTAAACATATGAAAAACCAAATCCGCTGTGCCCATGGTGCAGAAAATACCGCGCGGAAACGCTGCGTTGTATTTTCCGCAGCATGTCAATTCTTTGTGCGGATTCCGCGGCTTTTTACACCTGTTCCTCAATAGGAATCCGCAGGTGAAATCCGCACAAAAAAACACTGGAAATCCGCGGAAAATCCGCAGGTAAAACGCAGTGCCTTTTACCCGCGGATTTTTCAAAAATGGTGCGGAAATATCTCACACGAATCCGCAACGTGGGCACATAGCCTTAGGGTTAGGGTTGGAATTAGGGTTGTGGTTAGGGTTGTGATTAGGGTTATGGCTACAGTTGGGATTAGGGTTAGGGGTGTGGGGGGGTTAGTGTTGGAGGTAGAATTGAGGGGTTACCACTGTTTAGGCACATCAGGGGTCTCCAAACGCAACATGGCGCCACCATTGATTCCAGCCAATCTCGTATTCAAAAAGTCAAATGGTGCTCCCTCACTTCCGAGCCCTGAAGTGTGCCCAAACAGTGGTTTACCCCCACATATGGGGTATCAGTGTACTCAGGATAAACTGCGCAACAATTACTGGGGTCCAATTTCTCCTGTTACCCTTGTGAATCTAAAAAAATGCTTGCTAAAACATCATTTTTGAGGAAAGAAAAATGATTTTTTATTTTCACGGCTCTGCGTTGTAAACGTCTGTGAAGCACTTGGGGGTTCAAAGTGCTCACCACATATCTAGATAAGTTCCTTGGGGGGTCTAGTTTCTAAAATGGGGTCACTTGTGGGGGGTTTCTACTGTTTAGGCACACCAGGGGCTCTGCAAACGCAATGTGACGCCCGCAGACCATTCCATCAAAGTCTGCATTTCAAAAGTCACTACTTCCCTTCTGAGCCCCGACGTGTGCCCAAACAGTGGTTTACCCCCACACATGGGGTATCAGCGTACTCAGGAGAAACTGGACAACAACTTTTGGGGTCCAATTTCTCCTGTAACCCTTGGGAAAATAAAAAATTCTGGGCTAAATAATTATTTTTGAGGAAAGAAAACGTATTTATTATTTTCACGGCTCTGCATTATAAACTTCTATGAAGCACTTGGGGGTTCAAAGTGCTCACCACACATCTAGATAAGTTCCTTTCGGGGTCTAGTTTCCAAAATGGGGTCACTTGTGGGGGGTTTCTACTGTTTAGGCACATTAGGGGCTCTGCAAACGCAACGTGACGCCCGCAGAGCATTCCATCAAAGTCTGCATTTCAAAACGTCACTACTTCAATTCCGAGCCCCGGCATGTGCCCAAACAGTAGTTTACCCCCACATATGGGGTATCACCGTACTCAGGAGAAACTGGACAACAAATATTGGGGTCAAATTTCTCCTGTTACCTTTGGGAAAATTAAAAAATTCTGGGCTAAATAATTATTTTTGAGGAAAGAAAACGTATTTATTATTTTCACGGCTCTGCATTATAAACTTCTATGAAGCACTTGGGGGTTCAAAGTGCTCACCACACATCTAGATAAGTTCCTTTCGGGGTCTAGTTTCCAAAATGGGGTCACTTGTGGGGGGTTTCTACTGTTTAGGCACATCAGGGGCTCTGCAAACGCAACGTGACGCCCGCAGAGCATTCCATCAAAGTCTGCATTTCAAAACGTCACTACTTCAATTCCGAGCCCCGGCATGTGCCCAAACAGTAGTTTACCCCCACATATGGGGTATCACCGTACTCAGGAGAAACTGGACAACAAATATTGGGGTCAAATTTCTCCTGTTACCCTTGGGAAAATAAAAAATTCTGGGCTAAATAATTATTTTTGAGGAAAGAAAACGTATTTATTATTTTCACGGCTCTGCATTATAAACTTCTATGAAGCACTTGGGGGTTCAAAGTGCTCACCACACATCTAGATAAGTTCCTTTCGGGGTCTAGTTTCCAAAATGGGGTCACTTGTGGGGGGTTTCTACTGTTAAGCCACATCAGGGGCTCTGCAAACGCAACGTGACGCCCACAGAGCATTCCATCAAAGTCTGCATTTCAAAATGTCACTACTTCACTTCCGAGCCCCGGCATGTGCCCAAACAGTGGTTTAACCCCACATATGGGGTATCAGCGTACTCAGGAGAAACTGGACAACAACTTTTGGGGTCAAATTTCTCCTGTTACCCTTTGTAAAATAAAAAATTGCAGGCTAAAAGATCATTTTTGAGAAAATAATTTTTTATTTTTATTTTCATGGCTCTGCGTTATAAACTTCTGTGAAGCACTTGGGGGTTCAAAGTCCTCACCACACAGCTAGATTAGTTCCTTTGGGGGTCTAGTTTCCAAAATGGGGTCATTTCTGGGGTATCTCCAATGTTTAGGCACACAGGGGCTCTCCAAACGTGACATGGTGTCCGCTAATGATTGGAGCTAATTTTCCATTTAAAAAGCCAAATGGCGTGCCATCCCTTCCGAGCCCTGCCGTGCGCCCAAACAGTGGTTTACCCCCACATATGGGGTATCAGCGTACTCAGGACAAACTGGACAACAATATTTGGGGTCCAATTTCTCCTATTATCCTTGGCAAAATAGGAAATTCCAGGCTAAAAAATCATTTTTGAGGAAAGAAAAATTATTTTTTATTTTCATGGCTCTGCGTTATAAACTTCTGTGAAGCACCTGGGGGTTTAAAGTGCTCAATATGCATCTAGATAAGTTCCTTGGGGGGTCTAGTTTCCAAAATGGGGTCACTTGTGGGGGAGCTCCAATGCATAGGCACACAGGGGCTCTCCAAACGCGACATGGTGTCCGCTAACAATTGGAGCTAATTTTCCATTCAAAAAGTCAAATGGCGCGCCTTCCCTTCCGAGCCCTGCCGTGTGCCCAAACAGTGGTTTACCCCCACATATGAGGTATCGGCGTACTCGGGAGAAATTGCCCAACAAATTTTATGATCCATTTTATCCTACTGCCCATGTGAAAATGAAAAAATTGAGGCAAAAAGAATTTTTTTGTGAAAAAAAAGTACTTTTTCATTTTTACAGATCAATTTGTGAAGCACCTGAGGGTTTAAAGTGCTCACTAGGCATCTAAATAAGTTCCTTGGGGGGTCTAGTTTCCAAAATGGGGTCACTTGTGGGGGAGCGCCAATGTTTAGGCACACAGGAGCTCTCCAAACGCGACATGGTGTCCGCTAACGATGGAAATAATTTTTCATTCAAAAAGTCAAATGGCGCTCCTTCCCTTCCGAGCCTTACCATGTGCCCAAACAGTGGTTTACCCCCACATATGAGGTATCGGCATACTCAGGAGAAATTGCCCAACACATTTTAGGATCCATTTTATCCTGTTGCCCATGTGAAAATGAAAAAATTGAGGCTAAAAGAATTTTTTTGTGAAAAAAAAGTACTTTTTCATTTTTACGGATCAATTTGTGAAGCACCTGGGGGTTCAAAGTGCTCACTATGCATCTAGATAAGTTCCTTGGGGCGTCTAGTTTCCAAAATGGGGTCACTTGTGGGGGAGCTCCAATTTTTAGGCACACGGGGGCTCTCCAAACGTGACATGGTGTCCGCTAAAGAGTGGAGCCAATTTTTGATTCAAAAAGTCAAATGGCGCTCCTTCCCTTCCAAGCCCTGCCGTGCACCCAAACAGTGGTTTACCCCCACATATGAGGTATCAGCGTACTCAGGACAAATTGCACAACAACTTTCGTGGTTCAGTTTCTCCTTTTACCATTGGGAAAATAAAAAAATTGTTGCTAAAAGATAATTTTTGTGACTAAAAAGTTAAATGTTCATTTTTTCCTTCCATGTTGCTTCTGCTGCTGTGAAGCACCTGAAGGGTTAATAAACTTCTTGAATGTGGTTTTGAGTACCTTGAGGGGTGCAGTTTTTAGAATGGTGTCACTTTTGGGTATTTTCAGACCCCTCAAACTGACTTCAAATGTGAGGTGGTCCCTAAAAAAAATGGTTTTGTAAATTTCGTTGTAAAAATGACAAATCGCTGGTCAAATTTTAACCCTTATAACTTCCTAACAAAAAAAAATTTTGTTTCCAAAATTGTGCTGATGTAAAGTAAACATGTGGGAAATGTTATTTATTAACTATTTTGTGTCACATATCTCTCTGGTTTAACAGAATAAAAATTCAAAATGTGAAAATTGCGAAATTTTCAAAATTTTCGCCAAATTTCCGTTTTTATCACAAATAAACTCAGAATTTATTGACCTAAATTTACCACTAACATGAAGCCCAATATGTCACGAAAAAACAATCTCAGAACCGCTAGGATCCGTTGAAGCGTTCCTGAGTTATTACCTCATAAAGGGACACTGGTCAGAATTGCAAAAAACGGCAAGGTCTTTAAGGTCAAAATAGGCTGGGTCATGAAGGGGTTAATCTCCCACTGATTTTTTTTATTTTTTCAGGGAGAATTTAGAAACCAAATAAAAAAAAAATAGGCTTTCTATGGCCCACTATTTGAGAGAGAGAGATGGCACACCCAGGAGTCAAGACTGGCACACAAGCAGAAAGGCCAATATTAATCTCCCACTGATTTTTTTTTATTTTTTCAGGGAGAATTTAGAAACCAAATAAAAAAAAAAAAAGGCTTTCTACGGCCCACTATTTGAGAGACAGAGATGGCACACCCAGGAGTCAAGACTGGCACACAAGCAGAAAGGCCAATATTAATCTCCCACTGATTTTTTTTTTATTTTTACAGGGAGACTTTAGAAACCAAATTCAAAAAAATGATTTTTTCATGGAGAATTTAGAAACCAAATAAAAAAAAATGATTTTTTCAGGGAGAATTTAGAAACCAAATAAAAAAAAAATAGGCTTTCTATGGCCCACTATTTGAGAGAGAGAGAGATGGCACACCCAGAAGTCAAGACTGGCACACAAGCAGAGATGTATAATTATGTGCTTAATTCTAAAACTCTGGGCAAAACCGTCAATGAAAAAGACCTGGGTGTATGGGTGGATGACAAACTCATATTCAGGGGCCAGTGTCAGGCAGCTGCTACAAAGGCAAATAAAATAATGGGATGCATTAAAAGAGGCATAGATGCTCATGAGGAGAACATAATTTTACTTCTATACAAGTCACTAGTTCGACCACACTTAGAATACTGTGCACAGTTCTGGTCTCCGGTGTTTAAGAAAGACATAGCTGAACTGGAGCGGGTGCAGAGAAGAGCGACCAAGGTTATTAGAGGACTGGGGGGTCTGCAATACCAAGATAGGTTATTACACTTGGGGCGATTTAGTTTGGAAAAACGAAGACTAAGGGGTGATCTTATTTTAATGTATAAATATATGAGGGGACAGTACAAAGACCTTTCTGATGATCTTTTTAATCATAGACCTGAAACAGGGACAAGGGGGCATCCTCTGCGTTTGGAGGAAAAAAGGTTTAAGCATAATAACAGACACGGATTCTTTACTGTAAGAGCAGTGAGACTATGGAACTCTCTGCCGTATGATGTTGTAATGAGTGATTCATTACTTAAATTTAAGAGGGGATTGGATACCTTTCTGGAAAAGTATAATGTTACAGGGTATATACACTAGATTCCTTGATAGGGCGTTGATCCAGGGAACTAGTCTGATTGCCGTATGTGGAGTCGGGAAGGAATTTTTTTCCCCAATGTGGAGCTTACTCTTTGGCACATGGGTTTTTTTTTGCCTTCCTCTGGATCAACATGTTAGGGCATGTTAGGTTAGGCTATGGGTTGAACTAGATGGACATATAGTCTTCCTTCAACCTTAATAACTATGTAAAAAAAGAAAGGCCAATATTAATCTCCCACTGATTTTTTTTTATTTTTACAGGGAGACTTTAGAAACCAAATTAAAAAAATGATTTTTTCAGGGAGAATTTAGAAACCAAATAAAAAAAATGATTTTTTCAGGGAGAATTTAGAAACCAAATAAAAAAAAAATAGGCTTTCTATGGCCCACTATTTGAGAGAGAGAGATGGCACACCCAGGAGTCAAGACTGGCACACAAGCAGAAAGGCCAATATTAATCTCCCACTGATTTTTTTTTTATTTTTTCAGGGAGAATTTAGAAACCAAATAAAAAAAAAAATAGGCGTTCTATGGCCCACTATTTGAGAGACAGAGATGGCACACCCAGGAGTCAGGACTGGCACACAAGCAGAAAGGCCAATATTAATCTCCCACTGATTTTTTTTTATTTTTACAGGGACACTTTAGAAACCAAATAAAAAAAATGATTTTTTTCAGGGAGAATTTAGAAACCAAATAAAAAAAAATGATTTTTTCAGGGAGAATTTAGAAACCAAATAAAAAAAAAAAAAATAGGCTTTCTATGGCCCACTATTTGAGAGAGAGAGAGAGAGAGAGAGAGAGAGAGATGGCACACCCAGGAGTCAAGACTGGCACACAAGCAGAAAGGCCAATATTAATCTCCCACTGATTTTTTTTATTTTTTCAGGGAGAATTTAGAAACCAAATAAAAAAAAAAATAGGCTTTCTATGGCCCACTATTTGAGAGACAGAGATGGCACACCCAGGAGTCAAGACTGGCACACAAGCAGAAAGGCCAATATTAATCTCCCACTGATTTTTTTTTATTTTTACAGGGAGACTTTAGAAACCAAATTAAAAAAATGATTTTTTCAGGGAGAATTTAGAAACCAAATAAAAAAAAATTATTTTTTCAGGGAGAATTTAGAAACCAAATAAAAAAAAATAGGCTTTCTATGGCCCACTATTTGAGAGAGAGAGATGGCACACCCAGGAGTCAAGACTGGCACACAAGCAGAAAGCCCAATATTAATCTCCCACTGATTTTTTTTTATTTTTTCAGGGAGAATTTAGAAACCAAATAAAAAAAAAATAGGCTTTCTATGGCCCACTATTTGAGAGACAGAGATGGCACACCCAGGAGTCAAGACTGGCACACAAGCAGAAAGGCCAATATTAATCTCCCACTGATTTTTTTTTTATTTTTACAGGGAGACTTTAGAAACCAAATTAAAAAAAATGATTTTTTCATGGAGAATTTAGAAACCAAATTAAAAAAAATGATTTTTTCAGGGAGAATTTAGAAACCAAATAAAAAAAAATAGGCTTTCTATGGCCCACTATTTGAGAGAGAGAGATGGCACACCCAGGAGTCAAGACTGGCACACAAGCAGAAAGGCCAATATTAATCTCCCACTGATTTTTTTTTTATTTTTTCAGGGAGAATTTAGAAACCAAATAAAAAAAAAAAGGCTTTCTATGGCCCACTATCTGAGAGAGAGAGATGGCACACCCAGGAGTCAAGACTGGCACACAAGCAGAAAGGCCAATATTAATCTCCCACTGATTTTTTTTTATTTTTCCAGGGAGAGTTTAGAAACCAAATGAAAAAAAAAAAATAGGCTTTCTATGGCCCACTATTTGAGAGAGAGAGAGATGGCACACCCAGGAGTCAGGAGTGGCACACAAGCAGAAAGGCCAATATTAATCTTCCACTGATTTTTTTTTATTTTTTCAGGGAGAATTTAGAAACCAAATTAAAAAAAAATTAAATAGGCTTTCTATGGCCCACTATTCGAGAGAGAGATGGCACACTCAGGACTGGCACACAAGCCCAAAGGCCAATATTAATCTCCCACTGTTTTTTTTTCAGGGAGAATTTAAAAAACCCCACAAAAAAAAACAACAGAAAAATAAAAAGGCTTTCTATGGCCCACTATGTGAGAGAGATGGCACACACAGGGATGGCACTCTAGCAGAAATGCCAATCTTAATCTCCCACAACTTATTTTTTTTAAGGGAGAAATAAAAAAAAAAAAAAAAAACAGGGACTGTCCTACAATTACTATCTCCCTGCAGTAATCTCAGCCAGGTATGGCAGGCAGCAATAAGGAGTGGACTGATGCACAAATTAAATAAAAAGTGTGGACAAACAAACAAGATAGCTGTGCAGAAAGGAAGGAACAACAGGATTTGTTCTTTGAAAAAAGCAGTTGGTTTGCACAGCGGCGTACACACAGCAATGCAGCTATCAGGGAGCCTTCTAGGGCAGCCCAATGAACTACAGCGCTGAGGAAAAAAAAATGTAGCTTCCACTGTCCCTGCAAACAAAAGGTGGTGTTGGACAGTGGAAATCGCTACAGCACAAGCGGTTTGGTGGTTAATGGACCCTGCCTAACGCTATCCCTGCTTCTGACGAAGCGGCAGCAACCTCTCCCTAGGCTCAGATCAGTAGCAGTAAGATGGCGGTCGGCGGGAACGCCCCTTTATAGCCCCTGTGATGCCGCAGACAGCAAGCCAATCACTGCAATGCCCTTCTCTAAGATGTGGGGACCAGGACCTATGTCATCACGTTGCCCACACTCTGCGTCCACCTTCATTGGCTGAGAAATGACGCTTTTCGCGTCATTGAAACGCGACTTTGGCGCGAAAGTCGCGTACCGCATGGCCGACCCCACACAGGGGTCGGGTCGGGTTTCATGAAACCCGACTTTGCCAAAAGTCGGCGACTTTTGAAAATGAACGATCCGTTTCGCTCAACCCAATCCTTATAAGATTTCTGAGATTATTAATCCGGTGTCTTTTCGTTTGGCGCTTCCGGCCTCTTTTGCTATCCATAATGTCTTCCATAGATCTTTATTGCGGAAATATGTGGTGCCCGTTGTTCCCTCTGTTGATACTCTGGCCCCTGTGTTGGTTGATGGAGAGTTGGAGTATGTGGTTGAGATTTTGGATTCTCGTTTTTCGAGGCGGAGGCTTCAGTACCTTGTCAAATGGAAGGGTTATGGCCAGGAGGATAATTCTTGGGTTTTTGCCTCTGATGTTCATGCTGCTGATTTGGTCCGTGCCTTTCATCTGGCTCATCCTGATCGTCCTGGAGGCCCTGGTGAGGGTTCGGTGACCCCTCCTCAAGGGGGGGGGTACTGTTGTGAATTCTGCTTTTGGGTTCCCTCCAGTGGTTGTAGGTGGGAATGCAGTTGTCTCTGAGTCGCAGTCCTGGCCAGGTGTATCTGCTGATTGCAGTTCTGACTGGGATATTTGGGTGTGCAGGATTCATTAGTCCTTGCCAGTTGTCAATGTTTCTTGTGAAGTGTTGGATCTATTTCTGGCTTCTCCTGCTTAGCTGCCAATTCAGCAAAGATAAGTGTCTGTTCCTTTTTCTGTGGCACACATGCAGTGTGCTTATAGTCTGTGCTATTCATTTGTTTTCTCTTGTCCAGCTTAGACTGTGTCAGTGTTTTCCCAGTCTTCTTGGATTCTCTGGAGTTGCAGATATACGCTCCACATCTTTAGTTAGATGGTGGAGTTTTTGTATTTTCTGCTGTGGATATTTTTGGAAGGATTTTAATACTGACCGCTTAGTATCCTGCCCTCTCCTTTCCTATTTTAGCTAGTGTGGCCTCTTTTGCTAAATCCTGTTTCCTGCCTGCGTGTGTCTTTTCCTCTACTACTCACAGTCATTATTTGTGGGGGGCTGCCTATTCTTTGGGGTTCTGCTCTGATGCAAGGTAGAATTCCTATTTCCATCTATAGGGGTATTTAGTCCTCCGGCTGTGTCGAGGTGTCTAGGTTTTGTTAGGCACACCCCATGGCTACTTCAAGTTGCGGTGTTAAGATCTGGGTTTGCGGTCAGTATAGTTATGATAGGGAAATCAGGGACCACCTTAATGTACTCTCATAATTCATACATATGTCCAGGCAGGCCTGACTTTGCTAAGTCATGTTGTTGACTATTAGGAACTGCTGAGATAGGTAACACCTAACCTAGAAAGGAGACTTAGGACATTAGCCCCTACGTGTCTCAACTCAAGTCACCTTTTGGTATCAATCACCTGATTGATTAAGAATGATCTCATATGTAATAAACAGTTGATTTGCGCACGAACATGATGTATACGCCTACTCTAAAAGTGTATATAACTGAAGGTCCGTTCCTGTAATAAAACGCAGCTGATACAGATACCACATCTGATCTCTGTCCGTCATTTCTCTGGAGAAACTCACACATTTGGCAGCCATCCAATATCCCTGAAGGTCTGACTTCCAGACCACCCCAACATTTTGGCGTCCCTAAGGGTGGGCGGCCACAACAGCAGATCACCAATATCTGATGCCCGGCACATCGCAGACCTGAGACCAAGGACACACAGACAATCCGCGGAAAAAGGTAAGAACCATTAGATTCTTACAAAATCTCTCTGTGTCTCCCTTTCTCTCATAATCTGCAGCCGAGCATGACAGGTATGTCCTAGTCAGATCTGTTTACAAGGCCGTCCATATTGTTTGGCAAAGAACCGTAGAATATCCATGTGATACTTTAAAGGCATATTGGATTGGTTAATTTTATGTGCTGCTATCTCTGTTAAATGTCTTGTTCTATGTCTAGCACATGACTGAAGAGTTAATGAGTGTGTGAATTCACCCATGAGGAGACGTCCTCTTGGGCGGGTGAAAGAGATACGGTCTAACACGCCGGTTGAATCGGGATAGGGCCTCTGCAGTTCCCTACGGCGACCCTTAAGGGGCACCCTGGGTCAGAGGTCAGTCAGTCCGTCTGTGTTTGTCCTGCCTTGTATGTACGCACAAGCTGCCCCTCTTTAAGAGGAGAACTCTGACCATATCAAATCTGCCTGCGCTAGTTAGTTCTGTTCTCTGGTTAGCATATAACATTTCTGTGTATGCCGCAGTTAGTCTGCGATAGGAGCCCTTTAGGAGGCCTCAGTGGGATTAGTGAGTGACGCTGCGGCGGTCACAAGGGCCAAATCACTAATCATTGTCCCCCGCACGCCTATTGGCTGAGTATTTAGCATAGGTACGGAGCAGCAGAGAGGAGAGGGGACTTAGAGGTTAGCACACCCCAGCACTGATACGTGAGTGCGGGGTTACTAAGTTGTTACGAGGAAGAGGCTGTGAGAAGTGGGCACAATAAGGGACTACACAGTGAAATATCAATCAGGAATAACCAGAGAACACAGGGACAGGAGTGGCAGATAACAGAGAAACAGTAGAAGACGCTGAGGTGATATCAGGCAGCAAGGAGAAGCAGGTCATAGTACACAGATAAGGACAGGCAGTGAGAATCAGGTAGCTGCAGAAAGGAGATTACCGTCGTCCAAGTGGAATAACGGTGTGTAAAAGAGAGTGATTGATATATGAGATTCCCTGTTTGATCTCTGCAAGACGTGTGTATGAGAAATGAGGATTTAAGCATAAAAATCCTGCCTGCATAAGGGAATCCAATTAGGTATGGTCCTTGGCCGATTGGTGCCAGGACAAAAACTGAGGAACGCTAATAGTGAAACACATAGTCACATGTGTATGAGATAAGCTGAAACCAAATATTTGTTACCTATCTAACTGATATTTGGGGAGGCTGCAAGTGAACAACTGTGCTGAATGCCTTGCAGATTGTTGTATGGGTTCTGCAGGTTTTAGGTAAAAGAACAGATAGGAATAGTGTGTTTTTGTTTTTAGGAAACAGAGAGTATTAGAATCCAGACAGCTAGGTTTTTCTTCTTCTTTTTCACGTCAAGCGTATATGTGTTGGAAACAGAGCTCCTTTCTAACACGCATACGTATATAGGTTCCGATGTTTCACCCATATGGAATATAGTGCCAAGTATTGTGAACAACCATTGAAGTACATTAATCTGTATTGTACTGAAGGATTTGCTTTTGTTTTTCTGGGACTTTTTGTATTTGCATGGTTCATAGGAATTAGGATTACTTGTAACATTGTAAAAGGCCGACCCCCAGCACAAATTTTGTAGATGTCATGCCCAGATTGCAGAGTTGGCTTGATGATGGCTATTTCACCGGAAGGATGGTGGATCGTAAAAACGGTACATCCTGGCTATAGCCAAGAGAATACTGGGTTTGGACCTCTGTCAGAAAGATTCCCTGAGTTGAAGTGTTTCCGACTTAACGTTCACGGGACCATTCTGTGGACCCCGGGAACCTTGTTGAGTCACATAGAGGACAATAATCTCTGGTATCCCAGTGACATACCATTCAGGTGCCCCCTGAACAGAGGGAGACCAGAAGATTACATCCAGATTGCAAAACACTTTGCTCTCCTCTGTGGATTTCAAATGTAGAACCTGTCACAAGCACAGATCGATAGAGGGCAATGTCATGTTTATTTAGAATGTATAAGCATGTTGATAAGAAGGAACTACTGCATATGTTGTAAAGAAATGTTCACTGTACACGGATAAGATAAATTGTAAAAGGGAAAGTTGTTTGAAAGAACTCGGAGAGCAATAAAAGGTGTCAGATAAGACAGCCCAGTAAATGTACGAAGAATTGGCACTCTGCCAACTGTCCAAAATTTGCACATAGGTTCTATGCCCCAAGCACGTGGTGCCCTATGAACAAAATTTTCTGCTTTTGCTTAGTTATTAAGTTGTAGAAGTTTCAAATTTTTGGCTCTGTGCCAGGAAAACTTTTTCTTCTCTTTCTTGGAAGTTTGAATCCAACCACTCTTCTGCACTAAGGTAGTGGATTCAAAAGGGGGGAGGAGTACTAGTAAATCACTGTGTTTTTGCTGTTTTGTATAGCCTTTATGGATCAAACCACTGCAGTTTTCTCTTATGTCTCTCGTGTACCTCTCATTAATCCAGATGTTGAGCTTTTTGTAGATGGTGGAAGAAGCATCGGAAAGGATGGACGGTTCTATGCTGGGTATACAGTGGTTACACAGCATGAGGTAATAGAAGCAGAACCACTCCCTTCTTACATGACCAAAAAGAAGTGGAGTTGACGGCACTCATTGAGGCGCTTAGAGGGGCAAAAGGGAAGCGATGCAACATTAATGTGACATCTGAGTATCTTTTTGGAGTGACCCACAAGTTTGGCCCCATATGGCGGGCAAGAGGTTTTCTTACAGCAACAGGCATTCCTGTCAAACACTGGTACCTCATTAAGCAGGTGATGGACGCACTACTGCTCCCGAAAGAGGTTGCCATAGTTGAGGTAAGGTCACACAGGAAACTCCCTACCAACAAGGCACGAGGCACCAACAAGGAGGACCAAGTAGCCACAGGAGCTGCTGGAATATGGCGACACGAGACCCCTGAGGCACCTCTACGGACCATGGTAAGCACTGAGTATAACCAGTTGACCTTCAGTATCTTGCAGGCTCTGACTCGGGGATCCACCGGGAAGGGGTCAAAGGTCTGGTCACAGAGTGGTACTTGAGACCATGCAGGTTTCTGGAAGGTGGGACAGCGGGCGTGTCTGCCAAGATCTGTGTACTCTGTGACGACCCAAGGGGCTCACAACCCGATACACTGGTCTAAGAACAGTTGTGCCACGAAAGAGAAAAGGGTCACTCACAATTTCATAATGCTCCCTTTTGGATTCTACTCAGGCATGTACCCCATTGCACAACACAGGTAGTATAGGCAATGCACCATAGACACATGCCCAAGCCTCTCTACCCGTTTCAATGACTGTAGACTGCCATCATACAACTACCACCAGGTAGAAAGGTATGTGCTCGTGTGTGTTGATCTCTTCCCAGGATGACCAGAAGCCTTCCAGGTGCCAAGAAGCTACAACAACAGGGAGGTAATATGCAATGTTGTGTACCTAAGGTCACATAGGGAAAAATGTCCCCTTCCAGGCAACCATATAGCCGTGTCCAGTACCTCAGAGGGAGACTGTTGCTTAGGCATGAATAAGTTTTTGATTCTGTTCTAGGAGGTTGAGTAGTAATCAAAAGACACACCAGGAGACCTCTGGAGCCAGAATCACACGGTCCTCTCGCTACAGCTACATCCGTACCGCTTGAGGGAGACCCTGCTTGGAAACATGCAAGCCAGTGTACTGTCGGGAAGTGGAACAATGATAATCCTGCTCCTGATGATGTTGACAGCCTCACAGCAAGAAGAAGAATGGACACCGACTATGCCTATGCTGACTAGGGATACCTCGGGGATGCCAACAATTTGGTTTGATACCTCTGAGAAAATGGCTACTTTTAGAATTGACTTTTGTGAGATAGTAAAATGTCAATGGAATCTTAAATTTGGGAAAAAGAGAAGTAATCCCAGTTATAAGTTTATAACAGCGGTTGAAGGGGCTGCGGTGTATATCTGTGTAACTAGACCAGGGAATGAGAACTGTGCTTCATGGTCTGATGCAGCTTGGAATACAGGAAATCCATGGGGATATAAGCCAGAGGAAGCTAAGACTCGCCTTAGTGCATCAGGGGAGCCTCTCCTTGACAGGCTGTATATTACACTATGGGGAGCCAGGTGGGATTGCAAGGAAGAGGACCCTCGCAACTTTCCATGTAACCCTCTTCTCATAACCATTAGGGAACCCTCTCGGGTGGACGAAGGTCTTTATGTACTGGGACTACATTCCCCGGGAAAAAGGGCTCAGTTAGGACAATTTTGGCTAAGGGCTATCCGTCAGCAGAATAAGACTGAAGGGAAGGAGCCTCAAGCAACAACAGTAGAAAGGCCAAAATTCAACATGTTTGGGGAAGTGAGCTACGAGGAGAAGGTGGCCATAGAAACAGGCTACACTGAAAGGAATGAATGGCTCATGTGGATGAGATTCACCGCAGGGCAGCATAATAAGTCTAACTGTATTGCATGTGCTACTGCCAGACCTCACTTGGGGACTATTCCTCTCACATCCTCAGAACCAGACCAAACTGACTTGCAGTGCATTTTAGCCTTATATGATGCCGCATATGACCCCTCTGACAATGCTTTGTGTTATGCTCTTTCAGCTTTGCATCCACATGTAAAGATGGATCAGATACCTCCTAGGGTGTTTGCATATCCGGGAAATTACACCTGTTTCCAGAGACAAGGGACGGGAACAGAGAAAACAATATTCGTAGGAAACCTAACGTCAGAATTCTGTAACACTGCCACTTCCATAGATCACGATACAGGGAGCTTCAAGGCTAAGTGGTTTAAGGGACAAACTGCAGCAAGGAGTGACATATGGTGGATATGTGGAGATATGCAACTTAGAGCCAGATTGCCACCAGATTGGGCTGGCACCTGTGCCCTAACACAGATCCTCATGCCATTTCAAATAATCTCATCAGAAGAAATACAAAAAGGTAAACTGAATGCTGACACTCTACGCAGAAATAAGAGATCAGCACCTGCTGGATCCTTTGACCCAAGGATCTACATAGATAACATAGGGGTTCCTCGAGGTGTGCCAGATGAATACAAAGCTAGGAACCAGATCGCAGCAGGGTTTGAGTCAGTTTTCTTCTGGTGGGTTACCCTTAATAAAAATGTGGATTGGATAAATTATATATATTATAATCAACAAAGGTTTATAAATTATACAAGAGATGCTGTAAAGGGAATAGCAGAACAATTAGGCCCTACTTCCTTAATGACATGGCAGAATAGGATGGCTTTAGATATGTTACTAGCAGAGAAAGGAGGTGTATGTAAAATGTTTGGCACTTACTGTTGTACTTTCATCCCAAACAACACAGACCCAGACGGGAGCATCACTAAAGCACTGGAGGGTCTTACATCATTGTCTGAGGAGCTGGCAGAGAACTCGGGTATCGACAACCCCTTCACAGATTGGCTCGAGTCATGGTTCGGAAAATGGAGTCACCTGGTGTCCAGTTTCCTCATATCTCTTGTCGTCATCACTGCAATACTTATGGTTGTCGGATGCTGTTGCATACCTTGCATTAGAGGACTCCTCCAGAGACTGATCGATACTTCCATTACAAAGACTATGTACATGCAGATGAGACCCCTTAATGATGATTATGAACGAATGCTATGATTGAGAATAGGATATGATCTCCCCATCCTATGGGGGATTCGGCAGAAGAATTGACAAGAAAGTCCGACATTGGCGTTAGGCCAGTGACAGCACCTATGGGTTAGGGGTAGAATCATATCTAATCTCAAAAGGGGGGACTGATAGGGAAATCAGGGACCACCTTAATGTATTCTCATAATTCATACATATGTCCAGGCAGGCCTGACTTTGCTAAGTCATGTTGTTGACTATTAGGAACTGCTGAGATAGGTAACACCTAACCTAGAAAGGAGACTTAGGACATTAGCCCCTACGTGTCTCAACTCAAGTCACCTTTTGGTATCAATCACCTGATTGATTAAGAATGATCTCATATGTAATAAACAGTTGATTTGCGCACGAACATGATGTATACGCCTACTCTAAAAGTGTATATAACTGAAGGTCCGTTCCTGTAATAAAACGCAGCTGATACAGATACCACATCTGATCTCTGTCCGTCATTTCTCTGGAGAAACTCACACATTTGGCAGCCATCCAATATCCCTGAAGGTCTGACTTGCAGACCACCCCAACAGTTACCACCTACTCCAGTGAAAGTTTTCATGCTGCTCCAAGGTCACCTGATCATAACAGAAGACTGCGTTTAACACCAGAGATGGCCATTACGAATATTTGGTTATGCCCTTCGGGTTATGTAATGCACCCGCAGTCTTCCAGAAGCTGGTGAATGATGTCTTTCGGGATCTACTTTACTCCTGTGTTGTAGTACACTTGGATGATATTCTTGTGTTCTCACCAGATCTGTCTTCCCATAGGAGAGAAGTTTGGCAAGTACTTCTACGTCTGAGGGAGAATCGACTATACGCGAAACTTGAAAAATGCGTCTTTGAACAGTCATCTCTACCTTTCTTGGGTTTCATCATTTCTGATGCTGGTCTGCATATGGATCCAGGAAAAGTTTCTGCTGTGCTCAACTGGCCGCGTCCACTTGGTGTTAAAGCTATTCAACGTTTCCTGGGATTCGCAAATTACTATCGGCAATTTATTCCTCATTTTTCCTCTTTATCAGCTCCCATCTCTTCTATGATTCGTAAGGGTGCTAACCCTCATCAATGGTCTATTGAGCCTGAAGAGGCTTTCCGATCCCTCAAGCAAGCTTTTTCCTCTGCTCCAATGCTTCAACGTCCTGTAGCCAACAAACCCTTCATCCTTGAGGTTGATGCTTCTGCTATCGGAGCCGGAGCTGTGCTCTCTCAAAGATCCTCTTCTGGTCATCTTGTGCCCTGTGGCTTTTTTTCCAAGATCTTCTCTTCCTCTGAGAAAAATTATTCCATCGGAGACAAGGAACTTTTGGCCATCAGATTGGCACTGGAAGAGTGGCGATATCTCCTAAAGGGAGCCTTTCATCGTTTTGTAATTTACACGGATCACAAGAATTTGGCATACATTCGTTCTGCTCATAGATTAAATCCCCGGCAGGCCAGGTGGGCCTTGTTCTTCGCCCGGTTCGACTTTGAGCTTCGCTTCCAGCCTGGTCATAAAAACTCCAGAGCCGATGCTCTGTCTAGGTTGTTCCAGTCGGTGGATATTGAGGAGGAGCCTACGCACATCATCGATCCAGCCAGAGTCATCACGGTAGCTCCAAACTCTCTCTCCCCTTTGCCTCCGGGTAAGACTTTCGTTTCTGAGGGAGACATGAGACGCGTCCTTCTTTGGGGTCATGCCTCCAAACTGGCTGGATATGCTGGTTTCAAAAAGACTTTTCATTTGATTTCTCGCTACTACTGGTGGTCAACTTTGTCTAAGGATGTCTGAAGTTTTGTTACCTCTTGTCCTTCCTGTGCCAAGAATAAGATTCCTAGGCATTTACCTAGTGGGCTTCTACATCCTTTACTGGTGCCTTCTTCTCCGTGGCAACATTTATCAATGGATTTCATTACTGACTTGCCTCGTTCTTCTGGTTGCACCGTTATTTTTGTGGTCATGGATTGCTTTTCAAAAATAGCTCATTTCATTGCTCTTCCTGGTTTACCTTCAGCTCCTGAATTGGCGAAGCTTTTCAGCCATCATATTTTTCGTGCTCACGGTCTACCCCAACATATTGTTTCTGACTGAGGAGTCCAGTTTACCGCCCCATTCTGGAGATCGCTCTGTAAGTCTATGAACATCTCGCTTGACTATTCTTCAGCTTACCATCCACAGTCAAATGGCCAAGTGGAGCGCACTAACCAGACTTTGGTGACCTATCTCCGTCATTTTTCCAATGCCCATCAGAATGATTGGTCTGATTTACTACCGTGGGCCGAATTTTCCTACAATAATCATCCCAGTGAAGCTTCCAACAAGTCTCCATTTTTTATCGTCTATGGTCAACATCCTGGTCTTCCTCTACCGGCTCCTCCTGTCTCTACCGTACCAGTAGCGGATCTTTTGTCTAGTGAGTTCTCCTGGGTTTGACAGGAGACCAAGTCCGCTCTTGAACTAGCTCAACTTAGGATGAAAAAACATGCGGATAAAAGTCGTCTAGATTCTCCTATATGCCATCTGGGGGATAAGGTCTGGCTTTCTTCTAAATTTATTCACCTTAAAATCCCGTCGCATAAGTTGGGTCCCCGCTATATAGGTCCTTTTGAGGTGTTGACTCGCATTAATGATGTTTCTTATAAGCTTAAGTTACCCGTCTCTCTTCGTATTCCCAATGCTTTTCATGTGTCTCTCCTTAAGCCTGTAATTTTTTTGTGTAAATCAAGTTTATTAAGTTGTATATGAATATACATGGAGATCAAAGTAGCAATTTGCATTTATAGACACAAACAAGAATGAGATAATCACAATAATTGAATAACTTTATGTAAAAACAGTGTTTGTCTCTGTTACGATATGAAAATACAGTTATAACTGTCTCTTTATAAGAGAGTCGGAGTATTGTAGACTGATTATTATGGTTTCAGTCTTGTGGGCATACTACTTTTAACTACATTAAGGATTCATTAGTTTTCATAATAAAAGTTTGTAGGTATTAAAATGTCCTGAACTCCCATTGTTCTACTTTCATAAAATTATGTAATATTATTCGTCTATCGATTGGGAGTGATGGTATCTAGGCTCTCTATAACACTTTACAACCAAAAGAAAATCTAAATGTAACCTAGATTGTGAAAAGAGAAGACGCATGAGAGAAAGAAGAAAAAAAAAAGGGGGGGGGGAAGAGGGGGAAGAAGATGAGGAAAAGGGGGGTTAGGGAGCAGGGGGTAGGAATCCGGTTTCTGGTCCAAATGGACTTGAGTCTTTAATTCTTTTGTGATAGTATATTGTTTATCCCATTTGCAAGGATAATGGTAGGTATGGGTTTTAAGTGCTCCAGTTAGGCCATTTAGCAATTATTCAGCTCCTCGGTCTCTCTCAAGGCGATCCAGGGAGACCAAACATTAAATACTTTATCAGAGGTTCCAGTATCTTGACCAATCAATTGCTCCATTCTAAAAGTTCTGGAATGAAATCAGCGTGCGAAAGGAGATTTTGATTGCTTCCAATAACGGGGAATTAAATTATGTGCGGCTGTTAAGAAGTGTCTTAGTAGACCTCTCTTAAATTTAGCAATGGAGAGGTCACATATAGATAGCAAGGCCAATTCCATTGTAGGTTGTATTTCATGGAGAGTTTATTGTAAAGTTCAAAGATGTTCATCCAAAAATTGTGTATAGGTGGACAGGACCCCCAGATGTGTGAATATGTCCCTTTATCGCTCCAACACCTCCAGCAAGTATCTGGGGTGGTGGGAAATATAATATGAATATTGGATGGACATCTGTACCACCTAGACAAAAGTTTATAACTTCTTTCTTGATAGTCTGAGCATAATGAAGATCTGAGGGTAAAGAGAAGACTTTTGCAACGATCCTCCGATGTCAGTGATTTGCCCATTTCATTCTTCCATTTTGAAAAAAATATAGGAGAATCAAGTGAGGTTATTTGGTGCTCTTGAAACATTTTGTATAGTAGTGATACCGTACGAGTCAGAGAACCTCCACCCAGGCACGCGGATTCACAGGGAGTAAGCCATCTAAAGATGTCAGTCTGTCCAAACAACTTAGTAAGATAGCTTTTAATTTGTTCATGGAAGAACCACGAACCTGGCGGGGGCTCAGTTCCGGCAAAGATCGTCCGCAGGGGATTTATTGAGGCCTGATCTATGTAGTCATAAATCACCAAAGCCTCCCACAATGTATAAATATTGGTACTTCTATAGACATTTACAACAAGAGAAGCTACTATTCAGTAACCAACTCAATGAAGCTCACCAATCTCAGGTTAAATTAAAATGTAACATTTATTTAATACCATATAAAAAATCCAAGTAACCACTCAATTATTAGAACTCGAACAGTAACCCCAAGTCAGAGGGGAACATCCACCCACAATATGGCACACACAAAGAAATCAATAAATATAACTCATATCCATATAAATGGGTAAGGTGAAATAAACCCTTATAGCAGACAAAGACCCCCTCTTTAATCATGTAATATACTTATATAGATATAAATATGCATAACCTGAGGCACTTAATCACAACCATATAGTACCCATCACGAAAAATGTGTAGCAAGCGCCAACAGCATCTCAAACCCATGAACTGATGAGACCTAGCATGAAAGCCCAGGTAATAATCCGAAAAAGGTCTATCCTGCAAAGTTGTGTACCCAGCACCTTACCCGGTAAGTGCCCGTCTAGTGGATGTCCTCCTCCGGCGCCCCTGAGAAATATAATATAAATATTAGATGGACATCTGTACCACCTAGAAAAAAGTTTCTTGATAGTCTGAGCATAATGAAGATCTGAGGGTAAAGAGAAGACTTTTGCAACGATCCTCCGATGTCAGTGATTTGCCCATTTCATTCTCCCATTTTGAAAAAAATATAGGAGAATCAAGTGGTTATTTGGTGCTCTTGAAACATTTTGTATAGTAGTGATACCGTACGAGTCAGAGAACCTCCACCCAGGCACGCGGACTCACAGGGAGTAAGCAGTCTAAAGATGTCAGTCTGTCCAGACAACTTAGTAAGATAGCTTTTAATTTGTTCATGGAAGAACCATGAACCTGGCGGGGGCTCAGTTCCGCCAAAGATCGTCCGCAGGGGATTTATTGAGGCCTGATCTATGTAGTCATAGACTATAGGGTAGTTACCGTATATACTCGAGTATAAGCCGACCCGAGTATAAGCCGACCCCCCTAATTTTGCCACAAAAAACTGGGAAAACTTATTGACTCGAGTATAAGCCTAGGGTAGGAAATGCAGCAGCTACCGGTGAATTTCAAAAATAAAAATAGATGCTCCATACCGTTCATTATTGCCCTATAAGATGCTCCATATAAAGCTGTGCCATATATAATGCTCCATACTGTTCATTATTGCCCCATAGATGTGCCATAGAAAGCTCTGCCATATAGTGCTCTGCACCGTTCATTATTGCCCCATAGATGTGCCATATAAAGCTGTGCCATATAGTGCTCTTCACCGTTCATCATTGCCCCATAGATGTGCCATATAAAGCTGTGCCATATAGTGCTCTGCATCGTTCATTATTGCCCCATAGATGTGCCATATAGTGCTCTGCACAGTTCATTATTGCCCCATAGCTGTGCCATATAGTGCTCTGCACCGTTCATTATTGCCCCATAGCTGTGCCATATAGTGCTCTGCGCCGTTCATTATTGCCCCATAGCTGTGCCATATAGTGCTCTGCACAGTTCATTATTGCCCCATAGCTGTGCTATATAGTGCTCTGCGCCGTTCAGTATTGCCCCATAGCTGCCATATAGTGCTCTGCGCCATTCAGTATTGCCCCATAGCTGCCATATAGTGCTCTGCGCCGTTCAGTATTGCCCCATAGCTGCCATATAGTGCTCTGCGCCGTTCAGTATTGCCCCATAGCTGCCATATAGTGCTCTGCACCGTTCAGTATTGCCCCATAGCTGCCATATAGTGCTCTGCGCCGTTCAGTATTGCCCCATAGCTGCCATATAGTGCTTTGCGCCGTTCAGTATTGCCCCATAGCTGCCTTATAGTGCTCTGCGCCATTCAGTATTGCCCCATAGCTGCCATATAGTGCTCTGCGCCATTCAGTATTGCCCCATAGCTGCCATATAGTGCTCTGCGCCGTTCATTATTGCCCCATAGCTGCCATATAGTGCTCTGCGCCGTTCAGTATTGCCCCATAGCTGTGCCATTGAAAGCTCTGCCATTGCTGCTGCTGCTGCTGCAATAAAAAAAAAACACATACTCACCTCTCTTGCTTGCAGCTCCCAGCGTCCAGTCCCGGCGTCTCTCCGCACTGACTGATCAGTCAGAGCGGAGCGACGCCGGAAAGATGGAGCGGCGCCCGGCGGCTGGAACAGGGACAGGTGAATATAAAATACTCACCTGGTCCCGGCGTCCGGCTCCCTCTGCCTGTCCCACGGTCTTCGGTGCCGCAGCTTCTTCCTCTATCAGCGGTCACCGGCACCGCTGATTAGAGAAATGAATAGGCGGCTCCACCCCCATGGGAGGTGGAGCCGCGTATTCATTTCTCTAATGAGCGGTCCCACGTGACCACTGTACAGGGGAAGAGCTGCAGCACCGAAGAACGTGGGACGGGCAGAGGGAGCGTCAGGACCGCCAGGACTAGGTAAGTATGCCTCAGCGCCCTCTCCCCCTCACCCGCCGACCCCACCGCTACCTTAAATAGAGATGACGCGTGCACTATTAGTGGTGGTGCAAAAAGGTAGGTTCCCACACCTTATCGTAAATCAAATGATAAACCTTTGCACTCAACTTATTATGCTCAGGTGAAGTTTATTGTAGTACTAGAACTCTAGTACTACAATAGACCCCACCGCTACCGTGACTCGAGTATAAGCCGAGAGGGGCACTTTCAGCCCAAAATTTTGGGCTGAAAATCTCGGCTTATACTCGAGTATATACGGTATCTTTAAGTTTGTGTAGGAAATTAGCTTTATCTAGACCCGCTGGAAAGTCCAGGTTATCAGAGATTGGGGTTAAGGGGCCTGGTATGGAAGAAATATTGAGCTTTTGATTACCATATTTAATGAAAAGAATTAGGTGTTAGGGCTAGCGGAATGCACCGAGTAAATATAGATGTTTTATTGTTATTGATGCGTTCGCAGCCCGGGGTCCACCGTGCAGGAGAACCTGCTGCTAGCAAACGGCGGCACTATATGGCGGTATGAACTAGCTCTGTTAATTCACAGAGTAGCTGTGAAAGCAAAGCACTGCGCCCAGTTAGACTTCACAGAGGCACAGGCTAACTAACCAACTGAGAGCAGTCAGTAGTCATGCATGCACACAAAACTCCTCGCCTGAGGTGCCAGCATTCCAGGGGCTTATTTCAGCCAGGTCCCTGAATACATACAAACACAATCTCCTCGCCGGAGGTGCCAGCATTCTAGGGGCTTATTTCAGCCAGGTCCCTGAACACAATCTTATATGACCATATTGGCGCAAAGCCCATAACTTAGAAAAATACTAGCGCATGGCCGTGTGGCCATGCGAGCCTTAAATAGTTGCAGCACATACAGGACCTTCCTAGAAGGACCAATGAGAAGCTGCCACAGAGCCTGAGCACCTACAGGACCTTCCTGAAGGACCAATGGATTTAGCTACAGTATCTAAACATGTGACCCTCGATCTCCACTGAGAGATCTTACTCTGGGCATGCTCAGAACGAGAAAAGCAGGACTTAGTCCCAGAAGCATCTGCTCGCCGCTGCCCAGCACTGGCTTCAATGGCAGAAGCAGGAAAAGCAGCAGTAACTCTTTGTACAGAGTCAGACTGAGCGAGACGCTGGGACTGACGTCTCCACTGAGCAGGCTCCACTGCGGCAGGAGAAGAATGGGAGACCGCAGTGGAGATGGCCCGAGATTCCCCCTGTGCAGAGACGGGAACTCGACCCCTAACATTAGGTTTCTTGTAATTTAGGGGTAGATCATTTTGCTGAGCGTTCGTGTTTCCCTCCCTCCAAATTTGTGCTATAGGATTATGCTTTGAGAGCTTCATCTCTAAATCAACCCATTTTTTTACTAAATTTGTGATGGAATAAATCTAGAATACATGTTCCAAGAGATGCGTAATTATAAAGTGAGAAGTCTGGAAGACTTAGCCCCCCAGTTTGTTTAGTTCTGCTCAGGAGATGATATGCCAGACGTGGATGTCTCTCCGACCAAATAAATCTCGTTATTGCTGTCTTGAGTCTAGAGAAAAAAGACGCTGGTAGAAACAAAGGGATGGTCTGGAAGAAGTAAAGAAGGCGCGGTAGTAGATCCATTTTGATAGTATTAATTCTTCCCAGCCATGAGAGGTGTAATTTGTTCTATTTCTCCAGGTCAAGCTCCGCCCTGTGCAGGGCTATTTTATAATTGGCGTCATATAATTGTAGTGACTTGGCCGTTAATTTTATACCCAAATAGGTAAGGGAGTCGGATCGCCATCTAAATGGAAAAGAGGAACTTAACTGGGAGACTAAAGAGGGTGGTAATGAGATATTTAGTATTTCGGACTTGTGTGAATTGATTTTAAAATTGCTTAGTGAGCCAAATCTGTGTAATTCTGAAAGGATATTGGGTAAGCTGGTAATGGGAGAGGTAACGTACGTAAGCACGTCGTCAGCAAACAATGCTAATTTTTGTTCCTCCCATTGGATCCTCATTCCTGTTATAGATGGGTTGTTACGAATTTCAACTGCCAAGTGTTCCCTGGTTAATACATATAGCAAGGGGGACAAAGGACACCCCTGTCTCGTACCGTTTCGTATATGAAAAGGATCTGACAGCGAGCCGTTCACCTTGACCTGAGCAGAAGGAAACTCATAGAGGGCCCTGATACTCCACAACGCCTTCGTCTGTAGACCGATTCCTTCAAGCGCTTGACACATAAATTCCCATCCCACTCTATTGAATGCTTTTTCTGCATCGATCGATAGAATACACAAAGGATCACCTCCATTATTAGCCCAGTCGATCAAAGAAATTGATCTAATGATGTTATCCCTTGCCTCCCTTCCAGTTATAAAACCTACTTGGTCTTGATTAATCAAGTGGGGTAAGAGGCTACTGAGTCTCTTTGAGATCATTTTGGCATAAATTTTTACGTCTATATTTATTAGTGAGATAGGGTGGTAATTGCTACAAAAGTGATGGATCCTCTTCCGGCTTTGGAATGACTGTAATATGAGCAATTAGGGTTTGTGGAGGGAAAGAACCCCCTGAAGAAATAAAGTTGCACATTGATAGAAAAGGAGGGCACAGTAGATCTGAGAACTGCTTTTAGAAGCCTGCTGTGTATCCATCGGGGCATGGATTTTTACCTAATTTTAAGTCCCGAATCACGGAAGAGACCTCTTCTAAAGAGAAGTCGTTCTCTAGATCAGCCAAGATCTCCTCAGAAATTGTGGGTAATTTGTTTAGCTGGATATAGGATTTAATTTTCTCTTGTAGGGAATTGGCGGGGAGATCTTTAAATTGGCCATTTATGTTATAGAGAGATCTATAGTAATCATAGAAGCTAGATAAGATGTCTTTGGGGCTGTGAACCTTCTTACCCTTGGCATTTTTGATGTGTGAGATAAATGTTTGTGGGCCTCGTGGGTGTAAGGCTCTCGCTAGAAATTTGCCACTTTTGTTCCCTAGATGGTAGAAATGACTTCTTATTCTTTCTCTAAAACAGCGAGATTTCTGGTCTAAGATTGTAAGTAGCTTCTGTCTAGCCGTGGGCAAACTTGACAAAGTAAGCAAGGAGAGGTCCTGTTTATGTTGTATCTCAAGTTTATGAATCTGTGAAGAGAGGTCAGCAATGTTTGCTAAACGTTCTTTCTTAAGACGGGCCCCCTGTGAGATTAACACACCACGTAAGAGCCTCCCATTGCATGGAGGGGGACGTTGGGTCGTCGGCATGGTTCGCCATAAAACCCTCAATCTAACGTTTCACCTCCGATATACAAATCTGATCCTGTAGCAGGCTATCGTTTAACCGCCAGGAAAAGCTGGATCTCACAGAGGGATCCAATTGTATCGAGAAATAGACGGGCGCATGATCAGACCATAGCACGGATCCCACGTCAGCCTTCGCCTCCAAATCTAGTAGGCAATGGGAAAAATAGTCAATTCTGCTGTATGTAGAATGTACTTGGGAATAAAAACTATAGTCTTTCGTGCCCGGGTGGAGATTCCTCCACACATCCACCAGATGTAAGTCATATATCTGTTTCTTCACTTTTTTGATGGAGGATGGCGAGTAAGAAGTCTTGCCTGACGAGACATCAACTAGAGGGTTCATTGGGATGTTAAGGTCACCTCCAAGAACTATTGGTAGTGCACCTGCGAACTTCTCTAGAAGTCATTTACATATATAGCCAAATTTCTGCTGGCCTTGATTGGGGAAGTAGACATTTGCCAGGATAAGTGTATGTGATCCCCAAGCCACCTTCAAGAAAATATATCTTCCGTGTCGATTAATGAGTCAAGAATCTCGGGTAGGAAGGATTTATGTTAGCCTATAGACACTCCTTTAGATTTAGAGTAAGGATTGGTACTGTGGAACCATTTTGGATAATAGTAGGAAGTACAGTTAGGAGTCACCCCAGTCTTGAAGTGCATCTCCTGGAACATCAAAATTGATATATTTTGTTTATGATTGGAGTACAAGATCTGTCTCCTTTTCTCGGGCACATTCAACCCTTTAACATTATGGGAGCAAAATTTTATTCTAGTCTTGACTAGTGTAAATTCCAATGGATTGGTAATGTGGACACTGGGACCAGAACCTGAAGAGAATTTTGTGTGGTTGTTGGGATGGGGTAGGTCAGGAGGTGGAAGGAAGGAGGGTGAAGAAAAGAAAGAAGCAAGGAAGTTGAAAATAGTGAAGAGAAGCTAAGTGTGTGGTAAATAAACACCTAGAGTAAGAAATCATGCTGTGGTTATTTGGCAGGAGACCACCAAGTACAACAATTGGGGTGGGAAGAAGCCGAAGGTGAGAACCAGCCTCTGTTTGTCACCCCCAAAATATAAGCAAAAAAAAAAAGGTATCAAACCAAACTTTGTTAACCAATGTCCGGTCTTGTCCGAACTAAATTCAGGTTTAAACTTAACAATATAGACAATAAGGCAAATAGGTAAACCCTCTATTTTCCAATATTATCCCGGTAGTAGGTACCGGATTCAGAGATCAATAGAAAGTGTTCCACATGACGGAACACGGGTGACTGGGAATCAAATTGCCACAAAACTCAATGCCGCACATTTAAATTAGTGCATGTATAATATTACACACTGCGAGACAGGAAAAGACAGAAAGAGAGTAAGGCTCCTCTCATGTTATGACCGAGGAAGAGCCGTTCTTCTTGTGTTGCTTGGTGCGCTGTGCTTTCAGCCATCTAGGAGGGATATCTAGACGTTGGGGAGAACGAGGCTACTCGGGGAGATCAGTCATCGGCAACTCAAAGGTACCCAGAAAGTTAGTCAGATCCCCTAGGTTACGGAAAATGGCAGATTTCCCCTTTAAAGGCAATTAGCTGGAATCCCCACTTATATGTAATGTCTCTTTCCTTAAGAAGGGATAATAAAGGTAGTAGTGCTCTCCTGAGTTGTAGAGTGCGCCTAGATAGATCTGAGAGTAGTAGAATCTGAGTTCCACAATAATTGATGGTACCTCTCTGTCTGGCGGCCAACATGATGGCCTCCTTGACTTTATAGTAGTGTGCTCTGCAGATAACATCCCTGGGTCTTGGTTCTGACGACAGTTTAGGTCCAAGAGATCTATGTATACGGTCAAATTCTATGGAACCTGCTTCTTCATCAATTAAAAATTCAAGAAACAGTTTTTGTACCGTGGGATCTAGATCAGATGAGCTTACAGATTCAGGAAGGCCACGTATTATAATGTTGTTTCGTCTATTACGGTTTTCTAAATCCTCCATTCCTGTTGCAAACTCCTCCAATTTCAGAGCGTGGCTAGTAATGACCTCTCTGTGGGTTTGAAGTTGTTGTAGCTACAACTTCTCCACATCCTCTACTCGGAATATGAATTCTGATTTTAGGGCATGGAGCTCTTTTTTATAAGAACTTTCAATGTGACAAGCAAAGACTTCTAAATCTTTTTTGGTGGGGAGTGTTCTAATAAATTTGCTTAGATCATTTACAGTTACGTCATCTGAGAAATCATTATTGTCTTCCGCCTTATCAGTCATTCTATCAGGAGAGCTCTGAGGAGCTGACGAATCACGCATGAAAGAGCTGTCACTTGAGTTCTCATTGGAAGATTTGGATGTTGTGCTCCTATGTTGACTATTGGTATTTAAGAAGCGATCCATGTCATCAGAGTGAGCTTCAGAATCCGGGGGTAAATCAGATCTTTTTTTGGATTTGCCCATATACCCCTGGGAGTCTTGATGGCTAATATGTGGTTGTGGGGGGGATCAGTGAGGCAAGTATATTTACATCAGGCTGCTAGTTCTCTCAACAGCAAACACCTCTCCCCTATTATGGTTTCAAGTTTAGTGAGGGATATGGCTTGGGGCCTTATGAGCTCTGAGCATAGCCGTAGAAGCAGCGTTGTGATTAGATATGAGCCTGCTTGTCTGTGTAACCACTGCATTTGGCGCCAAAAGGAGAGGGGGGAGGGGAAGCCAAAGCAGAGCAAAAGCAGTCCCAGGCAGGAACAGTCCCACGTATTCCACCCAGGTCAGGTGAGTGCTATATGAAACAGTGGGACGTGAGGGGACGATGGAGATAGATAACAGGGGTGCACTGCAGGCGGCCCGCACCGCGAGCCGACCAGCTCCCAGCGGCTCCTATGTTAAGATGGCCGCCGCTGCAACACGTGTCCTCTCCCTGCACCGCCGGCACTCCCACACTCACCGGACCTCTCCGTGCTGTGCCGCGGTCTCCCTCCCTGCCTCACGTCCTGGCGCCAGCTCTGCAATCTCGTCCTCCGCTGCAGACAGCTGGTCCACCTCCGGGGCTTCACAGGGAAGCAGCAATGGCGTCTCTCCTCCGAAGTGCTTCAGGCGCCGTCTCGCGTCCCTCCGCCACAGGGCTTCTCCTGACACAGACTTCAGGTGGGACAAGGTGAGAAGTCCTATGGTCTCCGGTCTTGGAGGGTATTTTAAGAAGATTCGGTGCAGAATCTGGGTCCCAATTAGAGGAGTCCGGGGAGCTCGTACCAGGCACGTCCGCTCGGCTCAAGATCCAGGCCACGCCCCAAGCCTGTAGTTTTTAATCAGTTTCATGCTTCAACTCTTTCTTCTCCTTCACGGGGATAGTATATAAAGTAATGTAGCGGCGCTAGTGACACAGCATAAAGAATCAGCAAGTACCTCCTTACCACATAGGAGGAAGCAGGGAGAACAATATATAACTGATGAAAAAAATCAATCAAACTTGCGCTAAGAAATGCATGCAAAGGAGGCCAAAAATAATAATTGTAATTTACCTGATGGGGAGGAAGATGGTACAAATGCAAGTAAATGGACGATGACGTTGCTTGCATATAATAATGAGTACACTATTAGAGGTCTGAAAATGGAGACATATAAATATAAAGAGTATATTAAGGTAGCGTGAATCCCTATAAGTGGATATCTAAGATCATGTACACGTCTAGCAATAAAATAGTCCCGTCCTAGTGAATGCACATACCAAAGAAACTGGGGAGAAATCGTACCTGCCACAGGATGCACACCAGGTGAATGTGGAAAATGCCAGTAAAAAGCGATACACGTAAGTGCTGCAGATGAAAATACCTTCACTGTCCTTTGTAGAGGTTAAAAATGCTGGCGGTAGTTCATAGTGTGCTGTCCCGGCCGGTGACAGCCGCCTCAAACACGTGGTGCCCCTGTCGGAGATACGGAGCACTGGGGGAGCCAAGTACCTCCGACAGGGGCACCACGTGACTTACCGGACACGTGACCCGAACAGAACGCAGGTCCTGCCAACTGCAGCATTTTCGAACGCCGCGCTCTTTGCACACGCTCTCCTGTTTGAGGCGGCTGTCAGCGGCCGGGACAGCACGCTATGAACTACCGCCAGCATTTTTAACCTCTACAAAGGACAGTGAAGGTATTTTCATCTGCAGCACTTACGTGTATCGCTTTTTACTGGCATTTTCCACATTCACCTGGTGTGCATCCTGTGGCAGGTACGATTTCTCCCCAGTTTCTTTGGTATGTGCATTCACTAGGACGGGACTATTTTATTGCTAGACGTGTACATGATCTTAGATATCCACTTATAGGGATTCACGCTACCTTAATATACTCTTTATATTTATATGTCTCCATTTTCAGACCTCGAATAGTGTACTCATTATTATATGCAAGCAACGTCATCGTCCATTTACTTGCATTTGTACCATCTTCCTCCCCATCAGGTAAATTACAATTATTATTTTTGGCCTCCTTTGCATGCATTTCTTAGCGCAAGTTTGATTGATTTTTTTCATCAGTTATATATTGTTATATCTTTCTTCTCCTTCGCCTACTTCCGCGGATGATGTCTTTGAGGTAAAAGACATTCTTGCTATGAAAAAACTTAGGGGTAGAACTTTATTTCTGGTTGACTGGAGGGGGTTTGGTCCTGACGAGAGGTCCTGGGAGCCCTTAGAGAACATTCAGGCTCCCCGAATTTTGGATAGGTTTTTATCCAGCCTTGAAAAGAAGGGGCGTAAAGACGGGGGGTACTGTCACGCCGCTGCCGCCGCATCCTCTCATACTTACCTGTCCTCGGCGCGGCTCCTCCTCTGCAGCGTCTTCTCTTCGGTGTCCGCTCCCGCCCCCTGCTGCTCGTCGAGTGCGCGCACACGACAGGTTCAGTTCTGCGCGTGCGCACTTCTAGTCTCCCTCCTGCGCTTCCTGCCTTGTCCTCTCTATCATTCTGGAGGACTCTCACCCGGAGGTAATGCGCAGTGCTGCTTTATATGCCCGCCTCTTCCTCTCCTGTGCCTATGGTCATTTGTGCATTCTATTGCTCTAGGCTGCCCATGGTCTCTGTGCATTCTCGTGTGCTCTGACTTTTGGTTTCTGTCTCCGTCTCTGCAGTACCCTGCCCGTTCCTGTGTCCCTGCGTTGTTCCTGCCAGCCTCTCCGTCTCTCCTGTACCTCATCTGTTCCAGTGTTCCAGCGTTGTTCCTGCCAGCCTCTCCTGTACCCTGTTCATTCCTGTGTTCCTGCGTTGTTCCTGCCAGCCTCTCCAGGTGTGCTGAAAACGAAAAAAATATTGAAAAAAATCCTGGACGTCAGGATTTGCCACAAAATGCAAAATTCTCTTCAAATTTAGTATATTTTTCTCAATTTTTGGTATTTTTTTTATCTTAGGGTTTTAAAAGTCAAAATTACTATTAATTAATTCACATCAATGCATTGAAGATATACAGTACAAGACCCTGACTACAAAAAAATCGTCGGACGAATGCTGAAAGCATTTCAAGCTTTAGGCTAGGTTCACATTGCATTAGTGCAATCCGTTTAGCGGATACGCTAACGGAATACGCTAACGCAATGTCCAAAAAGGGATTGCGTTTGGCGATCCCGCTAGCGCAGATGCCCGATCTGCGCTAGTGAAGAACGGACCCTAAACGCTGCAAGCAGCGTTCGAGGTTCGTCTGAAAATAACGGGACATCGTTGACGCATGCCAAAAATGGCATACGTTAGCGATGCGTTAGCGATCCGTTAGCACATTGCAGTCAATGGGTGCGCTAACAGATCCGTTACAAAGCGTTAATTGCGACAATTGCGCCATGTAACGGATTCCGTTAGCGGACACCCACTAACGCAATGTGAACCTAGCCTTAGGTTGCCTGATTAGTTTGAAAGTGCATTTCCTCCATTCCCATAGTTACTTAAATTGTCAGAAAACGTGATGTCCTATGGCAAAACGGAGGTCATTTTCGGATTCAGCGCACTTAAAAACATAAAGATTACGTGGAATAACTAAAACAGCTCTTAAAAAAAAATTTTTTTATGCAGACCTGTCTTTCCTGTACTTTTAACAAATTATAACGACTTTTTCCGATTTTAACAATAATTCTTGTGCTACCGATCACGAATCCGAATGTGCCATATTCATGTGCCGAATTTATGTTTGGCGACCGTTTTCCAAACATATTTGCTCATCTCTAATCATGACCTCTATATTGCAGGCAATGAACCCAGAAGCAGAGAATACATATCCATAGAAATATATTGTGTGTATAACAATGTATTTTGATGGTGCCTGTATACTGAGGTGAAGAAATTATTTTTTTTGTTCCTATAGTATTAAGAATTAGAAGCAATTACAATACTGATTTTTTTCTTTGAGTCTCCCATTTCTTGAATCCACAACTTTAACCCCTTTACCCCCAAGGGTATGCATGTTAATGACCGGGCCAATTTTTACAATTCTGACCACTGTCCCTTTATGAGGTTATAACTGTGGAACGCTTCAACGGATCCCGGTGATTCTGACATTGTTCACTCGTGCCATATTGTACTTCATGATAGTGGTAAAATTTCTTTGATATTACCTGCGTATACTTGTGAAAAAAATGGAAATTTGGCGAAAAGTTTGAAAATTTCGCAATTTTCCAACTTTGAATTTTTATGCAATTAAATCACAGAGATATGTCACACAAAATACTTAATAAGTAACATTTCCCACATGCCTACTTTACATCAGCACAATTTTGGAACCAAAATTTTTTTTTTTTAGTTATAAGGGTTAAAAGTTGACCAGCAATTTCTCATTTTACCAACACCATTTTATTTTAGGGACCACATCTCATTTGAAGTCATTTTGAGGGGTCTATATGATAGAAAATACCCAAGTGTGTCACCATTCTAAAAACTGCACCCCTCAAGGTACTCAAAACCACATTCAAGAAGTTTATTAACCCTTCAGGTGTTTCACAGGAATTTTTGGAATGTTTAAATAAAAATTAACATTTAACTTTTTTTCACAAAAAATTTACTTCAGCTCCAATTTGTTTTATTTTACCAAGGGTAACAGGAGAAAATGGACCCCAAATGTTGTTGTACAATTTGTCCTGAGTACGCCGATACCCCATATGTGGAGGTAAACCACTGTTTGGGCGCATGACAGAGCTCGGAAGCGAAGGAGCGCCATTTGACTTTTCAATGCAAAATTGACTGGAATTGAGATGGGACGCCATGTTGCGTTTGGAGAGCCACTGATGTGCCTAAACATTGAAACCCCCCACAAGTGACACCATTTTGGAAAGTAGACCCCCTAAGGAACTTATCTAGAGGTGTGGTGAGCACTTTGACCCACCAAGTGCTTTACAGAAGTTTATAATGCAGAACCGTAAAAATAAAAAATCATATTTTTTCACAAAAATGATCTTTTCGCCCCCAATTTTTTATTTTCCCAAAGGTAAGAGAAAAAATTGGACCACAAATGTTGTTGTACAATTTGTCCTGAGTACGCCTATACCCCATATGTGGGAGTAAACCACTGTTTGGGCGCATGGGAGAGCTCGGAAGGGAAGGAGCGCCGTTTGACTTTTCAATGCAAAATTGACAGGAATTGAGATGGGATGCTGTTGTGAATTCCGCTCTTGGGCTCCCTCCGGTGGTTGTAAGTGGCACTTTTGTGAGTTCTGCTCTTGGGCTCCCTCCGGTGGTTTTAAGTGGTATGGCTGCTCCTTGGATTTAGCAGTCTGCAGCTGCTTCCACTGATTGTCTTTCTGCTCGGCTATTTTTGCCTGGCTCTTTCTTCAGCCAGTGCCACTTGTCAATGGTTCCTGGTTGGATTCACATCTCTCTTGGATTTCCCTGATATCCTGACCAGTTCTGCAAAGATAAGTCCTTGCTTTGCTCTTTTCTGTCCACATGTTGTGGACTTATTCAGTCTGTGCGTTCTATGTTTTGTCCAGCTTGTCAGTATGGATTTATTCAGTTAAGCTGGAAGCTCTGGGAAGCAGATTTACCCTCCACACCTTTAGTCAGGTGTGGAGACTTTTGTAAACTCTGTGTGGATTTTTGTAGTTTTTAATAATGACCGCACAGTATTCTATCCTGTCCTTTTTATCTAGCTAGACTGGCCTCCTGTGCTACATCCTGGTTTCATTCTGTGTATGTCTTTTCCCTCTCCACTCGCAGTCATTACTTGTGGGGGGCTATCTATCCTTTGGGGATTTTCTCTGAGGCAAGCTAGTTTTCCTGTTTCTATCTTTAGGGGTAGTTAGTTCTCAGGCTGTGACGAGGTGCCTAGGCAGTGACAGGAGCATCCCACGGCTACTTCTAGTGTGGTGTTGAGCTTAGGGACTGCGGTCAGTACAGGTACCACCTCCTTCAGCGCTCGTCCCATGTTGCTCCTAAACCACCAGTTCATAACAGTACAAGTGGCCAAAAATGAATTAAATGCATCTCAAAAGAAGGAAAAAAAAAATTCTGAGCCATTTTTTTTTCTGTGCTCTGTTTTGTCTTTTTTTTTCCTCTTGATCTCTGGGTGGTTCAGGATTTATGCTCTGGCATGGATGTTCAGGGTTTGTTTTCTCGTGTGGATCAACTTGCTGCAATAGTACAGAGTATCCAAGATTATGTTGTCCAGACTCCGGCTTTGGAGCCTAAAATTCCTACTCCTGATTTGTTTTTTGGGGACAGATCCAAGTTTTTGAACTTTAAAAATAACTGCAAATTGTTTTTTGCTTTGAAACCCCGTTCTTCTGGTGATCCCATTCAGCAAGTCAAAATCATCATATCCTTGCTGCGTGGTGACCCTTAGGACTGGGCATTCTCCCTTGAGTCAGGGGATCTGGCATTGCTGAATGTAGACGCATTTTTTCAAGTGCTCGGATTATTGTATGACGAACCTAATTCTGTGGATCATGCAGAAAAAACCCTGTTGGCCCTGTGTCAAGGTCAGGAAGCGGCAGAATTATACTGCCAGAAATTTAGGAAATGGTCTGTGCTCACTAAATGGAATGAGGATGCTCTGGCTGCTATTTTCAGAAAAGGTCTTTCTGAAGCCCTTAAAGATGTTATGGTGGGCTTCCCTACGCCTGCTGGTTTGAGCGAATCTATGTCTCTAGCCATTCAGATTGATCGGCGTCTGCGTGAGCGCAAAGCTGTGCACCATATGGCAGTGTCCTCTGAGCAGAGTCCTGAACCTATGCAATGTGATAGGATTTTGACTAGAACAGAACGGCAGGAATTCAGACGTCAGAATAGGCTGTGTTTTTACTGTGGTGATTCTGCTTATGTTATTTCTGATTGCCCTAAGCGTACTAAGAGGGTCGCTAGGTCTGTTACCATCAGTACTGTACAGCCTAAATTTCTTTTATCTGTGACCCTGATTTGTTCATTGTCGTCCTTTTCTGTCATGGCATTTGTGGATTCAGACGCTGCCCTGAACTTAATGGACTTAGAATTCGCCAGGCGCTGTGGTTTTTCCTTGCAGCCTTTGCAGAGCCCTATTCCTTTGAGGGGCATTGATGCTACACCATTGGCCAAGGATAAGCCTCAGTACTGGACGCAGATGACTATGCACATGGCTCCTGCACATCAGGAAGATTGCCGTTTTCTGGTATTGCATAACCTGCATGATGTTGTTGTGCTGGGATTTCCATGGTTACAGGAACATAATCCGGTGCTGGATTGGAAAACTATGTCGGTGACTAGTTGGGGTTGTCGAGGAGTACATAGTGACGTTCCTTTGATGTCAATTTCCTCTTCCCCCTCTTATGAGGTCCCTGAGTTTTTGTTGGATTTCCAGGATGTATTTGATGAGCCCAAGTCCAGTTCCCTTCCACCACATAGGGACTGTGATTGTGCTATTAACTTGATTCCTGGTTGTAAGTTCCCTAAGGGCCGACTTTTCAATCTGTCTGTGCCAGAGCATGCCGCCATGCGGAGCTATGTTAAGGAATCTTTGGAGAAAGGGCATATTCGGCCCTCTTCGTCACCATTTTGAGCTGGTTTCTTTTTTGTTGCTAAGGATGGCTCCTTGAGACCCTGTATTGATTATCGTCTTCTTAATAAGATCATGGTTAAATTCCAATACCCCTTGCCTCTGCTTACTGATTTGTTTGCTCAGATTAAGGGGTCTAAGTGCCTATTCGGAGTTCAGAAGGTCTCTTTTTTGGGTTTTATTTTTTCTCCCTCGTCTATAGAAATGGATCCCGTTAAGGTCCAAGCTATTCATGACTGGATCCAACCCACATCTGTGAAGGGACTTCAAAAATTTTTGGGCTTTGCTAATTTCTATCGCCGTTTCATTGCCAACTTTTCCAGTGTGGTTAAGCCCCTTACTGATTTGACGAAGAAAGGCACTGATGTGACGAATTCGTCCTCTGAGGCTGTTGAGGCCTTTCAGGAGCTTAAACGCCGATTTACTTCTGCCCCTGTGTTGCGTCAACCGGATGTTTCTCTTCCTTTTCAGGTTGAGGTCGACGCTTCTGAGATTGGCGCAGGGCGTAGCGAGGCCCAAGGAGGGGGGGGGGCCCTAAGAGGGGGGGTAATGTTAGGAGTCGAGTTTCCTCTGCTGCACAGGGGGAATCTCGATCCGTGTCTGCTGCGGTCTCCCATTCTGCTTCGGCCGCAGTGGGCTCTGCTCAGCGGAGGCGTCGCTCCCAGCGTCTTGCTGGGACTGATTCTGTGCAGGAGGTTACTGCTGCCTTTTCTGGCTCTCCTGTTGTACCCTGCACTGATCTGCGGCGAGCGGGCTTCTCTGGGACTAAGTCCTTATTTGCACACACTGAGCATGCCCAGGGCAAGATCTCCCGTTGGAGATCGAGGGTCACATGCTCAGGCACTGCAGCACATCCCATTGGTCCTCTTGGCAGGTCCTGAAAGGGCAAAACTTCTGTAGCTGCTTCCTGTGCAGCAACTATATAAACTGCGCATGACCGCACGGCCATGCGCTAGTATTGTCTTGATATTATGTGTGTGTGTAGATGGATGTATGTCGATGGATGAAAGCTCCTAAGTATCCCTCCCTAGAGTTGTTGACTGCTCGCGGATGATGGTAGCTATCTAGCGCCCGACTAGCCATCTGCACGTAACACACATCACAGCGTTCTGTTGCTGTGTCCGCCAGTACGGCGCCTTGCGCTTCCTCTGCGCTTTCCTTACCCAAGCCTGGGTGGTTAGTGGCGTCCGTCAGTGCGGCACCGCACGCACTCTCGTGCCTATAGATTCTATTTAATTAGTTTCCTTACACACCCAGTTGCGGTGTTGTGCCAGCAAGTGTCTAATCGGACTTCAATCCTGTGTAGGGGTTGAGTTCGCTGACTCCTTGCTCGCGCTCTATGTGCGGTACTGCGCTCCTGTGACGCAACAGGATCGCTTCCTTCACGCAGGGTGAAGTTAACCCATGTGTGTATTCTTAGTACCGCCATATAGTCCGTCTTACTAGCAGCAGGGTCTTTTACCTGCACGGTGGACCTCGGACTGCGAACGCACCTAGTTTCATATCATCTTTACTTGGTGCGTTCCGCCGGTCCTTAACATAATACTAGCGCCAAGGTCTGGCTAGTAATGACGGACGATCAGCGTTTACAGCGGTACATCCAGCAGCTGGAGGGAATGTTGGCGGCTCTTGAGCGTTCAACCTCAGCTGTGGATGTTACTGCTGTCGCTGTTCAGGCTGCAAGTGTGGCTGCAGCTACCTTGTCCACTGCTGCCCCTGTACCGACGCTATCTCGCCTCCCGCTACCAGAGAAATTTTCTGGTGACAGTAAGTCCTGTAGGGGTTTCGTGAGTCAGTGCTCAATACATCTCGAGCTTCTGGCCTCTCGTTTCCCTACAGAGCGGGCTAAGGTGGGCTTTATCGTTTCTTTACTGTCGGACAGGGCGTTGCAGTGGGCTACGCCGCTGTGGGAGCGTGGCGATCATGTGGTGCAGAGTGCTCCGTTATTCCTGAGCACTCTGAAACAGGTCTTTTTAGGACCTCGTGTCACCCATGAAACGGCGCTCCAACTGTTGGCATTGACTCAGGGCTCGTCCTTGGTCAGCCATTTTGCCGTCCGCTTCCGCACTCTAGCATCTGAGCTGGAGTGGTCGGAAAAACCTCTTATTCCTATATTTTGGAGGGGGCTGGCTGACCACGTTAAGGACGCCCTGGCCACTAGGGAGATTCCCGCCACACTGGAAGAATAGCAGTGTCTACTCGTATTGACCTCCGTTTTCACGAGCGGAGGTTAGAGCGAGCCCAGTGTAGGCAGAGGTTTCGGCTGGCTCCCACCTTCGCCAAACCTTTGGAATCTCCAGTCCAGGCTCCTGAGTCCCATGAACCTAAGGTAGTGTCTCAAGCGGGATCTAAGTCCCGGACCGCTCGTGCACTCCAGGTTTGCCATGTTTGCCAACAGTCAGGACATCTTGCCACCAGATGTCACCAGCGGTCGAGGAAACGTCAGCGTCTAGTGGTAGTAGGTGGAGGTGCACTAGACACGGCGACGTTTGCCTCCAAATTGTCCTTTAAGGGGACAATAACTTTTGGCTCATCCTCCCACTCGGTAGAGCTGTGCGTGTATTCTGGGGCGGAAGGCAATTTTATGTCTTCTGCCTTCGCCCAACATCACGCAATACCCCTGGTTATGCTACCTCAACCAGTAACGGTACGAGTGGTGAATGGGTCGACACTCCCCGCACAGATAACACATCAGACCATCCCTTTTACTCTGTCCATGTCACAATCCCATCAGGAGATCATATCTCTGCTCATCATTCCCGAGGTGATTGATGAGGTCCTGTTGGGGATACCTTGGTTACGTTTCCACTCTCCTCACATCGAGTGGTCCTCAGGCAGAATTCTGGGATGGGGTGAATCATGTGGGGGTAGGTGTCACCGAGAGTGCGTTCAGGTTGCTACTACTGAGGTACCCGCAGATCTTTCCTCTCTCCCCAAGCAATACTGGTCTTATGCAGACGTGTTCTCCAAAAAGGCGGCGGAGACCCTTCCGCCCCATCGCCCTTATGACTGTCCTATCGATCTCTTGCCTGGTGCAGAGCCTCCCCGGGGTCGAGTTTATCCATTATCTCTCCTGGAGACGGAGGCCATGTCTCAGTACATTCAAGAGAATCTGGCAAGAGGGTTCATCAGGAAGTCAGTGTCACCTGCTGGGGCAGGGTTCTTCTTCGTGCAGAAGAAGAATGGGGAACTACGTCCATGCATAGACTACAGGGGTCTTAACGCTATCACCGTTAAGAACAAGTATCCTTTGCCCTTGATATCCGAGCTCTTCGATAGGCTTCGGGGAGCTAGAGTGTTTACTAATTTAGATCTGCAGGGTGCTTACAACCTGATTCGCATCCGTGAGGGGGACGAATGGAAAACGGCGTTTAACACCAGAGATGGGCACTATGAGTATCTGGTGATGCCCTTCGGACTCTGTAATGCCCCAGCCGTTTTCCAAGATTTTGTCAACGACATCTTCCGGGATATGCTTTCCACCTCGGTTGTAGTCTATCTGGATGATATTCTCATCTTTTCTCCAGATATTGACTCCCACCGGAGAGATGTTGGCAGAGTCTTCGACCTCTTACGGGCAAACTCTCTCTATGCAAAGTTGGAGAAGTGTATGTTTGAGCAGGAGTCTTTACCGTTCCTGGGCTATATCATCTCCGCCCAGGGATTGGCTATGGATCCTGCCAAACTACAGGCTGTGATGGACTGGCAGGAACCCCATTCTCTTAAGGCGGTGCAGCGCTTTATGGTGTTCATTAATTATTACCGCCAGTTCATTCCCCACTTCTCAACTCTGGTAGCTCCCTTGGTGGCCCTCACCAAGAAGGGAGCGAATCCCAAATTGTGGTCAGAAGAGGTCTCCAAGGCCTTCACTTCTGTTAAGTCTCATTTTGCTAGCGCTCCCATCTTACATCGCTCCGATGTGGATAAGCCATTCCTAATGGAGGTGGATGCCTCATCCGTTGGTGCTGGAGCAGTCCTCTATCAAAAGGACGCTCAAGGTCGGAAGCATCCATGCTTCTTCTTCTCTAAGACCTTCACATCAGCGGAGAGAAATTACTCCATCGGGGATAGGGAGTTGCTAGCAATGAAGTTGGCCTTTTCATAGTGGAGACATCTTCTGGAAGGTGCACGGTTTCCCTTCCAGGTTTTCACAGACCACAAAAATTTGGTGTATTTACACACAGCCCAGCGGCTGAATTCTCGTCAGGCCAGATGGTCCTTATTTTTCTCCCGGTTCCATTTTACTCTGCATTATCTCGCCGGGGAGAAGAATATTCGAGCCGACGCTCTCTCTCGCTCCCTTATGTCAACTGAGGAGGAGGAAGAGGAGCCTCGGCTTATTGTTCCTTCTGAGAGCCTGAGAACCGTCGTGCCGGTTTTGCTAGAGTCTGTGCCTCCGGGCAAGACTTTTGTGCCCATTAATTTGCGACCGGAGGTTCTCTCTTGGGCTCATTCGTCCAGGGTGGGTGGACACTTTGGGACAAAAAGGACATCTGAGCTACTGGCGAGGACGTACTGGTGGCCACATATGGTCCGGGATGTCAGGGATTATATTCTGGCGTGTGTCTCCTGCGCCAAAAATAAATCTCCGCGTCTATGGAAAACTATGTCTGTGACTAGTTGGGGTTGTCAAGGGGTACGTAGTGACGTTCCTTTGATGTCAATTTCCTCTTCCCCCTCTTCTGAGGTCCCTGAGTTTTTGTCGGATTTCCAGGATGTATTTGATGAGCCCAAGTCCAGTTCCCTTCCTCCACATAGGGACTGTGATTGTGCTATTAACTTGATTCCAGGTTGTAAGTGCCCTAAGGGCCGACTTTTCAATCTGTCTGTGCCAGACCATGCCGCCATGCGGAGTTATGTTAAGGAATCTTTGGAGAAGGGGCATATTCGGCCGTCTTCATCACCATTGGGAGCGGGTTTCTTTTTTGTTGCTAAGAAGGATGGCTCCTTGAGACCCTGTATAGATTATCGTCTTCTTAATAAGATCACGGTCAAATTCCAATACCCCTTGCCTTTGCTTTCTGATTTGTTTGCTCAGATTAAGGGGGCTAGTTGGTTTACTGAGATTGACCTTCGATAGGCATATAATCTTGTTCGTATTAAACAGGGTGATGAATGGAAAACTGCATTTAATACGCCTGAAGGCCATTTTGAATACCTTGTGATGCCATTCGGGCTCTCTAATGCTCCATCTGTGTTCCAATCTTTCATGCATGATATTTTCCGCAATTATCTTGATAAATTCATGGTTGTATATTTGGATGATATTTTGATTTTTTCCGATGATTGGGAGTCTCATGTGAAGCAGGTCAGGATGGTATTCCAGATCCTTCGTGATAATGCTTTATTTGTGAAGGGGTCTAAGTGCCTATACGGAGTTCAGAAGGTCTCTTTTTTGGGTTTTATTTTTTCTCCCTCATCTATGGAAATGGATCCTGTTAAGGTCCAAGCTATTCATGACTGGATCCAACCCACATCTGTGAAGGGCCTTCAAAAATTTTGGGCCTTTGCTAATTTCTATCACCATTTCATTGCCAACTTTTCCAGTGTGGTTAAGCCCCTTACTGATTTGACGAAGAAAGGTGCTGATGTGACGAATTGGTCCTCTGCGGCTGTTGAGGCTTTTCGGGAGCTTAAACGCTGATTTACTTCTGCCCCTGTGTTGCGTCAGCCGGATGTTTCTCTTCCTTTTCAGGTTGAGGTTGACGCTTCTGAGATTGGGGCAGGGGCCGTTTTGTCTCAGCGGGATTCTGATGGTTCTTTGATGAAACCGTGTGCTTTTTTTTCCAGAAAGTTTTCGCCTGCGGAACGCAATTATGATGTCGGCAATCGGGAGTTGTTGGCTATGAAGTGGGCGTTTGAGGAGTGGCGACACTGGCTTGAGGGAGCTAAGCACCGCGTTGTGGTCTTGACTGATCATAAGAATCTGATTTACCTCGAGTCGGCCAAGCGGCTGAACCCTAGACAGGCTCGTTGGTCCCTGTTTTTCTCCCGTTTTGATTTTGTGGTCTCGTATCTTCCGGGATGTAAGAATCTTAAGGCTGATGCCCTCTCTATGAGTTTTTTGCCTGATTCTCCTGGAGTCCTTGAGCAGGCTAGCATTCTTAAGGAAGGGGTGATTCTTTCTGCCATCTCCCCTGATTTGCGGCGGGTGCATCGGGAATTTCAGGCTGATAAGCCTGACCACTGTCCAGTGGGGAAGCTGTTTGTTCCTGATAGATGGACAAGTAAGGTAATTTCTGAGGTTCATTGTTATGTGTTGGCTGGTCATCCTGGGATTTTTGGTACCAGAGATTTGGTTGCTAGGTCCTTTTGGTGGCCTTCCTTGTCGCGCGATGTGCGTGCTTTTGTGCAGTCCTGTGGGACTTGCGCCCGGGCCAAGCCTTGCTGTTCCCGCGCTAGTACAAATCCCTAGTTAGACCGCACATGGAGTACTGTGTCCAGTTTTGGGCACCGGTGCTCAGGAAGGATATAATGGAACTAGAGAGTACAAAGGAGGGCAACAAAATTAATAAAGGGGATGGGAGATCTACAATACACAGATAGATTAGCGAAATTAGGATTATTTAGTCTAGAAAAAAGACGACTGAGGGGCGATCTAATAACCATGTATAAGTATATAAGGGGACAATACAAATATCTCGCTGAGGATCTGTTTATACCAAGGAAGGTGATGGGCACAAGGGGGCATTCTTTGCGTCTGGAGGAGAGAAGGTTTTTCCACCAACATAGAAGAGGATTCTTTACTGTTAGGGCAGTGAGAATCTGGAATTGCTTGCCTGAGGAGTTGGTGATGGCAAACTCAGTCGAGGGGTTCAAGAGAGGCCTGGATGTCTTCCTGGAGCAGAACAATATTGTATCATACAATTATTGGGTTCTGTAGAAGGACGTAGATCTGGGGATTTATTATGATGGAATATAGGCTGAACTGGATGGACAAATGTCTTTTTTCGGCCTTACTAACTATGTTACTATGTTACTATGTTACTAGTGGGTTGCTTTGCCTTTGCCGGTCCCTCAGAGGCCCTGGACGCATATTTCCATGGATTTTATTTCGGATCTTCCTGTTTCCCAGAAGATGTCTGTTATCTGGGTTGTTTGTGACCGGTTCTTTAAAATGGTCCATCTGGTACCTTTGCCTAAGTTGCCTTCCTCCTCAGATTTGGTTCCATTGTTTTTTCAGCATGTGGTTCGTTTGAATGGCATTCCGGAGAATATTGTGTCTGACAGAGGTTCTCAGTTTGTCTCTAGGTTTTGGCGGGCCTTTTGTGCTAGGATGGGCATTGATTTGTCTCTTTCTTCGGCGTTTCATCCTCAGACTAATGGCCAAACTGAGCAAACTAATCAGACCTTGGAAACCTATTTGAGATGCTTTGTGTCTGCTGATCAGGATGATTGGGTGTCTTTCTTGCCGTTGGCCGAGTTTGCCCTTAATAATAGGGCTAGTTCGGCTACTTTGGTTTCACCTTTCTTTTGTAATTTTGGTTTTCATCCTCGTTTTTCTTCGGGGCAGGTTGAGCCTTCTGATTGTCCTGGTGTGGATTCTGTGGTGGACAGGCTGCAGCAGATTTGGACTCATGTGGTGGACAATTTGACGTTGTCCCAGGAAAAGGCTCAACGTTTTGCTAACCGCCGTCGGTGTGTTGGTCCCCGGCTTCGTGTGGGGGATTTGGTTTGGTTGTCTTCTCGTCATGTTCCTATGAAGGTTTCTTCCCCTAAGTTTAAGCCTCGGTTTATTGGTCCTTATAAGATTTCTGAAATTATCTATCCGGTGTCTTTTCGTTTGGCTCTTCCAGCCTCTTTTGCCATTCATAATGTTTTCCATAGATCTTTGTTGCGGAGATATGTGGTGCCCGTTGTTCCCTCGGTTGATCCTCCTGCCCCGGTGTTGGTTGAGGGAGAGTTGGAATATGAGGTTGAGAAAATTTTGGATTCTCGTTTTTCGAGGCGGAGGCTTCAGTATCTTGTCAAGTGGAAGGGTTATGGCCAGGAGGATAATTCTTGGGTTGTTGCCTCCGATGTCCATGCTGCCGATTTGGTTCATGCTTTTCACTTGGCTCGTCCTGATCGGCCTGGGAGCTCTGGTGAGGGTTCGGTGACCCCTCCTCAAGGGGGGGGGGTACTGTTGTGAATTCTGCTCTTGGGCTCCCTCCGGTGGTTGTAAGTGGCAATTTTGTGAGTTCTGCTCTTGGGCTCCCTCCGGTGGTTTTAAGTGGTATGGCTGCTCCTTGGATTTAGCAGTCTGCAGCTGCTTCCACTGATTGTCTTTCTGCTCGGCTATTTATGCCTGGCTCTTTCTTCAGCCAGTGCCACTTGTCAATGGTTCCTGGTTGGATTCACACCTCTCTTGGATTTCCCTGATATCCTGACCAGTTCTGCAAAGATAAGTCCTTGCTTTGCTCTTTTCTGTCCACATGTTGTGGACTTATTCGTTCTGTGCATTCTATGTTTTGTCCAGCTTGTCAGTATGGATTTATTCAGTTAAGCTGGAAGCTCTGGGAAGCAGATTTACCCTCCACACCTTTAGTCAGGTGTGGAGACTTTTGTAAACTCTGTGTGGATTTTTGTAGTTTTTAATACTGACCGCACAGTATTCTATCCTGTCCTTTCTATCTAGCTAGACTGGCCTCCTGTGCTACATCCTGGTTTCATTCTGTGTATGTCTTTTCCCTCTCCACTCACAGTCATTACCTGTGGGGGGCTATCTATCCTTTGGGGATTTTCTCTGAGGCAAGATAGTTTTCCTCTTTCTATCTTTAGGGGTAGTTAGTTCTCCGGCTGTGACGAGGTGCCTAGGGAGTGACAGGAGCATCCCACGGCTACTTCTAGTGTGGTGTTGAGCTTAGGGACTGCGGTCAGTACAGGTACCACCTCCTTCAGAGCTCGTCCCATGTTGCTCCTAAGCCACCAGTTCATAACAGGATGCCATGTTGCATTTGGAGATCCACTGATGTACCTAAACATTAAAACCCCCCACAAGTGACACCATTTTGGAAAGTAGACCCCCTAAGGAACTTATCTAGAGGTGTGGTGAGCACTTTGACCCACCAAGTGCTTTACAGAAGTTTATAATGCAGAACCGTAAAAATAAAAAATCATTTTTTTCAAAAAAATTATTTTTCACCCCCAATTTTTTATTTTTCCAAGGGTAAGAGAAGAACTTGGACCCCAAAAATTGTTGTACAATTTGTCCTGAGTACGCTGCTACCCCATATGTGGGGGTAAACCACTGTTTGGGCGCATGGGAGAGCTCGGAAGGGAAGGAGCGCCGTTTAACTTTTCAATGCAAAATTGACAGGAATTTAGATGGGATGCCATGTTGCGTTTGGAGAGCCACTGATGTGCCTAGACATTGAAACCCCCACAAGTGACACCATTTTGGAAAGTAGACCCCCTAAGGAACGTATCTAGATGTGTGGTGAGCACTTTGACCCACCAAGGGCTTCACAGAAGTTTATAATGCAGAGCTGTAAAAATAAAACAAAAAACATTTCCCACAAAAATTATTTTTCAGCCCCCAGTTTTGTATTTTTCCGAGGGTAACAGGAGAAATTGGACCCAAAAAGTTGTTGTCCAATTTGTCCTCAGTGCGCTGATACCCTATATGTGGGGGGAACCACCGTTTGGGCGCATGGGAGGGCTCGGAAGGGAAGGAGCGCCATTTGGAATGCAGACCTAGATTGAATGGTCTGCAGGCGTCACATGGCGTTTGCAGAGCCCCTAATGTACCTAAACAGTAGAAACCCCCCCACAAGTGACACCATATTGGTAACTAGACCCCCCAAGGAACTTATCTAGATGTGTTGTGAGAACTTTTAGCCCCCAAGTGTTTCACTACAGTTTATAACGCAGAGCCGTGAAAATGAAAAAATAAAAATTCCCTCCAAAATTATTTTTTAGCCCCCAGTTTTGTATTTTCCAGAGGGTAACAGGAGAAATTGGACCCCAAAAGTTGTTGTCCAATTTGTCCTGAGTGCGCTGATACCCCATATGTGGGGGAGAACCTCCATTTGGGCGCATGGGAGGGCTCGGAATGGAAGGAGCGCCATTTGGAATGCAGACTTAGATGGAATGGTCTGCAGGTGTCACATTGCATTTGCAGAGCCCCTAATGTACCTAAACAGTAGAAACCCCACACAAGTGACCCCATATTGGAAACTAGACCCCCCAAGGAACTCATCTAGATGTGTTGTGAGAACTTTGAGCCCCCAAGTGTTTCACTACAGTTTATAACGCAGAGCCGTGAAAATAAAAAATCTTTTTTTTTCCCACAAAAATTATTTTATAGACCCCAGTTTTGTATTTTCCCAAGGGTGACAGTAGAAATTGGACCCCAAAAGTTGTTGTCCAATTTGTCCTGAGTACGCTGATACCCCATATGTTGGGGTAAACCCCTGTTTGGGTGCACGGGAGAGCTCGGAAGGGAAGGAGCACTGTTTACTTTTTCAACGCAGAATTGGCTGGAATTGAGATCAGACGCCATGTCGCGTTTGGAGAGCCCCTGATGTACCTAAACAGTGGAAACCCCCCAATTATAACTGAAACCCTAATCCAAACACACCCCTAACCCTAATCCCAACGATAACCCTAACCACACCTCTAACCCAGACACACCCCTAACCCTAATCCCAACCGTAAATGTAATCCAAACCCTAACCCTAACTTTAGCCCCAACCCTAACTGTAGCCTTAACCCTAGCCCCAACCCTAACCCTAGCCCTAACCCTAATGGGAAAATGGAAACAAATACATTTTTTTAATTTTTCCCTAACTAAGGGGGTGATGAAGGGGGGTTTGATTTACTTTTATAGCGGGTTTTTTAGCGAATTTTTATGATTGGCAGCCGTCAAAACACTGAAAGACGCTTTTTATTGCAAAAAATATTTTTTGCGTTACCACATTTTGAGAGCTATAATTTTTCCATATTTGAGTCCACAGAGTCATGTGAGGTCTTGTTTTTTGCGGGACGAGTTTGACGTTTTTATTGGTAACATTTTCGGGCACGTGACATTTTTTGATCACTTTTTATTCCGATTTTTGTGAGGCAGGATGACCAAAAAACAGCTATTCATGAATTTCTTTTGGGGGAGGCGTTTATACCGTTCCGTGTTTGGTAAAATTGATAAAGCAGTTTTATTCTTCGGGTCAGTACGATTACAGCGATACCTCATTTATATCATTTTTTTATGTTTTGGCGCTTTTATACGATAAAAACTATTTTGCAGAAAAAATCATTATTTTTGCATCGCTTTATTCTGAGGACTATAACTTTTTATTTTTTTACTGATGATGCTGTATGCAGCTCGTTTTTTGCGGTAGAAGATGACGCTTTCAACGGTACCATGGTTATTTATATCGGTCTTTTTGATCGCGTGTTATTCCACTTTTTGTTCGGCGGTATGATAATAAAGCGTTGTTTTTTGCCTAGTTTTTTTTTTTTCCTTACAGTCTTTACTGAAGGGGTTAACTAGTTGGACAGTTTTATAGGTTGGGTCGTTACGGACGCGGCAATACTAAATATGTGTACTTTTATTGTTTGTTTTTTTATTTAGAAATTTATTTATGGGAACAATTTTTTTTTTTTATTATTTAGGAATTTTTTTTTATTTTTTTTTTACACATATGGAAATTTTTTTTAAACTTTTTTACTTTGCCCCAGGGGGGGACATCACAGATCGCTGATCTGACAGTTTTCACAGCACTCACCGATCTGTCTGAGAGCAGTGCAGGCTTACCAAGCGCCGCTATGAGCAGGCACTTGGTAAGCCACCTCCCTCCCTGCAGGACCCGGATGTCGCGGTTATCTTGGATCTGGACCTGCTACAGGGAGGGAGGTAAGGAGACCCTCGCAGCAACGCGATCACGGTGTGCCGGGGCAGTCCGTGACCGCTCCTGGCACATAGCGCCGGATGTCAGCTGCGATAGGCAGCTGACACCTGGCCGCGCTCCCCCCGTGAGCGCGGCCGATAGCCCTGGACCTACTATTCCGTCCATGGGAATTAAGGCCCACCCCACATGGACGGAATAGTACGTCGGATGGCAGAAAGGGATTAACATTAAAGAGAGCTGCTTTAACCCCTTAGCGACCGCCGATACGCCTTTTAATGGCGGCCGCTAAGGGTACTTAAACCACAGCGCCGTTAATTAACGGCGCTGTGGAAAAAGTCAATAGCGCCCCCCAGAGGCTGATTTTCTCTGGGGTCTCGGCTGCCGGGGGTAGCCGAGACCCCAGAGAACATGATTCGGGGGGTTTTTAACCCACCCCGCATTTGCGATCGCCGGTAATTAACCAATCGCAAAAAAAAAAAACGCGATCTCTTTTTAATTTCTCTGTCCTCCGATGTGATCACACATCGGAGGACAGAGAAAAGGGGTCCCAGGTGGCCCCCCAATACTCACCTAGCTCCCCCGATGCTCCTCGTGGCTCCCGGTGGGCGCCGCCATCTTCAAAATGGCGGGCGCATGCGCAGTGCGCCCGCCGGCCGGCCCCGCGAGAATCTTTGGGGTCTCGGCTGCCGGGGGTAGCCGAGACCCCAAAGAGCATGATCGGGGTCGGTTTTACCGACCCCTGTTTTGCGATCGCCAGTAATTAACTGTTTACCGGCGACCGCAAAAAAAAAAAAAAAAAAAAAGTAAAGTGTAATTCTCTGTCCTCTGATGTGATCGCACATCAGAGGACAGAGAAATAGGGGGATTCGGGGACCCTACAATACTCACCTGTGTCCCTGGATCCTCTTGCTGCTCCTCCTGGCCACCGGCAGAAGAAAATGGCGGGCGCATGCGCAGTGCGCCCGCCATCTGTCTCCATCTGCCGGCCGGCAGGAAAACAGCAGTTGGGGCTAAAATTAGGGTTAGGGGTAGGGTTAGGGGTAGGGTTAGGGGTAAGGGTAGGGGTAGGGTTAGGGCTAGGGTTGGGGCTAAATTTAGGGTTAGGGTTGGGGCTAAATTTAGGGTTAGGCTTCTTTCACACTTACGTCGGTACGGGGCCGTCGCAATGCGTCGGCCCGACATACCGACGCACGTTGTGAAAATTGTGCACAACGTGGGCAGCAGCTGTAGTTTTTCAACGCATCTGCTGCCCAATCTATGTCCTGGGGAGGAGGGGTCGGAGTTACGGCTACGCATGCGCGGTCAGAAAAAACGTTTCATTGAACTTTTTTTGTGCCGACGGTCCGCCAAAACACAACTGATCCAGTGCACGACGGACGCGACGTGTGGCCATCCGTCACGATCCGTCGGCAATACAAGTCTATGGGCAAAAAACGCATCCTGCGGGCACATTTGCAGGATCCGTTTCTTGTCCAAAACGACGGATTGCGACGGAATGCCAAACGACGCAAGTGTGAAAGTAGCCTTAGGGCTAGGGTTAGGGTTGGGGCTAAAGTTAGGGCTAGGGTTGGGGCTAAAGTTAGGGTTAGAGCTGGGATTAGGGTTAGGGTTTGGATTAGGGTTGGTATTAGGGTTAGGGTTGGCATTAGGGTTACGCTTGGGATTAGGGTTAGGTTTGGGATTAGGGTTAACGTTAGGGTTGTGATTAGGGGTGTATTGGGATTAGGGTTAGGTTTGAGGTTAGGGTTGAGATTAGGATTAGGGGTGTGTTGGATTTAGGGTTTTGATTAGGGTTATGGTTAGGGTTGACATTAGGGTTGTTTTGGGGTAAGGGTTGTGATTATGGTTAGTGATTAGGATTATGGATCAGGTTAGGATTAGGGTTAGGGGTGTGTTGGGGTTAGGGTTGGAGCTAGAATTGGGGGGTTTCCACTGTTTAGGTACATCAGGGGGTCTCCAAACACGACAGCCAATTTTGCGCTCAAAAAGTCAAATGGTGCTCCCTCCCTTCTGAGCTCTGCTGTGCGCCCAAACAGTGGGTTACCCCCACATATGGGGCATCAGCGTACTCGGGATAAATTGGACAACAACTTCTGGGGTCCAATTTCTCTTGTTACCCTTGTGAAAATAAAAACTTGGGGGCTACAATATCTTTTTTGTGAAAAAAATTTTTTTTTTATTTTCTCGACTCTGCATTCTAAACTTCTGTGAAGCACTTGGGCATTCAAAGTTCTCACCACACATCTAGATAAGTTCCTTGGGGGGTCTAGTTTCCAAAATGGGGTCACTTGTGGAGGGTTTCTACTGGTTAGGTACATCAGGGGCTCTGCAAACGCAACATAATACCCGCAGACCATTCTATCAAAGTCTGCATTCCAAAACGGCGCTCCTTCCTTCCGAGCTCTGCGGTGCGCCCAAACAGTGGTTTACCCCCACATATTGGGTATCGACGTACTCAGGAGAAATTGCACAACAAATTTAGTGGTCTAATTTCTCCTGTTACCCTTGTGAAAATAAAAATTTGTGGGCAAAAAGATCATTTTTGTAGAAAAAATGAATTTTTTTTTTTCACGGCTCTACGTTATAAACTTTTGTGAAGCACTTGGGGGTTCAAAGTGCTCACCACACATCTAGATAAGTTCCTTAAGGGGTCTAGTTTCCAAAATGGTGTCACTTATGGGGAGTTTCCACTGTTTAGGCACATCAGGGGCTCTCTAAACGTGACATGGCGTTCGATCTCAATTCCAGCCAATTCTGCATTGAAAAAGTCAAGCGCTCCTTCACTTCTAAGTTCTGCGGTGCGCCCAAAAAGTGGTTTACCCCCACATATGGGGTATTGGCATATTCAGGAGAAATTGCATAACAAAATTTATGGTTACATTTCTGTTTTTACACTTGTGAAAGTAAAAAAAATGGTTCTGAATTAAGATGTTTGCAAAAAAAAGTTAAATGTTCATTTTTTCCTTCCACATTGTTTCAGTTCCTGTGAAGCACGTAAAGGGTTAATAAACTTCTTGAATGTGGTTTTGAGAACCTTGAGGCGTGTAGTTTTTAGAATGGTGTCACACTTCATTATTTTCTATCATATAGACCCCTCAAAATGACTTCAAATGTGATGTGGTCCCTAAAAAAAATGGTGTTGTAAATATGAGAAATTGCTGGTCAACTTTTAACCCTTATAACTCCCTAACAAAAAAAAATTTTGTTTCCAAAATTGTGCTGATGTAAAGTAGACATGTGGGAAATGTTATTTATTAACTATTTTTCGTGACATATCTCTCTGATTTAAGGGCATAAAAATAAAAATTTTGAAAATTGCAAAATGTTAAAAATTTTCGCCATATTTCCGTTTTTTTCATAAATAATCGCAAGTAATATCGAAGAAATGTTACCACTAACATGAAGTACAATATGTCCCGAAAAAACACTGTCAGAATCAGCGGGATCCGTTGAAGCGTTCCAGAGTTATAACCTCATAAAGTGACAGTGGTCAGAATTGCAAAAATTGGCCTGGTCATTAAGTACCAAATTGGCTCTGTCACTAAGGGGTTAAGCTTCTGAGCCACAAGCTCTTGTAACATCACTATGAGACTTTTGTGTACTTGATCTGTATTCCAGGATCTTACTACAGGCAGATTATACTGATAGAAATACACTGCTGTGTACAATGGAAGTATTTTTTTATTACAGAGGCAGAATAAGATTTTTACATCCTATAAAATTACTAAAAAAAATTATAAAAAACACTTGATAGTGAAAAAAATATTGTAATTTGTAATGTAGTTTTTAAAAAAATAAACATCACAAATCAATACATAACATGGACAAATTTTGTGTCCATGTAATCGTTACGACCCGCACATCACAGCGATCCGATAATTTACAGGTTCACGAAAAATTATGTAAAAAATGGCATGATTGTTAATTTTTCTCGTTAAACCCATAAAAAATGTAGTAAAACTGTAAGGCTGCCGTCACACTAGCAGTATTTGGTCAGTATTTTACCTCAGTATTAGTAAGCCAAAACCAGGAGTGGGTGGTAATACAGAAGGGGTGCATATGCTTCTATTATACTCTTCCTCTATTTGTTCCACTCCTGGTTTTGGCTTACAAATACTGAGGTAAAATACTGACCAAATACTGCGAGTGTGACGGCAGCCTAATGCTGAGACCGTGTTCACACGTAGCATAAATGCTTTTCTTCAGCAGGTGTCCGCACCAGAAGACGCAGTAACAATCTGCTCTGATTATTGCATGTTTCCTGTGTTTCTTTGATGCGTTTTCCCCCTTATTTGATGTGATATTTGGGAAGATAAGAAGTGGAGTTTTTAACGCTTGTATAATACAGAAAAGCATTGATTCTGCGAATAAAAATCAAACTGCGTTTTTTTCCATCACAAGTTTTTTTTTTTTCCGGAGGAAGCCTATAGAGAAAAAATGCACCAAACCTGCAGAGTTCAGCATCGTTTTCAGACCTCAGAGAGCGGAGATTTCATGGAATCACGTCCACTTGCTTTGAAATTTAGACCATGTTCACATGTAGCATAAATGCTGTGTATTTTCTGCTGCTGTTTTTGCTGAAAAATTCTGCTGTGTTTATCTGTCCAAGCAAAATGGATGTGATTTCATGAAAACTGCGCCCGCTATTAGAATTCAACGGACAGTATTTTACATTGTGTAACAGTTTGTATTTATCTATACGCCGGTCTCTCCTCCTGCTTTACAGGCGTTCTTCCTTTTCCTTGCCTCTCCCATTCCTTTTCTTCCCCTCCTACCTCTTAAATGTTTTCTATATAAGGTATCTTATAAGTGTATCGTAACCACTTTCCCTTGCTTATCCTGTACATACCAATCATTTTCAATTTCCTTCTATTCCTTTATTTTTTTTTACCATTTCTAATAAACCATATTTTTCCCTTCCCCCTCTTCATTTTTAACCCTTTCCTCCCTTTATTTTGCGTATATCTTCCATCCCTTTATTGTTGCTTTTTTGCTTTTATTTTGTTCTTGTTTGTGTCTAGATTACTTTGCATTTATAATATATAAATAGATATAATATGCGGTTGTTCAATCTTTATTGGAAGTTTTCAGTTAAAGAGATTCTTGTGCTTCAGGGCGGCCTGTGGGCGGAGCTTTATTTGGCGCACTACATATTCATCATATGGGCTTATGACAGATATTGATCCCTCCGTAACCTGTTCTCTATTTTACATACTGAATATTCTATTGTGGGGTTACAAAAAAAAATCAAATTGATCAAAATGGCAGCGGCGCATGATGCTTAAAATGGCAATATGTATTCAGGGACGGACTAAACTGCATATTGGGATGATGGGATAATGGGCTGCAATACTCGACTCCACCACTAGATGGCAGCACATTTTACAAATGCAGCCCAGGAAATGACTTCTTGTAATATAGGAAGAAGGGAATTCAATGGAAATACCTAAATGAATCAGAACATCCACAGGGCTGGATTAAAGTTTAATAATAGAACCAGGGAAAAAAGATTGTAACTATATGGGATTATGTGTAGAATATCGGGTTACACACGCCTGGTGATATATCTCATCAACATCTCATAGGAATATGAGTATATCTATTGTTCTGTATGGGGATTATGGGTGAAATATCACAAATACACATGCCCAGGAACATATTTCATCTACTTCTGATAGGAATATGGGTATATCTATTGTTCTGTATGAGGATTATGGTTGAAATATCACAAATACACATGCCCAGGAACATACTTCATCTACTTCTAATAGGAATATGGGTATAATTATTGTTCTGTATGGGGATTATGGGTGAAATATCACAAATACACATGCCCAGGAACATACTTCATCTACTTCTGATAGGAATATGAGTATATCTATTGATCTGTATGGGGATTATGGGTGAAATATCACAAATACACATGTCCAGGAACATATTTCATCTACTTCTGATAGGAATATGGGTATAATAATTGTTCTGTATGGGGATTATGGGTGAAATATCACAAATACACATGCCCAGGAACATATTTCATCTACTTCTGATAGGAATATGAGTATAATTATTGTTCTGTATGGGGATTATGGGTGAAATATCACAAATACACATGCCCAGGAACATACTTCATCTACTTCTGATAGGAATATGGGTATAACTATTGTTCTGTATGGGGATTATGGGTGAAATATCACAAATACACATGCCCAGGAACATATTTCATCTACTTCTGATAGGAATATGGGTATATCTATTGATCTGTATGGGGATTATGGGTGAAATATCACAAATACACATGCCCAGGAACATATTTCATCTACTTCTGATAGGAATATGGGTATAATTATTGTTCTGTATGGGAATTATGGGTGAAATATCACAAATACACATGCCCAGGAACATATTTCATCTACTTCTGATAGGAATATGGGTATAATTATTGTTCTGTATGGGGATTATGGGTGAAATATCACAAATACACATGCCCAGGAACATACTTCATCTACTTCTAATAGGAATATGGGTATATCTATTGTTCTGTATGGGGATTATGGGTGAAGTATCACAAATACACATGCCCAGGAACATATTTCATCTACTTCTGATAGGAATATGGGTATAATTATTGTTCTGTATGGGGATTATGGGTGAAATATCACAAATACACATGCCCAGGAACATATTTCATCTACTTCTGATAGGAATATGAGTATAACTATTGTTCTGTATGGGGATTATGGGTGAAATATCACAAATACACATGTCCAGGAACATATTTCATCTACTTCTGATAGGAATATGAGTATATCTATTGTTCTGTATGGGGATTATGGGTGAAATATCACAAATACACATGCCCAGGAACATATTTCATCTACTTCTGATAGGAATATGAGTATATCTATTGATCTGTATGGGGATTATGGGTGAAATATCACAAATACACATGCCCAGGAACATATTTCATCTACTTCTGATAGGAATATGGGTATAATTATTGTTCTGTATGGGGATTATGGGTGAAATATCACAAATACACATGCCCAGGAACATACTTCACCTACTTCTAATAGGAATATGGGTATATCTATTGTTCTGTATGGGGATTATGGGTGAAATATCACAAATACACATGCCCAGGAACATACTTCATCTACTTCTGATAGGAATATGGGTATATCTATAGTCCTGTATGGGGATTATGGGTGAAATATCACAAATACACATGCCCAGGAACATATTTCATCTACTTCTGATAGGAATATGGGTATATCTATTGATCTGTATGGGGATTATGGGTGAAATATCACAAATACACATGCCCAGGAACATATTTCATCTACTTCTGATATGAATATGGGTATAATTATTGTTCTGTATGAGGATTATGGGTGAAATATCACAAATACACATGCCCAGGAACATATTTCATCTACTTCTGATAGGAATATGGGTATAATTATTGTTCTGTATGGGGATTATGGGTGAAATATCACAAATACACATGCCCAGGAACATATTTCATCTACTTCTGATAGGAATATGGGTATATCTATTGTTCTGTATGGGGATTATGGGTGAAATATCACAAATACACATGCCCAGGAACATACTTCATCTACTTCTAATAGGAATATGGGTATATCTATTGTTCTGTATGGGGATTATGGGTGAAATATCACAAATACACATGCCCAGGAACATATTTCATCTACTTCTGATAGGAATATGGGTATAATTATTGTTCTGTATGGGGATTATGGGTGAAATATCACAAATACACATGCCCAGGAACATATTTCATCTACTTCTGATAGGAATATGGGTATAATTATTGTTCTGTATGGGGATTATGGGTGAAATATCACAAATACACATGCCCAGGAACATATTTCATCTACTTCTGATAGGAATATGAGTATAATTATTGTTCTGTATGGGGATTATGGGTGAAATATCACAAATACACATGCCCAGGAACATACTTCATCTACTTCTGATAGGAAAATGGGTATAACTATTGTTCTGTATGGGGATTATGGGTGAAATATCACAAATACACATGCCCAGGAACATATTTCATCTACTTCTGATAGGAATATGGGTATATCTATTGATCTGTATGGGGATTATGGGTGAAATATCACAAATACACATGCCCAGGAACATATTTCATCTACTTCTGATAGGAATATGGGTATAATTATTGTTCTGTATGGGGATTATGGGTGAAATATCACAAATACACATGCCCAGGAACATACTTCATCTACTTCTAATAGGAATATGGGTATATCTATTGTTCTGTATGGGGATTATGGGTGAAGTATCACAAATACACATGCCCAGGAACATATTTCATCTACTTCTGATAGGAATATGGGTATAATTATTGTTCTGTATGGGGATTATGGGTGAAATATCACAAATACACATGCCCAGGAACATATTTCATCTACTTCTGATAGGAATATGAGTATAACTATTGTTCTGTATGGGGATTATGGGTGAAATATCACAAATACACATGTCCAGGAACATATTTCATCTACTTCTGATAGGAATATGAGTATATCTATTGTTCTGTATGGGGATTATGGGTGAAATATCACAAATACACATGCCCAGGAACATATTTCATCTACTTCTGATAGGAATATGAGTATATCTATTGATCTGTATGGGGATTATGGGTGAAATATCACAAATACACATGCCCAGGAACATATTTCATCTACTTCTGATAGGAATATGGGTATAATTATTGTTCTGTATGGGGATTATGGGTGAAATATCACAAATACACATGCCCAGGAACATACTTCACCTACTTCTAATAGGAATATGGGTATATCTATTGTTCTGTATGGGGATTATGGGTGAAATATCACAAATACACATGCCCAGGAACATACTTCATCTACTTCTGATAGGAATATGGGTATATCTATAGTCCTGTATGGGGATTATGGGTGAAATATCACAAATACACATGCCCAGGAACATATTTCATCTACTTCTGATAGGAATATGGGTATATCTATTGATCTGTATGGGGATTATGGGTGAAATATCACAAATACACATGCCCAGGAACATATTTCATCTACTTCTGATATGAATATGGGTATAATTATTGTTCTGTATGAGGATTATGGGTGAAATATCACAAATACACATGCCCAGGAACATATTTCATCTACTTCTGATAGGAATATGGGTATAATTATTGTTCTGTATGGGGATTATGGGTGAAATATCACAAATACACATGCCCAGGAACATATTTCATCTACTTCTGATAGGAATATGGGTATAATTATTGTTCTGTATGGGGATTATGGGTGAAATATCACAAATACACATGCCCAGGAACATACTTCATCTACTTCTAATAGGAATATGGGTATATCTATTGTTCTGTATGGGGATTATGGGTGAAATATCACAAATACACATGCCCAGGAACATATTTCATCTACTTCTGATAGGAATATGGGTATAATTATTGTTCTGTATGGGGATTATGGGTGAAATATCACAAATACACATGCCCAGGAACATATTTCATCTACTTCTGATAGGAATATGGGTATAATTATTGTTCTGTATGGGGATTATGGGTGAAATATCACAAATACACATGCCCAGGAACATATTTCATCTACTTCTGATAGGAATAGGAGTATAACTATTGTTCTGTATGGGGATTATGGGTGAAATATCACAAATACACATGTCCAGGAACATATTTCATCTACTTCTAATAGGAATATGAGTATATCTATTGTTCTGTATGGGGATTATGGGTGAAATATCACAAATACACATGCCCAGGAACATATTTCATCTACTTCTGATAGGAATATGAGTATATCTATTGATCTGTATGGGGATTATGGGTGAAATATCACAAATACACATGCCCAGGAACATATTTCATCTACTTCTGATAGGAATATGAGTATAACTATTGTTCTGTATGTGGATTATGGGTGAAATATCACAAATACACATGCCCAGGAACATATTTCATCTACTTCTGATTGGAATATGGGTATATCTATTGTTCTGTATGGGGACTATGGGTGAAATATCACAAATACACATGCCCAGGAACATACTTCATCTACTTCTGATAGGAATATGAGTATATCTATTGTTCTGTATGGGGATTATGGGTGAAATATCACAAATACACATGCCCAGGAACATATTTCATCTACTTCTGATAGGAATATGAGTATATCTATTGATCTGTATGGGGATTATGGGTGAAATATCACAAATACACATGCCCAGGAACATATTTCATCTACTTCTGATAGGAATATGAGTATATCTATTGATCTGTATGGGGATTATGGGTGAAATATCACAAATACACATGCCCAGGAACATATTTCATCTACTTCTGATAGGAATATGAGTATAACTATTGTTCTGTATGTGGATTATGGGTGAAATATCACAAATACACATGCCCAGGAACATATTTCATCTACTTCTGATAGGAATATGGGTATATCTATTGTTCTGTATGGGGATTATGGGTGAAATATCACAAATACACATGCCCAGGAACATATTTCATCTACTTCTGATAGGAATATGAGTATATCTATTGATCTGTATGGGGATTATGGGTGAAATATCACAAATACACATGCCCAGGAACATATTTCATCTACTTCTGATAGGAATATGAGTATAACTATTGTTCTGTATGGGGATTATGGGTGAAATATCACAAATACACATGCCCAGGAACATATTTCATCTACTTCTGATAGGAATATGAGTATAACTATTGTTCTGTATGGGGATTATGGGTGAAATATCACAAATACACATGTCCAGGAACATATTTCATCTACTTCTGATAGGAATATGAGTATATCTATTGTTCTGTATGGGGATTATGGGTGAAATATCACAAATACACATGCCCAGGAACATATTTCATCTACTTCTGATAGGAATATGGGTATAACTATTGATCTGTATGGGGATTATGGGGGAAATATCACAAATACACATGCTCAGGAACATACTTCATCTACTTCTGATAGGAATATGGGTATAACTATTGTTCTGTATGGGGATTATGGGTGAAATATCACAAATACACATGCCCAGGAACATACTTCATCTACTTCTGATAGGAATATAGGTATATCTATTGATCTATATGGGGATTATGGGTGAAATATCACAAATACACATGCCCAGGAACATACTTCATCTACTTCTGATAGGAATATGGGTATATCTATTGATCTGTATGGGGATTATGGGTGAAATATCACAAATACACATGCTCAGGAACATACTTCATCTACTTCTGATAGGAATATGGGTATAATTATTGTTCTGTATGGGGATTATGGGTGAAATATCACAAATACACATGCTCAGGAACATACTTCATCTACTTCTGATAGGAATATGGGTATATCTATTGATCTGTATGGGGATTATGGGTGAAATATCACAAATACACATGCCCAGGAACATACTTCATCTACTTCTGATAGGAATATGGGTATAATTATTGTTCTGTATGGGGATTATGGGTGAAATATCACAAATACACATGCCCAGGAACATATTTCATCTACTTCTGATAGGAATATGGGTATAATTATTGTTCTGTATGGGGATTATGGGTGAAATATCACAAATACACATGCTCAGGAACATACTTCATCTACTTCTGATAGGAATATGGGTATATCTATTGTTCTGTATGGGGATTATGGGTGAAATATCACAAATACACATGCCCAGGAACATATTTCATCTACTTCTGATAGGAATATGGGTATATCTATTGTTCTGTATGAGGATTATGGGTGAAATATCACAAATACACATGCCCAGGAACATACTTCATCTACTTCTAATAGGAATATGGGTATATCTATTGTTCTGTATGGGGATTATGGGTGAAATATCACAAATACACATGCTCAGGAACATACTTCATCTACTTCTGATAGGAATATGGGTATATCTATTGATCTATATGGGGATTATGGGTGAAATATCACAAATACACATGCCCAGGAACATACTTCATCTACTTCTGATAGGAATATGGGTATATCTATTGATCTGTATGGGGATTATGGGTGAAATATCACAAATACACATGCCCAGGAACATACTTCATCTACTTCTGATAGGAATATGGGTATATCTATTGATCTATATGGGGATTATGGGTGAAATATCACAAATACACATGCCCAGGAACATACTTCATCTACTTCTGATAGGAATATGGGTATATCTATTGATCTGTATGGGGATTATGGGTGAAATATCACAAATACACATGCTCAGGAACATACTTCATCTACTTCTGATAGGAATATGGGTATATCTATTGATCTGTATTGGGATTATGGGTGAAATATCACAAATACACATGCCCAGGAACATACTTCATCTACTTCTGATAGGAATATGAGTATAATTATTGTTCTGTATGGGGATTATGGGTGAAATATCACAAATACACATGCCCAGGAACATACTTCATCTACTTCTGATAGGAATATGAGTATAATTATTGTTCTGTATGGGGATTATGGGTGAAATATCACAAATACACATGCCCAGGAACATATTTCATCTACTTCTGATAGGAATATGGGTATAATTATTGTTCTGTATGGGGATTATGGGTGAAATATCACAAATACACATGCCCAGGAACATACTTCATCTACTTCTGATAGGAATATGGGTATATCTATTGATCTGTATGGGGATTATGGGTGAAATATCACAAATACACATGCCCAGGAACATACTTCATCTACTTCTGATAGGAATATGAGTATAATTATTGTTCTGTATGGGGATTATGGGTGAAATATCACAAATACACATGCCCAGGAACATATTTCATCTACTTCTGATAGGAATATGGGTATATCTATTGTTCTGTATGAGGATTATGGGTGAAATATCACAAATACACATGCCCAGGAACATACTTCATCTACTTCTAATAGGAATATGGGTATATCTATTGTTCTGTATGGGGATTATGGGTGAAATATCACAAATACACATGCCCAGGAACATATTTCATCTACTTCTGATAGGAATATGGGTATATCTATTGTTCTGTATGAGGATTATGGGTGAAATATCACAAATACACATGCCCAGGAACATACTTCATCTACTTCTAATAGGAATATGGGTATATCTATTGATCTGTATGGGGATTATGGGTGAAATATCACAAATACACATGCCCAGGAACATACTTCATCTACTTCTGATAGGAATATGGGTATATCTATTGTTCTGTATGGGGATTATGGGTGAAATATCACAAATACACATGCTCAGGAACATACTTCATCTACTTCTGATAGGAATATGGGTATATCTATTGATCTATATGGGGATTATGGGTGAAATATCACAAATACACATGCCCAGGAACATACTTCATCTACTTCTGATAGGAATATGAGTATAATTATTGTTCTGTATGGGGATTATGGGTGAAATATCACAAATACACATGCCCAGGAACATATTTCATCTACTTCTGATAGGAATATGGGTATAATTATTGTTCTGTATGGGGATTCTGGGTGAAATATCACAAATACACATGCCCAGGAACATACTTCATCTACTTCTGATAGGAATATGGGTATAATTATTGTTCTGTATGGGGATTATGGGTGAAATATCACAAACACACATGCCCAGGAACATATTTCATCTACTTCTGATAGGAATATGGGTATATCTATTGTTCTGTATGGGGATTATGGGTGAAATATCACAAATACACATGCCCAGGAACATACTTCATCTACTTCTGATAGGAATATGGGTATATCTATTGTTCTGTATGGGGATTATGGGTGAAATATCACAAATACACATGCCCAGGAACATATTTCATCTACTTCTGATAGGAATATGGGTATATCTATTGTTCTGTATGAGGATTATGGTTGAAATATCACAAATACACATGCCCAGGAACATACTTCATCTACTTCTAATAGGAATATGGGTATAACTATTGTTCTGTATGGGGATTATGGGTGAAATATCACAAATACACATGCCCAGGAACATACTTCATCTACTTCTAATAGGAATATGGGTATATCTATTGTTCTGTATGGGGATTATGGGTGAAATATCACAAATACACATGCCCAGGAACATATTTCATCTACTTCTGATAGGAATATGGGTATATCTATTGTTCTGTATGGGGATTATGGGTGAAATATCACAAATACACATGCTCAGGAACATACTTCATCTACTTCTGATAGGAATATGGGTATATCTATTGATCTATATGGGGATTATGGGTGAAATATCACAAATACACATGCCCAGGAACATACTTCATCTACTTCTGATAGGAATATGAGTATAATTATTGTTCTGTATGGGGATTATGGGTGAAATATCACAAATACACATGCCCAGGAACATATTTCATCTACTTCTGATAGGAATATGGGTATAATTATTGTTCTGTATGGGGATTCTGGGTGAAATATCACAAATACACATGCCCAGGAACATACTTCATCTACTTCTGATAGGAATATGGGTATAATTATTGTTCTGTATGGGGATTATGGGTGAAATATCACAAATACACATGCCCAGGAACATATTTCATCTACTTCTGATAGGAATATGGGTATATCAATTGTTCTGTATGGGGATTATGGGTGAAATATCACAAATACACATGCCCAGGAACATACTTCTTCTACTTCTGATAGGAATATGGGTATATCTATTGTTCTGTATGGGGATTATGGGTGAAATATCACAAATACACATGCCCAGGAACATATTTCATCTACTTCTGATAGGAATATGGGTATATCTATTGTTGTGTATGAGGATTATGGTTGAAATATCACAAATACACATGCCCAGGAACATACTTCATCTACTTCTAATAGGAATATGGGTATAACTATTGTTCTGTATGGGGATTATGGGTGAAATATCACAAATACACATGCCCAGGAACATACTTCATCTACTTCTAATAGGAATATGGGTATATCTATTGATCTGTATGGGGATTATGGGTGAAATATCACAAATACACATGCCCAGGAACATATTTCATCTACTTCTGATAGGAATATGGGTATATCTATTGATCTGTATGGGGATTATGGGTGAAATATCACAAATACACATGCCCAGGAACATATTTCATCTACTTCTGATAGGAATATGGGTATATCTATTGATCTGTATGGGGATTATGGGTGAAATATCACAAATACACATGTCCAGGAACATATTTCATCTACTTCTGATAGGAATATGGGTATAATTATTGTTCTGTATGGGGATTATTGGTGAAATATCACAAATACACATGCCCAGGAAGATATTTCATCTACTTCTGATAGGAATATGAGTATAATTATTGTTCTGTATGGGGATTATGGGTGAAATATCACAAATACACATGCCCAGGAACATACTTCATCTACTTCTGATAGGAATATGGGTATAACTATTGTTCTGTATGGGGATTATGGGTGAAATATCACAAATACACATGCCCAGGAACATATTTCATCTACTTCTGATAGGAATATGGGTATATCTATTGATCTGTATGGGGATTATGGGTGAAATATCACAAATACACATGCCCAGGAACATATTTCATCTACTTCTGATAGGAATATGGGTATAATTATTGTTCTGTATGAGGATTATGGGTGAAATATCACAAATACACATGCCCAGGAACATATTTCATCTACTTCTGATAGGAATATGGGTATAATTATTGTTCTGTATGGGGATTATGGGTGAAATATCACAAATACACATGCCCAGGAACATATTTCATCTACTTCTAATAGGAATATGGGTATAATTATTGTTCTGTATGGGGATTATGGGTGAAATATCACAAATACACATGCCCAGGAACATACTTCATCTACTTCTAATAGGAATATGGGTATATCTATTGTTCTGTATGGGGATTATGGGTGAAATATCACAAATACACATGCCCAGGAACATATTTCATCTACTTCTGATAGGAATATGGGTATAATTATTGTTCTGTATGGGGATTATGGGTGAAATATCACAAATACACATGCCCAGGAACATATTTCATCTACTTCTGATAGGAATATGAGTATAACTATTGTTCTGTATGGGGATTATGGGTGAAATATCACAAATACACATGTCCAGGAACATATTTCATCTACTTCTGATAGGAATATGAGTATATCTATTGTTCTGTATGGGGATTATGGGTGAAATATCACAAATACACATGCCCAGGAACATATTTCATCTACTTCTGATAGGAATATGAGTATATCTATTGATCTGTATGGGGATTATGGGTGAAATATCACAAATACACATGCCCAGGAACATATTTCATCTACTTCTGATAGGAATATGGGTATAATTATTGTTCTGTATGGGGATTATGGGTGAAATATCACAAATACACATGCCCAGGAACATACTTCATCTACTTCTAATAGGAATATGGGTATATCTATTGTTCTGTATGGGGATTATGGGTGAAATATCACAAATACACATGCCCAGGAACATACTTCATCTACTTCTGATAGGAATATGGGTATATCTATTGTTCTGTATGGGGATTATGGGTGAAATATCACAAATACACATGCCCAGGAACATATTTCATCTACTTCTGATAGGAATATGGGTATATCTATTGATCTGTATGGGGATTATGGGTGAAATATCACAAATACACATGCCCAGGAACATATTTCATCTACTTCTGATAGGAATATGGGTATAATTATTGTTCTGTATGAGGATTATGGGTGAAATATCACAAATACACATGCCCAGGAACATATTTCATCTACTTCTGATAGGAATATTGGTATATCTATTGTTCTGTATGGGGATTATGGGTGAAATATCACAAATACACATGCCCAGGAACATATTTCATCTACTTCTGATAGGAATATGGGTATATCTATTGTTCTGTATGGGGATTATGGGTGAAATATCACAAATACACATGCCCAGGAACATATTTCATCTACTTCTGATAGGAATATTGGTATATCTATTGTTCTGTATGGGGATTATGGGTGAAATATCACAAATACACATGCCCAGGAACATATTTCATCTACTTCTGATAGGAATATGGGTATAATTATTGTTCTGTATGGGAATTATGGGTGAAATATCACAAATACACATGCCCAGGAACATATTTCATCTACTTCTGATAGGAATATGGGTATAATTATTGTTCTGTATGGGGATTATGGGTGAAATATCACAAATACACATGCCCAGGAACATACTTCATCTACTTCTAATAGGAATATGGGTATATCTATTGTTCTGTATGGGGATTATGGGTGAAGTATCACAAATACACATGCCCAGGAACATATTTCATCTACTTCTGATAGGAATATGGGTATAATTATTGTTCTGTATGGGGATTATGGGTGAAATATCACAAATACACATGCCCAGGAACATATTTCATCTACTTCTGATAGGAATATGAGTATAACTATTGTTCTGTATGGGGATTATGGGTGAAATATCACAAATACACATGTCCAGGAACATATTTCATCTACTTCTGATAGGAATATGAGTATATCTATTGTTCTGTATGGGGATTATGGGTGAAATATCACAAATACACATGCCCAGGAACATATTTCATCTACTTCTGATAGGAATATGAGTATATCTATTGATCTGTATGGGGATTATGGGTGAAATATCACAAATACACATGCCCAGGAACATATTTCATCTACTTCTGATAGGAATATGGGTATAATTATTGTTCTGTATGGGGATTATGGGTGAAATATCACAAATACACATGCCCAGGAACATACTTCACCTACTTCTAATAGGAATATGGGTATATCTATTGTTCTGTATGGGGATTATGGGTGAAATATCACAAATACACATGCCCAGGAACATACTTCATCTACTTCTGATAGGAATATGGGTATATCTATAGTCCTGTATGGGGATTATGGGTGAAATATCACAAATACACATGCCCAGGAACATATTTCATCTACTTCTGATAGGAATATGGGTATATCTATTGATCTGTATGGGGATTATGGGTGAAATATCACAAATACACATGCCCAGGAACATATTTCATCTACTTCTGATATGAATATGGGTATAATTATTGTTCTGTATGAGGATTATGGGTGAAATATCACAAATACACATGCCCAGGAACATATTTCATCTACTTCTGATAGGAATATGGGTATAATTATTGTTCTGTATGGGGATTATGGGTGAAATATCACAAATACACATGCCCAGGAACATATTTCATCTACTTCTGATAGGAATATGGGTATAATTATTGTTCTGTATGGGGATTATGGGTGAAATATCACAAATACACATGCCCAGGAACATACTTCATCTACTTCTAATAGGAATATGGGTATATCTATTGTTCTGTATGGGGATTATGGGTGAAATATCACAAATACACATGCCCAGGAACATATTTCATCTACTTCTGATAGGAATATGGGTATAATTATTGTTCTGTATGGGGATTATGGGTGAAATATCACAAATACACATGCCCAGGAACATACTTCATCTACTTCTAATAGGAATATGGGTATATCTATTGTTCTGTATGGGGATTATGGGTGAAATATCACAAATACACATGCCCAGGAACATATTTCATCTACTTCTGATAGGAATATGGGTATAATTATTGTTCTGTATGGGGATTATGGGTGAAATATCACAAATACACATGCCCAGGAACATATTTCATCTACTTCTAATAGGAATATGAGTATATCTATTGTTCTGTATGGGGATTATGGGTGAAATATCACAAATACACATGCCCAGGAACATATTTCATCTACTTCTGATAGGAATATGAGTATATCTATTGATCTGTATGGGGATTATGGGTGAAATATCACAAATACACATGCCCAGGAACATATTTCATCTACTTCTGATAGGAATATGAGTATAACTATTGTTCTGTATGTGGATTATGGGTGAAATATCACAAATACACATGCCCAGGAACATATTTCATCTACTTCTGATAGGAATATGGGTATATCTATTGTTCTGTATGGGGATTATGGGTGAAATATCACAAATACACATGCCCAGGAACATACTTCATCTACTTCTGATAGGAATATGAGTATATCTATTGTTCTGTATGGGGATTATGGGTGAAATATCACAAATACACATGCCCAGGAACATATTTCATCTACTTCTGATAGGAATATGAGTATATCTATTGATCTGTATGGGGATTATGGGTGAAATATCACAAATACACATGCCCAGGAACATATTTCATCTACTTCTGATAGGAATATGAGTATATCTATTGATCTGTATGGGGATTATGGGTGAAATATCACAAATACACATGCCCAGGAACACATTTCATCTACTTCTGATAGGAATATGAGTATAACTATTGTTCTGTATGTGGATTATGGGTGAAATATCACAAATACACATGCCCAGGAACATATTTCATCTACTTCTGATAGGAATATGGGTATATCTATTGTTCTGTATGGGGATTATGGGTGAAATATCACAAATACACATGCCCAGGAACATATTTCATCTACTTCTGATAGGAATATGAGTATATCTATTGATCTGTATGGGGATTATGGGTGAAATATCACAAATACACATGCCCAGGAACATATTTCATCTACTTCTGATAGGAATATGAGTATAACTATTGTTCTGTATGGGGATTATGGGTGAAATATCACAAATACACATGCCCAGGAACATATTTCATCTACTTCTGATAGGAATATGAGTATAACTATTGTTCTGTATGGGGATTATGGGTGAAATATCACAAATACACATGTCCAGGAACATATTTCATCTACTTCTGATAGGAATATGAGTATATCTATTGTTCTGTATGGGGATTATGGGTGAAATATCACAAATACACATGCCCAGGAACATATTTCATCTACTTCTGATAGGAATATGGGTATAACTATTGATCTGTATGGGGATTATGGGGGAAATATCACAAATACACATGCTCAGGAACATACTTCATCTACTTCTGATAGGAATATGGGTATAACTATTGTTCTGTATGGGGATTATGGGTGAAATATCACAAATACACATGCCCAGGAACATACTTCATCTACTTCTGATAGGAATATAGGTATATCTATTGATCTATATGGGGATTATGGGTGAAATATCACAAATACACATGCCCAGGAACATACTTCATCTACTTCTGATAGGAATATGGGTATATCTATTGATCTGTATGGGGATTATGGGTGAAATATCACAAATACACATGCTCAGGAACATACTTCATCTACTTCTGATAGGAATATGGGTATAATTATTGTTCTGTATGGGGATTATGGGTGAAATATCACAAATACACATGCTCAGGAACATACTTCATCTACTTCTGATAGGAATATGGGTATATCTATTGATCTGTATGGGGATTATGGGTGAAATATCACAAATACACATGCCCAGGAACATACTTCATCTACTTCTGATAGGAATATGGGTATAATTATTGTTCTGTATGGGGATTATGGGTGAAATATCACAAATACACATGCCCAGGAACATATTTCATCTACTTCTGATAGGAATATGGGTATAATTATTGTTCTGTATGGGGATTATGGGTGAAATATCACAAATACACATGCTCAGGAACATACTTCATCTACTTCTGATAGGAATATGGGTATATCTATTGTTCTGTATGGGGATTATGGGTGAAATATCACAAATACACATGCCCAGGAACATATTTCATCTACTTCTGATAGGAATATGGGTATATCTATTGTTCTGTATGAGGATTATGGGTGAAATATCACAAATACACATGCCCAGGAACATACTTCATCTACTTCTAATAGGAATATGGGTATATCTATTGTTCTGTATGGGGATTATGGGTGAAATATCACAAATACACATGCTCAGGAACATACTTCATCTACTTCTGATAGGAATATGGGTATATCTATTGATCTATATGGGGATTATGGGTGAAATATCACAAATACACATGCCCAGGAACATACTTCATCTACTTCTGATAGGAATATGGGTATATCTATTGATCTGTATGGGGATTATGGGTGAAATATCACAAATACACATGCCCAGGAACATACTTCATCTACTTCTGATAGGAATATGGGTATATCTATTGATCTATATGGGGATTATGGGTGAAATATCACAAATACACATGCCCAGGAACATACTTCATCTACTTCTGATAGGAATATGGGTATATCTATTGATCTGTATGGGGATTATGGGTGAAATATCACAAATACACATGCTCAGGAACATACTTCATCTACTTCTGATAGGAATATGGGTATATCTATTGATCTGTATTGGGATTATGGGTGAAATATCACAAATACACATGCCCAGGAACATACTTCATCTACTTCTGATAGGAATATGAGTATAATTATTGTTCTGTATGGGGATTATGGGTGAAATATCACAAATACACATGCCCAGGAACATACTTCATCTACTTCTGATAGGAATATGAGTATAATTATTGTTCTGTATGGGGATTATGGGTGAAATATCACAAATACACATGCCCAGGAACATATTTCATCTACTTCTGATAGGAATATGGGTATAATTATTGTTCTGTATGGGGATTATGGGTGAAATATCACAAATACACATGCCCAGGAACATACTTCATCTACTTCTGATAGGAATATGGGTATATCTATTGATCTGTATGGGGATTATGGGTGAAATATCACAAATACACATGCCCAGGAACATACTTCATCTACTTCTGATAGGAATATGAGTATAATTATTGTTCTGTATGGGGATTATGGGTGAAATATCACAAATACACATGCCCAGGAACATATTTCATCTACTTCTGATAGGAATATGGGTATATCTATTGTTCTGTATGAGGATTATGGGTGAAATATCACAAATACACATGCCCAGGAACATACTTCATCTACTTCTAATAGGAATATGGGTATATCTATTGTTCTGTATGGGGATTATGGGTGAAATATCACAAATACACATGCCCAGGAACATATTTCATCTACTTCTGATAGGAATATGGGTATATCTATTGTTCTGTATGAGGATTATGGGTGAAATATCACAAATACACATGCCCAGGAACATACTTCATCTACTTCTAATAGGAATATGGGTATATCTATTGATCTGTATGGGGATTATGGGTGAAATATCACAAATACACATGCCCAGGAACATACTTCATCTACTTCTGATAGGAATATGGGTATATCTATTGTTCTGTATGGGGATTATGGGTGAAATATCACAAATACACATGCTCAGGAACATACTTCATCTACTTCTGATAGGAATATGGGTATATCTATTGATCTATATGGGGATTATGGGTGAAATATCACAAATACACATGCCCAGGAACATACTTCATCTACTTCTGATAGGAATATGAGTATAATTATTGTTCTGTATGGGGATTATGGGTGAAATATCACAAATACACATGCCCAGGAACATATTTCATCTACTTCTGATAGGAATATGGGTATAATTATTGTTCTGTATGGGGATTCTGGGTGAAATATCACAAATACACATGCCCAGGAACATACTTCATCTACTTCTGATAGGAATATGGGTATAATTATTGTTCTGTATGGGGATTATGGGTGAAATATCACAAACACACATGCCCAGGAACATATTTCATCTACTTCTGATAGGAATATGGGTATATCTATTGTTCTGTATGGGGATTATGGGTGAAATATCACAAATACACATGCCCAGGAACATACTTCATCTACTTCTGATAGGAATATGGGTATATCTATTGTTCTGTATGGGGATTATGGGTGAAATATCACAAATACACATGCCCAGGAACATATTTCATCTACTTCTGATAGGAATATGGGTATATCTATTGTTCTGTATGAGGATTATGGTTGAAATATCACAAATACACATGCCCAGGAACATACTTCATCTACTTCTAATAGGAATATGGGTATAACTATTGTTCTGTATGGGGATTATGGGTGAAATATCACAAATACACATGCCCAGGAACATACTTCATCTACTTCTAATAGGAATATGGGTATATCTATTGTTCTGTATGGGGATTATGGGTGAAATATCACAAATACACATGCCCAGGAACATATTTCATCTACTTCTGATAGGAATATGGGTATATCTATTGTTCTGTATGGGGATTATGGGTGAAATATCACAAATACACATGCTCAGGAACATACTTCATCTACTTCTGATAGGAATATGGGTATATCTATTGATCTATATGGGGATTATGGGTGAAATATCACAAATACACATGCCCAGGAACATACTTCATCTACTTCTGATAGGAATATGAGTATAATTATTGTTCTGTATGGGGATTATGGGTGAAATATCACAAATACACATGCCCAGGAACATATTTCATCTACTTCTGATAGGAATATGGGTATAATTATTGTTCTGTATGGGGATTCTGGGTGAAATATCACAAATACACATGCCCAGGAACATACTTCATCTACTTCTGATAGGAATATGGGTATAATTATTGTTCTGTATGGGGATTATGGGTGAAATATCACAAATACACATGCCCAGGAACATATTTCATCTACTTCTGATAGGAATATGGGTATATCAATTGTTCTGTATGGGGATTATGGGTGAAATATCACAAATACACATGCCCAGGAACATACTTCATCTACTTCTGATAGGAATATGGGTATATCTATTGTTCTGTATGGGGATTATGGGTGAAATATCACAAATACACATGCCCAGGAACATATTTCATCTACTTCTGATAGGAATATGGGTATATCTATTGTTCTGTATGAGGATTATGGTTGAAATATCACAAATACACATGCCCAGGAACATACTTCATCTACTTCTAATAGGAATATGGGTATAACTATTGTTCTGTATGGGGATTATGGGTGAAATATCACAAATACACATGCCCAGGAACATACTTCATCTACTTCTAATAGGAATATGGGTATATCTATTGATCTGTATGGGGATTATGGGTGAAATATCACAAATACACATGCCCAGGAACATATTTCATCTACTTCTGATAGGAATATGGGTATATCTATTGATCTGTATGGGGATTATGGGTGAAATATCACAAATACACATGCCCAGGAACATATTTCATCTACTTCTGATAGGAATATGGGTATATCTATTGATCTGTATGGGGATTATGGGTGAAATATCACAAATACACATGTCCAGGAACATATTTCATCTACTTCTGATAGGAATATGGGTATAATTATTGTTCTGTATGGGGATTATGGGTGAAATATCACAAATACACATGCCCAGGAAGATATTTCATCTACTTCTGATAGGAATATGAGTATAATTATTGTTCTGTATGGGGATTATGGGTGAAATATCACAAATACACATGCCCAGGAACATACTTCATCTACTTCTGATAGGAATATGGGTATAACTATTGTTCTGTATGGGGATTATGGGTGAAATATCACAAATACACATGCCCAGGAACATATTTCATCTACTTCTGATAGGAATATGGGTATATCTATTGATCTGTATGGGGATTATGGGTGAAATATCACAAATACACATGCCCAGGAACATATTTCATCTACTTCTGATAGGAATATGGGTATAATTATTGTTCTGTATGAGGATTATGGGTGAAATATCACAAATACACATGCCCAGGAACATATTTCATCTACTTCTGATAGGAATATGGGTATAATTATTGTTCTGTATGGGGATTATGGGTGAAATATCACAAATACACATGCCCAGGAACATATTTCATCTACTTCTAATAGGAATATGGGTATAATTATTGTTCTGTATGGGGATTATGGGTGAAATATCACAAATACACATGCCCAGGAACATACTTCATCTACTTCTAATAGGAATATGGGTATATCTATTGTTCTGTATGGGGATTATGGGTGAAATATCACAAATACACATGCCCAGGAACATATTTCATCTACTTCTGATAGGAATATGGGTATAATTATTGTTCTGTATGGGGATTATGGGTGAAATATCACAAATACACATGCCCAGGAACATATTTCATCTACTTCTGATAGGAATATGAGTATAACTATTGTTCTGTATGGGGATTATGGGTGAAATATCACAAATACACATGTCCAGGAACATATTTCATCTACTTCTGATAGGAATATGAGTATATCTATTGTTCTGTATGGGGATTATGGGTGAAATATCACAAATACACATGCCCAGGAACATATTTCATCTACTTCTGATAGGAATATGAGTATATCTATTGATCTGTATGGGGATTATGGGTGAAATATCACAAATACACATGCCCAGGAACATATTTCATCTACTTCTGATAGGAATATGGGTATAATTATTGTTCTGTATGGGGATTATGGGTGAAATATCACAAATACACATGCCCAGGAACATACTTCATCTACTTCTAATAGGAATATGGGTATATCTATTGTTCTGTATGGGGATTATGGGTGAAATATCACAAATACACATGCCCAGGAACATACTTCATCTACTTCTGATAGGAATATGGGTATATCTATTGTTCTGTATGGGGATTATGGGTGAAATATCACAAATACACATGCCCAGGAACATATTTCATCTACTTCTGATAGGAATATGGGTATATCTATTGATCTGTATGGGGATTATGGGTGAAATATCACAAATACACATGCCCAGGAACATATTTCATCTACTTCTGATAGGAATATGGGTATAATTATTGTTCTGTATGAGGATTATGGGTGAAATATCACAAATACACATGCCCAGGAACATATTTCATCTACTTCTGATAGGAATATGGATATAATTATTGTTCTGTATGGGGATTATGGGTGAAATATCACAAATACACATGCCCAGGAACATACTTCATCTACTTCTGATAGGAATATGGGTATATCTATTGATCTGTATGGGGATTATGGGTGAAATATCACAAATACACATGCCCAGGAACATACTTCATCTACTTCTGATAGGAATATGAGTATAATTATTGTTCTGTATGGGGATTATGGGTGAAATATCACAAATACACATGCCCAGGAACATACTTCATCTACTTCTGATAGGAATATGAGTATAATTATTGTTCTGTATGGGGATTATGGGTGAAATATCACAAATACACATGCCCAGGAACATACTTCATCTACTTCTGATAGGAATATGGGTATAACTATTGTTCTGTATGGGGATTATGGGTGAAATATCACAAATACACATGCCCAGGAACATATTTCATCTACTTCTGATAGGAATATGGGTATATCTTTTGATCTGTATGGGGATTATGGGTGAAATATCACAAATACACATGCCCAGGAACATATTTCATCTACTTCTGATAGGAATATGGGTATAATTATTGTTCTGTATGAGGATTATGGGTGAAATATCACAAATACACATGCCCAGGAACATATTTCATCTACTTCTGATAGGAATATGGGTATAATTATTGTTCTGTATGGGGATTATGGGTGAAATATCACAAATACACATGCCCAGGAACATATTTCATCTACTTCTGATAGGAATATGGGTATAATTATTGTTCTGTATGGGGATTATGGGTGAAATATCACAAATACACATGCCCAGGAACATACTTCATCTACTTCTAATAGGAATATGGGTATATCTATTGTTCTGTATGGGGATTATGGGTGAAATATCACAAATACACATGCCCAGGAACATATTTCATCTACTTCTGATAGGAATATGGGTATAATTATTGTTCTGTATGGGGATTATGGGTGAAATATCACAAATACACATGCCCAGGAACATATTTCATCTACTTCTGATAGGAATATGAGTATAACTATTGTTCTGTATGGGGATTATGGGTGAAATATCACAAATACACATGTCCAGGAACATATTTCATCTACTTCTGATAGGAATATGAGTATATCTATTGTTCTGTATGGGGATTATGGGTGAAATATCACAAATACACATGCCCAGGAACATATTTCATCTACTTCTGATAGGAATATGAGTATATCTATTGATCTGTATGGGGATTATGGGTGAAATATCACAAATACACATGCCCAGGAACATATTTCATCTACTTCTGATAGGAATATGGGTATAATTATTGTTCTGTATGGGGATTATGGGTGAAATATCACAAATACACATGCCCAGGAACATACTTCATCTACTTCTAATAGGAATATGGGTATATCTATTGTTCTGTATGGGGATTATGGGTGAAATATCACAAATACACATGCCCAGGAACATATTTCATCTACTTCTGATAGGAATATGGGTATATCTATTGTTCTGTATGGGGATTATGGGTGAAATATCACAAATACACATGCTCAGGAACATACTTCATCTACTTCTGATAGGAATATGGGTATATCTATTGTTCTGTATGGGGATTATGGGTGAAATATCACAAATACACATGCTCAGGAACATACTTCATCTACTTCTGATAGGAATATGGGTATATCTATTGATCTATATGGGGATTATGGGTGAAATATCACAAATACACATGCCCAGGAACATACTTCATCTACTTCTGATAGGAATATGAGTATAATTATTGTTCTGTATGGGGATTATGGGTGAAATATCACAAATACACATGCCCAGGAACATATTTCATCTACTTCTGATAGGAATATGGGTATAATTATTGTTCTGTATGGGGATTCTGGGTGAAATATCACAAATACACATGCCCAGGAACATACTTCATCTACTTCTGATAGGAATATGGGTATAATTATTGTTCTGTATGGGGATTATGGGTGAAATATCACAAATACACATGCCCAGGAACATATTTCATCTACTTCTGATAGGAATATGGGTATATCTATTGTTCTGTATGGGGATTATGGGTGAAATATCACAAATACACATGCCCAGGAACATACTTCATCTACTTCTGATAGGAATATGGGTATATCTATTGTTCTGTATGGGGATTATGGGTGAAATATCACAAATACACATGCCCAGGAACATATTTCATCTACTTCTGATAGGAATATGGGTATATCTATTGTTCTGTATGAGGATTATGGTTGAAATATCACAAATACACATGCCCAGGAACATACTTCATCTACTTCTAATAGGAATATGGGTATAACTATTGTTCTGTATGGGGATTATGGGTGAAATATCACAAATACACATGCCCAGGAACATACTTCATCTACTTCTAATAGGAATATGGGTATATCTATTGATCTGTATGGGGATTATGGGTGAAATATCACAAATACACATGCCCAGGAACATATTTCATCTACTTCTGATAGGAATATGGGTATATCTATTGATCTGTATGGGGATTATGGGTGAAATATCACAAATACACATGCCCAGGAACATATTTCATCTACTTCTGATAGGAATATGGGTATATCTATTGATCTGTATGGGGATTATGGGTGAAATATCACAAATACACATGTCCAGGAACATATTTCATCTACTTCTGATAGGAATATGGGTATAATTATTGTTCTGTATGGGGATTATGGGTGAAATATCACAAATACACATGCCCAGGAACATATTTCATCTACTTCTGATAGGAATATGAGTATAATTATTGTTCTGTATGGGGATTATGGGTGAAATATCACAAATACACATGCCCAGGAACATACTTCATCTACTTCTGATAGGAATATGGGTATAACTATTGTTCTGTATGGGGATTATGGGTGAAATATCACAAATACACATGCCCAGGAACATATTTCATCTACTTCTGATAGGAATATGGGTATATCTATTGATCTGTATGGGGATTATGGGTGAAATATCACAAATACACATGCCCAGGAACATATTTCATCTACTTCTGATAGGAATATGGGTATAATTATTGTTCTGTATGAGGATTATGGGTGAAATATCACAAATACACATGCCCAGGAACATATTTCATCTACTTCTGATAGGAATATGGGTATAATTATTGTTCTGTATGGGGATTATGGGTGAAATATCACAAATACACATGCCCAGGAACATATTTCATCTACTTCTGATAGGAATATGGGTATAATTATTGTTCTGTATGGGGATTATGGGTGAAATATCACAAATACACATGCCCAGGAACATACTTCATCTACTTCTAATAGGAATATGGGTATATCTATTGTTCTGTATGGGGATTATGGGTGAAATATCACAAATACACATGCCCAGGAACATATTTCATCTACTTCTGATAGGAATATGGGTATAATTATTGTTCTGTATGGGGATTATGGGTGAAATATCACAAATACACATGCCCAGGAACATATTTCATCTACTTCTGATAGGAATATGAGTATAACTATTGTTCTGTATGGGGATTATGGGTGAAATATCACAAATACACATGTCCAGGAACATATTTCATCTACTTCTGATAGGAATATGAGTATATCTATTGTTCTGTATGGGGATTATGGGTGAAATATCACAAATACACATGCCCAGGAACATATTTCATCTACTTCTGATAGGAATATGAGTATATCTATTGATCTGTATGGGGATTATGGGTGAAATATCACAAATACACATGCCCAGGAACATATTTCATCTACTTCTGATAGGAATATGGGTATAATTATTGTTCTGTATGGGGATTATGGGTGAAATATCACAAATACACATGCCCAGGAACATACTTCATCTACTTCTAATAGGAATATGGGTATATCTATTGTTCTGTATGGGGATTATGGGTGAAATATCACAAATACACATGCCCAGGAACATACTTCATCTACTTCTGATAGGAATATGGGTATATCTATTGTTCTGTATGGGGATTATGGGTGAAATATCACAAATACACTTGCCCAGGAACATATTTCATCTACTTCTGATAGGAATATGGGTATATCTATTGATCTGTATGGGGATTATGGGTGAAATATCACAAATACACATGCCCAGGAACATATTTCATCTACTTCTGATAGGAATATGGGTATAATTATTGTTCTGTATGAGGATTATGGGTGAAATATCACAAATACACATGCCCAGGAACATATTTCATCTACTTCTGATAGGAATATGGATATAATTATTGTTCTGTATGGGGATTATGGGTGAAATATCACAAATACACATGCCCAGGAACATATTTCATCTACTTCTGATAGGAATATGAGTATATCTATTGATCTGTATGGGGATTATGGGTGAAATATCACAAATACACATGCTCAGGAACATACTTCATCTACTTCTGATAGGAATATGGGTATAACTATTGTTCTGTACGGGGATTATGGGTGAAATATCACAAATACACATGCCCAGGAACATACTTCATCTACTTCTGATAGGAATATGGGTATATCTATTGATCTATATGGGGATTATGGGTGAAATATCACAAATACACATGCCCAGGAACATACTTCATCTACTTCTGATAGGAATATGGGTATATCTATTGATCTGTATGGGGATTATGGGTGAAATATCACAAATACACATGCTCAGGAACATACTTCATCTACTTCTGATAGGAATATGGGTATAATTATTGTTCTGTATGGGGATTATGGGTGAAATATCACAAATACACATGCTCAGGAACATACTTCATCTACTTCTGATAGGAATATGGGTATATCTATTGATCTGTATGGGGATTATGGGTGAAATATCACAAATACACATGCCCAGGAACATACTTCATCTACTTCTGATAGGAATATGGGTATAATTATTGTTCTGTATGGGGATTATGGGTGAAATATCACAAATACACATGCCCAGGAACATATTTCATCTACTTCTGATAGGAATATGGGTATAATTATTGTTCTGTATGGGGATTATGGGTGAAATATCACAAATACACATGCTCAGGAACATACTTCATCTACTTCTGATAGGAATATGGGTATATCTATTGATCTGTATGGGGATTATGGGTGAAATATCACAAATACACATGCCCAGGAACATATTTCATCTACTTCTGATAGGAATATGGGTATAATTATTGTTCTGTATGGGGATTATGGGTGAAATATCACAAATACACATGCCCAGGAACATACTTCATCTACTTCTGATAGGAATATGGGTATATCTATTGATCTGTATGGGGATTATGGGTGAAATATCACAAATACACATGCCCAGGAACATACTTCATCTACTTCTGATAGGAATATGAGTATAATTATTGTTCTGTATGGGGATTATGGGTGAAATATCACAAATACACATGCCCAGGAACATATTTCATCTACTTCTGATAGGAATATGGGTATATCTATTGTTCTGTATGAGGATTATGGGTGAAATATCACAAATACACATGCCCAGGAACATACTTCATCTACTTCTAATAGGAATATGGGTATATCTATTGTTCTGTATGGGGATTATGGGTGAAATATCACAAATACACATGCCCAGGAACATATTTCATCTACTTCTGATAGGAATATGGGTATATCTATTGTTCTGTATGGGGATTATGGGTGAAATATCACAAATACACATGCCCAGGAACATATTTCATCTACTTCTGATAGGAATATGGGTATATCTATTGATCTGTATGGGGATTATGGGTGAAATATCACAAATACACATGCCCAGGAACATATTTCATCTACTTCTGATAGGAATATGGGTATATCTATTGATCTGTATGGGGATTATGGGTGAAATATCACAAATACACATGCCCAGGAACATATTTCATCTACTTCTGATAGGAATATGGGTATATCTATTGATCTGTATGGGGATTATGGGTGAAATATCACAAATACACATGTCCAGGAACATATTTCATCTACTTCTGATAGGAATATGGGTATAATTATTGTTCTGTATGGGGATTATGGGTGAAATATCACAAATACACATGCCCAGGAACATATTTCATCTACTTCTGATAGGAATATGAGTATAATTATTGTTCTGTATGGGGATTATGGGTGAAATATCACAAATACACATGCCCAGGAACATACTTCATCTACTTCTGATAGGAATATGGGTATAACTATTGTTCTGTATGGGGATTATGGGTGAAATATCACAAATACACATGCCCAGGAACATATTTCATCTACTTCTGATAGGAATATGGGTATATCTATTGATCTGTATGGGGATTATGGGTGAAATATCACAAATACACATGCCCAGGAACATATTTCATCTACTTCTGATAGGAATATGGGTATAATTATTGTTCTGTATGAGGATTATGGGTGAAATATCACAAATACACATGCCCAGGAACATATTTCATCTACTTCTGATAGGAATATGGGTATAATTATTGTTCTGTATGGGGATTATGGGTGAAATATCACAAATACACATGCCCAGGAACATATTTCATCTACTTCTGATAGGAATATGGGTATAATTATTGTTCTGTATGGGGATTATGGGTGAAATATCACAAATACACATGCCCAGGAACATACTTCATCTACTTCTAATAGGAATATGGGTATATCTATTGTTCTGTATGGGGATTATGGGTGAAATATCACAAATACACATGCCCAGGAACATATTTCATCTACTTCTGATAGGAATATGGGTATAATTATTGTTCTGTATGGGGATTATGGGTGAAATATCACAAATACACATGCCCAGGAACATATTTCATCTACTTCTGATAGGAATATGAGTATAACTATTGTTCTGTATGGGGATTATGGGTGAAATATCACAAATACACATGTCCAGGAACATATTTCATCTACTTCTGATAGGAATATGAGTATATCTATTGTTCTGTATGGGGATTATGGGTGAAATATCACAAATACACATGCCCAGGAACATATTTCATCTACTTCTGATAGGAATATGAGTATATCTATTGATCTGTATGGGGATTATGGGTGAAATATCACAAATACACATGCCCAGGAACATATTTCATCTACTTCTGATAGGAATATGGGTATAATTATTGTTCTGTATGGGGATTATGGGTGAAATATCACAAATACACATGCCCAGGAACATACTTCATCTACTTCTAATAGGAATATGGGTATATCTATTGTTCTGTATGGGGATTATGGGTGAAATATCACAAATACACATGCCCAGGAACATACTTCATCTACTTCTGATAGGAATATGGGTATATCTATTGTTCTGTATGGGGATTATGGGTGAAATATCACAAATACACTTGCCCAGGAACATATTTCATCTACTTCTGATAGGAATATGGGTATATCTATTGATCTGTATGGGGATTATGGGTGAAATATCACAAATACACATGCCCAGGAACATATTTCATCTACTTCTGATAGGAATATGGGTATAATTATTGTTCTGTATGAGGATTATGGGTGAAATATCACAAATACACATGCCCAGGAACATATTTCATCTACTTCTGATAGGAATATGGATATAATTATTGTTCTGTATGGGGATTATGGGTGAAATATCACAAATACACATGCCCAGGAACATATTTCATCTACTTCTGATAGGAATATGAGTATATCTATTGATCTGTATGGGGATTATGGGTGAAATATCACAAATACACATGCTCAGGAACATACTTCATCTACTTCTGATAGGAATATGGGTATAACTATTGTTCTGTACGGGGATTATGGGTGAAATATCACAAATACACATGCCCAGGAACATACTTCATCTACTTCTGATAGGAATATGGGTATATCTATTGATCTATATGGGGATTATGGGTGAAATATCACAAATACACATGCCCAGGAACATACTTCATCTACTTCTGATAGGAATATGGGTATATCTATTGATCTGTATGGGGATTATGGGTGAAATATCACAAATACACATGCTCAGGAACATACTTCATCTACTTCTGATAGGAATATGGGTATAATTATTGTTCTGTATGGGGATTATGGGTGAAATATCACAAATACACATGCTCAGGAACATACTTCATCTACTTCTGATAGGAATATGGGTATATCTATTGATCTGTATGGGGATTATGGGTGAAATATCACAAATACACATGCCCAGGAACATACTTCATCTACTTCTGATAGGAATATGGGTATAATTATTGTTCTGTATGGGGATTATGGGTGAAATATCACAAATACACATGCCCAGGAACATATTTCATCTACTTCTGATAGGAATATGGGTATAATTATTGTTCTGTATGGGGATTATGGGTGAAATATCACAAATACACATGCTCAGGAACATACTTCATCTACTTCTGATAGGAATATGGGTATATCTATTGATCTGTATGGGGATTATGGGTGAAATATCACAAATACACATGCCCAGGAACATATTTCATCTACTTCTGATAGGAATATGGGTATAATTATTGTTCTGTATGGGGATTATGGGTGAAATATCACAAATACACATGCCCAGGAACATACTTCATCTACTTCTGATAGGAATATGGGTATATCTATTGATCTGTATGGGGATTATGGGTGAAATATCACAAATACACATGCCCAGGAACATACTTCATCTACTTCTGATAGGAATATGAGTATAATTATTGTTCTGTATGGGGATTATGGGTGAAATATCACAAATACACATGCCCAGGAACATATTTCATCTACTTCTGATAGGAATATGGGTATATCTATTGTTCTGTATGAGGATTATGGGTGAAATATCACAAATACACATGCCCAGGAACATACTTCATCTACTTCTAATAGGAATATGGGTATATCTATTGTTCTGTATGGGGATTATGGGTGAAATATCACAAATACACATGCCCAGGAACATATTTCATCTACTTCTGATAGGAATATGGGTATATCTATTGTTCTGTATGAGGATTATGGGTGAAATATCACAAATACACATGCCCAGGAACATACTTCATCTACTTCTAATAGGAATATGGGTATATCTATTGTTCTGTATGGGGATTATGGGTGAAATATCACAAATACACATGCTCAGGAACATACTTCATCTACTTCTGATAGGAATATGGGTATATCTATTGATCTATATGGGGATTATGGGTGAAATATCACAAATACACATGCCCAGGAACATACTTCATCTACTTCTGATAGGAATATGGGTATATCTATTGATCTGTATGGGGATTATGGGTGAAATATCACAAATACACATGCCCAGGAACATACTTCATCTACTTCTGATAGGAATATGGGTATATCTATTGATCTATATGGGGATTATGGGTGAAATATCACAAATACACATGCCCAGGAACATACTTCATCTACTTCTGATAGGAATATGGGTATATCTATTGATCTGTATGGGGATTATGGGTGAAATATCACAAATACACATGCTCAGGAACATACTTCATCTACTTCTGATAGGAATATGGGTATAATTATTGTTCTGTATGGGGATTATGGGTGAAATATCACAAATACACATGCCCAGGAACATACTTCATCTACTTCTGATAGGAATATGAGTATAATTATTGTTCTGTATGGGGATTATGGGTGAAATATCACAAATACACATGCCCAGGAACATATTTCATCTACTTCTGATAGGAATATGGGTATAATTATTGTTCTGTATGGGGATTATGGGTGAAATATCACAAATACACATGCCCAGGAACATACTTCATCTACTTCTGATAGGAATATGGGTATATCTATTGATCTGTATGGGGATTATGGGTGAAATATCACAAATACACATGCCCAGGAACATACTTCATCTACTTCTGATAGGAATATGAGTATAATTATTGTTCTGTATGGGGATTATGGGTGAAATATCACAAATACACATGCCCAGGAACATATTTCATCTACTTCTGATAGGAATATGGGTATATCTATTGTTCTGTATGAGGATTATGGGTGAAATATCACAAATACACATGCCCAGGAACATACTTCATCTACTTCTAATAGGAATATGGGTATATCTATTGTTCTGTATGGGGATTATGGGTGAAATATCACAAATACACATGCCCAGGAACATATTTCATCTACTTCTGATAGGAATATGGGTATATCTATTGTTCTGTATGAGGATTATGGGTGAAATATCACAAATACACATGCCCAGGAACATACTTCATCTACTTCTAATAGGAATATGGGTATATCTATTGTTCTGTATGGGGATTATGGGTGAAATATCACAAATACACATGCCCAGGAACATACTTCATCTACTTCTGATAGGAATATGGGTATATCTATTGATCTGTATGGGGATTATGGGTGAAATATCACAAATACACATGCCCAGGAACATACTTCATCTACTTCTGATAGGAATATGGGTATATCTATTGTTCTGTATGGGGATTATGGGTGAAATATCACAAATACACATGCTCAGGAACATACTTCATCTACTTCTGATAGGAATATGGGTATATCTATTGATCTATATGGGGATTATGGGTGAAATATCACAAATACACATGCCCAGGAACATACTTCATCTACTTCTGATAGGAATATGAGTATAATTATTGTTCTGTATGGGGATTATGGGTGAAATATCACAAATACACATGCCCAGGAACATATTTCATCTACTTCTGATAGGAATATGGGTATAATTATTGTTCTGTATGGGGATTCTGGGTGAAATATCACAAATACACATGCCCAGGAACATAATTCATCTACTTGATAGGAATATGGGTATAATTATTGTTCTGTATGGGGATTATGGGTGAAATATCACAAATACACATGCCCAGGAACATATTTCATCTACTTCTGATAGGAATATGGGTATATCTATTGTTCTGTATGGGGATTATGGGTGAAATATCACAAATACACATGCCCAGGAACATACTTCATCTACTTCTGATAGGAATATGGGTATATCTATTGTTCTGTATGGGGATTATGGGTGAAATATCACAAATACACATGCCCAGGAACATACGTCATCTACTTCTGATAGGAATATGAGTATAATTATTGTTCTGTATGGGGATTATGGGTGAAATATCACAAATACACATGCCCAGGAACATATTTTATCATTATTTTAAGAACATATATATTTATCCCAAATAGTCATGCCCAGTACCACATTTTATGAATTTCCCATAATAATATGAATAGAATTATTCACCTCCATGGTAATTTAATGTGAAATATTATATTTACAGAGGCTAAATAATTTTGCAGCTTTGTTTGAAAAAATATCTTTAAAAACTTGTGGGCACCTAAGCTCCATAATAAATGAATACCTATATGTACATTTATATTACAGCGTCAAATAGGCTAAGTAATTTCCTTTTACAGCTTGGTAATTCTGCATTCAATAGCGCTGCAATAAGTCAGTATAGGCTGTTTATTGTCTCTATATGACGGCTTTTCATTAATATAGCGATAACAGTTTGAACTATTAATTTGAAAATATCTGCATTGATTTCCTGGACATATGCAGTGTTTATACGCTCAAAGATGCTGCAACAGGCCTGGAAAGACGGGTTTAACAAAGTTTTTGCTTTTTTTTTTTTTTTTCTTCAAGATTGTGAAAACTGTCTGAAGCATTGACTTGAAAATAGCTTTTGTGACTTTATTGATATATTTTGTGGTTGGACGTCAAGGTTGCTGAAATAAGCAAATAAAGGCTGATTTAAGAGACTTTTAACTGCTTATCTTCAGTACTGAAAAAAAGGCTTAAAGCTGACCTGTCATCACATTCAATGCCACCAAGCCGCAGCTATGGTGGCATAGCTGACAGGTCCAGTAGTGTGGACAGCCCTCTATCCGCCTCCCTGGTGCCTCCGCACTAAAATATTACACTTTATTCCTCTCGACGGGCACCACTGGAAGCATGAAGTGTCTGTATTGGTCCGATGGAGTGTGAACAAATCTGCGCTATCTACAGTGCACTGCGTCATCAGTTGCTGGGCAGGAATTTTTTTACTGCCCAGCGACTGATGACGCGGAACAGCGCAGGGCTCAAGCACTGATTGGTTCACACTCCAAAACACCAACAGGACCACTTCTTGATTCCCGTTACGCGCGCCAAGGGGGCAATAAAGTTTAGTATTTCAATGAGGAGGCACCCAGGGAGGTGGACAAAGGTCTCTCCACACAGCTGGACCTGTCAACTATGCCACCATAGCTGCGGCTTGGTGGCATTGAATGTGATGACAGGTCCTCTTTAAAGCGTCGAGTTGAAAATAGCCTGTGTTTTCTTTGTGAAATTTAATACTTAGCTGCTCAATCGTGCATGGCGTGTGCTGTCAACCAACAAACACCTTACCCCACTAATTTCACATAAAATGTAATGTGATATGATCATCAGATGTGGATGATTATATTATTGATTATTATCAATATTCATTTATATGGGGATTATGATTTGGATAACATGGCTACAAATCCCAACTCCCATATTTATCCTTTACCTGATAAAAATATCCAGTAGAGTCTCTTTTATCCAAGCTAAACGGGAGCAGAGGGTGCTTGGATTTGTGAAAAACTGGGATAACTCAAACAACTGAATAAAATGCCCCCCTTTGTATCCTGCTGTCCCGCTTTGGGTCTTCCTGTCCCTCTTGTATCCTTCTGTCCCTCTGAGTATCCTCCTTTTGTGTCATCCTACCTCTCTTTTATGTTTTACTGTCCGCTTTTGTCCATTTTTTGTGTCTAAAAGGGGAGCCCTGGGCAGCCGCCTGGATGCTTGGATAAAGCAGTAAATTGGCTGGCAAAGTGCTGTACAGTCATGGCCAAAAGTATTGAGAATGAGACAAATAGTAATTTTTCCAAAGTTTACTGCTTCATTTTTGTAATGGCAATTTGCATATATTCCTGAATGTCAAAGAGTGATCAGCTTAACAGCAATTACTGTACTTGCAAAGTCAATATTTGCCCAGAAAATGAACTTTAACCCCCAAAACACATTTCAACATCATTCCAGTCCTGCCTTAAAAGGAGCAGCTAACATTGATTTAGTGCTTGATCCATTAACACAGGTGTGGGTGTTGATGAGGACAGGGCTGGCGATCAATCAGTCATGATTAAGTAAGAATGACATCACTGGACACTTTAAAAGGAGGCTGGTGCTTGGTATCATTGTTTCTCTTCAGTTAACCATGGTTATCTCTAAAAAAACACGTGCAGCCATCATTGCACTGCACAAAAATGGCCTAACAGGGAAGAGTATCGCAGCTACAAAGATTGCACCTCAGTCAACAATCTATCGCCTCATCAAGAACTTCAAGGAGAGAGCTTCCATTGTTGTCAAAAAGGCTCCAGGGCGCCCAAGAAAGACCAGCAAGCGCCAGGACCGTATCTTAAAACTGTTTCAGCTGCGGGATCGGACTACCAGCAGTGCCGAGCTTGCTCAGGAATGGCAGCAGGCTGGTGTGAGCGCTTCTGCACGCACTGTGAGACTGCGGAGACTCTTTGAGCAAGGCCTGGTTTCAAGGAGGGCAGCAAAGAAGCCACTTCTCTCCAGAAAAAACATCAGGGACCAACTGATATTCTGCAAAAGGTTCAGGGAGTGGACTGCTGAGGACTGGGGCAAAGTCATTTTCTCTGATGAATCGCCTTTTCGATTGTTTGGGACATCTGGAAAACAGCTTATTCGGAGAAGAAGAGGTGAGCGATACCACCAGTCTTGTCTCATGCCAACTGTAAAGCATCCTGAAACCATTCATGTGTGGGGTTGCTTCTCAGGCAAGGGAATCGGCCTAAACACACAGCCATGAATAAAGGATGGTACCAGAATGTCCTCCAAGAGCAACTTCTCCCAACCGTCCAAGAGCAGTTTGGCGCCGAACAATGCCTTTTCCAGCATGATGGAGCACCTTGCCATAAAGCAAAGGTGATAACTAAATGGCTCATGGAACAAAACAGAGATTTTGGGTCCATGGCCTGGAAACTCCCCAGATCTTAATCCCATTGAGACCTTGTGGTCAATCATCAAGAGACGGGTGGACAAACAATAACCAACAAATTCTGGCAAAATGCAAGCACTGATTATGCAAGAATGGACTGCTATCAGTCAGGATTTGGTCCAGAAGTTGATTGAGAGCATGCCAGGGAGAATTGCAGAGGTCTTGAAGAAGAAGGGTCAACACTGCAAATATTGACTTGCTGCATTAACTCATTCTAACTGTCAATATAACCTATTGGTACTAATAATATGATTGCAATTATATTTCTGTATGTGATATAAACATCAGACAAACACTAATAAAAACCAGAGGGCAGCAGATCATGTGAAAATATAATTTTGGTGTCATTCTCAAAACTTTTGGCCATGACTGTATACGTTACCCTCATCTTTTTCCCACAGCCACACACAAAAAAAACAATATGAACAATATGAAGGTTTCCATTCCCATTCAAGTGAACCTGGATGGAAAACAGGCACATAAGATTCAATAATGCCTTGCCTACTGACGAAGAAGCAATACCGAGTCCTATATCAGACATGTGAACGTAAGCAGCATCATTTATTGTTCCATGAAAGCTATTTTGTTGGATTTGTTATGATGGCCTTCGTATTAACCTAGAGACCAGTATACACTAAAATACATGTTCCATTTCCAAATATTTTTGTTAAGATAAAACCTATTATTTTATTAAAAGTTATTTAAAAAAAATTCTATATATCTCCATTAAAAGTTATTGATGTCAACAAACCTAAGTAACCAATAAAATCCTGCAAAAGATCCAACATCCTATAAAGAACAATGTATTGAGAATAATATAGGTATATAAGCAAGAAGTATGGTGCAAGACTGCTCATCTCTATGACATGGCCGGCCTAATAAGGAGGTGGGAACACTGGGTCAAAGACCTATGATGCCAGGGCTCACATCTCCCAGGGGTGGGAGAAGTCAATGGACAAGTAATCCTGTCAGATGCAAATAGGTTACAGGATCTGTATATCCATAGCATTCTGACCACAACCCCATATAGAATAATAAATATACCCATATTCTTACCGGAAGTTAATGAAATGTTTCATCATATTTTACCAATAATCAACATATAAAACAATAATTGTACACATACGTGTTCTTACCAGGAATTGATTGAATATGACACTGGGCATGTGTATTCATGATATATCACCTATAATCCCCATACAGAACAATAATTATACCCATATTCCTAGCAGAAGTAGATGAAGTATGTTCCTGGGCATGTGTATTTGTGATATTTCACCCATAATCCCCATACAGATCAATAGATATACTCATATTCCTATCAGAAGTAGATGAAATATGTTCCTGAGCATGTGTATTTGTGATATTTCACCCATAATCCCCATACAGAACAATAGTTATACTCATATTCCTATCAGAAGTAGATGAAATATGTTCCTGAGCATGTGTATTTGTGATATTTCACCCATAATCCCCATACAGAACAATAATTATACCCATATTCCTATCAGAAGTAGATGAAATATGTTCCTGAGCATGTGTATTTGTGATATTTCTCCCATAATCCCCACACAGATCAATAGATATACACATATTCCTATCAAAAGTAGATTAAATATGTTCCTGGGCATGTGTATTTGTGATATTCCACCCATAATCCCCATACAGAACAATAGATATACCCATATTCCTATCAAAAGTAGATTAAATATGTTCCTGGGCATGTGTATTTGTGATATTTCACCCATAATCCCCATACAGATCAATAGATATACCCATATTCCTATCAGAAGTAGATGAAGTATGTTCCTGAGCATGTGTATTTGTGATATTTCACCCATAATCCCCATACAGATCAATAGATATACCCATATTCCTAGCAGAAGTAGATGAAGTATGTTCCTGTGCATGTGTATTTGTGATATTTCACCCATAATCCCCATACAGATCAATAGATATACCCATATTCCTATCAGAAGTAGATGAAATATGTTCCTGGGCATGTGTATTTGTGATATTTCACCCATAATCCCCATACAGATCAATAGATATACCCATATTCCTATCAGAAGTAGATGAAATATGTTCCTGGGCATGTGTATTTGTGATATTTCACCCATAATCCCCATACAGAACAATAGTTATACCCATATTCCTATCAGAAGTAGATGAAGTATGTTCCTGGGCATGTGTATTTGTGATCTCTCACCCATAATCCCCATACAGAACAATAATTATACCCATATTCCTATCAGAAGTAGATGAAATATGCTCCTGAGCATGTGTATTTGTGATATTTCACCCATAATCCCCATACAGAACAATAGATATACCCATATTCCTATCAGAAGTAGATGAAGTATGTTCCTGGGCATGTGTATTTGTGATATTTCACCCATAATCCCCATACAGATCAATAGATATACCCATATTCCTATCAGAAGTAGATGAAATATGTTCCTGAGCATGTGTATTTGTGATATTTCACCCATAATCCTCATACAGAACAATAGATATACCCATATTCCTATCAGAAGTAGATGAAATATGTTCCTGAGCATGTGTATTTGTGATATTTCACCCATAATCCCCATACAGAACAATAGATATACCCATATTCCTATCAGAAGTAGATGAAATATGTTCCTGGGCATGTGTATTTGTGATATTTCACCCATAATCCCCATACAGAACAATAGTTATACTCATATTCCTATCAGAAGTAGATGAAATATGTTCCTGGGCATGTGTATTTGTGATATTTCACCCATAATCCCCATACAGAACAATAGTTATACTCATATTCCTATCAGAAGTAGATGAAATATGTTCCTGGGCATGTGTATTTGTGATATTTCACCCATAATCCCCATACAGATCAATAGATATACTCATAGTCCTATCAGAAGTAGATGAAATATGTTCCTGGGCATGTGTATTTGTGATATTTCACCCATAATCCCCATACAGATCAATAGATATACTCATATTCCTATCAGAAGTAGATGAAATATGTTCCTGGACATGTGTATTTGTGATATTTCACCCATAATCCCCATACAGAACAATAGTTATACTCATATTCCTATCAGAAGTAGATGAAATATGTTCCTGGGCATGTGTATTTGTGATATTTCACCCATAATCCCCATACAGAACAATAATTATACCCATATTCCTATCAGAAGTAGATGAAGTATGTTCCTGGGCATGTGTATTTGTGATATTTCACCCATAATCCCCATACAGATCAATAGATATACTCATATTCCTATCAGAAGTAGATGAAATATGTTCCTGAGCATGTGTATTTGTGATATTTCACCCATAATCCTCATACAGAACAATAGATATACCCATATTCCTATCAGAAGTAGATGAAATATGTTCCTGGGCATGTGTATTTGTGATATTTCACCCATAATCCCCATACAGATCAATAGATATACTCATATTCCTATCAGAAGTAGATGAAATATGTTCCTGAGCATGTGTATTTGTGATATTTCACCCATAATCCTCATACAGAACAATAGATATACCCATATTCCTATCAGAAGTAGATGAAATATGTTCCTGAGCATGTGTATTTGTGATATTTCACCCATAATCCCCATACAGAACAATAGATATACCCATATTCCTATCAGAAGTAGATGAAATATGTTCCTGGGCATGTGTATTTGTGATATTTCACCCATAATCCCCATACAGAACAATAGTTATACTCATATTCCTATCAGAAGTAGATGAAATATGTTCCTGGGCATGTGTATTTGTGATATTTCACCCATAATCCCCATACAGATCAATAGATATACCCATATTCCTATCAGAAGTAGATGAAATATGTTCCTGGGCATGTGTATTTGTGATATTTCACCCATAATCCCCATACAGAACAATAGTTATACTCATATTCCTATCAGAAGTAGATGAAATATGTTCCTGGGCATGTGTATTTGTGATATTTCACCCATAATCCCCATACAGAACAATAGTTATACTCATATTCCTATCAGAAGTAGATGAAATATGTTCCTGGGCATGTGTATTTGTGATATTTCACCCATAATCCCCATACAGAACAATAATTATACCCATATTCCTATCAGAAGTAGATGAAGTATGTTCCTGGGCATGTGTATTTGTGATATTTCACCCATAATCCCCATACAGAACAATAGATATACCCATATTCCTATCAGAAGTAGATGAAGTATGTTCCTGGGCATGTGTATTTGTGATATTTCACCCATAATCCCCATACAGAACAATAATTATACCCATATTCCTATCAGAAGTAGATGAAGTATGTTCCTGGGCATGTGTATTTGTGATATTTCACCCATAATCCCCATACAGAACAATAGATATACCCATATTCCTATCAGAAGTAGATGAAATATGTTCCTGGGCATGTGTATTTGTGATATTTCACCCATAATCCCCATACAGAACAATAGTTATACTCATATTCCTATCAGAAGTAGATGAAATATGTTCCTGGGCATGTGTATTTGTGATATTTCACCCATAATCACCATACAGAACAATAGATATACCCATATTCCTATCAGAAGTAGATGAAGTATGTTCCTGGGCATGTGTATTTGTGATATTTCACCCATAATCCCCATACAGAACAATAATTATACCCATATTCCTATCAGAAGTAGATGAAGTATGTTCCTGGGCATGTGTATTTGTGATATTTCACCCATAATCCCCATACAGAACAATAGTTATACCCATATTCCTATCAGAAGTAGATGAAATATGTTCCTGGGCATGTGTATTTGTGATATTTCACCCATAATCCCCATACAGATCAATAGATATACCCATATTCCTATCAGAAGTAGATGAAATATGTTCCTGGGCATGTGTATTTGTGATATTTCACCCATAATCCCCATACAGAACAATAGTTATACTCATATTCCTATCAGAAGTAGATGAAATATGTTCCTGGGCATGTGTATTTGTGATATTTCACCCATAATCCCCATACAGAACAATAGTTATACTCATATTCCTATCAGAAGTAGATGAAATATGTTCCTGGGCATGTGTATTTGTGATATTTCACCCATAATCCCCATACAGAACAATAGATATACCCATATTCCTATCAGAAGTAGATGAAGTATGTTCCTGGGCATGTGTATTTGTGATATTTCACCCATAATCCCCATACAGAACAATAGATATACCCATATTCCTATCAGAAGTAGATGAAGTATGTTCCTGGACATGTGTATTTGTGATATTTCACCCATAATCCCAATACAGAACAATAATTATACCCATATTCCTATCAGAAGTAGATGAAGTATGTTCCTGGGCATGTGTATTTGTGATATTTCACCCATAATCCCCATACAGAACAATAGATATACCCATATTCCTATCAGAAGTAGATGAAATATGTTCCTGGGCATGTGTATTTGTGATATTTCACCCATAATCCCCATACAGAACAATAGTTATACTCATATTCCTATCAGAAGTAGATGAAATATGTTCCTGGGCATGTGTATTTGTGATATTTCACCCATAATCCCCATACAGAACAATAGATATACCCATATTCCTATCAGAAGTAGATGAAGTATGTTCCTGGGCATGTGTATTTGTGATATTTCACCCATAATCCCCATACAGATCAATAGATATACCCATATTCCTATCAGAAGTAGATGAAGTATGTTCCTGGGCATGTGTATTTGTGATATTTCACCCATAATCCCCATACAGAACAATAGATATACCCATATTCCTATCAGAAGTAGATGAAGTATGTTCCTGAGCATGTGAATTTGTGATATTTCACCCATAATCCCCATACAGATCAATAGATATACCCATATTCCTATCAGAAGTAGATGAAATATGTTCCTGGGCATGTGTATTTGTGATATTTCACCCATAATCCCCATACAGATCAATAGATATACCCATATTCCTATCAGAAGTAGATGAAATATGTTCCTGGGCATGTGTATTTGTGATATTTCACCCATAATCCCCATACAGAACAATAGTTATACTCATATTCCTATCAGAAGTAGATGAAGTATGTTCCTGGGCATGTGTATTTGTGATATTTCACCCATAATCCCCATACAGAACAATAGTTATACCCATATTCCTATCAGAAGTAGATGAAATATGTTCCTGGGCATGTGTATTTGTGATATTTCACCCATAATCCCCATACAGATCAATAGATATACCCATATTCCTATCAGAAGTAGATGAAATATGTTCCTGGGCATGTGTATTTGTGATATTTAACCCATAATCCCCATACAGAACAATAGTTATACTCATATTCCTATCAGAAGTAGATGAAATATGTTCCTGGGCATGTGTATTTGTGATATTTCACCCATAATCCCCATACAGAACAATAGTTATACTCATATTCCTATCAGAAGTAGATGAAATATGTTCCTGGGCATGTGTATTTGTGATATTTCACCCATAATCCCCATACAGAACAATAATTATACGCATATTCCTATCAGAAGTAGATGAAGTATGTTCCTGGGCATGTGTATTTGTGATATTTCACCCATAATCCCCATACAGAACAATAGATATACCCATATTCCTATCAGAAGTAGATGAAGTATGTTCCTGGGCATGTGTATTTGTGATATTTCACCCATAATCCCCATACAGAACAATAATTATACCCATATTCCTATCAGAAGTAGATGAAGTATGTTCCTGGGCATGTGTATTTGTGATATTTCACCCATAATCCCCATACAGAACAATAGATATACCCATATTCCTATCAGAAGTAGATGAAATATGTTCCTGGGCATGTGTATTTGTGATATTTCACCCATAATCCCCATACAGAACAATAGTTATACTCATATTCCTATCAGAAGTAGATGAAATATGTTCCTGGGCATGTGTATTTGTGATATTTCACCCATAATCCCCATACAGAACAATAGATATACCCATATTCCTATCAGAAGTAGATGAAGTATGTTCCTGGGCATGTGTATTTGTGATATTTCACCCATAATCCCCATACAGAACAATAATTATACCCATATTCCTATCAGAAGTAGATGAAGTATGTTCCTGGGCATGTGTATTTGTGATATTTCACCCATAATCCCCATACAGAACAATAGATATACCCATATTCCTATCAGAAGTAGATGAAGTATGTTCCTGGGCATGTGTATTTGTGATATTTCACCCATAATCCCCATACAGAACAATAGATATACCCATATTCCTATCAGAAGTAGATGAAGTATGTTCCTGAGCATGTGTATTTGTGATATTTCACCCATAATCCCCATACAGATCAATAGATATACCCATATTCCTATCAGAAGTAGATGAAATATGTTCCTGGGCATGTGTATTTGTGATATTTCACCCATAATCCCCATACAGATCAATAGATATACTCATAGTCCTATCAGAAGTAGATGAAATATGTTCCTGGGCATGTGTATTTGTGATATTTCAGCCATAATCCCCATACAGATCAATAGATATACTCATATTCCTATCAGAAGTAGATGAAATATGTTCCTGGACATGTGTATTTGTGATATTTCACCCATAATCCCCATACAGAACAATAGTTATACTCATATTCCTATCAGAAGTAGATGAAATATGTTCCTGGGCATGTGTATTTGTGATATTTCACCCATAATCCCCATACAGAACAATAATTATACCCATATTCCTATCAGAAGTAGATGAAGTATGTTCCTGGGCATGTGTATTTGTGATATTTCACCCATAATCCCCATACAGATCAATAGATATACTCATATTCCTATCAGAAGTAGATGAAATATGTTCCTGAGCATGTGTATTTGTGATATTTCACCCATAATCCTCATACAGAACAATAGATATACCCATATTCCTATCAGAAGTAGATGAAATATGTTCCTGGGCATGTGTATTTGTGATATTTCACCCATAATCCCCATACAGATCAATAGATATACTCATATTCCTATCAGAAGTAGATGAAATATGTTCCTGAGCATGTGTATTTGTGATATTTCACCCATAATCCTCATACAGAACAATAGATATACCCATTTTCCTATCAGAAGTAGATGAAATATGTTCCTGAGCATGTGTATTTGTGATATTTCACCCATAATCCCCATACAGAACAATAGATATACCCATATTCCTATCAGAAGTAGATGAAATATGTTCCTGGGCATGTGTATTTGTGATATTTCACCCATAATCCCCATACAGAACAATAGTTATACTCATATTCCTATCAGAAGTAGATGAAGTATGTTCCTGGGCATGTGTATTTGTGATATTTCACCCATAATCCCCATACAGAACAATAGTTATACCCATATTCCTATCAGAAGTAGATGAAATATGTTCCTGGGCATGTGTATTTGTGATATTTCACCAATAATCCCCATACACATCAATAGATATACCCATATTCCTATCAGAAGTAGATGAAATATGTTCCTGGGCATGTGTATTTGTGATATTTCACCCATAATCCCCATACAGAACAATAGTTATACTCATATTCCTATCAGAAGTAGATGAAATATGTTCCTGGGCATGTGTATTTGTGATATTTCACCCATAATCCCCATACAGAACAATAGTTATACTCATATTCCTATCAGAAGTAGATGAAATATGTTCCTGGGCATGTGTATTTGTGATATTTCACCCATAATCCCCATACAGAACAATAATTATACCCATATTCCTATCAGAAGTAGATGAAGTATGTTCCTGGGCATGTGTATTTGTGATATTTCACCCATAATCCCCATACAGAACAATAGATATACCCATATTCCTATCAGAAGTAGATGAAGTATGTTCCTGGGCATGTGTATTTGTGATATTTCACCCATAATTCCCATACAGAACAATAATTATACCCATATTCCTATCAGAAGTAGATGAAGTATGTTCCTGGGCATGTGTATTTGTGATATTTCACCCATAATCCCCATACAGAACAATAGATATACCCATATTCCTATCAGAAGTAGATGAAATATGTTCCTGGGCATGTGTATTTGTGATATTTCACCCATAATCCCCATACAGAACAATAGTTATACTCATATTCCTATCAGAAGTAGATGAAATATGTTCCTGGGCCTGTGTATTTGTGATATTTCACCCATAATCCCCATACAGAACAATAGATATACCCATATTCCTATCAGAAGTAGATGAAGTATGTTCCTGGGCATGTGTATTTGTGATATTTCACCCATAATCCCCATACAGAACAATAGATATACCCATATTCCTATCAGAAGTAGATGAAGTATGTTCCTGGACATGTGTATTTGTGATATTTCACCCATAATCCCCATACAGATCAATAATTATACCCATATTCCTATCAGAAGTAGATGAAGTATGTTCCTGGGCATGTGTATTTGTGATATTTCACCCATAATCCCCATACAGAACAATAGATATACCCATATTCCTATCAGAAGTAGATGAAATATGTTCCTGGGCATGTGTATTTGTGATATTTCACCCATAATCCCCATACAGAACAATAGTTATACTCATATTCCTATCAGAAGTAGATGAAATATGTTCCTGGGCATGTGTATTTGTGATATTTCACCCATAATCCCCATACAGAACAATAGATATACCCATATTCCTATCAGAAGTAGATGAAGTATGTTCCTGGGCATGTGTATTTGTGATATTTCACCCATAATCCCCATACAGAACAATAGATATACCCATATTCCTATCAGAAGTAGATGAAGTATGTTCCTGGGCATGTGTATTTGTGATATTTCACCCATAATCCCCATACAGAACAATAGATATACCCATATTCCTATCAGAAGTAGATGAAGTATGTTCCTGAGCATGTGTATTTGTGATATTTCACCCATAATCCCCATACAGATCAATAGATATACCCATATTCCTATCAGAAGTAGATGAAATATGTTCCTGGGCATGTGTATTTGTGATATTTCACCCATAATCCCCATACAGATCAATAGATATTCCCATATTCCTATCAGAAGTAGATGAAGTATGTTCCTGAGCATGTGTATTTGTGATATTTCACCCATAATCCCAATACAGATCAATAGATATACCCATATTCCTATCAGAAGTAGATGAAATATGTTCCTGGGCATGTGTATTTGTGATATTTCACCCATAATCCCCATACAGAACAATAGTTATACCCATATTCCTATCAGAAGTAGATGAAATATGTTCCTGGGCATGTGTATTTGTGATATTTCACCCATAATCCCCATACAGAACAATAGTTATACTCATATTCCTATCAGAAGTAGATGAAATATGTTCCTGGGCATGTGTATTTGTGATATTTCACCCATAATCCCCATACAGAACAATAATTATACCCATATTCCTATCAGAAGTAGATGAAGTATGTTCCTGGGCATGTGTATTTGTGATATTTCACCCATAATCCCCATACAGAACAATAGATATACTCATATTCCTATCAGAAGTAGATGAAATATGTTCCTGGGCATGTGTATTTGTGATATTTCACCCATAATCCCCATACAGATCAATAGATATACCCATATTCCTATCAGAAGTAGATGAAGTATGTTCCTGGGCATGTGTATTTGTGATATTTCACCCATAATCCCCATACAGAACAATAGATATACCCATATTCCTATCAGAAGTAGATGAAATATGTTCCTGGGCATGTGTATTTGTGATATTTCACCCATAATCCCCATACAGAACAATAATTATACCCATATTCCTATCAGAAGTAGATGAAGTATGTTCCTGGGCATGTGTATTTGTGATATTTCACCCATAATCCCCATACAGAACAATAGATATACCCATATTCCTATCAGAAGTAGATGAAGTATGTTCCTGGGCATGTGTATTTGTGATATTTCACCCATAATCCCCATACAGATCAATAGATATACCCATATTCCTATCAGAAGTAGATGAAGTATGTTCCTGAGCATGTGTATTTGTGATATTTCACCCATAATCCCCATACAGATCAATAGATATACCCATATTCCTATCAGAAGTAGATGAAGTATGTTCCTGGGCATGTGTATTTGTGATATTTCACCCATAATCCCCATACAGAACAATAATTATACCCATATTCCTATCAGAAGTAGATGAAGTATGTTCCTGGGCATGTGTATTTGTGATATTTCACCCATAATCCCCATACAGAACAATAGATATACCCATATTCCTATCAGAAGTAGATGAAATATGTTCCTGGGCATGTGTATTTGTGATATTTCACCCATAATCCCCATACAGATCAATAGATATACCCATATTCCTATCAGAAGTAGATGAAGTATGTTCCTGAGCATGTGTATTTGTGATATTTCACCCATAATCCCCATACAGATCAATAGATATACCCATATTCCTATCAGAAGTAGATGAAATATGTTCCTGGGCATGTGTATTTGTGATATTTCACCCATAATCCCCATACAGAACAATAGTTATACCCATATTCCTATCAGAAGTAGATGAAATATGTTCCTGGGCATGTGTATTTGTGATATTTCACCCATAATCCCCATACAGAACAATAGTTATACTCATATTCCTATCAGAAGTAGATGAAATATGTTCCTGGGCATGTGTATTTGTGATATTTCACCCATAATCCCCATACAGAACAATAGTTATACTCATATTCCTATCAGAAGTAGATGAAATATGTTCCTGGGCATGTGTATTTGTGATATTTCACCCATAATCCCCATACAGAACAATAATTATACCCATATTCCTATCAGAAGTAGATGAAGTATGTTCCTGGGCATGTGTATTTGTGATATTTCACCCATAATCCCCATACAGAACAATAGATATACCCATATTCCTATCAGAAGTAGATGAAGTATGTTCCTGGGCATGTGTATTTGTGATATTTCACCCATAATCCCCATACAGAACAATAATTATACCCATATTCCTATCAGAAGTAGATGAAGTATGTTCCTGGGCATGTGTATTTGTGATATTTCACCCATAATCCCCATACAGAACAATAGATATACCCATATTCCTATCAGAAGTAGATGAAATATGTTCCTGGGCATGTGTATTTGTGATATTTCACCCATAATCCCCATACAGAACAATAGTTATACTCATATTCCTATCAGAAGTAGATGAAATATGTTCCTGGGCCTGTGTATTTGTGATATTTCACCCATAATCCCCATACAGAACAATAGATATACCCATATTCCTATCAGAAGTAGATGAAGTATGTTCCTGGGCATGTGTATTTGTGATATTTCACCCATAATCCCCATACAGAACAATAGATATACCCATATTCCTATCAGAAGTAGATGAAGTATGTTCCTGGACATGTGTATTTGTGATATTTCACCCATAATCCCCATACAGATCAATAATTATACCCATATTCCTATCAGAAGTAGATGAAGTATGTTCCTGGGCATGTGTATTTGTGATATTTCACCCATAATCCCCATACAGAACAATAGATATACCCATATTCCTATCAGAAGTAGATGAAATATGTTCCTGGGCATGTGTATTTGTGATATTTCACCCATAATCCCCATACAGAACAATAGTTATACTCATATTCCTATCAGAAGTAGATGAAATATGTTCCTGGGCATGTGTATTTGTGATATTTCACCCATAATCCCCATACAGAACAATAGATATACCCATATTCCTATCAGAAGTAGATGAAGTATGTTCCTGGGCATGTGTATTTGTGATATTTCACCCATAATCCCCATACAGAACAATAGATATACCCATATTCCTATCAGAAGTAGATGAAGTATGTTCCTGGGCATGTGTATTTGTGATATTTCACCCATAATCCCCATACAGAACAATAGATATACCCATATTCCTATCAGAAGTAGATGAAGTATGTTCCTGAGCATGTGTATTTGTGATATTTCACCCATAATCCCCATACAGATCAATAGATATACCCATATTCCTATCAGAAGTAGATGAAATATGTTCCTGGGCATGTGTATTTGTGATATTTCACCCATAATCCCCATACAGATCAATAGATATTCCCATATTCCTATCAGAAGTAGATGAAGTATGTTCCTGAGCATGTGTATTTGTGATATTTCACCCATAATCCCAATACAGATCAATAGATATACCCATATTCCTATCAGAAGTAGATGAAATATGTTCCTGGGCATGTGTATTTGTGATATTTCACCCATAATCCCCATACAGAACAATAGTTATACCCATATTCCTATCAGAAGTAGATGAAATATGTTCCTGGGCATGTGTATTTGTGATATTTCACCCATAATCCCCATACAGAACAATAGTTATACTCATATTCCTATCAGAAGTAGATGAAATATGTTCCTGGGCATGTGTATTTGTGATATTTCACCCATAATCCCCATACAGAACAATAATTATACCCATATTCCTATCAGAAGTAGATGAAGTATGTTCCTGGGCATGTGTATTTGTGATATTTCACCCATAATCCCCATACAGAACAATAGATATACTCATATTCCTATCAGAAGTAGATGAAATATGTTCCTGGGCATGTGTATTTGTGATATTTCACCCATAATCCCCATACAGATCAATAGATATACCCATATTCCTATCAGAAGTAGATGAAGTATGTTCCTGGGCATGTGTATTTGTGATATTTCACCCATAATCCCCATACAGAACAATAGATATACCCATATTCCTATCAGAAGTAGATGAAATATGTTCCTGGGCATGTGTATTTGTGATATTTCACCCATAATCCCCATACAGAACAATAATTATACCCATATTCCTATCAGAAGTAGATGAAGTATGTTCCTGGGCATGTGTATTTGTGATATTTCACCCATAATCCCCATACAGAACAATAGATATACCCATATTCCTATCAGAAGTAGATGAAGTATGTTCCTGGGCATGTGTATTTGTGATATTTCACCCATAATCCCCATACAGATCAATAGATATACCCATATTCCTATCAGAAGTAGATGAAGTATGTTCCTGAGCATGTGTATTTGTGATATTTCACCCATAATCCCCATACAGATCAATAGATATACCCATATTCCTATCAGAAGTAGATGAAGTATGTTCCTGGGCATGTGTATTTGTGATATTTCACCCATAATCCCCATACAGAACAATAATTATACCCATATTCCTATCAGAAGTAGATGAAGTATGTTCCTGGGCATGTGTATTTGTGATATTTCACCCATAATCCCCATACAGAACAATAGATATACCCATATTCCTATCAGAAGTAGATGAAATATGTTCCTGGGCATGTGTATTTGTGATATTTCACCCATAATCCCCATACAGATCAATAGATATACCCATATTCCTATCAGAAGTAGATGAAGTATGTTCCTGAGCATGTGTATTTGTGATATTTCACCCATAATCCCCATACAGATCAATAGATATACCCATATTCCTATCAGAAGTAGATGAAATATGTTCCTGGGCATGTGTATTTGTGATATTTCACCCATAATCCCCATACAGAACAATAGTTATACCCATATTCCTATCAGAAGTAGATGAAATATGTTCCTGGGCATGTGTATTTGTGATATTTCACCCATAATCCCCATACAGAACAATAGTTATACTCATATTCCTATCAGAAGTAGATGAAATATGTTCCTGGGCATGTGTATTTGTGATATTTCACCCATAATCCCCATACAGAACAATAGTTATACTCATATTCCTATCAGAAGTAGATGAAATATGTTCCTGGGCATGTGTATTTGTGATATTTCACCCATAATCCCCATACAGAACAATAGTTATACTCATATTCCTATCAGAAGTAGATGAAATATGTTCCTGGGCATGTGTATTTGTGATATTTCACCCATAATCCCCATACAGAACAATAGTTATACTCATATTCCTATCAGAAGTAGATGAAATATGTTCCTGGGCATGTGTATTTGTGATATTTCACCCATAATCCCCATACAGAACAATAGTTATACTCATATTCCTATCAGAAGTAGATGAAGTATGTTCCTGGGCATGTGTATTTGTGATATTTCACCCATAATCCCCATACAGAACAATAGTTATACTCATATTCCTATCAGAAGTAGATGAAATATGTTCCTGGGCATGTGTATTTGTGATATTTCACCCATAATCCCCATACAGAACAATAGTTATACTCATATTCCTATCAGAAGTAGATGAAGTATGTTCCTGGGCATGTGTATTTGTGATATTTCACCCATAATCCCCATACAGAACAATAGTTATACTCATATTCCTATCAGAAGTAGATGAAATATGTTCCTGGGCATGTGTATTTGTGATATTTCACCCATAATCCCCATACAGAACAATAGTTATACCCATATTCCTATCAGAAGTAGATGAAGTATGTTCCTGGGCATGTGTATTTGTGATCTCTCACCCATAATCCCCATACAGAACAATAATTATACCCATATTCCTATCAGAAGTAGATGAAATATGCTCCTGAGCATGTGTATTTGTGATATTTCACCCATAATCCCCATACAGAACAATAGATATACCCATATTCCTATCAGAAGTAGATGAAGTATGTTCCTGGGCATGTGTATTTGTGATATTTCACCCATAATCCCCATACAGATCAATAGATATACCCATATTCCTATCAGAAGTAGATGAAATATGTTCCTGAGCATGTGTATTTGTGATATTTCACCCATAATCCTCATACAGAACAATAGATATACCCATATTCCTATCAGAAGTAGATGAAATATGTTCCTGAGCATGTGTATTTGTGATATTTCACCCATAATCCCCATACAGAACAATAGATATACCCATATTCCTATCAGAAGTAGATGAAATATGTTCCTGGGCATGTGTATTTGTGATATTTCACCCATAATCCCCATACAGAACAATAGTTATACTCATATTCCTATCAGAAGTAGATGAAATATGTTCCTGGGCATGTGTATTTGTGATATTTCACCCATAATCCCCATACAGAACAATAGTTATACTCATATTCCTATCAGAAGTAGATGAAATATGTTCCTGGGCATGTGTATTTGTGATATTTCACCCATAATCCCCATACAGATCAATAGATATACTCATAGTCCTATCAGAAGTAGATGAAATATGTTCCTGGGCATGTGTATTTGTGATATTTCACCCATAATCCCCATACAGATCAATAGATATACTCATATTCCTATCAGAAGTAGATGAAATATGTTCCTGGACATGTGTATTTGTGATATTTCACCCATAATCCCCATACAGAACAATAGTTATACTCATATTCCTATCAGAAGTAGATGAAATATGTTCCTGGGCATGTGTATTTGTGATATTTCACCCATAATCCCCATACAGAACAATAATTATACCCATATTCCTATCAGAAGTAGATGAAGTATGTTCCTGGGCATGTGTATTTGTGATATTTCACCCATAATCCCCATACAGATCAATAGATATACTCATATTCCTATCAGAAGTAGATGAAATATGTTCCTCAGCATGTGTATTTGTGATATTTCACCCATAATCCTCATACAGAACAATAGATATACCCATATTCCTATCAGAAGTAGATGAAATATGTTCCTGGGCATGTGTATTTGTGATATTTCACCCATAATCCCCATACAGATCAATAGATATACTCATATTCCTATCAGAAGTAGATGAAATATGTTCCTGAGCATGTGTATTTGTGATATTTCACCCATAATCCTCATACAGAACAATAGATATACCCATATTCCTATCAGAAGTAGATGAAATATGTTCCTGAGCATGTGTATTTGTGATATTTCACCCATAATCCCCATACAGAACAATAGATATACCCATATTCCTATCAGAAGTAGATGAAATATGTTCCTGGGCATGTGTATTTGTGATATTTCACCCATAATCCCCATACAGAACAATAGTTATACTCATATTCCTATCAGAAGTAGATGAAATATGTTCCTGGGCATGTGTATTTGTGATATTTCACCCATAATCCCCATACAGATCAATAGATATACCCATATTCCTATCAGAAGTAGATGAAATATGTTCCTGGGCATGTGTATTTGTGATATTTCACCCATAATCCCCATACAGAACAATAGTTATACTCATATTCCTATCAGAAGTAGATGAAATATGTTCCTGGGCATGTGTATTTGTGATATTTCACCCATAATCCCCATACAGAACAATAGTTATACTCATATTCCTATCAGAAGTAGATGAAATATGTTCCTGGGCATGTGTATTTGTGATATTTCACCCATAATCCCCATACAGAACAATAATTATACCCATATTCCTATCAGAAGTAGATGAAGTATGTTCCTGGGCATGTGTATTTGTGATATTTCACCCATAATCCCCATACAGAACAATAGATATACCCATATTCCTATCAGAAGTAGATGAAGTATGTTCCTGGGCATGTGTATTTGTGATATTTCACCCATAATCCCCATACAGAACAATAATTATACCCATATTCCTATCAGAAGTAGATGAAGTATGTTCCTGGGCATGTGTATTTGTGATATTTCACCCATAATCCCCATACAGAACAATAGATATACCCATATTCCTATCAGAAGTAGATGAAATATGTTCCTGGGCATGTGTATTTGTGATATTTCACCCATAATCCCCATACAGAACAATAGTTATACTCATATTCCTATCAGAAGTAGATGAAATATGTTCCTGGGCATGTGTATTTGTGATATTTCACCCATAATCCCCATACAGAACAATAGATATACCCATATTCCTATCAGAAGTAGATGAAGTATGTTCCTGGGCATGTGTATTTGTGATATTTCACCCATAATCCCCATACAGAACAATAATTATACCCATATTCCTATCAGAAGTAGATGAAGTATGTTCCTGGGCATGTGTATTTGTGATATTTCACCCATAATCCCCATACAGAACAATAGTTATACCCATATTCCTATCAGAAGTAGATGAAATATGTTCCTGGGCATGTGTATTTGTGATATTTCACCCATAATCCCCATACAGATCAATAGATATACCCATATTCCTATCAGAAGTAGATGAAATATGTTCCTGGGCATGTGTATTTGTGATATTTCACCCATAATCCCCATACAGAACAATAGTTATACTCATATTCCTATCAGAAGTAGATGAAATATGTTCCTGGGCATGTGTATTTGTGATATTTCACCCATAATCCCCATACAGAACAATAGTTATACTCATATTCCTATCAGAAGTAGATGAAATATGTTCCTGGGCATGTGTATTTGTGATATTTCACCCATAATCCCCATACAGAACAATAGATATACCCATATTCCTATCAGAAGTAGATGAAGTATGTTCCTGGGCATGTGTATTTGTGATATTTCACCCATAATCCCCATACAGAACAATAGATATACCCATATTCCTATCAGAAGTAGATGAAGTATGTTCCTGGACATGTGTATTTGTGATATTTCACCCATAATCCCAATACAGAACAATAATTATACCCATATTCCTATCAGAAGTAGATGAAGTATGTTCCTGGGCATGTGTATTTGTGATATTTCACCCATAATCCCCATACAGAACAATAGATATACCCATATTCCTATCAGAAGTAGATGAAATATGTTCCTGGGCATGTGTATTTGTGATATTTCACCCATAATCCCCATACAGAACAATAGTTATACTCATATTCCTATCAGAAGTAGATGAAATATGTTCCTGGGCATGTGTATTTGTGATATTTCACCCATAATCCCCATACAGAACAATAGATATACCCATATTCCTATCAGAAGTAGATGAAGTATGTTCCTGGGCATGTGTATTTGTGATATTTCACCCATAATCCCCATACAGAACAATAGATATACCCATATTCCTATCAGAAGTAGATGAAGTATGTTCCTGGGCATGTGTATTTGTGATATTTCACCCATAATCCCCATACAGAACAATAGATATACCCATATTCCTATCAGAAGTAGATGAAGTATGTTCCTGAGCATGTGTATTTGTGATATTTCACCCATAATCCCCATACAGATCAATAGATATACCCATATTCCTATCAGAAGTAGATGAAATATGTTCCTGGGCATGTGTATTTGTGATATTTCACCCATAATCCCCATACAGATCAATAGATATACCCATATTCCTATCAGAAGTAGATGAAATATGTTCCTGGGCATGTGTATTTGTGATATTTCACCCATAATCCCCATACAGAACAATAGTTATACTCATATTCCTATCAGAAGTAGATGAAGTATGTTCCTGGGCATGTGTATTTGTGATATTTCACCCATAATCCCCATACAGAACAATAGTTATACCCATATTCCTATCAGAAGTAGATGAAATATGTTCCTGGGCATGTGTATTTGTGATATTTCACCCATAATCCCCATACAGATCAATAGATATACCCATATTCCTATCAGAAGTAGATGAAATATGTTCCTGGGCATGTGTATTTGTGATATTTAACCCATAATCCCCATACAGAACAATAGTTATACTCATATTCCTATCAGAAGTAGATGAAATATGTTCCTGGGCATGTGTATTTGTGATATTTCACCCATAATCCCCATACAGAACAATAGTTATACTCATATTCCTATCAGAAGTAGATGAAATATGTTCCTGGGCATGTGTATTTGTGATATTTCACCCATAATCCCCATACAGAACAATAATTATACGCATATTCCTATCAGAAGTAGATGAAGTATGTTCCTGGGCATGTGTATTTGTGATATTTCACCCATAATCCCCATACAGAACAATAGATATACCCATATTCCTATCAGAAGTAGATGAAGTATGTTCCTGGGCATGTGTATTTGTGATATTTCACCCATAATCCCCATACAGAACAATAATTATACCCATATTCCTATCAGAAGTAGATGAAGTATGTTCCTGGGCATGTGTATTTGTGATATTTCACCCATAATCCCCATACAGAACAATAGATATACCCATATTCCTATCAGAAGTAGATGAAATATGTTCCTGGGCATGTGTATTTGTGATATTTCACCCATAATCCCCATACAGAACAATAGTTATACTCATATTCCTATCAGAAGTAGATGAAATATGTTCCTGGGCATGTGTATTTGTGATATTTCACCCATAATCCCCATACAGAACAATAGATATACCCATATTCCTATCAGAAGTAGATGAAGTATGTTCCTGGGCATGTGTATTTGTGATATTTCACCCATAATCCCCATACAGAACAATAATTATACCCATATTCCTATCAGAAGTAGATGAAGTATGTTCCTGGGCATGTGTATTTGTGATATTTCACCCATAATCCCCATACAGAACAATAGATATACCCATATTCCTATCAGAAGTAGATGAAGTATGTTCCTGGGCATGTGTATTTGTGATATTTCACCCATAATCCCCATACAGAACAATAGATATACCCATATTCCTATCAGAAGTAGATGAAGTATGTTCCTGAGCATGTGTATTTGTGATATTTCACCCATAATCCCCATACAGATCAATAGATATACCCATATTCCTATCAGAAGTAGATGAAATATGTTCCTGGGCATGTGTATTTGTGATATTTCACCCATAATCCCCATACAGATCAATAGATATACTCATAGTCCTATCAGAAGTAGATGAAATATGTTCCTGGGCATGTGTATTTGTGATATTTCACCCATAATCCCCATACAGATCAATAGATATACTCATATTCCTATCAGAAGTAGATGAAATATGTTCCTGGACATGTGTATTTGTGATATTTCACCCATAATCCCCATACAGAACAATAGTTATACTCATATTCCTATCAGAAGTAGATGAAATATGTTCCTGGGCATGTGTATTTGTGATATTTCACCCATAATCCCCATACAGAACAATAATTATACCCATATTCCTATCAGAAGTAGATGAAGTATGTTCCTGGGCATGTGTATTTGTGATATTTCACCCATAATCCCCATACAGATCAATAGATATACTCATATTCCTATCAGAAGTAGATGAAATATGTTCCTGAGCATGTGTATTTGTGATATTTCACCCATAATCCTCATACAGAACAATAGATATACCCATATTCCTATCAGAAGTAGATGAAATATGTTCCTGGGCATGTGTATTTGTGATATTTCACCCATAATCCCCATACAGATCAATAGATATACTCATATTCCTATCAGAAGTAGATGAAATATGTTCCTGAGCATGTGTATTTGTGATATTTCACCCATAATCCTCATACAGAACAATAGATATACCCATTTTCCTATCAGAAGTAGATGAAATATGTTCCTGAGCATGTGTATTTGTGATATTTCACCCATAATCCCCATACAGAACAATAGATATACCCATATTCCTATCAGAAGTAGATGAAATATGTTCCTGGGCATGTGTATTTGTGATATTTCACCCATAATCCCCATACAGAACAATAGTTATACTCATATTCCTATCAGAAGTAGATGAAGTATGTTCCTGGGCATGTGTATTTGTGATATTTCACCCATAATCCCCATACAGAACAATAGTTATACCCATATTCCTATCAGAAGTAGATGAAATATGTTCCTGGGCATGTGTATTTGTGATATTTCACCCATAATCCCCATACAGATCAATAGATATACCCATATTCCTATCAGAAGTAGATGAAATATGTTCCTGGGCATGTGTATTTGTGATATTTCACCCATAATCCCCATACAGAACAATAGTTATACTCATATTCCTATCAGAAGTAGATGAAATATGTTCCTGGGCATGTGTATTTGTGATATTTCACCCATAATCCCCATACAGAACAATAGTTATACTCATATTCCTATCAGAAGTAGATGAAATATGTTCCTGGGCATGTGTATTTGTGATATTTCACCCATAATCCCCATACAGAACAATAATTATACCCATATTCCTATCAGAAGTAGATGAAGTATGTTCCTGGGCATGTGTATTTGTGATATTTCACCCATAATCCCCATACAGAACAATAGATATACCCATATTCCTATCAGAAGTAGATGAAGTATGTTCCTGGGCATGTGTATTTGTGATATTTCACCCATAATCCCCATACAGAACAATAATTATACCCATATTCCTATCAGAAGTAGATGAAGTATGATCCTGGGCATGTGTATTTGTGATATTTCACCCATAATCCCCATACAGAACAATAGATATACCCATATTCCTATCAGAAGTAGATGAAATATGTTCCTGGGCATGTGTATTTGTGATATTTCACCCATAATCCCCATACAGAACAATAGTTATACTCATATTCCTATCAGAAGTAGATGAAATATGTTCCTGGGCCTGTGTATTTGTGATATTTCACCCATAATCCCCATACAGAACAATAGATATACCCATATTCCTATCAGAAGTAGATGAAGTATGTTCCTGGGCATGTGTATTTGTGATATTTCACCCATAATCCCCATACAGAACAATAGATATACCCATATTCCTATCAGAAGTAGATGAAGTATGTTCCTGGACATGTGTATTTGTGATATTTCACCCATAATCCCCATACAGATCAATAATTATACCCATATTCCTATCAGAAGTAGATGAAGTATGTTCCTGGGCATGTGTATTTGTGATATTTCACCCATAATCCCCATACAGAACAATAGATATACCCATATTCCTATCAGAAGTAGATGAAATATGTTCCTGGGCATGTGTATTTGTGATATTTCACCCATAATCCCCATACAGAACAATAGTTATACTCATATTCCTATCAGAAGTAGATGAAATATGTTCCTGGGCATGTGTATTTGTGATATTTCACCCATAATCCCCATACAGAACAATAGATATACCCATATTCCTATCAGAAGTAGATGAAGTATGTTCCTGGGCATGTGTATTTGTGATATTTCACCCATAATCCCCATACAGAACAATAGATATACCCATATTCCTATCAGAAGTAGATGAAGTATGTTCCTGGGCATGTGTATTTGTGATATTTCACCCATAATCCCCATACAGAACAATAGATATACCCATATTCCTATCAGAAGTAGATGAAGTATGTTCCTGAGCATGTGTATTTGTGATATTTCACCCATAATCCCCATACAGATCAATAGATATACCCATATTCCTATCAGAAGTAGATGAAATATGTTCCTGGGCATGTGTATTTGTGATATTTCACCCATAATCCCCATACAGATCAATAGATATTCCCATATTCCTATCAGAAGTAGATGAAGTATGTTCCTGAGCATGTGTATTTGTGATATTTCACCCATAATCCCAATACAGATCAATAGATATACCCATATTCCTATCAGAAGTAGATGAAATATGTTCCTGGGCATGTGTATTTGTGATATTTCACCCATAATCCCCATACAGAACAATAGTTATACCCATATTCCTATCAGAAGTAGATGAAATATGTTCCTGGGCATGTGTATTTGTGATATTTCACCCATAATCCCCATACAGAACAATAGTTATACTCATATTCCTATCAGAAGTAGATGAAATATGTTCCTGGGCATGTGTATTTGTGATATTTCACCCATAATCCCCATACAGAACAATAATTATACCCATATTCCTATCAGAAGTAGATGAAGTATGTTCCTGGGCATGTGTATTTGTGATATTTCACCCATAATCCCCATACAGAACAATAGATATACTCATATTCCTATCAGAAGTAGATGAAATATGTTCCTGGGCATGTGTATTTGTGATATTTCACCCATAATCCCCATACAGATCAATAGATATACCCATATTCCTATCAGAAGTAGATGAAGTATGTTCCTGGGCATGTGTATTTGTGATATTTCACCCATAATCCCCATACAGAACAATAGATATACCCATATTCCTATCAGAAGTAGATGAAATATGTTCCTGGGCATGTGTATTTGTGATATTTCACCCATAATCCCCATACAGAACAATAATTATACCCATATTCCTATCAGAAGTAGATGAAGTATGTTCCTGGGCATGTGTATTTGTGATATTTCACCCATAATCCCCATACAGAACAATAGATATACCCATATTCCTATCAGAAGTAGATGAAGTATGTTCCTGGGCATGTGTATTTGTGATATTTCACCCATAATCCCCATACAGATCAATAGATATACCCATATTCCTATCAGAAGTAGATGAAGTATGTTCCTGAGCATGTGTATTTGTGATATTTCACCCATAATCCCCATACAGATCAATAGATATACCCATATTCCTATCAGAAGTAGATGAAGTATGTTCCTGGGCATGTGTATTTGTGATATTTCACCCATAATCCCCATACAGAACAATAATTATACCCATATTCCTATCAGAAGTAGATGAAGTATGTTCCTGGGCATGTGTATTTGTGATATTTCACCCATAATCCCCATACAGAACAATAGATATACCCATATTCCTATCAGAAGTAGATGAAATATGTTCCTGGGCATGTGTATTTGTGATATTTCACCCATAATCCCCATACAGATCAATAGATATACCCATATTCCTATCAGAAGTAGATGAAGTATGTTCCTGAGCATGTGTATTTGTGATATTTCACCCATAATCCCCATACAGATCAATAGATATACCCATATTCCTATCAGAAGTAGATGAAATATGTTCCTGGGCATGTGTATTTGTGATATTTCACCCATAATCCCCATACAGAACAATAGTTATACCCATATTCCTATCAGAAGTAGATGAAATATGTTCCTGGGCATGTGTATTTGTGATATTTCACCCATAATCCCCATACAGAACAATAGTTATACTCATATTCCTATCAGAAGTAGATGAAATATGTTCCTGGGCATGTGTATTTGTGATATTTCACCCATAATCCCCATACAGAACAATAGTTATACTCATATTCCTATCAGAAGTAGATGAAATATGTTCCTGGGCATGTGTATTTGTGATATTTCACCCATAATCCCCATACAGAACAATAATTATACCCATATTCCTATCAGAAGTAGATGAAGTATGTTCCTGGGCATGTGTATTTGTGATATTTCACCCATAATCCCCATACAGAACAATAGATATACCCATATTCCTATCAGAAGTAGATGAAGTATGTTCCTGGGCATGTGTATTTGTGATATTTCACCCATAATCCCCATACAGAACAATAATTATACCCATATTCCTATCAGAAGTAGATGAAGTATGTTCCTGGGCATGTGTATTTGTGATATTTCACCCATAATCCCCATACAGAACAATAATTATACCCATATTCCTATCAGAAGTAGATGAAGTATGTTCCTGAGCATGTGTATTTGTGATATTTCACCCATAATCCCCATACAGATCAATAGATATACCCATATTCCTATCAGAAGTAGATGAAATATGTTCCTGGGCATGTGTATTTGTGATATTTCACCCATAATCCCCATACAGATCAATAGATATTCCCATATTCCTATCAGAAGTAGATGAAGTATGTTCCTGAGCATGTGTATTTGTGATATTTCACCCATAATCCCAATACAGATCAATAGATATACCCATATTCCTATCAGAAGTAGATGAAATATGTTCCTGGGCATGTGTATTTGTGATATTTCACCCATAATCCCCATACAGAACAATAGTTATACCCATATTCCTATCAGAAGTAGATGAAATATGTTCCTGGGCATGTGTATTTGTGATATTTCACCCATAATCCCCATACAGAACAATAGTTATACTCATATTCCTATCAGAAGTAGATGAAATATGTTCCTGGGCATGTGTATTTGTGATATTTCACCCATAATCCCCATACAGAACAATAATTATACCCATATTCCTATCAGAAGTAGATGAAGTATGTTCCTGGGCATGTGTATTTGTGATATTTCACCCATAATCCCCATACAGAACAATAGATATACTCATATTCCTATCAGAAGTAGATGAAATATGTTCCTGGGCATGTGTATTTGTGATATTTCACCCATAATCCCCATACAGATCAATAGATATACCCATATTCCTATCAGAAGTAGATGAAGTATGTTCCTGGGCATGTGTATTTGTGATATTTCACCCATAATCCCCATACAGAACAATAGATATACCCATATTCCTATCAGAAGTAGATGAAATATGTTCCTGGGCATGTGTATTTGTGATATTTCACCCATAATCCCCATACAGAACAATAATTATACCCATATTCCTATCAGAAGTAGATGAAGTATGTTCCTGGGCATGTGTATTTGTGATATTTCACCCATAATCCCCATACAGAACAATAGATATACCCATATTCCTATCAGAAGTAGATGAAGTATGTTCCTGGGCATGTGTATTTGTGATATTTCACCCATAATCCCCATACAGATCAATAGATATACCCATATTCCTATCAGAAGTAGATGAAGTATGTTCCTGAGCATGTGTATTTGTGATATTTCACCCATAATCCCCATACAGATCAATAGATATACCCATATTCCTATCAGAAGTAGATGAAGTATGTTCCTGGGCATGTGTATTTGTGATATTTCACCCATAATCCCCATACAGAACAATAATTATACCCATATTCCTATCAGAAGTAGATGAAGTATGTTCCTGGGCATGTGTATTTGTGATATTTCACCCATAATCCCCATACAGAACAATAGATATACCCATATTCCTATCAGAAGTAGATGAAATATGTTCCTGGGCATGTGTATTTGTGATATTTCACCCATAATCCCCATACAGATCAATAGATATACCCATATTCCTATCAGAAGTAGATGAAGTATGTTCCTGAGCATGTGTATTTGTGATATTTCACCCATAATCCCCATACAGATCAATAGATATACCCATATTCCTATCAGAAGTAGATGAAATATGTTCCTGGGCATGTGTATTTGTGATATTTCACCCATAATCCCCATACAGAACAATAGTTATACCCATATTCCTATCAGAAGTAGATGAAATATGTTCCTGGGCATGTGTATTTGTGATATTTCACCCATAATCCCCATACAGAACAATAGTTATACTCATATTCCTATCAGAAGTAGATGAAATATGTTCCTGGGCATGTGTATTTGTGATATTTCACCCATAATCCCCATACAGAACAATAGTTATACTCATATTCCTATCAGAAGTAGATGAAATATGTTCCTGGGCATGTGTATTTGTGATATTTCACCCATAATCCCCATACAGAACAATAATTATACCCATATTCCTATCAGAAGTAGATGAAGTATGTTCCTGGGCATGTGTATTTGTGATATTTCACCCATAATCCCCATACAGAACAATAGATATACCCATATTCCTATCAGAAGTAGATGAAGTATGTTCCTGGGCATGTGTATTTGTGATATTTCACCCATAATCCCCATACAGAACAATAATTATACCCATATTCCTATCAGAAGTAGATGAAGTATGTTCCTGGGCATGTGTATTTGTGATATTTCACCCATAATCCCCATACAGAACAATAGATATACCCATATTCCTATCAGAAGTAGATGAAATATGTTCCTGGGCATGTGTATTTGTGATATTTCACCCATAATCCCCATACAGAACAATAGTTATACTCATATTCCTATCAGAAGTAGATGAAATATGTTCCTGGGCCTGTGTATTTGTGATATTTCACCCATAATCCCCATACAGAACAATAGATATACCCATATTCCTATCAGAAGTAGATGAAGTATGTTCCTGGGCATGTGTATTTGTGATATTTCACCCATAATCCCCATACAGAACAATAGATATACCCATATTCCTATCAGAAGTAGATGAAGTATGTTCCTGGACATGTGTATTTGTGATATTTCACCCATAATCCCCATACAGATCAATAATTATACCCATATTCCTATCAGAAGTAGATGAAGTATGTTCCTGGGCATGTGTATTTGTGATATTTCACCCATAATCCCCATACAGAACAATAGATATACCCATATTCCTATCAGAAGTAGATGAAATATGTTCCTGGGCATGTGTATTTGTGATATTTCACCCATAATCCCCATACAGAACAATAGTTATACTCATATTCCTATCAGAAGTAGATGAAATATGTTCCTGGGCATGTGTATTTGTGATATTTCACCCATAATCCCCATACAGAACAATAGATATACCCATATTCCTATCAGAAGTAGATGAAGTATGTTCCTGGGCATGTGTATTTGTGATATTTCACCCATAATCCCCATACAGAACAATAGATATACCCATATTCCTATCAGAAGTAGATGAAGTATGTTCCTGGGCATGTGTATTTGTGATATTTCACCCATAATCCCCATACAGAACAATAGATATACCCATATTCCTATCAGAAGTAGATGAAGTATGTTCCTGAGCATGTGTATTTGTGATATTTCACCCATAATCCCCATACAGATCAATAGATATACCCATATTCCTATCAGAAGTAGATGAAATATGTTCCTGGGCATGTGTATTTGTGATATTTCACCCATAATCCCCATACAGATCAATAGATATTCCCATATTCCTATCAGAAGTAGATGAAGTATGTTCCTGAGCATGTGTATTTGTGATATTTCACCCATAATCCCAATACAGATCAATAGATATACCCATATTCCTATCAGAAGTAGATGAAATATGTTCCTGGGCATGTGTATTTGTGATATTTCACCCATAATCCCCATACAGAACAATAGTTATACCCATATTCCTATCAGAAGTAGATGAAATATGTTCCTGGGCATGTGTATTTGTGATATTTCACCCATAATCCCCATACAGAACAATAGTTATACTCATATTCCTATCAGAAGTAGATGAAATATGTTCCTGGGCATGTGTATTTGTGATATTTCACCCATAATCCCCATACAGAACAATAATTATACCCATATTCCTATCAGAAGTAGATGAAGTATGTTCCTGGGCATGTGTATTTGTGATATTTCACCCATAATCCCCATACAGAACAATAGATATACTCATATTCCTATCAGAAGTAGATGAAATATGTTCCTGGGCATGTGTATTTGTGATATTTCACCCATAATCCCCATACAGATCAATAGATATACCCATATTCCTATCAGAAGTAGATGAAGTATGTTCCTGGGCATGTGTATTTGTGATATTTCACCCATAATCCCCATACAGAACAATAGATATACCCATATTCCTATCAGAAGTAGATGAAATATGTTCCTGGGCATGTGTATTTGTGATATTTCACCCATAATCCCCATACAGAACAATAATTATACCCATATTCCTATCAGAAGTAGATGAAGTATGTTCCTGAGCATGTGTATTTGTGATATTTCACCCATAATCCCCATACAGATCAATAGATATACCCATATTCCTATCAGAAGTAGATGAAGTATGTTCCTGGGCATGTGTATTTGTGATATTTCACCCATAATCCCCATACAGAACAATAATTATACCCATATTCCTATCAGAAGTAGATGAAGTATGTTCCTGGGCATGTGTATTTGTGATATTTCACCCATAATCCCCATACAGAACAATAGATATACCCATATTCCTATCAGAAGTAGATGAAATATGTTCCTGGGCATGTGTATTTGTGATATTTCACCCATAATCCCCATACAGATCAATAGATATACCCATATTCCTATCAGAAGTAGATGAAATATGTTCCTGGGCATGTGTATTTGTGATATTTCACCCATAATCCCCATACAGAACAATAGATATACCCATATTCCTATCAGAAGTAGATGAAATATGTTCCTGGGCATGTGTATTTGTGATATTTCACCCATAATCCCCATACAGATCAATAGATATACCCATATTCCTATCAGAAGTAGATGAAGTATGTTCCTGAGCATGTGTATTTGTGATATTTCACCCATAATCCCCATACAGATCAATAGATATACCCATATTCCTATCAGAAGTAGATGAAATATGTTCCTGGGCATGTGTATTTGTGATATTTCACCCATAATCCCCATACAGAACAATAGTTATACCCATATTCCTATCAGAAGTAGATGAAATATGTTCCTGGGCATGTGTATTTGTGATATTTCACCCATAATCCCCATACAGAACAATAGTTATACTCATATTCCTATCAGAAGTAGATGAAATATGTTCCTGGGCATGTGTATTTGTGATATTTCACCCATAATCCCCATACAGAACAATAGTTATACTCATATTCCTATCAGAAGTAGATGAAATATGTTCCTGGGCATGTGTATTTGTGATATTTCACCCATAATCCCCATACAGAACAATAGTTATACTCATATTCCTATCAGAAGTAGATGAAATATGTTCCTGGGCATGTGTATTTGTGATATTTCACCCATAATCCCCATACAGAACAATAGTTATACTCATATTCCTATCAGAAGTAGATGAAATATGTTCCTGGGCATGTGTATTTGTGATATTTCACCCATAATCCCCATACAGAACAATAGTTATACTCATATTCCTATCAGAAGTAGATGAAGTATGTTCCTGGGCATGTGTATTTGTGATATTTCACCCATAATCCCCATACAGAACAATAGTTATACTCATATTCCTATCAGAAGTAGATGAAGTATGTTCCTGGTCATGTGTATTTGTGATATTTCACCCATAATCCCCATACAGAACAATAGATATACTCATATTCCTATCAGAAGTAGATGAAGTATGTTCCTGAGCATGTGTATTTGTGATATTTCACCCATAATCCCCATACAGATCAATAGATATACCCATATTCCTATCAGAAGTAGATGAAATATGTTCCTGGGCATGTGTATTTGTGATATTTCACCCATAATCCCCATACAGATCAATAGATATACCCATATTCCTATCAGAAGTAGATGAAATATGTTCCTGGGCATGTGTATTTGTGATATTTCACCCATAATCCCCATACAGAACAATAGTTATACTCATATTCCTATCAGAAGTAGATGAAGTATGTTCCTGGGCATGTGTATTTGTGATATTTCACCCATAATCCCCATACAGAACAATAGATATACCCATATTCCTATGAGATGTTGATGAGATATATCACCAGGCGTGTGTAACCCGATATTCTACACATAATCCCATATAGTTACAATCTTTTTTCCCTGGTTCTATTATTAAACTTTAATCCAGCCCTGTGGATGTTCTGATTCATTTAAGTATTTCCATTGAATTCCCTTCTTGCTATATTACAAGAAGTCATTTCCTGGGCTGCATTTGTAAAATGTGCTGCTATCTAGTGGTGGAGTCTAGTATTGCAGCCCATCATCCCATCATCCCAATATGCAGTTTAGTCCGTCCCCGTATTCATGCATTATTCCTATACTATCGTGGGGTGTAAAAGCAAATTATCGTCTTCAAAATGGCGCGTTCCTATAGATGCTACTGTGCAAGTGGAGCCAAATTTCAGTTTAAGTGCAGAATCAAAGCTTTTCTGTCCTATAAAAAGCACATTAAAAACACATCAAATAAGGGGGAGAAGTTTGTTATTGTGCAGTTTGGAGTGGATCCTGCAGAAAACAAAACACAGTATTTCTGCAACGTGTGAACACGGACTTACAAACCCAAAAAAGCCGGATGTCATATAGTGACGCTACATAAGATGAGAAAGGTCTGGCGGCTCCGACTGTGAATGAAGGAACAAAATATAATCCACAGGTCCCAACTAGAGATGAGCAGGAAGCACAGATGACGTCTGGCCGGCTCTGGAAGGTTAGAGATTCGTGGCCTCCCATCCAGCCGCCACGTACCACTGACCTGGACTCTGGAGATTCATGAATCCATCTGCTCATCTCTAGTCCCAGCTCTCCTGGATCCAGCAGACAGTCCTGGATTTGGGTCTACACCCTGCAGTCTCAGGCGTCCCCCCACCTGCGCCCCTCTGCAGTGGTGAGCGTTCCTTCTCAAAACTCAAATTAGTTGAAAACCGATTAAGGACATCCATGAAGCAGGAACGACTTGTAAACTTGGCCATCACGAGCATCGAGTCAGATATACTGCATGAATTGGACTTTAGTGACATCATTAGTGATTTTGCAGCACGAAAATCAAGGAAAGTGCCTGAATTGTAAAAAATGAATGATTTTACCTGAATTACTGTGCGAAAATGATTTTTGTAAATAAACTTGCGTTCGTTTCATTTTGTGTTTTTGCATTACATATTGCAACACCTTGAAAAATGGGCCTCCCTCCAAAATGGGCCCCGGGCCACCCACCACTTAAAGGGACACTGTCACCTGAATTTGGAGGGAACAATCTTCAGCCATGGAGGCGGGGTTTTGGATTCACCCTTTCCTTACCCGCTGGCTGCATGCTGGCTGCAATATTGGATTGAAGTTCATTCTTTGTCCTCCGTAGTACACGCCTGCACAAGGTGCAATCTTGCCTTGCACAGGTGTGTACTATGGAGGACAAAGAATGAACTTCAAGCCAATATTGCAGCCAGCGTGTAAGGAAAGGGTGAATCAAAAAACCCAAAACCCCGCCTCCATGGCTGAAGATTGTTCCTTCCAAATTCAGGTGACAGTGTCCCTTTAAATCCAGCCCTGTCCCCATCACGAAAATATTAATCTGAAATGTTTTTTCCTCCTTTTTTGTTAAACAGAAAAGCTTGGTGCATTCAGGAAAGCTGCCAGTAGAGGGCGCACATCCAGCCGGCTCCAGAAAGGCTCGTGATCTGGGGCTCACTCGTTGTGTCAGAGGAATGACCACGATGGACCCCAGCAAACTTCTGTGCGAGTCTGAGAGGGTGGGCGCCCAGTGAGAGGAAAGGAGGAGGAGGAAAGGAGGAGGGGAGCGAGGAAGAGGAAAGAGAAGCAGAAGGAACCCGGCAGCAGCCGCCCCCACCCCTCCTCCTGATAGACCTGAGTGTCTGATCCCAGATTGCGCCCCTCCTCCCCGAGCATCTCCGCTCTGCACGGCAGCCTGATCGGAGCTCTGATTGTTCCAGAAACAGCGAGACACGAAAATCGGGGGAAGCCTGCTCCAGCCCCCCGGGACTGGACTGATCTGCCCGCCCACCCGCAGCCGGCATTACCAGGCTGGGATCCGGGAGTAACCTTGTGGACGGCATGGGGAAGTGACTGCGCCAGGTACGGGCTCTCCTCACTGTCACCCGGGCTCGTCCTGTGTGTGGCCATTCTGCTGCTCCGTACTACACGCCGACCGCAGCCGGTGGGGGGGCTGCTAATAGCGGGCCTCACTGTGTGCGCCTGCGCCCGATCGTTCAGACACATTCATTCCCTTTGGGGGGAGGGGGTGGCCCATTCATTCCCTTTGGGGGGAGGGGGTGGCCCATTCATTCCCTTTGGGGGGAGGGGGTGGCCCATTCATTCCCTTTGAGGAGGGGGTGGCCCATTCATTCCCTTTGAGGAGGGGGTGGCCCATTCATTCCCTTTGAGGAGGGGGTGGCCCATTCATTCCCTTTGAGGAGGGGGTGGCCCATTCATTCCCTTTGGGGGGAGGGGGTGGCCCATTCATTCCCTTTGAGGAGGGGGTGGCCCATTCATTCCCTTTGAGGAGGGGGTGGCCCATTCATTCCCTTTGAGGAGGGGGTGGCCCATTCATTCCCTTTGAGGAGGGGGTGGCCCATTCATTCCCTTTGAGGAGGGGGTGGCCCATTCATTCCCTTTGAGGGGGGGGGTGGCCCATTCATTCCCTTTGAGGAGGGGGTGGCCCATTCATTCCCTTTGAGGAGGGGGTGGCCCATTCATTCCCTTTGAGGGGGGGGTGGCCCATTCATTCCCTTTGGGGGGAGGGGGTGGCCCATTCATTCCCTTTGAGGGGAGGGGGTGGCCCATTCATTCCCTTTGAGGGGAGGGGGTGGCCCATTCATTCCCTTTGAGGAAGGGGTGGCCCATTCATTCCCTTTGAGGAGGGGGTGGCCCATTCATTCCCTTTGAGGAGGGGGGGGTGGCCCATTCATTCCCTTTGAGGGGGGGGGTGGCCCATTCATTCCCTTTGAGGGGGGGGGTGGCCCATTCATTCCCTTTGAGGGGGGGGGGGGGTGGCCCATTCATTCCCTTTGAGGGGGGGGGGGGTGGCCCATTCATTCCCTTTGAGGGGGGGGGTGGCCCATTCATTCCCTTTGAGGGGGGGGGTGGCCCATTCATTCCCTTTGTCCCTTTGAGGGGGAGGGGGTGGCCCATTCATTCCCTTTGAGGGGAGGGGGTAACCAGACTCAAGTTAGTCTGCAGTTAGCAATTAGTTATTAGTTACCGTAGCTATTAGATTTTCATGTATGATGAGTTATACATAGGGTGGATATTGTTTGGGTAAAATTTTGTTCAGGACTTTGAGATGTTTATTTTGACTACTTGTGGTCCTGGGTTATTCACATAAATCGCTTATTTATGTCGCGCATAATCAAACGTACTCAATCGTACATAACTTCAATTTGAAAAGAGGTACCCTGGACCACTAGTACATAAAACGACCAGCTCAATGTCCTGAATAATGTTTGCCAAAAAATATCAACTCTATGTGTAGTTCAGAAGTTATTCACGTAAATCGCTTATTTTTGTATGTTGACAGAAACTTGGAAGCGTTTCACCAGTAACTTGCTAGGACTATCATCAAAATGTACTTCATGGCCAGAATGTTGTGAATAACATCCAGTAAAGGTACCGTCATACAGAACGATATCGTTAATGATATCGTTGCTTTTTGTGACGTAGCAACGATATCGTTAACGAAATCGTTATGCGTGACAGCGACCAACGATCAGGCCCCTGCTGGGAGATCGTTGGTCGCTGGGGAATGATCAGAACTTTATTTCATCGCTGGATCACCCGCTGACATCACTGGATCGGCGTGTGTGACACCGATCCAGCGATGTCTTCACTGGTAACCAGGGCCGCGCTTAGTAACCCGATGTTTACCTTTGTTACCATTGTAAAAGTAAAAAAAAAACCACTACATACTTACATTCCTGTCACGTCCCTCAGCGTCAGCTTCCCTGCGTCCCCCAGTGTCAGCGCCGGCCGGCCGTAAAGCAGAGCACAGCGGTGACGTCACAGCTCTGCTTTCCGGCCAGCGCTTACAGTGTAGGGAAGCTGACGGCGGGGACACGACAGGAATGTAAGTATGTAGTGTTTTTTTTTTACTTTTACAATGGTAACCAGGGTAAACATTGGGTTACTAAGCGCGGCCCTGCGCTTAGTAACCCGATGTTTACCCTGGTTACCCGGGGACTTCGGCATCGTTGGTCGCTGGAGAGCTGTCTGTGTGACAGCTCTCCAGCGACCACACTACGACTTACCAACGATCACGGCCAGGTCGTATTGCTTGTCGTGATCGTTGGTAAATCGTTAAGTGTAACGGTACCTTAAGACATTAATTATTCACAGATTCAGCTTACCTTGAACCACAAGTAGTCAAATGAAACAAGTTCAAATTCTGCACATAATCTGAAATAAAATATCAGAACTCTGTATAGTTCAGAAGCGAAAAGGAAAAATCGCTTATTTCCATGTGTGAAAATAAACGTGGTAAAATGTTGTTAATAACGTATTAGGTGTGTTTTTCAAAATTTTTTATACCTTGTCAGTAAACAATGCAATCAGTTTGGGAGTTAAGGTACCGTCACATTTAGCGACTTTAGAGCGATAACGATAGCGATCCGTGACGTTGCAGCGTCCTGGATAGCGATATCGTTGTGTTTGACACGCAGCAGCGATCAGGATCCTGCTGTGACATCGCTGGTCGTTGCTGAAAGTCCAGAACTTTATTTTGTCGCTGATCTCCCGCTGACATCGCCAGATCGGCGTGTGTGACACCGATCCAGCGATGTCTTCACTGGTAACCAGGGTAAACATCGGGTTACTAAGCGCAGGGCCGGGCTTAGTAACCCGATGTTTACCCTGGTTACCATTGTAAAAGTAAAAAAAAAAAAACTACATACTTACATTCCTGTCACGTCCCCCAGCGTCAGCTTCCCTGCGTCCCCCAGTGTCAGCGCTGGCCAGCCGTAAAGCAGAGCACAGCGGTGACGTCACCGATCTGCTTTCCGGCCGGCGCTTGCACAGTGCAGGGAAGCTGACGCTGGGGGACGTGACAGGAACGTAAGTATGTAGTGTTTTTTTTTTTACTTTTAAACATCGGGTTACTAAGCGCGGCCCTGCGCTTAGTAACCTGATGTTTACCCTGGTTACCTGGGGACTTCGGCATCGTTGGTCGCTGGAGAGCTCTCCAGTGACCACACAACGACTTACCAACGATCGCTGGTCGTGATCGTTGGTAAATCGTTAAGTGTAACGGTACCCTTAGGCCGGAGTCACACACAACGTATAAAAATACGGTCCGTTTTTGATTGTCGAGATACGCAGAAAATTTCCTGAACAGTGATCCGTATTCAATGCGAGGAACGGCGAAATCCTCTCGCCGGCTTGCAAAATGGACATAGAATGGATCCATGGCCCCAAATAGTTGTAAAAACATATATATATATATATATATATATATATATAATCTCAAACAAAAAAGAAGGCAGCACTCCAATAGGTTGTAAGGGTGAAAAAGCTGTGAAGTTTATGGTAAATCATTTGCCGGCTTTTGCTATCTCCTTCCCAAACTCAACATGATATGAGACATGATTACATACAGTTATCCATTTCATATTCCTTAGTTTTTTTTGACATATCCCTCACTACTAATGTTAGAAGTGTCTGTGTGCAAAATTTGGGGGCTCTAGCTGTTAAAATAAAGGGTTAAATCACGGAAAAACTGGCGTGGGCTCCCATGCAATTTTCTCCACCAGAGTGGTAAAGCCAGTGACTGAGGACAGATATTAATAGCCTAGAGAGGGTCCACGGTTATTGCCCCCCCTGGCTAAAAACATCTGCCCCCAGCCACCCCAGAAAAGGCACATCTGTAAGATGCGCCTATTTTGGCACTTGGCCTCTCTCTTCCCACTCTCCTGTAGCAGTGGCATATGAGGTAATAAAGGGTTAATGTCACCTTGTTATTGTAAGGTGACATTAAGCCTTTTTAATAATGGAGAGGCGTCAATAAGACACCTATCCATTATTAATCCAATATTAGTAAAGGGTTAAAAAGACACACATTAGGAAAAAAGTATTTTTTTAACCCTTTATTAATATTGGATTAATAATGCATAGGTGTCTTATTGACATCTCTCCATTATTAATCAGGCTTAATGTCACCTTACATTAGCAAGGTGACATTAACCCCTTATTACCCCATATCCCACTGCTACAGGGGAGTGGGAAGAGAGAGGCTAAGTGACAGAAAAGGGGCATCTTACTGATGTGCCTTTTCTGGGGTGGCTGGGGGCAGATGTTTTTAGCCGGGGGGGCTATAACCATGGTCCCTCTCTTGGCTATTAATATCTGCCCTCAGTCATTGGCTTTACCACTTTGGTGGAGAAAATTGCGTGGGAGCCCACACCAGTTTTTTTTTTTTCTTTCAAATTTAACATTGAATTAAGGCCGGGGACAATACTGCCACAGGCACTCGCGGGACCCGAGCATTCGGCTACATAGAAATACATGCAGCTGCACACTCCGGTCCCGAGTGACGTCGGCAGTGCCGGGTATTAATATGCGAGACTCGTCAGAGTTTCTCACATGTGTGATCCATTTATCGTATCTATCTATTATCTATCGATGTATCTATATATCAATAGATATATTCATAGATGAATATATCAATAGATAGATATATCGATTGATAGATAATAGATAAATACTATAGATAGATCGATAGATATGATAGATACGATAGATGTCTATCGTATTTATCTATTGTATCCATCTATCGTATCTATCTGTGTGTGTAAACATTATTCTTCAATGGCGTATGTAAATGAAGAGGTTGGACAAGAAGTGACATCACAATTCTTATTTTTGTGTGTATCTTTATTTAGCTTGCAAAAACACACAAATCCGCATCAAAAAACGCATGAAAAAGGCATCAAAAACGCATGTAAAAACGCATCAAATACACAGGTGACATGCCAGTGACCTCAGGTGCAGATTTTACCTGCATCAAATTTTGAGCAAATCATGACCGTGGAAACATACCGTACCCTTATGCTGCGTGCTGAAAAGATGTGCTGCATGTCCGTTTACGCGGGTCTGCCGCCTGCGTGTTTTAATGCATAGTGGAGACGGGATTTCATGATATCCCCTCCACTGGACGCTGTGGGTTTGACGCTGCTGCTCTACTCAGCGTCATACCCGTAGCGTTTCCTGACCATGGAAACACAGCCTAAGCTAAATAGATATACCAAAAAAAAGAATTGGGATGTCATTTCTTGTCCAACCAGTGGCGTAGGAAGGGGGGTGCGGGGGGGGCGGTCCGCCCCGGGCGGCACAATGCGGGGGGCGGCTGGCGCTGCAGGAGAAAAAAAAAAAAAAAAAAGACGCCCCTTTAAATCTTCGGGCGGCGCCGTCCGCCGCCACGACCAGGGCCAGCTCCCCCCACCACCGGGCCCCGCCCCCCGCTCTAATACTCACCTCTCCTGGTTCCTGCGGCTTCAGCGTCCTCTGACTCTGCGACGTCTCAGGGCAGAGGGCGCGATGACGTCACTACTGTGCGCGCCGCTCTGCCTCTCTGTCCTGAGCGTCGCAGAGCCGGAGAGACGCTGACTGGCTGCACCGGACCTGCGCTAGGAACGGGAGAGGTGAGGATTTTACTTTTTTTTTTTTTTCTTTATGTCTGACTGTCTGGGGCTGGGGCAATGCTGGAGACCATGGGGCAGATTGCTGGACACACTGGGGCAGAATGCTGGACACACTGGGGCAGTACAGGAGACTATGGGGCAGATTGCTGGACACACTGGGGCAATACAGGAGACCATGGGGCAGATTGCTGGACACACTGGGGCAGTACAGGAGACTATGGGGCAGATTGCTGGACACACTGGGGCAATACTGGAGACCATGGGGCAGAATGCTGGACACACTGGGGCAATACTGGAGACCATGGGGCAGAATGCTGGACACACTGGGGCAATACTGGAGACCATGGGGCAGAATGCTGGACACACTGGGGCAGTACAGGAGACTACGGGGCAGATTGCTGGACACACTGGGGCAATACAGGAGACCATGGGGCAGATTGCTGGACACACTGGGGCAATACAGGAGACTATGGGGCAGATTGCTGGACACACTGGGGCAATACTGGAGACCATGGGGCAGAATGCTGGACACACTGGGGCAATACTGGAGACCATGGGGCAGAATGCTGGACACACTGGGGCAGTACAGGAGACTATGGGGCAGATTGCTGGACACACTGAATACTGGAGACCATGGGGCAGATTTCAGGACACATTGAGGCAATGCTGGAGACCCTGGGGCAGACTTCTGGACATACTGGGGCAATACTGGAGACCATGGGGCAGATTGCTGGACACACTGGGGCAATACTGGAGACCATGGGGCAGAATGCTGGACACACTGGGGCAATACTGGAGACCATGGGGCAGAATGCTGGACACACTGGGGCAATACAGGAGACTATGGGGCAGATTGCTGGACACACTGAATACTGGAGACCATGGGGCAGATTTCAGGACACATTGAGGCAATGCTGGAGACCCTGGGGCAGACTTCTGGACATACTGGGGCAATACTGGAGACCATGGGGCAGATTGCTGGACACACCGGGGCAATACTGGAGACCATGGGGCAGATTACTGGAGACCATGGGGCAGAATGCTGGACACACTGGGGCAATACAGGGGGGGGGGCGCCAAACTCGGGAACAGCCCCGGGCGGCAAAAGCTCTAGCTACGCCTCTGTGTCCAACCTCTTCATTTACATAATCCATTGAAGAATAATATTTACACACACAGATAATAGATCTATAGATGGATATTAGATATATCTATAGATAGATATATTTATAGATAGATAATACCAAGCCCAATGTTTAGTAATAAATATAATAAAATGTTACATAAAGAGTAGGCCGGGATCACACATGCGAGAAACTCAGACGAGCCTCACATCTTAATACCCGGCACTGCTGACGGCACTCGGGAGCAGAGTGTGCTGTTGCATGTATTTCTCTGCAGCCGCATGCTCCACTCCTGAGTGCCAGCGGCAGTGCCGGGTATGAAGATGTGAGGCTCGTCCGAGTTTCTCGCATGTGTGATAACTGCCTTAAATAAAGACACACACTCACGAAATCTGCGTTAGGCTGGGGTCACACTTGCCAGAAACCCGCATGAGTCTCACACCTCAATACCCGGCACTGCCGCCAGCACTCGGGACCGGAGTGTGCGGCTGCATGTATTTCTATGTAGCTGAATGCTCCGGTCCCGAGTGCCGGTGGCAGTGAAGGGTATTGAGGCGAGAGACTCCTGTGAGTTTCTTGCAAGTGGGACCCCGGCCTTAAAAGCAATGTTTCATTTGAAAAATGTAAATGGCGCCAGAGAGGGAAAGCCAGCGACTGGTGGACCAATGTTTGTAGCATGGGAAGGGGTTAATACCCATGGATCTTTCCAGGCTATTAATATCAGCCCGCAGCTGTATATTTAGCCTTTACTGGCTATAAAAATAGGGGGAACCCCCCAAAAAAATAACGTGGGGTCCCCCTATAATTTACAGCCAGAAAGGCTACGCAGACAGCTGCGGGCTGATATTCATAGCCTAGAGAGGGGCCATGGATATTGGCCCCCCAGCTACAAATACCAATACTGTAAGATGAGCCAATTCCGGCGCTTAGCCTCTCTTCCCACTCCCGAGTAGCGGTGGGATATGGGGTAATGAGGGGTTAATGTCACCTTTGTAAGGTGACATTAAGCCAGCTTAGTAATGAAGGGGCGAGAATAAGATGCCTACCATTACTAATCCTATAGATGTTAAAGGGTTAATAAAACACACATGCAGACTAAAGTATTTTAATGAAATAAAACACCACACAGTTTTGACCATATTTTTATTAAACGCTCAATCATGCGATGCACTCGTCCCCTGGAAAAAAAGAAAAATAATAAATCAACAGTATACTCCCTGTGTCCAACGGAGTCCTTAATAACGCGTGTCCCATGACTAGTCCAGCTCTGCTACATCTGGATGCCTGACATCCAGATATAGCAGAGCTTGTAGGTGATCACTGGAGATAACTCTCCAGGGATCACCTACACTGCAGGGTTCTCGCAATCAGTTGACTGTGTGAACCAGCCTAGTGACCGGAGATAACCCCAGGTCACGTGCAAGGCAGTTCTTGCGGTAAGCCAAGTTATCGCGAGAACTTAGCTTACCGTGAGAACTGCAGTGGACGCGGGACTTCCGGTGGCGGGACAGGTAAGAGCTTATTTAAATTGGTAGACAAGCATAATAAGCTGCATTTACGCAGTTACTACGCATGTGACTAATCATTAGATGCAGTTTTACCGCATCTAATGATTATCTATGTGAATTTTATGGTGTGGCGACGGAACGTCGCCGCATTGTAAACAGCTCTAGGCAGCGTCTCCAGCTGCGGCTCTAGGCAGCGTCAAACATGCAGCGTTTTGCTGACCCTTAGTGTCCCATGCTGTCACTCTTGATGTCATGGAGACATACTTCACAATCATTTCTATGCACTATCACTAAACGATTGCACAATGACTTTTGGGCACGTATCACTTTTGGGCAATTATCACTACTCGTGTACAGCCACTTTTGGGCACGTATCACTTCACAGTAACACTTCACAATTTTAAATATTATTATGACTGAGTAATCATGGGAAGTGCAATGCAAGCATGCTTAGAAACCAGCCAATGGCACAACCTTTTGGAAGAAGACCAAGCCTAACAGTTGCCTAACAGTTGCCCTAGTGTTTGTGTGGTTAGTAGTGTATTGGATTGGATCGGACCGATACCCAAAAAATTTCGGATATCGCTGATTCCGATACCAGAAATCAATGCAAGTCAATGGGACCCAAATATCGGAATGAAAATAAACCCTTTCTTTCCTTGCACATCCAGTTCGGGAGGGGGGAAGAGTGTGGGCTGTGCATGGGTGGAGACTGTGTGTGTCTGTGTGTGCGGGCGGGGTCTGTACGGGCCTCTCGGGGGTCTGTGCGGGCCTGCTGGGGGTCTGTACGGGCCTCTCGGGGGTCTGTGCGGGCCTGCCGGGGGTCTGTACGGGCCTCTCGTGGGTCTGTATGGGCCTGCCGGGGGTCTTTGTGTCTGTGTGCAGGCATCGTCCGATGGGACTACAAGTCCCATCGGCTATGCCTGCTACAATGACAGTGATTGACACATTAGCCAATGATGGAACAGTAGTAGTCCCATCATCCGGCTAATGTGTGGAATGTAAAAAAAAAACCCCCCACAAACATACATACTACAGTCATGGCCAAAAAGTATTGACACCCCTGCAATTCTGTCAGATAACACTCATTTTCTTCCTGAAAATGATTGCAAACACAAATTATTTGGTATTATCTTCATTTAATTTGTCTTAAATGAAAAAACACAAGATAATGAAGCAAAAAGCAAAACGTTGATCATTTCACACAACTCCAAAAATGGGCCAGACAAAAGTATTGGCACCCTCAGCCTAATACTTGGTTGCACAACCTTTAGCCAAAATAACTGCGACCAACCACTTCCGGTAACCATCAATGAGTTTCTTACAATGCTCTGCTGGAATTTTAGACCATTCTTCTTTGGCAAACTGCTCCAGGTCCCTGATAATTGAAGGGTGTCTTCTCCAAACTGCCATTTTTAGATCTCTCCACAGTTATGGGATTCAGGTGTGGACTCATTGCTGGCCACCTTAGGCTAGGTTCACATTGCGTTAGTGCAGTCCGTTCAACGCATACGTTGAACGGACTGCGCTAACGCAAGTGCCGACTTTTGCACAGCGCTAGCGCAGATGGAGCTTCTGCTAGCTCCATCTGCGCTAGCGGTGACGGACCCGGAAACGCTGCAGCCCGCGTCTCGGGTCCTTCACTCAAATGACGGCATATCACTAGCGCACGCCCATTGTGGGCGTGCGCTAGCGATGCGTCCGACATTGCAGTCTATGTCTGCGTTAACGGACTACGTTACACCGCATTATGCCGCGGTGTAACGTAGTCCGTTAAACGTAGAGCCATAATGCAATGTGAACCCAGCCTTAGAAGTCTCCTGTGCTTTCTCAAACCATTTTCTAGTGCTTTGTGAAGTGTGTTTTGGGTCATTGTCCTGCTGGAATCCGATGACCTCTGAGGGAGACCCAGCTTACTCACACTGGGCCCTACATTATGCTGCAAAATTTGTTGGTAGTCTTCAGACTTCATAATGCCATGCACATGGTCAAGCAGTCCAGTGCCAGAGGCAGCAAAGGAACCCCAAAACATCAGGGAACCTCCGCCATGTTTGACTGTAGGGACTGTGTTCTTTTCTTTGAAAACCTCTTTTTTTTTCTCCTTAAACTCTATGTTGATGCCTTTGCCCAAAAAGCTCTACTTTTGTCTAATCTGACCAGAGAACATTCTTCCAAAACGTTTTAGGCTTTTTCAGGTATGTTTTGGCAAACTCCAGCCTGGCTTTTTTATGTCTCGGGAGAAGAAGTGTGGTCTTCCTGGGTCTCCTACCATACAGTCCCTTTTCATTCAGAAGCTGACAGATAGTACGGGTTGACACTGTTGTACCCTCGGACTGCAGGGCTGCTTGAACTTGTTTGGATGTTAGTCGAGTCTTTATTCAACATTCGCACAATCTTGCGTCGAAATCTCTTGTCAATTTTTCTTTTCCGTCCACATCTAGGGAGGTTAGCCACAGTGCCATGGGCTTTAAACTTCTTGATAACACTGCGCACGGTAGACACAGGAACATTCAGGTCTTTGGAGATGGACTTGTAGCCTTGAGATTGCTCATGCTTCCTCACAATTTGATTTCTCAAGTCCTCAGACAGTTCTTTGGTCTTTCTTTTCTCCATGCTCAATGTGGTACACACAAGGACACAGGACAGAGGTTGAGTCAACTTTAATCCATGTTAACTGGCTGCAAGTGTGATTTAGTTATTGCCAACACCTGTTAGGTGCCACAGGTAAGTTACAGGTGCTGTTAATTACCCAAATTAGAGAAGCATCACATGATTTTTCGAACAGTGCCAATACTTTTGTCCACCCCCTTTTTTATGTTTGGTGTGGAATTATATCCAATTTGGCTTTAGGACAATTATTTTTGTGTTTTTTTTTCATTTAACCCCTATACCCCCGAGGGTGGTTTGCACGTTAATGACCGTGCCAATTTTTACAATTCTGACCACTGTCCCTTTGAGGTTATAACTCTGGAACGCTTCAACGGATCCCAGTGATTCTGACATTTGTTTTCTCGTGACATATTGTACTTCATGATAGTGGTAAAATTTCTTTGATATTACCTGCGTTTATTTGTGAAAAAAAACGGAAATTTGGCGAAAATTTTGAAAATTTCGCAATTTTCCAACTTTGAATTTTTATGCAATTAAATCACAGAGATATGTCACACAAAATACTTAATAAGTAACATTTCCCACATGTCTACTTTACATCAGCACAATTTTGGAACCAAAATTTTTTTTTGTTAGGGAGTTATAAGGGTTAAAAGTTGACCAGCAATTTCTCATTTTTACAACACCATTTTTTTTTTTTTTTTTAGGGACCACATCTCATTTGAAGTCATTTTGAGGGGTCTATATGATCGAAAATAACCAAGTGTGACACCATTCTAAAAACTGCACCCCTCAAGGTGCTCAAAACCACATTCAAGAAGTTTATTAACCCTTCTGGTGTTTCACAGGAATTTTTGGAATGTTTAAATAAAAATGAACATTAACTTTTTTTTCACAAAATATTTACTTCAGCTCCAATTTGTTCTATTTTACCAAGGGTAACAGGAGAAAATGGACCCCAAAAGTTGTTTTACAATTTGTCCTGAGTACGCCGATACCCCATATGGGGGGGTAAACCACTGTTTGGGCGCATGGGAAAGCTCGGAAGCGAAGGAGCGCTGTTTGACTTTTCAATGCAAAATTGACAGCAATTGAGATGGGACGCCATGTTGCATTTGGAGAGCCACTGATGTGCCTAAACATTGAAACCCCCCACAAGTGACACCATTTTGGAAAGTAGACCCCCTAAGGAACATATGTAGATGTGTGGTGAGCGCTTTGACCCACCAAGGGCTTCACAGAAGTTTATAATGCAGAGACGTAAAAATAAAATACATTTTTTTTCCCACAAAAATTATTTTTTAGCCCTCAGTTTTGTATTTTCCTGAGGGTAACAGGAGAAATAGGACCCTAAATATTGTTGTCCAATTTGTCCTGAATACGCTGATACCCGATATGTGGGGAAGAACCACCGTTTGAGCGCATGGCAGAGCTCGGAAGGGAAGGAGCATCATTTGGAATGCAGACTTAGATGGAATGATCTGCAGGCGTCACATTGCGTTTGCAGAGCCCCTAATGTACCTAAACAGTAGAAACCCCCCACAAGTGACCCCATATTGGAAACTAGACCCCCCAAGGAACTTATCTAGATGTGTTGTGAGAACTTTGAATCCCCAAGTGTTTCACTACAGTTTAGAACGCAGAGCCGTGAAAATAAAAAAAATAAAACTTTCCCCCCAAAATTATTTTTTAGCCCCCAGTTTTGTATTTTCCCAAGGGTAACAGGAGAAATTGGACCCCAAAAGTTGTTGTACTATTTGTCCTGAGTACGCTGATACCCCATATGTTGGGGTAAACCCCTGTTTGAGCACACGGGAGAGCTCGAAAGGTAAGGAGCACTGTTTTACTTTTTCAACGCAGAATTGGCTGGAATTGAGATCGGACGCCATGTCGCATTTGGAGAGCCCCTGATGTGCCTAAACAGTGGAAACCCCTCAATTATAACTGAAACCCTAATCCAAACACACCCCTAATCCCAACAGTAACCCTAACCACACCTCTAACCCTGACACACCCTTAAGCCTAATCCCAACCCTATTCCCAACCGTAAATGTAATCTAAACCGTAAGGCCGGGGTCACACTAGACCGTAATACGGACGAGTGCAATGCGATAAAAAATCGCATAGCACTCGTCCCAATGTTAATCAATGGGGCAGCTCCCATCATCCGATATTTTCTCGGCCGTATTCAGGATCCGAGTGAAATCGCAGCATGCTGCGATTGTCAGCGTTTCTCGGCCGAGAATCGCCAATGAAAGTCTATGGAAGGCCCAAAAATACGGATCACACACGGACCAGCAGTGTGACTTGCGAGGAATACGCAGCGCTGTTAGAGAGAAAAGCCGGTAATTCAGTGCGGTGTACAGTAAAATCACACTGACAGGTTAGAATAGAATAGGTCGAATAAATGTGTACACATAGAATGTGTATATATATATATATATATGTATATGTATATATATATATATATATATATATATATGTATATGTATATGTATATGTATATGTATATGTATATATATATATATAATCTTCCAGCGCTAGACAGCTTTAAAGCCGGTATTTCAATTACCGGCTTTTGCTTTCTCCTTCCTAAAACCCGACATGATATGAGACATGGTTACATACAGTAAACCATCTCAAATCCCCATTTTTTTGCATAATCCACACTACTAATGTCAGTAGTGTGTCTATGCAAAATTTGGCCGTTCTAGCTAGTAAATTAAGGGGTTAAATGGCGGAAAAAATTGGCGTGGGCTCCCGCACAATTTTCTCCGCCAGAGTAGTAAAGCCAGTGACTGAGAGCAGATATTAATAGCCTGGAGAGGGTCCACGGTTATTGGGCCCCCCCCCTGGCTAAAAACACCTGCCCCCAGCCACCCCAGAAAAGGCACATCTGGAAGATGCGCCTATTCTGGCACTTGGCCACTCTCTTCCCATTCCCGTGTACTGGTGGGATATGGGGTAATGAAGGGTTAATGCCACCTTGCTATTGTAAGGTGACATTAAGCCTAATTAATAATGGAGAGGCGTCAGTTATGACACCTATCCATTATTAATTCAATACTAGTAAAGGGTTAAAAAAATACACAAACACATTATTAAAAATTAATTTAATGAAATAAACACAAAGGTTGTTGTATTAATTTATTCTACTCTCAATCCACTCACTGAAGACCCTCGATCTGTAAATAAAAAAAAATAATAAACCAACAATATACATACCTTCCGAGGATCTGGCACGTCCAACGATGTAGATCCATCTGAAGGGGTTAAAATATTTTGCAGACAAGAGCTCCGCTAATGCAGGATACTCATTTCTGCAAAACCCCAGCGAATGAAGCTAAATATAGGTCAATGATCTATATTTAGCTTCATTTGCGGTGAGGCGCCCTCTGCTGGCTGTTCCTAGATCGTGGGAACTTTCCTAGAAAGCTCCCTGGCTCGAGATCATAAGAGGCGCCCTCTGCTGGTTGTCCTCATATGAACTCGAGCCAGGGAGCTTTCTAGTAAAGTTATATATACAGTATATATATATATATATATATATATATATATATATATATATATATATATATAGACAGTATATATGTTTTTTTTTTTTTTTGGTCACATGGATCCCTTGTATTGCCGTATGTCGGTTTTGCAAGCCTGCGATAAAAACACGCAGTACGGATGCCATACGGATGTCACACGGATCATTTGATGCGAGAAAATCGCATCCTCGCACTGCACACGGATCAATGTTTTGGTAACATTTGTGCGATTCTCGTCCATCAAAAACGGTCCGTTTTTTTTATACGTTGTGTGTGTGTCCCCGGCCTAACCGTAACTTTAGCCCCAACCCTAACCCTAGCCCTAATGGGAAAATGGAAATAAATACATTTCTTACATTTTTCCCTAACTAAGGGGGTGATGAAGGGGAAATTGATTTACTTTTATAGCGGGTTTTTTAGTGGATTTTTATGATTGGCAGCCGTCACACACTGAAAGACGCTTTTTATTGCAAAAAATATATTTTGCATTACCACATTTTGAGAGCTATAATTTTTCCATATTTTGGTCCACAGAGTCATGTGAGGCCTTGTTTTTTGCGGGACGAGATGACGTTTTTATTGGTAACATTTTCGGGCACGTGACATTTTTTGATCGCTTTTTATTCTGATTTTTGTGAGGCAGAATGACCAAAAACCAGCTATTCATGAATTTCTTTTGGGGGAGGCGTTTATACCGTTCCGCGTTTGGTAAAATTGATAAAGCAGTTTTATTCTTCAGGTCAGTACGATTACAATGATACCTCATTTGTATCATTTTTTTTATGTTTTGGCGCTTTTATACGATAAAAACTATTTTATAGAAAAAATAATAATTTTTGCATCGCTTAATTCTGAGGACTATAACTTTTTTATTTTTTTGCTGATGATGCTGTATGGCGGCTCATTTTTTGCGGGACAAGATGACGTTTTCAGCAATACCATGGTTCTTTATATCTGTCTTTTTGATCGCGTGTTATTCCACTTTTTGTTCGGCGGTATGATAATAAAGCGTTCTTTTTTGCCTCTTTTTTTTTTTCTTACCATGTTTACTGAAGGGGTTAACTAGTGGGACAGTTTTATAGGTTGGGTCGTTACGGACGCGGCGATACTAAATATGTGTACTTTTATTGTTTTTTTTGTTTATTTAGATAAAGAAATGTATTTATGGGGAATATATATATATATATATATATATATATATATATATATATATATATATATATATATATATATATATATATATATATATATATATATATATATATATATATATAGTAGCATGGCTAAAGGGTTTGTAGTCGATGGGAGGTATGTGCCACATAAGTGCCTGGTTGCTGTAATGTAGCCCGGAGTATTCCTTTCTTGCACATAATCTTGTATATGTGTTTCAGGACCTGTGGTAATGTCAGACCACATGGCTAATCATGTGATGGGTTACTGGGTGGGGTTAGCTCTTTATAAGACTGGCTAATCCTTTACACAGCAGATATGTGTGGAGGTGAAACCCTCCTGAGTGTGTTACGGCTTCAGGACTGAGCCGGATGAACTGGACACTTGCTTTTCTTTGCCTGAACCAAAGGCCCATTTTACTTTCTGTTATTTGCCACATGGTTTATGAAGCAATAAACCCAGTGAACTTTAAAGGAACACGTCTCCTGAGTGTCAGCCGTCGCAGCTGAGTGAGTGAAATCCTTACAATTGGTGGTAGACGTGCGAGCAGCGTTCCCAGCGGAGACGTGAGTTTATTTTTGAATGTCCTGGGTCAAGGCTGTTGCAAGCCAGCAAGCATTGCCGGAGAAAATGGAGGACCTGCTGAAACACTTGGTCCAGATGCAGTCACAGCAGGAGAAAAGGCAGAGCCAGCAGGAGCAAAGGCAGCAAGAGACCAACAGGCTGTTGATGCAGCAGATACAACAGAGCCAGCAGGAGCAACGGCAGCAGATGCAGCAAAACCAGCAGGAGCAACGGCAGCAGATGCAGCAGAGCCAGCAGGAGCATCAGCAGCAGATGCAGCTTCTGGCAACCGCCATCCAGGGCAAGGCGAGCGCCCCAACCCCAGGTTTGGCTGATGACACCCACGTCCGGAAGACGGTAAGACGCGCATTGCAGAAAATGACTCCCGGGGATGATGTTGAGGCCTTCCTGACGGTGTTTGAGAGGGTCGCTGAGAGGGAAAAACTTCCGCCAGAGCAGTGGGCAGAGGTACTTGCGCCATACCTGACGGGAGAACCCCAGAAGGCGTACTATGATTTGACCTTGCAGGATGCCAAAGAGTATCACAAATTGAAAGCCGAGATTCTCGCACGTTTGGGGGTGACACTGACTGTCAGGGCACAGCGAGTTCACTCCTGGGGCTATCACCGGGACAAACCACCTCGTTCCCAAATGTTTGATCTGTTGCACCTGGTCCAGAAATGGCTGCAGCCAGAATCCTCTGCGCCTGCACAGATGGTAGAACGGGTGATGATGGATCGGTTTGTCCATTCCCTCCCGAGGCCTATACAGTCTTGGGTTGCCCAGGGTGATCCCCAGAATGCCGACGAGCTGATCGGACTGGTTGAGAGATACCAAGGGTTGGAAGGCTCCTTCGGGAGGCAGCCCATGCCGTACTGGGGGTCCCAGAAGGCAGCTGAGTCCCAAAAAGGGGTGGTGCGTCCAAGGTCACAAAGGGCGGGGGAGGTGGTGCCCAAGGTCCCCACGGGTGATATTATTTGTTGGAGGTGCCACAAGCCAGGACATATAGCTGCCTGTTGTTCCCAAACCACTGAGCAGATGGACTGCAGCATGGGACGCCGTTGTTCATACTATGCGTATCCAGCCTGTAGCGTGAACTCTCCATCCAACGAGGGACCTCAAGCGTGTCCCGTAAAGGTGAACGGTCGAGCAGTAACGGCACTGTTAGACTCGGGGAGCCTAGTGACCCTGGTGAGGGCCACTTTTCCTCTCCACCTGCTCCCAGGAAAGAAGGTCGGAGTGCGGTGCATACATGGTGATGCAAAGGACTACCCTATGGCCAGGGTGGACATTGAAACGGCATGTGGCACTGAGTCCCACATAGTCGGCGTGGTTCAGGACTTGTTGCACCCTATAATTATTGGCCGGGATTTCTGTTTGTTTTGGGATTTGTGGGGAAATGGTTCTGAGCTCCCTGGCAGGGAACCAGTGAACCCTGGAAGGGTATCGCCACACCCAGAGGCAGACAGTTTTCCTTTTTGTGTTCTGGTTGGGGATGAGGAGGAAGTATCCCCTACATCTGACATTCTGGAGTTAGAAGTTACCGGTGAAAATTTTGGGACTGCCCAACATAGGGACCCCACTCTGAGGGAAGCCTTTAATAATGTCACAGTTATTGATGGGGTGGTACAGGAGCCGGGGGCAGACACAAGATTTCCCCATTTTCTGTTGAGGGGGGAGTTGTTGTACCGTGTCACGAAAATACGGGAGGAGTTGGTAGAGCAGTTGATAGTGCCGGGCCCGTATAGACGGAAAGTGTTGGACATGGCCCATTCACACATCTTGGGTGGACACCTGGGGGTGGAAAAAACGCAGGAACGGGTTGTGCAGAGGTTCTATTGGCCTGGGTGTCACCGGGAAATAGTGAACTATTGCAGGTCCTGCCCTACATGTCAGCTAACTGCTCCTACTCCTCATTTCCGGAACCCCCTTGTGCCACTGCCCATTATTGAGGTACCGTTCGAGAGAATTGCCATGGACTTGGTCGGTCCCTTAGTTAAATCAGCTCGGGGCCATCAGTATATATTAGTCATCCTGGACTATGCCACACGCTATCCTGAGGCAATTCCCTTGAGAAATTCTTCCTCAAAAAGCATAGCCCGCGAGTTGGTCCATGTCTTTTCCCGGACAGGTCTGCCAAAGGAGATCCTGACTGACCAGGGTACACCTTTCATGAGCAAGGTGATGAGGGAGTTATGCAAAGCCCTGAAGATCTCCCAGTTGAGGACCTCGGTGTACCATCCCCAGTCAGATGGCCTTGTTTAGAGGTTTAACAAGACACTAAAGAGCATGCTGAGAAAAGCTATAGAGAAAGACGGTAGAGACTGGGATTGTCTCTTGCCCTATCTGATGTTTTCCATTCGTGAAGTTCCACAGGCCTCCACAGGGTTCTCACCGTTTGAGCTTCTATATGGCCGACATCCACGAGGACTCCTGGATATAGCCAAGGAAACCTGGGAGGCCGAAGTCACACCCCACAGAAGCGTCATTGAGCATGTGGCCCTGATGCAGCAGAGGATTGCAAAGGTGATGCCTATCGTGAAAGAACACCTTCTCCAAGCACAAGAAGCTCAAGCCAGGGTCTACAACCGGTCTGCGAGAGTGAGGCAGTTCAATCCGGGAGACCGAGTTCTTGTGTTAGTTCCAACGGTGGAAAGCAAGTTCTTGGCCAAATGGCAAGGGCCATATGAGGTTGTCGAGAAACTTGGTGAGGTAAATTATAAAATTCACCAACCAGGAAGACGGAAACCATTCCAAGTTTACCATGTCAACCTCATCAAGCCATGGCAAGATAGAGAGCCGACAGCAACTCCATCATTGTTAAGCAACCCAGAAGGTGAGGTTGGAGCGGTTACTATAGCAGAGACGCTATCAAAGACCCAGAAACAGCAGTGCCTGGAGGTACTCCAGAAAAACAGGGACCTGTTTTCAGAATTGCCAGGATACACGAAGGTCATAGAGCACGAGGTCCTAACAGAGCCGCATGTGCGGGTGAATGTGAAACCTTATCGTATTCCTGAGGCTCGTCGAGAAGTTATCTCCAAGGAAGTGGAGCGTATGTTGAGGCTTGGGGTCATTGAGGAATCCAAGAGCGGTTGGTCGAGCCCAATTGTCCTGGTCCCAAAACCTGATGGAGAGTGGAGGTTTTGCAACGACTATCGGAAGTTGAATGAAGTCTCCAAGTTCGACGCTTATCCCATGCCCCGTATTGATGAGCTCATCGAAAGGCTTGGGCACGCCAGATATATATCCACCTTGGATTTGACAAAGGGGTATTGGCAGATCCCCATGGCACAGGAAGCCAAGGAGAAGACGGCCTTTTCGACACCTGATGGATGCTTCCAATATGCCCGGATGCCGTTTGGCCTACAGGGAGCTCCGGCGACCTTCCAGAGGGCTATGGATAGAGTCCTTGCACCCCATAAGGCCTACGCTGCTGCGTACCTAGATGATATCGTCATCTTTAGCCCGGACTGGGAGAGTCATCTGGAGAAAGTCCAAGCGGTGTTGGATGCTATAAGAGAGGCCGGATTTACTATAAACCCGAAGAAGTGCGCCTTGGGTAAAGAAGAAGCTAAGTACCTTGGATACATAGTGGGTCATGGAGAAATAAAACCCCAAATCAATAAAGTGGAGGCAATCCAAACATGGCCAAAACCAGTTTCCAAGAAATGAAAAACGCTTTGTGTAAGCAACCCGTTCTGATGGCCCCAAACTTCAAGAAAGAGTTTATTCTTCAGACAGATGCCTCAGATGTTGGGGTGGGAGCAGTCCTTTCCCAAGAACTACATGGGGAGGAGCATCCTGTTCTGTATCTGAGTAGGAAGCTGTCCTCATCTGAAAAGAACTACTCAGTCGTTGAGAAGGAGTGCTTGGCCATAAAATGGGCAGTGGACACATTGCGGTACTATCTGCTGGGACGTAAATTTAGACTGGTATCTGACCATGCCCCGCTTAGGTGGATGAGAGAAACGAAAGGAAGAAATGCTAGAGTCACCCGTTGGTTCTTAGCCCTGCAGGACTTCAGTTTCCATGTGGAACATAGGGCCGGAAAGCTGCACGGTAATGCGGATGCCCTATCGAGAATCCCTTGTTTAGTGGGGGAAAGTGCCAAGCCCCACGGCTTTAGGCAGAGGGGGGAGGTATGTAGCATGGCTAAAGGGTTTGTAGTCGATGGGAGGTATGTGCCACATAAGTGCCTGGTTGCTGTAATGTAGCCCGGAGTATTCCTTTCTTGCACATAATCTTGTATATGTGTTTCAGGACCTGTGGTAATGTCAGACCACATGGCTAATCATGTGATGGGTTACTGGGTGGGGTTAGCTCTTTATAAGACTGGCTAATCCTTTACACAGCAGATATGTGTGGAGGTGAAACCCTCCTGAGTGTGTTACGGCTTCAGGACTGAGCCGGATGAACTGGACACTTGCTTTTCTTTGCCTGAACCAAAGGCCCATTTTACTTTCTGTTATTTGCCACATGGTTTATGAAGCAATAAACCCAGTGAACTTTAAAGGAACACGTCTCCTGAGTGTCAGCCGTCGCAGCTGAGTGAGTGAAATCCTTACAATATATATATATATATATATATATATATATATATATATATATATATATATATATATATATATATATATATATATATATATATATATATATATATATATATATATATATATATATATATATATAATCATTTTTTAGGAAATCTTTTTTTTTTTTTTTTACACGTTTGGAAATTTTTTAAAAACTTTTTTACTTTGTCCCAGGGGGGGACATCACAGATCGCTGATATGACAGTTTGCACAGCACAGATCAGCGATCTGACTTAGAGCACTGCAGGCTTACTAAGCGCCTGCTCTGAGCAGGCACTTGGTAAGCCACCTCCCTCCCTGCAGGACCCGGATGCCGCGGCCATTTTGGATCTGGGCCTGCTGCAGGGAGGGAGGTAAGAGACCCTCACAGCAACGCGATCACAGCGTGTTGCTGCGGGGGTCTCAGGGAAGGCCGCAGGGAGCCCCCTCCCTGCGCGATGCTTCCCTGTACTGCCGGCACACCGCGATCATGTTTGATCGCGGCGTGCCGGGGGTTAATGTGCCGGGGGCGGTCCGTGACCGCTCCTGGCACATAGTGCCGGATGTCTGCTGCGATAGGCAGCTGACACTCGGCCGCGCTCCCCCCGTGAGCGCGGCCGATCGCGTATGACGTACTATCCCGTCGGTGGGCATACATGCCCACCCCACCTCGACGGGATAGTACGTCAGATGTCAGAAAGGGGTTGACAAATTACATGAAGATAATAATACCAAATAATTTGTGTTTGCAATCATTTTCAGGAAGAAAATGAGTATTATCTGACAGAATTGCAGGGGTGTCAATACTTTTGGCCATGACTGTACATACATACTACATACATACAACAAACTACAATATAGAAAAATCAGCCGCACTCTTATGGTATATCTTTGCAAAAATGTGATGTATTTATTCGCATGTGTTGAGACACAAATTATATATATATATATATATATATATATATATATATATATATATATATATATATATATATATATATATATATATATATATAATTTGTATCTATCACATACACACACACACACACACACACACACACACACACACACACGTATAAGCGGAGTAGTAACGTTTCGACCCTGCCTCGGGTCTTTCTCAAACGGCGTCTTCTAGATAGCGTGCAAAATTAGAAGTGTGGTCCCTTTAAGGGCTCCAATTGTTGTGGTGTCAGGACGTCCTGCTTCTGTGGGCGTGTGTCCACGCAGTTTGAGAAAGACCGGAGGCAGGGTCAAAACGTTACTACTCCGTTTATACTCGTGTGTGTGTGTGTGTGTGTGTGTGTGTGTGTGTATATATATATATAATTTTTTTTTTTGTCTCAACACATGTGAATAAATACATCACATTTTTGCAAAGATATACCATAAATTGGACTTGTTGTTGGGTTTTTCCCAAGTACAGCCAGCACCAACTTAAGACAGCTGAGTGCGCTCCTTTTTTCTTAAATATACAACATACATGCATGCATGCATGCATACTCCATGCATCCATGCATGCATGCATGCATGCATACTCCATGCATGCATGCGTACTCCATGCATGCATGCATGCGTACTCCATGCATGCATGCATGCGTACTCCATGCATGCATGCGTACTCCATGCATGCGTGCGTACTCCATGCATGCATGCGTGCGTACTCCATGCATGCATGCGTGCGTACTCCATGCATGCATGCGTGCGTACTCCATGCATGCATGCGTGCGTACTCCATGCATGCATGCGTGCGTACTCCATGCATGCATGCGTGCGTACTCCATGCATGCATGCGTGCGTACTCCATGCATGCGTGCGTACTCCATGCATGCGTGCGTACTCCATGCATGCGTGCGTACTCCATGCATGCGTGCGTACTCCATGCATGCGTGCGTACTCCATGCATGCGTGCGTACTCCATGCATGCGTGCGTACTCCATGCATGCGTGCGTACTCCATGCATGCATGCGTGCGTACTCCATGCACGCATGCGTGCGTACTCCATGCACGCATGCATGCATACTCCATGCACGCATGCATGCATACTCCATGCACGCATGCATGCATACTCCATGCATGCATGCATACTCCATGCATCCATGCATGCATACTCCATGCATCCATGCATGCATACTCCATGCATCCATGCATGCATACTCCATGCATCCATGCATGCATACTTCATGCATGCTCCATACATAGACATACAGTACATATAACATAGAGTACATACTCACCATCACTTGTCACTTTGTTCCCCGAAGCCAGTGTCATCTGCAAAAAAATATTAAAATAACAAACATGCAATATACTGCCTGATCCACAGAAATCCACTAGTGTCCCACGACTATCTCCTGTGGAAAGCAGCAGCATCAGCTGATGCAACCGCTCTCTAGGGGCTCCAGGAATACAATGACGGGAGGAAGGTATCCTTCCGCACGGTATTCCTCCACCACTATAAAAAAGTCCCTAGTCTCACTTTTGGCATTGCTGTGTGAGAAAGTTCCCACGCAGCTTTTGCCATAAAGTGAGACCAGTGAACTATAGTAACCTCTTAGTGATGTGTGTCAAGAATATGTCGTGGCCTGTGCTATATATTATGTGGCTGCTATATACATACATATTCTAGAATACCCGATGCGTTAATACAGGCCACACAATATATAACAGTGGCCACGCAGTATATAACACAGCCACGTACTATATAACACAGCCCACGCAGTATATAGTAGCCATGCAGTATATAACACAGGCCACACAGTACAGTATATAACACTGGCCACGTAATATATAGCACAGCCCACATAGTATATAACACTGCCCATGTAGTATATAGCAGCCACGCGGTATCTAACACAGGCCACGTAGATTACAGCAGTGTGGGCACCATATTCTTGTTAAAAAATAATTAAAATAAAAAATAGTTATATACTCACCCGGCGGGATCCACCAAAGCTCCGGCCTGCCGCCATCTTCCGTTCCCAGGATCCATTGCGAAATTACCCAGATAACTTAGCGGTCTCTCGAGACCGCTAAGTCTTCTGGGTAATTTCGCAATGCGTCGCCGGGAACGGAAAATGGTGGCAGGCGCAAGCGGATCGTCGGACAACGGAGGTTTAGTATAGGAGGTTTTTTGTTTTTTTATTTTTAACATTAGATCTTTTTACTATTGATGCCGCAAAGGCAGCATCAATAGTAAAAGGTTGGGGACACACAGGGTTAATAGCAGCGGTTACGGAGTGCATTACCCACGGCATAACGTGGTCCGTTACCGCTGGCATTAACCCTGTGTGAGCGGTGACTGGAGGGGAGTATGCGGGCGCCGAGCACTGACTGCGGGGAGTAAGGAGCGGCTATTTTTTTCCGGACTGTGCCCGTCGCTGATTGGTCGTGGCTGTTTTGCCGCGGCCAATCAGCGACTTGGATTTGCATGACAGACAGAGGCTGCCACCAATGAATATCCGTGACAGACAGACAGACGGAAGTGACCCTTAGACAATTATATAGTGTGTGTGTATATATATATATCTAATATATAAAGCTGAATGTGTGTGTGTATGTCCGGGATTGGCATCTGCACCGTCGCAGCTACAGCCACAAAATTTTGCACAGTCACACGTCTGGACCCTGAGAGCGTCATAGGCTAATGTTGTGAGGTGAAATTTTAACCCCGTGCTTTCCAATTCACCAAACAATTTTGCCCCTATCTACATAATGGGGAAAAAGTGAAAGGAAAAGTGTTGGAGGCGTCGCAGCTACAGCCACAAAATTTTGCACAGTCACACGTCTGGACCCCGAGAGCGTCATAGGCTATGTTGTGAGGTGAAATTTTAACCCCTCGCTTTACAATTCACCAAACAATTTTGCCCCTATCTACATAATGGGAAAAAATGAAAGGAAAAGTGTAGGAGGCAAATTGACAGCTGCCAGATGTGAACAAGGGGGACTTAAAGAATGAGAGCGATGGCGCCAAAGAGTATATACCGTACAGTTGCTAAGGTGGGGCCCCGACATGGGATACTCACCACACACGGGGATATGAACACACACACAAAATGCGCCACACACTACCACGTGCTTGAACACATATTACCCTCAGCACACATTTCACCACAAATACACCAACCTCGCCACATAAAAGTCGAAACACAAAAGTCGCCGCTCAAAACTCGCTACGCGCAGAACTCGCCACATGCAAAAACTAGGCTCTTGCAAAACTCACCACAAGTGCAAAACTCACCTCATGGAAAACTCGCCACACGCAAAACTTGCACACGCGGAAAAATTGCCACATGCACAAAAGTTGCAACACATGCAAAAGTTGCCTCACACAAAACTTGCACATACTCAAAAGGCACCAGACATAAAACTCGCCACGCGCAAAACTCGCCATGCGCAAAACTTGCTGCACACAACTTGCTACACTAACCTGTCACATGTAACTCGACACACAAAAAGTCGCTACATGCATGTCGCCACACGCAACTCAACACACACAACTTGACAAATGAAAATCGCCCTAAAACACACACAAGTCTGGTATTATCCTTCAAAAATAAAAATCTGATTAATAAGCAGACAAACTACAAGAGCAACAAATGTACCATATAGGAAATACGGCAGCTGTCAGTCACATGACCTGTCTATTATGTGTATGTGTGAGCTAATATATACTGCCAGGGGGAGGGCTTCCTATTGGCTGGGGATTTATCAGGCTGCCAATTTAGCTTACAAATACTGAGGTAAAAATACTGAGCAAATAACGTGTGAACGAGGTCTAATACAGGAGGAGATGACACACAGGTATATACTATATACAGGGGAGATGACACACAAGTATATACTATATACTGGAGGAGATGACATACAGGTATATGCTATATATAGAAGATGACATACAGGTATATACTATATACAGGAGGAGATTACACACAGCAGGTATATACTATATACAGGGGAGATTACATACAGGTATATACTATATACAGGAGATGACATACAGGTGTATACTATATATAAGGGAGATGACAAACATGTATATACTGAGGTGAAAATGAGAGGTGTGAGGTGAAAATGAAAAAGTGTGAGTGCAAAATGAGAGGAGTGAGGGATAATAGTGGAGTGATCAGAAAATGACAGATGTGAGGTCGAAATGACAAGTGTTAGGGGGGAATGAGAGGGGTGAGGGAGAAAATGAGAGATGTGAGGGGGAAAATGAAAGATGTGATTGGGAAAATGAGAGGTGTGATGGGAAAATAACAGAAGTGAGGTGCTATAACTAACCACAGATATTTAGTATGCCCAGGCAACGCCGGGCTCTTCAGCTAGTGTATATATGTATGTGTGTGAATATATATATATATATATATATATATATATATATATATATATATATATATATATATATATATATATATATATATATTACACTGTGTTCCAAATTATTATGCAAATGATATTTTTCTCAAATTTTCCTAAATGGTCAGTGCAAATGAGTCAGTCTAATAAGTCATCACCCGTTAGATTATACTCCGAGTTTTATTGAAGAAACCTCCCAATGATAACAGTATAATCTCCAAAATAAATAAATACTCAAAATGCACTGTTCCAAATTATTAGGCACAGTAGAATTTCTATACATTTGATCAGTTTTAAAGAACTGAAAATGATCATTTGTGGAATTTGCAGCATTAGGAGGTCACATTCACTGAACAACACAGCTATTTAACTCCAAAACCTCCTAACAGGCCAACTTACATGTTAACATAGGACCCCTTCTTTTACGTCACCTTCACAATTCTTGCAACCATTGAACTTGTGAGTTTTTGGAGAGTTTCTGCTTGTATTTCTTTGCATGAAGTCAGAATAGCCTTCCAGAACTACTGTTTTGATGTGAACTGCCTCCCACCCTCATAGACCTTTTGCTTGATGATACTCCAAAGGTTCTCTGTACGGTTGAGGTCAGGTGAAGATGGTGGCCACACCATGAGTTTATCTCCTTTTATGCCCATAGCAGCCAGTAACTCAGAGGTGTTCTTTGCAGCATGAGATGATGCATTGTCGTGCATGAAGATGATTTTGCTCCTGAAGGCACGTTTCTGCTTTTTAGACCATGGAAGAAAGTTGTCAGTCAGAAACTCTAAATACTTTGCAGAGGTCCTTTTCACACCTTCAGGAACCTTAAAGCGTCCTACCAGCTGTTTCCCCGTGAATCTGGCCCAAAATGTGACTCCTCCGCCTCCTTGTGACGTCGCAGCCTTGTTGGGAAATGGTAGCAATCCACCAACCATCCACTACTCCATCCATCTGGACCATCCAGGGTTGATTGACACTCATCAGTAAACAAGACTATTTGAAAATTAGTGTTCATGTATGTCTGGGCCCACTTTAACCATTTCTACTTGTGAACACTGTTTAAGGGTGGCTGAATATTAGGTTTATGCACCACAGCAAGCCTTTGAAGAATCCTACACCTTGAGGTTCGAGGGACTCCAGAGGCACCAGCAGCTTCAAATAACTGTTTGCTGCTTTGTAATGGTATTTTGGCAGCTGCTCTCTTAATCCCATGAATTTGTCTGGCAGAAACCTTCCTCATTATGCCTTTATTAGCACGAACACGTCTGTGCTCAGATTCAGCCACAAATCTCTTAACAGTACAATGATAACGCTTAAGCTTTAGGGAAATATCTAATGTTTTCATCCCTTGACCAAGGCATTGCACTATTTGATGCTTTTAGGGAGCAGAGATCCTTTTTCTTTTCCATGTTACTTGAAAACTGTGGCCTGCTTAATAATGTGGAACATCATTTTTAAGTAGTTTTCCTTTAATTTGAATCACCAGGAAAACTAATTATCACATGTGTTTAAGATTGATTTCAGTGATCCATTGAGCCCTGAGACACAATACCATCCACGAGTTTATTTGAAAAACAAAACAATTAAATCTTTGACACTTAAATCCAATTTGCATAATAATTTGGAACACAGTGTGTGTGTGTGTGTGTATATATATGTGTTGCCTCCATCCTGCGCCCTAATCTTGTCATGTGCTGCTACCATCTTGCGCCCCCATCCTGTCATTTGCTGCTCCCATCCTGCGCCCCCATCCTGTCATGTGCTGCTCCCATCCTGCGCCACCGTTCTGTAATTTGCTGCTCCCATCCATATGCCCCATACGCTGCTCCATAAAGGTTGAAGGCCCCCATAAGATGCTCCATAGTATATGCCTCATATGCTGCTCCATTATTGGTTGATGGCCCCCATAAGATGCTCCATAGTATATGCCCCGTATGCTGCTCCATTATGGTTGATCGCCCCCATAAGATGCTCCATAGTATATGCCCCGTATGCTGCTCCATTATGGTTGATGGCCCCATAAGATGCTCCATAGTATATGCCCCGTATGCTGCTCCATAAAGGTTTATGGCCCCCATAAGATGCTCCATAGTATATGCCCCGTATGCTGCTCCATTATGGTTGATGGCCCCATAAGATGCTCCATAGTATATGCCCCGTATGCTGCTCCATAAAGGTTTATGGCCCCCATAAGATGCTCCATAGTATATGCCCCGTATACTGCTCCATAAATGTTGATGGCCCCCATAAGATGCTCCATAGTATTATATGCCCCATATGCTGCTGCGATATATATATATAAAAAAAAAATAACATACTCCCCTATCGTCGCTGGGCGCTGAGTGCTGGGGGGCCTGGGCAGGCGGGGACGCTGTGGGGGTCAGGTGCCGGAGTCGCCGCTAGCTCAGGCCCTCGACACTTACCATAGTCACCTGGCCCTGATCCAGCGCTGCGTGCCGCTCCGTCTTCCGGGTCCTCTGGCTGTGACTGTTCAGTCAGAGGGCGGCGCGCATTAAGCGCGTCATCGCGCCCTCTGAACTGAACGTCACAGGCAGAGGACCCGGAAGACGGAGCGGCACGCAGCACTGGAACGGGGAAGGTGACTATAGCATACTCACCCTCCTGGCACGTCTCTGCTTCTCCATTGGAGATTGCGGTGTGCGTTCAGTGCTTACGCATACCGTGATCTCCTGGGCTGCGTCACTCTGTGGGGTCCAGACTGCGCCGGCGCTTGCGCAGTCTATAAAGGCTTCGGACAGAGTGACGCTCCCAGCGTTATATTATAGATATATTGTGGCGTAGCGACTGGTCATGTGATTAATGGACGGTATGTATCGCAGAGGTGGGTGGCCCTGTGATGGAAGCCTGGGTATGTTTTGCTCAAGCAGCTCTACTGCTGAGGGATTTGTTTACATTGGGAAGGCTTCCAAGTAATTGGAAAGATGGGTGGGTTCAGTCACCTACAAACCCACCCAAAGAGGCGTGTTTGAACACCTAAGATGGTTTTGTGTTGAAGGACCTGTGGTGATGTCACACTCACCTGACTGGCCATGTGACAGGTACCTGGGTGTGGTTACACCTATGTAAAGGAGGTGTGTGTAGCACATGGAGAGAGTGTGTGAGTGTTTGGAAGTCTGTCAGGGTGGACACACTTCCATGTGTCCTGGCTGGACACTGCAGAGTGGCCTGTGTGTTGGACGGCTCCACGTGGGGACAGACGTCCTGAACAGCACACAGAGACCATATTTAGGCTGGAGAGCCTACGTGCTGGACATAGCACAGTCTGTGCGCCCACAGACCTGAGAGAGCGGAGCTCCACTATGGACATTGAGGATTCAACTGTCTGATGTAAGACTGTTTACCTGTTGTTCCTGTTGCTATGTGGTTTATGGAGCAATAAACCTGTGAACCTTTAATGGAACGTGTCTCCTGATGTCATCCGCCGCACCTGAGCGAGTACAACCCCTAATAACCCCGTACGTACGTACCGTACGTACCGTACGTACGTACCGTACGTACGTACCGTACGTACGTACGGTACGGTACTGTACAAACCCGGGTGGCGATCATTTGTATTGGTATGTTCTACATCCTGGTATGTGCTGCTTCCATCCTGTGTCCTAACTTTATGTGCTGCTACCATCTTGCACCTCCATCCTGTCATATGCTGCTATTATCCTGCACCCATTTCCTGTCATGTGCAGCCCCTATGCTGTGCTCTTATCCTGTTTTGTGCGTCTGCATGTTGTCATTCTGTCTCGTGCTACTACCATCCTGCGCCCCCGTTCTGTCACGTGCCCCTCCTATCCTGCGCCCCCGTTCTGTCATGTGCTCCTCCCATCCTGCGCCCCCGTTCTGGCATGTGCTACTCCCATCCTGCGCCCCCGTTCTGGCATGTGCTACTCCCATCCTGCGCCCCCGTTCTGTCACGTGCCCCTCCTATCCTGTGCCCCCGTTTTGTCATGTGCTCCTCCCATCCTGCGCCCCCGTTCTGGCATGTGCTCCGCCCCCGTTCTGGCATGTGCTCCTCCCATCCTGCGCCCCCGTTCTGGCATGTGCTCCTCCCATCCTGCGCCCCCTGTTGTGAATTCTGTGGCAGAGCTCCCTCCTGTGGTCACAAGTGGTACTTCGGCTGATTCTCTCTGTGAGCTTCCGTTGGTGGAGGAGAGTGGTACTGCGGCTTCTGAGTTTCCTTCTTCAGGTGATGTGGTGAAGTCGTTAGGTGCTGCTCTATTTAACTCCACCTAGTGCTTTGATCCTGGCCTCCAGTCAATGTTCTAGTATTGGACCTGTTTCCTCCTGGATCGTTCCTGTGGCCTGCTGCTCTGCATAGCTAAGTTCTGCTTTGCTGTTTTGTTTGCTGTTTTTTCTGTCCAGCTTGTCTATTTGTTTTTTCTTGCTTGCTGGAAGCTCTGGGACGCAGAGGGTGTACCTCCGTGCCGTTAGTTCGGTACGGAGGGTCTTTTTGCCCCCTTTGCGTGGTTTTTTGTAGGGTTTTGTGTTGACCGCAAAGTTACCTTTCCTATCCTCGCTCTGTTCAGAAAGTCGGGCCTCACTTTGCTAAATCTATTTCATCTCTACGTTTGTCTTTTCATCTTAACTCACAGTCATTATATGTGGGGGCTGCCTTTTCCTTTGGGGTATTTCTCTGAGGCAAGGTAGGCTTATTTTCTATCTTCAGGCTAGCTAGTTTCTCAGGCTGTGCCGAGTTGCATAGGGAGCGTTAGGCGCAATCCACGGCTGCCTCTAGTGTGGTTGGAGAGGATTAGGGATTGCGGTCAGCAGAGTTCCCACGTCTCAGAGCTCGTTCTATGTTTTTGGGTTATTGTCAGGTCACTGTATGTGCTCTGACCTCTATGTCCATTGTGGTACTGAATTACCTTATCATAACAGCCCCCGTTCTGTCATGTGCTCCCATCCTGCGCCCTTATTCTGTAATGTGCTGCTTCCATCCATATGCCCTGTATGCTGCTCTATAAAGGTTGGTGGCCAACTTAAGATGCTCCATAGTATATGGCCTGTATGCTGCTCCATAAAAGCTGATGGCCCCCATAAGATGCTCCATAGTGTTATATGCACTGTATGCTGCTGCGATAAATAAAAAAAAGACATGCATATCGTCGCTGGGTGCCGAGTGCCGCAGTGTCTCTTCAAGAAGCTGCGCATGTGCCAATTGCCGCGATGCCATGAGGGGGCGGGATTGTGACGCGGCACCTCGGCGTCTGCGCTTTCTGCCTGCGCCGTATGCTGCTGCGATAAAAAAAAAAGACATACTTACCTATCGTCGCTGGGCGCAGAGTGCCGCAGTGTGTCTAAAACAAAATGGCCCCGGAAAGCGGGACTAAGCAGGTGCCAATTGCCGTAGTGTCTCTTCAACAAAATGGCGCCGGAAAGCGCCGATTCCGGGAGCAGTGGGACATTCGGCGGAATCGGGGGGCGTGGGGACACTGTGGCGGTGGACTTCATCAGTAGGTGAGATCGTGACACTGACATCGTTACCAGCGCAGTCGGCGCTTTCTGGCGCCAGTTTTTCTTTAAGACGGACACTGTGGCTATAATGTTTCGCTGGGAGCGTCTGCGCAGGCGCTTGCGCAGTATATAAAGTGGTGGGACAGAGTGACACTTCCAGCGTTTTATTATAGATATATATGTACTGTATATGTATGTATATACAGTACAGATCAAAAGTTTGGAAACACCTTCTCATTTGAAGATTTTTCTGTATTTTCATGACTATGAAAATTGTAAATTCACACTGAAGGCATCAAAACTATGAATTAACACATGTGGAATTATATTCTTAACAAAAAAGTGTGAAACAACTGAAATTATGTCTTATAGTCTAGGTTCTTCAAAGTAGCCACCTTTTGCTTTGATGAATGCTTTGCAAACTCTTGGTATTCTCTTCAAGGGGTAGTCACCAGAAATGGTCTTCCAACAATCTTGAAGGAGTTCCCAGAGATGCTTAGCACTTGTTGGCCCTTTTGCCTTCACTCTGCTGTACAGCTCACCCCAAACCATCTCAATTGGGTTCAGGTCTGGTGACTGTGGAGGCCAGGTCATCTGGCTTAGCCACCCCATCACTCTCCTTCTTGGTCAAATAGGCCTTATGCAGCCTGGAGGTGTGTTTGGGGTCATTGTCCTGTTGAAAAATAAATGATGGTCCAACTAAACGCAAATCGGATGGAATAGCATGCCGCTGCAAGATGCTGTGGTAGCCATGCTGGTTCAGTATGCCTTCAATTTTGAATAAATCCCCAACAGTGTCACCAGCAAAGCACTCCCCACACACCATTACACCTCCTCCATGCTTCACGTTGGGAACCAGGCATGTAGAGTCCATCCGTTCACCTTTTCTGCGTCGCACAAAGACACTGTAGTTGGAACTAAAGATGTCAAATTTGGACTCCTAAGACCAAAGCACATATTTCCACTGGTCTTATGTCCATTCCTTGAGTTATTTACGCCAAACAAGTCTCTTCTTTTTGTTGCCTGTCCTTAGCAGTGATTTTCTAGCAGCTATTTTACCATGAAGGCCTGCTGCACAAAGTCTCCTCTTTACAGTTGTTGTAGAGATGTCTGCTGCTAGAACTCTGTGTGGCATTGACCTGGTCTCTAATCTGAGCTGCTGTTAACCTGCGATTTCTGAAGCTGGTGACTCGGATAAACTTATCCTCAGAAGCAGAGGTGACTCTTGGTCTTCCTTTCCAGGAGCTGTCCTCATGTGAGCCAGTTTCTTTGTAGCGCTTGATGGTTTTTGCCACTGCACTTGGGGACACTTTCAAAGTTTTCCCAATTTTTCGGATTGACTGACCTTCATTTCTTAAAGTAATGATGGGCACTCGTTTTTCTTTACTTAGCTGCTTTTTTCTTGTCATAATACAAATGCTAATAGTCTATTCAGTAGGACTATCAGCTTTGTATCCACCAAACTTCTGCTCAACACAACTGATGGTCCCAACCCCATTTATAAGGCAAGAAATCCCACTTATTAAGCCTGACAGGGCACACCTGTGAAGTGAAAACCATTTCCGGTGACTACCTCTTGAAGCTCATCAAGAGAATGCCAAGTGTGTGCAAACCAGTCATGAAAGCAAAAGGTGGGTACTTTGAAGAACCTAGAATATAAGACATCTTTTCAGTTGTTTCACACTTTTTTAAGTATATAATTCCACATGCATCTGTTAATTCATAGTTTTGATGCCTTCAGTTTGAATGTACAATTGTCATAGTCATGAAAGTACAGAAAAATCTTTTTTATATATATATACCGTATAAGCAGAGTTTTTCATCTCCTTTTTTTTAGGCTGAAAGTGCCCCTCTCGGCTTATACTCAAGTCTTTGTCACAGGGGGCCGGCGATGGAGAGAAAGCGGCTGTCACATCGTATTCACCCCCACCTGATGGGTCTCTGCGGGTCCCTGCTTCTCAGATGTTTTCTGGCACCTGCAGCTCTTCCGGTGTTCAGCGGTCACATGGTACTGCTCTTTAACCCCTTCATGATCCAGCCTATTTTGACCTTAATGACCTGGCCATTTTTTGCAATTCTGACCACTGTCCCTTTATGAGGTAATAACTCAGGAAGACTTCAACGGATCCTAGCGGTTCTGAGAATGTTTTTTCGTGACATATTGGGCTTCATGTTAGTGGTATATTTAGGTCGATAATTTTTGTGTTTATTTGTGAAAACAAATGGAAATTTGGCTAAAATTTTGACCATTTCGCAATTTTCAAATTTTGAATTTTTATTCTGTTAAACCAGAGAGTTAGGTGACACAAAATAGTTAATAAATAACATTACCAACATGTCTACTTTACATCAGCGCAATTTTGGAAACAAAATTTTAGTTTGCTAGGAAGTTATAAGGGTTAAAATTTGACCAGCGATTTTTCATTTTTACAACAAAATTTACAAAACCATTTTTTTAGGGACCTCCTCACATTTGAAGTCAGTTTGAGGGGTCTATATGGCTGAAAATACCCAAAAGTGACACCATTCTAAAAACTGCACCCCTCAAAGTGCTCAAAACCACATTCAAGAAGTTTATTAACCCTTCAGGTGCTTCACAGCAGCAGAAGCAACATAGAAGGAAAACATGAACGTTTAACTTTAGTCACAAACATGATCTTTTAACAACAATTTTTTTTATTTTCCCAAGGGTAAAAGGAAAACTGGACCCCAAAAGTTATTGCACAATTTGTCCTGAGTACGCCGATACCCCATATATGGGGGGGAACCACTGTTTGGGTGCATCGACAGGGCTCGGAAGGGAAGGAGCGCTATTTGACTTTTTGAATGCAAAATTGGCTCCAATCTTTAGCGGACACCATGTCGCGTTTGGAGAGTCCCTGTGTGCCTAAACATTTGAGCTTCCCATTTTGGAAACTAGACCCTCCAAGGAGCTTATCTAGATGTATAGTGAGCACTTTGAACCTCCAGGTGCTTCACAAATTGATCCGTAAAAATGAAAAAGTACTTTTCCAGGTCACCAACTGACAGCACACTGGAGGACTTCCTTCTTATCCATTATGGGACAGGAAACTCGAGAGGAGCAAATATAGCAGCGACATCGGTTGCTTGCTCCATGCACCTGTGGTTAGATGAACTTCAGGATCAATTAACAGCCAAGACTCCTAGGGAAACTATTCTGAAATCCCTGCCTCTGTTAAAATTGGCAACCACCTTTTTGGCAGATGCATCCGCAGGATCAGTTAGGTTCGCAGCTAGGGGTCAATCCCTATCTAATGCAGCCCGAAGAGCTATCTGGCTCAAAAGCTGGTCAGGAGATATGCATTCTAAGAATAAGCTGTGTTCGATACCCTTTTCCAGGGGCAGGGTCTTCGGACCGGTCCTCGATGATATCTTAGAGAAAGCCTCAGCTGTAAAGAAAGGGTTCCCTGAAGAAAAGCCTACAAAATTCCTGCCCTTTCGTAGACCCCGCTATAATCAAAAACCAGATTACAGGGGTAAAGGGAAACGGGGTAGATGGAGTTATCAAAAAGGAGGGGACAGCAGGCTTAAAACCAAAGACTCGAGCTACTCGGGTTTGGGTTCTAGCTACTGGAGAAAATGACGCAATCAGAGTGGGGGGTCTTCTAGCCGAATTCCTAGAAGGATGGCAGGAAATAACGACAAGTCATTAGGCCTTACAGGTTGTGTCCCAGGGATGCAAAATAGAGTTTATATCTCTCCCTCCCGAAAGATTCCTCGTTTCCAGCTCCCATCTAAAATCGTCGTCCCCATGTGGTCAGATATACAGGACCTCCTAGAAATGGCGGCAATTGTTCCAGTACCACCTCAGAAAGAGTACAGAGGTCATTACTCGAATCTCTTCTCAATAACAAAACCATCTGGAGAATCGAGAACAATAATAAATCTAAAACACCTAAACAATTGGGTGTTATACAAGAGATTCAAAATGGAGTCAATCGGTCAACCATCCCTCTGTTAGGAAGGGGTATGGTAATGTGCACTCTAGATCTAAAGAGTGCATATTACCATGTACCCATTCATCTAAATCACCAAAAATTTCTGCGGTTTGCGGTTAAATATGGAAGGAAAAATCTACTATTTTCAATTTAGCTGTCTCCCATTCGGCCTGGCATCTGCTCCCAGAGTTTTTATAAAACTTATGGTAGAGGTGGTCGCCTATCTGAGTATTTTTCGGACTATAAGACGCACCGGACTATAAGGCGCACCCAGGTTTTAGAGGTGGAAAATAGGGAAAAAAATATTTGAAGCAAATATGGTAAAATATTTAATAACATACTATTATATGTGGTGTTATTATATAATAGTATGTTATTATGTTGGAAGCTGCGGGACCAGTGTGGTGTCTGTACAGTACTATATGAAGATGCTGGAGGGTGAGTATAAGAATGGGTGCACAGGGCTTATATTGAAAGCACCACTCCAGCACTGCAAAATAACACTGGAGTGCTGCTTTAAAATCCAATGGGAGAACTATAACTCCCAGCATGTCCTGCAGATCCTATGACATGCTGGGAGTTATAGTTCACTAAAGGAGTGGCAGAGTGCTTTATTGTGTTTTGGAAAGACTAACCTCTTAATTGTGGCAGCCAGCCACACTGTGGTGAGGAAAAAGCATCCCATGAATGCACACAGAGCCCTCCCTCTTGTTGCCTTTCCACAGCACAGGTAATGGAAGCCAGCAGATTCTAGTGTTGGAGTCTGAAGGACCTGTGATGATGTCAAGAAGAGGGAGGGCTCTGTGCTGCCATGTGATGCTCCAGCCCGCCCACTTCTGACATCATCACAAGTCCTCCTTCACAGCACTCAGCTCCAGCCCAGGAAGATACCAGCGATCTCTCCCCCGGACCCTGCTGCTGCTGCCTCCTCTCCCCCGGACACACGGATCTCCCCAGCTGCTGCAGGAATCAGCGCTGGGGAAGCCATGTGTGTCCCTGCTTAAGTGCAGTATTCATTTGCTGCTCACCACTCAGCTGATAGGTGGGCTGGGAGTAGCTAATGAATATTCACTGCACTTAATCATCGGGACCACATGGTTTCTCCAGCAGCTGATTCCAGGCAGTGGGGACATTTTTCTGCCTCCTGAAGTGGGATATCATTGCGATCCCACTCGCTGCTGCCCCCCTGCCCACATGCTACATCCGTACCATAAGATGCACCCACACTTTCCTCCCAAATGTGGAGGAAATAAAGTGCGTCTTATGGTCAGAAAAATATGGTAATGGTAATTCCTTATTTAGATGACTTTTTTAATAGCGGCAGACTCCGTAGGCCAGCTCAGGATCAACTGTCAATCCCTCATTTCCACACTAGAGAGTCTAGGATGGATCATAAATTGGAAAAAATCGGATCTGATACCAAAGTCCAGATTAAAATTTTTAGGAGTCATGCTAGATTCGGAGACAAGAATGTTCTACCTACCAGAAGACAAGCTAAAGGGCATAATAGAAAGAGTCCATCACTTTTCCCAAGGCCAGAATTCTATCAAGAGACAGGATGAAAATCTTGGATTAATGACGGCCTGCATCCCTTGTGTGAGCTGGAGCCAGTTTCATTCTCGGCAGCTTCAGCAGGGAGTTCTGATGAGCTGGAACAGAAAACAGAACTCACTAAATCAGAGGCTGAAACTCTCTTTCCAGATCAAAAGATCCCTGAAATGGTGGACTCTCTCCAGGAACCCTCAGCTAGGGGTACCATGGCTTCAAACCCCGAGTGTTTCAGTCACGACAGATGCAAGTCAGCAAGGTTGGGGAGGTAATGTTCAAGGAAGATATTTCCAATGTCGTTGAAAAAGGAAGGACAGCAAGAAATCATCGAACTACAGGGAACTACATGCAGTTTGGAAGGTCTTAACGGCTGCGCAACACCTACTGAGAAACAAACATGTAAAGGTCCTTTCAGACAATACGACAACTGTAGCCTTCCTTCGGCATCAAGGGGGCCCAAGACATATGGCATTGCAAGGTCTGGCGGAACAGATCTTCAAATGGGCAGAAAAGTCGGTACTGTCAATCTCGGCGGTGCATTTGGAAGGGTCCAAGAACCAGTTGGCGGATTTCCTCAGCAGGAAAAAAGTATCCCCTACAGAGTGGGAACTGAACAACGAGGTCTTCAAAAGTCTTTGCCACCATTGGGGGAACCCAGTTGTGGATCTGTTTGCTGCCAAGCAAAATGCAAAGGTCAGAACCTTTTACTTCCTAAATCCCTGGGAAAGCCCAGCTGCGATCGATGCCTTCTCACAACCCTGGAACAATGGTCTTCTATATGCGTTTCCTCCTCTGGCAATGATTCCAAGAACACTCAGGAAAATCTGCGATGACAAGGCCAATGTCATTCTCATAGCTCCTCACTGGCCGAAACGAAGTTGGTTTCCTTTGTTAAGAAGGCTATCAGTAGAGGAACCCCTCCTGTTACCAGAAAGAGAGGATCTTCTTCTACAGGGTCCAGTTCTACACCAGAATCCAGGTGCTCTTCAATTGGCGGCCTGGATCCTGAATGGAAGGTCTTGAAGGCAAAAGGTCTTTCAGATGACGTCATCTCTGTTGCAGAGTGCGTCTTCTTGCAGTCACCGCTGTACTTAGGAAAGCTTCAATCAGCAAGATATCTTGAGTAAACAGTATTTACTTCATACTGGATGAACATGAGATACAATTCAGTGTCACACAGTCCGTGCACTGAAGACAACACATTCATGAAGAAAAGCAAAACCGAAAGTAAGAAAACAACCAACCACTGAGAGCTTCCCTCCCCACATTACAGCAAGTATATTACTTTACACACTATCGACATCTGCTGTCTGGTTAGTATAAAGTCCTCCTTTCACTTATAATAAGTCCCAATCTGTTGCATATGCCAACACCCTTTCTCAACAGTAAGGACTTATTCAATCAAACCCAACTTTTTTATTAGTCTCTGATGTTTATCAGCATTCAACGCCTTCGTGAAAATGTCTGCTGTCATTTCTTCAGTAGGACAGTACTCTAACTTCAAGACTCCTTGTTCCTGATGATCTCTCAAGAAATGATATTTCATATCAATATGTTTGGTTCTTGGATTGACTCTTTCCATCTGAGCAAGAACAAGACATCCTTGATTGTCCTCTTTCAGTTTTGTTGGTGCCAACTGTGGTTGTCCTAATTCTGTCAACAATTGTCTTAACCACAGTACTTCTTGACTCGCATGTGCTGCTGCAACATATTCTGCTTCTGTTGAAGATAGTGTCACAATTGACTGTTTCTTACTTGTCCAACTTATTGGTCCACCTGAGAGGAAAAAAATATGTCCACTGGTAGATCTTCTGTCAGTTGGATCTCCAGCCCAATCTGCATCAACATATCCTGTTAAAATGCAATCATCGCTTGTGGGTAATTTCAGCTTAACATTGCTAGTTCCTTTCAAATAACGTATTACTCTCTTCACGGCATTCCAATCAGCTTTATTTGGTTTTGATACCTTTCTACTAAGGATTCCTACTGCTGCTGCGATGTCTGGTCTTGTAACGGTTGCTAGATACAGTAGTTTTCCTATTGCTGTTCTGTATTCTTCATTATTTGGTAGCATATTTTGTTCACTGTTCATCTCTTTGAGATAATTAGTTTCCATTGGAGACTTTACTGTTTTTGCATCTTTTAATCCAAATTTTTCTGTTATGTCTTGAATCATATGATTTGGATTCAGTAGGAAACTTCCATCTTCTTCTCTTTCTACTTGTATTCCTAGATATTGTTTTACATTTCCCAAGTCTTTGATTTCGAAATGTTGCTTCAGGATTTTTAGAATGTTTTCATTATCCCTTTCTTGTTCAAAACAAATCAAAATGTCGTCTACATATATGAGTATGTAAATCCATCTATCAATCAGCCTTTTTGTGTATAAGCATGGATCAGCTTTGCTTCTATGAAATTTTTCATTTGTAAGTACTTCCGTGATTTTGTCATTATTATTATTATTATTATTATTATTATTATTATTATTATTATTTATTATTATAGCGCCATTTATTCCATGGCGCTTTACATGTGAGGAGGGGTATACATAATAAAACAAGTACAATAATCTTGAAAAATACAAGTCACAACTGGTACAGGAGGAGAGAGGACCCTGCCCGCGAGGGCTCACAATCTACAAGGGATGGGTGAGGATACAGTAGGTGAGGGTAGAGCTGGCCGTGCAGCTGCTTGCTTTAAACCATATATGCTTTTCTGTAGTTTACAAACTTTGTTTGGATTTCTTTCATCTTTGAATCCTGGAGGTTGTTCCATATAAATGTCTTCTGTTAAATCTCCATTCAGAAAAGCTGTCTTTACATCCAGATGTCTCAGTTGCATCTGTTTCATTGCTGCAACTGTAAGTAAAGTTCTTATTGTAGTATGTTTGACAACTGGAGCAAATGTTTCATCATAGTCTTCTCCTACAGGCAGTTTAGATATTTCTTCCCAAGAAGTAGGCTCATAGATTTTTCTTGTGATTGTCTTGTATGAGAGACGTTTTGGTGGTTTTCCTTTGTTCTCTCTCATTGAACGTCTTGGTTCTGTGTCTGTTTGTAGTTGTGATTCTTCACTTTCAGTATTTTGTTCTTCATTAACTTCTACTTCTTTCTCGTCAGATATTTCTTCAGTTGTGTCATTATTGGTTTTCTCATTTTTTGTTTCAACTGAAATCATAATATCTTCATTCAAATCTTCAATGAATGTCACACTGTTACTCACCGTAACTCTGTCTGTTTTGGGATCTAGGATTCTGTATCCTTTGCAATTTTCACTATATCCAAATATTCCTTCCATGGATCTGTTTTGAAGTTTGGAACGTTTTTCTGTTGGAATGAATATGAAAACTTTACATCCAAAAACTTTTAAATGATTGACACTTGGTTTCATACCTTGCCACAGTTCATATGGAGTTTTCGTCAGTTTTCTGGAAAAAAGTCTGTTCTGTAGATATGTAGCTGTCATTGCTGCCTCACCCCAATATTTCTCTGGTAGTTTGGAATCAGTCAGCATACATCTTATCTCTGTTAGAGTTCTGTTTTTCCTTTCTGCTACTCCATTTTGTTCAGGTGTGCATGGAACCGTTTTCTGGTGTTCTATCCCATTTTGTCTTAAGTAGTCTTCTATTCTGTGACCTTTAAATTCACCTCCATTATCACTTCTGATGACAATTGGCTTCCTTTGAAATTTGTTACTTGATCTTGTTACATAGTCTACAAGTTTATCAAAAACTTCACTTTTGTTTTTAATTAAGTATGTGACTGTGTATCTTGAGTAATCATCTATAAAAGTCAACATGTACAGTGGGGCAAAAAAGTATTTAGTCAGTCAGCAATAGTGCAAGTTCCACCACTTAAAAAGATGAGAGGCGTCTGTAATTTACACCATAGGTAGACCTCAACTATGGGAGACAAACTGAGAAAAAAAAAATCCAGAAAATCACATTGTCTGTTTTTTTATCATTTTATTTGCATACTATGGTGGAAAATAAGTATTTGGTCAGAAACAAAATTTCATCTCAATACTTTGTAATATATCCTTTGTTGGCAATGACAGAGGTCAAACGTTTTCTGTAAGTCTTCACAAGGTTGCCACACACTGTTGCTGGTATGTTGGCCCATTCCTCCATGCAGATCTCCTCTAGAGCAGTGATGTTTTTGGCTTTTCGCTTGGCAACACGGACTTTCAACTCCCTCCAAAGGTTTTCTATAGGGTTGAGATCTGGAGACTGGCTAGGCCACTCCAGGACCTTGAAATGCTTCTTACGAAGCCACTCCTTCGTTGCCCTGGCGGTGTGCTTTGGATCATTGTCATGTTGAAAGACCCAGCCACGTTTCATCTTCAATGCCCTTGCTGATGGAAGGAGGTTTGCACTCAAAATCTCACGATACATGGCCCTATTCATTCTTTCATGTACCCGGATCAGTCGTCCTGGCCCCTTTGCAGAGAAACAGCCCCAAAGCATGATGTTTTCACCACCATGCTTTACAGTAGGTATGGTGTTTGATGGATGCAACTCAGTATTCTTTTTCCTCCAAACACGACAAGTTGTGTTTCTACCAAACCGTTCCAGTTTGGTTTCATCAGACCATAGGACATTCTCCCAAAACTCCTCTGGATCATCCAAATGCTCTCTAGCAAACTTCAGACGGGCCCGGACATGTACTGGCTTAAGCAGTGGGACACGTCTGGCACTGCAGGATCTGAGTCCATGGTGGCGTAGTGTGTTACTTATGGTAGGCCTTGTTACATTGGTCCCAGCTCTCTGCAGTTCATTCACTAAGTCCCCCCGCGTGGTTCTGGGATTTTTGCTCACCGTTCTTGTGATCATTCTGACCCCACGGGGTGGGATTTTGCGTGGAGCCCCAGATCGAGGGAGATTATCAGTGGTCTTGTATGTCTTCCATTTTCTAATTATTGCTCCCACTGTTGATTTCTTAACTCCAAGCTGGTTGGCTATTGCAGATTCAGTCTTCCCAGCCTGGTGCAGGGCTACAATTTTGTTTCTGGTGTCCTTTGACAGCTCTTTGGTCTTCACCATAGTGGAGTTTGGAGTCAGACTGTTTGAGGGTGTGCACAGGTGTCTTTTTATACTGATAACAAGTTTAAACAGGTGCCATTACTACAGGTAATGAGTGGAGGAAAGAGGAGACTCTTAAAGAAGAAGTTACAGGTCTGTGAGAGCCAGAAATCCTGATTGTTTGTTTCTGACCAAATACTTATTTTCCACCATAATATGCAAATAAAATGTTAAAAAAACAGACAATGTGATTTTCTGGATTTTTTTTTCTCAGTTTGTCTCCCATAGTTGAGGTCTACCTATGACGTAAATTACAGACGCCTCTCATCTTTTTAAGTGGTGGAACTTGCACTATTGCTGACTGACTAAATACTTTTTTGCCCCACTGTATCTATTGCCTCCTGATGTAGTCACTTTCATGGGTCCACATACGTCAGTATGCACCAAATCAAGTGGTCTTTCGCTTTTCATCTCACTTTCTTTTGGAATAGATATCCTTGTGGCTTTGGATTTTATACAACAATCACATCTTATGGTAATTGAGCAATCTGATATCTTTAAATCTTTTGTCAATTCTTTTCTCTGTAGTTCCCTTATACTGTCAGGGTGTCTATGTCCTAGACGTCTATGCCACATGTGAATACAGTTTTTGTGATCATGTGTACATACCTTCATCTGTTCCTTTGGTGTGTCAAAATGATATACCGTATATACTCGAGTATAAGCCGACCCGAGTATAAGCCGACCCCCCTAATTTTGCCACAAAAAACTGGGAAAACTTATTGACTCGAGTATAAGCCTAGGGTGGAAATGCAGCATTTACCGGTGAATTTCAAAAATAAAAATAGATCATTATTTCCCCATAGCTGTGCCCCGTATAGTGCTCTGCACCGTTCATATTTCCCCATAGCTGTGCCATATACGGTGCTCTGCACCGTTCATTGTGCCCCATAGATGTGCCATATACGGTGCTCTGCACCGTTCACTGTGCCCCATAGATGTGCCATATACGGTGCTCTGCACCGTTCACTGTGCCCCATAGATGTGCCATATACGGTGCTCTGCACCGTTCACTGTGCCCCATAGATGTGCCATATACGGTGCTCTGCACCGTTCACTGTGCCCCATAGATGTGCCATATACGGTGCCCTGCACCGTTCACTGTGCCCCATAGATGTGCCATATACGGTGCTCTGCACCGTTCACTGTGCCCCATAGATGTGCCATATACGGTGCCCTGCACCGTTCACTGTGCCCCATAGATGTGCCATATACGGTGCTCCTCACCGTTCACTGTGCCCCATAGATGTGCCATATACGGTGCTCCGCACCGTTCACTGTGCCCCATAGATGTGCCATATACGGTGCTCTGCACCGTTCACTGTGCCCCATAGATGTGCCATATACGGTGCTCTGCACCGTTCACTGTGCCCCATAGATGTGCCATATACGGTGCCCTGCACCGTTCACTGTGCCCCATAGATGTGCCGTATACGGTGCTCTGCACCGTTCATTGTGCCCCATAGATGCTCCACATAAATCTCTGCCGCTGCTGCTGCTGCTGCAATAAAAAAAAAAAAACACATACTCACCTCCCTTGATTGCAGCTCCCGGCGTCTCGTTCCGGCGCCTCCATCTTCCCGGCGTCTCTGCACTGACTGATCAGGCAGAGGGCGCCGCGCACACTATATGCGTCATCGCGCCCTCTGCCTGAACAGTCAGAGCGCAGACGCCGGGAAGATGGAGGCGCCGGCCGGGAAGATGGAGCGACGCTCGGCGGCTGGAACGAGGACAGGTGAATATGCTATACTTACCTAGTCCTGGCGATCCTCGCGCTGTCCCTCTGCCTGGTCTTCGGTGCCGCAGCTTCTTTCTCTAATCAGCGGTCACCGGCACCGCTGATTAGAGAAATGAATACGCGGCTCCACCCCTATGGGAGGTGGAGCCGCTTATTCATTTCTGTAATGAGCGGTCCCACGTGACTGCTGAAGAGGGGAAGAAGCTGCAGCACAGAAGACCGTGGGACGGCAGGGACAGCGCGAGGATCGCTGGGACTAGGTAAGTATACCTCAGCGCCCTCACCCGCCGACCCTGCCACCCACCTTGACTCGAGTATAAGCCGAGAGAGGCACTTTCAGCCCAAAATTTTGGGCTGAAAATCTCGGCTTATACTCGAGTATATACGGTAATTGTTCATCTGCCTTGACTTTGGTTATCACCTTGTTTCCTGCAATAATTGCACACTCATTGTCTTTGAATTTGACTGTAAGTCCTTTTGCTGTTAAACGTTTCACAGATAATAATCCGCCTTCCAATTTTGGAACATACAACACATCTTGTACAAGTACAGTGGGGAAAAAAAGTATTTAGTCAGTCAGCAATAGTGCAAGTTCCACCACTTAAAAAGATGAGAGGCGTCTGTAATTTACATCATAGGTAGACCTCAACTGTGGGAGACAAACTGAGAAAAGAAAATCCAGAAAATCACATTGTCTGTTTTTTTAACATTTTATTTGCATATTATGGTGGAAAATAAGTATTTGGTCAGAAACAAAATTTCATCTCAATACTTTGTAATATATCCTTTGTTGGCAATGACAGAGGTCAAACGTTTTCTGTAAGTCTTCACAAGGTTGCCACACACTGTTGTTGGTATGTTGGCCAATTCCGCCATGCAGATCTCCTCTAGAGCAGTGATGTTTTTGGCTTTTCGCTTGGCAACACGGACTTTCAACTCCCTCCAAAGGTTTTCTATAGGGTTGAGATCTGGTGACTGGCTAGGCCACTCCAGGACCTTGAAATGCTTCTTACGAAGCCACTCCTTCGTTGCCTTGGCGGTGTGCTTTGGATCATTGTCATGTTGAAAGACCCAGGCACGTTTCATCTTCAATGCCCTTGCTGATGGAAGGAGGTTTGCACTCAAAATCTCACGATACATGGCCCCATTCATTCTTTCATGTACCCGGATCAGTCGTCCTGGCCCCTTTGCAGAGAAACAGCCCCAAAGCATGATGTTTCCACCACCATGCTTTACAGTAGGTATGGTGTTTGATGGATGCAACTCAGTATTCTTTTTCCTCCAAACACGACAAGTTGTGTTTCTACCAAACAGTTCCAGTTTGGTTTCATCAGACCATAGGACATTCTCCCAAACTCCTCTGGATCATCCAAATGCTCTCTAGCAAACTTCAGATGGGCCCGGACATGTACTGGCTTAAGCAGTGGGACACGTCTGGCACTGCAGGATCTGAGTCCATGGTGGCGTAGTGTGTTACTTATGGTAGGCCTTGTTACATTGGTCCCAGCTCTCTGCAGTTCATTCACTAGGTCCCCCCGCGTGGTTCTGGGATTTTTGCTCACCGTTCTTGTGATCATTCTGACCCCACGGGGTGGGATTTTGCATGGAGCCCCAGATCGAGGGAGATTATCAGTGGTCTTGTATGTCTTCCATTTTCTAATTATTGCTCCCACTGTTGATTTCTTCACTCCAAGCTGGTTGGCTATTGCAGATTCAGTCTTCCCAGCCTGGTGCAGGGCTACAATTTTGTTTCTGGTGTCCTTTGACAGCTCTTTGGTCTTCACCATAGTGGAGTTTGGAGTCAGACTGTTTGAGGGTGTGCACAGGTGTCTTTTTATACTGATAACAAGTTTAAACAGGTGCCATTACTACAGGTAATGAGTGGAGGAAAGAGGAGACTCTTAAAGAAGAAGTTACAGGTCTGTGAGAGCCAGAAATCTTGTTTGTTTCTGACCAAATACTTATTTTCCACCATAATATGCAAAAAAATGATAAAAAAAACAGACAATGTGATTTTCTGGATTTTTTTTTCTCAGTTTGTCTCCCATAGTTGAGGTCTACCTATGATGTAAATTACAGACGCCTCTCATCTTTTTAAGTGGTGGAACTTGCACTATTGCTGACTGACTAAATACTTTTTTGCCCCACTGTATCTTTGAATCTTGCCCGAACTTGTTTGAACAATTTAGCATACCTTGTCCGATACCTTCTGCGGTTATTTTGCTTCCATCTGCGAGATAAATGGCTTCTTTCTTATCTAAATCAAGATCAGTAAAGAAAATCTTGTCACTTGTCATATGACTCGTTGCTCCTGAATCAATAAACCAACCAAGTGATGATTTCTTGTCTGTTACTTTAAATGTGCCATTCCAATTATTCTCACATGAATCGGAAATTGTGTTTTTTACTTTCTCTGTATGCTTTTTATGTTGTAATTTTTGTTGTTCTGCTTTCCATATGGTACAGTCTTTCTTTAAATGACCTTTTTTCTTACATCTGAAGCATTCTCTTGTCTCTTTATTATAGGTTTTTTTTAATTCTGTAGCTTTAAGAGCGTTTTGACTGTCCTTTTCAGTAGAAGAATCATTTCTTTGTTCTTTTCTTCTCTGATATTCATCTATTAGTCTTGTTTTCACAAAATCTAATGTAATGTCAGTTTCTGGTCTCGTCTCAAGGGCATTTATCAAGGCTGTATACGAATCTGGTAAACTGCACAACAATATATGCTACATGACTTTCTTTAATATCTTCACCAATAGATCTTAGCTGTGATATCACTTCCATCATTGAGAATATGTGCTTCTGCATATCGTCATTTGCACTCAATCTCATACTGTACAGCTTTCTTAATAAAAATAACTTGTGATTCAAACTAGGTCTTTCATACAGTTTTCTTAATGCTTCCCACATTCCCTTAGCTGTTTCTTCATTTCTTATATGTATTAATTGAGCATCATCCACTAATAAGCTAATGGTGGCTCTCGCTTTTATATCCTTCTTATCCCATGTCTGATTATCTTCATCTGGTCTTGCTGTAACAATTACTTCCCATAGATCATCCTTAGATAACAACATCTCTACTTTGAATTTCCATAACTGATAATTTTCACTATTCAGTTTAGCTACTGTAAATTTCAGTTCTGTGTTACTCATCATCTTTATATAGTCTTACTTGTTTAGAGAGTTGTACTGAAGATATTCTCCTGTATGTCCTGTGAATTCTCTGCAATTATATCCAGCTCCTGGGATGCTGAATTCCTCTGTCACTCTGTATCTGGATTTGGTTCCTTCTGTTTACAGAGCTTATCTGTGTGCTCCATTATCTGGGCTATAAACCAGGATCCTTCTGCCTGAGCTTGTAGTGCAGACCTGTAGTGTCTGGGATGTCTGGGGTTATCTGGGGTTATCTGGGCTGCCTGGGCCCATAACCTGTTGCAGAGTGCGTCTTCTTGCAGTCACCGCTGTACTTAGGAAAGCTTCAATCAGCAAGATATCTTGAGTAAACAGTATTTACTTCATACTGGATGAACATGAGATACAATTCAGTGTCACACAGTCCGTGCACTGAAGACAACACATTCATGAAGAAAAGCAAAACCGAAAGTAAGAAAACAACCAACCACTGAGAGCTTCCCTCCCCACATTACAGCAAGTATATTACTTTACACACTATCGCCATCTGCTGTCTGGTTAGTATAAAGTCCTCCTTTCACTTATAATAAGTCCCAATCTGTTGCATATGCCAACAATCTCTACCCTCCAAGCCAGCAGAAAACCAGTGACAACAGCTATCTACACAAAAATATGAAAACGATTTTGTGGGTTTTGCGGGGAGATGACAGTTGATACTGACCATCCAAATATCCCAAAGATCCTTGACTTCCGGCAGTCAGGATTCCAAAAAGGCCTTAGACTTAGTACATTGAGGGTCCAAATAGCGGCACTGAATGTGTTTTTCAATTTTCCTCTATCTACCCACCCCTGGATTAGTCGGTTCTCTAGAGCAGTCCAGAGGCTAAAACCGTTAATTAGGAGATCGGTCCCGCCGTGTGATCTTAATCTGGTCCTGAATTTTCTATGTGAACAGCCGTGGGATATAACAGGGGGCATAGAGATTAACAAACTCTCCCTTAAAACCGCATTTTTAGTAGCAATCACGTCGGCAAAAAGGTTGGGCGAACTACAGGCTCTATCAGTGCAGAACCTGTATTTACAAATCTTTGAGGATAAACTAGTGCTAAGACTCGATCCGGCTTTTCTCCCAAAAGTCGTCTCAGATACTAATATGAATCAGGAGATTGTCTTACCGTCATTTTGCCAGTTCCCTAAAAACCAAAAAGAAATTTTTTTACCATAATCTAGACGTGAGAGAGACGGTACTCAAGTACCTTGATTTATGTTGGCCCTGGAGACAAATACCGTATATACTCGAGTATAAGCCGACCCGAGTATAAGCCGACCCCCCTAATTTTGCCACAAAAAACTGGGAAAACTTATTGACTCGAGTATATGCCTAGGGTGGAAATGCAGCATTTACCGGTGAATTTCAAAAATAAAAAAAGATCATTCTTGCCCCATAGCTGTGCCATATAGTGCTCTGCACTGTTCATATTTCCCCATAGCTCTGCCATATAGTGCTCTGCACCGTTCATATTTCCCCATAGCTCTGCCATATAGTGCTCTGCACCGTTCATATTTCCCCATAGCTCTGCCATATAGTGCTCTGCACGTTCATATTTCCCCATAGCTGTGCCATATAGTGCTCTGCACCGTTCATATTGCCCCATAGCTGTGCCATATAGTGCTCTGCACCGTTCATATTTCCCCATAGCTGCCATATAGTGCTCTGCACCGTTCATATTTCCCCATAGCTGTGCCACATAGTGCTCTGCACCGTTCATATTGCCCCATAGCTCTGCCATATAGTGCTCTGCACCGTTCATATTTCCCCATAGCTGTGCCACATAGTGCTCTGCACCGTTCATATTGCCCCATAGCTCTGCCATATAGTGCTCTGCACCGTTCATATTTCCCCATAGATGCTCCACATATATCTGTGCCATTGCTGCTGCTGCAATAAAAATAAAAAAATGCCACACTCACCTCTCTTGCTTGCAGCTCCCAGCGTCCGGTCCCGGCGTCTCTCCGCACTGACTGATGCGTCATCGCGCCCTCTGACCTGCACAGTCAGAGCGGATAGACGCCGGGAAGATGGAGCGGCGCCCGGCGTGTGGAACGGGGACAGGTAAATATGCGATACTTACCTGCTCCCGGCGTCCAGCTCCTTCTCCCGCACAGCTGGTCTTCGGTGCCGCAGCCTCTTCCTCTATCAGCGGTCACCGGCACCGCTGATTAGAGAAATGAATAGGCGGCTCCACCCCTATGGGAGGTGGAGCCGCTTATTCATTTCTCTAATGAGCGGTCCCACGTGACCGCTGAACAGTGGAAGAACTGCAGCACCGAAGACCGTGGGACGGGCAGGAGGAGCGTCAGGATCGCTGGAAGCAGGTAAGTATACCTCAGCGCCCTCACCCCCTCACCCGCCGACCCTGCCACCCACCTTGACTCGAGTATAAGCCGAGAGGGGCACTTTCAGCCCAAAAATTTGGGCTGAAAATCTCGGCTTATACTCGAGTATATACGGTAACAACTTGTTCGTTCAGTTCAGGGGTCCGAATAAAGGGAAAAAAGCGTCTAAAGTGACTATTGCACGGTATATTAAATCCACAATCCGTTTAGCTTATAAAGCTAAAGGGCAGAGTTCCCCGGTTAACCTTAGAGCCCATTCATCTAGGGCCATGGCCACGTCATGGGCAGAGAAAGGGGGGGGGGGGGGAGAGGGGCTACGGCAGATCAAATCTGCAGGGCTGCATCATGTATACAAAATAAACATCAGTTATAGGTGTCCAAGAAAAATATAAATGGCGACTCAAATAACAATCATATAACTCAGGAGAACTGTGAGTCCAAAAATAGCCAAAAAGTAAATATTCTCATATTAAATTTTATTGAAAAAGTTCAACTTTACTTATGGTAATACAAAAGCGTTACCATATATTAAAATCATGTGACAAATCCGTGGATACACCAAGTGACCCGAGGTCAAGGACCAGGACACTACTGGACATACCAAATGAAAATACGTATTATAAAATATATAGCCAGAATGCCGCCATCATGTCCATTTAACTGTTTAAATGATGTGGCAATTCAATTAAGTAATGTAAACTGCATCATTAATGCCGGTAATGTCGCCACATACCTACTGTATATACAAAATAGTGTGCCAAATAACACAGGATAAAAGTCAATTACCAATAGATGCGACAGGTCCCATCCAGATCCTGGTAAAAAAAAAACAAAAACCATACCCCCTTTTTTTTTGACATGCTGCGGAAAATACAACGCAGCTTTTCCGCGCAGTATTTTCCGCACCATGGGCTCAGCGGATTTGGTTTTCCATAGGTTTACATGGTACTGTAAACGTGATGGAAAACTGCTACGAATCTGCAGCGGCTAATCCGCTGCGGATTCGCAGCCAAATCCGCACCATGTGCACATAGTTAATCCAATAAATAACCACTTGTATGCAAGGTATATGTCATGCACTAATGGACATAAATCATCCCAAATAAAAAGTGCAACAAAAGACACCGTATAAAATTGTTTTTATTATTATTTTAAAATAAAAAATAATATACAAAAAATAAAGCTGATAAATGATGAACACATTATAATGGTATAATAGGACACCTCAAAATATGCAGAATAAATAATTTACCCCTACACTCATGACACATGGCAGCACTAATAAATATTGCACAAAAGCGAATAATATAGCAATATGGATAATAGTATTAGAAATATATAAATATAAAGGTATATTATCCCATAAAATTATAATACCAAATCAAAGTGCAAAGATCCGTCAAGGGAGTAGCCATGGCTGCAAAATTGGGTATGAACCGGCGATAATAGCCGGCAATCCCCAGGAAAGCCTGCACTTGTTTCTTGTTCACTGGTTGTGGCCAGCCCTGAATTGCCTGTATTTTGTCGATCTGGGGTTTAACCACTCCTCGGCCAATCACGTAGCCCAAGTATCGGGCTTCTTCAAGCCCGATGTGGCATTTCTTGGGGTTTGCCGTTAAACCTGCATCTCGCAGGTCATCAATCACCGCTTGTACCTTCTGGAGATGAGTTTCCCAGTCCATGCTGTAAATTACGATGTCATCCAGGTAGGCAGAAGCGTACTGTCTGTGAGGCCTCAAGACTCGATCCATCAATCTCTGGAACGTTGCGGGAGCTCCGTGAAGTCCAAACGGCATATAGACATACTGGAACAGACCTTCCGGTGTAGCAAATGCCGTCTTCTCTCTGGCCGCCTCGGCCAGAGGAATCTGCCAGTACCCCTTTGTTAAATCCAGGGTCGTAATGTATCGGGCTTTACCAAGCCGGTCGATCAACTCATCGACCCGGGGCATAGGGTACGCATCAAATTTAGAAACTGCATTCAGTTTCCTAAAGTCATTACAAAACCAGATGGAGCCATCCGGTTTAGGTATCAACACAATTGGACTGGACCAGGCGCTGTGTGACTCCTCAATGACTCCTAAGTCCAACATTGCCATCACTTCCCGGGAGACGGCTTCACGGCGGGCTTCTGGAATCCGGTAGGGCTTCACATGAACAGTGACGCCAGGCTCTGTGACAATCTCATGTTTCACCAACTTAGTCCGGCCAGGTTTTTCGGAGAAAAACTGTCGGTTCTGTAACAAAAATTGCTTAACCTCAGATTTTTGTCGTTCTGAGAGAGTCTCAGCAACCTGCACCTCTGGTACAGTAGGTGAACAAACCGGACGGGGCAGATCCGCCGTTAGGGCAGAGCGGTCTTTCCAGGATTTTATCAGATTCACATGATAAATCTGTTCCGGTTTTCTCTTACCCGGCTGGTACACTTTATAGTTCACTTCACCAACTCTTTCTCGGACCTCAAATGGGCCCTGCCATTTCGCCAGGAATTTACTATCCACCGTAGGGATTAGGACCAACACCCTATCGCCGGGTGCAAATGTACGGACCTTAGCGCCTCTATCATAACTTTGCCTCTGGGCTCCCTGGGCCTGTAACATATGGTCCCTAACAATGGGCATGACAGCGGCAATACGATCCTGCATTTGTGTTACATGGTCGATCACCGTTTTAAAGGGAGTGACTTGACCTTCCCAGGTTTCTTTTGCGACGTCCAGCAGTCCCCGGGGACGACGGGCGTACAACAGTTCGAAAGGCGAAAACCCTGTGGAAGACTGGGGAACTTCCCTAATGGCAAACAGCAAATAGGGTAACAAGTAATCCCAGTTCTTCCCATCTTTGTCTATCGCCTTCCGGAGCATCTGTTTTAAGGTTTTGTTGAAGCGCTCAACCAGGCCATCTGTTTGAGGGTGATAGACAGACGTACGCAACGGGTCTATTTGTAAGAGCCTGCAGAGCTCCTTCATTACCCTCGACATAAAGGGAGTCCCCTGGTCGGTGAGTATCTGTTTTGGAATTCCCACCCGACTAAACACTTGTACCAATTCCTTGGCGATCGTCTTGGTAGCTGTGTTACGCAAAGGGACGGCTTCCGGGTAACGAGTGGCATAGTCCATGATGACGAGGATATGTTGGTGCCCACGTGCGGATCGGGGAAGGGGCCCAACCAAATCCATCCCAATTCTCTCAAAAGGGACCCCGATGATAGGAAGGGGTACCAAAGGGCTACGGAACTGAGATTTAGGGGCCGCGATTTTGCACTCTGGACAGGACTCACAATAGTTACGCACATCACAATGTATTCCAGGCCACACAAAACAATGCAATATCCTTTCTGTGGTTTTCTGTACCCCCAGATGTCCCCCCATTATATGTCCGTGGGCCAAATCCAGTACCTTCCGCCGATAAGGTTTGGGTACCACTAACCGTTGCACTGTGTCTTCCCCTTTTTTTTCTACCTGGTAGAGCAAATCATTTTCAAGAACCATATACGGGTACGCTAGCCTAGTGTCAGATTCTACGGGTACCCCATCTATCATTTTTACATTTTTCCTAGCCGGAGTTAGGGTAGGATCTTTCATTTGCTCGCTGTGGAAGTCATCCACCTGGACTCCCAAATCTGGCAGGCAGGGTGCCGGATGGCTGTCTGCCTCCGCCTCTCGCTGAGGTTCCTCAGTTTTCTCTGTTTCCCCCGCCATGACGGAGAAGGTACTGAAGGTTAGATTCACCAACCTCCCCAGCAACATCTTCCTGTGGGGTCTCCTCTAGGGACTCGGGACCTCCAGATGGCATGGGAGAAGATTCACGGGTACAGCTACCGTGAAGGAGCAACTGATTCTCCCACAACTGCCAGAAATAGGGAAAATCCCTGCCCAGGATTACATCCTGTAACAATGCGGGGACGAGTCCCACTTTGTGCTGCACTGACCCATAGGGAGTAGAAATCCATATGACCGCTGTTAAGTACGAGCGGGTGTCACCATGCACACACGTCACAGAAAACTTGTCAGACGGACCAGACGGAAGTGCCACCAGACTAGCTTTCACCAGAGTCACCACACTTCCAGAGTCTAGTAATGCCACAACATTTTTCCCATCAACAGATAATTCACACAGGTGTTTCACTGTATCATTTTGACCCGCATTCACACTCACTAGCTGTGTAACCAAAGACATGCGTTTTCTAGAGTCTATAACGTCGCACTGCATGGGTTCAGCGGTAACAGGACAGTTCGCAGAAACATGACCCTTCTCATGGCAGCGGAAACACCTAACAGGTCCCCTACTGAGACCACCGTCCAATACTCTTGGTCTCGGAGTGCGAGCAGTCCCGGACTCCTCCCCCACAGTTTTAAGCGATTTTCCTTCACCCGTGGTCCCTGGAACAGTCTTACCGGTTCCACGAGGAGGAGGCACAGACCGGGGGTTGGCGGTGTCGTCGGGAAGTCCTTCTGCCACGGAATAACGCTCGACCAACTCCACAAGTTGATCCGCTGTCGTGGGATTTCCTTGGCTTACCCACCTTTTCAGCGCTGGGGGTAGTACTCTCAGGTACTTGTCCAGGACAACCCGCTGGATTATTTCGGGTATTGTCAGTACCTCGGGTTGCAGCCATTTCTTTGTCAAGTAGATCAGATCGAACATCTGAGACCGCGCCGGTTTATCTTGCTGGTATGTCCATTGATGTACCCTCTGTGCACGGACAGCCGTCGTCACACCCAGCCGGGCCAGGATCTCAGCTTTCAGCTTCTCAAAGTCCTGAGCGACCTCCGGGTCCAAATCATGGTAAGCTTTTTGGGCCTCGCCGGAGAGAAACGGGGCAATCAAATCGGCCCATCGTGCCTTCGGCCACTTCTCTCTCAATGCCGTCTGCTCAAACGTTGTCAGGTATGCCTCGACGTCATCTTCTGCAGTCAGCTTTTGCCAGTATCGACTCACATGGATCCTTCTGGACTCTGCTTCCGGGTCAGCGTCAGGCATGCTCACCAGGCGCTGCGCCACCTGTTGGAGAAGTTGGCGGTCTGCAACCGTCATGTCCAGTAACTCCTTCAGCTGTGCGGCCATCAAGCGATTAGCTTCGTGCTGTGCGGCAGTGGCCTGCTGCTGTACGGCAGTGGACTGTACTAAGGCTTTCACCACGTCTTCCATGCTGTCGCCTGTGCCACGGTATGCCCGCGTTCTCCACCACAATGTGACAAAACACTCTGGGATCGCCTTTGGTCGAAGGACACGTGGTTTGTGCATTGAATCTGAGGCGTACAGCAGGTTTCTGAGCAGGCTGACCTCAGGTCAGATGTATTAACGTGAAAGCAACACAAAAAACAAAACATAAAAATAAATCCTAGCCTGTCCGGCACTAACTAAACAAATACGTTGCTATCTCAACAACTGGGGGGGCTTCTCCCACCCAGCTAACATCACACAATTCTTGAGCAGAGCTCTTCACTCACGTTTGTCTCACACAGGCAGGCAATCTGTGTGCCCCAGGCAGACACTGGAAACACCCAGCTGGTCATCTTTTATTCCTGCAATCATTAACCCATTAGCACCCTGAAGATACTGAGTGGCCTAATTCACATAGGACAAACACCTGGGCGAGATATACCTGCCTCCAACTACCACACCAGCATGAGTCTTACAGTGTATATATATATATATATATATATATATATATATATATATATATATATATATATATATATATATAATATACAGTGGGGCAAAAAAGTATTTAGTCAGTCAGCAATAGTGCAAGTTCCACCACTTAAAAAGATGAGAGGCGTCTGTAATTTACATCATAGGTAGACCTCAACTATGGGAGACAAACTGAGAAAATAAAATCCAGAAAATCACATTGTCTGTTTTTTTTAACATTTTATTTGCATATTATGGTGGAAAATAAGTATTTGGTCAGAAACAAAATTTAATCTCAATACTTTGTAATATATCCTTTGTTTGCAATGACAGAGGTCAAACGTTTTCTGTAAGTCTTCACAAGGTTGCCACACACTGTTGTTGGTATGTTGGCCCATTCCTCCATGCAGATCTCCTCTAGAGCAGTGATGTTTTTGGCTTTTCGCTTGGCAACACGGACTTTCAACTCCCTCCAAAGGTTTTCTATAGGGTTGAGATCTGGAGACTGGCTAGGCCACTCCAGGACCTTGAAATGCTTCTTACGAAGCCACTCCTTCGTTGCCCTGGCGGTGTGCTTTGGATCATTGTCATGTTGAAAGACCCAGCCACGTTTCATCTTCAATGCCCTTGCTGATGGAAGGAGGTTTGCACTCAAAATCTCACGATACATGGCCCCATTCATTCTTTCATGTACCCGGATCAGTCGTCCTGGCCCCTTTGCAGAGAAACAGCCCCAAAGCATGATGTTTCCACCACCATGCTTTACAGTAGGTATGGTGTTTGATGGATGCAACTCAGTATTCTTTTTCCTCCAAACACGACAAGTTGTGTTTCTACCAAACAGTTCCAGTTTGGTTTCATCAGACCATAGGACATTCTCCCAAAACTCCTCTGGATCATCCAAATGCTCTCTAGCAAACTTCAGACGGGCCCGGACATGTACTGGCTTAAGCAGTGGGACACGTCTGGCACTGCAGGATCTGAGTCCATGGTGGCGTAGTGTGTTACTTATGGTAGGCCTTGTTACATTGGTCCCAGCTCTCTGCAGTTCATTCACTAGGTCCCCCCGCGTGGTTCTGGGATTTTTGCTCACCGTTCTTATGATCATTCTGACCCCACGGGATGGGATTTTGCATGGAGCCCCAGATTGAGGGAGATTATCAGTGGTCTTGTATGTCTTCCATTTTCTAATTATTGCTCCCACTGTTGATTTCTTCACTCCAAGCTGGTTGGCTATTGCAGATTCAGTCTTCCCAGCCTGGTGCAGGGCTACAATTTTGTTTCTGGTGTCCTTTGACAGCTCTTTGGTCTTCACCATAGTGGAGTTTGGAGTCAGACTGTTTGAGGGTGTGCACAGGTGTCTTTTTATACTGATAACAAGTTTAAACAGGTGCCATTACTACAGGTAATGAGTGGAGGAAAGAGGAGACTCTTAAAGACGAAGTTACAGGTCTGTGAGAGCCAGAAATCTTGATTGTTTGTTTCTGACCAAATACTTATTTACCACCATAATATGCAAAAAAATGATAAAAAAACAGACAATGTGATTTTCTGGATTTTTTTTTCTCAGTTTGTCTCCCATAGTTGAGGTCTACCTATGATGTAAATTAGACGCCTCTCATCTTTTTAAGTGGTGGAACTTGCACTATTGCTGACTGACTAAATACTTTTTTGCCACACTGTATATACAGTATATCTATAATATAACGCTGGGAGCGTCACTCTGTCCGAAGCCTTTATAGGCTGTGCAAGCGCCGGCGCAGTCTGGCCTCCACAGAGTGACGCTCCCAGGAGATCGCGGTATGCGTAAACACTGAACGCACACCGCGATCTCCAACGGATAGCAGGGACCGCCAGGAGGGTGAGTATATTCACCTGTCCCCCGTTCCAGCGCTGCGTGCGGCTCCATCTCCCGGGTCCTCTGCTGTGACGTTCACAGTTCAGAGGGCGCGATGACGCGCTTAATGCGCAGCGGTGGAACGGGACAGACAGGTGAGTATAGCAAGTGCTGGAGGCCTGAGCCAGCGATGATACCGGCACCTGACCCCCATAGCGCGCCGGTGTCCCCGCCCGCTCAGGCCCCCCAGCACTCGGCGCCCAGAGACCATAGGTGAGTATGGTATTTTTTTTTTCATATATGGCAGCAGCATATGGAGCATCTTATGGGGGGCATATAATACAATGGAGCATCTTATGGGGGGCATATAATACAATGGAGCATCTTATGGGGGCCATAAACCTTTATGGAGCAGTGTACGGAGGCATACACTATGGAGCATCTTATGGGGGCCATCAACCTTTTATGGAGCAGTGTACGGGGGACATACACTATGGAGCATCTTATGGGGGCCATAAACCTTTATGGAGCAGTGTACGGGGGGCATACACTATGGAGCATCTTATGGGGGCCATAAACCATAATGGAGCAGTGTACGGGGCATATACTATGGAGCATCTTATGGGGGCCATCAACCATAATGGAGCAGCTTATGGGGCATATGGATGGGAGAAGCAAATTAAAGAATGGTTGCGCAGGATGGGAGCAGCACATGACAGAACGGGGGCGCAGGATGGGAGCAGCACATGACAGAACAGGGGCACAGGATGGGAGCAGCACATGACAGAATGGGGGCGCAGGATGGGAGCAGCACGTCAGAATGGAGGCGCAGGATGGGTGCAGCACATGTCAGAATGGGGGCGCAGGTTGGGAGCAGCACATGTCACAATGGGGGCGCAGGATGGGTGCAACACATGACAGAATGGGGGCGCAAGATGGGTGCAACACATGGCAGGATGGGTGCAGCACATGACAGGATGGGGACACAGGATGGAGCAGCACATGTCAGAATGGGGGTGCAGGATTGGAGCAGTACGTGTCAGAATGGGGGTGCAGGATGGGTGCAGCACATGACAGGATGGAGCAGATCATGACAGGATGGGGACGCAGGATGGAGCAGCACATACCAGGATGGAGACCATATACCAATATAGATGCTCGCCACCCGGGCGTAGAAGGGGTTCAATAGCTAGTGTATGTATATATGTATATATATGTATATTTACCAATCACAGGCAAACAAAAACACAGGTATTCACAAAATTAACCCCTGTGTCCGTTAGGAGATATTACCACCATAACGGTCCCGTACACACAATTATATAAACCTACAGATAAAGTACTGAGACAGACCTCAAGATATGAACAAATATATCAAATTTTATTGACACATAATTTTTGAAGCCTCCTATATAGTCTACACCAATCGTGCCATAGTCCGTGGCGCCAATAAGGCCTACCCTAACAGTACCCGCCGATAGTGAGACAAAAAAGATGGCATAATAAAACAAAACAAAGAAGTACCTCCCTTACCTCAGGTCTAATGGTGCCACGTCCCTACGCGCGTTTCGGCTGCGTCCGCCTTCTTACTATCGGCGGGTACTGTTAGGGTAGGCCTTATTGGCGCCACGGACTATGGCACGATTGGTGTAGACTATATAGTAGGCTTCAAAAATTATGTATGATATATACCTCAGGTCTATGGTGTCTTTTATGACTGGTTTTGTGCACCATCAATGGTGGTCTCTTTTAAATATATGTCTCAATAAAATTTGATATATTTGTTCATAACTTGAAGTCTGTCTCAGTACTTTATCTGTAGGTTTATATATATATGTATATGTGTGTATATATATGTATATATATATATATATGTATATATATATATATATATATATATATATATATATATATACATATATATATATATATATATATATATAATATGTGCAAATAGTGCAAAAATATACCAAAAAATTGGGGCTAAAAGGTGCAAATAAATATCAATAGTGTACACAATATTGCAACCCCTGCATAAAATATAAAATGTGCTACTGTAAAGTGCAAAAGTTCTGATACTATTAGCCACTAATAGGTCCCTATATTGCACAATTACCACACTTTGACCAAAAGAGAAAGTAGTGCAACAATATTGATAAGATAGGACAACAAAGTACTAAAGTGCAAACAGTGCCTTACTGAGTCGACCGCTATTGTGTACTAGCAGCAGCATGGGTAAAGTAAATAAAATCAAATTGCTAACAGAGGCTCCACATACCAATAAGTGCTCAAACCCTATGCACGTTTTGGCTGATGCCTTCTTCCGGGGGCACATAGCCTAGTTCTAACCCTAACCCTAGTTCTAACCCTAACCCTAGTTCTAACCCTAACCCTAACCCTAGTTCTAACCCTAGTGGAAAAATAAAATAAATATATTTTCTTTATTTTAATATTATCGCTACCTATGGGGGTGATAATGGGGGGGGGTTCATTTACTATTTTATTTTTTTATTTTGATCACTGTGATAGGTTTTATCACAGTGATCAAAATGTACCTGGAATGAATCTGCCGTCCGGCAGATTTGGCGGGCGCACTACTCATGCGCCCGCCATTTTGAAAGATGGCATCGCCCATGGAGGAGAAAGGCGGACACCGGGGGGGGGAGACAGCGGAGCTCGGTAAGTATGGGGGGGTGGGATCAGAGCACAGGGGGCGCGGACAGGAGGACAGAGGGGAGCGGAGGACTGGGGAGGAGATCGGTGGCGGGGGCAGATCGTAGGCTTCAGCCATGGCCGATGATATTGCAGCATCGGCCATGGCTGGATTGTAATATTTCACCAATTTTCATTGGTGAAATATAACGGTTGCTCTGATTGACTAACTTTTAACAACCAATCTGAGCGATCGTAGCCGCTGGGCTGAAGTACCACTCCCCCTGCAGGTCAGGTGAAATTACAGTTAACCCTTTCACCCGACCTGCAGGGACGCGATCATTCTGTGACACAGCATATGCGTCACAGGTCAGATTGGCACCGACTTTCATGACTCATACGCTGTATCACAGGTCGGGAAGGGGTTAAAGTAATGAATGTGGACGCGCCTCCACTCCCATAGACGCAGAGCTCATATTCATTACTTTAATGAGCGGTACCATGTGACCGCTGAACACAGGAACAAGCTGCCATCAGACCATCGGGAAAGCAGAGACCACGCCTGGATGGGGTGAGTATGACAGGGGAGGGTGAGCAATGCGATATTCACCTGTCCCCGTTCCACTGCCACGCTGTGTTTACGCGTCCTCTAGCTGTGACATTCGTCAAAGGGCGCGATGACTTGTTTAATGCGCGCCCTCTGCCTGAACAGTCACTGCAGAGAGCGGAAAGACGCGGCGGTGGATCGGGGACAGGTGAATATCGGAAGTGTCGGGGGGCCTGAGCCAGCGGCGACACTGGCACCTGGCCCCAATAGCGTGCCGGTGTCCCCGCGTGCTCAGAACACCGGCACTCGGCGCCCAGCGACAAGAGGTGAGTATGTAATTTTTTTTTTTTTTTTTATCGCAGCAGCATATGTGGCATATTATTTTATGAAGCATCTTATGGGGCCATCATTAACTTAACCTTTGTGCAGCATTATATGGGGCATATTTTTGTATGGAGCATCTTATGGGGCTCATCATGAACTTTATGGAGCACTATATGGGGCTCCTCATTCAATATGGATATTCAAAAACATTTAACCTACTGATGTCTCAATCAATTTTACTTATATTGGTATCTATTTTTAGTTTTGAAATTTACCAGTAGCTGCTGCACTTCCCACCCTAACCTCGAGACAATAACTTTTCCCAAAAATTTTTTTGTGACAAAATTAGGGGTCTTGGCTTAAGGCCCCGTCACACATAGCGAGATCGCTAGCGAGATCGCTGCTGAGTCACAAGTTTTGTGACGCAACAGCGATCTCAGTAGCGATCTCGCTATGTGTGACACGTACCAGCGATCAGGCCCCTGCTGTGAGATCGCTGGTCGTGTCGGAATGGCCTGGGCCATTTTTTGATCGTTGAGGTCCCGCTGACATCGCTGAATCGGCGTGTGTGACGCCGATTCAGCGATGTCTTCGCTGGTAACCAGGGTAAACATCGGGTAACTAAGCGCAGGGCCGCGCTTAGTAACCCGATGTTTACCCTGGTTACCATCCTAAAAGTAAAAAAACAAACGCTACATACTTACCTATCGCTGTCTGTCCTCGGCGCTCTGCTTCTCTGGTCTGGCTGTGAGCGCCGGTCAGCCGGAAAGCAGAGCGGTGACGTCACCGCTCTGCTTTCCGGCCGCTGTTCTCACAGCCAGACCAGAGAAGCAGAGCACCGAGGACATACAGCGATAGGGAAGTATGTAGCGTTTTTTTTTTTTACTTTAACGATGGTAACCAGGGTAAACATCGGGTTACTAAGCGCGGCCCTGCGCTTAGTTACCCGATGTTTACCCTGGTTACCGGGGACCTCGGGATCGTTGGTCGCTGGAGAGCTGTCTGTGTGACAGCTCTCCAGCGACCAAACAGCGACGCTGCAGCGATCCGGATCGTTGTCGGTATCGCTGCAGCGTCGCTATGTGTGACGGGGCCTTTATACTCGGTTCAGCTTATACTGAGTATATAAGGTATATGTGTAAAAAAAAAAAAAATTATATATATATATATATATATATATATATATATATATATATATATATATATAATGGTGGCCCGATTCTAACGCATCGGGTATTCTAGAATATGCATGTCCACGTAGTATATAGCCCAGCCACACCCAGCCATGCAGTATATTGGCCAGTCACGTAGTATATTGCTCAGTGACATAGTATACAGCACAGAGCCACGTAGTATATTGCACAGCCAGGTTTGTCACAGTTTAAAACATAAAAAATAAACATATACTCACCTTTCCGAGGGCCCCTTGTAGTCCATGGCAGCTTCCAGTCCCAAAGTTGGTATGAGCGCAGGACCTGTGATGACGTCGCGGTCACATGACTGTGACATCATGGCAGGTCTTTCTAGCGCAGGGCCTGTGATAACGTCGCGGTCACATGACAGGTCCTTCTCCCATACCATCTTTGCCACCGGAACCTGCAACGGAAGATGGCGGCCGGCACGAGCGACTATGGAGGGTGAGTATATTAGGTTTTTTTTTATTATTATTTTTAACATTACATTTTTTACTATTGATGCCGCATAGGCATCGTCAATAGTAAAAAGTTGGGGACACACAGGGTTAATAGCGGCGGTAACGGAGTGCGTTACCCGTGGCATAACGCGGTCCATTACCGCCGGCATTAACCCTGTGTTAGCGGTGACCGGAGGGGAGTATGCGGGCGACAGGCACTGACTGCTGAGAGTAAGGAGCAGCCATTTTCTTCCGGACTGTGCCCGTCGCTGATTGGTCGCTGCAGCCATGACAGGCAGCTGGCGAGACCAATCAGTGAATGAATAACCGTGACAGACAGATGGATGGACAGACGGAAGTGACCCTTAGGCTATGTGCACACGTTCAGGATTTCTCGCAAAAATTCCTGAGAAAAATCTGAAATTTTCTGCAAGAAATCCGCAATAAATCTGCATGCGTTTTTGCCGCGTTTTTTTTCCGGACATTTCCCAATGCATTTTGTAGTGGGAAATCCGCAAAAAAACCCGCAAAATTAATGAACATGCTGCGTTTTTTACTGCGATGCGTTTTTTCGCAGATAACACGTAGAACAGTCCTAGCAAAATACCCCTAGGTAGTGTACATTAGAGTCTCATCCTTCCGCTGACTCGCTGGGATAATGACAGCTGTTACTTCTGAGCTCCCAGTGTCTGCTACCCAATCTGTGGCGCACACACACAAATAGGTAACGATCAGCGAAGGGAGATGACAGTCCATTCAAGTACAAGGCCAGTTGACCGAGGGTCACAATCTGGCTTCTCTGAACATCTCCATGGAGCAAGGCGACCGGCGAGTCCCAATCCTGGCTTTCTCCAAACTTATCCGTGGTTCAGAGATGGTCAATGGAGCAGATCTGTATTCTTCCAACCGGGGCCGAGAACCCCTAGGTTGTTTCCTGTAGAATGATAGATCCCAGTCCCTCACGATGGAGCCATGACGAATTGGCTGCTGTCTTGTCTGGGGTCCTTTGAATTTATGGATGTCTTGGCAGAAGCTCTGGCTGTCTCTCTTGGTCAATGTTTGAGTCTCTGTACAGAGGCATGTAACCTATTTTTATATTTAACAAGTGTCCTTCAGTCCAGCATCACAGATAAGGTGAAGAATGGTGACAACCAATTCGCTTTATTTGATTGTAATCTATTTGCATAGTTTTTTCCTCTTCTGTTTTAAAAATCAACAAACTGTCTGGACTACCCAATGCTTAATTAGCATATCACTAGTCATTAAGGTTAAGAGCACACTGTTATATCAAATATCAGCTTGCAAGTCAATATTACATGCTTACACAAACAAAAGTCTGTTTTCCTGACTAGCCTGAAAGAAATGCATACATTCAAAAGCCAGCATACAGATAACAGCCTATTCTTTTTGGTTTGCTAAAAATATGCGTCTGGTTAATGAAGATACAATGCTGTGTCTCCACAGTTGGCACTTGGTAGCAGAAGGGGGGATGAGATTAGGGAGAGGGTGGGAGAAGCGAATATGAGGGTGATTTGGAGGGGGGGGGGGGGAGATTAGGAAACCTTGGGGATCAGGAATGTATTTTTCAACAGCAGCAGCACCAGAAAAAGTGATGGCATAGGCTTGAAAAAGTCTAACACCATAAGGCCCAGCACAGCGCAACAGAACTTTGGTCACACTGGGGTAAAATCGCCTCTGTACACTCTGGTGCGAATGGCTTCCTCATCCAATCTTGCCAATCACAGCTGACTCTGGTGAAGCCATGGTTGCTAGGCTCCAGCCTATGATCTGTGCTCGCCACACAATTACAGATAAGAAAAATAATAATAATAATAATTTACCGGTGGACACACATTTGTGGTCCAGGACACAACATAATGAATATGAAAGTTGTCATATTAAGAGGCAATTTTAAATTAAACATTGTCCGGTTTGGGAATACAAACGTATTAGTCTGATTCCTTCCACACAGGACTAAATCGATCAGTAGGATTTATGTCTCACTACAAAATTCTGTGTCACACCTGTGGTGTCAATATGATCATTACATCCGCCCATTAATTCAATAAGAGGTGTAGTTAGTAAAATAGGGTCACTTACGAGAGGTTCTGCTATTCTGAAATCTCAGGGGCTCTACCAATGTGACATGGCACCCTCAAACCAGTAAAGGAAAATCTGAACTCCAATATGGCGTTTTTCCTCTGAGCATTACACTGTGCCCCAGAAGTAGTTTTCGGCCACATATGAGGTATTTGTGTACTCGGGAGAAATGGGGGGGAGAATGAAAAACTATTTTTTTTTGTGGGGAAAATGTTTTTTTCCCTCCGTTGCTCAAACCAGCAACGTCTGAAGCACTTGGGGGTTCATGGTGGTCAATAAGTTCTCTGAGGGGTCTAGATTACGAAATGGTCACTTGTGAGTGGTTTCCTGTGTTTAGGCAGATCAGGGGCTTTCTAAATGCGATATGACGTCCGCTAAGAATTCCAGCAAATTTTACATTAAAAAAAGTCAAATGGCGCTCCTTCCCTTCAGAGTTCTGCTGTGTACTCAGAGTATGTTTCTCCTTATATGTGGGGTATCAGCGTACTGAGAAGAATTTGCACAACAAACTTTGGGGTCCATTTTTCCAGTTACCCTTGCGAAAAATAAATTTGGGGTCTAAAGTAAAATTTTTGTGAAAAGTTAAATGTTCATTTTTTTCCTTCTACATTCCAATAATTCCTGTGAAGCCCCTGAAGGGTTAATATACTAATTGAATGTGGGTTTGAACACCTTGAGGGGTGCAGTTTTTAGAATGGTGTCCCTTCTGGTCATTTTCTGTCATATAGACCCCTCAAAGTCACTTCAAATGTGATTTTGTCCCTGAAAAGTGTGGCTAGGAGGCTCGTTTTAAAAAGCTTGGGGAATGAGGATCTGCCCTCATCAGGCATTCAGAAAAAGGCGGATGCGTTGTGGTAATGGATTTCTCATTGTACCAAAAGCAGGTCTATTCTATATTGGACAATTATCAGACTATAGACAGTCTATTTTCTGATCTTACCGTGATTTTCAGTAATGACCTGTCACATTGCCTGGTTGAGGGCGTTAATTTGGGTGTCATTACAAACAAACCAAAAATATTTCTTCTACCAGAACACCCTATTCTTCCTATATTTCAAATTGGTGAATGGCTTGGATGAACATCTAATATTCTTAGTATCCAGAGTTCCTGGCTACTTAAGGGATAGCTCCAGTGTGCTACAGGTTTTTGGTAATTTTAAATGGGATTAAAATGTTTGCTTCATTTCTTGTGATGTGGTGAAATTATATTTGGTCATTCCCTATGATGTAGCAATTCAGGCAATTAAACATCACATTGATAAATATAGTTCAGAATGTTTAGAAATCAAACAGTTTATCACTGTATTAAAATATCTAATGGGACATAACTATTTTATGTCAATTCCACCTTTATTCCACCTTTAATTTCACCCCCGCTTGCAATATTGTACATGGCGTGGTGGGAGGAGTTTTTTTTCATCTTTCAATTTATTAAATAGTTTATTCATTTATTATTTTTATTTGCATCGTTGGGTCGGTACTGATGATATGTGGATGACCTGTTGGTCTTTTGGACTGGTGGCATGTTGTCCATACCACATTTTGTTTCTTAAATCAATTTGTATAGTTTGAACTTGAGGTTTACAAGTTGTCCACCCTCTGACATTGTCTTTCTTTCTACCTTCTTTCTACCTTCATGGTTCAAAACAATGTGGGTACTGCACACGATAGAAGGTAAGTATCTGGCAACTCCGTATTGTTAGCTTCCAGGTGCCACCCACATCATACCACTAGATCCATCCCCTATGGAGAATTGGTACGGGCCAATTCAACATGGAAAAATACATTTTTTTTTTTTCGAAACTGAAAAATAGAAGATACATTACTTCTGTAATTCATTCATCATTACGTAACTAAAGTTAATAAAAGAAAGAGGGAGGAATTTCTTTATAGCAACAGACACCAACTGAAAGAGTAAACTTCATGCCCCATCACCTTTTCCACTGCCTTCAGTCTTCAGTTCAATAAAATTAAAACTATCATTGACAAATACTTGCCTGTTATTAACCAGGATGATACTTTGAGGGACATATTAAATAATGGATGTCACTACGTTGCGAAACGAGGGCGATCCTTAGGAAATGCTTTTTCCCAGAGCCTCTTTCTGACCCCACTTGGCTTTCTCAAAGTGAAGGGGCTTTGTTTAAATGTGGGAGAAACCAGTGTGACGTGTTAGTTTACTATAAATTAAGAGTTCATTTATTTTGCCATCTGTTGATAGTCACAAAAATTATTTTAAAGGGAACCTGTCACCCCGTTTTTTGAGATTGAGCTATAAATACTGTTAAATAGGGCCTGCGCTGTGTGTTCCTATAGTGTATGTAGTGTACCCCGATTCCCCATGTATGCTGAGAAATAACTTACCAAAGTCGCCGTTTTCGCCTGTCAATCAGGCTGGTCAGGACGGGAGGGCGTGGTGACATCGCTGGTTCTTCCTTAGCTTTACGTTGGTGGCGTAGTGGCGTAGTGGTGAACAAGCAGCACGCGATCTGCGCTGTCATCCCTTTCGTCGGTGGGGGCGGCCATCTTCCTGGGGCCGCGCGTGCGCAGATCGAGTGCTCTGCTGCACGGGGCTTCAGGAAAATGGCCGCGGGATGCCGCGCATGCGCATTAGAGATCGCGGCGGCCATTTTCCCAAAGCCGAGATGCAAACTCGGCTTTGGGAAAATGGCCGCCGCGATCTCTAATGCGCACGCGCGGCATCCCGCGGCCATTTTCCTGAAGCCCCGTGCAGCAGAGCACTCGATCTGCGCACGCGCGGCCCCAGGAAGATGGCCGCCCCCACCGACGAAAGGGATGACAGCGCAGATCGCGCGCTGCTTGTTCACCACTACGCCACTACGCCACCAACGTAAAGCTGAGGAAGAACCAGCGATGTCACCACGCCCTCCCGACCTGACCAGCCTGATTGACAGGCGAAAACGGCGACTTTGGTAAGTTATTTCTCAGCATACATGGGGAATCGGGGTACACTACATACACTATAGGAACACACAGCGCAGGCCCTATTTAACAGTATTTATAGCTCAATCTCAAAAAACGGGGTGACAGGTTCCCTTTAATCAATTGTGATTCAGATCTTATTGTCTATTGCATTGAATGCACTTTGTGTCAAGTAGGTTACATTGGATGTACTATTAGAAAACGCAAAACCATATTGCAGAATATTTAACTAATATTAAATACAAATTTTGCACCTATTCAGGTGCAGCCAAGCATTTTATTAGGGTACGGTACGTTACCATGATCAGGAACTCCTGCGGGTTTGACCCTGCATGTTTATGCAGCATTAAATACGCAGTGGCCAGATGTTACATCATAGTGGATGGGATTTCTAGAAATCACATGTCCACTGTACGTCTGTGCACCTGCAGATCACCCGTGGAAACTGACAGGCGGCAGATCTTTCAAGTCCGTAGCATGTCAGTTACTCGTGTGGATACAAATGCGGATTTTCCCCATAGACTTGCAGTAATGAGGAAAATCCGTATGTGTAAAAACGTAAAGGTGTGTCCGCTAATTTGGTTAATAGGTGTGGAAATAGTGCGGACGTTCTGCAGCGTCAAAACCGCAGCAGATCCTGAACTTGGGAACGTAAACTTAAACTGCACAATGCGGATATACAGTGGGTATGGAAAGTATTCAGACCGCTTTAACCCATTACTTGCCAAATTAAAATTTTTACAAGTACGGATTTTTCAGAAAAGGGTGTCCCAATATTCATTTAAAAATGACAATGACATGATTTCCTATTTTGAAAACATTCATTTTACAAACACAACACAAAAAATTGGACCTAATTATAAAAATTATAAAATCTTAGTTGCTAGAAGCTAAAGATTAGGCGTCCCAAAAAAAGGACATTGGTAGATAATGGGTTACATTTTTTTACTCTTTGTTTCATTGCAGCCATTTAGTAAATTCAAAAAAGTTCATTTTTTTCTCATTAATGTACACTATGCACCCCCATCTTGACTAAAAAAAAAAAGCAAAAAAAACAGAAACCTGTCTATATAAGACCTCACAGCTCACAGTGCATGTTAGACCAAATGAGAGTCATGAGGTCAAAGGAACTGGCCAAGGAGCTCAGAGACAGAATTGTGGCAAGGCACAGATCTGGCCAAGGTTACAACAGAATTTCTGCAGTACACAAGGTTCCTGAGAGCCCAGTGGCCTCGATAATCCTTAAATGGAAGGAGTTTGGGACCACCAGAAATCTTCCTAGACCTGTCCATCCAGCCAGCCTGAGCAATCGTGGGAGAAGAGCCTTGGTGAGAAAGGTAATGAAGAACCCCTAGATCACTTTGGCTGAGCTCCAGAGATGCAGTAGGGAGATGGGAGAAAGTTCCACAAAGTCAACTACCACTGCAGCCCTCCATCAGATGGGCCTTTATGGCTGAGTGGCCAGATGGAAGCCTTTCCTCAGTGCAAGACATATGAAACCCCGCATAGTTTGCTAAAAAACACAAGAAGGACTCCCAGACTTTGAGAAATAAGATTCTCTTGCCTGTTGAGATGAAGATAGACCTTTTTGGGGATAATACTAAGCAGTATATGTGGAGAAAACCAGCCACTACTCATCACCTGCCCATTACAATCCCAACAGTAAAGCATGGTGGTGGCAGCATCATGCTATGGGGTGTTTTTCAGCTGGGACAGGACGACTGGTTGTCATTGAAGGAAACATGAATGTGGCCAAGTACATAGATATCCTGGATGAAAACCTCTTCCAGAGTGCTTTGGACCTCAGACTTAGCCGAAGGTTCACCTTCCAACAAGACCATGGCCCTTAGCACACAGCAAAAATAACAAACGAGTGGCTTCAGGACAACTCTGTGACCATTCTTGACTGGCCCAGCCAGAGCCCTGACGTTAATCCAATTGAGCATCTCTGGAGAGACCTGAAAATGGCTGTCCACCAACATTCACCATCCAACCTGATGGAACTGGAGGGGATCTGCAAGGAAGAATGGCAGAGGATCCCCAAATCCAGGTGTGAAAAACTTGTTGCATCATTCTCAAGAAGACTCATGGCTGTACTAGCTTAAAAGGGTGCTTCTACTCATTACTGTTATTAACACCTATAATATCGCCTTTAATCAAAATTAAGCCAAGTGATAATTATTACTAAAACCAAGAATGAACACCAGGCCATAACATATGAAAAAATACAAACTTTATTTTGAACATATCTAAAACCATATACCACACATAAAAATATGGAGCAACCAAAATACAGAGACAACCGACAGGTATGACTGGAACAGTGACAAAGAACTATATATAAAAGGAGTAACCTTCCAATCAATCATATAGTGCGTATATACACACCCGCAAGAAAGAAAAAAAAAATCCTGCAGGTGTAGCCAGTAGTATCCCCAATGCAGCGGTCATAGATGACAATGCACAAAGATTATTTAATTAGAATATGAGAAATATGTATGTATTAATGTTAAATATATTAAAAGACTAATAGGGAATAAATATATCTTAATAACAAGTGCAATGTCACCGACAGCCGCAGCATCATGGACAACCACCGTGCAGTCACCAAAATGTTCACAGTACATATAGAGGAAGGACCATAGTTACCAAATGTAAGCCACCAGTCAGGGACCCACGACACGCGTTTCGCTGAGGAAAGCTTCGTCCAGGGGTGGTGCACGGTGGTTGTCCATGATGCTGCGGCTGTCGGTGACATTGCACTTGTTATCTAATATATAATTGCCTAGAATACTACTTCCTGCAATTTGTGCCAACTTCCGTGGCTTTGTCCGGAGCTAATGTCCGGAGCTAATGTCTGGAGCTAATGTCCGGAGATAAGTGACGTCAACAGTGTCCAGTGTCTGATTGGTTGCCGCCTGCTGCGAGCGACCAATCAGAAACGTGCCGTACTGTGACACACTCCGCCCGTCATTTTGGTGTGATTTTTGAATTTTTACCTCACAGCAAGTTTCTACTGCGTGGAGGCGGGCCCAGTGACGTTGCTCTTCAAGCTCCTGCCGAATTTCGTCAAAAAAATGATAATACCATTTACCAAAACTATATATATTTAGTTGTGAAGTGGTTCAGTGACATTTTCACACCAACTTTTGTTTGGTGTTTTCTCCATATACTGCCTATTATTTTTGTTCTTTCTTACTATTATTTATTAATTGTATTATTCTTACATTTGAATAAATAAAGTATATATGGATTCTAGACTCCCGATTCTTTAGAATCGGGCTGCCATCTAGTTAAGATATATTTATTCTCTATTAGTCTTTTAATATATTTAACATTAATACATACATATTTCTTATATTCTAATTAAATATATATATATAGTTCTTTGCCACTGTTCCAGTCATACCTGTCGGTTGTCTCTGTATTTTGGTTGCTCCATAATTTTATGTGTGATATATGGTTTTAGATATGTTCAAAATAAAGTTTGTAGTTTTTCATATGTTATGGCCTGGTGTTCATTCTTGGTGTTAGTACTCATTACTGTGCAAAGGGAATTCTTATGACCATGTAATATTTTCAGGTTTTTTTTTTTTAATAAATTTGCAAAAATTTCTACTTTTTAAAAAAAAAAAATTTCAGTCAAGATGGGGTGCAGAGTATACATTACTGAGAAAAGAACTTTTTTTTTAATTTACCGAATGGCTGCAATGAAAGAGTGAAAAATTTAAAGTGGTCTGAATACTTTCCCTACCCACTGCATTGTGTGGTTTCAGATTTTTTGGAATGGAGAGAGTTAAGTGAGGGGGTGACTGGCAGAAGCATTTAACCAAAGGGGAAGCTTTTTGGATACTCCCAGTACCAAATTCCCTGGTGGTATGAACTCTTACATTTATTAGGGTTTTTTATGTAGTGCATACATTCTAGGCATTCATAAACAGTTAAGCCCTTTGTCTAGGTATAGTTTGCAGTCTGTATAGGAGTATACATGCTAATTGTTTTTCACTGATTGGTTTTTTGATATATCTATATATATCTACTATATAATTGTCTAAGGGTCACTTCCGTCTTTCTGTCTGTCTGTCACGGAAATCCCACAGTCCGGCCGCAAAATGGCCGCTCCCTACTCCCCTGCCGTCAGTGCCCGCTCCATACCCCCCCCCACCCAAAGTCAGCGCCTGCCACCCACATAGCGTTGTAGCAGTCCTTTAAACCGACTGCATTACACCGCGGCATAACCCCTATGCTTATGCAGCATCGTAAAAAGCATAGTAAAAAGATCTAATGTTGAAAATAAAAAAATTAAAAAATCGTGATATACTCACCTTCCGGGGCCTTTCCCGCTCCACACGACGCTCCGGGCCATGCATTGCGGTCTCGCGAGATGATGACTTAGCGCTCTCGCGACACCGCAATGCATTCTTGGGACTCGAACGTCGCGAGGAGCATCGCTGAACGCCTCACATGGATCCGGGGGCCGCCGAAGGGGGAGTATATAACTATTTTTTATTTTATTTTTTTAACGGGGATATGGTGCCCACACTGCTACATAGTACTTGGGCTGTGTTATATACTGTGTGGCTGCTATATATTACGTGGGCAGTGTTATATACTACGTGGGCAGTGTTATATACTGCGTGGGCTGTGTTATATACTGCGTGGGCTGTGTTATATACTGCGTGGGCTGTGTTATATACTGCGTGGGCTGTGTTATATACTGTGTGGGCTGTGTTATATACTGTGTGGGCTGTGTTATATACTGCGTGGGCTGTGTTATATACTGCGTGGGCTGTGTTATATACTGCGTGGGCTGTTATATACTGCGTGGGCTGTGTTATATACTGCGTGGGCTGTGTTATATACTGCGTGGGCTGTTATATACTGCGTGGGCTGTGTTATATACTGCGTGGGCTGTGCTATATACTATGTGGCTGCTATATACATGCATACATACATATTCTAGAATACCTGATGCGTTAGAATCGGACCACCATCTAGTGTATAGATATATATTTATATATATATATCTCTATTTATCTATCTATCTTGTGCGATTCATTTTCTTTATGCTATAATTAAGGGTGGTTTCTCCGCGTGAAAGTTTTTGTTTTTTCTCACCATTTCTTTTCTGTAAATTTTAATGGACTATTAATAAAATGGAATACCGTAATTTTTATCGACAGATGGCTGTCTTGGATTTCCCTTTGCTTACCCGTTTGCGCTGACTCTCCACCCTCTGGTTGATATATGAAGCACGGACGGCAACTACTAGCAGCTCTGGTGAGCTTTTCTTTCTAAAAGAGAATGTTAAGCTGCAGCTTTGTGCAGTTGTTTCTAATATACAGTTATGCGGTAAATGGCTCAGTTCAATTTTTTTACGTTTCTTCTTTGCAGTAGAATCCATTAGGCTGTGAGAATGGAATTTGAATCCTAAATCTATTGTGGTAGTTCCCATTTTCGCTCCGGCCCTAGTTTGTTTGCAGATCCAAGCCTGTGCTATGACACAGAGGCCAGCCCTGCATGTGCTGCAGTACAGAGGCTCTAATTAGCTCAGATAAGCACCTGCCTTTAGCATGTATGGCTGCTCTTGTCAGAAACTGCCTCCTTGTTACCATGGAGAGAGGATTGCTAAAGATCCCACAGTTTACACAAGCTAGCTTCTGTAGGGGGAGTAATTGCTAAGAAAATGATAAAAATCAAAATGTCATTCTTTGTATGGCATGTCTCATGGCAGCAGACGGTTAATAAGGGAAATTTGAGAAAAAATAGCATTTTTCTACATGTACAGTACAGACCAAAAGTTTGGACACACCTCATTTAAAGACTTTCTGTATTTTCAGGACTATGAAAATTGTACATTCACACTTGAAGGCATCAAAACTATGAATTAGCACGTGGAATTATATACGTAAAGGGAACCTGTCACCCCCTCCCCCAGGCGTTTGTCACTAAAAGAGCCACCTTGTGCAGCACTAATGCTGCATTCTGACAAGGTGGCTCTTTTAGTTATTGGTGCTGTAATTCATTTTATAATTTGTCCCAAATACCTTGAATCAGTCCTGGAGGCAGGTCTTTCCCCCCTGCTGCAAACGCAGCACCGCCGTCACTTTTGTCCTCTTGGCGGCGGGCGCCGCCTCCTCAGCGCTGTTTTCAAATGAACCGGCGCCTGCGCTCTTTTCTCATGCCTTGGGCGATTGGGGATCAGCTGACTCCGCACAGTCTGAAGAAGGCGGAGGGAGATGAGTGAGAGGCTTAGATATGCACTGCGTATGCCCAGGAATCCCAGCCCCGCAGTGAGAATAAATCCGAAGACACTGCGGGGCGGGATCTCGGGCAGAGTGGCCGCACAGGCGCAGTCAGCTAGACTGCAAATGAGGACAGAGGATGGGCAGCGCTCACTGCGCATGCCCAAGGCTTGAGAAAAGAGCGCAGGTGCCGATTCATTTGAAAACAGCGCTGAGGAGGCGGCGCCAAGAGGACATGAGTGACGGCGGTGCTGCGTTTGTAGCTGGGGGGCAAAGACCTGCCTCCAGGACTGATTCAAGGTATTTGGGACAAATTATAAAATGGAATATTTCTGAAGTTAAAGCACCAATAACTAAAAGAGCAACCTTGTCAGAATGCAGCATTAGTGCTGCACAAGGTGGCTCTTTAAGTTACAAACGCTGGGGGGGGGGGGGGGGGGGGGGGGGGTGCGGTGACAGGTTCCCTTTAACAAAAAAATGTGAAACTGAAAATATGTCTTATATTCTAGGTTCTTCAAAGTAGCCACCTTTTGCTTTGATGACTGCTTTGCACACTCTTGGCATTCTCTTGATGAGCTTCAAGAGGTAGTCACCGGGAATGGTTTTTACTTCACAGGTGTGCCCTGTCAGGTTTAATAAGTGGGATTTCTTGCCTTATAAATGGGGTTGGGACCATCAGTTGTGTTGTGCAGAAGTCTGGTGGATACACAGCTGATGGTCCTATTGAATAGACTGTTAGAATTTGTATTATGGCAAGAGAAAAGCAGCTAAGTAAAGAAAAACGAGTGGCCATCATTACTTTAAGAAATGAAGGTCAGTCAGTCCAAAAAATTGGGAAAACTTTGAAAATGTCCCCAAGTGCAGTGGCAAAAACCATCAAGCGCTACAAAGAAACTGGCTCCCATGAGGAAAGGAAGACCAAGAGTCACCTCTGCTTCTGAGGATAAGTTTATCCAAGTCTCCAGCCTCAGAAATCGCAGGTTAACAGCAGCCCAGATTACAGACCAGGTAAATGCCGCACAGAGTTCTAGCAGCAGACACATCTCTACAACAACTGTTAAGAGGAGACTTTGTGCAGCATTCCTTCATGGTAAAATAGCTGCTAGGAAACCACTGCTAAGGACAGGCAACAAGCAGAAGAGACTTGTTTGGGCTAAAGAACACAAGGAATGGACATTAGACCTGTGGAAATCTGTGCTTTGGTCTGATGAGTCCACATTTGAGATCTTTGGTTCCAACCACCGTGTCTTTGTGTGACGCAGAAAAGGTGAACAGATGGACTCTACGTACATACCTGGTTCCCACTGTGAAGCATGGAGGAGGTGTGATGGTGTGGGGAGTGCTTTGCTGGTGACACTGTTGGGGATTTATTCAAAATGGAAGGCATATTGAACCAGCATGGCTACCACAGCATCTTGCAGCAGCATGCTATTCCATCCGGTTTGCGTTTAGTTTAGAAGGAAAACCCCTTTAACCCGAAGAGCCAGTCATGCATCTGCTGTCCAGACCACCCTGGCTGTATTGTGCCCACCGTCACTTATTCCATTAGTGGGCAGCTAAGTAACCTATCGGCGACATAGGAAGCGATTGTCTACATTCATCTCTTGTGCTAAATGGTTGGTGATGTGGGTAGTTCGGAAGGCTTTCTGCAGGATTTCAAAGTGTATCTGTCTCCTTGTTCTCACTCAACCTAAGGGCTCATTTAGACATAAGTTTTCCTTGTGCGAGTTCAGTGTATGTCAAGAATAGACCTCGTACGTGTTGTGGTTTATGGAGCTGTTCACATGACTAGTTTTTTGGCTCGAGTGGTACACAGCAAAACAAGAGACAAGTCTGTTTTTTTTATCCAAGGCACAGATCAAACACAAATGCAAGCCTGTGCATATGTGGATTAACGGGCAGCACTCAGATGCAGTTTGTGTTTTGTCTATTTTTCACTGACGGTTTAAGAGAAACTTTCATATCCCCCCGCCTCCTCTCCTCCCCCATGCAAAAAAACACTGATCAAACACTGATGTAAATTGGTAATTATTTTTATTGCATACTAGAAAAATCACTGACCTCTGATTTGAGACTGACTCACTGTTGATTCATTCCAAACATGTTGAGGGCATAGCTCTGTGCAGGCCACTTTTTAAGCCACTCCAGACTCTCCATACCATTGCCATAAACATTTTCTTTGTGCTCAAGGGCACTGTCATGCTGGTAGACAGTAACTTCACCCAAAAGTGGCACAAGTTTGTAAAACTATAAGTAATGTAGCAATGCCAGATAGGCTAGGGTTAAATCATAGTTCTGTAGGCTCAGATTAGGTTTACCTGGCTGGCTCTGCATATAACCAGGCTACTGTTGTGCTCAAAAGTTTACATACCCTGGCAATATGAATGATAATACCAAATCTTTTTCGCCACTCAGTTAGTGGTTGGGTGAAGCCATTTATTGTTCGACTACTGTGTTTTCTCTTTTTAAATCATAATGACAACCCAAAACATCCAAATGACCCTGATCAATTGTTCATAGTTCACATACCCCATTTCCTAATACTGTGTATTTCTACCTCTAACATCAATGACAGCTTGAAGTCTTTTGGGGTAGTTGTGGATTAGGTTCTTTATTTTCTCAGATGGTAAATCTGTCCACTCTTCTTGGCAAAAAGCCTCCAGTTCCTGTAAATTCCTTGGGATGTCTAGCATGAACTGCACGCTTGAGATCTCCCCAAAATGCCTCAATGATATTGAGGTCAGGAGACTGGGATGGCCACTCCAGAACCTTCACTTTGTTCTGCTGCAGCCAATGAGAGGTCGATTTGGCCTTGTGTTTTGGATCGTTGTCATGTTGGAAAGTCCAAGTACGTCCCATGCGCATCTTTCGGGCTGATGATTGTAAATTTGCCTCCAGTATTTGCTGAAAACTAGTGGTGAGCGAGTGTACTCGTTGCTCGGGTTTTCCCGAGCATGCTCGGGTGGTCTCCGAGTATTTATGACTGCTCGGAGATTAAGTTTTCATCGCCTCAGCAGCATGATTTACAGCTATTAGCCAGCTTGATTACATGTGGGGATTACCTAGCAACCAGGCAACCCCAACATATACTCAGCCTGGCTAATAGCTGTAAATCATTCAGCTGCCGTGATGAAAACGAAATGTCTGAACACTGACAAATACTCGGAGGTCACCCGAGCGTGCTCAGGAAAACCCAAGCAACGAGTACACTCGCTCATCACTACTGATAACGTGCTGCATTCATCTTTCCTTCAACTTTGACCAAGTTTCCTGTGCCTTTGTAGCTCACACATCCCCAAAACATCAGTGAATGACCTCCGTGCTTTACAGTAGGAATGGTGTTCCTTTCATCATAGGCCTTGTTGACCTCTCTCCAAATGTAACGTTTATGGTTGTGGCCGCAAAGTTAAGTTTTGGTCTCATCACTCCAAATTACCTTGCTCCAGAAGTTTTGATTCTTGTCTGTGCTTTTTTGCATATTGTAGCAAGATACTTTGTGGCATTTGCACAGTAATGGCTTTCATCTGGTGACTCGACCATGCAGCCCATTTTTCTTCAAGTGCCTTCTTATTGTACTTCTTGAAACAGCCACACCGCTAGTTTTCAGAGAGTCCAGTATTTCAGCTGATGTTGTTTGTGGGTTTTTCTTTGCATCCCGAACAATTTTCCTGGCAGTTGTGGACGACAATTTTGTTGGTTTACCTGACCATGGTTTTGTTTTTACAGAGCCCCTGATTTTACATTTGTTAATAACAATTTGAACGCTGCTGACTGGCATTATCAATTCCCTGAATATCTTTTTGTATCCCTTTCCTGTTTTGTACAGTTCAACTACTTTTCCCGTGGATCCGTTGACAATTATTTTACTTTCCCCATGCCTCACAATCCAGAAACGTCAGAGGCTGGATGAAAGATGCAAGAGTCTGTCTGGATCCCAGAAACTCACTCAGCTTTTTATTCACACACTGATTACAAGCAAACAGGTGAGGATGTTACCTTTAGTAGCGATTCAAACCCATTTGTGTCAACTTCTGTGCATGTTATCAGGCCAAAATCACCAGAATATGTGAACTTTTGATGAGGGTCATTTGGATGTGTTTTTGGTTGTCATTATGATTTAAAAAGAGAACGCAGTGGTGGAGAAAAAGTTTTGGTGTTATTATTCATATTCTCTGAAAAAATGTAAACTTTTGAGCACAACTGTATGTGTTCATTAGTGATGAGCATGCTCAAGTGTTATCTGTCTACCGCATCAAAACATACAGTCACAGTGACTTGAATATATTATCAGAGCACGCCCAAGATACTCTGATAACACCTGAGCATGCTCGGATAACACGGTATCCGAGCATGTTCGCTCATCACTAGTGTTCATCTAAGTTAATGTGCTGGGGAGGCTGAGCAGACTGGATGTGTTGAAGTTAAATAGAGACAAGCCAGAATCTCTCTGAGAAGGGTCTGTATGGTCCGTGTGCACAAACCGAAAGTATCAGTGGTTGCTGTGGACGATAGCCATTTTGTTTGATCGACCTAGGTGTAGCTCACCAGTGTCTAAAGTAGTTGGGGTCTATATTATTTGGTTAGCACCTGGACAAGGTTAGGTATTTGTTTGATATTGTTTTTGGTGCTTGAAAACCATAAGGCTGTGTGCACATGTTGCTGATTTTTCACGTTTTTCGCTATAAAAACGCTATAAAACCGCAAAAAAAGCCTACATTAAGCATTCCATCAGTTAGAATGAATTCTGCAATTTTTGTGCATATGATGCGTTTTTTTCCGCGAAAAAACGCATTGCGGTAAAAAACGCAGCATGTTCATTAATTTTGCTGATTTTTTGCGGATTTCCCACTATATAATGCATTGGGAAATGTCCGGAAAAATCCGCACAAAAAACGCACCAAAAACGCGCAAAAAACGTGCAAAAAACGAATCCAGATTTCTTGCATATTTCTTGCAGAAAATTTCAGGTTTTTCTCAGGAAATTTCGGCAAGAAATACTGAACGTGTGCACATAGCCTTAGAAGTAAACATTCTGTTTATGGCATCAAAACCCTGTGCCTGAGTGAACGCTACCTAATGGCTATGTGACCATGTGAATCCCTACAATTGGATAAAATGCGGGTGTGAAGTCTCCAAGGGTTCAAGTGATTGCACAGTGTCCTGGGTAAAGACTGCAGGAGTTGTGGCAGCAGATGGCTGTCCTGGCAGGAACTGTCAGAGCCAGGGAGACTGCATCTCCCAGAAGCCAAAGTGAGGATACCCATGTGAGGCAAACAGTGTGGGAGGCTTTGCAGAAAATGTTTCTGGAGGGTAACGTCGAGGCTTTCATGACTGTATTTGAGAGGGTGTTAGACAAGGAGAAACTGTTCCCAGAGCCATGGGCAAAGGTCCTTACTCTGTACCTTTCTGGGGAATCGCAGAAACATGCTATGACCTTGCCATGTACCGTATATACTCGAGTATAAGCCGATCCCCTTAATTTTGCCACAAAAAAACTGGGAAAACTTAATGACTCGAGTATAAGCCTAAGGTGGGAAATGCAGCAGCTACCTGCTAAGTAAAAATGGATACCAATAAAAGTAAAATTAATTGAGACATCAGTAGGTTAAGTGTTTTTGAATATCTATATTGAATCAGGAGCCCCATGTAATGCTCCATGCCCCATATACCGTTATGCTCCACAAACGTTAATTATGACCCCATACAGACACTTGCCCCACTTGCTGTTGCTGCGATAAAAAATAAATCACATACTCACCTCTCCGTAGCTCAGGCCCCCGGCACTTTCAATAGTTACCTGCTCCTTGTTCCGGGCGTCGCTCTGTCGGACTGACGTTCAGCAGAGGGCGCGCACTGACCACGTCACCGCGCCCTCTGACCTGAGCGTCACTGCTGAAGACAGAGCGATGCCCGGAACGAGGAAAGGTCACTATCGCGCAGCGCAGCGCTCCCCCTTCCCGTATACTCTCCTGGTCCTGGCGCTGTGCAGTTCCTGCTTCCCCGGCGCTGCAGCTTCTTTCTGTAGTGAGCGGTCACCGTTACCGCTCATTACAGTAATGAATATGCGGCTCCACCTCTATGTGAAAAGTAAGTGCACCCCCGGCCCCGTGTGTGAAAAGTAAATGCACCACCGGTCCCGCGTGCGCAAAAGTAAGTGCACCCCCGTCCTGTGTGTGATAAGTAAGTGCTGCTGTAAAGCTGGCAGCGCTGTTCAAGCACCATGTATTTCCTTCAGGAAATGCCTATCTAGTTATCATTTATTATTATAGCGCCGTTTATTTCATAGCTCTTTACATGTAATGAGGGGTATGCATAATAAAAACAAGTACAATAATCTTAATCATTACACGTCACGACTGGTACATAAGGAGAGAAGACCCTGCCCGCGAGGGCTCACAATCTACAAGGGATGGGTGAGAATTCAGTAGGTGAGGGTAGATAAAATATTGTTACAATACAGCAGAACTAAGAGAGAAGGAAAAAAATGTGTTTGCGAGAAGAAAAATTTCATTTTTCTTGTTCTGTTAGTTACTAGTGTCACGCTAGTAACTCCTCTCCATGTAAAATAATCCCTGGAGGCAGAGTTTTCTATCATGCAGGGTCATAGGATGACTGCGTTGCGCCAGAAACACATTAGGCTTTATATGTCTTCCTTGGATCCTTGTTTTTTTTGCCTTAAGAATAAACTGGTTGTGCCAGATTCCTTCCTTCCTCCTCGTCTATTTACCGTATATACTCGAGTATAAGCCGACCCCCCCTAATTTTGCCACAAAAAACGGGAAAACTTAATAAGCCCAGGGTGGAAAATGCAGCAGCTACTTGTAAATTTCAAAAATAAAATTAGATACCAATAAAAGTAAAATTAATTGAGACATTAGTAGGTTACCGTATATTTTCCTATCGCCACGACAGCACCCCTACGAGAGAGGGGATCCGCCCACCTTCCGGACAGGAACCTACAGGATTTAAAGGGGCGGTCCCCCTCATCACTCCAGTTTGGGTTCCTGTCCGGACGGCGGGAGCCTGCAGACAGCAGCTTACCCGGGCCTCCATGCCTCTGCGCGGTATCTTCTAAGAACGGCAGAATCGGGGGCTCGGAAGCAGCGTCGGGGGTGTCCTGCGTGCAGACCCCCCCTCGTCTGGCCATGAGGAGCGCGTCCCAGGAGTCGGGCAGTGCCGTCCTGGTCCGCGGTTGAGCGCGGTGTGCAGCGTCCACACCGGCGCTGGTGAACCCGGAAGTAGTTGGTACACTTCCGGGGTAAGCCGGGGGAGGAGCGCTGCAGCGCTGTAAAAGAGCGGCGCCTATGGAATGATGCGTGCAGCCATGTCCTCAGTAGGGGACGCCGAGCACCCTCATGGAGAGGGAACGGAGCAGCGCAGTAAGAGCGGTAGCGGCCGCTCAAGGAGAAGCAGCAGCAGCGTGGTACGGGGGCAGCAGCGTGCCAGCGCCCCAGCGTCACATTTGGATCCTACTCCTCCAGAACCGGTATTCACAGAATCAGCCTTATGGTGAGTGTTAAACCAGACACCTGGTGCTGATATGGTCTGTTATTTGTGCTTTGTTTTAGGGGAAAAAAACCGCTAAATCTAAACACAAGCAATGTGCTATGCATGACTCCAATGCCTGACAGTTATACCAAAAGGCTGTGTCAGGCTTGCATCTCTCAGACCTTAGAAGAGGAAGCTCCCCTTCGGTCATCAGACCTTAGAGCGGTCATCAGGGAGGAAATTAGCTATTCCCTTAGAGGCAGCCGCCAGGAAAGGTCGGGCAGGGACATATCGCCAGGATCTAGTCTGTCCCTGCAAGAAGGGGAATGTTCCCGCTCTTCATCTCCATCCTCCTCAGATGAAGAGGGAAGGCCTTGTTTCTCGGTGGATAACATGGACATGTTAGTTAAAGGAGTCCGAGCTACCATGGGTGTTGCAGAGAGCAAGGAACCAAGGTCCGCACAGGACATAATGTTTGCGAGCTTGTGCCAGAGGAGTCGTAAGGCATTCCCGGTTGTGGATACGGTTAAGACTCTTATAAAGAGAGAATGGGATAAACAGGATAAAGGTTTTCTCCCGTCATCAGCCAAAAGAAGGTATCCCTTTGAAGACAATGATCTGGCAGAGTGGATGAAAGTCCCGAAAGTGGATGCAGCGGTGGCTTCTACGTCTAAAGCCGGTACTTTGCCGCTGGAGGACGTGGGCCTTCTGAAAGATCCATCAGATAGGAAGGCGGACATGTTTTTGAGAAAAGTATGGGAATCAACTGCAGGGGCGTTCAAACCTGCTATCTCTAGCACGTGTACGGCTAGATCCGTCATGGTGTGGATATCCCAGTTGGAGGAACAGCTGAAGTCCAGGGTGCCCAGAGACAAGATGCTGAACTCCCTTTCGCAAATACGTGAAGGGGTGGCGTATTTAGCGGACGCATCAGTGGATTCTTTAAAATTGGCGGCAAGATCAGCAGGTCTCTCAAACGCTGCTCGCCGAACCCTATGGCTTAAGACCTGGAAAGGGGATGCCCAGGCGAAAGCTAAACTGTGTACAATACCGTGTAGGGGTGAGTACCTGTTTGGTCCGGTATTGGATGATATCCTAGCTAAGGCTGAGGATAGGAAGAAAGGTTTTCCTAAAGCTTTCAATCCTACCTTTAGGAATACCTTCAGGAGACGCTTCCAATACAGAAGACCTTACCACAACCGAGACTGGGAACCATCAGACCCGAAAAAGAAAGGTTCGGACTTTAATGCTTCATCATCTTCCTCAAGAAGAAGAAGGAATTATCGTTAATAAAGATCTTCCAGTAGGGGGCAGGTTAAAATACTTCTATGCTCAGTGGGCCAAAATAACTTCGAGCAATTGGGTTCTGGGTATAATTAATTCAGGGTTAAAATTAGAGTTCCGGGAAAGACCTTCTGAATTTTATATCTTGACTGCCCCTGATTCCTTAGACCAACAAAAGGCCCTTGAAAAAGAGGTCCAAATGTTAAGACGGAAGAAAGTCATAGTGGAGGTTCCAAAACATCAGCAGGGGAAAGGGTTCTATTCCCCTTTATTTTTAATCTCCAAGCCAGATGGATCCTTTCGAACCATCATAAACTTACGGAGATTGAACAAACATCTAGAGTATCATGCCTTTAAGATGGAATCTATTAAAACGGCGACTAAACTTCTTTTTCTCAGATGTTATATGACAGTCCTGGATTTAAAAGATGCGTATTACCATCTGCCCATTCACCAGGATCATCAACAATTCCTCAGAATGGCGGTGCGCTTAAACGACCAGGTCAGACACTTTCAGTTTGCTGCAATGCCCTTTGGTCTATCTATGGCACCGAGGGTGTTTACTAAAGTCATGGCAGAAGTAATGGCCTATGTCAGAGAACAGGATACGTTAATTATACCCTACTTGGATGACTTCCTGGTAGTGGGGAATTCCTTTTGCCAGTGTAGTACTCGCCTAAATCATGTAATATCTTCCTTACAGGACTTGGGTTGGATAGTCAATATGGAGAAGTCAAGACTCGAACCATCAACAACTCAGACTTTCCTAGGTATTCTGCTAGATTCGGAAGAGCAACAATGTTTCCTTCCGGAAGAGAAAAAGCAGAGGATTGTGCACAAAGTCAGTACGATAACAAGGAAGCCAGATCTGACTTTAAGAGACGCTATGTCCCTTCTGGGATCCCTAACGTCTTGCATACCAGCCGTCCAGTGGGCTCAATTCCACACTCGAGTGTTGCAGGCCCAAGTCTTGGATACAGAGAGGAGTCCTCAAGGGCAATTAGGCGGAAGACTCAGGCTGTCCACCGCCACTCTACACAGTCTGAGATGGTGGTTAAACAGAAGACATTTAGGAAAAGGAGTACGCTGGAGTGTAGTACCAGACAACATGGTCACAACCGATGCCAGTCCAATAGGTTGGGGAGCTCATATAGGAGATGTTTGGACTCAAGGGCAATGGTCTCTCTTAGAGGCTCAAGAGTCCTCAAATTGGAAAGAGCTCACGGCAGTAAAGAAGGCCTTACTCAGGTTGCTTCCATCTCTGCAGGATTCACATGTAAGAGTCCAGACCGACAACACAACAGTAGTGGCGTATCTCAACCATCAAGGGGGTACAAGGTCAAGATCCCTAATGAACACCGCCACAGACATACTCAAAGTAGCCGAAGCCCACTTTCGCTCTCTATCAGCTGTTCACATTCGGGGAGAGCTCAACACAGAGGCAGATTACCTCAGCCGTCATTCTCTACGTCAGGGAGAATGGGTTCTAAATCGACGGGTGTTCAGACAGATAGTAGACCTGTGGGGATTGCCCGTTATCGATCTATTTGCAACGAGAGAGAACAGGCAGACCAGGAAGTTCGCTTCTCTTCGGGTGGCGGACAAGCCCTGTATAATAGACTCCCTTCAAATACACTGGGATTTCCCTCTGGCTTATGCGTTTCCCCCAATGTGTCTGATCCCTATAGTACTCAGGAAGATCAGGGAAGAGAGGGCGAGAGTGATCCTGATTGCCCCCTTTTGGCCCAGGAGGGCATGGTTCTCGTTACTCAGGGCAATGTCTGTGTCCGACCCCTGGGTACTGCCGACCAGCCCGGAGCTTCTTTCTCGGGGTCCATTCAGTTACCCCAATGTGGAATCCCTGCATCTGACGGTGTGGAATTTGAGAGGGAGTTATTGAGGAGAAGAGGGTTTTCAGAGGCTCTCATATCTACCCTTTTAAATAGCCGGAAAGAAGTTACCACTAAAATCTATGCTAAAACTTGGAAAAAGTTCCTTGCCTTCTACCAAAATCCCTTTTCTGGCAAGGTCCCAATTCCGGCTATTCTGGAGTTTTTACAGAAAGGCCGAGAATTGGGCTTGGCGGTAAATACCCTTAGAGTCCAAGTATCAGCTTTGGGAGCGTTATATAACAGCGATGTGGCGGGAAATAGATGGGTTTCCCGATTTATCAGGGCCACTGAACGTAGTAACCCAGTGTATATTCCTAGATTACCACCATGGGATTTAAATTTGGTTTTAGACTCCTTAACAGAACCCCCCTTTGAGCCATTAGATTCTGTCTCCATAAAAAATTTAACTTTAAAAACAGCCTTCCTAGTAGCCCTGACCTCTGCTAGGAGAGTGAGTGACTTACAAGCTTTGTCGATAGATCCTCCTTATTTAATGGTCTTTCAGGACAGGGTAGTGTTCTGATCCAGCATACCTACCAAAAGTAGCTTCCAAATTTCATAGAAGTCAGGAAATAATTTTACCATCTTTCTGTGACAATCCGAATTCAGCTGATGAGCAGAAATATCACATGTTAGATGTCATAAGAACTCTATTAGAGTGCCTACACAAAACAGAACCATGGAGGCAGAGTAGGGCTCTGTTTCCTTTCAGAATCCAAGGAAAGGGGCGAGTGTAACAAAAGCGTCTATCGCCAGATGGATAAGAGATGCCATATATCTTGCTTATACTGCTAAAGGCCAGACACCACCAGATGGCATCAGGGCCCACTCCACTCGAGCCATGGCCTCATCCTGGGCGGAAAGAGCGGACGTCTCCATAGACGTAATATGTAAGGCGGCAACGTGGTCATCTCCTTCCACCTTTTATAGACATTATCGTCTTCATTTATCTTCAGAGGCCAATTTAGTTTTTGGCCGTACAGTACTTAGTGCTGTAGTCCCTCCCAGGTGATTGATCTTTGAAAATCTCTCGTAGGGGTGCTGTCGTGGCGATAGGAAAACCGGTTTTTACGTACCGGTAATAGGATTTTACGGAGCCACGACAGCACCCGCACATTCCCCCCCCCCGTAGTTAATCACTAGTTTCTGCACCCTTTGGGGAAAGTGTGCTTGCTAAAAAATCACTCTTTAGAAGGTGATGGTATTTAGTAATGTTTAAGTATATATGTTATGTACTAACTCAATAGCGGTGTCCCTTATACTCTGAAACACAAACTGCTGTGCACCGTTCATTATTGCCCCATAGATGTGCCATAGAAAGCTCTGCCCCATATAGATTGCTCTGCACCATTCATTATTGCCCCATAGATGTGCCATAGAAAGCTCTGCCCCATATAGATTGCTCTGCACCATTCATTATTGCCCCATAGATGTGCCATAGAAAGCTGTGCCCCATATAGATTGCTCTGCACCATTCATTATTGCCCCATAGATGTGCCATAGAAAGCTGTGCCCCATATAGATTGCTCTGCACCGTTCATTATTGCCCCATAGATGTGCCATAGAAAGCTGTGCCATTGCTGCTGCTGCTGCTGCTGCAATAAAAAAAAATGACATACTCACCTCTCTTGCTGCCCGCAGCTCCTCAGCGTCCCGTCTCGGCGTCTCTCCGCACTGACTGTTCAGGCAACTAGTACGTCATCGCACCCTCTGACCTGAACAGTCAGAGCCAGAGGACGGGAAGACTGAGCGGCGTCCGGCGTGTGGAACGCGGACAGGTGAATATATAATACTTACCTGCTGCCGGCATCCCTGGCTCCTTCTCCCGGACAGCTGGTCTCCGGGTGCCGCAGCCTCTTCCTCTATCAGCGGTCACTGTTACAGCTCATTAGAGAAATGAATATGCGGCTCCACCCCTATGGGAGTGGAGTCCATATTCATTACTTTAATGAGCGGTCCCACGTGACCGCTGAACAGGGGAAGAGCTGCATCACCCGAAGACCGTGGGACTGCAGGGACAGCGCCAGGAGCCCCGGTAGCAGGTAAGTATGCCTCAGACCTCTCTCCCCCTCACCCGCCGACCCTGCCGCCGACCGTGACTCGAGTATAAGCCGAGAGGGGCACTTTCAGCCCAAAAATTTGGGCTGAAAATCTCGGCTTATACTCGAGTGTATACGGTAAGTGTTTTTGAATATCCATATTGAATCAGGAGCCCCATGTAATGCTCCATGCCCCATATACCGTTATGCTCCACAAATGTTAATTATGGCCCCATACAGACACTTGCCCCATTTAGTGCTGCACAAATGTTAAGGCCCCATATAGTGCTGCACAAACCTTATGGCCCCATAGATGCTCCATACAGACACTTGCCCCATTTGCTGTTGCTGCGATAAAAAAAAAAATCACATACTCGCCTCTCCATCGCTCAGGCCCCCGGCACTTTCAATAGTGACCTGCTCCTTGTTCCGGGCGTCGCTCTGTCTTAGGACTGACGTTCAGCAGAGGGCGCGCACTGACCACGTCACCGCGCCCTCTGACCTGAGCATCACTGCTGAAGACAGAGCGACGCCCGGAACGAGGAAAGTTGACTATCGCGCAGCGCTCCCCTTCCCCGTATACTCTCCTGGTCCTGGCGCTGTGCAGTCCCTGCTTCCCTGGTGCTGCAGCTTTCTGTAGTGAGCGGTCACTGTTACCGCTCATTACAGTAATGAATATGCGGCTCTACCTCTATGGGAGGTGGAACCGCATATTCATTACTGTAATGAGCGGTACCATGTGACCGCTCAGTACAGGAAGAATCTGCTGCTGCCTGCGCCGAGGAAGCCAGGGACCTGCAGGGAGCGCGCCAGGAGTAGGTAAGAATAATTTCACAGCCCCCGCTCCCACTCCCCTGCCGACCCCTGCTTATGACTCAAGTATAAGCCGAGAGGGGGACTTTCAGCCCAAAAAAGTAAGTGCACCCCCGGCCCCGTGTGAGCAAAAGTGCACCCCCGCCCCGTGTGTGCAAAAGTAAGTGCACCCCCGGCCCCGCATGCGCAAAAGTAATTGCACCCCCGTCCTGTGTGTGATAAGTGCTGCTGTAAAGCTGGCAGCGCTGTTCAAGCACCATGTATTTCCTTCAGGAAATGCCTATCTAGTTATTATTTATTATAGCGCCGTTTATTTCATAGCTCTTTACATGTAATGAGGGGTATGCATAATAAAAACAAGTACAATAATCTTAATCATTACAAGTCTCTCACGACTGGTACATAAGGAGAGAAGACCCTGCCCGCGAGGGCTCACAATCTACAAGGGATGGGTGAGAATTCAGTAGGTGAGGGTAGATAAAATATTGTTACAATACAGCAGAACTAAAAGAGAAGGAAAAAAGTGTTTGCGAGAAGAAAAATTTCATTTCTCCTGTTCTGTTAGTTACTAGTGTCACGCTAGTAACTCCTCTCCATGTAAAATAATCCCTGGAGGCAGAGTTTTCTATCATGCAGGGTCATAGGATGACTGCGTTGCGCCAGAAACACATTAGGCTTTATATGTTTTCCTTGGATCCTTGTTTTTTTTTTTTTTTTGCCTTAAGAATAAACTGGATTTTATCGTTGGACGGTTGTGCTAGATTCCTTCCTTCCTCCTCCTCTATTTACCGTATATACTCGAGTATAAGCCGACCCGAGTATAGGCCGACCCCCCCTAATTTTGCCACAAAAAACGGGAAAACTTAATGACTCGAGTATAAGCCCAGGGTGGAAAATGCAGCAGCTACTGGTAAATTTCAAAAATAAAAATAGATACCAATAAAAGTAAAATTAATTGAGACATCAGTAGGTTGTGTTTTTGAATATCCATATTGAATCAGGAGCCCCATATAATGCTCCATACAGTTTATGATGGGCTCCAAAGGATGCTTCATATTAAAATATGCCCCATATAATGCTGCACAAATGTTGATTATGACCCCATAAGATGCTCCATACAGATAATTGCCCCATATAAGGCTGCACATGGCCCCATAAGATGCTCCATACAGATATTTGCCCCATATAATGCTGCACATGGCCCCATAAGATGCTCCATACAGATAACTGCCCCATATAATGCTGCACATGGCCACATAAGATGCTCCATACAGACATTTGCTCCCATATAATGCTGCACATGTCCACATAAGATGCTCCATACAGATATTTGCCCCGTATAATGCTCCACAAATGTTGATTATGACCCCATAAGATGCTCCATACAGATATTTGCCCCATACAATGCTGCACATGGCCCCATACAGATGCCCCATACAGATATTTGCCCCCATATCATGCTGCACATGGCCTCATAAGATGCTCCATACAGACATTTTCCCCGTCTAATGCTCCACAAATGTTGATTATGACCCCATACAGATCCTTGCCCCATATAATGCTGCACATGGCCCTATACAGATGCCCCATACAGATATTTGCCCCCATATCATGCTGCACATGGCCACATAAGATGCTCCATACAGATATTTGCCCCATATGCTGTTGCTGCGATTAAAAAAAAAAAAATTACATACTCACCTCTCAGGCCCCCGGCACTTGCTATACTCACCTTTCCCGTTCCACCGCTGACCGCCGCTGTGTCTTCCCATCCTCTGCGCCGACGTTCTGGAAGAGGGCGGCGCGTACTAATCACGTCACCGCGCCCTGTGACCTGAGCATCGCTGCGGAAGACACAGCGGCGCCGATGGTGGATATGAGTATCCATATAGTATAGTATAGTCCATATAGTATAGTAGTATTTCTGCTTATGGTGAGTATCGTGCACTGCCCCGTCATACTTACCTGCTCCTGGCGTCGTCGCTGCACGTCTGTTCCCCGGCGCCACATTTTCTTCCTGTAGTGAGCGGTCACCGTTACTGCTCATTACAGTAATAAATATGCGGCTCCACCTCTGTGGGAGGTGGAGCCGCATATTCATTACTGTAATGAGCGGTACCATGTGACCGCTCACTACAGGAAGAAGCTGCTGCGCTGGAAGAAGCAGGGACGTGCAGGGACCGCGCCAGGAGTAGGTGAGTATAACTAGACAGCCCCCGCTCCCCCTCCCCTGCCGACTCCTGGGTATGACTCGAGTATAAGCCGAGAGGGGGACTTTCAGCCCAAAAAAGTGGGCTGAAAATCTCGGTGTATATACGGTAAATTTTTTTGGTTTGTTTTTATCCATTAAAAATGCTATTTTTATTTATTTTTGAGTATAGAAAGAAAATTAGGATGTGAAAGCTGTAACTTTATTTTACCACCAACAGAGCCATAATGAGGGCTTTTCTTTGTAAAATGAGTTGAGTTGGAGTATGATGAAATAACAGTATTTTTCCTGCTTGAGAGGTTTTTTTGTTTTTTATGGTGTTCACTGTAGAGTTTAAATAATGTAACTGTTTTAAAGGTCAGGTTTTTCCGGATGCTGCAATAAAAATTGTGGTACTTTTTTGGTTTACTTACATGGCTGCTTGTTTCAGTTTTGACTAAAATCTGCTTTCTCTGCTGCAGATCAACCATTTATCTGAATGCTGAGCTTTGTATAACACTGGCCACTTCACTTTTTTTTTCTTCCTAGTGTACACATAGCTGCCAATTGATGGTGGTGGCAGAGTTATACAGAGCTTGTGAATATAAGGGACTACATGGCATCCTCTACGGATGATAATATGCCAATAAAAGTTTTTATCAAAACTACATCAAATACCAAGTAAAGGAAACATTGCTAAAATTAGGGTCTCTGTCTTTACATCATGAGGCTCTCAGGTTAGGTGGAAAAAGCCTGGCGACAGACTCCCTTTAAATGTACAGCAGAAGGCAGGGCTGCGCTTAGTAACCCAATGTTTACCCTGGTTACCGTTGTAAATGTAAAAAAAAAACACTACATACTTACATTCCGGTGTCTGGTCATGTCCCTCGCCTTCAGCTTCCCGCACTGACTGGTGAGCGCCGGCCGGCCGTAAAGCACAGCACAGTGGTGACGTCACCGCTGTACTTTACGGCCGGCACTCAGTCAGTGCGGGAAGCTGAAGGCGAGGGACATGACCAGACACCGGAATGTAAGTATGTAGTGTTTTTTTTTTTTTTTTTACATTTACAATGGTAACCAGGGTAAACATCGGGTTACTAAGCGCGGCCCTGCGCTTAGTAACCCGATGTTTACCCTGGTTACCCGGGGACTTCGGGATCGTTGGTCGCTGGAGAGCTGTCTGTGTGACAGCTCTCCAGCGACCAAACAGCGACGCTGCAGCGATCGACATCGTTGTCGGTATCGCAGCAGCGTCGCTTAGTGTGACGGTACCTTTAGTACATGCAGTTGGGCTTGCTCTTGACTTGCTTCTATTGTACTAACACATATAGTGCCCACTTTGCTTAGGGTATACATTTTCCTCTTATTCATGGGCTTCATCACCCTGTACGCGTGCGCGTTCAGTCTGTTTCCCCGCCGTCCTTTAAAGGGAACCTGTCTCCCCGAAAATCGCGGGTGAGGTAAGCCCACCGGCATCAGGGGCTTATCTGCAGCATTCTGTAATGCTGTAGGTAAGCCCCCGATGTTACCTGAAAAAGGAGAAAAAGACGTTATATTATACTCACCCAGGGGTGGTCCCGCTGCTGGTCAGGTCGGATGGGCGTCTCTGGTCCGCTCCAGCGCCTCCCATCTTCATTACAAAACGTCCTCTTCTGATCTTCAGCCACGGCTCCGGCGCAGGCGTACTTTGCACTTTGCGCAGGCGCCGGGCCTCTGACCTTTCCGGCGCCAGCGCACTGCAGTACTATCCTCTGCCCTCAAGAGGGCAGAGCAAAGTACGCCTGCGCCGGAGCTGTGGCTGAAGATCAGAAGAGGACGTCTTTAAATGAAGATGGGAGGCGCCGCAGCGGACCAGAGACGCCCATCCGACCTGACCAGCAGCGGGACCTGTTATGTTTGCTACTGACAGGTGTTATGAAGGCAATCCAGAAACACAGTGTGCTTAGCGATCAGAGCGCACACAGTGATCTGACAAATACCCAAAAATACAAGAACGAGCTCTGAGACGTGGAAACTCTGTAGACTGCACACCTGATCCTATCCTAAACACAACTAAAAGCGGCTGTGGATTGCGCCTAACAACTACCTAGGCAACTCGGCACAGCCTAAGAAACTAGCTAGCCTGAAGATAGAAAAATAGGCCTGACTTGCCCCAGAGAAATTCCCCAAAGGAAAAGGCAGCCCCCCACATATAATGACTGTGAGTAAGATGAAAAGACAAAACGTAGGGATGAAATAGATTCAGCAAAGTGGGGCCCGATATTCTAGGACAGAGCGAGGACAGTAAAGCGAACTTTGCAGTCTACAAAAAACCCTAAAGCAAAACCACGCAAAGGGGGCAAAAAAACCCCCACCGTGCTGAACTAACGGCACGGCGGTACACCCTTTGCGTCTCAGAGCTTCCAGCAAAACAAAAGACAAGCTGGACAGAAAAAAAGCAACAAAAAAGCAAAAAGCACTTAGCTATACAGAGCAGCAGGTCACAGGAACAATCAGGAGAAGCTCAGATCCAACACTGAAACATTGACAAGGAGCAAGGATAGCAGCATCAGGCGGAGTTAAGTAATGAAGCAGCCAACGAGCTCACCAGAACACCTGAGGGAGGAAGCTCAGAAGCTGCAGTACCACTTGTGACCACAGGAGTGAATTCAGCCACAGAATTCACAACAGTACCCCCCCTTGAGGAGGGGTCACCGAACCCTCACCAGAGCCCCCAGGCCGACCAGGATGAGCCGCATGAAAGGCACGAACAAGATCGAAAGCATGAACATCAGAGGCAAAAACCCAGGAATTATCTTCCTGAGCATAACCCTTCCATTTAACCAGATACTGGAGTTTCCGTCTAGAAACACGAGAATCCAAAATCTTCTCCACAATATACTCCAATTCCCCCTCCACCAAAACCGGGGCAGGAGGCTCAACAGATGGAACCATAGGTGCCACGTATCTCCGCAACAACGACCTATGGAATACATTATGTATGGAAAAGGAGTCTGGGAGGGTCAAACGAAAAGACACAGGATTGAGAACCTCAGAAATCCTATACGGACCAATAAAACGAGGTTTAAATTTAGGAGAGGAAACCTTCATAGGAATATGACGAGAAGATAACCAAACCAGATCCCCAACACGAAGTCGGGGACCCACACGGCGTCTGCGATTAGCGAAAAGTTGAGCTTTCTCCTGGGACAAGATCAAATTGTCCACTACCTGAGTCCAGATCTGCTGCAACCTATCCACCACAGAATCCACACCAGGACAGTCCGAAGACTCAACCTGTCCTGAAGAGAAACGAGGATGGAACCCAGAATTGCAAAAAAATGGAGAAACCAAGGTAGCCGAGCTGGCCCGATTATTAAGGGCGAACTCAGCCAACGGCAAAAAGGACACCCAATCATCCTGGTCTGCAGAAACAAAACATCTCAGATATGTTTCCAAGGTCTGATTGGTTCGTTCGGTCTGGCCATTAGTCTGAGGATGGAAAGCCGAGGAAAAGGATAGGTCAATGCCCATCCTACCACAAAAGGTTCGCCAAAACCTTGAAACAAACTGGGAACCTCTGTCAGAAACAATATTCTCAGGAATGCCATGCCACCGAACCACATGCTGAAAGAACAAAGGTACCAAATCAGAGGAGGAAGGCAATTTAGCCAAGGGCACCAGATGGACCATTTTAGAAAAGCGATCACAGACCACCCAAATGACTGACATCTTTTGAGAAACGGGAAGGTCAGAAATGAAATCCATCGAAATATGTGTCCAAGGCCTCTTTGGGACCGGCAAGGGCAAAAGCAACCCACTGGCACGAGAACAGCAGGGCTTAGCCCTAGCACAAATCCCACAGGACTGCACAAAAGTACGTACATCCCGTGACAGAGATGGCCACCAGAAGGATCTAGCCACTAACTCTCTGGTACCAAAGATTCCAGGATGACCAGCCAACACCGAACAATGAAGTTCAGAGATAAGTTTATTAGTCCACCTATCAGGGACGAACAGTTTCTCTGCTGGACAACGATCAGGTTTATTCGCCTGAAAGTTTTGCAGCACCCGCCGCAAATCAGGGGAGATGGCAGAGACAATGACTCCTTCCTTGAGGATACCCGCTGGCTCAGATAAACCCGGAGAGTCGGGCACAAAACTCCTAGACAGAGCATCCGCCTTCACATTTTTAGAGCCCGGAAGGTACGAAATCACAAAGTCGAAGCGGGCAAAAAATAACGACCAACGGGCCTGTCTAGGATTCAAGCGCTTGGCAGACTCGAGATAAGTCAAGTTCTTATGATCAGTCAATACCACCACGCGATGCTTAGCTCCTTCAAGCCAATGACGCCACTCCTCGAATGCCCACTTCATGGCCAGCAACTCTCGATTGCCCACATCATAATTACGCTCAGCGGGCGAAAACTTCCTGGAAAAGAAAGCACATGGTTTCATCACTGAGCAATCAGAACCTCTCTGTGACAAAACCGCCCCTGCTCCAATCTCAGAAGCATCAACCTCGACCTGGAACGGAAGAGAAACATCTGGCTGACACAACACAGGGGCAGAACAAAAACGACGCTTCAACTCCTGAAAAGCTTCCACAGCAGCAGAAGACCAATTAACCAAATCAGCACCCTTCTTGGTCAAATCGGTCAATGGTTTGGCAATGCTAGAAAAATTACAGATGAAGCGACGATAAAAATTAGCAAAGCCCAGGAACTTTTGCAGACTTTTCAGAGATGTCGGCTGAATCCAATCCTGGATGGCTTGGACCTTAACTGGATCCATCTCGATAGTAGAAGGGGTAAAGATGAACCCCAAAAATGAAACTTTCTGCACACCGAAGAGACACTTTGATCCCTTCACAAACAAAGAGTTAGCACGCAGGACCTGAAAAACCATTCTGACCTGCTTCACATGAGACTCCCAATCATCTGAGAAGATCAAAATGTCATCCAAGTAAACAATCAGGAATTTATCCAGATACTCACGGAAGATGTCCTGCATAAAAGACTGAAACACAGATGGAGCATTGGCAAGTCCGAACGGCATCACTAGATACTCAAAATGACCCTCGGGCGTATTGAATGCAGTTTTCCATTCATCTCCTTGCCTGATTCTCACCAGATTATACGCACCACGAAGATCTATCTTAGTGAACCAACTAGCCCCCTTAATCCGAGCAAACAAGTCAGATAACAATGGCAAGGGATACTGAAATTTAACAGTGATCTTATTAAGAAGGCGGTAATCAATACACGGTCTCAGCGAACCATCCTTCTTGGCTACAAAGAAGAACCCTGCTCCCAGTGGTGATGACGATGGGCGAATATGTCCCTTCTACAGGGATTCCTTCACATAACTGCGTATAGCGGCGTGTTCGGGCACGGATAAATTAAATAATCGACCTTTAGGGAATTTACTACCAGGAATCAAATTGATAGCACAATCACAATCCCTATGCGGAGGTAGAGCATCGGACTTGGGCTCTTCAAATACATCCTGATAATCAGACAAGAACTCTGGGACCTCAGAAGGGGTGGATGACGAAATCGACAGAAATGGAACATCACCATGTACCCCCTGACAACCCCAGCTGGATACCGACATGGAATTCCAATCCAATACTGGATTATGGGTTTGTAGCCATGGCAACCCCAACACGACCACATCATGCAGATTATGCAACACCAGAAAGCGAATAACTTCCTGATGTGCAGGAGCCATGCACATGGTCAGCTGGGCCCAGTATTGAGGTTTATTCTTGGCCAAAGGTGTAGCATCAATTCCTCTCAATGGAATAGGACACCGCAAAGGCTCCAAGAAAAACCCACAACGTTTAGCATAATCCAAATCCATCAGATTCAGGGCAGCGCCCGAATCCACAAACGCCATGACAGAAAACGACGACAAAGAGCATATCAAGGTAATGGACAGAAGGAATTTGGACTGTACAGTACCAATGACGGCAGACCTAGCGGACCGCTTAGTGCGCTTAGGACAATCAGAAATAGCATGAGTGGAATCACCACAGTAGAAACACAGACCATTCAGACGTCTGTATTCCTGCCGTTCAACTCTAGTCATAGTCCTATCGCACTGCATAGGCTCAGGTTTAACCTCAGGCAGTACCGCCAAATGGTGCACAGATTTACGCTCGCGCAAGCGTCGACCGATCTGAATGGCCAAAGACAAAGACTCATTCAAACCAGCAGGCATAGGAAATCCCACCATGACATCCTTAAGAGCCTCAGAGAGACCCTTTCTGAACAAAGCTGCCAGCGCAGATTCATTCCACTGAGTGAGTACTGACCATTTCCTAAATTTCTGACAATATACTTCTATATCATCCTGACCCTGGCACAAAGCCAGCAAATTTTTCTCAGCCTGATCCACTGAATTAGGTTCATCGTACAGCAATCCGAGCGCCAGGAAAAACGCATCGACACTACTCAATGCAGGGTCTCCTGGCGCAAGAGAAAATGCCCAGTCTTGAGGGTCGCCGCGCAAAAAAGAAATAATAATCAAAACCTGTTGAATAGGATTACCAGAAGAATGAGGTTTCAAGGCCAGAAATAGCTTACAATTATTTTTGAAACTTAGAAACTTAGTTCTATCTCCAAAAAACAAATCAGGAATAGGAATTCTTGGTTCTAACATAGATTTCTGATCAATAGTATCTTGAATTTTTTGTACATTTATAACGAGATTATCCATTGAAGAGCACAGACCCTGAATATCCATGTCCACACCTGTGTCCAGAATCACCCAAATGTCTAGGGGAATAAAAAAAGTGAACACAGAGCAGAAAAAAAAAAAAAAAATGTCAGAACTTTTTCTTTCCCTCTATTGAGAATCATTAGTTAGGCTCCTTGTACTGTTATGTTTGCTACTGACAGGTGTTATGAAGGCAATCCAGAAACACAGTGTGCTTAGCGATCAGAGCGCACACAGTGATCTGACAAATACCCAAAAATACAAGAACGAGCTCTGAGACGTGGAAACTCTGTAGACTGCACACCTGATCCTATCCTAAACACAACTAAAAGCGGCTGTGGATTGCGCCTAACAACTACCTAGGCAACTCGGCACAGCCTAAGAAACTAGCTAGCCTGAAGATAGAAAAATAGGCCTGACTTGCCCCAGAGAAATTCCCCAAAGGAAAAGGCAGCCCCCCACATATAATGACTGTGAGTAAGATGAAAAGACAAAACGTAGGGATGAAATAGATTCAGCAAAGTGGGGCCCGATATTCTAGGACAGAGCGAGGACAGTAAAGCGAACTTTGCAGTCTACAAAAAACCCTAAAGCAAAACCACGCAAAGGGGGCAAAAAAAACCCCACCGTGCCGAACTAACGGCACGGCGGTACACCCTTTGCGTCTCAGAGCTTCCAGCAAAACAAAAGACAAGCTGGACAGAAAAAAAGCAACAAAAAAGCAAAAAGCACTTAGCTATACAGAGCAGCAGGTCACAGGAACAATCAGGAGAAGCTCAGATCCAACACTGAAACATTGACAAGGAGCAAGGATAGCAGCATCAGGCGGAGTTAAGTAATGAAGCAGCCAACGAGCTCACCAGAACACCTGAGGGAGGAAGCTCAGAAGCTGCAGTACCACTTGTGACCACAGGAGTGAATTCAGCCACAGAATTCACAACAGGGACCGCCCCTGGGTGAGTATAATATAACGTCTTTTTCTCCTTTTTCAGGTAACATCGGGGGCTTATCTACAGCATTACAGAATGCTGCAGATAAGCCCCTGATGCCGGTGGGCTTACCTCACCCGCGATTTTCGGGGTGACAGGTTCCCTTTAAGTATTCAACATCTATCTGTGTTCATTGCCCCTTGGATTTCTCTGCGCAAGCGCATTTGCTACAATGCGCGTGCTGCCATGGCGACCGGGAGCGGACTATACGCTTCCGCTCCGGGATGCCGGCGCATGCGCATTGGATACACGCCGGGCCCGGCGGGTGCAATCGCCATTGCACATACTCCATGCGGCGTAACTAGCTGCTGCACAGCTGCTCTCGGTAAGTCACCGATTATTCTATGACGAAGCCACCAGTGCGTGCATTCTCCTCGTTCAGGGTACACATGCCCATGACCGGTGCCCACGGGATTTTGCTATCTTTGCACCTTATATATTTTTTACTCTTCCCAGGCGTTCGGTCTCATGTTTGGTGGGTATTGGACAGCTTATTTATTCATATGCATTTGCATTCTCAGCCTTGCCTTCACCATCTGTATGGCCGGTCTCATGTTCTTTGCATAACCGCTTTATTTATGGATATCATGGCACGTTCATTATATGGTGCTTACTAGGCCATGTTTGTCCCCAGGTTATCGTGACGTTTCTTTATGTGAGCGACTATATGGGGCTGGTTGGGCTGGCTATATTTTGCAATTACGCTGTCATTTAGGCCATGTCTATTAAATGGGCATGGGCATGTGCATTTCACTCTGTTTGGGTCTGTGCGGGTGTTTGGCCTTATTCTGGGCTTTTGTGAGTATGGAGTTATCTTATATCCCTTTGTTTTAAATGTTTTTAAGTGTGTTTTGCCTTTTGTATGTATGTACGTACATGTATGTATGTACATTTGTTTAATAAAGCTGTGATCTGGTATTGACTTGGTGGTGATTCCCATTTATAAGGCCTACCTTTCTTCTCTTAGTATATACCTGGCACTTGTTTAGGCCTGGGTTTGAGTCCCACCGACCGTGGTGCCCCTATTATCTCTTTTTTGGTATTTGTGGTTTACATGTAATTTAGTGACAGAATGTATAATTGGTGGAGAGGTTGAACTTTATGAACCTGCCTTTTCAACCTATGTAATCATCATTGGTCAATCTGAGCATACATGTTTCAGGGAGTTATAGAAGATGGCTATGGGATGTGATTTTTTTTTTTTGTTCTTTGGCAAGTTGCTTTGCAGTGCTGGGGTCCAGGGTTCAAATTCCAATAACATCTAGGAGTTTGTATTTACTCCCCGTGTTTGCATGGCTTTTCTTCTGGTGATCCTGTTTCCAACCACACTCCAAAGACATACTGATGGGGAATATAGATTGTGAGTCCTAATGGGGAACATCATAAGAGATGCACTATAGAATACATTACCTTATATACTCGTGTATAAGCCGAGATTTTCAGTACATTTTTTTGTGCTGAAAACGCCCCCTCGGCTTATACACAAGTCACTGTCCAGAAAGCCGGTGGGGAAGGGGAGCAGGGAGCCGGCGGCTGTAGCACAGTGACTGCTGTAGCTTCCAGAAGACATCAATACTCACCCTCTGTCGCTGTATCTCTTTCCCTGCATCTCTGTCCCGGCAGCTCTTCCTCTTCCTGTGCTCAGCTGTCAGGTGGTATCGCTCATTAAGGTAATGAATATGCATGCTTCTCCACTCCCATAGGCGTGTAGCACATATTCATTACCTTAATGAGCGGTACCACATGACCACTGAGCACTGGAACAAGGAAGAGCTGCCAGTGCTGGGACAGAGATGCAGCGGTGGGGGAGTAGGACGTGTGTATGCGCCATGCGGGAGCCACATACCAGGACAAGACTGGGTTGCCACACATACCAGGACAAAACGGGGGGAGCCACGCAGAGCAGGACGGGGTTGAGGGGACAATGTATACCTGGCTTATACTCGAGTCAATAAGCTTACCCAGCATTCCGTAGCAAAATTAGGTGCCTCCGCTTATACTCGGGTCGGCTTATACTCGAGTATATATGGTAACTCAAAATTGGCTCACAAAAACTACACTAGTTTAAAACATTAATTTTATTGATAATTATAAAAGAACATTATATACATAGTACTAACAACTCCAATTGATGAGAAAAACATTTAGCAACCTACTACGTTAGGTAAAAAATGGGACTAATCTAATACAGGGAGGTGGGCAGTTTACCCTATTTTTAACTGTTGCAGTCTTTACCGCAGAGGTTGGCACCCTAAATACCTAGCATAAATGGTGCCCCCGTTCAACGTTTGATATCCCTAGTAGTCCCTATTACACCCTATATTTAGGGAGCGAGTGCTTTTGCATTACAAGAGAAACCTGAACTTGCATCATATTGTCAAAGTGTGACTGGAGCGCAGGAGCATCTTAAGTACTGAGTACTTTTGCAGAATAAATATTTAAGGTGCCATGTGTACAGCCCAGACTCATGCCATCTGCTGGATATCACTTTTATACTAGTGACTTGACATCATGAGTCATGGCAGCTTTGTGGACAATAAATAGATTGATATACAGGGGCTTGCAAAAGTATTCGCCCCCTTTTGGCTTTTTACTAATTTTGATACATTACAACCTGTTTAAAAGTTTTTGTATTTTGTGTGTTATGCATCTGCAGTAAAAAGTCTTAAGTTGGTGAAGTGAGAAAATTATAGGCATAAATTTACATTTGAAAACAAATAACTAAAAATTGACATGTTCATATGTATTCATCCCTTTTGCTGTGAAGACCCTAAAATTTCTTTTGCAAGCAATAACCTTCAAATGTCACATACTTAGTGACAAGAAGTCCACTTGTGTGCAATCTAAGTGTCACATGTCAGTCAGTCAGTATACACACCTTTTCTGAAAGGCCACAGAGACTCAAACACCAATAAGCAAGAGAGACCTCTAACCAAAAAACACCATGAAGACCAAGGAGATCTCCAAACAAGTCAGGGGCAAAGTTGTTGAGAAGTACAATTCAGGGTTTTGTTCTATAAAAAAAAAAATCCCAATCTCTGATGATCTCCCGAAGCACCATCAAATCTATTATAATCAAATGCAAAGAACGTGGTACCACAACAAACCTGCCAAGAGAGGGCCACCCAACAAAACTCTCAGCCCGGGGCAAAGAGGGCATTTATCAAATTGGCAGCACAGAGACCAAAGGAGACCCTGAAAGAGCTGCAGAGTTCCCAAGCAGAGTCTGAAGTATGTGTCCATAAGACCACAATAATCTATACACTCCATAGAGGTAGCCTTTATGGATGAGTGGGCAGAAAAAAAATTGTAAGGCTTATTTTGAGTTTGCCAAAAGACAAAAGTATGGAGGCAGCAGCTGTGGTCATATGAGATCAAAATTAAACTTTTTGGCCACCAAGGTAAATGCTACGTCTGGTGCCAAACCAACACAGCTCATCACCAGAAGAACACCATCCCCACAGTGAAACGTGGTGGCAGAATTCTGTTGTGGCGATGTTTTTCGACAGCAGGGACAGGGAAAATGGTTTGAATCTAGGAGAAGATTGATGGTGCGAAATACATGGGTTATTCTTAAAGGGAACCTGTCACCCCCTAGGTGTTTTTTAACTAAAAGAGCCAACTTGTACAGCACTAATGCTACATTCTGTCAAGGTGGCTCTTTTAGTTCGGGTCCCTGCAAACGCTGAAATAAGCGCTTTTATAATTTGTCCCTGATTCCTCGAATTAGACCTGGGGGCATGTCTTTTCACCCGGACAGAAACGCCTCCCAGCCATCACTCAATACTTTGCGCACCGGGCTCTGCCTCCTCTGCCTTCATTAACGTCCCACTGGGGCTCCCTGATTTACCGACTTGTCACTGACCACCGTGGTGCGTCCCTCGCTTCCCAGACGACCTTCCGAAGTCAGAGCAGCAGCCACAACAGTGACCACTTTGAGGAAGTCAACACGCAGCAGTCGACCGTTTGTTGTGCTGCGGCCCCTGCGCCTGAGCTGTAAGTTCGAAGGGCAGCGCAAACTGCGCATGCCCCCCCCCAAAAAAACTTACTGCGCAGGCGCCAGTGGCGTTCTGGAAGGAAATGGAGGCGGCGCCCGGAGGCCCCGAGTGATGGCTGGGAGGCGTTTCTGTCCGGGGGAAAAGACAGCCCCCAGGTTCAATTTGAGGAATCGGGGACAAATTATAAAAGCGATTATTTCAGCGTTTGTAGGGACCCAAATTAAAAGAGCCACCTTCACAGAATGCAGCATTAGTGCTGCACAAGTTGGCTCTTTTAGTTAAAAACCCCTGGGGTGGGGGGGGTATGACAGGTTCCCTTTAAGCAAAACCTGTTTCATTCTGTCATGGATTTGCGATTGGGACAGAGGTTCACCTTCTAACAAGACAATGACTCAAAGCATACTGCTAAAGCAACACTCGAGTGGTTTAAGGTGAAACTTGTAAATAAATGTTTTGGAGTGGCCTAGTCAAAGCCCATACCTTAATCCAATTGAAAATCTGTGATAAGGACTTACAGATCACTGTTCACCAGAGGAAACAATCTAACTTTAACCCCTTTCTGCCATCAGACGTACTATTGCGTCCATGGGGGGTGGGCCCTACTTCCCAAGGACGCAATAGTACGTCATATGCGATCGGCAGCGCTCACGGGGGGAGCGGCGCCGATCGCGGCCGGGTGTCAGCTGCCTATCGCAGCTGACATCCGGCACTATGTGCCAGGAGCGGTCACGGACCGCCCCCGGCACATTAACCCCCGGCACACCGCGATCAAAGATGATCGCGATGTGCCGGCGGTGCAGGGAAGCACCGCGCAGGGAGGGGGCTCCCTGCGGGCTTCCCTGAGACCCCCGCAGCAACGCGATGTAATCGCGTTGCTGCGAGGGTCTTGCCGCCCTCCCTCCCTGCTCCAGGTCCCGGATCCAAGATGGCCGCGGATCCGGGTCCTGCAGGGAGGGAGGTGGCTTCACAGAGCCTGCTCAGAGCAGGCACTGTGAAGCCTGCACTGCTGCATGTCAGATCAGTGATCTGACAGAGTGCTGTGCAAACTGTCAGATCACTGATCTGTGATGTCCCCCCCTGGGACAAAGTAAAAAAGTAAAAAAAAAAATTTCCAAATGTGTAAAAAAAATTAAAAAAAAATATTCCTAAATAATGAAAAAAAAAAAAAAATATTCCCATAAATACATTTCTTCATCTAAATAAAAAAAAAAAAAAAACAATAAAAGTACACATATTTAGTATCGCCGCGTCCGTATCGACTCGCCCTATAAAACTGGCACACTAGTTAACCCCTTCAGTAAACACCGTAAGAAAAAAAAAAAAAAACGAGGCAAAAAACGACGCTTTATTATCATACCGCCGAACAAAAAGTGGAATAACACGTGATCAAAAAGACAGATATAAATAACCATGGTACCGCTGAAAGCGTCATCTTGTCCCGCAAAAAACGAGCCACCATACAGCATCATCAGCAAAAAAATGAAAAAGTTATAGTCCTGAGAATAAAGCGATGCCAAAATAATTATTTTTTCTATAAAATAGTTTTTATCGTATAAAAGCGCCAAAACATAAAAAAATGATATAAATGAGATGTCGCTGTAATCGTACTGACCCGAAGAATAAAACTGCTTTATCAATTTTACCAAATGCGGAACGGTATAAACGCCTCCCCCAAAAGAAATTCATGAATAGCTGGTTTTTGGTCATTCTGTCTCACAAAAATCGGAATAAAAAGCGATCAAAAAATGTCACGTGCCCGAAAATGTTACCAATAAAAACGTCAACTCGTCGCGCAAAAAACAAGACCTCACATGACTGTGTGGACCAAAATATGGAAAAATTATAGCTCTCAAAATGTGGTAACGCAAAAAATATTTTTTGCAATAAAAAGCGTCTTTCAGTGTGTGACGGCTGCCAATCATAAAAATCCGCTAAAAAACCCGCTATAAAAGTAAATCAAACCCCCCTTCATCACCCCCTTAGTTAGGGAAAAATAAAAAAATGTATTTATTTCCATTTTCCCATTAGGGCTAGGGTTAGGGCTAGGGTTAGGGCTAGGGTTAGGGTTAGGGCTAGGGTTAGGGCTAGGGTTAGGGCTAGGGCTAGGGCTAGGGCTAGGGCTAGGGTTAGGGCTAGGGTTAGGGCTAGGGTTAGGGTTAGGGCTAGGGCTAGGGCTAGGGTTAGGGCTAGGGTTAGGGCTAGGGCTAGGGTTAGGGTTGGGGCTAGGGTTAGGGCTAGGGTTAGGGCTAGGGTTAGGGCTACAGTTAGGGTTGGGGCTAAAGTTACAGTTAGGGTTTAGATTACATTTACAGTTGGGAATAGGGTTGGGATTAGGGTTAGGGGTGTGTCAGGGTTAGAGGTGTGGTTAGGGTTACCGTTGGAATTAGGGTTAGGGGAGTGTTTGGATTAGGGTTTCAGTTATAATTGGGGGGTTTCCACTGTTTAGGCACATCAGGGGCTCTCCAAAAGCGACATGGCGTCCGATCTCAATTCCAGCCAATTCTGCGTTGAAAAAGTAAAACAGTGCTTCTTTCCTTCCGAGCTCACCCGTGTGCCCAAACAGGGGTTTACCCCAGCATATGGGGTATCAGCGTACTCAGGACAAATAGGACAACAACTGTTGGGGTCCAATTTCTCCTGTTACCCTTGGGAAAATACAAAACTGGGGGCTAAAAAATAATTTTTGTGGGAAAAAAAAGATTTTTTATTTTTACGGCTCTGCGTTATAAACTGTAGTGAAACACTTGGGGTTCAAAGTTCTCACAACACATCTAGATAAGTTCCCGGGGGGGTCTAGTTTCCAATATGGGGTCACTTGTGGGGGGTTTCTACTGTTTAGGTACATTAGGGGCTCTGCAAACGCAATGTGACGCCTGCAGACCATTCCATCTAAGTCTGCATTCTAATGGCACTCCTTCCCTTCCGAGCCCTCCCATGCGCCCAAACAGTGGTTTCCGCCCACATATGGGGTATCAGCGCACTCAGGACAAATTGGACAACACATTTTTGGGTCCAATTTCTCCTGTTACCCTCGGGAAAATACAAAACTGGGGGCTAAAAAATAATTTTTGTGGGAAAAAATTTTTGTTTTATTTTTACGGCTCTCCATTATAAACCTCTGTGAAGCCCTTGGTGGGTCAAAGCGCTCACCACACATCTAGATAAGTTCCTTAGGGGGTCTACTTTCCAAAATGGTGTCACTTGTGGGGGGTTTCAATGTTTAGGCACATCAGTGGCTTTCCAAACGCAACATGGCATCCCATCTCAATTCCTGTCAATTTTGCATTGAAAAGTCAAACGGCGCTCCTTCCCTTCCGAGCTCTCCCATCCGCCCAAACAGTGGTTTACCCCCACATATGGGATATCAGCTTACTCAGGACAAATTGTACAACAACTATTGGGGTCCAATTTCTTCTCTTACCCTTGGAAAAATAAAAAATTGGGGGCGAAAATATAATTTTTGTGAAAAAATATGATTTTTTATTTTTACGGTTCTACATTATAAACTTCTGTGAAGCACTTGGTGGGTGAAAGAGCTCACCACACCTCTAGATAAGTTCCTTAGGGGGTCTACTTTCCAAAATGGTGTCACTTGTGGGGGGTTTCAATGTTTAGGCACATCAGGGGCTCTCCAAACGAAACATGGCGTCCCATCTCAATTCCAGTCAATTTTGCATTGAAAAGTCAAATGGCGCTCCTTCGCTTCCGAGCTGTGCCATGCGCCCAAACAGTGGTTTACCCCCACATGTGGGGTATTGGCGTACTCAGGACAAATTGTACAACAATGATTGCGGTCCATTTTCTCCTGTTACCCTTGGTAAAATAAAACAAATTGGAGCTGAATTAAATTTTTTGTGAAAAAAAGTTAAATGTTCATTTTTATTTAAACATTCAAAAAATTCCTGTGAAGCACCAGAAGGGTTAATAAACTTCTTGAATGTGGTTTTAAGCACCTTGAGGGGTGTAGTTTTTAGAATGGTGTCACACTTGGGTATTTTCTATCATATAGACCCCTCAAAATGACTTCAAATGAGATGTGGTCCCTAAAAAAAAATGGTGTTGTAGAAATGAGAAATTGCTGGTCAACTTTTCACCCTTATAACTCCCTAACAAAAAAAAATTTTGGTTCCAAAATTGTGCTGATGTAAAGTAGACATGTGGGAAATGTTACTTATTAAGTATTTTGTGTGACATATCTCTGTGATTTAATTGCATAAAAATTCAAAGTTGGAAAATTGCGAAATTTTCATAATTTTCGCCAAATTTCCGTTTTTTTCACAAATAAACGCAGGTACTATCAAAGAATTTTTACCATTGTCATGAAGTACAATATGTCACGAGAAAACAATGTCAGATTCACTGGGATCCGTTGAAGCGTTCCAGAGTTATAACCTCATAAAGGGTCAGTGGTCAGAATTGTAAAAATTGGCCCGGTCATTAACGTGCAAACCACCCTTGGGGGTAAAGGGGTTAAGGATATGTGCACACGTCAGGATTTTTTCCTGACAAAATCCGGAGAATTCTGCCAGAAATCCGCGTGCTTTTTTCGCGTGGATTTCTCGCGGAATTTGAGCGTTTTTGATGTGTTTTTTTGCGCTGATTTTTTGCGGAATTTGTGCGGATTTTTCCGGAATGTCCATTTTGATAGGAATCCGCAGAAAATCCGCAAAAAGATAGAGCATGTCCGGATTTTTTGCGGTATGCGTTTTTTTGCGGAAAAAACGCTAACATATGCACAAAAAATGCGGAATGCATTCTAAATGATAGGATGCATAATGTTAGCGTATTTTCAGCGGATTTATAGCGTTTTATGGCGAAATTCCGCAAAAAAACGCTAAAAATCCAGACGTGTGCACATACCCTGAAGGTACCGTCACACTAAGCGACGCTGCAGCGATATAGACAACGATGCCGATCGCTGCAGCGTCGCTGTTTGGTCGCTGGAGAGCTGTCACACAGACAGCTCTCCAGCAACCAACGATCCCGAAGTCCCCGGGTAACCAGGGTAAACATCGGGTTACTAAGCGCAGGGCCGCGCTCAGTAACCCGATGTTTACCCTGGTTACCATTGTAAATGTAAAAAAAAAAAAACACTACATACTTACATTCCGGTGTCTGGTCATGTCCCTCGCCTTCAGCTTCTTGCACTGACTGAGCGCCGGCCGTAAAGCACAGCGGTGACGTCACCACTGTGCTGTGTTTTACAGCCGGCCGGCGCTCACCAGTCAGTGCGGGAAGCTGAAGGCGAGGGACATGACCAGACACCGGAATGTAAGTATGTAGTGTTTTTTTTTTTTTTTTACATTTAAAACGGTAACCAGGGTAAACATCGGGTTACTAAGCGCGGCCCTGCGCTTAGTAACCCGATGTTTACACTGGTTACCAGTGAAGACATCGCTGAATCGGCGTCACACACGCCGATTCAGCGATGTCAGCGGGAGATCAGCGACTAAATAAAGTTCTGATCTTTCCCCAGCGACCAACGATCTATCTCCCAGCAGGGGCTTAATCGTTGGTCGCTGTCACACATAACGATTTCGTTAACGATATCGTTGCTACGTCACAAAAAGCAACGATATCGTTATGTGTGACGGTACCTTTACACTACACGATTTACCAACGATCACGACCAGCGATACGACCTGGCCGTGATCGTTGGTAAGTCGTTGTGTGGTCGCTGGGGAGCTGTCACACACACGGCTCTCTCCAGCGACCAACGATCCGGGGAAAGACTTCGACATCGTTGAAACTGTCTTAAACAATGCTGAAGTCCCCGGGTAACCAGGGTAAACATCGGGTTACTAAGTGCAGGGCCGCGCTTAGTAACCCGATATTTACCCTGGTTACCATTGTAAAAGTAAAAAAAAAAAACAGTACATACTTACATTCTGATGTGTCACGTCCCCGCCGTCCGCTTCCCTGCACTGACTGTGTCAGTGCCGGCCGTAAAGCAGAGCCAGAGCACAGCGGTGACGTCATCGCTGTGCTCTGCTTTCCGGCCGGCGCTCACAGTCAGTGCAGGGAAGCTGACGCCGGGGGACGTGACAGACATCAGAATGTAAGTATGTACTGGGTTTTTTAGTAACCCAATGTTTACCCTGGTTACAAGTGAACACATCGCTGGATCGGCGTCGCACTCGCCGATCCAGCGATGACAGCGGGTGATCAGCGACCAAAAAAAGGTCCTGATCATTCCCCACGACCAACGATCTCCCAGCAGGGGCCTGATCATTGGTCGCTGTCAAACATAATGAGATCGTTAGCGGGATCGTTGCTACGTCACAAAAAAAGTGACGTTGCAACGATATCGTAAACGATATCGTTGTGTGAAGGTACCTTAAGGCTATGTGCACATGTCTGGAATGCATGCAGAATTTTCCTGAGATAAACCTGAGGTTTTCCGCAGGAATTCTGCATGCGGATTTTTCGTGTTTTTTGCGCGTTTTTTTTAAGGTTTTCCCCATACACTTTTTATATAATGGGAAATCCGCAAAAATAATGAACATGATGCTTCTTTTTCCGGAATGCGTTTTTTTGGCGGGGAAAAAAACGCATCATGTGCACACAAATTGCGGAATGCATTCTAAATGATAGGATGCATATGCATGCGTTTTTTATGCGTTTTTATTGCGGACAAACGTGCAAAAAACCCGAAAAAAACGCGAACATTCCGGAACGTGTGCACATACCCTAAGGAGTTGGAGCAGTTTTGCATGGAGGAATGAGTAAAAATTGCAGTGTTAAGATATAGAAATCTCAGAGGCTTATACAAAGTGACTTGCAGCTGTAATTCCTACAAAAGGAGGCTCTACAAAGTACTGACTTCAGGGGGGGGAGGGGGGTGAGTAGTTATTCACACTGAAGATTTCAGTTATTTTCTGCTGTTTTTTTTTATTTGCTTCACAATAAAAAAACAAACAAAACAAATGTTCACAGTTGTAGGTATATACTTTCCATGAACTGTTGCAAACCCTAAAAAAATGTAAAATTCCTGTTTGTGCGGTAGCAAAACACGAAAAATGCCAAAGGGGTTGAATACTTTTGCAAGTCAATGTATGCACTGAATAGAAGTGAAAAATCTGGATAGCAATAAAGCGCAAATCGGGTCTTAACTGGTTAAAAATATAGGGTGCATAGGGGAGAGGTATGCTCACCTTGGTTTGTTGCAACTAAGCAACATGTGAAAAACACGGATCAGCTGCTGGAGGACATGGGTCCAAAGACCGAGGATAATAGTGAAACCAGGTGTATGTGTCCAAATCTGAGCTGTTTGTAAGGTTTTGTCCTGAGGAAGTGGTCCTGCATGAGCTCGAAACGCATTGACTATTAACCTTTTTGAAAAAAAGCTTTGAAGAATATCATCCGCCATGCATCTTTATTAACAGTGCAGATTTGGACACATACACCTGGTTTCACCACTGTATGCACTGAAGCACCTCATCATTGCATAGGAGGTATCATAGCTTCATTTGAGAGCTGAATAAATTTATATGTCCTTTGTATGTACTCCTGATGAACCTTTTTAGGGGAAAAATGTTACACTAATTGTATATTTATACTTGATATAGATCATAGCATATTATATAGCTGGGATTTTTTCAATGCTGATCTATCCTGAGAACTATGACATATTATATGGTACTAGATGGTGGCCCGATTCTAACGCATCGAGTATTCTAGAATATGCATGTCCACGTAGTATATTGCACAGCCCACGTAGTATATTGCCCAGCCACGTAGTATATTGCCCAGCCACGTAGTATATTGCCCAGCCACGTGGTATATTGCACAGCGACGTAGTATACAGCACAGAGCCACATAATATGCAGCACAGACACGTAGTATACTGCCCAGTCACGTATGTAACAGGTTAAAAAATAAAAAAAAAACATATACTCACCCTCCTAGGGCCCCTTGTAATCCTGTCGCCTGTACGCGATGCACGCGGCAGCTTCTGGTCCCAGGGTTGGTATGAGCGCAGGACCTGTGATGATGTTGCGGTCACATGACCGTGACGTCATGGAAGGTCCTTCTCGCATAGCATCTTTGGAACCGGAACCTGCCGCTTGCACTGCCGAGGAGAGGGCGCACGTTGGAGGGTGAGAATAACCTTTTTTTTAAAATTACTATTATTTTTAACATTAGATCGTTTTACTATTGATGCTGCATACGCAGCATCAATAGTAAAAAGTTGGTCACACAGGGTTAATACCTGCGTAACTGGAGTGCGTTACACCGCACTCCGGTAACGCTGGCATTAACCCTGTGTGAGGGCTGACTGGATGACTGGAGGGGAGTATGGAGCTGGCACTGACTGCGGGGAGGAAAGAGCGGCCATATTGCTGCCGGACTGTGACCGTCACTGATTGGTCGTGGGCGTTTTGCCACGACCAATCAGCGACTTGGATTCCATGACAGACAGAGGCCGCGACCAATGAATATCCGTGACAGACAGACAGACAGAAGGACGGAAGTGACCCGTAGACAATTATATAGTAGACTAGATGGTGGCCCGATTCTATTGCATCAGGTATTCTAGAATATGTGTTATGAACAGGTGATTCAGAACCACAATGGACCTAGTGGTTAAGAGCACACAGTGACCTGATAATTACTAACATAGGACGAGCTCTGAGACGTGGGAACTCTGCTGACCGCAATCCCTAATCCTATCATACCACACTAGAGGTAGCCGTGGATTGTGCAACTCGGCAGAGCCTGAGAAACTAACTAGCCCTGAAGATAGAAAAATAAGCCTACCTTGCCTCAGAGAAATTCCCCAAAGGAAAAGGCAGCCCCCCACATATAATGACTGTGAGTTAAGATGAAAATACAAACACAGAGATGAAATAGATTTAGCAAAGTGAGGCCCGACTTACTGAATAGACCGAGGATAGGAAAGATAGCTTTGCGGTCAACACAAAAACCTACAAACAACCACGCAGAGGGGCAAAAAGACCCTCTGCACCGACTAATGGTTCGGAGGTGCTCCCTCTGCATCTCAGAGCTTCCAGCAAGCAAGAAAAACCAATATAGCAAGCTGGACAGAAAATATAGCAAACAAAAGTAACACAAGCAAAACTTAGCTTATGCAGGACAGACAGGCCACAAGAACGATCCAGGAGAGAGCCAGACCAATACTGGAACATTGACTGGAGGCCAGGAACAAAGAACTAGGGGGAGTTAAATAGAGCAGCACCTAACGACTTAACCTCCTCACCTGAGGAAGGAAACTCAGAAGCCGCAGCCCCACTCACATCCACCAGCAGAAGCTCATAGACCGAACCAGCCGAAGTACCACTCATGACCACAGGAGGGAGCTTGACCACAGAATTCACAACAGTACCCCCCCCTTGAGGAGGGGTCACCGAACCCTCACCAGAGCCCCCAGGCCGACCAGGATGGGCCAAATGAAAGGCACGAACCAGATCGGCAGCATGAACATCAGAGGCAAAGACCCAGGAATTATCTTTCTGACCATAACCCTTCCACTTAACCAGGTACTGAAGTTTCCGTCTCAAAATACGAGAATCCAAAATCTTCTCCACTATATACTCCAACTCCCCCTCAACCAAAACCGGGGCAGGAGGATCAACGGATGGAACCACAGGTGCCACGTATCTCCGCAACAATGACCTATGGAATACGTTATGGATGGAAAAAGAAGCTGGAAGGGTCAAACGAAAAGACACAGGATTAAGAACCTCAGAAATCCTATACGGACCAATGAAACGAGGCTTAAACTTAGGAGAGGAAACTTTCATAGGAATATAACGAGATGACAACCAAACCAAATCCCCAACACGAAGTCGGGGACCCACACAGCGCCTGCGGTTAGCGAAACGTTGAGCCTTCTCCTGGGACAATGTCAAATTGTCCACCACATGAGTCCAAATCTGCTGCAACCTATCCACCACAGTATCCACACCAGGACAGTCAGAAGATTCAACCTGCCCTGAAGAGAAACGAGGATGGAAACCAGAATTGCAGAAAAACGGCGAAACCAAAGTAGCCGAGCTGGCCCGATTATTAAGGGCGAACTCAGCCAAAGGCAAAAAAGACACCCAATCATCCTGATCGGCAGAAACAAAACATCTCAGATATGTTTCCAAGGTCTGATTGGTTCGTTCAGTCTGGCCATTTGTCTGAGGATGGAAAGCCGAGGAAAAAGACAAATCAATGCCCATCCTAGCACAAAAGGCTCGCCAAAACCTCGAAACAAACTGGGAACCTCTGTCAGAAACGATGTTCTCCAGAATGCCATGTAAACAAACCACATGCTGGAAGAACAATGGTACCAAATCAGAGGAGGAAGGCAATTTAGACAAGAGTACCAAATGGACCATCTTCGAGAAGCGATCGCAAACAACCCAAATGACCGACATTTTTTGAGAGACGGGGAGATCCGAAATAAAATCCATAGAAATATGCGTCCAGGGCCTCTTCGGGACTGGCAAGGGCAAAAGCAACCCACTGGCACGAGAACAGCATGGCTTTCCCCGAGCACAAATCCCACAGGACTGCACAAATGAACGCACATCCCACGACAGAGACGGCCACCAAAAGGATCTAGCCACCAAATCTCTGGTACCTAAGATTCCAGGATGACCAGCCAACACCGAACCATGAACCTCAGAGATAACTCTACTCGTCCATTTATCAGGGACAAACAGTTTCTCCGCTGGGCAACGGTCAGGTCTATTAGCCTGAAATTTTTGCAGCACCCGCCACAAATCAGGGGAGATGGCAGACACAATTACTCCTTCCTTGAGAATACCCGCCGGCTCAGACAAACCCGGAGAGTCGGGCACAGAACTCCTAGACAGGGCATCCGCCTTCACATTTTTAGAGCCCGGAAGGTACGAAACCACAAAGTCAAAACGGGAGAAAAACAGCGACCAACGAGCCTGTCTAGGATTCAACCGTTTGGCAGACTCAAGATAAGTCAAGTTCTTATGATCAGTCAAGACCACCACGCGATGCTTAGCTCCTTCAAGCCAATGATGCCACTCCTCGAATGCCCACTTCATGGCCAGCAACTCTCGATTGCCAACATCATAATTACGCTCAGCAGGCGAAAACTTCCTGGAAAAGAAGGCGCATGGTTTCATCACCGAGCCATCAGAACTTCTTTGCGACAAAACCGCTCCTGCTCCAATCTCAGAAGCATCAACCTCGACCTGGAACGGGAGCGAAACATCTGGTTGACACAACACAGGAGCAGAAGAAAAACGACGCTTCAACTCTTGAAAAGCTTCCACAGCAGCAGAAGACCAATTGACCACATCAGCACCCTTCTTGGTCAAATCGGTCAACGGTTTAGCAATACTAGAAAAATTATTGATGAAGCAACGATAAAAATTAGCAAAGCCCAGGAACTTTTGCAGACTCTTCAGAGATGTCGGCTGAGTCCAATCGTAAATGGCCTGAACTTTAACAGGGTCCATCTCGATAGTAGAAGGGGAAAAAATGAACCCCAAAAATGAAACCTTCTGAACACCAAAGAGACACTTTGACCCCTTCACAAACAAAGAATTCGCACGCAGGACCTAAAACACCATTCTGACCTGCCTCACGTGAGACTCCCAATCATCCGAGAAGACCAAAATATCATCCAAGTATACAATCAGGAATTTATCCAGGTACTTTCGGAAGATGTCATGCATAAAGGACTGAAACACTGATGGAGCATTAGAAAGCCCGAATGGCATAACCAGGTACTCAAAATGGCCCTCGGGCGTATTAAATGCTGTTTTCCATTCATCGCCCTGTTTAATACGCACAAGATTATACGCACCACGAAGATCTATCTTGGTGAACCAACTAGCCCCCTTAATCCGAGCAAACAAATCAGACAGCAGCGGCAAGGGGTACTGAAATTTGACCATGACTTTATTTAGAAGGCGGTAATCAATACAAGGTCTCAGCGAACCATCCTTCTTGGCCACAAAAAAGAACCCTGCTCCCAATGGCGACGACGACGGGCGAATATGACCCTTCTCCAAGGATTCCTTTACGTAACTCCGCATAGCGGCGTGCTCAGGCACAGACCACTTCCTAAATTTCTGACAATATATCTCTACCTCATCCTGACCCTGACACAGAGCCAGCAAGATTTTCTCTGCCTGATCCACTTGTCATGATATGTACTTTTGCCCTGTCCTGTATTTGAATAATATGCCATTTGATGTATATAAATGTTCTCTGGTTTCTATTAGCTGTAATTTATGTATTTTCTTGGCTGGGAGTTCACCTGTAACAATGTCTCCTTCCCCCAATACTTGCAGCCCTAAGCTCTAATGTAATTAAGCTTTGTCAACATCACTAGTGGAGGAATAGCCATTCTTCCTCACAGCAGGTGGCTAGTCAAACGTACATATTACATAGACTGCCTGGAGCCCACCAGTCTAGAATCTTCTGGTGGACCCAACCATTGAATAGAAGGTGTGACCTCTACCCCCCTTCTTGGGCGGATCCCTGGAGCTCAGACAATCCATTCTTATTTTGAGATTAAATGTGAGTTGATCCTTGAAGGAGAAGGAGTGGGGATTCTTAGCTGAGGCAAGACCCCATGTCCATCTGGGACTGCGGAAGCGAACGGGGCGAGACTTGAGCTGAGGACATATCTCGTCGTTTGTGAGATTGTTTTGGGATCCCTTGGACTAATTGTGGACTATTGCTTTGTTACCTGGCACAAGGATTATCGGGAGGTGCCCCCGAACCTGTTCCACTGGACTAATTGTGGACTCTGTAGATCTACCTGCATGTGTTGTTCCAGCGTTCTTGATAATAAATCTGTGGAATCATCCCTCGGCCTGTTGTCCCTTCTTGCTCTGCCGTACACCCCGTCACAAACTGGTGGCAAGCAGTGGGACCAGAGCAGAAGGAATGGAGGACAAAGGCCCATCAACATCGGGAACCAGCACCGCAGAGTACAAGATCTGGACTTTGGGGAGCCTACAATCAAAGGCCCGTGAAGTAGGAGTCCGTTTTAAGGGACTCTCCAAGGAGCAGCTTATTGAGGCTTTGGAAGGAGTTCGCCTGCAAGATGACGCTGAGGAAGGATCCTCACAGCAAATGGAGGAAAGACTGCAGCCAGAGGTAAATACCCAAAAAAGTCAGTGGGTTGTGTGGTACGAGGAGGAGTTGGCATTGCTGGGAGAAGAGACCACCATAGACTATAAGAAAGAGGCCATTCACCGAGCTCAGGAGAGGGAGAGGGAGGCCATTCACAGAGCCGAGGAGAGGGAGGACATTCACAGAGCCGAGGAGAGGGAGGCCATTCACAGAGCCGAGGACAGAGCTCAGGAGATGGCATTGTTGGAGAGGCAGATCGCTTTGGAAGCAGCTAGAAGCTCCAGACAGACTCTAACCCCAGCACCCACCATGAGGGAACTCCCCAGAGTGTCCCGCAAAGACTTCAAGCCCTTTAATGAGGCTGCAGGCGATATTGAGGGCTTCTTCCAGGACTTTGAGCATCAGTGTCGATTAATGGAAGTCCTGGAAAGGGACCGAGTCCGACATCTGGTGGGGCTCTTAGAGGGTGGAGCTGCCGCAGCCTATAGAGCTATGGACCCTCAGGGGAACTGTGAGTACGCGGAGATCAAACGGACTATTCTAGAACATTATGCTGTTACCCCAGACACTTACAGGACTCAGTTCCGTACTTTAGCCTGTGATGAGGAAATGTCTTTCAAGATGTATGCCCACAGACTCAAACAGATATGTCATCGCTGGCTGGAGGCAGAGGAGGCCTTAACTTGGGAGACCTTCCTCCATGTTATCCTAAAAGAGCAGTTTTACTTCAAGTGCCCTGCTGAGATCCGGGAATGGGTGCGTGAGAGGAGACCAGCCACTGTGGAGGAAGCTGCAGCTCTAGTTGATGAGGCTCTCACCATCAAGCCTCAGTGGAGGGTTTTGTTGGAGGATGGAGAGAGGCCTACCAGCTCCACAACACCGGTGGCCCCCTGTTCTTCTGTCCCCATTGTTCCCCGTTCCTCTAAGCCACCACCTCATGCTGATACCCGTGTAAATGTGCCTCCAGTTGCTTCTACTGCGTTTTCTGGAATACGACGAGGAGAGGAAGTAGCAGAGCGCAAGTGTTATAGTTGTGGGCATCTGGGGCATCTGCAGGCCTCATGCCCAGCCAGCTCATGGAGAAGTCGTCCTCAAACCCCTACAGCACCTTCAGGTGGAAGCCGGCCTCCAGGTTCCCTTACCCCTCGCCCAAGAGGACGCCTTGGATGGAGTGAGACCCAGCAGAGATGTTATCGATGTGGACAGCCGGGGCTGTTATGAAAGGCAATTCAGTATCACAATGGACATGGAGGTCAGAGCACATACAGTGATCTGGCAATAACCCAAAATAATAGAACGAGCTCTGAGACGTGGGAACTCTGCAGACCGCAATCCCTGATCCTCTCCAAACACAACTAGAGGCAGCCGTGGATTGCGCCTAACGCTACCTATGCAACTCGGCACAGCCTGAGAAACTAACTAGCCTGAAGATAGAAAAAATAAGCCTACCTTGCCTCAGAGAAATACCCCAAAGGAAAAGGCAGCCCCCCACATATAATGACTGTGAGTAAGATGAAAAGACAAACGTAGGGATGAAATAGATTCAGCAAAGTGAGGCCCGATATTCTAGACAGAACGAGGATAGGAAAGATAACTTTGCGGTCTACACAAAACCCTAAAGAAAACCACGCAAAGGGGCAAAAAGACCCTCCGTACCGAACTAACGGCACGGAGGTACACCCTTTGCGTCCCAGAGCTTCCAGAAAAACAAATAGACAAGCTGGACAGAAAAAATAGCAACAAATAGCAAAGAAGCACTTAGCTATGCAGAGCAGCAGGCCACAGGAATGATCCAGAGAAACACAAGTCCAACACTGGAACATTGACAGGAAGCATGAATCAAAGCATTAGGTGGGGTTAAGTAGAGAAGCACCTAACGACCTCACCAGATCACCTGAGGGAGGAAACTCAGAAGCAGCAGTACCAGTTTGCTCCACAAACGGAAGCTCCCAGAGAGAATCAGCCGAAGTACCACTTGTGACCACAGGAGGGAGCTCTGCCACAGAATTCACAACAGTACCCCCCCTTGAGGAGGGGTCACCGAACCCTCACCAGAGCCCCCAGGCCGACCAGGATGAGCCACATGAAAGGCACGAACAAGATCGGGAGCATGGACATCAGAGGCAAAAACCCAGGAATTATCCTCCTGAGCATAACCCTTCCATTTAACCAGATACTGGAGTTTCCGTCTTAAAACACGAGAATCCAAAATCTTCTCCACAATATACTCCAATTCCCCCTCCACCAAAACCGGGGCAGGAGGGTCAACAGATGGAACCATAGGTGCCACGTATCTCCGCAACAATGACCTATGGAAGACGTTATGTATGAAAAAAGAATCTGGGAGGGTCAGACGAAAAGACACAGGATTAATAACCTCAGAAATCCTATAAGGACCAATGAAACGAGGTCTAAGGTCTCTTCGGGACCGGCAAGGGCAAAAGCAACCCACTGGCACGAGAACAGCAGGGCTTAGCCCGAGCACAAATCCCACAGGACTGCACAAAAGAACGCACATCCCGCGACAGAGACGGCCACCAAAAGGATCTAGCCACTAACTCTCTGGTACCAAAGATTCCAGGATGACCAGCCAACACCGAACAATGAACCTCAGAGATCACTTTATTTGTCCACCTATCCGGGACAAACAGTTTCTCCACTGGACAACGATCAGGTTTATTAGCCTGAAATTTTTGCAGCACCCGCCGCAAATCAGGGGAGATGGCAGACACAATTACTCCTTCCTTGAGGATACCCGCCGGCTCAGATAAACCCGGAGAGTCGGGCACAAAACTCCTAGACAGAGCATCCGCCTTCACATTTTTAGAGCCCAGAAGGTACGAAATCACAAAGTCAAAACGGGCGAAAAACAGCGACCAACGAGCCTGTCTAGGATTCAAACGCTTAGCAGACTCGAGATAAGTCAGGTTCTTATGATCAGTCAATACCACCACGCGATGCTTAGCTCCTTCAAGCCAATGACGCCACTCCTTGAATGCCCACTTCATGGCCAGCAACTCTCGGTTGCCCACATCATAATTCCGCTCAGCAGGCGAAAACTTCCTGGAAAAAAAAAGCGCATGGTTTCATCACTGAACAATCAGAACCTCTCTGCGACAAAACAGCCCCTGCTCCAATCTCAGAAGCATCAACCTCGACCTGGAACGGAAGAGAAACATCAGGTTGACACAACACAGGGGCAGAAGAAAAACGACGCTTCAACTCTTGAAAAGCTTCCACAGCAGCAGAAGACCAATTGACCAAATCAGCACCCTTCTTGGTCAAATCGGTCAATGGTTTGGCAATACTAGAAAAATTGCAGATGAAGCGACGATAAAAATTAGCAAAGCCCAGGAACTTTTGCAGACTTTTCAGAGATGTCGGCTGAGTCCAATCATGGATGGCTTGGACCTTAACAGGATCCATCTCGATAGTAGAAGGGGAAAAGATGAACCCCAAAAATGAAACCTTCTGCACACCAAAGAGACACTTTGATCCCTTCACAAACAAAGAGTTAGCACGCAGGACCTGAAAAACCGTTCTGACCTGTTTCACATGAGACTCCCAATCATCCGAGAAGATCAAAATGTCATCCAAGTACACAATCAGGAATTTATCCAGGTACTCTCGGAAGTTGTCATGCATAAAGGACTGAAACACTGATGGAGCATTGGCAAGTCAGAATGGCATCACTAGATACTCAAAATGACCCTCGGGCGTATTAAATGCAGTTTTCCATTCATCGCCTCGCCTGATTCGCACCAGATTATACGCACCACGAAGATCAATCTTGGTAAACCAACTAGCCCCCTTAATCCGAGCAAACAAATCAGATAACAAAGGCAAGGGGTACTGAAATTTAACAGTGATCTTATTAAGAAGGCGATAATCTATACAAGGTGTCAGCGAACCATCCTTTTTGGCTACAAAAAAGAACCCTGCTCCTAATGGCGACGATGACGGGCGAATATGCCCCTTCTCCAGGGATTCCTTCACATAACTGCGCATAGCGGTGTGCTCAGGCACGGATAAATTAAACAGTCGACCTTTTGGGAATTTACCACCAGGAATCAAATTGATAGCACAATCACAATCCCTATGCGGAGGTAGGGCATCGGACTTGGGCTCATCAAATACATCCCGGTAATCAGACAAGAACTCTGGAACCTCAGAAGGGGTGGATGACGAAATTGACAAAAATGGAACATCACCATGTACCCCCTGACAACCCCAGCTGGACACCGACATGGATTTCCAATCCAATACTGGATTATGGGCTTGTAGCCATGGCAACCCCAACACGACCACATCATGCAGATTATGCAACACCAGAAAGCGAATATCCTCCTGATGTGCAGGAGCCATGCACATGGTCAGCTGGGTCCAGTATTGAGGCTTATTCTTGGCCAAAGGCGTAGCATCAATACCTCTCAATGGAATAGGACACTGCAAGGGCTCCAAGAAAAACCCACAACGCTTAGCATATTCCAAGTCCATCAAATTCAGAGCAGCGCCTGAATCCACAAACGCCATGACAGAATATGAAGACAAAGAGCAGATCAAGGTAACGGACAGAAGAAATTTTGACTGTACCGTACCAATGGTGGCAGACCTAGCGAACCGCTTAGTGCGCTTAGGACAATCAGAGATAGCATGAGTGGAATCACCACAGTAGAAACACAGCCCATTCAGACGTCTGTGTTCTTGCCGTTCAACTCTGGTCAAAGTCCTATCGCACTGCATAGGCTCAGGTTTAAGCTCAGGTAATACCGCCAAATGGTGCACAGATTTACGCTCACGCAAGCGTCGACTGATCTGAATGGCCAAAGACATAGACTCATTCAAACCAGCAGGCATAGGAAATCCCACCATGACATCCTTAAGGGCTTCAGAGAGACCCTTTCTGAACATAGCTGCCAGCGCAGATTCATTCCATTGAGTGAGCACTGACCATTTTCTAAATTTCTGGCAATATACCTCTATCTCATCCTGACCCTGACCAAGAGCCAGCAAATTCTTTTCTGCCTGATCCACTGAATTAGGCTCATCGTACAGCAATCCGAGCGCCAGATGAAACGCATTGATATTACTCAATGCAGGATCTCCTGGCGCAAGAGAAAATGCCCAGTCCTGAGGGTCGCCGCGCAAAAAAGAAATAATAATCAAAACCTGTTGAACTGGATCACCAGAGGAACGAGGTTTCAAGGCCAGAAATAACTTACAATTATTTTTGAAACTCAGAAACTTAGTTCTATCTCCAAAAAACAAATCAGGAATAGGAATTCTTGGTTCTAACATAGATTTCTGATCAATAGTGTCTTGAATCTTTTGTACTCTTGCAGAGAGCTGATCCACAAATGAAGACAGACTTCGAATGTCCATCGCTACACCTGTGTACTGTACCACCCAAATGTCTAGGGGAAAAAAAAGACAAAACACAAAGCCAAGAAAAAAAAAATGGTCTCAGAACTTCTTTTTTCCCTCTATTGAGAATCATTAGTACTTTTGGCTTCCTGTACTGTTATGAAAGGCAATTCAGTATCACAATGGACATGGAGGTCAGAGCACATACAGTGATCTGACAATAACCCAAAATAATAGAACGAGCTCTGAGACGTGGGAACTCTGCAGACCGCAATCCCTGATCCTCTCCAAACACAACTAGAGGCAGCCGTGGATTGCGCCTAACGCTACCTATGCAACTCGGCACAGCCTGAGAAACTAACTAGCCTGAAGATAGAAAAAATAAGCCTACCTTGCCTCAGAGAAATACCCCAAAGGAAAAGGCAGCCCCCCACATATAATGACTGTGAGTAAGATGAAAAGACAAACGTAGGGATGAAATAGATTCAGCAAAGTGAGGCCCGATATTCTAGACAGAACGAGGATAGGAAAGATAACTTTGCGGTCTACACAAAACCCTAAAGAAAACCACGCAAAGGGGCAAAAAGACCCTCCGTACCGAACTAACGGCACGGAGGTACACCCTTTGCATCCCAGAGCTTCCAGCAAAACAAATAGACAAGCTGGACAGAAAAAATAGCAACAAATAGCAAAGAAGCACTTAGCTATGCAGAGCAGCAGGCCACAGGAATGATCCAGAGAAACACAAGTCCAACACTGGAACATTGACAGGAAGCATGAATCAAAGCATTAGGTGGGGTTAAGTAGAGAAGCACCTAACGACCTCACCAGATCACCTGAGGGAGGAAACTCAGAAGCAGCAGTACCAGTTTCCTCCACAAACGGAAGCTCCCAGAGAGAATCAGCCGAAGTACCACTTGTGACCACAGGAGGGAGCTCTGCCACAGAATTCACAACACGGGACATCTGCAAGCCTCCTGCCCAGCTGTTCAAATGCGGATTAATCCTGTACCCAGTCGTATTATTAATTATGTACAGCCAAGTGCCATGGAGGACGACGTGTCACCACTACGTGAGGACTGGCCTAGTGCCTCACCCACCCATGTTGCACCACTAGGAGTTTATGGTGTGCGACCCGCAGCTATGACGACTTCTGCTCATCGAGGTAAGCACTTGAAGGAGGTCGTGCTGGATGGACAGAGACTTATTGGATTTTGTGACTCAGGGGCTTTCCTCACACTGGCTGATCCCCAAGTGGTTCGGCCTGAGGCAATCCATCGAGGACCTGGGATTGTCATTGAACTGGCTGGTGGACAATGGAGGACTATTCCCACAGCCACTGTGGATCTGAACTTTGGTTTTGGGGTCAGGCGATGTGTGGTTGGGGTGATGGGTGGTCTGCCTGCAGATGTTTTCCTGGGCAATGATGTGGGAGAGCTAAGATGCCAATTTGTGGCTGCATGAAGCCACATGTAAGTTACGCTCTGCCTGTGTGTACTTAACCAGCGACCTGTAGAGGTCCCTGGTACGTACACAAATTGGGAGGGGAAGGGATTGTCATGATATGTACTTTTGCCCTGTCCTGTATTTGAATAATATGCCATTTGATGTATGTAACTGTTCTCTGGTTTCTATTAGCTGTAATTTATGTATTTTCTTGGCTGGGAGTTCACCTGTAACAATGTCTCCTTCCCCCAATACTTGCAGCCCTAAGCTCTAATGTAATTAAGCTTTGTCAACATCACTAGTGGAGGAATAGCCATTCTTCCTCACAGCAGGTGGCTAGTCAAATGGACATATTACATAGACTGCCTGGAGCCCACCAGTCTAGAATCTTCTGGTTGACCCAACCATTGAATAGAAGGTGTGACCTCTACCCCCCTTCTTGGGCGGATCCCTGGAGCTCAGACAATCCATTCTTATTTTGAGATTAGATGTGAGTTGATCCTTGAAGGAGAAGGAGTGGGGATTCTTAGCTGAGGCAAGACCCCATGTCCATCTGGGACTGCGGAAGCGAACGGGGCGAGACTTGAGCTGAGGACATATCTCGTCGTTCGTGAGATTGTTTTGGGATCCCTTGGACTAATTGTGGACTATTGCTTTGTTACCTGGCACAAGGATTATCGGGAGGTGCCCCCGAACCTGTTCCACTGGACTAATTGTGGACTCTGTAGATCTACCTGCATGTGTTGTTCCAGCGTTCTTGATAATAAATCTGTGGAATCATCCCTCGGCCTGTTGTCCCTTCTTGCTCTGCCGTACACCACGTCACACCACTGAATTAGGTTCATCATAAAGCAACCCGAGCGCCAGAAAAAACGCATCAATATCACATAATGCAGGATCTCCTGGCGCAAGGGAAAATGCCCAGTCTTGAAGGTCGCCACGTACTAAAGAAATAATGATCTTTACTTGTTGAACTGGGTCACCAGAGGAGCGGGGTTTCAAAGCCAGAAATAGTTTACAATTATTTTTGAAGTTCAGAAACTTAGCTCTATCTCCAGAAAATAACTCAGGAATAGGAATTTTAGGTTCTAACATAGGATTCTGAACCACTAAATCTTGAATATTCTGAACACTTATAGCGAGACTATCCATCAAAGAGGACAGACCTTGAATGTCCATGTCTACACCTGTGTTCTGAACCACCCTGATGTAAAGGGGAAAAGAAAGACAAAACACAGTGCAAAGAAAAAAAAAATGGTCTCAGAACTTCTCTTTTCCCTCTATTGAGAAGCATTAGTACTTTGGGCCTCCAGTACTGTTATGAACAGGTAATTCAGAACCACAATGGACCTAGTGGTTAAGAGCACACAAAGTGACCTGATAATTACTAACATAGGACGAGCTCTGAGATGTGGGAACTCTGCTGACCGCAATCCCTAATCCTATCATACCACACTAGAGGTAGCCGTGGATTGCGCCTAACGCTCCCTATGCAACTCTGCACAGCCTGAGAAACTAACTAGCCCTGAAGATAGAAAAATAAGCCTACCTTGCCTCAGAGAAATTCCCCAAAGGAAAAGGCAGCCCCCCACATATGACTGTGAGTAAAGATGAAAACACAAACACAGAGATGAAATAGATTTAGCAAAGTGAGGCCCGACTTACTGAATAGACCGAGGATAGGAAAGATAGCTTTGCGGTCAACACAAAAACCTACAAACAACCACGCAGAGGGGCAAAAAGACCCTCCGGACCAACTAACGGTTCGGAGGTGCTCCCTCTGCGTCTCAGAGCTTCCAGCAAGCAAGAAAAACCAATATAGCAAGCTGGACAGAAAATATAGCAAACAAAAGTAACACAAGCAAAACTTAGCTTATGCAGGACAGACAGGCCACAAGAACGATCCAGGAGAGAGCCAGACCAATACTGGAACATTGACTGGAGGCCAGGAACAAAGAACTAGGTGGAGTTAAATAGAGCAGCACCTAACGACTTAACCTCCTCACCTGAGGAAGGAAACTCAGAAGCCGCAGCCCCACTCACATCCACCAGCAGAAGCTCATAGACAGAACCAGCCGAAGTACCACTCATGACCACAGGAGGGAGCTTGACCACAGAATTCACAACAAATATGCATGTCCACGTAGTATATTGTCCAGCGACGTAGTATACAGCACATAGCATATTGCCCAGCCACGTAGTATATTGTCCAGCCACGTAGTATATTGTCCAGCCACGTAGTATATTGCCAAGTGACGTAGTATATTGCCAAGTGACGTAGTATATTGCCCAGCTACGTAGTATATTGCCCAGCTACGTAGTATATTGGCCAGCTACGTAGTATATTGCCCAGCTACGTAGTATATTGCCCAGCTACGTAGTATATTGCACAACCACGTAGTATATTGCCCAGTGACGTAGTATATTGCCCAGTTACGTAGTATATTGCCTAGTGATGTAGTATATTGCGCAGCAATATAGTATATTGCCCAGTGACGTAGAATATTGCCCAGTGACATAGTATATTGCGCAGCTACGTAGTATATTGCCCAGTGACGTAGTATACAGCACAGAGCCACGTAGTATATTGCACAGCGACGTAGTATACAGCACACAGCCACGTAGTATATTGGCCAGTCACGTAGTATATTGACCAGCTACGTAGTATATTTTCCCAGCCAGGTTTGTCACAGGTTAAAAAATAAACATATACTCACCTTTCCAAGGGCCCCTTGTAGTCCACGGCAGCTTCCAGTCCCAGGGTTGGTATGAGCGCAGGACCTGTGATGACGTCGCGGTCACATGACCGTGACGTCATGGCAGGTCCTTCTCCCATACCATCTTTGCCACCGGAACCTGCAACGGAAGATGGCGGCCGGCGCGAGCGACTACGGAGGGTGAGTATAGCTGTTTTTTTTTTTTTTTTAATTATTTTTAACATTACATTTTTTACTATTGATGCCACATAGGCAGCGTCAATAGTAAAAAGTTGGGGACACAGAGGGTTAATAGCGGCGGTAACGGAGTGCGTTACCCGCGGCATAACGCGGTCCGTTACCGCCGGCATTAACCCTGTGTTAGTGACCGGAGGGGAGTATGCGGGCGACAGGCACTGACTGCGGGGAGTAAGGAGCGGCTATTTTCTTTCGGACTGTGCCCGTCGCTGATTGGTCGCGGCAGCCATGACAGGCACCTGGCGAGACCAATCAGCGAATGAATAACCGTGACAGAAGGACAGACAGACGGAAGTGACCCTTAGACAATTATATATAAGATGTCCATTAGGTAGTAGGAAATTATATGTAGCGCATTGATGTTCATTTCACATGTTTGTAATATAAGGGTTAGTTCTCTTCCCCTTCCTCTATATTTGCATGGAGATATACTGTAAGTGAATATCATTATGTGCACCTCTCCTTTGTTTTATGTGGATAATATTTGGCGGTATGTAATTAGCACAATTGTGTGCCTTTTCATGTATATATATATGTAGGTCCTTAATACTAGCTAATATGCCACTACTACATAGCTATTTAGGGTGCAGGGCATATCAGTTGAAAATAGGGTAAACTGCCCACCTTCCTGTAATCTATTACTCCCCTTTTTTTTCTCTAACCTAATATGTTGATAAATGTTTTTCTTATTAATTGGAATTGTTGCTACTATGCATTTAATGTTCTTTTTTGAAATAATGCACAACAGTAATGGTTTAACCCCTTAGTGACAGAGCCAATTTGGTACTTAATGACAGAGCCAATTTTTACAATTCTGACCACTGTCACTTTATGAGGTAATAACTCTGGAACGCTTTAACAGATCCCGCTGATTCACAGATTGTTTTTTTTCATGACATATTGTACTTCATGTTAGTGGTAACATTTCTTCGATATTACTTGCGATTATTTATGAAAAAGACAGAAATATGGCGAACATTTTTAAAATTGTGCAATTTTCAAACTTTGTATTTTTATGCCCTTAAATAAGAGAGATATGTCACACAAAATAATTAATAAATAACATTTCCCACATATCTACTTTACATAAGCACAGTTTTGGAAACAATTTTTTTTTTGTTAGGGAGCTATAAGGGTTAAAAGTTGACCAGCAATTTCTCATTTTTACAACACCATTTTTTTTTTTAGTGACCACATCACATTTGAAGTCATTTTGAGGGGTCTATATGATAGAAAATAACCAAGTGTGACACCATTCTAAAAATTGCACCCTTCAAGGTGCTCAAAAGCACATTCAAGAATTATTAACCCTTTACGTGCTTCACAGGAACTGAAACAATGTGGAAGGAAAATAATTAACATTTAACTTTTTTTTGCAAACATTTTACTTCAGAACCATTTTTGTTTTATTTTCACAAGTGTAAAAGCAAAAATTTAACCATAAATTTTGTTGTGCAATTTCTCCTGAATACGCCGATACCCCATATGTGGGGGTAAAGCACTGTTTGGGCGCACCACAGAGCTTGGAAGTGAAGGAGCGCCGTTTGACTTTTTCAATGCTGAATTGGCTGGAATTGAGATTGGATGCCATGCCACGTTTAGAGAGCCCCTGATGTGCCTAAACAGTGGAAACCCCCACAAGTAACACCATTTTGGAAACTAGACCCCTTAAGGAACTTATCTAGATGTGTGGTGAGCACTTTAAACCCCCAGGTGCTTCACAGAATTTTATAACGTAGAACCGTAAAAATAAAAAATCACATTTTTTCTACAAAAATGATCTTTTTGCCCCCCAATTTTTATTTTCACGAGGGTAACAGGAGAAATTAGACCACAAAAGTTGTTTTGCAATTTCTCCTGAGTACATCGATACCCCATATGTGGGGGTAAACCACTGTTTCGGCGCACCGCAGAGCTTGGAAGAGGAGTGCCGTTTTTCTTTTTCAATGTAGAATTGGCTGGAATTCAGATCGGACGCCATGTCGCGTTTGGGGAGCCCCTGATGTGCCTAAACAGTGGAAACCCCCCACAAGTGACCCCATTTTGGAAACAAGACCCCCCAAGGAACTTATCTAGATGTGTGGTGAGAAGTTTGAATGCCCAAGTGCTTCACAGAAGTTTAGAATGCAGAGTCGTGAAAATAAAAAATATTTTTTTTTCCACAAAAAAGATTTTTTTTAGCCCCCAAGTTTTTATTTTCACAAATGTAACAAGAGAAATTGGACCCCAAAAGTTCTTGTCCAATTTGTCCTGAGTATGCTGGTACACCATATGTGGGGGTAAACCACTGTTTGGGCGCACGGCAGAGCACGGAAGGGAAGGAGCGCCGTTTTGGAATGCAGACTTTGATAGAATGGTCTGCGGGCGTTATATTGCGTTTGCAGAGCCCCTGATGTACCTAAACAAAAGAAACCCCCCACAAGTGGCCCCATTTTGGAAACTAGACCCCCAAGAAACTTATCTAGATGTGTGGTGAGAACTTTGAATGCCCAAGTGCTTCACAGAAGTTTATAATGCAGAGTCGTGAAAATAAAAAAAAAATTTTTTTCCACAAAAAAGATTCTTTAGCCATCAAGTTTTTATTTCCACAAGGGTAACAGAACAGATTGGACCCCAAAACTTGTTGTCCAATTTATCCTGAGTACGCTGATTCCCCATATGTGGGGGTAAACCACTGTATGGGTGCACGGCAGAGCTCAGAAGGGAGGGAGCACCATTTGACTTTTTGAGCGCAAAATTGGCTGTCGTGTTTGGGGACCCCCTGATGTAACTAAACAGTGGAAACCCCCCAATTCTAACTCCAACCCTAACCCCAACACACCCCTAACCCTAATCCCAACCCAATCCATAATCCTAATCACAACCCTAACGATACTTACAACCCTAACCCCAAACCAACCCTAATCTCAACCCTAACCATAACCCTAATCAAAACCCTAAATCCAACACACCCCTAATCCTAATCTCAACCCTAACCTCAAACCTAACCCTAATCCCAATACACCCCTAATCACAACCCTAACCTTAACCCTAATCCCAAACCTAACTTGAATCCCAAACTTAACCCTAATGCCAACCCTAACCCTAATTCCAACCCTAATCCAAACCCTAACCCTAATCCCAACTCTAACCCTAATTTTAGCTGCAACCCTAGCCCTAACTTTAGCCCCAACCCTAGCCCTAACTTTAACCCTAACCCTAGCCCCAACCCTAACTTTAGCCCCAACACTAACCCTAGCCCTAAGCCTAACTTTAGCTCCAACCCTAACCCTAAATTTAGCCCCAACCCTAACCCTAGCCCTAACTTTAACCCCAACCCTAACCCTAGCCCTAAGGTTACTTTCACACTTGCGTTGTGTGGCATCCGTCGCAATCCTTAGTTTTGGACAAAAAATGGATGCTGCAAATGTGCCCGCAGGATGCCTTTTTTGCCCATAGACTTTTATTGCCGACGGATGGCCACGCGTCGCGTCCGTCGTGCACTGGATCCGTTGTGTCTTGGCAGACCGTCGTCACAAAAAAAGTTCAATGTAACCTTTTTTTGTACATCGCGTCCACCGTTTCCGACCGCACATGTGTGGCCGTAACTCTGCCCCCTCCTCCCCAGGACATAGACTGGGCAGCGGATGCGTTGAAAAACTGCATCCGCTGCCCAGGTTGTGTACAATTTTCACAACGTGCGTTGGTACGTCGGGCCGACACATTGCGACGGCCCCATACCGACGCAAGTGTGAAAGAAGCCTAATCCTAACCCTAAATTTAGCCCCAACCCTAACCCTAACCCTAAATTTAGCCCCAACCCTAACCCTAATTTTAGCCCCATCTCCTCTAGCTGCCGGCCGGCAGATCATGGTGGGCGCACTGCGCATGCGCTGCCATTTTCTTTCACGATGAAGAAGCCGGCGGGCAGGAGGGGACGCAGGAGGATCCAGGGACACCGGTAGGTATAACAGGGTCCCCGAATCCCCCTATTTCTCTGTCCTCTGATGTGCGATCACATCAGAGGACAGAGAATGACAGGTCGCTTTTTTTTTTTTTTGCGACCGCCGGTAAACAGTTAATTACTGGCGATCGCAAAACAGGGTCGGTAAAAAACGATCATGTTCTTTGGGGTCTCGGCAACCGAGACCCCAGCGAAAATCTGACTCTGGGTGGCGCTATTCACCCTTTTAACCCTTAACTGCCGCCGTTAAAAGGCGTATTGTTAAGGGGTTAAATTAGTGTTGTTTCTGTGAGCCCTGATTGTCTGTAAACCATTGTGGAATTAATGGCGCTATATAAGTTTGCAAAAGAAGGTATTGATATTGGATTTGGGTAGTAGAAGGTACCGATTATGGGGCATTTCACCCTTCATTTTATTAAGAAAAATATATGATTTGTGCTACATTTTATTGCACGTGTCTAATTCATTATGTACCTTGGTGTTTCTGGATGGTTTCCCTTTATTTTTAAATCTTTATAGTTACACAAAGGTGTAAACACTTAACTGCTCCCATACGGTTTTTCACTGCGAGCTGAGGCTGCGGCCTTGTTGTTTCTATGGTAACCTGGATTGAAATAGCTCAAATATAATAAGGAGCTTTAGCGCCTGCAGGAGGAAATGCCACCCGTGATGGTTGGAATCACATGTCTATTCAGTCTCTAGGCCTGATAATATGTCAATGTTGTATTTTCTTTTTCTTGGTACACAACTATCATTAACCATTTATTACCCACAATAGAAGTATAAAGCTAATTATTTTTGTTTATGCAAAATTATTCCATCTGTAAGTAGAAGTTTTTCATGTTTTAAGGAGCGTTGTCGATTGTCTATTTTCTCTTCCGATGATGTCCTATAATATAACTGATTATATATTGCCCCTATGCCCAGGGTCTGTTTTTATAGTGACTTTCGACAGAGTTTCATAGATGTCCTGAGCAGTGAATTCCCTCCTCTCAAAAACATATATATGTGTGTATATATTTATGTGTATGTATAATATATGTGTATATAAAATGTGTGTGTGTGTACATATAAAATCTTTTCTCACCCCCAATGGATGTGGTCTTTGTTGTCCTTTCTCATTCTCAGGTTCTCTACCAGAGGCCTGGGAGACTGAGGGTTCTGAGTAGGATCTTAGTTGTTCCCAGCATAGTAACATAGTAACATAGTTAGTAAGGCCGAAAAAAGACATTTGTCCATCCAGTTCAGCCTATATTCCATCATAATAAATACCCAGATCTACGTCCTTCTACAGAACCTAATAATTGTATGATACAATATTGTTCTGCTCCAGGAAGACATCCAGGCCTCTCTTGAACCCCTCGACTGAGTTCGCCATCACCACCTCCTCAGGCAAGCAATTCCAGATTCTCACTGCCCTAACAGTAAAGAATCCTCTTCTATGTTGGTGGAAAAACCTTCTCTCCTCCAGACGCAAAGAATGCCCCCTTGTGCCCGTCACCTTCCTTGGTATAAACAGATCCTCAGCGAGATATTTGTATTGTCCCCTTATATACTTATACATGGTTATTAGATCGCCCCTCAGTCGTCTTTTTTCTAGACTAAATAATCCTAATTTCGCTAATCTATCTGGGTATTGTAGTTCTCCCATCCCCTTTATTAATTTTGTTGCCCTCCTTTGTACTCTCTCTAGTTCCATTATATCCTTCCTGAGCACCGGTGCCCAAAACTGGACACAGTACTCCATGTGCGGTCTAACTAGGGATTTGTACAGAGGCAGTATAATGCTCTCATCATGTGTATCCAGACCTCTTTTAATGCACCCCATGATCCTGTTTGCCTTGGCAGCTGCTGCCTGGCACTGGCTGCTCCAGGTAAGTTTATCATTAACTAGGATCCCCAAGTCCTTCTCCCTGTCAGATTTACCCAGTGGTTTCCCGTTCAGTGTGTAATGGTGATATTGATTCCCTCTTCCCATGTGTATAACCTTACATTTATCATTGTTAAACCTCATCTGCCACCTTTCAGCCCAAGTTTCCAACTTATCCAGATCCATCTGTAGCAGAATACTATCTTCTCTTGTATTAACTGCTTTACATAGTTTTGTATCATCTGCAAATATCGATATTTTACTGTGTAAACCTTCTACCAGATCATTAATGAATATGTTGAAGAGAACAGGTCCCAATACTGACCCCTGCGGTACCCCACTGGTCACAGCGACCCAGTTAGAGACTATACCATTTATAACCACCCTCTGCTTTCTATCACTAAGCCAGTTACTAACCCATTTACACACATTTTCCCCCAGACCAAGCATTCTCATTTTGTGTACCAACCTCTTGTGCGGCACGGTATCAAACGCTTTGGAAAAATCGAGATATACCACGTCCAATGACTCACCGTGGTCCAGTCTATAGCTTACCTCTTCATAAAAACTGATTAGATTGGTTTGACAGGAGCGATTTCTCATAAACCCATGCTGATATGGAGTTAAACAGTTATTCTCATTGAGATAATCCAGAATAACATCCCTCAGAAACCCTTCAAATATTTTACCAACAATAGAGGTTAGACTTACTGGCCTATAATTTCCAGGTTCACTTTTAGAGCCCTTTTTGAATATTGGCACCACATTTGCTATGCGCCAGTCCTGCGGAACAGACCCTGTCGCTATAGAGTCACTAAAAATAAGAAATAATGGTTTATCTATTACATTACTTAGTTCTCTTAGTACTCGTGGGTGTATGCCATCCGGACCCGGAGATTTATCTATTTTAATCTTATTTAGCCGGTTTCGCACCTCTTCTTGGGTTAGATTGGTGACCCTTAATATAGGGTTTTCATTGTTTCTTGGGATTTCACCTAGCATTTCATTTTCCACCGTGAATACCGTGGAGAAGAAGGTGTTTAATATGTTAGCTTTTTCCTCGTCATCTACAACCATTCTTTCCTCACTATTTTTTAAGGGGCCTACATTTTCAGTTTTTATTCTTTTACTATTGATATAGTTGAAGAACAGTTTGGGATTAGTTTTACTCTCCTTAGCAATGTGCTTCTCTGTTTCCTTTTTGGCAGCTTTAATTAGTTTTTTAGATAAAGTATTTTTCTCCCTATAGTTTTTTAGAGCTTCAATGGTGCCATCCTGCTTTAGTAGTGCAAATGCTTTCTTTTTACTGTTAATTGCCTGTCTTACTTCTTTGTTTAGCCACATTGGGTTTTTCCTATTTCTAGTCCTTTTATTCCCACAAGGTATAAACCGCTTACACTGCCTATTTAGGATGTTCTTAAACATTTCCCATTTATTATCTGTATTCTCATTTCTGAGGATATTGTCCCAGTCTACCAGATTAAGGGCATCTCTAAGCTGTTCAAACTTTGCCTTCCTAAAGTTCAATGCTTTTGTGACTCCCTGACAAGTCTCCCTAGTGAAAGACAGGTGAAACTGCACAATATTGTGGTCGCTATTTCCTAAATGCCCGACCACCTGCAGATTTGTTATTCTGTCAGATCTATTAGATAGTATTAGGTCTAAAAGTGCTGCTCCTCTGGTTGGATTCTGCACCAATTGTGAAAGATAATTTTTCTTGGTTATTAGCAGAAACCTGTTGCCTTTATGGGTTTCACAGGTTTCTGTTTCCCAGTTAATATCCGGGTAGTTAAAGTCCCCCATAACCAGGACCTCATTATGGGTTGCAGCTTCATCTATCTGCTTTAGAAGTAGACTTTCCATGCTTTCTGTTATATTTGGGGGTTTGTAACAGACCCCAATGAGAATTTTGTTACCATTTTTCCCTCCATGAATTTCAACCCATATGGACTCGACATCCTCATTCCCTTCGCTAATATCCTCCCTTAAAGTGGACTTTAGACAAGACTTTACATAGAGACAAACCCCTCCTCCTCTCCGATTTTTACGATCCTTTCTAAACAGACTGTAACCCTGTAAGTTAACTGCCCAGTCATAGCTTTCATCTAACCATGTCTCGGTTATTCCCACTATGTCAAAGTTACCTGTAGATATTTCTGCTTCTAGTTCTTCCATCTTGTTTGTCAGGCTTCTGGCGTTTGCGAGCATGCAGTTTAGAGGATTTTGTTTTGTTCCAATCTCCTCACTGTGGATTGTTTTAGAATGTTCTTACCTCCCTTCTGAGTATGTTTTCCTGGGTCGTCTTTGTTTGAGTCTAATGTTTTTCTTCCCGTCCCCTCTTCTTCTAGTTTAACGCCCTCCTGATGAGTGTAGCGAGTCTTCTGGCATTGCACTTTTATTGACAGAGATTCAGATGTTGCTCCTGAGATCTGTTGTAGCCATTTTCCCGATTTAGGGGTCACTGTTCCAACTGCTCCTATCACCACTGGAATCACTGTAGCCTTCACCTTCCATATCTTCTCCAGTTCCAGCTTCTCATATTCCTTCTTTCTGATGTTGCTGTCACTTGGCACTGCCACATCTATTATCATTGTTGTCCTCTGATCCTTGTCTACTATCACAATGTCTGGATGGTTAGCCAACACCTGCTTATCCCTCTGGATCTTGAAGTCCAACAGGATTTTAGCCCTTTCTTTCTCCTCCACTTTTTCTGGGGTATCCCACCTGAACTTAGGGGGATTTAGCCCATATGCTGTGCAGATGTTCCTCTATACAGTTTCTGCTACTTGGTTGTCGCTGTTCCTGCTTGCATTTTGCATCCTGCCACTATGTGTTGGACGGTTTCTGAGGTTTCTTTGAATAGTCTGCTCCTTGGGTCTTGTCTTGTGGGGTGGAATCCTGCTTCTATGGATCGGGTACTTAATGCTTGCTCTTGTGCCGCTATGATTAATGCCTCTGTGCTGTCTCGGAGTCCAGCTTTCTTCAGCCATTGATAGGATTTATCCATGTCAGCCACTTCTATTATCAGTCTATGGTACATCCCATGCAAGAGGCTTGTCTTGCCATGGTGCTTTATATTCCTGTTCTTCCTTCCAGATCTGTTGTTGGTGCCCTAGGCTTTCTCTCAGCATCTCCTCTTTTGGTGCCATGTTTCTGATGTTTTCCTGAATACTCCTTGTATCATCCGTGATGGTGGCTTGGATGCTTATCAAGCCTCGACCACCCTCCTTCTGTTTGCATACAATCTTTGGTGTTAAGGTACCTTCACACTGAGCAACTTTAGAACGATAACGATAGCGATCCGTGACGTTGCAGCGTCCTGGATAGCGATATCGTTGTGTTTGACACGCAGCAGCGATCAGGATCCTGCTGTGACATCGCTGGTCGGAGCTGAAAGTCTGGAACTTTATTTTGTCGCTGGTTCACCCGCTGACATCGCTGAATCGACGTGTGTGACGCCGATCCAGCGATGCGTTCACTTGTAACCAGGGTAAACATCGGATTACTAAGCGCAGGGCCACACTTAGTAACCCGATATTTACCCTGGTTACCATTGTAAATGTAAAAAAAAAACCACCACATACTTACATTCCGGTGTCTGTCGCGTCCCCCGGCGTCGGCTTCCCTGCACTGTGTCAGCGCTGGCCGGCCGTAAAGCAGAGCACAGCGGTGACGTCACCGCTCTGCTTTACGGCCAGCGCTTACACAGTGCAGGGAAGCTGACGTCGGGGGACGCGACAGACACCGGAATGTAAGTATGTAGTGTTTTTTTTTTTTTTTTTTTTTACATTTACAATGGTAACCAGGGTAAACATCGGGTTACTAAGCACGGCCCTGCGCTTAGTAACCCGATGTTTACCCTGATTGCCCGGGGACTTCGGCATCGTTGGTCGCTGGAGAGCTGTCTGTGTGACAGCTCTCCAGCGACCCCACAACGACTAAACAGCGACGCTGCAGCGATCAGCATCGTTGTCTATATCGCTGCAGCGTCGCTTAATGTGACGGTACCTTTAGACTTAGGGTGGAGACCTCCATGCATTGTGAGGAGCTTTCGTGTCTGCACATCTGCAGCTTCCATCTCTTCCTTTGACTAGCACACTATGCCAGTAGGGTATGTGATAACTGGCAGGGCATATATATTGATGGCGCAGATTTCTTTATTCCCATTGAGCTGGCTCTACAAGACCTGTCTTACCCTTTGATGGTATTTGGATGTTACTGCTTTCCTTGCATCATCATGGTTACCGAATCCCTGTGGGATACCGAGGTACTGGTAGCATGTCTGTACATCTGCTATGTGTCCTGCTGGTAATTCCACTCCTTCAGTCTTTATTACCTTGCCTCTTTATTACCAACCGGCCGTACTTCTCCTGTCCGAAGGACATCCCGATGTCTTCGCTTCCAGTTTATTGGGCAGTAGTTGGATGGAACTGTTCCTTTGTGAGAATCCTTCATGATCAGCACTGTTCTTTCTTGTGTTAGCCAAGCTGGGTGGTAGCCTGCTTCTAGCAGTTGGTTCATCTGCTTTGCCATGCGTTCATGTACCGCTGTTAATTTCATTAGCCAGTAGGTGTGGATCATGTCTGGGCCAGGTGCTGTCCAGCTCTTCATGTTCTTGATCCGCTGATGGATGTCTGCTTCTATACCTCATACCAAGAAAAAATGGAGTACAAATCCAAAATAGTACAAAGATATATATAAGTTTATTACAAAATACATCATACAACAAAATTTACATAAAAAGTCATAAGAGAAACATATAATGCTCAGCGAGGAAAAGCAAGATGGACACAGACCATGTGGCCACCTACCACTGCAAATATATGGAGAATAAAGTGCCAAGTGCTATATAAGTAAATAAGATAAGGAGACACTCCAGGACTTAATGACTAATGTATCATATGTATAAGTCCATGGAACAGACCACAATCATAAACATCTCACCAGCCTAAGTATATGCCCTGTCCTGGGTCCCTTACCCATATTGCAGTGACAGGAGATCCACACAGTGCAGCCCCAACGCGTGTTTTGTGTTGGCTTCTTCAGGGGGCGATGCTGCAGTGTGTTTGTGGCGCGGTCTTATAAGGCCCCAAATTACCCCTAAAGAGCCACAATCAGCGGTGCATCTGTCCCGCTGGCCTCGCTGGGAGCTGCATGCCTTCCGGCGTCCACCATGACATCGTGGTCCACACAGACATCGCGATGACGTCAGTGGACCGCAGACGTCTTTTCCGGGCGCCGTCCGCTATGCCCCGAACCGCATGTCACAGTAGACATGCGCACTGTGGTTCAGTGCGAGAAGATGCTGCTGTCATTCAAGAGAATCCTAAACTAATTAAGTGGTGTATTTTAGAATATAGTAAGAGAAAACCCCTTACTCACGCCTCATAGTGATTGCATGTGATTGAGACAAACTAAGGGGAATAAAATTAAGAAGGAAGTACCGTCACAAGTAAATAGTTGTATGTGCATATGATAATTAATTAAATAACATGGGTAAGTATACAACAATATGACAAATATAGATAAAAATTGTGAGTAGACGTGACAATAAATCACCATAGTTATTGCCAAACAGGACAAACCCAATAAGTACAATCTATGTGTACCTCTTAAAGGTAAAGATAAAAGATGATAATAAAGAAAAAGACAACACGTATATAATAGTATTGCCTGTTTGGCAATAACTATGGTGATTTATTGTCATGTCTATGAATGTAATGTATTTATGAAGATTTAAGAATAATGCAATGAATACACAGGATTCGGCCGGCCGGGCGCGACCAATCAGCGAAGCATGGTTCAAATCCCGCGCCAATTCGTGACCGGACTGCGCCTGTCGCTGATTGGTCACTTCCAGCCGGCCGCGACCAATCAGTGAATCCTGGGCCCCAGGTTTTTTGAGGGCCCCGGACGAAAGAGTCTCAGTGGGCCCCCGTTTTAACACATACCATGATTCATGATGCACAGATATAGCAGAGAAATATAGCACAGCCACGTAGAATATAGCACAGCCACGTAGAATATAGCACAGCCACGTAGCATATAACACAGCCCAAGTAGCATATAACACAGCCCATGTAGTATATAACACAGCTCACATAGCATATAGCACAGCCACGTAGCATATAACACAGCCACGTAGTATATAGCACAGCCCACGTAGTATGTAACACAGCCACATAGTATATAGCACAGCCACGAAGCATATAACCACCTACGTAGCATATTGCACAGCCACGTAGTATATAGCACAGCCCACGTAGTATATAGCACAGCCCATGCAATATATAGCACTGCCCATGCAATATATAGCACAGCCCACGCAGTATATAACACAGCCCACATAGTATATAGCACAGCCTACGTAGTATATAGCACAGCCCACGTAGTATATAACACAGCCACATAGTATATGGAGACCCTCTGATGTGCCTAAACAGTGGAAACCCCTCAATTCTAACTCAAACACTAACCCCAACACACCCCAACCCTAATCCCAACTCTAACCATAACCACAACCCTAACCCCAACACACCTCTAACCCTAATCCCAACCCTATCCATAACCTTAACCACAAGCCTAACCCCAACACACCCCTAACACTAATTTCAACTCTAACTCTAATTCCAACCCTAAGGGTATGTGCACACGTCCGGATTTTTAGCGTTTTTTTTTTGCAGAATTTCCCGATAAAAACGCAATAAAATCGCTAAAAAAACACAAACATTATGCATCCTATCATTTAGAATGCATTCCGCATTTTTTGTGCATATGTTTGCGTTTTTTCCCGCAAAAAAAACGCATTCTGCAAAAAAAGGACATGTTCATTATTTTTGTGGATTTTTTGCTGATTTCCCATCAAATTGGAGTGTCCGGAAAAAAACGCAAAAAATCCGCGCAAAAAACGCGTAAAAAACGCGCAAATTCCGCGCAAACTCCGCACAAAAAAAGCACGCGGATTTCTGGCAGAAATCTCAGGATTTTGTCAGGAAAAAATCCTGACGTGTGCACATAGCCTAAGGCTATGTGTCCACATTGTGGATTCGTGTGCAGAATTTTCCTCATCGTTTTTGAAAAATCCGCAGGCAAAACACTGCGTTTTACCTGCAGATTTACCATGGATTTCCAGTGTTTTTTATGCGGATTTCCCTTGCGGATTCCTATACAGAAACAGGTGTAAAACGCTGCGGAATCCGCACAAAGAATTGACATGCTGCGGAAAATACAACGCAGCGATTCCTTGCAGTATTTTCCGCACCATGGGCACAGCGGATTTGATTTTCCATAGGTTCACATGGTACTGTAAACGTGATGGAAAACTGCTACGAATCCACTGTGGATCCACAGCCAAATCCGCACCGTGTGCGCACAGCCTAATTCTAACCCTAACCCTAATTCCAACCCTAATTCTAACCCTAATTGCAACCCTAATTCTATCCCTAACCCTAGTGGAAAAAAATATATATTTTCTTTCATTATTTTCCCTACCTATGGGGGCGATAAAGACGGTGTGTGTGTGTGTGTGGGGGGGTTTGTTTGCTATTTTTTTTTTAAAATTTTTATCACTGTGATAGGTTCTATCACAATGATCAAAATGTACCTGGAATGAACCTGCACAGTGCGTCCGCCATTTTGGAAGATGACGACGCCCATGGGAGAAGATGGATGGACACCGGGGGTTTGGGGGAAATCGCATCGCGGGGGAGGGGAGGACGATGGACAGGACGGAGAGGTGGAAAGACTGACCGCAGCATCGGCCATGGCTGTATCGTAATATTTCACCAGGTTTCATTGGTGAAATATTACAATTGCTCTGATTGGCTGTTGAAAGTGAAAGTCAATCAGAGCTATCGTAGCCAAGGGGGGCAAAACCACCCTCCTGGGCTAAAGTGCAACCCCTCTTGATCCTGCAGATCGAGTGAAATTTCAGTTAACCCTTTCACCCGATCTGCAGGAACGCGATCATTCTCTAACACGGCATATGCGTCACAGGTCGGATTGGCACCGACTTTCATGACGCATACACTGCACAGGTCGGGAAGGGGTTAATGGAGTAAAATATGAAAAATAATTTAATAAGTTTTGATGTTTTCCACTTTTAAACATTAGGGGGAGCAGCTGCTGAAACTTGCCATGAAAACCTACTGTACAACAAGCTCACTTTACCTCTGCAATAATGTGGGATGAATCTGCTTGTGTGTGTGTGTGTGTGTGTGTGTGTGTGTGTGTGTCTGTCTGTCTGTCGTCTCCTCCCCTTCTGGGTGTTTGCAAAAGGACAAGAGAGCATGAAGTTTAGGATCACCGTGCAGAGGCATTTTGTTGGTGACTGCAAAGTGATACTGAGATGTAGACGGTGTCATCCAAGATGGCCGGCAGCACCGATTCTGTTAGTTGATGCTGCTCGCTGTCTCATAAAACTGTGGTTAGATACGCAAAGTGTATCACGTGCTGCGATTAATCCAAGCTGGTTACACTTGTGTTATCTAATCGCAGCACATGATACACTACGATAGGATTAGATAAACTTGTCTGGGGCTTATTACGCATGATAGGATTAGCTACAGGGTTCCTGGGAGTATTGCGCAAGATGGGATTAGATACTTGGGTATGGCATAAATCGGCCATGATGGGATTAGATACACTGGTCTTCTACATAATGAGATCCTATAGATGACTATGGGCACAAGACCGCTCCTGTACACTGATGCAAGTAATTTTTCAAGGTACTATACAGATGTATCTTAACACCTTTCTGACATCGGACATAATAATCTGTCCATGTGACTAGGGTCTATCTGACCAGGGACAGATTACATCCGCTAGATCGCCCGCACACACGGGTGGTGTACGGGCAATCTCCACCAGGTGGCTGCTGATTCTGACAGCTGACACCCGGCACTAAGTGCCAGGACCAAGTCACGTACCGCTCCCGGAACCTTAACTCCCAAAATGCGGTGATCAAACAAGATGGCAGCATTCCGGGAGCTGGCAGAGGGATACACTGTATGGTGCAATTTCTTCTGTTACCCATATGAAAATGCAAAATTTGGGGCCAAAATAACATTTTTGTGGGGAAAATGTGATTTTTTTTTTTAATTTTTTTTATTTTCACGGCTCAATGTTCTAAACTTTTGTGAAGCACCTGGGGTTTCAAGGTGCTCATCACACATCAAAATACATTCCTTGAGGGGTCTAGTTTCCAAAGTGCGGTCACTTGTGGGGGGTTTCCACTGTTTAGGCACATTAGGGGCTCTCCAAATTGGACAAGACGTCCGCTAATGATTCCAGGAAATGTTACATTCAAAAAGTCAAATGACACTCCTTCCCTTCTGATCCCTGCTGTGTGCATAAATAGTAGTTTTCTCCCTCACATAGGGTATCTGCGTACTCAGTAGAAATTGCACTACAAATTGTATGGTGCAATTTCTCCTGTTGCACTTATGAAAATGCAAAATTAGGGCTAAAATAACATTTGTGAGGATTTTATTTTTTTTTTTTTATTTTACAGCTCAAAGTTATAAACTTCTGTGAAGCATCTGGGGGGTTCAAGGTGCTCACCACGCATGAAAATACATTCCTGGAGGGGTCTAGTTTCCAAAATAGTGTCTCTTGTGAGGGATTTTTTATTGTTTAGGCATATCAGTGACTCTGGAAAAGCAACATGACATCTGCCAATTGTTCCAGCAAATTTTGCATTCCAAAAGTCTAATGGCGCTCCTTTCCTTCCGAGCTCTGCCGTGTGCCCAAACAGTAGTTTTCTCCCTTGGGCTGTTGGCATGCTCAGGACAAACAACACAACAAATTATTGGGGTCCATTTTTTTCCTGTTACCCTTGTCAAAATTAAAAAAATTGGATCTGAAGTGAATTTTTTGTGAAAAAAATGAAATGTTAATTAAAAAGAAAAAATTCCTGTGAAGCACCTAAAGGGTTAATAAACTTCTTGTGGGGTGCAGTATCTTCTATCATATAGACCCCTCAAAGTGACCTCAAATGTGTTGTCCCTAAGTAAATTTTGTTGGAAAACTGAGAAATCGCTGGTCAACTTTTAACCCGAATAACTTCCTAACAAAAAGAATGTTGACACCAAAATTGTGTTGATGTAAAGTAGACATGTGGGAAATGTTATTTATTAACTTTTATTTATTAACTCTGTGACATATCTGTGATTTAAGGGCATGACAATTAAATTGTAAAATTGCAAATTTTTCCAAATTTCTGTTTTTTTTCCCTACAAATAAACGCTAGTCATCCCTTAGAAATTTTCCCACTGTCACGCAGTACAATAGGTCACAAAAAACAGTCTCAGGCTGCCGTCACACTAGCAGTATTTGGTCAGTATTTTACATCAGTATTTGTAAGCCAAAACCAGGAGTGGGTGATAAATGCAGAAGTGGTGCATATGTTTCTATTATACTTTTCCTCTAATTTTTCCACTCCTGGTTTTGGCTTACAAATACTGGTTTTGCCTTACAAATACTGATGTAAAATGCTGACCAAATACTGCTAGCGTGACGGCAGCCTCAGAGTCACCAGGATCCGTTGAAGTGTTCCAGAGTTATCTCATAAAGTGACACTGGTCAGAATTGTAAAAACTGTCCTGGTCATTAACATGCAAACCACTTTCAGGTCTAATGGGGTTAAAAGATATTGACAACAATGGGTTTTTTTTTTTTTTTTTACAAAATTCTCCTATTTTGTGCTAAAATTAATTTTAGCAATTCATTTTCATTAAAAATCTTGCACAGTTTAGTTTGCTTTATTTACTGCTGGCTGTAGGATGTGTATAATATCGTGAGTCCCCATAGCAGAAGTCCTGATTGCGCCTCACCCACCCCAAAAAAATAATATTCGGAGGAGTATGTCTCACAACTTTGTTAGACTTTACAAAGCAATTTTCCTCCTATTGAAGCCCCTAGATTCCCCTTTCATTACCCCAATAAAGTATAATGACAACAAAAATGCCCCCCAAACACAGTATTCTACCCGCACAGAGAATTCCAACACAGTACCCTCCACAAGCACGTTGTGATAAGCCTACTGTATCCCTCTCAGCTCCCAAAGTATGGTGACCCCCATACAATATGAGTCCCACACTCATTTGGAATAATGGCCTTCACATAGCCTTCCATATATTATAATTCACCCACTAGTCCTCCAAATAGTATAATGCATCTCCTCATATTCCACCATATAGCATAATGCTCTCCCCATAGTCCTCCATATAGCATAATATACTCCCCATAGTCATTCATAGTGTAATGCACTCTCCATTGTCCTCTATATGGTATCATGCACACCCCGTAGTCCTCTATATAGTATAATGCACTCTCAATAATCCTCCATATAGTATAATGTACTCTCTACGTTGTATAATGCATACTTCATAGTCCTCCATATATAATGCACACCCCATAATCCTCTACAGTCATGGCCAAAAATATTGACACCCCTGCAATTCTGTCAGATAATACTCATTTTCTTCCTGAAAATGATTGCAAACACAAATTATTTGGTATTATTATCTTCATTTAATTTGTCTTAAATGAAAAAACACAAAAAGAATTGTCCTAAAGCCAAATTGGATATAATTCCACACTAAACATAAAAAAGGGGGTGGACAAAAGTATTTGCACTGTTCGAAAAATCATGTGATGCTTCTCTAATTTGTGTAATTAACAGCACCTATAACTAACCTGTGGCACCTAACAGGTGTTGGCAATAACTAAATCACACTTGCAGCCAGTTGACATGGATTAAAGTTGACTCAACCTCTGTCCTGTGTCCTTGTGTGTACCACATTAAGCATGGAGAAAAGAAAGAAGACCAAAGAACTGTCTGAGGACTTGAGAAACCAAATTGTGAGGAAGCGTGAGCAATCTCAAGGCTACAAGTCCATCTCCAAAGACCTGAATGTTCCAGTGTCTACTGTGCGCAGTGTCATCAAGAAGTTTAAATCCCATGGCACTGTGGCTAACCTCCCTAGATGTGGACGGTAAAGAAAAATTGACAAGAGATTTCAACGCAAGATTGTGCGGATGTTGGGTAAAGAACCTCGACTAACATCCAAAAAAGTTCAAGCTGCCCTGCAGTCTGAGGGTACAACAGTGTCAACCTGTACTATCCGTCGGCATCTGAATGAAAAGGGACTGTATGGTAGGAGACCCAGGAAGACCCAACTTCTTACCCCGAAACATAAAAAAGCCAGGCTGGAGTTTGCCAAAACTTACCTGAAAAAGCCTAAAACATTTTGGAAGAATGTTCTCTGGTCAGATGAGACAAGAGTAGAGCTTTTTGGGCAAAGGCCTCAACATAGAGTTTAGAGGAGAAAAAAAGAGGCATTCAAAGAAAAGAACACGGTCCCTACAGTCAAACATGGCGGAGGTTCCCTGATATTTTGGGGTTGCTTTGCTGCCTCTGGCACTGGACTGCTTGACCGTGTGCATGGCATTTGTTATGACCTGGTGGTTAGGAGCACCCGAAATGACCTGATTGTTAAACCTCATACAGGACGAGCTCTGGGATGTGGGAGCTCTGCTGACCGCAAGCCCTAATCCTATCACACACACTAGATATAGCCGTGGAGTGCTCCTGACCAGACCTAGGCGCCTCGTCACAGCCTAAGAACTATCTAGCCCTAGAGATAGAAAATAAAGCCTACCTTGCCTCAGAGAAATTCCCCAAAGGTAAAGGAAGCCCCCCACATATATTGACTGTGAGTAAAGATGGAAGTCACAAACGCAGAAATGAAACAGGTTTCAGCAAAGGGAGGCCAGACTTACTAAATAGGCAGAGGATAGGAAAGGTAACTTTGCGATCAGCACAAAAACCTACAAAAGACCACGCAGAGTGTGCAAAAAAGACCTCCGCACCGACTCACGGTGCGGAGGGGCCACTCTGCATCCCAGAGCTTCCAGCTAGCAAGACAAAATCATGAAAACCAGCTGGACAAGAAAACAATGAACAAATAATGACTATCAGGAACTTAGCTTCTGCAGGAGAAGGCAGGTCACCAGAGAGATCCAGGAGCGAACTGAACCAATGCAAAAACATTGACAGCTGGCATGGAGTAACGATCTGAGAGTAAAATAGAGCAGTCAACCAAAGGATAAACCACGTCACCTGTGTAAGGAACCTCAGAAGCAGCAGCTTCACTCACAGCCACCAGAGGGAGCCCATAGACAGAACTCGCCGAAGTACCATTCACGACCACAGGAGGGAGTTCGACAACAGAATTCACAACAGGCATTATGAAGTCTGAAGACTACCAACAAATTTTGCAGCATAATGCAGGGCCCAGTGTGAGAAAGCGGAGTCTCCCTCTAAGGTCATGGGTCTTCCAGCAGGACAATGACCCAAAACACACTTCAAAAAGCACTAGAAAATGGTTTGAGAGAAAGCACTGGAGACTTCTGAGGTGGCCAGCAATGAGTCCAGACCTGAATCCCATAGAACACCTGTGGAGAGATCTAAAAATGGCAGTTTGGAGAAGACACCCTTCAATTATCAGGGACATGGAGCAGTTTGCCAAAGAAGAATGGTCTAAAATTTCAGCAGAGCATTGTAAGAAACTCATTGTTGGTTATCGGAAGTGGTTGGTCGCAGTTATTTTGGCTAACGGTTGTGCAACCAAGTCTTAGGCTGAGGGTGCCAATACTTTTGTCTGGCCCATTTTTGGAGTTTTGTGTGAAATGATCAATGTTTTGCTTTTTGCTTCATTCTCTTTTGTGTTTTTCATTTAAGACAAATTAAATGAAGATAATAATACCAAAGAATTTGTGATTGCAATCATTTTCAGGAAGAAACTGAGTATTATCTGACAGAATTGCAGGGGTGTCAATACTTTTGGCCATGACTGTATATAGTATAATGCACTCCATAATTCTCCATATTGTATAATGTACTCCCCATAGTCCTCTCTGTAGTATAATGCACTGCACACTTCATAGTCCTCCATATAGTATAATGCACACCCCATAATCTTCTATATAGTATATTGCACTCCATAATTCTCCAAATTATATAATGCACTCCCAATAGTCCTCTATATAGTATTATGCACTCCCAATAATGCTCCATATAAGTATAATGTACTCTCCACGTAGTATAAGGCACACTTCATAGTCCTCCATATAGTATAATGCACACCCCATAATCCTCTATGTAGTATAATGCACTCCATTATTCTCCATATTGTATAATGCGCTCCCCATATTCCTCCATATAGTATAATGTACTCTTCATACACTATGTTCCAAATTATTATGCAGATGACATTTTTCTCGGATTTTCCTAAATGGTCGGTGCAAATGACAGTCAGTCTAATAAGTCAGCACCCGTTAGAGTATACATTGAATTTTATTGAAAAAATATCCCAATGATAACAGTATAATCTCCAAAATAAATAAATACTCAAAATGCACTGTTCCAAATTATTAGGCACAGTAGAATTTCTAAACATTTGATATGTTTTAAAGAACTGAAAATGCTCATTTGTGGAATTTGCAGCATTAGGAGGTCACATTCACTGAACAAAAAAGCTATTTAACTCCAAAACATCCAAACAGGCCAAGTTACATTACATAGGACCCCTTCTTTGATTTCACCTTCACAATTCTTGCATTCTTGAGTTTTTTTGAGAGTTTCTGCTTGTACGTCTTTGCATGAAGTCATTATAGCTTCCCAGAGCTGCTGTTTTGATGTGAACTGCCTCCCACCCTCATAGATCTTGTGCTGGATGACACTCCAAAGTTTTTCTATAGGGTTGAGGTCAGAGGAAGATGGTGGCCACACCATGAGTTTACCTCCTTTTATGCCCATAGCAGCCATTGACTCAGAGGTATTATTTGCAGCATGAGGTGGGGCATTGTCAAGCATGAAGATGATTTTGCTCCTGAAGGCACGTTTCTGCTTTTAGACCATGGAAGAAAGTTGTCAGTCAGAAACGCTATTTACTTTACAGAGGTCATTTTCACATCTTCAGGAACCTTAAAGGGCCCCACCAGCTGTTTCCCCATGATTCTGGCCCAAAACATGATTTCTCCACCTCCTTGCTGACGTCGTAGCCTTGTTGCGACATGGTGGCCATCCACCAACCATCCACTACTCCATCCATCTGGACCATCCAGGGTTGCTCGACACTCATCAGTAAACAAGACTGTTTGAAAATCAGTCTTCTTGTATTTCTGGGCCCACTGCAACCGTTTCTGCTAATGAACACTGTTTAGAGGTGGCCGAATAGTAGGTTTATGCACCACAGCAAGCCTTTGAAGGATCATACACCTTGAGGTTCGAGGGACTCCAGAGGCAACAGCAGCTTCAAATAACTGTTTGCTGCTTTGTAATGGTATTTTGGCAGCTGCTCTCTTAATCCAATGAATTTGTCTGGCAGAAACCTTCCTCATTATGCCTTTATCTGCATGAACTCTGTCTGTGCTCTGTTTCAGTCACAAATCTCTTCACAGTATCATGATCACAAAGTTTTTGTGAAGTATCTAATTTTTTCATACCTTGTCCAATGCATTGCACTATTTAATGCTTTTCAGCAGCAGAGAGATCCTTTTTATTTCTCATATTGCTTGAAACCTTTGGCCTGCTTAATAATGTGGAACATCATTTTTAAGTAGTTTTCTTTTAATTAGAATCACCTGGAAAACTAATTATCACATGTGTTTAAGATTGATTTCAGTTATCTATTGAGCCCTGAGACACAATACCATCCACAAGTTTATTTGAAAAACGAAACAATTAAATCTTTGACACCTAAATCCAATTTGCATAATAATTTTGAACACAGTGTATAGTATAATGCACACTTCATAGTCCTCCATATAGTATAATGCACACCCCATAATCCTCCATATAGTATAATTCACACCCCATAATCCTCTATATAGTATAATGCACTCCATAATTCTTCATATAGTATATTCACTCTCCATATAGTATAATGCACCCCCCATAGTCCTTGTAGTCCTCCAATTCTTTGGGACGTATCATGTATGATGGCATTACATACACAGCTCTGCTATGACAGTGTATGCCTTCTACGGTGATGTTACAGTGAGATAGCAGAGCTGTGTCAATGATGAGGACACAGCAGGGTGATAATTACTCTGTAGTGCTCTGAACGCTGCAGTGACCCCCGTGCTTGTCATTGTGAATCTCCTGTGAATAGCGGCTAACTTTGGAAATGTCCACTCAATCAAAATATAAAAACAGTTAATCTTAATGATAAATTGCGTACTGAGGAAAAAAAATCGAAACCCCGGAGTTACGTTTTTTTCCCACTGCAACATTTCAATAAAAGAACCCACACATTCCAAAATAGCGGTATTTAGCCGCGTAAGGACACAAAGTGATTCCAACAAAGAATATTAACATCATGATTTATTAATAATGATTGAAAACAAGAAAAATGCACGAAAAAAACACACTGGAACACGTAGAAGAAGTGTTTGTGAAACGTGTTGGGGATGTGCCTCTGTCCTGGTCCTTTTCTGGGTCTCTCCTAATTTTTCATTTAAGGTGATGTAATCTCTTCTTTTGCATTGGTATCTGGACCGTGGATCAGACCTCAGTAACAGGACAATAAAACCTTCAGACTCTATGAACCGTTCCAATATTTACGGCCACAACTATAATGATAGTTCTGCTTCATGTCACTTGTCTTATCTATTGCATTATTTCTATGTCCCATTTTGCATAAATATGTGATTCTTCAGATTTTGTGTTATTTTATGTCTGATGAAAAGACCTGAGTAGTCTTGAAAGCTTGCAATTTGTTACCTTTTAATGGCTAACTGAAAAGAAGGTATCAGACATAGAATAACACAAAATCTAAAGAGTCAGATACACAACTAGATGGTCGCCCGATTCTAACGCATTGGGTATTCTAGAATATGTATGTAGTTTATTCATGAAGATTTCATAATAATGCAATGAACACATAGGATTTGGCAGGCCTAGCGCGACCAATTAGCGAAGCGTGGTTCAAATTCCGCACCAATTCGCGGCCGGACTGAGTCTGTCACTGATTGTTCACGGCCGGCCGGGCATGAAGAAACAGTGAAGCCAGGGCCAGCTCCAGGTTTATGAGGGCCCCAGGTGAAAGAGTCTCTCAGCCCACGTAGCATATAACACAGCCCACATAGTATATTGCACAGCCACGTAGTATATAGCACAGCCAACATAGTATATAACAGCCCACGCAGTATATAACACAGACCACGTGTTATATAGCACAGCCACGTAGTATATTGCACAGTGACGTAGTATATAACACAGCCCACACAGTATATACCACAGCGCACGTAGCATATAGCAATGTGGGCACCATATCCCTGTTAACCCTTTAATCCCATATGACGTACTATCCCGTCAAGGTGACCCGGGACTTAATTCCCAGTGACGGGTGTAGGGATTTCACTCACTCAGCTGCGACGGCTGACACTCAGGAGACGTGTTCCTTTAAAGTTCACTGGGTTTATTGCTTCATAAACCATGTGGCAAACAACAGAAAACAAATAGCCTTTGGTTCAGGTAAAGAAAAACAAGTGTCCAGTTCATCCGGCTCAGTCCTGAAGCCGTAACACACTCAGGAGGGTTTCACCTCCGCACATATCTACCTGTGTTAAGCATTAAGCATTAGGCTTTCTTTTATATGTCTAACCACACCCAGAACCCATCACATGACCAGACATGTGGTTGTGACATCACCACAGGTCCTGAAACACATATAGGTAGCCATGGTTACATCACAGCAACAAGCCATCTATAAGACACATATCTCCCATCGATTAGACATCCTTTAGCCACGCTACATACCTCCCCCCTCTGCCTAAAGCCGTGGGGCTTGGCACTTTCTCCCACTAGACAAGGGATTCTTGACAGGGCATCAGCATTACCGTGCAGCTTTCCGGCCCTATGTTCCACATGGAAACAGAAGTCCTGCAGGGCTAAGAACCAACGGGTGACCCTAGCATTTCTACCCTTCGTTTCCCTCATCCACCTAAGTGGGGCATGGTCGGATATCAGTCTAAATTTACGTCCCAGCAAATAGTACCGTAATGTGTCGACTGCCCATTTTATGGCCAAGCACTCCTTTTCAACGACTGAGTAGTTCTTTTCAGACGAGGACAGCTTCCTACTCAGATAGAGAACAGGATGCTCCTCTCCATGTAGTTCTTGGGAAAGGACTGCTCCCACCCCAACATCTGAGGCATCTGTCTGAAGAATAAACTCTTTCTTGAAGTTTGGGGCCATCAGAACGGGTTGCTTACATAAAGCCTCTTTCATTTCTTGGAAGGCTGAATCTGTTTCTTCGGACCACTTAACCATTACTGATTTTGTCCCTTTTAGCAGGTCAGTCAGAGGCGTCGCCATTGTGGCGAAGTTTGGGATGAACCTCCTGTAATATCCCACGATTCCCAGGAAGGCTTTAACTTGCTTCTTGGAAACTGGTTTTGGCCATGTTTGAATTGCCTCCACTTTACTGATTTGGGGTTTTATTTCTCCATGACCCACTATGTATCCAAGGTACTTAGCTTCTTCTTTACCCAATGCACACTTCTTTGGGTTTATTGTAAATCCGGCCTCTCTTATAGCATCAAACACCGCTTGGACTTTCTCCAGATGACTCTCCCAGTCCGGGCTAAAGATGACAATATCATCTAGGTACGCAGCAGCGTATGCCTTGTGGGGTGCAAGGACTCTATCCATAGCCCTTTGGAAGGTGGCCGGAACTCCCTGTAGGCCAAATGGCATCCGGACATACTGGAAGCATCCATCTGGTGTAGAAAACGCCGTCTTCTCCTTGGCTTCCTGTGCCATGGGGATCTGCCAATACCCCTTCGTCAAATCCAAGGTGGTTATGTACCTGGCGGGCCCAAGCCTTTCGATGAGCTCATCAACGCGGGGCATGGGATATGCGTCGATCTTGGAGACCTCATTCAACTTCCTATAGTCATTGCAAAATCTCCACTCCCCATCAGGTTTTGGGACCAGGACAATTGGGCTCGACCAACCGCTCTTGGATTCCTCAATGACTCCAAGCTTCAACATACGCTCCACTTCCTTGGAGACTATTTCTCGACGGGCCTCAGGAATTCTATAGGGCTTCACGTTCACGCGCACATGGGGCTCTGTCAGGACCTCATGCTCTATGACCTTCGTGTACCCAGGCAACTCGGAAAACAGGTCCCTGTTTTTCTGGAGTAACTCCCGGCATTGCTGTTTCTGGGACTCCGATAGCGTCTCCGCTATGGTAACCGCTCCAACCTCATCTTCTGGGTTGCTTAACAACGATGGAGTTACTGTCGGCTCTCAATCTTGCCACGGCTTGATAAGGTTGACATGGTATACTTGGAATGGTTTCCGTCTTCCTGGTTGGTGAATTTTATAGTTTACTTCACCAAGTTTCTCGACAACCTCATATGGCCCTTGCCATTTGGCCAAGAACTTGCTTTCCACTGTCGGAACTAACACAAGAACTCGGTCTCCCGGATTGAATTGCCTCACTCTTGCAGACCGGTTGTAGACCCGGGCCTGAGCTTCTTGTGCTTGGAGAAGGTGTTCTTTCACGATAGGCATCACCTTTGCAATCCTCTGCTGCATCAGGGCCACATGCTCAATGACGCTTCTGTGGGGCGTGACTTCGGCTTCCCAGGTTTCCTTGGCTATATCCAGGAGTCCTCGTGGATGTCGGCCATACAGAAGCTCAAACGGTGAGAAACCTGTGGAGGCCTGTGGAACTTCACGAATGGAAAACATCAAATAGGGTAAGAGACAATCCCAGTCTCTACCGTCTTTCTCTATAGCTTTTCTCAGCATGCTCTTCAGTGTCTTGTTAAATCTCTCAACAAGGCCATCTGACTGGGGATGGTACACCGAGGTCCTCAACTGGAAGATTTTCAGGGCTTTGCATAGTTCCCTCATCACCTTGCTCATGAAAGGTGTCCCCTGGTCAGTCAGGATCTCCTTCGGCAGACCTGTCCGGGAAAAGACATGGACCAACTCGCGAGCTATACTCTTTGAAGAAGAATTTCTCAAGGGAATTGCCTCAGGATAGCGTGTGGCGTAGTCCAGGATGACTAATATATACTGATGGCCCCGGGCTGATTTAACTAAGGGACCGACCAAGTCCATGGCAATTCTCTCGAATGGCACCTCAATAATGGGCAGTGGCACAAGGGGGTTCCGGAAATGAGGAGTGGGAGCAGTTAGCTGACATGTAGGGCAGGACCTGCAATAGTTCACTATTTCCCGGTGGCACCCAGGCCAATAGAACCTCTGCACAACCCGTTCCTGCGTTTTTTCCACCCCTAGGTGTCCACCCAAGATGTGTGAATGGGCCATGTCCAACACCTTCCGTCTATATGGACCCGGCACTACCAACTGCTCTACCAACTCCTCCCTTATTTTCGTGACCCGGAACAACAACTCCCTGCTCATTAGAAAATGGGGAAATCTTGTGTCTGCCCCCGGCTCCTGTACCACCCCGTCAATAACTGTGACATTATTAAAGGCTTCCCTCAGAGTGGGGTCCCTATGTTGGGCAGTCCCAAAATTTTCACCGGATACCTCTAACTCCAGAATGTCAGATGCAGGGGACACTTCCTCCTCATCTCCAGCCAGGACACAAAAAGGAAACCTGTCTGACTCTGGGTGTGGCACCACCCTTCCCGGGTTCACTGGTTCCCTACTCTTGCTAGGGAGCTCAGAACCTTTCCCCCACAAATCCCAAAACAAACAGAAATCCCGGCCAATAATTATAGGGTGCAACAAGTCCTGAACGACGCCGACTATGTGGGACTCCGTGCCACATGTCGTTTCAATGTTCACACTGGCCACAGGGTAGTCCTTTGCATCACCATGTATGCACCGCACTCCGACCTTCTTTCCCGGGAGCAGGTGGAGAGGAAAAGTGGCCCTCACCAGGGTCACTAGGCTCCCCGAGTCTAACAGTGCCGTTACTGCTTGACCGTTCACCTTCACGGGACATGCTTGAGGTCCCTCGTTGGGCGGAGAGTTCACACTGCAAGCTGGATACGCATAGTATGAACAACGGCGTCCCATGCTGCAGTCCATCTGCTCAGTGGTTTGGGAACAACGGGCAGCTATATGTCCTGGCTTGTGGCACCTCCAACAAATATCACCCGTGGGGACCTTGGGCACCACCTCCCCCGCCCTTTGTGACCTTGGACGCACCACCCCTTTTTGGGACTCAGCTGCCTTCTGGGATCCCCAGTACGGCATGGGCTGCCTCCCGAAGGAGCCTTCCAACCCTTGGTATCTCTCAACCAGTCCGATTAGCTCGTCGGCATTCTGGGGATCACCCTGGGCAACCCAAGACTGTATAGGCCTCGGGAGGGAATGGACAAACCGATCCATCATCACCCGTTCTACCATCTGTGCAGGCACAGAGGACTCTGGCTGCAGCCATTTCTGGACCAGGTGCAACAGATCAAACATTTGGGAACGAGGTGGTTTGTCCCGGTGATAGCCCCAGGAGTGAACTCGCTGTGCCCTGACAGTCAGTGTCACCCCCAAACGTGCGAGAATCTCGGCTTTCAATTTGTGATACTCTTTGGCATCCTGCAAGGTCAAATCATAGTACGCCTTCTGGGGTTCTCCCGTCAGGTATGGCGCAAGTACCTCTGCCCACTGCTCTGGCGGAAGTTTTTCCCTCTCAGCGACCCTCTCAAACACCGTCAGGAAGGCCTCAACATCATCCCCGGGAGTCATTTTCTGCAATGCGCGTCTTACCGTTTTCCAGACGTGGGTGTCATCAGCCAAACCTGGGGTTGGGGCGCTCGCCTTTCCCTGGATGGCGGTTGCCAGAAGCTGCATCTGCTGCTGATGCTCCTGCTGGCTCTGCTGCATCTGCTGCTGGCTCTGTTGTAACTGCTGCCGTTGCTCCTGCTGGCTTTATTGCATCTGCTGCCGTTGCTCCTGCTGGCTCTGTTGTATCTGCTGCATCAACAGCCTGTTGGTCTCTTGCTTCCTTTTCTCCTGCTGTGACTGCATCTGGACCAATTGTTTCAGCAGGTCCTCCATTTTCTCCGGCAATGCTTGCTGGCTTGCAACAGCCTTGACCCAGGACATTCAAAATAAACTCATGTCTCCGCTGGGAACGCTGCTCGCACGTCTACCACCAATTGTAGGGATTTCACTCACTCAGCTGCGACGGCTGACACTCAGGAGACGTGTTCCTTTAAAGTTCACTGGGTTTATTGCTTCATAAACCATGTGGCAAACAACAGAAAACAAATAGCCTTTGGTTCAGGTAAAGAAAAACAAGTGTCCAGTTCATCCGACTCAGTCCTGAAGCCGTAACACACTCAGGAGGGTTTCACCTCCGCACATATCTACCTGTGTTAAGCATTAGGCTTTCTTTTATATGTCTAACCACACCCAGAACCCATCACATGACCAGACATGTGGTTGTGACATCACCACAGGTCCTGAAACACATATAGGTAGCCATGGTTACATCACAGCAACAAGCCATCTATAAGACACATATCTCCCATCGATTAGACATCCTTTAGCCACGCTACACGGGATAGTACGTCATATGCGATCGGCCGCGCTCATGGGGGAGCGCGGCCGGGTGTCAGCTGACTATCGCAGCTGACATCCGGCACTATGTGCCAGGAGCGGTCACGTACCGCTCCCGGCACATTAACCCCCGGCATACCACGATCAAACATGATTGCAGTGTTACCAGGGGCATAGGGAAGCATACTCCCTGCGGGCTTCCCTGAGACGATCGGTACAAGGCGATGTGCTCACCTTGTACCGAGCGTCTCCTCCCTGCAGGCCCCGGATCCAAAATGGCCGCGGGGCTACTTCCAGGTCCTGCAGGGACTACTTCCAGGTCTAGAGCAGGTGCTGGTAACCAAGCAGCAGGGCACGCCAGAACGCTGATCTGACACAGTGCTCTGCAAAGTGTCAGATCAGCGATCTGTCACTATACAGTGATGTCCCCCCTGGGACAAAGTAAAAAAAATTTTTTTAGATGTGTAAAAAAAAACAAAACAAAAACAAATCCTAAATAAATAATTAAAAAAAAATATTGTTCCCATAAATACATTTCTTTATCGAAATAAAAAATAAAAGTACACATATTTAGTATCGCCGCGTACATAACGACCCGACCCATAAAACTGTCCCACTAGGAAATCGTTTGTGCCAATTGCCATGGGAATGTACAACAATAACATTAGGGTTAAACCACCAAGGTGAATGTCTACTTATTTCTCTACATTTCAGTTCACTCGTTGTGTATGTCCTATTCTAATGTATAATGTATAATGTTCTTCTGTCAACTCCACTGTCATGTCAACTATGTAATTCTTTTATGATTTTTATGATTTGATTTAAGTTGTGCTGCTGTGATACCATAATTTCCCACGGGATCAATAAAGTGTATCGTATCGTAGTTAACCTCTTCAATGAACACCGTAAAAAAAAAAAAAAAAAAAAAAGAGGCAAAAAACAACGCTTTATTATCATACCGCCGAACAAAAAGTGGAATAACACGCGATCAAAAAGATGGATATAAATAACCTTGGTACCGCTGAAAACGTCATCTTGCTCCGCAAAAAAACAAGCCGCCATAGAGCATCATCAGCAAAAAAATAAAAAAATTTCCGTCCTCAGAATAAAGCAATGCAAAAATAATTATTTTTTCTATAAAATAGCTTTTATCGTATAAAAAGCACCAAAACATAAAAAATGATATAAATGAGGTATCGCTGTAAACGTACTGACCCGAATAATAAAACTGCTTTATCCATTTTACCAAACGAAGAACGGTATAAACGCTCCCCCCCAAAAGAAATTCATGAATAGCTGGTTTTTAGTCATTCTGCCTCACAAAAATCGGAATAAAAAGCGATCAAAAAATGGCATGTGCCCGAAAATGTTACCAATAAAAACGTCAACTCGTCCCGCAAAAAACAAGACCTCACATGACTCTGTGGACCAAAATATGGAAAAATTATAGGTCTCAAAATGTGGTAACGCCAAAAATATTTTTTTTTGCAATAAAAAGCGTCTTTTAGTGTGTGACGGCTGCCAATCATAAAAATCCGCTAGAAAACCCGCTATAAAAGTAAATCAATCCCCCCTTCATCACCCCCTTAGTTAGGGAAACATTAAAAAAATAAAAAAATGTATTTTTTCCATTTTCCCATTAGGGTTAGGGCTAGGGTTGGGGCTAAAGTTAGGGTTGGGGTTTGGATTACATTTACGGTTGGGATTAGGGTTAGGGGTGTGGTTAGGGTTATGGTTGGGATTAGGGTTAGGGGTGTTTTGGGGTTAGAGTTTAAGTTAGATTTGGGGGTTTCCACTGTTTAGGCACCTCAGGGCTCTCCAAACGCGACATGGCGTCCGATCTCAATTCCAGCCAATTCTGCGTTGAAAAAGTAAAACAGTGGTCCTTCCCTTCCGAGCTCTCCCGTGCGCCCAAACAGGGGTTTACCCCAACATATGGGGTATCAGCATACTCAGGACAAATTGGACAACAACTATTGGGGTCCAATTTCTCTTGTTACCCTTGGGAAAATAAAAATTTGTGGGGCTAAAAAAAAACATTTTTGTGGGAAAAAATAAATTTTTATTTTCACGACTCTGCGTTATAAACTGTCGTGAAACACTTGGGGGTTCAAAGCTGTCAAAACACAGCTAGATAAGTTTCTTTGGGGTCTACTTTCCAAAATGGTGTCACTTGTGGGGGGTTTCTACTGTTTAGGTGCATCAGGGCTCTGCAAATGCAACGTGACTCCTGCAGACCTATCCATCTAAGTCTGCATTCCAAATGGTGCTCATTCCCTTCCGAGCTCTGCCATTCGCCCAAACGGTGGTTCCCCCCAACATATGGGGTATCAGCGTACTCAGGACAAATTGGACAACAACTTTTGGGGTCCAATGTCTCCTGTTACACTTGGAAAAATACAAAACTGGGGGCTAATAAATAATTTTTGTGAAAAAAAAAAAATTTTTATTTTCACGGCTCTGCATTATAAACTGTAGTGAAACACTTGGGGGTTCAAAGCTGTCAAAACACAGCTACATAAGTTCCTTTGGGGTCTACTTTCCAAAATGGTGTCATTTGTGGGGGGTTTCAATGTTTAGACCCATCAGGGGCTCTCCAAACATGACATGGTGTCCCATCTCAATTCGTCAATTTTGCATTGAAAAGTCAAACGGCGCTCCTTCCCTTGCGATCTCTGCCATGCGCCCAAACAGTAGTTTACCCCCACATGTGGGGTATCGGCATACTCAGAACAAGTGGCAAAACAACTTTTGGGGACCAATTTCTTATCTCACCCTTGGGAAAATAAAAAATTGGGGGCGACTAGATCATATTTGTGAAAAAATGATTTTTTATTTTTACGGCTCTGCATGATAGACTTCTGTGAAGCACTTGGTGGGTTAAAGTGCTCAGCACACATCTAGATATGTTCCTTAGGGGGTCTACTTTCCAAAATGGTGTCACTTGTGGGGGGTATCAATGTTTAGGCACATTAGGGGCTCTCCAAACGCAACATGGTGTCCCATCTCAATTCCAGTCAATTTTGCATTGAAAAGTCAAACGGCGCTCCTTCCCTTCTGAGCTCTGCTATGCGCCCAAACAGTGGTTTACCCCCACATGTGGGGTATCGGCATACTCAGAACAAATGGCACAACAACTTTTGGGGTCCAATTTCTTCTCTTACCCTTGGGAAAGTAAAACAAATTGGAGCCGAAGTAATTTTTTTGTGAAAAAAAGTTAAATGTTTTTTTTTTTTTCCAAACATTCCAAAAATTCCTGTAAAACACCTGAAGGGTTAATAAACTTCTTAAATGTGGTTTTGAGCACCTTGAGGGGTGCAGTTTTTAGAATGGTGTCACACTCGGGTATTTTCTATCATATAGACCCCTCAAAATGACTTCAAATGTGATGTGGTCCCTAAAAAATATTGTTGTTGTAAAAATGAGAAATTGCTGGTTAACTTTTAACCCTTATAACTCCCTAACAAAAAATTTTTTTGGTTCCAAAAATGTGCTGATGTAAAGTAGACATGTGGGAAATGTTACTTATTAATTATTTTCCAAAGACATACTGATACGGAATCTAGATTGTGAGCCCCACCGGGGACAGTGATGATAATGTGTGCAAACTGTAAAGCGCTGCGGAATATGTTAGCGCTATATAAAAATAAAGATTATTATTATTATTTATTAATTATTTTACATTACATATCTCTGTGATTTAAGGGCATAAACATTCAATGTTGGAAAATTGCAAAATTTTCAAAATTTTCGCCAAATTTCTGGTTTTTTCACAAATAAACGCAAGTTATATCGAAGAAATTTTACCACTATCACGAAGTACAGTATGTCGTGAGAAAACAATGTCAGAATTGCCAAGATCCGTTAAAGCGTTCCAGAGTTACTTCATAAACGGACAGTGGTCAGAATTGTAAAAATTGGCCCGGTCATTAACGTGCAAACCACCCTTGGGGCTTAAGGGGTTAAAAAAATAATTACAATTAAAAATAGTGATCCAGCCTAGGCCTTCAGCGATGCTCCTCTCGATGCTCCGTTCCCAGTAATGCCTTGCGGAAATAACCCGTGATGATGTAGCGGTCTCGCAAGACCTCTACGTCATCTGGGGTCATTGCCGCAATGCATTCTTGGGACCGGAGCGTCACGAGTAGCGGGAAAGGTTGCCGCGGACGACGGGAGGTGAGAATATAATGGTTTATTATTATTATTTTTAACATTATATGTTTTTACTATTGATACTGCATAGGCAGCATCAATAGTAAAAAGTTGGTCACACTTACAAGGTTAATGGCAACGTTAACGGACTGCATTACACCGCGTTATGCCGCGGTGTAACGCAGTCCATTTAACAGACTGCTAAAAAGTTATGTGGGCTCTGACCGGAGGGGAGTATGGAGGGGCACTGACTGGAGGGGAGTAGGGAGGAGCCAATTTGTGGCTGGACTGTGGCTGTCGCTGATTGGTCACGGGCGGCTTGGCGACGCGGGATCAGCGACGCGGGATTTCCGTGACAAACAGACAAACAGAAGGAAGTGGACCTTAGACAATTATATATACCGTATATACTCGAGTATAAGCCGAGATTTTCAGCCCAAATTTTTGGGCTGAAAGTGCCCCCCTCGGCTTATACTCGAGTCACGGTAGCGGTGGGGTCGGCGGGTGAGGGGGAGAGGTCGCTGAGGTATACTTACCTAGTCCCAGCGATCCTCGCGCTGTCCCTGCCGTCCCACGGGCTTCGGCGCTGCAGTTTCTTCCTCTCTTCAGCGGTCACGTGGGACCGCTCATTACAGAAATGAATAAGCGGCTCCACCTCCCATAGGGGCGGAGCCGCTTATTCATTTCTCTAATCAGCGGTGCCGGTGACCGCTGATAGAGGAAGAAACTGCGGCACCGAAGACAGGAGGGGACAGCGCGAGGATCGCCAGGACTAGGTGAGTATGTTATATTCACCTGTCCTCGTTCCAGCCGCCGGGCGCCGATCCATCTTCCCGGCCGGCGCCTCCATCTTCCCGGCGTCTGCGCTCTCTGACTGATCAGGCAGAGGGCGCGATGACGCATATAGTGTGCGCGGCGCCCTCTGCCTGATCAGTCAGAGCAGAGACGCCGGGAAGATGGAGGCGCCGGAACGAGACGCCGGGAGCTGCAATCAAGGGAGGTGAGTATGTGTTTTTTTTTCTTTATTGCGGCAGCGGCGGCACAAATTTATGTGGAACATCTATGGGGCACAGTGAACGGTGCAGAGCACCGTATATGGCACAGCACAGCTATGGGGCACAGTGAACGGTGCAGAGCACCGTATATGGCACAGCACAGCTATGTATGGGGCACAGTGAACGGTGCAGAGCACCGTATATGGCACAGCACAGCTATGTATGGGGCACAGTGAACGGTGCAGAGCACCGTATATGGCACAGCACAGCTATGGGGCACAGTGAACGGTGCAGAGCACCGTATATGGCACAGCACAGCTATGGGGCACAGTGAACGGTGCAGAGCACCGTATATGGCACAGCACAGCTATGTATGGGGCACAGTGAACGGTGCAGAGCACCGTATATGGCACAGCACAGCTATGGGGCACAGTGAACGGTGCAGAGCACCGTATATGGCACAGCACAGCTATGGGGCACAGTGAACGGTGCAGAGCACCGTATATGGCACAGCACAGCTATGTATGGGGCACAGTGAACGGTGCAGAGCACCGTATATGGCACAGCACAGCTATGTATGGGGCACAGTGAACGGTGCAGAGCACCGTATATGGCACAGCACAGCTATGTATGGGGCACAGTGAACGGTGCAGAGCACCGTATATGGCACAGCTATGGGGCACAGTGAACGGTGCAGAGGACCGTATATGGCACAGCTATGGGGCACAGTGAACGGTGCAGAGCACCGTATATGGCACAGCTATGGGGCACAGTGAACGGTGCAGAGCACCGTATATGGCACATCTATGGGGCACAATGAACGGTGCAGAGCACCGTATATGGCACAGCTAGGGGGCACAATGAACGGTGCAGAGCACTATATGGCACAGCTATGGGGAAATAATGATCTATTTTTATTTTTGAAATTCACCGGTAAATGCTGCATTTCCACTCTAGGCTTATACTCGAGTCAATAAGTTTTCCCAGTTTTTTGTGGCAAAATTAGGGGGGTCGGCTTATACTCGGGTCGGCTTATACTCGAGTATATACGGTATATGGATGGGGCATAGAAATAATCTACTATATAATTGTCTAAGGGTCACTTCCGTCTGTCTGACTTTCTGTCTGTCTGTCACGGATATTTATTGGTCGCGGCCTCTGTCTGTCATGGAAATCCAAGTCACTGATTGGTCGTGGCAAAATGCCCACGACCAATCAGCAACGGGCACAGTCCGGCGGCAAAATGGCCGCTCTTTCCTCCCCGCAGTCAGTGCCCGCTCAATACTCCCCTCCAGTCAGCACTCACACAAGGTTAATGCCAGCGTTACCGGAGCGCGGTGTAACGCACTCCGGTAACGCAGCTATTAACCCTGTGTGACCAACTTTTTACTATTGATGCTGCATATGCAGCATCAATAGTAAAAAGATCTAATGTTACAAATAATCATAAAAAAAGGTTATTCTCACCCTCAGACGTCGCCCGCTGTCCTCGGCAGTGCAAGCGGCAGGTTCCGGTGTTCCGGTGCCAAGGATGCTATGCGAGAAGGACCTGCCATGACGTCACTGTCATGTGACCGCGATGTCATCACAGGTCCTGCGCTCATACCAACCCTGGGACGGTAAGCGCTCCATGCATTTGCAATCTCGCGAGATGATGGCGTACGGTCTCGCGGGACCACAATGCAATCTTGAGACTGGAGCGCGCGAGGAGCATCGGTGCGAAGCAGGGGCCAACAAAAGGTGAGTATATAACTATTTTTTATTTTAATTCTTTTTTTTAACAGGGATATGATGCCCACATTGCTATATACGACATGGGCTGTGCAATATACTACGTGGGCTGTGCAATGTACTGCGTGGGCTGTGCAATGTACTGCGTGGGCTGTGCAATGTACTGCGTGGGCTGTGCAATGTACTGCGTGGGCTGTGCAATGTACTGCGTGGGCTGTGCAATGTACTGCGTGGGCTGTTCAATGTACTGCGTGGGCTGTGCAATGTACTGCGTGGGCTGTGCAATGTACTGCGTGGGCTGTGCAATGTACTGCGTGGGCTGTGCAATGTACTGCGTGGGCTGTGCAATGTACTACATGGCTGTGCTATATACTACGTGGCCTGTGTTATACACTACGTGGCCTGTGTTATATACTGCGTGCGTTGGCTGTTATATACTACGTGAGCTGTGTTATATGCTACGTGGGCTGTTATAAACTACGTGGGCTGTTATACACTCCGTGGGCTGTGCTATATACAACGTGGGCTGTGCTATATACAACGTGGGCTGTGCTATATACAACGTGGGCTGTGCTATATACTACGTGGGCTGTGCTATATACTACGTGGCTGTGCAATATACTACGTGGCTGTGCTATATACTACGTGGCCGGCCGCGAACAATCAGCGATAGGCGCTAATTGGTCGCGGCTGGCCGAATCCTGTATATTCAATGTATTTTTCTAAAATCTTCATAAATAAACTACATACATATTCTAGATTACCCGATGCGTTAGAATCGGGCAACCATCTAGTGCAGTAGATAAAACAAGTGAGGTGAAGCAGAAGACTGTCATTATGGGAGAGGAAAAAACTGTTGTGGTTGTAAATATTGGAACGGTTCATAGTTAAAGGGAATCTGTCACCCCATTTTTGGTCTATAAACTGCGGCCACCGCCATCCATTCTGTAATGCTTTAAAACCTACAAGAGAAAAAAGTAAACAAAAACTCTGATGTAACTAAGTAAAAAAGCAAAAGTGCATTTAAATAACAGAGTTTTTAGTAATACTGTTTTTTGATTAAAAAAAAAAATAGCACAAAAGCCATCCCACCTCGTCACGGTAACTCTGATCGGGACAGTCCTAAACTATCTAATATTAAAACCTTACCATGTGTCAATGTTGACCTCAGTGTGAATAAGGGCAGATGAAAGGACTGAGCCCAAACAGTGAAACACTAGACTGGGGAAGCATTATATAGTTTCTAGTTCAGAAACAGGGAGGCCACACCCCAGGTTGCACAGAATGCAACAATACAGAGAAAAAAAACAACACAAAATTGAGCTTAACTTAAGTTGGTACACATGCAGAGGTTAAACGCATGTTCACATTGGCCACAAAACATTAAAACCTGCAAGAGAAAAAAGTAAACGAAAAACCCTGATGTGACTAAGGGTGGTTTCACACTTGCGTTTTTGTCTGCAGCGTTTTTTGCACAAAAAAAGCATGCGTTTTTTTTCCTATATTTAACATTGAAAACGCATGCGTTTTTTGTTGTACGCATTTGGTCGCGTTTTGAAACGCATGCGTTTTTTTGCTGCATGCGTTCTTTTTCAGAAATGCAACTTGTAGTATTTTTGAAAGGCGTTTTTTTGACACATAAAAACACATGCGTTTTCATGTGTTTTTTTTTTTGTCAAAAAATACATTGGAGTCAATGGAAACGCATGCGTTTTTAAGCACATGCGTTTGTTTGCTTTAAAAACGCATGCATTTTTATAAAAAAAAAAACAGAAAACACACTGATATGCCACCCCCCACCATAAAGGTGATAAAGGGATCCTAACCCTAACCCTAAAGGGATCCTAACGCTAACCCTAAAGGGATCCTAACCCTATCCCTACCCCTAACCCTAAAGGGATCCTAACCCTACCCCTAACGGGATCCTAACCCTACCCCTAATCCTAAAGGGATCCTAACCCTAACCCTTAGGGTTAGGGTTAGGATCCCTTTAGGCTTAGGGTTAGGGGTAGGGGTAGGGTTAGGGTTAGGATCCGGTTAGGGTTATGATCCCTACCCCTAACCCTACCCCTAACCCTAACTATTTCTGTTTATAGTGGGTTTTTTACTTTATTTTGATGATTGGCAGCTGTCACACATTTCTCAGCATGCGTTTAAAAAACTCAAACGCATGAAAAAACGCATGTAAATGTGTCAAAATGCTGCGTTTTTTTCACCACATGCAAAAACACATGCGTCAAAAAAACGCAGCGTTTGCACGCGTTTACATGCGTTTTTTCACCATGCGTTTTTTTTTTTAAACTCATGCGTTTTGAAACGCAAGTGTGAAACCAGCCTAAGTAAAAAAAAGCAAAAGTGCATTTATATAACAGAGTTTCACTGATTGGGCCCAGGTGTGTATACCTTGTGACCGCTCAATACAGGAAGAAGATGCAGCGGTGGAAGAAGCAGGGACTGCAGGGACCTCGCCGGGAGTAGGTAAGTATAACTAGACAGGCCCCCCCCCCCCCCCCCCCCTCACCTGCCGACCCCCGGGTATGACTCGAGTATAAGCTGAGAGGAGGACTTTCAACCCAAAAAAATGGGCTGAAAATCTCGGCTTATACTCGAGTATATACGGTATATATTGACTGTTTTTACAGCCCATCTTTGAAATGTTTAGAGAAAGTGGCAGAGATGGAAGGAGTGCTTGGGAGGATTGCGAACGTGGTAACTGATGGGATTTTTGAGACCTATCGGCTGGATGTAATAGTTCGGGAGAAGTAGGAAGCAGCAAGACGGAGTATTCTTCTGCAGCGACGTCGCCGGCGACGACTATGGATACATCCTATAAATGAACTGCGGATGACCCGGGGCGTCCATTCAACTCTCTACATGGAGTTGCGGCAGAACCCGGACAAATTTTTTAATTATGTTCGGATGAAACAGGAGTACTTTGATTTGTTGCTGGAACAAGTTGGGGAGGTCATCCAAAGGCAGGACACACGCATGAGGTTTTCCATCTCACCGGCGGAGCGGCTGATGGTGACACTGCGGTAAGCCTTCTTTTTTTTTTTATATATCATTGCTCATATTTAATGTCATGAAAACATGTTTTAACTTATAGAAAACCACATCAGCAGTGAACATGCTGCAGAAAATACTGCGCTGAAACATTGCGTTGCATTTTCTGCAGCATGTTAATTTTTTTGTTTGTTGCCATTCCAGTGTTTTACACCTGCTCCATAATAGGAATGCACAGATGCAAAAATGCTGTTTTTAATGTGTTTTCCAACAGAAAAAAATTTCCGCAGTGCCATTTATTGAAACTTTAAAAAAAAAAAAAAAATGTAATATTTTTGTAAATTGCTTAAAAATGTTATGTTGGTCTTTGCAATTTTTCTAACATTTTTCTTTGTTTTTCACAGCTTCCTTGCTACGGGAGAATCCCTAACTTCACTACATTACCAGTTCTGCCTTGGAATATCTACAATTTCCGGAATTGTGAAAGAGACCTGTCTGGCTATATGGGATACCTTACACCAGGGGTACATTCCACAACCGACAAAGGACATCTGGCTGACAAGTGCAGAACTTTTTGAGAAACTGCCATTTCCCAAATTGCTTGGGTGCCGTAGATGGCAAACACATCCGTATTGCAAAACCGTCAGGATCTGGCTCAGAGCACTTTAACTACAAGTACTTTTCAGTAGTACTCATGGCCATAGCAGATGCCAACTGCAAATTCCTGGCTGTGGACATTGGAGCCTATGGCTGGTCCAACGACTCACAAGTCTTCAAAACTTCTCCGATGGGACGTTGTTTGTATGGAGATACGTATGATTTTCCACCAGCCAGACCACTCCCGGGAACAACTGGACCACCTATGCCTTATGTATGTGTTGGTGATGAGGCATTCCAGTTGTCGCCACATCTACTAAAACTGTATGCAAGCAGAGACTTGACCAGAACAAAAAGCGTATTCAATTACCGCTTAACTCGAGCCAGACGAGTGGTGGAGTGTGCTTTTGGAATTTTAACGGCGAAGTGGCGAGTTCTGCTAACTGCCATAAGACTCCACACAAAAACAGTGGATGAGGTTGTCAAGGCCTGTGTGGTGCTGCATAACTATGTACTTTCCAAGGAGCCTGTTTCAGTGGATGATGAAGACTCAGAAACAACCTTGTGGGATTACCAAAGCAGCTCTGTTCGTTCTGCAGGTTCTGTTTCCAGAATGAGGGACCACTTTACAGAGTATTTTGTGTCACCTGTAGGCAGGGTTCCTTGGCAAGACAACATAGTGTGAGATCTTTATTTCATGTTTCGATGATTTATGTTTCTGTACAAAGTGTTTTTATTGACACCAAGTTTTATTAATTAGTTTCCAAAAGGTTGGTATTTTTGGTAATAAACCAAATATGTTACACCTTTTAACGTGTGGTGTGTAATTTTTTTTACCTTTTGTTTACCATACCAGCTTACCTAAATGAAGGCACTGACACAAATAGTAGAGTTTAAACCAAAATAAATTTTATTTACATTTTATCAAAATTTTTTTTCAAAACCTTGTCATATTTTTTTTAATAAAATTTTGTGTTAACTTTTTTTGTATATATTTTTAAATTTTTAGAAAAAGATTTTTAACATAAAAATATTTCTTTTTTACCATACAAACAAAACTTTCAGAGGTCTGTAAAGTGTGGGTGGAAGGTTGGACCACGTCGATAGTTGGGGAAAGCCTACTGGATTGGGGTGTAGTGGAAGGGGGGGAAAAACCGGAGGTTGAGCAGGGGGGAGGTGGTGTTTGGGTAGGTGGAATACTAAATGGGGAAGGAAAGTTGGACAAGGAAGAAAACATTGGGGGAGACATTTGGTTTTGGGCCGGGATGGGAATTGGGCCTGGGTTTGGTATTGGGCCTAGGCTGGAAACGGGGCCTGGGCTGGAAATGGGGCCTGGCCTGGAAATGGGGCCTGGCCTGGAAAAGTTGTAGTGGCTGTGTGGGGAGGTGTGGGTGTTGGAGGGGCTTCGGACATGACCTGCACTAGAGCAGCATGGCAGCCTTGCATTACCTGCATCTGCTGGTCAAGAGAAAGCTTTTCCATGCTCCTGAGCATGGATTGAAAAAAAAAGGTTGTTTGGAGGTTGACTTGCATCTGAATGCAGCCCATCCAAGCGACTGCTGTGTTCACTCACGCGTATTTGCATCATGTGGAACCCAGCAGTCACTTGCTCTCCCAAAATTTTGAAAGAGCTTTGGAAGGCTGCATTCAGATGCAAGAACTCAGGAGCATAGCTCCTTTCCGGACCCCTCTGTCGCTGTCGCCACAAACCTAATGGTGGTCTAAAGGTGGCAAGATCAGAGGGGTGGGGTAAAGGGAACGCTAACTGTTGACCAGCAGCTTCAAGTAACGAAGGCTGCGATGATGCTCCAGTGCTGGCGGCGGTGGAAGTGGATGGGGCAGAGGTACCGGAAGAGTCAGAAGGGTGGGGTCTACCGACGTGGCCCTCGGTGGCAGACTCCTGAGAGATCGCTCCAGAGGGGTCCAAGGTAGATGCAGGCGCCCGATGGCTACAGACGGTGCTGTGAAATAGGAAAAAACTATTAATAAAAAACTATTAATATATTGATAGGAAAAAGCCCTGACTGCAACCAAAAAAGTTAGACAGGTAAACATGGTGATTTATTCAATGGACTGCTGAACACTTTATGTTCTACTCAGCATTGTTTCCCTGGGGAAGGACAGGGCCTGGCCATACTTATAGTGAGTCGTTCTCCGTCCTGCTGAGCCATTCGGGGCCTGCATCTCCTGGTTAAACTCCCTCTTGAAGCGATCCCTGAGTGACCGTCACCGCTTCCTAACCCTTTCACCTGTGAAGACCAGAATGAAATTAAAAAAAGGGTCAATTACAATACATTCCATTCAGCTCAAAACATTACTGAAAAGTGAATACTTACATTCTTGAGTCTGCTGCCTTGGCTGAAGGTCCTCCCACCTCGGAAAAAGATTTTGGCAGACTTCCTCCCAGACCCGACGGGTCACATTTGTATCAGCATGCCTGCGGTCAGCCATGTTCCTCAGCGGCTCCCGCTCACAGACCTCCTCGATGAGGCGGTCCACATCCAGTCCTTCGTCCTCAACATCTGTGTCGGGAGCACGCTGTGAAGACTGTGAAAAGAAAAAAATAAATAAATAAAAAAATAATACACTGAAACACAAAACTACCAAGAGAAAGAGAATAAAAAACAAAAAAAAAAAACAACACACTGCTGGCTGACCGCGGCGGCGATGTTGACGCCGACTCTGGGAGCGGCTGGGAGCACCTTCATGACGTTGGCCAGAATGTGCAGCAGACTAAAACAAAAGAAAAATAATTATCTTGGATATAGGCATATGTTGTATGTGTACAGTGATGTATGAAGATCTGTTTTGTGTTGGGTGAACTGTGATGTGTGAAGAAATTGTTTCGCCACAACTTACACTCTGTGCGCCCGCTCCTGGCATTTCTCCACCTATCTTGTCCCCTTCTGAGAGGCCCTCGGCTGCTTCAGCTTTCTATTAAAACATAATTAATGCATATAGTGATTAACAGAAATTTTAACTATAACATCAAAAAAATTTTAAATTTTTTTTTAAGTGACCGCTACATGCTGTCGCTCTGGAGGAGGGCTCTCAGAAGAGGACATTCTTGCTGTGGTCCCTGGTGGCTCTGTAAGTAAAAAGACTCTTGTAATCTGCTATACACATTGAATTGGCAGATTTAGGGTCTTCATAACTTACATCTGGAAATAGGCTTGCTGTGTGTGCACGTCGTGGTGGTCCCTGGTGGCTTGCAGAGGTGTCTGTGGTCCCTGGTGGCTCTGTAAGTAAAAAGACACTTGTAATCTGCTATACACATTGAATTGGAAGATTTAAGGTCTTCAAAACTTACATCTGGAAATAGGCTTGCTGTGTGTGCACGTCGTGGTGGTCCCTGTTGGCTGGCAGAGGTGTCTGTGGTCCCTGGTGGCTCTGTAAGTATAAGGCCGGCATCACACTCAGCGTATGAAAATACAGTCTATTTTTTACGGCCGTAAAACGCACAAATGTCCCCAAAATAGTGATTCGTATGTCATCCGTAGGCAGGGTGTGGCAGCGTATTTTGCACATGTCATCCTTTGTATGTAATCCGTATGGCATCCGTACTGCGAGATTTTCTCGCAGGCTTGCAAAACGGACATACAATGGATCCATGGGCTCAAATATTCGTTGAAACATATATACTGTCTATATATAAAATGCTCTTTATTTTAAATACAAGTACATCAACTGGAAATGGTTTCAACAGTAAAACAAAAAAACAAAAAAATTGAAAGAAAAAAAACAAACACACACACAAGACACACACTGAAACCACATGCTGCACAGACCACAATACTTAGCAAATACAGTTAGGTCCATATATATTTGGACAGAGACAACATTTTTCTAATTTTGGTTATAGACATTACCACAATGAATTTTAAACAAAACAATTCAGATGCAGTTGAAGTTCAGACTTTCTGCTTTCATTTGAGGGTATCCACATTAAAATTGGATGAAGGGTTTAGGAGTTTCAGCTCCTTAACATGTGCCACCCCTGTTTTTAAAGAGACCAAAAGTAATTGGACAGATTCAATAATTTTTAAATAAAATGTTCATTTTTAGTACTTGGTTGAAAACCCTTTGTTGGCAATGACTGCCTGAAGTCTTGAACGCATGGACATCACCAGACGCTGTGTTTCCTCCTTTTTGATGCTCTGCCAGGCCTTCACTACAGTGGTTTTCAGTTGCTGTTTGTTTGTGGGCCTTTCTGTCTGAAGTTTAGTCTTTAACAAGTGAAATGCATGCTCAATTGGGTTGAGATCAGGTGACTGACTCGGCCATTCAAGAATATTCAACTTCTTTGCTTTAATAAACTCCTGGGTTGCTTCTGCTTTATGTTTTGGGTCATTGTCCATCTGTAGTATGAAACGACGACCAATCAGTTTTGCTGCATTTGGCTGGATCTGAGCACACAGTATGTTTCTGAATACCTCAGAATTCATTCGGCTGCTTCTGTCCTGTGTCACATCATCAATAAACACTAGTGACCCAGTGCTACTGGCAGCCATGCATGCCCAAGCCATCACACTGCCTCCGCCGTGTTTTACAGATGATGTTGTGTGCTTTGGATCATGAGCTGTACCACGCCTTCGCCATACTTTTCTCTTTCCACCATTCTGGTAGAGGTTGATCTTGGTTTCATCTGTCCAAAGAATGTTATTCCAGAACTGTGCTGGCTTTTTTAGATGTTTTTTAGCAAAGTCCAGTCTAGAGTTTTTATTCTTGATGCTTATGAGTGGCTTGCACCGTGCAGTGAACCCTCTGTATTTACTTTCATGCAGTCTTCTCTTTATGGTAGATTTGGATATTGATACGCCGACCTCCTGGAGAGTGTTGTTCGCTTGGTTGCCTGTAGTGAAGGGGTTTCTCTTCACCATGGAGATTATTCTGCAATCATCCACCACTGTTGTCTTCCGTGGGCACCCAGGTCTTTTTGCATTCATGAGTTCACCAGTGCTTTCTTTCTTTCTCAGGATGTACCAAATTGTAGATTTTGCCACACCTAATATTGTAGCAATTTCTCGGATGGGTTTTTTCTGTTTTCGCAGCTTAAGGATGGCTTGTTTCACCTATACGGAGAGCTCCTTTGACCTCATGTTTACTTCACAGCAAAACCTTCCAAATTCTAGCACCACACCTCAAATCAACTCCAGGCCTTTTATCTGCTTAATTGAGAATGACATAATGAAGGGATTGCCCACACCTGTCCATGAAATAGCCTTGGAGTCAATTGTCCAATTACTTTTTGTCCATTTAAAAACAGGGTGGCACATGTTAAGGAGCTGAAACTCCTAAACCCTTCATCCAATTTTAATGTGGATACCCTCAAATGAAAGCTGAAAGTCTGAACTTCAACTGCATCTGAATTGTTTTGTTTAAAATTCATTGTGGTAATGTCTATAACCAAAATTAGAAAAATGTTGTCTCTGTCCAAATATATATGGACCTAACTGTACATCACATTAAAAAAAAAAATGCCCGGGCACTCACCTAGTTGCATGGACGCATGCACCCGCAATCACCCAGACGCAAGCACGCACTCATGTATGAAAGCACACAGGTGCATGCACGTGCACAAAGCACACTGGCGCAGGCATAACACAGGCATACGCACACAGATACAAAGGCACACAGCTGTACGCAAACACACACAGATGCGCACACACACAAAAGCACACAGGCTTATGCAAACACACACAGGCGTACCAAAACACAAAGATGCACACAGACACGCACACACACACACGCATGCACACACACGCAAAAATGGCAGGACTCCCGCTTTCTGGATGCTGGCAGGCCTCAGGCTGGAGCTGGACGCTGGCTGGCTTCACAGTGGCAGGCTTCAGGCTGGAGCTGGACTCTGGCAGGACGCTGGCTGGTGCAGGACGATGGCAGGCCTCTGGCTGTATTGAAAACGTCATACAGACACAAACACATGCACACACACACACACACACACACACAGACATGCACACAGACGCACGCAAAAATGGAAGTACTCACACGGGAAGACTTGATGCAATCTTCTGGCAGCACAGTCAGGCCTCTGGCTGCCTAGGTTCTATAGCTGGCAGGCCTTTGGACACTGGCTGGCTGGCTGGACAGATGCTGGCAGGCTCGGCAGATGCTGGCTGGATGGCTGCTGTCTGTCTTCAGGCTGGCTGGCTTGCTGTCTTCAGGCTGGCTGGCTTGCTGTCTTCAGGCTTGCATGAGTCTTGCTGGCACATTGGGGATTGAAACCCCAGGCCAGGTTTATATAGATTTGGGCAGTCTGGCCAATTGGCAACAAAATCCTGATTCTGAGCATGCCCAGTGTAAAAAAAAAAAGTATTGCAGCGCTGCATTCCATCGTACGGCGTGTCACGACGGATCTTGCGTCCATAGGCTTCCATTCTAGACAATTACGCATGCCGCAGGATGCGTCGCGACACGTTTTCCCGGCGCAGACACAAAACATTGTAATCAACATTTTTTCCAGACGACGGGCCGCCAAATTCCGACGCATCCGTCGTACGACGTACACGACTCGTGACAATCCGTCGCGATGTGTCGCCAATACAAGTCTATGGGAAAAAAACGCATCCTGCAGGAGATTTTGCAGGATGCGTGTTTTTTTCACAAAACAACGCATTTTGACGTCCGCCGAACAACCCTAGTGGGAAAGTAGCCTAAGATGCTCCATAGAAAAATATGCCCCATACAATGTTTCATAATTGTTAATGATGGTCCCATAAGATGTTACTTACAAAATTTGCCCCATATAATGCTGCATAAAGGTTAATGATGTCCCCATAAGATGCTCTGTAGAAAAATATGCCCCATATAATGCTGCATAATGGTTAAAGGGAACCTGTCACCCCCAAAATCGACAGTGAGCTAAGCCCACCGGCATCAGGGGCTTATCTACAGCATTCTGGAATGCTGTAGATAAGCCCCCGATGTATCCTAAAAGATGAGAAAGAGGTTAGATTATACTCACCTGGGCGGTCGATCCGATCCGATTGGTGTCGCGGTCCGGGGCCTTCCATCTTCATAGGATGATGTCCTCTTCTGGTCTTCACGCTCCGACGCAGGCGTACTTTGTTTGCCCTGTTGAGGGCAGAGCAAAGTACTGCAGTGCGCAGGCGCCGGGAAAGGTCAGAGAGGCCCGGCGCCTGTGCACTGCACTACTTTGCTCTGCCCTCAACAGGGCAGCCAAAGTACGCCAGCGCCGCAGCGTGAAGACCAGAAGAGGACATCATCTGATGAAGATAGGAGACACCGGACCGGACCGCGACTCCCATCGGACCAGACCAGCAGCAGGAACGCCCCTGGGTGAGTATAATCTAACCTCTTTTTCTCATCTTTTAGGATACATCGGGGGCTTATCTACAGCTTTCCAGAATGCTGTAGATAAGCCCCTGATGCTGGTGGGCTTACCTCGCCCTTGATTTTGGGGGTGACAGATTCCCTTTAATGATGGCCCTATAAGATGCGCCATAGAAAATTTGCCCCATATAATGCTCATCATATCCATGCAGTTTTTGCTGATATGATTACTGCTGCTGTAAAAAAAAAAAAAAAAAAATTACATACCTCTCGTCGCTGCTCCTCTACATCGCCGGCTCTCTGCAGTAACTGTTCAGGCAGAGGGCGCGCCCTAATCACGTCATCGTGCCCTCTGACGTAAACATCACAGCCAGAGGATGATGTAGACACAGTGCAGCGGTGGAACGGGGACAGGTGAATATCGCAAGTGTTTCGGTGTCCTGAGCAGGTGGCGGCACGGGCACCTGGCCCCCATAGGACACCAGCACTTGTCCCGGTGCCAATTCCAACTGCCGGCCCTGTCAGCAGCCACTGGAACATTTACCAAGGCTGCAGGGGACTGCGGACATGTCCCAGAGATGCTGGGGACCTCAGCACTGGGACCGTGACTCATGTTTAAGCCAAAGGGGGTCTTTTGCAGCCCAAAAAGGGGCTGAAAATCTCAGCTTATGCATGGTGTAAACGGTGTGTGTGTGTGTGTGTGTGTGTGTGTGTATGTATGTACCGTACAGACCAAAAGTTTGGACACACCTTCTCATTTTAAGATTTTTCTGTATTTTCATGACTATGAAAATTGTACATTCACACTGAAACCATTAAAACTATGAATTAACACATGTTGAATTATATGCTTAACAAAAAAGTGTGAAACAACTGAAATTATGTCTTATATTCTAGGTTCTTCAAAGTAGCCACCTTTTGCTTTGATAACTGCATTGCACACTCTTGGCATTCTCTTGATGAGCTTCAAGAGGTAGTCTCCGTGAATGGTCTTACAACAATCTTGAAGGAGTTCCCAGAGATGCTTAGCACTTGTTAACCCTTTTGCCTTCACTCTGCGTTCCAGCTCACCCCAAACCATCTCGATTGGGTGACTGTGGAGACCAGGTCATCTGGCGTAGCACCCCATCACTCTCCTTCTTGGTCAAATAGCCGTTACACAGCCTGGAGGTGTGTTTGGGGTCATTGTCCTGTTGAAAAATAAATGATGGTCCAACTAAACGCAAACCAGATGGAATAGCATGCCGCTGCAAGATGCTGTGGTAGCCATGCTGGTTCAGTATGCCTTCAATTTTGAATAAATCCCCAACAGTGTCACCAGCAAAGCACCCCCACACCATCACACCTCCTCCATGCTTCACGGTGGGAACCAGGCATGTAGAGTCCATCCGTTCACCTTCTCTGTGTTCCACAAAGACACGGTGGTTGGAACCAAAGATCTAAAATTTGGACTCATCAGACCAAAGCACAGATTTCCACTGGTCTAATGTCCATTCCTTGTGTTCTTTAGCCCAAACAACTCTCTTCTGCTTGTTGCCTGTCCTTAGCAGTGGTTTCCTAGCAGCTATTTTACCATAAAGGCCTGCTGCACAAAGTCTCCTCTTAACAGTTGTTGTAGAGTTGTGTCTGCTACTAGAACTCTGTGTGGCATTGACTTGGTCTCCAATCTGAGCTGTTGTTAACCTGCGATTTCTGAGGCTGGTGACTCGGATAAACTTATCCTCAGAAGCAGAGGTGACTCTTGGTCTTCCTTTCCTGGGGCGGTCCTCATGTGAGCCAGTTTCTTTGTAGCGCTTGATGGTTTTTGCCACTGCACTTGTGGACACTTTCAAAGTTTTCCCAATTTTTCGGACTGACTGACCTTCATTTCTTAAAGTAATGATGGCCATTCGTTTTTCTTTACATAGCTGCTTTTTTATTGCCATAATACAAATTCTTACAGTCTATTCAGTAGGACTATCAGCTGTGTATCCACCAGACTTCTGCACAACACAACTGATGGTCCCAACCCCATTTATAATGCAAGAAATCCCACTTATTAAACCTGACAGGGCACACCTGTGAAGTGAAAACCATTCCCGGTGACTACCTCTTGACGCTCATCAAGAGGATGCCAAGAGTGTGCAAAGCAGTCATCAAAGCAAAAGGTGGCTACTTTGAAGAACCTAGAATATCAGACATAATTTCAGTTGTTTCACACTTTTTTGTTAAGTATATAATTCCACATGTGTTAATTCATAGTTTTGATGCCTTCAGCATGAATGTAAAATTTTCATAGTCATGAAAATACAGAAAAATCTTAAAATGAGAAGGTGTGTCCAAACTTTTGGTCTGCACTGTATGTATGTGTAGGTATGTGTGTGTGTATATATATATATATATATATATATATATATATATATATATATATATATATATATATATATATATATGTATATATGTTACTAAAATCCCTCATCCCAGATATGACTGAATGGAATATTCTAGTTGTAAATATTTATTGCATAGTGGAATGTGTTGAGAACATTAAAATCTAAAAATAATCAACGTCAGTCACAACTAATATCCCACAGATGTCTGGACTTGGAATGATGCTCAAAATCAAAGTGGAAAATGAAGTTACAGACTGATCCAACTTCAGTGGAAATGCCTCAAGACAAGGAAATGATGCTCAGTAGTGTGTGTGGCCTCCACGTGCCTGTATGACCTCCCTACAATGCCTAGGCATGTTCCTGATGAGGCGGTGGATGGTCCCCTGAGGGATCTCCTCCCAGACCTGGACTAAAGCATCCGCCAACTCCTGGACAGTCCGTGGTGCTACGTGACGGTGGATGGTGTGAGACATGATGTCCCAGATGTGTTCAATCGGATTCAGGTCTGGGGAACAGGCGGGCCAGTCCATAGCTTCAATGCCTCCATCTTGTAGGAACTGCTGACACACTCCAGCCATATGAGGTCTGGTATTGTCCTGCATTAGGAGGAACCCAGGGCCATCCGCATATGGTTTTACAAGGGGTCTGAGGATCACATCTCGGTACCCAATGGCAGTCAGGCTACCTCTGGCGAGCACATGGAGGGCTGTGCGGCCCTCTAAAGAAATGCCACACCATTTTTGACCCACTGCCAAATCGGTCATGTTGAAGGATATTGCAGGCAGCAGATCGCACTCCATGGCATCTCCAGACTCTCACATGTGCTCAGTATTAACCTGCTTTCATCTCTGAAGAGCACAGGGCGCCAGTGGCGAATTTACCAATCCTGGTGTTCTGTGGCAAATACATCCTGCACGGTGTTGGGCTGTGAGCACAACCCCCATCTGTGGACATCGGGCACTCAGACCATCCTCATGGAGTCGGTTTCTAACCGTTTGTGCAGACAAATGCACATTTGTGGCCTGCTGGAGGTCATTTTGCAGGGCTCTGGCAGTGCTCCTGCTCCTTGCACAAAAGCTGAGGTGTTATGATCTGGTAATTCAGTACCACAATGGACATAGAAGTCAGAGCACATACAGTGACCTGACAATAACCCAAAAACATAGAACGAGCTCTGAGACGTGGGAACTCTGCTGACCGCAATCCCTAATCCTCTCCAACCACACTAAAGGCAGCCGTGGATTGCGCCTAACGCTCCCTATGCAACTCGGCACAGCCTGAGAAACTAGCTAGCCTGAAGATAGAAAATAAGCCTACCTTGCCTCAGAGAAATACCCCAAAGGAAAAGGCAGCCCCCACATATAATGACTGTGAGTAAAGATGAAAAGACAAACGTAGAGATGAAATAGATTTAGCAAAGTGAGGCCCGACTTTCTGAACAGAGCGAGGATAGGAAAGGTAACTTTGCGGTCAACACAAAACCCTACAAACAACCACGCAAAGGGGGCAAAAAGACCCTCCGTACCGAACTAACGGCACGGAGGTACACCCTCTGCGTCCCAGAGCTTCCAGCAAGCAAGAAAAAACAAATAAGCAAGCTGGACAGAAAAAAACAGCAAACAAAATAGCAAAAGCGGAACTTAGCTATGCAGAGCAGCAGGCCACAGGAACGATCCAGGAGGAAACAGGTCCAATACTAGAACATTGACTGGAGGCCAGGATCAAAGCACTAGGTGGAGTTAAATAGAGCAGCACCTAACGACTTCACCACATCACCTGAGGAAGGAAACTCAGAAGCCGCAGTACCACTCTCCTCCACCAACGGAAGCTCACAGAGAGAATCAGCCGAAGTACCACTTGTGACCACAGGAGGGAGCTCTGCCACAGAATTCACAACACTGAGGTAGCCATCTTGCTGGTGGGTTGTTGCCCTCCTACAGCCCCCTCCACGCCTCTTGGTGTACTGGCGTGTCTCCTGGTAGCGCCTCCAGCCTCTGGACACTACGCTGACAGACACAGCAAACCACCTTGCCACAACTCGCATTGATGTGCCATCTTGGATGAGCTGCACTACCTGAGCCACTTGTGTGGCTTGTAGAGTCCGTCTCATGCTACCACGAGTGTGAAAGCACAACCAACATTCAAAAGTGACCAAAACATCAGCCAGAAGGCAGTGGTAGTGAAATGTGGTCTGTGGTCCCAACCTGCAGAACCACTCCTTTATTGAGGGTGTCTTGATAATTGCCAATAATTTTCATCTGTTGTCTATTACATTTTCACAACAGCATGTGACATTGATTGTCACAGTGTTGCTTCCTAAGTGAACGGTTTGATTACACAGACGTTTGATTTATCTGTTGTTTTTGTTCCCTTTATTTTTTTGAGCAGTGTGTATACGTGTATATATATATATATATATATATATATATATATATATATATATATATATATATATATATATATATATATATATATATACATGTATGTTTGTCTGTAAGTAAATATATATAGATATAGCTGATAATTCATTTGTCGGCTTCTGTAAAATCAGTGCAGAAGCCGACAGGATGGGAGACGTGGTTTACATAGAGTAAACCATTGCAGAACAGTTAGATTTATATACGTCAGTCACTAATATTGTTAGCATGTGTGTGTAAAATTATCGGCTATTCTGCTATCTCTCTATGAAATATAAAGGTATATATATATATATGTGAGTTGTCATGCCACTCGCCGTGCCCTGTCATACTTGCGTGTCCGCGCCATCCCGGCTCGGCTCCTCTGCTGCAGCGTCCTCTTCCCAGCACTCGCTCCTGGCTTCTTTTGTGTATTCAACTGCTCTTGGCTGCATGCTCTCTCTGTGCATGTATATGCTTTCTGATTTTGGTTTCGCGACCAATCAGCGAAGCGTGGTTAAAATCTCGTGCCAATTCACGGCCGAACTGCGCCTGTCCCTGATTGGTCGCAGGATGTCGGGGGTTCGGGGCGCAGGATGTCAGGCGTTCGGGGCACAGGATATAGTACAACCACGTAGTATATAACACAGCCACATAGTGTATAGCACAGCCACGTAATATATAGCACAGCCACGTAATATGTAGCACAGCCACGTAATATATAGCACAGCCACGTAATATATAGCACAGCCACGTAGTATATAACACAGCCCACGTAGTATATATAACAGCCTCGTAGTATATAGCACAGCCCACGTAGTATATAGCACAGCCCATATAATATATAGCACAGCCCACGTAGTATATAACACAGCCCACGTAGTATATAACACAGCCCACGTAGTATATAACAGCCTCGTATATAGCACAGCCCACGTAGTATATAGCACAGCCCACGTAGTTTATAGCACAGCCGTGTAGTATATAACAGACAGCCACGTAGTATATAGCACAGCCATGTAGTATATAGCACAGCCCACGTAATATATAGCGCAGCCACGTAGTATATAGCATAGACGTAGTATAGAACACAGCCCACGTAGTATATAGCACAGCCTGCGTAGTATATAACACAGCCCACGTAGTATATAGCAGTTTGGGCACTATATCCCTGTAAAAAAAAAAAAAGAATTGAAATAAAAAATAGCTATATACTCACCTTCCAGCGTCCACCAAAGCTGCCCCACTCTTCGGGATGCGGCTGGCAGCTTCCGCTCCCAGTGATGAATTGCGAAATTACTCAGATGACGTAGCTGTCTCACGAGACCGCTAAGTCATCTGGGTAATTTTGCAAAGCATCACTGGGAACAGAAGCTGATGGCCGCATCGCGAAGAACGGACAGCTTCGGTGGACACCGGAAGGTGAGAACAGCACGATTTTTTATTTTTTTTATTATTGTTATCATTATATCTTTTTACTATTGATGCTGCAATTTTTTTTTTCTGTCGGATTTCAGCTGAGAAAAAAATCGCAGATGAATTGTAGCTCATTGAATAACATTGGTCCGAGTGCAATCCGATTTTTTTTTTTTTTTTTTTTTTTATCGGATTGCACTCGTCCTCATTTCTCGCAAGTGAGTATGAGCACTATAACCTAGTGCGCGCTGTCATTGTGCACATCGCACAGTGTAGATATGACATGGACTAACTCAGGCAGGGGGCCTGGCGCCCTAGACCACCCCTTTAAAGTTTTCTGGTAGAAACATACGGTAGTTTTGACCATCAGAATTTTATGCCCCAAACGAATGACTAGAGATGAGCGAACCGAAACAGTAAAGTTCGGCATCCATACCGAACACCTACTGTTCGGGCACGGACACCAAACACGGACTTCACCAGGAAGTCTATGTTATTGTTCGGCACAACTGAACACCAGGTGCATGACAGCGTGGCAAACAGCGCCTCTGATCGGCGGTAAAATCACTGCTGGTCAGACAGCCGAGGTTCACACACTGTCAATAGACAGCACGAGCGCTCAGCTGTGATCAGAGGTATAATGATTTTACCGCCGATTGGAAGCGATGTTTGCCCCATTCAAGTGAATGGGATCCGGCTACTGTTCTGGTACTTCAAATTGAACTTTTTGTAACTGGCCAAGCCTGCTGGACCGAACATCCAGGGGTCCGCCCATCTCTACTAATGACGTAAAGTCGCTTTCATGCTGATTATGTCCTTACCTTTTCCTGTCTGATTTTGGGCTCGGCAGGGCCTGCCGGCAGCTCATTAACATACAAATTCAACTATGGATAGGGCCTCTTTCACACATCAGTTTTTTAGAATCAGTCACAATCTGTCAGTATTGAAAAGACGGATCCTGTGCAGATTGTAAAGAACTGATGCACTGGATCCAGATTTTTGACGGATCCTTCGAAGCAGCAGCTGCAGGAAAAATGGGTTAAATTAAAGGAATATAAATTCTTCCAGACATAAAAAGTTTCAAAAAATGGAATCCGTTGCTGGATTCCGTCTTTCGACGGACAGCGACGGATCCTGTGCCCATAGGCTTCCATTATAGTCAACGGCGGACAGCTCAGGATCCGTCACTGTCCGACTTTTCAACGTACACAAAAAATGTTACTATGTTTACTAAGGCTACTTTCACACTTGCGTCGCTATGCGTCGGGCCGACGCACGTTGTGAAATTGTGGCACAACGTGGGCAGCGGATAGTTTTTCAATGCATCCACTGCCCATTCTGAAGTCCAGGAGGAGGGGGCGGAGTTTCGGACGCGCATGCGCGTTAGAAAATGGCGGACGCGATGGACAAAAAAAATGTTCACTTGAACGTTTTTTTTGTGCCGATGGTCCGCCAAAACACGACGGATCGGTTGCACGATGGAGGCGACGTGTGGCCATCCGTCACGATCCGTCGCTAATACAAGTATATGGGGAAAAAACGCATCTTGCGAGCACATTTGCAGGATCCGTTTTTTTCCCAAAATGACGGATTGCGATGGATTGCTTAAAACGCAAGTGTGAAAGTAGCCTAAGGCCTCTTTCACACTTGCGTCGTCTGGCGGCCGTCACAATGCATTGGCGCGACGGATGCGTCAAAAATAGTGAAAAACGGATGCAGAGCATACAGTTTTTCGACGGATCCGCTAGACGGTTCCGTCAAAAAATTGGATCCGTTGCATCCGTCTTGTCCATTTTTACAATTCGTTTCATCGTGTTTTTTTTACGGATTTGTTTTCCATGCCTAAAAATGGGAGTCTCCCAAATGTGATTGGCTACTGGAAAATAGGGAAACCTATATATTGACTGTTTTTACACCCCATCTTTGACAGGGTTTAGAGAAAGTGGCAGAGATGGAAGGAGTGCTTGTGAAGATTGCGAACATAGTTACTGATGTTATTTTTGAGACCAATAGGCTGGCAATAATAGTTCGGGAGAAGGAGGCAGCAGCAAGAGAGAGGATTCTTTGACAGCGACGTCGCCGCCTATGGATACATCCCATATCGCCCAGCGAATGACCCGGGGCGTGTATTCAACTCTTTACATGGAGTTGCGGCAGAACCTGGATACATTTTTTAATTATGTTCGGATGAGACAGGAACACTTTGATGTTGGAACTTGTTGGGGATGTCATCCGAAGGAAGGACACACTGTTCAGGTGTTCCATCTCACCGGCGGAGCGGCTGATGGTGACACTGCGGTAAGCCTATTTGTATTTTTTTTTATCATTGTTCATAGTTAATGCCATGTTTTTTTTGTTTTTTTTTGCAGCGGGTAACAGGAAAACCACATCAGCAGTGAACATGCTGCAGAAAATACTGCGCTGAAACACTGCGTTGCATTTTCTGCAGCATGTCAATTATTTTATTATTTGTGCCCATTCTACAGTGTTTAACACCTGCTCCATAATAGGAATGCACAGATGTAAAAATGCTGGTTTAAATGTGCACTAAAACAGAAAAAAAAACTTCCGCAGTGCCGTTTAACAAAATAAAAAAAGAAAAAAGATATTATATTTGTGAAAATTGCTTTATTTGCATTTTTTAATAATTTTTTTTTCCCACAGATTCCTTGCTACTGGAGAATCCCTATGGCTACGTTCACATTAGCGTCATGCGACGCAGCGTCGTCGACGCACAACAACGCATGCGTCATGCGCCCCTATCTTTATCATTGGGGACGCATGCGTTGCGTTGTCGTGCGTTTTTGTAAAAACGCACGACGCATGCGTCGTTTCACCGCACCTGGGTGGCGTCGGAAACGCTACATGTTGCATTTTTGTAGCGTCTAAAAAACGCATGCGTCGCACTTGCATCGCTCGTGCGTCGTCATTGCGTTACAATCTCCCATTGAAACCAATTGACAACTCACGAGACGCAAGTGCGTGCGTCGTGCGTGCGTTGTGCGACGCATGCGTCGTTAGATAAAATTAAACAAAAAAGTGTCTAGACAGTGAAAACAGTGATAAAAACATCCCCCATATATAAAGAAAATGTTTGGATTGTTTGTCACTTCTGCTGCAGCATCTACAGGCAACACATCAGACCAGACTTCTTCTACTTTTCTTCATCTGCTGTCCAGAGATGTAAGTATAGAATGATTCTGTGCATTTTCTACATGTTTTATTTTGTAATTGTTTTTGCAAGTTGTGTATTATATTCTGCACTGTGGTTGTTTAAAGATATTGTTGTATTTTTAGTCTGGTTGTGATGTATGGCGTTGTATAGGATGGCGTTTCATTGTCTGCGGCCTTGATTATTGTTCTTTCCAGGATAGATTTTTCTTTTCCATTTATTGGTTTGGTGGTGTTTTTTTGTATTCAGTTGTGATGTTTTATTTTTGCGTTATATGATGGCGTTTAATAGTCTCCAGCCCTGTCGGTTTTATTGTAGAGTATGGTAGTATAGAATGATTCTGCGCCCTTTTATTAAATGTAATAATTTGTATTGCAAGTTGTGTATTATGTTCTGCACTGTGGTTGTGTAAAGACATTGTTGTATGTTTCTGGTGTGATGTATGGCCTTTTATTGTATCCGGCCCTGTCGGTTTTATTGTAAAGTATGGTGTTGTATTGCCGTTTCTGCCCTTAATTTTTGGGGGTTGTTAATTTTTTCCTTTCAAAAATCTATTGTGTTTTTTGGGTTGCTCCGTGCATACTGTACATTTTTTTTAAACAAAACTCTCTTTTTGGATTACGACATAGGGTCTGTTGTGTATTTGTTTTGTTATCTTTAGGCTTTTGTTTACTCTGGCATTGTGTTGTCTCTGCCATTGTTTTTTTTAATCAATGTGGCAGTGTTGTTTGCTCAGCGTTAGATTCAGTTGGAGTGCAATGTTCTTTGTGGTTGAAATGTAAATTTTTTTTTTTTTTTATATATTTTACTATGTTCCGCTGTATTGTGCATAGGATAAATTTTATTTTGTTCTTTATTTCAGAATTGCATTAGTAATGGCCAGCGACTCAAGCCACACCCCACCGCTGAGGAGTCCGGTGAGTACATGATCTACTATTGCTTACTATTCGCTGTCATTTGTAGATGGGTCACTCAACTTTTTGTAAACTATTTTACAGGCTTCTTCAAGTGAGGAGGAGAGCCAGGAGGAACAGAGGCAGCAGGAGCAGAGACCACGGGACCAAGCTGTGGTTGCAGGACGGCGAGTAAGTTTTTATGTCAAACCTATTCCTTTTTTTTCTTTAAGTTTTTTGTTTTTGCGGGTATGGGGGGTGGTGGGAGGGGGGGGGGGTGGTGGAGGTGGTAGGTGGTGGTGGAGGAGGTAGGGACAACAATTTTTATCTTGCAAACATTAATATTTTCCATTTATTCTAGGTTTCACAACGGGCCCATGATGACCCACTGGACATTGACCTGATGGTGGCATCCATAGAGGAACGGGGCCCGTTGTGGGACAGCCGTGACCCCCGGCACGCGGACCAGGGCGTGTTGCGCCGTTTGTGGATTGAGGTGGCACAATCGCTGTGGGATGGCTTCGACAGCGCTTCCCCCGCGGGCAAAGATAAATTTCGTAAGTATTTCCAAAATGCTGCTGTGACCCATCATGCCAGGATACACAACCGTCTGTGATGTCTTCTATTGGGATTGCACACGGTTGCGTTATCATTTTCAATATTTTCTCTCAAACTAATTTTTTTTTTTTTAATTTATACACAGTTAAACAATTGAAGACCAGATGGCGCTCCATGAAGGACAGTTTCAAGAGGGGCCTGAAAAAGGAGGGACAGATCCGTAGTGGTGCTGCAGCTTCAAGGACCTCTATCTACAAATATAATCGTATTTTGCAGTTCTTGCGACCGGTCCTTGAAAGCAGAGAGTAAGTATAGTACCTATGCACACACCTAGTTTTTACAACATGCATATTCACGTACTATATTCCAGCCACGTAGCTTATTGCCCAGCCATTTTTTTTGGCAAGTACAAAGTATAGAAATGAAGAAAAAAATTCAAGCTCACCGAGGCGTGAAAAGTAAAAAATACATACTTTTATTCATTTCAATCATAAGCAGAGGATGAAACATCAGCACAATACAATAGACACTATCTACGCGTTTCAGGTGACAGGGAACATCAGACATCATGATTAAGGGTGCCCTATCACCTGAAACGCGTAGATAGTGTTTTTATTGTATTGTGCTGATGTTTCATCCTCTGCTTCTGATTGAAGTGAATAAAGTATTTACTTTTTACTTTTCACGCCTCGGTGACCTCGAATTTTTTCTTCATTTCTGGTCTTCTCACGCTTGACACAGCGTCTCCGTGCTCCGAGCCTTCTGGGATTACTACTATGGTGAGCCTGACTTCCTCTTTTTTTCCCTGAAATATGAAGTATACCGAACACAGAAAGATAGTAGATTGGCCATGCCCGGGCAATATTTCATAGTGGAGTAGTATATTGCCCATCCAGGTGTATCCCAGTTTTTTTTAAAAAAAAAGGAAAAATATAATAGACACGGCATACCTTCTACTCCAAGGCAGGTTATGTTCCCATGGTTGCTCAGCTCGCAGGACCTGTGATGACGTCTCGGTCACATGACCGTGACGTCATGGCAGTTCCGACGATAAGCGTAATTGTCGGGCGTTACAAACGGCAACCATGGGTGACTATTTTGAAATAAATAAATGCATTCTTTTTTTAATATTGATGCGGCATATGCAGTGTCAATATTAAAAATAGGTTAATATTAATGGCGGCAATGGATACCGCCGGTAAAGTTAATTAATGACGCATGTGAAATGTTATATTTAGTATACTAATGGTTTCCTTATGTTTTCACAGAACACACAGCAGCACCCGCAAGACTGTCCGACCCTCTGGAGCGGTCCTTCGTGAAGCGCCATCTGAACTGTCGCAGCCATCCCACAGCGAGAGCAGGTCTGCACCACCACAATCTGGCGAACCGGCAGCCGGTCCATCAGATGTTCCCCTGGCCGAGGCCTCTGTCGCTCCTTCCTTCGGGTCTTCCCGACAGCGTCAGCGGGCCTCGGACAGGGCGATCCTGCCCGAATTTTTACGTTTGAGCACCGTATTCCAGAATGGTTTCAAGGCGCTGTGCGATAAAATGTCCAATATCGACCGGCGTCTTGAAACCATAGAATCGGAGCTCTCGAGGCCGGCCAAACATTTTTTTTAGTGCCATTCAGAAGGGCATGGTTGAACATCTTACGCCGGAACTCCAGATTTCGGTCATGCAGGCCTGCAACAACGCATATGTCACTGCTCTGCAGCAGGCTCGGGTCATGCAGTCAGCGACTACAATGCCCGCAGTACCATCGCTGGCTGCCATGGCTCCGACTCCTGCTGCAGAGCACCACCACAGAGCTCCGCGTGCCGAGGGCCACCGCCACCACAGAACAGAGCCCCAAACTTCTGCTCCTGCCAGGCCTTCAAGGGCACACAGACGGGAAGCCGACCCACACCCAGAGGGAGAGAGGAGGAAAAAAAAGAAGAAGACGACAAGCACTACAACCTTGGCTATGGCTGCTCCCAAAACAACCACCCAAAGTACCCAGCCTGGGTCTACCCGGAGCACACCCAGTACCCAGCCTGGGTCTACACGGAGCACACCCAGTACCCAGCCTGGGTCTACAAGGAGCCCACCAAGTACTCAGCCTGGGTCTACCCGGAGCAGGAGTAGCCAGCCAAGGACACTGGTCGTCCCTCCTCCCTCACCTCCTGCGTTGGCAGTCTCGCCACCGTCAACTGGCTGGATTGATGTCGGCATCCCGTCTAGTGTAATAGAGTATGCTGCTTCCTCCCCCTCGTCCTCCTCCTCGGTCTCCTCAACACCCACCAAAAGTGGAGAATATGAATCCCCCTTAATCGCAGATATTGATACCCCATAACATTTCCCATTTCTTTTTTTTTGTGTCCCAAATAAAATTGTTATTTTGTTCAAAAATACTGAGTTTTTATTGTCTATAATAAAGTTTGCACCAAATCACACCGTGCGCCGTATAAACAAATCTTGTGTTTGTAACACCTGATGTGCAATGTCTGACAATATTTTATCAATATTTTTTTTCATTTTTTTATAGGGCTGTCGCTCATTGTACTATGAGATGTTACAAACACAAACAGCATTGCTCAATATATCAATTTTAAAATGTACCATCACACAACGATTTCAGTAACGATATAGTTGGTTTTTGTCAGTAACCAACGTTATCTTTTCTGAAATCGTCCAACGATCAGGCCCCTGCTGGGAGATTGTAGGTGTCAGCGAATGATTAGGAATTTTTTGGGGTAACTTATCACACGCTGTCATTGTTGGATCGGCGTGTTTGACACCGATCCATCGATGTCTTTGCTGTAAACTAGGGAATATTGGGTTACTAGCGCAGTGTTTTAAAAATCAAAAAAGTGAGCAATACCCAAAAAAAAAAAAAGGTGTCAATCACCTCCCTCGCCGTCATCTTCCCGCAGTGACTGACACTGTCATTCCCGCCCGTAAAGCAGAGCACACCGTTGACTTAATAATAAACGCTGTGCTGTGCTTTAGGGCTGGCACAGTACGGAAAGGTGACGGCGATGGACGTGTCACACACCAGAATTTTTTTTTTTTGTTTAAATTACATTTACAATGGTAAACAGGGAAAACATCGTGAGTGCGGCCATGCGCTTCATAACACAATGGTTACCCAGATTACACGGGGACTTGCTCTTTTTTTTGTCGCTGGAGAGCTGTCTGTGTGACAGCTCTCCAGCAACCACGCGACGACTAACAACGATCACGGTCCGGTCGTATCACTGGTCGGTATCGTTGGCTAATCGTTTTATTACGGTACCTTAAGAATATTGTTCAGGTGAGGTGGTAGCAATGTTCACAGTGTCGCCACTATTTGACTCTGGACGTATACTAGCATCCTGAGTGCAATAGTGTTAACTCTGTAGAGTTGTGCAAACATGATCGTCTCCCTCCTTGTCAAGCCAGGTTCCGTCTGCAAGATTAAAAATGGTTGACAAGGTGGGAGCCGATCATGTTATATGTCAAAACTATGGAACACACGGCTGAAATATTTTGTTGTTTTGTCACAGTCCATTTGGGTACTGGTGCTCACATAAATTTTGTGGGACACACATTAGTTTATATAACATTGGATTTTAAAATTTGTTTACTATGGAAAAACATATGGGAGATTTGTTTTGTGAAAACGGAAAGGCACAAGAACTTTATTTCAAAACACAACGCATTATAAAATCAGGGGACATTAACAACATTTAAATAACCTTACATAGGCTGGTAAAATGACATGGACTCAACAGTGTTTACATGACAGTGTTTTTATTGTATCATAATACCAAGATGAATTAAACCATTTGATCTTGCCATGAAACACTCCCAACATCTGAAACAAAGTATGCAGCAAATTGGTCCCTCATATGAGCAATCTCCACAGTTGTCCGCAGAGGATGATCTTGATAATCAGGCAATGGATTTGGTATGGGTTCATCGAGTTCCACGTTGACTCTCTCTTTATCAATAATATAATTGTGGAGAACCACACACGCCTTCACCACCTCATCCACTGTCTCAATTTTCAAATTTATAGCGGATCCTAAGATACGCCATTTGGAGACAAGGATTCCACAGTTCTTCTGGCCTGGGACAGTCTATAATTAAAAATACTTTTGGTGCGGTCCAACCCCCAACTGGAGTATGGTTTAAGTAGGTTGCCACTCATTTGAAAAGCCTCATCCCCAACCACAACAAATGGCATGGCCGGGCCTTCGGTGTTGGGAAGAGGTCGTGGCTGGGGGAAATTAAAATTATCGTATAATCTTCGGCCCATATCAGACTCCTTAAATGTCCGTGAATCATTTGCACGGCCAAACGCTCCAATGTCCACAGCGAGAAACCTGCAGTCCGCACCTGCAATTGCCATGAGCACGGTGGAAAAGTATTTTTTATAATTAAAAAACAGAGATCCACTTCTTGAAGGCTTGGTAATCCTAATGTGCTTCCCATCCACGGCTCCAATACAGTTAGGGAAAGAACACACTTGTTCGAATTTTTGGGCGTTGGCCTGCCATAATTCTGTTGTAGGGATGGGTAAAAATTCCTCCCGGAGGTTGTCCCACAATGCGCGGCATGTGTCGGCAATAATACCAGAAAGTGTGGAGACTCCAATCCTAAACTGGAAATGCAGTGATCTCAAGGTCTCTCCGGTAGCCAGGAAACTGACAAGAAGAAAAATAAATAAATATAATTAATTAAATTGTTATGAAAGAATTTTTCATTTTTAATTACAATCCCCCACCCCACAAAACCAAAACGCGTTACTTTAAAAAATGGCAAGAACACATAAATCCTTCACATTTCATTACGTACCGTAGAGTCACCAGCAGACGTTCCTCGGGGGAAATTGCTTTATGGAGCTGCGTGTCCTGCCTGGAAATGGCTCCTTCCACCAGACGCAGCAGATATCGGAAGCTGTTTTGAGACATCCTGGTGTACTCAAAGTATTTCTCCTGGTTGTCATTTAACTCGCCAAACAGACAATGGTAGGCTCCACGACTCTCTCGGACTTCCAATATAGGGTGTAGCCAAAAACGCCGACGACTCCTTCTCCGTAGTTTGTCTCTTTTCCTCTGTTCATGACAGGCAATAGCATAAGCAATAGCAAGGGCAAAATCCAGCTCCATATTGAGGTAGATACTCTCCATGGGACGATCCATCTTGATGCTGTATGGTTGGAATTAATCTATGCCGGGGTATATATACCACAATTCCATTATACCCACTCTCATCTACCCATTGGTGGCATTATCTATTGTCTAGACACTAGACCCACCCTCTTCTATTCATTGGTGGTATTATCTAGTGTCTAGACACTAAATTGTGTTGAAAGATTACATCATTGACAACGCATGCGTTGTAAAACGCTGCGTTTTTTGGGAAAACGCAACAAAAATGCACAAAAAACGCTGCGTTTTACGACGCATCCGTTCGACGCATGCGTCAAAAATGGTGCGTTTTGCGTGCGTTTCAGTTGCGTTGTGCGTTGCGTCGGTGACGCTGTGTCGCATGACGCTAATGTGAACGTAGCCTAATATCCCTGCATTACCTGTTTCGCCTTGGAATATCAACAATTTCCGGAATTGTGAAAGTGACCTGCCGCGCACTCTGGGATACGTTGCACCAGGAATACATTCCAAATCCGACTATGGACATCTGGCTGAAGAGTGAGGAAAATTTTGAAAAACTGTGCCATTTCCCAAATTGCTTGGGTGCTGTAGATGGCAAACACATCCAGATTTCAAAACCTGCAGGATCTGGCTCCGAGTACTATAATTACAAAAAGTAATTTTCGATAGTACTTATGGCCAGAGCGGATGCTAATTGTAAATGTATTGCTGTGGACATTGGAGCCTATGGCCGCTCAAACGAATCACAAGTCTTCAAAACTTCTCCGATGGGCCGTTGTCTATATGGAGACACGTATGATTTCCCACCACCAAGACGACTCCCGGGAACATCTGGACCACCTATGCCATTTGTCTGTGTTGGTGATGAGGCATTCCAGCTGTCACCACACCTACTGAAACCTTATGCAAGCAGTGGATTGACCCAAACCAAATGAGTGTTTAACTACAGTTTAACTAGAGCCAGACAAGTGGTGGAGTGCGCGTTTGGCATTTTAACCGCAAAGTGGCGAGTACTGCTAACCGCCATAAAACTATAGACAGAGACTGTGGATGAGATTGTAAAGGCCTGTGTGGTGCTGCACAATTATGTTATTTCCCAGGAGCCAGTTTCCATGGATGAGGACTGTCAGACAACCTTGTGGGATTATCAAAACAACTTTATTTGTACCGCAGGTTCGGTGTCCAGAATGAGGGACCACTTCGCTGATTATTTTATATCACCTGAAGGCCGAGTTCCATGGCAAGATTACATAGTTTGAGATGTTTCTTTGATGTCTATGCCAATAATGTTTATGTACCGAGTCTTATGATAATCTTGACACCAAGTTTTCCCTAATGTTTGGTATGTTAATTAATAAACCAAACATGTTATACCTTTACAACATCTTATGTTTGTGTACCTTTTTTTTATTACCATACAGGTCCTTCTCAAAAAATTAGCATATAGTGTTAAATTTCATTATTTACCATAATGTAATGATTACAATTAAACTTTCATATATTATAGATTCATTATCCACCAACTGAAATTTGTCAGGTCTTTTATTGTTTTAATACTGATGATTTTGGCATACAACTCCTGATAACCCAAAAAACCTGTCTCAATAAATTAGCATATCAAGAAAAGGTTCTCTAAACGACCTATTACCCTAATCTTCTGAATCAACTAATTAACTCTAAACACATGCAAAAGATACCTGAGGCTTTTATAAACTCCCTGCCTGGTTCATTACTCAAAACCCCCATCATGGGTAAGACTAGCGACCTGACAGATGTCAAGAAGGCCATCATTGACACCCTCAAGCAAGAGGGTAAGACCCAGAAAGAAATTTCTCAACAAATAGGCTGTTCCCAGAGTGCTGTATCAAGGCACCTCAATGGTAAGTCTGTTGGAAGGAAACAATGTGGCAGAAAACGCTGTACAACGAGAAGAGGAGACCGGACCCTGAGGAAGATTGTGGAGAAGGACCGATTCCAGACCTTGGGGAACCTGAGGAAGCAGTGGACTGAGTCTGGTGTGGAAACATCCAGAGCCACCGTGCACAGGCGTGTGCAGGAAATGGGCTACAGGTGCCGCATTCCCCAGGTAAAGCCACTTTTGAGCTACAGAGAAGCAGCACTGGACTGTTGCTAAGTGGTCCCAAGTACTTTTTTCTGATGAAAGCAAATTTTGCATGTCATTCGGAAATCAAGGTGCCAGAGTCTGGAGGAAGACTGGGGAGAAGGAAATGCCAAAATGCCTGAAGTCCAGTGTCAAGTACCCACAGTCAGTGATGGTGTGGGGTGCCATGTCAGCTGCTGGTGTTGGTCCACTGTGTTTCATCAAGGGCAGGGTCAATGCAGCTAGCTATCAGGAGATTTTGGAGCACTTCATGCTTCCATCGGCTGAAATGCTTTATGGAGATGAAGATTTCATTTTTCAGCACGACCTGGCACCTGCTCACAGTGCCAAAACCACTGGTAAATGGTTTACTGACCATGGTATTACTGTGCTCAATTGGCCTGCCAACTCTCCTGACCTGAACCCCATAGAGAATCTGTGGGATATTGTGAAGAGAAAGTTGAGAGACGCAAGACCCAACACTCTGGATGAGCTTAAGGCCGCTATTGAAGCATCCTGGGCCTCCATAACATCTCAGCAGTGTCACAGGCTGATTGCCTCCATGCCACGCCGCATTGAAGCAGTCATTTCTGCCAAAGGATTCCCGACCAAGTATTGAGTGCATAACTGAACATTATTATTTGTTGGTTTTTTTGTTTGTTATTAAAAAACACTTTTATTTGATTGGATGGGTGAAATATGCTAATTTATTGAGACAGGTTTTTTGGGTTATCAGGAGTTGTATGCCAAAATCATCAGTATTAAAACAATAAAAGACCTGACAAATTTCAGTTGGTGGATAATGAATCTATAATATATGAAAGTTTAATTGTAATCATTACATTATGGTAAATAATGAAATTTAACACTATATGCTAATTTTTTGAGAAGGACCTGTAGTTAAATGAAGACACTTGACAATACATTTTTTTAAGCAAAACCAAATTTTTATTACACTTTTTATTTACAACTTTCTGTAATCAATTTAGCTTAAAAAAATTTTTGTGGCTTTTTTTTTTTCATTAAACAACCTCAACACGAAAAAATTTACAAATCTGTAAACTGTGGGGTGGAGATACTAACGGAGGGGCTAGAAGGTTGGACCACATTGCTAGTGGGGGAAATCCTACAGGGTTGGGGTTGATGTGAAGTGGAAGGGAGGGAAAAACATGAGGCTGAGCAGGGAGGTCAGATTGGACAGGGGGTGGTGTTGGTGTAGGTGGCAAAGTAAACAGGGAAGGAAAATTTGACAGGGAAGGAAACTGGGTTGGACATTTGATATTGGGCCTGGGTTGGGATTTGGGCCTGGGTTGGGAATTGGGCCTGGGTTGGGAAACGACAAGTGGTTTGGAAAGGGTTGGTAGGAGAGACATTGGCTGTGTGGGAGTTGGAGGGACTTGGGTGATGACCTGCACTAGAGCAGCATGGCAGCCTTGCATTACCTGCATCTGCTGGTCAAGAATTAGCTTTTCCATGCTCCTGAGCTGAGCATTGATGGAAAAAAAAGGTTTGGAGATTCTCTGGCATCTGAATGCAGCCTATCCAAGTGACTGCTGTGTTCACTGATGCGTGTTTGCACCATGCTGAACCCAGCAGTCACTTGCTCTCCCAAAAGTTTGAAAGCGTTCTGGAAGGATGCATTCAGATATAGGAACTCAGGAGCACAACGCCTTTCCTGACCCCTCTGTCGCTGCCGCCCTGAACCTAATGGTGTTCTAGAGGTGGCAGGATCAGAGGGGTGGGGTAAAGGGAACGCTAACTCTTCACCAGCAGCTTCATGTAACGAAGTCTGCGATGATGCTCCAGCGCTGGCGGAGGTTGAATTGGATGTGGCAGAGGTACTGGAAGGGCCAGGCAAGGGGTCAGAGGGATGGGGTCTACCGACGTGGCCCATGGTGGCAGACTCCAGAGTGATCCAAGGTAGAAGCAGGCTCCTGAGTGCTACAGAAGGTGCTGTGAAATAATAGAAAAAAATCAATTAATATATTGATAGGAAAAAGCCCTGCCTGAAACAAAAAAAAAGGTTAGACCAGTAAACATGGTGAATTATTCAGTGGGCTGTTGAATATTTACCTTCTTCTCAACATTGTTTCCCGGAGGAAGGACAGGGCACAGCTGTACTTATACCACAGCCTTCGTCGTCCTCTTGAGCCACTCGGGGCCTGCATCTCCTGGTTAAACACCCTCTTGAAGCGATCCCTGAGTGACCGCCACCGCTTCATAACCCTTTCATCTGTAAAGAGAAGAATGAAATAAAAAAATGGGTTAAGTACAACACATTCCGTCCTGCTCCAGAAATTACTGAAATGTGACTACTTACGTTCTCGAGTCTGCTTGCCTTGGATCAAGGTCCTCCCACTTAGCCACAACATTGTCTCATACTTCCCCTCAGAGACGACGTGTGACAAACTGATCTGCATGCCTGCGGTCAGCCATATTCCACAGCGGCTCCCGCTCGCGGACCTCCTCGATGAGGCGGTCCACACCAAGTCCACCGTCCTCACCATCTGAGTCGGGAGCACGCTGTGAAGACTGTGAAAAGAGCAAAAAAAAATGAGTACACTGAAACACAAAAGTACCAAGAGGAAAAAAAAAACAACTCACTGCTGGCTGACCGCTGCGGCGATTACGACGCCGACTCTGGGAGCGGCTGGGAGGACCTTCATGGCGTTGGCCAGAAGGTGCAGGAGACTAAAAAAAAAAAAGGAAAAATAATTATGATGGATGTAGGTATATGTTATATGTGTACGGTAATGTATGATGATCTGTTTTGTATGTGTTGGGTGCACTGTGATGTGTGAAGCAACTGTTTTGGCACAACTTACACTCTATGCGCCCGCTCCTAGCATTTCTCCACCCATCCCATGTCCTTCTGAGAGGCCCTCGGCTGCTTCCGCTTCCTGTGAAAACATAATTAATGCATATAGTGTTTAACAGAAATTTTAACAAGAACACCAAAAACTTAAAATGTTTTAAATTACCTCACTACGCAAACGCTGTGGAGGAGGGCTCCCGGAAGAAGACATTTTTTTTTTTTGCTCAGTGGTCCCTGGTGTATCTGTAAGCATAAAGACACTTGTAAGCTACTATACAAATTGAATTAGAAGGTTTGTGGTCTTTAATACTTACATCAGGAAAGTGGCTTGCTGGCTCAGTCCCTGCTGGCTGTGGTCCCTGGTGGATCTGTAAGTATAAATAATTTATACTAAAGGCCCCTTCACATTAAGCGACGCTGCAGCGATACCGACAACGATCCGGATCGCTGCAGCGTCGCTGTTTGGTCGCTGGACAGCTGTCACACAGACCGCTCTCCAGCGACCAACTATGCCGGTAACCAGGGTAAACATCGGGTAACTAAGCGCAGGGCCGCGCTTAGTAACCCGATGTTTACCCTGGTTACCTTCCTAAAAGTAAAAAAAACAAACAGTACATACTTACCTACCGCTGTCTGTCCTCCAGCGCTGTGCTCTGCACTCCTCCTGTACTGTCTGTGTGAGCACAGCGGCCGGAAAGCAGAGCGGTGATGTCACCGCTCTGCTTTCCGGCTGACCGACGCTCACAGCCAGTACAGGAGGAGTGCAGAGCACAGCGCTGGAGGACAGACAGCGTTAGGTAAGTATGTACTGTTTGTTTTTTTTACTTTTAGGATGGTAACCAGGGTAAACATCGGGTTACTAAGCGCGGCCCTGCGCTTAGTTACCCGATGTTTACCCTGGTTACCAGTGAAGACATCGCTGGATCGGTGTCACACACGCCGATCCAGCGATGTCCACGGGAGTCCAGCGACGAAATAAAGTTCTGGACTTTCTTCAGCGACTAACGATCTCCCAGCAGGGGCCTGATCGTTGGTCGCTGTCACACATAACGATTTTATTAACGATATCGTTGCTACGTCAAAAAAAGCAACGATATCGTTAACAATATCGTTATGTGTGAAAGTACCTTTAGACCCACAAACCCCCCAACCTAGCTAATGTAAAAGATTTTAAAACCACCCTGCTCAAATGATCTGAGCAATGTTCAAGCAGGCCAACAAAGTTTTGAGAAACAACCCCCAAAAATATACCCAAGGCACACCAGTCTGAGCTGGATTACCTAGTTCAATAGTATGTGCAAGCAGTAAAACCATTTCCCCCCACCCCCCAAAAAAAAATACCCTCATGTAAAATTTAAATGCCTAAACACCAGTTGAAAATGTATTGACCACATATGTGATTTGAAAAGATCCCTTTAAAAATTACTTAAATAAAAAAACCTATTAAAAATTTTCAATAACCTTTTATATTAAAAAATAAACCCTCAACCAACTCTGTATTGCATATGTGTACATTTGTACATACAGCACAGTTTAAAATTTACCTTTATGAAGTGATACTACGGACATTTTAAATAAAACATTTTTAGTCTTTTCTAATTTTCATTTTTTTACCATCACAATTAGGAGCTACAATGCTCTTTATTTTAAATACAAGTACATTAACCCGTTCCCGACCTTTGACGCAGCGCATGCGTCATGAAAACCTGTGCCATTCCGACCTGTGATGCAGCATATGCGTCATGGCCGGATTGGGCTCCTGCAGGCCGGGTGAAAGGGTTAACTGTAATTTCACCCGGCCTGCAGGGACCGGAGGAGTTGTATTTTAGCCCCGTGGCTACGATCGCTCTGATTGGCAGTTTCACTTTCAACAGCCAATCAGAGCAATTTGTAATATTTCACCTAAAAAACGGGTGAAATATTGCAATCAAGCCATGGCCGATGCTGCAATATCATCGGCCATGGCTGGAAACACTGATGTGCCCCCACCCCACCGATCGCCCCCCCAGCCCTCCGATCTGTGGTCCGCTCCCCTCCGTCCTGTGCTCCGCTCCCCCGTCCTCCTGTCCGCTCCCCCCGTGTTCCAATCCCACCCCCCGCACTGCGATCCACCCCCCCTGCACTGCGATCCACCCCCCCCGCACTGCGATCCACCCCCCCATGCTCCGATCCACCCCCCCCGTGCTCCACCCCAACCCCATCATACTTACCGAGCCTTCCGGGGTCCATCCGTCTCCTTTCCTGGGCGCCACCATCTTCCAAAATGGCGGGCGCATGCGCAGTGCGCCCGCCGAATCTGCCGGCCGGCAGATTCGTTTCAAGTGCATTTTGATCACTGTGATAAAACCTCACAGTGATCAAAATAAAAAAAAATACTAAATGGCCCCCCTCCCCTTTGTCACCCCCATAGGTAGGGACAATAATAAAATAAAGAATTTTTTTTTTCTTCCACTAAGGTTAGGATTAGAACTAGGGTTAGGGTTAGGGTTTCGATATGTGCACACGTATTCTGGTCCTCTGCGGATTTTTCCGCAGCGGATTTGATAAATCTGCAGTGCTAAACCGCTGCGGATTTATCGCGGATTTACCGCGGTTTTTCTGCGCATTTCACTGCGGTTTTACAACTGCGGTTTACTATTGGAGCAGTTGTAAAACCGCTGCGGAATCCGCAGAAAGAAGTGACATGCTGCGGAATGTAAACCGCAGCGTTTCCGTGCAGTTTTTCTGCAGCATGTGTACAGCGATTTTTGTTTCCCATAGGTTTACATTGAACTGTAAACTCATGGGAAACTGCTGCGGATCTGCAGCGTTTTCCGCAGTGTGTGCACATACCTTTAGAATTAGGCTATGTGCACACAATGCGGATTTGGCTGCGGATCCGCAGCGGATTGGCCGCTGCGGATTTGCAGCAGTGTTCCATCAGGTTTACAGTACCATGTAAACCTATGGAAAACCAAATTCTGTGTGCCCATGGTGCGGAAAATACAGCGCGGAAACGCTGCGTTGTATTTTCCGCAGCATGTCAATTCTTTGTGCGGATTCCGCAGCGTTTTACACCTCTTCCTCAATAGGAATCCGCAGGTGAAATCCGCACAAAAAACACTGGAAATCCGCGGTAAATCCACAGGTAAAACGCAGTGCCTTTTACCCACGGATTTTTCAAAAATGGTGCGGAAAAATCTCACACGAATCCGCAACGTGGGCACATGGCCTTAGGGTTGGAATTAGGGTTGTGGTTAGGGTTGTGATTAGGGTTATGGCTACAGTTGGGATTAGGGTTAGGAGTGTGTTGGGGTTAGTGTTGGAGGTAGAATTGAGGGGTTTCCACTGTTTAGGCACATCAGGGGTCTCCAAACGCAACATGGCGCCACCATTGATTCCAGCCAATCTTGTATTCAAAAAGTCAAATGGTGCTCCCTCACTTCCGAGCCCCGACGTGCGCCCAAACAGTGGTTTACCCCCACATATGGGGTACCAGCATACTCAGGATAAACTGCGCAACAATAATTGGGGTCCAATTTCTCCTGTTACCCTTGTGAAAATAAAAAATTGCTTGCTAAAACCTCATTTTTGAGGAAAGAAAAATGATTTTTTATTTTCACGGCTCTGCGTTGTAAACGTCTGTGAAGCACTTGGGGGTTCAAAGTGCTCACCACATATTTAGATAAGTTCCTTGGGGGGTCTAGTTTCCCAAATGGGGTCACTTGTGGGGGGTTTCCACTGTTTAGGCACACCAAGGGCTCTGCAAACGCAACGTGATGCCCGCAGACCATTCCATCAAAGTCTGCATTTCAAAAGTCACTACTTCCCTTCTGAGCCCCGACGTGTGCCCAAACAGTGGTTTACTCCCACACATGGGGTATCAGCGTACTCAGGAGAAACTGGACAACAACTTTTGGGGTCCAATTTCTCTTGTAACCCTTGGAAAAATAAAAAATTCTGGGCTAAAAAATTATTTTTGAGGAAAGAAAACATATTTATTATTTTCACGGCTCTGCGTTATAAACTTCTGTGAAGCACTTGGGGGTTCAAAGTGCTCACCACACATCTAGATAAGTTCCTTTCGGGGTCTAGTTTCTAAAATGGGGTCACTTGTGGGGGGTTTCTACTGTTTAGCCACATCAGGTCTCTGCAAACGCAACGTGACGCCCACAGAGCATTCCATCAAAGTCTGCCTTCAAAACGTCACTACTTCACTTCCGAGCCCCGGCATGTGCCCAAACAGTGGTTTACCCCCACATATGGGGTATCACCGTACTCAGAAGAAACTGGACAACAACTATTGGGGTCAAATTTCTCCTGTTACCCTTGGGAAAATTAAAAAATTCTGGGCTAAAAAATCATTTTTGAGAAAAGAAATTTTTTATTTTATTTTCATGGTTCTGCGTTATAAACTTCTGTGAAGCACTTGGGGGTTCAAAGTGCTCACCACACATCTAGATTAGTTCCTTTGGGGGTCTAGTTTCCAAAATGGGGTCATTTGTGGGGGATCTGCAATGTTTAGGCACACAGGGGCTCTCCAAACGCGACATAGTGTCCGCTAATGATTGGAGCTAATTTTCCATTTAAAAAGCCAAATGGCGTGCCTTCCCTTCCGAGCCCTGCCGTGCGCCAAAACAGTGGTTTACCCCCACATATGGGGTATCAGCGTACTCAAGACAAACTGGACAACAACATTTGGGGTCCAATTTCTCCTATTACCCTTGGCAAAATAGGAAATTCCAGGCTAAAAAATCATTTTTGAGGAAAGAAAAATTATTTTTTATTTTCATGGCTCTGCGTTATAAACTTCTGTGAAGCACCTGGGGGTTTAAAGTGCTCAATATGCATCTAGATAAGTTCCTTGGGTGGTTTAGTTTCCAAAATGGGGTCACTTGTGGGGGAGCTCCAATGTTTAGGCACACGGGGGCTCTCCAAACGTGACATGGTGTTCGCTAACGATGGAGATAATTTTTCATTCAAAAAGTCAAATGGCGCTCCTTCCCTTCCGAACCTTACCATGTGCCCAAACAGTGGTTTACCCGAACATGTGAGGTATCGGTGTACTCAGGAGAAATTGCCCAACAAATTTTAGGATGCATTTTATCCTGTTGCCCATGTGAAAATGAAAAAAATTGACGCTAAAATAATTTTTTTGTGAAAAAAAAGTACTTTTTCATTTTTACGGATCAATTTATGAAGCACCTGAGGGTTTAAAGTGCTCAGTATGCATCTAGATAAGTTCCTTGGGGCATCTAGTTTCCAAAATGGGGTCACTTGTGGGGGAGCTCCAATTTTTAGGCACACGGGGGCTCTCCAAACACGACATGGTGTCCGCTAAAGAGTGCAGCCAATTTTTCATTCAAAAAGTCAAATGGCGCTCCTTCCCTTCCAAGCCTGCCGTGCGCCCAAACAGTGGTTTACCCCCACACATGAGGTATCGGCGTACTCAGGACAAATTGGACAACAACTATCGTGGTTCAGTTTCTCCTTTTACCATTGGGAAAATAAAAAAATTGTTGCTAAAAGATCAATTTTGTGACTAAAAAGTTAAATGTTCATTTTTTCCTTCCATGTTGCTTCTGCTGCTGTGAAGCACCTGAAGGGTTAATAAACTTCTTGAATGTGGTTTTGTGCACCTTGAGGGGTGCAGTTTTTAGAATGGTGTCACTTTTGGGTATTTTCAGCCATATAGACCCCTCAAACTGACTTCAAATGTGAGGTGGTCCCTAAAAAAAATAGTTTTGTAAATTTCGTTGTAAAAATGAGAAATCGCTGGTCAAATTTTAACCCTTATAACTTCCTAGCAAAAAAAAAATGTTGTTTCCAAAATTGTGCTGATGTAAAGTAGACATGTGGGAAATGTTATTTATTAACTATTTTGTGTCATATAACTCTCTTGTTTAACAGAATAAAAATTCAAAATGTGAAATTGTGAAATTTTAAAAATTTTCGCCAAATTTCCATTTTTATTACAAATAAACGCAGAATTTATTGACCTAAATTTACCACTAACATGAAGCCCAGTATGTCTCGAAAAAACAGTCTCAGAACCGCTAGGATCCGTTGAAGCGTTCCTGAGTTATTACCTCATAAAGGGACACTGGTCAGAATTGCAAAAAACGGACAGGTCATTAAGGTCAAAATAGGCTGGGTCATGAAGGGGTTAACTGTAAATGTTTTCAACAATACATTTAAAAAAAAAAATTAAAGAAAAAACCCAAACACACATGCAACACACACGCTCACACCATTACACACACACTGAAACCACATGCTGCACAGACCACACTACTTGTTAAATACATCACTGTAAAAAGACATATGCAAATTGCCTCTTCTGAGAAAAAGAGGACTTAAACTCTATAGCGCCACCTGTTGGAAGTAGCGATCCTACAAGTCACAATCAACTCTTTAACGAGTCATGCAATACGACTTAGAATAAAAGCCCAATTAGTATCTCAATTCGCAGACACGGTGTTTCAGGCTGTTGGCCCTCGTCAGTGCGAAGCATGAGAACTAATTTGGCTAGGTGAGAGGCTCTGGACTGGGGTCTAAGGGGTATCGTTTCTCCTTATGGAGAGTGACATACCATCTCTGGCTTGTCAAGGTAAGGAGGCTTATTTGCCGTACAATGCTCCTCTGGGAAATATAATATGCAAATTGCCTCTTCTGAGAAAAAGAGGACTTAAACTCTATAGCGCCACCTGTTGGAAGTAGCGATCATGCACTCACCGAGACGCACGCATGCACACGCATGAAAGCACACAGGCACACGCACAACGCATGCACACGCACAAAAGCACCCAAACGCACGCACAACACATGCACGCATGCATGTGTGTGCATGCAAACACAAACAGATGAACACAGGCTGACACAAACACAGACGCACACACACGCATGCACACACAGACGCACGCAAAAATGGCAGGACTCACACTGGCTGGCAGGCCTCTAGCTGGACGCTGGCTGGCTTCTGGCTGCACACTGTCAGGCCTCTGGCTGGATGCTGGCTTCTGGCTGCACACTGGCAGGCCCCTGCTGGATACAGGCTTATAGCTGGATGCTGGCAGTTTGATGGCAGACCTCTGGCTGGGGTAATGGCTGTCTTCTGGCTGGCTGCTGGCTTCTGGCTGTCTTCTTGCAGGAGTCTTGCTGGCACATTTGCGGGTGACGCCCCAGGCCAGGTTTATATAGATTTGGGGCTGTCTGGCCAATTGTCTACTAAATCCTGATTCTGAGCATGCTCATTGTCAAAAAAAAGTATTCCAGCGCTGGATTCTGTTACATGACGTGTCACGACGAATCCTGCATCCATAGGCATCCATTCTATCCAATGACGTATGCCGCAGGATCCGTCGCGACACATTTCTCCGACACAGACAAAAAACGTAACATTGAATGTTTTTTCCAGACGACATGTTGCCAAATTCCGACGGATCCAGTGCACGACGGACGAAACGTGTGGCCATGCGTCGCTAATACAAGTCTATGGGAAAAAAAACGCATCCTGCGGGCAGATTTGCAGGATCCGTTTTTTCCCCAAAACGACGCATTGCGACAGATTCAAAGAAACGCAAGTGTGAAAGTAGCCTAGAGATTCCAGAATGGAAAAATTATTGATTTGTGTGAAAAACTGGATCCGGTCATGGGATTCGGTCATTTCACCATACGTTTTTGGCCGGATCAGTCGCTGTGTGGTTTTCCGCCGGACAGAAAAAACGTTCCTCTGGACGTTTTCTCCGTCCGCTGGCAAACTAATTTTTTTTTTCTTTTCCAATATTTTTAGTTGTTTTGACAAGGGTAAAGAGGGGGAGGGGGGAGGAAGGAAATATGAAATGGGCCAAGGGAATATTGGGAAGGCGAGGGAAGTAGACATAACAGAACAAAACATAACATTAACATAGAGTTGCAAATTGGCAACAGTTTAGCCTGAATAAAGCAAGGGGCGCAGCCCTTGGAAAACAACATTGTGGTCAACAACTGTAATGTACAATCAGAAACAAAAAGTGCAATAATAAGACATATTTAAGGCCTTGATAAAGAGCTATCGGTTATAGAAGGTTATAGAGGCAAGAGAATAAGTGATCAAAGCATGAAAAGTTGATCCCATTTGTACCATTTCCGATAGAACTTATCAAATCCATTATTGGATAGAGAGAACTTAAGCTCAAGTGCTCTGTGCTGTGTCATAAATTTGATAATGGTGCCAGAGCTGGGTAGAGTGCGGCTTTGCCAATGGTAGGCGATGGAATTCTTGGCGACCATACATATGTGAAGATAATATGTTGCAGAGAACTATCTAGGAGTTTATTATCTAAAGAAAGTAAAGCTAATTGGGGTGTGAGAGTAAATGTGAAACCTAAAAGTTTAGTGATTATTGAAGAGATTTCTGACCAAAAAGCAACAACAATGGAACAATTCCAGAAAATGTGCAATAAATCTCCTTTGTGGCCACATTCTCTCCAACAAAGTGGAGAATTAGAAGTGTTTATGTGTGTCAACCTAGATGGTGTATAGTACCATCTGGAGCACACCTTGGAATGCGACTCCAGAAGAAACGTAGATATTGTGGAATGGTAAGACATCCAGAACGCCTCTTCCCAGTCATCTGTAGAAGCGGTGTGATTGAGGGATTTCTCCCAAGCTAGCATGAAAGTGCTTTTGATAAAAGACGTGTCTTTGTTAAAGCTATCGTAGACAAACTTGTGACTCCAGAAAATTCGGTGATTTGGATTGACCAATATTATTAGAGATGCCTCTGAGAATCTCAGTTTGATATCTAGAAACAACTTAACATGTTCCCTCAATGACATGTAATCATGGAAGGAAGATGATGGTATCTTGAATTTGTTTTTTAGAGTGATGAAATTCAGGTGATTGGGTCCATCTGAAATATCGCCCAGTGTGTGAATTTTAAAATCCGCCCAATGGGAGGGTATAGTTTGGTCTAAAGATGAGTAGATAAAAGTTAGAGGCAGTTTATGTAGCATAGACAATTTCTGGCTATGACCATCTATTCTGGAGATCCTGGACCAAGCCAAGGAGATTGCTTGGAATATTGGGTGCGTTGAAGTGTTTGGTTTCAGACTAGATATAGCTTTAAAAACCAGAGATTTAGGGTGTTTGCCTTTATTAATTTCTATCTCCATGTCGTACCATGCGGGAGCATTCTGGTCTGAAAACCAAGATGTACTCTGTTTGAGTAATAGCGTATAATAGTCTGTGTTCCACTTACGGTTCCAATGCTAAGTTAAAGAGTAATGGTGAAAGGGGACATCCCTGTCTCGTACCGTTGTTAATGACAAATGCATCCGAAACATGGTTATTGCAGGTGAGTCTAGCTGTAGGGCCTTTGTATAATGTCATAAATGTGGTAATGAGGTTACTGTTAAATCCAAATTTGATTAAGGCCTGTTTGAGAAAGCACCAATCAATACGGTCGAATGCCTTCTCAGCGTCTAGTGATATAAAAACTGTTGGGCTCCTGGTTGAGTTGGTGAGTTTGATGGAGTCTAGTATTCTCCTTGTAACATCGGCTGGTTGTCTGCTCTTAACGAATCCCATTTGGTCATTGGCTATTAAGTTGGGTAAAATGTAACTCAGCCTATTGGCCAGGATTTTTGAAAATATTTTTATATCTGTGTTTAAAAGGGATATTGGTCTGTAGCTACTTGGAGACATGGGATCTCCTGATTGTTTTGGAATTAGTATGATAGAGGCCTCCAACATCTCTGGTGGGAAAGCTCCTGTCATTGAAGCATAGTTGAAAAGCTTCACGAGATGCGGAGATAAACTTTTCCAAAGGCTTTATAGTAGGCATTATTGTAGCCGTCTGGCCCAGGTGACTTATGAAGGTCGAGGTGATTGATAGTATCTTCAACCTCTTGGGTGGAAAAAGACGCTGACAGTGAGTCTAAGTCGTCATTAGTTAGGGATGGCAGCTCAATGTTTGCAAGATATGTCTTGATGTAGAGTTCGTTTGGGGGAGGTGAAGATGGATCTAAGTTTAAGTTGTATAGTATAATATTTGGAGAATTCATTGGCTATGTCTTGAGGATGGGATAGCGTGACATTGCCCTCCATAGAAGCGATTCTATTAACTTTGTTTTGGGTTCTTAGTTTTTTTTATCCTGTTTGCCATATATCGGGTAGGTTTATTTAATGATGAATAGAACTTGTATTTTGAGGAATTAAGAGCTGCTTCATATGGTGAGTAAAGCGAGGATCTTAGTTCTTGCCTTAAACATGTTAAATCAGACTGTTTCTTAGGGGAGGGAGAAGAAAGGCCTAGTAGAGTCTTTTCCAACTCACGTATAGATTTTTTGCAATTTGCGTATTTTTTCCCTGTTTTCTTTTTTTCTTTTGGAAGATATACTCATTATGATGCCCCTGATAATGGCCTTGTGGGCACACCAGTTAACGGATGGATTGGTGGATTCTGGGATATTTTTGATAAATTAGTTATCAATAGCTTTTTGAATCGTAGCCAAATGAATGGGGTCATGGGTAATAGTGGAGTTGCATTTCCACATCCTTATGTTTCTTAGTGACTGACCAAAAAGTATCTCGCCAATAACTGGGGAATGATCGGATATCGGTCTATCTCCAATGTGAACCTTCTTGAACTTCTCAAGAGAGATAATGTCTGTTAGGATCAAGTCTATCCTGGAAGCCGATTGGTGGGCTGTAGAGAAATGAGTGAATTCCTTAGATGAGGAATTCAGACATCTAAAAGTATCATAAAGTTCGTTTCTATCCAGCCACCAATCCAGGTTATCTGAGGCTGGTCTAGAGTCCGAGGAAGAGTCTAGGGTCCTGTCTGGTGTGATGTTGAAATCTCCCAAAAGTATGAGAGTCCCTTTTTTTACCTCAGTAACTCTCTTCAACAATTTTGTCAGGAATCTAACCTGATTTCTATTTGGTGCATACACATTCACCAGAGTACATGTTTGACCATTGATGACACAGATCAGAATATGGTATCTGCCTTTGGCATCACCAAACTCCTCAAGGATCTCAAAGGGGACAGTATTTTTGACCAAGGTGATCACCCCAGCTCTTTTACTGTAATTGCAAGCTTCAAAAATGTGAGGAAAGCTGCGATGTTTAAAGTAGGGGTGGTTTCCTGTCAAAAACTTTGTCTCCTGAATACAGGCGATGTCCGCCTGGGATTTGAGTAACTCTCTCCATATAGTGTGCCTCTTTTGGGGACTGTTCAGCCCTCTAATGTTGTAGGAAAGAATCTTTATGGTCATTTTAACCGCTTCGCTGTATTAGGGAATAGTACTTTAAACCTTAGGATTTCTAAAATCTGAAAAAAAAATTACACAGAAGAACAAAACATAGCAACAACTTATGTACCGTAGTAGAAATTTCTTTTAACGATCCGCAGTCTCGGCGAACATTTATTTAGGACCTGAAAGATAAAATTGCACTAAACGCAATAATCAACAGTGATAAGTGTACTATCCACCAAGTCTACACAAGTAGGTCCTCAGAACTACCTGAAAAAGAAGAATGTGGTTATTAAGAGTGGGCGGGAATAAGGGAAAAATCTCAATAGCGATTGAGACGAAGGCCCCTGCCCCTAAGGGATGGCTGAGAATATGTTTCCTTCCAACCATCGTCTGGTTATTCTCTACTCAGTGATCTAACGAAGTTCAGTCCGTCTTTAATGGTGAAGATTGGTATGGTTCTTCCCCGGTATGAAATTAACAGTTTCCACGGAAAGCCCCATTTGTTTATCACGAAGAGCTGAATTCCCTTCGGCCTTCCAAGGTTTCTTTTGAAAAGTCGGGGAAAACCTTTAATTCCTTGTATGGCTCTGGAAAGTTCTTCTTGTCTTTTAGATAGTCGAGTATCATCTCTTTGGTTTTGAAAAAATGGAGTTTGAGGATAGTATCTCTTGGCAAGTCTGCAGAAACCTTAGGAGGTTTAGGCAACCAATGCGCTCTGTCAATCGTCAGATCCAGCTCTGAAAGGTCAGGCAAGGCCGATTTAAAGATAACCTTGAGGTGATTCGACAGCTGTTCCTGAGTCACATCTTCGGAAATGCCCCTTATTTTTAGATTGTTTCGTCTGCTTCTGTCTTCTAGATCTGCCATTTTGGAGCGTAGGTGTTTCATCTCTAGGTTGAGCCGGTCCAATTAGTCAAAAGAAATTGATGATCTATGTTCGAGCTTATTTAACCTCTCCTCATGTTTTGACAATTGTTTGTCGATCTTGTCGACCTTATCACAATATTTTTGGAAGTTGGAGTCCATTTCTGTTTTCATTCTCTTTGCAAGAGATTCTAGCTTTTCATCCATTCTGTTCATTATCCTGTTTACTAGGTCATCTTGGATTCATTCTCTTCAGACTAGTAGAAGAATCCATTTTATTAGGAGAGGAATTACTGCCAAAGGGTTTAGTATTGGACCCGTATTCAAGTAAACGAGGCGTATCTCTCCGTGGAGATCTTGACCTACGCCTAGGAGAGGAAATTGCGTTAGCCCTGTTATTCTCTTGTTCTCTGCGGCCTAAAGGTTTGTCCTGTTTTTGTCCATATTGTGTCTTAATTGGGGTAGCGGGGTTAGCCTTCCCCTTAGATCTCGAATTGCACATGGTCTCGGTTAGAGAGCACTGGCGGAGGATTTAAGTCTTGGGGTTGTCCGCCTGTTCCTGGTGTTTGAGAAAAAAGTCCGGAACTACTTCCCATAGACTTGTATTGTGTGGGACAATAATTTAATAAAATCACACTTATATTCCGCTCCTGGAGTTGTTTTTTGTAGGGCCGATGAGGGGAGGACTCTTAAAATTATCCACCCTTTGAAGGTCTTCTTACAGTGCTTTAAACCTATTTTTAGGGGACTATTTTTCTTATTTTCGGGCCTCCATAGACCGCCTGATGGATCCGGGGCCTCAATTTATCTATGGAGTTGTGTGACTGACCTTACGGTTTATCTCCAGGGATCTCCGCTAGAAGACGAAGACCTGCGTCGAAAAACAGGGTGAAGACAGAATGGAGACAGGATGAACCCCTGGCGGCGCTTCAGCGGCTTCTGTGACCGCTAGTCCTCCGGCGCAAGGGACTGAAGCCTGCCGTTCGGGTGATACCGGTGCCAGGGGAGCTGAGGTGATGCCTGCGTCTGAGGTGCCGTAGCTCTGTAGTCCCTGCTCTCTGTTACCAGCCGCTTAGTCTCGGCGGTTCTTCGGCGGCGCTGTCCGCCGTGGGTCTCCTGCTCTCTGGAATCGGCCAGGTGGGGACTCCCTGAGGGATCTTTATTGGGGTCCGAGTTCGCAGGGAGCGTGAGTGGGCGAAGAAATAAGCCCCTTATCCGGGAAGTTAGGCCTCTCCGGCTTGGAAGTCTCACAGGCCCTGTCAGGCGGTTGCTAGGTTACAGCCTGAAACGCAGTTTAGACGGCTAATTTTTAGCTGGGAATACTCCCTATAGCATGAGGGATTGATATTGAGGGGTTAAGTGGCCAGAAGCCTCCTTCAAAATGCGTTAATAGCTGCTTTATGGGATTTTTCCCTGGATCTCTGTTGTGAATTCTGTTGTCGGGCTCCCTCCTGTGGTCATGAATGGTACTTCGGCTGGTTCTGTCCATGGACTTCCTCTGGTGGGTGTTTCTGAGTTTCCTTTCACAGGTGACGAGGTTAATTCGTTAGCTGCTGCTCTATTTAACTCCACTTAGATCTTTGCTCCAGGCCACCTGTCAATGTTCCAGTATTGGTCTAGTTCACTCCTGGATCGTTCTTGTGACCTGTCTTCCCATCAGAAGCTAAGTTCCAGCTTGTATTTCTTTGGTTTGCTATTTTTCTGTCCAGCTTGCTATTTAATTTGTTGTCTTGCTTGCTGGAAGCTCTGGGACGCAGAGGGAGCGCCTCCGCACCGTGAGTCGGTGCGGAGGGTCTTTTTGCGGCCTCTGCGTGGTCTTTTTGTAGGTTTTTGTGCTGACCGCAAAGTAACCTTTCCTATCCTCGGTCTGTTCAGTAAGTCGGGCCTCACTTTGCTTAATCTATTTCATCTCTGTGTTTGTATTTTCATCTTACTCACAGTCATTATATGTGGGGGGCTGCCTTTTCCTTTGGGGAATTTCTCTGAGGCAAGGAAGGCTTTATTTTTCTATCTTCAGGGCTAGCTAGTTTCTTAGGCTGTGCCGAGTTGCATAGGGAGCGTTAGGCGCAATCCACGGCTATTTCTAGTGTGGTTGATAGGTTTAGGGATTGCGGTCAGCAGAGTTCCCACGTCCCAGAGCTCGTCCTTATTATCAGTAACTATCAGGTCATTCCGTGTTCTCTTAACCACCAGGTCCATTATTGTTCTGACCACCAGGTCATAACAGTACAGGTGGCCCAAAGTACTAATGCATCTCAATAGAGGGATAAGAGAAGTTCTGAGACCATTTTTTTTTCTTTGCAGTGTGTTTTGTCTCTTTTTTCCCCTTTACCTCTGGGTGGTTCAGGACACTGGTGTAAACATGGACATTCAAGGTCTGTCCTCTTGGATGGATAATCTCACTACAAGGATACAAAACATTCAAGATTTTGTGGTTCAGAATCCGATGTCAGAGCCTAGGATTCCTATTCCTGATTTGTTTTTTGGTGATAGATCTAAGTTCTTGAATTTCAAAAATAATTGTAAATTGTTTCTTGCCTTGAAACCTCGCTCCTCAGGTGACCCTGTTCAACAAGTAAAGATCATTATTTCTTTGTTACGTGGTGACCCTCAAGACTGGGCATTTTCCCTTGCGCCAGGAGATCCGGCATTGCGTGATGTTGATGCGTTTTTCCTGGCGCTTGGATTGCTTTATGACGGACCTAATTCAGTGGATCAGGCAGAGAAAATCTTGCTGGCTCTGTGTCAGGGTCAGGATGAAGCGGAGATATATTGTCAGAAGTTTAGAAAGTGGTCTGTGCTCACTCAGTGGAATGAATGTGCCCTGGCAGCAATCTTCAGAAAGGGTCTCTCTGAAGCCCTTAAGGATGTCATGGTGGGGTTTCCCATGCCTGCTGGTCTGAATGAGTCTATGTCCTTGGCCATTCAGATCGATCGACGCTTGCGTGAGCGTAAAGCTGTGCACCATTTGGCGGTACTATCTGAGCATGGGCCTGAGCCTATGCAATGTGATAAGACTTTGACCAGAGCTGAACGGCAAGAACACAGACGTCGGAATGGGCTATGTTTTTACTGTGGTGATTCCACTCATGCTATCTCCGATAGTCATAAGCGCACTAAGCGGTTCGCTAGGTCTGCCACCATTGGTACGGTACAGTCTAAATTTCTATTGTCCGTTACTCTGATTTGCTCTTTGTCATCCTATTCTGTTATGGCATTTGTGGATTCAGGCGCTGCCCTGAATTTGATGGACTTGGAGTATGCTAGGCGCTGTGGTTTTTTCTTGGAGCCCTTGCAGTATCCTATTCCATTGAGAGGAATTGATGCTACGCCTTTGGCCAAGAATAAGCCTCAGTATTGGACCAAATTGACCATGTGCATGGCTCCTGCACATCAGGAGGATATCCGCTTTCTGGTGTTGCATAATCTGCATGATGTGGTCGTTTTGGGGTTGCCATGGCTACAGGTTCATAATCCAGTATTGGACTGGAAATCTATGTCTGTGTCCAGCTGGGGATGCCAGGGGGTACATGGTGATGTTCCATTTTTGTCTATTTCGTCTTCCACTCCTTCTGAAGTTCCAGAGTTTTTGTCGGATTATCGGGATGTATTTGATGAGCCCAAAGCCAGTGCCCTACCTCCTCATAGGGATTGCGATTGTGCAATTAATTTGATTCCTGGTAGTAAGTTTCCTAAGGGCCGATTGTTCAATTTATCTGTACCAGAACACGCCGCTATGCGGAGTTATATAAAGGAATCCTTGGAGAAAGGCCATATTCGCCCGTCGTCATCACCGTTAGGAGCAGGGTTCTTTTTTGTGGCCAAGAAGGATGGTTCTTTGAGACCTTGTTTTGATTACCGCCTTCTTAATAAAATTACAGTCAAATTTCAGTATCCTTTGCCGTTGCTGTCTGATTTGTTTGCTCGTATTAAAGGGGCTAGTTGGTTCACCAAGATAGATCTTCGAGGGGCGTATAATCTTGTGAGTATTAAACAAGGCGATGAATGGAAATCAGCATTTAATACGCCCGAGGGCCATTTTGAGTACCTGGTTATGCCATTCGGGCTTTCCAATGCTCCATCAGTATTTCAGTCCTTTATGCATGACATTTTCCGAGAGTACCTGGATAAATTCCTGATTGTGTATTTGGATGATATTTTGGTCTTTTCGGATGATTGGGAGTCTCATGTGAAGCAGGTCAGAATGGTGTTCCAGGTTTTTCGTGCGAATTCCTTGTTTGTGAAGGGGTCAAAGTGTCTCTTTGGAGTTCAGAAGGTTTCATTTTTGGGGTTCATTTTTTCCCCTTCTACTATCGAGATGGACCCTGTTAAAGTTCAGGCCATTTACGATTGGACTCAGCCGACATCTGTGAAGAGCCTGCAAAAGTTCCTGGGCTTTGCTAATTTTTATCGGCGCTTCATCGCTAATTTTTCTACTGTTGCTAAACCGTCGACTGATTTGACCAAGAAGGGTGCTGATGTGGTCAATTGGTCTTCTGCGGCTGTAGAGGCTTTTGAAGCGTCGTTTTTCTTCTGCCCCTGTGTTGTGCCAGCCAGATGTTTCGCTTCCGTTTCAGGTTGAGGTTGATGCTTCTGAGATTGGAGCAGGGGCTGTTTTGTCGCAAAGAAGTTCTGATGGCTCGGTGATGAAGCCATGTGCTTTCTTTTCTAGAAAGTTTTCGCCTGCTGAGCGTAACTATGATGTTGGTAATCGTGAATTGTTGACCTTGAAGTGGGCATTCGAGGAGTGGCGTCATTGGTTGGAAGGAGCCAAGCATCGCGTGGTGGTCTTGACAGATCACAAGAATTTGACTTCTCTTGAGGCTGCCAAACGGTTGAATCCGAGACAGGCTCGATGGTCGTTATTTTTCTCCCGTTTTGATTTTGTGGTTTCGTACCTTCCGGGCTCTAAGAATGTGAAGGCTGATGCCCTGTCAAGGAGTTTTGTGCCTGACTCTCCGGGTGTTCCTGAGCCGGCGGGTATTCTCAAAGAGGGGGTAATATTGTCTGCCATCTCCCCTGATTTGCGGCGGGTGCTGCAAAAATTTCAGGCTGATAGACCTGACCGTTGCCCAGCGGAGAAACTGTTTGTCCCTGATAGATGGACTAGTAGAGTTATCTCTGAGATTCATTGTTCAGTGTTGGCTGGGCATCCTGGAATCTTTGGTACCAGAGATTTGGTGGCTAGATCCTTCTGGTGGCCGTCTTTGTCGCGGGATGTGCGTTCTTTTGTGCAGTCCTGTGGGACTTGTGCTCGGGCTAAGCCCTGCTGTTCTCGTGCCAGTGGGTTGCTTTTGCCCTTGCCGGTCCCAAAGAGGCCCTGGACGCATATTTCTATGGATTTCATTTCGGATCTCCCCGTCTCTTAAAAGATGTCGGTCATTTGGGTGGTTTGTGATCGCTTTTCTCAGATGGTCCATTTGGTACCTTTGTCTAAATTGCCTTCCTCCTCTGATTTGGTGCCATTATTTTTCCAGCATGTGGTTCGTTTACATGGTATCCTGTTATGAGAGGCAATTCAGTATCACAATGGACATGGAGGTCAGAGCACATACAGTGATCTGACAATAACCCAAAATAATAGAACGAGCTCTGAGACGTGGGAACTCTGCAGACCGCAATCCCTGATCCTCTCCAAACACAACTAGAGGCAGCCGTGGATTGCGCCTAACGCTACCTATGCAACTCGGCACAGCCTGAGAAACTAACTAGCCTGAAGATAGAAAAAATAAGCCTACCTTGCCTCAGAGAAATACCCCAAAGGAAAAGGCAGCCCCCCACATATAATGACTGTGAGTAAGATGAAAAGACAAACGTAGGGATGAAATAGATTCAGCAAAGTGAGGCCCGATATTCTAGACAGAACGAGGATAGGAAAGATAACTTTGCAGTCTACACAAAACCCTAAAGAAAACCACGCAAAGGGGCAAAAAGACCCTCCGTACCGAACTAACGGCACGGAGGTACACCCTTTGCGTCCCAGTGCTTCCAGCAAAACAAATAGACAAGCTGGACAGAAAAAATAGCAACAAATAGCAAAGAAGCACTTAGCTATGCAGAGCAGCAGGCCACAGGAATGATCCAGAGAAACACAAGTCCAACACTGGAACATTGACAGGAAGCATGAATCAAAGCATTAGGTGGGGTTAAGTAGAGAAGCACCTAACGACCTCACCAGATCACCTGAGGGAGGAAACTCAGAAGCAGCAGTACCAGTTTCCTCCACAAACGGAAGCTCCCAGAGAGAATCAGCCGAAGTACCACTTGTGACCACAGGAGGGAGCTCTGCCACAGAATTCACAACAGAACCCCCCCCTTGAGGAGGGGTCACCGAACCCTCACCAGAGCCCCCAGGCCGACCAGGATGAGCCACATGAAAGGCACGAACAAGATCGGGAGCATGGACATCAGAGGCAAAAACCCAGGAATTATCCTCCTGAGCATAACCCTTCCATTTAACCAGATACTGGAGTTTCCGTCTTGAAACACGAGAATCCAAAATCTTCTCCACAATATACTCCAATTCCCCCTCCACCAAAACCGGGGCAGGAGGGTCAACAGATGGAACCATAGGTGCCACGTATCTCCGCAACAATGACCTATGGAAGACGTTATGTATGAAAAAAGAATCTGGGAGGGTCAGACGAAAAGACACAGGATTAATAACCTCAGAAATCCTATAAGGACCAATGAAACGAGGTTTAAACTTCGGAGAGGAAACCTTCATAGGAATATGACGAGAAGATAACCAAACCAGATCCCCAACACGAAGTCGGGGACCCACACGGCGTCTGCGATTAGCGAAACGTTGAGCCTTCTCCTGGGACAAGGTCAAATTGTCCACTACATGAGTCCAAATCTGCGGCAACCTGTCCACCACAGTATCCACACCAGGACAGTCCGAAGACTCAACCTGTCCTGAAGAGAAACGAGGATGGAACCCAGAATTGCAGAAAAATGGCGAAACCAAGGTAGCCGAGCTGGCCCGATTATTAAGGGCGAACTCAGCCAAAGGCAAAAAGGACACCCAGTCATCCTGATCGGCAGAAACAAAGCATCTCAGATAGGTTTCCAAGGTCTGATTGGTTCGTTCGGTCTGGCCATTAGTCTGAGGATGAAAAGCCGAGGAAAAAGACAAGTCAATGCCCATCCTACCACAAAAGGCTCGCCAAAACCTCGAAACAAACTGGGAACCTCTGTCAGAAACGATATTCTCTGGAATGCCATGCAAACGAACCACATGCTGGAGAACAATGGCACCAAATCAAATTTGGGCACCGGTGCTCAGGAAGGATATAATGGAACTAGAGAGAGTACAAAGGAGGGCAACAAAATTAATAAAGGGGATGGGAGAACTACAATACCCAGATAGATTAGCGAAATTAGGATTATTTAGACTAGAAAAAAGACGACTGAGGGGCGATCTAATAACCATGTATAAGTATATAAGGGGACAATACAAATATCTCGCTGAGGATCTGTTTATACCAAGGAAGGTGACGGGCACAAGGGGGCATTCTTTGCGTCTGGAGGAGAGAAGGTTTTTCCACCAACATAGAAGAGGATTCTTTACTGTTAGGGCAGTGAGAATCTGGAATTGCTTGCCTGAGGAGGTGGTGATGGCGAACTCAGTTGAGGGGTTCAAGAGAGGCCTGGATGTCTTCCTGGAGCAGAACAATATTGTATCATACAATTATTAGGTTCTGTAGAAGGACGTAGATCTGGGGATTTATTATGATGGAATATAGGCTGAACTGGATGGACAAATGTCTTTTTTCGGCCTTACTAACTATGTTACTATGTTACTTTGTAAATCAGAGGAGGAAGGCAACTTGGACAAGGGTACCAGATGGACCATCTTAGAAAAGCGATCACAGACCACCCAAATGACTGACATCTTTTGAGAGACGGGAAGATCTGAAATAAAATCCATAGAGATATGTGTCCAAGGTCTCTTCGGGACCGGCAAGGGCAAAAGCAACCCACTGGCACGAGAACAGCAGGGCTTAGCCCGAGCACAAATCCCACAGGACTGCACAAAAGAACGCACATCCCGCGACAGAGATGGCCACCAAAAGGATCTAGCCGCTAACTCTCTGGTACCAAAGATTCCAGGATGACCAGCCAACACTGAACAATGAACCTCAGAGATCACTTTATTTGTCCACCTATCCGGGACAAACAGTTTCTCCGCTGGACAACGATCAGGTTTATTAGCCTGAAATTTTTGCAGCACCCGCCGCAAATCAGGGGAGATGGCAGACACAATTACTCCTTCCTTGAGGATACCCGCCGGCTCAGATAAACCCGGAGAGTCGGGCACAAAACTCCTAGACAGAGCATCCGCCTTCACATTTTTAGAGCCCGGAAGGTACGAAATCACAAAGTCAAAACGGGCGAAAAACAGCGACCAACGAGCCTGTCTAGGATTCAAACGCTTAGCAGACTCGAGATAAGTCAGGTTCTTATGATCAGTCAATACCACCACGCGATGCTTAGCTCCTTCAAGTCAATGACGCCACTCCTCGAATGCCCACTTCATGGCCAGCAACTCTCGGTTGCCCACATCATAATTCCGCTCAGCAGGCGAAAACTTCCTGGAAATAAAAGCGCATGGTTTCATCACTGAACAATCAGAACCTCTCTGCGGCAAAACAGCCCCTGCTCCAATCTCAGAAGCATCAACCTCGACCTGGAACGGAAGAGAAACATCAGGTTGACACAACACAGGGGCAGAAGAAAAACGACGCTTCAACTCTTGAAAAGCTTCCACAGCAGCAGAAGACCAATTGACCAAATCAGCACCCTTCTTGGTCAAATCGGTCAATGGTTTGGCAATACTAGAAAAATTGCAGATGAAGCGACGATAAAAATTAGCAAAGCCCAGGAACTTTTGCAGACTTTTCAGAGATGTCGGCTGAGTCCAATCATGGATGGCTTGGACCTTAACAGGATCCATCTCGATAGTAGAAGGGGAAAAGATGAACCCCAAAAATGAAACCTTCTGCACACCAAAGAGACACTTTGATCCCTTCACAAACAAAGAGTTAGCACGCAGGACCTGAAAAACCGTTCTGACCTGTTTCACATGAGACTCCCAATCATCCGAGAAGATCAAAATGTCATCCAAGTACACAATCAGGAATTTATCCAGGTACTCTCGGAAGATGTCATGCATAAAGGACTGAAACACTGATGGAGCATTGGCAAGTCCGAATGGCATCACTAGATACTCAAAATGACCCTCGGGCGTATTAAATGCAGTTTTCCATTCATCGCCTCGCCTGATTCGCACCAGATTATACGCACCACGAAGATCAATCTTGGTGAACCAACTAGCCCCCTTAATCCGAGCAAACAAATCAGATAACAAAGGCAAGGGGTACTGAAATTTAACAGTGATCTTATTAAGAAGGCGATAATCTATACAAGGTCTCAGCGAACCATCCTTTTTGGCTACAAAAAAGAACCCTGCTCCTAATGGCGACGATGACGGGCGAATATGCCCCTTCTCCAGAGATTCCTTCACATAACTGCGCATAGCGGTGTGCTCAGGCACGGATAAATTAAACAGTCGACCTTTTGGGAATTTACCACCAGGAATCAAATTGATAGCACAATCACAATCCCTATGCGGAGGTAGGGCATCGGACTTGGGCTCATCTAATACATCCCGGTAATCAGACAAGAACTCTGGAACCTCAGAAGGGGTGGATGACTAAATTGACATCACCATGTACCCCCTGACAACCCCAGCTGGACACCGACATGGATTTCCAATCCAATACTGGATTATGGGCTTGTAGCCATGGCAACCCCAACACGACCACATCATGCAGATTATGCAACACCAGAAAGCGAATATCCTCCTGATGTGCAGGAGCCATGCACATGGTCAGCTGGGTCCAGTATTGAGGCTTATTCTTGGCCAAAGGCGTAGCATCAATACCTCTCAATGGAATAGGACACTGCAAGGGCTCCAAGAAAAACCCACAACGCTTAGCATATTCCAAGTTCATCAAATTCAGAGCAGCGCCTGAATCCACAAACGCCATGACAGAATATGATGACAAAGAGCAGATCAAGGTAACGGACAGAAGAAATTTTGACTGTACCGTACCAATGGTGGCAGACCTAGCGAACCGCTTAGTGCGCTTAGGACAATCAGAGATGGCATGAGTGGAATCACCGCAGTAGAAACACAGCCCATTCAGACGTCTGTGTTCTTGCCGTTCAACTCTGGTCAAAGTCCTATCGCACTGCATAGGCTCAGGTTTAAGCTCAGGTAATACCGCCAAATGGTGCACAGATTTACGCTCACGCAAGCGTCGACCGATCTGAATAGCCAAAGACATAGACTCATTCAAACCAGCAGGCATAGGAAATCCCACCATGACATCCTTAAGGGCTTCAGAGAGATCCTTTCTGAACATAGCTGCCAGCGCAGATTCATTCCATTGAGTGAGCACTGACCATTTTCTAAATTTCTTGCAATATACCTCTATCTCATCCTGACCCTGACAAAGAGCCAGCAAATTCTTTTCTGCCTGATCCACTGAATTAGGCTCATCGTACAGCAATCCGAGCGCCAGGAAAAACGCATTGATATTACTCAATGCAGGATCTCCTGGCGCAAGAGAAAATGCCCAGTCCTGAGGGTCGCCGCGCAAAAAAGAAATAATAATCAAAACCTGTTGAACTGGATCACCAGAGGAACGAGGTTTCAAGGCCAGAAATAACTTACAATTATTTTTGAAACTCAGAAACTTAGTTCTATCTCCAAAAAACAAATCAGGAATAGGAATTCTTGGTTCTAACATAGACTTCTGATCAATAGTGTCTTGAATCTTTTGTACTCTTGCCGAGAGGTGATCCACAAATGAAGACAGACTTCTAATGTCCATCGCTACACCTGTGTACTGAACCACCCAAATGTCTAGGGGAAAAAAAAGACAAAACACAAAGCCAAGAAAAAAAAATGGTCTCAGAACTTCTTTTTTCCCTCTATTGAGAATCATTAGTACTTTTGGCTTCCTGTACTGTTATGAGAGGCAATTCAGTATCAATGGACATGGAGGTCAGAGCACATACAGTGATCTGACAATAACCCAAAATAATAGAACGAGCTCTGAGACGTGGGAACTCTGCAGACCGCAATCCCTGATCCTCTCCAAACACAACTAGAGGCAGCCGTGGATTGCGCCTAACGCTACCTATGCAACTCGGCACAGCCTGAGAAACTAGCCTGAAGATAGAAAAAATAAGCCTACCTTGCCTCAGAGAAATACCCCAAAGGAAAAGGCAGCCCCCCACATATAATGACTGTGAGTAAGATGAAAAGACAAACGTAGGGATGAAATAGATTCAGCAAAGTGAGGCCCGATATTCTAGACAGAACGAGGATAGGAAAGATAACTTTGCGGTCTACACAAAACCCTAAAGAAAACCACGCAAAGGGGCAAAAAGACCCTCCGTACCGAACTAACGGCACGGAGGTACACCCTTTGCGTCCCAGAGCTTCCAGCAAAACAAATAGACAAGCTGGACAGAAAAAATAGCAACAAATAGCAAAGAAGCACTTAGCTATGCAGAGCAGCAGGCCACAGGAATGATCCAGAGAAACACAAGTCCAACACTGGAACATTGACAGGAAGCATGAATCAAAGCATTAGGTGGGGTTAAGTAGAGAAGCACTTAACGACCTCACCAGATCACCTGAGGGAGGAAACTCAGAAGCAGCAGTACCAGTTTCCTCCACAAACGGAAGCTCCCAGAGAGAATCAGCCGAAGTACCACTTGTGACCACAGGAGGGAGCTCTGCCACAGAATTCACAACAGTATCCCGGAGAACATCGTTTCTGACAGAGGTTCCCAGTTTGTTTCAAGGTTTTGGCGATCCTTTTGTGCTAGGATGGGCATTGATTTGTCTTTTTCCTCGGCTTTCCATCCTCAGAGAAATGGCCAAACCGAACGAACTAATCAAACTTTGGAAACATATCTGAGATGCTTTATTTCTGCTGATCAGGATGATTGGGTGTCCTTTTTGCCGTTGGCTGAGTTCGCCCTTAATAATCGGGCCAGCTCGGCTACTTTGGTTTTGCCGTTTTTCTGCAATTCTGGTTTCCATCCTCGTTTCTCTTCAGGGCAGGTTGAGTCTTCAGACTGTCCTGGTGTAGATACTGTGGTGGATAGGTTGCAGCAGATTTGGACTCATGTGGTGGACAATTTGACATTGTCCCAGGAGAAGGCTCAACGTTTCGCTAACCGCCGGCGCTGTGTGGGTCCCCGACTTCGTGTTGGGGATTTGGTTTGGTTGTCGTCTCGTTATGTTCCTATGAAGGTTTCCTCTCCTAAGTTTAAGCCTCGTTTTATTGGTCCGTATAAGATTTCTGAGGTTATCAATCCTGTGTCATTTCGTTTGGCCCTTCCTGCTTCTTTTGCCTTCCATAATGTGTTCCATAGGTCGTTATTGCGGAGATACGTGGCGCCTGTGGTTCCATCCGTTGATCCTCCTGCCCCGGTGTTAGTTGAGGGGGAGTTGGAGTATGTGGTGGAGAAGATTTTGGATTCTCGTGTTTCGAGACGGAAACTCCAGTACCTGGTCAAGTGGAAGGGTTATGGTCAGGAAGATAATTCCTGGGTTTTTGCCTCTGATGTTCATGCTGCCGATCTGGTTTGTGCCTTTCATTTGGCTCATCCTGGTCGGCCTGGGGGCTCTGGTGAGGGTTCGGTGACCCCTCCTCAAGGGGGGGTACTGTTGTGAATTCTGTTGTCGGGCTCCCTCCTGTGGTCATGAATGGTACTTCGGCTGGTTCTGTCCATGGACTTCCTCTGGTGGGTGTTTCTGAGTTTCCTTTCACAGGTGACGAGGTTAATTCGTTAGCTGCTGCTCTATTTAACTCCACTTAGATCTTTGCTCCAGGCCACCTGTCAATGTTCCAGTATTGGTCTAGTTCACTCCTGGATCGTTCTTGTGACCTGTTTTCCCATCAGAAGCTAAGTTCCAGCTTGTATTTCTTTGGTTTGCTATTTTTCTGTCCAGCTTGCTATTTAATTTGTTGTCTTGCTTGCTGGAAGCTCTGGGACGCAGAGGGAGCGCCTCCGCACCGTGAGTCGGTGCGGAGGGTCTTTTTGCGCCCTCTGCGTGGTCTTTTTGTAGGTTTTTGTGCTGACCGCAAAGTAACCTTTCCTATCCTCGGTCTGTTCAGTAAGTCGGGCCTCACTTTGCTTAATCTATTTCATCTCTGTGTTTGTATTTTCATCTTACTCACAGTCATTATATGTGGGGGGCTGCCTTTTCCTTTGGGGAATTTCTCTGAGGCAAGGAAGGCTTTATTTTTCTATCTTCAGGGCTAGCTAGTTTCTTAGGCTGTGCCGAGTTGCATAGGGAGCGTTAGGCGCAATCCACGGCTATTTCTAGTGTGGTTGATAGGTTTAGGGATTGCGGTCAGCAGAGTTCCCACGTCCCAGAGCTCGTCCTTATTATCAGTAACTATCAGGTCATTCCGTGTGCTCTTAACCACCAGGTCCATTATTGTCCTGACCACCAGGTCATAACATCTCCCTCTTCAAGTGTGTCTACACCGAAGCCACGCCCTGGCAAACTAATTTTTGACAGATCCGGAAAAAACTGATGAAATGTTAGGACATCAGACACAATGCGGCGCTAATACAACTCTATCAGGAAAAACGGATCCGGCGGAAAAAAAAAAGATCCGTTATTTTAAAAAATTCACCGGATTGTGCCTGATTCCAAAAAACTGATGTGTGAAAGTAGCCTAAAACAGCAAAATGGATTTCTACAAGAAACATAAGGATTTCCTTGGCATTAATAAGAACCTGTCACTCCGTTCTTTCGATATGAGTTAAAAATGTGGTTCAGTAGGGCCTGAGCTCTGCTTTTCATCAGTACCTTTTATATCCCCCAATTCCCCACCTTTGTTTAGAAAATACCTTAGTAATCTCTCCGTTTTCGTATGTCAATCACCCCATCCAATGGGCGGGGCCTAATCACCGTCTCTCCTCCCGCTCCTCGGCGTGTTTGACGTAACTAGATCTGTGAATAGCACAGCTCCCGTTCAGTTTCTGCGCGTGCACATTGAATTTGCCTCTAGCGCCTGCGCAGTATGCTTTGACCAATTGTGGGCAATGCATGAAATCATTACTGCGCCCGCGCCCGCTTTTGACCCAATGCTGTGCCCCAGAACATACTGCGTGAGAGGCCACTTAAATGCGCAGGCGCAGAAAGCAACAGTAACGCAGGACAGAAGATAAATTAATACGTAGAGGAAGGCAGGAGGTAGGGAGAAACGGCGATTAGGCCCCGCCCATCGGACCGTCCCAGGGTGATTGACACACGAAAACGGTGAGATTACGAAGTTATTTTCTCAGCAAAGGTGGGGAATCGGGAGCTATGAAAGGTACTGATGAAAAGCAGAGCTCAGGCACTATTGAACCATATTTTCATCATATCGAAAAAAACGGGGTGACAGGTTCCCTTTAATGCATGGCGTTAGTGTAAAACCTTGTGACTTTTGCACCCTTTGCCGGGTGAATTAGCAGCTGGGCCTGTTCTCCACACATTGGCCTCACAGGATGGAGCCCGCCTTGCTCCTGCTGCACAGCAGCACTGCCCTCTCATCATGGGCCCCACAGAGTGGCGAGTGGCTCGGTACCATCCATCACAGTACCCGTATGACACCATAGCTAGTAGGCTGTGTTATCAATAAAGCTAGGCGAAGACAGGAAAAAAATTGCGCCTTTCCAGAAGCTACAGGAAGTGATGTCAGAGGATGGCCGTGGTGTGTGTGCAACTGATGAGGGAGAGCTAGAGCGCAGCAGGCTGCAGGTACGGCTGCTGGGCGAGGACCGCAACCATAGCGGTGACACGATGACGCTCGGAGCGGGCAGTTCCCCGCCTGTGTGAGCTGCGCCTGCGGTGTACGCTCCTGTGTGAAGTGTGTAGCACCAGGACACACGGTGTCGGCGCCGACGTCAGAGGCCTCTGCTGGGACTGAGGGGTGGCTGTACGCCCTGTCCCTGCTGCACATGTGCCCTCTGCCAGCTGTGTAGTACATTGTTTCCTGCAGTGCAGGGTCCCTTCCCTCAACCTAAGGGCTCGTTCAGACCTGCGTGTTATGAGGCCGAGTGTCCGGCAGCACACTGACCTGTAGACTTAGACATGGCTGTCCGCGTGGACCGAGTGCGGTAAATGGACCTGGGATGAGACTGTTCATGTCTCCTGACATACAGTTAACCCCCGATCCCATACAGATCATCCCTATGGCATCCTGATTTTGCAGGTGCATTGCCATTATCCTATGAAACTATGTGATCATGTACATTTTAAACGTTGATGACAATATGGCTGAAAATCATCCTAGCTTTCTGGTGAACTATTTTCACTTGCTCACATGACCCCAGCCTAAATCTGTAGCTCAATGCTATTTTATTATTATTATACATTTTTATAGCGCCATTTATTCCATGGCGCTTTACATATGAATCCTTCATGGATCAGGTCCTTTAGTGCACACATGAAGGCTACCATTGGCGCTGTCAGTGTAGCCTTTACTGCAAACATACCTTCCTGCCTCTAGTCTACATGTCTGCAACCAGCAAAAAACTGGAATTAATTCCCCTTCTTTAGCCTACATGTGCAGTGTTGAGTGGTTTTCTCTTCACTATACGATTTGAGTGACATACCACATGTCTACAACCTAATGCCGCCCTTAATATAAAAAGCTTTAAACCTGAAGACAGGTTGATTTTCTTCTGCCATTACTAATGTGTTCTAATATTGTGTGCAATTGTTTTTGTTATTCAAGGTGCAGGATGGAATTGACATCTTAAAGGGACTCTGTCGGCTCAGAATGACTTCAAACCGAGAACCAAGTCTTACCTCTCAGTGCACCATGGAGAGGCCAATCATTCAAATACACCTTCTCACCTGCCTGTTTTCTCTCAATCTCCAACCCTTTTTCATTGATTGACAGCTCTGGCCTCAGAGAGCCATAGAAGGGTGGAGATAGATGGAAAACCAGCACCTGGGAAGGTGCTCTTGAATGTTTGGCCCGTCATAATGCAACAAGGGCCTGTACTTAGTTTGGACAGTCATTCTGTGCCGACAGTCTCTTTTCATTGTATGTTTTCTGTTAAAGAAAAAAATTCTCCAGCAGTGGTTGTCATAGGTCACACACAATATGGCACTTCTGAAACACGGAGGGCAGAGTAGATGCTAGGGGGGTGACATACCTGCATCCAGAAGCTACAGAGCACTACTCCCTTGTACAGCCAAGTAACATGCATTGGTTTCAGGGCAATTATCTGTGTACTTTGCATACATGGTTTAGGGGACAGATGTTAAATGAGAATGTGTCTATCATGTTATAGGGGATTTGTCATGGTAAGGTTCTCTTGAGACTAGGACATATCTCTGTATCTATTTAGGTATACCTATCCCTCAGCTAAGGTACCTTCACACATAACGATATTGTTAACGATATCGTTGCTATTTGTGACGTAGCAACGATATCGTTAATGAAATCGTTATGTGTGACAGCGACCAACGATCAGACCCCTGCTGGGAGATCATTGGTCGCTGAATAAAGTCCAGAACTTTATTTCGTCGCTGGACTCCCTGGAGACATCGCTGGATCGGCGTGTGTGACACCGATCCAGCGAGGTCTTCACTGGTAACCAGGGTAAACATCGGGTAACTAAGCGCAGGGCCGCGCTTAGTAACCCGATGTTTACCCTGGTTACCATGCTAAAAGTAAAAAAAAACAAACACTAGATACTTACCTACCGCTGTCTGTCCTCCAGCGCTGCGCTCTGCACTCCTCCTGTACTGTCTGTGAGCCGGAAAGCAGAGCGGTGACGTCACCGCTCTGCTTTCCGGCTCCCAGACAGTACAGGAGGAGAGCAGAGAAGCAGAGCGCAGCGCTGGAGGACAGACTGCTGTAGGTAAGTATGTAGTGTTTGTTTTTTTTTACTTTTAGCATGGTAACCAGGGTAAACATCGGGTTACTAAGCGCGGCCCTGCGCTTAGTTACCCGATGTTTACCCTGGTTACCGGCATCGTTGGTCGCTGGAGAGCGGTCTGTGTGACAGCTCTCCAGCGACCAAACAGCGACGCTGCAGCGATTCGGATCGTTGTCGGTATCGCTGCAGCGTCGCTAAAGGCCCCTTCACATTAAGCGACGCTGCAGCGATACCGACAACGATCCGGATCGCTGCAGCGTCGCTGTTTGGTCGCTGGAGAGCTGTCACACAGACCGCTCTCCAGCGACCAACGATGCCGGTAACCAGGGTAAACATCGGGTAACTAAGCGCAGGGACGCGCTTAGTAACCCGATGTTTACCCTGGTTACCATCCTAAAAGTAAAAAAAAACAAACACTACATACTTACCTTCCGCTGTCTGTCCCCGGTGCTCTGCTTCTCTGCTCTCCTCCTGTACTGTCTGTGAGCACAGCGGCCGGAAAGCAGAGCGGTGACATCACCGCTCTGCTTTCCGGCTGACCGACGCTCACAGACAGTACAGGAGGAGTGCAGAGCGCAGCGCTGGAGGACAGACAGCGGTAGGCAAGTATGTAGTGTTTGTTTTTTTTTACTTTTAGGATGGTAACCAGGGTAAACATCGGGTTACTAAGCGCGGCCCTGCTCTTAGTTACCCGATGTTTACCCTGGTTACCAGTGAAGACATCGCTGGATCAGTGTCACACACGCCGATCCAGCGATGTCTCCAGGGAGTCCAGCGACCAAATAAAGTTCTGGACTTTATTCAGCGACCAACGATCTCCCAGCAGGGGCCTGATCGTTGGTCGCTGTCACACATAACGATTTCATTAACGATATCGTTGCTACGTCACAAAAAGCAACGATATCGTTAACAATATCGTTATGTGTGAAGGGGCCTCTAGACTCTATCACAAAGTGAAAGGCTGATCCCATTAAGCTGAGTGGGAGACACTAATTCTTATCTCACTTTTGAAGATCCTGTTTAAGGTACAGTTCAGTGGATACACAGGCATATGTAGGCATCTAGAAGCAATAATAACATCAGTCTTTGTCCTATTGCACGCCCATAGTTATATGTTCTAGTTATATTTTCAAAAATTAAAGTGACAATATGGTTTTTTGGCCTTTTTTTTTTTATTTTTTTTGTTTTATGTATCTCGGTAACCTGAACCTGTAGTAATTATTTATTAGTATGTATTTCTTGGAATTGTTGTAATATGCATTTCTCTATTTTATTTGTATTGCAGGAAGAGAGAGCTTGGCACCATGCAGTCCTTCCGGGAGCAGAGTAACTACCATGGAAATCCGCCTACTTACCCACCAGAAACTCATGGACCCTCAAGGCTGGAAGAATTCAGCCCCCGACAACAGACTCAAATTTTCCAAGGCAGCTATGGAGGACGTCGTAGTGGGGCAGCGACGCCTAATGCTTCAGCTCCAGGAGAAAACTCTACTCTGCAAAATTACCAAGGTTACCGCAAAGAATCAGGTGATTTCTATTACCTAGGCAGCAAAGAAGCAGACACCACAGGGGGTCAGACACAACAGCGTCGGCTACCTGGACCAGTTCAAAGTTATGGTCCACCCCAAGGGAATAGCAGTACCAGCAGCACTGGCTTCAGCGCTCACTATGGGAGAGAGAGTCACCATAGCCAATTTGCAGGACAGCATTCGTCTCCAGCTGGTCTTTCTCAGTACTCACAGGATTTTCCTGGGTCCTTCTCTCCAGGTGGTGGACAGTATTCATCACATGTTTCTAGTCAGCAGCTTAGGCATCAACTTTATCAGTCTCATCAACCTATTTCTCAACCTGGTAATTCACCTGCATCCACGGGAGCTTCACATCTGCAGCAGATTCAACGTTCTGCCAATCTCAGTTCTCCTTCTGGATATCCCCTTCGAATAGGGCAGTTTGGTCAACATTATCAGACTTCACCAGGGTCATCATCTAGTTCCTTTCCTCCACAGAGGTTTGGACAATCCGGAACAAACTATGAAGACTACAGCCCTGGAGGTACTAGCACTCCATACGAGAGTCATTTGTCTGGATCCTCTTATGGGAGTCAACCAGGATATAGTAGCTATTCTAGCCAGCACTTAAAAAACTTTGAGGCAACTAAAATGCCTCAAGGAGGAGCTCAGGCTCAGCAGCAGAACCCTTCTCATTTATTGCAGTACTCAAACTCCTCTAAATTACTATCTCAAAACCAAGCTGGCCAGTATAATCAATCTGAAGTTCCTGTACGTTCACCTATGCAGTTCCAGCAGAATTTTAGCCCAATCTCAAATCCTTCTCCAGCTGCTTCTGTAGTACAATCTCCAAGTTGCAGTTCTACGCCATCACCTTTGATGACCAGTGGTGAAAACATTCAGGGTGGTCAAGGAAATGTCCCTCTTCAATCCAGAAATCGTATATTGTCAATGATGCCGCAATTAAGTCCTAACACGCAAACTCCAAGTTTTAAAGGTTATGGTGTAGAAGGTCAACGCGACAAGTGTTTAACAGATCCAGGTTTGAGTAGTCTTAATGCACTCAGCAGCCAGGTTGCCAACCTGCCTAATACAGTTCAACATATGTTGCTTTCTGATGCTTTAGCACCTCACAAAAAAGGTGGTAAACGGACTTCCAGGAAAACGGACAGCTGTGCCAATTCTGAAACCTCATCTCAAGCTGAAGAGCAATTGAAATCGCCAATGGCAGAGTCTTTAGATGGCAGCTGCTCCAGTAGTTCAGGAGATCCAGGTGAAAGGGTAAGACAGCTAAGCGGCCAGAGCACCAGCTCAGAAGCCGGTTATAAGGGACCTCCTTCAGAAAAACAACCGTCACCTGTTCACACTTGGCAGAATGAATCTTTGGGAAAGACTGCTGTTCAGGATATTGATGCAATTTCCGAGCCAGCAGAAAACTTTCAGGAAATTTCCAAGCCAAGTGAAAAGTCAGTTGGAGTTATTGTTTCAACAGAAACTATGGCAAATAGATCAGAGAAGGGAATTGATGAGGCCACAACACTGATAACTAATGATGATAATCTAACACCACAGCCAGAATTGCCTGAAATAGCAAAAGAGGAAGATCCCAAGAATTGTCCAAATGGCCAAAATGGAGAACCTAATCCTGGTGATTCTGTATCAAGTACAGTAGCTAATGTATCTCTATTAGAAACTGACAAATCTCCTGATGAAGCTGGATTTGAATTCAAGGAAGCATCATCTAATTCTCGAAATGCTGCCATTTTACCCCAACAGCCAAAAAATTCAGATACAGGGACGTTTGTTGGGCAAAGTGAAAGGAAAATGGGAAGAAATGAGAAGTATCCAAGCCTTTTGCAGGAAGTCCTTCAAGGACACCATCAACAAGAAAGAAGATATGTAAGAAATGCACAAGAACAACCAACAGTTACTGAAAGTCCTGATGTTCCCTTAAGGCCTAATGTTCTCATGAACCAGACCAATGACCAAGCTAATCGCATCATGCTTGGGAAGACTTTAGCCCCACATTTAGAATCTTCACAATGGGGACAGTGGGATAGAAAACACACATCAGAAATAAGACAAATCAATTTGGCAGATTATTCTAGTACCAGAAAGATTGAGGGAGAACCTCCAGTATCCTGTCATGAACACAGCAGTGGTCCTTCAGAAAGAAGATCTGTTATCTGTGATATCTCCCCACTTAGACATCTTGTGCGTGATTCATCTAGCTCTCATCATGTTGCCTCTAGTCAAGAAAGACCTCAGGAAGGCAGAGCTGGACAGTCTGTTATTTTGGCCAGTGGAATGTTGTCTTTGGAAACGTCAAATAGCCTAAGTGGAGTTGCTAAAGGAGATGAAACAGAGTCTTCAAAGATTCTCAGAAAGCGATCAGGAGACCAATGTCTGCCATACAGCTCAAAAGAATCCCCCAGAGGAAATGCAAGTCCACGATCCATGACATTTGATTCCAACCAAGAATATAGTTCTCATGGTCGTTCATCTAATCCTAAAAGGGGACCCGGGAGAGTAGGAACTCGAGGAAGATCGCCTGCTCAATCTCAAGATCTTAGTGATAAATTAAAATTGTCCCCTGCAAGAAGTCGTGGTTCATCAGAGATTCATCACATGACTTCAATAGGTCTTTCAGAGCGAGCTAGTCGTGAGGCTTTGTACTCTGCTTTCTTCCAGAATGCTGATAACTCTGCCCTTGGTTACCATACTAACTCACGATCAAGTTCTTACGGGGAGCCTCATCCATCATTTACATCATCTTTGCATTACAAAAGACAGATGTACCAGCAAGAGGAATACAAAGAATGGTTGGGAAGCTCTGCTCAAGCAATACTGTCAGCTTCGCAGCATCGTCAGGATGTACAGAGAAAAAGTCCCAGACAGGAGTCCTTTCATGTTCGAAGTCCTGTTAGGAGTGAAAATGAAGGGATTGCATATGGCCAGGCTGGTTCCTTTCATGAACCTGGTAACTTAGATTTTAGTCGCCAGATGCATATATGTGAAAGTGCAACTTCTACTTTAACAGCTGGAGACTTCAAACAAAATATTCAAAAAACTCCTCCAGGAGATTCTGCTGGTTGGCACCTAGGGCGACAGTCTAATGCAAAGAAAGCTGGTTCTCCATCTAGTGCCAATCAAAAGCCATTCAGTCCTGTTCGGGATTCTGAAACACATGGTCATAGATCCAGTGAACCAACTGAACTTTCTAAATCTGGGTGTAGTACTCATCGGCCTTTAGGACCTGAAGAGGTATCTCACCATAACCCTTTAATTATGAGAAGAAAAGTACGTTCATTCATCTCACCTATTCCAAGCAAAAGGCAGTTGTCTGAAGAGAAAGCACGTCCTATTATTGGCCCTTTAAAAGATGGTTCTGACAGAACACTTGGATCACACATTCGATCACCAAGAGGAAATGACAATGAATATTTTTGTGTGACAGAAGAGCAAACCAAGTCTGGTCTTGAGCAAAGGAGCCCCACAGCAGTGACTCTTTCAAGTCCAACCAAGACAAAAATTCTCCCTCCACGCAAAGGAAGGGGTCTTAAGTTGGAAGCCATAGTGCAGAAAATTACATCACCTAATGTTCGGCGTACTGCAGCCCAGAGTATCTCGGAGAGTGTAGTTGAGCCTGTAACACTTGATGATATTCTGTCTCTCAAGGGTAGGAGTTCTGAGGCTAGTAGTTCCATGGAAGAGACAGCTGAAAGAATAGTGGTTACTGTGTCAGACATTTCTAACAGCGAGGATATAAAAATTCAAAGTCTCTCACCAAAGTCTTTTGAAGCTTGGCCTGTTAATGATGACAAACAGATTAAAAAGGAAATTGAAACACAACTTCTAGAAGACAAGGGCCTCCCGCAAGCTGGGCCTGTAATACAGCAGGCACCCAACCATTACTTGGAAATGATGGGAAACTCTCCAGAACAGAAATGCTCGTTGCCACAGATTCAACCTCCTGAGATGACTGATAAGGAGAAGGTAGTAAAATCACCTTTTCCTGTTATCCCCAAGCAAGCTATTATTCCCCCAAAAGGATACTTTCCATCTGGTAAAAAGAAAGGTCGGCCCATTGGTAGTGTCAACAAGCAGAAAAAGCTGCAGCAGCAGCAGCTTCAGCAACAGAATGCTCAGCAGCAAGTGCAAGACCTTCAGCAATATCAGTCTCCTATTGCAGCAAGCATGGCACCTCTTTCTCCTCCACAAAAAACACAGCTAATACCAGATCAGGTCTTAGAGTCTGAGCCTAAACCAAAAAGGAGGCGAAGGGAAAGAAGGAAGCAACCTGGAACCACTAGGAGGAGGAGGGGAAAGCAAGCAGCTCCTATTATGGCTCCCATTGAACCAGAGATCAAATTAAAGTATGCCAGTCAAACACTTGACAAAGCAGAGACCAAAACCAAATCCTTTTTCCCTTATATTCATGTAGAAAACAAGGAAGAGTTAGGCTTGTCTTGTATCATTATCAATGCTGAAGAGGAAGAGCAGAGATGGAGAAAAGTATCTTCTGTCCAAAAAGATCAAAGGTCCTCATCCTCACAACCTTCTGAGAGTAAAGCTCTTCCAGTCTCAAGCTTTATGGTACAGGGACCAGCTGTCACAGAATCTGCATCAGTTGGTCACCTTGTCTGCTGTTTCTGTGGAAAATGGGCAAACTACAAAAATCTTGGTGATCTTTTTGGTCCTTTTTATACACAGGAATATGCATCTACTCTGTCCAAAAACCCACCACCCAAAAAATCATCCGAAACCCCCCAAAAAGTGAAGGTTCGACACAAAGATACACTGGATGGTTCTAAGAGTGACTCTGATGAAGAGGAGGAGGAGCCACAACAAGCCAGAGAACATCGCAGTTTGTCTGCACATCCCCGTTACAAACGTCGAAATCGTTCTGGAGACTGTGCTTCAAGGCATGCTGTACCTTCTCGTAGAAAAACCACTGATTCTTGTGACCTTGGCTCGTTAGACTCAAGTGGGTTAGTCACTACAGATGGAATCCCTGAGCAAGGATTTCAGATCCCCCAGCTACCTCTTGACAGCAATGAATTCTGGATGCATGAGGCATGTGTCCTGTGGGCCAATGGTGTCTATTTTGTTTGTGGACGATTGTATGGATTGCAAGAGGCTTTTGACATTGCCAGAGAAATGGTAAGTGAGTTAAATGTCATTTTCTCTTGTGTACCATAGTGTTTTGGTTTATTATTTTTTCTCTGTACTTTTATTATGAGAAAACTTAGGTACTACTCAAGGGATGAGCAGAGAGAGATGATTGAACTGAGGAGATCTGACAGATTTGTAGGGTGGTTGCGGTAGAGCGGGGTCACAGAAGGCCGGGTCGCTGCTGTGGGAGACAGACGTCTGTGGCAGGAGTAGGGTGATGTTGCTGGCTCCGGGGTGGGAGAAGGGGGTATCCCAGCGCTCTGAGGCTGCGGGCCATGGGTTGTCAGAAAATGTCGGCAATGAGCGGAGTCCTCGCGCTTCCCATTGATTTCCCAGCTGTGGGCTTCGGGAAAATGACCACCGGTGGTGGCTCATGCGCAGATTGAGATCTCTGCTCCATTGAATGTCTGCTATGGTTTTAATGAAACACCTGTTTTATCAGGAGGTGCTTAAAGGGACACTGTCACCTGGATTTGGAGGGAACAATCTTCAGCCATGGAGGCGGGGTTTGGGGGTTTTTGATTCACCCTTTCCTTACCCGCTGGCTGCATGCTGGCTGCAATATTGGATTGAAGTTCATTCTCTGTCCTCCGTAGTACATGCCTGCACAAGGTGCAATCTTGCCTTGCGCGGGCGTGTACTACGGAGGACAGAGAATGAACTTCAATCCAATATTGCAGCCAGCATGCAGCCAGCGGGTAAGGAAAGGGTGAATCAAAAACCCCGCCTCCATGGCTGAAGATTGTTCCCTCCAAATCCAGGTGACCGTGTCCCTTTAAGAATGACTAGTATACCTACAGCACTGTAGCCTCTACTTTCTCTGATATATGGTATACAGTGGTATAATATCCACTAATGAACTTATAACATAAATTATCATTCTCTAAGTCTGTCTAAACCTTTCAAGACAGTTAAGGGGAATTTGTCACCAGGTTTTTGTCACCTAATCTGAGAGCAGCATGATGTGCAGACAGAGAACTTGATCCCAGAGATGTAGCACGTATTGGGCTGCTTAGGGTACCGTCACACAGTGAAATTTTGATCGCTACGACGGCACGATTCGTGACGTTCGAGCGATATATCTGTGACGTTCGAGCGATATCGCAATGTCTGACACGCTCCTGCGATCAGGGACCCCGCTGAGAATCGTACGTCGTAGCAGATCGTTTGAAACTTTCTTTCGTCGTCTAGTGTCCCGCTGTGGCGGCATGATTGCATGGTGTAACATATATCGTATACTATGTGCGCATAGTAACCAACGGCTTCTACATCGCACATACGTCATGAAATTATCGCTCCAGCGTCGTAGATTGCAAAGTGTGACAGCAGTCTACGACGCTGGAGCGATATTGTTACGACGCTGGAGCGTCACGGATCGTACCGTCTTAGCGATGAAAATTGCACTGTGTGACGGTACCCTTAGTGTAGTTTTGATAAAATCACTGTTTTATTAGGAGATTATTATTAGAGGACTAGTAAACTTACTGCCAAGTAGTCAAATATATTAACCCCTTCCCGACCTTTGACGCAGCGTATGCATCATGAAAACCTGTGCCAATCCGACCTGTGACGCAGCATATGCGTCATGGTCGGATCGCGCTCCTGCAGGCCGGGTGAAAGGGTTAACTGTAATTTCACCCGACCTGCAGGGAAAAGGGGAGTGGTACTTGAGCCCAGGGGAGGGAGGCTTCGCCCCCCCGGCTACGATCGCTCGGATTGGCTGTTGAAAGTAACGTTTCACTTTCAATCAGAGCGATAGTAATATTTCACCAATGAAAATTGGTGAAATATTACAATCCAGCCATGGCCGATGCTGCTATAGCATTAGCCATGGCTGGAGATCGCGATCTGCCCCCTCCATCCTCCGTTCTGTCATTGCTGTCCTCCGCTCCCCTCTGTCCTTTTGTCCACTCCCCCCGCTGTCCGATTTACCCCCCTCATACTTACCGACCTCCGGTGTCCGTCCGTCTGCTCTATGGGCGCCGCCATCTTCCAAAATGACGGGCGCATGCGCAGTGCACCCGCCGAATCGGCCGGCAGATTCGTTACAGGTACATTTTGATCGCTGTGATAGCTTCTATCACAGCGATCAAAATAAAAAAAAATAATAAATAACCCCCCCTTTATCACCCCCATAGGTACGGACAATAATAAAATAAATAACACTAGGGTTAGGGCTAGGGTTAGCGTTAGGGTTAGAACTAGGCTATGTGCACACGGTGCGGATTTGGCTGTGGATCCGCAGCGGATTGGCCGTTGCGGATTCGTAGCAGTTTTCCATCAGGTTTACAGTACCATGTAAACCTATGGAAAACCAAATCAGCTGTGCCCGTGGTGCGGAAAATACCGTGCGGAAACACTGTGCTGTATTTTCCGCGTGCGGATTCCGCAGCGTTTTACACCTGTTCCTAAATAGGAATCCGCAGGTGAAATCTGCACAAAAAACACTGGAAATCCATGGTAAATCCGCAGGTAAAACGCAGTGCCTTTTACCTGCGGATTTTTCAAAAATGGTGCGGAAAAATCTCACACGAATCCGCAACATGGGCACATAGCCTTAGGGTTAGGGTTGAAATTAGGGCTAGGGTTGGAAATAGGGTTAAGAGTAGGCTGTGGTTGGGGTTATGGCTAGGGTTAGTGGTGTGTTGGGGTTAGGGTTGGGATTAGGGTTAGGATTAGGGTTAGGGGTGTGTTGGGGTTAGGGTTGTGGTTAGGGGTGTGTTGGGGTTAGGGTTGTGATTAGGGTTATGGCTAGAGTTGGGTTTTATGGTTATGGGTGTGTTGGGGTTAGTGTTGGAGTTAGAATTGAGGGGTTTCCACAGTTCACGCACATCAGGGGTCTCCAAACGCAACATGGCGCCACCATTGATTCCAGCCAATCTTGTATTCAAAAAGTCAAATGGTGCTCCCTCCCTTCTGAGCCCCGACATGCGCCCAAACAGTGATTTACCTGCACATATGGGGTACCAGCATAGTCAGGACAAACTGGGCAACAATTATTGGGGTCAAATTTCTCCTGTTACACTTGTGAAAATAAAAAATTGCTTGCTAAAACATAATTTTTGAGGAAAGAAAAATGATTTTTTATTTTCACGACTCTGCGTTGTAAACTTCTGTGAAGCACTTGGGGGTTCAAAGTGCTCACAGCATATCTAGATAAGTTCCTTGGGGGGTCTAGTTTCCCAAATGGGGTCACTTGTGGGGGGTTTCTACTGTTTAGGCACATCAGGAGCTCTGCAAACGCAATATAGCGCCCGCAGACCATTCCATCAAATTTTTAATTTCAAGAGTCACTACTTCCCTTCCGAGTCCCGACGTGTGCCCAAACTGGCTCCCCCCCCCCTACCACCCCCACCCCCTGCCCCCCACCCCCCACATATGGGGCATCAGCGTACTCAGGACAAACTGGACAGCAACTTTTGGGGTCCAATTTCTGCTGTTACTCTTGTGAAAATAAAAAATTGCGGGCTAAAAAATATTTTTTGATGAAAGAAAAATGATTTTTTTTATTTTCACGGCTCTGCGTTATAAACTTCTGTGAAGCACTTGGGGGTTTAAAGTGGTCACCGCACATCTAGATTAGTTACATGGGAGGTCTAGTTTCCAAAATGGGGTCACATGTGGGGAGCTCCAATGTTTAGGCACACAGGGGCTCTCCAAACGCGACATGGTGTCCGCTAAAAGATTGGAGCCAATTTTTCATTGAAAAAGTCAAATGGCGCTCCTTCCCTTCCGAGCCCTACCGTGCGCCCAAACAGTGGTATCGGCGTACTCAGGACAAATTGTACAATAAGGTTTGGGGTCCAGTTTCTCTTTTTACCCTTGGGAAAATAAAAAAATTGTTGTTAAAACATCATTTTTGTGACTAAAAAGTTAAATGTTCATTTTTTTCTTCCTTGTTGCTTCTGCTGCTGTGAAGCACCTGAAGGGTTAATAAACTTCTTGAATGTGGTTTTGAGTACCTTGAGGGGTGCAGTTTTTAGATTGGTGTCACTTTTGGGTATTTGCAGCCATACAGACCCCTCAAACTGACGTCAAATGTGAGGTGGTCCCTAAAAAAATGGTTTTGTAAATTTCGTTGTAAAAATGAGAAATCACTGGTCAAATTTTAACCCTTATAACTTCCTAGCAAAAAAAATGTTGTTTCCAAAATTGTGCTGATGTAAAGTATACATGTGGGAAATGTTGTTTATTAACTATTTTGTGTCACATAACTCTCTGGTTTAACAGAATAAAAATTCAAAATTTGAAAATTGCGAAATTTTCAAAATTTTAGCCAGATTTCCATTTTTTTCACAAATAAACGCAAAACTTTTTTACCTAAATTTACCACTAACATGAAGCCCAATATGTCACGAAAAAACAGTCTCAGAACCGTTAGGATACGTTGAAGCATTTCCGAGTTATTACCTCATAAAGGGACAGTGGTCAGAATTGCAAAAAAACGGCCAGGTCATTAAGGTCAAAATAGGCTCGGTCATGAAGGGGTTAATGAGCTCTGTATAACCCTGCCCCCACCACCAACTGGTAGGTTTTTGTGTACACTATACATTGGCAGAAAGCCACCAGTCGGTGGTCTGGACGGGGTTATACAGGACTCGGCTTTTCAGAGAACTGTTGTAAGTGATTTTCATCAAAATGTCAGCAAGAAGTCCGGTAAATGACACATCGCTGTAATCTATACAGCAAGGTCAACCATCAGCACTCAGACAAAGGATGCACGCTCCAAAATCCAAGGATCCAATCGGACAAAAACGTATATAAAGAAGAAAAGGCAGCATCCATACCAGGTGATGATAATCCAAAAATAAGTCCTTTATTCCGCCATAGTGAAAAATACAACGTTTCGGCCTGGTTGGCCTTTGTCAAGTATACACACTGTCAAAAGTAGCCATCTTAAATAGTGTGGAACCCACATGAGCTCCAATCACCATCAAGAGGCGGTCTTTATTAAATATACATTTAATGTGCTTAAATCTCAAATAATATACATATATCTACCAAATAGCAGCTAAACAACACCATCACTATCCATATCATATAGAAATATATACAAGAATAGCATATAATTCAAGATCGCATATAAAAACAAACATCACATAGGTGTATGGTCCAATGGTTGCATTTGTTGTCCGGTTGTCATATCGACATTTCCACCAATCGTATAATGTCCATGGGTCAGTCCCCCTTCTCATCCAATCCCTATGTGTTAGGAGAAAAGGCGCACAAAATAAACCCCCCAATCAGAGCAGAGAGTACAAGGATGCATGTGAATGCCATAGGACGCCGGCGCACGGCACACCATGAGGCCGGTCACCTGACCGCCCCACAGTGATTACCAAATGCGCACGCGCCGGAAATCCCCGACGTCATAGAGCGAAGGAGCGCACGCGCAAGGCGCACCAAGAGAACGACCAACAGGCCGCCCCCCAGCAATCCAAGCGCGCACGCGCCAGTCGCCCCAGAGTCAGCGTCTACTTCAGACCGCCAGACCTGGCAGCGAATCGCGCGGACGGACCAGGCGCCACAGCCCATTGCTATGGCAACCAGCACGTCCACACGCCGCACCAGGCCAGCGCTCAAGACAGACGCTAGCGTGGCCAACTCCATGGCAACCATCCCTCACAAGCAACCGCAATGAAGCAGGCAGGGAGCGCAGGGAGAGAAAAATGCAAGACATAGCAACATATAAACCATACGCTAAAGATAGCAAATAAGGCAACTCCATCCACTCTCTGACTGCCAAATCGCGACCCTATGTACAGAAAAAAGAAAAAAACAAAAATTACTATAAAAACAAGAATACAAATAGCACAATATTAAAACACACACGGAGTAGAGTACGCACACTATACCGAAAAAGGGGGGAATCCTATATATCTGAACAAGACTACCAGACTACCTGTAGCACATAAATATTATAACATAACTATGTAGTGCAAATCTGTAGATTATAGTCCAGATTAAGCCCCTTGGGCTGCAGTGTTCCCAAAACTGAAATCCACCTTAATTCCTTTTGCTTCAGTATAAGATTCCTATCGCCCCCTCTCCTCAGTGTCGGGACCCCATCAATTACTCTAAAACGCAACTGATTGACAGAATGTCTGCACTCACTAAAATGTTTAGGTATTGGCAGGTCAGTTAGATTAGTACGTATCGTGCTCTTATGTTTGCTTATCCGTTGTCTCACTTCCATTGTCGTCTCACCGACATACATAAGTCCACATGGACAGACTATCAAATACACAACGAACTTAGATGAACACGTATATCGTTCCTTAATTATAAATTTTTTACCAGTATGCGGGTGACAAAAACTGTCACCCCTAAGCATATTCCCGCAGCACGCACAATTGAGACAAGGGAAGCTGCCCATCCGAGGGGGGCACAAAGTCCTCTGGATGGCAACTCTCCCAGCCCCAATATCTGATTTAACCAATAAATCTTTAAGATTACGTCCTCGTCTATAAGAGAGAATAGGGCGTGAGCAAAAATCTGGAATCTGAGGTAAACCCCTATGCAAAATCCCCCAATGCTTATTAAGGATATTAGCAATGCCATTGCTGGCCGGGCAATAAGTGGACACAAATGGTACCCGTTTCTGTTTGTCCCCCTTCTGACGTTGTAAATCCTCCTCAGTCAATCTCACCGCCCTATCTCTATGACCCATAACTTTCACTTGTGGGTACCCCCTTCGAATAAATTTGTCACACATTTCATCCAACCTCTTATCACAAATCTGTGTATCAGTGACTATTCTTCGTACCCGAAGAAGTTGACTCCACGGTAGTGAATCCATCATACGTCTGGGATGGTAACTATCATAGGATAGAAGACTGTTCCTATCAGTTGTTTTAATAAAAAGGTCAGTACAAAGTTTGTCATTCTGTTTATAGACCATAGTATCCAAGAACTGTACCCTCTCCATTAAACATGTCATCGTAAATTTCAATTCCGGGTGTATATGATTCAATTCTGTCAGAAAACCAAGGAGGTCCTCATGGGTACCCTCCCAAACACAAAAAATATCGTCAATATAGCGCCACCAGGCCCGGACGTGCCGCCAGAAGCTGGAACTATACACGTGCTGGTCCTCGAGTACCGCCATGTAGATGTTAGCATACGTGGGGGCCACATTGGACCCCATGGCGGTACCCCTCAACTGCTGGTAGTAATCATCCCCAAAGAGGAAAAAATTCCTCCTGAGGATGAACTCCAGCAGTGTGAGGACCAACCGTGCACACTCCGGCGACACGTCCGAGCCCGACAGAGCCACACCGACTGCATCCAGACCCCTCTCATGTTCGATGGAGGTGTACAAAGACACAACATCAAATGACACCAAAAAAGTTGAAGCACAAACCGAGACAGTATTCAATTTCTCCAAAAAATCATTCGTATCACGAATGTAAGAACCAGCAGAGGTTGAGAAAACCCGTAAAATCTTATCCAAAAAAATTGACACCTTGTTACACATGGAGCCCCGACCAGATACAATAGGGCGTCCGGGGGGATTTAATAAATCCTTGTGTATCTTTGGCAATGTGTATAGGACAGGAGTAATAGGCGAATTAACAAACAAAAATTCAGACAGCTTCTGATCGATGAGTCCATTGTTTAGGGAGTCATCGATCAGAAGCTGTAACTCCCTCTGAAAGCCTGCCGTCGGATCACATATAAGTTTCCTGTATACCGCGGTATCTGATAATTGTATCATAATCTCAGCCCTATATTTCACAGTATCCATAACCACTACTGCACCGCCTTTGTCGGCAGGTTTCACTGTAAGTGCAGTATTATTTGAAAGGCGATCTAGCGCTTGTCTCTCAGCCCTGGACAAGTTGTTAAATCCCTGATGACAAAACCGTTCCCTTAATTTTTTGATGTCCCTCTCCACCAAAGTAATATATGACTCGACAAACTGGTTTTTAACATGGGGTTGAAAAGAGCTTTTGTTAAACAAACCAGCTCCTTTAAGCGTAAAACCCCCCACCAGTCATATATTACTTTGGTGGAGAGGGAGTTACAGCTTCTGATCGATGACTCCCTAAACAATGGACTCATCGATCAGAAGCTGTCTGAATTTTTGTTTGTTAATTCGCCTATTACTCCTGTCCTATACACATTGCCAAAGATACACAAGGATTTATTAAATCCCCCCGGACGCCCTATTGTATCTGGTCGGGGCTCCATGTGTAACAAGGTGTCAATTTTTTTGGATAAGATTTTACGGGTTTTCTCAACCTCTGCTGGTTCTTACATTCGTGATACGAATGATTTTTTGGAGAAATTGAATACTGTCTCGGTTTGTGCTTCAACTTTTTTGGTGTCATTTGATGTTGTGTCTTTGTACACCTCCATCGAACATGAGAGGGGTCTGGATGCAGTCGGTGTGGCTCTGTCGGGCTCGGACGTGTCGCCGGAGTGTGCACGGTTGGTCCTCACACTGCTGGAGTTCATCCTCAGGAGGAATTTTTTCCTCTTTGGGGATGATTACTACCAGCAGTTGAGGGGTACCGCCATGGGGTCCAATGTGGCCCCCACGTATGCTAACATCTACATGGCGGTACTCGAGGACCAGCACGTGTATAGTTCCAGCTTCTGGCGGCACGTCCGGGCCTGGTGGCGCTATATTGACGATATTTTTTGTGTTTGGGAGGGTACCCATGAGGACCTCCTTGGTTTTCTGACAGAATTGAATCATATACACCCGGAATTGAAATTTACGATGACATGTTCAATGGAGAGGGTACAGTTCTTGGATACTATGGTCTATAAACAGAATGACAAACTTTGTACTGACCTTTTTATTAAAACAACTGATAGGAACAGTCTTCTATCCTATGATAGTTACCATCCCAGACGTATGATGGATTCACTACCGTGGAGTCAACTTCTTCGGGTACGAAGAATAGTCACTGATACACAGATTTGTGATAAGAGGTTGGATGAAATGTGTGACAAATTTATTCGAAGGGGGTACCCACAAGTGAAAGTTATGGGTCATAGAGATAGGGCGGTGAGATTGACTGAGGAGGATTTACAACGTCAGAAGGGGGACAAACAGAAACGGGTACCATTTGTGTCCACTTATTGCCCGGCCAGCAATGGCATTGCTAATATCCTTAATAAGCATTGGGGGATTTTGCATAGGGGTTTACCTCAGATTCCAGATTTTTGCTCACGCCCTATTCTCTCTTATAGACGAGGACGTAATCTTAAAGATTTATTGGTTAAATCAGATATTGGGGCTGGGAGAGTTGCCATCCAGAGGACTTTGTGCCCCCCTCGGATGGGCAGCTTCCCTTGTCTCAATTGTGCGTGCTGCGGGAATATGCTTAGGGGTGACAGTTTTTGTCACCCGCATACTGGTAAAAAATTTATAATTAAGGAACGATATACGTGTTCATCTAAGTTCGTTGTGTATTTGATAGTCTGTCCATGTGGACTTATGTATGTCGGTGAGACGACAATGGAAGTGAGACAACGGATAAGCAAACATAAGAGCACGATACGTACTAATCTAACTGACCTGCCAATACCTAAACATTTTAGTGAGTGCAGACATTCTGTCAATCAGTTGCGTTTTAGAGTAATTGATGGGGTCCCGACACTGAGGAGAGGGGGCGATAGGAATCTTATACTGAAGCAAAAGGAATTAAGGTGGATTTCAGTTTTGGGAACACTGCAGCCCAAGGGGCTTAATCTGGACTATAATCTACAGATTTGCACTACATAGTTATGTTATAATATTTATGTGCTACAGGTAGTCTGGTAGTCTTGTTCAGATATATAGGATTCCCCCCTTTTTCGGTATAGTGTGCGTACTCTACTCCGTGTGTGTTTTAATATTGTGCTATTTGTATTCTTGTTTTTATAGTAATTTGTTTTTGTTTTTTTCTTTTTTCTGTACATAGGGTCGCGATTTGGCAGTCAGAGAGTGGATGGAGTTGCCTTATTTGCTATCTTTAGCGTATGGTTTATATGTTGCTATGTCTTGCATTTTTCTCTCCCTGCGCTCCCTGCCTGCTTCATTGCGGTTGCTTGTGAGGGATGGTTGCCATGGAGTTGGCCACGCTAGCGTCTGTCTTGAGCGCTGGCCTGGTGCGGCGTGTGGACGTGCTGGTTGCCATAGCAATGGGCTGTGGCGCCTGGTCCGTCCGCGCGATTCGCTGCCAGGTCTGGCGGTCTGAAGTAGACGCTGACTCTGGGGCGACTGGCGCGTGCGCGCTTGGATTGCTGGGGGGCGGCCTGTTGGTCGTTCTCTTGGTGCGCCTTGCGCGTGCGCTCCTTCGCTCTATGACGTCGGGGATTTCCGGCGCGTGCGCATTTGGTAATCACTGTGGGGCGGTCAGGTGACCGGCCTCATGGTGTGCCGTGCGCGTGCGCCGGCGTCCTATGGCATTCACATGCATCCTTGTACTCTCTGCTCTGATTGGGGGGTTTATTTTGTGCGCCTTTTCTCCTAACACATAGGGATTGGATGAGAAGGGGGACTGACCCATGGACATTATACGATTGGTGGAAATGTCGATATGACAACCGGACAACAAATGCAACCATTGGACCATACACCTATGTGATGTTTGTTTTTATATGCGATCTTGAATTATATGCTATTCTTGTATATATTTCTATATGATATGGATAGTGATGGTGTTGTTTAGCTGCTATTTGGTAGATATATGTATATTATTTGAGATTTAAGCACATTAAATGTATATTTAATAAAGACCGCCTCTTGATGGTGATTGGAGCTCATGTGGGTTCCACACTATTTAAGATGGCTACTTTTGACAGTGTGTATACTTGACAAAGGCCAACCAGGCCGAAACGTTGTATTTTTCACTATGGCGGAATAAAGGACTTATTTTTGGATTATCATCACCTGGTATGGATGCTGCCTTTTCTTCTTTATATACATCGCTGTAATCTGTCATCATCCTGCTCTCAGTTGATAACTTGGTAACATAATATTCAGTTTATTCATAAATTAATAGTTTTCATGAAAGATTAATAGAGATGTTTTTTTATTTTATTTTCCGCAGTTTCAGGCTGCCGTCACACTAGCAGTATGTGTCAGTATTTTACATCAGTATTTGTAAGCCAAAACCAGGAGTGGAACAAATAGAGGAAAAGTATAATAGAAACATATGCACCCCTTCTGCATTTATCACCCACTCCTGGTTTTGGCTTACAAATATTGATATAAAATACTGACCAAATACTGCTAGTGTGACGGCAGCTACAGAATTTGAAGCTTCCATGCGATCAATCCTTTTGCTATATGTTTCAAGTTTTATGATTAATGTTATCAAACTATTTTTGCATGATATTTAATTGCCTGTCCATATTTAACTGATTTATTAGTCTGTCCAAATTTAACTGAATTGATTTCTAAAGAATTTAAGTAGATTCTTCATATAATCCTGGGTAATTGCTATGCCCAGGTCTTCTCAAATGAAGGTGCATGCGCAGAATGCCTCTTTTTTGGTATTGTTAGGGTACCGTCACACAGTGGCATTTTGATCGCTACGACGGCACGATCCGTGACGCTCCAGTATCGTAACAATATCGCTCCAGCGTCGTAGACTGCTGTCACACTTTGCAATGTACGACGCTGGAGCGATAATTTCATGACGTATTTGCGATGTAGAAGCTGTTGGTTACTATGCGCACATCGTATACAATATCGTGCACACCTTTGTTGCACCATGCGATCATGCCGCCACAGCGGGACACTAGACGACGAAAGAAAGTTTCAAATGATCTGCTACGACGTACAATTCTCAGCGGGGTCCCTGATCGCAGGAGCGTATCAGACACTGCGAGATCGTAAGTATATTGCTGGAGCGTCACGAATCGTGCCGTCGTAGCGATCAAAATGCCACTGTGTGACGGTACCCTAAGACTCTCGAGTTCCACAATCTTTTCTTGGACTTTGTTTGGGCTGCTGGAATAAGTTGAATGCGATGAAGCCGCCTCCTCCTGATCTGAAGCATGTGGCATTGCTGTCTTCTTAAATGTATCCTTATCTTTGCTGGAGGCAAGTAGTTTGGTTTTACAACAAAACAATATTGTGTCTGCTAGAGTTCCATTGTTGAGATCATCTAGTGAATGGGATCTGAATAATCTAGGGTTTTTGTTAGAATCCAGGGACTTAAGTGTGTTGCTTGAGGAATATGGGATATTGAATTTAGGATCTTTAATAAATGTTGTTTTTACACTGTCCTCTAATACTTTATCCTTCAAGTGCTATTCACTCAGTCCCCGCACTGTGATGGATGACTTTCCATGTGTCTCCACCATAACTGTAAGCCCCACATCACAACACTTCTGAGATCCCTCAGCACCTTCACTGATCTTGTGTTTTGTGCCAGGTTGTACTGGGTTGAGAGAGCAGATCTTGCCCACCCCCCCAGTTCCTTGTTTCCCCATCGGGTATCTCTCTGAGGCTGGGAGTGGGGAGGATAAGTCAGGCTATCACACTGGGCAGCTGTGTAGCTCTTCCAGAATTAGGGGTCATATGAGCAGGGTAGTTATAAACCCCTGAGCAGGTGACTTTATGGGGACATTACAGTCGTGCAAAGTCTTATGTGACTTACCCTTCACATGAGGGGAACGACCGGCAGACAAAAGCTTCTTTAAAGAATTCTTGGTCATCCCGGGACTCATGGCTCAGATATTATGAATCAGGCAGTCCAGTTATCAAAAAATATAGTAATTTGATCCACTTTTCTTAGGTTTTTTTTGTTGTTTTTTCATAATCTCCTGCAGTAGCTCAGTGAATGTATGTCCTACATGTACTGAGTCCAGGCCATGCCTTTTAGCATTAAGGTCAAATTTTGACCTTAATAACCATTCCAATTTTTTTTTAATCTGACCAGTGTTACTTTGTGGTAATAACTCTGGAACGCTTGAACGGATCCCACTGATTCTGAGATTATTTTGTACTTCATAATACTTGTAACTTTTGTTCGATATGACTTGCTTTTATTTGAAAATATCTGAAATTTGGTGAAAATTTAAAACATTTAACAAATTTTAAACTTTTAATTCTTATGCCCTTATATCAGAATGTTATATCACACAAAATTGAAAGATAACTGTTAAAGGAAGGGGCTTTCGTCCACAAATTACTAAACTTTTAGTATCAAAAGGGGGAACTCTCCTTACACCTCTATTGAGGTCCGATATTAACTATTATTGCGAAACTTGACAATCAATTAATATCCACTTGATATACCTCAGCGTTATCTTTTCCTTATACTATCTACTAACTGAGACAAAGCCGTTTAACAATAAAGGATATTTATTACACACACGCAAGTCTGCAGTCTATAACATACATATATAATACCCAAGCTGGCGAATATATATATCCTGGGTTCTATTCCCACCCAGGACAACAAAGAGTTTGTATGTTCTCCCCGTGTTTGTGTGGGTTTCCTCCGGGTACTCCGGTTTCCTCCCACATTCCAAAGACATAAGAGTATGTATGTAGTTTATTTACGAAGATTTTAGAATAATACCTTGATAAATAAACGCAAGTAGGATCCGTGGGGCAGCACGGTGGCGCAGTGGTTAGCACAGCAGCCTTGCAGCGCTGGAGTCCTGGGTTCAAGCCCCACTAAGGACAACATCTGCAAAGAGTTTGTATGTTCTCTCCGTATTTGTGTGGGTTTCCTCCCACATTCCAAAGACATACTGACAGGGAATTTAGATTGTGAGCCCCAATGGGGACAGCAATGATAATGTGTGTAAAGCGCTGCGGAATATGTTAGCGCTATATAAAAATAAAGATTATTTATTATTAACACAGGACTCGGCCGGCAACGTAGTATCTAGCACAGCCACGTAGTATATAACAGCCCATGTAGAATATAGCACAGCCATGTAGTACATTGCACAGCCACGTAGTATATAGCACAGCCACGTAATGCAATTTTCTTATAGTATTTTCTTATAGTATGATCCTAGTCAATTGTCTCTATTTCCTATACAGACATCCCTACCAGTTTTCCACAATTCAAAAGAGTAACATACAACTCTTGCAGGTACTTAGCACCCTTGGAAAACTAAACGTAAAACTAAGGTACACTGACTTTAGTTGTATCCTGCATCAGGTCTTAAGGTACCATTACATTTAGCGACGCTGCAGCGATATAGACAACGATGCCGATCGCTGCAGCCTCGCTGTTAGGTCGCTGGAGAGCTGTCACACAGACAGCTCTCCAGCGACCAACGATGCCGAAGTGCCCGGGTAACCAGGGTAAAGATTTTTCTGCACTTGTTTTGCGAAATCCGAAGATAAAAAGCACGGCGTTTTACCTTCGGATTAACCGCGGATTTAATGCGTTTTTTGTTTGGATTGCACCTGTGGTTTTACACCTGCAGATTCCTATTGTGGAGCAGGTGTAAACTGCTGCGGAATCCGCACAAAGAATTGACATGCTGCGGAATAAACAACGCTGTGTTTCAGTATGTTTACTTCCGCAGCATGTGCACTGTGGATTTTGTTTTCCATAGGTTTACATGGTACTGTAAACTCACGGAAAACTGCTGCGAATCCACAGCGGCCAAGCCACAACGTGTGCACATACCCTTAAACTGTCCCACTAGACAACTCCTTTAGTGAACACCATAAAAAAAACAAAAAAATGCTTTATCACACTACCAAACAAAAAGTGGAATAAAATGCTAGCAAAAACACAAATATAAACAAATACAGTAATGCTGAAAACGTCATCTTGTCTCGCAAAAAAACAAGCCAACATACAGCTCCATTAGCGGAAAAATAAGTTATCGCTGTCAGAATAAAGCGGTGCAAAATAATTATTTTTTCTATAAAATAATTTTTACTGTGTGAAAGAGCCAAAACATAAAAAAATATATAAATGTGGTATCACTTATTGTGCGGACCTGAAAAATAAGACTGCTTTATTAATTTTAGCACATGCGGGACATAAAAAAAAAAAAAATAATAATCCTAAATTGTTGGTTTTGTTCAATCTGCCTCTCAAAACTTGGAATAGAAAGGGACCAAAAAATGACGTGTCTGAAAACGGTACCAATAAAAATGTCAACTCATCCTGCTTAACAAAGCCCTCACATGACTCTGTGGGTCGAAACATGGAAAAAATGATAGCTCTCAAAATATGGCGATGAAACAATTTAAATGTTAAAAATATAATGTGTTCTTTTTTCACTGCTCAATGATATAAAATTCTATGAGGCACATGTGTCAATATGATCACTACCCACCTAGATGAATTCATTGGGGAGTATAGTTTGTAAAAATGAGTTCACATATAGGGGTTTCTGTTATTCTGGTACCTCAGTGGCTCTGCCAATGTGACATGGCAAATCATTCCAGCAAAATATGAACTCCAATATGGCGCCTCTTCCCTTCTGAGCTTTGCATTGTACCTCAAAAGTAGTATACCCCTACATATGGGGTATCAGCATACTCACGAGAAATTGCACAACAAAATGTATGGTGCAATTTCTCCTATTATCCTTATGAAAAAATGTTTAGCACCAAATTTTGCATTTTGTGGGGAAAATGTTATTATTTTTATTTTAACGGCTGAAACGTTATAAACTTCTGTGAAGCACCTGAGGGTTCATTGTGCTCACTACACATTACAGACCAAAAGTTTGGGCACACCTCATTTAACCCCTTCATGACCCAGCCTATTTTGACCTTAAAGACCTTGCCGTTTTTTGCAATTCTGACCACTGTCCCTTTATGAGGTAATAACTCAGGAACGCTTCAATGGATCCTAGCACCTACTTAGCACCCTTGGAAAACTAAACGTAAAACTAAGGTACACTGACTTTAGTTGTATCCTGCATCAGGTCTTAAGGTACCATTACATTTAGCGACGCTGCAGCGATATAGACAACGATGCCGATCGCTGCAGCCTCGCTGTTTGGTCGCTGGAGAGCTGTCACACAGACAGCTCTCCAGCGACCAACGATGCCGAAGTGCCCGGGTAACCAGGGTAAACATCGGGTTACTAAGTGCAGGGCAGCGCTTAGTAACCTGATGTTTACCCTGGTTTCCATTGTAAATGTAAAAAAACACTACATACTTACATTCCGGTGTCTGTCACGTCCCTCGCCTTCAGCTTCCCGCACTGACTGTGAGCGCCGGCCGTAAAGCAGAGCGGTGATGTCACCGCTGTGCTCTGCTTTACAGCCGGCAGGCGCTCACAGTCAGTGCCGGAAGCTGAAGGCGAGGGACGTGACAGACACCGGAATGTAAGTATGTAGTGTTTTTTTACATTTACAATGGAAACCAGGGTAAATATCGGGTTACTAAGCGCAGCCCTGCGCTTAGTAACCTGATATTTACCCTGGTTACCAGTGAACACATCGCTGGATCGGCGTCACACACGCCGATTCAGCGATGTCAGCGGGTGATCCAGCGACGAAATAAAGTTCTGGACTTTGAGCTCCGACCAGCGATGTCACAGCAGGATCCTGATCGCTGCTGCGTGTCAAACACAACGATGTCGCTATCCAGGACGCTGCAACGTCACGGATCGTTATCGTTCAAAAGTTGCTGAGTGTGATGGTACCTTTAAACAAAACCATGTTATCTGTCCAAACTTCAAGGTGAGCACACAGTATAAAACGACACTCCCTCGTGTATGTCCGTTATCTGTCCATGCTTCTCAGCCTGTCTTAAGCTTTAGTCACACTAAACGACTTACCAACGATCACGACCAACGATACGACCTGGCCGTGATTGTTGGTAAGTTGTTGTGTGGTCGCTGGGGAGCTGTCACACAGACATCTCTCTCCAGTGACCAACGATCAGGGGAACGACTGAAATTGTCTTCAACGATGCCGAAGTCCCCCTGCAGCACCCGGGTAACCAGGGTAAACATCGGGTTACTAAGTGCAGGGCTGCACTTAGTAACCCGATATTTACCCTGGTTACCATTGTAAAAGTAAAAAAAAGAAAAAAAAACACTACATACTCACATTCTGATGTCTGTCACGTCCCCCACCGGCGTCCACAGGGTTAAAACTGCTTTCGGCAAGAGAGCTGCTAATGCACGCGCTGCTGCCGGGAGCTTCCCTGTGCCGTGTGCTCTGCTTTACGGCCGGTGCTGACACAGTCAGTGCAGGGAAGCTCTCGGCCGGAGCGCGTGCATTAGCAGCGCTCCTGCCGAAAGCAGTTTTAACCCTGTGGAGGCCGGGGGACGTGACAGACATCAGAATGTGAGTATGTACTGTTTTTGTTTTTTTTTAACTTTTACAATGGTAACCAGGGTAAATATCGGGTTACTAAGCGCGGCCCTGCGCTTAGTAACCCAATATTTACCCTGGTTACAAGTGAACACATCACTGGATCGGCGTCACATGCCGATCCAGCGATGACAGCGGGTGATCAGCGACCAAAAAATGGTCCTGATCATTCCCCAACGACCAATGATCTCCCAGCAGGGGCCTGATCGTTGGTCGCTGTCACACATAACGAGATCGTTAGCGGGATTGTTGCTACGTCACCAAAAGCATGACGTTGCAACGATATAGTTAACGATATCGTTGTGTGACTCCAGCTTTAGTTCACGTAACAACATCGTTTATCCAATCTAAGGTGCACAGTTAAACAAGCAAAGTCAATTTTCACTGTTGAACTTCAAAGCCTAGGTGAACACACGCCTCCCTACCTATTTTAGTTCAAGCAACAAATCAGATCATCCATGGATGTGACGCTATTATCCTGCGATCTGTTACTCTTATTATGAATTCTATGGAAAACTGGAGCTGAAAATACAAGTACCAGTAAAAAAAACCTTGTTTACTTCACAGGGGGTCTGATAGAAAACGGCAAACAACCAACAACTAACAAATCCTGTTATCATTGCAATCACAATGAACCTCAGATAAAGCCCTTCTGCCTCCTGTCTGATCCTCACTTGGCTAACAATACATTTCACTTAAGGTACCGTCACACTCAGCGACGCTGCAGCAATATAGACAACGAGCCGACCTAAACTGGATCGCTGGAGCGTCGCTGTTTAGGTCGCTGTAGAGACGTCAAACACAGCAACTCCAGAACGATGCAGGAGCGATCCAGGGACGTAACGGCGACTCACTTCTCGTTCTCGCTGGTTGTTAGCTCCATGTCAAATAGCCGGAGTGTACCGATCTGACACACATCTAGGGGCCCTATGCTCGTTGCTGGCATCGTTGCTTTTGATGTCAAACATGACGATACACGCCGGCCTGGCGACGAAATAAAGTTCTGGATTTCTAGCTCCGACCAGCGATGGCACAGCGGGATCCAGATCGCTGCTGCGTGTCAAACACAACGGGATCGCTATCCAGGACGCTGCAACGTGACGGATTGTTGTCGTTCTCTTTGCAAAGTTGCTGAGTGTGACGGTACCTTTACAAAAGAGCAAACTTGGCAAATAACAGAAGAGTAATATAAAGTAAAGTAAAACAAAACAAACAATCAGAAAGACCAGAGGCCAAACAAACTCTGAAAACTGAGTCTACATCAAGGCCTTACTAGCCTCCCTGGTTGTAATCAGCCTTTTTGAGGAGTCGGCACATGGCTGGGCACAGACTGAGAGAAAATGGCTGTGCTCCTTTACAATAGTGTTAGGCCCCTCACAATTACTTGTGCAATAACAGTTCCTTGCAATATGTCCAAAGTAACACATTTAAAACATTTCACAGAATTATATTTCCCCTCTCTCATTGTACCTGGCCATTTGCAGTACATCTAACACATGCCATGCCTGATTTAGGGGCCCGGACAGAATATACATATTTTTCGGATTATAAAACTCACTTTTGTTCCCCCAAATTTTTTGGGAAAGTGGGGGGTGCGTCTTATAATCGGAATCTGTGTGCTGTGCTGTAGAGGAGGGGGGGCAGCTCTGGAGTGGTGTCAGGGGGCTGGAGTGGACTGGCTGCAGAGACAGCAGAAGGTCCTGTGTGCCCGCTCATTAGCCTCATGTAATATTCACTGCACCTGCTGTCCATCACCTCGGTGCTGAAGCTGCACCAGTTGGTTCACAGGGGAGCAGCGAATATTACATGTGCCTGCATCTCCCCCCCCCCCCCCCACCTCCCATCATGGATATGGCCCCCCGGTCACTCTTCTATGCCCCCCCTGTGCTGCTAGCAGACACATGCGCAGAACCCCCCCCCCCCCCCCCCCCCCCTCCTGTGCTGGAGCTGGGAGCACAGAGCCGTCATCAGAGGGTGGGTTAAGTGTTTATCTTATCACTAGATTGTCGCCTGATTCTAACGCATCGGGTATTCTAGAACATGCATGTCCCCGTAGTATATGGACAATGATGATTCCAGAATTCGAGGCAGACTGTGCCTGTCGCTGATTGGTCGAGGCAACCTTTATGACATCATCGTCGCCATGGCAATCATTATGACATCTACGTCGATACTATGCCCGTCGCTGATTGGTCGAGGCAAATTCGCAGCAGACTGTGCCCGTCGATGATTGGTCGAGGCCTTGCGGCCTCGACCAATCAGAGACGCGGGATTTCCAGGACAGACAGATGGAAAAACCCTTAGACAATTATATATATACAGGTCCTTCTCAAAAAATTAGCATATAGTGTTAAATTTCATTATTTACCATAATGTAATGATTACAATTAAACTTTCATATATTATAGATTCATTATCCACCAACTGAAATTTGTCAGGTCTTTTATTGTTTTAATACTGATGATTTTGGCATACAACTCCTGATAACCCAAAAAACCTGTCTCAATAAATTAGCATATTTCACCCATCCAATCAAATAAAAGTGTTTCTTAATAACAAACAAAAAAACCATCAAATAATAATGTTCAGTTATGCACTCAATACTTGGTCGGGAATCCTTTGGCAGAAATGACTGCTTCAATGCGGCGTGGCATGGAGGCAATCAGCCTGTGACACTGCTGAGATGTTATGGAGGCCCAGGATGCTTCAATAGCTGCCTTAAGCTCATCCAGAGTGTTGGGTCTTGCGTCTCTCAACTTTCTCTTCACAATATCCCACAGATTCTCTATGGGGTTCAGGTCAGGAGAGTTGGCAGGCCAATTGAGCACAGTAATACCATGGTCAGTAAACCATTTACCAGTGGTTTTGGCACTGTGAGCAGGTGCCAGGTCGTGCTGAAAAATGAAATCTTCATCTCCATAAAGCATTTCAGCCGAAGAAAGCATGAAGTGCTCCAAAATCTCCTGATAGCTAGCTGCATTGACCCTGCCCTTGATGAAACACAGTGGACCAACACCAGCAGCTGACATGGCACCCCACACCATCACGGACTGTGGGTACTTGACACTGGACTTCAGGCATTTTGGCATTTCCTTCTCCCCAGTCTTCCTCCAGACTCTGGCACCTTGATTTCCGAATGACATGCAAAATTTGCTTTCATCAGAAAAAAGTACTTGGGACCACTTAGCAACAGTCCAGTGCTGCTTCTCTGTAGCCCAGGTCAGGCGCCTCTGCCGCTGTTTATGGTTCAAAAGTGGCTTTACCTGGGGAATGCGGCACCTGTAGCCCATTTCCTGCACACGCCTGTGCACGGTGGCTCTGGATGTTTCCACACCAGACTCAGTCCACTGCCTCCTCAGGTTCCCCAAGGTCTGGAATCGGTCCTTCTCCACAATCTTCCTCAGGGTCCGGTCTCCTCTTCTCGTTGTACAGCGTTTTCTGCCACATTGTTTCCTTCCAACAGACTTACCATTGAGGTGCCTTGATACAGCACTCTGGGAACAGCCTATTTGTTGAGAAATTTCTTTCTGGGTCTTACCCTCTTGCTTGAGGGTGTCAATGATGGCCTTCTTGACATCTGTCAGGTCGCTAGTCTTACCCATGATGGGGGTTTTGAGTAATGAACCAGGCAGGGAGTTTATAAAAGCCTCAGGTATCTTTTGCATGTGTTTAGAGTTAATTAGTTGATTCAGAAGATTAGGGTAATAGGTCGTTTAGAGAACCTTTTCTTGATATGCTAATTTATTGAGACAGGTTTTTTGGGTTATCAGGAGTTGTATGCCAAAATCATCAGTATTAAAACAATAAAAGACCTGACAAATTTCAGTTGGTGGATAATAATATATGAAAGTTTAATTGTAATCATTACATTATGGTAAATAATGAAATTTAACACTATATGCTAATTTTTTGAGAAGGACCTGTAGATGTGCTTGCCAGCAGCACAGGGGGGGCATGTGTCTGCCAGCAGCACAGGGGGGGGCATGTGTCTGCCAGCAGCACAGGGGGTAGGGGCATGTGTCTGCCAGCAGCACAGGGGGGCATGTGTCTGCCAGCAGCACAGGGGGGGCATATAGTGACCAGAGGGGCATGCGCCTGAAAGCACACAGGGGGGCATGTGCCAGCACAAGGATGGGAGTTATATAGATACCAGGTTGAGGGACATATGATTTGTAAGACGGACACTGGAATTATAAGACAGACCCCCATTTAACATAAAAAATTATTTTTTTCTCTTTTTCTTCACCAAATTTGGGGGGGCATCTTATAAAGCGAAAAATATGGTTCTTCCTTCTATCAGGAACTTTTAAACTCTTCCATTACTAAGGATGCACTCTTAACAATGTTACGTTTGCACTTTCTATGTAATTTAGACAGCACATACCTGTCATTACGTTTCGTTATTGGATCAAAATTTTATAAAATATTTGATCCCTCAACTGATCCATCACTCCCACCTTTTTGCCCTGCACAGAACACAATTGGTCGGGGATCGGACCTTGTTTTCAGAGACAGAGAAGGCCGGCACTACATTTGTTAAATTCATTGATGATATTTTTCAGACTAGTAATCAGTTGGGAACTAGTATCCAGCTCCACACTGCACTGATTAATAATGGCATCATTAGCTGCTGCCATTTCCTTCACAGCTTTGAGCTCAGCCCCAGACTGAGTCAGTTGTGCTTCCATATCAACACAATGATTTTTCATTTTCAGTAGTTGTGATTCAAGACTGGCAATCTGCTTTTCTCTGTCCACATTATATTGTTCATTCTCTGCCAGTTGTGTCTGTAAGGCACACTCTACACATTAGTCACACAACACTGGCAGTGGAAATTTGGGGAATCTGCATTATACAGGGATTCCTCATACACAGATTAGTTTGGCTAACATTTGTAGTTGTTTACTTGATTTATTCAAGACCGACTGTCTCTCTATGCACATGCTGTCATTCCCACATGCTTGTTCCAATAGGGCAGACCACAGCAATTCTGCAGATTTGGGTACAGTGGGGGTTACTGGGTGAAATTTACTGAGCTTTGCTAATCTTTTAAGGGTTAAGTCCATTCTCACTCTTCCTGAAGCCATCGTGATCGTCGTCCTTGTCCCTTCTCTGCTGCTTGAAAAAGGTCCTTTTAGTTCTGGAACGCCTTTTCCTGACCAGCTGGACTTTTACCTTGAGAAACGACTATGACTCTTTGGAAGATTGGACTGGTAAAGATCGCCCCAAACTCTCAAAGATGACCAAGCAAAGGAAAAAGAAAAAACGTTAAAAATCAGAAGACTTGGTTCTCTGTTATTTATTTTGTTCTGTGTATAGCTTGTATTGAAAATCTGCATCACCCGTCTGAACTATCAGCGCTCTGAACGCACAGAATTACACAACAGTTCACCCTGTATCAATGTAATCTGTCCACGTCCCTCTGGCCCGATCAGTTCAGTCAATGACCAGAAATTGACACAGCAAAACATGAAAAACAAAATCTAACAGTGGGCCTGTAGCTCGCCATTGTTAGGCTAGGGTTACATTGCGTTATGTGACCGCGTTTAATGGACTACGTTACACCGCGGCATAACGCGGTGTAACGTAGTCCGTTAACGTCGCCATAGCCTGTAATGGCAAACGCATCGCTATTGGACGTGCCCACATTGGACGTGCGCTAGCGATGTGCCGTCATTTGAGTTCGCGGTCCGTTCCTCGCTAGCGCAGATTGGGGATCTGCGCTAGCGGGATCGGCTAACGCAATCCCTTTTGGGACATTGCGTTAGCGCAGTCCATAGTGCTATGTGCTAAACGGACTGCCCCAACGCAATGTGACCCTAGCCTTAAAGGGAACCTGTCACCCCGTTTTTTCAAGAAGAGCTAAAAATAGCGTTAAATAGGGGCAGAGCTGGGCTTTACATTAGTGTATTTTGGAGCCTTTATTCCCCACCTATGCTGCTGAAATACCTTTGTAAAGTCGCCGTTTTGGGCTGTCACTCACACTGTTCAGGTCATATGGGCGAGGTGACAGCGCTGTTTCTCCCCCAGATCTCCGTTGGTGACGTAGTGGTGTGCGCATGTCCAAGTGGCGAATCCACTGCGCAGCTTCAAGGAAAATAGCGCGATCTGCGCTATTCAGCCGTTTATCGGTGGGCGCGGCCATCTTTGTGAGGCAGCGCATGCGCAGATGGTTCTTCTCGTCTTCCCGGGGCTTCAGGAAAATGGCCGCGGGATGCCGCGCGTGCGCAGATGGCGATCGAGGCGGCCATTTTCCTGCAGCCGAGATGCTGCATTAGGTGATGTATGGTAGACAGCTAACCTATAATTAACTGTCCTGCGGTATTTGAAGTAAGGCATAGTCAGTTACTTCCTCGGTGTTCCGGTCACCGGCTACGCGCCTCAGTAGGATGTTGCCGTTCTCGGGGCACGACTCCTACTGGCTCTCCTTTGTGCTTGACCTCGTTTTTCACTGTCCACAATATCCTTTGCTTCGTGTCCTTTCTTTAGATGCCGCCGCAAGGTAGTGCAGGCGCGGCTCTGTAACGATCTGTCCTTGTCGCTAAGTCACTGCCAGGTTCCCACTCCTGACAGGGACCCCTCTGAAGTCTCCCCCGCAACACCTCCTGCCACGGGATGTTGCCTGGGCAAAACCCAGTCAGCTTCTTTCTAACTTCCTATCCAACCCCCAGTTTGACCAAAGTGTGAGGAGTGGCCTAATAAATAGAACCTTTTGCTCCCCCTAGTGGCCGGAGTGTGAAGTATAATGTGTGCTTGTGATACCTGGTCAGGTGAACTCCTTTAGTGCCATCAGACGTACCATCACTCCCCTTAGTGGCAGAGCGACACCACTGCAACGACCAGGTCTCTGAGGCGCTGCACATGTCTTTCGGCTCAAGCCCTCCAATTGAAGCAATCTTGCTAGAAAATGCATTTTGTACCTGGCTTATCTTTCTCCTTGCATATCCAAGTGAATCCCGCTGGCTTAGCCGTGGATATTTCAGAGGAGATATGCCAATGTATGTTAAGCTTGAATTTAGACTTTCAGGAGAACATTCCATTCCATCTGGATCTGATTCAGAGGAAACTGGATCAGCTGATTTTTTTCCTGTTAGCAAATTCTTATCGACATGATGCACACATCTTCTGGCCAGGCTTCACATCATTCTTTGTAAATTTGTTCAACTGGTCAGCAGCTAACAAATTGATAGCTCGCAAATTCTTTTTGGTGTTATGACCTTTCTTCCCAAAAGGATTGCAACACGATTTTTGCAAATGCTCATATTTGGTCAAGAATGAAGCTTCATGGTGTAAACAGATTTGTAAATGTTCATCAAAATTTAGTCCCACTCGTCGACGCAGCAATTTCTGTTCATCCAATCCAAAGCTTGTAAACAATTTCAACTCATCCTTGCTATGGGTGAATGTCTTAAGGCACTTCGAATTGTTCGCAAGGCCGATAGAGCACTGGGCCAATTCTTCATCAATTTCATTCTCCATCGCAAAAAAATAAATAATATATGCATTAAAATGTAACAATAGTCAATAACTTTTCATAAATAAAAAGGTTTATAGGTTTTTGATTATAATAGACATTGCTAGCAACAATACAACTCTGTAACATGTGATAAGAATCTGAAAATCAAACACAAAATCAATGCATTACGCGCATAAATAACACCATGTTCAGTGGCATTTTTCATTTCTTAAACCGAGAGACTCAAAAAAACAAAAAAAAACAATGATCCTTGTAGAGAAAAATGTGCTCTTTCGAATGATATCAGAACTAATATATTTTAGGGGTAAAATTCGTTGTTTTTTTTAAGTTTTTCATCATATGTGGGTGTGAATATTTCCACAAATACATATGCTTTGACCGTGATATTGCAGCAATGCAAAATCATGTAGATGTTTGGTGTACAGTGCAAAGCACCAGTTACTATTGGTTTTTGGTCTTGAGTTATATATGGGCAAAGTTTGGCATAAATTTTATGCGACGCGTTTTTCAAGCTACTTTGACACAAAATTGCGGCCGACATATTGTTTTGTCATAGCCGGTAATAATTTTATCATGTTTAGCAGCAAAAGTTGAGCTAGTATGCCAAATTTCAGCATCATAGCCAGTATAGAACTCTAATGGCTATGTGCCAAAGTTTGCAAAATCCTCTTAGCTGAAGCCGCAGGCTTGGTGGAACCTCCAGTGAAAGGTCAACAGTGCCTAATGTATTTGAGATCTGGCCCTAAAAATGTACAGAACCTCTTTTCAAACATACATGTACATCCTTATATATTTTCAGCAAAATCGGAGAAGGTCGAGTGGGGACCACTGGTCCACTTGATATGGAATGACCCTGGTGGTTATGTGCAGCTCAGCCAGTTTTGCTATTAGGCAGTCTTTTATTATCTCCCTCAGTTTTTTATCTCACACAATGGGTCGAAATAAGCTTAAAATGGAAGAGAAATCCAGTGCCTTGACTCTGATCCAGAAGGGGGATTCGGTGATTGCTGTAGCTAGAGATCTGGGAGTGTCAAGAGAAGTAATTTATCAACTGAAGCGGGTCGGCGGCATCATTGCCTCCTGGGATGGTACCGCAGAGGAAGTCAGGCTCTGGCGCACCTAAGAAGACTTCACCAAGGACTGATAAGCTTCTGAAGCGTGAAGTGATGTCACATCCTTCTATAACTGATGTTGAACTAAAAAACAAGTACCCTATGCTCCTCCAGAACATTGCAACTAGGACAATTCGTCACCGCCTGCAGAAGGACCTGGGTCTACCAAGTTGCCGTGCCGCAAAGAAGCCCCTGCTCACAGCAGCAATGAAGAAGAAAAGGCTTGCCTTTTGTAAGAAATATCAAGATTGGACATCTGAAGAGTGTTATGATAAGGTAATTCAGTACCACAATGGACATAGAGGTCAGAGCACATACAGTGACCTGACAATAACCCAAAAACATAGAACGAGCTCTGAGACGTGGGAACTCTGCTGACCGCAATCCCTAATCCTCTCCAACCACACTAAAGGCAGCCGTGGATTGCGCCTAACGCGCCCTATGCAACTCGGCACAGCCTGAGAAACTAGCTAGCCTGAAGATAGAAAATAAGCCTACCTTGCCTCAGAGAAATACCCCAAAGGAAAAGGCAGCCCCCACATATAATGACTGTGAGTTAAGATGAAAAGACAAACGTAGAGATGAAATAGTTTTAGCAAAGTGAGGCCCGACTTTCTGAACAGAGCGAGGATAGGAAAGGTAACTTTGCGGTCAACACAAAACCCTACAAAAACCACGCAAAGGGGGCAAAAAGACCCTCCGTACCGAACTAACGGCACGGAGGTACACCCTCTGCGTCCCAGAGCTTCCAGCAAGCAGGAAAAAACAAATATACAAGCTGGACAGAAAAAACAGCAAACAAAATAGCAAAGCGGAACTTAGCTATGCAGAGCAGCAGGCCACAGGAACGATCCAGGAGGAAACAGGTCCAATACTAGAACATTGACTGGAGGCCAGGATCAAAGCACTAGGTGGAGTTAAATAGAGCAGCACCTAACGACTTCACCACATCACCTGAGGAAGGAAACTCAGAAGCCGCAGTACCACTTTCCTCCACCAACGGAAGCTCACAGAGAGAATCAGCCGAAGTACCACTTGTGACCACAGGAGGGAGCTCTGCCACAGAATTCACAACAGTACCCCCCCCTTGAGGAGGGGTCACCGAACCCTCACCAGAGCCCCCAGGACGACCAGGATGAGCCATATGAAAGGCACGAACAAGATCGGGAGCATGGACATCAGAGGCAAAGACCCAGGAATTATCTTCCTGAGCATAACCCTTCCACTTAACCAGATACTGGAGTTTCCGTCTTGAAACACGAGAATCCAAAATCTTCTCCACAATATACTCCAACTCCCCCTCCACCAAAACCGGGGCAGGAGGATCAACAGATGGAATAGGTGCCACGTATCTCCGCAACAATGACCTATGGAATACGTTATATATGGAAAAAGAATCTGGAAGGGTCAGACGAAAAGACACAGGATTAAGAACCTCAGAAATCCTATACGGACCAATGAAACGAGGTTTAAACTTAGGAGAGGAAACCTTCATAGGAATATGACGAGAAGATAACCAAACCAAATCCCCAACACGAAGTCGGGGACCCACACAGCATCTGCGATTAGCGAAACGTTGAGCCTTCTCCTGGGACAAGGTCAAATTGTCCACTACATGAGTCCAAATCTGCTGCAACCTGTCCACCACAGTATCCACACCAGGACAGTCCGAAGACTCAACCTGCCCTGAAGAGAAACGAGGATGGAACCCAGAGTTGCAGAAAAACGGCGAAACCAAGGTAGCCGAGCTGGCCCGATTATTAAGGGCGAACTCAGCCAAAGGCAAAAAGGACACCCAGTCATCCTGATCGGCAGAAACAAAGCATCTCAGATATGTTTCCAAGGTCTGATTGGTTCGTTCGGTCTGGCCATTAGTCTGAGGATGGAAAGCCGAGGAAAAAGACAAGTCAATGCCCATCCTAGCACAAAAGGCTCGCCAAAACCTCGAAACAAACTGGGAACCTCTGTCAGAAACGATATTCTCTGGAATGCCATGTAAACGAACCACATGCTGGAAGAACAATGGCACCAAATCAGAGGAGGAAGGCAATTTAGACAAGGGTACCAAATGGACCATCTTAGAGAAGCGATCACAGACCACCCAAATGACTGACATCTTTTGAGAGACGGGAAGATCTGAAATAAAATCCATAGAGATATGTGTCCAAGGCCTCTTCGGGACCGGCAAGGGCAAAAGCAACCCACTGGCACGAGAACAGCAGGGCTTAGCCCGAGCACAAATCCCACAGGACTGCACAAAAGTACGCACATCCCGCGACAGAGATGGCCACCAAAAGGATCTAGCCACTAACTCTCTGGTACCAAAGATTCCAGGATGACCAGCCAACACCGAACAATGAACCTCAGAGATAACTTTATTCGTCCACCTATCAGGGACAAACAGTTTCTCCGCTGGGCAACGATCAGGTTTATTAGCCTGAAATTTTTGCAGCACCCGCTGCAAATCAGGGGAGATGGCAGACACAATTACTCCCTCTTTGAGGATACCCGCCGGCTCAGATAAACCCGTAGAGTCGGGCACAAAACTCCTAGACAGAGCATCCGCCTTCACATTTTTAGAGCCCGAAAGGTACGAAATCACAAAGTCAAAACGGGCAAAAAACAGCGACCAACGAACCTGTCTAGGATTCAACTGCTTGGCAGACTCGAGATAAGTCAAGTTCTTATGATCAGTCAAGACCACCACGCGATGCTTAGCTCCTTCAAGCCAATGACGCCACTCCTCGAATGCCCACTTCATGGCCAGCAACTCTCGATTGCCCACATCATAATTTCGCTCAGCAGGTGAAAACTTCCTGGTAAAGAAGGCGCATGGTTTCATCACCGAGCAATCAGAACTTCTCTGCGACAAAACAGCCCCTGCTCCAATCTCAGAAGCATCAACCTCGACCTGGAACGGAAGCGAAACATCTGGTTGACACAACACAGGGGCAGAAGAAGAACGACGCTTCAACTCTTGAAAAGCTTCCACAGCAGCAGAAGACCAATTGACCACATCAGCACCCTTCTTGGTCAAATCGGTCAATGGTTTAGCAATACTAGAAAAATTGCAGATGAAGCGACGATAAACATTAGCAAAGCCCAGGAACTTTTGCAGACTTTTCAGAGATGTCGGCTGAGTCCAATCATGGATGGCTTGGACCTTAACAGGGTCCATCTCGATAGTAGAAGGGGAAAAGATGAACCCCAAAAATGAAACCTTCTGAACACCAAAGAGACACTTTGATCCCTTCACAAACAAAGAATTAGCACGCAGGACCTGAAACACTGTTCTGACCTGCTTCACATGAGACTCCCAATCATCCGAGAAGATCAAAATGTCATCCAAGTACACAATCAGGAATTTATCCAGGTACTCTCGGAAGATGTCATGCATAAAGGACTGAAACACTGATGGAGCATTGGCAAGTCTGAATGGCATTACTAGATATTCAAAATGGCCCTCGGGCGTATTAAATGCAGTTTTCCATTCATCGCCTCGCTTAATACGCACAAGATTATACGCACCACGAAGATCTATCTTGGTGAACCAACTAGCCCCCTTAATCCGAGCAAACAAATCAGATAACAACGGCAAGGGGTACTGAAATTTAACCGTGATCTTATTTAGAAGGCGGTAATCTATACAAGGTCTCAGTGAACCATCCTTCTTGGCTACAAAAAAGAACCCTGCTCCTAATGGCGACGATGACGAGCGAATATGCCCCTTCTCCAAGGACTCCTTCATGTAACTCCGCATAGCGGCGTGCTCAGGCACAGATAAATTAAACAGTCGACCTTTTGGGAATTTACTACCAGGAATCAAATCGATAGCACAATCACAATCCCTATGCGGAGGTAGAATATCGGACTTGGGCTCATCAAATACATCCCGGTAATCAGACAAGAACTCTGGAACCTCAGAAGGGGTGGATGACGAAATAGTCAGAAATGAGACATCACCATGTACCCCCTGACAACCCCAGCTGGACACAGACATGGATTTCCAATCTAATACTGGATTATGGACTTGTAGCCATGGCAACCCCAACACGACCACATCATGCAGATTATGCAACACCAGAAAGCGAATAACCTCCTGATGTGCAGGAGCCATGCACATGGTCAGCTGGGTCCAGTACTGAGGCTTATTCTTGGCCAAAGGCGTAGCATCAATTCCTCTCAATGGAATAGGACACTGCAAGGGCTCCAAGAAAAACCCACAACGCCTAGCATACTCCAAGTCCATCAAATTCAGGGCAGCGCCTGAATCCACAAATGCCATGACAGAATATGATGACAAAGAGCAGATCAAGGTAACGGACAGAAGAAATTTTGACTGTACCGTACCAATGGTGGCAGACCTAGCGAACCGCTTAGTGCGCTTAGGACAATCAGAGATAGCATGAGTGGAATCACCACAGTAGAAACACAGCCCATTCAGACGTCTGTGTTCTTGCCGTTCAACTCTGGTCAAAGTCCTATCGCACTGCATAGGCTCAGGTTTAAGCTCAGGTAATACCGCCAAATGGTGCACAGATTTACGCTCACGCAAGCGTCGACCGATCTGAATGGCCAAAGACATAGACTCATTCAGACCAGCAGGCATAGGAAATCCCACCATGACATCCTTAAGGGCTTCAGAGAGACCTTTTCTGAAAATAGCTGCGAGCGCACCTTCATTCCATTGAGTGAGTACGGACCACTTTCTAAATTTCTGACAATATACCTCTATCTCATCCTGACCCTGACACAGAGCCAGCAAATTTTTCTCTGCCTGATCCACTGAATTAGGTTCATCGTACAGCAATCCGAGCGCCAGGAAAAACGCATCGATATTACTTAATGCAGGATCTCCTGACGCAAGAGAAAATGCCCAGTCCTGAGGGTCGCCACGTAAAAAAGAAATAATGATCCTAACTTGTTGAACTGGGTCACCAGAGGAGCGAGGTTTCAAAGCCAGAAATAGTTTACAATTATTTTTGAAACTCAGAAATTTAGTTCTATCTCCAAAAAACAAATCAGGAATAGGAATTCTCGGTTCTAACATAGAATTCTGAACCACAAGGTCTTGAATATTTTTTTTTTCAACAATAAATTTTTATTGAAACATTTTCAAGTTTACAAATTATGCAATAACTGATGTATCATAACAAACTGTAAATTCAAAGTATGCATAGAAAGCATGTAAGCGAGTAACACTTTGTTCTTTAATCAAACAACTACAAGGGGTAGGGAAGGGGTAGAGTAAGGCACATAAGGGGAAAGAGGAAAAGGGAGGGGGAGGCCCGAGGATGGGATTGCATTGTATACAGCAGTTATATAGAGTTATTCTGAATCAGATAGTTCAGGGTAAGTTAAGTAAGGTGCAGGTACCGCAAAGGGAGTGTGGTTGGTGTATTCTGCCCAGGGGAGCCACACTCTTTCAAATTTACCAACATTGTCCGTGAGAATAGCCGACAGTTTCTCATTTATCATATACCAGGAGAGGCGAGACTTCACTGCGGAAAAATCTATAGCTGTTTTTTTCCAGGCCAAAGCTATTGTTTGCTTGGTTGCTAGAAATATAAATGATATAAGAGCCTGGGTGTGTTTGGGAATGTTGGGGATGCGTTTATTAAGTAGGGCCTCCCAAGGGTTCTTTCTGAGGTTAATATTTGTGACCGAAAAAACTAAATGGTAAACTCTAATCCACAATCTCCTGGCAGTCGGACATAGCCACCAGATGTGGAACATGTCTCCGGTGGAGTTGCATCCTCTGAAGCAGTTTGGGGGGTAGTTGGGCACTGCCCTAGCTACTCTCGCTGGAGTCAAGTACCAACGGGTTAATACTTTATAATTAGTTTCCAACATAAGGGTGTTTAAGATTCCTCCAGTGGAGGAGGACCAAATTTGGGACCATTCAGTTTCAGTCAGGGTAGATCCAATATCGTACTCCCATATATTTTAAGCAATTTCTGTGTGAAGGGGAGTTGATTTGTGAGTAAAGGAGAGATATAGTACCTGAGGCGTGGGGGTTTTGGCGGCATCTTTGTTCAAATGGGGTGAAAGAGTATGGGGGATCAGAATTCTTCAATAGGGAGCTGATAAAGTTCTTAAGTTGCAAGTATCGAAATATCTCTCCGGGGGTGGGAAACCATATTTTTCTCTAAGAGTTGGAAATGGGATAATCCCGTCCACTTTAAAGAGGTGGTGGACTTTAGTTATCCCCGCTTCAACCCACTTATAGAAGTATCTTAAGGGACCCGTACCTGGAGGAAATAGGACATTGCCCCAAATTGGGGCGAGAGGCAAAAAGGGTGAGATTAAATTTGAAGAGTATTTGTGGGAGTCCCAGATTGCAAGGGAATGTTTTATTATGGGGTTTGAAATATGTTTGCGTTGCGTTGGGAGGATCCATAGTATTGTGTCTAGGGTGTCGGGCTGTAACTCTGCGGCTTCTAGAGAGAGCCATAGTGGGGGTTCAGTGTAGGCATGATACAGGGTTAGTTGGCCTAATTGAGCTGCGCGATAGTATTTAGAGAGGTTGGGAACTCCCAGACCTCCTTTTAGGCGATGTCGGTAGAGAGTAGCTTTGTTGACCCTAGGGAGGCCTCCCCTCCAAACGAAGGCGTCTATTGCTCTTTGGGCCATTTTAAGAAAGTGCGATGGAATGGGGATTGGTAGGACACGAAATAGGTAAAGTATCTTGGGGAGGATAGACATTTTAAGGGCTCGCACCCGGCCTAACCATGAAAGATGCAGTTTCTCCCAAGACTGTAGCAAAAGACGAAGTTTACGAAACATGGGGGGATAGTTGGCCTTATAGAGAGAGTCTAAGTTAGCTGTCAGTTTTACTCCCAAATAGTCTAAGTGTTTAGTAACCCACTGGAAAGGAAAATCATTTTGGAGATTTGTTACAGTTGATTGTGGGATGGAAATGTTCATAGCGTAGGATTTGGAGGTATTTATTTGCAGGCCGGATAATGCTCCAAAGTTTTGTAAGGCTTGGAGAAGGGCCGGTAAAGACTTCTGGGGGGAAGATAAAAGGAGAAGGATGTCGTCTGCAAACATGAGTAATTTGTGTGGGACTGCTGCTATCTCTACCCCTTGTATGTTGGTATTGAGGCGTAATTGAATTGCTAGAGGTTCGAGCGCTAGAAGAAATAATAGGGGTGAGAGACGGCAACCCTGTCGTGTGCCTCTGCTGATTGGAAAAAGCGAAGAGGAAAAGCCACTATAACGCACGTAGGCGGAAGGGGAACTATAGAGTGCGTGAATCCAGGAGAGAAAATGGTTGGGAAACTTCCATCTCTGCAGCACCGCAAACATATAGGGCCACGATACCGAGTCAAATGCTTTTTTAATGTCTAATGACAGTAGCATACTTGATATATTACGGTGCTTGCAGAGATGTAGCAAATGAGAAACCCTCCGTATGTTGTCAGAGGCCTGTCGACGCGGAACAAAGCCTACCTGATCTTTATGGATTAATGCACCTAAGCCTAAGTTCAATCTATGGGATAAGATTTTAGTCAATATTTTGAGGTCTATATTCACTAAAGATATCGGCCTATAATTAGACCAGAGTAAGTGATCTGTATTAGGCTTAGGTATCATAGAGATTGCAGCCATTAATGAGGCCACACCTGGTTTGTTTCCGTCTCTCAGGGAATTGAAGAAGTTGAGGAGGTGGGGGATCAGTACCGGGGCGTATTTCTTATAGTAGAGGGCTGTGAACCCGTCGGGGCCTGGTTTTTTGTTAGTTTTCAAATTTTTAATGGCTGTCTCAATTTCATTAGGGGTTATAATTTGATAAAGGAGTTCAATCATGTCAGGGCTAAGGGCTGGAAGGGGGACCGAGTCTAAGAAATTCGTCAGGGTGTCTGTGGTGTTTGGGGCACTGTATAACTGTCCAAGTTTCTGTTGGAATAAACAAACAATTTGTTGCGGGTTGGTTGTGACACCTGTAGCGGTGCGGAGGCGTATGGGGGGTCTAGGTAAAGGTTGGCATTTCAAGCGGCGAGCGAGGTTGGAGTTATTTTTATTGTTAAGGGCATAGAAGCGTTGCTGTGACCAGCGTATAGCTTGGTCGGCATTCTCAGAGAGGTGTAGGTCTAATTCCGTCCGTGCGTGGAGAAGATCTCGATACGTAGCAGGTAGGGGTACGGTTTTCATCTGGGACTCTAAAGTTAACACCCTGCTCTCCAATTCCGCTACTTTCGCGGTTCTATCTTTTTTTTTACGTGAGGCCTCTTGGATACAGAAGCCTCTGAGTACTGCTTTGTGTGCCTCCCATAGGGAAACTGGCGAAGAAGCTGATTGCTTATTCATAGAGAAATATTCATCGATATGGTTTTTCAGTTTTTGGGCAATATCAGGATAGGAGAGCAGAGAGTCGTTCAGGGTCCAGTTGAACGAACGGGGCCGTGGATGAAGTGTTGAGCATGTGACCAGGTATGGGGAATGGTCTGACCAGGGGGTAGATTGGATTGAGATGTTTGATATGTTGGGAATAAAGGAAGGGTGGACTAGGACATGATCAATTCTGGTGTATATTAGATGGCGTGCGGAGAAAAAGGTATAGTCCCTTTCGGTGGGATGAAGTTCTCTCCATAGATCTATCCAGTGGTATTGAGAGAGAAGTTTGTTGAGGGCAGTCGAGTCAGCTGAAGGGTATGGGGGCGGAGGAGTAGAAGAATGGGGGCTTAGGGATTTGTCTAGGTTAGCTTTAAGTATGCAGTTGGAGTCTCCACATAAAATTGTGGTGCCTTGTGCGTGTTCTGAAATTAGCTCCAGCAGATGAGAGAAAAAGGCAGCCTGATGAGTATTAGGGGCATAATAGGAGATAAAGGTCACCAATTCATCCGTTATAGTGCCCGTCACGATAATATAGCGGCCTTCCTTGTCAGCTACTGAGGACTTAAAAACAAACGGGACGGATTTCTTAAAGCAGATAGCTACGCCTTTGGTTTTGTTTGGAGCATTAGCAGAATAAAAGAGCGGATATGAGGCGGACAGGAATCTAGGACAGGATTTGGTTGAGAAGTGTGTCTCCTGGAGACATATTACGTCTGCCTGCTGGGATCTATAAAAACGGAAAGCCTTGGTGCGTTTATGTGGGGAGTTGAGTCCCCTTACGTTGTGCGATAAGATTGTGAGTGGCATTGTGAAAGGTTGGGTGGTAAGCTTGTGGTGATTATCACTTGTGGTGTATCAATAGGGATGGAAGACGTCTTACAGAATAGACTTGATGGGTAGTATGAGCTCGGGCAGATAATTAGGTTAGGGGGTAGGATAGGTTTGAAAGTGCCTGCGATATAGGTAGGGTAAAAAGGCTTGTTAAGGGGAGGGGAGGAACTATAATATTGGCTAAGCACTATGTGCTGAGCAGCAGTGTGCGAAGACACTGTGGGGTCGTGGGGGTCTGCTAGGGGCAGCGCATGAAAGAAAATTATGTACGGTCATAACGGGGTACTGAAATAGATGAGTAATAACAAAGAGCTGGGGATCTGGTTCCACCATCCTAGGGATATTCGATGTTGGCCTATCTTGACTACTTATTATAGCTGTTACTAAACGGAGGGCATAGATTTAATAACAAAACATAACAACTATGCCTAAAAATATAGCTTGTTAAGGCCATGGTGTAAGTTAAATGCAGTTCAAACGTTCAGTCAGGTAGGATATGTGTAACCTATCGCTAAAGCGTAACCATTAACAGGTAAAACAAAGAAGAAACATCCTTATATTAACTAGTGGATTGAGCATATTCACTTGTCTGTAGTGAAGATCAGATCCAGCGAGAAGTTCAATCCAGTCCAGTGTCTCAGCCGGGGTGAAGGAAGCAGTAGTTTCTGGCAAGGGAAAGTTGAAGTTACGCAATTCAGGAGCGTCTATGGAAATAAACTAAGAAAACACATATAACCAAATTATCCTAGAATTGTGGAGTATCTGACAGGATAGCCAGTAGGGCATCAGGGGCCCAGAATAAAGACAGCAGTTGTCTAGCTTGTCACGGGGGGTCGGGCGGAGCACGTGGGCGGGATCGACGGCCCTCAGGCCGAGGTTGAGGGGAGGCAAGCGGAGAAGATGGGGCTAAATCCATGAGCTGTAATTTGGCCAAGCAACGGCTAGCTCCTTCAGGGGAGAGAACTGAGTGGATCATATCATGATGAGAGAATATCAATTTAAAGGGGAATCCCCAGCGATATTTGATGTTATTGGATCGCAGTACTTCCAAATATGGCTTCATAGCTCGACGTTTGGCAATAGTGGTGGGGGCCAAATCTGAGAACAGCTCGTACGAGTGGCCCTGGAATATTAGCGGTGCAGATTTTCTAGCCGCCTGCAGGAGCTGCTCTTTAGTTTTGTAATAGTGCATTTTAAGAATGATATCTCTCGGTGGGCCCTCTGACTTGCGCTTGCTCAGGGCTCTATGGATGCGGTCCATTTCTAGACGCTCAATGGAGATTCCCGGTAGGAGTTCTTAAAACAGGGCAGTTGCGGTAGATTGTAGATCAGTGACCGTTTCTGGTATACCTCTGATCCTGATATTACTTCTGCGGTCTCGGTTTTCAAAGTCCTCTAGCTTGCTGTTGAGGGTGTGGATCTCGTCATGTAGCATCTCAATGTCTTTTTCGTGAGTTGCTAGGTTTGCAATGGTCGAGTCCATTTTGTCTTCAAGGTCAGAGGTGCGAGAACCAAGTTCTCTGATTTCTTTGGTTAGGTCCTTCGTCAATTTGTCTGACATCTTGAGCAATTCAGAATGTAAGATGGATTGGAACTGCGACAGTAGAGCAGATTGATCCGGGGTAGGGGTGTTAGGGGTCTTGGTTGTTGAGGCTGGGATCATCTCAGATTCTGCTCCGTCGGGCATAGAAGAGTTAGAGGACTCTGATTGTGAGAACGGGCCAGAAGACATGTCAGCCTCCAGGTCTGCTAATGCTGCGAACCTGTTGCTGGGTTGTTTTGAAGTGGTTCTGCGTGCTTTAGGCATGAGGTCAAATAGGGTATAGGTGGGAGTAAGACCCTGTGATGTATTTCCCCCGTATTAAGAAAGCTAAGATCTAGGACAGGACATTTTGCGCAGTGACCCCTAGCAGATGCGCAAGGGTTTGATTACGGCATTATAACAGTCTTTATGTTATTCCATATACTAAGTTTGATTAAACTGTGCCAGTGGGGGTTGGCCCAAGATAATAAATAGCGGGTCTGGAGGCCGGAGGAGCCAGAAGCTGTCCACAGGGGTCAGGGGGGGAATCAAGATGGTGACAGCCCGACTCTGCTCGTGAGTATCTAGCCACGGAGGACCTTAGCCCCCCTTTGTTCTAGGCTCAGACCCCTCGCTGATGGCCCAGGTGGGGGCTTATAGCTTGAAGTGGCCTCTCACCTCCACAATCCGGCGTCAGGAGGTTCTCCGATCAACGGAGGGCTTCGGGTTCCCTGCAGCAGGATGGTGGAGCGAATATGCTCGGCGTGCCGCTTCAGGGGCTCAGCACAGCGTCTGCGGGGCCGCAATTAATGGCGGCACGTCCCTCTCTCTCTCTTCTCGGCAGTAGCCGGCAAACAGCGTGGGCCGCGTGCCCTCTAGCGGCCACAGCCTCCGCCGCGAGGCCCAGGCGCCCAAAGAAGCCCAGGGAATCAGCGGGCAGCGCCAGCACACTGTGGCGGTAGTTCCGGGGGGGACAGCGCGGGGGTGAGCACCGCCAGCTTGTGTCTTCAGCGGCGCAGACCGGGGCACGCGCCGATACTATTATGGTCCAGGGGGAGGCAGGGCAACCCCTGGGCCCGCAGTGTCCGCCGCAACTCACCGCCTGGCAGCCTCCGCTTCCACTCGGCGACTTCTCGACCCCGGCGGCGGGGATCCTCCGGTTCCGGGGTGGTGGGGGCGGACGGACCCCACCGTCCGCTGACGTCCTATTCGACTCGCTTGTGCAAGGAGGCCTGGGGACTCTCCGGCCTGAATCCGACCACGCTAGTGGCTCCCAGGCCTCAGGCCTGGCCGTAGGCCTCTTACTGGCGCTGCGGCTCTAGACCGCTCTTTCGCTCATCCGCGGCCAGATATTGCGTCCGTGGCCCAGGGGCGTTATATTGCTGCTCTTGTTTTCTTTGGATGGGTGTCCAAATGGTGTTAAATTGGATGGATTACCCTGGTAGTTCAGGGAGCTCAGGGAAGCACGTCTTGCTTCTTTGGCAGCTGGCCACGCCCCCCAAGTCTTGAATATTTTGTACTCTTGCCGTGAGCTGATCCACACATGAAGACAGACCTTTAATGTCCATCGCTACACCTGTGTCCTGAACCACCCAAATGTCTAGGGGAAAAAAAAGGCAACACACAGTGCAGAGAAAAAAAAAATGGTCTCAGAACTTTTTTTCCCTCTGTTGAGAATCATTAGTACTTTTGGCCTCCAGTACTGTTATGATCAGGTAATTCAGTACCACAATGGACATAGAGGTCAGAGCACATACAGTGACCTGACAATAACCCAAAAACATAGAACGAGCTCTGAGACGTGGGAACTCTGCTGACCGCAATCCCTAATCCTCTCCAACCACACTAAAGGCAGCCGTGGATTGCGCCTAACGCTCCCTATGCAACTCGGCACAGCCTGAGAAACCAGCTAGCCTGAAGATAGAAAATAAGCCTACCTTGCCTCAGAGAAATACCCCAAAGGAAAAGGCAGCCCCCACATATAATGAGTGTGAGTTAAGATGAAAAGACAAATGTAGAGATGAAATAGTTTTAGCAAAGTGAGGCCCGACTTTCTGAACAGAGCGAGGATAGGAAAGGTAACTTTGCGGTCAACACAAAACCCTACAAAAACCACGCAAAGGGGGCAAAAAGACCCTCCGTACCGAACTAACGGCACGGAGGTACACCCTCTGCGTCCCAGAGCTTCCAGCAAGCAGGAAAAAACAAATATACAAGCTGGATAGAAAAAACAGCAAACAAAATAGCAAAGCGGAACTTAGCTATGCAGAGCAGCAGGCCACAGGAACGATCCAGGAGGAAACAGGACCAATACTAGAACATTGACTGGAGGCCAGGATCAAAGCACTAGGTGGAGTTAAATAGAGCAGCACCTAACGACTTCACCACATCACCTGAGGAAGGAAACTCAGAAGCCGCAGTACCACTTTCCTCCACCAACGGAAGCTCACAGAGAGAATTAGCCGAAGTACCACTTGTGACCACAGGAGGGTGCTCTGCCACAGAATTCACAACAGAAGAGTGGAAGAAAGTGATGTTTAGTGATGAGAGCACTTTGAGGCTGGTAAGGGGAGGCTCAAAGGTCGTGCGTCGTCCGAGTACCGTGTCACGGTATGACCCAAAATATACAGTTAAGACTGTTAATCACCCTTACAGTGTGATGGTGTGGGGTGCTAAATCCATGCCTAAACGACTGCAGATGGTGATAAAATGTAAGGGTGACATGTCAAAATACTAAGTGTAATAAAATATCCACAATAAAACACTTGATTCCACTTGAATATTAAGATTTTGTGGTTTCATTGAACTTGTAAAGTTTTTTTTTGCCGCCAGTGTATATAGCAGCCACATAGCATATAGCAGAGGCACCACGGCATAACGCGGTGTAACGCAGTCATTAACCCTGCGTGAGCGCTGACTGGAGGGGACACTGACAGAAAGTAGGAAAGGGCCAGTTCGCGGGCGGCCTGTGCCCGTCGCTGATAGGTCGCGACCTTTCAGCGATGCGGGATTTCCGTGACAGACAGAAAGACAGACGGAAGTGCCCCTTAGACGATTATATATAGACTAGATGGTGGCCCGATTCTAACGCATCGGGTATTCTAGAATATGCATGCCCACGTAGTATATTGCCCATCCACGTAGTATATTGCCCAGCCACGTAGTATATTGCCCAGTGACGTAGTATATTTCCCAGCGAAGTAGTATTGTAGTATACAGCACAGAGCCACGTAGTATATTGCCCAGCTACGTATTATATTGGCCAGTCACGTAGTATATTGCCCAGCTACGTAGTATATTGCCCAGCCAGGTTTGTCACAGGCTAAAAAAAAAAAAAAAACATACTCACCTTTCCGAGGGAGCCCTTGTAGTCCGCGGCAGCTTCCAGTCCCAGGGTTGGTATGAGCGCAGGACCTGTGATGACGTCGTGGTCACATGACCGTGACGTCATGGCAGGTCCTTCTGCCACCGGAACCTGCAACGGAAGATGGCGGCCGGCGCGAGCTGCTACGGAGGGTGAGTTGTTGTGAATTCCGCTCTTGGGCTCCCTCCGGTGGTTGTAAGTGGCACTTTTGTGAATTCTGCTCTTGGGCTCCCTCTTGTGGTTTCTAGTGGTATGGCTGCTCCTTGGAGTTAGCTGTCATCAGCTGCCTCCACTTATCATCTCTTCTGCTCTGCTATTTAGGCCTGGCTTTTCTTTCAGCCAGTGCCACTTGTAAATGGTTCCTGGTTGGATTCACATCTCTTTGGATTTCCCTGTTATCCTGACCAGTTCAGCAAAGCTAAGTTTTTGCTTGCTCTTTTCTGTTCATAGATTGTGGACTTATCCGTTCTGTGCTTTCTATGTTTGTCCAGCTTATCAGTATGAATTCTGTCTTGCTGGAAGCTCTGGGAAGCAGATTTACCCTCCACACCTTTAGTCAGGTGTGGAGATTTTTGTAAACTCTGCGTGGATTTTTTGTAGTGTTTTATACTGACTGCACAGTATTCCATCCTGTCCTATCTATTTAGCTAGACTGGCCTCCTGTGCTCATCCTGGTTTCACTCTGTGTATGTCTTTTCCCTCTCCACTCACAGTCATAATTTGTGGGGGGCTAATCTATCCTTTGGGGATTTTCTCTGAGGCAAGATAGCTTTCCTGCTTCTATCTTTAGGGGTGGTTAGCTCTTAGGCTGTGACGAGATGCCTAGGGAGAGTTAGGAGCATTCCATGGCTACTTCTAGTGTTGTGTTGAGCTTAGGGACTGCGGTCAGTACAGTTACCACGTCCTTCAGAGCTCGTTCCATGTTGCTCCTAAACCACCAGATTATAACAGTGAGTATAGCAGTTTTTTTTTATTTTTTATTATTTTTAACATTACATTTTTTACTATTGATGCCGCATAGGCAGCGTCAATAGTAAAAAGTTGGGGACACACAGGGTTAATAGCGGCGGTAACTGAGTGCGTTACCCGCGGCATAACGCGGTCCGTTACCGCCATCATTAACCCTTTGTTAGTGGTGACCGGAGGGGACTATGCGGGCGACAGGTACTGACTGCGGGGAGTAAGGAGCTGCCATTTTCTTCCGGACTGTGACCGTCGCTGATTGGTCGCGGCAGCCATGACAGGCAGCTGCCGAGACCAATCAGCGAATGAATAACCGTGACAGAAAGAAAGAAGGACAGACTGAAGTGACCCTTAGACAACTATATAGTAGATACCCAAGCTGGCGACTATAAATAAATATATATATATATATATATATATATATATATATATATATATATATATATACAGTATATATACGGATGTTACAATTCTGATCCATTAATATCGCTCCAGTATATAGTGATATCCCAACAATATCACACAGTAATAATCCACAATAACCAGTAATATCACAACCATATCACTCAGTATAAAAACCCACAATTAACTGCCTAAATCACACATACCATATCAGCCCTCCCACCTATGGCTTATCTATCCCTAAGGCCTAGTAAATAGAGTATACTCAGCCATGTGTGTCCATCCTCATTCCAGGCAATGCAAAAGAGGTAAGAGAGGCACCCAAGCACATGTTGTCCCTTTTATGTCCAGCCAAAAAGGGGTGTGTTCAGCCCCAGGTGTATGGGGATGAGGTCACAAGTCTATCGTCCACTGGCAAAGGTACATCCCCCCTCAATCCTGACCAGCAAGGTGGAGGAGGGGGCCTACTGAGAACATGTGAGGGAATTATACATAGGTATATACACATCTCTATGTAAAGATGTACATTTTGGGGCACTTTCCTTCTACAGTAACATTTCCCACATGTCTACTTTACATCTGCATCATTTTTTTAAACATATTTTTTGTTAGGAAAGTTATAAGGGTTAAAAGTTGATCAGCATTTGCTCATGTTTCCAACAATATTTACAAAACCATTCTTTTTAGGGACCACATCACATTTGAAGTGACTTTGGGGGGCCTATATAACATAAAATACCCAAAGGTAACACAATTTTAAAAACTGCACGCGTCAAGGTGCTCAAGACCACATTCAAGAAGTTTATTAACCCTTCAGGTGCTTCACAGGAAAAAAAGCAATGTGGAAAACATGAACATTTACCCTTTTTCGCCAAAATAATACTTTAGCTCCAAATTTATTTTCACAAGGGTAACAGGAGAAAATGTACCTTTAAATTGTTGGGTAATTTCTCCTGACCATGCCATTACCCCATATGTGGGGAAAATCCACTGTTTGGATGCACGTCAGAGCTGGGAAGGGAAGGAGTGCCATTTGACTTTTTGAATGCAAAATTTGCTCGAACAATTAGCGGACGCCATGTCACGTTTGGAGAGCCCCTGATGTTGCCTAAACAGTAAAAATCACCCACAATTGACACTATTTTGGAAACTTGGGAACCGATGTACAGTACAGATGAAAAGTTTGGACACACCTTCTCATTTGAAATTTTTTTTGTATTTTCAGGACTATGAAAATTGTAAATTCACACTGAAGGCATCACAACTATGAATTAACACATGTGGAATTATATACTTAACAAAAAAGTGTGAAACAACTGAAAATATGTCTTATATTCTAGGTTCTTCAAAGTAGCCACTTTTTGCTTTGATGACTGCTTTTGCACACTCTTGGCATTATCTTGATGAGCTTTCAGAGGTTGTCACCAGAAATGGTCTTCCAACAATCTTGAAGGAGTTCCCAGAGATGCTTAGCACTTGTTGGCCCTTTTGCCTTCACTCTGCAGTCCAGCTCACCCCAAACCATCTCGATTGGGTTCAGGTCTGGGGACTTTGGAGGCCAGGTCATCTGGCGTAGCACCCCATCACTCTCCCTCTTGGTCAAATAGCCCTTACACAGCCTGGCGGTGTGTTTCGGGTCATTGTCCTGTTGAAAAATAAATGATGGTCCAACTAAACGTAAACCGGAGGGAATAGCATGCTGCTGCAAGATGCTGTGGTAGCCATGCTGGTTCAGTATGCCTTCAATTTTGAATAAATCCCCAACAGTGTCACCAGCAAAGCACCCTCACACCGTCACACCTCCTCCTCCATTCTCCACGGTGGGAACCAGGCATGTAGAGTCCATCCGTTCACCTTTTCTGCGTCGCACAAAGACACGGTGGTTGGAACTAAAGATCTCAAATTTGGCTCATCTGACCAAAGCACAGATCTCCACTGGTCTAATGTCCATTCCTTGTGTTCTTTAGCTCAAACAAGTCTCTTCTGCTTGTTGCCTGTCCTTAGCAGTGGTTTCCTAGCAGCTAGTTTACCATGAAGGCCTGCTGCACAAAGTCTCCTATTAACAGTTGTTGTAGAGATGTGGCTGCTGCTAGAACTCTGTGTGGCATTGACCTGGTCTCTAATCTGAGCTGCTGTTAACCTGCGGTTTCTGAGGCTGGTGACTCGGATAAACTTATCCTCAGAAGCAAAGGTGACTCTTGGTCTTCCTTTCCTGGGGCGGTCCTCATGTGAGCCAGTTCCTTTGTAGCGCTTGATGGTTTTTGCAACTGCACTTGAGGACACTTTCAAAGTTTTCCCAAATTTTCAGACTGACTGACCTTAATTTCTTAAAGTAATAATGTCCACTCATTTTTCTTAGCTGCTTTTTTCTTGCCATAATACAAATTCTAACAGTCTATTTAGTAGGACTATCATCTGTGTATCCACCAGACTTCTGCTCAACACAACTTATGGTCCTAACCCCATTTGTAAGGCAAGAAATCCCACTTATTAAACCTGACAGGGCACACCTGTGAAGTGAAAACCATTTCCGGTGACTACTTCTTGAAGCTCATCAAGAGAAAGCCAAGAGTGTGCAAAGCAGTCATCAAAGCAAAAGGTCGCTACTTTGAAGAACCTAGAATATAAGACATAGTTTCAGTTGTTTCACACTTTTTTTAAGTATATAATTACACGTGTTAAATCATAGGTTTGATACCTTCAGTGTGAATTTACAATTTTCATAGTCATGAAAATACAGAAAAATCTTTAACCCCTTCCCGACCTTTGAGGCATACGCTGCGTCATGAAAGTCGGCGCCATTCCGACCCATGATGCAGCGTATGCGTCATGGAAAGATCGCGTCCCTGCAGATCCGGTGAAAGGGTTAACTCCCATTTCGCCCGATCTGCAGGGACAGGGGGAGTGGTAGTTTAGCCCAGGGGGAATGGCTTCACCAAACAGATTGGCTGTTGAAAGTGAAACTGCCAATCAGAGCGATTTGTAATATTTCACCTAAAAAACTGGTGAAATATTACAATCCAGCCATGGTTGATGCTGCAATATCATCGGCCATGGCTGGAAACACTAATGTGCCCCCACCCCACCCCACCGATCGCCCCCCCAGCTCTCCGATCTGTGGTCCGCTCCCCTCCGTCCTGTGCTCCGCTCCCCCGTCCTCCTGTCCGCTCCCCCCGTGCTCCGATCACACCCCCCGTGCTCCAATCCAACCCCCCCGCACTCCGATCCCCCCCCGCACAGCAATCCCTACCCCCGCACAGCGATCCCCCCCATGCTCTGATCCACCCCCCCGCACAGCGATCCCCTACCCCGTGCTCCAATCCACCCCCCCGTGTTCCGACGCCCCCCCCCCCCCCCCCCCGTGCCCTGATCTCCCCCCCTTATACTTACCTAGCCTCCCGGGGTCCGTCCGTCTTCTTTCCTGGGCGCCGCCATCTTCCAAAATGGCGGGCGCATGTGCAGTGCGCCCGCCGAATCTGCCGGCCGGCAGATTCGTTCCAGAGTGAATTTTGATCACTGAGATATAACCTCTCAGTGATCAAAATAAAAAAAATAGTAAATGACCCACCCCTCCTCCCCCCTTTGTCACCCCCCTTCCCTCCTTTGTCACCCCCATAGGTAGGGACAATAAAAAAAAAAAAAAATTTTCCCACTAAGGTTGGGGTAAGGGGTAGGGTTAGGGTTCAGGATGTGCACACGTATTCTGGTCCTCTGCGGATTTTTCCACAGAGGATTTGATAAATCCGCAGTGCTAACCCGCTGTGGATTTACCGCGGTTTTTCTGTGCATTTCACTGCGGTTTTACAACTGCGATTTTCTATTGGAGCAGTTGTAAAACCGCTGCGGAATCCGCAGAAAGAAGTGACATGCTGCGGAATGTAAACCGCTGCGTTTCCGTGCAGTTTTTCTGCAGCATGTGTACAGCGATTTTTGTTTCCCATAGGTTTACATTGAACTGTAAACTCATGGAAAACTGCTGCGGATCCGCAGCGTTTTCCGCAGCGTGTGCACATACCTTTAGAATTAGGCTATGTGCACACGATGCGGATTTGGCTGCGGATCCGCAGCAGTGTTCCATCAGGTTTTACAGTACCATGTAAACCTATGGAAAACCAAATCCGCTGTGCCCATAGTGCGGAAAATACCATGCGGAAACGCTGCGTTGTATTTTCCGCAGCATGTCAATTCTTTGTGCGGATTCCGCAGCGTTTTACACCTGTTCCTCAAAAGGAATCCACAGGTGAAATCCGCACAAAAAACACTGGCAATCCGCGGTAAATCCGCAGGTAAAACGCAGTGCTTTTACCCGCGGATTTTTGAAAAATGGTGCTGAAAAATCTCACACGAATCCGCAACGTGGGCACATAGCCTTAGGGTTGTGGTTAGGGGTGTGTTGGGGTTAGGGTTGTGGTTAGGGGTGTGTTGGGGTTAGGGTTGTGATTGGGGTTACGGCTACAGTTGGGATAAGGGTTAGGGGTGTGTTGGAGTTAGAATTGAGGGGTTTCCACTGTTTAGGCACATCAGGGGGTCTCCAAACGCAACATGGCGCCACCATTGATTCCAGCCAATCTTGTATTCAAAAAGTCAAATGGTGCTCCCTCACTTCCGAGCCCCGACTTGTGCCCAAACAGTGGTTTACCCCCACATATGGGGTACCAGCATACTCAGGACAAACTGCGCAACAATTACTGGGGTCCAATTTCTCCTGTTACCCTTGAGAAAATAAAAAAATTGCTTGCTAAAACATCATTTTTGAGGAAAGAAAAATGATTTTTTATTTTCACGGCTCTGCGTTGTAAACGTCTGTGAAGCACTTGGGGTTTCAAAGTGCTCACCACATATCTAGATAAGTTCCTTGGGGGGGTCTAGTTTCCAAAATGGGGTCACTTGTGGGGGGTTTCTACTGTTTAGGCACACCAGGGGCTCTGCAAACGCAACGTGACGTCCGCAGACCATTCCATCAAAGTCTGCATTTCAAAAGTCACTACTTCCCTTCTGAGCCCCGACGTGTGCCCAAACAGTGGTTTACCCCCACACATGGGGTATCAGCGTACTCAGGAGAAACTGGACAACAACTTTTGGGGTCCAATTTCTCCTGTAACCCTTGGGAAAATAAAAAATTCTGGGCTAAAAAATCATTTTTGAGAAAAGAAATTTTCTTTTTTATTTTCATGGCTCTGCGTTATAAACTTCTGTGAAGCACCTGGGGGTTTAAAGTGCTCAGTATGCATCTAGATAAGTTCCTTGGGGGGTCTAGTTTCCAAAATGGGGTCATTTGTGGGGGATCTCCAATGTTTAGGCACACAGGGGCTCTCCAAACGCGACATGGTGTCCGCTAATGATTGGAGCTAATTTTCCATTTAAAAAGCCAATTGGCGTGCCTTCCCTTCTGAGCCCTGCCGTGCGCCCAAACAGTGGTTTACCCCCACATATGAGGTATCTGCGTACTCAGGACAAACTGGACAACAACATTTGTGGTCCAATTTCTCCTATTACCATTGGCAAAATAGGAAATTCCAGGCTAAAAAATCATTTTTGAGAAAATAAAAATTATTTTTTATTTTCATGGCTCTGCATTATAAACTTCTGTGAAGCACCTGGGGGTTTAAAGTGCTCAGTATGCATCTAGATAAGTTCCTTGTGGGGTCTAGTTTCCAAAATGGGGTCACTTGTGGGGGAGCTCCAATGTTTAGGCACACAGGGGCTCTCCAAACGCGACATGGTGTCCGCTAACGATGGAGATAATTTTTCATTCAAAAAGTCAAATGGCACTCCTTCCCTTCCGAGCCTTACCATGTGCCCAAACAGTGGTTTACCCCCACATGTGAGGTATCGGTGTACTCAGGAGAAATTGCCCAACAAATTTTAGGATCCATTTTATCCTGTTGTCCATGTGAAAATGAAAAAATTGAGGCTAAAAGAATTTTTTTGTGAAAAAAAAGTACTTTTTCATTTTTACGGATCAATTTGTGAAGCACCTGGGGGTTTAAAGGGCTCACTATGCATCTAGATAAGTTCCTTGGGGCGTCTAGTTTCCAAAATGGGGTCACTTGTGGGGGAGCTCCAATTTTTAGGCACACGGGGGCTCTCCAAACGTGACATGGTGTCCGCTAAAGAGTGCAGCCAATTTTTCATTCAAAAAGTCAAATGGCGCTCCTTCCCTTCCAAGCCCGGCCGTGCGCCCAAACAGTGGTTTACCACCACATATGAGGTATCAGCGTACTCAGGACAAATTGGACAACAACTTTCGTTGTTTAGTTTCTCCTTTTACCATTGGGAAAATAAAAAAATTGTTGCTGAAAAATCATTTTTGTGACTAAAAAGTTAAATGTTCATTTTTTCCTTCCATGTTGCTTCTGCTGCTGTGAAGCACCTGAAGGGTTAATAAACTTCTTGAATGTGGTTTTGTGCACCTTGAGGGGTGCAGTTTTTAGAATGGTGTCACTTTTGGGTATTTTCAGCCATATAGACCCCTCAAACTGACTTCAAATGTGAGGTGGTCCCTAAAAAAAAATGGTTTTGTAAATTTCATTGTAAAAATGAGAAATTGCTGGTCAAATTTTAACCCTTATAACTTCCTAGCAAAAAAAATGTTGTTTCCAAAATTGTGCTGATGTAAAGTAGACGTGTGGGAAATGTTATTTATTAACTATTTTGTGTCACATAACTCTCTGGTTTAACAGAATAAAAATTCAAAATGTGAAAATTGCGAAATTTTCAAAATTTTCGCCAAATTTCCGTTTTTATCACAAATAAACACAGAATTTATTGACCTAAATTTACCACTAACATGAAGCCCAATATGTCACGAAAAAACAATCTCAGAACCGCTAGGATCCATTGAAGCGTTCCTGAGTTATTACCTCATAAAGGGACAGTGGTCAGAATTGCAAAAAACGGCAAGGTCTTTAAGGTCAAAATAGGCTGGGTCATGAAGGGGTTAAATGAGGTGTGCCCAAACTTTTGGTCTGTAATGTGTAGTGAGCACAATGAACCCTCAGGTGCTTCACAGAAGTTTATAACGTTTCAGCCGTTAAAATAAAAATAATAACATTTTCCCCACAAAAAATGTTTAGCACCAAATTTTGCATTTTCATAAGGATAATAGGAGAAATTGCACCATACATTTTGTTGTGCAATTTCTCGTGAGTATGCTGATACCCCATATGTAGGGGTATACTACTTTTGAGGTACAATGCAAAGCTCAGAAGGGAAGAGGCGCCATATTGGAGTTCATATTTTGCTGGAATGATTTGCCATGTCACATTGGCAGAGCCACTGAGGTACCAGAATAACAGAAACCCCTATATGTGAACTCATTTTTACAAACTATACTCCCCAATGAATTCATCTAGGTGGGTAGTGATCATATTGACACATGTGCCTCATAGAATTTTATATCATTGAGCAGTGAAAAAAGAACACATTATATTTTTAACATTTAAATTGTTTCATCGCCATATTTTGAGAGCTATCATTTTTTCCATGTTTCGACCCACAGAGTCATGTGAGGGCTTTGTTAAGCAGGATGAGTTGACATTTTTATTGGTACCGTTTTCAGACACGTCATTTTTTGGTCCCTTTCTATTCCAAGTTTTGAGAGGCAGATTGAACAAAACCAACAATTTAGGATTATTATTTTTTTTTTTTTTATGTCCCGCGTGTGCTAAAATTAATAAAGCAGTCTTATTTTTCAGGTCCGTACAATAAGTGATACCACATTTATATATTTTTTTATGTTTTGGCTCTTTCACACAGTAAAAATTATTTTATAGAAAAAATAATTATTTTGCACCGCTTTATTCTGACAGCGATAACTTATTTTTCCGCTAATGGAGCTGTATGTTGGCTTGTTTTTTTGCGAGACAAGATGACGTTTTCAGCATTACTGTATTTGTTTATATTTGTGTTTTTGCTAGCATTTTATTCCACTTTTTGTTTGGTAGTGTGATAAAGCATTTTTTTGTTTTTTTTATGGTGTTCACTAAAGGAGTTGTCTAGTGGGACAGTTTAAGGGTATGTGCACACGTTGTGGCTTGGCCGCTGTGGATTCGCAGCAGTTTTCCGTGAGTTTACAGTACCATGTAAACCTATGGAAAACAAAATCCACAGTGCACATGCTGCGGAAGTAAACATACTGAAACACAGCGTTGTTTATTCCGCAGCATGTCAATTCTTTGTGCGGATTCCGCAGCAGTTTACACCTGCTCCACAATAGGAATCTGCAGGTGTAAAACCACAGGTGCAATCCAAACAAAAAACGCATTAAATCCGCGGTTAATCCGAAGGTAAAACGCCGTGCTTTTTATCTTCGGATTTCGCAAAACAAGTGCAGAAAAATCTGCAGAGGTTTCTTCTACGTGTGCACATACACTTATAGGTTGGGTCGTTCTAGAAACTATACCAAGGGGATTTCTTCCCTTTGCCTCCTCCTGAAATGCTGGAATCGTGTTCTATCTCAACATTTAGGGGGTTCAATTTCCATGGGCGGTGCAGTACTGCTCCTGAGTGCTTGGTGTCAGCTGTCAGAATCAGCGGACACCCGGCGAAGATTGCGCGTGCACAGCCTCTGTGCACACAAAATCTCCAGGACGTATCCATACGTTCCAGCTCAATAAGTACCAGGTCACAGGGACGTATGGATTCTTTTCATGTGGGAAATGGTTGAGGTCAAATTGGTTTGGTCACTAAGGGGTTAAATAAGGTTTCTGGGGAAATAATTTTTTTTTTAGAAAAAGTTTTACAATTTTTTTCAAAAATATAAATGAAAGCAGTAATACCAGAAAGAGATAATTGAGGACAGAAGGGATTAGTGAGGTGACTATTGCTGTTTTTTTTTTTTAACTGATTAAACTAGTTTTTGCCTAAGAAATAAAGGCAATCTGTAAATCATGTTTTTGCTACCCCATCTGACAACATCATGATGTATGGACGGAGACCTATTGTAATGTCTGACCGAGGCCACAGGTTGGAAAGGCAGACTTGGCACAAGCCACTCCAGTCTGTCTGGCAGACTCCAGGGAAATCTCAATATTTTTTAACCCCTGTACAGGGATCTGGTGTTACAATCAGAATCCTGCTGTGATGTCGTTGGTCGGGGCTAGAAGGCCAGAACTTTATTTGGTCGCTGGCTCTCCCGCTGACATCGCTGAATCGGCGTGTGTGACGCCGATTCAGCGATGTCTTCGCTGGTAACCAGGGTAACATAGTAACATAGTTAGTAAGGCCGAAAAAAAGACATTTGTCCATCCAGTTCAGCCTATATTCCATCATAATAAATCCCCAGATCTACGTCCTTCTACAGAACCTAATAATTGTATGATACAATATTGTTCTGCTCCAGGAAGACATCCAGGCCTCTCTTGAACCCCTCGACTGAGTTCGCCATCACCACCTCCTCAGGCAAGCAATTCCAGATTCTCACTGCCCTAACAGTAAAGAATCCTCTTCTATGTTGGTGGAAAAACCTTCTCTCCTCCAGACGCAAAGAATGCCCCCTTGTGCCCGTCACCTTCCTTGGTATAAACAGATCCTCAGCGAGATATTTGTATTGTCCCCTTATATACTTATACATGGTTATTAGATCGCCCCTCAGTCGTCTTTTTTCTAGACTAAATAATCCTAATTTCGCTAATCTATCTGGGTATTGTAGTTCTCCCATCCCCTTTATTAATTTTGTTGCCCTCCTTTGTACTCTCTCTAGTTCCATTATATCCTTCCTGAGCACCGGTGCCCAAAACTGGACACAGTACTCCATGTGCGGTCTAACTAGGGATTTGTACAGAGGCAGTATAATGCTCTCATCATGTGTATCCAGACCTCTTTTAATGCACCCCATGATCCTGTTTGCCTTGGCAGCTGCTGCCTGGCACTGGCTGCTCCAGGTAAGTTTATCATTAACTAGGATCCCCAAGTCCTTCTCCCTGTCAGATTTACCCAGTGGTTTCCCGTTCAGTGTGTAATGGTGATATTGATTCCCTCTTCCCATGTGTATAACCTTACATTTATCATTGTTAAACCTCATCTGCCACCTTTCAGCCCAAGTTTCCAACTTATCCAGATCCATCTGTATCAGAATACTATCTTCTCTTGTATTAACTGCTTTACATAGTTTTGTATCATCTGCAAATATCGATATTTTACTGTGTAAACCTTCTACCAGATCATTAATGAATATGTTGAAGAGAACAGGTCCCAATACTGACCCCTGCGGTACCCCACTGGTCACAGCGACCCAGTTAGAGACTATACCATTTATAACCACCCTCTGCTTTCTATCACTAAGCCAGTTACTAACCCATTTACACACATTTTCCCCCAGACCAAGCATTCTCATTTTGTGTACCAACCTCTTGTGCGGCACGGTATCAAACGCTTTGGAAAAATCGAGATATACCACGTCCAATGACTCACCGTGGTCCAGTCTATAGCTTACCTCTTCATAAAAACTGATTAGATTGGTTTGACAGGAGCGATTTCTCATAAACCCATGCTGATATGGAGTTAAACAGTTATTCTCATTGAGATAATCCAGAATAACATCCCTCAGAAACCCTTCAAATATTTTACCAACAATAGAGGTTAGACTTACTGGCCTATAATTTCCAGGTTCACTTTTAGAGCCCTTTTTGAATATTGGCACCACATTTGCTATGCGCCAGTCCTGCGGAACAGACCCTGTCGCTATAGAGTCACTAAAAATAAGAAATAATGGTTTATCTATTACATTACTTAGTTCTCTTAGTACTCGTGGGTGTATGCCATCCGGACCCGGAGATTTATCTATTTTAATCTTATTTAGCCGGTTTCGCACCTCTTCTTGGGTTAGATTGGTGACCCTTAATATAGGGTTTTCATTGTTTCTTGGGATTTCACCTAGCATTTCATTTTCCACCGTGAATACCGTGGAGAAGAAGGTGTTTAATATGTTAGCTTTTTCCTCGTCATCTACAACCATTCTTTCCTCACTATTTTTTAAGGGGCCTACATTTTCAGTTTTTATTCTTTTACTATTGATATAGTTGAAGAACAGTTTGGGATTAGTTTTACTCTCCTTAGCAATGTGCTTCTCTGTTTCCTTTTTGGCAGCTTTAATTAGTTTTTTAGATAAAGTATTTTTCTCCCTATAGTTTTTTAGAGCTTCAATGGTGCCATCCTGCTTTAGTAGTGCAAATGCTTTCTTTTTACTGTTAATTGCCTGTCTTACTTCTTTGTTTAGCCACATTGGGTTTTTCCTATTTCTAGTCCTTTTATTCCCACAAGGTATAAACCGCTTACACTGCCTATTTAGGATGTTCTTAAACATTTCCCATTTATTATCTGTATTCTCATTTCTGAGGATATTGTCCCAGTCTACCAGATTAAGGGCATCTCTAAGCTGTTCAAACTTTGCCTTCCTAAAGTTCAATGTTTTTGTGACTCCCTGACAAGTCCCCCTAGTGAAAGACAGGTGAAACTGCACAATATTGTGGTCGCTATTTCCTAAATGCCCAACCACCTGCAGATTTGTTATTCTGTCAGGTCTATTAGATAGTATTAAGTCTAAAAGTGCTGCTCCTCTGGTTGGATTCTGCACCAATTGTGAAAGATAATTTTTCTTGGTTATTAGCAGAAACCTGTTGCCTTTATGGGTTTCACAGGTTTCTGTTTCCCAGTTAATATCCGGGTAGTTAAAGTCCCCCATAACCAGGACCTCATTATGGGTTGCAGCTTCATCTATCTGCTTTAGAAGTAGACTTTCCATGCTTTCTGTTATATTTGGGGGTTTGTAACAGACCCCAATGAGAATTTTGTTACCATTTTTCCCTCCATGAATTTCAACCCATATGGACTCGACATCCTCATTCCCTTCGCTAATATCCTCCCTTAAAGTGGACTTTAGACAAGACTTTACATGGAGACAAACCCCTCCTCCTCTCCGATTTTTACGATCCTTTCTAAACAGACTGTAACCCTGTAAGTTAACTGCCCAGTCATAGCTTTCATCTAACCATGTCTCGGTTATTCCCACTATGTCAAAGTTACCTGTAGATATTTCTGCTTCTAGTTCTTCCATCTTGTTTGTCAGGCTTCTGGCGTTTGCGAGCATGCAGTTTAGAGGATTTTGTTTTGTTCCAATCTCCTCACTGTGGATTGTTTTAGAAATGTTCTTACCTCCCTTCTGAGTATGTTTTCCTGGGTCGTCTTTGTTCGAGTCTAATGTTTTTCTTCCCGTCCCCTCTTCTTCTAGTTTAACGCCCTCCTGATGAGTGTAGCGAGTCTTCTGGCGAATGTGTGTTTCCCAGGTTTGTTGAGGTGTAGTCCGTCTCTGGCGAGGAGTCCATCATACCAGTAATTCACACCGTGGTCCAGGAATCCAAATCCTTGTTGTCTGCACCATCGTCTTAGCCAGTTGTTTGCATCAAGGATCCTGTTCCATCTCCTGGTGCCATGCCCGTCTACTGGAAGGATAGAAGAAAAAACTACCTGTGCATCCAGTTCCTTTACTTTCTTCCCCAACTCTTCAAAGTCCTTGCAGATTGTCGGTAGGTCCTTCCTTGCCGTGTCATTGGTGCCAACATGTATCAGAAGAAATGGGTGGACGTCCTTGGAGCTGAAGAGCTTTGGTATCCTATCGGTCACATCCTTGATCATCGCACCTGGAAGGCAGCATACTTCTCTTGCAGTTATGTCCGGTCTGCAGATGGCTGCTTCGGTGCCTCTCAGTAGTGAGTCTCCCACCACCACCACTCTTCGTTGCTTCTTGGCTGTACTTTTTGCTGTCACTTGTTGCTGTGTGCCCTTTTCTTTTTTGCTTGCTGGTATTGCTTCATTCTTAGGTGTGCCATCTTCATCCTCTACAAAGATTTGATATCTGTTCTTCAGTTGTGTGGTTGGTGATTTCTCCATGGTCTTCTTGCTTCTTTTGGTCACATGCTTCCACTCATCTGCTTTTGGAGGTTCTCTGACACTTTTTGCACCTTCTGTGACCAGTAGAGATGCTTCTGTTCTGTCTAGAAAGTCTTCATTCTCTTTGATGAGTTTCAAAGTTGCTATTCTTTCTTCCAGACCCCGCACCTTTTCTTCTAAAAGGGCCACTAGTCTACACTTCTGACAGGTGAAATTGGATTCTTCTTCTGGTCGATCTGTGAACATGTAGCACATGCTGCAGCTCACCATGTAGGTTGTCACATCTGCCATGTTGCTCCTAGATCCTGCTGACTTGCTGTGTGTTTTCCTTCTTGTGTAATCTACTCAGCCAAGCTCTCTTGCAATAATGTCCTACAGGCAAAAATTACGGCGCGCGGTTTGGTGATGCTTTCGAAGCAGCTGGTCCCGGCTGTACCCAACGATCTTCTAGCTTAGGGAGACTTCGCTTCTCCCAGAAGGCACCTGGAATATGCAAATTAGCCTCCTGAAGCTTGAATCCCTGGTTTGGTGATGCTTTCGAAGCAGCTGGTCCCGGCTGTACCCAACGATCTTCTAGCTTAGGGAGACTTCGCTTCTCCCAGAAGGCACCTGGAATATGCAAATTAGCCTCCTGAAGCTTGAATCCCTGGTTTGGTGATGCTTTCGAAGCAGCTGGTCCCGGCTGTACCCAACGATCTTCTAGCTTAGGGAGACTTCGCTTCTCCCAGAAGGCACCTGGAATATGCAAATTAGCCTCCTGAAGCTTGAATCCCTGGTTTGGTGATGCTTTCGAAGCAGCTGGTCCCGGCTGTACCCAACGATCTTCTAGCTTAGGGAGACTTCGCTTCTCCCAGAAGGCACCTGGAATATGCAAATTAGCCTCCTGAAGCTTGAATCCCTGGTTTGGTGATGCTTTCGAAGCAGCTGGTCCCGGCTGTACCCAACGATCTTCTAGCTTAGGGAGACTTCGCTTCTCCCAGAAGGCACCTGGAATATGCAAATTAGCCTCCTGAAGCTTGAATCCCGGTTTGGTGATGCTTTCGAAGCAGCTGGTCCCGGCTGTACCCAACGATCTTCTAGCTTAGGGAGACTTCGCTTCTCCCAGAAGGCACCTGGAATATGCAAATTAGCCTCCTGAAGCTTGAATCCCTGGTTTGGTGATGCTTTCGAAGCAGCTGGTCCCGGCTGTACCCAACGATCTTCTAGCTTAGGGAGACTTCGCTTCTCCCAGAAGGCACCTGGAATATGCAAATTAGCCTCCTGAAGCTTGAATCCCTGGTTTGGTGATGCTTTCGAAGCAGCTGGTCCCGGCTGTACCCAACGATCTTCTAGCTTAGGGAGACTTCGCTTCTCCCAGAAGGCACCTGGAATATGCAAATTAGCCTCCTGAAGCTTGAATCCCTGGTTTGGTGATGCTTTCGAAGCAGCTGGTCCCGGCTGTACCCAACGATCTTCTAGCTTAGGGAGACTTCGCTTCTCCCAGAAGGCACCTGGAATATGCAAATTAGCCTCCTGAAGCTTGAATCCCTGGTTTGGTGATGCTTTCGAAGCAGCTGGTCCCGGCTGTACCCAACGATCTTCTAGCTTAGGGAGACTTCGCTTCTCCCAGAAGGCACCTGGAATATGCAAATTAGCCTCCTGAAGCTTGAATCCCTGGTTTGGTGATGCTTTCGAAGCAGCTGGTCCCGGCTGTACCCAACGATCTTCTAGCTTAGGGAGACTTCGCTTCTCCCAGAAGGCACCTGGAATATGCAAATTAGCCTCCTGAAGCTTGAATCCCTGGTTTGGTGATGCTTTCGAAGCAGCTGGTCCCGGCTGTACCCAACGATCTTCTAGCTTAGGGAGACTTCGCTTCTCCCAGAAGGCACCTGGAATATGCAAATTAGCCTCCTGAAGCTTGAATCCCTGGTTTGGTGATGCTTTCGAAGCAGCTGGTCCCGGCTGTACCCAACGATCTTCTAGCTTAGGGAGACTTCGCTTCTCCCAGAAGGCACCTGGAATATGCAAATTAGCCTCCTGAAGCTTGAATCCCTGGTTTGGTGATGCTTTCGAAGCAGCTGGTCCCGGCTGTACCCAACGATCTTCTAGCTTAGGGAGACTTCGCTTCTCCCAGAAGGCACCTGGAATATGCAAATTAGCCTCCTGAAGCTTGAATCCCTGGTTTGGTGATGCTTTCGAAGCAGCTGGTCCCGGCTGTACCCAACGATCTTCTAGCTTAGGGAGACTTCGCTTCTCCCAGAAGGCACCTGGAATATGCAAATTAGCCTCCTGAAGCTTGAATCCCTGGTTTGGTGATGCTTTCGAAGCAGCTGGTCCCGGCTGTACCCAACGATCTTCTAGCTTAGGGAGACTTCGCTTCTCCCAGAAGGCACCTGGAATATGCAAATTAGCCTCCTGAAGCTTGAATCCCTGGTTTGGTGATGCTTTCGAAGCAGGTGGTCCCGGCTGTACCCAACGATCTTCTAGCTTAGGGAGACTTCGCTTCTCCCAGAAGGCACCTGGAATATGCAAATTAGCCTCCTGAAGCTTGAATCCCTGGTTTGGTGATGCTTTCGAAGCAGCTGGTCCCGGCTGTACCCAACGATCTTCTAGCTTAGGGAGACTTCGCTTCTCCCAGAAGGCACCTGGAATATGCAAATTAGCCTCCTGAAGCTTGAATCCCTGGTTTGAAGCTTGAATCCCTGGTTTGGCAGGGCCGCGCTTAGTAACCCGATGTTTACCCTGGTTACCATCCTAAAAGTGAAAAAAACAAACACTTCATACTTACCTACCGCTGTCTGTCCCCGGCGCTGTGCTTTCCTGCACTCACTGTGAGCACAGCGGCCGGAAAGCAGAGCGGTGACGTGACCGCTGTGCTTTCCGGCCGCTGTGCTCACAGCCAGTACAGAGAAGCACCGCGCCGGGGACAGACAGCGGAAGGTAAGTACAGGGTGGAGCGCGGTAATTTGCTTTTTTGCACTGCATGCTGTGGCGGCACTGTCGGTCGAAGAGAGGGGAGAGTGGGTGTGGCTTACAGTGGCTGATGGGAGATTTGTATTCCTCTGCCTTTCAGTTGCCATCATGCAGTGGACACGTGAGGAGAGGTCATTTTGTGTTGAAGCGTATTTTTCAAATGCCCACTCGATCATTGCAGTGCAGCGTGCTTTTCGTTTACAATTCGCTGTTCCTCCACGCGGACGTGTTCCTGGACGGCAATCAATTGTAAATTGGGTGAATGCATTCAGAACAGCAGGGAATGTGTCATGTGTATGAAGGGGACCTGAGAGAAGGATTACAACACCACAAAACATCGAGAGAGTTAGAGCAGCAGTACTGCAATCTCCGAAACGCTCTGCTCGGAAGCAATCATTTGCTCTTGGCATTTCAAGATGTTCTCTCCACCGGATTCTTCATGATGAACTGAATTTTCACCCGTATAAAATGTGCGTGGTCCAACATTTGTCAGCATGGGACTATTTGACACGGCGGACCTCTTGTGAAGACATGTTAGCAACGATACCCCGTGACGCAATTGTGTTTTTTTCTGATGAGGCACATTTTCACCTCATTTTCACTGTGTGGTGCGCCATATCACGAGTAGGCATCATTGGTCCTTACTTTTTTCAGGATAATGGTCGTGCCATAACTGTGAACTCCGAACGGTACTTGTCTATGATACAGGATTATTTTCAGCCGGCTCTTGAGGCAATGGAACTAGAGGATACATGGTTCCAACAGGATGGTGCCACTGCACACACAGCGAGGGTTACCATGAATTGTTTGAGGCAAATGTTTCCTGGACGGCTTATCTCTTTGAGGGGAGATGTGAACTGGCCAGCACGCTCACCAGATTTAGCCCCATGCGATTTTTTCCTTTGGGGTTACCTGAAGTCTAAGGTGTATATCAACCGTCCCAACACCTTGGAAGACCTAAGGAACAATATTGAAGCTGAAATTGGCAGAATACCAGTGGACATGCTTGTTAGAGTTCATGAAAACTTCAGAAAACATATGCAGCAGTGTGTGGATAGCGAAGGTCGACATTTGCCAGATACACTATTTAAAACCATGTAATTTAAAAATTCCATTACTGTTCAGTATAATTAAAATATAAAATAAATTTTTCTAATGATCATAATTTTTTTATTTCATTCCCAAATCAGCAAATTACCGCGCTCCACCCTGTATGAAGCGTTTTTTTTTTTTTTGTTTTTTTTTACTTTTAGGATGGTAACCAGGGTAAACATCGGGTTACTAAGCGCGGCCCTGCGCTTAGTAACCCCATTCTTTACCCTGGTTACCGGCATCGTTGGTCGCTGGAGAGCGGTCTGTGTGACAGCTCTCCAGCGACCAAACAGCGACGCTGCAGCGATCTGGATCGCTGCAGCGTCGTTTAGTGTGAAGGTCCGTTTAGTCTAGAGTCACAGTAGCGATTTTAGAATCGGTCTGATTTTGTTCCTGCATAGTCGGTCAAGTATAATGTGAGTGTCATGCGTTTTTCATGCGTTTTTCATGCGAGAACAATCTGATTTCTCACACTTGGATTCCGATTTACATCCAAATGCAGTGCGATTGCTATCTGATTGCAATGCAATTTTAACATGAGCTTTTACATGGAGAAATTCTGTCATTTACACATCGTTTTCAAAAGAAATATTCTTTAAAACACATACAGTGGGGGGAAAAGTAGTCAGCCACCAATTGTGCAAGTTTTCCCACTTAAAAAGACGAGAAGACTGTAATTGACATCATAGGTAGACCACAAATATGAGGCTATGTGCACATGTTGCAGATTTGCTTGTGTAAAATTCTGTGACGTTTCTGCCTCTTGGCAGAAAACACAGTTGAAAAGATTTTATTTCATTTTGTAAATCCATAGAGCTAATTAAAGATTAAAGATATATTAAAAAAAAATATTTCCCTGTTCAACCTCTTCAGCTAGGTTCCCTCATTAATATTAAATAAAGACACACACACACACCAGCCTATGTAGGAGCATTAACATAATTAACCACATGAGCTGTAACAAAAAAGCAACTGTCAGGCAGGGCTGTGGAGTCGGAGTTAGTTTTGGTTGGAGTCGGAGTCGGTAGAAATGTTCCGACTCCAGCTTTAAAAAAAAATGTATTAATATTTCATAATTTAACTTTCATATGAATTTTATAAATGTTAAGGTACCGTCACACTAAGCGACGCTGCAGCGATACCGACAACGATCCGGATCGCTGCAGCGTCGCTGTTTGGTCGCTGGAGAGCTGTCACACAGACAGCTCTCCAGCGACCAACGATCCCGAGGTCCCCGGTAACCATGGTAAACATCGGGTAACTAAGCGCAGGGCCGCGCTTAGTAACCCGATGTTTACCCTGGTAACCATCCTAAAAGTAAAAAAACAAACGCTACATACTTACCTACCGCTGTCTGTCCTCAGCGCTCTGCTTCTCTGCTCTGGCTGTGAGCGCCGGGCAGCCGGAAAGCAGAGCGGTGACGTCACCGCTCTGCTTTCCGGCCGCTGTGCTCACAGCCAGAGCAGAGAAGCAGAGCGCCGAGGACAGACAGCGGTAGGTAAGTATGTAGCGTTTGTTTTTTTACTTTTAGGATGGTAACCAGGGTAAACATCGGGTTACTAAGCGCGGCCCTGCGCTTAGTTACCCGATGTTTACCCTGGTTACCAGCGAAGACATCGCTGAATCGGTGTCACACACGCCGATTCAGCGATGTCTGCGGGGAGTCCAGCGACGAAACAAAGTTCTGGACTTTCTTCCCCGACCAGCGACAGCACAGCAGGGGCCTGATCGCTGCTGCCTGTCACACTGGACGATATCGCTAGCGAGGATGCTGCAACGTCACGGATCGCTAGCGATATCGTCTAGTGTGACGGTACCTTTACTCAAATATATATGTTCTATCAAACTATGAACAACAGTGATAAGCAGTTCTGCTGGAGATAGACATTTCTTACTTCTTGTGTGTTAGGGTATGTGCACACGTCAGAATTTCTTGCAGAAATTTCCTGAAGAAAACCGGAAATTTTCTGCAAGAAATCCAAATTTTTTTTGCGTTTTTTTTGTGCGTTTTTTTTAGCATTTTGCAAGCGAAATTAGCTTGCAGAATGCTAAAGTTTTCCAAGCGATCTGTAGCATCGCTTGGAAAACTGACTGACAGGTTGGTCACACTTGTCAAACATTGTGTTTGACAAGTGTGACCAACTTTTTACTATAGATGCTGCCTATGCAGCATCAATAGTAAAAGATAGAATGTTTAAAAATAATTAAAAAAATGGTTATACTCACCCTGCAGACAGCCGATCTCCTCAGCGGCGTCCATTCCTATAGATGGTGTGTGTGTGCAGGACTTTCGATGACGTCGCGGTCACGCGACTAATCACAAGACGGCAATTTCAAAGATAAAGCCGTGTGCACTACTACTACTGGTGCCCAGGTAGGTTCCCACACCATGTGATACTAAAAGAAAGAACCTGGCACTCAACTTAATGCTCGTGAGATTTTAATCGTAGTAGCCAAAAAACGTTTCGGTCCTATATCTGTACCTTCATCAGTTCCGTGTCTGGACACAAGCACAGCACCTATCAGCGTGAATAAGTCCAATCTGTGTGCCTAAACCTATTTGCGCAAATACCAGACGCAGACCATGCTGTGCCTTATATGACACTACAGTCATTCACTTTTTTCATCATAGTACGTAACTGATGAAGGTCCAGATATAGGACCGAAACGTTTTTTTGGCTACTACGATACTACGATTAAAATCTCACGAGCATTAAGTTGAGTGCCAGGTTCTTTCTTTTACAATCACAAGACGGCGACGTCATCGCAGGTCCTTCACACAGAGCATCTATAGGAACGGAAGCGGCAGCGTGCACCGCTGAGAGGCGGGAAGACTCCGGGGGCCATCGAAGGTGAGTATATCACTATTTTTTATTTTAATTCTTTTTTTTTTTTTACCAATTATATGGAGCCCAGTCCGTGGAGGAGAGTCTCCTCTCCTCCACCCTGGGTACCAACCGCACATAATCTGCTTACTTCCCGCATGGTGTGCACAGCCCCATGCGGAAAGTAAGCAGATCAATGCATTCCTAGGTGTGCGGAATCCCCGCAATTCCGCAAATTTAATGAACATGTTGCTTTTTTTTCCGCAATGCGATTTTTTTCGCGGAAAAAAATGCAACATTTGCACAAGAAATGCGGAATACACTGTAAATAATAGGAGGCATATGCAAGCGTTTTTTTGCGTTTTTATAGCGAAAAAACGCGAAAAATACTGAACGTGTGCACATGGCCTCACTGTTCTCCACTGTCCTTATCTAATCTTATACTTGGTTAACCTCATGCGGCCCCACCCCCCCACTTACAATGTATGACACTGAAAGTGAAAATGTGTTGCAAATTCTTAGTAGTAAAGCTCCTCCTCTAGACTAGATGTTCTTATTAACTGCATAACAGTGTTTATTGCATATTTACTTAGAAAAGTTTGTAAAAGTTATTTGCTATATTCTAATTGTATTCTAATAAATATAGTTTTTGCTCTAAGTGGTCTGATTACTTATATGATGATGAGAAACTGAATAAGCATGATGTTAATATTTGACAACAGTAAATTTATTGTTACAAATTGGCCATTTATGAAGGAGTCGGAGCCGGAGTCGGAACCTGATAAAATCCAGGAGTTGGAGTTGCAACTGTGGCTTACCGACTCCACAGCCCTGCTGTCAGGGTATGTTCCCACGGTCAGTAAAAGCTGCGGCCAGATTTTACAGCATAGTATATGGGATCTCAAGAAATCCCATCTCCACTATGAGAGCACAGACTCCTCCCTCTTACCTGCGGAGACGGACATGCGCGTTTTTCCAGACCGCAGCATGTCTATTTATCTTGCGGAGACACTAAGTCTCCGCAAGATAAATATCACCCGTTTAATGTATTGGGCGCTGTGAGTCCGCACGATTCAATGAATACATGCAGAATCACCTGCGTTTAAAAGCTGGCAGCGCTTTGGACAGAGCGGACATGTGCTGCGTCCGAATCGCTGACAGTTACTGACAGTGGGAACATACCCAGAGAAATTTGCGTGAAATTCAATATCTGTTTTTTTTTTCCAAAAATGAAAAAAAAAATTGCGTAGGCTCCCGCATAATTTTAATAACCAGCTGAGGGAAAGCTGACGGTTGAGGGCAGATATTAATATTCTGGGAAGGAGCCAATAGCCATAAAGGTTCCCAGGCTATAAATATCAGCTCACAGCTGTTTGCTTAGCCTTTACTGGCTATTTTACAGGGGAACCCCAGAAAAAATTGACATGGGGTCCCCCTATAAAATCCAACCAGCAAAGGCTAGGCAGACAGCTGCGGGCTGATATTAATAACCTGGGAAGGGGCCATGGATATTGGCACCCCCCAGGCTAAAAACGTCAGCTCTCAGCCGTCCCAGAAATGGCGCATCTTATAGATGTGCCAATTCTAGCACACTTAGCCTCTCTCTTCCCACTTTTCCTGTAGCGGTAGCAAGTGGGGTTCATATTTGTGGCGTTGATGTCACCTTTGTATTGTCCGGTGACATCAAGCCCACGGCTTAATAATAGAGAAGCATCTATAAGACACCTATCCATTACTAATCCTATGACAGCAGACATAGCCGGATGGGAGTAGTAGTCCCATCAGACGACGACATGGTACACACACACACTGACACCGGCAGACAGGCGCGTGCGCGCACACTGACACCGGCAGACAGGCGCGTGCGCGCACACTGAGACCGGCAGACAGGCGCGTGCGCGCACACTGACACCGGCAGACAGGCGCGTGCGCGCACACTGACATCGGCAGACAGGCACGCAAATCAGCAAAGCTTTTTACACCTGCGGTTTAGCTGCAGATTTAACTGACTCAATATAAGGCTATGTGCACAAGTTGCGGATTAGCCTTAGGAATTTCTGGTGTGGATTCAGCCTAAACTGTATGGAGCATTATATGGGGCTCCTGATTCAATATGGATATTAAAAAACACTTAACCTACTGATGTCGCAATTAATTTTACTTTTATTGGTATCTAATTTTATTTTTGAATTTTACCAGTAGCTGCTGCATTTCTCACCCTAGGCTTATACTCGAGTCATTAAGTTTTCCCAGTTTTGTGTGGCAAAATTAGGGGTCGGCTTATGCTCGGGTCGGGTTATTCTCGAGTATATACGGTAAAAGTTTAAATCGCCCCCCTTTCGCCCCATTCAAAATAAAACCATAAAAATATCAATTATCCACATATATGGTATCGCCGCGTTCAGAATTGCCAGATCTATCAATAAAAAAAAAAAGGATTAACCTGATCGCTAAATGGCAGTGAGAAAAAAATTAGTAACACCCGAATTACGTTTTTTTTTGGTCGCCACAACATTTCATTAAAATGCAATAACGGGCGATCAAAAGAACGTATCTGCACCAAAATGGTATCATTAAAAACGTCATCTCAGCACGCAAAAAAATATTCAACCCTCCGCTATTGCGGGCACATGTCAGCTATTTAAAACAGCTGACGTGTCCCAGCTTTGATGCGGGCTTACAGTCGGAGCCCAAATCAAAGCCGAGGATCTGAGCTCGGACGTACTATCCCGTCCGAGATCAGAAAGGGGTTAAAGGAGTCTGTCATTCTTTTAATTAAAATACTTTATTCTGGGTGTCTGTGTCTTATTGACACCTCTCCATTAGTAACCTTGGGTCTTGATGTAACCTGACATTACAAAGGTGACTTCAACCCCCCAAAACTATCACCCCGCTACAGGGAAAGTGGGAAAAGCGAGGCCAAGTGCCAGAATTGTCACATCTTATAGATGCGCCTTATCTGGGGCGGTTGAGAGCTGATGTTTTTAGCTTTGTGGAGGCCAGTATCCATGGCCCCTTCCTACCCTCCGTCAGGAACAATATTCGCACTAACTCGTAATGGAACAATGTGCCTGTCAAGCGCAGGCTAGAAAAATGCCTAGAATATCTAATTTTCTCCATTTCAGTGATCTAAAAGTGATCATAGACCTTCATAGGGATGTAATAAAAGAGACAACACATTATCAGGTGCAAAACAAACCCATTTACTCAACATAAAAGTGATAACTTTGATATACACAAATTTCAAAACTCCCACCAAATAGCCATTCATTTGTAAGAAAATCTGCCTTATTTATATGAAATATCCACAAACCTTTCTCTATCCATTTATAAAACAAGCTAAATAAACAATAGTAATGACTAAAAACATTACCTACCAACCTTATAAAGTGTGATGTGGTTCGGGACAATGAGCCTGAGAAGCCAGCACAGCTATATCTTCCTTCCTGAAGCTCTGCAGACCAACTGTGGTATCAGGTTTCACACAGCAGCTAGAGCCAGGAGACTAACTAGAGGGAGGGGGTTTCCTGAAAATCTGGTGAGAAGGGAGAAATGAAAGTAGAAGTGCTGCGCCTGTCAGATCCATTGTTCCTGATGGAGGGATCAGCACACAGCTGTATGCATAGCCTTTGCTGGTTATTAACCCTCCGTCAGGGGCAACTGAACTGACAGGCGCAGCTCACTTAGTTTCATTTCTCTATTTTCAGTGGTTTGTCTGGGAAACACCATACTTTTCTTGTTATTAAACATTTTTTTTACACCTGATTATGTGTATTCTCATTTATTACATTCCTATTAAGGTAACTGATCACTTTTAGAGCATTGAAATTGTTAAAAAAGGAAACTATAGCCAATTTTCTAGCCTGTGCCGGACATGCGCAATGCCCCTAAACTCGTTATGAAACATATTGCCCCTGACGGAGGGTTAACTCAGTCACCCTGAAGCTTGTTTTCACCTTCCTGACCAGGCCAATTTTTACAATTGTGACCGCTGTCACTTGGCATGAGGTCATAACTCTGGAACGCTTCAATGAATCCCACTGATTCTGAGATTTTCTCGTGATATATTGTACTTTATGATAGTGGTAACATTTCTTTGAGATGACTTACATTTGGTTCATTCCATATCAAGTGATCCAAATATGAATATTTTTTTACCTGACGTCTTTAGATTTTTTTTTTTTATGAAGTACAACTTAAGTCAATTACAAATTGAAAGTTTTGAATTTTTTTTCTTCATCCGTTAATTTTTTACAGACTTCTAAAAGTTTTGAAATAGCGTGAATTTTGGCCTTGTTTGGCTTTACATTTTTTATCATATCTTGGGCTATAGAACTAAGATAAAGAGGTGGGAGAGGCATCATTTTTCTCAGATCGGTATCGGCTTTTATTTGACATGTCACAAGACTGTTTCTTTATATTTTGTTTTAGAGAAATCAAATTCAAAATTTTGATGCGCAATTGTGAAAAAAAGTATGTTTTCAAATTGTGGAAAAATGCTTGTTTGTTAATTATGTTCTTGTTTATATTTGTACAGGGATTCAACTTTGGACCTATCAAATTTGTATTTTTTTTAATTAAGCCTTGAATCATCTGATTTTATGTTTGTGCGAGTTTCTTCCTTTTTTTTCCAAATTACAACTTAGTGAATTCAACATTTATATGCAACAAATAAGAAACACAAAAAACAAATACCGAAGTGCCAGAATAAATACATCTTAATCATCATAACACAAACTTTCTCAGCATTTTCAACCTGAATGCATAGAACAAACCAAAAGAAAAAAGGTGATCATATCCTCAAGTGTCTTTTTAATTAGTCTCATTCTAATTATGTTAAAAACAAGAATAAAAGAATCAAAAATATTTTTACCACCTATTTATACATGTAGAAATTTTTTCTATTATATCACTAAACATGTCATTTATGACATGAATAGTACAGTAGTTAAATCCTCGTTCTATAAAATATGAACTAATCAAACAATGGTACATTTTTAGCCCCTTAGTGACAGAGCCAATTTGGTACTTAACCCCTAAGGGTGGTTTGCACGTTAATGACCAGGCCAATTTTTATAATTCTGACCACTGTCCCTTTATGAGGTTATAACTCTGGAACGCTACAACGGATCCTGATGATTCTGAGATTTTTTTTGTGACATATTATATAGTGGTAAAAAAAAAATTTTTTTTATATTACCTGCGTTTATTTGTAAAAAAAAAAAAAAAAAAAGGAAATTTGGCGAAAAAAATCACAATTTTCCAAAATTGGATTTTTATGCCTTTAAATCACTGATATGTCACACCAACACAATTTTGGAACCAATGTTTTTTTGTTAGGGAGTTATAAGGGTTAAAAGTTGACCAGCAATTTCTCATTTTTACTCCATTTTTTTTTCAGGGACTACATCACATTTGAAGTCACTTTGAGGGGTCTATATGATAGAAAATACCCAAGTGTGACACCATTCTAAAAACTGCACCCCTCAAGTTGCTCAAAACCACATTCAAGAAGTTTATGAACCCTTCATATATTTCACAGGAATTTTTGGAATTTTTTTTCAAAACATTTACTTCAGCTCTAATTTGTTTTATTTTACCAAGGGTAACAGGAGAAATTGGACCCCAAAAGTTGTTGTACAATTTGTTTTGAGTATGCTGATACCCCATATATGGGGGTAAACCACTGTTTGGGCACATGACAGAGCTCGGAAGGGAAGGGGCTCCATGTGACTTGTCAATGCAAAATTGACTGGAATTGGGATAGGATGCCATTTCGCATTTGGAGAGCCCCTAATGTGCCTAAACATTGAAACCCCCCACAAGTGACACAATTTTGGAAAGTAGACCCCCTAAGGAACTTGTCTAGATGTGTAAACATTAAAAACAAATTTGTCCACAAAAATTATTTTTTTAGCCCCCAGTTTTGTATTTTCCCAAGGGTAACAGGAGACATTGGACCCCAAAAAGTTGTTGTCCAATTTGTCCTGAGTACGCTAATACCCCATATGTGGGAGAAAGCTACTGTTTGGTGCATGGCAGAGCTCGGAAGTGAAGGAGTGCTGTTTGGAATGCAGACTTAGATGGAATGGTCTGCAGGCGTCACATTGCGTTTGCAGAGCCCATGATGTACCTAAACAGTAGAAACCCCCCACAAGTGACCCCATATTGGAAACTAGACCCCCCAAGGAACTTATCTAGATGTGTTGTGAGAACTTTGAACCCCCAAGTGTTTCACTACAGTTTATAACGCAGAGCCGTGAAAATAAAAAAAATTTCCACAAAAATGATTTTTTAGCCCCCCAAATTTTTATTTTCCCAATGGTAACCAGAGAAATTGGACCCCAAAAGTTTTTGCCCTGAGTACGCTGATACCCCATGTGTTGGGTAAACACCTGTTTTGGTGCACGGGAGAGCTCGGAAGGGAACGAGCACTGTTTTACTTTTTCAATGCAGAATTGGCTGGAATTGAGATCGGACGCCATGTCGCGTTTGGAGAGCCCCTGATGTGCCTAAACAGTGGAAACCCAATTCTAACTGAAACCCTAATCCCAACCCTAATCATAACCCTATCTACACCTCTAACCCAAATATGCCCCTAACCCTAATCCCAACCACACCCCTAACCCGAACATACCCCTAACCTGAACATGCCCCTAACCCCAACACACCCCTAATCCCAACCATAACACTGACACACCCCTAATCCCAACCATAACACTGACACACCCCTAATCCCAACTGTAAATGTAATTCTAACCCTAATTTTAGCTTTAATCCTAACTGTAGCCCCAACCCTGCAACCCCTGGAAATAAATACTTTCTTTTAATTTTATTGTTTTTTCCCTTACTAAGGGGGTGATGAAGGGGGGTTTGATTTACTTTTATAGTGGGGTTTTTTTTGCGGATTTTTATGATTGGCAGCTGTCACACACTAAAAGACGCTTTTTATTGCAAAAAATAGTGTTTGTGTCTCCACATTTTGAGAGCTATAATTTTTCCATATTTTCGTCCACAGAGTCATGTGAGGTCTTGTTTTTTGCGGGACGAGTTGACGTTTTTATAGGTACCATTTTCGGGCACGTGACATTTTTTGATCGCTTTTTATTACGATTTTTGTGAGGAAGGATGACCAAAGACCAGCTATTCATGAATTTCTTTTGGGGGGGTGGGGGCGTTTATACTGTCCACGTTTGGTAAAATTGATAAAGCAGTTTTATTCTTCGGGTCAGTTTGATTACAGCGATATCTCATATCATTTTTTATGTTTTGGCGCTTTTATACAATGAAAACTATTTTATATAAAAAATATTTTTGTATCGCTTTATTCTGAGGACTACAACTTTTTAATTTTTTTGCTGATGATGCTGTATGGCGGCTCGTTTTTTGCGGAACAAGATGACGTTTTCAGTGATACCATGGATATTTATATCCGTCTTTTTGATCGCATGTTATTCCACTTTTTGTTTGGCGGTATGATAATAAAGCGTTTTTTTGCCTCGTTTTTTTTTACGGTGCTCACTGAAGGGGCTAACTAGTGGGACAGTTTTATAGGTCGGGCCGCTACGGACACGGCAATACTAAATGTGTACTTTTATTACTTTTTATTATTTAAAGAAATGTATTTATTGGAACTATATATATATATATATATATATATATATATATATATATATATATATATATATATATATATATATATATACTTGATGGTGGCCCGATTCAAACGCATCGGGTATTCTAGAATATGCATGTCCACGTAGTATATTGCCCAGCCACGTAGTATACTGCTCAGCCACATAGTATATTGCCCAGCCACATAGTATATTGCCCAGCCACGTAGTATATTGCCCAGCCACGTAGTATATTGCCCAGCCACGTAGTATATTGCCCAGCCACGTAGTATATTGCCCAGCCACGTAGTATATTGCCCAGCCACGTAGTATATTGCCCAGCCACGTAGTATATTGCCCAGCCACGTAGTATATTGCCCAGTCACGTAGTATATTGCCCAGTCACGTAGTATATTGCCCAGCCACGTAGTATATTGCCCAGCCACGTAGTCTATTGCCCAGCCACGTAGTAGTATATTGCCCAGTCACGTAGTATATTGCCCAGCACAGAGCCACGTAGTATAGAGACTTAAAAAATAAAAAACATATACTCACCTATAGCCCGTTGAAGTCCTGCTATACTTACCATCCGCCGCCTTTCTCGCTACTCGCCACGCTCCCGGGATCGCTCCATTGCAAGCGGCAGCTTGCGGTCCCGTCCCAGGACTGGTGTGAGCAGGACCTATGATGACGTCGCGGTCACATGACCGTGACGTCACGGCAGGTCCTTGTCGCACACCAGCCCTGGGACGGGAGCGGAAGCTGCCGCTTGCAATGGAGCGGTCCCGGGAGCGTGGAGAGGAGCGAGAAAGGCGGCAGAGGGTGAGTATAGCAGGTTTTTTGTTTTTTTTTTTTACTATTTTTAACATGACATATTTTTACTATTGATGCTGCATAGGCATCGGCTGCATAGGCAGCATCAATAGTAAATAGTTGGGGACACACAGGGCTAATAGCAGCGGTAACTGAGTGCTTTACACCGCGGGCCGTTACCGCTGCCATTAACCCTGTGTGAGCGGTGAGTGGAGGGGATTATGGAGCGGGCGCCGGGCAGTGAGTGCAGGGGAGTAGGGGAGGGACTAAACGGACTGTGGCCGTCGCTGATTGGTCGCGGCAGCCATGACAGACAGTTGCCGAGACCAATCAGCGAACGAATAACCGTGACAGAAGGACAGACAGACAGACGGAAGTCCCCCTTAGACAATTATGTGTGTATATATAATTTTTTTTTTTTTTTTGTCATTATTTAGGAATTTTTTTTTTACACATGTAACTTTTTTTTTTTTTTACTTTATCCTAGGGTGGGACATCACTATATATTGTCAGATCGCTTATCTGACGCTTTGCAAAGCACTGTGTCAGAACAGCGATCTGACAGGCAGTGCAGGAGGCTTGCCGGTGCCTGCTCTGAGCCCCATGGCCATTTTGGATCCGGGGCCTACAGGGAGGAGGAGGTAGGAGACCCTCTGAACAACGCGATCACATTGTGTTGTTCTGAGGGTCTCAGGGAGCCCCCTGTTCTGAGGGTCTCAGGGAGCCCCCTCCCTGCACGATGCTTCCCTACGCCGCCGGAATGCTGCGATCATGTTTGTGCTCTGGGGGTTAATGTGCCGGGAGCAGTCCCTGATTGCTCCTGGACCATAGTGCCGGATGTCAACTGTAATAATCAGCTGACACACGGCGATCGGCCGCGCTCCCCCCGTGAGCGCGCCCGATTGTCTGACGTACTGTTCCATCAATGGGAAGTAGGGCCCAAGTCACATGGGGCAATTCTGTCACTTTATGAAGTTATAACTCTGGAACGCTTAATAATAATAATCTTTATTTTTACATAGCGCTAACATATTCTGCAGCACATTACAGTTGCACACATTATCATCGCTGTCCCCAATGGGGCTCACAATCTAAATTCCCTATCAATAGGTCTTTGGAATGTGGGAGGAAACTGGAGTGTCCGAAGGAAACCCACGCAAACACAGGGAGAACATACAAACTCCTTGCAGCTGTTGTCCTTGGTGGGACTTGAACCCAGGACTCCAGCGCTGCAAGGCTGCAGTGCTAGCCACTGAGCCACCGTGCTGCCCCACGGATCCTACTTGCGTTTATTTATGAAAAAAATGGAAATATAGGGGAACATTTTTTAAATTTAGCAATTTTCAAACTTTGATTTTTTATCCCCTTAAATCACACAGATATGTCACATAAAATAGTTAATACCGTATTTTCTGGTGTATAAGACGACCCCCAACTTTTCCATATGGAATTTGGGATACACCCGCCGTATAAGACGGGGGTCATCTTTTACGCCCAATCATCTTATACGGCGTGTGGTTCCCAGGGTCTGGAGGAGAGGTGACTCTCCTTCAGGCCCTGGGATCCATATTTATGTAAAAAATAAAGAATAAAAATAAAAAATATGGATATACTCACCCCTCCGACGGACCCTGGCTCTCAGCGCTGCAAACGTCTGCCTCCGTTCCTAAGAATGCAGTGAGTGAAGGATCTTCGATGAGGTCGCGGTCACGCGACCGCTCACGTGACCGCGACGTCGTCGAAGGTCCTTCACTCACTACATTCTTAAGAACGGAGGCAGACGTTTGCACCGCTGAGAGCCAGGGTCCGTCGGAGGGGTGAGTATATCTATATTTTTTATTCTTTATTTTTTACATGAATATGGATCCCAGGGCCTGAAGGAGAGTCTCCTCTCCTTCAGTCCCTGGGAACCATCCAGGATCGCTCCGTGCACCCGTACCTGACGTATAAGACGACCCCCGACTTTTGGGACCATTTTTAGGGGTTAACAAGTTATCTTATACGCCGGAAAATACGGTAAATAACAGTTTGCTAATGCCAACTTTACATCAGTACAATTTTGGAAACAAATTTTTTTTTGTCAGCAAGTTATAAGGGTTTAAAAGATGATCAGCGATTTCTAATTTTTACAACAAAATTTGCAAAACCATTTTTTTAGGGACCATCTCACATTTGAAGTCACTTTTAGGGGTCTATATGGCAGAAAATACCCAAAAATGACACCATTCTAAAAACTGCACCACTCAAGGTGCGCAAAGCCACATTCAAGAAGTTTATTATCCCTTTAGGTGCTTCACAGGAGCTGAAACAATGTGAAAGGAAAAAATTAACATTTAACTTTTTTTCACAAACATTTTACTTCTGAACCAATTTTTTATTTTCACAAGTGTAAAAAAGAGAATATGAATCTCAAAATTTGTTGTGCAATTTGTCCTGAGTATGCCGATACCCCATATGTGTGGGTGAACCACTGTTTGTGTGCACAGTAGAGCTCAGAAGGGAAGGAGAGCCATTTGACTTTTTCAACGCACATTTGGCTGGATTTGAGATCGGAAGCCATGTCGTGTTTGGATAGCCCCTGATGTGCCTAAACAGTGAAAAGCCCCCACAAGTGACACCTTTTTGGAAACTAGACTCCCTGAGGAACTTATCTAGATGTGTGGTGAGCACTTTGAACCCCCAAGTGCTTCACACAATTTTATAGCGTAGAGCCGTAAAAATAAACATTTTTTTTCACAAAAATGATCTTTTCGCACCCAATTTTTTATATTTCCAAGGGTGGCAAGAGAAATTGGACCCCAAAAGCTGTTGTGCAATTTGTCCTGAGTACCCTGATACCCCATATGTGGGGGGAAACCTCTGTTTGGGTGCACTGCAGAGCTCTGAAGGGAAGGACCGCCGTTTAACTTTTTAATCTCATAACTGTGAATGCGGACGACATTTTGGTTTTGTAGATGTGCCTAACAGCAAAAACCCCCTCAACTGACCCCATGTTGGAAACTACACCCCTCAAAGATTTTATCCAGAGGTATATTGAGCAATTTGAACCCACAGGTACGACACAGAATTTGATAACATTAGGTCTTCATATTGAAAAAAATCATTTGTTTTTTTACAAAAATCTTGTTTTAGACCTGGATTTCTCACTTTTGTCAGAAATTACACCAAAAAGTGGACCCCACAATTCGTTACCCGTTTTTTTATGAGCGCGGAGATATCCCATATGTAGTCAAAAAGTTCTATTTGGACAAATGGCAGGGCTCGGACAGAAAGGGGCACAATGTGACAAATTTGGCTTTATTTGAAATAGATTGCAATACTGGCAGAGCCTGTGTGGTTCAAGAGCAACAGTAATCCCCCATAAATGTCTTTTTTATACATTGCACCCTCTGATCTATTTATCTAGGGCGGTAGTAAGTAGTTTGATGCCACCATTATTTATGCAGTTGATGCAACACAAGTTTGAAAATTTACAATTTGCATTTTCACCGTCTTTTGTGATTCTTCTTTGTACGTTCTGAGGAACAAACCTCAAATTTTATTGCACTAGTTTTTATGTGTTCATAAATATATCCAATGTGAGTACTGGACAAACGGCTGTGTCTATAATAGATGACTCACCATTTGGTCTTTAGGGTGAAATTGAAGATCCAGGACCCATTCAAAGCTTCTAGAGACATTGAACAAACTAGAAAATCCTTCCAGGAATTATTACTCACAGAGGGAGGCATGCTCCTAAAAAGACATTGGCTGGTTATAACATTTGGTCTTGCTAACCAAACAGTTGTCCCGCATTTGCGTATATTGTAGCAGGAAGAATAAACTGTACTGGAGTGAAGGGCAAAATGTGGACGAAAATGCAGCCAGCTATGTGACAAAGTTGAGTTTGTTCTAAAGATGAAAGAACACCAGCAGGGCTAGAATGGCACTTTCAGAGACTGGTCGTACAACGTCCGTTTAGCTCCATCAATCCCTATATGAGAGACGAATGTGCCAATAGACGTGGTACACCATAGCAAGCTCCCACCCGCCAAGGTCAGAACCGCCATATGCACAAAACAACCAGTTCTCTATAAAAAGTATTGTCTGGTACCAGAGGTTTGGCAAGAACCATAAAGTAAAGCCCATAGTGTATAAGTACGGAACTTCCTCATTTATAGAAATCCTCCAATAAAATGATCATGCTGTATCACCAATGTAAGTATAAGTAATATAAATGGAAGCCAAAGTTTTGTGTAGCAAGACAGTCGTAAAAACAGTCAAAGTTAGATAAATGGTCAAAAATGTTTGTGAGTAATAAAGTCCTAGAATTCATTTTCAGATGATCTGACTTTGCAAGAGCATTTGTGGGGTCCACACTCTAAAGCGTACAAACGTGGGTACGTGGACCAGAATTTGTTGGGGTAGTAGTTTGGTATGGGATTGATCAAGTTCTGGAATTAATTGTGAAATGGGGTAAAATGGGATCTACTAATTAAAATATTATTTATTAATTGTTCCAAATTGTTCTACTGGGGCCACTAAGCAGAAGATAAAAATTATTGAAAAAAAAAAATTATTATAGGTGGTGTGGTAGGTCTCAAAACAGGGGGAGATACAAAGGCCTGGTTGGGATGGGCATTTGGGGCAATAGAACCGGGAATCACTACGTCTGCCATGCTTTCTGCAAACTTTGCATCTTTTTTGAGGATACCTTTGGGTGAGAGTGACAGGGACAGGGTGAGGAAAATGGAGCTCTCCAAGTCTCCGGGAATCCTCAGAGTCGAAGGCTTCCCCCGGTGCCATTGACTCAAATATGAGGTCCTTGACAATTTTTTCCTGAGACTGCAGGAACGTAAGTGGTCCTTGGGACTTTTTATACAGGACAAAGCTGTTATATGTGGCAGTTTGAATAAGGTAGTTTGCCACCTTTTTGTACCAGGCCCTGGTCTTCCTCTTGACCAGGTATGGTTGCAGAACCTGGTCTGACAAATCTACACCACCCATATATTTGTTATAACCTGTGACACAGATCGTTTTTTCCTTGTCCCTGGTGTTATCTCTCTCTCTGACCGTCACAGTGGTGTCCGCATGCAGTGTGGTAGCATGTAGACGTCCTTCCTCTCTTTCCACTTCACTGCAAGAAGTTAGTCACTTGAGAGTGAGAATGACGCCCCCCTCCCCCCCCCCATCTCCAAACGTCTGGACACCAACTGTGACAGAAACCCCACTGTTTTTTCTCACTGACCCACAGGCCCCTTATATTTGCAGCATGGAGGGATTTATATAAAGGGATGCTCGTGTAAAGAAAAAGCCAAGAAAGGAATAGGTCATAATGGGGAGATCACCTGAGGCTGGAATGCAACATACTTTTGCATCTGCTCCACACTGACTCCAATCCTCATGGGTATTTTATACTAACGCTGCCATTCCATACTATTGCTCATGGGTGGCATGTCTAGCTGGCGCCTTTAACCCGGTTGAGCATATCTAGGGGAGATATTGGGCTCACTCCCTTTGTGCTTTTTCATTTTTGACTTGAACTCTTTGACTCATATTATATGTGGCTATTTAGGCTCCTTTAATAATAATAATAATAATAATAATCTTTATTTATATAGCGCCAACATATTCCGCAGCGCTTTACAGTTTATAAACAAGTGCACCTCAGGGAGTCACACTAATTTGTGTTAATACTGTGATTATGGCTATATACAGAGTCATGTATATGTATTCATTATTTTCATTTTATATCTGCTCAGTTATTGTTTTTTTCTGTAATCAGACAGTTTTTGGATTATTAAGTCTCTCTATACATGCTGGCTTTTTACAGCCGTAGGTGCTTAGCATACAATTCAAATCCCTGATATGCTGTTCATATTGGCAGCTCACTTGTGTGCACGGTACTTATATATTTCCTTAGAGGGTAGTTAAGGGTGGTTGGTTCTATTCTGAACCTTTGGTAAAATGTATGCAATGTCAATTGTGTGACAAAATTTTAGTGTTTTTATTGTTTTTTTGCTTGTTTTCATGTGTGTTTAAATAAAAATTGTATTGATCATATGTTGCATTCCAGCCTCAGGTGATCCCCCCCCCCACATTATGACCTATTCCTTTCTTCCCTTTTTCTGTGACATTTTTTGTATAGGCCGGGGTGGATCCCTTTTGATAATTGTCCATATACACATGGTACCCTTGATGAAGAAAGGGCGTCATTGGCTCCCAGACAATTATTCCTGGGATGCCAATTGTCTGAGGGCAGTTTGGGGGGTTTATTTGGCTGTCCCTGCCTTCGTAAATTAGGAAGGTAGATGTGTACCCTGATGAGCTCTCGCAAGTTTTGTATAATTTTATGCCTTATTTAGCACCCTTAGAGGGAATAAATTGGCGGAATGATAGACTGCCCTTGTAGCTCATCAAGGACTCGTCGACTGCCACATTTTTCTCTGGGGTATATGAATTTAGAAATTACGTTTTTCGGAGGGAAATTAGGGGTCTCAATTTATTTATCCAATCGTAGTTGGGGTCAGTTCTTGGGGCTTGGGAATTGTCACTGAAGTGGAGGAATGTCATCAGGGCTGCGTAACGGACTCGGGACATGATGGCTGCAAATACAGGGGTGCTGTGGACAGCTTTTGTTGTCCAGTAAGAGCGGAGTGTGTTTTTTTTTTTTTGTTTTTTTGTTTTTTAACTAAACCCATATTCAGGGTAAGGCCTAAGAATTTTTTTATTTCGGGGACATATGTGGGGATCCAGGAACCGTAATGAAAGGCAGTGGGTTTTTGGGAAATATATTGTCGGGCATACAGGTTTGGATGGTGGACGATTAGTTGCAGGACTTCGGGGCTAATGACAATTTGGAAAAAATTATTGGGGATAAAATTGGCAACATCTACTATTATTCCAGGGGCTGCAGAAAAAAGGGGAATTTGAGGGGAAAATAGGTGTCATTAGGTGGGGGGACTGCGGTATTTGGTCCTGCCTCTGAAGCTTCAGCAGTGACGACCGACTCCGCTACCTTAAGGCTGGAAATCCCGTGGAGGAAGAATCATCATTACTGTCTGAAAGCTGCTCAGCTTCAGGTGCAGAGTCTGTTTTGCTGCCGGAGCAAACCGGGCTGTAAGCTTGCTCCGCGCTGAATCTTCTGTAGGCCATTTTATTTTTTTCCTCTGCTAACACTAAAAAAATTATTTAAAAAAAGTTGTTTTTTTTGTATTTTTTTTCAGGGTGGATTTGATTTAAATCTAACTGATTTAAATCACGATTTAAATCACTAGTCAGTAAGGCTTGAATTAAATCAGTGATTTAAATCAAAGTTTCTACCTAAACTAGTTCTTGCTACTTTAACATGCAAGTAGATGAAGATTTTTAGAATCACTTTTTATATTACTTTTTTCTCCCCAGTTTAATGGGTTAATCATTCATATTTGGACACCACTGTTCTGTTGTACTTAGGAAGGAGAAAAATAATCCTGACCTTAATAAAAATTTAAATAGATTTATTCAACTGAAACAATAACAACATTACAGCATAAGTTATTTGCTTAAACAAACATCCATGTTTGTTAACTAATTTGGCTAAACAAAATATATATATATTATAAGAAACTTAGACGGTCATCCCAGCCGACACATGAAAAACTTACCGTAAATACTACTGTCCCTGCTGTCCTCTGTAGCTCACTTGTCATCTTCATCATCATCTTCTTCTTTGTTCCTACTCCTAATCTGGAAAAGAAAAACAAGCTTTCCTGCTTTATTGGGTCCCAACCGATTTCTCAATTTAGAATGAATGAGTCCAAAGGAAGAGAATATTCTTTCAACGCCTGCAGAAGAAGCTACTGCTGTTAAAAGTGAAATCATTACTTGAACAGTCTCTAAATCCAAGCCCTTAAGTGACTTCCACCAGTTTACTGGTGTGACCTTCCTTAAAATATCTTCAGCAAACATATATTTCTTGAATGGTTCCCCCTTAGCTCTGAAGTTTATTATAGTTGGCATTAAAGATGGATGATTGCTGGATACCCATGTCATAGCTAACTCCTCTTCCTCAGCACTTAGGTTTTGACCCTGATATTGGATATTGACAATATTTGCCAAAAAATGAGCTGGAGTTAGAGCTTGTCCCATTCGTTTGTTTACTGCTTGTAATTTAATTCTGTCCATGTGTAGTTCTGTTTTTAAGTGTTCACTCAGTTCCTTCCAAATTTCAACAGCATCCGCAATAAAACAGCTATTTTTCTGTATTTTGTTTAAAGCTTGAGAGATGGGTTTCAGGAAGCTCCGCATATGTTCATTTCTCTTAAGCCCAATGTTGAGGATTTTGGCCATGACAGTGCCATCTATTTTATCTCGATTTTGTTCACAAAGTGTCATCAGAATAGGCCAGTTTTTGATATACTGCTCAAAACAGTCCACCACAGAGTTCCATCTAACATCTTGTGGAAGCGTTAGCTTGGTTCCACCCATCCTTTTCAGAGCTGCTACAGCAAAATTATTATTACGGAAGTATTTAGCAATTTCAACAACATTAGCCTTTATTTCTGGAACACTTAAGTCTTTGGCTAAGAGGTGCAGCAAATGAGCACTGCAACCATATGTTATTAGCAGCTTTGTATTCCCTCCCTGCTCTTCTAAATCTCTTCTCATCTTGGATACGTTTGCAGCATTGTCAGTGACCAAACTGCGTACTAGACTTTTGAATTTTTGTTCACATGTCGTTATAGCTTTTACTGCCACTTCTTGTAAGTATTCTGCTGTGTGTGCATTTCCTGACGTATCAGTTGTTTGTGCAAGGAAGACTTTACCTTCTTCTGTTGTTATACAAGCACATACAATAGGATCATTGTGGACATTACTCCACCCATCAATAATTAGGTTAACAATTTTACCCTCCAGAGCTGTTGCACATTGCTCCATTTCTCTGTCATACACTTGATCCAGCAGTTTCCCTGCAACATCAGCTCTGCTGGGTGGACTGTATCCTGGTCTCAGTGACTGAACCATATTAATGAAATGTGGGTTCTCAGTCAGACGGAAAGAAGAGTTCGTTGCATAAATAAACTGGGCAATTTTTTCATCAATCAACACTTTTTCTAATCTGCTAGTTCTTATCACAAACCTATCTATGGTGGTTCCAGGAGGTAAAGGTTTTTTCTTCCTTTTGGGTGATGGTGATATGTGGCTGTGGGTGTCTGATGATGATGCTGCTGCTAATGAAGCACTATCCTGGATGGATAACTCTGAAACTGTAGAACAGGATGATGGTGATCTTGGAGGTGGATAGTTTCCAGAATCCATGAATTCCCCTAAACAAAAAAGTCAATGCTGTTATTTTATTGTTTATACAATTTCTGCTTATTGTACACAACACATCACTGCCCCTGCCCCAAAAGGAATATTTGTTTTTCTTCATAACTGTACCAAATGACAGTAACTTGCAGTAATAATAAGAAATATAATTTTTCTCACACGACAGTTCAGTCTTTAGAAATAGGATTCAATAAAAATGTTTACCAACCTGAAGATCCTGCCTGTTCAGAAGTGTTTCTTTAGTCATCTTCATCACCGCACTTCTCATGATGTTGCCTCATTCGCGCCACCAGGCCTTGCATTTCTTTGTTGCATCGTTTGCATTTTGCACGCATGCCTGCCTTACCGATAGGCGAAGGAGCTTCATTAAAATATTCCCAAACTGGGTCTCTTTTACGGCCTGCTGCCATTATAAGCAAATAATGTAATAAACCTCAGATCGTACACACAAACAGATCCAGACTTCTGTCTGTGGCTATGCTGCAGTATTGTGCTCAAAGTTTCACTTTCATTTTCTTGTCTGCTTGCCCTTCCTCCTCCTCACACTTAGATTCACATTCTTCTTGTGTTGTGCAGATCTATTCCACTCCAAACAATCAGAAACATATTGTCTAACTTCTTGGACTTGGCACTGAAGGGGTTGATCCTGTATTCATAGGTTTGTAGAACAATAGGATTAAGGTCTTTTTCTCAACTCTGTTCATGTTGTAACATTTTTGCCGTGAAGAAGAGGCTGGGACCTCTGAGGAGTCAAATTCAGTTTTGAGAACTGCGTAAGTAAAGCGAGCGTCTGTGATAATATAGGAGAGAAACTGCCCACTAATCCTACAGAAACCTCTGGAAGAGCATGGCATTGTGAATGTTACACATATACAGCCTTTATTCTACTGAGTTAAACAACTCAGCTTTATCTCATGATGGAAGAACCTTTGGATGGTAAAATATTTTCCTCAAAAAGCAGTTTATTGAAAAAAATCCGATTTAAATAAAAAAAAAATCCGCTTTTTTTTTTATTTTTTAAAAAAAAAACATTGATTTTTATCCACCCTAATTTTTTTTTTTTATAATCCTCTGCTGATGATGCAGGGATCACGGAGAACAGGGGTGGGTAAATAGGATCCTTGCGGACACAGAAATTGTTTTTTTTTTTTATCACTGACAGGGCAGCACTTCAACTGTAGTCTCTCTCTCTTTTCCACCAGAACAACTACAAGGAGAGAAGAGAGAGGTACAGCCCAAGTGCTACCATGTTTATCAAATATTTGGGGTTTTGATCACTGTGATAGGATCTATTACAGTAATCAAAACCCAGCAGCCAATGAGAAAATTCTCACTGGTTGCTAGGTGCCTGCCGGCAGATCTGGCGGGTGCACTGTGCATGCACCCGCCATTTTCTTTATGCTGGAGGAGAAGAAGGCGAGCCGGGGACCATGGGACCACTTTTTCGGTGCATAAAGGTATCGTGGGGGGGACCCTATGAAAGGTATCGTGGGGGGACCCTATGTCTCTCCCCTCTGATGTGCGATCACATCAGAGGTGAGAGAAAATGCAAGACAGGACTTTTTTTTTTATTCCCCGATTGCTGTTATATAGGGTGATCGCAACCCCGGGGTCGGTAAAAATCCCCGGGGTAGCGATCGCCCCATGGGTCGGTAAAAACCCACCACAATCGGGTTCACAACATAACTGCCGGATGCTGGCGGCAGATTTTGAGGGGCGCACTGCACATGCAGTGAAAGGTGTTGGTGATACCAAGGCGCGAGGAATAGCCAAACAGTAGACCACAGGGTTAACCTGTTCCAGAACCTTGAAAAAACTTATGTAGCGAGGCACAAACTTAGTGGACTCATCTCGCAGTCTGATGTTAAGGGCGGAGAGCCACACTAAGTCTCCAGGAGCGAAGGTCTGAGCGGGGTGCCGGTGTGCATTGGCAGAAACCCTCATTCTCTCCTTGGAGGCCTGAATGGCATCCTGTGTGCGGTCCCAAATGTCACGTGCCTCCACTGCCCAGTCTGCCACCCTGGAATCAGTGGATGACACGGGCATGGGCATAGCGACACGCGGATGCTGGCTGTAATTAAGGAGAAATGGAGCCTGCCCAGTGGAGTCGGCTACGGCGTTGTTCAAAGCAAATGCCGCCCAAGGTAGCAAAGATGCCCAGTCATCCTGCCTAGCAGAGACAAAATGTCGCAGGTGTGTCAGCAGAGTCTGGTTGGCCTGCTCTACCAACCCATTCATCTCGGGATGGTATGCAGAAGAGAGATTCAGCTCAATGCTGAGTAAACGACAGAGCTCAGTAAAAGAGAGCTCTCTCCAAAACCGAGACGTAAACTGGGGACCCCGGTCACTGACAATTTTGTCAGGCATGCCATGTAGACGGAAAATATGTTTAATGAACAACGCCGCCATTGCCCGTGCAGAAGGTAACCGTGGAAGTCGCACCAAGTGCACCATTTTAGAAAAATGATTGGTGACTACCCAGATAACGGTGCAGCTATGAGACTTAGGTAGGCCCACCAAAAAGTCCATCCCGACCATCTCCCAGGGCCTGTCTGCCACCGGCAGGGGGTAAAGTAGCCCAGCAGGCCGTTGCCGAGGAGACCGATTCTTGACGCAGGAGACACGCCTGAATATAATCCCAGACGTCACAAGCCATATGCGGCCACCAGTATGTCCTCACCAGAAGTTCAGATGTCCTCTTGGTCCCAAAATGTCCACCCACCCTGGACGAATGAGCCCAAAAGAGAACCTGCGGTCGCAAATTTGATGGTACAAAAGTCTTGCATGGGGGCACAGACTCTAGTGAAACCAGAGCCACGGTTCTCAGGCTCTCAGAAGGTACAATAAGCCAAGGCTCCTCCTCCACTGATGACACTACGGAGCGGGAGAGAGCGTCGGCACGAATGTTCTTCTCTCCGGAGAGAAAATGAAGGATGAAAATGGAACCGGGAGAAGAACAGGGTGAGAATTTAGCCGCTAGGCTGTCTGTAAGTACACCAAATTTTTGTGGTCTATAAAAACCTGGAAGGGAAAGCGAGCCCCCTACAGGACGTGTCTCCACTCTGAGAAATCCAACTTCATAGCTAGCAACTCCCTGTACCCGATGGAATAATTCCTCTCCACTGGTGAGAAGGTCTTGGAAAAGAAGCAAGGATGCTTCCGACCTTGAGCATTTTTTTGGAAGAGGACTGCTCCAGCACCCACAGATGAGGCATCCACCTCCATTATAAAAGGCTTATCTACATCGGGGCGATGTAGGATGGGAGCGCTAGCGAAGTGTGACTTAATAGCGAAAAAGACATTGGAGACCTCCGACCACAATTTAGGATTTGCTCCCTTCTTGGTGAGGGCAACCAAGGGAGCTACCAAAGTTGAGAAGTGGGGAATGAACTGGCAATAGTAATTAATGAACCCCATAAAGCGCTGCACCGCTTTAAGACAATGAGGTTCCTGCCAGTCCATCACAGCCTGTAGCTTGGCAGGATCCATAGCCAATCCCTGGGCAGAGATGATATAGCCAAGGAAAGGCAAGGACTCCTGCTCAAACATACTCTTACCCAACTTGGCATAGAGGGAGTTTGCCCGTAAGAGATCGAAGACTTTGCAAGCATTTCTCCGATGGGAGTCAATATCTGGAGAGAAGATGAGAATATCATCCAGATAGACTACGACCGAGGTGGTGAGCATATCCCAGAAGATGTCGTTCACAAAGTCTTGGAAAACGGCTGGGGCATTACAGAGCGCAAAGGCATCACCAGATATTCATAGTGCCCATCCCTGGTGTTAGATGCTGTCTTCCATTCGTCCCCTTCACGGATGCGAATCAGGTTGTAAGCACCCCGCAGATCTAATTTAGTAAATACCCTTGCTCCCCGTAGCCTATCAAAGAGCTCAGATATCAGAGGTAGTGGGTACTTATTCTTAACAGTGATGGCGTTAAGACCCCTGTAGTCTATGCATAGACGTAGTTCTCCACTCTTCTGAACGAAGAAGAACCCAGCCCCTGCAGGTGACACTGACTTGCTAATCCTCTTGCCAGATTTTCTTGGATATACTGGGACATTGCCTCCATCTCCGGAAGAGATAACGGATAGACTCGACCCCGGGGAGGCTCAGCACCAGGCAAGAGGTCAATAGGACAGTCATAGAGGCGGTGAGGCTGAAGTGTCTCCGCAGCCCTTTTGGAGAACGCGTCCGCATAGGACCAATAGTGCTTGGGGAGAGAGGAAAGATCTGCAGGTACCTCAGTTGTAGCAACCTGAACGCACTCCCTCTGACATCTACCTTCACAGGATTTACTCCATCCCAGAATTCTCACTGAGGACCACCCTATATGAAGAGAGTGGTAGCGTAGCCGTGGTATCCCCAACATGACCTCATCAATTCCCTTGGGAATGACTAGTAGGGAAATAATCTGATGAGATGGAGACATGGAAAGAGTGAATGGAATAGTTTGTTGTGTAATCTGTGAGGGTATTGTCAACCCATTTACCACTCGAACGGTCACAGGTTTGGCGAGCATCACCATGGGTATTGCATGTCGTTGGGCGAAAGCAGATGACATAAAATTGCCCTCAGCCCCGGAGTCCACACAAACTCTACCATAAGAGTGGATGGGCCTATGGTAATTGTCCCCTTGAAGGACAATTTGGAGGAAAACATCACCGTGCCTAGTGTACCTCCGACTACCACTAGACGCTGACATTTTCCCAACCGCTGAGAACACCTGGAGGCAAGGTGTCCTGACTGCCAGCACACAAGACAGACCTTAAGTGCACGAGCGTTCTGGGACTTAGATCCCACTCGTGATACCTCCATGGCCTCATGTGACTTGGACGCCTGGATCGGAGATTCCAGAGGTTTGGCGAAGGTGGGAGCCAGCCGAAACCTCTGCCTACACTGGGCTCGCTCCAACCTTCACTCATTAAAACGAAGATCGATGCAAGTTGATACTGCTATGAGCTCCAGTGTGGCGGGAATCTCCCTAGTGGCCAAAGCGTCCTTCACATGGTCAGCCCCCTCCAAAATACCGGGATGAGGGCTTTATCCGGCCACTCCAGCACGGATGCTAAAGTTCGAAAGTGGACGGCAAAGTGGCTGACCATGGACGAACCCTGAGTCAATGCCAGCAGATGGAGCGCCGTATCATGGGTGACTCGAGGTCCTAAGAAGATATGTTTCAGAGTGCGCAAAAACCGAGGATCACTCTGCACCACTCCCACAGCGGCGTAGCCCACTCCAGCGCCCAGTCCGACAGAAGAGAAATAATGAATCCCACCTTCGTCTGCTCTGTGGGAAAACGTGCAGCCAGGAGCTCGAGGTGTACACTGTGTTCCAAATTATTATGCAAATTGGATTTAAGTGTCATAAAGATTTAATTGTTTTTTTTTTTCAAATAAACTTGTGGATGGTATTGTCTCAGGGCTCAATAGATAACTGAAATCAATCTTAAACACATGTGATAATTACCGTAGTTTTCCAGGTGATTCGAATTAAAGGAAAACTACTTAAAAATGATGTTCCACATTATTACACAGGCCAAAGTTTTCAAGCAATATGATAAATAAAAAGGATATCTCTGCTGCTGAAAAGCGTTTAATTTTTTCATACCTTGTCCAAGGCATTGCACTATTTGATACTTCACAAAAACTTTGTGATCATCATACTATGAAGAGATTTGTGACTAAAACAGAGCACAGACAGAGTTCATGCAGATAAAGGCATAATGAGGAAGGTTTCTGCCAGACAAATTCATTGGATTAAGAGAGCAGCTGCCAAAATACCATTACAAAGCAGCAAACAGTTATTTGAAGCTGCTGGTGCCTCTGGAGTCCCTCGAACTTCAAGGTGTATGATCCTTCAAAGGCTTGCTGTGGTGCATAAACCTACTATTCGGCCACCCCTAAACAGTGTTCATGAGCAGCAGAGGAGGTTTTTGACCAAGATGAAGATGATTTTGAATACTCCTCTCCCTCAAATAGTCCAAACAGAGAACAAGAAGGGATTTTAGTGACTCACCTAATGTAAAATCATCAGCATACCACCGAACATCAGAAAAAAATTAAGGAGACCCATGGGAGATTATTAGCCTAATGGAGAAGAATTTGTCAATAGAGAAGAGTATATAACTGAAGCCCTTAAAGCATTTGGCAAGTCAATTCAAATAAGCATAGAAAAGCAATTTATCCAAAATGCAATAGAAAATATTAGTACAAAACTGGAAGTGTACGATAGAAAGATAAATAACATGGAAAAGCCACAGAATCAACTAATAAGGACCAGAAAGAATTGAACGAGGAAATAAAAAATCTAAAAGCAAAGATGGCAGATCTGGAGGACCAAAACAGAAGAAATAAACTGATGATGAGAGGTATTCCGGAGAGTATCAGACAATCCAAACTCCAACTTTTCATTCAGGATTTAATAAAGAAAACCATTCCAGACATTAATGAAGTTGTATTAACCTTTTTCACAGAAATTAGGGGTGTACTTTACAGCCACCTGAGGACCCAGAGGGATAGAAATGAAAGTTATCATTAACCCCTTCATGACCCAGCCTATTTTGACCTTAAAGACCTTGCCGTTTTTTGCAATTCTGACCAGTGTCCCTTTATGAGGTAATAACTCAGGAACACTTCAACGGATCCTAGCGGTTCTGAGATTGTTTTTTCGTGACATATTGGGCTTCATGTTAGTGGTAAATTTAGGTCAATAAATTCTGCGTTTATTTGTGATAAAAACGGAAATTTGGCGAAAATTTTGAAAATTTCGCAATTTTCACATTTTGAATTTTTATTCTGTTAAACCAGAGAGATATGTGACACAAAATAGTTAATAAATAACATTTCCCACATGTTTACTTTACATCAGCACAATTTTGGAAACAAAATTTTTTTTTGTTAGGAAGTTATAAGGGTTAAAATTTGACCAGCGATTTGTCATTTTTACAACGAAATTTACAAAACCATTTTTTTTAGGGACCACCTCACATTTGAAGTCAGTTTGAGGGGTCTATATGGCTGAAAATACCCAAAAGTGACACCATTCTAAAAACTGCACCCCTCAAGGTACTCAAAACCACATTCAAGAAGTTTATTAACCCTTCAGGTGCTTCACAGCAGCAGAAGCAACATGGAAGGAAAAAATGAACATTTAACTTTTTAGTCACAAAAATTATCTTTTAGCAACAATTTTTTTATTTTCCCAATGGTAAAAGGAGAAACTGAACCACGAAAGTTGTTGTCCAATTTGTCCTGAGTACGCTGATACCTCATATGTGGGGGTAAACCACTGTTTGGGCGCACGGCAGGGCTTGGAAGGGAAGGAGCGCCATTTGACTTTTTGAATCAAAAATTGGCTCCACTCTTTAGCGGACACCATGTCACGTTTGGAGAGCCCCCGTGTGCCTAAAAATTGGAGCTCCCCCACAAGTGACCCCATTTTGGAAACTAGACGCCCCAAGGAACTTATCTAGATGCATAGTGAGCACTTTGAACCCCCAGGTGCTTCACAAATTAATCCGTAAAAATGAAAAAGTACTTTTTTTTCACAAAAAAATTCTTTTAGCCTCAATTTTTTCATTTTCACATGGGCAACAGGATAAAATGGATCCTAAAATGTGTTGGGCAATTTCTCCTGAGTACACCAATACCTCACATGTGGGGGTAAACCACTGTTTGGGCACATGGTAAGGCTCGGAAGGGAAGGAGCGCCATTTGACTTTTTGAATGAAAAATTATTTCCATCGTTAGCGGACACCATGTCGCGTTTGGAGAGCTCCTGTGTGCCTAAACATTGGCGCTCCCCCACAAGTGACCCCATTTTGGAAACTAGACCCCCCAAGGAACTTATTTAGATGCCTAGTGAGCACTTTAAACCCTCAGGTGCTTCACAAATTGATCTGTAAAAATGAAAAAGTACTTTTTTTTCACAAAAAAATTCTTTTCGCCTCAATTTTTTCATTTTCACATGGGCAGTAGGGTAAAATGGATCATAAAATTTGTTGGGCAATTTCTCCCGAGTACGTTGATACCTCATATGTGGGGGTAAACCACTGTTTGGGCACTCGGCAGGGCTCGGAAGGGAAGGCGCGCCATTTGACTTTTTGAATGGAAAATTAGCTCCAATTGTTAGCGGACACCATGTCGCGTATGGAGAGCCCCTGTGTGCCTAAACATTGGAGCTCCCCCACAAGTGACCCCATTTTGGAAACTAGACCCCCCAAGGAACTTATCTAGATGCATATTGAGCACTTTAAACCCCCAGGTGCTTCACAGAAGTTTATAACGCAGAGCCATGAAAATAAAAAATAATTTTTCTTTCCTCAAAAATGATTTTTTAGCCTGGAATTTCCTATTTTGCCAAGGATAATAGGAGAAATTGGACCCCAAATATTGTTGTCCTGTTTGTCCTGAGTACGCAGATACCCCATATGTGGGGGTAAACCACTGTTTGGGCGCACGGCAGGGCTCGGAAGGGATGGCACGCCATTTGGCTTTTTAAATGGAAAATTAGCTCCAATCATTAGCGGACACCATGTCACGTTTGGAGAACCCCTGTGTGCCTAAACATTGGAGATCCCCCAGAAATGACACCATTTTGGAAACTAGACCCCCAAAGGAAATAATCTAGATGTGTGGTGAGGACTTTGAACCCCCAAGTGCTTCACAGAAGTTTATAACGCAGAGCCATGAAAAAAAAAAAAAAAATTTCTCAAAAATGATCTTTTAGCCTGCAATTTTTTATTTTCCCAAGGGTTACAGAAGAAATTGGACCCCAAAAGTTGTTGTCCAGTTTCTCCTGAGTACGCTGATACCCCATATGTGGGGGTAAACCACTGTTTGGGCACATGCCGAGGCTCGGAAGTGAAGTAGTGACGTTTTGAAATGCAGACTTTGATGGAATGCTCTGTGGGCGTCACGTTGCGTTTGCAGAGCCCCTGATGTGGCTTAACAGTAGAAACCCCCCACAAGTGACCGCATTTTGGAAACTAGACCCCGAAAGGAACTTATCTAGATGTGTGGTGAGCACTTTAAACCCCCAAGCGCTTCATAGAAGTTTATAATGCAGAGCCGTGAAAATAATAAATACGTTTTCTTTTCCTCAAAAATAATTATTTAGCCCAGAATTTTTTAATTTTCCCAAGGGTAACAGGAGAAATTTGACCCCAATATTTGTTGTCCAGTTTCTCCTGAGTACGGTGATACCCCATATGTGGGGGTAAACTACTGTTTGGGCACATGCCGGGGCTTGGAATTGAAGTAGTGACGTTTTGAAATGCAGACTTTGATGGAATGCTCTGCGGGCGTCACGTTGCGTTTGCAGAGCCCCTGATGTGCCTAAACAGTAGAAACCCCCCACAAGTGACCCCATTTTGGAAACTAGACCCCGAAAGGAACTTATCTAGATGTGTGGTGAGCACTTTGAACCCCCAAGTGCTTCATAGAAGTTTATAATGCAGAGCCGTGAAAATAATAAATACGTTTTCTTTCCTCAAAAATAATTATTTAGCCCAGAATTTTTTATTTTCCCAAGGGTTACAGGAGAAATTGGACCCCAAAAGTTGTTGTCCAGTTTCTCCTGAGTACGCTGATACCCCATGAGTGGGGGTAAACCACTGTTTGGGCACACGTCGGGGCTCAGAAGGGAAGTAGTGACTTTTGAAATGCAGACTTTGATGGAATGGTCTGCGGGTGTCACGTTGCGTTTGCAGAGCCCCTGGTGTGCCTAAACAGTAGAAACCCCCACAAGTGACCCCATTTTAGAAATTAGACCCCCCAAGGAACTTATCTAGATATGTGGTGAGCACTTTGAACCCCCAAGTGCTTCACAGACGTTTACAACGCAGAGCCGTGAAAATAAAAAATCATTTTTCTTTCCTCAAAAATTATGTTTTAGCAAGCATTTTTTTTGATTCACAAGGGTAACAGGAGAAATTGGACCCCAGTAATTGTTGCGCAGTTTGTCCTGAGTATGCTGGTACCCCATATGTGGGGGTAAACCACTGTTTGGGCACACGTCAGGGCTCGGAAGTGAGGGAGCACCATTTGACTTTTTGAATACGAGATTGGCTGGAATCAATGGTGGCGCCATGTTGCGTTTGGAGACCCCTGATGTGCCTAAACAGTGGTAACCCCTCAATTCTACCTCCAACACTAACCCCAACACACCCCTAACCCTAATCCCAACTGTAGCCATAACCCTAAACACAACCCTAACCGCAACACACCCCTAACCACAACCCTAACCATAACCACAACCCTAATTCCAACCCTAACCCTAAGGCTATGTGCCCACGTTGCGGATTCGTGTGAGATATTTTCGCACCATTTTTGAAAAATCCGCGGGTAAAAGGCACTGCGTTTTACCTGCGGATTTTCCGCGGATTTCCAGTGTTTTTTGTGCGGATTTCACCTGCGGATTCCTATTGAGGAACAGGTGTAATTCGCTGCGGAATCCGCACAAAGAATTGACATGCTGCGGAAAATACAACGCAGCGTTTCCGCGCGGTATTTTCCGCACCATGGGCACAGCGGATTTGGTTTTTCATATGTTTACATGGTACTGTAAACCTGATTGAACACTGCTGCGGATCCGCAGCCAAATCCGCACCGTGTGCACATAGCCTAATTCTAAAGGTATGTGCACACGCTGCGGAAAACGCTGCGGATCCGCAGCAGTTTCCCATGAGTTTACAGTTCAATGTAAACCTACGGGAAACAAAAATCGCTGTGCCCATGCTGCGGAAAAACTGCACGCAAACGCAGCGGTTTACATTCCGCAGCATGTCACTTCTTTGTGTGGATTCCGCAGCGGTTTTACAACTGCTCAAATAGAAAATCGCAGTTGTAAAACCGCAGTGAAATGCGCAGAAAAACCGCTGTAAATCCGCCATAAATCCGCAGCGGTTTAGCACTGCGGATTTATCAAATCCGCAGCGGAAAAATCCGCAGAGGACCAGAATACGTGTGCACATACCGAAACCCTACCCCTAGCCCTAACCCTAACCCTACCCCTAACCCTAACCCTATTCTAACATTAGTGGAAAAAAAAAAATGTCTTTATTTTTTTATTGTCCCTACCTATGGGGGTGACAAAGGGGGGGGGGGGGGGGGGGTCATTTATTATTTTTTTTATTTTGATCACTGAGATATAATCTATCTCAGTGATCAAAATGCACTTTGGAACGAATCTGCCGGCCGGCAGATTCGGCGGGCGCACTGCGTATGCGCCCGCCATTTTGGAAGATGGCGGCGCCCAGGGAGAAGACGGACGGGACCCCGGCTGGATCGGTAAGTATGATGGGGTGGGGGGGGACCACGGGGGGGAATCGGAGCGCGGGAGGGGTGGAACGGAGCACGGGGGCGTGGAACGGAGCACGGGGGGGCTGGAATGGAGCACGGGGGGGTGGAACGGAGCACCGGGGAGGGGGGGTGGATCGGAGTGCAGGGGGGGTGATTGGAGCACGGGGGGAGCGGACAAGAGCACGGGGGGGAGCGGAGCACTGGACGGAGGGGAGCCGGAGCAGTGTACCGGCCAGATCGGAGGGCTGGGGGGGCGATCGGTGGGGTGGGGTGGGGGCACACTAGTATTTTCAGCCATGGCCGATGATATTTCAGCATCGGCCATGGCTGGATTGTAATATTTCACCCGTTATAATAGGTGAAATATTACAAATCGCTCTGATTGGCAGTTTCACTTTAAACAGCCAATCAGAGCGATCGTAGCCACGAGGGGGTGAAGCCACCCCCCCTGGGCTAAACTACCACTCCCCCTGTCCCTGCAGATCGGGTGAAATGGGAGTTAACCCTTTCACCCGATCTGCAGGGACGCGATCTTTCCATGACGCCGCATAGGCGTCATGGGTCGGATTGGCACCGACTTTCATGACGCCTACGTGGCGTCATGGGTCGGGAAGGGGTTAAATGTAAAGGGTTTGAATAGCCCAAATATAAAACACGTTATGGAAGGAAATCAAGGAATCCAATGCAGTCATAATTGGCTTACAAGAAACTAAATTTGCCCAGAGGAAAAACCTAAAATTCGCAAAGACTTTCCACACATTATATCATCTTGTAACTATAAAAAAACAAAGCAGTCACGCCGCCGATTATACAAAAAAAAAAAACTATTAATTTTCAAATCATAGACCAAATAATTGATAATGAAGGCAGGTTCATAATTTTGGTGTGTACATTGACAATACATTGTACACTATAACCAATATTTATGCACCTAACAAAGGTCAGATTACATTCCTAAAGTACCGTATTTTCTGGCGTATAAGACGACTGGGCGTATAAGACGACCCCCAACTTTTCCATATAAAATATGGAATTTGGGATATGCCCGCCGTATAAGACGGGGGTCATCTTATACGCCCAGTCATCTTATACGGCGTGTGGTTCCCAGGTGACGACGCGGTCACATGAGTGGTCAGGTGACCGGTCACGTGACCGCGACGTCACTGAAGGTCCTTCACTCACCGCATTCTAAGGAACAGAGGGAGACGCTAGCAGCGCTGTGATCCATGGCCCGTCCGAGGGTGAGTATATCCATGTTTTTTATTTTTATTCTTTATTTTTTTACATGAATATGGATCCCAGGGCCTGAAGGAGAGTCTCCTCTCCTCCAGACCCTAGGAACCACACGCCGAAATGCAGGATCGTTCCCTGCACACGCCGTACCTGGCGTATAAGACGACCCCCGACTTTTGGGACAATTTTTAGGGGTCAAAAAGTCGTCTTATAAGCCAGGAAATACGGTAATAGGAAGAATGAAAGAAATCCAAAAAGGGGAAATATTATTATTTGGAGATTTCAATGCAGTCCCAGATGAGTATAGACTCAACTTTGACATTAAGAAACCCAAAATCGAATTTAAATAAATGGCTACACAAAGACCACCTTTATGACACCTTTAGGTGTTTAAACTCCATGGCAAAAGAGTATACATTTTATTCTAATATGCATTAACGCTTTTCAAGGATTAACCTCTTACTTAACAATATGTAAACACTCCAAAAAATTAAATCTGTAGAAATTGGTACAATCACTTGGTCGTATCAAGCCCCATTGAAATTTGAGATCGAATCGAGAAACACTATTTAAAATTCCAGAATATGGAAATGCAATAATTATACATTGCTCAAAAAAATAAACGGAGCACTTAGAATATAACTCCAAGTAAATCAAAATTCTGTGAGATCAAACTGTCCACTTAGGAAGCAACACTGACAATGTCACATGCTGTTGTGCAAATGGAATAGATAACAGATGGAAATTATTGGCAATTATCAAGACACCCTCAATAAAGGAGTGGTTCTGCAAGTGAGGACCACAGACCACATCTCAGTCCTAATGCTTTCTGGCTGATGTTTTGGTCACTTTTGAATGGTGGTTGTGCTTTCACACTCCTGGTACAGTTATATGAAAAGGTTTGGGCACCCCTATTAATCTTAACGGGACACTGTCACCTGAATTTGGAGGGAACAATCTTCAGCCATGGAGGCGGGGTTTTTGGGTGTTTGATTCACCCTTTCCTTACCCGCTGGCTGCATGCTGGCTGCAATATTGGATTGAAGTTCATTCTCTGTCCTCTGTAGTACATGCCTGCACAAGGCAATCTTGCCTTGCGCAGGCGTGTACTACGGAGGACAGAGAATGAACTTCAATCCAATATTGCAGCCAGCATGCAGCCAGCGGGTAAGGAAAGGGTGAATCAAACACCCAAAAACCCCGCCTCCATGGCTGAAGATTGTTCCCTCCAAATTCATGTGACAGTGTCCCTTTAAGCTTAATGTTTTCTAAAAATTGTTTTTTTTTGCAACAGCTATTTCAGTTTCATATATCTAATAACTGTTGGACACAGTAATGTTTCTGCCTTGAAATTAGGTTTATTGTACTAACAGAAAATGTGCAATCTGCATTCAAACAAAATTTGACAGGTGCATAAGTATGGGCACCCCAACAGAAAAGTGACATTAATATTTAGTAGATCCTCTTTTTACAAAAATAACAGCCTCTAGTCGCTACCTGTAGCTTTTAATGAGTTCCTGGATCCTGGATGAAGGTATTTTTGACCATTCCTCTTTACAAAACAATTCCAGTTCAGTTAAGTTTGATGGTCGCCGAGCATGGACAGCCTTCTTCAAATGATCCCACAGATGTTCAATGATATTCAGCTCTGGGGACTGGGATGGCCAATCCAGAACAGTGTAATTGTTCCTCTGCATGAATGCCTGAGTAGATTTGGAGCGGTGTTTTGGATCATTGTCTCGCTGAAAGATCCATCCCCTGTGTAACTTCAACTTTGTCACTGATTCATGAACATTATTGTCAAGAATCTGCTGATACTGAGAGGAACCCATGCATCCCTCAACTTTAACAAGATTCCCGGTGCCGGCATTGGCCACACAGCCCCAAAGCATGATGGAACCTCCACCAAATTTTACTGTGGGTAGCAAGTGTTTTTCTTGGAATGCTGTGTTTTTTTTGGCCGCCATGCATAACTTCTTTTTGTATGACCAAACAACTCAATCTTGGTTTCATCAGTCCACAGGACCTTCCAAAAAGAAATTGGCTTCTCCAAATGTGCTTTTGCATACCTCAGTCGACTCTGTTTGTGACGTGCTTGCAGAAACTGGTTCTTTCGCATCACTCTCCCATACAACTTCTCCTTGTGCAAAGTGCGTTGTATAGTTGACCGATGCACATTGACACCATCTGCAGCAAGTTGATGCTGCAGCTCTCCGGAGGTGGTCTGAGGATTGTCCTTGACTGATCTCACCATTCTTCTCTGCCTTTCTGATGTTTTTCTTGGCCTGCCACTTCTGGCCTTAACAAGAACTGTACCTGTGTTCTTCCATTTCCTTACTATGTTCCTCACAGTGGAAATTGACAGGTTAAATCTCTGAGACAGTTTTTTGTATCCTTCCCCTGAACAACTATGTTGAATAATCTTTGTTTTCAGATCATTAGACAGTTGTTTTGAGGAGCCCATGATGCCACTCTTCAGAGGAGATTCAAACAGGAGAACAACTTGCAAGTGGCCACTTTATGTAGCTTTTCTCATGATTGCATACACCTGGCTATGAAGTTCAAAGCTCAATGAGGTTAGAAAACCAAAAAAAGTGCTTTAGTAAGTCAGTAAAAAGTAGGTAGGAGTATTTAAAACAAGAAACTGATAAGGGTGCCCATGTTTTTTGCACCAGTCAAATTTTGTTTGAATGCAGATTGCACATTTTCTGTTAGTACAATAAACCTCATTTCAAGGCAGAAACATTACTGTGTCCAACAGTTATTAGATATATGAAACTGAAATAGCTGTTGGAAAAAAAACAATTTTTATAAAACATTAAGCTTAAGATTAATAGGGGTGCCCAAACTTTTTCATATAACTGTATCATGAGACGGACTGTACAACCCACACAAGTTGCTCAGGTAGTACAGCTATCCAGGATGGCACATCAATGCGAGCTGTGGCAAGAAGGTTTGCTGTGTCAATGTAGTGTCCAGAGGCTGGAGGCGCTACCAAGAGACAGGCCAGTACACCAGGAGAAGTGGAGGTGGCAGTAGGAGGGCAACAACCCAGCAGCTGGACCGCTACCTCAGCCTTTGTGCAAGGAAGAACAGGAAGAGCACTACTAGAGCCCTGCAAAATGACCTCCAGCAGGCCACAAATATGTCTGCACAAACGGTTAGAAACCGACTCCATGAAGATGGTCTTAGTGCCCGATATCCACAGATGGGGGTTGTGCTCACAGCCAAACACCGTGCACGATGCTTGGCATTTGCCACAGAACACCAGGATTGGAAAATTCGTCACTGGCGCCCTGTGCTCACTGGCGCCCTGTGCTCTTCAAAAATGTAAGCAGGTTCACACAGTCTGGAGATTCCATGGAGAGCGATCTGCCTGCAACATCCTTCAGCATGACCGGTTTGGCAGTAGTCAGTAATGGTTTGGGGTGGCATTTCTTCGGCGGGCCACACAGCCCTCCATGTGCTCGCCAGATGTCGCTTGACTGCCATTAGGTACCGAGATGAGATCTTCAGACCATATGCTGGTGTGGTTTGCCCTGGGTTCCTCCTAATGCAGGAAAATGCCAGACCTCATGTGGCTGAGTGTGTCAGCAATTCCTGCAAGATAAAGGCATTAAAGCTATGGACTGGCCCGCCTGTTCCCCAAACCTGAATCCGATTGAACACATCTGGGACATCACGTCTCTCATCATCCACCGTCACGTTGCACCACAGACTGTCCAGGAGTTGGCCGATGCTTTAGTCCAGGTCTGGGAGGAGATCCCTCAGGAGACCATCCGTCGCCTCATCAGGAGCATGCCCAGGCATTGTATGGAGGTCATACAGGCACGTGGAGGCCACACACACTGCTGAGCATCATTTCCTTGTTTTGAGGCATTTCCGCTGCAGTTGGATCAGGCTGTAATTGATTTTCCACTTCGATTTTGAGTATCGTTACAAATCCAGGCCTCCATTGGTTAATAAATTTGATTTCCATTGATTTTTGTGTGATTTTGTTGTCAGCACATTCAACTAAAGCAAAGTATTCAATGAGGATATTTCATTCAGATCTAGGATGTGTTATTTGAATGTTCCCTTTATTTTTTTGAGCAGTGTATAATTCACCTCCCTCGGTATAAAAAAGAAATTGAAGAGGCATTAGAAAATTATTTTAACCCCTTCATGACCCGTGGATTTTTGTTTTTTGCTCCCCGCCTTCCTAGAGCCATAACTTTATTTTTCCGTCAATATTGCCATGTGATGGCTTATTTTTTTGCTGGACGAGTTGTTCTTTTGAACAACACCATTGGTTTTACCATGTCTTGTACTAGAAAACGGGAAAAAAATTCCAAGTGCGGTGAAATTTCAAAAACAGTGCAATACCACATTTGTTTTTTTGTTTGGCTTTTTTGCTAGGTTCACTAAATGCTAAAACTGACCTACCATTATGGTTCTCCAGGTCATTAAGAGTTCATAGACACCAAACATTGGCAGGTTCTTTTTTTATCGAAGTGGTGAAAAAAAAATTCCAGACATTGCTTAAAAAAAAAAAAATCCGATACCCGCAGCGTCTCCATTTTTCGTGATCTGAGGTTGGGTGAGGGCTTATTTTTTTGCGTGCCGAGGTGACGTTTTTAATCATACCATTTTGGGCAGATATGTTCTTTTGATCGCCTGTTATTGCATTTTAATGCAATGTTGCGGCGACCCAAAAAAAGGAATTCTGGCTTTTTGAACTTTTTTCTCGCTACACCCTTTAGCGAACAGGTTAATCCTTTTTTTTATTGATCAGGTGATTCTAAATGCAGCGATACCAAATATGTGTAAGTTAGATTTTTTTTGTTTTTCTTTTGAATGGGGCAAAAGGAGGGTAATTTTAACTTTTTGTTTTTTTAATTTTTTCATATTTTTAAAAACATATTGTTTTACTTTTGCCATGCTCCTATAGCGTCCATGGGAGGTTAGAAGCTGGCACAATTTGATTGGCTCTGCTACATAGATGCGATGCTCAGATCGCCTCTATGTAGTAGAATTACAGCATTGCTATAAGCGCCGACCACGGGGTGGCGCTCATAGCAATCCGGCATCAACAACTATAGAGGTCTCAAGGAGACCCCTGGCTGTCATGCCGACGCACCGATGACTCTCGATCATGTGAGGGGGGTCACTGGTGTGTGCATTTCCGGATGGATGGCCGGAAGCGCTTGTTAAATGCTGCTATCAGTTTGGCTACGGCATTTAACTGGTTAATAGGTGCGGGCAGATCGCGATTCTACCCGCGCCTATTGTGGGCACATGTCAGATGTTCAAAACAGCTGACATTCCCTGGCTTTGATGCGGGCTCGCCTCCGGAGCCCACATCAAAGCTGGGTTTCTGCCATGGGACGTACTATTCTGTCCGACGGCAGAAAGGGGTTAAAGAAAATCCATCAAATAATATATTACCACTTCTGGAGAGCCCATAAAGCCCTTACGAGAGGGATATTCAGATCTCATTGAGATATCAGAAAATAAAAAAGGGAAAAAATTGTGGAAATTACAAAACAAATAAAAAATGCATTAAAAGCCCAGCAAGAACTTACCTTCACCAGACCTTCACAAAAAAATCATAGGGTTAAGAATAGAACTTAAAGCCCATTTATCAGACGAATACAATAAATACATCAGAAATATGAAAATTAATCACTATTTTACTAATAGTGAACCAACAAAACTCATGACAAAAAGCCAAATCAAGAATTGCACTAATTAAAAATGATAAAGGTGAAAAACAAGGACGCCCAAAAGATATATTTAAAGGGACTCTGTCACCTGAATTTGGAGGGAACAATTTTCAGTCATAGGGGCGGGGTTTTCGGGTGTTTGATTCACCCTTTCCTTATCCGCTGGCTGCATACTGACTGCAATATTGGATTGAAGTTCATTCTCTGTCCTCCATAGTACACGCCTGCGCAAGGCAAGATTGTATGAAATGTTAATATATGGTTCCATTTTCATGCCATGACTAAGACCTGATGGTCGAAACGCGTCGGAGTTGACCACCTGGGACTCCCATCTCTTTTTTGCAAATGTTTGCATTTTAAAGTGTTTCCAATAAATTGACTTTTTAGAAGATCCATGCTGGAGATTATTTTTTCTTTTTCATAGCAAGAAGCATACAAGCAAGAAGCCTGCCAGCAACCTGCCTGATGGATAGATGCATAGATGGTCACAAAATTTGCTAGAACTCCTTCCATTTCTGCTACTTGCTCTACAACCTCTCAAAGATGGGGTGTTAAAACACTCAATATATAGATTTCCATTATTTTCCAGTAGCCAGTCGTGTTTGGGAGCCTCCCATTTGGAGATATGAAAAAACGGATCTGTTTTTTTGACGGATCCGCTATACGGATATGTTGAAAAACTGGATCCTTTGTTTCCGTTTTTCACTATTTTTGACGGATCCGTCGCGACAACGGATTTTGACTAACACCAGTAGACTGAAGTGTGAAAGAGGCCTTAGAGAGAGAACCAAAATAATAGATGAATCTTCTACGGTCTCATTTTATAAAATCAAGCAGAACAAATCACAAGTTTTGGACTTATGTTTGTATGAGGAAGAAAAGGAGAGTATTAAGAAAGAATTTAAGTATGTATGGGTAAAAGGCGCTATACCATATTTTGGAATTCAAATAACTAGGAAAACAAAAGACTTAATAGATACAAATATAGCCTTAATTCAGAACAACATAAAGATCTCCCTGAAGTGGAGTGTAGTATTTTATATAAAAGAGTTGTCTGTTTGCTTCCTGGATGTAATCTGTCATATTCATTATGGCTACAGCTCCTCCTTTGTCAGCTGGTTTGATGACCATATACATCAAGGACAATGCCATACAGACATCCATTTACCACAAGCCCACCGGACGTCGGGCTTATCTTATATGGAACAGCTTTCATCCAAGACACACAAAAAAAATCCATCATCTACAGTCATGCCCTGAGGTATATTCGGATGTGTTCAGACAGCAAAGACAGGGAACTGCAGCGATCACTGAGGAACATATTCCTACAACAAGGATACCATCCACTGGTAATAGATGAGCAGATCCACAGGGCTACAAAGATCCCAAGAAACAGCCTCCTGGATTACAAACTGAGAGAGGATAACAACAGGGTACCTCTTGTGGTCACATACAACCCCCACATGAGCATCCTAAGGAAAATTGGTGCTGATCTCCAACCCATATTCCATAGAGATCACAAATTGAAAGACATATTCCCAGAACTACCACTTCACTCCTACAAACAGCCCCCTAACTTAAGGAATCTGCTTGTCAGAAGTGTCCTGGAAGTATCTATATTGGGGAAACTATGCAAAGACTACAAACTAGGATGAATCTACACAGACACACAATCAGGAATGAAATGGACACACCGGTAGGAAAACATTTCTCTGGACCTGGACACAGTATGACAGATTTAAAAGTCTTAATACTAAAACGTAATTTTAAGGACCACAGGGAAAGAAAAATTTGGGAATACAAACTAATGAATATGTTTAATTCGTTAACACTAGGTCTCAATTTAACACCTGGATTTATGAGTCACTACATGGATACAATTCACACCTCCACCTGACATACTCCAGATAACTAAGAACATTGTTCCCACTTCTTCTCCATTTGTAAGAAAATGCCTAATTTGATTACCTTGGCTTATGTATGGACTCGTCACACTTCCCACCCCCTAACAAATGTCCTGCTGTATTATTCTTTAAATATTGTGCTTTTTTCTTATTAATCTATTACTCTATTTGTAATCTTGCCTGAAGAAGGAGCCTCTGTGCTCTGAAAGCTTACAAACATATTATTTTCTGGTTAGCCAATAAAGGTATCACTCCTAGAATACTTCTGTCATCATTGGGCAGAAAAGTATTCACATCGATTTTTCTGGCTAACACGGTACCACAATACAATTTATTGTACATATTAAACATTAACAAATCATTAAAATCTCAAATTTTAGCCCATATCTTAGATTCATCTCTTCAATTGCCACAATTTCCAACCCTACAAGCTTCAATTAAATCATGGAAACTTCTAAATAAAAACCAATAGACCATCCTATCCCGGATAATATAAAAAATATTCCAATGTGGATTCTGGAATCGGCATTGCCATATGTAACAGAGGAATGGGAAAAAAAAGGTGTCAATCACTTAGATGACATATATCAAGAAGGAACTAAAGAACTATTATCATTCTATATACTACAAGAACAATATGATGATATAGAGTAAGTAAAATACTTGGACATTAAAAGATACATAAAGAAAAAAACAGAACCAACAACTACAAATATCTAAACCAATAATCACTTTGATCGAGGAACCTAAGAATGAAATAAAATGGAAAACGTAGTAAGTATAAACTTTTTAATAGTGACATTGATCTTAAAAAGATAACTAACATGACAAACTGGGGGAAAGATTTGATCTTTATTCAGGATTCAGAACAATGGGGAAAACCTATTAAAACAGTATATAAATCCAATACATGCGCTACGCTGCATGAAACGTAATATAAGCTGATCTCAAGATGGTACTTTACCAGTTAGACTAGACCAGATAGACTTGATAAAATCCTCCCAGTGCAGTCACCATTATCCTGGAGTGATTGCGGGGAAAAAGGGAGACATCGAGCATATCTTTTGGGAATATACTTCAATTAAAGAAACATGGAAAAAAAAGTGGAAAATCTGATACAACAGATTACCCACAATAATATAAGACTCTCCACAATTAACAATTCTAGCAATAGGGATAAATGATATACCAAAAGAAAACATCTATATAGTCTCATGTATAATAATGGTAACAAATAGTGATGAGCGAATATACTCGTTACTCGAGATTTCCCGAGCACGCTCGGGTGACCTCCGAGTATTTTTTAGTGCATGGAGATTTAGTTTTCATCGCCGCAGCTGAATGATTTACATCTGTTAGCCAGCATAAGTACATGTGGGGGTTGCCTGGTTGCTAGGGAATCCCCACATGTAATCAAGCTGGCTAAGAGATGTAAATCATTCAGCTGCGGCGATGAAAACTAAATCTCCGGCGATGAAAACTAAATCTCCGAGCACTAAAAAATACTCGGAGGTCACCCGAGCGTGCTCGGGAAATCTTGAATAACGAGAAATTCACTTATCACTAGTAACAAATCATTTAATTGCATCCCATTGGAAAAGGCAAGATCTTCCAAAAATAGAGGACATCTTATAAAGCATAGCTACACATAATGTGTAAGAATTTAACCATGCCGTAAGACACAATAAATTTCCCAAATACTCAAAAGATTGGGCCCCCTGGAATAAAGATTTCAAAACACCATTCACCTAGTCCCCTCTAATCACAGGAGAGAAGGAAAGGGAAAAAGGAAAAAAAAAACAGTATGAATGTCCTCAGATGTCTGGCAAGGATCCCTCCTTTGCAATGGGAGAATTAACAATTGCAAAAGAAATATAGGCTTGGAATACAAGAATGTTTTATTAAATGTAGAACTAGAAACATAATTAGAAGTAAATATATTGTGTAGTATTGGTGGATATAAAGTTGGTATAATTAATAGGTAATAGTATGATTATAACTGTTTAACCCCTTCCCGACCTTTGACGCCACGTAGGCGTCATGAAAGTCGGTACCAATCCGACCCATGACGCCTATGTGGCGTCATGGAAAGATCGCGTCCCTGCAGATCGGGTGAAAAGGTTAACTCCCATTTCACCCGATCTGCAGGGACAGGGGGAGTGGTAGTTTAGCCCGGGGGGGTGGCTTCACCCCCCCGTGGCTACGATCGCTCTGATTGGCTGTTGAAAGTGAAACTGCCAATCAGAGCGATTTGTAATATTTCACCTATTATAACTGGTGAAATATTACAATCCAGCCATGGCCGATACTGCAATATCATAGGCCATGGCTGGACACACTAATGTGCCCCCACCCCACCGATCGCCCCCCCAGCCCTCCGATCTGTCCGGTACACTGCTCCGGCTCCCCTCCGTCCTGTGCTCCGCTCCCCCCGTGCTCTTGTCCGCTCCCCCCGTGCTCCAATCACCCAGCCCCCCCCGTGCTCCAATCACCCCCCCTGCACTCCGATCCACCCCCCCCCATGCTCCGTTCCACCCCCCGTGCTCCGTTCCACCCCCCGTGCTCCGTTCCACCCCCCGTGCTCCGTTCCACCCCTCCCGCGCTCCGATCCACCCCCCATGCTTCGATTCTCCCCCCCCCCCCCCCCCCCCCGTGCTCCCCCCACCCCATCATACTTACCGATCCTGCCGGGGTCCGTCCGTCTTCTCCCTGGGCGCCGCCATCTTCCAAAATGGCGGGCGCATGCGCAGTGCCGGCAGATTCGTTCCAAAGTGCATTTTGATCACTGAGATTATATCTCAGTGATCAAAATAAAAAAAATAATAAATGACCCCCCTTCCTTTGTCACCCCCATAGGTAGGGACAATAAAAAAATAAAGAATTTTTTTTTTCCACTAATGTTAGAATAGGGTTAAAGTTAGGGGTAGGGCTAGGGTTAGGACTAGGGTTAGGGTTTCGGTATGTGCACACGTATTCTGGTCCTCTGTGGATTTTTCCGCTGCGGACTTGATAAATCCGCAGTGCTAAACCGCTGCGGATTTATGGCGGATTTACCGCGTTTTTTATGCGCATTTCACTGTGGTTTTACAACTGCGATTTTCTATTGGAGCAGTTGTAAAACCACTGCGGAATCCGCACAAAGAAGTGACATGCTGCAGAATGTAAACCGCTGCGTTTTTCTGCAGCATGTGTACAGCGATTTTTGTTTCCCATAGGTTTACATTGAACTGTAAACTCATGGTAAACTGCTGCGGATCCGCAGCGTTTTCCGCAGCATGTGCACATACCTTTAGAATTAGGCTATGTGCACACGGTGCGGATTTGGCTGCGGATCCGCAGCGGATTGGCCGCTGCGGATTCGCAGCAGTGTTCCATCAGGTTTACAGTACCATGTAAACTTATGGAAAACCAAATCCGCTGTGCCCATGGTGCGGAAAATACAGCGCGGAAACGCTGCGTTGTATTTTCCGCAGCATGTCAATTCTTTGTGCGGATTCCGCAGCGTTTTACACCTGTTCCTCAATAGGAATCCTCAGGTAAAATCCGCACAAAAAACACTGGAAATCCGCGGAAAATCCGCAGGTAAAACGCAGTGCCTTTTACCCGCAGATTTTTCAAAAATGATGCTGAAAAATCTCACACGAATCCGCAACGTGGGCACATAGCCTTATGTGGAATTAGTGTTGTGGTTAGGGTTGTGATTAGGGTTATGGCTACAGTTGGGATTAGAGTTAGGGGTGTGTTGGGGTTAGTGTTGGAGGTAGAATTGAGGGGTTACCACTGTTTAGGCACATCAGGGGTCTCCAAACGCAACATGGCGCCACCATTGATTCCAGCCAATCTCGTATTCAAAAAGTCAAATGGTGCTCCCTCCCTTCCGATCCCCGACGTGCACCCAAACAGTGGCTTACCCCCACATATGGGGTACCAGCATACTCAGGACAAACTGTGCAACAATTACTGGGGTCCAATTTCTCCTGTTACCCTTGTGAAAATAAAAAAATGCTTGCTAAAACATCATTTTTGAGGAAAGAAAAATGATTTTTTATTTTCACAGCTCTGCGTTGTAAACGTCTGTGAAGCACTTGGGGGTTCAAAGTGCTCACCACATATCTAGATAAGTTCCTTGGGGGGTCTAGTTTCTAAAATGGGGGCACTTGTGGGGGGGTTTCTACTGTTTAGGCACACCAGGGGCTCTGCAAACGCAACGTGACGCCCGCAGACCATTCCATCAAAGTCTGCATTTCAAAAGTCACTACTTCACTTCCGAGCCCCGGCATGTGCCCAAACAGTGGTTTACCCCCACATATGGGGTATCAGCGTACTCAGGAGAAACTGGACAACAACTTTTGGGGTCAAATTTCTCCTGTTACCCTTGGGAAAATAAAAAATTGCAGGCTAAAAGATCATTTTTGAGAAAATAATTTTTATTTTTTTATTTTCATGGCTCTGCGTTATAAACTTATGTGAAGCACTTGGGGGTTCAAAGTCCTCACCACACATTTAGATTACTTCCTTTGGGGGTCTAGTTTCTAAAATGGGGTAATTTCTGGGGATCTCCATTGTTTAGGCACACAGGGGCTCTCCAAACGTGACATGGTGTCCGCTAATGATTGGAGCTAATTTTCCATTTAAAAAGCCAAATGGCGTGCCTTCCCTTCCGAGCCCTGCCGTGCGCCCAAACAGTGGTTTACCCCCACATATGGGGTATCAGCGTACTCAGGACAAACTGGACAACAACATTTGGGGTCCAATTTCTCCTATTACCCTTGGCAAAATAGGAAATTCCAGGCTAAAAAATCATTTTTGAGGAAAGAAAAATTATTTTTTATTTTCATGGCTCTGCGTTATAAACTTCTGTGAAGCACCTGGGGGTTTAAAGTGCTCAATATGCATCTAGATAATTTCCTTGGGGGGTCTAGTTTCCAAAATGGGGTCACTTGTGGGGGAGCTCCAATGTTTAGGCACACAGGGGCTCTCCAAACGCGACATGGTGTCCGCTAACAATTGGAGCTAATTTTCCATTCAAAAAGTCAAATGGCGCGCCTTCCCTTCCGAGCCCTGCCGAGTGCCCAAACAGTGGTTTACCCCCACATATGAGGTATCGGCGTACTCGGGAGAAATTGCCCAACAAATTTTATGATCCATTTTATCCTATTGCCCATGTGAAAATGAAAAAATTGAGGCTAAAAGAATTTTTTTGTGAAAAAAAAGTACTTTTTCATTTTTACGGATCAATTTGTGAAGCACCTGGGGGTTCAAAGTGCTCACTATGCATCTAGATAAGTTCCCTGGGGCGTCTAGTTTCCAAAATGGGGTCACTTGTGGGGGAGCTCCAATTTTTAGGCACACGGGGGCTCTCCAAACGTGACATGGTGTCTGCTAAAGAGTGCAGCCAATTTTTCATTCAAAAAGTCAAATGGCGCTCCTTCCCTTCCAAGCCCTGCCGTGTGCCCAAACAGTGGTTTACCCCCACATATGAGGTATCAGCGTACTCGGGACAAATTGGACAACAACTTTCGTGGTTCAGTTTCTCCTTTTACCATTGGGAAAATAAAAAAATTGTTGCTAAAAGATAATTTTTGTGACTAAAAAGTTAAATGTTCATTTTTTCCTTCCATGTTGCTTCTGCTGCTGTGAGGCACCTGAAGGGTTAATAAACTTCTTGAATGTGGTTTTGAGTACCTTGAGGGGTGCAGTTTTTAGAATGGTTTCACTTTTGGGTATTTTCAGCCATATAGACCCCTCAAACTGACTTCAAATGTGAGGTGGTCCCTAAAAAAATGGTTTTGTAAATTTCGTTGTAAAAATGAGAAATCGCTTGTCAAATTTTAACCCTTATAACTTCCTAGCAAAAAAAAATTTTGTTTCCAAAATTGTGCTGATGTAAAGTATACATGTTGGAAATGTTATTTATTAACTATTTTGTGTCACATAACTCTCTGGTTTAACAGAATAAAAATTCAAAATGTGAAAATTGCGAAATTTTCGCCAAATTTCCGTTTATATCACAAATAAACGCAGAATTTATTGACCTAAATTTACCACTAACATGAAGCCCAATATGTCACGAAAAAACAATCTCAGAACCGCTATGATCCATTGAAGCGTTCCTGAGTTATTACCTCATAAAGGGACACTGGTCAGAATTGCAAAAAACGGCAAGGTCTTTAAGGTCAAAATAGGCTGGGTCATGATGGGGTTAAACAGATAAAAAAAATTTTTTTTTTAGAAAATGGACTATACAGCCTTTACTCCTGTTTTTATCCTAGATTTGGATATACCCATTCCTTCACCCTTCTAACCCCCCTCCTTGTCCTTCCCCTGCCTATCTCATTACAATAAATGTCTTAAGTATAGTAAAATATTGAGAGAAGATATATGGTACTTAAAAGATATAAGTGATATGCCATATGCACAGCTTGTTATTGTTAAAAAAAAAATGTTTTGTTTTTTTCGGAAAAATAAATAAAGATCTATTGAAATAAAAGCCACATTCAAGAAGTTTATTAACCCTTCGAGTGCTTCACAGGATTTTTTGGAATGTGGAAGGAAAAAAATAAACATGTACTTTTCTTTCACAAAAATTTTCCTTTAGACCTAATTTATTTTTTACTTTTTCAAGGATATCTGGGAAAAAATTGACCATACAATTTGTTGTGCAATTGCTCCTGAGCATGCCGATACGATACCCCATATATGGGGAAAATCTACTATTTGGGCACGCGGCGGAGCTTGGAAGAGGAGGAGCGCCATTTGACTTTTTTTATGTAAAATTTGCTGGAATAATTAGTCGTTGCCATGTTGTGTTTGGAAAGCCCCTGATGTGCCTAAACAGTGGAAGCCCCCAACAAGTGACAACCATTTTGGAAACTAGACCCCTTTGGGAACTTACCTAGATGTGTGCTGAGCACCTTGAACTCACAGGTGCTGAGCACCTTGAACTCACAGGTGCTTCACAGAAGTTTATAACATTAAGCTGTGAAAGAAAGAAAAAATAACATTTTTACAACAAAAATCCTTTTTTAGCTACAAATGGTCACAAGGGCAAGAGAAATTGGACCACAAAGTTTGTTGTGCAATTTCTCCTGAGATCACGGATTGAGGCACGGATTGAGGCACAGTGTAAAGCTTAGAAGAGAAGTAGCGCCATATTACAGTGCAGATTTTGCTGCACTTGCCTGAGGGTGCCATGTTACATTGGCAGAGCCCCTGAGGTGCCAGAACATCAGAAACCCCCCCATAAGTGACCCAATTTTACCAATTCAATTTCCCAATGAGTTCATCTAGGGTTGCAGTGATTGAAAAGTCCAAACTGACGTTGTAGTGACCAGTTCATTATGCCCTGCTCATTCTTCTGGAGACACGCACCTGGAAATTAGGTGGGCTCTCATCACTACAGAAATGCTAAACGTGGGCGCTAAATGTGGTTTAGGGATTTTGGAGCAGAGAATTTGCTGAATTTCTTTTAGGGAGCGAGGAGCGATTTAGCTTTTCTAGAGCCTTTGTGCTACCAGTAACTTGAAAGCCCTTATATTTCCATTATCAGCTGACAGACCTGAGTGGGGACTTGCTTTTTTTGCGGATTTAGATGAAGCTTTTATTGGTAACATTTTACATAACGTTTGAGATCACATTTATCCTGTGCTCTATGCTGAGCACTTGCATCGCTGTTAAAGGGAACCTGTCACCCCGTTTTTTCAGTAGGAGATAAAAATACCGTTAAATAGGGCCTGAGCTGTGCTTTACAATAGGGTATTTTTTGTCCCCTGATTCCCTACCTATGCTGCCGAAATACCTTACAAAAGTGGCCTTTTTTGCCTGTCAATCAGGCTGGTCAGGTCAGATGGGCGTGGTCACAGCGCTGTTTTTCCCCCACATCTTGCTTAAGTTCCCGTTGGTGGCGTAGTGCTTCTCGCATGCGCAAGTGCCGATTGCACTGCGCAGCTGTCGAAAAAGAGCGCGCTCGCCGCTTTTCAGCGGTTTCTCGGTGGGCGCGGCCATCTTCGAATCTCGGCTTCAGGAAAATGGCCGCCGCGATGTCCATCTGCGCACGCGCGGCATCCCGCGGCCATTTTCCTGAAGCCCCGGGAAGCAGGAGACTCCATCTGCGCACGCGCGCCCACCGAGAAACCGCTGAATAGCGGCGAGCGCGCTCTTTTTCGACAGCTGCGCAGTGCATTCGGCACTTGCGCATACGAGAAGCACTACGCCACCAACGGGAACTTAAGCAAGATATGGGGGAAAAACAGCGCTGTGACCATGCCCATCTGACCTATTTCGGCAGCATAGGTAGGGAATCGGGGGACAAAAAATACCCTATTGTAAAGCACAGCTCAGGCCCTATTCAACGGTATTTTTATCTCCTACTGAAAAAACGGGGTGACAGGTTCCCTTTAACATCTTAATCTCTGAGCGACATGACAGATGAAATCCCCGATGGATCCATTCACTATAATGAGGCAGCAGAGTTACTCTAGACTCTGTCTGACCTCTGTTCACTGATGTCCTTTTCAGAAGTGCACAAAACTTGCCGACGGAACTTTTATGCAATCCTAAAAAGATGGGCACTGTCGGATCACAGGTCAGACGGCATCCACAGTGCATCCATCTGCCTTATCATAGGGAATCTACAACTGGGTGTTCTGTCTGAATCACGTATTTCAGAGATTTACATGGAAACCCTGGTGTAAGCTCTCAGCGTAGAGCGCAGGATAAATGTGCGCCAAGCCTTACTGCGATCTCTGGGAGGCTGAATAAAAAAGTCAACAGCGTGTGAAGAATTGGTTTTATTTATTTGTTACGCCATTCCTCGTGCGATATAAGTGATTAGGCGACTTTATTGTTCGGGTAGGTGCGATTACAGCGATAAAAGATTTATATTGGGTTTTCATGTTTGGCCGCTGTCACACACTGAAAGACGCTTTTTGTTGCGAAAACTAGTTTTTACATCACCATATTTTGAGAGCTATAATTTTTCCATACTTTTGCCCACATAGTCGATTGGCTTATTTTTTGCGGGGCTAGCTGACGTTTTTATTGGTACCATTTTCAGGGACATTTTTTTTTATCGCTTTCTATTCTGACTTTTGGGAGACAGAATGAACCAAAACCAGCAATTCAGGAATAGCTTTTTGTGGTTTTTTTTTATACCGTTCACCATGTGGTAAAATTGACATGGCAGTTTTATTGTTTGCGTCAGCACGATTACAGCGATACCTCGTTTATATAGTTTTTTTTTATATTTTGGCTCTTTAACCCCTTTACCCCCAAGGGTGGTTTGCACGTTAATGACCGAGCCAATTTTTACAATTCTGACCACTGTCCCTTTATGAGGTTATAACTCTGGAACGCTTCAACGGATCTTGGCGATTCTGACACTGTTTTCTCGTGACATATTGTACTTCATGGTAGTGGTAAAATTTCTTCGATATAACTCGAGTTTGTTTGTGAAAAAAACGGAAATTTGGCAAAAATTTCACGATTTTCCAAATTTGAATTTTTATGCCCTTAAATCACAGAGATATGTCACGTAAAATAGTTAATAAGTAACATTTCCCACATGTCTACTTTACATCAGCACAATTTTGGAACCAAAATTTTTTTTTGTTAGGGAGGGTTAAAAGTTGACCAGCAATTTCTCATTTCTACAACACCACTATTTTTTAGGGACCACATCTCATTTGAAGTCATTTTGCGGGGTCTGTATGATAGTAAATAACCAAGTGTGACACCATTCTAAAAACTGCACCCCTCAAGGTGCTCAAAACCACATTCAAGAAGTTTAGTAACCCTTCAGGTGTTTTACAGGAATTTTTGGAATGTTAATAAAAAAAAATTAACATTTAACTTTTTTCCACAAAAAAATTTACTTCAGCTCCAATTTGTTTTATTTTCCCAAGGGTAAGAGAAGAAATTGGTCCCCAAAAGTTGTTGAGCCATTTGTTCTGAGTACGCCGATACCCCACATGTGGGGGTAAACCACTGTTTGGGCGCATGGCAGAGCTTGGAAGGGAAGGAGCGTTTGACTTTTCAATGCAAAATTGACTGGAATTCAGATGGGACGCCATGTTGCGTTTGGAGAGCCCCTGATGGGCCTAAACATTGAAACTCCCCACAAGTGACACCATTTTGGAAAGTAGACCCCCTAAGGAAATTATCTAGCTGTGTTTTGACAGCTTTGAACCCCCAAGTGTTTCACTACAGTTTATAATGCAGAGCCGTGAAAATAATAAAATAAAGAAATGTTCACAAAAATTATTTTTTAGCCCCCAGTTTTTCATTTTCCCAAGGGTAACAGGAGAAATTCGACCGCAAAAGTAAGTTGTTATCCAATTTGTCCTGAGTACACTGATACCCCATATGTGGGGGGAACCACCGTTTGTGCGCATGGCAGAGCTCGGAAGTGATGGAGCGCCATTTGGAATGCAGACTTAAATGGATTGGTCTGCAGACGTCACGTTGCATTTGCAAAGCCCCTGATGCACCTAAACAGTAGATACCCCCAGAAGTGACGCCGTTTTGGAAACTAGACCCCCCAAGGAACTTATCTAGATGTGTTGTGGGAACTTTGAACCCCCAAGTGTTTCACTACAGTTTTTAACGCAGAGCCGTGAAAATAAAAAAATAATTTTTTTCCCACAAAAATGTTTTTTTAGACTCCCAAATTTTTATTTTCCCAAGGGGGTAACAAGAGAAATTGGACGCCAATAGTTGTCCAATTTGTCCTGAGTATGCTGATACCCCATATGTTGGGGTAAACCCCTGTTTGGGCGCACGGGAGAGCTTGGAAGGGAAGGACCACTGTTTTACTTTCTACGCAGAATTGGTTAGAATTGAGATCGGACGCCAAGTCGCGTTTGGAGAGCCCTGATGTGCCTAAACAGTGGAAACCCCCAATTCTAACTGAAACCCTAACCCCAACACACCCCTAATTCCAACCATAACCCTAACCACACCCCTAACCCTGACACACCCCTAACCCTAATCCCAACCGTAAATGTAACCCTAACTTTAGCCCCAACCCTAACTTTAGCCCTAACTTTAGCCCCAGCCCTAACTTTAGCCCCAGCCCTAACTTTAGCCCCAGCCCTAACTTTAGCCCCAGCCCTAACTTTAGCCCCAGCCCTAACTTTAGCCCCAACCCTAACTTTAGCCCCAACCCTAGCCCTAATGGGAAAATGGAAATAAATACATTTAAAAAAATATATATATGTTTCCCTAACTAAGGAGGTGATGAAGGGGGGGTTGATTTACTTTTATAGCAGGTTTTCTAGCAGATTTTTATGATTGGCAGCCGTCACACACTAAAAGACGGTTTTTAATGCAAAAAATATTTTTTGCGTTACCACACTTTGAGACCTATAATTTTTTCATATTTTGGTCCACAGAGTCATGTGAGGTCTTGTTTTTTGCAGGACGAGTTGACGTTTTTATTGGTAACATTTTAGGGCACGTGACATTTTTTGATCGCTTTGATCGTGACCGATTTTTGTGAGGCAGAATGACCAAAAGCCAGCTATTCATGAATTTCTTTTTTGGGGGGGGGGTGTTTTTACCGTTCCGCGTTTGGTAAAATGGATAAAGCAGTTTTATTCTTAGGGTCAGCACGTTTACAGCGATACCTCAATTATATCATTTTTTTATGTTTTGGCGCTTTTTATACGATAAAATTTTTTATAGAAAACATAATTATTTTTGCATCGCTTTATTCTGAGGACTGTAACTTTTTATTTTTTCGCTGATGATGCTGTATGGTGGTGCGTCCGGGGCCTGCAGGGAGGAGACGTTCGGTACAAGGTGAGCACATCGCCTTGTACTAATCATCTCAGGGAAGCCCGCAGGGAGCCCCCTCCCTGCGTGATGCTTCCCTATACCGCCGACACACCGCGATCATGTTTGATCGTGGTGTGCCGAGGATTAATGTGCCAGGAGCGGTCCGTGACCGCTCCTGGCACATAGTGCCGGATTTCAGCTGCGATAGTCAGCTGACACCCGGCCGCGATTGGCCGCGCTCTCCCCCGTGAGCGCGGCCGATCGCGCTGGACGTACTATTCCATCCTTGGGAATTAGGGTCCACCCCACATGGACAGAATAGTACGTCCAATGTCAGAAAGGGGTTAACACTAAGAAATATTTTATAGAAAAAAATATTTTTGCATCGCTTTATTCTGAGAGCTATAAAAATAAATTTTTATTTTCTGCTGATGGAGCTCTATGGCAGGTTCTTTTTTGCAGGACAAGATGTTTTCTGGGGTACCATTTTTTATTCACATCCATCTTTTTTATCGTGTTTTATTGCACTTTTTGTTCAGCAGCATGACAATAAAGCATTGTTTTTTGGCCTTTTTTTATAGTGTTGTCTAAAGGGGTTAACTAGTGGGACAGTTTTATAGAGCAGGTCTTTTTTACAGTGTCCCATCCTTTTACACTGCCCCATCCCATATACAGTGTCAGATCGCAGTTCTGATATTGTGCAATGCATCTGCACTGCAGAGTATCAGATCAGGATCTGACAGGCAGGGAATGAGGCATGTCAGCACCTCCTCTCTACAAGCACTCATAACCCACCTTCTCTGCAGGACCCGGAAGGACCCTGTGGCCATCTTGGTGCCGGGGGTCTCCAAGTATCGCATCGCGTTGTCCTGAAGGAAGAGTGCAGGGAATGGGTTCCCTGTGCGATGCTCCTCTGCCACTGAGTGGGAGGCGGCGCTGTACATATACTGCTGTTTGCGGTAACGCAGCTCCCGCAGAGCAGTATATGTACGACGCATGTCGGGAAGGGGTAAAGTATGGGGAGACCCTATGTATTTTTTTTTTTTTTTTTAGGATCCCCCATTTTCATACATATACATAGTTACATAGTTATTAATGTTGAAGGAAGACTTTAAGTCCATCTAGTTCAACCCAGAGCCTAACCTAACATGCCCTAACATGTTGATCCAGAGGAAGGCAAAAAAAAAACCCATGTGGCAAATAGTAAGCTCCACTTTGGGGAAAAAAATTCCTTCCCGACTCCACATACGCCAATCAGACTAGTTCCCTGGATCAACGCCCTATCAAGGAATCTAGTATATATACCCTGCAACATTTTACTTTTCAAGAAAGGTATCCAATCCCCTCTTAAATTTAAGTAATGAATCCCTCATTACAACATCATATTGCAGAGAGTTCTATAGTCTCACTGCTCTTACAGTAAAGAACCCACATCTGTTATTATTGCTAAACCTTCTTTCCTCCAGACGTAGAGGATGCCCCCTTGTCCCTGTCTTGGGTCTATGATTAAAAAGATCATCAGAAAGGTCTTTGTACTGTCCCCTCATATATTTATACATTAAAATAAGATCACCCCTTAGTCTTCGTTTTTCCAAACTAAATAGCCCCAAGTGTAATAACCTATCTTGGTATTGCAGACCCCCCAGTCCTCTAATAACCTTGGTCGCTCTTCTCTGCACCCGCTCTAGTTCAGCTATGTCTTTCTTATACACCGGAGACCAGACCTGTGCACAGTATTCTAAGTGTGGTCGAACTAGTGACTTGTATAGAGGTAAAATTATGTTCTCCTCATGAGCATCTATGCCTCTTTTAATGCATCCCATTATTTTATTTGCCTTTGTAGCAGCTGCCTGACACTGGCCACTGAATATGAGTTTGTCATCCACCCATACACCCAGGTCTTTTTCATTGACTGTTTTGCTCAGAGATTTAGAATTAAGCGCATAGTTATACATCTTATTACTTCTACCCTAGTGCATGACCTTACATTTATCCCCATTAAAGCTCATTTGCCATTTATCAGCCCAAGCTTCTAGTTTATATAAATCATGATGTAATATAAAATTGTCCTCCTCTGTATTGATTACCCTGCAGAGTTTAGTGTCATCTGCAAATAATGAAATTCTGCTCTGAATGCCCCCTGCAAGGTCATTAATAAATATGTTAAAAAGAAGAGGACCCAGTACTGACCCCTGTGGTACCCCACTGCTAACCGCGACCCAGTCCGAGTGTGCTACATTAATAGCCACCCTTTGTTTCCTATCCCTGAGGCAGGTCTTAACCCACTTACACATATTTTCCCCTATCCCCATTTTATGTATCAACCTTTTGTGTGGCACCGTATCAAAAGCTTTTGAAAAGTCCATATACACTACCTCCACTGGGTTCCCTTGGTCTAGTCTGGAACTTACCTCTTCATAGAAGCTGATCAGATTAGTCTGACATGAATGGTCCCTAGTAAACCCGTGCTGATACTGGGTCATGAGGTTATTCCTCTTCAGATACTCCAGTTCCAGTATAGCATCCCTTAGAATGCCCTCCAGTATTTTACCCACAATAGAGGTTAAGCTTACTGGCCTATAATTTCCGAGTTCAGTTTTTGTCCACTTTTTGAATATTGGCACCACATTTGCTATGCGCCAGTCCTGTGGTACAGACCCTGTTAATATGGAGTATTTAAAGATTAAAAATAATGATCTATCAATGACTGTACTTAATTCCTGCAGTACTCGGGGGTGTATCCCATCCGGGCCCGGAGATTTGTCAATTTTAGTGATTTTTAGACGCCGACGTACTTCCTGCTGGGTTAAGCAGGTGACATTTAATGGGGAATTTTTATCACTAGTCATTTTGTCCGCCATGGGATTTTCTTGTGTAAATACTGATGAAAAAGTCATTTGGCATGTTGTCTTTTTCCTCATCCTCATCCACCATTTCACCCAGACTATTTTTAAGGGGGCCAACACTATCATTTTTTAGTTTCTTACTATTTACGTAGTTAAAGAATATTTTGGGATTAGTTTTACTCTCTCTGGCAATGAGTCTCTCTGTCTCAATCTTTGCTGCCTTGATTTGCTTTTTACAGAATTTATTTAATTTTCTGTATTTATTTTAATGCCTCCTCACTACCTACTTCCTTTAATTCTCTAAATGCTTTCTTTTTGTCACTTATTGCGCCCCTTACAGCTCTATTTAGCCATATTGGTTTCCTCCTATTTCTAGTATGTTTATTCCCACACGGTATATACTGTGCACAGGTCCTATCCAGGATGCTAATAAATGTCTCCCATTTTCTTTGTGTATTTTTATGTCTCAGGATATCGTCCCAGTTAATTGCACCAAGATCCTCATCCTTTGGAAATTTGCCCTCCTGAAGTTTAGTGTCCTTGTAACCCCTCTACTATACATCTTATTAAAGGATACATGAAAACTTATTTTTTTCTGATCACTATTCCCCAAGTGACCCCCAACCCTTATATTTGATATGCGGTCTGGCCTGTTGGTTAATATTAGGTCTAGCAGTGCCCCCCCCCCCCCCCCCCCCTTCTAGTTGGGTCCTGAACCAGTTGTGAAAGGTAATTGTCTCTCATAGTTGTCAAAAACCGATTACCTGTGCTGGAACTGCAGACTTCCGTTCCCCAATGTATTTCAGGGTAGTTGAAGTCCCCCATAATAATGACTTCCCCTTGAGTCGCAGCTTCATCTATTTGCTTTACGAGGATATTCTCCATTGCTTCCATTATTTTTCACTATTTTTGGAGATTTATAACAAACCCCTATCAGTAATTTATTATTTTTTCCCCATCCCCTTATCTCCACCCACAGGGACTCTACATTTTCATTAGATTCACCTATATTATCACGCCGGATGGGTTTTAAGGATGATTTTACATATAGACACACCTCTCCCCCCTCGCCTATCCATTCGGTCATTTCTGAACAGACTATAACCCTGCAAGTTAACAGACAAGCCAGTTTGTTATCCCCACCATGTCATAATTATGCTCCAACAACATTAATTCTAATTCGTCCATTTCGTTGGCAAGGCTTCTGGCATTAGTATACATGCACTTGATGTTCCTCTCTGTACCTCTAGTCTTTCTTAAATTGTTAACTGTTCTAACCCCTCCCCCCATGCCACCGCCACCCCCATCTTCCTTATTTGTGCCCAGGTCTCTATCTGCACTAACTTTCCCTCCTATAAAATGAATTCCCTCACCCCCTCATAGCCAGTGAAGGTTAAGTATACAGCTGTGAGCTGATGTTAATAGCCTGGGAAGCTCCATGGGTATTACCCCCTTCCCAGGCTACAAACATCGGCTCCCAGACGTCCGCTTTCCCTCTGGTGTTTAAGAAAATTATGCGGGAGCCCACACCATTTTTTTCAGAATTTTTTTTTCAATAATTAAATACATGTCATGTAAGCTGCACACACACTGTACTAATTGTATTTGTCATTGACAGCTATTTATCTACCTATTTTGTACCATATATACTCGAGTATAAGCCGACCCCCCTAATTTTGCCACAAAAAACTGGGAAAACTTAATGACTCGAGTATAAGCTTCGGGTGGAAAATGCAGCAGCTACTGGTAAATTTAAAAAATAAAAATAGATACCAATAAAAGTGAAATTAATTGAGACCTCAGTAGTTTTTGAATATACATATTTAATCAGGAGCCCCATATATAATGCTCCACACAGTTCATGATGGCCCCATAAAATGCTCCATACAAAATACGCCCCATATAATGCTCCATACAGTTTATGATGGGCCCCATAAGATGCTCCATATTAAAATATGCCCCATACAATTCTGCACAAATGCTGATTATGACCCCATAAAATGCTCCATAGACACATTCGCCCCGTATAATGATCCACAAATGTGGATTATGGCCCCATAAGATGCTCCATACAGATATTTGCCCCATATAATGCTGCATATGGCCCCATAAGATGCTCCATACAGATATTTGCCCCATATAATGCTGCACATGGCCCCATACAGATATTTGCCCCATATAATGCTGCACATGGCCCCATAAGATGCTCCATACAGATATTTGCCCCATATAATGCTGCACATGGCCCCATACAGATATTTGCCCCATATAATGCTACCCATGGCCCCATAAGATGCTCCATACAGATAATTTACCCATATAATGCTGCACATGGCCCCATAAGATGCTCCATACAGATATTTGCCCCATATAATGCTGCACATGGCCCCATAAGATGCTCCATACAGACATATGCCCCATATATTGTTGCTGCGATAAAAAAAATAACAAATTTCATACTCACCTCTCAGGCCCCCGGCACTTGCCATACTCACCTTTCCCGTTCCATGAATATGGACCCGACTCCACTCCCACAGGGGTGGAGCTGCATATTCATTACTGTAATGACAAGTACCATGTGACCGCTCACTACAGGAAGTTGCCAGGGAACAGACGTGCAGGGATTGCGCCAGGAGCAGGTGAGTATAACACAGTGCGGATATTCACCTGCTCCCCATTCCATCGTCAGCGCCGCTGTGTCTTCCCCATCCTCCGCACTGACGCTCAGGCAGGGGGCGGTGCACACACTAATTGCATCATCTCGTCCTCTGACAGGAGCATCAGTGCAGAGGGCGCGGAAGACGCAGCGGTGCCGACGATGGAACGGGGAGTAGGTGAATATCCGCACTGTTATACTCACCTGCTCCTGGTACGATCCCTGCATGTCTGTTCCCCGGCGCCGGCAGCTTTGTGTAGTGAGCGGTCACATGGTACCGGTCATTACTTTAATGAATATGCGGCTCCACCCCTGTGGGAGTGGAGTCGGGTCCATATTCATTACTGTAATGAGCGGTACCATGTTACCGCTCACTACAGGAAGAAGCTGCCGGGGAACTAGGGACTGCGCCAGGAGCAGGTGAGTATGATTACACAGCTCCGCTCCCCCTCCCCTGCCGACCCCTGGGTATGACTCGAGTATAAGCCGAGAGGGTTACTTTCAGCCCAAAAAAGTGGGCTAAAAATCTCGGCTTATACTCGAGTATATACGGTATGTATTTACTGCATGTAATACATCTTTTCTATCCTGTCGGCTCCTGTTGTGATTTTACAGTGCTTGGCTGCTAAATTGCCGATTTTTCTTCTATCTATGTAAAATATATATATATATATATATATATATTGGCTATAGAACCCGTTCTATGCCCGGGTGGCGAGCATTTATATTGGTATATGGTCTCCATCCTGGTATGTGCTGCTCCATCCTGCGTCCCCATCCTGTCATGTGCTGCTCCATCCTGCGTCCCCATCCTGTCATGTGCTGCACCCATCCTGCGTCCCCATCCTGTCATGTGCTGCACCCATCCTGCGTCCCCATCCTGTCATGTGCTGCACCCATCCTGCGTCCCCATCCTGTCATGTGCTGCACCCATCCTGCGTTCCCATCCTGTCATGTGCTGCACCCATCCTGCGTCCCCATCCTGTCATGTGCTGCACCCATCCTGCGTCCCCATCCTGTCATGTGCTGCACCCATCCTGCGTCCCCATCCTGTCATTTACTGCTCCCATCCTGCGCCCCCATCCTGTCATGTGTTGCTCCCATCCTGCGCCCCCGTTCTGTCATGTGCTGCTTCCATCCTGCGCCCCCGTTCTGTCATGTGCTGCTGCCATCCTGCGCCCCCGTTCTGTCATGTGCTGCCCCCATCCTGCGCCCCCGTTCTGTCATGTGCTGCTCCCATCCTTCGCCCCCGTTCTGTCATGTGCTGCTCCCATCCTGCACCCCCGTTCTGTCATGTGCTGCCCTATTCTGTCATGTGCTGCTCCCATCCTGCGCCCCCGTTCTGTCATGTGCTGCTCCCATCCTGCGCCACCGTTCTTTAATTTGCTGCTCCCATCCATATGCCCCATACGCTGCTCCATAAAGGTTTATGGCCTCCATAAAATGCTCCATAGTATATGCCCCATACACTGCTCCATAAAGGTTGATGGCCCCCATAAGATGCTCCATAGTATATGCCCCCGTACACTGCTCCATAAAGGTTTATGGCCCCCATAAGATGCTCCATGGTATATGCCCCCGTACACTGCTCCATTATGGTTTATGGCCCCCATAAGATGCTCCATAGTATATGCCCCGTACACTGCTCCATTATGGTTTATGGCCCCCATAAGATGCTCCATAGTGTATGCCCCGTACGCTGTTCCATAAAGGTTTATGGCCCCCATAAAATGCTCCATAGTATATGCCCCCATACACTGCTCCATTATGGTTTATGGCCCCATAAGATGCTCCATTGTATATGCCCCCGTACACTGCTCCATTATGGTTTATGGCCCCCATAAGATGCTCCATAGTGTATGCCCCGTACGCTGTTCCATAAAGGTTTATGGCCCCCATAAGATGCTCCATACTATATGCCTCCGTACACTGCTCCATTATGGTTTATGGCCCCATAAGATCCATACTCTATGCCCCCGTACACTGCTCCATTATGGTTTATGGCCTCATAAGATGCTCCATTCTATATGCCCCCGTACACTGCTCCATTATGGTTGATGGCCCCCTTAACATGCTCCATTCTATATGCCCCCGTACACTGCTCCATTATGGTTGATGGCCCCCTTAACATGCTCCATTCTATATGCCCCTGTACACTGCTCCATTATGGTTGATGGCCCCCTTAACATGCTCCATTCTATATGCCCCCGTACACTGCTCCATTATGGTTGATGGCCCCCTTAACATGCTCCATTCTATATGCCCCCGTACACTGCTCCATTATGGTTGATGGCCCCCTTAACATGCTCCATTCTATATGCCACTACACTGCCCCATTATGGTTGATGGCCCCCTTAACATGCTCCATTCTATATGCCCCCGTACACTGCTCCATTATGGTTGATGGCCCCCTTAACATGCTCCATTCTATATGCCCCCGTATGCTGCTACAATATATATAAAAAAAGAAAAACATACTCGCCTATCGTCGCTGGGCGCCGAGTGCTGGGGGGCCTGAGCAGGCGGGGACACCGGCGCGCTGTGGGGGTCAGGTGTCGGTATCGCCGCCAGCTCAGGCCCCCCAGCACTTACCATATTCACCTGTCATCCGTTCCACCGCTGCACGCCGCCATCTTCCCGGTCCTCTGGCTGTGACTGGTCAGTCAGAGGGCGGCGCCGGCGCACATTAAGCACGTCATCGCGCCCTCTGAACTGAAGGTCACAGGCCGAGGGCCTGGAAGATGGCGGCGCGCAGCGGTGGAACGCAGGACAGGTGAATATAGCCGATACTCACCCTCCTGGCGATCCCTGCTTCTCTGTTGGAGATCGCGGTGTGCGTTCAGTGTTAACACATACCACGATCTCCCGGGAGCGTCACTCTGTGAGGCCCAGACTGCGCCGGCGCTTGCGCAGTCTATAAAGGCTTCGGACAGAGTGACGCTCCCAGCGTTATATTATAGATATATATGTGTGTGTCACTGACATCTATATATCTATGTAATTCTATGTGTATATATCTATTGTATTCTAAACTGTCACACTGTTATATTATTGTACGTGGCAGATTAATTGCTGGCTTTTCAAAGGAGATTGGTGTGTAAAAATCGGGACTGCACTCGCATGGTCCAAATGCTGTGCTTTTTTTTTTTCTTACCCATTGATTTCTATAGTCGGATGCGATTTGATTTCCGATTACAATCACAGCATGCTGCGAGTTTTTCCCAGTCCAATACAAGCTCGAAAATAAGCGCAAGATGAACACACAATGATATAATAACATTGGTCCAAGTGCAATCTGATTTTTAATTAGGAATGAGCCCTTAGCCAAAGGAACACAAAGCTATAGTCTGGCTGCAACCTGGAAGCCATAGTAGGGTGTAGTGCTTTCCAATTTCCTTGAGCAGGTAGTCGATGACTTCAACTGGAAAGCACACACACCAATACTGCCAGACTGGATAGCACTACAGGTACCATCCATTCTAAAGGTACCGTTACACTTAACGATTTACCAATGATCACGACCAGCGATACGACCTGGCCGTGATCGTTGGTATGTCGTTGTGTGGTAGCTGGAGAGCTGTCACACAAACAGCTCTCCAGCGACCAACAATGTTAAAGTCCCCGGGTTACCAGGGTAAACATCGGGTTACTAAGCACAGGGCCGCGCTTAGTAACCCGATGTTTACCCTGGTTACCATTGTAAAAGTAAAAAAAAAAACACTGCATACTTACATTCCTGTCGCGTCCCCCAGCGTCAGCTTCCCTGCACTGTGTAAGCGCTGGCCGGAAAGCAGAGCGGTGATGTCACCGCTGTGCTCTGCTTTACGACCAGCTGGCGCTGACACTGAGGGACGCAGGGAAGCTGGTGCTGAGGAACGCGACAGGAATGTAAGTATGTAGTGTTTTTTTTTTTTTACTTTTACAATGGTAACCAGGGTAAACATCGGGTTACTAAGCGCGGCCCTGCGCTCAGTAACCCGATGTTTACCCTGGTTACCAATGAAGACATCGCTGAATCGGCGTCACACACGCCGATTCAGCGATGTCAGCGGGTGATCCAGCGACGAAATAAAGTCCTGATCATTCCCCAGCAACCAACGATCTCCCAGCAGGGGCCTGATCGTTGGTCGCTGTCACGCATAACGATTTCGTTAACGATATCGTTGCTATGTCACAAAAAGCAACGATAGCGTTAACGATATCGTTGTGTGTGACGGTACCTTAACCTTAGTGGCTGGACAGAGCACACCTTCCAGAGCTTCTGGTTCTGGCAAGTCCATCACTAGCGCCACCAGCAGAGTGAATACAGCAAGAACACTTTTCTGGTGGAATCACTTTTATTATCTGGATATTTAGCAGTTCTCTGAATGCTGAGCTCTGTATAACCCTGCCCACACCACTGCAGTTTTCTGAATATTCATAGTGTACACAGAAAGCTGCCAATCAGTGGTGGGGGCAGGGTTATACAGAGCTCATGAAAATGGAGGACTACATGGCAGGTTTACTAGTCCTGTAGTTAGTAATCTTCTGATAAACCAGTGATGTTTTTTAATCAAAACTACACAGGCAGCTCCGTAAGTGACACATCGCTGGAATCAGGGTCTGTGTCCTATATCATGCTGCCCTCACATTAGGTGGCAAAAATCTAGCAACAGATTCCCTTTACATATCTTAAATATGTTTAATTAGTGTTTAGTACAGTTTGGGGCTTGGACCAATTTTCATTAATTACATCAGTTTGCTGGGGACTAATTATGGGGCATATAAAAATGCAGCAGACACATATAGGTATATTCTGTTGTTTTGTTTGTATTTGGGGAAATTATTTTATGGTTAACTGATCACACTTGAATTTTTCTCGTCTAGATCTGTGCTCACTGCCAGGAACCTGGAGCTACCCTAGGCTGCTTCAATAAGGGTTGTGCCTGCTGCTATCATTTCCCATGTGCCATGGACTCGGGTAAGGACAAAGTTGGTACAGTAAAACAATAGGTTTCTGGGATGTCAAAATCAAATACTCAGAGAGCCAATATTAACCCTTTACTGACATTTGACATACTAGTGTGTCAGATTCACCCCCTCCCCCCCTCTTTGGTGCAGGCTCTGGCGTTAAGCATGCAACCAAAGAATAAAGAGTACAAAAATCCAAAGATAAAAATAACACAAGAATTTAATTAATTTACATAAAAATAAACACGGTAACAACACGTTCAGGATCGCCCAAATTATCAATGCATAAGAATTTATCTGATCTGTAAATGTCGTAATGAGAGTAAAAAATCAAAACGCCAGAATTACGTTTTTTGGGTCACCACATTACAATAAAACAATAACGGGCGATCAAACGATCATATCTAAGCCAAAATGGTAGCAATGAAAACGACAGCTTGACACGCAAAAAATAAGCCTTCACCTATCCCCAGATCATGAAAAACTGACGCGCTGTGGGTCTCAGAAAATTACACAATTGTTATTTGGTTTTTTTTATTTGCAAACTTTGGAATTTTTGTTTCACCACTTAGATAAAAAAGAACCTATGTATGTTTGGTATCAACGAACTTGTAATAACCTGGAGAGCCATAATGGCAGGTCAATTTTAGCATTTGGTGAACATGGTTAAAAAATCAACTAAAAAACATTTGTGAAATTGCAATTTTTTTTCAATTTCACTGCACTTGGAATTTTTTTCCTGTTTTCCAGTACATTATGCGGTAAAATCAATGGTGTTGTTCAAAAGTACAACTCATCCTGCAAAAAACAAGCACTCACATGGCCATATTGACAGAAAAATATAAACGTTATGGCTCTGGGAAGAATGGGAGCAAAAACGGAAAATGGCTCGGGGCCAAAATTAAAAGCTTGGGGGCAGTTGCGGGCCAACCATGGTATTTATTTTAAGGAAGTTTTCCCCTTATCATAAAATATAACTGAACTTAACAAACTTAAAAGGGTTTCCCACAAACTAAGTACACTTTAAATAACATTTGAGACTAAAATATTGGAATAATGTTATGTAAGTGTAGTAAAAAGCATATGGCCCAATGGCTTAATTTAAATATGCAATAACAAAGGAGAAAAATGTTGAATAATGCAGATAAGTTATGATGAAACCAAAAGTGCTCCCAGCAGTGAAATCCTCCACAATACCCTCCACACGCAATATAAGATGAACCTTCTGTACCTTCCCTCCCTCAATCCCCCCTACAAAGAATGGTGACCCCATCACAGTATAATTCTCCAACTTTAATCCCACTACAGCCCTCCATAGAGTATAATGGCCACGAAAAACGCTCCATAAAGTATAATGGGCCCCACAGTTTTCCATGCAGTATAACCGGGGCCCTGCATTCATTCTATACATAATAATGGCCCCACCTAGTGCTCCATACAGTATAATTCTCCCCATATAGTGTTCCATACAGGATAACGGCCACAAAAAAGTGCTCAATACAATATAATGGCCTTGCATAGTGCTCTATAAAGTATAATGGCATCACAAACCGTATAATGGCCCCAATCCAATAATGCTGGTCCATACAATGTTAAAGGGAGCCTGTAATCCAACCTACCCCCCCGGGCGTTTTTAAGTAAAAGAGCCACTTCCTGCAGCACGAAGGCTGCATTCTGTGAAGGTGATTCTTCTTCTTTTGCTCCCTAATAATGCTGCAATATTAAGTTTTATCATTTTTGTGCCATACCTTTCTTCTGTCTGGGGGGCATGTCTTTTCCCCCGGACTCAACTGCCTCTCAGTCATCAGTCAGTCCCTCGCAGGGTGTCGCTTCCTCTATATGATTGCACATACCCGGCGCCTGCGCTGTACTCTCATATTTCTGTCATGCGCCGTGCATGCTGCCCTGCAATTCCCATCAGGTGATCTGGTTATCCCGCCCCGCAGTGTGTTCTGATGTATTCACACTGCGAGTCTGGAAATCTCGCGCATGTGTAGCTAGTATCTGCGGCTGTCCCCATCTCCTACGCCTCTTTCCTCCAGCATGATACGACTCGTCTGCACTTAAGCGTCAGAGTTTTCACAAGCTGCAGACGAGTCGTATCACGCTGGAGGAAAGAGGCGTAGGAGATGGGGACAGCCGCAGATACTAGCCACAGATACTGCGCATGCGCGAGATTCCCAGCTCGCAGTGTGAATACATTAGAGAGGCCCTGATGTGAACAGTGAAAAGCCCGCACAAGTTACACCATTTTAGAAAGTAGACCCCATAAGGAACTTATCTAGATGTGTGGTGAGCACTTTGAACGCCAAGTGCTTCACAGATGTTTATAATGTAGAGCCCTAAAAATAAAAAAATCATTATTTTTTTTCACAAAAATTATCATTTTGCCCCCAATTTTTTATTTTCTCAAGGTTAACAGGAGAAATTGGACCCCAACAGTTGTTGTGCAATTTGTCCTGAGTACGCTGATACCCCATATGTGGGAAAAAACTACTGTTTGGACACACGTCTGGGCTCGGAAGGGAAGTAGTGGTGTTTTGGAATGCAAACTTTGATGGAAAGGTCTGCGTGCGTCATGTTACGTTTGCAGAGCCACTGATGTGCCTTAACAGTAGAAACCCCCCACAAGTGACCCAATTTTGGAAACTAGACTGTTATGATCCGGTGACCTAGGAGCTGCATGAGAACTTTCACTGGAGAAAGTTGCCACTGTACTGACCGCAATCCTGAACTAACACCGCAACTAGAAGTAGCCGTGGAGTGTACCTAACACACCTAGACACCTCGTCACAGCCGGAGGACTAAATACCCCTAAAGATGGAAATAGGAATACTATCTTGCCTCAGAGAAAATCCCCAAAGGATAGACAGCCCCCCACAAATATTGGCGGTGAGTAGGAGAGGAAAAAACATACACAGGCAGAAAAACAGGATTAGCACAGGAGGCCACTAGCTAGATAGGACAGGATAGGACGGAGTTCTATGCGGTCAGTATAAAAACCCTTCAAAACATCCACAGCAGCATATACAAAAACTTCCTACATCTTACTAAAAGATGTAGGAGCGTAAAACTGCAACTCCAGTGAATCCTACAATCAGAGCAGGAATAAAACTGAAACAAGCACACTGGCAGTGTGCCACAGAAACAAAAAACAAACACTTATCTTTGCTGAAATTGGCAGCGAGCAGGAGAAGCCAGAAAGTGATCCAACACTTCACAAGGAACATTGACAACTGGCAAGGGCTAAAGGATCCTGCCCACTTAAATATCCCAGTCAGAATTGTAATCATCCGATACACCTGGCCAGGTCTGTGACTCAAAGACAGCTGCATTCCCACCTACAACCACTGGAGGGAACCCAAGAGCAGAATTCACAACAGTACCCCCCCTTGAGGAGGGGTCACCGAACCCTCACCAGGGCCCCCAGGATGATCAGAACGAGCCAGATGAAAGGCACGGACCAAATCAGCAGCATGGACATCAGAGGCAAAAACCCAAGAATTATCCTCCTGGCCATAACCCTTCCATTTGACCAGCTTCCGCCTCGAAAAACGGGAATCCAAAATCTTCTCAACAACATATTCCAACTCCCCATCAACCAACGCAGGGGCCGGAGGATCAACACAGGGGACAACGGGCTCCACATATTTCCGCAACAAAGATCTATGGAAGACATTATGAATAGCAAAAGAGGCCGGAAGCGCCAGTCGAAAAGACACCGGATTAAAAATCTCAGAAATCCTATAAGGACCAATAAACCGAGGCTTAAACTTAGGAGAAGAAACCTTCATAGGAACATGACGGGAAGACAATCAGGCCAGATCCCCAACCCGAAGCCGGGAACCAACACACCGACGACGATTAGCAAAACGTTGAGCCTCCTCTTGAGACAACACCAAATTGTCCACCACATGAGCCCAAATCTGCTGCAACCTGTCCACCACAGAATCCACACCAGGACAGTTAGAAGGCTCAACCTGCCCAGAAGAAAAACGAGGATGAAAACCAAAATTACAAAAGAAAGGCGAAACCAAGGTAGCAGAACTAGCCCGATTATTAAGGGCAAACTCGGCCAATGGCAAGAAGGCCACCCAATCATCCTGATCAGCAGACACAAAGTATCTCAAATAAGTCTCCAAGGTCTGATTAGGTCGCTCGGTCTGGCCATTTGTCTGAGGATGAAACGCAGAAGAAAAAGATAAATCAATGCCCAGCCTAGCACAAAAGGCCCGCCAAAACCTAGAAACTTACTGGGAACCTCTGTCGGACACAATATTCTCCGGAATACCATGCAAACGAACCACATGCTGAAAGAACAACGGAACCAAATCTGAAGAGGAAGGCAATTTAGGTAAGGGCACCAAATGAACCATCTTAGAGAACCGGTCACAAACAACCCAGATAACCGACATCTTCTGGGAGACCGGAAGATGAGAAATAAAATCCATCGAAATATGCGTCCAGGGCCTCTCAGGGACTGGCAATGGCAAAAGCAACCCACTAGCATGGGAACAACAAGGCTTGGCCCGCGCACAAGTCCCACAGGACTGCACAAAAGAACGCACATCACGTGACAATGAAGGCCACCAAAAGGACCTACCAACCCAATCTCTGGTATCAAAAATGCCAGGATGACCGGCCAACACGGAACAGTGAACCTCAGATATCACTCTACTAGTCCATCTGTCAGGAACAAACAGTTTCCCCACAGGACAGCGGTCAGGTTTGTCAGCCTGAAATTCCTGAAGAACCCGTCGTAAATCAGGGGAAATGGCAGAAAGGACCACCCCCTCTTTCAGAATACCGACCGACTCTAAGACCTCATGAGAATCAGGCAAAAAACTCCTAGAGAGGGCATCAGCCTTAATATTCTTAGAACCCGGAAGGTACGAGACCACGAAATCAAAACGGGAAAAAAACAAGGACCATCGAGCCTGTCTAGGATTCAGCCGTTTAGCAGACTCGAGGTAAATCAAATTCTTATGATCGGTCAAGACCACAATACGGTGCTTAGCTCCCTCAAGCCAATGTCGCCACTCCTCAAACGCCCACTTCATAGCCAACAACTCCCGATTGCCGACATCATAATTGCGTTCAGCAGGCGAAAATTTACGGGAAAAGAAGGCACACGATTTCATTAAGGAACCAACAGGATCCCTCTGAGACAAAACGGCCCCTGCCCCAATCTCAGAAGCGTCAACCTCAATTTGAAACGGAAGAGAAACATCCGGTTGGCGCACCACTGGAGCAGAAGTAAATCGACGTTTAAGCTCCTGAAAGGCAGAGACAGCCGCAGAGGACCAATTCGCCACATCAGCGCCTTTCTTCGTCAAATCGGTCAAGGGTTTAACCACGCTGGAAAAATTAGCAATGAAATGGTGATAAAAATGTGCAAAACCCAAACATTTCTGAAGGCTCTTCACGGATGTGGGCTGAATCCAATCATGAATGGCCTGAATCTTAACCGGATCCATCTCTATAGACGAAGGAGAAAAAATGAAGCCCAAAAAAGAGACTTTCTGCACCCCAAAGAGACACTTAGACCCTTTCACAAACAGGGCATTGTCACGAAGGATCTGAAATACCATCCTGACCTGTTGCACATGAGACTCCCAATCATCGGAAAAAATCAAAATATCGTCCAAATATACAATCAACAATTTATCAAGATAAGTCCGGAAGATATCATGCATGAAGGACTGAAAAACAGATGGAGCATTAGAGAGTCCGAATGGCATCACAAGGTATTCAAAATGGCCTTCGGGCGTATTAAACGCAGTTTTCCATTCATCACCCTGCTTAATACGAACAAGATTATATACCCCCCGAAGGTCAATCTTCGTAAACCAACTAGCTCCCTTAATCCTAGCAAACAAATCGGAAAGCAAAGGTAAAGGGTATTGAAACTTGACCATGATTTTATTCAAGAGGCGATAATCTATACAGGGTCTCAAGGAACCATCTTTTTTAGCAACAAAAAAGAACCCCGCTCCCAACGGTGAAGAAGATGGCCGAATATGCCCTTTCTCCAAAGACTCCTTAATATAGCTCCGCATGGCGGTATGTTCAGGCACAGATAGATTAAAAAGTCGACCCTTAGGAAACTTACAGCCTGGAATCAAGTCAATAGCACAATCGTAGTCCCTGTGCGGTGGAAGGAAACTGGACTTGGGCTCATCGAATACATCCTGAAAATCAGACAAAAACTCTGGAATTTCAGAAGGTGAAGAAGAGGAGATTGACATCAAAGGAACATCATTATGAACCCCCTGACAACCCCAACTAGTCACAGACATGGACTTCCAGTCCAACACAGGATTATGTACCTGCAACCATGGAAAACCCAGCACCATAGCATCATGCAAGTTATGCAACACCAGAAATCGACAATCTTCCTGATGGGCTGGCGCCATGCGCATGGTCACCTGTGTCCAAAACTGGGGCTTATTTTTAGCCAAGGGTGTAGCATCAATGCCCCTTAAAGGAATAGGGTTCTGCAAAGGCTGCAAGGGAAAACCACAACGCTTGGCAAACTCAAAATCCATTAAATTCAAGGTGGCGCCTGAATCCACAAACGCCATGACAGAAAATGATGACAATGAGCAGATCAAGGACACAGATAACAGAAATTTAGGTTGTACAGTACTGATGGTAATAGAACTGGCGATCCTCTTTGTCCGCTTAGGGCAGACAGAAATGACATGAGAAGCGTCGCCACAATAATAACAACCTATTTTGACGTCTGAAACCTTGTCGTTCCGTTCTAGACAGAATTCTATCACATTGCATAGGCTCAGAAATTTGCTCTGAGGATAACGCCACAGCGCGCACAGTTCTGCGCTCCCGCAGGCGTCGGTCAATCTCAATGGCCAGAGACATAGAATCACTCAGACCGGAAGGCGTGGGAAACCCCACCATAACATCTTTAACGGATTCAGAAAGCCCCCTTCTGAAAATTGCCACCAAAGCATCATTATTCCATTTAGTCAACACAGACCATTTTCTGAATTTCTGACAATACAATTCTGCCGCCTCTTGACCCTGAGACAGGGCCAACAAGGTTTTCTCAGCTTGATCCACAGAATTAGGTTCATCATATAATATTCCTAAAGCCTGAAAAAAGGAGTCAATATGAAGCAAAGCCGGATTCCCAGATTCCAGGGAAAACGCCCAATCCTACGGGTCGCCACGCAGCAGGGAGATTAGGATTTTTACCTGCTGAATGGAATCACCAGAGGATCGAGGTCTCAGGTCAAAAAACAGTTTACAGTTGTTTTGAAAACTCAAAAATTTAGACCTGTCACCAGAAAACAAATCAGGAGTAGGAATCTTCGGTTCTAAAGCAGGAGTCTGAACAATATAATCAGAAATACCTTGCACCCTAGCAGCAAGCTGATCTACACGAGAAGCTAATTCCTGAACATTCATGCTTGCACCAGGCTCCTCAGCCACCCAGAGATAAAGAGGGAGGAGAAGACAAAACAGACTGGAGAAAAAAAAATGGCTCAAGAGCTTCCTTCCCTTCTTCTGAGATGCATTTAACTCATTGTTGGCCAGTAGTACTGTTATGATCCGGTGACCTAGGCGCTGCATGAGAACTTTCACTGGAGAAAGTGACCACTGTACTGACCGCAATCCTGAACTAACACCGCAACTAGAAGTAGCCGTGGAGTATACCTAACACACCTAGACACCTCGTCACAGCCGGAGGACTAAATACCCCTAAAGATGGAAATAGGAATACTATCTTGCCTCAGAGAAAATCCCCAAAGGATAGACAGCCCCCCACAAATATTGGTGGTGAGTAGGAGAGGAAAAAACATACACAGGCAGAAAAACAGGATTAGCACAGGAGGCCACTCTAGCTAGATAGGACAGGATAGGACGGAGTTCTATGCGGTCAGTATAAAAACCCTTCAAAACATCCACAGCAGCATATACAAAAACTTCCTACATCTTGCTAAAAGATGTAGGAGCGTAAATCTGCAACTCCAGTGAATCCTACAATCAGAGCAGGAATAAAACTGAAACAAGCACACTGGCAGTGTGCCACAAACAAAAACCAAACACTTATCTTTGCTGAAATTGGCAGTGAGCAGGAGAAGCCAGAAAGTGATCCAACACTTCACAAGGAACATTGACTACTGGCAAGGGCTAAAGGATCCTGCCCACTTAAATATCCCAGTCAGAATTGTAATCATCCGATACACCTGGCCAGGTCTGTGACTCAGAGACAACTGCATTCCCACCTACAACCACTGGAGGGAACCCAAGAGCAGAATTCACAACACTAGACCCCCCCAAGGAACTTAGCTAGATGTGTTGTGAGAACTTTGAACCCCCAAGTGCTTCACAGATGTTTATAATGCAGAGCCGTGAAAATGGAAAAAAAAAATTTTCCCACAAAAATGATTTTTTTTTAGCCCCCAAATTTTTATTTTCCCAAGGGTAACAGGAGAAATTGGACCACAACAGTTGTTATCCAATTTGTCCTGAGTACACGGATACCCCATTTGTGGTGGTAAACCACTGTTTGGGCGCACGGCAGAGCTCAGGAGGGAAGGAGCACCGTTTTACTTATTCAATGCAGAATTGGCTGGAATTAAGATCGGACGCCATGTCGCATTTGGAGAGCCCCTGATGTGCCTAAACCAGTGTTCCCCAACTCCGGTCCTTAAGAGCCATCAACAGGTCATGTTTTTCAGGATTTCCTTAGCATTGCACAGGTGATTGAATGCTTACCTGTCCAGGTGATGCAATTATCAACTTTGCAATACTAAGGAAATCCTGAAAACATGACCTGTTGGTAGCTCTTGAGGACCGGAGTTGGGGAACACTGGCCTAAACAGTGGAAACCCCCCCAATTCTAACTCCAACACTAACCCAAACATACCGTGTATACTCGAGTATAAGCCGAGATTTTCAGCCCAAATTTTTGGGCTGAAAGTGCCCCTCTCGGCTTATATTCGAGTCAAGGTGGGTGGCAGGGTCGGCGGGTGAGGGGGAGAGGGCGCTGAGGCATACTTACCTGCTTCCAGCGATCCTGGCTCTCCCCGCCTGTCCCACAGTCTTCGGTGCTGCAGTTCTTCCCCTCTTCAGTGGTCACATGGGACCGCTCATTAGAGAAATGAATAGGCGGCTCCACCTCCCATAGGGGTGGAGCCGCCTATTCATTTCTCTAATCAGCGGTAACGGTGACCGCTGATAGAGGAAGAGGCTGCGGCACCGAAGACCAGCTGTCCGGGAGAAGGAGCCGGACGCCGGGACCAGGTAAGTATGTCATATTTACCTGTCCGTGTTCCACACGCCGGGCGCCGCTCCATCTTCCCGGCGCCGCTCCATCTTCCCGGCGTCTCTGCGCTCTGACTGTGCAGGTCAGAGGGCGCGATAACGCATATAGTGTGCGCGGCGCCCTCTGCCTGATCAGTCAGTGCGGAGAGACGCCGGGACCGGACGCTGAAGAGCTGCAAGCAAGAGAGGTGAGTATGTGTTTGTTTTTTTTTTATTGCAGCAGCAGCGGCACAGATTTATGTGGAGCATCTATGGGGAAATATGAACGGTGCAGAGCACTATATGGCAGAGCTATGGGGAAATATGAACGGTGCAGAGCACTATATGGCACAGCTATGGGGCAATATGAACGGTGCAGAGCACTATATGGCACAGCTATGGGATAATAATGAACGGTGCAGAGCACTATATGGCACAGCTATGGGGCAATATGAACGGTGCAGAGCACTATATGGCAGAGCTATGGGGAAATATGAACGGTGCAGAGCACTATATGGCACAGCTATGGGGCAATATGAACGGTGCAGAGCACTATATGGCACAGCTATGGGGAAATATGAACGGTGCAGAGCACTATATGGCACAGATATGGGGAAATAATGAACAGTGCAGAGCACTACATGGCACAGCTATGGGGAAATAATGATCTATTTTTATGGTGCTTTGGAACAAAGCACTATATTATAATCCGAACGTGGTTAACTTCTTCTTATTCTTATTTATTCCGCAATTAATGTGGCCCGAACCGCTGCACGCACAGACTCCAGTGAGGAGTCATTTCGAAGCCAGTGTCCATGAGAGGTGTGCTAAGTATTTTTCGTGTCGATCGGATTTGTAGTTTTGGCGCAATTAGCGTTTGAAATTTGTTTACCCCTCATTGGAAAGCATTGCCGCAATGCATTTCAATAGGGAAATTTTGCCATAAGGTATAATGGCTGATTTCTGAGGCAATTTAAAAATAACTGCCAACTGCCAACTGCCACCTGGCTGATCAGCTCATTGATATGCGAAGTCAGACCCAGTTACTATGCCAACGCATACGAACTCTACATGACCCCACCAGGACACAGTTTTGCCAGATAATATCAGCTCTTAAAGTGACCCGCCCACCAAATTGTTACCTGAGGTGCCAGCCCAACAAATCGGACCCAGAGGGTAAGTGCACCCCCGCATGTGCAAAAGTAAGTGCACCCCCGCCCCGTGTGTGCAAAAGTAAGTGCACCCCTGCCCCATGTGTGCAAAAGTAAGTTCACCCCTTGTGTATGCAAAACTAAGTTCACCCCCACCCCAAGTGTATAAAAGTAATTGCACCCCCACCCTGTGTGTGCAAAAGTAAGTGGACCCCCGCCCCCGTGTGTGAAAAGTAAGTGCGCCCCCGGCCCCAGATGTGCAAAAGTAAGTGCACCCCCGGTCCCAGGTGTGCAAAAGTAAGTGCGCCCCCGCCCCCGTGTGTGCAAAAGTAAGTACACCCCCGCCCCCGTGTGTGCAAAAGTAAGTGCACCCTGCCCCGTGTGTGAGAAGTAAGTGCGCCCCCGGCCCCGGGTGTGCAAAAGTAAGTGCGCCCCCGGCCCTGGGTATGCAAAAGTAAGTGTGCCCTGGCCCCAGGTGTGCAAAAGTAAGTGTGCCCCGGGTGTGCAAAAGTAAGTGCGCCCCGGGTGTGCAAAACTAAGTGCGCCCCGGGTGTGCAAAACTAAGTGGGCCCAGTAAGTGCGCCCCGGGTGTGCAAAAGTAAGAGCGCCCCCGACCCCATGTGTGCAAAAGTAAGTGCGCCGCCGGCCCCGGGTGTGCAAAATTAAGTGCGCCCCCGTCCCGTGTGTGAAAAGTAAGTGCACCTCCGGTCCCGGGTGTGAAAAGTGCACCCCCAATCCTGTGGGTGAAAAGTAAGTGCACCCTCGGTCCCGTGGGTGAAAAGTAAGTGCACACCCGGTCCCGTGAGTTAAAAGTAAGTGCACCCCCGTTCCCGTGTGTGAAAAGTAAGTGCACCCCCGTTCCCGTGTGTGAAAAGTAAGAGCACCCCGGCCCCGGTGTGCAAAAGTAAGTGCGCCCCCGGCCCCCAATTCGGACCCTGAGTGGCCCCGTCCACAAATGGGATCCAGAGTGACCCCGCCCCCACCAAATCGGCCCCTGAGTGGCCCCGCCCACCAAATCGGACCCAGAGTGACCCCACCCACCAAATCGGACCCAGAGTGACCCCGCCCACCAAATCGGACCCAGAGTGACCCCGCCCACCAAATCGGACCCAGAGTGACCCCGCCCACCAAATCGGACCCAGAGTGACCCCGCCCACCAAATCGGACCCAGAGTGACCCCGCCCACCAAATCGGACCCAGAGTGACCCCGCCCACCAAATCGGACCCAGAGTGACCCCGCCCACCAAATCGGACCCAGAGTGACCCCGCCCACCAAATCGGACCCAGAGTGACCCCGCCCACCAAATCGGACCCAGAGTGACCCCGCCCACCAAATCGGACCCAGAGTGACCCCGCCCACCAAATCGGACCCAGAGTGACCCCGCCCACCAAATCGGACCCAGAGTGACCCCGCCCACCAAATCGGACCCAGAGTGACCCCGCCCACCAAATCGGACCCAGAGTGACCCCGCCCACCAAATCGGACCCAGAGTGACCCCGCCCACCAAATCGGACCCAGAGTGACCCCGCCCACCAAATCGGACCCAGAGTGACCCCGCCCACCAAATCGGACCCAGAGTGACCCCGCCCACCAAATCGGACCCAGAGTGACCCCGCCCACCAAATCGGACCCAGAGTGACCCCGCCCACCAAATCGGACCCAGAGTGACCCCGCCCACCAAATCGGACCCAGAGTGACCCCGCCCACCAAATCGGACCCAGAGTGACCCCGCCCACCAAATCGGACCCAGAGTGACCCCGCCCACCAAATCGGACCCAGAGTGACCCCGCCCACCAAATCGGACCCAGAGTGACCCCGCCCACCAAATCGGACCCAGAGTGACCCCGCCCACCAAATCGGACCCAGAGTGACCCCGCCCACCAAATCGGACCCAGAGTGACCCCGCCCACCAAATCGGACCCAGAGTGACCCCGCCCACCAAATCGGACCCAGAGTGACCCCGCCCACCAAATCGGACCCAGAGTGACCCCGCCCACCAAATCGGACCCAGAGTGACCCCGCCCACCAAATCGGACCCAGAGTGACCCCGCCCACCAAATCGGACCCAGAGTGACCCCGCCCACCAAATCGGACCCAGAGTGACCCCGCCCACCAAATCGGACCCAGAGTGACCCCGCCCACCAAATCGGACCCAGAGTGACCCCGCCCACCAAATCGGACCCAGAGTGACCCCGCCCACCAAATCGGACCCAGAGTGACCCCGCCCACCAAATCGGACCCAGAGTGACCCCGCCCACCAAATCGGACCCAGAGTGACCCCGCCCACCAAATCGGACCCAGAGTGACCCCGCCCACCAAATCGGACCCAGAGTGACCCCGCCCACCAAATCGGACCCAGAGTGACCCCGCCCACCAAATCGGACCCAGAGTGACCCCGCCCACCAAATCGGACCCAGAGTGACCCCGCCCACCAAATCGGACCCAGAGTGACCCCGCCCACCAAATCGGACCCAGAGTGACCCCGCCCACCAAATCGGACCCAGAGTGACCCCGCCCACCAAATCGGACCCAGAGTGACCCCGCCCACCAAATCGGACCCAGAGTGACCCCGCCCACCAAATCGGACCCAGAGTGACCCCGCCCACCAAATCGGACCCAGAGTGACCCCGCCCACCAAATCGGACCCAGAGTGACCCCGCCCACCAAATCGGACCCAGAGTGACCCCGCCCACCAAATCGGACCCAGAGTGACCCCGCCCACCAAATCGGACCCAGAGTGACCCCGCCCACCAAATCGGACCCAGAGTGACCCCGCCCACCAAATCGGACCCAGAGTGACCCCGCCCACCAAATCGGACCCAGAGTGACCCCGCCCACCAAATCGGACCCAGAGTGACCCCGCCCACCAAATCGGACCCAGAGTGACCCCGCCCACCAAATCGGACCCAGAGTGACCCCGCCCACCAAATCGGACCCAGAGTGACCCCGCCCACCAAATCGGACCCAGAGTGACCCCGCCCACCAAATCGGACCCAGAGTGACCCCGCCCACCAAATCGGACCCAGAGTGACCCCGCCCACCAAATCGGACCCAGAGTGACCCCGCCCACCAAATCGGACCCAGAGTGACCCCGCCCACCAAATCGGACCCAGAGTGACCCCGCCCACCAAATCGGACCCAGAGTGACCCCGCCCACCAAATCGGACCCAGAGTGACCCCGCCCACCAAATCGGACCCAGAGTGACCCCGCCCACCAAATCGGACCCAGAGTGACCCCGCCCACCAAATCGGACCCAGAGTGACCCCGCCCACCAAATCGGACCCAGAGTGACCCCGCCCACCAAATCGGACCCAGAGTGACCCCGCCCACCAAATCGGACCCAGAGTGACCCCGCCCACCAAATCGGACCCAGAGTGACCCCGCCCACCAAATCGGACCCAGAGTGACCCCGCCCACCAAATCGGACCCAGAGTGACCCCGCCCACCAAATCGGACCCAGAGTGACCCCGCCCACCAAATCGGACCCAGAGTGACCCCGCCCACCAAATCGGACCCAGAGTGACCCCGCCCACCAAATCGGACCCAGAGTGACCCCGCCCACCAAATCGGACCCAGAGTGACCCCGCCCACCAAATCGGACCCAGAGTGACCCCGCCCACCAAATCGGACCCAGAGTGACCCCGCCCACCAAATCGGACCCCTGAGGGGCCCCACCCACCAAACGGGCACCTGAGGGGCACTCAAGTGTGAAAGCCTTGCAGGGTCAGCCCAGGCACCATTCCAAAGCACTATCTGTAGTTCCTTCAGGAAATACCCATCTAGTTATTTTTGAAATTCACCGGTAAATGCTGCATCTCCACCCTAGGCTGATACTCGAGTCAATAAGTTTTCCCAGTTTTTTGTGGCAAAATTAGGGGGGTCGGTTTATACTCGGGTCGGCTTATACTCGAGTATATACAGTACTCCTAATCCCAACCCTAACCCGAAAACGCCTCTAACCCTAATCCCTACCCTAACCACACCACTATCCCAACACACCCCTAATCCCAACCCTAACCCTGACATCCCTAATCCTAACCCTTACCCCAACCGTAAACTTAATCCAAACCCTAACCCCATCTCTAGCCCCAACCCTAACTTTAGCCCTCACCCTAATGCGAAAATAGAAATAAATACATTTTTTTATTTTATAATTTTTCCCTAACTAAGGGGGTGATAAAGAGGGGTTTGATTTACTATTTATAGCTGGTTTTTATGTTTGGCAACTGACACACTACACAGTCGTGAGGTCTTGTTTTTTGCGGGACTATTAAATTAATGTATTTATTGGAACAATGTTTTTTTTTCTTCATTATTTTGGAATTTAAAAAAAATATTTTTACACAGTATTTTTTTTTTCTCATTGTCCTAGGGTGGGACATCACTGTATAAAGTCAGAACGCTGATCTGACACTTTCTACAGTACTGTGTTAGATCAGCGATCTGACAGGCAGTGAAGGAGGCTTCTCAGGTCCTGCTCTCAGCGGAGCCCAAAGACCCCGCGGCCATCTTGGATCCTGGGCTCTGCAGGCAGGGAGAATCTCAGAACGCGATCACATTGCGTTGTTCTGATGGTCTCAGGGAAGCACGCAGGGAGCCCCCTCCCTGCGCGATGCTTCTTTATGCCACCGGAATGCTGGGATCTTGTTTGATCGCAGTGTACCAGTGGTTAAACTGCCGGGAGCGGTCCATGACCCGTGTGTGCGCCCGATCGGCCTCGACATACTATCCCGTCCATGGTCAAGCCCACATGAACGGGATAGTACGTCGGATGTCTGAAAGGGGTTAAAGCAGGGAAAGACAAGTTCATGTCATCACCCATCAGGTAAGTTGCACTAAACAACCAAATATGTTGCACTGGCTCCAAAGGCAGATCCATCAAATGTGCCATGCATGTCATACATCCCCATCACGGCAAAGGTCTAAGGAAAAACTTATACCCCACTGTAAGCCTGGGGAATTAATGTAGTGCTCAATGATGTAGATGGCAACCACTTACTTAATCAAATAAAGCTAATAGTGATATCAAACAAAATAATAAAATATATTTTAAAAACAAACGGGGAAAAATTAATCAATCCTGACCAAATATGTCATAATATGGAAAATTTTGTGGTTTGGCATTTTATGAATATTGAGTCTGAGAGCCAACTAAAGCACTCAGAATGATGTAGCTGAAAGTGCAGAGAAAATCAATTAAATTGAAAAACATTTATTTAAGAGGAAGAGAAGCAGAGCTGTATTGGTAGACCCCACTCCGAGCACATAGGGTTAAGCACCTAAGTAAAAAAAAAAAAAAAAAAGAAGAAAAAAAAAAGCTGGTATAGCTATTCATGCCATGTGGCATGAGTCTCCCTAGCCCATATATCCACATCTGTTGTTTTTCTGTTTCAGTGACCTTTTAAGAACTGGTACATGAGCTATTACATTACTTCCGTTAAACCGATGCTATGTGCATTCTCCACACAATACCTGACCACGGGCAACTTCATGATGTTTATTCGCATGGTACGCTTAGGTTTTCTGATCTGTGTATGGTCTCACCCGTGTAGGCCAAGCCACATGGGCAAGTAAGGACAGATGACTTATTTAGATTACATAATACATAACTGTATTTAACCCCTTCATGACCCAGCCTATTTTGACCTTAAAGACCTTGCCGTTTTTTGCAATTCTGACCAGTGTCCCTTTATGAGGTAATAACTCAGGAACGCTTCAACGGATCCTAGCGGTTCTGAGATTGTTTTTTCGTGACATATTGGGCTTCATGTTAGTGGTAAATTTAGGTCAATAAATTATGCGTTTATTTGTGATAAAAACGGAAATTTGGCGAAAATTTTGAAAATTTCGCAATTTTCACATTTTGAATTTTTATTCTGTTAAACCAGAGAGTTATGTGACACAAAATAGTTAATAAATAACATTTCCCACATGTATACTTTACATCAGCACAATTTTGGAAACAAAATTTTTTTTTGCTAGGAAGTTATAAGGGTTAAAATTTGACCAGCGATTTCTCATTTTTACAACGAAATTTACAAAACCATTTTTTTTAGGGACCACCTCACATTTGAAGTCAGTTTGAGGGGTCTATATGGCTGAAAATACCCAAAAGTGACACCATTCTAAAAACTGCACCCCTCAAGGTGCACAAAACCACATTCAAGAAGTTTATTAACCCTTCAGGTGCTTCACAGCAGCAGAAGCAACATGGAAGGAAAAAATGAACATTTAACTTTTTAGTCACAAAAATTATCTTTTAGCAACAATTTTTTTGATTTCACAATGGTAAAAGGAGAAACTGAACCACGAAAGTTGTTGTGCAATTTGTCCTGAGTACGCTGATACCTCATATGTAGGGGTAAACCACTGTTTGGGCGCACGGCAGGGCTTGGAAGGGAAGGAGCGCCATTTGACTTTTTGAATGAAAAATTGGCTCCACTCTTTAGCGGACACCATGTCACGTTTGGAGAGCCCCCGTGTGCCTAAAAATTGGAGCTCCCCCACAAGTGACCCCATTTTGGAAACTAGACCCCCCAAGGAACTTATCTAGATGCATAGTGAGCACTTTGAACCCCCAGGTGCTTCACAAATTGATCCGTAAAAATGAAAAAAGTACTTTTTTTTCACAAAAAAAATTCTTTTAGCCTCATTTTTTTCATTTTCACATGGGCAACAGGACAAAATGGATCCTAAAATTTGTTGGGCAATTTCTCCTGAGTACACCGATACCTCACATGTGGGGGTAAACCACTGTTTGGGCACATGGTACGGCTCGGAAGGGAAGGAGCGCCATTTGACTTTTTGAATGAAAAATTGGCTCCACTCTTTAGCGGACACCATGTCACGTTTGGAGAGCCCCCGTGTGCCTAAAAATTGGAGCTCCCCCACAAGTGACCCCATTTTGGAAACTAGACCCCCCAAGGAACTTATCTAGATGCCTAGTGAGCACTTTAAACCCTCAGGTGCTTCACAAATTGATCTGTAAAAATGAAAAAGTACTTTTTTTTCCACAAAAAAATTCTTTTCGCCTCAATTTTTTCATTTTCACATGGGCAATAGGATAAAATGGATCCTAATATTTGTTGGGCAATTTCTCCCGAGTACGCCGATACTTTATATGTGGGGGTAAACCACTGTTTGGGCACACGGCAGGGCTCGGAAGGGAAGGCGCGCCATTTGACTTTTTGAATGGAAAATTAGCTCCAATTGTTAGCGGACACCATGTCACGTTTGGAGAGCCCCTGTGTGCCTAAACATTGGAGCTCCCCCACAAGTGACTTCATTTTGGACACTAGACCCCCCAAGGAACTTATCTAGATGCATATTGAGCACTTTAAACCCCCATCTGCTTCACAGAAGTTTATAATGCAGAGCCAAGAAAATAAAATAAAAAATTATTTTCTCAAAAATGATTTTTAGCCTGCAATTTTTTATTTTCCCAAGGGTAACAGGAGAAATTTGACCCCAAAAGTTGTTGTCCAGTTTCTCCTGAGTACGGTGATACCCCATATGTGGGGGTAAACTACTGTTTGGGCACATGCCGGGGCTCGGAAGTGAAGTAGTGACGTTTTGAAATGCAGACTTTAATGGAATGCTCTGCGAGCGTCACGTTGCGTTTGCAGAGCCCTTGATGTGGCTAAACAGTAGAAACCCCCAACAAGTGACCCATTTTAGAAACTAGACCCCCCACGGAACTTATCTAGATATGTGGTGAGCACTTTGAACCCCCAAGTGCTTCACAGACGTTTACAACGCAGAGCCGTGAAAATAAAAAATCATTTTTCTTTCCTCAAAAATGATGTTTTAGCAAGCATTTTTTTATTTTCACAAGGGTAACAGGAGAAATTGGACCCCAGTAATTGTTGCGCAGTTTGTCCTGAGTACGCTGGTACCCCATATGTGGGGGTAAACCCCTGTTTGGGCACACGTCGGGGCTCGGAAGTGAGGGAGCACCATTTGACTTTTTGAATATGATTGGCTGGAATCAATGGTGGCGCCATGTTGCGTTTGGAGACCCCTGATGTGCCTAAACAGTGGAAACCCCTCAATTCTACCTCCAACACTAACCCCAACACACCCCTAACCCTAATCCCAACTGTAGCCATAACCCTAATCACAACCCTAACCACAACCCTAACCCTAAGGCTATGTGCCCACATTGCGGATTCGTGTGAGATTTTTCAGCATCATTTTTGAAAAATCCGCGGGTAAAAGGCACTGCGTTTTACCTGCGGATTTACTGTGGATTTCCAGTGTTTTTTGTGCGGATTACACCTGCGGATTCCTATTGAGGAACAGGTGTAAAACGCCGCGGAATCCGCACAAAGAATTGACATGCTGCGGAAAATACAACGCAGCGTTTCCGCGTGGTATTTTCCGCACCATGGGCACAGCGGATTTGGGTTTCCATAGGTATACTTGGTACTGTAAACCTGATGGAACACTGCTGCGGATCCGCAGCCAAATCCGCACCGTGTGCACATGACCTAATTCTAAAGGTATGTGCACACGCTGCGGAAAACGCTGCGGATCCGCAGCAGCTTCCCATGAGTTTACAGTTCAATGTAAACCTATGGAAAACAAGAATCGCTGCATACATGCTGCAGAAAAACTGCACGGAAACGCAGCGGTTTACATTCCGCAGCATGTCGCTTCTTTCTGCGAATTCCGCAGCGGTTTTACAACTGCTACAATAGAAAATCGCAGTTGTAAAACCGCAGTGAAATGCGCAGAAAAACCGCGGTAAATCTGCCATAAATCCGCAGTGGTTTAGCACTGCGGATTTATCAAATCCGCAGCGGAAAAATCCGCAGAGGACCAGAATACGTGTGCACATACCGAAACCCTACCCCTAACCCTAACCCTAATTCTTACCCCAACCTTAGTGGAAGAAAAAAAAAATCTTTATTTTTTTATTGTCCCTACCTATGGGGGTGACAAAGGGGGGGGGGGGGTCATTCAGTATTTTTTTTATTTTGATCACTGTGATAGGTTTTATCGCAGCGATCAAAATGCACTTGAAACGAATCTGCCGGCCGGCAGATTCGGCGGGCGCACTGCGCATGCGCCCGCCATTTTGGAAGATGGCGGCGCCCAGGAAAGAAGACCACGGACCACGGGAGGCTCGGTAAGTATGATGGGGTGAGGGGGAGCATGGGGGGGTGGATCGGAGCATGGGGGGGGTAAATCGGAGCACGGGGGGATGGATCGGAGCACGGGGGGGTGCATTGGAGCATCGGGGGGTGGATCGGACTGCAGGGGGGGTGGATCGGACTGCAGGGGGGGTGGATCGGAGTGCAGGGGGGGTGGTTGGAGCAGGGGGGGGTGATTGGAGCACGGGGGTGAGCGGACAAGAGCACGGGGGTGAGCGGACAGGAGGACGGAGGGGAGCGGAGCAGCGTAAAGGACAGATCGGAGGTCTGGGGGGGCGATCCGTGGGGTGGGGGCACATCAGTGTTTCCAGCCATGGCCGATGATATTGCAGCATCGGCCATGGCTGGATTGTAATATTTCACCAGTTATAATAGGTGAAATTTTACAAATCGCTCTGATTGGCAGTTTCACTTTCAACAGCCAATCAGAGCGATTGTAGCCACGGGGGGGGGGGGGGGTGAAGCCACCCCCCCCTGGGCAAAACTACCACTCCCCCTGTCCCTGCAGATCGGGTGAAATGGGAGTTAACCCTTTCACCCGATCTGCAGGGACGCGATCATTCTGTGACACAGCATATGCTGTTATGATAAGGTAATTCAGTACCACAATGGACATAGAAGTCAGAGCACATACAGTGACCTGACAATAACCCAAAAACATAGAACGAGCTCTGAGACGTGGGAACTCTGCTGACCGCAATCCCTAATCCTCTCCAACCACACTAGAGGCAGCCGTGGATTGCGCCTAACGCTCCCTATGCAACTCGGCACAGCCTGAGAAACTAGCTAGCCTGAAGATAGAAAATAAGCCTACCTTGCCTCAGAGAAATACCCCAAAGGAAAAGGCAGCCCCCCACATATAATGACTGTGAGTTAAGATGAAAAGACAAACGTAGAGATGAAATAGATTTAGCAAAGTGAGGCCCGACTTTCTGAACAGAGCGAGGATAGGAAAGGTAAATTTGCGGTCAACACAAAACCCTACAAAAAACCACGCAAAGGGGGCAAAAAGACCCTCCGTACCGAACTAACGGCACGGAGGTACACCCTCTGCGTCCCAGAGCTTCCAGCAAGCAAGAAAAAACAAATAAGCAAGCTGGACAGAAAAAACAGCAAACAAAATAGCAAAAGCGGAACTTAGCTATGCAGAGCAGCAGGCCACAGGAACGATCCAGGAGGAAACAGGTCCAATACTAGAACATTGCCTGGAGGCCAGGATCAAAGCACTAGGTGGAGTTAAATAGAGCAGCACCTAACGACTTCACCACATCACCTGAGGAAGGAAACTCAGAAGCCGCAGTACTACTCTCCTCCACCAACGGAAGCTCACAGAGAGAATCAGCCGAAGTACCACTTGTGACCACAGGAGGGAGCTCTGCCACAGAATTCACAACAATATGCGTCACAGGTCGGATTGGCACCGACTTTCATGACGCATACGCTGTGTCACAGGTCGGGAAGGGGTTAAGGCTCTGCGCCCACGTTATGTTTTTTTTCGCTATAAAAATGCATAAAAAACGCATACATATGCATCCTATCATTTAGAATGCATTCTGCAATTTTTGTGCACATGATGCGTTTTTTTTTTTCGCGAAAATAAAACGCATCACGGTAAAAACGGCAGCATGTTCATTAATTTTGCGTTTTTTTTCACGTTTTTTCCGCTATATAATGCATTGGGAAAGCTCCGGAAAAAAACGCGCAAAAAACACGGTAAAAACGCATGCGGATTTCTTGCAGAAAATGTCCTGTTTTCTTCAGGAATTTTCTGCAAGAAATCCTGACGTGTGCACATACCCTAATGAAATATTCTTTGCCTGTCCTAGTATTCCTAACCCCTTCATGACCAGCCTATTTTGACCACTTTTTGCAGTTCTGACCAGAGTTCCTTTATGAGGTAATAACTCAGGAACGCTTCAACGGATCCTAGCAATTCTGAGATTGTTTTTTTCGTGACATACTGGATTTCATGTTGGTGGTAAATTTAGGTCGATAATTTTTGCGTTTATTTGTGAAAAAATCGGAAATTTGGCAATTTCAAAGTTTACATTTTACTTTAGTTAAACCAGAGAGTTATGTGGCACAAAACAGTTAATAAATAAAATTTCCCACATGTCTACTTTACATCAGCACAATTTTTGGGGGAAAAAAATTTGTTAGGAAGTTATAAGGGTTCAAAGTTAATCAGCAATTTCTTTTTTTCCAGCAAAATTTACAAAACCCATTTTTTTAGTGACAACATCACATTTGAAGTCCCTTTGAGGGGCCTATATGACAGAAAACACCCCAAAAGTGACACCATTCCAAAAACTGCACACCTCAAGCTACTCAAAACTACATTCAAGAAGCTTATTAACCCTTCAGGTGCTTCACAGGAAGGAAAAAATGGACATTTTAATTTTTCCAACAAAAATGTTTTTAGCTTTAATTTTTTCATTTTCATATGGATCCTAAAATTTGTTGGCCAATTTCTTCTGAGTACACCGATACCTCATATGTGGTCATAAACCACTGTTTGGGGACATGGCAGGGAAGAAGCGCTATTTGACTTTTTGAATGGTAAATTAGCTCTAATCGTTAGCAGACACCATGTCGCGTATGGAGAGCCCCTGTGTGCCTAAACATTGGAGCTCCCCCACAAATGACCCCATTTTGTAAACTAGACCCCCCCAAGGAACTTATCTAGATGTGTGGTGAGAACTTTGAACCCCCCAGGTGTTTCACTAAAGTTTATAGCGCCTGGGCATGAAAATAAAAAAATCATATTTTTTCCACAAGCATGATCTTTTAGTCCCCAATTTTTTATTTTCCTAAGGGAAACAGGAGAATTTTGACACCAAAAGTTGTTGTCCAATTTGTCCTGAGTACGCTGATATCCCATATGTGGGAGATAACCACGGGCTACTGCCGGGGGTAGCCGAGACCCCAAAGAACATGATCGGGGTCGGATTTTCCCGACGCCTGTTTTGCGATCGCCGGTAATTAACTGTTTACCGGTGGCCGCAAAAAAAAAAAAGCGATGTCGTCTGATGTGATCGCACATCAGAGGACAGAGAAATAGGGGGAATCAGGGACCCTGTTATACTTGTCCCTGGGTCCTTCTGCGTCCCCTCCTGGCTGCCAGCTTCTTCATCCGGTAAGAAAATGGCGGGCGCATGCGCAGTGCGCCCGCCATGATCTGCCGGCCGGCAGCTAGAGGAGTTGGGCTAAATCTAGGGTTGGGGTTAGGGTTGGGGCTACAGTTAGGGTTGGGGCTAAAGTTAGGGCTAGGGTTGCGGCTAGGGTTAGAGTTGGGATTAGGGTTGGTATTAGGGTTAGGGTTGGCATTAGGGTTACATTTGGGGTTAGGGTTAGGTTTGGGATTAGGGTTAGGTTTGGGATTAGAGTTAGGTTTGGGATTAAGGTTAGGGGTGTATTGGGATTAGGGTTAAGTTTGAGGTTAGGGTTGAGATTAGGATTAGGGGTGTGTTGGATTTAGGGCTTTGATTAGGGTTAGGGTTGGGATTAGGTTTGTTTTGGGGTTAGGGTTCTGATTAGGATTATGGATCGGTTTGGGATTAGGGTTAGGGGTGTGTTGGGGTTAGAATTGGGGGGTTTCCACTGTTTAGGTACATCAGGGGGTCTCCAAACGTGACAGCCAATTTTGCGCTCAAAAGTCAAATGGTGCTCCCTCCCTTCTGAGCTCTGCCGTGCGCCCAAGCAGTGGTTATCCCCACATATGGGGCATCAGCGTACTCAGGATAAATTGGACAACAACTTTTGGGGTCCAATTTCTCCAGTTACCCTTGTGAAAATAAAAACTTGGGGGCTAAAGAATCTTTTTTGTGGAAAAAAAAATATTTTTTATTTTCACGACTCTCCATTATAAACTTCTGTGAAGCACTTGGGCATTCAAAGTTCTCACCACACATCTAGATAAGTTCCTTGGGGGGTCTAGTTTCCAAAATGGGGTCATTTGTGGGGGGTTTCTACTGTTTAGGTACATCAGGGGCTCTGCAAATGCAACACAACGCCCGCAGACCATTCTATCAAAGTCTGCATTCCAAGCGGCGCTCCTTCCCTTCTAAGCCCCGATGTGTGCCCAAACAGTGCCCCCCCTCACATATGGGGTATCGGCATACTCAGGACAAACTGGTCAACAAATTTTGGGGTCCAATGTCTCCTGTTACCCTTGAGAAAATAAAACATTGCAGGCTAGAAAATCATTTTTGAGGGGAAAAAAAAGATTTTTTTTATTTTCACGGCTCTACTTTATAAATTTCCGTGAAGCACTTGGGGCTCACCACACATCTAGATAAGTTCCTTAATGGGTCTAGTTTCCAAAATGGGGTCACTTGTGGGGGTTTCTACTGTTTAGGCACATCAGGGGCTCTCCAAACGCGACATGGCATCCGATCTCAATTCCAGCCTCTGAGAGCTGGACATGAGAAGCCTCCTTCACTGCCTGTCAGATTGCTGATCTGACACAGTACTGTAGAAAGTGTCAAATCAGCGTTCTGACTTTATACATTGATGTCCCACCCTAGGACAATGTGGAAAAAAAAATACTGTGTAAAAATATTTTTTTTTTAATTCCAAAATAATAAAAAAAAAACATTGTTCCAATAAATACTTTAATTTAATAGTCCCGCAAAAAATAAGACCTCACGACTCTGTAGACCAAAATACGGAAAAAATATAGCTCTCAAAATGTGGTGATGCAAAAACTGTTTTTTCCAATAAAAAGCGTCTTTTAGTGTGTCACCTGCCAAACATAAAAACCAGCTATAAATGGTAAATCAAACCCCCCTTTATTACCCCCTTAGTTATGGAAAATAATAAAATAAAAAATGTATTTCCATTTTTGCATTAGGGTTAGGGCTAAAGTTAGGGTTGGGGCTAGAGATGGGGTTAGGGTTCGGATTAAGTTTACGGTTGGGGTAAGGGTTAGGATTAGGGGTGTCAGGGTTAGGGTTGGGATTAGGGTTAGGGGTGTGTTGGGGTTAAGGGTGTGGTTAGGGTAGGGATTAGGGTTAGAGGCGTGTTCGGGTTAGGGATGGGATTAGGAGTGTGTTCGGGTTAGGGTTGGAGTTAGATTTGGGGGGTTTCCACTGTTTAGGCCAGTGTTCCCCAACTCCAGTCCTCAAGAGCTACCAACAGGTCATGTTTTCGGGATTTTGTTAGTATTGCAAAGTTGATAATTGCATCACCTAGACAGGTAAGCATTCAATCACCTGTGCAATGCTAAGGAAATCCTGAAAACATGACCTGTTGGTGGCTCTTAAGGACCGGAGTTGGGGAACACTGGTTTAGGCACATCAGGGGCTCTCCAAATGCAACATGGCGTCCGATCTCAATTCCTGCCAATTCTGCGTTGAATAAATAAAACGGTGCTCCTTCCCTCCTGAGCTCTGCCGTGGGCCCATACAGTGGTTTACCCCCACATATGGGGCATCAGCGTACTCAGGATAAATTGGACAACAACTTTTGGGGTCCAATTTCTCCAGTTACCATTGTGAAAATAAAAACTTGGGGGTTAAAAAATCTTTTGTGCAAAAAGAAAAAAATTTATTTTCACGACTCTCCATTATAAACATCTGTGAAGCACTCGGGCATTCAAAGTTCTCACCATACATCTAGATAAGTTCCTTGGGGGGTCTAGTTTCCAAAATGGGGTCATTTGTGGGGGGTTTCTATTGTTTAGGTACATCAGGGGCTCTGCAAAGGCAACATAACGCCCGCAGACCATTCTATCAAAGTCTACATTCCAAGCGGCGCTCCTTCCCTTCCGAGCCCCGATGTGTGCCCAAACAGTGCCCCCCCCCCCCCCCCCCCCCTCACATATGGGGTATCAGCATACCCAGGACAAACTGGTCAACAAATTTTGGGGTCCAATGTCTCCTGTTACCCTTGAGAAAATAAAATTGCAGGCTAAAAAATCATTTTTGAGAGGGGGGGGGGAAGGATTTTTTTATTTTCACGGCTCTAATTTTAATTTCTTTGAAGCACTTGGGGCTCACCACACATCTAGATACATACGTTCTTTAACCCCTTCATGACCCAGCCTATTTTGACCTTAAAGACCTGGCCGTTTTTTGCAATTCTGACCAGTGTCCCTTTATGAGGTAATAACTCAGGAACGCTTCAATGGATCCTAGCGGTTCTGAGATTGTTTTTTCGTGACATATTGGGCTTCATGTTAGTGGTAAATTTAGGTCAATAAATTCTGTGTTTATTTGTGATAAAAACGGAAATTTGGTGAAAATTTCGCAATTTTCACATTTTGAATTTTTATTCTATTAAACCAGAGAGTTATGTGACACAAAATAGTTAATAAATAACATTTCCCGCATGTCTACTTTACATCAGCACAATTTTGGAAACAAAATTTTTTTTTGCTAGGAAGTTATAAGAGTTAAAATTTGACCAGCGATTTCTCATTTTTACAACGAAATTTACAAAACCATTTTTTTAAGGTACCACCTCACATTTGAAGTCAGTTTGAGGGGGTCTATATGGCTGAAAATACCCAAAAGTGACACCATTCTAAAAACTGCACCCCTCAAGGTGTACAAAACCACATTCAAGAAGTTTATTAACCCTTCAGGTGCTTCACAGCAGCAGAAGCAACATGGAAGGAAAAAATTAACATTTAACTTTTTAGTCACAAAAATGATCTTTCAGCAACAATTTTTTTATTTTCCCAATGGTAAAAGGAGAAAATGAACCACGAAAGTTGTTGTCCAATTTGTCCTGAGTACGCTGATACCTCATATGTGGGGGTAAACCACTGTTTGGGTGCACGGCAGAGCTTGGAAGGGAAGGAGCGCCATTTGACTTTTTGAATGAAAAATTGGCTGCACTCTTTAGCGGACACCATGTCACATTTGGAGAGCCCCCGTGTGCCTAAAAATTGGAGCTCCCCCACAAGTGACCCCATTTTGGAAACTGGACCCCCCAAGGAACTTATCTAGATGCCTACTGAGCACTTTAAACCCCCAGGTGCTTCACAGACGTTTATAACGCAGAGCCATGAAAATAAAAAATAATTTTTCTTTCCTCAAAAATGATTCTTTAGCCTGGAATTTCCTATTTTGCCAATGGTAATTGGAGAAATTGGACCATAAATGTTGTTTTCCAGTTTGTCCTGAGTACGCAGATACCTCATATGTGGGGGTAAACCACTGTTTGGGCGCACGGCAGGGCTCGGAAGGGAAGGCACGCCATTTGGCTTTTTAAATGGAAAATTAGCTCCAATCATTAGCGGACACCATGTCGCGTTTGGAGAGCCCCTGTGTGCATAAACATTGGAGATCCCCCACAAATGACCCCATTTTGGAAACTAGACCCCCAAAGGAACTAATCTAGATGTGTGGTGAGCACTTTGAACCCTCAAGTGCTTCACAGAAGTTTATAACGCAGAGCCATGAAACTAAAATAAAAAATTTCTTTTCTCAAAAATGATTTTTTAGCCCGCAATTTTTTATTTTCCCAAGGGTAACAGGAGAAATTTGACCCCAAAAGTTGTTGTCCAGTTTCTCCTGAGTACGCTGATACCCCATGTGTGGGGGTAAACCGCTGTTTGGGCACACGTCGGGGCTCAGAAGGGAAGTAGTGACTTTTGAAATGCAGACTTTGATGGAATGCTCTGCGGGCGTCACGTTGCGTTTGCGGAGCCCCTGGTGTGCCTAAGCAGTAGAAACCCCCCACAAGTGACCCCATTTTGTAAACTAGACCCCCCCAAGGAACTTATCTAGATATGTGTTGAGCACTTTGAACCCTCAAGTGCTTCACAGATGTTTACAACGCAGAGCCGTGAAAATAAAAAATCATTTTTCTTTCCTCAAAAATGATGTTTTAGCAAGCAATTTTTTATTTTCTCAAGGGTACCAGGAGAAATTGGACCCCAGTAATTTTTGCGCAGTTTGTCCTGAGTATGCTGGTACCCCATATGTGGGGGTAAACCACTGTTTGGGCACACGTCGGGGCTCGGAAGGGAGGGAGCACCATTTGACTTTTTGAATAAAAGATTGGCTGGAATCAATGGTGGCGCCATGTTGCGTTTGGAGACCCCCTGATCTGCCTAAACAGTGGAAACCCCTCAATTCTAACTCCAACAGTAACCCCAACACACCCCTAACCCTTATCCCAACTGTAGCCGTAACCCTAACCACAACCCTAACCCCAACACACCCCAACCCTAACCACAACCCTAATTCCAACCCAACCCTAACCCTAAGGCTATGTGCCCACGTTGCAGATTCGTATGAGACTTTTTAGCACCATTTTTGAAAAATCCGCGGGTAAAAGGCACTGTGTTTTACCTGCGGATTTACCAGTGTTTTTTGTGCGGATTTCACCTGCGGACTCCTATTATGGAGCAGGTGTAAAACGCTGCGGAATCCGCACAAAGAATTGACATGCTGCGGAAAATACAACGCAGTGTTTCCGCGCTGTATTTTCCGCACCATGGGCACAGCGGATTTGGTTTTCCATATGTTTACATGGTACTGTAAACCTGATGGAACACTGCTGCGAATCCGCAGCGGCCAATCCGCTGCGGATCCGCAGCCAAATCCGCACCGTGTGCACATAGCCTAATTCTAAAGGTATGTGCACACGCTGCGGATCCGCAGCAGTTTCCCATGAGTTTACATTTCAATGTAAACCTATGGGAAACAAAAATCGCTGTTCACATGCTGCGGAAAAACTGCACGGAAACACAGCGGTTTACATTCCGCAGCATGTCACTTCTTTCTGCGGATTCCGCAGCGGTTTTACAACTGCTCCAATAGAAAATCGCAGTTGTAAAACCACAGTGAAATGCGCAGAAAAACCGCGGTAAATCCGCGATAAATCCACAGCGGTTTAGCACTGCTGATTTTTCAAATCCGCTGCGGAAAAATCCGCAGAGGACCAGAATACGTGTGCACATACCGTACCCTAACCCTAACCCTAGTTCTAACTCCAACCTTAGTGGGGAAAAAAAAAAAATCTTTATTTTATTATTGTCCCTACCTATGGGGGTGACAAACGGGGGGAGGGGGGTCATTTACTGTTTTTTTTTATTTTGATCACTGTGATAGGTTTTATCACAGTGATCAAAATTCACATTGGAACGAATCTGCTGGCCGGCAGATTCGGCGGGCGCACTGCGCATGCGCCCGCCATTTTGGAAGATGGCGGCGCCCAGGAAAGAAGACGGACGGACCCCGGGAGGCTAGGTAAGTATAAGGGGGGGGGGGGAATCAGGGCACGTGGGGGGCGTCGGAGTACGGGGGGGTGGATCGGAGCATGGGCGGTTGGATCGTAATACGGGGGGGTGGATCGTAACACGGGGGGGTGGATCGGTGTGCGGGGGTGGATCGGAGCAAGGTGGGGGTTGGATTGGAGCACGGGGGGAGCGGAGCACGGGACGGAGGGGAGCGGACCACAGATCGGAGGGCTGGGGGGGCAATCGGTGGGGTGGGTGCACATCAGTGTTTCCAGCCATGGCCGATGATATTGCAGCATCGGCCATGGCTGGATTGTAATATTTCACCAGTTTTTTTTAGGTGAAATATTACAAATCGCTCTGATTGGCAGTTTCACTTTCAACAGCCAATCAGAGCGATCGTAGCCACGGGGGGGTGAAGCCACCCCCCCTGGGCTAAGGTACCACTCCTCCTGTCCCTGCAGGCCGGGTGAAATTACAGTTAACCCTTTCACCCGGCCTGCAGGAGCCCAATTCGACCATGACGCATATGCTGCGTCACTGGTCGGATTGGCACGGGTTTTCATGACGCATACGGTGCGTCAAAGGTCGGGAAGGGGTTAATGGGTCTAGTTTCCAAAATCGGGTCACTTGTGGGGGTTTCTACTGTTTAGGCACATCAGGGGCTCTCCAAACGCGACATGGCGTCCGATCTCAATTCCAGCCAATTCTACATTGAAACAGTCAAACGGCACTCCTTCTCTTCCAAGCTCTGATGTGAGCCCAAACAGTGGTTTACCCCTACAGATGGGGTATCGATTTACTCAGGAGAAATTGCACAACAACTTTTGTGGTCTAAATTCTCTTATTACCCTTGTAAAAATAAGAATTTGTGAGCGAAAAGATCATTTTTGTGTAAAAATAAAAAAATGCGATTTTGATTTTTTTTTTTTTTTCACGGCTCTACGTTATAAACTTCTGTGAAGCACAGTTATTTACCCCCACATATGGGGTATCGGCGTATTCAGGAGAAATTGCACAACAAAATTTATGGTTAAATTTCTGTTTTTACACTTGTGAAAATAAAAAAAAAATTGGTTCTGAAGTAAAATATTTGCAAAAAAAAGTTAAATGTTCATTTTTTCCTTCCACATTGTTCCTGTGAACCACGTAAAGGGTTAATAAACTTATTGAATGTGGTTTTGAGCACCTTGAGGGGTGTAGTTTTTAGAATGGTGCACACTTGGTTATTTTCTATCATATAGACCCCTCAAAATGACTTCAAATGTGATGTGGTCCCTAAAAAAAATGGTGTTGTAAAAATGAGAAATTGCTGGTCAACTTTTAACCCTTATAACTTCCTAACAAAAAAATGTTGTTTCCAAAATTGTGCTGATGTAAAGTAGACATGTCTCTCTGATTTAAAGGGAAGGTGCCACCAGTTTTCTCGTATTTTGTTTTTTTGTGAAATTAAGCTTAAAATAGTAATTAAAATGTATTAATGCAATGTTTGCACTGTTTGCAAACATTTCTATATGAAAAATATTATATATTTTTCTACAAATATACATATTTACCACTAGGGGGAGCATTTTCCGTTTTAGACCTCAAGCAGCTATAGTAAGATTTAGCAGCTCTGCCCCAAGGATATTAGACCACCCAAAAGGGGAGGGAAATGGTGATGTCAGCAGTTACTGCCCCAACAGTAAGAATGAAGAGCAGCATCACAGGGCAGCACCATTTTGTGTGTGACTGCCCTGTGACCTGCTATCACCAGCAGTTACTGCATCAGAGGAGCAGAACACAGTGGGCTCAGCAGCATCTGGACCCAAGAAGAGTGAAGACATGTGGTGTGCATATGGAGCAGCATTAGGAGCTGTCTGAGAGCTCCAGCTCTGCAGTGAATAGCCAGGCATTATGGAGGGAGGGGAGAGATGCATTGTATGGCTAAGGCCGGGGTCTCACTAGACCGCAATACGGACGAGTGCAATGCGATAAAAAATCGCATAGCACTCGTCCCAATGTTAATCTATGGGGCAGCTCCCATCATCCGATATTCTCTCGGCCGTATTCAGGATCCGAGTGAAATCGCAGCATGTGGCAATTCTCAGCATATCTCGGCCGAGAATCGACAATGAAAGTCTATGGGGGTGAGAAAAAAATCGCACAGCACACGGACCATCAGTGTGACGTGCGAGAAATTCTCAGGCATTCGGCAGGTGACAGGAAAGGCTCAGCCATTATTTGCTCATTTTGCAAGTGTTTGAGAAAATCTCACCATACGGACGCCATACGGATGTCACACGGATGCCATACGGATCATTGGATGCGAGAAAATCGCATCCTCGCACTGCACACGGATCACTGTTTTGGTAACATTTGTGCGATTCTCGTCCATCAAAAACGGACCTTTTTTATACGTTGTGTGTGTCCCCGGCCTAAGAGTGACTGATGGGAGAGAAAGATGCATGAAGTGTGATGAGTGAGACACATAAGGAGTGTGATGGGGAGATACACCTTGAGGCTGTGTGCACACGTTCAGGATTTTTCGCATTTTTTTGCGTTTGTTCGCTATAAAAATGTGATAAAAACAATTTAAAAATGCATACATATGCATCCCATCATTTATAATGCATTCCACAATTTTTGTGCATATGTTGCGTTTTTTCTGGGGGAAAAACGCATCGCAGTAAAAAACGCAACATGTTCTGCGCATGTCGTGTCTCCTCCTTTGATGTGGGCTCCGGCGGTGAGCCCACATCAAAGTCACGACATGTCGGCTGTTTTGTACAGCTGACATGTGCGCGCAATAGCGGCAGGTGAAATCGCAATTCACCCGCCGCTATTAACCTGTTAAATGCCGCTGTCAAATGCTGACAGCGGCATTTAACTACCGCTTCCAGCCGCGCGGCCAGAAATGGGCGTATCGTCCACCCCCGTCACATGATCAGGGGTTGGCGATGCGTCAGGATGTTCACCATAGAGGTCCTTGAGACCTCTAAAGCTACTGATGCCGGCCTGCTGTGAGCGCCTCCCTGTGTTCGGCGCTCATAGCAAGCCTGTAATTCAGCTACGGAGCAGCAATCTGATGATCGCTGCTATATAGCTGAGCCGATCGAGTTGTGCCAGCTTCTAGTTTCCCATGGAGGCTATTGAAGCATGGCAAATGTAAAAAAAAATGTTTTTAAAAATATGAAAAAAAAAATAAAAAATTTAAATCACCCCTCCTTTTGCCCCATCAAAAATAAAACAATAAAAAAATCAAACCTACACATATTTAGTATCGCCGCGTTCAGAATCGCCCAATCTGTCAATAGAAAAAAACATGACTGACATGTGCCCGCAATAGCGGCAGGTGAGATCGCGATTCAACCGTTCCTCTGTGTTTTCCGTCCGGCGGAAACAGCTGTTTTGACGGATCCTGCAAAAAACGGATGAAACGTGTGGCCATCCGGCGCTAATACAACTCAATGAGAAAATAACGGATCCGGCGAAAAAATGATCTGGCAGAAAAAAAGTAAATTGTGGAAAAAAACGGATCTGGCGTGAAAAAACGGATCCGGCGGAAAAAACTGATCTGGCAGAAAAAAAAGGAACTTGTGGGAAAAAAACGGATTAGGCGGGAAAAAAAGGATCCGATGGAAAAAAAACTGATCTGGCAGGAAAAAAAGGAAATTGTGGAAAAAAACGGATCCAGCAGGAAAAAATGGATCCGGCGAAAAAAAAACGGATCCGGCGGGAAAAAATGGATCCGGTGGAAAAACGGATCTGGCGGAAAAAAACGGATTCTGCAAATGTGCTCGCAGGATGCGTTTTTTTCCCATAAACTTGTATTAGCGACAGATCGTGACGGATGGCCACACGTCGCGTGGTCGCGTCCGTCGTGCAACGGATCCGTCGTGTTTTGGCGGACCGTCGGCACGAAAAAACGTTCAAGTGAACTTTTTTTGTCCAGCGCGTCCGCCATTTTCTACCGCGCATGCGCTGCCAAAACTCCGCCCCCTCCTTCTAGACTTCAGAATGGGCAGTGGATGTGTTGTAAAACTGCATCCGCTGCCCACGTCGGGCACAAATTTCACAACGTACGTCGGCCCGACGCATAGCGACGGACTCGTACCGACGCAAGTGTGAAAGAGGCCTTTGTGAGGGTTGAATTTAAAAAAAAAAAAACGCGTGGGCGCCCATGCAATTTTCTGCGCCAGAGGGGGAAAGCCGACGGCCGGAGGCCAATATCTGTAGCCTGCTATGAATATCAGCCCGCAGCTGTCTGCGTAGCCTTTACTGGCTATTAAAATAAAGGGACCCCCAAAAAAAAAATTGCGTGGGGTCCCCCTATATTTTATAGCCAGAAAGGCTACGCAGACAGCTGCAGGCTGATATTCATAGCCTAGAGGGGCCATGGATATTGCCCCCCCCCCCCCCCCCCCCCCCAGGCTACAAATACCAGTCCGCAGCCGCCCCAGAAATGGTGCATCTGTAAGATGCGCCAATTCCGGCACTTAGCCCCTCTCTTCCCACTCCCGTGTAGCGGTGGGATATGGGGTAATGAAGGGTTAATGTCACCTTGCTATTGTAAGGTGACATTAAGCCGGGTTAATAACGGAGAGGCGTCAATAAGACGCCTATCCGTTATTAATCCAATAGTAAGAAAGGGTTAAAAAAAACACGCACACATTAGGAAAAAAGTATTTTAATATTCTTCGTTTCACCATACTTACCATACTTCAGCGCCTGCAAAAAACGTAAAATAATAAACCGTATACTCCCTATCCGCCGTAGTCCAATTAATATCGAGTGTCCCATGACGATCTCCCCTATAGAACAGTGACATCGGGTGATGTCACTGCTCTATAGGACCCTCATTGACAAACTGACATGAGACAATGGCTCCTACAGTGCATCACTGAGAGGTTACCTTAGGACAAGGTCTCACTTTATGGCAATTGATGCCTGGGAAAATTTCTCATACACCAATGGCATAAAGTGAGACTAGGGACTTTTTTTTTTACAGCGGCAGAGGAATACAGTGGTGGAAGGATACCTTCCTGCTGTCATTGTGTTCCTGGAGCCCCTAGAGAGCAGTCGCATTATCTGATGCTGCTGCTCTCCACGGGAGATCGTCGTGGGACACTCGTGGATTTCTGCGGACAGGGAGTATATTGGTTGTTTGTTTTTTTCATATTTTTTTTACAGATGACACTGGCTTCGGGGAACAAAGTGACAAGTAATGGTGAGTATGAAATCTATGTTTAATGTACTGTATGTCTATATGTATGTAATGTATGAATGTATTGTATGTAGCATGTATGTATGGAGTATTTTTTTTTTTTCATTCAACACATTAGCCGGATGATGGGACTATTACTGTCCCATAATTGGCTAATGTGTCAATCACTGTCATTGTAGCAGGCATCGTCCGATGGGACTTGTAGTCCCATCGGACGATGCCTGCATACACGCATAGAGACCCCCCCACGCTGCACAGAGACCCCCCCCCCACGCCGCACAGAGGCCCCCCACGCCGCACAGAGATCCCCCGCGCCGCACAGAGACCCCCCCACGCCGCACAGAGACCCCCCCACGCCGCACAGAGACCACCCCACGCCGCACAGAGATCCCCCACGCCGCACAGAGACCTCCCCACGCCGCAGAGATCCCCCACGCCGCACAGAGACCTCCCCACGCCGCACAGAGACCTCCCCACGCCGCACAGAGACCCCCCCACGCCGCAGAGACCCCCCCACGCCGCACAGAGACCCCCCCACGCCGCACAGAGACCCCCCCACGCCGCACAGAGACCTCCCCACGCCGCAGAGATCCCCCACGCCGCACAGAGACCTCCCCACGCCGCACAGAGACCTCCCCACGCCGCACAGAGACCCCCCACGCCGCAGAGACCCCCCCACGCCGCACAGAGACCCCCCACGCTGCACAGAGATCCCCCGACGCCGCACAGACCCCCCCACGCCGCACAGAGACCCCCCCACGCCGCACAGAGAACCCCCCACGCCGCACAGAGAGCCCCCCCACGCCGCACAGAGAGCCCCCCACGCCGCACAGAGAGCCCCCCACGCCGCACAGAGACCCCCCCCCCATGCCGCACAGAGACACCCCCCCCCCCCCCCACGCCGCACAGAGAGAGAGAGCGACACAGGGGGAGAGTGCAGTTTACCGGAGATCACTGGGACTCTGTGCAAGTGGGGAGGCGGAGACAGAGCAGGAGAAGCACACAGGGCAGAGTGTGAGGAGCAGAAGATGTGTGCACTGCCCAGAACCTGCAGTGCCTGGAGTACAGAGGAGCAGTGAGGGCTTCTTCTCTCCTGTGATAGAGAGTAAGTGGAGCTTGGCAGATAGCACAGGGCTCTAATAAAATGGCAGCTAGTCACACCTACAGCAGTGAGTTGTGCAGCCCACAGAGGCGTGCCCAGCTCACTGCTAATGCTGCTGCAATGTTACAGATAGGGTCCGAGCCGGTCTATTATCTCCTATGTCCATGGGGTGCCGTAATCTGACACTGATAGGGCCCTGCTACTGCTGCAAAACCAAGATGTCAGCCCCCAGTGCATTCTTTCTACTCATATATCACACGAAATCTGTTTTACATGCATTCAAATCTGGGTTATAACAGCATGTTATGCTACATTACATTGATTAATTAATGATCTACAAACGCGGTACCTTCCCTTTAAGGGCATAAAAATACAAAGTTTCAAAATTGTAAAAATTGTCGTCATATTTCTGTTTTTTTCATAAATAATCGCAAGTAATATCGAAAAAATGTTACCACTAACAATGAAGTACAATATGTCACGAAAAAACAATCTCTCAGAATCATCGGGATCCGTTAAAGGCTAGGTTCCCATTGCGTTAATGGGACCGCGCTAACGGACAGCGTTGCACGGCGAAATTAACGCCGTGCAACGCGTTCGTTAGCGCGCCCATTAACAGCAATGGGGACGCGCATCACTAGCGCGTGCCATTTTCGGCACGCGTTAGTGATGTGCCGGTGTTTTGTTTCACGCAGCCCGTTACCCACTCTCGCAGATTGGAGATCTGCGAGAGTGGGGACGTTTAACGCGACCCCTTTACAAAACATTGCATTAGCGCAATCCACTAGCGCTAGGCGCTAAACGGATTGCACTAACGCAATCTGAACCTAGCCAAAGCGTTCCAGAGTTATAACCTCATAAAGTGACAGTGGTCAGAATTGTAAAAATTGGCTTGGTTATTAAGTACCAAATTGGCTCTGTCACTAAGGGGTTAATCTTTATTTACAGTTTTGAAATCATGATGTGCTCCGGGACGGCCTCTGGCGAGAGGAGTCTTCATGTGGTGCTCTGAATAGGTATTCATCTGTATGGCTTCTGACAGGTCTCTGATCCCTGACTGACCTGCCTCCTAGTTTATGTAATGAATATAAATAAAAAAATAAATCTATATATGTCTTGAAAAAAAAATTCCCTTTCTGCAGGCAAAAATCTGTTTGACAGTGGCTCCGACGCAATAGCAGCTATCGACGATCCGATAGCTGCTTCTACACTGGCGCCAGCTTGCTAGAGAAAAAAAAAACAATTTCCTCCTCCAAGATGGTGCTGCCTGCGCAATAGCAGCAATCTGCGATCGCAATTTTTTTTTCTCTAGCAAAATGGCGCCTCCAATCCTGGTCTGCATGGTTCCTCATCCCTATCCTGATATGCATGCATGTAGAGCCCAACAAACAGGCTCTACATGCATGTGTTTTGACTGTCATACAGTCGCAACACATGCAGCTGCGGTGCCAAACAGCTGATTATTGGGAGAGCTCCATGTTACCGAGGCAGTTATTCAGTAAGCGCTATAGCTATTCGGATCAGCACTTATCTGAAGCTTTTCGATCAACCCTTGTTGTTACCAACCTCTGATGAGAATTTCATGTCAACAGCACTAGAGATGAGCAAATATACTCGTTACTCGAGATTTCCTGAGCACGTTCGGGTGACCTTCAAGTATTTTTTAGTGCTCGGAGATTTAGTTTTCATCGCTGCAGCTGAATGATTTACATCTGTTAGCCAGCTTGATTACATGGGGGATTCCCTAGCAACCAGGCAACCCCCACACGTACTTATGCTGGCTAGTAGCTGTAAATCATTCAGGTGCGGCGATGAAAACTAAATCTCCGAGCACTTACAAATACTCGGAAGACACCCGAGCATCCGCGGGAAATCTCGAGTAACGAGTATATTCGCTCATCACTAAACAGCACCTTTAAAAATATATTTACTTAGAAAATTGGAGACGTGTTCAGTACTTATTTCACCCGCTATATACACAGTCAATTAATGGAGTTCCCGATATCGACCACCTGTTTACTCATTATTTTCATTGCTTTGTAGTCCTTTGTATAGTTAAGTGAATACATTTATATACATTCATTTATATACATACATATTTAATTTTTCTATTGCCCTATTAATTGGCTGATCACACAATGTTTTAATTGGTGAGAGGTAATAAAAATATGGATGTAGTCCTAATTTAATGTCTTGATCAAGACCCATATATCTTTAAAGTTCGAAACATTGCTGTCTCCCTCTATTGTGTGACATTGGTAAAGAAGATACTTTCCACTGTGGATGCTGTTGTAGCTCTCTTCACTTTCAGATCTGGGGGTTTTCTGCTGTTTTGGCACCTCATAGGTCATCAATTGCAACTTGGTGTCTGCAATCTGTTCAGCCAAATTTACTCTCCAAAATGAAATGGCGAACCTTCCTTTTCGAGCCTTGCTGTGTGCCCATGAAGTAGTTTCTGGCCATACAGTGGCATGTAAAAGTTTGGACATCCCTGGTCAAATCAAAATTACTTTTGTTGTGACCGGTTAAGCGAGTTGAAGATGAAATGATCCCCAGAAGCGCTGAAGTTAAGATGACACATTTCCTTTGTATTTTAAGCATACTGTACTTTTTTACATTTTAATAATTACAAAAAAAAGGAAAATGGGCCGATGCAAACCTTTAGAGATTTGTGTGCTCAGTGTTATGACCTGGTGGTCAGGACAATAATGGACCTGGTGGTTAAGAGCACACGGAATGACCTGATAGTTACTGATAATAAGGACGAGCTCTGGGACGTGGGAACTCTGCTGACCGCAATCCCTAAACCTATCAAACACACTAGAAATAGCCGTGGATTGCGCCTAACGCTCCCTATGCAACTCGGCACAGCCTAAGAAACTAGCTAGCCCTGAAGATAGAAAAATAAAGCCTACCTTGCCTCAGAGAAATTCCCCAAAGGAAAAGGCAGCCCCCCACATATAATGACTGTGAGTAAAGATGAAAATATAAACTCAGAGATGAAATAGATTTAGCAAAGTGAGGCCCGACTTACTGAACAGACCGAGGATAGGAAAGGTTACTTTGCGGTCAGCACAAAAACCTACAAAAAGACCACGCAGAGGGCGCAAAAAGACCCTCCGCACCGACTCACGGTGCGGAGGCGCTCCCTCTGCGTCCCAGAGCTTCCAGCAAGCAAGACAACAAATTAAATAGCAAGCTGGACAGAAAAATAGCAAACCATAGAAATACAAGCTGGAACTTAGCTTCTGATGGGAAGACAGGTCACAAGAACGATCCAGGAGTGAACAGACCAATACTGGAACATTGACAGGTGGCATGGAGCAAAGATCTAAGTGGAGTTAAATAGAGCAGCAGCTAACGAATTAACCTCGTCACCTGTGAAACTCAGAAACACCCACCAGAGGAAGTCCATGGACAGAACCAGCCGAAGTACCATTCATGACCACAGGAGGGAGCCCGACAACAGAATTCACAACAGCTCAGATAACTTTGACCAAGGTTTCAGACCTTAATTATTCTGTTAGTTATGGCTTGTTCACTATCATTGTTAGGAAAGTCCACTAGATTCAAATTTTCCAGCTTTATAGAAGTCTAGCCTCCTCTAACCTTAGAATCTAGCCTAAAAAATAGCAACCATAGGTTCTTATATGCCGCTGCCTAGCACTCTGAAAATTTTGGAGGCCCACAAAGCAGGAGAAGACTATAAGAAGAACAGTGGAGGTAAATATGGGGACTGGAAGACCAAGCAAAGTTCCTGTGAAAGCTGCTCATTGGATTTCTAGAGGCGCAAATCGGAACCCCCGTTTGACTGCAAAATACCTTCAGGAAGATTTTCCAGACTCTGGAGTTGTGATACATTGTTCTACTGTTCAGAGACACCTGAACAAACATGGCCAGCACTCGGGAACGGAGCATGCGGTTGGATAGAAATACATGCAGCTGAATGCTCCGGGCAGTGCCGGGTATTGATGCGAGACTCGCGTGAGTTTCTCGCATTGCACACGCAAGTGTGACCCCAGCCTTTTAACCCCTTCCCGACCTTTGACGCAGCGTATGCGTCATGGAAACCTGTGCCAATCCAACCTGTGACGCAGCATATGCGTCATGGTAGGATCGCGCTCCTGCAGGTCGGGTGAAAGGGTTAACTGTAATTTCACCCGACCTGCAGGAACAGGGGGAGTGGTACTTGAGCCCAAGGGGTGGCTTCGCCCCCCGTGGCTACGATAGCTCTGATTGGCTGTTGAAAGTGACGTTTCACTTTCAATCAGAGCGATAGTAATATTTCACCAATGAAAATTGGTGAAATATTACAATCCAGCCATGGCCGATGCTGCTATAGCATCAGCCATGGCTGGAGACCGCGATCTGTCACCGCCACCGATCTCCTCCCCTCCGTCCTGTCATCTGTCGTCCGCTCTCCTCCATCCTCCTGTCCGCTCCCCCCGCAGTCCGATCTCCCCCCGCTGTCCGATCCCACCCCTGCATACTTACCGAGCTCCGGTGTCCGTCCATCATCTCCATGGGCGCCACCATCTTCCAAAATGGCAGGCGCATGCGCAGTGCGCCTGCCGAATCGGCCGGCCAGCAGATTCGTTACAGGTACATTTTGATCGCTGTGATAGGTTCTATCACAGCGATCAAAATAAAAAAAAATAATAAACCCCCCCTTTATCACCCCCATAGGTAGGGAGTATAATAAAATAAAGAAAATATATATTTTTTTTTTTCCACTAGGGTTAGGGCTAGAATTAGGGTTAGAACTAGGGGTAGGCCGGGATCACACATGCGAGAAATACGTCCGAGTCTCGCATGGTAATACCCGGCATTGCCGCCGTCACTCAGGAGAGAAGCGTCGGCCGCATAGCAATACATGGAGCCGACGCTCCGCTCTTGAGTGGCGGCGGCAATGCCGGGTATTACCATGCGAGACTCGGACGTATTTCTCGCATGTGTGATCCCGGCCTTAGGGTTAGAATTAGGCTATGTGCACACGGTGCGGATTTGGCTGCAGATCCACAGCGGATTGGCGGCTGCGGATTCGTAGCAGTTTTCCATCATGGGTTTATGAGAAATCGCTTCTGTCAAACCAATCTAATCAGTTTTTATGAAGAGGTAAGCTATAGGCTGGACCACGGTGAGTCATTGGACGTGGTATATCTCGATTTTTCCAAAGCGTTTGATACCGTGCCGCACAAGAGGTTAGTACACAAAATGAGAATGCTTGGTCTGGGGGAAAATGTGTGTAAATGGGTTAGTAACTGGCTTAGTGATAGAAAGTAGAGGGTGGTTATAAATGGTATAGTCTCTAACTGGGTCGCTGTGACCAGTGGGGCACCGCAGGGGTCGGTATTGGGGCCTGTTCAACATATTCATTAATGATCTGGTAGAAGGTTTACACAGTAAAATATCGATATTTGCAGATGATACAAAACTATGTAAAGCAGTTAATACAAGAGAAGATAGTATTCTGCTACAGATGGATCTGGATAAGTTGGAAACTTGGGCTGAAAGGTGGCAGATGAGGTTTAACAATGATAAATGTAAGGTTATACACATGGGAAGAAGGAATCAATATCACCATTACACACTGAACGGGAAACCACTGGGTAAATCTGACAGGGAGAAGGACTTGGGGATCCTAGTTAATGATAAACTTACCTGGAGCAGCCAGTGCCAGGCAGCAGCTGCCAAGGCAAACAGGATCATGGGGTGCATTAAAAGAGGTCTGGATACACATGATGAGAGCATTATACTGCCTCTGTACAAATCCCTAGCTAGACCGCACATGGAGTACTGTGTCCAGTTTTGGGCACCGGTGCTCAGGAAGGATATAATGGAACTAGAGAGAGTACAAAGGAGGGCAACAAAATTAATAAAGGGGATGGGAGAACTACAATACCCAGATAGATTAGCGAAATTAGGATTATTTAGTCTAGAAAAAAGACGACTGAGGGGCGATCTAATAACCATGTATAAGTATATAAGGGGACAATACAAATATCTCGCTGAGGATCTGTTTATACCAAGGAAGGTGACGGGCACAAGGGGGCATTCTTTGCGTCTGGAGGAGAGAAGGTTTTTCCACCAACATAGAAGAGGATTCTTTACTGTTAGGGCGGTAAGAATCTGGAATTGCTTGCCTGAGGAGGTGGTGATGGCGAACTCAGTCGAGGGGTTCAAGAGAGGCCTGGATGTCTTCCTGGAGCAGAACAATATTGTATCATACAATTATTAGGTTCTGTAGAAGGACGTAGATCTGGGGATTTATTATGATGGAATATAGGCTGAACTGGATGGACAAATGTCTTTTTTCGGCCTTACTAACTATGTTACTATGTTACAGTACCATGTAAACCTATGGAAAAACCAAATCCGCTGTGCCCAAGGTGCGGAAAATACCGCATGGAAATGCTGTGTTGTATTTTCCGCAGCATGTCAATTCTTTGTGAGGATTCAGCAGCATTTTACACCTGTTCCTCAATAGGAATCCGCAGGTGAAATCCGCACAAAAAACACTGGAAATCCGCAGTAAATCTGCAGGTAAAGTGCAGTGCCTTTGACCTGCGGATCTTTCAAAAATGGTGTGGAAATATCTCACGCGAATCCGCAACGTGGGCACATAGCATTAGGGTTGGAATTAGAGTTAGGGTTGAAATTAGGGCTTGGGTTGGAAATAGGGTTAGGATTAGGCTGTGGTTAGGGGTGTGTTGCGGTTAGGGTTGGTGTTAGAGTTGGGATAAGGGTTAGGGGAGTGTTGGAGTTATAATTGAGGGGTTTCCACTGTTTAGGCACATCAGGGGTCTCCAAACGCAACATGGCGCCACCATTGATTCCAGCCAATCTTGCATTCAAAAAGTCAAATGGTGCTCCCTCCCTTCCGAGCCCAGACGTGCGCCCAAACAGTGGTTTACCCCCACGTATGGGGTACCAGCATACTCGGGACAAACTGGGCAAAAATTATGTGGGTCCAATTTCTCCTGTTACACTTGTGAAAATAAAAAATTGCTTGCTAAAACATCATCTTTGAGGAAAGAAAGATGATTTTTTATTTTCACGGCTCTGCGTTGTAAACTTCTGTGAAGCACTTGGAGGTTCAAAGTGCTCACCACATATCTAGATAAGTTCCTTGGGGGGTCTAGTTTCCAAAATGGGGTCACTTGTGGGGGGTTTCAACTGCTTAGGCACATCAGCGGCTCTGCAAACGCAACGTGATGCCCGCAGACCATTCCATCAAAGTCTGCATTTCAAAAGTCACTACTTCCCTTCCGAGTCCCGACGTGTGCCCAAGCAGTGGTTTATCCCCACATATGGGGTATCAGTGTACTCAGGACAAACTGGGCAACAAGTATTGGGGTCAAATTTCTCCTGTTACCCTTGTGAAAATAAAAAATTGCTTGCTAAAACAATTTTTGAGGAAAGAAAAATGATTTTTTATTTTCACGGCTCTGCGTTATAAACTTCTGTGAAGCACTTGGGGGTTTAAAGTGGTCACCGCACATCTAGGTTAGTTCCATGGGAGGTCTAGTTTCCAAAATGGGGTCACATGTGGGGGAGCTCCAATGTTTAGGCACACAGGGGCTCTCCAAACGTGACATGGTGTCCGCTAACAGTTGGAGCTAATTTTTCATTCAAAAAGTCAAATGGCGCTCCTTCCCTTCTGAGCCCTGCCGTGTGCCCAAACAGTGGTTTACCCCCACATGTGAGGTATCAGTGTACTCAGGAGAAATTGCCCAATAAGTTTTAGTATCAATTTTATCCTGTTGCCCATGTGGAAATGAACAAATTGAGGCTAAAAGTAATTTTTTGTGAAAAAAAACTACTTTTTCATTTTTACGGATCAATTTGTGAAGCACCTGGGGGTTCAAAGTGCTCACTATGCATCTAGATAAGCTCCTTGGGGAATCTAGTTTCCAAAATGGGGTCACTTGTGGGGGAGCTCCAATGTTAAGGCACACAGGGGCTCTCCAAACGCGACATGGTGTACGCTAAAGATTGGAGCCAATTTTTCATTGAAAAAGTCAAATGGTGCTCCTTCCCTTCCGAGCCCTATCGTGTGCCCATACAGTGGTGTCCCCCGACCCCTCCCCCCCCCCCCATCCCCCCACATATTGGGCATCGGCGTACTCAGGACAAATTGTACAATAACGTTTGGGGTCCAGTTTCTTTTTACCCTTGGAAAAATAAAAAAAAATGTTGCTAAAACATCGTTTTTGTGACTAAAAAGTTAAATGTTCATTTTTTTCCTTTTAAATGTTCATTTTTTTCCTTTTAAATGTTCATTTTTTCCTTCCATGTTGCTTCTGCTGCTGTGAAGCACCTGAAGGGTTAATAAACTTCTTGAATGTGGTTTTGAGTACCTTGAGGGGTGCAGTTTTTAGAATGGTGTCACTTTTGGGTATTTTCTGCCATATAGACCCCTCAAACTGACTAAAAAAATGGTTTTGTAAATTTCGTTGTAAAAATGAGAAATCACTGGTCAAATTTTAAGCCTTATAACTTCCTAGCAAGAAAAAATGATGTTTCCTAAGTTGTGCTGATGTAAAGTAGACATGTGGGTAATGTTATTTATTAAAGGGAAGGTGCCATCAAAAAAAACAATTTTTCAGAAATTGTAAAAATGTAAAGAATTAATGATTACATTTTCTTAAAAAATATTATCATTTGTTTATAATTTAGTAAAATATGAAAAATAATTTGAAAAGTTTTGGAATTTCCACTTTTAAACACTAGGTGGAGCAGCTGCTGAAATTTCAGAAAAACCTAGTGCACAAATAGCTCACATTACTGCACTGCAGTAATTATGGGCGGAGTCTGCTGACGTGTGTGATGTCACTCCTCCCCTTCTGGGTGTTTGCTAAGGGATTAGAGAGGATGATATTCAGGAACCCAGTGAGCAGCCATTTTGTTAGTGACTGCAGAGTATGTTCAGTATTTTACATAAGTATTTGTAAGCCAAAACCAGGAGTGGAACAATTAGAGGAAAAGTATAATAGAAACATATTCACCACTTCTGTATATATCACTCACTCCTGGTTTTGGCTTACAAATACTGATGTAAAATACTGACCAAATACTGCTAGTGTGACGTCAGCCTTATACTGACAAGTAGACAGTCACCGAGGATGGCAGGCAGCAAGGATTCTGGGAGATATGTGGTGGAGGGAGCAGGGTGACAGCAGCACAGAGTATTTCAGGAGAGCAGTGTGCTTGTCTATGGGGGGTGTGCGGAGGGATTGTACATAGAGCGCTGTCTTTTATACACATGGATGGACCGTCTGCTTGTCTGCTCCACAGAAATCCAGGAAACATTTCTGCGGATTGATGGGCTTGTCTGATCCAGACTTTGCATACAGACCCCATTCCCCTCCTCAGATCCTGTCTTCCCCATCCTGTCCTGGCAATATTTGAAAGCGAGGCGACAGTCTGGGGTGACGCTGGGAAGGAAATGTAGCCATATAGTGACGATAAAAATGAGACCCCTCTCTTCAGCTACCTCACCAGCCTTCCCCTAACTGCACCTAACTGGAGGTCATGCTGCCCCCTCTATTACCCCAGACCTACGTGCAGGTGCTCATCCAGAACCACCATAGAATGGGTCCGCTTTCTGAAGATAATACTGCCATAGTGTTCTCACATAATACCGCCATATAGATCACACACAATACTATCAAATAGATCACACACAATACTATCAAATAGATCACACAATGCTGTCATACAGTTCTCACATAATACCACCATATAGATCACACATACCGCCAGTGTTCTTACATACCGCCATATAGATCACACATAATACCGCCAGTGTTCTCACATACCGCCATATAGAACACACATAATACCGCCAGTGTTCTCACATACCACCATATGCTTCTCACATAATACCGCCATATAGATCACCCATAATGCCGCCACATAGATCTCACATGTATTGTAAATACTCGGCCAGAATAAAGTCCTTTATTAATCTTTTTTAAACCATACCGAACGCATAATCCTCGACTCCCTCATCTCCCACAACAAAAATAATAAACCACAATGGGGAAAGACACGCAAGGGGGAGAGGAGTGCATAGGAGAGGATTAGATACTGACTGCTGAGCCGTGTATCTAATCCTGTCCTGTGTGATACTGTGCTGCGCCGTGTATCTAATCCTATCTTGTGTGATACTGTACACAGGACAGGATTAGCTACACAGGACTAGGTTAGCTACACAGGACAGAGGTAGCAGTGGTAGATGGTATATAGAGGCAGGCAGCAGTGGTAGATGGTATATAGAGGCAGGCAGCAGTGGTAGATGGTATATAGAGGCAGGCAGCAGTAGTAGATGGTATATAGAGGCAGGCAGCAGTGGTAGATAGTATATAGAGGCAGGCAGCAGTCGTAGATGGTATATAGAGGCAGGTAGCAGTGGTATATAGGGGCAGGTAGCAGTGGTATATAGGGGCAGGTAGCAGTGGTATATAGGGGCAGGTAGCGGTGGTATAGGGGCAGGTAGCAGTGGTATATAGGGGCAGGTAGCAGTGGTATATAGGTGCTGGTAGCAGTGGTATATAGGGGCAGGTAGCAGTGGTATATAGGGGCAGGTAGCAGTGGTAGATGCATAAGAAAATAAAAACTCTGTACTTACCTTCAGTCCTCTTCCAGGAAGTGCTGAATCATGTTCAGGGCAGAGCAGTGTGACGATCTCCCTGCTCTGCTCAGAACAGGTCGGCAGTGATTGCAGCCTGTGCTGTAATACTAAGTACAGGCTGCAATCACAGCTCCTGGCTGCAGATACTCACCCCGAACCTCTCTTCCCAGCAGCAGCTCCTGCTATGATCGCACACACTGAGCTGTGTGTGCGATGACAGAGGAAAATAAAAAACAAAATGGCCGCGATCTCCTCTCACAACTGTGACGTAGCAGCCCAGTGGGCGTGCCCAAGTCACAGCTGAGAGGGAGGAGAAGCAGCCTCAATGAAAGAGATGCGGTCGGGTCCGACTGTTGGCTCCTATGCCCATGGCTGCCGTAAGTGAGGAGTGCAAGTGTCGTTCCCAGACACTTACACCCCCACTAATGAAAATGGCGGCCTCCAGTGGTAAAAGTAAAAATGAATAAATAAAAAAGTATGAAAGTAGTACATTTACTTTTGTATTAAAAATAATTGATTATATAATCAATAATTATTAATACAAAAACTAAAATCACGGCACCCTCCCTTTAACTATTTTGTGCCACATAACTCTCTCGTTTAACAGAATAAAAATTCAAAATTTGAAAATTGTGAAATTTTCAAAATTTTAGCCAAATTTCCATTTTTTTCACAAAAAAACGCAAAAATTATCCACCTAAATTTACCACTAACATGAAGCCCAATATGTCACGAAAAAACAATCTCCGAACCGCTAGGATCCGTTGAAGCGTTCCTGAGTTATTACCTCATAAATTGACACTGGTCAGAATTGCAAAAAACGGCCAGGTCATTAAGGGCAAAATAGGCTGGGTCATGAAGGGGTTAATGGCCCTCACAGTCCCCCCTAGCTGAACATCATTGAAATCTGTGTAGAGACCTCAAAATAGCAGTGTATGCAACAAGACCCAGGAATTTCACAGAAATTGAAGAATTTTCCAAGAAAGAATGAATGAAAATCCATCTAACAGGAATTGAAAGACTCTTGCTGGGTACAAAATTCGTTCTACCAGGTACTAACCCTGCAGGGTCCCCAAATTGTTTCATCGGCCAATTTTCCATTCTGTCATTTTTAAAATGTAAAAAATTCCTTTTTTGGGGGAGTGAAAAATGCAAAGGAAATATGTCATCATTAACTTTAGGCCGTTTAGAGATCATTTCATCTTCAACTTGCTTAACTGTTCGCAATAACAGTAAGTTTGGCCAGGGGTGCCCAAACTTTTACATGCCACTGTATATGGGGCATTGGTGTACTTGGAAGAAACTGCAAAACAAATTATATGGTCCCTTTTTCTCCTTTTTCTCTAGTGAAAATGAAAAATTTGGGGCTAAAACAGTAGTTAGTAGAGCAAAAAGACATTTACATTTTTTAAAAAGTTTGAAAATAGGCAATTTTTAAATGTGAAACGTTAGATATCTTCATAAACACAAGTCTACCTAAATTTACTTCCATCAAGAAGTGTATCTCCAGAATCACTGGAATATGTTGACGTGTTCCACAGCTATTACCGAATAAAGTGACACTGGTCAGAATTTAAAAATGTGTTAAACTGCAATAGGGGTACGTTTATTTGGTCTTCCTAACCAAATAAACGTACCCCTATTGCAGTGAATAAACACACTCTCTAAATTTAATTGATTATATAGTGCATTATTTTTCCATTTTAAGTTTATTCATAATGTTTCATCGCCATGGGTTGTATCGGATGCTGCTGGCAGAGTGGAGTTTGCTATATTTTGCATAAAACGGCATTTTTGCTGCATTTTCCACATCTGCAACCATGCTAATGTAGTTTTCCACTTCTTGCATTTTCGAGGGGGGAATGGAAATTCAGCAACTTTCGGGAAAGATCATTGCATATATAACCACCTTTGTGATTGAAAACTGTTGTTTCATTTGCAGAATGTTTACTAAATGAAGAAAACTTCACTGTACGGTGCCCCAAGCACAAGGTAAGGAAAGCGGTTCTGTAAGAGCGCAAAAGCCTGTTTTTTATTTTATTTTAGATAATACTTCCGCAGCATTGTGTGCCCTCATTTAGTCCCTCTCCACAGAGGTTTAGTAGACGTGTGTATACGCTATTTTAGGGCCGCCATAAGGCTGCATGGTTAATGATGGACAGAACACAGACTGTACACTGATTCCATATCCCAGAATAGAAGAAAGACAGCGCCACAACGGTCAGTGATGAAGACCTTACGTGTTTAATCTGCCTCCTGCGGCGACGTTTCGGTACAATAACCTTTATCAAGCACAGTGTAACACATGTTCCAACCACCATTATATACAAATAGCACCACCCCCTATTTAGCGGTACACCAATAGGGATACAGCACCATACTGAAAAAAGACATATACATATAAATACATATCAAAATCATATTACAAATACTTTAACAATGACAATATCTAATCTAACAAAGATCTACTAGCTCCGATCGCTCTAATGTCAGAAATCCAGCCCACAATAGCACAGAAAGCTTCCCCACCTTACAGTTGTAAACAAATGACGTTCCTCCAACAGACATGCAGCATTCCCCATAACCAGGATACCAGCCAACCCCCAAGATGACCTCAGAATGGCTGCTGTCCAATCATATTCACAGTTCCTTGTCATGTGATCGCAAAAGTTCCAGCATACAGAGTGTATTACTGCGCAGGTCCAGTCCTCTCTCCTTGTTGTCCTGACGAAAATATCCACTGCGCCTGACTGAAACGGCGTCCGTGTGGGACCAAATCAAGAGTGGTACTGCGCAGGCTCCAAGTCCTCACCAAGCGCTCGTATACTTTGAAAGGCAGAGGCAGCAGTGCACTTGTCCCACATAACTCAGGTGCATCGTAGAATAATCAGACATCTGCAGATGTACTTTACTAATGTCTTTACTTCCACAGTAATAGAGAATCCAGCAGCACAAGAGTCTGTTAGCATTAAACCTGGAAACTCATGATAAAGAAGCAATGATAGCAAGAATGCTAATAACCCAGAAAAAAAAAAAAAAAAAAAGGGCACAGGCAAATCTATATAGAACAGCACCAACACATCAATAATAAATATAAGCATATATATAGAGAAATCGAGCATTTATCATATTATCACAATCTTATACATATAAAAAACACTTATCTCATTATACGATGTGGATAAAAGGCTAAGGAGATATTATACATGTCTGTAACCATACCAACATAACCAATAGCCTTCTCTCAAGGAAAAAGGCAACAAAATGATGAAGGAAAAAAGGAAAGAAAAGGGGTATAGCAGCACATTTTCAAAAGTGAAGAACACTATTGCATATAGAGGAGAACGTCTATTATATATAGTCCAAATTACTTGGTCGGCTGAACTCCCAAAGCGAGCAATCATCAATACAAATAGAGTAAGTATACTACAGCTCATAAAGAATGAGACTCCTAAAACAAGAATAGAAAAGTATATAACATAGTTAAAAACAATATACTAAAAAGGATACTGCAGAGAATATAAAACGGATGCTAAAGACAACAGCTCTGTTGGTACTCTATGTTCATTCCCCTAGGATGCAGGGTGTCAAGCTCAAAAATCCATCTCAGTTCTTTTCTCTTCAAAAGTGCAATACGGTCTCCACCCCGTTGCATCACCGGTACATCATCAATAACTCTGTATCTTAATTGGTTGACTGAATGACCCATTTCGTGAAAATGTCTCAGTACAGGTAGTGCCAATATTTGAGTCCTAATTGTACTCTTGTGTTTGCTGATCCTAGCCTTGACCTCCATTGTGGTCTCCCCCACATAGAAGAGACCACAAGGGCAGGTCAAGACATATATCACAAAATTGCTCCTACATGTGTACCGTTTCCTGATCTCATATCTTTTACCGGTATAAGGATGACAAAACGAAGCCCCCTTAATCATATTACTGCAAGATGCACAGCCTAGGCACGGAAAGTTGCCAAGACTAGGTTGGCTCAATGTCATTTGTAGGTCTCTCTTGGAACTCCCAATATCAGATAAAACCAATTCATCTCTCAAGTTCTTATTCCTCCTATAAGAAAACAATGGAGGTGTTTGAAATCCGGCAACATTAGCGTGGCCCCTGCTCAACAACGGCCAATGCCTACGTATAATGTCTGAGACCCTAGAACTCATGCCACCATAAGTGGTTACAAAAGGGATTCTTTTATTCGACTCAGCCCTTTCTTTAGGGGCCAAAAGATCTTCACATCTAACGGTCAAAGCCCGCTGTTTAAATTTCTCAAGGTCTACCCTCGAGTAACCCCTTGATAGAAATTTCCAGCACATTTCTTCTAATCTATCATCGATACGAGTTTCACATGACACAATCCTCCTCACCCTCAACAGTTGGCTCCAGGGCAGGGACTCAACCATCCTACGTGGGTGTGCGCTAGAAAAATGCAAGAGGTTATTCCTATCCGTTTCTTTAACATAAAGATCCGTATGTAAACACCCTCCAGACTTGTATACACAGGTGTCAAGAAATTGCATCATATCCTGAGAACAATCCATAGTGAATCCGAGACCAGGATGGATATTGTTCAAATAATGGAAAAAGAGATCAAGATCATCCGTGTCACTATCCCATACCAGGAAAATGTCATCAATGTAACGCCGCCAGCCCCTAACATGACCCCAAAACCGCGAACCGTACACGTGTTCGCCCTCCAGGACAGCCATATAGATGTTAGCATAAGTGGGGGCCACATTGGACCCCATGGCTGTCCCGCGGCGCTGCAGGAAATAATCATCACCGAAGAGAAAAAAATTCCTCCCCAGGATGAACTCCAGCAGCGCCAGGACGAACTTAGCACAATCCGGAGCCATGCCGGAGCCAGCGAGCGTCACACTGACCGCGGACAATCCCCTAGTATGTTCAATGGAGGTGTACAGGGATGATACATCGAAGGAGACTAACCACGTGGAATCAACCACATGTATACCTTCAAGAGATTGAATAAAATATCCTGTGTCCCTCACAAAGGAAGGAGCAGAAACCGCAAAATCCCTCAGCAGACGATCCAGGAAGATGGCCACTTTACTACACAGAGACCCCCTGCCCGACACAATCGGTCGACCAGGAGGTCTCTGTAGATCCTTATGGATCTTGGGGAGGGTGTACAGAATTGGGACTACAGGGTGATCAACCTTCAAAAACCTAGCCAGTTTCACATCAATCAGGCCAATACCCAGGGCCTCCTCAATCATTGTCTCCAACTCAAGTTTGAAACCCTGAGTGGGATTTGCACGTAACCTTTTATATACATCAACATCAGCAAGCTGAGACCTTATTTCACCGATATATTGTGAGGTATCCATCACCACCAACGCCCCGCCCTTATCGGCTGGCTTGATGGTGATGGATTTGTTCCTCCTTAGTACTCCAATTTCTTTACGCTCAGCATAAGATAAATTAGATTTACCTAATCTCAATTTACTTTTTCTTAGCCTGGCTATGTCAGCCTTGACAAATTTAGAAAAGGTCTCAATAACTGGATCATGCTCAGGAGGAACAAAATCACTCTTATTGTAAAGGCCCAACTTGCTGAGTGAAAGGCTATCTTGTGGAACCAAGGACACAGGTTCCTCTTTATCTGAAAAAAATAGTGCCAATCTCAACCGTCTAAAGAAGGAGAATAAGTCATTGTCAAGATCAAACCAGTTGGTACCGTCAGTGGGACAAAAAGATAACCCCCTAGACAATAGCTTAACCTGAATATCCGAAAGAGAGAGTGAGGATATATTTACCACCAAAGATGTAGAGGCATTCATTTCATCCTCCCCTTTTCTCTTTTTGGATTTCTGTACACTGATTCCGTCCATGTGGTGTCTGTAAAAAAAAAATTTCTTGGATCCATAGTCTTGTATGGGTGACTGTCATCTGTGACACCTGATTTAAAAAAAAGCCTCGTCTATGTGATTTTTTTTTTTTTTATGCAAACACTGGTTCCTCAATTAAAACTCAAAATAAAAATGGATACATGAGCAGCCCAATAGATTACAATTGGCATGTGTTGAATGTGTGAAAAGCATGGACAGAGCACATACTTGAAAAACACATGTTTGAGACCTGTGTAACTCACAGCTTCAGAACATACAGCCCTACATGTACATCGGCGCAGGAACAGGATTTGTGCCCATGCCATTCGCATCATGAGCCAACTGTAATACTGCTGAGCTCCTCCATCATCTGTTGGAACCAAAGCAATCTGTGGCCCCAGCAGATTGAACATCGGACTGACTGGAGTCAAACAGTACTATGTATTGTACGCCATCTAACAGTGTGATCACAAGTACTAACGGACTGCTGTGTCAACCAGAGGCCTAAAAATGTCTTCCATGTCTGCCTTATACTGAGGCTTATTGGACCCTCCTAGATGCATCGCCTCTTTATAATTTGAAGAGTGTGTTCTCTGAAGTTACCCCTGGAAAATATTTATTTTTCTTCTGATCCTTGTTGATCCTCAATTTTCTTTTAAGGGAATTGTAAGGAGCGTTTATGACATTCCCTTTGTACTGTATGTAGAGAAGGATTTATTTTATATGTATGTTTTGGTAAACAATGCACTTTTGTTGTTATTCTTCTTAGGCTGGTTTCACATTTGTAGTTGTGTACGCAGCGTTTCTTCCGCAATTATCCGCATGCGTCGTGTATTCCTATATTTAACATTAGGAACGTATGTGTCTGCGATCGTTTGCGTTTTGCCGCGTTTGACGATGCACGCGTCGTTTCGTCGTTTGCGGTTTGGCGCGGTAAACGCTACATGTAGTAATTTTAGAGGCGTCAATTTGCCTCCTAGAAACGTATGCGGTTGTTAGCGGAAGGAATGCGGCAAAAAAACGCATTGCTGTCTTTGTGAACGCATGCGTTTGCAAGCACATGCGTTTGCTTGCGTTTGTGAACGCAAGCATTGCACCACAGGAAAACATGTTTAGACACTGATTAGCCACCCCCCACATACAAAGTGATAAAGGGAGGGAGTGGACATTTGCAGGTCACTACTCAGCAGACTGGGAACAAGAGCAGACTCAGCAGACCAGACACAGGAAGAAATCTACACTCTGAACAATGTGAGTATATGCTAGCCAATGTCTATATTTTCTATTTTCTGTCTCTATATGTCCTACTAATTTCTGCCATTTATTTCCTTCTGCATGCATCAGAATGTCATCTTCTGAGGAGGAGGAGCAACGGCCTGGGCCTGCACAAGCCGAACATGTCAGTGAAGTGAGTACTCACCTTCTCAGATTGGTAAGTATTCACTGTCACATCAACACATATGACAATTTGTTTTTCCTTTTTTTAGAGCACTTCTTCCGCTGAGGCTGAGCAGGAGCAGCAGAGTCACGGTCAGGTGGCAAGGCGGCAGTGTGTACGTATACGTGACTGACTGTTTATTGTATCCTCACTTTACTATTGGATGTTCATTTCTTTACTTTCCTCTTTCTTTCCCTTTTTCTTCTTGACTCCTTTTGTTTCTTGACTTTCAATATTCATGCCAGTTTTCTGTGTCTGTTTTCTTTCTTTTCCTTATGTTAATGTATCCAACATTAATGTCTTTATTTTTTAGGTTCCAGAACGGTATGAGGACCTCATTGAAAATGACCTCCTAATCTCCCTGGTCCATGAGCGAGTCCTGTTGTGGGACATCGGGGATCCGCAGCACTCGGACAACGTGACGATCCGGCAGCTATGGAATGAGGTGGCCAAAGCAATGTGGGATGGCTGGGATAACGCCCCGACTCTGGTTCGAAATGCATTTTGTAAGTATTGCAATGCAGTGTGATGCAGCAGTGATCTTGGCCGTGATCACACAACTGTGTGTGTGATGAGAGAAACTCTCAGGAGTTTGTCTCATCACACACAGTTGTGTGATCACGGCCAAAAGTCCATTGTCTAACCATTCTTTTTGTTTTTTTCAACAGTGCTCAAACTCCAAACACGTTGGCGTTCAATGAAGGATCGCTTCAACAAGGACCTTCGTCAAGAGAGACGGGTTCCTAGTGGTTCTGGAGCAAGGATCCGAAAATATAAATACCACCGCATTCTGGCATTTTTGAGTCTGGTCCTTGCCCAGAGAACGTAAGTATTATTTGGGTGTATTAGGTTGCGTTGTATTGCCATAATCTGTGTGTTTCTATCAGGAGTTGGCATTTTGTAAATGTTTGGTATTAATTTTTTTTTTCTTCTTTTTTCACAGCACATGGAGCAGCACTCTTGACCCTGGTTCTGGAGCGGTCCTTCATCAGACAGCCACAGACCCGTCCCAGCCATCCAGCAGTGTTGCAGCAAGTGGGCCTGCCATAGTAACTGGAGACCAGGAAGCTGGTCCATCAGGTGTTCCTCTTTCCCAGTCCACTGCCTCTGGCCCTTTTTTTTTTTTGGGGGGGGGCTCTTCCCAGCAGCGGCAGAGAGCCTCGGACAGGTCACTCATGCCCGAGTTTTTGCACTTGAGCTCGGTTTTTCATGATGGACTCAAAGCGATGGGTGACCGACTGGATACTGCCATTAGCCATATGAATACACGTATCCAGCAGGTTACCAAAAGCCTTGACCAAGTAAAATCCGACCTCCAGAGGCCAGCACATCATTTTTTCAATCAAATTGAACAGGGCATGTCGGAACACCTTACTCCTGATCTCCAGCTTATTGTCATGCAGGCCTGCAATGCTGCTTACATGCAGGCTAATGCAGCAGAGTCGGTATTTTCAGCAGACCGTGGTGGCATATCCACCTGTGCCTACACTGTCACGCTTGACCTCAATGCCGACCTTTGCTGCATACCACTGCACGGCCACCTCCATTCCAAGCACTGCCAGACACCACTACAGCACCACCACCATGCCGAGTGCTGTTGGACAGCCCACCGCCACCACCATGACAACTGCTGCTCCTGCTTGGACCTCCTCCACTGCCACCACCATGCAGCAGCAGCAGCAAACGGACCCTGGCATGGCCTTCCCCACCACCACCATGAAGCAGCAGCCGGACCCTGCCATGGCCTTCCCCACCACCACAAACATGCAGCGGCACACGGACCCTGGCAGGTCGGCCACCACGGCCAGGCCGCTAGAAATGTGCCCAACGAGACTCCCCGTACCGCAGTGCCGATCCCAAAAAGGGAAAGGAAAAAGAAACAGAGTACTATCGCTATGCCTCCCCCCTCACCTCCCAATGTGTCTGTAATGTCTGGTTTGTCTCATCCTTCCAGTGTGTCTGCCCTTTCCACGCGCAAAGCCCCATCCCCGAACTGCCAGACCCCAGTAATTTAATTGCCCCTTCTCCTGCCACCCCTGCGTTGTCCACAGTTAGTCAAGCTTCACAGCTACATACCCCCCATTTCCTGCACTCTACCCCAAGCAGGCGCAGTTAATTTTTAATTTTTTTTGTGTAAAAATAAATAATAATGATTTTTGCCCCCAATAATGTTTGGTTAATTGTGTATTTCCCCACCAGCAACACACACAGTGCGCCGAATAAAACACTGCAGCGCACACTTTATTTTTTTGCCACCTCATAGCTCCAGTGGTTAGTGCGGCAAGTACAACACTGCAGCTTTGTGTGTGTTTGGTATAGAGATATGAGGTGGCCCAAAAAAATACTTGTATTTTCTCCATAATCTCTTCCTTCTGCTTACTCTGTGACTTTGTGTTGCAGACTGAAGAGAAAATGGCGGTAATACAAAGCAGAACTATACTCAACAGGTCATTTGTCCAAAAACTCATTAGTTATGACACCCGACCTGGTGAGTAGAGAACTGCCTTGTATAACCTCCATTTTCTCTTCTGTGTACGTAATCTATTTCACACAAAGTAAAAGGATGATGGAGGTCATACAAGGCATATATATACTCCCCTGGACATGTGTCAGAAATAGTGAATTCATGAGGCTGTGATTTGTGCATCATGAATTCATTATTTCTGACACCTGACTTGAAGAGTATAGATCTGTTTTGTAAACAGCCATCGTCTCTTCAGTCTGTGTCCAATAGATACTGCAGAACAGAATCAGGACGCAATAACGTCAACAACCTTACCACTAACAACCTAAGTGGTTTGTAGAGGAAATACAAGATAACAAAACACGTAGTTCATTAATAACAAATATTAGTAACATTTAAAACATAACTGGTATAGACCCAAACCCAACAGGACATTTTACACAATATTGTCCTGCCATGCCACACGTCCAATATCAGAATCAAAAAAGGCAGCAAATTGGTTCCGCATGTGGCCAACTTCAACAGTTGACCGCAGCGGGTGATGCTGGTAATCTGGCAATGGGTTTGCAACTGGTTCATCCAGTTCAATGTTGGGTCGCTTCTTAGCCATAATATAATTGTGGAGAACCACACAGCCTTTGACCACCTCATCGACTGTCTCCATTTTTAGATTAATGGCTGTTGCAAGAATGCGCGATTTTGAGACTAGAATCCCAAAGGTACACTCTACTGTTCTTCGGGCCCTGATCAGTCTGTAGTTAAAGATCCTTTTAGTGTGGTTCAAGTCCAGACTGGAATATGGCATCAGTAGGTTTTCACACATCTGAAAGGCCTCATCACCAACCATAACAATTGGCATCGGTGGGCCTTGAGTGTTGCGGAGGGGTTGTGGCCGTGGAAAATTAAAATTTTTGCCATACACACGTTGGCCCATATCAGAGCTCTTGAAAGTCTGGAAATCGTTGCCACGGCCAAAAGCTCCAATGTCCACGGCGATGAAGCAAGAGTCCGCATCTGCTATTGCCATGAGCGCAACAGAAAAATATTTTTTGTAGTTGAAGTACTCCGATCCAGTTCTGGCGGGTTTGATAATGTTTATGTGCTTTCCGTCCAAACAGTTGGGGAAATCACACACACTCCAGAATTTCTGCTTCGCCTCATTGGGGGACACAGGACTGTGGGTGTATGCTTATGCCGCCAGGAGGCTGACACTAAGTAAACTTGAAAAAAAGTTAGCTCCTCCTCCGTCGTATACACCCTGACACTGGCTACTGACGACTCCAGTTCATGCTTAGTGTCTCAAGGAGGCACACCTCTGGGTCCCGGATCTTTTGGACCCTGGTTCGTCATCACTTCATATGGATTGAGGGGGCGACGGACCCTTTTGAGGATCCGATCTCCCCAAACCAACAACAGGCAAGCACGTGCGAAATTCTCCACGTATCCTTCCCCGCGTCGTGGGATCCCTTACCGGACTTGGCCCTGACCACCCTGAGGTATTTAGACCCTGGGCTGTACAGGTGCCCTGTGATGTCCGTGTGTCCCCCCTATTTCTACACCTCTGCTCTGCTGCAGTGATAGATGGGGTGATAGACTGTCCCTCTCCTTATCCTGGCAGATAATGGAGCCAGGGTGCCCACACCGTCATTTGTCTCCCCCTGCTGGATTTACGCCGGGGGTACTCAGCCGGCAGTATGGGGGGAGTAGAGAAAAAAAAAGGGGGGTGGGTCCTTACAAGGCGCAAGGCATCTTTAAAAGATGCTGATTTACCTGGCATCCCTCGGGCGGTTTTTTCTATGCGACGGTGTTCTGGCGGCGCTGTGCGGCAGCTCCTGCTATAATTATCATGCATCGAGGCGGTGCGCCCGGCGCCGCTTCTCCGACGCTGCGGCAGGTATTGCCGGCGCCGCGGCCTTCCAGAGGCTTTAGGCTCCGGCCTGGCCTCCAGCAAACACTTCCGGGTTGTTCTGACCCGGGCTTCCTACCAGCAGACCGCACCGAGAGGCCCCGCCCCCTCCGGCGCATCCACTGGTGGCTATCTGATCAATGCATCCTTAGATGCTGCAGACTGTGCCTCTTTGGCTGCGGCTAACACTATCGCCATTAGAGGGGCTCTCTGGTTAAGAACATGGTGGGCAGACTCTACCTCTAAAAAATCGCTCAAAACCCTTCCGTATCAGGGGGGTCGCTTATTCGGAGAGAAACTGGATCAGCTAATTTCTGTTCCACAGCAGAGGGTTAGACAACCTTTTCGTTGCCAATTCCAGGCCTGTTTCAGACCCTTTCGTAATGCTAGATGGGCTCCAGCATCGGGCTCCGCTGCACAGGGTCGACCCAATCAGGATCGAGACACTCGGGTCTCCTATACGGCCAACCACGGGGGAAGAATGCGTTCCCAGTCAACTAGATCCAGAGGGTCTAGGACTCAGAGGTTTTCGGCCAAGTGACTGGAGGCCTCCTCTGAGCACCTCCAACAGAGTAGGCGGACGTCTACTTCTGTTTCGCCTGGTCTGGCTTCAGGTAATCCACGACCGATGGGTGGGAGAGCTCATATCTTCAGGTTACAAGATAGAGCTGGTCTGTCAGCCTCCTCCCCGGTTCTTCCCATCCCATCTTCCCAGGTCTGAGTCCCACTGACAAGACCTGTTCAAATCCATAGAGTCCCTTCATCGCAGCGGAGTCATTTCTCCTGTTCCAAGGGAAGAAAGGTTTCAAGGGTTTTATTCCAATCTTTTTGTAGTGCCCAAAAAGGACGGAACAGTAAGACCTATCCTAGATCTGAAACTTTTAAACAGGTTTGTCCGCGTTCGTCACTTTCGGATGGAATCTCTTCGGTCAGTGATTGCTTCAATGGAAAAGGGAGAGTTCTTGGCCTCAATAGACATTCAGGATTCCTACCTACATATTCCCATTTTTCCTCTTCATCAAAGGTTTCTCAGGTTTGCTTTAAACAACCTACATTTTCAGTTCACGGCTTTACCTTTCGGGCTGGCTTCCACCCCCAGGGTGTTCACAAAGGTCATGTCAACTGTGGTGTCCATTCTGCACTCCCGTGGCATAGTAGTCTTGCCATATCTGGACGATCTCCTGATCAAGGGGCCGACCTTTCAAGCTTGCAGGGAGAATGTCGGCATTACTCTGGACTCTGCTCGTTTGGGTTGGCTAGTAAATTTAAGAAAGTCATCCCTACAACCTTCTCGGAGGATCTCTTTTTTTAGGCATGATTTTCGATACCTCTCGAGCCCTATCAATCCTTCCGCAGGACAAGGTCCTAGCCCTTCGACGGGAAGTGAGGAATCTTCAGCAACCGTACCCTTATTTGATCTGGTCTTGCATGAGGGTGTTAGGAAGAATGGTGGTTTCTATAGAAGCAGTACCATTCACGTAGCTTCATCTTCGACCTCTCCAACAGGTGATCCTAGCAGTATGGAACAGGAATCCTCTCCCTCAACCGCAGATTTCGGTTGTCTCCCCAGGTCAGACAGGCTCTCTCATGGTGGCTAAACAGCTCATCCCTACTCGGGGGGAAGCCCTTTCCCCCAACCAATTGGCTGGTGGTCACAACAGACGCCAGTCTCCTGGGTTAAGGAGCTGTGTTTTTTTCACCACACAGCTCAAGGGTGCTGGTCTCCTCTGAAATCAGATCTCCCCATCAATCTCTTAGAAATTCGGGCAATTCGACTAGCCTTGCAGCATTTTCACCATCTTCTGGCGGGTCGCCCTGTCCGAATTCAATCGGACAATGCCACAGCCGTGGCATACATAAATCATCAAGGGGGCACCCGCAGCAAGGCAGCCATGCAGGAGGTAAAACAAATACTGTTCTGGGCCGAGAGAAATCACTCTGTGATTTCAGCAGTTCACATTCCGGGCGCAGAAAACTGGGCGGCAGATTTTCTGAGCCGTCAGGGTTTAGCGTCCGGGGAATGGTCTCTCCAACCCGAAGTATTTCAGCAGTATAGAAAAATGGAGACAAAAAAAGCGCAAATAGGGTCTTATCCCCAGGATTGTTTCTAATCAATAGTGAGAGAACTGCTCACCTGGTGGTACACAGTACAAGCGTGTAGTTTGTCAGCTGCTGCAGATCCACAGGTCGGGGCTGCGACCTCTCAGAACCGTGTTAATAAATGAAATGTAGATTAGATTACATCCGCGCTGCTGCGACAAATAAGAGATCCAGATATACTTGTAAGATGTTCGGATGGTTTATTCAACGCGTTTTTAGAAATTTTAGTATATTATTCCTTCCACCCTGGAATCTGAAAAATAAGTGAAATTTTAGTATATTGTTCATCGATTATAATCATGACATTAATGATTTACATATATGTTAAAAATAGCTTGTTTCTATATAATACGGCTTTATTTGAACTTTGACACTTTCTGTCACATGCCAGAAGACTGCTTGGCGCCATTATTTGAATTCAGAATGTATATAAGTGGGGCAACAGTACCACGTGTCATATCTTTGTGTGGAAACTTCCTGAAGTAGAAGCCATGAGCTTCGAAACGCGTTGAATAAACCACCCGAACATCGTACAAGTATATCTGGATCTATTATTTGTCGCAGCAGCGCGGATGTAATCCACATTTCATTTATTATAACGGAAGTATTTCAGCAGATATGCCATCTATGGGGGACCCCGGATGTGGATCTAATAGCGTCCAAGGGGAATGCCAAGGTACCCAGGTTTGTCTCCCGGTACTGAGACCCACAGGCATTCGCCATGGATGCGCTAGTACTAACTTGGAACCAGTTCCATCTCTCTTATCTGTTCCCTCCTCTGGCATTACTCCCGAGGGTTATCAAGAAGATCAAGTCGGAAGGAGCGCCTACTATTCTGATCGCCCCGGATTGGCCGCGTCGGACCTGGTATGCGAACCTAGTACAGCTTCTCACCGGGGTTCCATGGTGGCTCCCCGATCGGCCGGATTTTCTATCTCAAGGGCCGATCTACCACCAGAACTCAGGGGTCCTACGTTTGATGGCATGGCCGTTGAATCTTGGGTTTTAACTCAGGCAGGGTTCTCCCAAGAGGTAGCAGATACCATGATCAGCGCACGCAAACCCGTTTCGGCCAGAATTTATCATCACACTTGGAAAGTTTTTCTCTCATGGTGTAGAGAGCGCGCGCTGCCTCCTTTGCGTTTTTCCGTCCCAAATATTCTAGCCTTCCTCCAAGCAGGCCTGGATTCAGGGCTTGCTCCAAGTACTCTTAAAAGGCAGATTTCAGCCTTATCGGTCCTTTTTCAGCGTAGGATTGCTACTAGCCGTCAGGTCAGGACTTTTTTTCAGGGAGTCGCTCATAAGGTCCCTCCTTATAAAACTCCTTTGGAAGCTTGGGACCTTAATTTGGTCTTAAGGGCCTTGCAGGAGGCTCCTTTTGAGCCTCTTCAAGATATTTCCTTGACTGTCCTTTCCTGTAAAGTCGTATTTTTAGTGGCCATAACTTCCATAAGGCGGGTATCAGAGCTGGCAGCCCTCTCTTTTCGTACTCCCTTTCTACGTTTTCATCAGGACAAGGTAGTGCTCAGACCAGCACCTTCCTTTCTTCCGAAGGTTGTTTCCTCTTTCCGCATTAATGAGGATATAGTTCTTCCCTCCTTTTGTCCAGCACCTACGCACCGTATAGAAAAAGCTCTCCATACGTTGGACCTAGTGAGAGCCCTGAGGAGATACATTTCCCGGACAGCTCCTTTCCGCCAGACAGATGCTCTGTTTGTCCTTCCGGAATGTCGTAGGAAGGGATGCGCGGCCTCGAAATCTACTCTGGCCAGGTGGATACGAGCGGCCATTCAGGAGGCCTATCGCGCCAAGGGCATGATGGTTCCGGCTGGAATCAAGGCTCACTCCACTAGAGCAGTGGGGGCTTCCTGTTGTGAATTCTGCTCTTGGGCTCCCTCCGGTGGTTGTAAGTGGCACTTTTGTGAGTTCTGCTCTTGGGCTCCCTCTTGTGGTTTCTAGTGGTCTGGCTGCTCCTTGGAGTTAGCTGTCATCAGCTGCCTCCACTTATTGTCCGCTATTTAAGTCTGGCTCTTTCTTCAGCCTGTGCCTCTTGTCAATGTTCCTGGCTGGATTCACATCTCTGCTTGGATTCTCCTGGTTTCCTCACCAGTTCTGCAAAGATAAGTTCTGGCTTTGCTCATTTCAGTCCACATGTTGTGGACTTATTGTTCTGTGCATTCTATATTTGTCCAGCTTGTCAGTATGGATTTTTTCTGTTAGCTGGAAGCTCTGGGAAGCAGATTTACCCTCCACACCTTTAGTCAGGTGTGGAGATTTTGTAAACTCTGTGTGGATTGTTTTGTAGTTTTTATACTGACCGCACAGTATCCTTTCCTGTCCTATCTATCAAGCTAGACTGGCCTCCTATGCTAAAATCTGATTTAATTTCTGCGTCTGTTATTTTCCCCTCCTCTCACCGTCAATATTTGTGGGGGGCTATCTTTCCTTTGGGGATTTTCTCTGAGGCAAGATAGGTTTCCTGTTTCCATCTTTAGGGGAAGTTAGATCTTAGGCTGTGCCGAGCGGTTTAGGGAGCGTCAGGTACCCCCCACGGTTATTTTTAGTTGCGCTGCTAGGTTCAGGGTTTGCGGTCAGTACAGATACCACCTCCTTCAGAGCTTGTCTCATGTTGTTCATAAACCACCAGATCATAACAGTACAAGTGGCCAAAAATGAATTAAATGTATCTCAAAAGAAGGAAAAGAAAGTTCTGAACCATTTTTTTTTCTGTGCTTTGGTTTGTCTTTTTTTTTCCTCTTGATATATGGGAGGTTCAGGATCTATGTTTTGGCTTGGATGTTCAGGGTTTGTTTTCTCGTGTGGATCAACTTGTTGCAAGAGTATAGAATATCCAGGACTATATTGTCCAGACTCCGGCTTTAGAGCCCAGAATTCCTACTCCTGATTTGTTTTTTGGGGACAGATCCAAGTTTTTGAACTTTAAAAATAACTGCAAATTGTTTTTTGCTTTGAAACCCCGTTCTTCAGGTGATCCCATTCAGCAGGTGAAAATCATCATATCCTTGCTGCGTGGTGATCCTCAAGACTGGGCTTTTTCTCTTGAAACAGGGGATCCGGCATTATTGAATGTAGATGCATTTTTTTCAAGCGCTCGGATTATTGTATGACGAACCTAATTCTGTGGATCATGCAGAAAAGACCCTGTTGGCCTTGTGTCAAGGTCAGGAAGCGGCAGAGTTATACTGCCAGAAATTTAGAAAATGGTCTGTGCTCACTAAATGGAATGAAGAGGCTCTGCCTGCTATTTTCAGAAAAGGTCTTTCTGAAACCCTTAAAGATGTTATGGTGGGCTTTCCTACGCCTGCCGGTTTGAGAGAATCTATGTCTCTAGCCATTCAGATTGATCGGCGTCTGCGCGAGCGCAAAGCTGTGCACCATATGGCAGTATCCTCTGAGCATAGTCCTGAACCTATGCAATGTGATAGGATTTTGACTAGAATAGAACGGCAGGAATTCAGACGTCAGAATAGGCTGTGTTTTTACTGTGGTGATTCGGCTCATGTTATCTCTGATTGCCCAAAGTGTACTAAGAGAGTCGCTACGTCTCTTACCATTAGTACTATACAGCCTAAATTTCTCTTATCTGTGACCCTGATTTGCTCATTGTCGTCCTTTTCTGTCATGGCATTTGTGGATTCAGGCGCTGCCCTGAACTTAAGTGACTTAGAATTCTCCAGGCGCTGTGGTTTTTCCTTGCAGCCTTTGCAGAGCCCTATTCCTTTGAGGGGCATTGATGCTACACCCTTGGCCAAGGATAAACCTCAGTACTGGACACAGATGACTATGTACATGGCTCCTGCACATCAGGAAGATTGCCGTTTTCTGGTGTTGCATAACCTGCATGATGTTGTTGTGCTGGGATTTCCGTGGTTACAGGAACATAATCCGGTGCTGGATTGGAAAACTATGTCGGTGACTAGTTGGGGTTGTCGAGGAGTACATAGTGACGTTCCTTTGATGTCAATTTCCTCTTCCCCCTCTTCTGAGGTCCCTGAGTTTTTGTCGGATTTCCAGGATGTATTTGATGAGCCCAAGTCCAGTTCCCTTCCTCCACATAGGGACTGTGATTGTGCTATTAACTTGATTCCTGGTTGTAAGTTCCCTAAGGGCCGACTTTTCAATCTGTCTGTGCCAGAGCATGCCGCCATGCGGAGCTATGTTAAGGAATCTCTGGAGAAAGGGCATATTCGGCCCTCTTCGTCACCATTGGGAGCGGGTTTCTTTTGTTGCTAAGAAGGATGGCTCCTTGAGACCCTGTATTGATTATCGTCTTCTTAATAAGATCACAGTTAAATTCCAATACCCCTTGCCTCTGCTTACTGATTTGTTTGCTCAGATTAAGGGGGCTAGTTGGTTTACTAAGATTGACCTCCGAGGGGCATATAATCTTGTTCGTATTAAACAGGGTGACGAATGGAAAACTGCATTTAATACGCCCAAAGGCCATTTTGAATACCTTGTGATGCCATTTGGGCTCTCTAATGCTCCATCTGTGTTCCAGTCTTTCATGCATGATATTTTCCGCAATTATCTTGATAAATTCATGGTCGTATATTTGGATGATATTTTGATTTTTTCCAATGATTGGGAGTCTCATGTGAAGCAGATTAGGATGGTGTTCCAGATCCTTAGTGATAATGCTTTATTTGTGAAGGGGTCTAAGTGCCTATTCGGAGTTCAGAAGGTCTCTTTTTTGGGTTTTATTTTTTCTCCCTCGTCTATAGAAATGGATCCTGTTAAGGTCCAAGCTATTCATGACTGGATCCAACCCACATCTGTGAAAGGACTTCAAAAATTTTGGGGCTTTGCTAATTTCTATCGCCGTTTCATTGCCAACTTTTCCAGTGTGGTTAAGCCCCTTACTGATTTGACGAAGAAAGGCGCTGTTGTGACGAATTGGTCCTCTGAGGCTGTTGAGGCCTTTCAGGAGCTTAAACGCCGATTTACTTCTGCCCCTGTCTTGCGTCAACCGGATGTTTCTCTTCCTTTTCAGGTTGAGGTCGACGCTTCTGAGATTGGAGCAGGGGCCGTTTGGTCTCAGAGGGAGTCTGATGGTTCTTTGATGAAACCATGTGCTTTTTTTTTCCAGAAAGTTTTCGCCTGCGGAACGCAATTATGATGTCGGCAATCGGGAGTTGTTGGCTATGAAGTGGGCGTTTGAGGAGTGGCGACATTGGCTTGAGGGAGCTAAACACCGTGTTGTGGTCCTGACCGATCATAAGAATCTGATTTACCTCGAGTCGGCCAAGCGGCTGAATCCTAGACAGGCTCGATGGTCCCTGTTTTTCTCCCGTTTTGATTTTGTGGTCTCGTATCTTCCGGGATCTAAGAATGTTAAGGCTGATGCCCTCTCTAGGAGTTTTTCGCCTGATTCTCCTGGAGTCCTGGAGCCGGTTGGCATTCTTAAGGAAGGGGTGATTCTTTCTGCTATCTCCCCTGATTTGCGGCGGGTGCTTCAGGAATTTCAGGCTGATAGGCCTGACCGCTGTCCAGTGGGGAAGCTGTTTGTTCCTGATAGATAAATAAATAAATAATAATCTTTATTTTTATATAGCGCTAACATATTCCGCAGCGCTTTACAGTTTTGCACACATTATCATCACTGTCCCCGATGGGGCTCACAATCTAGAATCCCTATCAGTATGTCTTTGGAATGTGGGAGGAAACCGGAGTGCCCGGAGGAAACCCACGCAAACACGGAGAGAACATACAAACTCTTTGCAGATGTTGTCCTGGGTGGGATTAGAACCCAGGACCCCAGCGCTGCAAGGCTGCAATGCTAACCACTGCGCCACCGTGCTGCCCTAGATGGACAAGTAAGGTAATTTCTGAGGTTCATTGTTCAGTGTTGGCTGGTCATCTTGGGATTTTTGGTACCAGAGATTTGGTTGCTAGGTTCGTTTGGTGGCCTTCCTTGTCTCGCAATGTGCGTGCTTTTGTGCAGTCCTGTGGGACTTGCACCCGGGCCAAGCCTTGCTGTTCCCGCGCTAGTGGGTTGCTTTTGCCTTTGCCGGTCCCTGAGAGGCCCTGGACGCATATTTCCATGGATTTTATTTCGGATCTTCCTGTTTCCCAGAAGATGTCTGTTATCTGGGTTGTTTGTGACCGGTTCTCTAAAATGGTCCATCTGGTACCTTTGCCTAAGTTGCCTTCCTCCTCAGATCTGGTTCCATTGTTTTTTCAGCATGTGGTTCGTTTGCATGGCATTCCGGAGAATATTGTTTCTGACAGAGGTTCTCAGTTTGTCTCTAGATTTTGGCGGGCCTTTTGTGCTAGGATGGGCATTGATTTGTCTTTTTCTTCGGCGTTTCATCCTCAGACTAATGGCCAAACTGAGCGAACTAATCAGACCTTGGAGACCTATTTGAGATGCTTTGTGTCTGCTGATCAGGATGATTGGGTGTCTTTCTTGTCGTTGGCCGAGTTGCCCTTAATAATCGAGCTAGTTCGGCTACTTTGGTTTTACCTTTCTTTTGTAATTTTGGTTTTCATCCTCGTTTTTCTTCTGGGCAGGTTGAGCCTTCTGATTGTCCTGGTGTTAATTCTGTGGTGGACAGGCTGCAGCAGATTTGGACTCATGTGGTGGACAATTTGACATTGTCTCAGGAAAGGGCTCAACGTTTTGCTAACCGCCGTCGGCGTGTTGGTCCTCGGCTTCGTGTGGGGGATTTGGTTTGGTTGTCTTCTCGTCATGTTCCTATGAAGGTTTCTTCTCCTAAGTTTAAGCCTCGGTTTATTGGTCCTTATAAAATTTCTGAAATTATTAATCCGGTGTCTTTTCGTTTGGCTCTTCTTGCCTCTTTTGCCATTCATGATGTTTTCCATAGATCTTTGTTGCGGAGATATGTGGTGCCCGTTGTTCACTCGGTTGACCCTCCTGCCCCGGTGTTGGTTGAGTGAGAGTTGGAATATGAGGTTGAGAAGACTTTGGATTCTCGTTTTTCAAGGCGGAGGCTTCAGTATCTTGTCAAGTGGAAGGGTTATGGCCAGGAGGATAATTCTTGGGTTGTTGCCTCCGATGTCCATGCTACCGATTTGGTTCGTGCTTTTCACTTGGCTCGGCCTGGGGGCTCTGGTGAGGGTTCGGTGACCCCTCCTCCAGGGGGGGTACTGTTGTGAATTCCGCTCTTGGGCTCCCTCCGGTGGTTGTAAGTGGCACTTTTGTGAGTTCTGCTCTTGGGCTCCCTCTTGTGGTTTCTAGTGGTATGGCTGCTCCTTAGAGTTAGCTGTCATCAGCTGCCTCCACTTATTGTCCGCTATTTAAGTCTGGCTCTTTCTTCAGCCTGTGCCACTTGTCAATGTTCCTGGCTGGATTCACATCTCTGCTTGGATTCTCCTGGTTTCCTCGCCAGTTCTGCAAAGATAAGTTCTGGCTTTGCTCATTTCAGTCCACATGTTGTGGACTTTTTGTTCTGTGCATTCTATATTTGTCCAGCTTGTCAGTATGGATTTTTTCTGTTAGCTGGAAGCTCTGGGAAGCAGATTTACCCTCCACACCTTTAGTCAGGTGTGGAGATTTTGTAAACTCTGTGTGGATTGTTTTGTAGTTTTTATACTGACCGCACAGTATCCTTTCCTGTCCTATCTATCAAGCTAGACTGGCCTCCTATGCTAAAATCTGATTTCATTTCTGCGTATGTTATTTTCCCCTCCTCTCACCGTCAATATTTGTGGGGGGCTATCTTTCCTTTGGGGATTTTCTCTGAGGCAAGATAGGTTTCCTGTTTCCATCTTTAGGGGAAGTTAGATCTTAGGCTGTGGCGAGGGGTCTAGGGAGCATCAGGTACCCCCCACGGCTATTTTTAGTTGCGCTGCTAGGTTCAGGGTTTGCGGTCAGTACAGATACCACCTCCTTCAGAGCTTGTCTCATGTTGTTCCTAAACCACCAGATCATAACAGCTTCCTGTGCGATTCGGCACCAGGCCTCAGCAGAACAGGTTTGCAAAGCTGCAACCTGGTCTAGTTTGCATACTTTTGTCAAATATTATAATATCCACTCCCAGATCTTTGGGAGTTGCAGATGCAAGTCTGGGTAGAAGGATTCTTCAAGCGGCGGTGACGCACTTATAAGATAACCATTATCTGGATAATTTTTACTGGTGAGTTAATTTCCCTCCCAGGGACTGCTTTGGGACATCCCACAGTCCTGTGTCCCCCAATGAGGCGAAGGAGAAATAGGGATTTTTGTGTTACTCACCGTAAAATCCTTTTCTCCGAGACGCTCATTGGGGGACACAGTTCCCTCCTTGGTAGCCTGTTGGCTTCTTTTGCTATATCTGATTTTGTCAGTCAGTAGGATTTTTTCTAGACATAAGTTTTCTGTATTTATGCTGTTATATTATTTCTCATGTTTTGTTCTCCTACTGCTTTTGCACCGAGCTGGAGTCGTCAGTAGCCAGTGTCAGGGTGTATACGACGGAGGAGGAGCTAACTTTTTTTCAAGTTTACTTAGTGTCAGCCTCCTGGCGGCAGAAGCATACACCCACAGTCCTGTGTCTCGCAATGAGCGTCTCGGAGAAAAGGATTTTACGGTGAGTAACACAAAAATCCCTATTTCTCTGCAATTCCCATCCACATGTCCTCGGTGGGTATGGGTATAAATTCATCCCGGAGAACGTTCCACAAAGCCCGGCAGGTGTCCAACTATTCCAGACAGGGTGGAAATTCCAAGCCGCTACAGGAAGTGGAGGGATGATAAGCTCTCTCCGGTTGCCAGAAATCTGTAATAAAAAAAAAAAATTACAATTCTATTTAATGGTGGTGTTCTGCTAAAGACATAAAGGAAAATACAAAGAATACATGTCAGACCAACATTTTGACTGGCATTTGTTTAGAATTGTTACGTACCTTAATGTAACCAGCAGACGTTCCTCTGCAGGATTCGCTCGGAGCTGGGTGTCCTGGCTCCTTGGACACGACCAAGCAAATCCCGAAAAGAGTCTTGCGACATCCGGGTATGTTCCGGGAATTTGTCCGGGTTGGCATTAACCCCTTAATCCCATATGACGTACTATCCCGTCGAGGTGACCTGGGACTTAATTCCCAGTGACGGGATAGTACGTCATATGCGATCAGCCGCGCTCATGGGGTGAGCTCGGCCGATCGCGGCAGTGTGTCAGCTGACTGTCGCAGCTGACATCCGGCACTATGTGCCAGGAGCGGTTACGGACCGCCCCCGGCACATTAACCCCCGTCACACTGCGATCAAACATGATCGCCGTGTTCCGGCGGCATAGGGAAGCATTGCGCAGGGAGGGGACTCCCTGCGTGCTTCTCTGAGACCCTTGGAGCAACGAGATGTGATCGCATTGCTCCGAGGGTCTCATACCTTCATCTCCCTGCAGGCGCCAGAACCAAAATGGCCGCGGGGCTGCATCCGGGACCTGCAGGGAGGTGGCTTACCAGCGCCTGCTCAGAGCAAGCGCTGGTGAATCTGCAGCCCTGCCTGTTAGATCGCTGATCTGACACAGTGCTCTGCAAAGTGTAAGATCAGCGACCTGACCCTATGACATGATGCTTCCCCCTGGGGCAATGTCATAGTGTAAAAAAAAAAAATATTCACATGTGTAAAAAAAAAAAAAAAAGAACAAATTCCTAAAGAAAGATATATATATATATATATATATATATATATATATATATATATATATAGTTCCCATAAATACATTTCTTTATCTAAATAATAAAAAAAAACAAAAGTACACATATTTAGCATCGCCGCGTCCATAACGACCCCACCTATAAAACTGTCCCGCTAGTTAACCGTATCAGTGAGCGCGGTAAAAAAAAAAAGGCAACAAAAACGCTTTATCATACCGCCGAACAAAAAGTGGAATAACACGCAATCAAAAAGACGGATATAAATAACCATGGTACCGCTGAAAACATCATCTTGTCCCGCAAAAAATGAGCCGCCATACAGCATCATCAGCGAAAAAATAAAAAAGTTAGTCCTCAGAATAAAGCGATGCAAAAATGATTATTTTTTCTATAAAATAGTTTTTATCGTATAAAAGCGCCAAAACATTAAAAAATGATATGTGAGGTATCACTGTAATCGTACTGACCCGAACAGTAAAACTGCTTTATCAATTTTACCAAACGTGGAATGGAATAAACGCCCCCACCCCCCCAAAAAAAAATAAAAATAAAAAAAAAAGAAATTCATGAATAGCTGGTTTTTGGTCATTCTGCCTAACAAAAATCGGAATAAAAAGCGATCAAAAACTGTCACGTGCCCGAAAATGTTACCAATAAAAACGTCAACTTGTCCCACAAAAAACAAGACCTCACATGACTCTATGGACGAAAATATGGAAAAATTATAGCTCTCAAAATGTGGAGACACAAAAACTTTTTTTGCAATAAAAAGCGTCTTTTAGTCTGTGACGGCTGTCAATCATAAAAATCCGCTAAAAAGAACGCTATAAAAGTAATTTAAGCCCCCCTTCATCGCCCCCTTAGATAAAATAATAAAATTTAAAAAATGTATTTATATCCATTTTCCCATTAGGAATAGGGCTAGGGTTGGGGCTAGGGTTAGGGTTTCAGTTAGAATTGGAGGTTTCCACTGTTTAGGCACATCAGGGGCTCTCCAAATGCAACATGGCGTCCGATCTCAATTCCAGCCAATTCTGCGTTGAAAAACTGGTTTACCCCAACATATGGGGTATCAGCGTACTCAGGACTTTTGGGGTCCAATTTCTCTTTTACCGTTGGAAAAATAAAAATTTGGGGGGCTAAAAAAACATTTTTGTAGGGAAAAAAATAATTTTTTATTTTCACGGCTCTGTTATAAACTGTAGTGAAACACTTGGGGGATCAAAGTTCTCACAACACATCTAGATTGTTTCCTTGGGGGGTTTCTACTGTTTAGGTACATTAGGAGCTCTGCAAACGCAGTGTGACGCCTGCAGACCAATCCAGCTAAGTCTGCATTCCAAATGGTTCTTCCCTTCCGAGCTCTGCCATGCGCCCAAACGGTGGTTGCCCCCCCATATATTGGGTATCAGCGTACTCGAGACAAATTGCACAACTTTTTGGGGTCCAATTTCGTCTATTACCCTTGGGAAAATAAATCAAATTGGAGCTGAAGTTAATTTTTTGTGAAAAAAAAGTTAAATGTTCATTTTTATTTAAACATTTCAAAAATTCCTGTGGAACACCTGAAGGGTTAATAAACTTCTTGAATGTGGTTTTGAGCACGTCGAGGGGTGCAGTTTTTAGAATGGTGTCACACTTGGGTATTTTCTATCATATAGACCCCTCAAAATGACTTCAAATGAGATGTGGTCCCTAAAAAAAAATGGCGTTGTAAAAATGAGAAATTGCTGGTCAACTTTTAACCCTTATAACTCCCTAACAAAAAGAAAATTTGGTTCCAAAATTGTGCTGATGTAAAGTAGACATGTGGGAAATGTTACTTATTAAGTATTTTGTGTGACATATCTCTGTGATTTAAGGGCATAAAAATTCAAAGTTGGAAAATTGCAAAATTTTCGCCAAATTTCCATTTTTTTTCACAAAGAAACGCAAGTCTTATCAAAGAAATTTTGCCACTATCATGAAGTACAATATGTGACGAGAATATAATGTCAGAATCATCAGGATCCGTTGAAGCGTTCCAGAGTTAGCGTGTGATAGGCTCAACGGCTCTCCCGGAGTTCGATAATGGGGTGTCGCCAAAACCGCCGACGCCGTGTCCTCTGTCTTTCTCGATTTCTTTGTTGCTCCCAAGCAAACGCACAGGCAAGAAACAGCTTGATGCTTAAATCCAGGTTGAAATAAAAGCTCTCCATGCGAAGATCCATAATGACACAGGATACAGTAGCAAACTGTGAAGATTTCAGCAGCCCTAGGGTCTATATATAGATATCCCATAATACACGCCCTCTGTAGTCCCTTTGGCGGTGTCTGGTTTTCTAGATTTTTCTCCTGTTAAATTTTCCACCATGCACACAAAAAACGCAAACGCATGCAAAAGCATGAAAACGCCGTGTTTTTTAAACCGCATGCGTTACCGTATGCGTCTAAGAAAAAACCGCTGCGTTTGTACACGTTTTCATGCTGTTTTTCCTTCATTTGCGGTTGCTGATTAAACGCTGCGGATTCTAAGCAAATGTGAAACTAGCCTTACCTTTTCTTTTTCCTTCTCTTAGACTAAGACAATAAAGGGTGTGTCAGCAGAACCACCTGAGCAGGGCTGATGGGGAAATTGTGGAGCAACGTTGGAGATAAAATTCAAGCACAGGTGGGTTTTCGGTGTTTTCTTTACTCTGTGAAAATGGTCCCATGTATTTTCATAATTTCAACATATTTGCCTCCTTCACTTGTTTTCTGAACAAGATAATGACACCTTGCTGAAAATGTACATCTCTTGGTGCTGGGCTTTAATGGAGTGTCATTGTAAATTTACTTTGTGGGTTAAATTTCCTGTAAGCTGCAGTTTATTACTACTTTTATCATCTCTTTTGCCTGCTAAACGCTGGCTTTCACAGGAGAATCGTCAGGACAAGCACACAGGTCTTCAGCTGACCATCGGCTGTCATGGCAACCCATCGGCGTCCCGTGATCATATCACAGGCGCGTGGAATGAAGCGCCCCCAATGTTGGCGCGTGTTAAGTGCCACTGTCAGTGATAGTGTGACAATTAGCAGGTAAACAGACGCAGGCGGTGCTCTGCCCTGCTCGCTGTTGTTACAGGCACATAAAGGCTGATTAAATTAGCCATCAACTGCTAGGAAAGAGGTGAGCAAGTCCGCATTAATGTCACTGAAACAACATGGGGTAAATATTAGTGATGAACGAATGTACTCATTGCTCGGGTTTTCCTGAGCACGCTCGGGTGACCTAGTATTTATGACTGCCCAGAGATTGTTTTCATCGCGGCAGCTGAATGATTTACAGCTGCTTGATTACATGTGGGGATTCCCTAGCAACCAGGCAACCCCCACATGTACTCAGCCTGGCTAATAGCTGTAAATCATTTAGCTGCCACAATGAAAACTAAATCTCCGAGCAGTCATAATTACTCGGAGGTCACCCGAGCGTGCTCTGGAAGACACGAGCAACGAGTACACTCGCTCATCACTAGTAAATATACATCATATGTCGTGAAGGCATCCAATGGAGTTTATTTTAGTTTTGACAAGTTTGTACTTCAAACCATTTCAACCAATCAAAATCAAGTGAAAAAAGGTGTCAAAAGTCAGTGTTCTCCTCAGTCTTATACATCCCCAAGTTGTAGGCCAAAGGGAAATCTGAGTTCCTTCTAGTACTGCTTGTGTTTACCTCCCAAGAAGTTTAGTTATATGTGAAATATTTATACAATCTGCATTTTGGTCATTGATCTAGTCTTTTGTCTTTTAGGTAAAGCTTTTTAAAGGGGATCATCACACCGTAGACCACTTCAGCAGTCTACGCCAGTTCTATGGGTGGACATTGCCTTCTCTTGGGATACATCACACTTAGCTAAAGCATTTCCATGGACTCGGTGATGCATAAAATAAGTGGCATCAAGGAATTTTTTCTCGTAGTTCTCATAATAATCTTCATCCTTATAATAAAGGAGAATGGCTGTGTAATTTAATGGGGGGGGGTGAGTATTAAATAAAAATATATAGATATATTTTTAATCTGAAAAGGTAAGGCGCAAAATCTTTGTATGGCTCAGATTAAACTTCCTTTTAAAAACTATGTGCGGGATAAAACTTAAAGTTTTTAAAATATTTTGTTCACTTTTTGACCGATGCTCAACATGCTAGAGTTGTTTTCTGTACCCATGTAATTTCTATTCTTTCAGATGAGGACTTTCAGCTATCAAATGCATACATTGAAAGTTTGTACACAGCCAGTGTATTCTGTGCATCAAACATAGTGGGAGCTGCTGTTAGCGGCCTTTTCATGTAAATCTTGTATAAAATAAAATAATCTGGCCACATTTTAATATGCAAATGCAGTGATGTCAGCTTATTGTATTTGTCTCCCACCTTTTGTCCTTTCTGCTTTACAGCTGTATATACTTCATTTTTTTAACATAACAATACGTTTTAGACAACTTCTTGATCTGTTCTAAAGTTGTAAGAATGCAAAACATGTTGGTCAGTCTGCTTTTTTGTTTTTAACGTAAAACAAACAACCTATGGACAGTATAAATATATATTTTTTTTTATATTTTGTGTATGTTGGCCCACACGATCAAATGAAGGAAGGGGGTGGGAGGATTCCTTTACTCTATCATTTGAATTGGGTGTTTCACAATGTCAACTTTTTTTTTTTTTTTACTAGAAAAAAAAATAAATTAATAAAGAAAAAAAATTTAAAAAGAAAAAAATAAAGGTCATTTTATCATTTGACTTTCTTACTTAGTTTTCTGTGTGTTGCCTATGAACTGCATACTTATTAGGAAATAATATCTTAATCCTTTATTTGATTTCCTGCCAAGCAACAGTCTTGCATTTTTGGAGGACCCAGAACTGCAAAATATAGAATGTCGCTAGATCACAAGCAGATGATAAAGCAGAAAACGGCTTTTAAAAGGGATATTATGAAGTTTGAAAGTAATACCCTGCCTATTGGATTAAGTATAACTTTCCGATTGATGAGGGTCCATCCAGCGTGTCTCTCACAGTGTTATGAAAGGCAATTCAGTACCACAATGGACATAGCGGTCAGAGCACATACAGTGATCTGACAATAACCCAAAATCATAGAACGAGCTCTGAGACGTGGGAACTCTGCAGACCGCAATCCCTAATCTTCTCCAAACAACACTAGAGGCAGCCGTGGATTGCGCCTAACTCTGCCTATGCAACTCGGCACAGCCTGAGAAACTAACTAGCCTGAAGATAGAAAATAAGCCTACCTTGCCTCAGAGAAATACCCCAAAGGAAAAGGCAGCCCCCACATATAATGACTGTGAGTTAAGATGAAAAGACAAACGTAGAGATTAAATAGATTCAGCAAAGTGAGGCCCGACTTTCTTAACAGAGCGAGGATAGAAAAGGTAACTTTGCGGTCTACACAAAACCCTAAAGAAAACCACGCAAAGGGGGCAAAAAGACCCTCCGTACCAAACTAACGGCACGGAGGTACACCCTTTGCGTCCCAGAGCTTCCAGCAACAAATTAGACAAGCTGGACAGAAAAAATAGCAAACAAATAGCAAAGAAGAACTTAGCTATGCAGAGCAGCAGGCCACAGGAATAATCCAGGGAAAAGCAAGTCCAACACTGGAACATTGACAGGAAGCCAGGATCAAAGCATTAGGTGGAGTTAAGTAGAGAAGCACCTAACGACCTCACCAGATCACCTGAGGGAGGAAACTCAGAAGCCGCAGTACCACTTCCCTCCACCAACAGAAGCTCACAGAGAGAATCAGCCGAAGTACCACTTGTGACCACAGGAGGGAGCTCTGCCACAGAATTCACAACAGTACCCCCCCTTGAGGAGGGGTCACCGAACCCTCACCAGAGCCCCCAGGCCGACCAGGATGAGCCACATGAAAGGCACGAACAAGATCGGGAGCATGGACATCAGAGGCAAAAACCCAGGAATTATCTTCCTGAGCATAACCCTTCCATTTAACCAGATACTGGAGTTTCCGTCTAGAAACACGAGAATCCAAAATCTTCTCCACAATATACTCCAATTCCCCCTCCACCAAAACCGGGGCAGGAGGATCAACAGATGGAACCATAGGTGCCACGTATCTCCGCAACAATGACCTATGGAATACGTTATGTATGGAAAAAGAATCTGGAAGGGTCAGACGAAAAGACACAGGATTAAGAACCTCAGAAATCCTATACGGACCAATGAAACGAGGTTTAAACTTAGGAGAGGAAACCTTCATAGGACTATGACGAGAAGATAACCAAACCAGATCCCCAACACGAAGTCGGGGACCCACACGGCGTCTGCGATTAGCGAAACGTTGAGCCTTCTCCTGGGACAAGGTCAAATTGTCCACTACATGAGTCCAAATCTGCTGCAACCTGTCCACCACAGTATCCACACCAGGACAGTCCGAAGACTCAACCTGTCCTGAAGAGAAACGAGGATGGAACCCAGAATTGCAGAAAAATGGCGAAACCAAGGTAGCCGAGCTGGCCCGATTATTAAGGGCGAACTCAGCCAAAGGCAAAAAGGACACCCAGTCATCCTGATCGGCAGAAACAAAGCATCTCAGATGTTTCCAAGGTCTGATTGGTTCGTTCGGTCTGGCCATTAGTCTGAGGATGGAAAGCCGAGGAAAAAGACAAGTCAATGCCCATCCTACCACAAAAGGCTCGCCAAAACCTTGAAACAAACTGGGAACCTCTGTCAGAAACGATATTCTCTGGAATGCCATGTAAACGAACCACATGCTGGAAGAACAATGGCACCAAATCAGAGGAGGAAGGCAATTTAGACAAGGGTACCAGATGGACCATCTTAGAAAAGCGATCACAGAGCACCCAAATGACTGACATCTTTTGAGAAACGGGAAGATCAGAAATAAAATCCATAGAGATATGTGTCCAAGGCCTCTTCGGGACCGGCAAGGGCAAAAGCAACCCACTGGCACGAGAACAGCAGGGCTTAGCCCGAGCACAAATCCCACAGGACTGCACAAAAGCACGCACATCCCGCGTCAGAGACGGCCACCAAAAGGATCTAGCCACTAACTCTCTGGTACCAAAGATTCCAGGATGACCAGCCAACACCGAACAATGAACCTCAGAGATAACTTTATTGGTCCACCTATCAGGGACAAACAGTCTCTCCGCTGGACAACGATCAGGTTTATTAGCCTGAAATTTTTGCAGCACCCGCCGCAAATCAGGGGAGATGGCAGACACAATTACTCCTTCCTTGAGGATACCCGCCGGCTCAGATAAACCCGGAGAGTCGGGCACAAAACTCCTAGACAGAGCATCCGCCTTCACATTTTTAGAGCCCGGAAGGTACGAAATCACAAAGTCAAAACGGGCGAAAAACAGCGACCAACGAGCCTGTCTAGGATTCAACCGCTTAGCAGACTCAAGATAAGTCAAGTTCTTATGATCAGTCAATACCACCACGCGATGCTTAGCTCCTTCAAGCCAATGACGCCACTCCTCGAATGCCCACTTCATGGCCAGCAACTCTCGGTTGCCCACATCATAATTTCGCTCAGCAGGCGAAAACTTCCTGGAAAAAAAAGCGCATGGTTTCATCACTGAGCAATCAGAACCTCTCTGCGACAAAACAGCCCCTGCTCCAATCTCAGAAGCATCAACCTCGACCTGGAACGGAAGAGAAACATCTGGTTGACACAACACAGGGGCAGAAGAAAAACGACGCTTCAACTCCTGAAAAGCTTCCACAGCAGCAGAAGACCAATTGACCAAATCAGCACCCTTCTTGGTCAAATCGGTCAATGGTTTGGCAATACTAGAAAAATTGCAGATGAAGCGACGATAAAAATTAGCAAAGCCCAGGAACTTTTGCAGACTTTTCAGAGATGTCGGCTGAGTCCAATCATGGATGGCTTGGACCTTAACAGGATCCATCTCGATAGTAGAAGGGGAAAAGATGAACCCCAAAAATGAAACCTTCTGCACACCAAAGAGACACTTTGATCCCTTCACAAACAAAGAATTAGCACGCAGGACCTGAAAAACTGTTCTGACCTGCTTCACATGAGACTCCCAATCATCCGAGAAGATCAAAATGTCATCCAAGTACACAATCAGGAATTTATCCAGGTACTCACGGAAGATGTCATGCATAAAGGACTGAAACACTGATGGAGCATTGGCAAGTCCGAATGGCATCACTAGATACTCAAAATGACCCTCGGGCGTATTAAATGCAGTTTTCCATTCATCTCCTCGCCTGATTCGCACCAGATTATACGCACCACGCAGATCTATCTTGGTGAACCAACTAGCCCCCTTAATCCGAGCAAACAAATCAGATAACAATGGCAAGGGGTACTGAAATTTAACCGTGATCTTATTTAGAAGGCGGTAATCTATACAAGGTCTCAGCGAACCATCCTTCTTGGCTACAAAAAAAGAACCCTGCTCCTAATGGTGACGATGACGGGCGAATATGCCCCTTCTCCAGGGATTCCTTCTTATAACTGCGCATAGCGGCGTGCTCAGGCACGGATAAATTAAACAGTCGACCTTTTGGGAATTTACTACCAGGAATCAAATTGATAGCACAGTCACAATCCCTATGCGGAGGTAGGGCATCGGACTTGGGCTCATCAAATACATCCCGGTAATCAGACAAGAACTCTGGAACCTCAGAAGGGGTGGATGACGAAATAGTCAGAAATGGGACATCACCATGTACCCCCTGACAACCCCAGCTGGACACCGACATGGATTTCCAATCTAATACTGGATTATGGGCTTGTAGCCATGGCAACCCCAACACGACCACATCATGCAGATTATGCAACACCAGAAAGCGAATAACCTCCTGATGTGCAGGAGCCATGCACATGGTCAGCTGGGTCCAGTATTGAGGCTTATTCTTGGCCAAAGGCGTGGCATCAATTCCTCTCAATGGAATAGGACACTGCAAGGGCTCTAAGAGAAACCCACAACGCTTAGCATACTCCAAGTCCATCAAATTCAGGGCAGCGCCTGAATCCACAAATGCCATGACAGAATACGATGACAAAGAACAGATCAAGGTAACGGACAGAAGAAATTTTGACTGTACCATACCAATGGTGGTAGACCTAGCGAACCGCTTAGTGCGCTTAGGACAATCAGAGATAGCATGAGTGGAATCACCACAGTAGAAACACAGCCCATTCAGACGTCTGTGTTCTTGCCGTTCAACTCTGGTCAAAGTCCTATCGCACTGCATAGGCTCAGGTTTAAGCTCAGGTAATACCGCCAAATGGTGCACAGATTTACGCTCACGCAAGCGTCGACCGATCTGAATGGCCAAAGACATAGACTCATTCAAACCAGCAGGCATAGGAAATCCCACCATGACATCCTTAAGGGCTTCAGAGAGACCCTTTCTGAACATAGCTGCCAGCGCAGATTCATTCCATTGAGTGAGCACGGACCACTTTCTAAATTTCTGACAATATACCTCTATCTCATCCTGACCCTGACAAAGAGCCAGCAAATTTTTCTCTGCCTGATCCACTGAATTAGGTTCATCGTACAGCAATCCGAGCGCCAGGAAAAACGCATCGATATTACTCAATGCAGGATCTCCTGGCGCAAGAGAAAATGCCCAGTCCTGAGGGTCGCCGCGCAAAAAAGAAATAACAATCAAAACCTGTTGAACTGGATCACCAGAGGAGCAAGGTTTCAAGGCCAGAAATAATTTACAATTATTTTTGAAACTCAGAAACTTAGTTCTATCTCCAAAAAACAAATCAGGAATAGGAATTCTTGGTTCTAACATAGATTTCTGATCAATAGTGTCTTGAATCTTTTGTACTCTTGCCGAGAGCTGATCCACAAATGAAGACAGACTTTTAATGTCCATCGCTACACCTGTGTACTAAACCACCCAAATGTCTAGGGGAAAAAAAGGCAAAACACAGTGCAAAGAAAAAAAAATGGTCTCAGAACTTTTTTTCCCTCTATTGAGAATCATTAGTACTTTGGGCTTCCTGTACTGTTATGATGGGCAATTCAGTACCACAATGGACATAGCGGTCAGAGCACATACAGTGATCTGACAATAGCCCAAAATCATAGAACAAGCTCTGAGACGTGGGAACTCTGCAGACCGCAATCCCTAATCCTCTCCAAACAACACTAGAGGCAGCCGTGGATTGCGCCTAACTCTGCCTATGCAACTCGGCACAGCCTGAGAAACTAACTAGCCTGAAGATAGAAAATAAACCTACTTTGCCTGAGAGAAATACCCCAAAGGAAATGGCAGCCCCCCACATATAATGACTGTGAGTTAAGATGAAAAGACAAACGTAGAGATGAAATAGATTCAGCAAAGTGAGGCCCGACTTTCTTAACAGAGCGAGGATAGAAAAGGTAACTTTGCGGTCTACACAAAACCCTAAAGAAAACCACGCAAAGGGGGCAAAAAGACCCTCCGTACCGAACTAACGGCACGGAGGTACACCCTTTGCGTCCCAGAGCTTCCAGCAACAAATTAGACAAGCTGGACAGAAAAAATAGCAAACAAATAGCAAAGAAGAACTTAGCTATGCAGAGCAGCAGGCCACAGGAATAATCCAGGGAAAAGCAAGTCCAACACTGGAACATTGACAGGAAGCCAGGATCAAAGCATTAGGTGGAGTTAAGTAGAGAAGCACCTAACGACCTCACCAGATCACCTGAGGGAGGAAACTCAGAAGCCGCAGTACCACTTCCCGCCACCAACAGAAGCTCACAGAGAGAATCAGCCGAAGTACCACTTGTGACCACAGGAGGGAGCTCTGCCACAGAATTCACAACACACAGATACTGGGATCTGAAGAGGCCTGGCTGAATGGAGCAAATGTTAATCATACCCACTGCTGTGCCATTCCTTTGAATGAATGGAGCGGTATTGCACATTATTGACCTCTACTCCATTCAGCCAGGGCTCTTCTTAGCACCAATTCTCTGGATTGTTGGGGGCCATTAACCCCAAGAGATTGGAAAGAAAATTCCCCACCACACAAATATGGAATAACTTATAAAGAAGTTGTCCATTACTAGCACAACCTTTTCTCATTCCCCATGTTTGGCCTGATAAAATAAAAAATCTGATGCTCACCCCCTCTGTGTCGGTGCCATTCCTGCAGTGTCAGCACTTGCTCTCCTGCGGCTCAAGTGCGGTTATGACATATGAGCCCCTCACCCAATCTGAAGGAGGAGACAGTGACGCCAGTGAGAAATTGGGCGTCGGGCTCATGTGTTATGACTGCACTTAAGCCGCAGTAGAGTAAGTGCAGACACTGCTGGAATGTCATCGGCATCGGGCGGTGATTATCAGATTTTTTATTTTATCAGGCCAAACATAAGGAATAAGAAGGGGTTATGCTAGTAGTGGACAACCCCTATAAACTTTAGAATAGCACTATTCAAGCAAGTTTTAACACAAAAAGGTTTTCTTAACCTTAAAATGTGTGCTTGAGCAAGAAATGTTTAAATAAATAATCATTACTCATCTATTAAATCTTTTTTATTAACTTTTTAACCGGCCACTTTCTTAAAATCCCAGACAACTCCACTAGCATTTTATTCAAGACTAGATGGTGGCTCGATTCTAACGCGTCGGGTATTCTAGAATACGCATGTCCACGTAGTATATTGCCCAGCGACGTAGTATATTGCCCAGTCACGTAGTTTATTGCCCAGCCACGTAGTATATTGCCCAGCCACAAAGTATATAGCAGAGCCACGTAGTACGGTATATTGCCGAGCCACATAGTATATAGCAGAGCCACGTAGTATATTGCCCAGCCACGTAGTATATTGCCCAGTCATGTATATTGCCCAGCGACGGAGTATATTGTCCAGCCACGTAGTATATTGCCCAGGGACGTAGTATATTGCCCAGCCACATTGTATATTGCCCAGTCACATAGTATATTGCCCAACCACGTAGTATATTGCCCAGCCACGTAGTATATTGCCCAGTCACGTAGTATATTGCCCAGCGATGTAGTATATTGCCCAGCCACATTGTATATTGCCCAGTCACGTAGTATATTGCCCAACCACGTAGTATATTGCCCAGCCACGTAGTATATTGCCCAGTCACGTAGTATATTGCCCAGCGATGTAGTATATTGCCCAGTCACGTAGTATATTGCCCAACCATGTAGTATATTGCCCAGCCACGTAGTATATTGCCCAGTCACGTAGTATATTGCCCAGCGATGTAGTATATTGCCCAGCCACATTGTATATTGCCCAGTCACGTAGTATATTGCCCAGTCATGTAGTATATTGCCCAGCCACATTGTATATTGCCCAGTCACGTAGTATATTGACCAGCCACATTGTATATTGCCCAGTCACGTAGTATATTGCCCAGCACAGAGCCACGTAGTATTGACTTAAAAAACATACTCACCTTCCGAAGGCCCGTTGGAAGTCCTGCTATACTCAGCCTCCGCTGCCTTTTCCGCTCCTCTGGACGCTCCCGGGACCGCTCCATTGCAAGCGCCAGCTTCCGTTCCCAGGGCTGGTGTGAGCAGGACCTATGATGACGTCGCAGTCACATGACCGTGACATCACAGCAGGTCCTTGTCGCACACCAGCCCTGGGTGCGGAAGCTGGCGCTTGCAATGGCGCGGTCCCGAGAGCGTGGCGAGGAGCGGGAAAGGCGGCGGATGGTGAGTATAGCAGGTTTTTTGTTTTTTTTTTATTATTTTTAACATGACATATTTTTACTATTGATGCCGTATAGGCAGCATCAATAATAAATATGAAGACACAAAAGAGAATAGTAAAACCAAAAACACTCAGTTTGAAAAAATGTTGCAGTAATCCGCAAGTGCTAGTAAAAGATGTAAAAAACAGGGTATTTGGTTGATACGTTTTTTGCAAAAAATGTATACTAAGCTGCTCTACCAATCTTCACGGTATACCCTTATCAGAGCAGTCCTAACTAATGTATGCAATCCCTATCTGATGTATTTAAAAACCTGATCATCTGTATATAACCTGTGTGAACAGGGTTCAGAGAGGAAAAATCCATGTGTGCATACAGGGTAGAACAGCTTTTGTGCAGATAGCCCAAGAGGAGTGGTGGAACTCCCCAGTCTTGTAGACACAAGAGAACAATTATGGAAACAGGAACACATGGGCTACTTGCACAGTGAACAAGTCTGTATGATCATGTTCACACACCACCAAGAAACCTGAAGACACAAAAGAGAATAGTAAAACCAAAAACACTCAGTTTGAAAAAATGTTGCAGTAATCCGCAAGTGCTAGTAAAAGATGTAAAAAACAGGGTATTTGGTTGATACGTTTTTTGCAAAAAATGTATACTAAGCTGCTCTACCAATCTTCACGGTATACCCTTATCAGAGCAGTCCTAACTAATGTATGCAATCCCTATCTGATGTATTTAAAAACCTGATCATCTGTATATAACCTGTGTGAACAGGGTTCAGAGAGGAAAAATCCATGTGTGCATACAGGGTAGAACAGCTTTTGTGCAGATAGCCCAAGAGGAGTGGTGGAACTCCCCAGTCTTGTAGACACAAGAGAACAATTATGGAAACAGGAACACATGGGCTACTTGCACAGTGAACAAGTCTGTATGATCATGTTCACACACCACCAAGAAACCTGAAGACACAAAAGAGAATAGTAAAACAAAAAAACACTCAGTCTGAAAAAATGTTGCAGTAATCCGCAAGTGCTAGTAAAAGATGTAAAAAACAGGGTATTTGGTTGATACGTTTGTTGCAAAAAATGTATACTAAGCTGCTCTACCAATCTTCACGGTATACCCTTATCAGAGCAGTCCTAACTAATGTATGCAAACCCTATCTGATGTATTTAAAAACCTGATCATCTGTATATAACCTGTGTGAACAGGGTTCAGAGAGGAAAAATCCATGTGTGCATACAGGGTAGAACAGCTTTTGTGCAGATAGCCCAAGAGGAGTGGTGGAACTCCCCAGTCTTGTAGACACAAGAGAACAATTATGGAAACAGGAACACATGGGCTACTTGCACAGTGAACAAGTCTGTATGATCATGTTCACACACCACCAAGAAACCTGAAGACACAAAAGAGAATAGTAAAACCAAAAACACTCAGTTTGAAAAAATGTTGCAGTAATCCGCAAGTGCTAGTAAAAGATGTAAAAAACAGGGTATTTGGTTGATACGTTTTTTGCAAAAAATGTGTACTAAGCTGCTCTACCAATCTTCACGGTATACCCTTATCAGAGCAGTCCTAACTAATGTATGCAATCCCTATCTGATGTATTTAAAAACCTGATCATCTGTATATAACCTGTGTGAACAGGGTTCAGAGAGGAAAAATCCATGTGTGCATACAGGGTAGAACAGCTTTTGTGCAGATAGCCCAAGAGGAGTGGTGGAACTCCCCAGTCTTGTAGACACAAGAGAACAATTATGGAAACAGGAACACATGGGCTACTTGCACAGTGAACAAGTCTGTATGATCATGTTCACACACCACCAAGAAACCTGAAGACACAAAAGAGAATAGTAAAACCAAAAACACTCAGTTTGAAAAAATGTTGCAGTAATCCGCAAGTGCTAGTAAAAGATGTAAAAAACAGGGTATTTGGTTGATACGTTTTTTGCAAAAAATGTATACTAAGCTGCTCTACCAATCTTCACGGTATACCCTTATCAGAGCAGTCCTAACTAATGTATGCAATCCCTATCTGATGTATTTAAAAACCTGATCATCTGTATATAACCTGTGTGAACAGGGTTCAGAGAGGAAAAATCCATGTGTGCATACAGGGTAGAACAGCTTTTGTGCAGATAGCCCAAGAGGAGTGGTGGAACTCCCCAGTCTTGTAGACACAAGAGAACAATTATGGAAACAGGAACACATGGGCTACTTGCACAGTGAACAAGTCTGTATGATCATGTTCACACACCACCAAGAAACCTGAAGACACAAAAGAGAATAGTAAAACCAAAAACACTCAGTTTGAAAAAAATGTTGCAGTAATCCGCAAGTGCTAGTAAAAGATGTAAAAAACAGGGTATTTGGTTGATACGTTTTTTGCAAAAAATGTATACTAAGCTGCTCTACCAATCTTCACGGTATACCCTTATCAGAGCAGTCCTAACTAATGTATGCAATCCCTATCTGATGTATTTAAAAACCTGATCATCTGTATATAACCTGTGTGAACAGGGTTCAGAGAGGAAAAATCCATGTGTGCATACAGGGTAGAACAGCTTTTGTGCAGATAGCCCAAGAGGAGTGGTGGAACTCCCCAGTCTTGTAGACACAAGAGAACAATTATGGAAACAGGAACACATGGGCTACTTGCACAGTGAACAAGTCTGTATGATCATGTTCACACACCACCAAGAAACCTGAAGACACAAAAGAGAATAGTAAAACCAAAAACACTCAGTTTGAAAAAATGTTGCAGTAATCCGCAAGTGCTAGTAAAAGATGTAAAAAACAGGGTATTTGGTTGATACGTTTTTTTGCAAAAAATGTATACTAAGCTGCTCTACCAATCTTCACGGTATACCCTTATCAGAGCAGTCCTAACTAATGTATGCAATCCCTATCTGATGTATTTAAAAACCTGATCATCTGTATATAACCTGTGTGAACAGGGTTCAGAGAGGAAAAATCCATGTGTGCATACAGGGTAGAACAGCTTTTGTGCAGATAGCCCAAGGGGAGTGGTGGAACTCCCCAGTCTTGTAGACACAAGAGAACAATTATGGAAACAGGAACACATGGGCTACTTGCACAGTGAACAAGTCTGTATGATCATGTTCACACACCACCAAGAAACCTGAAGACACAAAAGAGAATAGTAAAACCAAAAACACTCAGTTTGAAAAAATGTTGCAGTAATCCGCAAGTGCTAGTAAAAGATGTAAAAAACAGGGTATTTGGTTGATACGTTTTTTGCAAAAAATGTATACTAAGCTGCTCTACCAATCTTCACGGTATACCCTTATCAGAGCAGTCCTAACTAATGTATGCAATCCCTATCTGATGTATTTAAAAACCTGATCATCTGTATATAACCTGTGTGAACAGGGTTCAGAGAGGAAAAATCCATGTGTGCATACAGGGTAGAACAGCTTTTGTGCAGATAGCCCAAGAGGAGTGGTGGAACTCCCCAGTCTTGTAGACACAAGAGAACAATTATGGAAACAGGAACACATGGGCTACTTGCACAGTGAACAAGTCTGTATGATCATGTTCACACACCACCAAGAAACCTGAAGACACAAAAGAGAATAGTAAAACCAAAAACACTCAGTTTGAAAAAATGTTGCAGTAATCCGCAAGTGCTAGTAAAAGATGTAAAAAACAGGGTATTTGGTTGATACGTTTTTTGCAAAAAATGTATACTAAGCTGCTCTACCAATCTTCACGGTATACCCTTATCAGAGCAGTCCTAACTAATGTATGCAATCCCTATCTGATGTATTTAAAAACCTGATCATCTGTATATAACCTGTGTAAACAGGGTTCAGAGAGGAAAAATCCATGTGTGCATACAGGGTAGAACAGCTTTTGTGCAGATAGCCCAAGAGGAGTGGTGGAACTCCCCAGTCTTGTAGACACAAGAGAACAATTATGGAAACAGGAACACATGGGCTACTTGCACAGTGAACAAGTCTGTATGATCATGTTCACACACCACCAAGAAACGTGAAGACACAAAAGAGAATAGTAAAACCAAAAACACTCAGTTTGAAAAAATGTTGCAGTAATCCGCAAGTGCTAGTAAAAGATGTAAAAAACAGGGTATTTGGTTGATACGTTTTTTGCAAAAAATGTATACTAAGCTGCTCTACCAATCTTCACGGTATACCCTTATCAGAGCAGTCCTAACTAATGTATGCAATCCCTATCTGATGTATTTAAAAACCTGATCATCTGTATATAACCTGTGTGAACAGGGTTCAGAGAGGAAAAATCCATGTGTGCATACAGGGTAGAACAGCTTTTGTGCAGATAGCCCAAGAGGAGTGGTGGAACTCCCCAGTCTTGTAGACACAAGAGAACAATTATGGAAACAGGAACACATGGGCTACTTGCACAGTGAACAAGTCTGTATGATCATGTTCACACACCACCAAGAAACCTGAAGACACAAAAGAGAATAGTAAAACCAAAAACACTCAGTATGAAAAAATGTTGCAGTAATCCGCAAGTGCTAGTAAAAGATGTAAAAAACAGGGTATTTGGTTGATACGTTTTTTGCAAAAAATGTATACTAAGCTGCTCTACCAATCTTCACGGTATACCCTTATCAGAGCAGTCCTAACTAATGTATGCAATCCCTATCTGATGTATTTAAAAACCTGATCATCTGTATATAACCTGTGTGAACAGGGTTCAGAGAGGAAAAATCCATGTGTGCATACAGGGTAGAACAGCTTTTGTGCAGATAGCCCAAGAGGAGTGGTGGAACTCCCCAGTCTTGTAGACACAAGAGAACAATTATGGAAACAGGAACACATGGGCTACTGTACATGGGCTACTTGCACAGTGAACAAGTCTGTATGATCATGTTCACACACCACCAAGAAACCTGAAGACACAAAAGAGAATAGTAAAACCAAAAACACTCAGTTTGAAAAAATGTTGCAGTAATCCGCAAGTGCTAGTAAAAGATGTAAAAAACAGGGTATTTGGTTGATACGTTTTTTGCAAAAAATGTATACTAAGCTGCTCTACCAATCTTCACGGTATACCCTTATCAGAGCAGTCCTAACTAATGTATGCAATCCCTATCTGATGTATTTAAAAACCTGATCATCTGTATATAACCTGTGTGAACAGGGTTCAGAGAGGAAAAATCCATGTGTGCATACAGGGTAGAACAGCTTTTGTGCAGATAGCGCAAGAGGAGTGGTGGAACTCCCCAGTCTTGTAGACACAAGAGAACAATTATAGAAACAGGAACACATGGGCTACTTGCACAGTGAACAAGTCTGTATGATCATGTTCAAACACCACCAAGAAACCTGAAGACACAAAAGAGAATAGTAAAACCAAAAACACTCAGTTTGAAAAAATGTTGCAGTAATCCGCAAGTGCTAGTAAAAGATGTAAAAAACAGGGTATTTGGTTGATACGTTTTTTGCAAAAAATGTATACTAAGCTGCTCTACCAATCTTCACGGTATACCCTTATCAGAGCAGTCCTAACTAATGTATGCAATCCCTATCTGATGTATTTAAAAACCTGATCATCTGTATATAACCTGTGTGAACAGGGTTCAGAGAGGAAAAATCCATGTGTGCATACAGGGTAGAACAGCTTTTGTGCAGATAGCCCAAGAGGAGTGGTGGAACTCCCCAGTCTTGTAGACACAAGAGAACAATTATGGAAACAGGAACACATGGGCTACTTGCACAGTGAACAAGTCTGTATGATCATGTTCACACACCACCAAGAAACCTGAAGACACAAAAGAGAATAGTAAAACCAAAAACACTCAGTTTGAAAAAATGTTGCAGTAATCCGCAAGTGCTAGTAAAAGATGTAAAAAACAGGGTATTTGGTTGATACGTTTTTTGCAAAAAATGTATACTAAGCTGCTCTACCAATCTTCACGGTATACCCTTATCAGAGCAGTCCTAACTAATGTATGCAATCCCTATCTGATGTATTTAAAAACCTGATCATCTGTATATAACCTGTGTGAACAGGGTTCAGAGAGGAAAAATCCATGTGTGCATACAGGGTAGAACAGCTTTTGTGCAGATAGCCCAAGAGGAGTGGTGGAACTCCCCAGTCTTGTAGACACAAGAGAACAATTATGGAAACAGGAACACATGAGCTACTTGCACAGTGAACAAGTCTGTATGATCATGTTCACACACCACCAAGAAACCTGAAGACACAAAAGAGAATAGTAAAACCAAAAACACTCAGTTTGAAAAAATGTTGCAGTAATCCGCAAGTGCTAGTAAAAGATGTAAAAAACAGGGTATTTGGTTGATACGTTTTTTGCAAAAAATGTATACTAAGCTGCTCTACCAATCTTCACGGTATACCCTTATCAGAGCAGTCCTAACTAATGTATGCAATCCCTATCTGATGTATTTAAAAACCTGATCATCTGTATATAACCTGTGTGAACAGGGTTCAGAGAGGAAAAATCCATGTGTGCATACAGGGTAGAACAGCTTTTGTGCAGATAGCCCAAGAGGAGTGGTGGAACTCCCCAGTCTTGTAGACACAAGAGAACAATTATGGAAACAGGAACACATGGGCTACTTGCACAGTGAACAAGTCTGTATGATCATGTTCACACACCACCAAGAAACCTGAAGACACAAAAGAGAATAGTAAAACCAAAAACACTCAGTTTGAAAAAATGTTGCAGTAATCCGCAAGTGCTAGTAAAAGATGTAAAAAACAGGGTATTTGGTTGATACGTTTTTTGCAAAAAATGTATACTAAGCTGCTCTACCAATCTTCACGGTATACCCTTATCAGAGCAGTCCTAACTAATGTATGCAATCCCTATCTGATGTATTTAAAAACCTGATCATCTGTATATAACCTGTGTGAACAGGGTTCAGAGAGGAAAAATCCATGTGTGCATACAGGGTAGAACAGCTTTTGTGCAGATAGCCCAAGAGGAGTGGTGGAACTCACCAGTCTTGTAGACACAAGAGAACAATTATGGAAACAGGAACACATGGGCTACTTGCACAGTGAACAAGTCTGTATGATCATGTTCACACACCACCAAGAAACCTGAAGACACAAAAGAGAATAGTAAAACCAAAAACACTCAGTTTGAAAAAATGTTGCAGTAATCCGCAAGTGCTAGTAAAAGATGTAAAAAACAGGGTATTTGGTTGATACGTTTTTTGCAAAAAATGTATACTAAGCTGCTCTACCAATCTTCACGGTATACCCTTATCAGAGCAGTCCTAACTAATGTATGCAATCCCTATCTGATGTATTTAAAAACCTGATCATCTGTATATAACCTGTGTGAACAGGGTTCAGAGAGGAAAAATCCATGTGTGCATACAGGGTAGAACAGCTTTTGTGCAGATAGCCCAAGAGGAGTGGTGGAACTCCCCAGTCTTGTAGACACAAGAGAACAATTATGGAAACAGGAACACATGGGCTACTTGCACAGTGAACAAGTCTGTATGATCATGTTCACACACCACCAAGAAACCTGAAGACACAAAAGAGAATAGTAAAACCAAAAACACTCAGTTTGAAAAAATGTTGCAGTAATCCGCAAGTGCTAGTAAAAGATGTAAAAAACAGGGTATTTGGTTGATACGTTTTTTGCAAAAAATGTATACTAAGCTGCTCTACCAATCTTCACGGTATACCCTTATCAGAGCAGTCCTAACTAATGTATGCAATCCCTATCTGATGTATTTAAAAACCTGATCATCTGTATATAACCTGTGTGAACAGGGTTCAGAGAGGAAAAATCCATGTGTGCATACAGGGTAGAACAGCTTTTGTGCAGATAGCCCAAGAGGAGTGGTGGAACTCCCCAGTCTTGTAGACACAAGAGAACAATTATGGAAACAGGAACACATGGGCTACTTGCACAGTGAACAAGTCTGTATGATCATGTTCACACACCACCAAGAAACCTGAAGACACAAAAGAGAATAGTAAAACCAAAAACACTCAGTTTGAAAAAATGTTGCAGTAATCCGCAAGTGCTAGTAAAAGATGTAAAAAACAGGGTATTTGGTTGATACGTTTTTTGCAAAAAATGTATACTAAGCTGCTCTACCAATCTTCACGGTATACCCTTATCAGAGCAGTCCTAACTAATGTATGCAATCCCTATCTGATGTATTTAAAAACCTGATCATCTGTATATAACCTGTGTGAACAGGGTTCAGAGAGGAAAAATCCATGTGTGCATACAGGGTAGAACAGCTTTTGTGCAGATAGCCCAAGAGGAGTGGTGGAACTCCCCAGTCTTGTAGACACAAGAGAACAATTATGGAAACAGGAACACATGGGCTACTTGCACAGTGAACAAGTCTGTATGATCATGTTCACACACCACCAAGAAACCTGAAGACACAAAAGAGAATAGTAAAACCAAAAACACTCAGTATGAAAAAATGTTGCAGTAATCCGCAAGTGCTAGTAAAAGATGTAAAAAACAGGGTATTTGGTTGATACGTTTTTTGCAAAAAATGTATACTAAGCTGCTCTACCAATCTTCACGGTATACCCTTATCAGAGCAGTCCTAACTAATGTATGCAATCCCTATCTGATGTATTTAAAAACCTGATCATCTGTATATAACCTGTGTGAACAGGGTTCAGAGAGGAAAAATCCATGTGTGCATACAGGGTAGAACAGCTTTTGTGCAGATAGCCCAAGAGGAGTGGTGGAACTCCCCAGTCTTGTAGACACAAGAGAACAATTATGGAAACAGGAACACATGGGCTACTTGCACAGTGAACAAGTCTGTATGATCATGTTCACACACCACCAAGAAACCTGAAGACACAAAAGAGAATAGTAAAACCAAAAACACTCAGTTTGAAAAAATGTTGCAGTAATCCGCAAGTGCTAGTAAAAGATGTAAAAAACAGGGTATTTGGTTGATACGTTTTTTGCAAAAAATGTATACTAAGCTGCTCTACCAATCTTCACGGTATACCCTTATCAGAGCAGTCCTAACTAATGTATGCAATCCCTATCTGATGTATTTAAAAACCTGATCATCTGTATATAACCTGTGTGAACAGGGTTCAGAGAGGAAAAATCCATGTGTGCATACAGGGTAGAACAGCTTTTGTGCAGATAGCCCAAGAGGAGTGGTGGAACTCCCCAGTCTTGTAGACACAAGAGAACAATTATGGAAACAGGAACACATGGGCTACTTGCACAGTGAACAAGTCTGTATGATCATGTTCACACACCACCAAGAAACCTGAAGACACAAAAGAGAATAGTAAAACCAAAAACACTCAGTTTGAAAAAATGTTGCAGTAATCCGCAAGTGCTAGTAAAAGATGTAAAAAACAGGGTATTTGGTTGATACGTTTTTTGCAAAAAATGTATACTAAGCTGCTCTACCAATCTTCACGGTATACCCTTATCAGAGCAGTCCTAACTAATGTATGCAATCCCTATCTGATGTATTTAAAAACCTGATCATCTGTATATAACCTGTGTGAACAGGGTTCAGAGAGGAAAAATCCATGTGTGCATACAGGGTAGAACAGCTTTTGTGCAGATAGCCCAAGAGGAGTGGTGGAACTCCCCAGTCTTGTAGACACAAGAGAACAATTATGGAAACAGGAACACATGGGCTACTTGCACAGTGAACAAGTCTGTATGATCGTGTTCACACACCACCAAGAAACCTGAAGACACAAAAGAGAATAGTAAAACCAAAAACACTCAGTTTGAAAAAATGTTGCAGTAATCCGCAAGTGCTAGTAAAAGATGTAAAAAACAGGGTATTTGGTTGATACGTTTTTTGCAAAAAATGTATACTAAGCTGCTCTACCAATCTTCACGGTATACCCTTATCAGAGCAGTCCTAACTAATGTATGCAATCCCTATCTGATGTATTTAAAAACCTGATCATCTGTATATAACCTGTGTGAACAGGGTTCAGAGAGGAAAAATCCATGTGTGCATACAGGGTAGAACAGCTTTTGTGCAGATAGCCCAAGAGGAGTGGTGGAACTCCCCAGTCTTGTAGACACAAGAGAACAATTATGGAAACAGGAACACATGGGCTACTTGCACAGTGAACAAGTCTGTATGATCATGTTCACACACCACCAAGAAACCTGAAGACACAAAAGAGAATAGTAAAACCAAAAACACTCAGTATGAAAAAATGTTGCAGTAATCCGCAAGTGCTAGTAAAAGATGTAAAAAACAGGGTATTTGGTTGATACGTTTTTTGCAAAAAATGTATACTAAGCTGCTCTACCAATCTTCACGGTATACCCTTATCAGAGCAGTCCTAACTAATGTATGCAATCCCTATCTGATGTATTTAAAAACCTGATCATCTGTATATAACCTGTGTGAACAGGGTTCAGAGAGGAAAAATCCATGTGTGCATACAGGGTAGAACAGCTTTTGTGCAGATAGCCCAAGAGGAGTGGTGGAACTCCCCAGTCTTGTAGACACAAGAGAACAATTATGGAAACAGGAACACATGGGCTACTTGCACAGTGAACAAGTCTGTATGATCATGTTCACACACCACCAAGAAACCTGAAGACACAAAAGAGAATAGTAAAACCAAAAACACTCAGTTTGAAAAAATGTTGCAGTAATCCGCAAGTGCTAGTAAAAGATGTAAAAAACAGGGTATTTGGTTGATACGTTTTTTGCAAAAAATGTATACTAAGCTGCTCTACCAATCTTCACGGTATACCCTTATCAGAGCAGTCCTAACTAATGTATGCAATCCCTATCTGATGTATTTAAAAACCTGATCATCTGTATATAACCTGTGTGAACAGGGTTCAGAGAGGAAAAATCCATGTGTGCATACAGGGTAGAACAGCTTTTGTGCAGATAGCCCAAGAGGAGTGGTGGAACTCCCCAGTCTTGTAGACACAAGAGAACAATTATGGAAACAGGAACACATGGGCTACTTGCACAGTGAACAAGTCTGTATGATCGTGTTCACAGACCACCAAGAAACCTGAAGACACAAAAGAGAATAGTAAAACCAAAAACACTCAGTTTGAAAAAATGTTGCAGTAATCCGCAAGTGCTAGTAAAAGATGTAAAAAACAGGGTATTTGGTTGATACGTTTTTTGCAAAAAATGTATACTAAGCTGCTCTACCAATCTTCACGGTATACCCTTATCAGAGCAGTCCTAACTAATGTATGCAATCCCTATCTGATGTATTTAAAAACCTGATCATCTGTATATAACCTGTGTGAACAGGGTTCAGAGAGGAAAAATCCATGTGTGCATACAGGGTAGAACAGCTTTTGTGCAGATAGCCCAAGAGGAGTGGTGGAACTCCCCAGTCTTGTAGACACAAGTGAACAATTATGGAAACAGGAACACATGGGCTACTTGCACAGTGAACAAGTCTGTATGATCATGTTCATACACCACCAAGAAACCTGAAGACACAAAAGAGAATAGTAAAACCAAAAACACTCAGTATGAAAAAATGTTGCAGTAATCCGCAAGTGCTAGTAAAAGATGTAAAAAACAGGGTATTTGGTTGATACGTTTTTTGCAAAAAATGTATACTAAGCTGCTCTACCAATCTTCACGGTATACCCTTATCAGAGCAGTCCTAACTAATGTATGCAATCCCTATCTGATGTATTTAAAAACCTGATCATCTGTATATAACCTGTGTGAACAGGGTTCAGAGAGGAAAAATCCATGTGTGCATACAGGGTAGAACAGCTTTTGTGCAGATAGCCCAAGAGGAGTGGTGGAACTCCCCAGTCTTGTAGACACAAGAGAACAATTATGGAAACAGGAACACATGGGCTACTTGCACAGTGAACAAGTCTGTATGATCATGTTCACACACCACCAAGAAACCTGAAGACACAAAAGAGAATAGTAAAACCAAAAACACTCAGTTTGAAAAAATGTTGCAGTAATCCGCAAGTGCTAGTAAAAGATGTAAAAAACAGGGTATTTGGTTGATACGTTTTTTGCAAAAAATGTATACTAAGCTGCTCTACCAATCTTCACGGTATACCCTTATCAGAGCAGTCCTAACTAATGTATGCAATCCCTATCTGATGTATTTAAAAACCTGATCATCTGTATATAACCTGTGTGAACAGGGTTCAGAGAGGAAAAATCCATGTGTGCATACAGGGTAGAACAGCTTTTGTGCAGATAGCCCAAGAGGAGTGGTGGAACTCCCCAGTCTTGTAGACACAAGAGAACAATTATGGAAACAGGAACACATGGGCTACTTGCACAGTGAACAAGTCTGTATGATCATGTTCACACACCACCAAGAAACCTGAAGACACAAAAGAGAATAGTAAAACCAAAAACACTCAGTTTGAAAAAATGTTGCAGTAATCCGCAAGTGCTAGTAAAAGATGTAAAAAACAGGGTATTTCGTTGATACGTTTTTTGCAAAAAATGTATACTAAGCTGCTGTACCAATCTTCACGGTATACCCTTATCAGAGCAGTCCTAACTAATGTATGCAATCCCTATCTGATGTATTTAAAAACCTGATCATCTAGCTGGGGACACATAGGGTTAATAGCAGCGGTAACGGAGCGCGTTACACCGCGGGCCGTTACCGCTGCCATTAACCCTGTGTGAGCGGAGGGGATTACGGAGCGGGCGCCGGGCAGTGAGTGCAGGGGAGTAGGGGAGGGACTAATCGGACTGTGCCCGTTGCTGATTGGTCGCGGCAGCCATGACAGGCAGCTGCCGAGACCAATCAGCGAACGAATAACCGTGACAGGACACACAGACGGAAGTGACCCTTAGACAATTATGTATATAGATCCTGAAGGTTATCTATAGTTATCCACAATATTTTGTTTTGGTACTTAACATATAGTGCCTTGCGAAAGTTTCGGCCCCCTGGAAATTTTCAACCTTTTCCCACATATCATGCTTCAAACATAAAGAAACCAAATGTAAATTTTTGGTGAAGAATCAACAACAAGTGGAACACTTGGGATGGGATGGGAGAACTACAATACCCAGATAGATTAGCGAAATTAGGATTATTTAGTCTAGAAAAAAGACGACTGAGGGGCGATCTAATAACCATGTATAAGTATATAAGGGGACAATACAAATATCTCGCTGAGGATCTGTTTATACCAAGGAAGGTGACGGGCACAAGGGGGCATTCTTTGCGTCTGGAGGAGAGAAGGTTTTTCCACCAACATAGAAGAGGATTCTTTACTGTTAGGGCAGTGAGAATCTGGAATTGCTTGCCTGAGGAGGTGGTGATGGCGAACTCAGTCGAGGGGTTCAAGAGAGGCCTGGATGTCTTCCTGGAGCAGAACAATATTGTATCATACAATTATTAGGTTCTGTAGAAGGACGTAGATCTGGGTATTTATTATGATGGAATATAGGCTGAACTGGATGGACAAATGTCTTTTTTCGGCCTTACTAACTATGTTACTATGTTACTATGTTACAATTGTGAAGTTGAACGAAATTTATTGATTATATTAAATTTTTGTGGAAATTCAAAAACTGAAAAGTTGGGCGTGCAATGTTGTTCTGCCCCTTTACTTTCTGTGCAGCAAACTCACTCCAGATGTTCATTGTGGATCTCTGAATGATTCAATGTTGTCCTTAATGCCTAATGATGATAAATATAATCCACCTGTGTGTAATCAAGTCTCCGGATAAATCTACCGGCTCTGTGATAGTCTCAGGGTTCTGTTTAAAGCACAGAGAGCATTATGAAGACCAAGGAACACAACAGGCAGGTTCGTCATACTGTTGTGGAGAAGTTTAAAGCCGGATTTGGATACAAAATGATTTCCAAAACTTTAAACATCCCAAGGAGCACTGTGCAAGCGATCATATTGAAATGGAAGGAGTATCATACCACTACAAATCTACCAAGACCCGGCCGCCCCTCTAAACTTTCATCTCAAACAAGGAGAAGACTGAGCAGAGATGCAGCCAAGAGGCCCATGAGCATTCTGGATGAACTGCAGAGATCTACAGCTTAGGTGGGACAGTCTGTCCATAGGACAACAATCAGTCGTACACTGCACAAATCTGGCCTTTATGGAAGAGTGGCAAGAAGAAAGCCATTTCTCAAAGATATCCATAAAAAGTGTTGTTTAAAGTTTGCAACAAGCCACCTGGGAGAGACACCAAACGTGGAAGAAGGTGCTTTGGTCAGATGAAGCCAAAATTTAACTTTTTGATATGTTTGGCGTAAAGGCAACAACACCCTGAAGACACCATCTCCACTGTCAAACATGGTGGTGGCAGCATCATGGTTTGGGCCTGCTTTTCTTCAGCATGGATAGGGAAGATGGTTAAAATTGATGGGAAGATGGATGGAGCCAAATACAGGACCATTCTTGAAGAAAATCTGTTGGAGTCTGCAAAAGACCTGAGACTGGGATGGAGATTTGTCTTCCAACAAGATAATGATCCCAAACATAAAGCAAAATCTACAATGGAATTGTTCACAAATAAGGTGTTAGAATGGCCAAGTCAAAGTCCAGACCTCAATCCAATCGAAAATCTATGGAAAGAGCTGAAAACTGTTGTTCCCAAATGATCTCCATAAAACCTCACTGAGCTCTAGCTGTTTGCCAAGGAAAAATGGGCAAGAATTTCAGTCTCGGTGTACAAATACAAATCTCAAGGCAAGGTATACATAACAAATGGATCAAAATACAAAATAATATCAAAAAAGAAGAAAATAATAATAATTAAAAATAAGTAAAGGAAAAAATAAAAATATGTAAAGTAAAAAAGAGAAAAAAAGAAAAAGAAAACAGACAATGGTAAGGACACAAACATAAATAAAAATGAGAAATACTGATGAATATTGCATCAATGAATAATTAATGACAACATAATAATACCAATGAGGGGAGTGAAAAGAAGTACTGGTGACCAATAAAGGTGCTGGATTGGGGATATATACTGGTGACAGGTGAATGAGTGCAAGATACCTGTCACCAGTATATAACCCCAATCCAGCACCTTTATTGGTCACCAGTACTTCTTTTCACTCCCCTCATTGGTATTATTACGTTGTCATTAATTATTCATTGATGCAATATTCATCAGTATTTCTCATTTTTATTTATGTTTGTGTCCTTACCATTGTGTTTTCTTTTTCCTTTTTTTTCTCTTTTTTACTTTACATATTTTTCTTTTTTACTTTATTTTTATTTATTATTATTGTTCATTTCTTTTTCTCTCCATTTATTTGGTTTAATCAATTTGGTTTTCCATCACATTTACCTATTTTTATTTATTGCCGTTTCTTCTTTGCCCCCTTATTTCATCTTCCTTACATTTGCTTTCATTTTCACTTTTTTATATCCCTTTGCCAATTACCGCATTCCCGCACGTTCATTTCATTTATTTTTTTCCTTTGCACTGTCAGCACACCAGGACCTTCCTTACCCGTACATTTCCTTTGCCCTATAGGACCTTTCGGTCACATGTCCTTCACCTACCAATGGCGGCGGGCCGGGTGGTACGCGCACTTCCGTTGTGTTCCTGGTAACTCCGTCTGCCGGCTTCATGTCCCTCGAGGCTGCGTCATCCGAACGCGGCAGCGGGCATCACATGGGCTGGCGGCGGATGTCGCCATGGTTACACCCAATGACTGTGCGCGTCGCTCCACACTCGTTCCCTCTGATCATTGGCTGCTCCCTCCTTAAATACTTCCTCTCTTCTGGATGACGCCACCCCTGATGAAGGCTGACGCCGAAACGCGCGTCGGGGATAGGCACATCTAGGAGACGACCCCTTTACAGGTAATTTTGGCTCTGGTCTTTATTACTATCATTATCGTATCTTAGGATTATCCTCAGTATCTATTAATAGATTCATCAGTACCTCTGAGCATTTACCTGTATGTATCCCTCAATTCACAGTGGCTGTGCATCTGCACTCTTTTTTGCATATCTATACACACACGCCTGGCCTGTGGCAAGTGCAATCACTACATGCACTTTACCCCTAGAGTATACTTCAGGTGGCACTATCTCAATATATAGTATTGTTGCACATGCACCTTAACTTACAAGGTTTTTTTTTTATATATATACTAACCGCGTGTGTATATTTTATTTATATATACACATTTTTATCGTTGGTGTCATATATATACATATTTATTTGTTCAATTATTTACCAGCACTGGCGATTTGTGTCAGTATCATGTAGCCACTTCTATATTTTGCCTTAATATTTCTTTGTCTCCTGATTTAGTGCCTCTTTTTTGGTTTCTGTTCCCCCCTACCACATGGTGTATCCTATTCCTTAAATATTTATTAATATATTTGGGCATGAGTTCGGTCGTTTTTTCCTCTTTCTTTGCTTGTAAATTTCCGAGTTGTCTGTCATTTTGTCCATAATGGTATACAGATTAGGCATGACTTTGTAGTTTATTTTCTTCTTTTTTTATATTATTTTGTATTTTGATCCATTTGTTATGTATACCTTGCCTTGAAATTTGTATTTAATTTATTTGCTGTGTTTCGCACAGGTTTTTCCTCTTTGGCTATGGACCTAAAAGCCAAGGAACTATCTTGGCTCGGCTGTGTAAATCAACTATTTGGTATTGGTGGGTCTGATTCCAATGGTCTTGGTGGCCAAGGTTCTACTGATTTTAATGCTACTATTAAAAGATTGTTGCACAAACGCACCCGTTTATGGTGGAACAAAGCTTTTTTACAGAACTACATTACTAAAGATCTCATTCCTAGGGGTCTCAGGGTTAAAGTGATACCTTCTTATCCCATAGAAGACGACGAATTCATAAAAAATTGGGAAGACATTTGCAACAGTGCATCTAAAAAATTTATGGAATTATTGATTAATCTTAATACCAAGAGCATTTTGACCATTGATCAACAACTCGAAGATACTTATACTTTGGCAAAAACCCAATTAACTGCGGACAATTTTCAACTGATTAACTCAGCTATGGAAAAAGAATTAGATATTTGGGTGAAGGAGATTCAAGAGAATCACGCCAATAAATTATCACGTGACTTAAAAGATGTCCAAATGAACAGAATATATCGGTGGAAAAGACCATCCACTATTGACCCTTCTCGTACTCTGGCTACATCCATATCATCTACTCCATCATTGAGTGAATACTCTGATGCTTCTGTCTCTTCATCTACATCATACAAGGACATATCCAAACGTAAAAGACATCTACGCAGCACGCCCTACAGACGTAATTTCGATTATTCTAACGATAATCATTTAAAGGTAATTAACCTGACTACCCATTCTCTCTCTCAAAGTGATCTCCAGGTCCTTCATAAAGGCCTTTCTTTTTGCCCCGATTTCTAATTTGACCCTTTCTCTGCCATCAAGGACTTGCATATTTTTGCAAGGTCCCTGATGTTTAAAAATTATTTCCATGACGAAGCTACATTTGAATTGTTTCCAACAGACACGGAACAAACGGCACTTCAAGTCTTAAATGAACTTGCTCAAGAAAATCTAGTCCCAGAAGAAGGTAAGATTCCTCCTTGTATTGCACCACGCTCCAAAAAATTCCCTTCATTTGCCACTTGTTCCAATATCGATCTATTTGTCAAAATTGTTAGTGAAAATTTCAAAAAGATTCCTCGCCATATCACCAATGGTAATCTTAATTTCAAGGAACGTAAAAGCCTTCAGAGGCTGAGGAATCTACCTGAGGTTGTAATCAAACCTGCAGATAAATGGGGAAATATCGACATCTGGCCATCCTCTATGTATGAGGCTGAAGCCTTTAGGCAACTCAAAAACAAAACATGCTACAAAAAGCTCACTTTCAATCCGTTGTTATCCTTTACATCTGCACTTAATGTCATTCTGAATAGAGCCAATAGTGAGGGCACTATATCCAAAGAACTCTGCCAAGCACTGACGATGAAAGAACCATGTATACCAACATTTTACTTATTGCCAAAAGTGCATAAGAACCCTGAGTCACCACCTGGTAGACCCATTGTCTCCGGTAACCATAACTACGTGGAAAATATAGGGAAGTTTATAGATCATAAACTTCAACCCTTAGTTGAATGTCTCCCCTCATTCACTCGGGACACGGGTGATTTTCTCAAGAAAATCGACGGTCTACACATTGATGACGATACAATCCTCGCCACGTGTGACGTCGAATCGTTATACACGAGCATTAAACACACGGATGGCATACGCGCAACAAAATGGTTCCTTAATACGTCTGATTATCCCCTGACAATGATTGACTTTATCATTGAAGTTTTGAAATTCAGTCTGACACACAATTTTTTCACTTTTAAAGAGGCCCTCTACCTACAGCTCCAGGGCACCGCGATGGGCGCATCATATGCGCCTGCGTATGCAAATTTATTCCTGGGGCTGTGGGAGAGGGACCTCTTTATGTCAGACAGTCATCAATTGATGGGCCGTGTCCTATTCTGGACACGGTATATCGACATTTTTTTCATTTGGCAGGGCACTATTGATTTACTTGACTCATTTATTTCCTATCTTAACAATAATTTGAATATTCGGTTGACATATCATAAATCGCATATAGAATTGTTGGATGTCATTGTGAAACGCGATGTGGATAACATTTTTCAAACTGATATATTCCGCAAACAAACCTACCAATTCATTGTTCGATTTTTCATCCGCTCACCCCAAGTCCTTGATTAAATCAATTCCGGCTGGCCAATTTCTAAGACTCAGACGCCTGTGTTCTACTGATAGTGACTTTGAAATACGGGCACAAGAACTAAAATCCAGATTTTTGGATCGCGGGTATAGCCGCCGCAGCATAAAAAGGGCTTATAATAGAGCCAAGCATTCATGCAGAAACGAACTATTGTATTCAGGTCCAAGACCTTTTAACACTAGAAATGTGCGTTTTATTACGTACAGTTAGGTCCATATATATTTGGACAGAGACAACATTTTTCTAATTTTGGTTATAGACATTACCACAATTTATTTTGAACAAAACAATTCAGATGCAGTTGAAGTTCAGACTTTCAGCTTTCATTTGAGGGTATCCACATTAAAATTGGATGAAGGGTTTAGGAGTTTCAGCTCCTTAACATGTGCCACCCTGTTTTTAAAGAGACAAAAAGTAATTGGACAATTGACTCCAAGGCTATTTCATGGACAGGTGTGGGCAATCCCTTCGTTATGTCATTCTCAATTAAGCAGATAAAAGGCCTGGAGTTGATTTGAGGTGTGGTGCTTGCATTTGGAAGGTTTTGCTGTGAAGTAAACATGCGGTCAAAGGAGCTCTCCATGCAGGTGAAACAAGCCATCCTTAAGCTGCGAAAACAGAAAAAAACCCATCCGAGAAATTGCTACAATATTAGGAGTGGCAAAATCTACAGTTTGGTACATCCTGAGAAAGAAAGAAAGCACTGGTGAACTCATCAATGCAAAAAGACCTGGGCACCTATGGAAGACAACAGTGGTGGATGATCGCAGAATAATCTCCATGGTGAAGAGAAACCCCTTCACAACAGCCAACCAAGTGAACAACACTCCAGGAGGTAGGCGTATCAATATCCAAATCTACTATAAAGAGAAGACTGCATGAAAGTAAATACAGAGGGTTCACTGCACGGTGCAAGCCACTCATAAGCATCAAGAATAAAAAGGCTAGACTGGTTTTGCTAAAAAACATCTAAAAAAGCCAACACAGTTTTGGAAGAACATTCTTTGGACAGATGAAACCAAGATCAACCTCTACCAGAATGATGGAAAGAGAAAAGTATGGCGAAGGCGTGGTACAGCTCATGATCCAAAGCATAGCACATCATCTGTAAAACAATGTGGAGGCAGTGTGATGGCTTGGGCATGCATGGCTGCCAGTGGCACTGGGTCACTAGTGTTTATTGATGATGTGACACAGGACAGAAGCAGCTGAATGAATTCTGAGGTATTCAGAGACATACTATGTGCTCAGATCCTGCCAAATGCAGCCAAACTGATTGGTCGTCGTTTCATACTACAGATGGACAATGACCCAAAACATAAAGCTAAAGCAACCAGGAGTTTATTAAAGCAAAGAAGTGGAATATTCTAGAATGGCCAAGTCAGTTACCTGATCTCAACACAATTGAGCATGCATTTCACTTGTTAAAGACTAAACTTCAGACAGAAAGGCCTACAAACAAACAGCAACTGAAAACCACCGCAGTGAAGGCCTGGAAGAGCATCAAAAAGGAGGAAACACAGCGTCTGGTGCTGTCCATGAGTTCAAGACTTCAGGCAGTCATTGCCAACAAAGGGTTTTCAACCAAGTACTAAAAATGAACATTTTATTTAAAATTATTTAATCTGTCCAATTACTTTTGGTCCCTTTAAAAACAGGGTTGCACATGTTAAGGAGCTGAAACTCCTAAACCCTTCATCCAATTTTAATGTGGATACCCTCAAATGAAAGCTGAAAGTCTGAACTTCAACTGCATCTGAATTATTTTGTTTCAAATTCATTGTGGGTAATGTCTATAACCAAAATTAGAAAAATGTTGCCTCTGTCCAAATATATATGGACCTAACTGTATTACCATTCTGAGAACTACCAAATGAGACAAGTACTTGAGAAATCTTAATGAACATCCCAATATTACATTTCGACGATCAAGAAAAATCCGAGACACGCTGGTAAAGAGCCACTATCAGAGTAGCCCAAAAACTTTTCTTTCTCAGACGCAACAAAAGAGGTTCGTTTAAATGCGGCCATTGTATAGCATGTCCTAATATTGAAAGGATTGACACATTCAGTGACTCATTGAGGTCAAAACAGTTCACAATTAAACACTTCATTAATTGTGAAACTAAGGCGGTCATTTATTACGCTTCTTGTCCTTGCCCCAAAATTTATGTTGGCCTCACCACCCGCCAATTTAAAGTGCATGTACGCGAACATGTGAATGGCATTATTGCCGCACAGAATGAAAATGGCATTTCCATTCTAAAAACCATTCCAAAACACTTTAAACAGTTTCATAACTGTGATCCATCATGTTTAAAGGTTAGAGGCATTGACAGAATCATTCCATCTATACGCAGAGGTAATATTAGCCAAAAACTGGCACAAATGGAGACTAGATGGATTTGGTCACTTGACACAATACAACCCCGTGGTCTGAACGAAAATATCAGCTTTGTTCCATTTTTATGACTATCCTTTTCCACTCAGTCATCCTAGTTAGATATCATGTGTAACACCTTTTTAATATAATTTTATACTGTTTATATTATTAAAGTGTTGTTTTTAGCCTGTTTTTAATAGACCAATTTTAGTGAGCACTTTGTCCTTCTACATCCCTATGTCTTTTAGGTATGTCCTATGGTTACATTGGTATATTGCATTATACTTACACTATTTGTTTTTCTTTGGTTGTTGCTTGGTTCGCTGATGGTGCTTTCTCGTGTTGGGGGCATGTTTGACACCGGGGTTGCGGTGGTGGTCTTCTGCTCCCCATCAATTTCCTTGCTTCACCACACGTGAGGATGTTCGACCGAAGACTTATCTTCCCCTGAGATCAAAAGGAAAGAACAATGGACCATATTAACTATTCATCAGTTCATTTATTATTTTTCTTTTTCTTTGTGCTTTCTGTGCTTGGTTGTGTTTATTACACATAATTTTTCGTATATATTGCTGCTGTGAATTCAGCTTTTGAGCTCCCTCCGGTGGTTGTAGAGGGTAATGCAGTTGTGACAGGACTGCAGGATTGGACAGGTGTACCTTACAGTTTTGTGCATATTCATGTTTTTGTCTTGTTCAGCTTTGTGAAGGATTTTTTGCAGCTAAGCTGTGTCTGGAGATGCAGATATACCCCCATGTCTTTAGTCAGAGGTGGTGATTCGTATTTTCTGTGGTGGATATTTTCTAGTGTTTTTATACTGACCGCATAGTACTCTGTTCTATTCTTTCTTTTTAGCTAGTATGGCCTCCTATGCTAAAATCTGATTTCATTTCTGCGTATGTTATTTCCCTCTCCTCTCCGTCAATATTTGTGGGGGGGCTATCTATCCTTTGGGGATTTTCTCTGAGGGCAAGATAGGTTTCCTGTTTCTGTCTTTAGGGGAAGTTAGATCTTAGGCTGTGCCGAGGGGTCTAGGGAGTGTCAGGTACCCCCCACGGCTACTTCTAGTTGTGCTGCTAGGTTCAGGGTTTGCGGTCAGTACAGGGACCACCTTCTCCAGAGTCCGTCTCATGCTGCTCCTAGGTCACCAGATCATAACAGTACAACTGACCAACAATGAGTTAATTGCATCTCAGAAGAAGGGAGAGAAGCTTTTGAGCCATTTTTTTTTCCTTAGCCTGTTCCTCCCTCTTTACCTCTGGGTGGCTGCGGAACCTAGTAATAACATGAGTGTTCAGGAGTTAGTTTCTCGTGTGGATCAGCTTGCTGCTAGGGTACAGGGTATTTCAGAATATATTGTTCAGACTCCTGTCTTAGAACCTAAGATTCCCATTCCTGATTTATTCTTTGGTGACAGATCCAAATTTTTGAGTTTCAAAAATAACTGTAAACTGTTTTTTGCATTAAGACCCCGGTCTTCTGGTGATCCTATTCAGCAGGTTAAAATCATCATATCTCTGCTGCGTGGTGACCCACAGGATTGGGCATTTTCCCTGGAAACTGGCAATCCTGCTTTGCTTAATGTTGATTCGTTCTTTCAGACATTGGGGTTGTTGTATGATGAGTATAATTCTGTGGATCAGGCTGAGAAAATCTTGTTGGCCCTGTGTCAGGGTCAAGAAGCGGCAGAATCGTATTGCCAGAAATTTAGAAAATGGTCTGTACTGACTAAATGGAATGAGGATGCCTTGGCGGCAATTTTCAGAAAGGGTCTTTCTGAATCCGTTAAAGATGTTATGGTGGGGTTCCCCACGCCTACTGGTCTGAGTGATTCTATGTCTCTGGCCATTCAGATTGATCGGCGCTTGCGCGAGTGCAGAGTTGTGCACTCTATGGCGTTGTCCTCTGAGCGGAGCCCTGAGCCTATGCAGTGTGATAGGACTTTGTCTAGAGCTGAACGTCAAACATTCAGGTGTCAAAATAGGTTGTGTTTTTACTTCGGCAATTCTGCTCATGTTTTTTCTGATTGCCCTAAGCGTATAAAGAGAATCGCTAGTTCTGTTTCCATCAGTACTATACAACCTAAATTTCTGTTATCTGTGACCTTGATCTGCTCATTGTCATCATTTTCTGTCATGGCATTTGTGGATTCAGGCGCCGCTCTGAACTTAATGGACTTAATATTTGCCAGACGTTGTGGTTTTCCCTTGCAGCCTTTGCAGAACCCTATTCCTTTGCGGGGCATTGATGCTACACCGTTGGCTAAAAATAAGCCCCAGTTTTGGACACAGCTGACCATGCGCATGGCGCCAGCCCATCAGGAAGATTGTCGTTTTCTGGTGTTGCATAATTTGCATGATGATATTGTGCTGGGTTTTCCATGGTTGCAGCTACATAATCCGGTGTTAGATTGGAAATCCATGTCTGTGACTAGTTGTGGTTGTCAGGGGGTTCATGATCAGGTTCCTTTGATGTCAATTTCCTCTTCCCCCTCTTCTGAAATTCCTGAGTTTTTTACAGACTTCCAGGATGTATTCGATGAGCCCAAATCCAGTTCCCTTCCACCGCATAGGGACTGTGATTGTGTTATTGACTTGATTCCAGGTTGTAAATTCCCTAAGGGCCGATTTTTCAACCTGTCTGTGCCTGAACATACCACCATGCGGAGCTATATTAAGGAGTCTTTGGAGAAAGGGCATATTCGGCCATCTTCTTCACCGTTGGGAGCGGGGTTCTTTTTTGTTGCCAAGAAGGATGGCTCCTTGAGACCCTGTATTGATTATCGCCTCTTGAATAAGATCACGGTCAAATTTCAATATCCTTTGCCTTTGCTTACTGATTTGTTTGCTAGGATTAAGGGGGCTAGCTGGTTTACTAAGATTGACCTTCGAGGGGCATATAATCTTGTTCGTATTAAGCAGGGTGACGAATGGAAAACTGCATTTAATACGCCCAAAGGCCATTTTGAATACCTTGTGATGCCATTCGGACTCTCTAATGCCCCATCTGTGTTCCAATCCTTCATGCATGATATCTTTCGGAGTTATCTTGATAAAATCATGGTTGTATATTTGGATGATATTTTGATTTTTTCCAATGATTGGGAGTCTCATGTGAAACAGGTCAGGATGGTATTTCAGATCCTCCGTAATAATGCTTTATTTGTGAAGGGGTCAAAGTGCCTCTTTGGAGTGCAGAAGGTTTCTTTTTTGGGTTTCATTTTTTCTCCCTCATCTATTGAAATGGATCCGGTTAAGGTTCAGGCCATTCATGATTGGATTCAGCCCACATCTGTGAAGAGCCTTCAGAAATTCTTGGGCTTTGCTAATTTTTATCGTCGTTTCATTGCCAACTTCTCCAGTATGGTTAAACCTCTGACCGATTTGACCAAGAAAGGCGCTGATGTGACGAATTGGTCCTCCGCGGCTGTCTCTGCCTTTCAGGAGCTTAAACGCCTATTTACTTCTGCCCCTGTGTTGCGTCAGCCAGATATTTCTCTTCCATTTCAGGTTGAGGTTGACACGTTTGAGATTGGGGCAGGGGCCGTTTTGTCTCAGAGGAATTCTGATGGTTCCTTGATGAAACCATGTGCCTTCTTTTCTCGGAAGTTTTCGCCTGCGGAACGCAATTATGATGCCGGCAATCGGGAGTTGTTGGTTATGAAGTGGGCATTTGAGGAGTGGTGACATTGGCTTTAGGGGGCCAAGCACCGTATTGTGGTCCTGACCGATCATAAGAATCTGATTTACCTCGAGTGTGCCAAACGGCTGAATCCTAGACAGGCTCGATGGTCCCTGTTTTTCTCCCGTTTTGATTTTGTGGTCTCGTACATTCCTGGTACTAAGAATGTTAAGGCGGATGCCCCCTCTAGGCGTTTTTTTCCTGATTCCCCTGGGGTTCTTGAGCCAGTCGGCATTTTGAAGGAAGGGGTGATTCTTTCTGCCATCTCCCCTGATTTACGACGGGTTCTTCAGGAATTTCAGGCTAATAAACCTGACCGCTGTCCTGTGGGGAAACTGTTTGTTCCTGATAGATGGACTAGTAAAGTGATTTCTGAGGTTCATTGTTCTGTGTTGGCTGGCCATCCTGGGATTTTTGGTACCAGAGATTTGGTTGGTAGGTCCTTTTGGTGGCCTTCTTTGTCGCGGGATGTGCGTTCTTTTGTGCAGTCCTGTGGGATTTGTGCGCGGGCTAAGCCTTGCTGTTCCCACGCTAGTGGGTTGCTTTTGCCATTACCGGTCCCCGAGAGGCCCTGGACACATATTTCTATGGATTTTATTTCCGATCTTCCGGTTTCCCAAAGAATGTCGGTTATCTGGGTTGTCTGTGACCAATTTTCTAAGATGGTTCATTTGGTGCCTTTGCCTAAATTTCCTTCTTCTTCTGATTTGGTTCCGTTGTTTTTTCAGCATGTGGTACGTTTGCATGGTATTCTGGAGAATATTGTGTCCGACAGAGGTTCCCAGTTTGTTTCTAGGTTTTGGCGGACCTTTTGTGCCAAGCTGGGCATTGATTTGTCTTTTTCTTCTGCATTTCATCCTCAGACAAATGGCCAGACTGAGCGAACTAATCAGACCTTGGAGACCTATTTGAGATGCTTTGTGTCTGCTGATCAGGATGATTGGGTGGCTTTTTTGCCATTGACCGAGTTTGCCCTTAATAATCGGGCTAGTTCGGCTACTTTGGTTTCCCCTTTTTTTTGTAATTTTGGTTTTCATCCTCGTTTTTCTTCTGGGCAGGTTGAGCCTTCTGACCTTCCTGGTGTGGATTCTGTGGTCGACAGGTTGCAGCAGATTTGGGCTCATGTGGTGGACAATTTGGTGTTGTCTCAGGAGGAGGCTCAATGTTTTGCTAACCGTCGTCGGTGTGTTGGTTCCCGGCTTCAGGTTGGGCATCTGGTTTGGTTATCTTCCCATCATGTTCCTGTGAAGGTTTCTTCCCCTAAGTTTAAGCCTCGATTTTTTGGTCCTTATAGGATTTCTGAGATTAGTAATCCGGTGTCATTTCGCCTGGCGCTTCCGGCCTCTTTTGCTATTCATAATGTCTTCCATAGATCTTTGTTGCGGAAATATGTGGAGCCTGTTGTTCCCTCTGTTGATCCTCCGGCCCCTGTGTTGGTTGATGGGGAGTTGGAATATGTGGTTGAGAAGATTTTGGATTCTCGTTTTTCGAGGCGGAAGCTTCAGTACCTTGTCAAATGGAAGGGTTATTGCCAGGAGGATAATTCTTGGGTTTCTGCCTCTGATGTCCATGCCGCTGATTTGGTTCGTACCTTTCATCGGGATCATCCTGATCGGCCTGGGGGCTCTGGTGAGGGTTCGGTGACCCCTCCTCAAGGGGGGGGTACTGTTGTGAATTCAGCTTTTGGGCTCCCTCCGGTGGTTGTAGAGGGTAATGCAGTTGTGACTGGACTGCAGGATTGGACAGGTATATCTACTAATTGCAAAACTGACTGGGGTATATAGCCTTGCTGGACTCTTTAGTCCCTGCCAGTTGTCCATTGTTTTTGAAGGATTCACTTCCCTGCTGGTCTCTCCAGTTTGCTGTGCTTTTCTACAAAGATAAGTCCTGGCTTTGTTTTTGCTGTCCACCTGCAGTGAACCTCACAGTTTTGTGCATATTCATGTTTTTGTCTTGTTCAGCTTTGTCTGTGAAGGATTTTTTGCAGCTAAGCTGTGTCTCTGGAGATGCAGATATACCCCCCATGTCTTTAGTCAGATGTGGTGATTCGTATTTTCTGTGGTGGATATTTTCTAGTGTTTTTATACTGACCGCATAGTACTCTGTTCTATTCTTTCTTTTTAGCTAGTATGGCCTCCTATGCTAAAATCTGATTTCATTTCTGCGTATGTTATTTCCCTCTCCTCTCACCGTCAATATTTGTGGGGGGCTATCTATCCTTTGGGGATTTTCTCTGAGGCAAGATAGGTTTCCTGTTTCTGTCTTTAGGGAAAGTTAGATCTTAGGCTGTGCCAAGGGGTCTAGGGAGTGTCAGGTACCCCCCACGGCTACTTCTAGTTGTGCTGCTAGGTTCAGGGTTTGCGGTCAGTACAGGGACCACCTTCTCCAGAGTCCGTCTCATGCTGCTCCTAGGCCACCAGATCATAACATATTGCATATTGTTCTTTATATATTGTGCATTTTTCACCTCATTAGTACATGTTTTGTACCCACACTGATTTGTAGTCCTGTTATATATATATATATTTTTTTTCAATTTGCATTTTTACTTCACTTGTCATATATTATTTACATACTATTTATTATTTTTTCCACTTTCATACATTTTCATATATATATATTTTTCATATACATTGCACACAGCTTTCCATATATCTTGCACTCATTCACCTGTCACCAGTATATAACCCCAATCCAGCACCTTTATTGGTCACCAGTACTTCTTTTCACTCCCCTCATTGGTATTATTATGTTGTCATTAATTATTCATTGATGCATTATTCATCAGTATTTCTCATTTTTATTTATGTTTGTGTCCTTACCATTGTCTTTTTTCTTTTCTCCTTTTTTTCTCTTTTGTACTTTACATATTTTTCTTTTTTTCTTTTTATTTTTTACTTTACATATTTTTATTTATTATTTATATTATTCATTTCTTTTTCTCTCCATTTATTCGGTTTAATCAATTTGGTTTTCCATCTCATTTACACATTTACCTATTTTCATTTATTGCCATTTCTTCTTTGCCCCCTTATTTCATCTTCCTTACATTTGCTTTATTTTCACTTTTTTATATCCCTTTGCCAATTACCGCATTCCCGCACGTTCATTTCATTTATTTTTTCCTTTGCACTGTCAGCACACCAGGACCTTCCTTACCCGTACATTTCCTTTGCCCTATAGGACCTTTCGGTCACATGCCTTCACCTACCAATGACGGCGGGTCGGGTGGTACGCGCACTTCCGTTGTGTTCCTGGTAACTCCGTCTGCCGGCTTCATGTCCCTCGAGGCTGCGTCATCCGAACGCGGCAGCGGGCATCACATGGGCTGGCGGCGAATGTCGCCATTGTTACACCCAATGGCTGTGCACGTCGCTCCACACTCGTTCCCTCTGATCATTGGCTGCTCCCTCCTTAAATACTTCCTCTCTTCTGGATGACGCCATCCCCTGACTAAGGCTGACGCCGAAACGCGCGTCGGGGATAGACACATCCAGGAGACAACCCCTTTACAGGTAATTTTGGCTCTGGTCTTTATTACTATCATTATCGTATCTTAGGATTATCCTCAGTATCTATTAATATATTCATCAGTACCTCTGAGCATGTACCTGTATGTATCATCCCTCAATTCACAGTGGCTGTGCATCTGCACTCTTTTTTCCATATCTATACACACACGCCTGTGGCAAGTGCAATCACTACATGCAATTTACCCCCAAAGTATACTTCAGGTGGCACTATCTCAATATATAGTATTGTTGCACATGCACCTAAACTTACAAGGTTTTTTCTTTATATATATATTTTTTTTTTCTAACCGCGTGTATATTTTATTTATTTATATATACACATTTTTATCGTTGGTGTCATATATATACATATTTATTTGTCCAATTATTTACCAACACTGGCGATTTGTGTCAGTATCATGTAGCCACTTTTATATTTTGCCTTAATATTTCTTCATCTCCTGGTTTAGTGCCTCTTTTTTGGTTTCTGTTCCCCTCCCACCACATGGTGTATCCTATTCCTTAATAAATATTTATTAATATATTTGGGCATGAGTTCGGTCATTTTTTCCTCTTTCTTCGGTGTACAAAACTGATAGATATACCCCAAGCGACTTGCAGCTGTAATCGCAGCAAAAGGTGGTGCAACAAAGTATTAAGTTAAAGAGGCCAAATAATATTGCACTCCCCACTTTTCAGTTTTTGAATTTCCACGAAAATGTAAAATAACCAATAAATTTTGTTCTACTTCACAATTGTGTTCCACTTGTTGATTCTTCACCAAAAATTTACATTTGGTATCTTTATGTTTGAAGCATGATATGTGGGAAAAGGTTGAAAAGTTCCAGGGGGCCGAATACTTGCGCAAGGCACTGTATTGGGTAATCTTATACCATCTACATATTACTACTGGATTATAACATATTTACTGGACATATATTTTTCTTTTGTTGAATTTTTTAAAAAAGCACTCCTCCATCAAAGTTTTTGTCCACTTAATATATTGCAATTATCAGCATTTAGCACTGTGTACTTACAATTGCTCATTTTGCCTTAATACTCAGTAATTTTTTTTCTGCTCTATGTAGAGACCATAAGTCTCTTGTCCCTTCATTTATCATTCCCCTCTTCAACTCATGACCCGGCTGCTCCCTCCTCCCCCTGTCAGGGACATTTGCAGTGACTGATGACTCATGCAGAAAAAATTGGCCTCCTGTTTCTACATAGAGCTTAGAAGGATTCAGCTAGTCTGTTTTTAATCATGTGATGTTCTAGACCTAATGGAAAAGAGAACTAGCCAGATAGAAGAACAAAATGAACAATTGTAAGTACACAGTGCCATATAATATGATGATTGCAATGTATCAAGAGGATAAAATAATTGATGCGTGTTTCTGTATGTTTTCTCTTGATATCTGTACAAATTGCTTTTTCAAGACTTAGTGACCGCTGATTAGCCTATTTGAGTCACTAATGTGCATTTTTGTTTACTGGGGTGCAAACCGCTTTGAAATATCTGTGCTGACTTATAGCCAACTGTCACGGAGTTACCGCAACACAGCTGGACCAGAAGACCGCAGGTTCTGATAGCTCCTGCTTCGCCGAAGAAGCACCTCTCCAGTGTATTAAATGTGTTTGTTTTCTTTCAGCAGGACAGGGGTAATCGGCCATGTGGAAGTCCGTGCTTTCAGCATTTGAACAGCAAGGTGGATTGCTGTTAAGGGAACTAGAGAAAAAAAAAATTCTATAAATCTTCAGCATAGCGAGTGTGAGCGAGCGGAGTGTGAGCTGAGCGTAAGTGTGAACGGCGGTAAGTGTGACTTGTGATTCAGTGAAGAGGTATTTGGAAAGCCTTTAACAGATACTTGTGTGAATTAGTGTGAGTTGCTGAATTGGGAGTAGCTATATTCACATGGGGTTAACTTAGGGTGGGGGCTCATAATTAAGGGTTTATAAGGGGCAGCTGTTTGGGGCTCCAGTCCTTTTTGGAAGTGCATTTGAACAGCAAGGTAGATTGCTGTTAAGGGAACTAGAGAAAAAAAAATTCTATAAATCTTCAGCATAGCGAGTGTGAGCTGAGCGTAAGTGTGAACGGCGGTAAGTGTGACTTGTGATTCAGTGACTTTGGAGTCAGGGAGTTTCCAAGGGAGGAATTGCTATCTGTTTTTTATTAATACTTTATATTTATTTTTTCTTTATTTAACTTTTGTCTGGTGCAATCCCCATTAGGAAATATGCTCCACTGTTGTTAATGCCATCCAGTGCACATCTTGCCACATGTATGCAGTCCTTGATCAGCCGATCGAGGGTGCATACTGCTGTGCGAAATGTGAGCACGTTGTGCATTTGGAAAACCAGATTCTGAATCTAAATGTGCAGCTGGCAACACTGAGATCCATAGACAATATGGAGAGGAGTCTTCTGCTCACAGAGCAGACGCTCAATGGGATAGATGAGGGGGATGGTAGGATGGAGCTGCAGGACGATGAAGTAGCAAGCTGGGTGACAGTTAGGAAGCGGGGTAGAGGGAAGAGTGCCAGGGAGGCTAGTCTTGATTGGGAACACCCCAATAAGTTTGCTAAGTTGGCAGATGAGGGTGTTGCCAGTACAGGGGTAGCACTGCTGCAGCCAGGCATGTCCTCAGAAAGCCGGAGGAGTGACTGCTCCAGTAAGGAGGGAAATAGGAGAGCAGGGCAGGCCAGACAGGTGCTGGTAGTGGGGGACTCAATTATTAGGGGAACAGATAGGGCAATCTGTCACAAAGACAGGGATCGTCGAACGGTGTGCTGCCTACCTGGCGCTCGAGTCCGACACATTGCTGATTGGGTGGACAGATTACTGGGAGGGGCTGGTGAGGACTGTTATGTTTGCTAATGACAGGTGTTATGAAGGCAATCCAGAAACACAGTGTGCTTAGCGATCAGAGCGCACACAGAGATCTGACAAATACCCAAAAATACAAGAACGAGCTCTGAGACGTGGAAACTCTGTAGACTGCACACCTGATCCTATCCTAAACACAACTAAAAGCGGCTGTGGATTGCGCCTAACAACTACCTAGGCAACTCGGCACAGCCTAAGAAACTAGCTAGCCTGAAGATAGAAAAATAGGCCTGACTTGCCCCAGAGAAATTCCCCAAAGGAAAAGGCAGCCCCCCACATATAATGACTGTGAGTAAGATGAAAAGACAAAACGTAGGGATGAAATAGATTCAGCAAAGTGGGGCCCGATATTCTAGGACAGAGCGAGGATAGTAAAGCGAACTTTGCAGTCTACAAAAAACCCTAAAGCAAAACCACGCAAAGGGGGCAAAAAAAACCACCGTGCCGAACTAACGGCACGGCGGTACACCCTTTGCGTCTCAGAGCTTCCAGCAAAACAAAAGACAAGCTGGACAGAAAAAAAGCAACAAAAAAGCAAAAAGCACTTAGCTATACAGAGCAGCAGGTCACAGGAACAATCAGGAGAAGCTCAGATCCAACACTGAAACATTGACAAGGAGCAAGGATAGCAGCATCAGGCGGAGTTAAGTAATGAAGCAGTTAACGAGCTCACCAGAACACCTGAGGGAGGAAGCTCAGAAGCTGCAGTACCACTTGTGACCACAGGAGTGAATTCAGCCACAGAATTCACAACAGTACCCCCCCCTTGAGGAGGGGTCACCGAACCCTCACCAGAGCCCCCAGGCCGACCAGGATGAGCCGCATGAAAGGCACGAACAAGATCGGAAGCATGAACATCAGAGGCAAAAACCCAGGAATTATCTTCCTGAGCATAACCCTTCCATTTAACCAGATACTGGAGTTTCCGTCTAGAAACACGAGAATCCAAAATCTTCTCCACAATATACTCCAATTCCCCCTCCACCAAAACCGGGGCAGGAGGCTCAACAGATGGAACCATAGGTGCCACGTATCTCCGCAACAACGACCTATGGAATACATTATGTATGGAAAAGGAGTCTGGGAGGGTCAAACGAAAAGACACAGGATTGAGAACCTCAGAAATCCTATACGGACCAATAAAACGAGGTTTAAATTTAGGAGAGGAAACCTTCATAGGAATATGACGAGAAGATAACCAAACCAGATCCCCAACACGAAGTCGGGGACCCACACGGCGTCTGCGATTAGCGAAAAGTTGAGCTTTCTCCTGGGACAAGATCAAATTGTCCACTACCTGAGTCCAGATCTGCTGCAACCTATCCACCACAGAATCAACACCAGGACAGTCCGAAGACTCAACCTGTCCAGAAGAGAAACGAGGATGGAACCCAGAATTGCAAAAAAATGGAGAAACCAAGGTAGCCGAGCTGGCCCGATTATTAAGGGCGAACTCAGCCAACGGCAAAAAGGACACCCAATCATCCTGGTCTGCAGAAACAAAACATCTCAGATATGTTTCCAAGGTCTGATTGGTTCGTTCGGTCTGGCCATTAGTCTGAGGATGGAAAGCCGAGGAAAAGGATAGGTCAATGCCCATCCTACCACAAAAGGCTCGCCAGAACCTTGAAACAAACTGGGAACCTCTGTCAGAAACAATATTCTCAGGAATGCCATGCAACCGAACCACATGCTGAAAGAACAAAGGTACCAAATCAGAGGAGGAAGGCAATTTAGCCAAGGGCACCAGATGTACCATTTTAGAAAAGCGATCACAGACCACCCAAATGACTGACATCTTTTGAGAAACGGGAAGGTCAGAAATGAAATCCATCGAAATATGTGTCCAAGGCCTCTTTGGGACCGGCAAGGGCAAAAGCAACCCACTGGCACGAGAACAGCAGGGCTTAGCCCTAGCACAAATCCCACAGGACTGCACAAAAGTACGTACATCCCGTGACAGAGATGGCCACCAGAAGGATCTAGCCACTAACTCTCTGGTACCAAAGATTCCAGGATGACCAGCCAACACCGAACAATGAAGTTCAGAGATAAGTTTATTAGTCCACCTATCAGGGACGAACAGTTTCTCTGCTGGACAACGATCAGGTTTATTCGCCTGAAATTTTTGCAGCACCCGCCGCAAATCAGGGGAGATGGCAGACACAATGACTCCTTCCTTGAGGATACCCGCTGGCTCAGATAAACCCGGAGAGTCGGGCACAAAACTCCTAGACAGAGCATCCGCCTTCACATTTTTAGAGCCCGGAAGGTACGAAATCGCAAAGTCGAAGCGGGCAAAAAATAACGACCAACGGGCCTGTCTAGGATTCAAGCGCTTGGCAGACTCGAGATAAGTCAAGTTCTTATGATCAGTCAATACCACCACGCGATGCTTAGCTCCTTCAAGCCAATGACGCCACTCCTCGAATGCCCACTTCATGGCCAGCAACTCTCGATTGCCCACATCATAATTACGCTCAGCGGGCGAAAACTTCCTGGAAAAGAAAGCACATGGTTTCATCACTGAGCAATCAGAACCTCTCTGTGACAAAACCGCCCCTGCTCCAATCTCAGAAGCATGAACCTCGACCTGGAACGGAAGAGAAACATCTGGCTGACACAACACAGGGGCAGAACAAAAACGACGCTTCAACTCCTGAAAAGCTTCCACAGCAGCAGAAGACCAATTAACCAAATCAGCACCCTTCTTGGTCAAATCGGTCAATGGTTTGGCAATGCTAGAAAAATTACAGATGAAGCGACGATAAAAATTAGCAAAGCCCAGGAACTTTTGCAGACTTTTCAGAGATGTCGGCTGAATCCAATCCTGGATGGCTTGGACCTTAACTGGATCCATCTCGATAGTAGAAGGGGTAAAGATGAACCCCAAAAATGAAACTTTCTGCACACCGAAGAGACACTTTGATCCCTTCACAAACAAAGAGTTAGCACGCAGGACCTGAAAAACCATTCTGACCTGCTTCACATGAGACTCCCAATCATCTGAGAAGATCAAAATGTCATCCAAGTAAACAATCAGGAATTTATCCAGATACTCACGGAAGATGTCATGCATAAAAGACTGAAACACAGATGGAGCATTGGCAAGTCCGAACGGCATCACTAGATACTCAAAATGACCCTCGGGCGTATTGAATGCAGTTTTCCATTCATCTCCTTGCCTGATTCTCACCAGATTATACGCACCACGAAGATCTATCTTAGTGAACCAACTAGCCCTCTTAATCCGAGCAAACAAGTCAGATAACAATGGCAAGGGATACTGAAATTTAACAGTGATCTTATTAAGAAGGCGGTAATCAATACACGGTCTCAGCGAACCATCCTTCTTGGCTACAAAGAAGAACCCTGCTCCCAGTGGTGATGACGATGGGCGAATATGTCCCTTCTCCAGGGATTCCTTCACATAACTGCGCATAGCGGCGTGTTCGGGCACGGATAAATTAAATAATCGACCTTTAGGGAATTTACTACCAGGAATCAAATTGATAGCACAATCACAATCCCTATGCGGAGGTAGAGCATCGGACTTGGGCTCTTCAAATACATCCTGATAATCAGACAAGAACTCTGGGACCTCAGAAGGGGTGGATGACGAAATCGACAAAAATGGAACATCACCATGTACCCCCTGACAACCCCAGCTGGATACCGACATGGAATTCCAATCCAATACTGGATTATGGGTTTGTAACCATGGCAACCCCAACACGACCACATCATGCAGATTATGCAACACCAGAAAGCGAATAACTTCCTGATGTGCAGGAGCCATGCACATGGTCAGCTGGGCCCAGTATTGAGGTTTATTCTTGGCCAAAGGTGTAGCATCAATTCCTCTCAATGGAATAGGACACCGCAAAGGCTCCAAGAAAAACCCACAACGTTTAGCATAATCCAAATCCATCAGATTCAGGGCAGCGCCCGAATCCACAAACGCCATGACAGAAAACGACGACAAAGAGCATATCAAGGTAATGGACAGAAGGAATTTGGACTGTACAGTACCAATGACGGCAGACCTAGCGGACCGCTTAGTGCGCTTAGGACAATCAGAAATAGCATGAGTGGAATCACCACAGTAGAAACACAGACGTCTGTATTCCTGCCGTTCAACTCTAGTCATAGTCCTATCGCACTGCATAGGCTCAGGTTTAATCTCAGACAATACCGCCAGATGGTGCACAGATTTACGCTCCCGCAAGCGTCGACCGATCTGAATGGCCAAAGACAAAGACTCATTCAAACCAGCAGGCATAGGAAATCCCACCATGACATCCTTAAGAGCCTCAGAGAGACCCTTTCTGAACAAAGCTGCCAGCGCAGATTCATTCCACTGAGTGAGTACTGACCATTTCCTAAATTTCTGACAATATACTTCTATATCATCCTGACCCTGGCACAAAGCCAGCAAATTTTTCTCAGCCTGATCCACTGAATTAGGCTCATCGTACAGCAATCCGAGCGCCAGGAAAAACGCATCGACACTACTCAATGCAGGGTCTCCTGGCGCAAGAGAAAATGCCCAGTCTTGAGGGTCGCCGCGCAAAAAAGAAATAATAATCAAAACCTGTTGAATAGGATTACCAGAAGAATGAGGTTTCAAGGCCAGAAATAGCTTACAATTATTTTGGAAACTTAGAAACTTAGTTCTATCTCCAAAAAACAAATCAGGAATAGGAATTCTTGGTTCTAACATAGATTTCTGATCAATAGTATCTTGAATTTTTTGTACATTTATAACGAGATTATCCATTGAAGAGCACAGACCCTGAATATCCATGTCCACACCTGTGTCCAGAATCACCCAAATGTCTAGGGGAAAAAAAAAAAGTGAACACAGAGCAGGAAAAAAAAAAAAATGATGTCAGAACTTTTTCTTTCCCTCTATTGAGAATCATTAGGAGGCTCCTTGTACTGTTATGTTTGCTAATGACAGGTGTTATGAAGGCAATCCAGAAACACAGTGTGCTTAGCGATCAGAGCGCACACAGAGATCTGACAAATACCCAAAAATACAAGAACGAGCTCTGAGACGTGGAAACTCTGTAGACTGCACACCTGATCCTATCCTAAACACAACTAAAAGCGGCTGTGGATTGCGCCTAACAACTACCTAGGCAACTCGGCACAGCCTAAGAAACTAGCTAGCCTGAAGATAGAAAAATAGGCCTGACTTGCCCCAGAGAAATTCCCCAAAGGAAAAGGCAGCCCCCCACATATAATGACTGTGAGTAAGATGAAAAGACAAAACGTAGGGATGAAATAGATTCAGCAAAGTGGGGCCCGATATTCTAGGACAGAGCGAGGATAGTAAAGCGAACTTTGCAGTCTACAAAAAACCCTAAAGTAAAACCACGCAAAGGGGGCAAAAAAAACCCACCGTGCCGAACTAACGGCACGGCGGTACACCCTTTGCGTCTCAGAGCTTCCAGCAAAACAAAAGACAAGCTGGACAGAAAAAAAGCAACAAAAAAGCAAAAAGCACTTAGCTATACAGAGCAGCAGGTCACAGGAACAATCAGGAGAAGCTCAGATCCAACACTGAAACATTGACAAGGAGCAAGGATAGCAGCATCAGGCGGAGTTAAGTAATGAAGCAGTTAACGAGCTCACCAGAACACCTGAGGGAGGAAGCTCAGAAGCTGCAGTACCACTTGTGACCACAGGAGTGAATTCAGCCACAGAATTCACAACAGAGGACCCAGCGGTCATGGTGCACAAATGACAAAGTTAGAGGTAGGTGGAAGGTCCTTAAAGATGATTTCAGGGAATTAGGCTGAAAGCAAGGACCTCCAACGTGGTATTTTCCGAAATACTGCCTGTACCACGTGCCATGCAAGAGAGGCAACGGGAGATTAGGGAGGTTAATAAGTGGCTCAAGAATTGGTGTAGGAAGGAGGGGTTTGGGTGGTTCCTGCAGAACTGGGCCGACTTCTCAGTTGGCTACAGGCTCTACGCTAGGGACGGGCTGCATCTCAATGGGGAAGGTGCAGCTGTGCTGGGGGAGAAAATGGCTAGAAGGTTGGAGGAGAGTTTAAACTAGGAATTGGGGGGGAGGGTATTCATTTTATAGGAGGGGAAGATAGTGCAGACTGAGACCTGGGCACAAATAAGGAAGTTGGGGGTGGCGGTGGCATGGGGGGTGGGGTTAGAACAGTTAATAATTTAAGAAATAGAGGTACAGAGAGGAACATCAAGTGCATGTATACTAATGCCAGAAGCCTCGCCAACAAAATGGACGAATTAGAACTAATGTTGGAGCATAATTATGACATGGTGGGGATATCTGAAACGTGGCTGGATGAGAGCCATGACTGGGCTGTTAACTTGCAGGGCTATAGCCTGTTCAGAAATGACCGTACAGATAGCGAGGGGGTGGGGTGTGTCTGTATGTAAAATCGTCCTTAAAACCCATCCTGCGTGATAATATAGGTGAATTTAATGAACATGTAGAATCCCTGTGGGTGGAGATAAGGGGAGGGGGAAAAAATAATAAATTACTGATAGGGGTTTGTTATAAATCTCCAAAAATAATGGAAGCAATGGAAAATATCCTCGTAAAGCTAATAGATGAAGCTGCGACTCAAGGAGAAGTCATTATTATGGGGGACTTCAACTACCCTGAAATAGATTGGGGAATTGCAGTTCCAGCAAAGGTAATCGGTTTTTGACAACTATGAGAGACAATTACCTTTCACAACTGGTTCAGGACCCAACAAGGGGGGCACTACTAGACCTAATATTAACCAACAGGCCAGACTGCATAGCAAATATAAGGGTTGGGGGTCACCTGGGAAATAGCGATCACAAAATAATAAGTTTTCATGTATCCTTTAAAAAAATGTGTAATAGAGGGGTTACAAGGACACTAAACTTCAGGAGGGCAAATTTCCAACGGATGAGAGAGGATCTTGGTGCAATTAACTGGGACGATATCCTGAGACACAAAAATACACAAAGAAAATGGGAGACATTTATTAGCATCCTGGATAGGACCTGTGCACAGTATATACCGTATGGGAATAAACATACTAGAATTAGGAAACCAATATGGCTAAATAGAGCTGTAAGGGGCGCAATAAGTGACAAAAAGAAAGCATTTAGAGAATTAAAGGAAGTAGGTAGTGAGGAGGCATTAAATAAATGCAAAAAATTAAATAAATTCCGTAAAAAGCAAATCAAGGCAGCAAAGATTGAGACAGAGAGACTCCTTGCCAGAGAGAGTAAAAATAATCCTAAAATATTCTTTAACTACATAAATAGTAAGAAACTAAAAAATGATAGTGTTGGTCCCCTTAAAAATAGTCTGGGTGAAATGGTGGATGAGGATGAGGAAAAAGCCAATATGCTAAATGACTTTTTTTCATCAGTATTTACATAAGAAAATCCCATGGCAGACAAAATGACTAGTGATAAAAATTCCCCATTAAGTGTCACCTGCTTAACCCAGCAGGAAGTGCGGCGGTGTCTAAAAATCACTAAAATTGACAAATCTCCGGGCCCAGATGGGATACACCCTCGAGTACTGCAGGAATTAAGTACAGTCATTGATAGACCATTATTTTTAATCTTTAAAGACTCCATAATAACAGGGTCTGTACCACAGGACTGGCGTATAGCAAATGTGGTGCCAATATTCAAAAAGGGGACGAAAACTGAACTTGGAAATTATAGGCCAGTAAGCTTAACCTCTACTGTGGGTAAAATCCTGGAGGGCATTCTAAGGGATGCTATACTGGAGTATCTGAAGAGGAATAACCTCATGACCCAGTATCAGCACGGGTTTACTAGGGACTGTTCATGTCAGACTAATTTGATCAGTTTCTATGAAGAGGTAAGTTCCGGATTGGACCAAGGGAACCCAGTGGATGTAGTGTATATGGACTTTTCAAAAGCTTTTGATATGGTGCCACACAAAAGGTTGATACATAAAATGAGAATAATGGGGATGGGGAAAATATGTGCAAGTTGGTTGAGAGCTGGCTCAGGGATAGGAAACAAAGGGTGGTTATTAATGGAGCACACTCGGACTGGGTAGCGGTTAGCAGTGGGGTACCACAGGGGTCAGTTTTGGGCCCTCTTTTTTTTAACATATTTATTAATGACCTTGTAGGGGGCATTCAGAGTAGAATTTCAATATTTGCAGATGACACTAAACTCTGCAGGGTAATCAATACAGAGGAGGACAATTTTATATTACATGATTTATGTAAACTAGAAGCTTGGGCTGATAAATGGCAAATGAGCTTTAATGGGGATAAATGTAAGGTCATGCACTTGGGTAGAAGTAATAAGATGTATAATTATGTGCTTAATTCTAAAACTCTGGGCAAAACTGTCAATGAAAAAGACCTGGGTGTATGGGTGGATGACAAACTCATATTCAGTGGCCAGTGTCAGGCAGCTGCTACAAAGGCAAATAAAATAATGGGATGCATTAAAAGAGTCATAGATGCTCATGAGGAGAACATAATTTTACCTCTATACAAGTCACTAGTTCGACCACACTTAGAATACTGTGCACAATTCTGGTCTCTGGTGTACAAGAAAGACATAGCTGAACTAGAGCGGGTGCAGAGAAGAGCGACCAAGGTTATTAGAGGACTGGGGGGTCTGCAATACCTAGATAGGTTATTACACTTGGGGCTATTTAGTTTGGAAAAACGAAGACTAAGGGGTGATCTTATTTTAATGTATAAATATATGAGGGGACAGTACAAAGACCTTTCTGATGATCTTTTTAATCATAGACCTGAAACAGGGACAAGGGGGCATTCTCTGCGTTTGGAGGAAAAAAGGTTTAAGCATAATAACAGACGCGGATTCTTTACTGTAAGAGCTGTGAGACTATGGAACTCTCTGCCGTATGATGTTGTAACGAGTGATTCATTACTTACATTTAAGAGGGGACTGGATACCTTTCTGAAAAAGTATAATGTTACAGGGTATATACACTAGATTCCTTGATAGGGCGTTGATCCAGAGAACTAGTCTGATTGCCGTATGTGGAGTCGAGAAGGAATTTTTTTCCCCAATGTGGAGCATACTCTTTGCCACATGGGTTTTTTTGCCTTCCTCTGGATCAACATGGTAGGGCATGTTATGTTAGGCTATGGGTTGAACTAGATGGACTTATAGTCTTCCTTCAACCTTAATAACTATGTAGCTGGGCTCGGTTAGCCACTCCTCTCTCCTATAAAAGCTAGGCATCCTGGCCAGATTCTTGTGTGAGTTAGCACTTGCTAGAGATAGACCTGGAGAGTGAAGAGCTGGAGTCTGGAGGAGTTTATTGTACGACTTGCTTGGTTTGTACGCTTGGAAATTCCTCATCTTTACCTTCCTTATTTTCCCCCCGTACTTCACACCCTGGTGAATACCTCTATTATTTGTGAGAGTATTTTTGTGTGAGTGGAATATTCTTTTACCCTTGTCTTTGTTCCCGTCTGTCTGGTGTAGTGCGGTACTCGGCAGTGCCTCTCTTCCCTGGGTGGGGGAAGGAGACAGACACAGGGCTGCAGATATGAGACAAAGCAAGGGCGGAGGCCCCGGCATCCTCGCAATCTGAGGTATCTCGGGGAACAGGGCGAATTAGGGCGCCTTCTAGTGCCAGGGCCAGGAAAGGTGCCACTGGTCCCAGTTAACTCGACAGTCCTAACGTGACATTAACTCAGACCGAATGCCTTTTCTGATCCATTGTGGATCCTATCACAGCGCTGGCAGGGCAGTTGCAGCAGCTCAGTTAGGATGTGGCGGATTTACGCATGGTGGTTTCACAGCACTCTGTTACATCTTGTGTGGCGATTTCGCCCTCCAGGCAAACCATTGCCGAGCCCAAGGTCACGCTGCCAGACATGTTCTCTGGCGGGCAGGACAAGTTTGTTGTGTTCTGTGAGGCCCGTAAACTTTATTTCTAGCTGCGTCTAGTATCCTCTGGTACAGAGGAGCAACTGGTGGGTATTATCTCGCTCCTGCAGGGGGACCCGCAAGCATAGGCATTTTCTCTCCCATCTGACTCACAATCACTCCAGACAGTAGAGGGCTTCTTTCAGGCTTTGGGCTTGGTGTATGATGACCCTGATCGTGTTTTCTTGGCTGAGTCATCTCTGTGCCAACTTCAGCAAGGAGCCCGTCTGGCGAAGGAATACTGCTCCCGAGTTCCGGCGGTGGGCCACTGACTCTGAGAGTAAGGGATGCGTTAGCTCTCTGTGATACTCCTGACTCCCTTGAGGCGGCCATGTCTCTGGCAATCCGGCGGGTTGATCGCCATCTTCGCCAGAGACATAGGGAGACACCTCGGGGGGCAGGAGGTCCAAGTTTGAACTTGACCAATACTGATCCCACTGTGGAACCCATGCAAGTGGGTGCGGCGTCCCAACCTAACAAACTTGCTTTAATCTGGCGTAAGGGGTAGTGTGTTTCTGTTGTGGCAAGAAGGGTCATTTTGTGAGCACATGTCCTACCCGTCACTTGTTTAAACAACTGCCAGAAAATAAGAGGACCTAGGTTGCGGGGAGGTTAACAACTCGGGTGTATTCATAACCTCTGTGGGAAAGACTTCTTTTTTTTCCCCCGCTATTTTATACATGGGTGAAAATAAGGTGGATGTTTCCGCCTTCTTGGACAGTGGGGCGGGTTTTAATTTGGTTGACGCTAGGTTCGATCGGGACAAAGGCATTGTCTCACATACCTTGTCCAGACCGATACCCATTATAGGTATCGATTCCGGCCCTCTAAAACAGGGGCACTTCACGCAGGTGATCTGTGACTTACGGCTACAGGTGGGGCCATACACTCTGAGGTGTTAAACTGCTGTGTGCTTGAGTGCCTGCCCTCACCTGTGGTGCTGGGACTTCCGTTGCTCGCTCTGCACAATGCGATAATTGATTGGCAGACACAGGAAGTGATAAAGCTGAGTACATACTGTCAAGGACACGGTTTGGGTACCCGGTTGCCAAGGGTGGATACCCATTCTGTGCCCCATTACCTATCAGACTTGGAGGATGTGTTTTCCCCTCATCATCATTATGATTGTGCCATCAATCTGGTACCTGGTACCAAGCTGCCCAAGAGCAGAATATAACATCTCAGGTCCAGAAAGGCAGGCCATGATGGACTATATTACGGAAAGTCTGGCTAAGTGTCATATCTGACCATCCTCTTCTCCCCTTGCTGCGGGGTTCTTTTTCTTCAAGAATAAGGATGCCGGGTTACGTCCTTGCCTGGATTTCCGGGAACTTAGGCTGGTTTCACATTTGCGTTTTTTGCCGCAGCGTTTGTACCGCATATAAACGCATGCGTCGTGTTTTTCTATATTTAACATTAAAAACGCATGGATTTTTTATGTTCGCGTTTTGCCGCGTTTGACTACGCATGCGTCATTTTGTCGCTTGCGGCTTGGCGTAGAAATGCAACATGTAGTAATTTCTAGAGGCGTTTATTTGCCGCCAGGAAACGCATGCGTTCGATTGCGCACGGTTTGCGTAAAAAAAAAGCATCGCTGTCTATGTAAACGCATGCGTTTTTAAGCACATGCGTTTGGTTGCGTTTTTTAACGCATGCGTTTCAATAGAGAAAAACAAGTCTAGACACTGATAAGCCACCCCCCACCATCAAGGTGATAAAGGGATCCAATCCCTAAACCTAACCATAACCCTAAGCCACCATCAAGGTGATAAAGGGATCCAATCCCTAACCCTAAGCCTCCATCAAGGTGATAAAGGGATCCAATCCCTAACCATAACCCTAGCCCTAACCCTAATGGGAAAATGGAAATAAATACATTTTTTTAATTTTTCCCTAATTAAGGAGTTGATGAAGGGGGTTTGATTTCTATTTATAAGGGGTTTTTCTAGTGGATTTTTATGATTGGCAGCTGTCACACACTGAAAGACGCTTTTTATTCCAAAAAATATTTTTTGCGTTACCACATTTTGAGAGCTACAATTTTTCCATATTTTGGTCCACAGAGTCATGTGAGGTCTTGTTTTTTGCGGGACGAGTTGACATTTTTATTGGTAACATTTTCGGGCGTGACATTTTTGATTGCTTTTTATTCCGATTTTTGTGAAGCAGAATGAACAAAAACCAGCTTGTGAAATTTCTCATCATGCGTACCAAAAGTGCAAACGCAGGAAAAAACGCATGTAAACGCGTACAAACATGGCTTTTTTTAACCGCATGTGACAACGCATGCGTCTAAAAAAACGCAGCGTTTGTACGCGTTTGCATGTGTTGTTTTCACCACTTGCGGATGCGTTTTAAACGCTGCGGATTTAAACGCAAATGTGAAACCAGCCGATCACTGTCCGTGATCCGTATCCACTACCTCTTAGGCTTCTTTCACATTTCCGTCAGTATGCGGCCGTCGCTAAGCGTCAGCGCGACGTACTGACGGACGTTGTGAAAATTCTGTGCAAAGTGGGCAGCAGACGCAGTGTTTCAACGCGTTCGCTGCCCATAGTAAAGTCCCAGGGAGGAGGGGGTGGCGTTCTGGCCGCACCTGCACACTTACAATTGCAGGGCCCGACGTACGAAAATATGTTCCCTTGAATGTTTTTTCGCTATGACGGTGTGCCAAAAACCAACGCATCCAGTGCACGATGTATGGAACATGTGTCCATACGTCGCGATGCGTCGGTAATACAAGTCTATGGGGAAAAAATGCATCCTGCGGGCAACTTTTCAGGATCCGTTTTTTCAACAGAACAACGCATTGCAACACTTGGCAAAACATGGAAATGTAGCCTTATCCCTGACCTTTTTAATCAAATTGTTGGGGCAAAATGGTTCTCTAAGGCTAGGTTCACATTGCATTAGTGCAGTCCGTTTATCTCATACGCTAACGGACTGCGTTAACGCAATGTCTAAAAATGATCGCGTTTAGCGATCACGCTAACGCAGATGCCCGATCTGCGCTAGCGAGAACGGACCCAAAAACGCAAGCAGCGTTCGAGGGCCATCACAAAATAACGGAACATCGCTAACGCATGCCAAAAATGGCATGCGTTAGGGATGCGTTACATATATTGCGGTCAATGCGTGCACTAACGGATCCGTTACATTGCTTAGTGGCACTATGTAACGGATTCCGTTAGCGGACACCCACTAACGCAATGTGAACCTAGCCTAAGATGGACCTCAGGGGGTAAACGACCTCATCCGCATTAAGGATGTACCTTAACATATTTCCCAGCAAAATCCATTTTGGTTTCGTTTTAGTATTTTTTGCTGCAGCGGGAAAAATGGCATGAATGCTTCCAGGGACGATCCCCATGATGTTCCTGTGTCATTTGAGCAGTTTTTCCATCATTTTCAGGCATTTTTAGACCTTAAAAGGACCCCCAGGGGGGATCGCGGTAGAAAGACTCAGGTCTTCCATAGACTTACATTGGGCTCGTTGCTCGGGTCAAGTACCCGAGTATTCCAATCTGCTCGACCCGAGCATTTTAGTGCTCACTTATCACTAGTAATGAGGCAAGGACCTGCAGGTTCAGTTGTTTTTCTTGTAAATTGGGCAGTAATAACTTATCCCAGTGATGACCGGTGAGATAAAATTCTTATAGCTTCTCTCCAGGCGTTGGTGTTGTGATAGGGCTGGCGAGTAAACTGGAACCAGGGGCATCTTTTCTGGCCCTAGCACTAGGAGGCACCCTAACTCACCCTGGTCCCCGGGACACCTCAGATGGCGAGGAAGCCGGGGCCTCCACCCTTGCCATGTTTCCTAGCTGCAGCCCTGCGTCTACCCCCTTCCCCCACCCGGGGAGAAGAGGCGCTGCCGTGTACCGCAGTACACTAACCCGACAGACAGGGGAACAAAGACAAGGGTAAAAGAAAATTCCACTCACAAATAACAAAGGTATTCACCAGGGTGTGAAGGACTGGGGGGGGGGGGGAAATAAGGCAGGTAAGGATGAGGAATTTCCAAGCATAAAAACCAAGCAACAGTCACCCAATAAACTCCTCCAGACTCCAGCTCTTCCCTCTCCACGTCTATCTCCAGCAAATGCTAACTCACACAAGGATCTGGCCAGAAGGCGTAGCTTTTATAGGAGAGAGGAGTGGCTAACCGAGCACAGCTGAAAGCAGGGATTTCCATATTGCCGATTAAGCCCTGTCCTGCTGAAAGAAATCAAACATATTTAATACACTGGAGAAGTGCTTCTCAGCAGCGAAGCAGGAACCATCGGATGCTGTAGTCTTCTGGTGCTGTTCTGTCACGGTAACTCCGTGACAGTACCCCCCTTCTATGAGGGACCTCCGGAACCTCAGGGCCTGGTTTATCTGGGTGGGCCACATGAAAGACCCAAACCAGTCTGGTCGCATGGACGTCAAAACCTGGAACCCACATCCTCTTCTCAGGACTGTACCCCTTCCAATGTCCAGTTAGGTCAAAATATATTTGGACAGAGACATTTTTCTAATTTTGGTTATATACATTACCACAATGAATTTTAAACAAAACAATTCAGATGCAGTTGAAGTTCAGACTTTCAGCTTTTATTTGAGGGTATCCACATTAAAATTGGATGAAGGGTTTAGGAGTTTCAGCTCCTTAGCATGTGTCACCCTGTTTTTAACCCCTATCTGACCTTGGACGGGATAGTACGTCCAAGGTCAGATCCCCTGCTTTGATGCAGGGCTCCGCGGTGAGCCCGCACCAAAGCCGGGACATGTCAGCTGTTTTGAACAGCTGACATGTGCCCGTAATAGGCGCGGGCAGAATTGCGATCTGCCCGCACCTATTAACTAGTTAAATGCCGCTGTCAAACGCAGACAGCGGCATTTAACTACCGCTTCCGGCTGGGCGGCCGGAAATGACGTCATCGCCGACCCCCGTCACATGATCGGGGGTCGGCGATGCATCTCCATTGTAACCATAGAGGTCCTTGAGACCTCTATGGTTACTGATCGCCGGTGGCTGTGAGCGCCACCCTGTGGTCGGCGCTCACAGCACACCTCCATTTCTGCTACATTGCAGCGATCAGCAGATCGCTGCTATGTAGCAGAGGCGATCGCGTTGTGCCTGCTTCTAGCCTCCCATGGAGGCTATTGAAGCATGGCAAAAGTAAAAAAAAAAAAAAGGTGAAAAAAATGTTAAAAAAATAAAAAAAATATAAAAGTTTAAATCACCCCCCTTTCGCCCCAATCAAAATAAATCAATAAAAAAATATCAAATCTACACATATTTGGCATCGCCGCGCTCAGAATCGCCCGATCTATCAATTAAAAAAAGCATTAACGTGATCGCTAAACAGCTTAGCGGGAAAAAAATTCAAAACACCAGAATTACGTTTTTTTGGTCGCCGCGACATTGCATTAAAATGCAATAACGGGCGATCAAAAGAACGTATCTGCACCGAAATGCTATCATTAAAAACGTCATCTCGGCACGCAAAAAATAAGCCCTCAACCGACCCCAGATCACGAAAAATGGAGACGCTACTTGTATCGGAAAATGGCACAATTTTTTTTTTTTTTTAGCAAAGTTTGGAATTTTTTTTCACCACTTAGATAAAAAATAACCTAGTCATGTTAGGTGTCTACGAACTCGTACTGACCTGGAGAATCATAAAGTCAAGTCAGTTTTAGCATTTAGTGAACCTAGCAAAAAAGCCAAACAAAAAACAAGTGTGGGACTGTACTTTTTTTGCAATTTCACCGCACTTGGAATTTTTTTCCCGTTTTCTAGTACACGACATGCTAAAACCAATGATGTCGCTCAAAAGTACAACTCGTCCCGCAAAAAATAAACCCTCACATGGCCAAATTGACGGAAAAATAAAAAAGTTATGGCTCTGGGAAGGAGGGGAGTGAAAAACGAACACGGAAAAATGAAAAATCCCATGGTCATGAAGGGGTTAAAGGGACCAGACATAATTGGACAGATTCAATAATTTTAAATAAAATGTTCATTTTTAGTACTTGGTTGAAAACCCTTTGTTGGCAATGACTGCCTGAAGTCTTGAACTCCTGTACATCACCAGACGCTGTGTTTCCTCCTTTTTGATGCTCTGCCAGGCCTTCACTGCGGTGGTTTTCTATTGCTGTTTGTTTGTGGGCCTTTCTGTCTGAAGTTTAATCTTTAACAAGTGAAATGCATTCTCAATTGGATTGAGATCAGGTGACTGACTTGGCCATTCAAGAATATTCCACTTCTTTGCTTTAATAAACTCCTGGGTTGCTTTGGTTTTATGTTTTGGGTCATTGTCCATCTGTATGAAACGGCGGCCAATCAGTTTTGCTGCATTTGGCTGGATCTGAGCACACAGTATATGTTTGAATACCTCAGAATTCATTCGGCTGCTTCTGTCCTTTGTCACATCATCAATAAACACTAGTGACCCAGTGCCACTGGCAGCCAGGCATGCCCAAGCCATCACATTGCCTCCGCCGTGTTTTACAGATGATGTGGTATGCTTTGGATCATGAGCTGTACCATGCCTTTGCCATACTTTTCTCTTTCCATCATTCTGGTAGAGGTTGATCTTGGTTTCATTTGTCCAAAGAATGTTCTTCCAGAACTGTGCTGGCTTTTTTAGATGTTTTTTAGCAAAGTCCAGCCTAGCCTTTTATTCTTAATGCTTATGAGTGGCTTGCACCGTGCGGTGAACCCTCTGTATTTACTTTCATGCAGTCTTCTCTTTATGGTAGATTTGGATATTGATACGCCTACCTCCTGGAGAGTGTTGTTCACTTGGTTGGCTGTTGTGAAGGGGTTTCTCTTCACCATGGAGATTATTCTGCGATCATCCACCACTGTTGTCTTCCCTGGGCGCCCAGGTCTTTTTGCATTGATGAGATCACCAGTGCTTGCTTTCTTTCTCAGGATGTACCAAACTGTAGATTTTGCCACTCCTAATATTGTAGCAATTTCTCAGATGGTTTTTTTCTGTTTTTGCCGTTTAAGGATGGCTTGTTTCACCTGAATGAAGAGCTCCTTTGACTGCATGTTTACTTCACAGCAAAACCTTCCAAAATCAACTTCAGGACTTTTATCTGCTTAATCGAGAAAGACATAACAAAGGGATTGCCCACACCTGTCCATGAAATAGCCTTGGAGTCAATTGTCCAATTACTTTTGGTCCCTTTAAAAACAGGGTGGCACATGTTAAGGAGCTGAAACTCCTAAACCCTTCATCTAATTTTAATGTGGATACCCTCAAATGAAAGTTGAAAGTCTGAACTTTAACTGCATCTGAATTGTTTGTTTAAAATTCATTGTGGTAATGACTATAACCAAAATTAGAAAAATGTTGTCTCTGTCCAAATATATATGGCCCTAACTGTATCATGTATTGAAGTGAACGACGAACAAGACGAGAGTCTAAGACCTTTGCTATCTGGAACTCCAGATTACCATCGACAATGACAGGAGAAGATGGCAGAGGTAAAGGTCCTGCAGATGCCACGTACTTCTTGAAAAGTAAATGATGAAAAACATTATGGATTTTAAAAGTAGGTGGCAGAGGAAGGCGGAATGCTACCGGATTGACGACGACTAAGATCTTATAAGGATGAAAAGTTATCCGGGGTTACCCGACCTGCTCCTGAAGGTGCGCAGACTTTGCTCGCACATCCACCGTTCGCCCGTACACTCCTGCCGTATGCAGAACCATCAGCGATCTTTGAACCTTCCCCAGCATCGCCTAATCATCGACGTTGCAACAAGGTGGAACTCCACACTGCTTCAGAGACTGTGCAAACAGAGGCGTGCTGTTATGTATTTGTGGGAGGATACACATACACGGGCAGGCAGTTATGGAGTTGTCAGGTGTGCAGTGGTCGAAGCTACAAGACCTCTGTCAAGTCCTTCAGTGTTTTGAGGAATGCACACAACTGGTTAGTGCAGACAATGCCATAATAAGCATGAGCATCCATCTAATGCGTATGCTGATGCAAAGTTTGATGCACATAAAGGAGCAGGCGTCTGCAGCCGAGGACGAGGGAGGCCATGATGACAGTCAGCCATTGTCTGGTCAGGGAAGTCTACTGGACGAGGTGGTGGGCGAAGAGGAGGAGGATGATGGGGATGAGTATTTTTTTGGATGAGGAAACTTCTCAGGGGGCAACAGAAACTGGTGGCGTTGCAAGGCCAGGTTCAGGGTTTTTGAGGGAGGCAAGTGACGTTGCCCGAAAGTGCTCCTCAACCCAGCACAAGCAGTGAATTGACAACTGGAACATTGGCCTACATGGCGGATTATGCCTTGCGTATCCTAAAAAGGGACCCCCACATTATAAAAATGATGACCGATGACGATTACTGGTTGGCCTGCCTCCTGAATCCACGCTATAAGGGGAAACTGCAAAACATCATGCCACATGAGAACCTTGAACTAATATTGGCAACCAAACAAGCAACTCTTGTTGACCATTTGATTCAGGCATTCCCAGCACACAGCGCCGGTGATGGTTCTCGCACGAGCTGCAGGGGGCAACAGGGCAGAGGTTAGAGGTGCACAAATCAGAAGTGGCGTTGGACAGAGGGGTTTTCTGACCAGGTTGTGGAGGGATTTTGCAATGACCGCAGGCAGGACAGGTACTGCAGCATCAATTCAAAGTGACAGGAGACAACATTTGTCCAGTATGGTTACTAACTATTTTTCCTCCCCTATTGATGTTCTCCCTCACCCGTCATTCCCATTTGATTACTGGGCATCCAGTAATGCTGTCCGTGTGCAGTCCGTGTGCCATGCAGGAGACAGCGCTACAGTAAGCGCTGTCCCCTGCTTTGGGTGCTGAATCCAGAATTCATTCCTTCCCAGCAGCGTTCGCTGGAGAGAAGGAATGAAAAATCTTTTTTTTTTGTTGTTAAAATAAAGTTCCCGGTAATCTCCCCCCTCCCACCCCCTGTGCGCCCGCCCGCTGGCATTAAAATACTTACCTAGCTCCCTCGCTGCTTCCTCTCTGCATCGCAGCTCTTCCTGTATGAGCGGTCACGTGGTGCCGCACATTACAGTGATGAATATGCTGCTCCACCTCCCATAGGGGTGGAGCCGCATATTCATCACTGTAATAAGTGAGGCTCATTCAAAGAAATGTCCGATATGCTGATACCGTTGTCACCAGAGTCTCCTTCATGAGCTCTAAAACTGACATCGGTGCGATTTGGAGGATTATGCATCCCACAAAGTGTACAACTGGAATGAATGAGACTCTTCTTCTAGAACTCCTAGATCTATTTTGAGACACACAAACTACAGGAAGAGACACTATAAACGATATGTCAGTTTTAGTTCTCATGAAAGAGACTCTGGTGACAACGGTCTCAGCATGTCGGACATTTCTTTGAATGAGCCTCCAGGTTGTACGTCCACCAAGCATGCAAACAGAACAAAAAACGCAAAAGGCGTGGTGGCCGGCAACACAGAAGGCAATTCTGGCATACAAACACGCCAAAAGAAGTTCACGCCGAAATGAGTCCTGAAAATGTATTGAATTTGTCCTCGGGTTTTTTCAGTTGAACAACTAAAAATATTACCTTATGGATTAAATTTAGTTCCAGAGCACAATTTCAATCTTTTTTCGACCATATTGAAGATTAACAAATTTGTCCGTAACCTCACAGTGAAAAAACATTTTTGGGCTGATGAAGTTAATATCAGCAACAACCACTGTGTGGCCAAAGACGAGTTTCATTCTTTGGATTTTCGTGAACAGATTACGCTATTGACACTACAGGAGTTACAGGGGCACAGTGATTCATCCCAAGATACTATCAATCAATCGGATCAATTGAAACTTAAAAATCTTTTTTTTTTATCCCATTCAATCTAGGGCTGATTGCATGAATAAGTTCCAGGAGGTTCTTGAACGTGAACTTAAAAATCTCAAATACACTGAGCCAGTCTCAAATGTGACCAATAATATAACAAAAAAACAAAGACGCACCATTAAACAAATACAGGACATGAAGGACATTACTATAAAGATGAGTGATAAGGGAAGAGTAGTTGTTATTATGGATTACTTGCAATACAGAAATGAAGTCCTGAATTTATTGTCGGATGAAACCACATATAGAAAGCTAAATGCGGATCCTACTATCATTTTTAAACATAAAATGGATAAAGTCATACAGGATGGACTGTCTTTAGGTGTCATCTCTAACAAGCAAGCTGATTTTTTGAAAGTTCTTTACCCTGTCACACCAATTTTGCATGGATTGCCTAATATTCACAAGAAGAGTACATTTCCTCCCATGCGTCCTATAGTATCCAGCATAGGCTCCACGAATGACCTTATGGGTCAGCGGCTTGATTCATTGTTGCAACCGTTGGTTCTCAGAGTGCCAGGACACATTAACCCCTTAGCGACCGCCGATACGCCTTTTAACGCTAAGGGTACTTAATTAACGGCGCTGTGGAAAAAGTCAATAGCGCCCCCCAGAGGCCGATTTTCTCCGGGGTCTCGGCTGCCGGGGGTAGCCGAGACCCCAGAGAACATGATTCGGGGTTTTTTTAACCCACCCCGCATTTGCGATCGCCGGTAATTAACCGTTTACCGGCGATGGCAAACAAAAAAAAAAAGCGATCTCTTTTTAATTTCTCTGTCCTCCGATGTGATCGCACATCGGAGGACAGAGAAAAGGGGTCCCAGGTGGCCACCCAATACTCACCTAGCTCCCCCGATGCTCCTCGTGTCTCCCGGTGGGCGCCGCCATCTTCAAAATGGCGGGCGCATGCGCAGTGCGCCCGCCGGCCGGCACCGGGAGAATCTTTGGGGTCTCGGCTGCCGGGGGTAGCCGAGACCCCAAAGAGCATGATCGGGGTCGGTATTACCGACCCCTGTTTTGCGATCGCCGGTAATTAACTGTTTACCGGCGACCGCAAAAAAAAAGGTAAAGTGTAATTCTCTGTCCTCTGATGTGATCGCACATCAGAGGACAGAGAAATAGGGGGATTCGGGGACCCTAGCATACTCACCTAGGTCCCTGGATCCTCTTGCTGCTCCTCCTGGCCGCCGGCAGAAGAAAATGGCGGGCGCATGCCCAGTGCGCCCGCCATCTGTCTCCATCTGCCGGCCGGCAGGAGAACAGCAGTTGGGGCTAAAATTAGGGGTAGGGTTAGGGGTAGGGGTAGGGCTAGGGTTAGGGCTAGGGTTGGGGCTAAATTTAGGGTTAGGGTTGGGGCTAAATTTAGGGTTAGGCTTCTTTCACACTTACGTCGGTACGGGGCCGTCGCAATGCGTCGGCCCGACATACCGACGCACGTTGTGAAAATTGTGCACAACGTGGGCAGCAGCTGTAGTTTTTCAAAGCATCCGCTGCCCAATCTATGTCCTGGGGAGGAGGGGGCGGAGTTACGACCACACATGCGCGGTCAGAAATGGCGGATGCGACGTACAAAAAAACGTTTCATTGAACGTTTTTTTGTGCCGACGCTCCGCCATAACACAACTGATCCAGTGCACGACGGACGCGACGTGTGGCCATCCGTCACGATCCGTCGGCAATACAAGTCTATGGGCAAAAAACGCATCCTGCGGGCACATTTGCAGGATCCGTTTCTTGTCTAAAACGACGGATTGCGATGGAATGCCAAACGACGCAAGTGTGAAAGTAGCCTTAGGGCTAGGGTTAGGGTTGGGGCTAAAGTTAGGGCTAGGGTTGGGGCTAAAGTTAGGGTTAGAGCTGGGATTAGGGTTAGGGTTTGGATTAGGGTTGGTATTAGGGTTAGGGTTGGCATTAGGGTTACGCTTGGGATTAGGGTTAGGTTTGGGATTAGGGTTAAGGTTAGGGTTGTGATTAGGGGTGTATTGGGATTAGGGTTAGGTTTGAGGTTAGGGTTGAGATTAGGATTAGGGGTGTGTTGGATTTAGGGTTTTGATTAGGGCTATGGTTAGGGTTGACATTAGGGTTGTTTTGGGGTAAGGGTTGTGATTATGGTTAGGGTTAGTGATTAGGATTATGGATCAGGTTGGGATTAGGGTTAGGGGTGTGTTGGGGTTAGGGTTGGAGCTAGAATTGGGGGGTTTCCACTGTTTAGGTACATCAGGGGGTCTCCAAACATGACAGCCAATTTTGCGCTCAAAAAGTCAAATGGTGCTCCCTCCCTTCTGAGCTCTGCCGTGCGCCCAAACAGTGGGTTACCCCCACATATGGGGCATCAGCGTACTCGGGATAAATTGGACAACAACTTCTGGGGTCCAATTTCTCTTGTTACCCTTGTGAAAATAAAAACTTGGGGGCTACAATATCTTTTTTGTGAAAAAAAAAATATTTTTTATTTTCACGACTCTGCATTCTAAACTTCTGTGAAGCACTTGGGCATTCAAAGTTCTCACCACACATCTAGATAAGTTCCTTGGGGGGTCTAGTTTCCAAAATGGGGTCACTTGTGGGGGGTTACTACAGTTTAGGTATATCAGGGGCTCTGCAATCGCAACATAATGCCCACAGACCATTCTATCAAAGTCTGCATTCCAAAAAGGCGCTCCTTCCCGTCCGAGCTCTGCCGTGCGCCCAAACAGTGGTTTACCCCCACATATGGCGCATCAGCGTACTCGGGATAAATTGGACAACAACTATTGCAGTCCAATTTCTCCTGTTACCCTTGTGAAAATAAAAACTTGGGGGCTACAATATCTTTTTTGTGGAAAAAAAAATATTTTTTATTTTCACGACTCTGCATTCTAAACTTCTGTGAAGCACTTGGGCATTCAAAGTTCTCACCACACATCTAGATAAGTTCCTTGGGGGGTCTAGTTTTCAAAATGGGGTCACTTGTGGGGGCTTACTACAGTTTAGGTACATAAGGGGCTCTGCAATCGCAACATAATGCCCACAGACCATTCTATCAAAGTCTGCATTCCAAAAAGGCGCTCCTTCCCTTCCGAGCTCTGCCGTGCGCCCAAACAGTGGTTTACCCCCACATATGGCGCATCAGCGTACTCGGGATAAATTGGACAACAACTATTGCAGTCCAATTTCTCCTGTTACCCTTGTGAAAATAAAAACTTGGGGGCTACAATATCTTTTTTGTGGAAAAAAAAATATTTTTTATTTTCACGACTCTGCATTCTAAACTTCTGTGAAGCACTTGGGCATTCAAAGTTCTCACCACACATCTAGATAAGTTCCTTGGGGGGTCTAGTTTCCAAAATGGGGTCACTTGTGGAGGGTTTCTACTGGTTAGGTACATGAGGGGCTCTGCAAACGCAACATAATACCCGCAGACCATTCTATCAAAGTCTGCATTCCAAAACGGCGCTCCTTCCTTCCGAGCTCTGCCGTGCGCCCAAACAGTGGTTTACCCCCACATATGGGGTACCAGCATACTCAGGACAAATTGGACAACAACTTTTGAGGTCCAATTTCTCTTGTTACCCTTGTGAAAATAAAAACTTGGGGGCTAAAAAATCTTTTTTGTGGAAAAAAAAAATATTTTTTATTTTCACGGCTCTGCATTATAAACTTCTGTGAAGCACTTGGGCATTCAAGGTTCTCACCACACATCTAGATAAGTTCCATGGGGGGTCTAGTTTCCAAAATGGGGTCACTTGTGGGGGATTTCCACTGTTTAGGCACATCAGGGGCTCTCCAAACGCGACATGGCGTCCGATCTCAATTCCAGCCAATTCTACATTGAAAAAGTAAAACGGCACTCTTTCTCTTCCAAGCTCTGCGGGGCGCCCAAACAGTGGTTTACCCCCACATATTGGGTATCGACGTACTCAGGAGAAATTGCACAACAACTTTAGTGGTCTAATTTCTCCTGTTACCCTTGTGAAAATAAAAATTTGTGGGCAAAAAGATCATTTTTGTAGAAAAAATGCGATTTTTTTTTTTCACGGCTCTACATTATAAACTTCTGTGAAGCACATGGGGGTTCAAAGTGCTCACCACACATCTAGATATGTTCCTTAAGGGGTCTAGTTTCCAAAATGGGGTCACTTGTGGGGGGTTTCCACTGTTTAGGCACATCAGAGGCTCTCCAAACGCGACATGGCGTCCAATCTCAATTCCAGCCAATTCTACATTGAAAAAGTAAAACGGCACTCATTCACTTCTAAGTTCTGCGGTGCGCCCAAAAAGTGGTTTACCCCCACATATGGGGTATTGGCGTATTCAGGAGAAATTGCATAACAAAATTTATGGTTACATTTCTGTTTTTACACTTGTGAAAATAAAAAAAATGGTTCTGAATTAAGATGTTTGCAAAAAAAAGTTAAATGTTCATTTTTTCCTTCCACATTTTTTCAGTTCCTGTGAAGCACGTAAAGGGTTAATAAACTTCTTGAATGTGGTTTTGAGAACCTTGAGGGGTGTAGTTTTTAGAATGGTGTCACACTTCATTATTTTCTATCATATAGACCCCTCAAAATGACTTCAAATGTGATGTGGTCCCTAAAAAAAAATGGTGTTGTAAAAATGAGAAATTGCTGGTCAACTTTTAACCCTTATAACTCCCTAACAAAAAAAAATGTTGTTTCCAAAATTGTGCTGATGTAAAGTAGACATGTGGGAAATGTTATTTATTAACTATTTTTCGTGACATATCTCTCTGATTTAAGGGCATAAAAATACAAAATTTGAAAATTGCAAAATTTTAAAAATTTTCGCCATATTTCAGTTTTTTTCATAAATAATTGCAAGTAATATCGAAGAAATATTACCACTAACATGAAGTACAATATGTCACGAAAAAACAATCTCAGAATCAGCGGGATCCGTTGAAGCGTTCCAGAGTTATAACCTCATAAAGTGACAGTGGTCAGAATTGCAAAAATTGGCCTGGTCATTAAGTACCAAATTGGCTCTGTCACTAAGGGGTTAAAGATATGAAGCATGTTCTGGATATTTTGTTGCACAAGGAATGGTTGCCGGACTATACGTGATTAAGCTGTGACGTAATTTCTTTATACACTTGCATACCCCACATGTTAGGGCATGTTAGGTTAGGCTATGGGTTGAACTAGATGGACTTATAGTCTTCCTTCAACATTAATAATAACTATAATACAGCGCTTGAAGCGCTACAATTTCATTTATGCAAATATAGTTGTTATTCACATGACTTAATTGGATATATTTTACAAGTCACATCTTTTTTGCTAACTCATAACTTTTTTTCTTTTGATCAAGATTATTATTTACAGCATACGGGTGTGGCAATGGGGGCCACATTTTCACCTTCTGTGGCGAATTTAGTCATGGCGTTTTGGGAATACCATTTTTTGTTTGTGGTTTCTAACAATTTTTCATCTTTTATTGCATGGTATGGCAGATACATCGACGGTACGCTTATTATTTGGAAAGACGATGTGTCTGCCATACATGATTTCATTTCTTATATTAACAGCAATCATTACAATATTAGGTTTACTTTTGTTCATGAGACATCTCGGATTTCTTTTCTCGATTTGGAGCTCACTGGTGTTGCCAGTCAATTGATTTCAACACAAACCTATTCTAAACTGTTAGCAGGTAACACCATCCTGCACGCAAACAGTAGTCATCCGAAACACACTGTCAGATCGATTCCTGTCGGAGAGTTTACAAGGTTAAAACGAAATTGTAATAACAATGATGCTCTCAAACAGGATCTGGCCAAATCGTGCACCAGATTTAATAAACGCGGTTATCCCAACTGGATGTTAAAGGGAACCTGTCACCTTAATTTGGCGGGACTGGTTTTCGGTCATATGGGCGGAGTTTTCAGGTGTTTGATTCACCCTTTCCTTACCCGCTGGCTGCATGCTGGCTGCAATATTGGATTGAAGTTCATTCTCTGTCCTCCGTAGTACATGCCTGCACAAGACAATCTTGCCTTGCGCAGGTGTGTACTACGGAGGACAGAGAATGAACTTCAATCCAATATTGCGGTCAGCATGCAGCCAGCGGGTAAGGAAAGGGTGAATCAAACACCTGAAAACTCCGCCCATATGACCGAAAACCAATCCCGCCAAATTCAGGTGACAGGTTCCCTTTAAACAGAGCCCTTAACATAGACTCCCACAAAAATCAAGAAGATCTTATTGCATCACGGGCAATTAATGATACAAATAACAAAAAAACTAATTCAGTCACCAACCAATGTGCGGAAAAACCTTTCGTATGCCTACAGTACAGCCTTCAATTCAATGATATTAAAGCCATTATCAATAAATCTATTCCGATTCTATATGAAGATCCAATTCTTGCTAAGATTTTGCAGGGGGGCTACAACATTGTAGCTAGGAGAGCACCCACTTTGGGGAATAATTTGTCACCCACTACATTTGTTTCAGGTAGACCGCAAACAACTTGGGTAAGTTGCAAAGGCAATTATAAAGGTACCTTCACACTCAGCGACGCTGCAGCGATACCGACAACGATGTCGATCGCTGCAGCGTCGCTGTTTGGTCGCTGGAGAGCTGTCACACAGACAGCTCTCCAGCTACCAACGATCCCGAGGTCCCCGGGTAACCAGGGTAAACATCGGGTTACTAAGCGCAGGGCCGCTGGTTACCAGCGTAAAAGTAAAAAAACCAAACACTACATACTTACCTTCAGCTGTCTGTCCCCGGCGCTCTGCTTCTCTGCACTCCTCCTGCACTGACTGTGAGCACAGCGGCCGGAAAGCAGAGCGGTGACGTCACCGCTCTGCTTTCCGGCTGACCGACGCTCACAGCCAGTGCAGGAGGAGTGCAGAGAAGCAGAGCGCCGGGGACAGACAGCTGAAGGTAAGTATGTAGTGTTTGTTTTTTTAACGTTTACGCTGGTAACCAGGGTAAACATCGGGTTACTAAGCGCGGCCCTGCGCTTAGTAACCCGATGTTTACCCTGGTTACCAGTGAAGACATCGCTGGATCGGTGTCACACACGCCGATCCAGCGATGTCTGCAGGGAGTCCAGCGACGAAATAAAGTTCTGGACTTTCCTCAGCGACCAACGATCTCCCAGCAGGGGCCTGATCGTTGGTCGCTGTCACACAGAACGATTTCCTTAACGATATCGTTGCTACGTCACAAAAAGCAACGATATCGTTAACGATATCGTTATGTGTGAAGGTACCTTTAGTGTAACGTCTTTAATTGCTCTACATGTAGACAAATGATTGTCACTAAATCCTTTAATGATTATAACAACACAAATACCTTTCATATACAAGGGTTTATCAATTGCAACACACCTTTTGTTGTGTACAAAATCAATTGTATTACATGCAACAAGGCATATGTAGGGTGCACCATCCGCAAATTAAAGAATCGTATTTCGGAACCTTTGTATGATATTTCCAATGTAAGAAATACCAATCGCAATATATCCTCTGCAGCCAAACATTTTGTTGATCACCATTCGCGCGACATTTCATTTTTCGGGTCACTGGCATAGAGAGGGTTATTAAACCATATCGCGGTGGTGATATGCACAGACTTTTACTTACCTGTGAAGCTTATTGGATTTTTGTGCTGGGCACCAGGTTTCCTGATGGTCTTATTCGTAAGAACAAAATAATGTTTCATTATTAGCATTTGTTATAGTGCAGCATGTGTTCATTCATGTTCATTTTTATGGTGTGTTATTTAGTATATTTTGTGAATTATGTTTGTCCTGTTTTATTTTGTTTGCACACTTCAGGACCTTTTGATCATGTGATTTGTCTAGGACATTTGATTGGCATTTGGGTCCTTTTATACTGGTGTTCATACCGGATAGACTAGCTTGGATAAAGACTGCTGCTGCAGTCGAAACGCGTCACTTTCCTCATGGGGCTCATGGTGAGGTCCTAGGAGCATGTATCATTTTAACCATTTGGATTAAAGATTTATATTTTATTCAGAAGAAGCTGGAACATTCGCTTTGCTTTCAATGTACTTTTACGTCTTATCAGGACTGGGTTCCGTGCTTCTCTCCAGGATCAGTGAGCTGGCTTTTTTTTCTACTCTCATCATTCGCCCCTGTTCTGATGGCGATCGGCGTGAGCAGGGGAGAATGATGAGTTACATTTAAGTGATAAAAGAGACAGCAGGCAGTGGCTGATGGGACTATCACTCCCATCAGCCTACCTCCGCTGCTGCTAATAACAGTGACAGCAGGAGGGGCTGAAGGGAGTATTCATTAGCCGCTGCCTGCACTATAAATAAATAAATGAAAAAAACGTCATGGGTTCCCCTGTATTTTCTATAACCAGCCAGGCAAAACTCACAGCTGGTGGCAGCATCCCTCAGCTGTCAGCTTCAGCATGGTTGGTTATCACTCTGTTTTTTTTAATTATTTTAATAAATAATTTAAAACAACGGTGTGGGCTCCACCCAATTTTTGACAACCAGCTTTGCTAAAGCTCACAGCTGGGGGCTGGTATTCTCAGGCTGGTAAGGGGCCATGGATATTGAACCCCAGGCCTAAAAATAGCAGCCTGCAGCTGCCAAGAAGAGGCACATCTATTAGATGCACCAATTCTGGCGCTTTGCCTGGCTCTTACCACTTGCCCTGTAGCGGTGGCAAGTGGGGTTCATATTTGTGGTGTTGAAGTCACCTTTGTATTATCAGGGGACATCAAGTTCACAGCTTAGTAATGGAGGATCGTCTATTAGACACCTACTGTATCCATTACTAATCCTATAGTTTCATGGTAAATAAAGACACAGCCAGAATAAAGTATTTTATTAGAAATAAAACAAAACAGATTTACTTTTTTATTTAAAAATAACAAACACAGTTATACTCACCAAACGCCTATTCCACTAAAAGTAAAAAACAACAATATACCAAAGCTGTCTGTCGTTCTGTCCCACGACGTAATCCATGGCTGGGGAATAATTATTTTTCAACCTGGACGATACCAGCCGGGCTGAACTGCAGTGAGATCCCTCTATCACTGTGACGCCCAGTGACCGGACATCACCACAGCTCAGCCAGGCTGGGGACAGAGCCCAGTGACCAGAGGTAACCTCTATGAAGTCACCCCGGTCACTGACGCTGCGTCCCCAGCAGCTCATTCATCAGTGGTTCTCATTCTGGACGGTCACATCTCTAATTATCCCCCCGACATGGTTTATGGCTTGGGACAGAACGACAGACAGGTATGGTATATTGTTGTTTTTTTATTTTACTTTTATTACAGGAGAACGAGGGCTTTGGTGGAATTAGGCAAGGTTGTAAGTATGGTTTAATTAAGATTATTAAAGGAGTCATATTATCAATTAATTAATTAAAGGACTTTATTCTGGCTTTGTCTTTACCTTGCAACAGTAGGATTAGTAATGGATAGGTGTCTTATAGACGCATCTCCATTACTATGTGGTGGGCTTAATGTCACCTGACAATACAAAGAAATAAATAGAGGCTGGCAGCACTCACTGCTCTGGGGCGCCCGTTCAACGTCCAGGGAACCTTCCTGGATACTCCAAAATCATCCAATACATAATGAACAGCGCTCCACCCAGGTGTAGAAATCTTCAAACAACGCTTTATTGAGCCATGGTACAGCAGCAACGTTTCGACCACAACTTGGTCTTTGTCAAGCATGACAAAGACCAAGTTGTGGTCGAAACGTTGCTGCTGTACCATGGCTCAATAAAGCATTGTTTGAAGATTTCTACACCTGGGTGGAGCACTGTTCATTATGTATTGGATGGACCTGACAATACAAAGGTGACAGCAACCCCACAAATATGAACCCCACTTTCCACCACTACAGGCAAGTGGGAAGAGCCTGACAAAGTGCCAGAATCGGTGCATCTAATATATGTGCCTTTTCTGGGCAGCTGAGGGCTGCTATTTTTAGGCTGGGGGTCAATATCCATGGCCCCTTATCAGCCTGAGAATACCAGCTCCCAGCTGTGAGCTTTAGCAAAGCAGGTTGTCAAAAATGGGGAGGGGACCTCCACACCATTTTTTAAACTATTTAAATTATTTAAAAGAAACAGCTTGGGACCCCTCTATCCTTGATAATCAACCTTGCTGACAGCTGAAGGTTGCAGCCCCCAGCTGTGAGATTTGCCTAGCTGGTTATAGAAAATACAGGGGAACCCATGCTGTTTTTTTCATTTATTTATAGCGCAGGCAGCTGCTGATGAATACTCCCACGTGATTCAAAACTCCACGGGATTCACAACATCTTTACCTCGCGTAATCTTTCCTTCGTGGGCATCACCGAAACATGGCTGACACCCTATGACACAGTCTCCCCTGCTGTGCTGTTACGGCGGCCTCCACTGCACCCACACTCCTCACTCTGACAACAGACATGGTGGAGGAGTGGGCTTTCTTCTAACTGTACCTTTAACCAAATCCCACCTCTACCCTCCCTTATCCTCCCCTCTTTTGAAGTCCACTCTGTCCACATCTACTCTCCCTTTCAGCCTCCAAATGGCCGTCATATACCGACCTCCAGGCCTGACCACTGCCTTTATTGACCAACTCTCCATCTGGCTTCTTCACTTTCTCTCTGCTGACAGTCCCACCATCATCATGGGTGACTTCAACATCCCCACTGACACCCACAAGTCAGCCTCCAAACTCCTTTCCCTTAGTTCATCTTTTGGACTTACTCAGTAGTCCTCCTCAGCCACCCACACAGACAGACACACATTAGACCCGGTCTTCACCCGTTTCTGCTCCCTATCGAACTTCACAACCTCCCCTTTCCCTCTATCTGACCACCATCTACTCGCTTTCTCATCACTGTCCCCCACACCACCTGTCACCTATGTCCACCAACATGCATCCCCCCGCAGATACCTCACAAACCTAGACCCTCGCACACTCTCTGACTCTATTCTTCCACTGTCCTCCATAGCTTCGCTCCACGACACAGACACTGCCACTAGTTTCTACAATGCCACTCTGGCATCAGCCATCGACTCGGTCACCCCTGTCATGCAAAGCAGAGTGCAATGAATCAATAGACAATCCAGAATTGCAGAACAGCGTTGGAAGAAAACCCATTCGCAAGATGATTTCACTGCATTCAAACAAGCAACACTCGCATTCAGATCAGCTCTCACCTCTGCTAAACAGGCCTACATTACTTCCCTTGTATCTTCCCTATCCCACAACCCCAAACAGTTGTTCAACACCTTTAACTCCCTCCTCCGCCCACCACTGCCCCCTCCGACTTCCCTAATCTCTGCTGGGGATTTTGCCACGCACTTCAAAAATAAGATAGACCAAACAAGGCAAGTCTTTGTTGTCCGACCACCACAACCCCTTTGTATGCCAGACCAATGACCTAACCCCATAACTTCCCTCTCCAAAATCACTGAAGGACAGCTTGCTCATCTCCTCTCCAAATCACATCTCACTATTTGTGCACTTGACCCCATCCCCATCCTCACCACTACACTAATCCCATCCCTAACCCATCTATTCAATCTATAACTAACTTCTGGTACCATCCCCTCTGCTTTCAAACATGCCACAATCACACTTATCCTCAAAAAGCCATCTCTTGACCCGAGTGCTATGTCCAGCTACCGCCCCATATCTTTGCTCCCATACTACTTAAGCAGCACGTCCATGCTGAACTTTCCTCTCACCTTGCATCTAACTCTCTCTTCGACAACCTACAATCTGGCTTCCGTCCCCACCATTCCACTGAGACTGCCCTGACCAAAATTATGAACGACTTACAGCCAAAGCTAACAGGCAATTCTCTATACTCCTCCTTCTACACCTGTCCTCTACCTTCGACACAGTTGACCACTGCCTCCTACTACAGATCCTCTCTTCCTTTGGTGTCAAAGACCTCACCCTAGCCTGGATCTGCTCATACCTTACCAGCAGCACATTTAGCGTTTCTTACTCCCATACTACCTCTTCATCTCGCCCTCTCTCTGTTAATGTCGCTCAAGGCTCTGACCCTTCTTTTCTCAATCTATACCCTTGGCCTGGGACAACTCATAAAGTCCTATGGCTTCCAGTATCATGTATATGCTGATGACATTCAGATCTACCTCTCTGGCACAGATAACACCTCTCTGCTCTCCAGAATCCCAGAGTGTCTATCAGCCATATCCTCCTTCTTCTCCTTTAGCTTCCTCAAACTCAATATGGACAAAGCTTAACTAATTATCTTTCCTCCATCTTGCACACCTTTCCTACCTGATCCATCTATCACAATAAATTAATTCATACTTTCCCCTGTCCCGGTAATCCGCTGCCTCGGAGTAACTCTTGACTCTGCCCTGTCCTTTAAACCGCACATCCAAGCTCTCGCCACCTCCTGTCGCCTTCAGCTCAAAAATATTTCCAGAATCCGTCCTTTCCTCAACCCTCACTCAAATGCTTGTGCATGCCCTAATCATCGCCCGCCTCAACTACTGCAACATCCTCCTCTGTGGCCTATCTTCTAACACTCTCGCACCCCTCCAGTCTGTCCTTAACTCTGCTGCCCGACTAATTAATCTCTCTCCTCGCTACACTCCTGCTTCCCCTCTTTGCAAATCCCTTCACCGGCTCCCAATTTCCCAGCCTATCCCGTTTAAACTACTAACAGTGACCTACAAAGCCTTCCATAACCTTTCTCCCCCATATATTTCCAAACTAATCTCTCAATATCTTCCCTCACTTAATCTCCGGTTGTCCCAAGACCTACTTCTCTCCTCCATGCTTATCCGCTCCTCACCCAATTGCCTCCTAGAATTCTCCTGAATATCCCCCATCATCTGGAATTGTTTGCCCCAACACGTCCGGATATCCACCACAATTGAATCCTTCAAACGGAACCTGAAAACCCACCTCTTCAAAGAATTTTACAACCTGTAATGACCACACGGCCACCGCAACACCATCGGAGTTACTGCAACCCCTGCCCTACTGTCTCTTTTCTCACAATCCTGTAGAATGTAAGCCCGCAAGGGCAGGGTCCTTTTCCCTCTGTATCAGTCTGTCATTGTTTGTTGTGTTTACTGTAAGTGACATTTGTATTTTGATGTAACCCTGTCTAATGTTCAGCACCATGGAATTAATGGTGCTATATAAATAAATAATAATAAATCATGTTATTAGCAGCAGGGGTACGCTGATGGGCATAATAGTCCCATCAGCCGCCGCCTGCTGTCTCTTTTATTGCTTAACCCTGCTGTTCTGTTCAGGTCATAGTGACCCGAACAGACTTTTTGCGGCCCTGTAGATTTTTTTCTGTAAGTCTATAAAACTTGAGACTCCTTGACTTTTCCTCATTTGGGGGGACCTACCTATGAGTATTTTTTTTTTTTTTTTCGTTTACTTTTTGCTACACGCAAAAAGTTACACTTGTTGTGTTCGGGTTCGGGTCATAGTGACCCGACATCGTTTTTTACAGCTGTGAGGCCATATTTTCAGTGAAATAAAGGAGTTATAACCTCAGTTGGGTATATTTATTGCATCTACTATTGTATATCAATTGATTTATTTCCTAAATTATTTCAATGGGGTCGTACACGCGCTCTACCGGGGGTATGCATTGAGATCTGCGCACCATAAAAATGGCTTTATATTGATTATTTTTGGTGCGCAGTCTATTCTAAAATGTAGAGTGCATCCGGAGAGATCACTAGGTGTGCACTACACGTGTATATTATGCGCAGAACGGACTGCTCAGAACGCGCTGTCTAAGACGTTTTTTTTTTGTAAAGCTGAGCTGTAAAGTCTTGCAAATAATTTTTATTTGCTAAGTAAGTCTGTCTTCCTGGCTTATTTGCTTGTTTTCAGAAGGGTTCTTATCTTCTCTGCTCTTATCAGTACACATATGCTAGCCCAGACATGTTACCTTTCAGTTTCTTTGGAGAGCAGCTGTGTGCTTCTACCCCCATGGCCTCTTCCGGCATCAAAAGAAAAAGATGCAGCTATTGCCCTTCTACTTGTGACAACAAGACGAGTATAACATGTTCTGCCTGTAAAACATTTCTATGCAAAAATCATGTGTATTGTTTTTCATGCAAGAATCCGTAAATTTATATGATCATGTAAATATATTCACATTGAAATGTTTATTATCTTTATTTTTTTATCACAAAATGTTTGATTGTTTTTTTTTTTTGTTTTTTTTACAAAATATGTGTAGTTTTCTATTTTCGTTTTGCTCATTGGATGGATCTGTTTTTTCAGAATAAAAACAAAAAAAAAAGATTTCTAGTTCATTTTTCTTTTTTTTTTTTTTTTACTACCAAACATGTTCACAAACAGTCTAGTAAGCAAAAAGTATAAAAAAAATGGAGTTAGAGTGTCTAAAATCAAGGTTTAATAAGCCGGGTCATAGTGACCCGGAACACTACAAGTGTATAGTAAATGCAAACAAAACAGCAGGGTTAAATATAACTCTCATCATTCTCCCCTGCACGCTCCAATTGCCAACAGAGCAGGGGCAAATGATAGCCATGTTCCGCACCCGGCGTCGGGGAACAGCGCTTACTGTAAGGCTATGTGCATACGTTGCGGATTTGCCCGCGGATCTGCAGCGTTTTTTATGTGGATCCGCAGCAGTTTTCCATCTGGTGTACAGTACTAAAAAATACACATACACACATATCCAGTACATACAACATACAGTGCATAGAACATACAACATACAGTGCATACAACATACGGTATATACAGTACATACAACATACAGTACATACAACATACAATACATACAACATACAACAGAGTACATACTCCCCAATCACCTTGATCCTGAAGCCATTGATCACCTGTAAAAAATATTAAAATAATAAACCAACAATATACTCCCTGATCCGCAGAAATCCAATTAATACGATTGTCCGACGATGATCTTCCGTAGAGAGCTGCTACATCAGCTGATGCGACCGCTCTCGAGGGGCTCTTTGATACAATGCCGGAAGGTATCCTTCTGAACTGTAACCCTCCGCCGCTGTGAGTATAGTTCATACTCTCACTTGCGGCACTGCTGCATAGGAAAATTCCCACACAGCATTGCCATAAAGCGAGAGTGAGCTACAGTAACCTCTTCAGTGATGCACTGCAGGAGCCATTGTCTCTTGTCAGTTCATCACTGGGAGGCTCTATAGAGCAGTGACATCACCTGATGTCACTGTTCTATAGGGGAGATCGTCGTGGGACACTCATTAATTGGACTGCGTTGGACAGGGAGTATACGGTTGGTTTGTTATTTTTCACTTTTTGCAAGCGATTGAGGGCATCGCAGGAATTGGGCATGTTTGTAAGTTGGTGAAATTAAGAATATTAAAATACTTTTTTTCTGGCTGTGTATTTTTTTTAAACTTTCACTACTATAGGATTATTAATGAATAGACGTCTTATTGACGCATCTCCATTATTAACCGAGCTTAATGTCACCTTACAATACAAAGGTGACATTAACCCCTTATTACCTCATATCCCACCACTACACGAGACTGGGAAGAGAGGGGCTAAGGGCCCAAATTGGCGCATCTTAGAGATTTGCCATTTCTGGGGTGACTGCATGCTGGTATTTGTAGCCAGGGGGAGGGCAATATCCATGGCCCTTCTCTAGGCTATGAATATCAGCCCACAGCTGTCTGTGTAGCCTTTCTGGCTATAAAATATAGGGGGACCCCACGTCATTTTTTTGGGCGGGTCCCTCTATTTTAATGGCCAGTAAAGGCCATTTTTTCCCCTTTATATAAAATCAAAATTAAACATGTTCTTCATTAATAAACATCGGCCTTGCTATTATATATCTATGGATATATCTATAGATATATCTATGGATATACCTCTAGATGTATATCTATAGATATATCCATAGATATCCATCTATAAATATATCCATAGATCTATCTATAGATATATCTACGGATATATCCACACTTATTCGCTCCTCATCCAATCGCCTCCAAGACTTCTCCCGAATATCCCCCATCCTCTGGAACTCTCTGCCCCAACACGTCCGACTATCAACCACAGTCGGATCCTTCAGACGGAACCTGAAAACTCATCTCTTCAGGAAAGCCTACAGCCTGCACTGACACCGCTGCTGCCTCATCACCAACGAAGTTACCGCCTCACCAACACCAAAGCTACCGCCTCACCAACACCGGAGCTACCGCCTCACCAACACCGGAGCTCCTGCAACCCTCAACCTACTGTCTCCTTCCCCATAATCCTGTAGAATGTAAGCCCGCAAGGGCAGGGTCCTCGCCCCTCTGTATCAGTCCGTCATTGTTAGTTTGTTTACTGTATGTGATATTTGTAACTTGTATGTAACCCCTTCTCATGTACAGCACCATGGAATCAATGGTGCTATATAAATAAATAATAATAATAATAAATAATATATCTATAGATGGATATCTATAGATATATCTCTAGATGGATATCAATGTCATCCGTATGGCATGCGTACGGTGAGATTTGCTCGCCGGCTTTCAAACTGGACATATAATGGATCCATGGGCTCAAATATTCGTGAAAACATATATACAGTCTATATATATATATATATATATATATATATATATCTATATGTCAGTGAGACAGATATATATACATATACAGTATTCATATTTCATACAGCGCTAGATAGCAGAAAAGCCGGTAATTCAATTCCCAAAAAAACAAACAACTGTATCCCATACCTGTCCGCCGTACAGTCATGTCCCACGCTGTAAATTCATCTGAAGGGGTTAAATTAATTTAGAACCAGGAGCGCTGCTAATGCTGCCGCTGTAAAAGACTGGGGAATGAATGAAGTGAAGGTAACGTAGCTTCGGGGACTTACGGTGCTGTCATCGTAGCTGCACTCGTTGGTCTCATAAGGGGTCTGAGGATCTCATCTCGGTACCTAATGGCAGTCAGGCTGCCTCTGGCGAGCACATGGAGGGCTATGCTGCCCTCCAAAGAAATGCCACCCCACACCATTACTGATCCACTGCCAAAAAGGTAATGCTGAAGGATGTTGCAGGCAGCAGATCACTCTCCATGGCATCTCCAGACTCAGTCACATGTGCTCAGTGTGAACCTGCTTTCATCTGTGAAGAGCACAGAGCGCCAGTGGCGAATTTTCCAATTCTGGTGTTCTGTGGCAAATGCCAGGCGTCCTGCACAGTGTTGGGCTGTGAGCACAACCCCCATCTGTGAACTTTGTGCACTCAGACCATCCTCGGTTTCTAACCGTTTGTGCAGACACATGCACATTCGTGGCCTGCTGGAAGTCACTTTGAAGGGCTCTGGCAGTGCTCCTCCTGTTCCTCCTTGCACAAAGGCTGAGGTAGCGGTCCTGCTGCTGGGTTGTTCCCCTCCTACAGCCCCCTCCACATCTGGTGTACTGGCCTGTCTACTGGTAGCACCTCCAGCCTCTGGACACTACACCGACAGGCACAGCAAACCTTGCCACAGCTCGCATTGATGTGCCATCCTGGAAAAGCTGCAATACCTGAGCCACTTGTGTGGGAGGTAGAGTCCGTCGCATGTTGCCACGAGTGTGGAAGCACAACCAACATTCAAAAGTGATCAAAACATCAGCCAGAAAGCATTGGTACTGAGATGTGGTCTGTGGTCCCCACCTGCAAAACCACTCCTTTATAGGGGGTGTCTTGATAATCGCCAATAATTTCCATCTGTTGTCTATTCCATTTTCACAACAGCATGTGAAATTGATTGTCAAACAGTGTTGCTTCTTAAGTGGACGGTTTGTTTTCACGAAAGTTTGATTTACTTGGAGTTATATTCTGCTGTTTAAGTGTTCCCTTTATTTTTTGAGCAGTGTATTTCTATATATAATCGTCTAAGGTCCACTTCCATCTGTTTGTCATGGAAATCCCGTGTCGCTGATTGGTCACGGCCTGCTGGGCGCGACCAATCAGCGACAGGCACAGATCGGCCACAAATTGGCCCCTCCCTACTCCCCTCCAGTCAGTGCCCCTTCCATACTCCCCTCCAGTCAGTGCCCAGATATAATTTTAGCAGTTCGTTAAACGGACTGAGTTACAAGATTGACATTCGGGGGGCATATAATCTTGTTCGTATTAAGCAGAGTGATGAATGGAAAACTGCGTTTAACACGCCCGAAGGCCATTGTGATGCCATTCGGACTCTCTAATGCTCCATCTGTTTTTCAGTCTTTCATGCATGATATCTTCCGGACTTATCTTGATAAATTCTTGATTGTATATTTGGACGATATTTTGATTTTTTCCAATGATTGGTAGTCTCATGTGCAACAGGTCAGGATGGTATTTCAGATCCTTCGTGACAATGCTTTGTTTGTGAAAGGGTCTAAGTGTCTCTTTGGGGTGCAGAAGGTTTCTTTTTTGGGCTTTATTTTTTCTCCCTCGTCTATAGAGATGAATCTGGTTAAGGTTCATGCCATTCTTGATTGGATTCAGCCCACATCCGTGAAGAGCCTTCAGAAATGTTTGGGTTTTGCAAATTTTTATCGCCGTTTCATTGCTAATTTTTCCAGCGTGGTTAAACCCTTGACGGATTTGACAAAGAAAGGCGCTGATGTGGCGAATTGGTCCTATGCGCCTGTCTCTGCCTTTCAGGAGCTTAAACGTCGATTTACTTCTGCTCCGGTTTTGCGCCAACTGGATGTTTCTCTTCCGTTTCAGGTTGAGGTTGACGCTTCTGAGATTGGGGCAGGGGCCATTTTGTCTCAGAGGGATCCTGTTGGTTCCTTGATGAAACCGTGTGCCTTCTTTTCCCGTAAGTTTTCGCCTGCTGAACGCAATTATGATGTCGGCAATCGAGAGTTGTTGGCTATGAAGTGGGCGTTTGAGGAGTGGCGACATTGGCTTGAGGGAGCTAAGCACTGTATTGTGGTCTTGACCGATCATAAGAATCTGATTTACCGAGTCTGCCAAACGGCTGAATCCTAGACAGGCTCAATGGTCCTTGTTTTTTTCCCGTTTTGATTTTGTGGTCTCGTACCTTCCGGGTTCTAAGAATAATAAGGCTGATGCCTGTTGTGAATTCTGCTCTTGGGTTCCCTCCAGTGGTTGTAGGTGGGAATGCAGTTGTCTCTGAGTCACAGACCTGGCCAGGTGTATCGGATGATTACAATTCTGACTGGGATATTTAAGTGGGCAGGATCCTTTAGCCCTTGCCAGTAGTCAATGTTCCTTGTGAAGTGTTGGATCACTTTCTGGCTTCTCCTGCTCGCTGCCTATTTCAGCAAAGATAAGTGTTTGGTTTTTGTTTCTGTGGCACACTGCCTGTGTGCTTGTTTCAGTTTTATTCCTGCTCTGATTGTAGGATTCACTGGAGTTGCAGATTTACGCTCCTACATCTTTTAGTAAAGATGTAGGAAGTTTTTGTATATTCTGGTGTGGATGTTTTGAAGGGTTTTTTATACTGACTGCACAGAACTCTGTCCTAGACTGTCCTATCTAGCTACAGTGGCCTCCTGTGCTAATCCTGTTTTTCTGCCTGTGTATGTTTTTTCCCCTCCAACTCCCCGCCAATATTTGTGGGGGGCTGTCTATCCTTTGGGGATTTTCTCTGAGGCAAGATAGTATTCCTATTTCCATCTTTAGGGGTATTTAGTTCTCCGGCTGTGACGAGGTGTCTAGGTGTGTTAGGTACACTCCACGGCTACTTCTAGTTGCGGTGTTAGTTCAGGATTGCGGTCAGTACAGTGGCCACTTTCTCCAGTGAATGTTCTCATGCAGCTCCTAGGTCACCGGATCATAACAGATGCCCTCTCTAGGAGTTTTTTGCCTGATTCTCCTGAGGTCTTAGAACCGGTCGGTATTCTGAAAGAAGGGGTGGTCCTTTCTACCATTTCCCCTGATTCACGACGGGTTCTTCAGGAATTTCAGGTTGACAAACCTGACCGCTGTCCTGTGGGGAAACTGTTTGTTCCTGACAGATGGACTAGTAGAGTGTTTTCTGAGGTTCACTGTTCCATGTTGGCTGGTCATCCTGGCATTTTTGGTATCAGAGACTTGGTAGGTCCTCTTGGTGGCCTTCTTTGTCTCGTGATGTGCGTTTTTTTGTGCAGTCCTGTGGGACTTGTGCGCGGGCCAAGCCTTGTTGTTCCCGTGCTAGTGGGTTGCTTTTGCCATTGCCTGTCCCTGAGAGGCACTGGACGCATATTTTGATGGATTTTATTTCTGATTTTCCGGTCTCCCAGAAGATGTCTGTTATCTGGGTTGTTTGTGACCAGTTCTCTAAGATGGTTCATTTGGTGCCTTTGCCTTAATTGCCTTCCTCTTCAGATTTGGTTCCGTTGTTTTTTCAGCATGTGGTTCGTTTGCATGGTATTCCGGAGAATATTGTGTCCGACAGAGGTTCCCAGTTTGTTTCTAGGTTTTGGCGGGCCTTCTGTGCTAGGCTGGGCATTGATTTGTCTTTTTCTTCTGCATTTCATCCTCAGACAAATGGCCAGACCGAGCGAACTAATCAGACTTTGGAGACTTACTTGAGATGCTTTGTGTCTGCTGATCAGGATGATTGGGTGGCCTTCTTGCCATTGGCCGAGTTTGCCCTTAATAATCGGGCTAGTTCGGCTACTTTGGTTTCGCCTTTCTTTTATAATTTTGGTTTTCATCATCGTTTTTCTTCTGGGCAAGTTGAGCCTTCTGACTGTCCTGGTGTGGATTCTGTGGTTGACAGGTTGCAGCAGATTTGGGCTCATGTGGTGGACAATTTGGTGTTGTCTCAGGAGGAGGCTCAACGTTTTGCTAACCGTCGTCGGTGTGTTGGTTCCCGGCTTCGGGTTGGGGATCTGGTCTGGTTGTCTTCCCGTCATGTTCCTATGAAGGTTTCTTCCCTTAAGGTTAAACCTCGGTTTATTGGTCCTTATAAGATTTCTGAGATTATTAATCCGGTGTCTTCTCGTTTGGCGCTTCCGGCCTCTTTTGCTATCCATAATGTCTTCCATAGATCTTTATTGCGGAAATATGTGGTGCCCGTTGTTCCCTCTGTTGATCCTCCGGCCCTTGTGTTGGTTGATGGAGAGTTGGAGTATGTGGTTGAGAAGATTTTGGATTCTCGTTTTTCGAGGCGGAGGCTTTAGTATATTGTCAAATGGAAGGGTTGTGGCCAGGAGGATAATTCTTGGGTTTTTGCCTCCGATGTCCATGCTGCTGATTTGGTCCGTGCCTTTCATCTGGCTCATCCTGATCGTCCTGGGGGCCCTGGTGAGGGTTCGGTGACCCCTCCTCAAAGGGGGGGGGGTACTGTTGTGAATTCTGCTCTTGGGTTCCCTCCAGTGGTTGTAGGTGGGAATGCAGTTGTCTCTGAGTCGCAGTCCTGGCCAGGTGTATCTGCTGATTGCAGTTCTGACTGGGATATTTAGGTGTGCAGGATTCATTAGTCCTTGCCAGTTGTCAAAGTTTCTTGTGAAGTGTTGGATCACTTTCTGGCTTCTCCTGCTTAGCTGCCAATTCAGCAAAGATAAGTGTCTGGTTTTTGTTTCTGTGGCACACATGCAGTGTGCTTATATTCTGTGCTATTCATTTGTTTTTCTCTTGTCCAGCTTAGACTGTGTCAGTGTTTTCTCAGTCTTGTTGGATTCTCTGGAGTTGCAGATATACGCTCCACATCATTAGTTAGATGGTGGAGTTTTAGTATTTTCTACTGTGGATATTTTTGGAAGGATTTTTAATACTGACCGCTTATTATCCTGTCCTATCCTTTCCTATTTAGCTAGTGTGTGCCTCATTTGCAAAATCCTGTTTCCTGCCAGCGTGTCATTCCTCTCCTACTCACAGTCAATATTTGTGGGGGGCTGCCTATCCTTTGGGGTTCTGCTCTGAGGCAAGGTAGAAATTCCTATTTCCATCTATAGGGGTATTTAGTCATCCGGCTGTGTCGAGGTGTCTAGGTTTTGTTAGGCACACCCCACGGCTACTTCTAGTTGTGGTGTTAAGATCAGGGTTTGCGGTCAGTATAGTTACCACCTACTCCAGTGAAAGTTATTCATGCTGCTCCAAGGTCACCTGATCATAACAAGATACATAGTGTAATAACACCACTCAGAGAAGAAAAGAGTAAAAAGGCAACAAATTTTATTAAAGTACAATCATTACAGAACTCATAACAAAATACAGTAAGAAGGATTATTTTTACCCAAGTAGGATGCACAAAAGATGGGATTGAGGTAGAAAGTAACCCAGGCTGTGGGATTATGCTAGCATGTAAAACCAACTACATAGTAACATGCATAAAGCCAGCACATACCCATATAGTCCGCCTGTCCTCAATATCCAATATACTACGTGGGCTGTGCTATATAACACGTGGGATGTGCTATATAGCGTGTGGGCTGTCCTATATACTACACGGGCTGTTATATACTACGTGGGCTGTACTATATACTATGTGGGCTGTTAGAAACTACGTGGGCTGTGTTATATACTATGTGGGCTGTTACTGCATGGGCTGTGCTATATACTGCGTGGGCTGTGCTATATACTACATGGCTGTTATATACTACGTGGGCTGTTATATACTACGTGGGCTGTTACTGCGTGGGCTGTGCTATATACTGAGTGGGCTGTGCTATATAGTACGTGGGCTATTAGATACTACGTGGGCTGTTATATACTACGTGGGCTGTTATATACTATGTGGGCTGTGCTATATACTACGTGGCTGTGCTATATACTACGTGGCTGTGCTATATACTACGTGGGCTGTTATATGCTACGTGGGCTGTGCAACACGTGGCTGTGTTATACAATACATGGGCTGTGCTATATACTATGTGGGCTGTGCTATATACTATGTGGGCTGTGCTATATACTACGTGGCTGTGCTATATACTGTGTGGGCTGTGCTATATACTACGTGGCTGTGCTATATACTACATGGCTGTGTTATATACTATATGGGCTGTGCTATATACTACGTGGCTGTGTTATATACTGTGTGGGCTGTGCTATATACTGTGTGGGCTGTGCTATATACTACGTGGGCTGTTATATACTACGTGGGCTGTGTTATATACTTTGCGGGCTGTGCTATATACTATGTGGCTGTGCAATCTACTACATGGCTGTTATATACTACGTGGGCTGTGCTATAAACTACGTGGGCTGTGCTATAGACCATGTGGACTGTGCTATATACTACGTGGGCTGTGCTATATACTACGTGGCCTGCGTTATATACTATGTGACTGTGCAATATACTACGTGGGCTGTGCTATATACTACATGGGCTGTGCTATATACTACATGGGCTGTTATATACTTCGTGGCTGTGCTATATAATACGTGGCTGTGCTACAGTCATGGCCAAAAGTATTGACACCCCTGCAATTCTGTCAGATAATACTCATTTTCTTTCTGAAAATGATTGCAAACACAAATTATTTGGTATTATTATCTTCATTTAATTTATGTTAAATGAAAAAACACAAAAAGAATTGTCCTAAAGCCAAATTGGATATAATTGCAAACCAAACATAAAAAAGGGGGTGGACAAAAGTATTGGTACTGTTCAAAAAATCATGCTAATTTGTGTAACTAACTGCACCTGTAACTTACCTGTGGCACCTAACAGGTGTTGGCAATAACTAAATCACACTTGCAGCCAGTTGACATGGATTAAAGTTGACTCAACCTCTGTCCTGTATCCTTGTGTGTTCCATATTGAGCATGGAGAAAAGAAAGAAGACCAAAGAACTGTCTGAGGACTTGAGAAACCAAATTGTGAGGAAGCATGAGCAATCTCAAGGCTACAAGTCCATCTCCAAATACCTGAATGTTCCTGTGTCTATCGTGCGCAGTGTCATCAAGAAGTTTAAAGCCCATGGCACTGTGGCTAACCTCCCTAGATGTGGACGGAAAAGAAAAATTGACAAGCGATTTCAACGCAAGATTGTGCGGATGTTGGATAAAGAACCTTAACTAACATCCAAACAAGTTCAAGCTGCCCTGCAGTCTGAGGGTACAACAGTGTCAACCCGTACTATCCGTCGGCGTCTGAATGAAAAGGGACTGTATGGTAGGAGACCCAGGAAGACCCCACTTCTTACCCCAAGACATAAAAAAGCCAGGCTGGAGTTTGCCAAAACTTACCTTAAAAAGCCTAAAACATTTTGGAAGAATGTTCTCTGGGCAGATGAGACAAAAGTAGAGCTTTTTGGGCAAAGGCATCAGCATAGAGTTTACAGGAGAAAAAAAAAGAGGCATTCAAAGAAAAGAATACGGTCCCTACAGTCAAACATGGCGGAGGTTCCCTGATGTTTTGGGGTTGCTTTGCTGCCTCTGGCACTGGACTGCTTGACCGTGTGCATTTCATTATGAAGTCTGAAGACTACCAACAAATTTTGCAGCATAATGTAGGGCCCAGTGTGAGAAAGCTGTGTCTCCCTCAGAGGTCATGGGTCTTCCAGTAGGACAATGACCCAAAAGACACTTCAAAAAGCACTAGAAAATGGTTTGAGAGAAAGCACTGGAGACTTGTAAGGTGGCCAGCAATGAGTCCAGACCTGAATCCCATAGAACACCTGTGGAGAGATCTAAAAATGGCAGTTTGGAGAAGGCACCCTTCAAATATCAGGGACCTGCAGCAGTTTGCCAAAGAAGAATGGTCTAAAATTCCAGCAGAGCATTGTAAGAAACTCATTGATGGTTACTGGAAGCGGTTGGTCGCAGTTATTTTGGCTAAAGGTTGTGCAACCAAGTATTAGGCTGAGGGTGCCAATACTTTTGTCTGGCCCATTTTTGGAGTTTTGTGTGAAACGATCAATGTTTTGCTTTATGCTTCATTCTCTTTTGTGTTTTTTCACTTCAGACAAATTAAATGAAGATAATAATACCAAATAATTTGTGTTTGCAGTCATTTTCAGGAAGAAACTGAGTATTATCTGACAGAATTGCAGGGGTGTCAATACTTTTGGCCATGACTGTATATACTACGTGGACTGTGCTATATACTACGTGGGCTGTGCTATATACTACGTGGGCTGTGCTATATACTACGTGGGCTGTGTTATATACTACGTGGCTGTGCTATATGCTACGTGGGCTGTATTATATACTACGTGGGCTGTGCTATATACTACGTGGCTGTGCAATATACTACGTGGCTGTGTTATATACTACGTGGCTGTTACATACTACATGGCTGTTACATACTACATGGCTGTGTTACATACTACGTGGCTGTGACATACTACGTGGCTGTGCTATATACTACGTGGCTGTGCCATATGCTACGTGGGCTGTGTTATATACTATGTGGGCTGTGCTTTATACTACGTGGGTGTGTTATATACTACGTGGCTGTGTTATATACTACGTGTCTGTGCTATATACTACGTTGTCTGTGTTATATGCTACGTGGGCTGTGCAATATATTACGTGGCTGTTATATGCTACGTGGCTGTGCTATATGCACGTGGGCTGTGTTAAATGCTACGTGGGCTGTGTTATATGCTACATGGCTGTGCTATATTTCTCTGCTGTACCTGTGCAACACGAATCGTGGTATGTGTTAAGGGTGGAGGGGCCCACTGAGACTCTTTCGCACGGGACCTCAAAAACCTGGCGCCGGCCCTGGCTTCACTGATTTGGTCGCACCCGGCCGGGTGCGACCAATCTATCAGCGACAGGCACAGTCCGGCCGTGAATTGGAGCTAGATTTGAACCACGCTTCGCTGATTGGTTGTGCCTGGCCGGCCGAATCCTGTGTATTCATTGCATTATTCTTATATTTTCATAAATAAACTACAGATTCTAGAATACCCGATGCGTTAGAATCGGGCCACCATCTAGTATATATATATACCTATACTACGTGTAGACATTTATTTTATCTATTCTATTTTTAACCGGTCAGTGTGATTTTACTGTACACTGCACTGAATTGCCGACTTTTCTATAGAACACCGGTGCGTATTTCTCGCAAGTCACATGCATGGTCCGTGTGTAATCTGTATTTTTCTCACCCCCATAGACATTCAATGGCTTATTTTTGCGCAATACGCTGGCAAACGCAACATGATGCGATTTTCTCAGCCCGTAAAGTACGGCCGAGAAATATACAGCTGATGGAAGCTGCCCCATAGAGAAACATCGGTCCTTGTGCAGTGCGTTGTTTTTGCCCTCTCATACGTCTGTATTCCTCTCTAGTGTGACCCCAGCCTCATTCCTTCTATCTATCTCATTCCTTCTATCTGTCTATCTATCATCTATCTCATTCCTTGTATCGATAGATAGATAGATTAGATAAATATTTTTACAAAAAAATTTTTTTTAATGTTTTTCTAACTTTTTTTTACCTTGCCCCACTATGGGACAATCATTTTTTGTAGGCTGATCGCTTCTATAGCATGCAGATGAAGCAGTACCTGCATGCCATAGAAGCTGTCAGAGCTGCACTGACAGAGAGACTTGCTGATCATGATCAACAAGTTTCCTAGCTCTGGTGACTCGGATGTCGTCATGACGACATCCACTCACCATGGCAACGATCGGAAACCCGTGTCACGCCGTGGGGTCTCCAATCCAAAGGCAGAGGGGCTGTCAGCCATGTGCCAGCTTCCGGAAGGCTGCGATCTTGTTCGATCACAGTATTTCGGGGGTTAAAGCGCCAGGTGTCAGCTGTCAGAATCAGCTGACATCTGACGCGATCGCCAGCAAACCACCCCGTGAGCACGGCCGATCACTGAGACGTAATGTTCCATCCATTGTCAAATTGGTCCAGGTCACATGGATGGATCATTACGTCCGATGTCAGAAAGTGATTAATATCAGCCCAAAGATATCAGTCTTGCTTTTGCTAATTATTAGTTACTAGATGGTGGCCCGATTCTAACGCATCGGGTATTCTAGAATATGCATGTCCACGTAGTATATTGCCCAGCCACGTAGTATATTGCCCAGCCACGTAGTATATTGCCCAGCCACGTAGTATATTGCCCAGCCACGAAGTATATTGCCCAGCCACGTAGTATATTGCCCCGCCACGTAGTATATTGCCCAGTCACGTAGTATATTGCCCAGCCACGTAGTATATTGCCCAGCCACGTAGTATATTGCCCAGCCACGAAGTATATTGCCCAGCCACGTAGTATATTGCCCCGCCACGTAGTATATTGCCCCGCCACGTAGTATATTGCCCAGTCACGTAGTATATTGCCCAGTCACGTAGTATATTGCCCAGCCACGTAGTATATTGCCCAGCCACGTATATTGCACAGCGACGGAGTATACAGCACAGAGCCACATATTATATAGACTTAAAATAAAAAAATAAACATATACTCACCCTCCGAAAGCCCATTGAAGTCCTGGCCCTGTGTGCGGTGCACGCGGCAGCTTCCGGTCCCAGGGTTAGTATGGGCGCAGGACCTGTGATGACGTCACGGGACGCAGGACCTGTGATGTCATGGCAGGTTCTTCTCGCATACCATCCTTGCCACCGGAACCTGCCGCTTGCATGGAGTGGTCACCGGAGCGTCGCGAGGAGCGGGAAAGGCGGCGGAAGGTGAGTATATGATTTTTTTTATTATTTTTAACATTAGATCTTTTGACTATTGATGCTGCATACAGATCATCAATAGTAAAAAGTTGGTCACACAGGGTTAATAGCTGCGTTAATGGAGTGCCTTACACCGCGGTCCATTAACGCTGGCATTAACCCTGTGTGAGGGCTGACTGGAGGGGAGTATGGAGTGGGCACTGACTGCAGGGAGGAAGGAGCGGCCATTTTTCCGCCGGACTGTGCCGGTCGCTGATTGGTCGTGGCTGTTTTGCCACGACCAATCAGCGACTTGGATTTTCATGACAGACAGAGGCCGCGACCAATGAATATCTGTGACAGACAGACGGAAGTGACCCTTAGACAATTATATAGTAGATAGGGGGACCCTATGTCATTTTTTTCAATATATAGCTGTGAGCTGATATTAAAGGGACTCTGTCACCTGAATTTGGCGGGACTGGTTTTGGGTCATATGGGCGGAGTTTTCTGGTGTTTGATTCACCCTTTCCTTACCCGCTGGCTGCATGCTGGGTGCAATATTGGATTGAAGTTCATTCTCTGTCCTCCATAGTACACGCCTGCGCAAAACAATCTTGCCTTGTGCAGGCGTGTACTACGGAGGACAGAGAATGAACTTCAATCCAATATTGCAGCCAGTGGGTAAGGAAAGGGTGAATCAAACACCAGAAAACTCCGCCCATATGACCCAAAACCAGTCCCGCCAAATTCAGGTGACAGGTTCCCTTTAAAGCTTGGGAAGCTCCATGGGTATTGCCCCCTTTCCAGTCTATAAACATCTTCCCCCAGCCGTCGGCTTTAGTTCTGCTGGTTAAGAAAATTACGCGGGAGCCCACGCCATTTTTTTAAGAAAAATAATAATTTATTAAATACATGTACAGTAAGCTGCACACGCTGTACTAATTGTACTTGTCACTGACATCTATATATCTATTCTATGTTATGTACTGTATGTAATCCATCTATCCTATGCTGTTGGCTCCTGCCGTGCAGATTAATTGGCGCCTTTTCAAAGGAGATCGTTGTTTTAAAATCGGACAGCACTCACATGGCATTTTTCCTCGCACCAATAGACTTCTCTTGCCAAATGCGATCCAATTTCCGATTACAATCGCAGCATGCTGCACTTTTTTCCAGTCTGATCTGAGTCTGACCGGAGAAAAAAAAATGCAGATGAACACACAATGACAGAATAACATTGGCCCAACTGCAATGTCTATAATTAAGTCTGCAACAAGTCCAGTTCAGAACCAGAACATGTTACATCGTAAACTTTGTAGAACAAGCAGATGAAAGCATGACGAAAGACAGAAGAAAGCGCCCGTCAGTCAGAGGCTCGGCCGGCTTCTGGCGCCGAAAGTCAGTCGGGAATAGGCGCACAGTAATGGCCGGGACGTGACATCAGCCGCAACATGGTTTCCACTGTGTTCCGCCTGACGATTCGCTGCAGCCGGTGTAACGTGATCTTTGTACACATCAGTCCCGGATTGGCTAGCGGACATGTCAGTCACCGGATTGCATCATGCTGCTTAGAATAAGGAGAAAGACCTGGGAGATTTCGCAACGAGGCTTTGTGTGCAAAGGTTTGTCTGGGAGGAAATCGGGGCGAAAGTGGCGAGAAGTGCGGCGTGGAGCGTCCACAGCTCTGCTGTCAGGTACATTCACTGCGCTATGCCGGCGGTTCCACCACTAACTGGGAACTGGAATCTTGGGGGCTCCCGTTAGCCTGTGGGGGCTCCCGTTAGCCTGTGGGGGCTCCCGTTAGCCTGTGGGGGCTCCCGTTAGCCTGTGGGGGCTCCCGTTAGCCTGTGGGGGTTCCCGTTAGCCTGTGGGGGCTCCCGTTAGCCTGTGGGGGCTCCCGTTAGCCTGTGGGGGCTCCCGTTAGACTGTGGGGGCTGTCGTGTTCCGCCGTTCGTCGACTCCTCTCTTCCTGGAGCAGCGGGCATGTTGTGTCACTGACGATGACTGACTTTCAGCCGCCTGGTCACCGACACCTTCCAATAAAGCGTTGTTGTTTTTGTTCTGCCAGGCAGTCCTCTGCTGTAACTTGTTAGTTCCCACCCCTCATCCCTCCTACCGCTACCATACATGTCCTGCACTAGGAAAATAAATTGTCGTTTTTGGAGTCTGAACAAGACAAACCACCTCCTCTTAAAGGGAACCTGTCACCCCCAAAATGGATGGTGAGGTAAGCCCACCGTCATCAGGGGCTTATGTACAGCATTCTGGAATGCTGTAGATAAGCCACCAATGTCACCTGAAAGAGGAGAAAAAGGTTAGATTCTACTCACCCAGGGGCGGTCCTGCTGCGGTCCGGTCGGATGGGCGTCTCAGGTCCGGAACAGCGCCTCCCATCTTCATTCCATGACGTCCTCTTCTGGTCTTCACGATTTGGCGTACTTTGTCTGCCCTGTTGAGGTGTCGAGCCTCTCTGACCAGAAGAGGACATCATGGAATGAAGATGGGAGGCGCTGTTCCGGACCTGAGACACCCATCGGATCGGACCGCCCCTGGGTGAGTATAATCTAAACTCTTTTTCTCCTCTTTCAGGTAACATCGGCGGCTTATCTACAGCCTTACAGAATGCTGTAGATAAGCCCCTGATGACGGTAAGCTTACCTCACCATCGATTTTTTTTTTTTTTTTGGGGGGGGGGTGACAGGTTCCCTTTAACCCCTTTACCCCCAAGGGTGGTTTGCACGTCAATGACCGGGCCAATTTTTACAATTCTGACCACTGTCCCTTTATGAGGTTATAACTCTGGAACGCTTCAACGGATCCCAGTGATTCTGACAGTGTTTTCTCGTGACATATTGTACTTCATGATAGTGGTAAAATTTCTTTGATATTACCTGCGTTTATTTGTGAAAAAAATGGAAACTTGGCGAAAATTTTGAAAATTTCGCAATTTTCCAACTTTGAATTTTTATGCAATTAAATCACAGAGATATGTCACACAAAATACTTAATAAGTAACATTTCCCACATGTCTACTTTACATCAGCACAATTTTGGAACAACAATGTTTTTTTGTTAGGGAGTAATAAGGGTTAAAAGTTGACCAGCAATTTCTCATTTTTACAACACCATTTTTTTTTAGGGACCACATCTCATTTGAAGTCATTTTGAGGGGTCTATATGATAGAAAATAACCAAGTGTGACACCATTCTAAAAACTGCACCCCTCAAGGTGCTCAAAAACACATTCAAGAAGTTTATTAACCCTTCAGGTGTTTCACAGGAATTTTTGGAATGTTTAAATAAAAATTAACATTTAACTTTTTTTCACAAAAAATTTACTTCAGCTCCAATTTGTTTTATTTTACCAAGGGTAACAGGAGAAAATGGACCCCAAAAGTTGTTGTACAATTTGTCCTGAGTACGCCGATACCCCATATGTGGGGGTAAACCACTGTTTGGGCGCATGACAGAGCTCGGAAGAGAAGGAGGGCAATTTGACTTTTCAATGCTAAATTGACAGGAATTGAGATGGGACGCCATGTTGCGTTTGGAGAGCCACTGATGTGCCTAAATATTGAAACCCCCCACAAGTGACACCATTTTGGAAAGTAGACCCCCTAAGGAACTTATCTAGAGGTGTGGTGAGGACTTTGACCCACCAAGTGCTTCACAGAAGTTTATAAAGCAGAACCGTAAAAATAAAAAATCATATTTTTTCACAAAAATTATATTTTTGCCCCCAATTTTTTATTTTCCCAAGGGTAAGAGAAGAAATTGGACCCCAAAAGTTGTGCTATTTGTCCTGAGTACGCTGATACCCGATATGTGGGGGGGAACCACCGTTTGGGTGCATGGGAGGGCTCGAAAGGGAAGGAGCATCATTTGGAATGCAGACTTAGATGGATTGGTCTGCAGGCGTCACATTGCGTTTGCAGAGCCCCTAATGTACCTAAACAGTAGAAACCCCCCACAAGTGACCCCATATTGGAAACTAGGCCCCTCAAGGAACTTATCTAGATGTGTTGTGAGAACTTTGAACCCCCAAGTGTTTCACTACAGTTTATAACGCATAGTTGTGAAAATAAAAAATCCTTTTTTTTTTTCCCACAAAAATTATTTTTTAGCCCCCAGTTTTGTATTTTCCCAAGGGTAACAGGAGAAATTGGACCACAAAATTTGTCCAATTTGTCCGGAGTACACTGATACCCGATATGTTGGGGTAAACCCCTGTTTGGGCACACGGGAGAGCTCGGAAGGGAAGGAGCACTGTTTTACTTTTTCAACGCAGAATTGGCTGGAATTAAGATCGGATGCCATGTCGCGTTTGGAGAGCCCCTGATGTGCCTAAACAGTGGAAACCCCCCAATTTTAACTGAAACCCTAAGGGTACCGTCACACAGTGCCATTTCGATCGCTACGACGGTACGATTCGTGACGTTCCAGCGATATCCATATGATATCGCTGTGTCTGACACGAAGCAGCGATCAGGGATCCTGCTGCGAATCGTACGTCGTAGCAGATCGTTTGGAACTTTCTTTCGTCGCTGGATCTCCCGCTGACATCGCTAGATCGGTGTGTGACACCGATCTAGCGATGCGTTTGCTTGTAACCAGGGTAAACATCGGGTTACTAAGCGCAGGACCGCGCTTAATAACCCGATGTTTACCCTGGTTGCCAGCGTAAATGTAAAAAAAAAACAAACAGCACATACTTACATTCCGGTGTCCGTCAGGTCCCTTGCCGTCTGCTTCCCGCACTCACTGACTGCCGGCCGTAAAGTGAAAGCAGAGCAGAGCGGTGACGTCACCGCTGTGCTGTGCTTTCACTTTACGGCCGGCAGTCAGTGAGTGCGGGAAGCAGACGGCAAGGGACAGACACCGGAATGTAAGTATGTGCTGTTTGGTTTTTTTTACGCTGGTAACCAGGGTAAACATCGGGTTACTAAGCGCGGTCCTGCGCTTAGTAACCCGATGTTTACCCTGGTTACCCGGGGACCTCGGCATCGTTGGTCGCTGGAGAGCTGTCTGTGTGACAGCTCTCCAGCGACCACACTACGACTTACCAACGATCACGGCCAGGTCATATCGCTGGTCGTGATCGTAGGTAAATCGTATAGTGTGACGGTACCCTTATGCAAACACACCCCTAACCCTAATCCCAACGGTAACCCTAACCACACCTCTAACCCAGACACACCCCTAACCCTAATCCCAAACCTATTCCCAACCGTAAATATAATCCAAACCCTAGCCCTAGCCCTAACCATAACCCTAGCCCTAATGGGAAAATGGAAATAAAGAAAAAATTTTAATTTTTCCCTAACTAAGGGGGTGATGAAGGGGGGGGGGGGGTTGATTTACTTAAATAGCTGGTCTTTTAGCGGATTTTTATGATTGGCAGCCGTCACACACTGAAAGACGCTTTTTATTGCAAAAAATATTTTTTGCGTTACCACATTTTGAGAGCTATAATTTTTCCATATTTGAGTCCACAGAGTCATGTAAGGTCTTGTTTTTTGCAGGACGAGTTGACGTTTTTATTGGTAACATTTTCGGGCACGTGACATTTTTTGATCGCTTTTTATTCCGATTTTTGTGAGGCAGAATGACCGAAAACCAGCTATTCATGAATTTCTTTTGGGGGAGGCGTTTATACCGTTCCGCGTTTGGTAAAATTGATAAAGCAGTTTTATTCTTCGGGTCAGTACGATTACAGCGACACCTCATTTATATTATTTTTTTATGTTTTGGCGCTTTTATACGATAAAAACTATTTTATAGAAAAAATAATTATTTTGGCATCGCTTTATTCTGAGGACTATAACTTTTTTATTTTTTTGGTGATCATGCTGTATGGCAGCTCGTTTTTTGTGGGACAAGATGACGTTTTCAGCGGTACCATGGTTATTTATATCTGTCTTTTTGATCGCGTGTTATTCCACTTTTTGTTCAGCGGTATGATAATAAAACGTTGTTTTTTGCCTCTTTTTTTTTTTTTTTTTACGGTGTTTACTGTAGGGGTTAAACTGACTAGTTATAGGTTGGGTCGTTACGGACGCGGCGATACTAAATATGTGTACTTTTTTTTTTTGTTGTTGTTTTTATTTAGATAAAGAAATGTATTTATGGGAATAATATTTTTTTTTTCATTATTTATGAATTTTTTTTAAATATTTTTTTTTACACATTTGGAATTTTTTTTTTTTTTTTTTTTTACTTTGTCCCAAGGGGGGACATCACAGATCGGTGATCTGACAGTTTGCACAGCACTCTGTCAGATCACCGATCTGACTTAGAACAGTGCAGGCTTCACAGTGCCTGCTCTGAGCAGGCGCTGTGAAGCCACCTCCCTCCCTGCAGGACCCGGATGCCACGGCCATCTTGGATCCGGGGCCTGCAGCGAGGAAGGAGGTAGGAGACCCTCGCAGCAACGCGATCACATCGCGTTGCTGCGGGGGTCTCAGGGCAGCCCGCAGGGAGCCCCCTCCCTGTGCGACGCTTCCCTGCACCGCCGGCACATCGCGATCATGTTTGATCGCGGTGTGCCGGGGGTTAATGTGCCGGGGGCGGTCCGTGACCGTTCATGGCAAATTGTGCCGGATGTCAGCTGCAATAGGCAGCTGACACTCGGCCGCGCTCCCCCCGTGAGCGCGGCCGATCGCTATGACGTGCTATCCCGTCGAGGGTCAGATAGGCCCACGGCACCTCGACGGGATAGTACGTCTAAGGTCAGAGAGGGGTTAAAGGAAACCAGGGCTGAGCTTCATAAGTAGGAAGCAACCCCTCCAGGTGTGGGAGGGCTGGGGCATTCCTCTCAGCCTCTTTGTTCTCACCATTGGTGGGAGTCACTTGGGATAAGACTTCAGACCTTGATTCATCAAAGCTTTTACCACCTAAAAAGGAAAAAAAAAATGGAGTAACATGCTTTTTGAAAGGTTTCCACATTTTTATGCAACATGTAGATGTGCAGAAAAACGTTGCGACCTTGGCGGCTCTGCCAGAACCGAGCGAACAGGTACTCCTCGCCAGTCTGTATGCTTCAAGTCAGAAAACCTGCTCTTAGGGAGTCTGTGACCAGGTCCTTACTGTCTAGTAGTGAACATCATGATGTAAGGATTGCTGATTCCGAGGTGTCATGTAGTGCTGTATGTATGAATGCTGTATTCATCACCTTTGTGTATCTCTCCTCCCCTAGCACTGATTTCTGCCCATGCACAGTGTACATAGAAATCTGCCAACAAGTGGTGTGAACGGCGTTATACAGAACTCGGCATTCAGAAATGTAATACATCTGCATCAGAAGCTAGGGTCAAACGACAGCACAAAAGGATCTGTACAATTATCCAGAAAAGTGGGACTTTTTCATATCTATATAGCTTTTTTTTTTTTTTCCTCTCACCTGTCATCCGTTTGCAATCATATAAAAACAAAAGTGATTTTTTTTTTTGTTTTGTTTTTTTACATTACCGTTCAAAAGTTTAGGGTCACCCAGACAATCTTGTGTTTTCCATGAAAACTCATACTTTTATTAATCAAATGAGTTACATAGTTATTAAGGTTGAAGGAAGACTATATGTCCATCTAGTTCAACCCATAGCCTAACCTAACATGCCCTAACATGTTGATCCAGAGGAAGGCAAAAAAACCCCATGTGCAAAGAGTAAGCTCCACATTGGGGAAAAAAATTCCTTCCCGACTCCACATACGGCAATCAGACTAGTTCCCTGGATCAACGCCCTATCAAGGAATCTAGTGTATATACCCTGTAACATTATACTTTTCCATAAAGGTATCCAGTTCCCTCTTAAATTTAAGTAATGAATCACTCATTACAACATCATACGGCAGAGAGTTCCATAGTCTCACTGCTCTTACAGTAAAGAATCCGCGTCTGTTATTATGCTTAAACCTTTTTTCCTCCAACCGCAGAGGATGCCCCCTTGTCCCTGTTTCAGGTCTGTGATTAAAAAGATCATCAGAAAGGTCTTTGTACTGTCCCCTCATATATTTATACATTAAAATAAGATCACCCCTTAGTCTTCGTTTTTCCAAACTAAATAGCCCCAAGTGTAATAACCTATCTTGGTATTGCAGACCCCCCAGTCCTCTAATAACCTTGGACGCTCTTCTCTGCACCCGCTCCAGTTCAGCTATGTCTTTCTTATACACCGGAGACCAGAACTGTGCACAGTATTCTAAGTGTGGTCGAACTAGTGACTTGTATAGAGGTAAAATTATATTCTCCTCATGAGCATCTATGCCTCTTTTAATGCATCCCATTATTTTATTTGCCTTTGTAGCAGCTGCGTGACACTGGCCACTGAATTTAAGTTTGTCATCCACCCATACACCCAGGTCTTTTTCATTGACGGTTTTGCCCAGAGTTTTAGAATTAAGCACATAATTATACATCTTATTACTTCTACCCAAGTGCATGACCTTACATTTATCCCCATTAAAGCTCATTTGCCATTTATCAGCCCAAGCTTCTAGTTTACAGAAATCATCCTGTAATATAAAATTGTCCTCCTCTGTATTGATTACCCTGCAGAGTTTAGTGTCATCTGCAAATATTGAAATTCTACTCTGAATGCCCCCTACAAGGTCATTAATAAATATGTTAAAAAGAAGAGGGCCCAATACTGACCCCTGTGGTACCCCACTGCTAACCGCTACCCAGTCCGAGTGTGCTCCATTAATAACCACCCTTTGTTTCCTATCCCTGAGCCAGCTCTCAACCCACTTGCACATATTTTCCCCTATCCCCATTATTCTCATTTTATGTATCAACCTTTTGTGTGGCACCGTATCAAAAGCTTTTGAAAAGTCCATATACACTACATCCACTGGGTTCCCTTGGTCCAATCCGGAACTTACCTCTTCATAGAAACTGATCAAATTAGTCTGACATGAACGGTCCCTAGTAAACCCGTGCTGATACTGGGTCATGAGGTTATTCCTCTTCAGATACTCCAGTATAGCGTCCCTTAGAATGCCCTCCAGGATTTTACCCACAGTTAGAGGTTAAGCTTACTGGCCTATAGTTTCCGAGTTCAGTTTTTGTTCCCTTTTTGAATATTGGCACCACATTTGCTATACGCCAGTCCTGTGGCACAGACCCTGTTATTATGGAGTCTTTAAAGATTAAAAATAATGGTCTATCAATGACTGTACTTAATTCCTGCAGTACTCGAGGGTGTATCCCATCCGGGCCCGGAGATTTGTCAATTTTAGTGATTTTTAGACGCCGCCGCACTTCCTGCTGGGTTAAGCAGGTGACCTTTAATTGGGAATTTTTATCACTAGACATTTTGTCTGCCATGGGATTTTCTTGTGCAAATACTGATGAAAAAAAGTCATTTAGCATATTGGCTTTTTCCTCATCCTCATCCACCATCTCACCCAGACTATTTTTAAGGGGGCCAACACTATCATTTTTTAGTTTCTTACTATTTATGTAGTTAAAGAATATTTTAGGATTATTTTTACTCTCTCTGGCAATGAGTCTCTCTGTCTCAATCTTTGCTGCCTTGATTTGCTTTTTACAGAATTTATTTAATTTTCTGTATTTATTTAATGCCTCCTCACTACCTACTTCCTTTAATTCTCTAAATGCTTTCTTTTTGTCCCTTATTGCGCCCCTTACAGCTCTATTTAGCCATATTGGTTTCCTCCTATTTCTAGTATGTTTATTCCCATACGGTATATACTGTGCACAGGTCCTATCCAGGATGCTAATAAACGTCTCCCATTTTCTTTGTGTATTTTTGTGTCTCAGGATATCGTCCCAGTTGCCAAATGAATTGAAAATCTAGTCCAGACATTAACAAGGTTCGAAAAAAAGATTTGAAATAATAATTTTCTCCTTCAAACTTTGCTTTCGTCGAAGAATGCTCCCTTTGCAGCAATTAGGGTATGTGCACACGTTCAAGATGTTTCGCTATAAAAACGCGATAAAACCGCTAAAAAAACACATCCATTAAGCATCCTATAGTTAGAATGCAATCTGCAATTTTTGTGCACATGTTGCGTTTTTTTCCGCAAAAAAAATGCATCATGGGAAAAAATGCAGCATGTTCATTAATTTTACGGATTTTTCGCATTTTTCCCTGTATAGTAGTCAATTGGGAAAGCTCCAGAAAAAAACGTGAAAAATACACACCAAAAGTCAATCGGGAATAGAAGCACAGTAATGGCCGTGACATGCGGATTTCCTGCGGAAAAAGTCCGGTTTTTGTCAGGAAATTTCTGCAAACATTCCTGACGTGTGCACATAGCCTTACAGCTTTGCAGACCTTTGGCTTTCTAGCAGTTAAAAGGAACCTGTCACCCCCAAAATCGAAGATGAGCTAAGCCCACCATCATCAGGGACTTACCAACAGCATTCTGTGATGCTGTAGATAAGCCCCTGATGTATCCTGAAAGATGAGGAAAAGAGGTTCGATTATACTCACCTTGGGGGGGGGGGGGCGGTCTGATCAGATAGGCGTTGCGGTCCGGTCTGGGGCCTCCCATCTTCATAGGATGACGTCCTCTTCTTGTCTTCATGCTGTGGCGTACTTTGCCCTTTTGAGGGCAGAGCAAAGTACTGCAGTGCGCAGGCGCCGGGCCTCTCTGACCTTTCCCGGCGCCTGCGCACTGCAGTACTTTGTTCTGCCCTCAACAGGGCAGACAAAGTACGCCTGTGCCGGAGCCGCAGCGTGAATACAAGAAGAGGACTTCAACGTTAGAAGATGGGAGGCCCTGGACCGCGATGCCCATCGGCGGGGACTGCACCTGGGTGAGTATAATCTAACCTCTTTCTCATCTTTCAGCTTACATCGGGGGCTTTTCTACAGCATTACAGAATGCTGTAGATAAGCCCCTGATGACAGGGGCTTAGCTCATCTTCAATTTTGGGGGTGACTTAACCCCTTCATGACCCAGCCTATTTTGACCTTAAAGACCTTGCCGTTTTTTGCAATTCTGACCAGTGTCCCTTTATGAGGTAATAACTCAGGAACGCTTCAACGGATCCTAGCGGTTCTGAGATTGTTTTTTCGTGACATATTGGGCTTCATGTTAGTGGTAAATTTAGGTCAATAAATTCTGCGTTTATTTGTGATAAAAACGGAAATTTGGCGAAAATTTTGAAAATTTCGCAATTTTCACATTTTGAATTTTTATTCTGTTAAACCAGAGAGTTATGTGACACAAAATAGTTAATAAATAACATTTCCCACTTGTATACTTTACATCAGCACAATTTTGGAAACAAAATTTTTTTTTTGCTAGGAAGTTGTAAGGGTTAAAATTTGACCAGCGATTTCTCATTTTTACAACCAAATTTACAAAACCATTTTTTTTTAGGGACCACCTCACATTTGAAGTCAGATTGAGGGGTCTATATGGCTGAAAATACCCAAAAGTGACACCATTCTAAAAACTGCACCCCTCAAGGTGCACAAAACCACATTCAAGAAGTTTATTAACCCTTCAGGTGCTTCACAGCAGCAGAAGCAACATGGAAGGAGAAAATGAACATTTAACTTTTTAGTCACAAAAATGATCTTTCAGCAACAATTTTTTTTATTTTCCCAACGGTAAAAGGAGAAACTGAACCAAGAAAGTTGTCCAATTTGTCCTGAGTACGCTGATACTTCATATGTGGGGGTAAACCACTGTTTGGGCGCACGGCAGGGCTTGGAAGGGAAGGAGCGCCATTTGACTTTTTGAATGAAAAATTGGCTGCACTCTTTAGCGGACACCATGTCACATTTGGAGAGCCCCCGTGTGCCTAAAAAATTGGAGATCCCCCCCACAAATAACCCCATTTTGGAAACTAGACCCCCAAAGGAACTAATCTAGATGTGTGGTGAGCACTTTGAACCCTCAAGTGCTTCACAGAAGTTTATAACGCAGAGCCATGAAAATAAAAAAAAAATTTTCTTTTCTCAAAAATGATTTTTTAGCCTGCAATTTTTTATTTTCCCAAGGGTTACAGGAGAAATTGGACCCCAAAAGTTGTTGTCCAGTTTCTCCTGAGTACGCTGATACCCCATGTGTGAGGGTAAACCACTGTTTGGGCACACGTTGGGGCTCAGAAGGGAAGTAGTGACTTTTGAAATGCAGACTTTGATGGAATGGTCTGCGGGCGTCACGTTGCGTTTGCGGAGCCCCTGGTGTGCCTAAACAGTAGAAACCCCCCACAAGTGACCCCATTTTGGAAACTAGACCCTCCAAGGAACTTATCTAGATATGTGGTGAGCACTTTGAACCCCCAAGTGCTTCACAGACGTTTACAACGCAGAGCCGTGAAAATAAAAAATCATTTTTCTTTCCTCAAAAATGATGTTTTAGCAAGCAATTTTTTATTTTCTCAAGGGTAACAGGAGAAATTGGACCCCAGTAATTGTTGCGCAGTTTGTCCTGACTATGCTGGTACCCCATATGTGGGGGTAAACCACTGTTTGGGCACACGTCGGGGCTCGGAAGGGAGGGAGCACCATTTGACTTTTTGAATAAAAGATTGGCTGGAATCAATGGTGGCGCCATGTTGCGTTTGGAGACCCCCTGATGTGCCTAAACAGTGGAAACCCCTCAATTCTAACTCCAACACTCCCCTAACCCTTATCCCAACTGTAGCCGTAACCCTAATCACAACCGTAACCCCAACACACCCCTAACCACAACCCTAACCCCAACACACCCCTAACCCTAACCACAACCCTAATTCCAACCCAACCCTAACCCTAAGGCTATGTGCCCACGTTGCAGATTCATGTGAGATTTTTCCGCACTATTTTTTAAAAATCCGCGGGTAAAAGGCACTACGTTTTACCTGCGGATTTACCGCGGATTTAGTGTTTTTTGTGCGGATTTCACCTGCGGATTCCTATTGAGGATCAGGTGTAAAACGCTGCGGAATCCGCACAAAGAATTGACATGCTGCGGAAAATACAACGCAGCGTTTCCGCGCGGTATTTTCCGCACCATGGGCACAGCGGATTTGGTTTTCCATATGTTTACATGGTATTGTAAACCTGATGGAACACAGCTGCGGATCCGCAGCCAAATCCGCACCGTGTGCACATAGCCTAATTCTAAAGGTATGTGCACACACTGCGGAAAACGCTGCGGATCCGCAGCAGTTTCCCATGAGTTTACATTTCAATGTAAACCTATGGGAAACAAAAATCGCTGTACACATGCTGCGAAAAAACTGCACGGAAACGCAGCGGTTTACATTCCGCAGCATGTCACTTCTTTCTGCGGATTCCACAGCGGTTTTACAACTGCTCCAATAGAAAATCGCAGTTGTAAAACCGCAGTGAAATGTGCAGAAAAACCGCGGTAAATCCACCATAAATCCGCAGCGGTTTAGCACTGTGGATTTATCAAATACGCTGCGGAAAAATTCGCAGAGGACCAGAATTCGTGTGCACATACCGAAACCCTACCCCTAACCCTAACCCTACCCCTAACCCTAGTTCTAACTCCAACCTTAGTGGAAAAAAAAAAATTCTTTATTTTATTATTGTCCCTACCTATGGGGGACAAAGGGGGGGGAAGTTATTTACTGTTTTTTTTATTTTGATCACTGCGATAGGTTTTATCACAGTGATCAAAATTCACATTGGAACGAATCTGCCGGCCGGCAGATTCGGCGGGCGCACTGCGCATGCGCCCGCCATTTTGGAACATGGCGGCGCCCAGGAAAGAAGACGGACGGACCCCGGGAGGCTCGGTAAGTATAAGGGGGGGGGGGGATCAGGGCACGGGGGGCATCGGAGCACGGGGGGGGGGTGGATCGGTGTGTGGGCGGGTGGATCGGTGTGTGGGCGGGTGGATCGCAGCGCGGGCGGGTGGATCGGTGTGCGGGGGGGTGGATCGGTGTGCGTGTGCGGGGGGGTGGATCGGTGTGCAGGGGGGGTGTATTGGAGCACGGGGGGAGCGGACAGGAGGACGGGGGAGCGGAGCACAGGACGGAGGGGAGCGGACCACAGATCGGAGGGCTGGGGGGGCGATCGGTGGGGTGGGGGCACAAGTGTTTCCAGCTATGGCCGATGATATTACAGCATTGGCCATGGCTGGATTGTAATATTTCACCAGTTTTTTAGGTGAAATATTACAAATCGCTCTGATTGGCAGTTTCACTTTCAACAGCCAATCAGAGCGATCATAGCCACGGGGGGGGGGGGGGTGAAGCCACCCCCCCTGGGCTAAACTACCACTCCCCCTGTCCCTGCAGGCCGGGTGAAATTGGAGTTAACCCTTTCACCCGGCCTGCAGGAGCCCAATCCGGCCATGACGCATATGCTGTGTCACAGGTCGGATTGGCACGGGTTTTCATGACGCATACGCTGTGTCAAAGGTCGGGAAGGGGTTAAAGGGGTTGTCCACTACTTTCAGTTAACCCCCCAATGTATCCCCCCGGGGCCCCCTAATGAATTTTATAAATACCTTCTGTTGCCGTTTTCGCTTGTGAGCGGTGCTATGGCAGCGGCTGAGTCCGGGTCACGTGACCCCCAGGCTGCAGCCGCCGCTAACTTCCGCCGATGTCACGTCAATTTCCAGACTCTGGAAATTGACGTGACGTCAGCAGCAAGCGTGACCAGCCTCCACAGACAGCAGTCACTCAAGAGTGACGGGGCTGGGGGCTGCCTGCGGGCTGTGCTGGGATCTGCGGGTAGGGCTGTGCTGGGGACGGGCAAGGCTGGGATCTGCAGGTGGGGCTGGGATCTGTGGGCGGGGCTGTGCTGGGGGCAGGCGGGGCTGTGCTGAGGGCGGGCGGGGCTGTGCTGGGTTCTAAGGGGAGGGCGGGGCTGAGGTCTGCTGGCCGGCCTTGCTCATGTGCTGAGATTTGTGGCGGCAGCCGGTGGGGATCTGCGCGGTGAATCTGCCAAAGGTGCTGGAGTGTGCGGGCGTGGGGTCTGCGGGGCTGTGCGGTGGGTTCATTGGTGTGTGTGTCTGTGTGCAGGCATCGTCCGATGGGACTACAAGTCCCATCGGACAATGCCTGCTACAGTGACAGCGAGTGAGACATTAGCCAATGATAGGCCAGCAGTAGTCCCATCATCTGGCTAATGTGTTGAATGTAAAAAAAACAAACACATACATAGGCCGGCCTCACACTCAGCGTATAAAAATACGGTCCGTATTCTATGGTCGTAATACGCCTCAAAATTCGAAATACGGTGATCTGTGAGTACTCCGTAGGCATGGTGTGGTCGCGTATTTTGCGCATGTAATTTTGCGTATGTAATCCGTATGCCCACCGTAATGCGTATTTTTTCACGCAACCTGACAAAATGGACATTTAACTGTTTTGGAGGCTGAAATTGATTTAAATTACCCTCCTCAACCCTATTTAAGGCCTCTACAACAGGTGGCTCACTCCCATATGGTCATTTTGTGGTTTGACATCTGTTGTAGTGTTGTGGTAACATTTGTATTATGTCTGACCACCTGCAGTTCACCCCAACGCAGCGGGTTTTGTTTAACTGGCTATTGTCTCGTCGGTTTGGACACCCATACCCTGTGATTGTGGATCCACGAAGGAGGAGCAGAAGAATGTGGGTGCATCTTCTTTTGACTAAACGCCTCACTAAAGGCCATTTTCATTGGCTCTATACAGCTCTGCGGGAACATCCAGAAAAGTTTTATCTCTACTGTCACATGACAATCCAAACATTTGACAGATTGTTGGAGATATTACACCCAGGAATCACATTTCAGGACACAAGGATGCGCAAAGCCATCTCTGCCGAGGAGCGTCTTCTCCTTACGTTACGGTATGTATTCTACATCCTCAAATACTGTATGTTGATGATCTTTTTTTCTTTTTTTTTTTTTTTCAATCTGTTTTTGGCCGGAATATGTGTACATTATGTCCCAAGCAGATGTGACAAAGTGACGTAACTGTTATAGTTAAGCACCCTAAGGACATTTTTCCCTTTCCAGCGTTAATCTAGTATCAGAAAAATGCAAATATGATTGTGCTTATTCATGTTTTGTGTTCACTCTTGAAACATACCTTATTTTTATTTTTTTTGTTTCACTTTCAGATTCCTGTCCACTGGATTGTCCTTTGCGGGACTCCACCTGGAATTTTTGATTGGCCGGTCCACAATTTCTGGCATTGTGCGGTTAACCTGTCGGCAAATATGGGATAGACTCAAGGACCTTGTGATGCCTGAGCCAAAACAGGCTGATTGGCTCAAAATAGCCCGTGGGTTCCAGGTCAATTGTGACTTCCCAAACTGCATTGGAGCGGTGGATGGGAAACATATCAGGGTACGTAAGCCGCCGAACTCTGGCTCCCAATTCTACAACTATAAGCAGTTTTTCTCTGTAGTTCTGTCAATGCCCTCTATTACCTGTATGACCTGTGACCTTCATTCGCGGTGATGCGCCCTCTGCTGGTTGTCCTCATATGAACTCGAGCCTGGGAGCTTTCCAGGAAAGTTCCCACGCTCGAGGGACATCGAGCAGAGGGCGCATCACCGCGAATGAAGGTAACTACAGGTCATTGACCTACATTATCTTCATTCGCTGGGGTTTTACAGGCACGAGCACAGCTGCATTATAGAAGAGCTCCTGCCTGTAAAATATTTTAACCCCTTCAGATGGATTTACATCGTGGGATGTTAAAGATCAACGGAAGGTATATATATTGTTGGTTTATTATTTTTTTCTTTGTTACAGAGCGAGGGTCTTCAGGTGGATTGAGAGAAAAATAAAATATTAAAACAACCTTTGTGTTTATTTCATTAACCCCTTTCTGACATCGGACGTACTATCCCGTCCATGTGGGGTGGGCCCCTATGACCATGGACGGGATAGTACGTCCAGCGCGATCGGCGGCGCTCACGGGGGGAGCGCCGCCGATCGCGGCCGGGTGTCAGCTGCCATCCGGCACTATGTGCCAGGAGCGGTCACGGACCGCCCCCGGCACATTAACCCCTGGCACACCGCGATCAAAGATGATCGCGATGTGCCGGCGGTACAGGGAAGCTTCCCGCAGGGAGGGGGCTCCCTGCGGGCTTCCCTGAGCCCCCCCGCAGCAACGCGATGTGATCGCGTTGCTGCGAGGGTCTCACCTCCCTCCCTGCTCCCTCCAGCCCCGGATCCAAGATGGCCGCGGATCTGGGTCCTGCAGGGAGGGAGGTGGCTTCACAGAGCCTGCTCAGAGCAGGCACTGTGAAGGCTGCAGCGCTGCATGTCAGATAAGTGATCTGACAGAGTGCTGTGCAAACTGTCAGATCACTGATCTGTGATGTCCCCCCCTGGGACAAAGTAAAAAAGTAAAAAAAAAAAATTTCAAATGTGTAAAAAAAAAAAATATAAAAAAATATTCCAAAATAATGAAAAAAAAAAAATATTATTCCCATAAATACATTTCTTTATCTAAATAAAAAAAACAAAACAATAAAAGTACACATTTAGCATCGCCGCGTCCGTAACGGCCCGACCTATAAAACTGGCCCACTAGTTAACCCCTTCAGTAAACACCGTAAGAAAAAAAAACGAGGCAAAAAACGCTTTATTATCATACCGCCGAACAAAAAGTGGAATAACACGCGATCAAAAAGACAGATATAAATAACCATGGTACCACTGAAAACGTCATCTTGTCCCGCCAAAAACGAGCCGCCATACAGCATCATCAGCAAAAAAATAAAAAAGTTATAGTCCTGAGAATAAAGCGATGCCAAAATAATTATTTTTTCTATAAAATAGTTTTTATCGTATAAAAGCGCCAAAACATAAAAAAATGATATAAATGAGGTGTCGCTGTAATCGTACTGACCCGAAGAATAAAACTGCTTTATCAATTTTACCAAACGCGGAACGGTATAAACGCCTCCCCCAAAAGAAATTCATGAATAGCTGGTTTTTGGTCATTCTGCCTCACAAAAATCGGAATAAAAAGCGATCAAAAAATGTCACGTGCCCGAAAATGTTACCAATAAAAACGTCAACTCGTCCCGCAAAAAACAAGACCTCACATGACTCTGTGGACCAAAATATAGAAAAATTATAGCTCTCAAAATGTGGTAACGCAAAAAATATTTTTTGCAATAAAAAGCGTCTTTCAGTGTGTGACGGCTGCCAATCATAAAAATCCGCTAAAAGACCAGCTATTTAAGTAAATCAACCCCCCCCCTTTCATCACCCCCTTAGTTAGGGAAAAATTAAAATTTTTTCTTTATTTCCATTTTCCCATTAGGGCTAGGGTTATGGTTAGGGCTAGGGCTAGGGTTTGGATTATATTTACGGTTGGGAATAGGTTTGGGATTAGGGTTAGGGGTGTGTCTGGGTTAGAGGTGTGGTTAGGGTTACTGTTGGGATTAGGGTTAGGGATGTGTTTGGATTAGGGTTTCAGTTATAATTGTGGGGTTTCCACTGTTTAGGCACATCAGGGGCTCTCCAAACACGACATGGCGTCCGATCTCAATTCCAGCCAATTCTGCGTTGAAAAAGTAAAACAGTGCTTCTTCCCTTCCGAGCTCTCCCGTGTGCCCAAACAGGGGTTTACCCCAACATATGGGGTATCAGCGTACTCAGGACAAATAGGACAATAACTTTTGGGGTCCAATTTCTCCTGTTACCCTTGGGAAAATACAAAACTCGGGGCTAAAACATATTTTTTGTGGGAAAAAAAAGGATTTTTTATTTTCACGGCTCTGCGTTATAAACTGTAGTGAAACACTTGGGGGTTCAAAGTTCTCACAACACATCTAGATTAGTTCCCTGGGGGGTCTAGTTTCCAATATGGGGTCACTTGTGGGGGGTTTCTACTGTTTAGGTACATTAGGGGCTCTGCAAAGGCAATGTGACACCTGCAGACCATTCCATCTAAGTCTGCATTCAAATGGCACTCCTTCCCTTCTGAGCCCTCCCATGTGCCCAAACAGTGGTTCCCCCCACATATGGTGTATCATCGCACTCAGGACAAATTGGGCAACAAATTTTGGGGTCCAATTTCTCCTGTTACCCTCAGGAAAATACAAAACTGGGGGCTAAAAAAATAATTTTTGTGGGAAAAAAATTTTGTTTTATTTTTACGGCTCTGCATTATAAACTTCTGTGAAGCACTTGGTGGGTCAAAGTGCTCACCACACCTCTAGATAAGTTCCTTAGGGGGTCTACTTTCCAAAATGGTGTCATTTGTGGGGGGTTTCAATGTTTAGGCACATCAGTGGCTCTTCAAACGCAACATGGCGTCCCATCTCAATTCCTGTCAATTTTGCTTTGAAAAGTCAAACGGCGCTCCTTCCCTTCCGAGCTCTCCCATCCGCCCAAACAGTGGTTTACCCCCACATATGGGGTATCAGCGTACTCAGGACAAATTGTACAACAACTTTTGGGGTCCAATTTCTTCTCTTACCCTTGGGAAAATAAAAAATTGGGGGCAAAAAGATAATTTTTGTGAAAAAATATGATTTTTTATTTTTACGGTTCTACATTATAAACTTCTGTGAAGCACTTGGTGGGTCAAAGTGCTCACCACACCTCTAGATAAGTTCCTTAGGGGGTCTACTTTCCAAAATGGTGTCACTTGTGGGGGGTTTCAATGTTTAGGCACATCAGTGGCTCTCCAAACGAAACATGGCGTCCCATCTCAATTCCAGTCAATTTTGCATTGAAAAGTCAAATGGCACTCCTTCGCTTCCGAGCTCTGCCATGCGCCCAAACAGTGGTTTACCCCCACATGTGGGGTATTGGCATACTCAGGACAAATTGTATAACAATGTTTGGGGTCCATTTTCTCCTGTTACCCTTGGTAAAATAAAACAAATTGGAGCTGAATTAAATTTTTTGTGAAAAAAAGTTAAATGTTCATTTTTATTTAAACATTCAAAAAATTCCTGTGAAGCACCAGAAGGGTTAATAAACTTCTTGAATATGGTTTTGAGCACCTTGAGTGGTGTAGTTTTTAGAATGGTGTCACACTTGGGTATTTTCTATCATATAGACCCCTCAAAATGACTTCAAATGAGATGTGGTCCCTAAAATAAAATGGTGTTGTAGAAATGAGAAATTGCTGGTCAACTTTTAACCCTTATAACTCCCTAACAAAAAAAAATTTTGGTTCCAAAATTGTGCTGATGTAAAGTAGACATGTGGGAAATGTTACTTATTAAGTATTTTGTGTGACATATCTCTGTGATTTAATTGCATAAAAATTCAAAGTTGGAAAATTGCGAAATTTTCATAATTTTCACCAAATTTCCGTTTTTTTCACAAATAAACGCAGGTACTATCAAAGAATTTTTACCATTGTCATGAAGTACAATATGTCACGAGAAAACAATGTCAGAATCACCAGGATCCATTGAAGCGTTCCAGAGTTATAACCTCATAAAGGGACAGTGGTCAGAATTGTAAAAATTGGCCCGGTCATTAACGTGCAAACCACCCTTGGGGGTAAAGGGGTTAAAATACTTTTTAATAATGTGTGTGATTTTTTTTTTTTGTAATCCTTTCATTCAATTGGATTAATAATGGATAGGTGTCATAAATTGACGCCTCTCCATTATTAATCTGGCTTAATGTCAGCTTACAATAGCAAGGTGACATTAACCCTTCATTACCCCATATCCCACCGCTACACGGGAATGGGAAGAGAGTGGCCAAGTGCCAGAATAGGCGCATCTTCCAGATGTGCCTTTTCTGCGGTGGCTGGGGGCAGATGTTTTTAGCCAGGGAGGGGGGGCCAATAACCGTGGACCGTCTCCAGGCTATTAATATCTGCCCTCAGTCACTGGCTTTACTACTCTGGCGGAGAAAATTGCACGGGAGCCCACGCCAATTTTTTCCGCCATTTAACCCTTTAATAGCTACAGCGCCCACATTTTGCACATACACACTACTAACAGTAGTGTGGAATATGCAAAAAAAAATGGGGATATGAGATGGTTTACTGTATGTAAACCATGTCTCATATCATGTCGGGTTTAGGAAGGAGATGGCAAAAGCCGGCAATTGAATTACAGGCTTTAAAGCTATCTAGCGCTGTATGAAATATTAATATATATACATATATGTGTCTCACTGAGATATATATACACCTATTCTATGTGTACACATTTATTCTACCTATTCTATTCTAACCTGTCAGTGTGATTTTTTTTTTTTTACTGTACACCACGCTGAATTACCGGCTTTTCTCTCCAACACCGCTGCGTATTTCTCGGAAGTCACACTGCTGGTCCGTGTGTAATCCGTATTTTTTCCCTTCACCATGACAGCACCGCACGTGAGAGATGGCATCCGCCCCCAGGAACAGGAAATCTGTAGCAGAGATATAAGAATGGGGCGGCCCCTCTCTCCTCAGTTTGGTTTCCTGTTCCTGCAGGTGGACGCCTGTGGCAGAGCTCCTACCTCCGGAGGGATCCCCCTCTGATGATTCCGGTCCAGAGGCCGAGGTCCACGGGGGGCCAGCCATGCTCGGCGGCATCGCGTGCGGTGCTCTCCGGTGAAGAGGCTGCTATGTCCGTGCCTTCCTTTCCCCTCGCTGGACTCCCCGGCGACCGCTCTGTGCAGGAGGCTGGTCCGGGGATAAGGAGGCGTGTCCTTCACTGACGCTGGCGCCGAAGTGAAGGATGCGACTTCCGGTCGCACAGGAAGTGACGTCACACGCCGAAGGAGCCGGTGTGCTGGACACTTCCGGGTGGAAGTTGCTCCAGAGGCGCGCACACCGCTCCTTCTATATAATAGAAGCGGCAAGAGGAATCGCTGGTCCTGCACTTCAAGCAATTGCCTGAAGATGACCGAACCAGCGATGGATCCAGAGACGCTGCTGATGCCTGCGACCAGAATGTCTGAGGAGACTCAAGCTGCCGCGGTATCTGGGGTCCTGGAGGGGTGAGTGCCTTTGTAAGGCAAACCACACACACTGATACCCTGTACACTGTGTTTTGTAGGGAAGAAAAGCCACCTCCAAACAAAAAAATAGGGTCTGTCCACTATGTAAAGAGACACTCCCCAGGCTATACAGCAAGAAAATCTGCCAGCCCTGTATCGATAAAACAGTTGCGGAGGAATCATCTTCCTTATTACAAAATATTAAATCAGTTATACGAGAGGAAGTTAAATCCACGGTTAAGGAGCAGCTGAAACATCACACAGCAAAGGGAACCCCCCTCCCCCAACAAGTGAGCAAGGGTCGGACGTAGATTCAGGGGAAGAGCCGGGAGCCTTAACCCCCTCTGATGCCTCAGATTTAGACTCCTCAGACGAGGAGTATGGTCACCCTTATTTTCAGTCAGAAGATATTGGAAAGCTGCTCAAACTCGTCAGAACGACTATGGGGATAGAGACTCCTAAGGAACCGCGGACAGTCCAAGACACCATGTTTAGTAATTTGGAGGAGAAAAAAAGAAATTTTTTTCCCTTCCATGATAACATAGTCAATTTAATAAAACGGGAGTGGAAAAAGCCTAATAAAAAGATGTCCATCCCTCAGGCTTTAAAACGCAAATACCCCTTTGATGAGGAGGTCTGTGAGAAGTGGGATAAGGCGCCTAAGTTAGATGCAGCCATCGCCAGCACCTCTAAGGGGGTTGCATTACCATTTGAGGACATGGGAGCCCTAAAAGACCCCCTCGACAAGAAAGCAGATGCTTTTCTAAAGTCGGCCTGGGAAGCAGCGACATGGTCATTTAAACCCGGGGTTGCTGCCACTTGCACGGCACGTGCTATGGTCAAGTGGTTAGAGGAGTTAAGTGACCAAATCAGAAACAAATGCCCGAGAGAGAGACTTCTGGAAGCGTTGCCCTCTCTACAGGGCGCCGCGAGGTTCCTGGCGGATGCCTCAATAGATTCTGTTAGGAGTGCCGCACGTGCATGTGCTTTATCCAATTCGGGACGTAGAGCATTGTGGCTGAAGAATTGGACAGCCGACTTTCAATCGAAGGTCAAACTCTGCGGGGTACCCAGTGAAGGGCAATACCTTTTTGGCAAGGCTCTGGACGAGATCCATGAGAAGGCGTCGGACAAGAAAAAGCGGTTTCCACCTCCTTCCTTTCCCAGACGCTGATGGGAAACCTCTCGTTCGTCCTTTCGTGGATCTGGATATAGAGGGACCCGCGGCCGATCAGATGACAGGCCTGGTCGAGGCAGACCCTGGAGAGACCGGAAAGAAAAGGGATTTCTTTTCAACAAGCCTCCTCCCAAGTCTGATCCCAGACATCAATGACGCCAGCATTCCGGTGGGGGGAAGACTCCGGCAGTTTGTCCATCACTGGGCAGCACTGCCGGCTTCACAATGGGTAACCAACTTGTTGTCAGAGGGTCTAAGACTCAAGTTCTCCATCCTCCCACCAAATCCGGTAAAAATGACCCAAGTGGCGGGGAAAAATCAGGCCACACTAGAGAGAGAAATTCATCTCATCCAAAAAGAGGTATTAATAAAAGTACCTCATCAGGAGATGGGGAAAGGGTTCTATAGCACCTTATTTCTAACGCCAAAACCAGACTGCTCGCTGAGAATAATATTCAACCTGAAGGCCCTGAACCATTATATTCAAATAGAAAAATTCAAAATGGAGACCTTAAGAACCGCAGTGAAAGTACTCGACCCAAACTGTTACATGGCAGTGATCGATCTCACAGATGCTTACTACCATGTGCCAATCGCTGTCCAACACCAACAATATCTGAGATTGGTGGTAAACCTTGCAGAAACCCCCGTCCATCTACAGTATCAGTATCTTCCCTTTGGGGTAGCCATAGCGCCCCGCATATTCACAAAAATTATTTCCGAAGTGGCATCTTTCATCAGGAAAGAAGACATAATGTTGGTACCATATTTGGACGATTTTTTGGTAATGGCGAACAACAAAGAAAATTGCGAGAAAGCGGTCGCAAGAGTACTGGAGGTACTAACCAGATTAGGATGGATGATAAGCCTGAAAAAATCAAGACTTATCCCAACACAGACTCGACAATTCCTCTGAATCTTATTAGATTCAGTCAACCAGGAGTGTGTCCTCCCACAGAGGAAAATTCAATCTATTCAACAGAAAATACAATTGTTTCAGCTACAACGGACTATCTCTCTAAGGAATGCAATGTCGCTCTTAGGAGTCCTAACGGCAACAATTCCAGCAACACAGTGGGCACAAAGCCACACACGAGAGTTACAATGGCAGATTCTAGCCGAACAAGACAGGAGTCCATACAATCTAAATCGGAAGATTCTTCTATCTCCAAGAGTTCAGGACTCCCTAGAATGGTGGCTGAAAACAGAAAATTTAAGCAACGCAGTGCCGTGGTCAGTACAAGATCCAGTAGTCGTTACTACCGATGCGAGTCCATGGGGATGGGGAGCACACTTAGAGGATCAGGTCCTACAGGGTCAATGGGGGAGCTCAATGACCTCAGCGTCCTCCAATCTGAAGGAATTGTCTGCAGTAAGGCTAGCACTTCTTCATATAGGAGAAAGGATTCGGGGAAGACATGTTGTGGTGTTGTCCGACAACAACACAACGATAGCCTATATAAATCACCAAGGGGGCACAAGGTCACCATCCCTTATGGCAGAAGCCAAAGAACTTTTTACATGGGCCGAAAACAACCTTCTTTCACTAACCAGAACATACTTAAAAGGTTCAGAAAATCAGGTAGCCGACTTCTTGAGCCGTCACACGCTACGTCAAGGGGAGTGGTCCCTGAACCAGCGAGTGTTTGGAAAAATATGTGCCAGCTGGGGCGTTCCAGAGATAGACCTATTCGCCACAAAAGAGAATCGGAAGGTGAAGAAGTTCTATTCTCTGAACCCAAGAGAACACTCGGAGGGGGTAGATGGGTTTCTATATCGGTGGAACTTCCATCTAGCATACGCATTTCCCCCAATACCATTAATCCCGACAGTCCTGAGGAAAATTCGGGAAGACAAGGCACGAGTGATCCTTATAGCTCCCTTTTGGTTGAAAAGGGCATGGTTCACGTGGCTCAGACGCATGTCTATCTCAGACCCTTGGATCTTTCCGGATGCTCCGGATCTCCTGCACCAGGGACCAGTTCAACATCCCCAAGTACACAGGCTACACCTCACCGCCTGGAACTTGAGAGGGGACTTCTGTTAGCAAAAGGATTCTCAAACCCTTTGGTGACCACATTGCTAGCCAGCAGGAAAAAGGTCACCTCAGAGAAATACCAAAACATCTGGCAAAAGTTCCTAGATTTCTCGGGGCGACAATTGTCCGAAACGAGTCAGCAAGTCCTGGTAAAAGAAATTCTTGAATTTCTCCAAAAAGGGTTGGAAAGGGGTCTGTCTACTAGCACCTTTAGGCCATGTTCACACGTTCCTGATTTCCCTGCTGTTTTTTCTGCACTAAAAACCGCAGCTCTTGGCAGAAAACGCAGGTGCGTTTTTTTGGTGCTTTTTTAGTGCGTTTTTTATGCAGTTTTCTCTGCAGAGTCTGTGTTTTCTAGGAAGTTTTTTTAGGGTTAAAATGGCTGAAAATACCCTACCCCTAACCCTACCCCTACCCCTAACCCTAGTTCTAACTGTAGTGGGGGAAAAAAAATAAAATTCTTTTTTTTTTATTGTTCCTACCTATGGGGGTGACAAAGGGGGGGGGGGGGGTCATTTACTATTTTTTTTATTTTGATCACTGAGATTATATCTCAGTGATCAAAATGCACTTTGGAACGAATCTGCCGGCCGGAAGATTCGGCGGGCGCACTGCGCATGCGCCCGCCATTTTGGAAGATGGCAGCGCCCAGGGAGAAGACGGCCGGACGGACACCGGGAGGCCCGGTAAGTATAAGGGGGGAAGATGAGGGCACGGGGGGGGGGGGCGTCAGAGCACGGGGGGTGGCATCGGAGCATGGGGGGGTGGGATTGGACCACGGGGGGGCAGCCACACTCCGCCCACGCACTTCCTGCTGCAGCGGTTCTGCACCACAAACCGCAGAAAACCCGCAGATATATTTTTGATCTGCGGGTTTTACTGCGGGTTTGACCTCACAATGGAGGTCAATGGGTGCAGAACCGCTGCAGTTCCGCACAAAGAAGTGACATGGTCCTTCTTTTTTACCGCAGCTATTCAGCGCGGCTTTTTTTAGTGCATTTCCGCATCATGTGCACAGTGGTTCCTGTTTTCCATAGGGTACATTGTACTGTACCCTGCATGGAAAACAGCTGCGGACCTGCAGCGGCAAAATCGCGGCGGTTCCGCAGTAAAAACCGCACTGTGTGAACATGGCCTAAAAGTGCAAGTCTCCGCCCTGGGTGCGCTGTTTGATCATAAACTTGCTGACCACCCTTGGGTCTATAGGTTCATCCGAGCCTCTTTTGCATCCAGACCCTCAAAATTATTACCTAAGGTGGCTCCCTGGGATTTAAATTTAGTGTTAAATGCTCTAACCGTTTCCCCCTTTGAGCCTCTTGATTCTATATCAATAAAATCCTTGACCCTAAAAACGGTCCTTCTGGTTGCCTTAACTTCAGCCCGTCGTACTTGTGAGCTGCAAGCTATGTCGGTGAACCCTCCTTACACTACCTTCCATGATGACAAAGTGGTTATCAAAACCGACCCTGCCTTCCTGCCGAAGGTCAACTTAAAATTTCATAGAGACCAGGAAATTATTCTTCCCTCATTCTGTCCCCAACCAAAATCCCAGGGGGAGCAAACCTTCCATTGTCTCGATGTCAGACGCTGCCTGCTTCAATACATAGAAGCCACAAAATCTTGGCGTCAGTCATCGGCCCTTTTTGTCACCTTCCAGGGGACAAACGGGAAAAAAAGGCCTCAAAGGCAACTATTGCACGGTGGTTATGTACAGCTATCTCACTTTCATATTCCCCTTCGGGTCAGGTTCCCCCACAGGGTGTTACGGCCCACTCCACGCGTGCTATTGCCACATCCTGGGCGGAAAAGGCATGCGCCTCGGTGGAACAGATTTGTAGAGCGGCAGTATGGTCTTCACCATCTACCTTCTTCCGACATTATAGGCTAGACTTAGGTCTATCAGACTTGTCTTTTGGGAGAAAGGTGTTATCTGCTGTTGTCCCACCCTAGGAGTCTTCTATTTATTCCTCTCACGTGCGGTGCTGTCATGGTGAAGGGAAAAAATGATAATTACTTACGGGTAATTTGATTTTCCAGAACCATGACAGCACCGCATTAATTCTCGCCCTATCTTGGTGATGGTTGTGTGATTCACAAAAAAAACCAAAAAAAACAAAAACTTATTATATATGTAAATATGTGTTTAAGGAGATATGTGTATAGATAGAAACTAACAAAGTTGTACAATGTAAATATATTACATAACTGTGTACTAACAAAGCGCTCATCTTCCATACTCTGAAACAAACTGAGGAGAGAGGGGCCGCCCCATTCTTATCTCTGCTACAGGTTTCCTGTTCCTGGGGGCGGATGCCATCTCTCACGTGCGGTGCTGTCATGGTTCTGGAAAATCAAATTACCCGTAAGTAATTATCATTTTTCTCGCCCCCATAGACGTTCATTGGCATATTTTCCATGTCACCACCTGACAGCACCATGGAGGACGTCCTTCTTATCCACAGTGGGACAGGAAACCACGAGAGTTTAAAAGGACCCTCCCCCTTCCATCCTTCAGTGTTTTTCCTGTCCCACTGTGGATGGGAACGACGAGAGATTCGCTGTCCCTGCAGAGTGTGTGGATCGGGGTGGCTCGGCCTCTTCCTTCCCACTGGATGTCCTCTGTATTGCTGACACCCTAGTAATTGGATCCCTCAGCAGCACCAGTGCAGCGCTGCTCCTGGTGAGTAAGGTTGCTTCCCCCTGGTGGGGGCTCTCGACCTTGGATGACAGCCCAGACATACCTGCCGATTGTCCCTGCAAGGGTGCACCCTTCACAGGTGTTCTGGTGCCAGGAGGAAGCGTGTTCGGCAGAGCGCTAGAGAGAACGCCGGACATCAGGTATTTCGGCGGCAAGCATGGGCGCAATGAACTTCCGGTTCACCGCTGCCGCGTCACTTCCGGGTCGCGGTCGGCAGCAAGGGGCAGTCATCTTCTTCGCTCCTGTGGGAGTTCTGGGACACAGAGCAAAGGATAAAAGGTATGTGGGGGCTAGGTAGTATGCACTAGGCCCCGCAGCAGCAGAGTTAGGATGGAGGAACAAAGCTCTATACCTGCAGTCAGCACGGAGGTCCCGGGAAAGCAGGATTCCCTGGCACATGTGAGTCCCCACTAAGTGGTGCGATTCTCTATAGCCCTATTAAAGGTACCATCAGCAGTCTTTTTTGTCTATTCCAGGGGCGTCCTTCATCTGGGGATAAGAAGACGGGCAGGACTAAGAGGTGTCCTATCTGTGCCACAAAGCTTAATGTCTCATGGCAAAAGCCTCTTTGCAAGTCCTGCACCGCTCGTTTTGTAGGAGAGGAACCTCCCTAATAACAAGCATGAGAGCTATGGTTCGAGAAGAAGTGCAGGCTTCAATATCTAACTTATCTGCCTCCCAGCCGATCCAGTCTGAGTTCCAGGATCCTCCCAGGTCTAGGAAAAGACAGAGGGAGTCAGATCTGTCATCTGAAAACAGTCCGTCCGAGTCTGATATGGAGGAAGAGGAGGAAGTGTGTAGAGACCCCCTCATAAGGGGAAAAAGTATTTGTTTTCTGCCAATGATATCTATGAGCTGCTGGGTGCGGTCAGACAAACTATGCAAATTGAAGAACCTTCGACCTCTCAGTCTATCCAAGATGAGATGTTTGGGGGGCTGCGTTCGCAGACTTCAAAGGTCTTTCCGGTTAATGCCCACATTCGGTGAGTCTGAGTTCAGTCTCGGCTTTGCTCATAGTTTGCAGCCGTTAACCCCTTCTTCACCTCTTCCCACAGCTCAATGATTTTGGAAGAGTGGGAGGAGGCAGAGAAGAGGATATCGATTCCGAGAGACTTTAGGCTCCGTCTTCCCTTTGACCATGAGGAGGTTAAAGACTGGAAAGATATACCGAAAATTGACATCCCACTAGCGAAGGTGTCTAAAAGAACTGCCATACCATTTGAGGACTCCTCGAATTTAAAGGAGCATATGGACAGAAAGGCAGATGGTCTCCTAAAGAAAGCTTGGGAAAGTTCGGCCGCAGTGATCCACACAAATATAGCGGCGACATCTGTGGCGAGAGCAATGCATTTATGGGTTGACGACTTAAAAGATCAATTGTCAGCCAAAACTTCTAGGGAGACTATTATCAATGCTATCCCTTTACTAAAACTAGCTATGAGTTTTCTTGCAGATGCTACTGCTGAATCTGTCAGGTTCACAGCTAGAGGTCAATCACTATCAAATGCAGCCCATAGGGCCATATGGTTAAAAAGCTGGTCGGGAGATGTTCCTTCTAAGAACAAATTATGTTCCATTCCCTTTTCAGGAGGCAGAGTTTTTGGGCCGTATTAGATGATATTCTGGAGAAAGCTTCTGATGAAAAGAAGGGGTTTCCAGAAGAGAAAAATAAAAAATTCCAGCCCTTTCGTAGTCTCTATTACAGTCAGAGATCAGACTATAGGGGTAAGGGTAAACAAGGGAGATGGAGTTATCAGAAAGGAGGAGAAAATAGGAACCGAAATAGAGATCCAGGTCTCTCAAACCCTAGGTCTGAGTTCCAGAGGAAATGACGCCACCAGGATAGGAGGCCGGTTGTTGAATTACCTGGGGGAGTGGAGGAAAATTACTTCAAGTCCATGGGTCCTTCAGATTATATCTCAGGGGTACAGGATAGAGTTCGACTCCCTTCCCCCAGAAAGATATGTCATTTCCAACGCCCGTCTCTCTTCGATCTCACCTATGTGGTCAGACATTCAGGATCTCCTCCGGATGGGGGCAATATCTCCCGTACCTCCTCAACAAATAGGTACAGGTCACTATTCGGGTCTCTTTTCTATATTAAAACCGTCAGGAGAATCCCGAACCATTATAAATCTCAAGCCGATAAACAGATGGCTGTTGTAGAAAAAGTTCAAGATGGAGTCCATTCGCTCCACGATTCCCCTGTTAGGAAAGGACGTGGTAATGTGCACTTTGGACTTAAAAAGTGCATATTATCACGTGCCAATTTTTTCACATCATCAAAAATACCTAAGATTTGCAATAGAAAAGGAGGGTTCAATCTTCCACTATCAATTTCGTTGCCTTCCATTCGGACTGGCGTCGGCTCCAAGAGTTTTTACAAAACTCATCACAGAGATCGTATCTTATCTAAGGAAGCGAGATATCATTAGAATACCCTATCTGGACGATTTCTGTTGTGAATTCTGTTTTGGAACTGCCTCCTGTGGTCATGAATGGTACTTCGGCGAGTTCTGTCCATGGACTCCCTCTGGTGGCTGTGAGTGGAGCTGCTGGTTCTGAGGTTCCTTCCACAGGTGACCTGGTTAATTCTTTGGCTGGCTGCTCTATTTAACTCCACCCGGATCGTTACTCCATGCCACCTATCAATGTTCCAGCACTGGTTCAGTTCGCTCTTGGATCTTTCTGGTGACCTGTCTATGCCAGCAGAAGCTAAGTCCCTGCTAGTTTATTTTGTTGCTCTTGTTTTCTTGTCCAGCTTGCTAATATGATTCTGTCTGACTAGCTGGAAGCTCTGGGATGCAGAGTGGCACCTCCCACACCGTGAGTCGGTGCGGGGGTCTTTTTGCACACTCTGCGTGGTCTTTTGTAGTTTTTTGTGCTGACCGCAAAGTTACCTTTTCTATCCTCTGTCTGTTAGGTAGTCTGGCCTCCCTTTGCTGAAACCTCTTTCATTCCTGTGTTTGTGTATTTCATCTTAACTCACAGTCAATATTTGTGGGGGGCTGCCTTTTCCTTTGGGGAATTTCTCTGAGGCAATGTAGGCTTTACTTTCTATCTCTAGGGGTAGCTAGCCCTTAGGCTGTGCCGAGGCGTCTAGGCCTGTTAGGTACGCTCCACGGCTATTTCTAGTGTATGTGATAGGACTAGGGATTGCGGTCAGCAGAGTTCCCACTTCCCAGAGCTTGTCCTGTGAGTTTAACCATCAGGTCATTCCGGGTGCTCCTAACCACCAGGTCCATAACAGATTTCCTGTTAGTGGCAGACTTGGTGGGGCAACTCAAGATCGATTCTCAGTTGGTGATCTCCACACTGCAGAAATTAGGATGGGTGTTGAACTGGGAAAAATCACACCTAACTCCAAGATCAAAGAGACAGTTTCTAGGTGTAATACTAGACTCGAAGATCAGGAAATCTTTCCTTCTGGACAAAAGGCGGTCAGACCTGATAAAGAGGGTTCGACAGTTTGCAAGAACTCTGGTAACAATAAGAGATGCAATGAAGATCCTAGGCCTAATGACAGCCTGTATCCCATGCGTCAGCTGGAGCCAATTCCATTCCCGTCAATTACAGAGAGCGGTTCTAACAACATGGGACAGAAGACAGTCTTCGTTGGACAGACAGTTTGTCCTATCCTATCAAGTCAGGAAATCACTGCGATGGTGGACGGTGTCAGAGAACCTTCAGGTGGGGGTCCCATGGATCCAGACCCCAGCAGTCACGGTAACCACGGACGCAAGTCAACAAGGTTGGGGCGGCCAGGTACTCGGAAGATACTACCAGGGACAATGGAATTCGGAAGAGAGCAACAATTCCTCAAACCACAGAGAGCTACAGGCGGTTTGGAAGGTTTTGTGTTCACCCCGGACCCTATTAAAGAACAAACATCTAAAGATCTTATGAGACAACACGACGGCGGTAACTTTCCATCAGGGGGGCCCAAGGCATCCGAAGCTACAACATCTGGCGGATCAGATTTTTGCATGGGCAGAAAGATCGGTACTTTCGATTTCAGCGGTTCACTTAGAAGGCTCAAGAAACCAGCTTGCGGATTTTCTCAGCAGAGAAAAACTATCACCCATAGAGTGGGAACTGAACAGCAAAATTTTCGATACCCTGTGTCAGCGCTGGGGAACCCCGACTGTGAACCTATTCGCAACCAGAAGAAATGCAAAAATAAGAACCTTTTTCTCACTAAATCCTCAGGAGAATCCGGCAGGGGTAGATGCCCTCTCTCAGTCACGGAGCACGGGTCTGCTATATGCTTTCCCCCCTCTGACATTAGTACCAAGGGTACTCAGAAAGATTTGCGAGGACAGAGCTCGGGTGATCTTGGTGGTCCCTTTCTGGGCCGGAAGGAGCTGGTTCCCCCTTCTAAGGAAGCTGGCAGTGGACAGTCCTTACCATCTTCCAGTCAGAAGGGACTTACTTTCTCAAGGTCCGATCCTTCATCAGAACCCAGAGAAGCTGCGATTAGCAGCGTGGATCCTGAACGGCAGATCCTAAGGGCAAGAGGCCTATCAGAAGGAGTGATTTCCATTCTACAAGCAAGTAGAAAGCCGGTGACTTCGACAATATACCTCAAAATCTGGAAGAAATTCTGCAGTTTTTGTGGAGACACAACAATCGATGTTGATCACCCTAACATACCTAGGATTCTTGATTTCCTACAACAAGGGTTCAAGAAGGGGCTCAGACCGAGTACTTTGAGGGTTCAGATAGCAGCCCTCAGCGTATTTTACGACTCTTCCCTTGCTGCTCACCCTTGGATCGCTCGGTTTTCTAGAGCAGTTATGAGGCTGAGACCTCTAATCAGGAAGACTGTCCCTCCTTGGGACCTTAATTTAGTCCTTAATGAATTGTGTAAAGAGCCCTTTGATATAGAGAAGGAGATAAATATTGCTAATCTTTCCCTAAAAGCAGTTTTTTTTTTAGTGGCCATTACATCAGCCAAGAGATTGGGGGAAATTCAGGCCCTATCCATCCAGAACCCTTATCTACAGATATTTGATGATGGGTTGGTTTTAAGGCTTGACCCAGGGTTTCTTCCCAAGGTAGCTTCAGTTTCAAATATTAACCAAGAAGTTGTTCTTCCGTCTTTTTGCCAGTTCCCTAGAAATCAAAAAGAATCTTTCTCCCATAACTTAGATGTCAGGGAGATGGTACTTAAATACTTGGACATGGCTAGGGCCTGGAGACAGGATAATAATCTCTTTGTCTTGTACGGGGGTCCTAATAAGGGGAAGAAAGCATCAAAATCCACGATTGCCAGATGGATTAGATCCACTATTAGCCTAGCATATCAGGCACAGGGAAAAGATCCTCCAGATAGCCTTAAAGCTCACTCATCTAGGGCTATGGCCGCATCTTGGGCAGAAAAAGGGGGGACCTCTATAGATCAAATTTGCAAGGCAGCATCTTGGTCTAACAGCACCTTTTCAAAACACTACAAATTAGATGTAGTCTCTTCCCAATTAGCTTTTGGCAGGAAGGTGCTTCAAGCGGTAGTCCCACCCTAAACCAGGAAGTCTCCTTTGGTACTTCTCCATGGTGCTGTCAGGTGGTGACCTGGAAAACAATAATTAATCTTACCGATAATTGTATTTCCAGGAATCCATCCTGACAGCACGGATAGTTCCCTCCCTAAAGCAAATATGTGTTATACTTATGTGAAGTAACATTTGTATTAATCTTATGTTCAAAATAAATTCTCTGTTTGCATCCATCCAGATGTGTTACTTTGGAAAATCACTGAAGGGTGGAAGGGGGAGGGTCCTTTTAAACTCTTGTGGTTTCCTGTCCCACTGTGGATAAGAAGGACGTCCTCCATGGTGCTGTCAGGATGGATTCCTGGAAATGCAATTATCGGTAAGATTAATTACCGTTTTTTGCGCAATACGGTGACAAACGCAGCATGCTGCGATTTTCTACGGCCGTAGAAGACCGTATCATACTCCCTGGCAAGATTATGCTGTTTCTCAGTTGTGATTTCATTATTTTCACGATATCTTTGATAAATATACTATTTTCATCCACTGAAACAGTACTCTGTGTGTGTTGTTTCCTTAATGACCATATGTTTATGTTTTCGGAATATGTGTGTGATGCAAAAATGATTTATCCACAAACAGCAATTGGCTTTTGTGATAAATTTTTAGTAACATACCAAGCCTTTTTTTTAGTAACTTTAAACCATATTTTTGTCATATGGTTTTTTAAACCTTTTTTTTTTGGTATTTCAAACAAGGAACCACGACAAAGTGGAAATGGTGCCCAAACAAATAACGAACATGGTAGGCAGCTCACAAAAAAACAACATAATGCAGCAAAAAAAAAAAACATTACAGATCCCTGTAAGTTGGCGGGGGAGATGGTGGCAGCTCAGGGTCCTGGTCAGGGGGGCCTTTGTTGGGCCGATGAGACTTCATCCTGTGAGGATGCAGTGGCTTGTGGGCCAGAATACTGGCCTTGTCCATATTGGCCAGTTGTGTGGTGACCATAAGCCAATTGTCTCTGTGCCTCATGCTGACGGACATATTGGCTTGCATCATACCTAAACCCAAAATGGCCATGTTGTCCAAACCCAGGTTGGGACTAGCTAACATCACTGGGTCTGGAAAAGTGGCCATATTGGGATTGGGGGTTGTAGCCTGCCGTTTGGTAGTCTGATGGCCTTTGTACATTTTGGGGTGGGAGGGGTTGAGGTGGAGGCATACATGGAGTAGGTGCTGCAAATCTTGATTGATTCTGCTCCTGTTGAGGGAATTGAAGGCGCAAGAGTTTGGTTTGGCCAAGCTGCCTTCGCTCCAGATATTCAAACACTTCATAGGGGTTATTTGGAGGGGTGCTTAAATCAATCAGGATTTGCATACACCCTCACACGTAGCCTCACCTCACGGGGAAGGGGTCTAAGGTAACGGGCAAGGCTGCGGGCAAAGGCCTCCTCTCCATCATCAGTGGCTGCCCTGGCCAAATAATTGAGGACCCCAGCATCAACATCAGTTCTTCTGGCTTCCAGCTCTCTCCTTCGGCGGGATCTCCGTAAAGGGCCAGCTGCCTGTGGGGATGAGACCAGTGGGCCTGTAGGGCTGCTGCTCTGGCCATGTTCCTCAAGCCTTTCCGCATCATGTGCTGCTGAGGGTGGTGGTGCTGCATCTTCCTCACTTGCTGCTGCCTGCAGTGATGATGATGCTGATGGGTCCTCAAGGATGGATGCTGAAGATTCCAAAGATGGGCCTGCCACCTCTTCATTCACACTTACAGGATCTATGAGAGCCTCAGATTCCGACCCGGTTTCCCTCTCTGTGAGGTTAGACTGTGTTCTGTTATTAAAAAAATAAAAGGTTAGTTTTTTGTGGCCATTGTTTAATTACACATCTGTGAGCAATATTCCCCCAAAAAAACACACACAACCTCAGATCAGCACAACATCTCCTTCTCTACTCCCCTCTTATCTCATATTCCCACAAGAATATACAAGATTTGTCTTGGGGATCACCACAAATGTACCAAACACTATCACAACACATCAAAATGTCGCATACCATTTCAAGCTATACAAAAACCATGAAGACCCACCTCTTCAAACAATCAGATAACCTGCAGGAACAACCCATCCAACAAAACACTGCATGAACATCTCTAAACTCGCATACTACATTCTCACCCATCCCTTGTTGTAGCTTGGGATGCTTTGCAGGCAGGGTCCTCTCTCCTCCAGGACCCTTTTGGAATTTATGCTTGTTTCCATAATTTTTTTCACTATATTGACACATCCTTACATGTACCGTATTTTTCGGACTCTAAGACGCACCGGAATATAAGGCGCACCCAGGTTTTAGGTGGAAAATAGGGGGAAAAAAATATTTGAAGCAAAAAAATGTGGTAAAATATTTAATAACATAAATAACATACTATTATATGTGGTGTTGTTATTATATATAATAGTATGTTATTATGTTGGAAGCTGCGGGACCAGTGTGGTGTCTGTACAGTACTATATGAAGATGCTGGAGGGTGAGTATAAGAATGGGGGCACAGGGCTTATATTGAAAGCACCACTCCAGCACTGCAAAATAATACTGGAGTGCTGCTTTAAAATCCCATGGGAGAACTAGAACTCCCAGCATGTCCTGCAGATCCTATGACATGCTGGGAGTTATAGTTCACCAAAGGAGTGGCAGAGTGCTTTATTGTGTTTTGTAAAGACTAACCTCTTAAATGTGGCAGCCAGCCACACTGTGGTGAGGTAAAAGCATCCCATGACTGCACACAAAGCCTTCCCTCGTTTCCTTTCCACAGCACAGGTTATGAGGAAGCTGCAGATTCTAGTGTAGAGCCTGAAGGACCTGTGATGATGTCAAGAAGAGGGAGGGCTCTGAGCTGCCATGTGATGCTCCAGCCCGCCCACTCCTGACATCAAACAGGTCCTGTTTGTGCACAGCACTCAGCATCCAGCCCAGGCATGGCAGGCAGGTATGCAGCGATCTCCTCTCTCCTCTGGCCCCTGCTGCTGCTGCCTCTTCTCCCGCGGACACACAGACCTCCCCAGCTGCTGCAGGAATCAGCGCTGGAGAAACCATGTGTGTCCCTGCTTAAGTGCAGTATTCATTTGCTGCTCCTGGCTCACTGCTCAGCTGATAGGTGGGCGGGGAGCCGCTAATGAATATTCACTGCACTTAATCATCGGGACCACATGGTGTCCCCAGCGGTGATTCTGGGCAGCAGGGACATCCTGAAGTGGGATAACAGTGCGATCCCACTCACTGCTGCCCCCCTCCCCACATGCTACATCCGTACCATAAGATGCACCCACACTTTCCTCCCAAATTTGGAGGGAAAAAAGTGCGTCTTATGGTCGGAAAAATATGGTAATTCGCAATGTAATAACCCTAAACCACAAAACTGACTAAGATTTAGTTTCATTAAAAATGTGTTGAGAGGTTTTTACTTACTGCCTAAGATCCATACTGACATCCAAAAAGGAAAGACGGTGTATATATATAATACTAGCTATTGAACCCGTTCTACGCCTGGGTGGCGAGCATTTATATTGGTATATGGTCTCCATCCTGGTATGTGCTGCTCCATCCTGCGCCCCCATTCTGACATGTGCTGCTCCCATCCTGCGCCCCCATTCTGACATGTGCTGCTCCCATCCTGCGCCACCGTTCTTTAATTTGCTTCTCCCATCCATATGCCCCATACGCTGCTCCATAAAGGTTTATGGCCCCCATAAAATGCTCCATAGTATATGCCCCCATACACTGCTCCATAAAGGTTTATGGCCCCCATAAGATGCTCCATAGTGTATGCCCCGTATGCTGTTCCATAAAGGTTTATGGCCCCCATAAGATGCTCCATGGTGTATGCCCCCGTACACTGCTCCATTATGGTTTGACCCCATAAGATGCTCCATACTATATGCCCCCGTACACTGCTCCATTATGGTTTATGGCCCCATAAGATGCTCCATTGTATATGCCCCGTATGCTGCTGCAATAAATAAAAAAAAAACAAAAAACCATACTCGCTTATGGTCACTGGGCGCCGAGTGCTGGGGGCCTGAGCAGGCGGGGACACCGGCGCGCTGTGGGGGTCAGGTGCTGGTATCGCCGCCAGCTCAGGCCCCCCAGCACTTACTATATTCACCTGGCCCCGTTCCACCGCTGCGCGCCGCCATCTTCCCGGTCCTCTGGCTGTGACTGGTCAGTCAGAGGGCGGTGCCGGCGCGCGTCATTGCGCCCCCTGAACTGAAGGTCACAGGCCAAGGAAACCCGATATCTCAGAAAATATAGACGCTACGGTTCTCGGAAAATGGCACAATTATTTTATTTATTTTTTTTAACAAAGTTTGGAATTTTTTTTCACCACTTAGATAAAAAATAACCTAGACGTGTTTGGTGTCTATGAACTCGTAATAACCTGGAGAATCATAATGGTAGGTCAGTTTTATGCTGTGTGCACACGTTGCAGATTTGGGTGCAGAATTTTCTGCACATAATCTGCATCTCCATGCAGAAAACGCAGCTGCATTTTTGATGCTTTTTTGCGTGGTTTTGATGCAGTTCTGGGTGCGGTTTTTGGTGCTTTTTTTTTGCGTGGTTTTGATGCATTTTGAAAACATTTTTTGGTGCGTTTTTGTATGCGTTTTTGGAAGCTAAATAAAGATGTATTATTGAACAAAAAAAAAGATTTGTGATGTCATTATTGTCCAACCTCCTCTTTTACATTTGTCCAACCCACACTCAATTACACACAGACAGGTGATAGATGAAATGGATAGACAGATCTACATATAGATAGATCTATAGATGCATACATATATCTACAGTCTGTCGCCACACGCAACTAAACACACATAACTTGATACATGAAACTCGCCCTAAAACACACACAAGTCTGGTATTATCTGATTAATAAGCAGACAAACTACAAGAGCAACAACTGTACCATATAGGAAATACGGCAGCTGTCAGTCACATGACCTGTCTATTATGTGTATGAGTGAGCTAATATATACTGCCAAGGAGGAGGGCTTCCTGTTGGCTGGGGATTTATCAGGCTGCCAATTTAGCTTACAAATACTGAGGTAAAAATACTAAGCAAATAACGTGTTCACGAGGTCTAATACAGGAGGAGATGACACACCGATATATACTATATACAGGAGGAGATGACACACAGGTATATACTATATACAGGGGAGATGACACACAGGTATATACTATATACAGGGAAGATGACATACAGGTATATACTATATAAAAGAGGAGATGACACATAGGTATATAGAGGAGGAGATGACATACAGCAGGTATATACTATATACAGGGGAGATGACATACAGGTATATGCTATATACAGGAGATGACATACAGGTATATACTATATACAGGAGGAGATGACATACAGGTATATACTATATACAGGAGGAGATGACACATAGGTATATACAGGAAGAGATGACATACAGCAGGTATATACTATTTACAGGGGAGATGACACACAGGTATATACTATATACATGAGGACATACAGGTGTATACTATATATAAGGGAGATGACAAACATGTATATACTGAGGGGAAAATGTGAGGTGAAAATGAGGGGTGTTAGGTGAAAAGGTGTGAGTGCAAAATGAGGAGTGAGGGGAAGTAGTGGAGTGATCGGAAAATGACAGATGTGAGGTCGAAATGACAAGTGTTAGGGGGGAATGAGAGGAGTGAGGGAGAAAATGAGAGTTGTGAGGGGGAAAATGATAGGCGTGATGGGAAATTAAGAGAAATGAGGTGCTATAACTAACCACAGATATTTACTATGATATATATATCTCTCCTTCGTATATGTTCATTAAATATCAGTAAACACACTAGTGACATGTCCTCCAAATGAGTATCATCATAATATATTAATCCATTCATATATGCATATCTTATAGAAACAAATAATGCAATAATCTTATGAAGTGCAAAATGCGTATATCATTCGTTAACATATATTATACATCCAACAATGAGAAACAAAAAACATTAATTAGTGACATTTGAATAAAAAAAAAGTCCATATAGCCACAGATGATGCTCCAGATGCCAAAAAATAGTAGCTGGATCGTAGATAGCTCAGTTGGAAAGTTGGTCCTTATAGAGGTGAGTATCTCTCTCATATCTATTCAGTTTTTCCTGAATCATTTTCAGATCCAGTGTTTGAACACTGAAGACAAGACAAAGGCTACCCAGCCAAAAAGAAAAGAACCTATGATATTAATATTTAGAATTAAAATCACTCAGAATAAAATGAAATAAAATATAAGACACCACACAGCATGAATCCCGACTGTATATCCTTAGAACACCCCAAGCCCGACCCATATTAAAAGATACCAATACTATTACAAAAAAATAACTAAACCCAAAATTTTTATTAAGCCCTAATGGTGTCACTGTTTGCAGGCGGTAAATCCAGCGGCTTTCAATTTGTGCCAGTTTTTTTTTTTTTAATAAATCCCCACCCCTTTGACCCATTGATACCTGATCAATCGCTCTCATTTTTAGGTGACTGGAATCTGAGTTATGGAAATCCTTGAAATGTCTGGGTAGGGTCTTCAGTGGTTCATCCCTGGTACTATTTTTAGATTTGCCAATATCACGCACATTGTTCCCTTGCTTGAATTTTAAATTTGCGGGAGGTCATTCCCATTCCCGTGTGTGTGTTATATATATATATATATATATATATATATATATATATATATATATATATATATATATATATATATATATATATATATATATATATATATATATATATATATATATATATATATATATATATATAATTTTTTTTTTTTTTTTCCATGGGCATAGTAGATGACGCCTGTAGACGAACAGGTAAGTCTGTGCCAGATTTTAAATGTGCGTGTGACCCCCAGAATTCTGAAGATCCTTACATTTCACTAAGTTTCTACAAGCTTTGCATAGAAGAAACCCTGCAATGAAGCTGAATTAGTTCCCATATATCCCTGATGGTCTGCAGCATAGTGGCTATGCACAAGAATATCCCTAAGATTTCTAGATCTCCTTGCTGTGACCAGTGGTTCAGGAGAAATCAATTTTTTTTTTTAGTATAGAATCCGTTTTTAGTACTTTCCAATGTTTGTGGAAAATTTCCCTACAGCTGTCCCACTGGTTATTGAATGCAGTAATAATTCTAAGTTGGTTATATTTTTTGATCATTCTGGGATGATGGTTTATAGAGCAATGCATTCCTAGATGATTCATTTGCTCTGATACCCTCTACGTATAGCTCTATGGCTATACCCTCTCACGAAATCTCGAATAAAGGTCTCTAGCCTGCTTTTGGAAATTCTCCTCTGTGGAGCATATTCTTTTAAAGGGCCACTGTCACCCCCTCCAGCCGTTATAAACAAGAGCCACCTTGTGCAGCAGTAATGCTGCATTCTAACAAGGTGGCTCTTTTAGTTTTTGGTGCATGTATTCCCAAAATAAAGCGTTTTTTTAACTTCTCCAAAATACCTGTCTTTAGCCAGGGAGGCAGGTCCTCACCCCCCTGCTTGAAACGCCGCACTGCCATCACTCAAATCTTCAGCGGCGCCGCCCCTCCGCGCTGTTTTCGCATGAAACCTGGCTCCTGCGCTGTGTAGTACTGTCTGGTGCAGGCGCAGTGAGCTTGCCCAGGAATCCCAGCCCCGCACTGTGCATAATGCAGAACACACTGCGGGGCTGGGATTCCCAAGGTGGGTGGCTGCACAGGCGCAGTCTGCAAGCCTGGCTGTGACGTCAGACGGCCAGAGCTCATAAGCCGATGCGTTCGTGTGGCTGCTCGGTCCCTAGTCCTCTCAAACTCAGCTAGGAGAGCCCTTTGGCTGAAATCTTGGGGAGGCAACATTACCTCTAAAACTAAACTCTGCACCATCCCCTTTCAGGGTCACAATGTGTTCGGGCCAGTCTTGGATCTTATCCTAGATAAAGGCCTCCGATAGGAAGAAATCACTTCCTGAACAAAAGGTTGCTAGGAAGCGTTTTTTTCGCCCCCCTCGTAACCAGTCCTCCCAGAAGGACTTTAGGGGAAAAGGTAAAATGGGTCGCTGGAGCTAGCCGAAGGGGGGTAGAGGCAGGAATATCCGTGTCTCGACAGCAACAGACTCCGGACAAGCAGTGACTCTCCGATGGGGGGCGGCTCTGTTTCTCACCCAATGGCAGTCCATATCCACGAACCAGTGGATCCTCAACACCTTACAATCCGAGCTGAAATTGGAATTCGAGAGCCCCCCCCATATGCCTGAGAATTACGCCGGAACAACCCCCAGACCTCCACGACTCCTTTCTCCTTCAAATTCAGGATCTCTTGCGAGAAAGTGATCTGCCATGTACCTCAGCAGAACTTGGGCAGAGGTCATTACTCTCGTCTATTCCTCATAAGGAAACCCTCCGGGAAATGCAGAGTGATCATAAATTTAAAACCCTTGAACCAGGTCATCAAATATCGAAGGTTCAAAATGGAGTCAGTCAAGATGGCAATCCCACTTATCAGGCAAAACTGGGTAATGGCAACGATAGACCTGAGGGACGCCTGTTATCATGTTCCAATCCATCCAGATCACAGGAGGTTCCTCAGGTTTGCGATCTCCCACAACCGCAGGATCACTTGCTACCAATTCAATGTGCTTCCCTTCGTAGTATCCTCAGCCCCGAGGGTATTCTCAAATCATGAGAGAAGCGGTTATCTTTATCCGTCTTCAGGGAATCTGCCTTGTCCCTTACTTAGACAACCTTCTCATCAATGCTCCTTCAACATCTCAGCTGAACCAAGATGTATCAAAAACTCTAGGTATTCCCGAATCTCCAAAAGTCGCACCTACAGCAGTCCACAAGGAAGAAATTTCTGGGGATTCTCTTTAACTCAGAAGAAAGAATGTCCTTCCTTCCCGAAGATCGTCAGCACGACCTTTGCCAGAGAATCTCCAGATTCAAACAACAAAGGTCCCCAACCCTGAAGGAGTCCATGTCCATTCTAGGGTCCCTAACTTCGTGCATGTAGGCAGTATCCTGGGCCCAGGCACACACGGACCCTCCAGACTCACGTTCTCCTATATGCTCAAAGGTATCGGAACACTGTCCAGGAGAATTCCACTCCCCAGACATGTGAAGTCAGCCCTCTCGTGGTGGCTAAAAGGCCGGAACCTTCTGCGAAGGGTAAGCTGGGACCAGCTCCCCCTGAAAGTGCTTCACACAGGTACCAGCCGAAGAGGTTGGTGTGCTGTGATGGAACAAACATATTTTCATTGACTATGGTCCTCGGACATAAGTTCCAGATCTTCCAACCTGAGGGAATTAAAGGCAGTAGATGAAGCACTGGTAGCTGCCTCATCTCTAGTCCAAGGCCATCATATATGTGTCTTCTCCGACAACGTGACGACTGTGGCTTATCTTCGTCATCAAGGGGGCACGAAGTATGCCAGTCTGAAGCTAGTGCAAGTAGAGGAGCTGCGGAGACACCATCACGTGTTTCTCAACGCAGGCAGTGAATAGCCAGGCCTTTCACCGGGAAGGAACAACCAAGGGAAGGGCAGCATCCAATAAAGGAAAACATCCAATAAAGGAAAACCACCTATGCCAAGCATGGTATCTATCCACAGACAGCTGTGGGCATAGGCAGCATCAATAGTAAAAAAAGATGGGGACGCACAGGGTGAATAGCAGCGGTAACGGAGTGCGGTACCCGCGGCCCGTTACTGCTGGCATTAACTCTGTGTGAGCGGTGACTGGAGGGGATTATGGAGCTGGCGCCAGGCACTGACTGCAGGGGAGTAGGGGAGGGACTAATTGGACTGTGCCCGTCGCTGATTGGTCGCGGCAGCCATGACAGGCGGCTGGCAAGACCAATCAGCGATGCAGGATTTCCGTTACAGAAGTTGCCGACAAAGACGGAAGTAACCCTTAGACAAATATATATATTTCTATCCATATCCCTCGGTAGGATTGCCACCGTAAAAAAAAAAAAAAAAATGGGCTATACACCACTCGCAGGGAAAACACTTCTCCAATGTAGCTAGAGTGATATGTTCCTAGCCAGTAACGACCTCTAATTTTCAAAAAATATACATAGGATGGGCTTACCTCTAGTATTATAATGATTAGTAGTACCACATTAAGGTGATAATATCGTGCTGACACGTTTACACTCAGTAGATGTGCAGAAATGAGTGTTCTTACCCTAGACACCCACCTAACTTGATGCTTACCTAGATGCGGAGCTTGGCACCCTAAGAAATACGTGCGATGGCTATCCCTGATCTCCTAATTCCATCCTATAAGGTTTCAGTCCGAAACAAAGGGCCAGACTGCCTGTATTAGTCATGTAATTTGTAAGAAATAAAAGACATAATGTGGGAGACACAGGGACCATACATATCAATCACCACCTGTCCAGACCAGACAGTATATCACAGTGATGTTATATATGGGTCAGCTATAGATTGATAGAACACACATGGTATAATGTGAGAGAATAGGTGACAGTCTACACCATTCATCACCCATACACTTATGCGATATCCGATACATAAAAAGGTGTCCAGGTACTACAGCAGCACATTGATTAATCTATATCACTAATCCCATCCAAATAAATTGGGATACTGGTATACTCACATAGAACAACAAACTCAAACAATAGCAGATGGAAACAAAGTTCAGATGTAATAATGTGCCTAACAATATCACTTTAAGAGATTAATCAACAGGTACAGGATTTGTGTCAATGATATAGCCATTTTGATAATGCAACTATACTTATCTGTTGATATGTGGTATTCTACACAGGCGACTGAGGATTCACGATGAGATGACTCCTCACATGTAAAGCATAGACTCTTTGAGAGTAGACTCTCATCGTGAATCCTCACTCGCCCTTGTTCTCCCCTTGTTGTTTATTATAGTTTGTAAGAACATATAGGGCATCATCGCGTTTGGGAGAAATTATGTAATAAATTGTGGGGTCTAGTTTCACCTATTAACCCTTATGTACCTGACAAATTTGCGGCAAATACAAAATTTGACATTTTTACTAATAAAATGTCATATTTCCACGCCATGTCTCAATGCTATAAAGTTCTGTGAGGCACCTATGGGTTCAAAATACTCAATACACCCCTATATGAATTCCTTGAGTGGTGTAGTTTCAAAAATGGGGTCACTTGTGGGTTTTCTTCACTGTTAGGCGCATTAGGGGCTCTCCAAACGCGACATAACACCTGCAGACCATTCCATTAAAGTCTGCATTCCAAAACGTCACTCCTTCCTTTCTGAACCCTGCTTTGCACCTGAATAGTATTTTTCCTCCACATATGGGGTAACTGCTTACTCAGTAGAAAATGGACCCACAAATTTAATTTGCAATTTCTCCTGTTACCCTTGTGGGAAAAAAAAATTGTGAGTTTATTTTATTTTTTTCCCTGTTGTATTCGATCGGCAGTATTGACTATAACTCACAATGTTATGTGCACTGAGGAAATCATCCAGCCCTTTCTCTAAAAGCTGTTAGTGTCTGCCATTACTACCTCTTCTGGTTATTTATACAGTCAGACTAGAATGCCCTAACTCTAAAGAACCCTTTCCTATTTTATCTGCCTGAATCTCCTTTCTTCCACATGTAGTGAGTGTTCCAAACTTTTGTCTAAAATGTAGACTAATAAAACGTTCAACTCCAATCCACAAAAAAGCAAGTCCCCATTCAGAACCATCTGTCAACAGAGGGGTCTTCCACATTACTGGTAACACAAAGGCTCTGGAAAAGCACTATGTCTTCCCCTAAAACAACTCCATCAAAATCTGTTCTACCAAATCCAAGTGCCACGTGTTTGGCATTTCTGTAGCGATGATGGTCCTCCTTAAGTTACTGGGTATAAATCTGCAGAGGTGTGAGCTGGGCACAATGTACTAGTTCTAAAACGCACTTGGTCCTACAATGTATGGGTGTACGGGCACTACAATGGTAAATTTGCTATTTTCACTCGGCAGCATCCACTACTACTCATTTTCTCTTATTACCCCTTTTGAAAATTAAATCTTTGGGCCAAAGCAACATTTTAATGGAAAAAAATTGGTATTTTACCCCTCGCCACGACAGTACCCACTAGAGAGAGGGGATCCGCCCATAGGAACAGGAAACCTACAGAGATAAAAGGGGGCATCCCACCTCTCCTCCTCAGTTGGTTTCCTGTTCCTATAGGAACTGAAGGATAAACCCTTACGGAAAAAGAAAATACCTAGCCCAATGCATGCCTCCTGTGCGGTATCTGTGTGAACGGCAGGGTCTGCGGTCCAGAAGCAGCGTCAGGGGAGCTCTATCAGCCTCCCTCCTCGTCTGGCAGCTAACCGTGAGTACCGGGTCCGGGGAGGGCCGCCCGGTACCACGTTGACACACGGCAGGTGTTCAGGGTCTGGGTGAGGCTGCTCCGACTCGCGCAACATCGCGGGGAGCATCCGGTGCGAGTGGGGGTCCGGACTTCGGCCACCCCGCTTATTTCTGGAAGCCGTTATCAGCAGGGCGGAAGAGTGATGACGCGGGCCGCTCTGTATGCTAGGGAACGCTCCCACCCCAGAAGTGAAGGAATACTTCAGGGGAGAACCGGAAGGGGCGGTATAGCTGTCGGGAACTGCGCCAAATTCAAAAAATGTAGAAAGGCAATAGGAATAGAGCACCGGTGTGCGAAGATGTCATCCCCACATGACGTGCTCCCACCAAAGGTGGACTCTCAAGCGCATTTTGCTGGATCCAAATGCTCCAGCAGAGGTTACGCGGACAGGAGACGGAAGGGTGAGGTGGCAGAGGCACCCAGGATTCGACTGTACCTCGTCCTCCAGAACTGGTGTTGTATTGCTTCCCTGGGTGAGTGTATGTGACTTTACCTATTAAGCTGACTTCTCCTCTTGCTATATACCCCTTCTTTCAGACTAAAGGTACCGTCACACTAAGCAACGCTTCAGCGATACCGACAACGATGTTGATCGCTGCAGTGTCGCTGTTTGGTCGCTGGAGAGCTGTCACACAGACAGCTCTCCAGCGACCAACGATCCCGAGTTCCCCGGTAACCAGGATAAACATCGGGTTACTAAGCGCAGGGCCGCGCTTAGTAACCCGATGTTTACCCTGGTTACCAGCGTAAACGTTAAAAAAACAAACACTACATACCTACATTCCGTGTCTGTCCTCCGGCGCTCTGCTTTCCTCTGCACTGTCAGCGCCGGTCAGCCGGAAAACAGAGCGGTGACGTCACCGCTCTGCTTTCCGGCTGGCTGGCGCTGACACAGGATGCAGGAGGAGTGCAGAGAAGCAGAGCGCCGGGGACAGACAGCTGAAGGTAAGTATGTAGTGTTTGTTTTTTTAACGTTTACGCTGGTAACCAGGGTAAACATCGGGTTACTAAGCGCGGCCCTGCGTGTCACACACGCCGATCCAGCGATGTCAGCGGGAAGTCCAGCGACGAAATAAAGTTCTGGACTTTCCTCAGCGACCAACGATCTCCCAGCAGGGGCCTGATCGTTGGTCGCTGTCACACATAACGATTTCCTTAACGATATCGTTGCTACATCACAAAAAGCAACGATATCGTTAACGATATCGTTATGTGTGACGGTACCTTTAGAGCAGACAGAATTCAAAACATAAAGAATGTGCCCTATGTACCCAGACCCTCCCTGACTCCTACCCCAAGAGATTGTGTCAGGATTGCATTAATAAAACAATGCTGGAAGAGGCTGCGGTGTCATCAGTAGTCATCCGCACAATGATAAGGGAAGAGCTGCAGCACCCTGAGCCAGACCAGTATACCCCAAGGGCACAAAAGTAAGAGGAAGGAAAGGTTCCCCGTCCTCAGTTTGGAATCTGACAGTGACATTAATCAAGCCTCCTTGCAGTCCTCTTCATCACCTATTTCATTAGACATAGAAGGATGCTCGTGTTTCCCTATAGATAGTATCGACAACCTAATTAGATCGGTTAGGAACACTATGGGCTGCACAGATACTAAGGAAGCTCAAACACAAAAAATTATGTTTGCAGGACTGGCGGAAAGGAGCGCCTTCCCTGTAATCCCAGCAGTAAAGCCCTAATCAAAAGGGAATGGGATGAACAAAATCAGCGGGGCTTCCTTCCCTCAGCCTCTAAAAGGAAGTATCCATTTAGTGATGAGGAACTACTGAACTGGTCTAAAGTGGATGCAGCTGTAGCCTCCACTTCCAGACAATCAGCTCTACTCGTGGAAGATGTGGGCATGTTGTCTGATCCACTTGATTGCAAGGCAGAATCTTCCTTAAAAAGGTTGTGAGAAGCCGCTACGGGAATTTTTAAACCAGCCATAGCCAATACATGTATGGCTAGGTCAATGCTGGTATGGATCGATCAGCTGGAGCAGCAAGTTCAGCAGAAGGTGTCCAGAGACAAGTTGCTATCTGCCATTCCTTTAATCAGAGGGGCAGCAGCATTTATGGCAAGTGCTTCAGCTGACTCTTTACGCCTGGCAGCTAGGTCAGCAGGCCTGATTTAATAATGCAAGACGCGCCCCATGTCTTAAAAGCTGGAAAGGGTACACGCAGTTCAAGTCAAAACTCTGGGCTATCCCTTGTCAGGGTGAGTTCCTCTTTGGAAGTGTTCTAGACGAGATTCTCACCAAAGCAAAAGAAAGAAAAAAGGTTTCCCTGATCCATCTCTCCCATTCTATAGGAGAACATTTAGAAGACAACCATTTGATAAAAGAGGGATGTCTGAAAGACCGGGCCGTTAGTCTAAAAGGGAAGACAAACAAAAAGGTGCCATGTTTAAAGGATCCTCCTTCTGGAAGGGTGGCGGATACCAATAACCCTGATGCTCCATTAGGAGGCAGACTGAATTTTTTCCCCCCCAAGAATGGGAAGATTTTGAGCATAGTTAAAACCGGGCTGAGATTAGAATTCCGTCAGATTCCCCATGAAACATTTATCGTATCTCTCATGTCGCTGATACAACAGGCAGCTCTTGAGTCAGAAATTTGCAGTCTATAATCCAAAGGAGTCATAGTAAAGGTTCCGGAAGGTCAGGAGGGAAAGAGATTTTACACCCCTTTTGTTCTTGGTCTCTAAACCAGATGGGTTATTTAGGACGATCATTAATGTAAAGAAATTAAACACATTTATCCGCAATCATAAATTCAAAATGGAGTAGGTTAAGTCCACCATAAAACTTCTGTTTCCTAGATGTATGATGGCTGGTCTGGATCTAAGAGATGCATGCTATCATCTGCCCATACATGGCAAACATCAGAAATACTTCAGAGTGGCAGTGTCTTTTGCGGGAGATTTCCACCACTTCCAGTTCACGACACTGCCCTTTGGTCTCTCTATGGCACCCCGAGTTTTTACAAAGATGATGTTAGAGGTTACATTAAGGACACATTAATTATGCCATATCTTGATGACTTCCTGATAGTAGGAAATTTGACCACCCAATGTAAAAATTGTCTATCTGACACAATTTCTTCCTTGCAGGCATTAGGGTGGATCATCAGTTTCGTGAAGTCAAGGCTCGTACCACAAACTCTCCAGTCCTTTTTGGGTCTTCACCTAGATTCAACAAGTCAGAAATGCCTACTTCCAGAGGTAAAAATATTACTCCTAAAAGAAAAGATTAAAGCGGCAATGAACAGACCACAGATGTCTCTAAGGGAGGCTATGTCCCTGCTAGGTTTTTTCTTCCTGTATCCCGGCAGTCCAAAAGGCCAAATCTCATACCCGGAAGCTGCAGCACCAGATCTTCCTTGAGGAGAACTGTTTGCGGGGTCATCTTGGAGGAATTATAACTCTATCCGCAGAAGTCTGGTTTTGTGGTTAGACAAAACCCATTTATCTAGAGGTGTCCCTTGGGTGGTGAAACCTTCCTGTATAGTCACTACTGATGCTATCCCTGTGGGATAGGGTGCCCATATGAAAAATAAGGTCACACAGGGTCAGTGGAATATAAGAGAATTACAAGAGTCCTCAAACTTAAAGGAGTTAATTATGCACTGCACCACTTTTTCCCACCGCTTCAAGGAAAACAGATGAGCGTCATGTCAGACAACACCATGGCAGTCGCCTATGTGAACAGACAAGGCAGAACCAGATCAGAAAGCCTAATGTCTTCCGCAGAAAGAATTTTTGATTTAGCCGAAAGTCATTTGCTATCCCTTTCTGCTCTTTATATCAAGGGCAAGGACAATTTTTAAAAGCAGATTTCCTAAGCCGCCATAAGTTGAGGCAAGGAGAATGGTGTCTGAACCACCAAATATTAAAGAAGATCGTGGACTTGTGGGGTCTTTCTCAAATAGACCTTTTCGCCACGAGAAACAAGCAGGTACAGAGATTCGCCTCCCTGAATGTAACAGATCATCCGGGAATAGTGGATGCCCTTCAAGAGCCATGGTTTTTCAAACTAGCGTATGCCTTCCCGACAATAATACTGTTGCCACTGGTCATCAGGATAATCAGAGAAGAGAAGACGAGAATAATCCTGATCGCACCATTCTCACCCAAGAGGCCATGGTTCTCCTGGCTGCAGGCCATGTCAGTATCAGACCCATGGGTCCTCCCTTCAGTCCCCAATCTGCTCTCTCAAGGCCCATTTTTTTCCATCCTCAAGTGGAGTCTCCACTTGTCGGCTTGGAACTTGAGGCAGTTATTAAGATCAAGAGGTTTCTCGGAAGGACTACCGTAGTTAATATGCTCCTGCAGAGTAGGAAACATTCCACAACAAAAACTTACACTAAGATATGGCAAAAATTCTTAGATTACTACAACCCCTGGCAAAAATTATGGAATCACCGGCCTTGGAGGATGTTCATTCCGTTGTTTTTAATTTTGTAAAAAAAAAAAAAAAAGCAGTTCACAGACATGGCACAAAATTAAAGTAATTTCAAATGGCAACTTTCTGGCTTTAAGAAACACTAAAGGAAATGAGAACAAAAAATGTGGTAGTCAGTAATGGTTACTTTTTTTTTTTTTTTTAAACAAAGCATAGGGGAAAAATTATGGAATTGCTAAATTCTGAGGAAAGTGGACTGCTGAGCTTATCATGCCTGGCTAGTAAACTAATTGCGTGTTAAATGAGGGGGGCTGAGCAGGGTTGGGTGGAAACACTCACAGCCTCCTCTGTTACTGGCCTCTGCTGCTGTGATTGAAGATTGACGTATCGGGTATGGAGAAGTCTGTGCAGTTAGCCGTGAGTGTACGAGGTCAGGTGTATGGAGCAGAGCTAACAGTGTACGAGGTGTATGGATCGGAGCCTTGTGTGTGAGGTGTACGGAGTGGATCTGTGTGTGTACGGAGCGGAGCTTTGTGTGTATGAGGTGTATGGAGCAGAGCAGTGTGTGTACGAGGTGTATGGAGCGGAGCCGTGTTTGTACGAGGTGTATGGAGCGGAGCCGTGTGTGTACGAGGTGTATGGAGCGGAGCCGTGTGTGTGCGAGGTGCATGTAGCGGAGCCGTGTGTGTGTGTGAGGTGTATGGAGCGGAGCCGTGTGTGTGTACGAGGTGTATGAAGCGGAGCCGTGTTTGTACGAGGTGTATGGAGCGGAGCCGTGTGTGTGCTAGGTGCATGGAGCGGAGCCGTGTGTGTGTGTGAGGTGTATAGAGCGGAGCCGTATGTGTGTGCGAGGTGTATGAAGCGGAGCCGTGTGTGTGCGAGGTGTATGGAGCGGAGCCGTGTGTGTGCGAGGTGTAGGGAGCGGAGCCGAGTGTATGCGAGGTGTAGGGAGCGGAGCCGAGTGCGTGCGAGGTGTAGGGAGCGGAGCCGAGTGTGTGCGAGGTGTAGGGAGCGGAGCCGAATGTGTACGAGGTGTAGGGAGCGGAGCCGAATGTGCTGTCATTTACAGTATGGAGCATCATGTGTGACTATTATACAGTATGGAGCATCATCTGTGGCCATTATACAGTATAGAGCACTGTGGCCATATTTTTTTGTTTATAATTATTATTTATGAACAGTGTGATCTGCAGTTAGAAATGGGTGTGACTAGTTATGAATGGGTGTGGTCAGAGGCGTGGCCTAAAATTTGCCACGTTGCACACCGCAAACTTTGTCTCTCTTACCCAGCTTCAAAAGTTGGGAGGTATGGCTAATGGGAGATGGGATGGGTTTTTAACCTTGTGCTTCCTCTCCCCCATTAGGGTATGGAGACAACCTCCTATGCGGTCATGGAAGGCTCCTAGAAACCGATTACCGGTCAGTCTAATTCTATTTTTTTTTTTCTTCTCTTGCAAGATGGTGCCGCCTGCGCAATAGCAGCTATCAAACCACTTCTATATTCTCTGATGGCTGCTGCTGCATTTTAAAATGTTTTTTTTTTATATCAGGATATCCTCAACCAGAATAATTATATGCACATTACACATGCCATTATGCTACGGCTGGTGCCCGCAGAAGGGTGTGTTTTGTTGTTGTTTTTTTTTTTCAGTATGTGTATATAATATAAGATTCATTATGTTAACGAAGGGGCAGGTTACTGAAGGATCAGTGACCTGTCAGCAGACACCACATGAAGACACCCCCCCCCCTCCCCCCCCCTTACACCCCCCCCCCCACACACACACACACACACACACACACACACACACGCGTGCCAAAGCACTTGGATCTCAGTAACTCAAGACTGAAAATAAGGATTACACCCACAAGACTGATTTTGTCAACCAAGGTATTGTTTTAACCCCTTCACCCCCGGAGCTTTTTCTGTTTTTTCATTTTCGTTTTTCGCTCCCCTCCTTCCCAGAGCCATAACTTTTTTATTTTTCCTTCAATATGGCCATTGAGGGCTTATTTTTTGCGGGACGAGATGTACTTTTGAACGATACCATTGGTTTTACCATGCCATGTAACAGACAACGGGAAAAAAATTCCAAGTGTGATGAAATTGCAAAAAAAGTGCAATCTCACACTTGTTTTTTGTTTGGCTTTTTTGCTAGGTTCAGCAAATGCTAAAACTAACCTGCCATTATGATTCTCCAGGTCATTACGAGTTCATAGACACCTAACATGTCTAGGTTATTTTTTATCTAAAGGTACCGTCACACTAAGCGACGCTGCAGCGATACAGACAACGATGTCGATCGCTACAGCGTCGCTGTTTGGTCGCTGGAGAGCTGTCACACAGACAGCTCTCCAGCGACCAACGATGCCGAGGTCCCCAGGTAACCAGGGTAAACATCGGGTTACTAAACGCAGGGCCGCGCTAATTAACCCGATGTTTACCCTGGTTACCGTTGTAAATGTAAAAAAACAAACACTACATACTTACACTCCCGATGTCTGGTCACGTCCCTCGCCTTCAGCTTCCTGCACTGACTGAGCGCCGGCCAGAAAGCACAGCGGTGACGTCACCGCTGCACAGCGTGCTTTACGGCCGGCCGGCGCTCAGTCAGTGCGGGAAGCTGAAGGCGAGGGACGTGACCAGACATCGGAATGTAAGTATGTAGTGTTTGTTTTTTTACATTTACAACAGTAACCAGGGTAAACATCGGGTTACTAAGCGCGGCCCTGCGCTTAGTAACCCGATTTTTACCCTGGTTACCAGTGAAGACATCGCTGGATCGGCGTCACACACGCCGATTCAGCGATGTCAGCGGGAGATCAGCGACAAAATAAAGTTCTGATCTTTCCCCAGCGACCAACGATCTCCCAGCAGGGGCCTGATCGTTGGTCGCTGTCACACATAACGATTTCGTTAACGATATCGTTGCTGCGTCACAAAAAGCAACGATATCGTTAACAATATCGTTATGTGAGACGGTACCTTAAGTGGTGAAAAAAAAATCCAAAGTTTGCTAAAAAAATGCGCGATTTTCCGATACCCGTAGCGTCTCCAATTTTCATGATCTGTGGTCCGGTGAGGGCTTATTTTTTGCGTGCCGAGCTGGCATTTTTAATGATACCATTTTGGTGTAGATACGTTCTTTTGATCGCCCGTTATTGCATTTTAATGCAATGTCGCGGCGACCAAAAAAACTTAATTTTTGCGTTTTGATTTTTTTTTATCACTACGCCATTTAGCGGTCAGGTTAATCCTGTTTTTATTGATAGATCGGGTGATTCTGAACGCGGCGATACCAAATGTGTATGTTTGATTTTTTTTTTTTAATTGTTTTATTTTGATTGGGGCGAAAGGGGTGATTTGAACTTTGATATATTTTTTATTTTTTTTAATATTTTTAAACACTTTTTTTTTTTAAATTTTGGCATGCTTCAATAGCCTCCATAGGAGGCAAGAAGCATGCACTACACGATCGCCTCTGCTACATGGAGGTGAAGTACAGATCACCTCTATGTAGCGGAAATGCAGGTGTACTTTGAACGCCGACCACAGGGTGGCGCTCAAAGCAATCGGCCATCAACAACCATAGAGGTCTCAAGGAGACCTCTGGTTGTTATGGCAATGCACCGCTGACCCCCAATCATGTGACGGGGGTCAGCTGTGCGAGCACTTCCGGCCGCGGGGCCGGGAGCGCTAGTTAAATGCCGCTGTCAGCGCTTGACGGCGGCATTTAACTAGTTAATGGGCGCCAGCAGATCGCTATCCGCTCGCGCTCATTGCGCGCACATGTCAGCTGCACAAAACAGCTGACATGTCGCGGCTTTGAGGTGGGCTCACCGCCGGAGCCCACCTCAAAGCAGGGGATCTGCAAGCTGACGTACTATTCCATCAGCTGGCAGAAAGAGGTTAATCAGTATGACTGCATCATGGTGTCTCTCTGTCTGTTGATTGTGCTCTTTGCTTGGCTCTGACATGGCTTCATTGATATTAGAGTCTTTTAGAAAGGACTGCCTACCTTGCAGACAGTCTCGTATATTTTGTGTGCTGTGTTCAGCCATACCGTCTAGTAAACTCGCCATCACTTTTATAGCATTGAAAACCCAATATGAGGGAGGGGACTCATTGTGATGACCTGAAAGGTCTATGGAAGAGCTCTTTTGTGACATGATAGTTGTCAGTTACTTTGTGTCTGTTTGAGAGAGTATTGGTCATGCAATTTTGGTCTGCTGCAAGTGTGTGCTCTTCTTCCTGCCCTTCATATTGTTCAGAATCAGTTTGCACTTGCTATATTTCAGCATTGGGAGATTGCGCAGGACATTTTTCAGCCATTGTAATTTTTGGATGTTGACTAGTGATGAGTGAGTGTACTCATTGCTCGGGTTTTCCCAAGCACGCTCGAGTGGTCTCCGAATATTTATGACTGCTCGGAGATTTAGTTTTCACCGCCACAGCTGAATGATTTACAGCTATTAGCCAGCTTGATTACATGTGGGAATTCCCGAGCAATCAGGCAACCCCCACATGCACTCAGCCTGGCTAGTAGCTGTAAATCATTCAGCTGCCGCGAAGAAAACTAAATCTCCGAGCAGTTACAAATACTTGGAGACCTCCCGAGCGTGCTCGGGAAAACACGAGCAACGAGTACTCGCTCATCACGAATGTCGACCATTCCTGCACAGCTCCTATGGGTCCCTCCAAATAAGATTCCCAAAATATTTTGAGTGAATTTTGAAATTTCCTGTCTGGGTAACCGTTGCTACGTGGAAAATTGTTATAACAATCTGCGTTAAAATATGCAGAAAGTCTATTTTAAAAGGTGTGATTGAAGATGAAACTGCACATACACAAACTGTTCTGCAATTATGCAAGCAAACGGTTAATTTTAAACATGATTACAGCGAATCGAGGTATAGCTGACTATAAAAAGGTTCTGAGAGATCTTCCTACCGCCAAATCAAAGATGAGCAGACTGGAACCGCGCCGATTCATCGTTGTAGATGCGAACGTAGAACCACAGCGTGGGTATAATTCATGACTTGATTTATTTAAACTCAGATACAGAAATACTTGTCTGCACAATCCTGCAACTTTCTATGAATCCGCTAACGTCTGTTCCAGGTAGTCAGAAATTGATAGCTTCATGAGCCAAGCACACGTGGTCCTTGTCTCACAGCATCTCGGGCTATAAAACGTTGCCTAGAGCAAGTGACCAATTTAACTGCCATGTGAAGCCACGGTCCTTTTGAACCAACTTTATTGGAACAAACGAGCGAGCGGTTAATACTGACCAGCAGATGGTAGCATTGCAAGATAATACACCCAACAGCTGCATAGTAATTATATATGGAGGAACAACATACTGAACTATTAATATGAGAATACAGATTATAGACTGCTTTAAAAAAAAAAGAAAAAAAAAAGTCTCCGATCAGATGCCTTGTTGTTGATAAACTATCTTAGATCAAGTTTTGTAAATGATCTCTTCCAGGCTATGGAGAGGATGTTACCTGGAATATAACTCTGCCTCTAGAGTGAGAGAGGGAGTAACCAGTATGACACAGGTAACTAACAGAAAGAATTAGAAAATGTGTTTGCATTCCTGCTTTGTGAGTTCTGCCTGTGAAAGAGCAGCTGAGAGAAACCTGCAGAGGTATCCGCGCTGCAGTGAGATCAGGAGAGTAGATAGCAGCCATTACACCTCACACTGGTAACTCCCCATCATGTAAAATAATCTCTGCAGGTGGCGTCTTCCAGGCAGTGTCCTCCCTATAGCCTAGAAGAGTGTGATCGCAGCATGCTGGCAGAGAGATGACAGCCCCTCCGCCTTTGGATTGGAGACCCTACAGGGTCCGGATCGTGGCCATGTTGACCCAATATTATCATGATGACATCTGGGTCGCAAGAGCTAGGAAAGTTACTGATCATGCACAGTCCATGATTAGCAACTTTTTCCATTACGTCCCTCCGGACAGCACCATGGAGGTTGATCCTGTCCCGCTATAGGTCAAGGAAGGACAGAGAAAGGTTAAAAGGCTCCTCCCACCTCCACCCTCCAGTGTTTTTCCTGTCCCTACAGCAGAGGTGTCAAACTGCAATCCTCAAGGGCTGCAAACAGGTCATATTTCCAGGATTTCCTTGTACTGCTCAGGTGATAATTTAATCACCTACACACATAATGATTACAGCACCTTGTGCAAAGCTAAGGAAATCTTGAAAACACGCATGGTTTGCGGCCCTCGAGGAATGCGGTTTGACACCCCTGCCCTACAGGGTATAGTTGCATGAGAGGTTGGTCCTAGAGCGAAGATGGCTGAGGATGTAGACGTCCACAGGCTAACAGCCAGCCTGTGCATTTGGCTCAGGGGGATCGTGCGGTGCATCCAATCATTCCCCTGTCATGCAGCCCAGGGTGGAAACTTCCCGATGGGGAGTCCCTCAGCCCTAGAGACGAGTCGATTGGATTGGCTCCTGGGTAGAGCCACTTTCTCTCGATGAGGGGCTCTCGGCTCGGATGCCGGCCGGCAAAACACTGCTTCTTCCGGAAGTCACGTGGTTGAGAAGGCCATTGCGCTTCCAGTGACGTCAGAGTGGGGCGCCAGGACATAAGGTTGGCGTGCGTTCCACGGTGGAACACCGAAGTGGGAACAGGAGAGGAAATCATTGGCAGTAATGCAGCATTCCTGACGGGATGCCGCTTCCGTTCATAGTGGGCTCTCAGCGTTACCAGCTCCCCCTGTTTTCTATCAGGTATGGAGCCAGCACAGGTGAGTGCATGGTGGAATGCTCTGCTGATGGCTTAGGCCTCTGGGCTGATGCTAGTCTCATGCCGCTGTGCCTACAGCCTCATGTGCTGAGGTATGTTTTCACATATACGCAGCTAAGCCTTGGACCTCCTAGGCTGTAGTAAGGCCATATGTCCAGGCTACATCTCATGGTTTGACTTCAGTTAGTTACATGTCATGTCTGCACAGAGCCTTATGATTGGGCTCCAGGGTGACTTTTGTGAAGCATGTTTTCCATTTTTGGTTCAATAAACAAGTTTTTCACTTTCCATTGCAACTTAACTACTCCATCCATAGGAGAACACATGGTGTTAATGCAACATATTGTCTCCAAGATGACTGCCCTCCAGCTGCGGCTCATTAACTTTCTCCTTCGGGTGGGGTCAGTCTGAAAAATGGGATGTGCTATTCAGAGTGGAGATTTATCCGGAACTCTGAGATAGCTCTCTTGCTTGAAGATATGGGCCTCGTCTCTTGTTTGGCACTTTCAAGCATGGCTGTAGTTCTATGCATCATATTGCATCACAGTATAAACAGGAAAACCAGGAGTATAATAGGTATATAAATTTATTACAAATACAGGGTATAAATATACATACAGTAAGTGACGTAAGATGATAGTATATAAGCAGAGAACACAATATAAAGTGCAAGAAAGGATGGAAACACGGGAAACCAGTATCCACCCAGTGTGCGGGAGCACAAAAAAAAAAAAAATCCAAAACAGTCTGATACAACAGACTGAAAATACACAGCGCTGCAGGAAGCCAGTAGTACATATAATAAAGTGACAAATCGTCACTAATAGTGAAATATTGGGGCTTACCGCAGATAAGAAGGGCTACACGGCACACCGGACCGGAACCAGGATAAAAAGACCCCCGACGTACGTTTCGCTTATTCCATATAACCGCTTTATCAAGGGGCCGCACATTGTATCGTCGGCCTACCACTTAACATTTTTTTGTCTTGGGCCTCAACTCTGATTAGAGAGTCCTCGTGTTTTGGACCCAGATACAACTTCTGTTGCTTCATTCTTTACAACAGTGCTTAGCCAAACAAACAGCTATGCTTGAATTGGCTTAGTAAATTAGCATTTCTTCTGTTTGGAACAGATCTCTCAGGTGAGCTACTGCCTTGAGTGCTAAAGGCAAGTCTCTTTCATAATTGGCTTTAAAAGAGGACATTTTTTTTTTTTTTGTACAGCCTATAAAAGGACATACTACTACTACTGTCTTCCTGGAGCAGAACAATATTGTATCATACAATTATTAGGTTCTGTAGAAGGACGTAGATCTGGGGATTTATTATGATGGAATATAGGCTGAACTGGATGGACAAATGTCTTTTTTCGGCCTTACTAACTATGTTACTATGTTACTGTCCTGAGAGCAGAAAATCCCATGAGGTGGAAGGAAAGAATCCTTCCCAACTCCACATACAGCAATCAGGCTAGTTGCCTTGATCAACATCCAGTAGACAATTATCGTCCCATAAGTCTGTTGTATTATGTTTACCAGGGACGGCATCACTGCCTTTTTTACCTTGTGGTGAATCATTTAATATACCTATTAAAATTCACAACCCAATATTTAAAATCAGGTTCCCAAACAATTGAGTCTTGCACAACCAGAATGGGCATATGCATTAAGCTCTTGGAAAGTGCCAGAAATGTTTGGGGCACTTTATTTTTGACTGCCATATCCTCTGATGAATCCATTCAAAAAAGAAACGCGTTGGGAGGCGGACCCATCCAGGAATGGCTGAATGAATACAATGTGATAGTTTCAAGGGTTCCTGTGGTGTTGTTTTTTTGACACTGTGGAAGGTATTACTTTGAAGGTGGCATCTCTAACCAGATTGTTGATTGTTTGGATTTCCCTTTTCAATGAACCCTATATTTTTCTAGACACCATTTACATGATCATCAGTGGCACTGATTTATCCTAATAAGTGTGTATGTGTCTTTATGAGAATTATATTGCTAGTGTTACTGGCAGTCTCTTTGCCTACAATCAGTTTCCCCATTCTGGTTGTGCAAGACTCAGGCATATTAAACGTTAAGTTTTAAGTCCCTATTTTTTGCCGGTTGTCTATGATAATTTTGGGATCTGGTAAAAATATTGATTTCATTGATTTGGCTCTTGGCTTGTGGCGAAATCAGCAGCTCTGCGCATGTAGCTGAGGATCCCATACTCGCTGCTCTTACCGCAGTCAGGGCTCCTAAGAGAAATGAAACTGTATCCAGGACTCTTGCAGTTGAGAACTCATAGTCCCACTGTCTCGCAGTAGATAATCTCCCTCTGTCATGGGAAGAAACCTACTTTTCTCTAGCCATAGAATATTGTTACTCCCACCATGGCAGTCTGGGTGTATAAATATACCTGAGAAGATTGCCTTTTAGGATATATACTAGCTTTTTCCAGCCAGCTAAGGCTATGTGCACACGTTCAGGTTTTTTTTTGCGGTTTTTCGTGGTAAAAACGCTATAAAAACTCATTAAAAACGCATACATTATGCATTCTATCATTTAGAATGCATTCTGCATGTTATGTGCACATGGATGCGTTTTTTTCCGCGAAAAAAACGCATCGCGGTAAAAAAATGAGCATGTTCATTATTTTTGCGGATTTTCTGCGTTTTTCCCACAATTCTATGCATTTGGGGAAAAAACGCAAAAAAACGCACAAAAAAAAGCGTCAAACGCGGTAAAAACGCATGCGGATTTCTGGCAGAAATGTCCGGTTTGCTGGTGATGAAAGTAAAGTAAATAATTACAACATTCAATAGCGCTTACGCAGGTGATACATTAACTTAAAATGAAGTTAATACCAGTGTGTGGACGAAGCCTCGTGTGGTAATGTGTGGGGATGGAGCCTCGTATGGTAATGTGGGGGGTGGGATTATGTGTGGTGATGTGGTGGGGGCGGGATTATGTGTGATGTGGGGGGCGGAATTGTGTGGTAGTGGGGTGGGGGGGATTGTGTGTGGTGATGTGGTGGGGGGTGGAATTATGTGTGGTAATGGGGTGGGGGATTATGTTTGATGTGGTGGGGCGGGATTATGTGTCATAATGGGGGGCGGGATTATGTGTCGTAATGGGGGGCGGGATTATAAGTGGGGGGCGGGATTGTGCGGTGATGGGGGTGGGATTGTGTGGTGATGTGAGGGGTGGGGTTGTGTGGTGATGTGGTGGGCGGGATTATGTGTGGTGGGGAGGCGGTATTGTGTGTGGTGACGTGATGTGGATTGTGTGTGGTAATGGGGTGGGGGCGGGATTATGTGTGGTGATGTAGTGGGGGATGAAGCTACTGTGCAGGGGGTGGAATTAGCGAGTAATCACGATGCTATATATATATATATATATATATATATATATATATATATATATATATATATATATATATATATATATATATATATATATATATATATATATATATATATATATATATATATATATTAGCTGTTTCCAGCCAGCTAACGCTTGGCACGCTCATTGCTATCTAATTAACGCTGCTGGTGATTAAAGTAAAGTAAATAATTACAACATTCAATAGCGCTTACGCAGGTGGTACATTAACTTAAAATGAAGTTAATACCAGTGTGGGGACGGAGCCTCGTATGGTAATGTGGGGGGTGGGATTATGTGGGGTGATGTGGTGGGGGGCGGGATTATTTGTGATGTGGGGGGCGGAATTATGTGTGGTAGTGGGGTGGGGGGGATTGTGTGATGTGGTGGGGCGGGATTATGTGTGGTGATGTGGTGGGGGGCGGAATTATGTGTGGTAATGGGGTGTGGGGCGGGATTATGTGTCGTAATGGGGGGCGGGATTATAAGTGTGTATGCAGGGTGAATGCCCCGATGTCCCGACGCGCGTTTCGCGTTCGCTTCTTCTGGAGGCGTCACGCCTCCAGAAGAAGCGAACACGAAACGCGCGTTGGGGCAGAGGGACGTCGGGGCATTCACCCTGCATACACCACAAGGTAACTAGTGTTAACCTGCATCTACATATTGTCAATTCCACCATTGCCACTTGTGCATAGGAGTATGACCATCAATTCTTGGTAGGTCACTTCTTGTTGGAATGACGTACATACTCCTCCTTACAGTGGGGCCTTTTTAGCTCCTCATTCAGGATATCTCCTATCTATCTAGATTATCTTTGTAGATGGCTATTTTTGATGTAGGTGTATATGCAGATTTGGGTTTTGAATTTGCCTATGAAGGTTGTGTCCCTCATTTTGTGGATTCTTTGCACCTTTTTTGAATTGTAGTTTTGTACTTTACATGTCTTTTTATATCTGACTTTAATAAATTGTTTTCTTTTAATTAGTACCATAGTGTGGATCAATTTACTTTTCTGGTCACACCCCATGTGAGAAATGGTAAAAATTAAGTAGCAAGTTTTTGAAGGTCTTGCCTCCTAATTTTGTTCCTTTTTGGTCATAGATATTTTATAATTTTCTTTTTTTAAGATTAGTTATAATTTACTGGTTGCTCAATGGCACATCATATTACAGTTTTAAATGTTTGTTTAGTAATATCATGCATATCCCGCGTTATGTATGGTATGTTATACCGTTTACCAATCAGATTAATGAACTGACTGCTACACTGCTACAAAGTACTAATACATGTACAACGTGCATAATTGCGCAATGCATATTTTACTGTAATAGAATGCTTACTGCCATTCTGTGTTTTTTGAATTATAAATAGTATATCCAGTTAAAGATATGATGACAAACTGAGTGGTTATTGTGGAAAATGAGAAACATGGAATAATTCACATGCCTTGAGCAAGTGGGTAAATCTAAATTTTAATGTAAACATATTTTACATAGTGAATCCTTATGCCAAAAGGAACAAATTTAAGTGGTAAAACTTACCAATTTGCAAGCTTCTTTTTTCCTTGGCACTCTAAAATATATATATTTTATACATGGTATAAACGTGGCCTGAACATCAGTGCAGAGGACGCGGAAGACGGAGCGGCGCCCGATGGTGGAACGAGGACAGGTGAATATCACAAGTGCTGGGGGCCTGAGCGACGAGAGGCAAGTGTCACTTTTTTTTTTTTTTTTTTAAGCTCAGCAACAGCATATGGGGCAAATATCTCTATGGAGCATCTTATGGGGCCATAATTAACATTCGTGCAGCATTCTATGGGGCAAATATCTCTATGGAGCATCTTATGGGGTCATTATTAACCTTTGTGCAGCATTATATGGGGCATATTTTAATATGGAGCATTCTATGGGGCCCATCATAAACTTTATGGAACATTATATGGGGCTTATTTTGAAAGGAGCATCTTATGGGGCCCATCATGAACTGCATGGGGCTCCTGATTCAATATGGATATTCAAAAACACTTAACCTACTTATGTCTCAATTAATTTTACTTTTATTGGTATCTATTTTTATTTTTGAAATTTACCGGTAGCTGCTGCATTTTCCACCCTAGGCTTATACTCGAGTCATTAAGTTTTCTAATTTTTTTTGTGGCAAAGTTAGGGGTCTCGTCTTATACTCGGGTCGGCTTACACATATACATACACACACTATATACTCGAGTGTGTGTGGGTGTGTATGTATGTGTGTGTGTATGTATGTATGTGTGTGTATGTATGTGTGTGTATGTATGTGTATACATGTATGTGTATATATGTATGTGTACATGTGTATGTATGTATATATATATATATATATATATATGTGAATACAAAACTCCCAGATACATATTGTGAGCGCACGAGGTCTGGCAGTCCTGGGACATTCATCCTGTGCTCTAGTCATTAGATAATGTAATATTTTGATATGTTTTTGTATTATTTATGGCAATTTAAAGTTTGTTTTATAAATCATTGCTCTGAATTGCTCTCCTTTTGGCATATATATATATGTGTATGTATATATATCTCTATATGGTTTCCAGCTAATGCTCGGCACGCTCATTGCTGTCGAATTAATGCTGCTGGTGATTAGGGTAAAGTGAATAATGACAACATTCAATAGCGCTTACGCAGGTGGTAATTTAACTTAAAATGAAGTTAATAACAATAATCATTAAAAATCTGAATAATACTAATAATACATTTTATTCACAGTGTAAAATCAAAAACAAACTGGATTCAGTAAGATGTGCGTTTTTTTATTCATTCCAGCATCTAAACAAATTTCATAACCAAACATAAATTAAGTTAAAATTTCTCTGTAAAAACAATTAAATGTATAGTCATTTTCGTCATTTTCAAAGATATTTCCTTGACTTCTACCAGTTACAATTTAATGTGTGGGGATGGGATTGTGTGTGGTAATATAGTGGGGGGGCGGGATTATGTGTGGTAATATGGTGTGGGGTGGGACTATCTGTGGTGAGGGACGGGATTATGCGTGGTAATGTGGTGGTGGGGGGGATTATGCATGGTAATGTGGTGGGGGGCGGGATTATCTGTGGTAATGTGGTGGGGGGCGGGATTATCTGTAGTAATGTGTGGGGAGGCAGGATTGTGTGGTAATGTGGTGGGGGCGGGATTATCTGTGGTAATGGGGTGGGGGGTGGGATTATGTGTGGTAATGTGGTGGAGGGGATTATGTGTGGTAATGTGGTGGGGGTCGGGATTATGTGTGGTAATGTGGTGGGGGGCTGTTATGATCTGGTGATTAAGGAGCGACATGTGACTAGCTCTGAGCAGGTGGTAGCTATACTGACCGCAGTCCCTAAGCTCAACACAAAACTAGAAATAGCCGTGGGATGCTCCTAACTCTGCCTAGGCATCTCGTCACAGCCTAAGAGCTAACTACCCCTAAAGACAGAAGCAGGAAAACTATCTTGCCTCAGAGAAAATCCCCAAAGGATAGATTAGCCCCCCACATGTAATGACTGTGAGAAGAGAAGGAAATGACATATACGTAGTATGAAACAAGATTTAGCACAGGAGTCCACTTCTAGCTAGATAGGAATAGTACAGGAAAGAGCACTGTGCGGTCAGTAATAAAACCTAGAAAAAGTCCACCGCAGAGAAATGCAAAAAGTCTCCACACCTAACTAAAGGTGTGGAGGGCAAACTCTGCTGCCCAGAGCTTCCAGCTTAGCTGAATAGATCCATATTGAAAAGCTGGACAAAAGAGCAAAAAACAACAAAATGCTGATCAACAAAGTCCACAACAAGTGAACTACAAAAAGACAAGCAAGGACTTAGCTTTGCTGAGCTGGTCAGAGTGTCAGGAAATCCTAAGAGCAATGACTCCAGGCAGGAACAATTGACAACTGGCATTGAATGAGAGATAAGGCCAGACTAATATAGCCGAGCCAAGAAGACGATCAGTGAAAACAGCTGCTGAAGCTAAATCCAAGAAGCAGCCATACCACTCAAAACCACAGGAGGGAGCCCAAGAGCAGAACTCACAAAAATGCTACTTACAACCATCGGAGGGAGCCCAAGAGCGGAATTCACAACAGGGGGCGGGATTATGTGTGGTGGTGGAGGGCGGAATTATGTGTGGTAATGGGGTGGGGGGCAGGATTATGTGTGGTAATATGTTTGGGGGTGGGATTATCTGTGGTGATGTGGTGGGGGTAGCGGGATTATGCGTGGTAATGGGGTGGGGGGCAGGATTATGTGTGGTTATATGGTGGGGGCGGGATTATCTATGGTAATATGGAGGGGGCGGAATTTATATGTGGTAATGTGGTGGGGCGGGATTATCTGTGGTGATGTGTTGGGGGGCGGGATCATGCGTGGTGATGGGTGGGGGCAGAATTATGTGTGGTGATGGGGTGGGGGCGGTATTATGCGTGGTGATGGGTGGGGGTGGAATTATGCGTGGTGAAGGGGTGGGGGTGGGGGGCGGGATTATGCTTGGGGGTGGGGGGCGGGATTATGCGTGGTGGGGGGCTGGGATTATGCGTGGTGATGGGGTGGAGGGTGGGATTATGCATGGTGATGGGGTGGGGGGCTGGGATTATGAGTGGTGATGGGGTGTGGGGGCCGGATTATGGGTGGTGATGGGGTGGGGGGCGGGATTACGGGTGGTGATGGGGTGGGGAGGGCAGGAATATGGGTGTTGATGGGGTGGGGGGCGGTATTACGGGAGTTGATGGGGTGCGGGGCGGTATTACGGGTGGTGGTGGTGGGGGCGGGATTACGGGTGCTGGTGGGGTGGGGGGGCGGTATTGTGTGTCGTGATGGGGTGGGGGGCGGGATTGTGTGTCGTGATGGGGTGGGGGGGTGGGATTGTGTGTGGTGATGTGTTGGGGTGGGATTGTGTGAGGTGAGAGGCGGAGCTACTGTGCAGGGGGCGGGATTAGCGAGTAATCACGATGATTATATATATATATATAATATTGTATGTATGTACTGTTATATGAAAAAGTTTGGGTACCCCTATTCTTAATGTTTTATAAAAATTGTTGTTTTTTTTTGCGACAGCTATTTCAGTTTCATATATCTAATAACTGTTGGACACAGTAATGTTTCTGCCTTGACATGAGGTTTATTGTACTAACAGAAAATGTGCAATCTTCATTTAACCCCTTCATGACCGGGGGATTTTTCGTTTTTCCGTGTTCGTTTTTCGCTCCCCTCGTTCCCAGAGCCATAACTTTTTTATTTTTCCGTCAATTTGGCCATGTGAGGGCTTATTTTTTGCGGGACGAGTTGTACTTTTGAACGACATCATTGGTTTTAGCATGTCGTGTACTAGAAAACGGGAAAAAAATTCCAAGTGCGGTGAAATTGCAAAAAAAGTGCAATCCCACATTGGTTTTTTGTTTGGCTTTTTTGCTAGGTTCACTAAATGCTAAAAATGACCTGCCATTATGATTCTCCAGGTCATTACGAGTTCATAGACACCAAACATGACTAGGTTATTTTTTATCTAAGTGGTAAAAAAAAATTCCAAACTTTGCTAAAAAAAAAAAAAAAAAAAATTGCGCCATTTTCCGATACTCGTAGCGTCTCCATTTTTCGTGATCTGGGGTCGGTTGAGGGCTTATTTTTTGCGTGCCGAGATGACGTTTTTAATGATAGCATTTCGGTGCAGATACGTTCTTTTGATCGCCCGTTATTGCATTTTAATGCAATGTCGCGGCGACCAAAAAAAACGTAATTCTGGCGTTTCGAGTTTTTTTCCCGCTACGCTGTTTAGCGATCAGGTTAATACTTTTTTTTATTTGATAGATCGGGCAATTCTGAGCGCGGCGATACCAAATATGCGTAGATTTGATTTTTTTTTTATTGATTTATTTTGATTGGGGCGAAAGGGGGGTGATTTAAACTTTTATGTTTTTTTTATTTTTTTCACATTTTTTTAAACTTTTTTTTTTTTACTTTTGCCATGCTTCAATAGCCTCCATGGGAGGCTAGAAGCAGGCACAGCACGATCGGCTCTGCTACATAGCAGCGATCTGCTGATCGCTGCTATGTAGCAGAATTGCACGTGTGCTGTGAGGGCCGACCACAGGGTGGCGCTCACAGCGACGGGCAATCAGTAACCATAGAGGTCTCAAGGACCTCTATGGCTACAATGGAGACGCATCGCCGACCCCCGGACATGTGACGGGGGTCGGCGATGACGTCATTTCCGGCCGCCCGGCCGGAAGCGGTAGTTAAATGCCGCTGTCTGCGTTTGACAGCGGCATTTAACTAGTTAATAGGTGCGGGCAGATCGCGATTCTGCCCGCGCCTATTACGGGCACATGTCAGCTGTTCAAAACAGCTGACATGTCCCGGCTTTGGTGCGGGCTCACCGCGGAGCCCTGCATCAAAGCAAGGGAGCCGGCATCGGACGGTATAGTACGTCCGATGCCGGTAAGGGGTTAAACAAAATTTGACAGGTGCATAAGTATGGGCACCCTTATCATTTTCTTGTTTTAAATACTTCTACCTACTTTTTACTGACTTACTAAAGCCCTTTTTTTGGTTTTCTAACCTCATTGAGCTTTGAACTTCATAGCCAGATGTATGCAATCATGAGAAAAGCTACTTAAAGTGGCCACTTGCAAGTTGTTCTCCTGTTTGAATCTCCTCTGAAGAGTGGCATCATAGGCTCCTCAAAACAACTGTCTAATGATCTGAAAACAAAGATTATTCAACATAGTAGCTCAGGCGAAGGATACAAAAAGCTGTCTCAGATTTAACCTGTCAATTTCCATTGTGAGGAACATAGTAAGGAAATGGTAGAACACAGGTACAGTTCTTGTTAAGGCCAGAAGTGGCAGGCCAAGAAAAACATCAGAAAGGCAGAGAAGAAGATTGTTGAGATCAGTCAAGGACAGTTCTCAGACCACCTCCAGAGAGCTGCAGCATCATCTTGCTGCAGATGGTGTCACTGTGCATCGGTCAACTATATAAAGCACTTTGCACAAGGAGAAGCTGTATGGGAGAGTGATGCGAAAGAAGCCGTTTCTACAAGCACGCCACAAACCGAGTCGGCTGAGGTATGCAGAAGCACATTTGGAGAAGCCAATTTCTTTTTGGAAGAAGGTCCTGTGCTGTGGACTGATGAAACCAAGATTGAGTTGTTTGGTAATACAAAAAGGCGTTATGCATGGCGGCCAAAAAACACAGCATTCCAAGAAAAACACTTGCTACCCACAGTAAAATTTGGTGGAGGTTCCATCATGCTTTGGGGCTGTGTGGCCAATGCCGGCAACAGGAATCTTGTTAAAGTTGGGGGACGCATGGATAATAATAATAATAATAATAATTTTTATTATAGCGCCAACAAATTCCGCTGCACTTTACAATTAAGCGGGGACATGTACAGACAATAAATTCAATACAAGTTAAGACAATTTAAACAGTGACATTAGGGGTGAGGTCCCTGCTCGCAAGCTTACAATCTACAAGGAAATGGGGGGACACAATAGGTGAAAAGTGCTTGTTATTTCAGGTCTGGCAATTATAGTAAATAGGGATTTTCATATAAAGCTGCATGATCCGGTCATCAGCCCGTGTGTTTAAGTGCAATAGTCAAGTATCAAGTGCAGTTATCATGTGCATGGAGGGTGTGGAGACAGATGAATAGTAGGGTGCAGATTCACATGCAGATAATATTTGGAAGGAGGGAACAGAACAAAGTTAGTTTACTGAGTAGTTGATTTGGTAGGCTTGTTTGAAGAGATGGGTTTTTAAAGCGCGCTTGAATAGGTCGGGGCTAGGTATCAGTCTGATCATCTAGGGAAGTGCATTCCAGAGAGCTGGCGCAGCACGAGAGAAGTCTTGGAGACGGAGGTGCGAGGTTCGGATTACGGGGGATGTTAGTCTTAGGTCATTTGTAGAACGGAGGGCACGTGTAGGGCGATAGACAGAGATGAGAGAGGAGATATAAGGTGGTGCAGAACTGTGGAGAGCTTTGTGAGTGAGAGAGATGAGTTTATACTGGACCCTGTAGCGAATGGGTAGCCAGTGTAATGGCTGGCACAAGATGGAGGCATCAGTGAAGCGGCTTGACAGAAATATGACCCTGGCTGCCGCATTTAAGATGGATTGGAGAGGAGAAAGTTTGGAAAGAGGGAGACCGATTAGAAGAGAGTTGCAGTAGTCCAGACGAGAATGAATAAGAGCGACAGTAAGCGTCTTAGCAGTTTCAAAGGTGAGAAAAGGTCAGATTCTGGAGATGTTTTTAAGATGCAGGTGACAGGGGTGAGTGAGTGATCGGATATATACATAGTTACATAGTTATTAAGGTTGAAGGAAGACTTTAAGTCCATCTAGTTCAACCCATAGCCTAACCTAACTTGCCTGAGGATATAGGGAGTAAAGGAAAGTTCGGTGTCGAATATGACCCCAAGACAGCGGGCATGCTGCTTGGGAGTTATGGTTGAACCCTCCAGGGTAATTTCGATGTTGGGTAGAGTGAGGTTAGTAGAAGGGAGAAACACAAGTAGTTCAGTTTTGGAGAGATTTAGTTTCAGATAGAGGGAGGACATGATGTTAGAGACAGCAGACAGAAAATCCTTGGTATATTGAATTAGGGTAGGGGTGATGTCGGGGGAAGAAGTGTATAATTGGGTGTCGTCAGCATAGAGATGGTACTGGAACCCAAATCTGCTGATTGTTTGTCCAATAGGGGCAGTGTATAGAGGAAGAGGAGGGGGCCCAGGACTGAGCCCTGCGGAACCCCGATAGTAAGGGGATGAGGAGAGGAAGAGGAGCCGGCAAAAGATACAGTGAAGGAGCGGTCAGAGAGGTAGGAGGAGAACCAGGAGAGGGCTGTGTCCTTGAGGCCTATGGAGCGGAGCATGGTGAGAAGGAGCTGGTGATCCACAGTGTCAAATGCGGCAGAGAGATCCAGGAGAATCAGCAAGGAGCAATGACCTTTGGATTTAGCTGTTATTAGATCATTAGAGACTTTAGTGAGGGCAGTTTCAATGGAGTGTAAAGAGCGGAAACCAGATTGTAAGGGGTCAAGAAGAGCGTTATCCGAGAGATAGCGGATTAGACAGGAGTGGACCAAGCGTTCCAGGAGTTTAGAGATGAAGGAAAGGATAGAGACAGGTCTGTAGTTAGCGGTGCAGTTCTGGTCCAGGGATGGCTTTTTAAGTAAAGGGGTAATGATGACATGTTTTAATGAGGAGGGAAAGATGCCTGAGGAAAGAGAGAGGTTAAATATTTTAGTCAGGTGAGTGGTGACCACTGGTGAGAGAGACTGCAGGAGAAGTGAAGGAATGGGGTCACTATTGCAGGTTGTAGGCCGAGCAGAAGTGAGGAGCTTGGAAACTTCTTCTGAAACAGGCTCAAAGATGTCTAATGAGCTTGAGGTGCGGCAGGGAAGGGGATCCAGGCACTGAGGAGATTGCGCTGAGATATTCTGATGGATGTGGTTGATTTTTTTTCTAGGAAATAAGTGGCCAGATCCTCACCACTGAGATTGGAGTTGGGGGCCTGTACTTTAGGTTTCAGGAGGGAGTTTAAGGTTTCAAAAAGTCGTTTTGGGTTGTTGGATAGTGAGGTGATGAGGGTGGTGAAGTAGGATTGTTTGGCCAGAGAAAGGGCAGAGTTATAGGTTTTGAGCATGAACTTACAGTGGATGAAGTCTTCTGCTAAGAGAGATTTTCTCCACTGCCGCTCTGCACACCTTGAGCAGCGCTGAAGAAAGCGTGTTTGCATAGTGTGCCAGGGCTGCCGTTGTCTGTGTCGGGTCTTTCTGCGTGTAGAAGGTGCTGCTTCATCCAGGGCATTCTTCAGTGTAGTATTGAAGTGAGACAATGCTAAGTCTGGACAGGAGCGTGAGGAGATGGGGGCTAAAGATGTGTGGAGGTTGTCCATAAGCTGCTGGGTATTAATGGTACGTGTATTCCTATAAGTGTGGTAAGTGGGGGTATCCCGGGTGAGGAGACAATTCTTGACAGAGAAGGAAAGAAGGTTGTGGTCTGAGAGCGGGAGAGGGGAGTTAGTAAAGTCGTGCAGCGCTCCGGGACGGGAGAAAACCAGGTCCAGAGTATTCCCGTCCTCATGCGTAGGAGAATTAGTAAACTGTGAGAGGTTGAATGAAGAAGCCAAATCTACTCAGGCATTCATGCAGAGGAACAATTACACTGTTCTGGAATGGCCATCCCAGTCCCCAGACTTGAATATCATTGAACATCTGTGGGATCATTTGAAGAGGGCTGTCCATGCTCGGCGGCCATCAAACTTAACTGAACTGAAATTGTTTTGTAAAGAGGAATGGTCAAAAATACCTTCATCCAGGATCCAGGAACTCATTAAAAACTACAGGAAGCGACCAGAGGCTGTTGTTTTTGCAAAAGGAGGATCTACTAAATATTAACGTCACTTTTCTGGTGGGGTGCCCATACTTATGCACCTGTCAAATTTAGTTTGAATGCAGATTGCACATTTTCTGTTAGTACAATAAACCTCATTTCAAGGCAGAAACATTACTGTGTCCAACAGTTATTAGATATATGAAACTGAAATGGCTGTTGCAAAAAAGACAAGTTGGGGTGCCCAAACTTTTTCATATAACTGTATGTATGTATGTATGTATATATATATATATATATATATATATGTACCGTATATACTCGAGTATAAGCCGACCCAAGTATAAGCCGACCCCTCTAATTTTGCCACAAAAAACTGAGAAAACTTAATGATTCGAGTATAAGCCTAGGGTGGGAAATGCAGCAGCTAACGGTAAGGGTATGTTCACACGTTCAGGATTTCCATCCTTTTTTTTTCCTGACTGTTTTTTAAAAAACTGCAGCTCTTGGCAGAAAACGCAGGTCCTTTTTTTGGTCCTTTTTTGGTCCGTTTTTGATGCGTTTTTTGATGCGTTTTTTGATGCGTTTTTTGATGCAGTTTTCTAGCCAGAGTCTGTGTGTTTTCTAGGAATTTTTTTAGGGTTAAAATGGCTGAAAATACCCTAACCCTACCCCTACCCCTAACCCTACCCCTAACCCTACCCCTAACCCTAACCCTACCCCTAACCCTACCCCTAACCCTAACCCTACCCCTAACCCTACCCCTAACCCTAACCCTACCCCTAACCCTACCCCTAACCCTACCCCTACCCCTATTCTAACCTTAGTGAAAAAAAAAAAAAAAAAAAAATCTTTATTTTTTTTATTGTCCCTACCTATGGGGGTGACAAAGGGGGGGGGGTGTCATTTACTATTTTTTTATTTTGATCACTGAGATAGGTTATATCTCAGTGATCAAAATGCACTTTGGAACGAATCTGCCGGCCGGCAGATTCGGCGGGCGCACTGCGCATGCGCCCGCCATTTTGCAAGATGGCGGCGCCCAGGGAGAAGACGGCCGGACGGACACCGGGACGCCGGGTGAGTATAAGGGGGGGAGATTAGGGCACGGGGGGGGCATCAGAGCACTGGGGGGGGGCATCGGAGCACTGGGGGGGGGGCATCGGAGCACGGGGGGGGCGGGATCGGAACACGGGGGGGGCAGCCACACTCCGCCCACGCACTTCCGCCCGCTCCCCGCACTTCCTGCTGCAGCGGTTCTGCACATCAAATCGCAGTAAAACCCGCAGATATATTTTTGATCTGCGGGTTTTACTGCGGTTTGGACCTCACAATGGAGGTCTATGGGTGCAGAACCGCTGCGGCTCCGGAAAAAGAATTGACATGCTCCTTCTTTTTTCCGGGAGCTATTCAGCGCGTCTTTTTTTTAACAATTTCCGGACCATGTGCACAGTGTGTCCTGTTTTCCATAGGGTACAGTGTACTGTACCCTGCATGGAAAACAGCTGCGGAACCGCAGCGGCAAAACCGCCGCGGTTCCGCGGTAAAAAACGCACTGTGTGAACATGGCCTAAATGCCAAAAGTAAAAATAGATACCAATAAAAGTAAAATTAAAATTGAGACGTAAGTTGTGTTTTTGAAAATCCATACTGAATCAGGAGCCCCATATAATGCTCCATAAAGTTTATGATGGCCCCATAAGATGCTCCATATTAAAATATGTCCCATATACCGTAATCATTATTATTATTATTTATTGTTATTGCGCCATTTATTCCATGGCGCTTTACATGTGAGGAGGGGTATACATAAAAACAAGTACAATAATCTTAAACAATACAAGTCATAACTGGTACAGGAGGAATGGGGACCCTGCCCGCGAAGGCTCACAATCTACAAGGGATGGGTGAGAATACAGTAGGTGAGGGTAGAGATGGTCATGCAGCGGTTTGGTCGATCGGTGGTTACTGCAGGTTGTAGGCTGTAATCCTGCATAAAGGTTAATAAAGGCCCCATAAGATGCTCCATAGACACATTTGCCCCATATAATGCTGCACAAATGCTGATTATGGCCCCATAAGATGCTCTATAAAGATATTTGCCCCATATAGTGCTGCACAAACCTTGATTATGGCCCTATAAGATGCTCCATACAGACACTTTCCCCATATACCGTAATGCTCCACAAATGTTAATTATAGCCCCATACAGACACTTGCCCCATATAGTGCTGCACAAATGTTATGGCCCCCATATAGTGCTGCACAAATGTTATGGCCCCATATAGTGCTGCACAAACGTTATGGCCCCATATAGTGCTGCACAAACGTTATGGCCCCATACAGTGCTGCACAAACGTTATGGCTCCATACAGTGCTGCACAAACGTTATGGGCCCATAGATGCTCCATACAAAACACTTGCCCCATATAGTGCTGCACAAACGTTATGGCCTCATAGATGCTCCATACAGACACTTGCCACATTTGCTGTTGTTGCAATAAAAAATAAATAAATCACATACTCCCCTCTCCGTCGCTCAGGCCCCCGACACTTTCAATAGTTACCTGCTCCTCGTTCCGGCGCCACTCCATGTTCAGCACTGACGTTCAGCACTAACTACGTCACCGCGCCCTCTGACCTGAGCATCACTGCTGAAGACAGAGCAGCGCCGGAACGAGGAAAGCTGACTATCGCGCAGCGCTCCCCTCCCCGATATACTCACCTGGTCCTGGCGCTGTGCAGGTCCCTGCTTCCCCGACGCCGCAGCTTCATCCTGTACTGAGCGGTCACCGTTACCGCTCATTACAGTAACGAATATGCGGCTCCACCTCTATGGGAGATGGAGCCGCATATTCAGTACTGTAATGAGCAGTACCATGTGACCGCTCAGTACAGGAAGAAGCTGCTGCTGCTGCCGGGGAAGCCAGTGACCTGCAGGGACCGTGCCTGGAGTAGGTGAGTATTATTAGACAGCCCCCGCTCCCCCTCCCCTGCCGACCCCTGGGTATGACTTGAGTATAAGCCGAGAGGGGGACTTTCAGCCTAAAAAAGTGGGTTGAAAATCTCGGCTTATACTCGAGTGTGTATGTATGTATGTGTGTGTGTATGTATATGTGTGTATGTATTTATGTATGTATATGTGTATATAATATATAGTCTACTGACTCGTATTCAGGCAGTTTCAAATAATCTCTAGTGTCAGAAGATTTTTACCGGCTCCCCAACACCACCACTTTCAGAGTTCATACTCCCTGTGTCAAAAATCAGTAGAACAGGTGTGCTGATCCACGTATCCCACTGAGAGGTTCTAATGAGAAGCCCGACATTGGTAAGGTCAGGAGATATTACTGCCAGATGGCATATTCCTTAGTTTCAATAATATCCAACCCTTACTTGGGGTTTAGACATCTAAGGATTCGAAGTGATCTCCTGGATGAGTAATGTGCATACATCCCAATGCTCTGCCATTAACCATGTACTAACTGTTATTGGTTTGATATTTCCGTAGTCAAGGGTCTCTGTCTTGCAGGTCTCCTTGTTGTATGGTAAGCTGATCTCTAACCAAGGTTTAAACTGAGCCCAGGAGGACCGATGAAGGAACAGTCCTGTGGTGTTATAAGCACATGCAGTCAATTACTGGTCTGTACAGTCCTCCTTAGGTGGTGGCTATAACTATCACCATCTTTTGCTGGGCAATAGGGTTTTTAAACCTATTCTGGGGCTGCAGTGGTTATAAGTATCTATCACAATAACTGGAATTCACTGTGGTTCATTATTGGTATTGGGGCAGAATGTGTGTGTGTTTCACTGTCTGTTTCTGCTGCATACCTTGTTTACCACATTCATACTGAAATTGGCCATTATAGATGTATATAACACTCACTACGGTGATTATCTTTGTGGATCTCTTTTAGAGATCTATATTATTTCTGATCATTCGGATCATTTCTATATCTAGCCTGGTTCTTGCTTGGGACTTTGGTCCTTGGACTTCTGTACCCACCCTGGGACCTTTTCTTTCGTATTCTCCATGGTTCTGTCTGGAGTTAGGGACGTAATGGAAAAAGGTAATTAGACCTACCGGTAATTCTGTTTCCAGGTAGTCCCTCAGGACAGCACCCTTATTTCCCTCCCTTATGTTTGTCGTTAGGCTTGCACGGGATCAATCTTCCGGCAGATCGTTCATCCGTTGGGTCGCCATGGCTCGCGAATCAGATGAAGCCGTTAAATGGTTTATTACATAGGCGTTTGTAGGGGTGCGTTTACACCATTTCCTTCCATCCTGCTGTGGTACTTTGAAAAAACACTGGAGGGTGGAGGTGGAAGGGGCCTTTTAACCTCTCTGTGAACCTGTCCCGCTATCGGTCAAGGAAGGACAACCTCCATGGTGCTGTCCTGAGGGACTACCTGGAAACAGAATTAGCGTTAGGTCTAATTCCCTTTATCTCAGTGCAGATCTGACAGTTTGTGCAGCATAGGTCTGTTGCTGCATCCCCATGCTGAACAAGCGATCAGCCTGCAAAAAATGATAGTCCCATAGTGGGACAAAGTGAAAAAATTTAAAAAAATTAAACTGTAAAATTTTATATTAAAAAATAAATAAATATATATATTTAAAATATATTGTCTATGGATAAATATTTGCATGAAAAAAATTAACAATAAAAGTACGGGTTTGATGTTGCCTCGTCCGCAATGACCCGACATATAACCCTGTCTCACTTGTTAACCCCTTTAGTGAACACCATAAAAAAATAAAAGGCACATAATTCTTTATCTTCACACGGCCAAACAAAAAGTGAAATAAAACGCATTAAAAAAAGGATATAAATAATGATGGTACCGCTGAAAACTTCATCTTGTCCTGCAATACACAAGCTGCCACACAGCTCAATCAGCGGAAAAATAAGTTATAGCTCTCAGAATAAAGCGATGCAAAAATAATTTTAATGTAAAATAGTTTTTGTGTAAAAGTGCCAAAACATAAAAAAAAATATAAATGAGGTATCGCTGTAATCGTACTGACTTGAAGAATTAAAACTGCCTTATCAATTTTACCACACATGGAACGGCATAACCGCCCCCTCCCTCCCCCCCCCCAAAAAAAAAAAAAAATGCTGAATTGTTGGTTTTTGCTCATTCTGTATCCCAAAAATTGGAATAGAAAGCAATCAATAAATGTCTTGTGCCCAAATATGGTACCAATAAAAACGTTGACTTGTCCTGCAAAGCACAAGCCCTCACATGACTCTGTGGGCCAAAATATGGAAGCATTATAGCGCTCAAAATATGGAGATGCATAAACTTTTTTGCACTAAAAAGCATCTTGTAGTGTGTGACAGCAGCCAAACATGAAAACCGATATACCTTATATACTCGAGTATAAGCCGACCCGAGTATAAGCCGATCCCCCTAATTTTGCCACAAAAAACTGGGAAAACTTATTGACTAGAGTATAAGCCTAGGGTAGAAAATGCAGCAGCTACCGGTAAATGTCAAAAATAAAAATAGATGCCAGTGTTTTTGAATATCCATATTGAATCAGGAGCCCCATATAATGCTCCATACAGTTCATGATGGGCCCCATAAGATGCTCCATAGAAAATACGCCCCATATAATGCTGCACAAAGGTTAATAATGGCCCCATAAGTGCTCCATAGAAACATTTGCCCCATACAATGCTGCATAAAGGTTGATGGCCCCATAAAATGCTCCATATATTATGGCCCAATAAGATGCTCCATACATTATGCCCCATACGATGCTCCATACATTGTGGCCCCATACGATGCTCCATACATTTTGGCCCCATACGATGCTCCACACATTGTTGCCTCATACGATGCTCCATACATTGTGGCCCCATACGACGCTCCATACATTGTGGCCCTATAAGATGCTCCACACATTTGCCCCATATGCTGTTGCTGCGATTAAAATAAAAAAAATCACATACTCACCTCTCTTCGCTTATGCCCCCCGGCACTTGCGATAGTCATATATATATTTTATGGGGATTATAGACACCCTTTCCCAAAAATTGACTGGCTCTAACCGAAAGGAACACATAAACCCTGGTGATCTAGTGGCAGAAAATGATGAGACGTTGAGGAAGGCCTCATTTAAAACTGGGCCCAGTTTAACGGAGTGTGTCTTGTAGTCTTTGAATGCCCATACACTAAGTGCGTGGGTTGAAAAACATTTCCACATGGTGGGCAATTTTTTTATTTTTTTTTTAAATTGTTTACGGGCATCATAGACACCTTGCAAAACTGGAAAGTGGTTTCCTAATCAGTTGCTGCTGTGAAGATGCAGGTTTTTATAAAAAATATGGGGGACGAATCGTTGGATGAAGTGATCAGGAAAAAGGGCCATGGTGATGATGGGAATGTTAATGTACATGATTAATAACAGTGGTGGCTATGAGAGGTATGAGATACAGGCTATAATGATTAGAAGTCGTTTACCCACCATCAATGACCAGAATGTGTTTCATGCCCGTCATAAGATCGGTGTATAACAGATGCGCGTGTGTGACTTGGCCTAAAAATTCCTGTCAAAAATATGGTGCCAAAGACTCACATGTCTGTCTAAAGGGCAAAGTGCAATATGCTGAATTAGAGAAAGCAGATCATCATTGGAGGAAAACCAAACAAACTGATGGATGCTTGTGAAAAAGTAAGTTTAAAGAGGAGTGCACCATCCGTAACTATAAACCCAACCATGGCTCAAGCTTCTTCATCTTCAGCCATACATATTACCAATAATATCCAATTGTCACAGTGGAAAATTATTTGTTGTAGTGTAACGAACACTGTTAAAGGAATGCAACTAAACGTAGATAACCATGACCCTTGGAAAGAACAGATTTCCTCTTTACAAGATATGGATGATGATGGTATTGATGATGGTTTTGAACTTTACCATATCCCCACCAAGATGAAGTTCACAGCTGCAAGCAATGTTCCAAAAAAGGCCGTGAATGTCTGGAAAATCATTTGATCTTGGTCAAACTTTCCGTCTTTCTAAAGTGGTACTGAATGATGCATACACAGCTCTCATGTCAATGTGACAAAGAAGAGAAGGCAGCACTCACCGATCCTTAAAATGGTTTGTCCTTTATTCAGTCCTTTATTCAGTCACATAATAAAACCTTCATGGCTCGGGGATGTGTGGAGATAGTAGTGTGCAGGCTCTGATGACTGCCGTTTTGCGCTGGTATAGCGCTTCTACGGGTCTGAAGATTTGTGGACCGCTCTGAAGAGCAGTTAGATCTCCGGCTGACACCGGTGACCCTACAGCCAGGCATTGTCATGTGTGACAATGGGCCGATCCTGGTGGCTGCTCTGAGGCAAGATGGACTCACACACGTGCCATTCCTAGCCCATGTGCTTAACCTCATAGTTCAATGCTTTATGAAAAGCGACACGGAGCTCACGGATCTGCTACGGAAAGTACGACGCCCTGCTTACCCATTTTAGAAAGTCAGCTAGAGCTTTAACTGCCCTTGCCGTGCTTCATCTGCGTTTGCAGCTTCTGGCTAACTGACTGGTGTGTGATGTCCCCATGCGTTGGAACTCTACATTGCAGATGTTGGAAAGGATTTGTGAGCAAAAGAGAGCAGTTGGTGACTACCATCATCAACAAGGCCGTCGTTACACAGTTCAAACTTCACATATAAGATCTTTGTACTGGACATAGATGTCAGACATATGTACCATCCTCCGGTATGGTAGTCCAGCAAGATGGTGAGCGGCAATGACACCATAATTAACATCTCCATCCTGCTTCTCTGTGTTCTAATAATAAAATGTAAATATGTTGGCGCTATATAATTAAATATTAACAGATTCAAACACAAGAGTCCGAAGTAACAACACTAACAATAATACAATAATTAAACCAAAATAAAAAGACCCTGCTCGTGACGGCTTACAATCTACAGTAAGTAACAATGATAACAATAATACATTAATTAAACCAGAATAAAAAGACCCTGCTCGTGACAGCTTACAATCTGCAATGACGTGGGGGAGATAAAAACTACAGGGGTGTATTTACAATGATGATGTATTTAAAATGATAGTTCTGAGATAAGTCGAAAGTTGTGGAGGCCTGAGGACGAGGAGGAAGAGAGTATGGTCACTCGGCCTCTTAGTAAGGACACTGAAGTATTGATTGTTACGAGTCTTGCACGCATGAATGAATTTGTTAAGCTGCATTTCCCGTCATCCTTGTGTTATCAAAAAATTTTCTGACATGCAATACTGATTGGTGACACTTCTAGACCCATGCTACAAGGAGAACTTTAGATCTTATTCCAGAGGCAGACAGGTGTACCAAAATGTTGGAGGATCAGAGGGCCCTTCTTGTGGAATTAAAAAAATTCACATCTGAAAACCCTGGCAGCAGAGGTCACAGACACAGTTCGTTGACAAAGCAAGGAGTACAGAGAGAGGCACAACTCCAATCCAGCAGAGGCAGTGGAACACTAGCAAAGTTCTCAGTTTTCTCAGACCCTCCCATTGCCCTGGCCCTGAGGCGCGGGGGACTCTCACAAGGAGTGCAAAGTTTGGTAGATGCTGAGGGAGTACCTTGCTGACCGTACCAATGTCCTCTGTCATTCCTCTGTGCCTTATAATTATTGGTTTGTAAAGCTGAACACGTGGAATGAACTGGCTCTCTCTACTGCGCACGTGTGCTTTACTCACGGTCATCGAGCGCATGGCGCTTCGCTCTCTGGTGGTCACTGGGCACACTGCACCTCGCTCTCTGGCAGTACCGCTTTTATTGGCAGGATGCAACGTGAACAGTCCTTTGTGACGCCAGTACACAATGGATGGAGCACACTCCTCAGCCTCCTATGCGCTGCTTGTCCACGCCAAAAATCTCTGCTGTTGTACCCACTTTCTCTTAAGCTGGCCCCCCTGCCTGTAGGTCACCAGGTCTCTCTGCTGCAGTTCGTCGCAGTGCCGGCACTTTGGGTGCGTAGTGCACTGCCCCCTTGCTCACACAGTGGCAGCTAGGGACTCACTTTTGCTTTCAGCTTATGGCCAGGTTCCCTGTCTAAACACGCTCCCTCTTCCTGGGTAATGGGGTCTGTCTGTTCCCCTATTTCTTCCCTCGGGAAACGGGACGCAGCCTTGACATTTCCTGACCTGGTGCATCACAGGTACCTTCATCCCGATTCTGTATATATCTGGCTAATCGGTTGTTTAATGCAAGCATCATAGAAGGCATGTTCTAATTTTCAAGAGCAAAATGTACATTACACCCAGAACAGTTTTACTTTGAAGGACTTAGTGGCTCATATCAATCCTCAAAAAGACACTAGGATCATACTTCAAAATTTCGGTGGTAGATCGTTTCCCCACAGATAGGTTATGTATGTTCTGACTACTGTAACATCACTTGGGTGTAAATTATTCATACCTATTTGCTTCACCATATTTTCATCTTCAAAGCTTCGGAATATAATGTTGTAAAAGTGAAAACAAGTTGGTGAAGTGTGTGTTAACTGAAATGCGAAAGTAATTGTCATCTTTACTATTTCTCCATTGCGTGCGTGGCTAGCCACCTCATTGCTCTTATTTTGTTTCTTTTTAAAGAAAACCTCTCCATCAATATCACATTCTTTTTCTATCAATTCATCGTGCTGGTAAAGTAGAGGTGAGATTAGGGATCTACATAACATCTGTGGACTGTAGTCCACATGACATTGTGACAAGACCCAGTGGGGTCTAGCTAACAATTTGACATAGTTTGTGCACAGATGAACAGAGTTGCAAGCCCAAAATATTTGGAATTCAATAACATGTTCCATGGATTGTCTAGTGGAAACACCTATATAGTATAAGTCACACCACTCTCTCCAATTGACACCTCTTGCAAGCCAGCTGAAATGTTAAAATCTATTGCTTCTGTTCTAGAAAATGCAGGGGCTACTTTTTTACATCCTTGATTCCTTGTCAAACAAGTTCAGAATACATAGTAACATAGTTATTAAGGTTGAAGGAAGACTATAAGTCCATCTAGTTCAACCCATAGCCTAACCTAATATGCCCTAACATGTTGATCCAGAGGAAGGCAGAAAAAACCCATGTGGCAAATCGTAAGCTCCACTTTGGGGGAAAAAATTCCTTCTCGACTCCACATACGGCAATCAGAGTAAGTAGGTGATGGGTTGTCAGAATCTGGCCCAGGAGCACAAGGCTTCAGTAGTTAAACGTCCTGGTCCCGTGCTCTTCCCCGTGCTCTTGCTCTTCCAGTCATGATTTAATCTAGAAGATTTCACCTTTGTAATACAGAGACAGAGTGCAACACCACCCAAGCATTAACCCTCTGCTCCTCAGACTTTCTATTTGCGCATTAATTGGCTCTAGGCAGAAGATGATGATGGTAGTAGTAGTTGGTGCATTTAAGACAGTCCTGAAGCAGCCATAACAACTTGAAACAGAAGTATTTTTAACAAGATACCACAGTGTTAACCCCTTCATGACCCAGCCTATTTTGACCTTAAAGACCTTGCTGTTTTTTGCAATTCTGACCAGTGTCCCTTTATGAGGTAATAACTCAGGAACGCTTCAACGGATCCTAGCGGTTCTGAGATTGTTTTTTCGTGACATATTGGGCTTCATGTTAGTGGTAAATTTAGGTCAATAAATTCTGTTTATTTGTGATAAAAACGGAAATTTGGCGAAAATGTTGAAAATTTCGCAATTTTCACATTTTGAATTTTTATTCTGTTAAACCAGAGAGTTATGTGACACAAAATAGTTAATAAATAACATTTCCCACACGTCTACTTTACATCAGCACAAATTTTGGAAACAACATTTTTTTTTTGCTAGGAAGTTATAAGGGTTAAAATTTGACCAGCGATTTCTCATTTTTACAACGAAATTTACAAAACCATTTTTTTTAGGGACCACCTCACATTTGAAGTCAGTTTGAGGGGTCTATATGGCTGAAAATACCCAAAAGTGACACCATTCTAAAAACTGCACCCCTCAAGGTGCACAAAACCACATTCCAGAAGTTTATTAACCCTTCAGGTGCTTCACAGCAGCAGAAGCAACATGGAAGGAAAAAATGAACATTTAACTTTTTAGTCACAAAAATGATCTTAAAGCAACAATTTTTTTATTTTCCCAATGGTAAAAAGAGAAACTGAACCACGGAAGTTGTTGTCCAATTTGTCCTGAGTACGCTGATACCTCATATGTGGGGGTAAACCACTGTTTGGGCGCACGGCAGGGCTTGAAAAGGAAGGAGCACCATTTGACTTTTTGAATGAAAAATTGGCTGCACTCTTTAGCGGACACCATATCACGTTTGGAGAGCCCCCGTGTGCCTAAAAATTGGAGCTCCCCCACAAGTGACCCCATTTTGGAAACTAGACCCCCCAAGGAACTTATCTAGATGCATAGTTAGCCCTTTAAACCCCCAGGTGCTTCACAAATTGATCCGTAAAAATGAAAAAGTACTTTTTTTTTCACAAAAAAATTATTTTAGCCTCAATTTTTTCATTTTCACATGGACAACAGGATAAAATGGATCCTAAAATTTGTTTGGCAATTTCTCCTGAGTACACCGATACCTCACATGTGGGGGTAAACCACTGTTTGGGCACATGGTAAGGCTCGGAAGGGAAGGCGCGCCTTTTGACTTTTTGAATGGAAAATTAGCTCCAATTGTTAGCGGACACCATGTCGCATCTGGAGCGCCCCTGTGTGCCTATGCAATGGAGCTCCCCCACAAGTGACCCCATTTTGGAAACTAGACCCCCCAAGGAACTTATCTAGATGCATACTGAGCACTTTAAACCCCCAGGTGCTTCACAGAAGTTTATAATGCAGAGCCATGAAAATAAAAAATAATTTTTCTTTTCTCAAAAATGATTTTTTAGCCTGGAATTTCCTATTTTGCCAATGGTAATAGGCTCGGGGGCTCGGAAGTGAAGTAGTGACGTTTTGAAATGCAGACTTTGATGGAATGCTCTGCGGGCGTCACGTTGCGTTTGCAGAGCCCCTGATGTGGCTAAACAGTAGAAACCCCCCACAAGTGACCCCATTTTGGAAACTAGACCCCGAAAGGAACTTATCTAGATGTGAGGTGAGCACTTTGAACCCCCAAGTGCTTCACAGAAGTTCATAACACAGAGCAGTGAAAATAATAAATACGTTTTCTTTCCTCAAAAATAATTTTTTAGCCCAGAATTTTTTAATTTTCCCAAGGGTAACAGGAGAAATTTAACCCCAATATTTGTTGTCCAGTTTCTCCTGAGTACGGTGATACCCCATATGTGGGGGTAAACTATTATTTGGGCACTTGCCGGGGCTCGGAAGTGAAGTAGTGACGTTTTGAAATACAGACTTTGATGGAATGGTCTGCGGGCGTCATGTTGCGTTTGCAGAGCCCCTGGTGTGCCTAAACAGTAGAAACCCCCCACAAGTGACCCCATTTTGGAAACGAGACCCCCCAAGGAACTTATCTAGATGTGGTGAGCACTTTGAACCCCCAAGTGCTTCACAGACGTTTACAATGCAGAGCCGTGAAAATAAAAAATAATTTTTCTTTCCTCAAAAATGATGTTTTAGCAAGCAATTTTTTATTTTCTCAAGGGTAACAGGAGAAATTGGACCCCAGTAATTGTTGCGCAGTTTGTCCTGAGTATGCTGGTACCCCATATGTGGGGGTAAACCACTGTTTGGGCACACGTCGGGGCTCGGAAGTGAGGGAGCACCATTTGACTTTTTGAATACAAGATTGGCTGGAATCAATGGTGGCGCCATGTTGCGTTTGGAGACCCCCTGATGTGCTTAAACAGTGGAAACCCCTCAATTCTAACTCCAACACACCCCTAAACCTTATCCCAACTGTAGCCGTAACCCTAATCACAACCCTAACCCCAACACACCCCTAACCCCAACACACCCCTAACCCTAACCACAACCCTAATTCCAACCCAACCCTAACCCTAAGGCTATGTGCCAACGTTGCGGATTCGTGTGAGATTTTTCAGCACCATTTTTGAAAAATTCGCGGGTAAAAGGCACTGCGTTTTACCTGCGGATTTACCGCGGATTGCCAGTGTTTTTTGTGCGGATTTCACCTGCGGATTCCTATTGAGGAACAGGTGTAAAACGCTGCGGAATCCGCACAAAGAATTGACATGCTGCAGAAAATACAACGCAGCTTTCCCGCGCTGTATTTTCCGCACCATGGGCACAGCGGATTTGGTTTTCCATATGTTTACATGGTACTGTAAACCTGATGGAACACTGCTGCGGATCCGCAGCCAAATCCGCACCGTGTGCACATTACCTAATTCTAAAGGTATGTGCACACGCTGCGGATCCGCAGCAGTTTCCCATGAGTTTACAGTTCAATGTAAACCTATAGGAAACAAAAATCGCTGTACACATGCTGCGGAAAAACTGCACGGAAACGCAGCGGTTTACATTCCGCAGCATGTCACTTCTTTCTGCGGATTCCGCAGCGGTTTTACAACTGCTCCAATAGAAAATCGCAGTTGTAAAACCGCAGTGAAATGCGCAGAAAAACCGCGGTAAATCCGCGATAAATCCACAGCGGTTTAGCACTGCGGATTTATCAAATCCTCTGTGGAAAAATCCGCAGAGGACCAGAATACGTGTGCACATCCCGAACCCTAACCCTACCCCTAACCCTACCCCTAACCTTAACCCTAGTTCTTACCCCAACCTTAGTGGGGAAAAAAAAATTCTTTTTTTTTTTATTGTCCCTACCTATGGGGGTGACAAAGGGGGGGGGGGTCATTTACTATTTTTTTTTATTTTGATCACTGAGATAGGTTATATCTCAGTGATCAAAACTCACTTTGGAACGAATCTGCCGGCCGGCAGATTCGGCGGGCGCACTGCACATGCGCCCGCCATTTTGGAAGATGGCGGCACCCAGAAAAGAAGACGGACGGACCCCGGGAGGCTAGGTAAGTATAAGGGGGGGGAGATCAGGGCACGGGGGGGCGTCGGAGCATGGGGGGGTGGATCGGAACACGGGGGGGTGGATTGGAGCACGGGGGGTGGATCGGAGCAGGGGGGATCGGAGTGCGGGGGGGTTTGATTGGAGCACGGGGGTGTGATTGGTGCACGGGGGGAGCGGACAGGAGGACGGGGGAGCGGAGCACAGGACGGAGGGGAGCGGACCACAGATTGGGGGGTTGGGGGGGGCGATCGGTGGGGTGGGGTGGGGGCACATTAGTGTTTCCAGCCATGGCCGATGATATTGCAGCATCGGCCATGGCTGGATTGTAATATTTCACCAGTTTTTTAGGTGAAATATTACAAATCGCTCTGATTGGCAGTTTCACTTTCAACAACCAATCAGAGCGATCGTAGCCACGGGGGGGGGGTGAAGTCACCCCCCCTGGGCTAAACTACCACTCCCCTGTCCCTGCAGATCGGGTGAAATGGGAGTTAACCCTTTCACCCGATCTGCAGGGACGCGATCTTTCCATGACGCATATGCTGCGTCATGGGTCGGAATGGCACCGACTTTCATGACGCAGCGTATGCGTCAAAGGTCGGGAAGGGTTAAATATGTGGCCTGAGTTTTTATTTAGTCCACAAATATAGTGTCTAGCAATGGGGCCACAGACTGCAAAGACAGTGGAATGTCGGCCTGAATTGCCGCAATTTGTAGGCCACAAATGGCTCGTCCATCTGACAGCGATACCAGACTGTTCAATACATGGCCTATATATTTTAATTATTGACCCCAAAATTGTGTTTTTGAGCTAGGGTAACACACAACACAAAAAGGTAACTGAAAGCCTCAAAAGCACACTTTGTTGCCCACAGAGAGATGAGTTGTGTCACAGAGATACTAGACTGTTCAATATATGGCCTTTTTTTTATTTTTGAAGCAAAAATACTTCTACTAGACCTAGGGTAGCAGACAGCCAAAAATTGGAATGTAGGCCTGAAAAGCAACTATTTGTACAGCACAGATAGACCAGGAGTCTGACGGAGATACTACACTCTTCAATATGTGGCTTGTATTTTTTTGAAATTTAAAAACCACAAAATACTGTATACACCAAAGGTAGCAGACCACAAAGTGGAATGTATGGCTGAAAAGGCAAGATCCGAATCAAAAAAGGCAGCAAATTGGTCCCGCATGTGGCCAACTTCAGCTGTTGACCACAGAGGGTGATGCTGGTAATCGGGCAGTGGGTGTGCAACTGGTTCATCAAGTTCAATGTTGGGCTGCTCCTTAGCCATTATGTTATTGTGCAGAACCACACAGGCTTTGACCACCTCGTCGACTGTCTCCATTTTTAGATTAATGGCTGATGCAAGAATGCTCCATTTTGAGACTAGAATCCCAATGTACACTCTACTGTTCTTCGGGCCCTGGTCAGTCTGTAGTTAAAAATCCTTTTAGTGTGGTTCAAGTCCCGACTGGAATCTGGCTTCATTAGGTTTTCAGACATCCGAAAGGCCTCATCACCAACCATAACAAATGGCATTGGTGGACCTTGAGTGGTGGGGAGAGGTCGTTGCCGTGGAAAATTCAAATTTTTGCCATACACACGGCGGCCCATATCAAAGTTCTTAAAAGTCTGGGAATCGTTGCCACAGCCAAAAGCTCCAATGTCCACGACGACGAAGCGACAGTCCGCATCGGTTATTGCCATGAGCACAACAGAAAAATATCTACTATATAATTGTCTAAGGGTCACTTCCGTCTGTCCTTCTGTCTGTCACGGATATTCATTGGTTGCGGCCTCTGTCAGTCATGGAAATCCAAGTCGCTGATTGGTCGTGGCAAAACAGCCACGACCAATCAGCGACGGGCACAGTCCGGAAGAAAATGGCCGCTCCTTACTCCCCACAGGCAGTACCCGGCGTCCTCATACTCCCCTCCGGTCAGCGCTCACACAGGGTTAATGGCAGCGTTGACCATGGTGTAATGCACTCGGTTAACGCTGCTATTAACCCTGTGTGACCAACTTTTTACTATTCATGCTGCCTATGCAGCATGAATAGTAAAAATATCTGTTAAAAATAATTAAAAAATTAAGAAGTTACATACTCACCCTCCGGATCGAATCGGCCGGTTACCGATGCTCCTCACGACGCCCCGGTGACCGCTGCATGCATTGCGGTCTCGCAATATGATGACGTACGGTCTCGCGAGACCGCTACGTCATCATCTCGCAAGACCGCAATGCAATCTTCAGACCGGAGCGCGCCACGAGCATCGGGAACTGGCCGCTTCGATCCGGAGGCTCCAGGAGGTGAGTATGTAACTATTTTTTTAATTTTAATTCTTTTTTTTTTTTTTTAACAGGGATATGGTGACTGGCCAATATACTACGTGGCTCTGTGCTGTATAATACGTGACTCTGTGCTGTATACTACGTGACTCTGTGCTGTATACTATGTGGCTGGGCAATATACTATGTGGCTGGGCAAGCTGGGCAATATACTACATGACTGGGCAATATACTATGTATATACTACGTGAACTACGTGGCTGGGCAATATACTACGTGATTGGGCAATATACTGCGTGACTGGGCAATATACTACATGGCCATGCATATTCTAGAATACGCGATGCGTTAGAATCGGGCTACCATCTAGTTTTTTATAATTGAATTACTCTGATCCTGTTCTGGCTGGTTTGATAATGCGGATGTGCATTCCATCCACCGCTCCCAAACAGTTGGTGAAATCACACACTCCAGAATTTTTCCGCAATTCCAATCCACATGTCCAAGGTGGGTAGGGGTATAAACTCATCCCGGAGTACATTCCACAAAGCCCGGCAGGTGTCCGCAACTATTCCAGACAGGGTGGATATTCCAAGCCGGTATTGGAAGTGGAGGGATGATAAACTCTCTCTGGTTGCCAGAAATCTGGAAGAAAAAAAAAAAAAAAAAATTACAATCAATTCTATTTATGGTGTTGTTATGCTAAAGACATAAAGGAAAATACCAAAAAAAATACATGTCAGAACACCCAAAATTTGCACTGCCATTGGTTTAGATTTGTTACGTACCTTAAAGTAACCAGCAGACGTTCCTCTGGTGGAATCGCTCTACGGAGCTGAGTGTCCTGTCTCCGTATGGTTCCCTGGACACGAGCAAGCAAATCCCGGAATGAGTCTTGCGACATCCTGGTATATTCCGGGAATTTGTCCGGATGGGCATTAAGCTCGCCATACAGCGTGTGATATGCTCCACGGCTCTCACGTAGTTCAATAATGGGGTGTCTCCAAAAACGCCTACGACGTCTCCTTCTCCGTCTTTCTTGATTTCTGTCTTTCTCCCAAGCAAACGCACAGGCAAGAAACAGCTTGATGCTTAAATCCAGGTTGAGGTCATCAAGGTGGGTGTCACTGTGGGCGGATCCCTGAGGTCATCAGGGTGGGCGTCATCTTGGATACCAGTACATGGTGTGCTGATACGGGAGATGGCAGCCATCTTTAGTGTCTTGCTTTGATCTGAGAAAGCTTATGTAAGGTTAAACAATACACGTTATGGGTTACTTCTCTCAATCTCTTACGTCTTGAGGTTAATTAAGTATTTGATCTTCTGGCTCTCCTCGACACAAACAAATAAATAAAGGATGTGAATCCACCTATGAAAGAAAATAACAAAAGGGATGGGCGAACACAGGCTCATAGATATGTCATTAGGACACATTCTGGCTTCATATGTTGGTCCTTAGCAACAGCTCAGAGACAGGGATATATATAAAAGTGATATAATATTATTTCCATAATTTTATATTGGAGAGGTATAGACTGTCATAAGAGGATGGTCCAGAGATAGGAAAAAGGGAAAGACCGTGTGGAATACATGGTGGTGGTGGCTAAGTGACTGGAAGCATTATCCGCTATCCAACCAACAACCGTTTCACACTGCTCTGGCTTCAATAGTGGTGTGCTGCAGCCTCCTAGAAACTGGGACAGGAAGGTCGAGCGCAAAGATGTGGATCATTGTTGTGACCCACTTTCAGCTTGGCCACGGCCTCGTCTTCTGTATGCAACATCAGCATCACATCCACTTCCCCGTCCCTTGCCCCTTGCCTTGCCCATTTTAAATGGAGTACTGAAATATTGAAAAAACTTAATACAAATGAATTTATTTGGAGAAAAATTATATGTGATCAGTATGCCTGCAAAGAGAAGATTTGGACACCCCAGATGTATCAGGCGTCTGACGGAGATAAGACTGCATACATTTATATGTTTTGGGAATTTTGGAAAACCATAAATACTGAGTAGACCAAGGCTAGCAGACAGAACAATGCAACGCATGCCTGCAAAGCATGGATTTTGACACCACTGATACACCAGGCGTCAGCCAGAGATAAGACTAATCTAAATGTGGCCTTGATATTTTTGGGCACACCAAAATTGTCAATAAGTTGTCTGACACCCAAAAAAAATTGTAGTACTAAAATTGTAAGATATTTAGTGCAATGATGTGTGATGCATGTGGCGTACAACTCACAGTGCTAAATATAAGAACTGTAGCTAAATATTTTTGGGCCAGCTACAGATTTTTGGGACAGCAAAATGGTGTCCAAAAATGTTGTAAGACACTACGAAATATTAGATAGTACCAAAAAAAGGACAGATTTTTGGGCGCACTCACATCTGATTCCTGGGACAAAAAAATAAAAAAAATTGATTTGCACGCTCTTGTATTGCAATGACCTAGCTGTACTCTGCAGCGTGAACAAGCAAATGTAGAAAAAAGGGGGCTATGGATTGCTTTATAATTAAATGAGCAGGTATAAGCTGAAACAAAAATTGCCATGGATAATTGCAGCAAGGTATATATACAGGTCCTTCTCAAAAAATTAGCATATAGTGTTAAATTTCATTATTTACCATAATGTAATGATTACAATTAAACTTTCATATATTATAGATTCATTATCCACCAACTGAAATTTGTCAGGTCTTTTATTGTTTTAATACTGATGATTTTGGCATACAACTCCTGATAACCCAAAAAACCTGTCTCAATAAATTAGCATATCAAGAAAAGGTTCTCTAAACGACCTATTACCCTAATCTTCTGAATCAACTAATTAACTCTAAACACATGCAAAAGATACCTGAGGCTTTTATAAACTCCCTGCCTGGTTCATTACTCAAAACCCCCATCATGGGTAAGACTAGCGACCTGACAGATGTCAAGAAGGCCATCATTGACACCCTCAAGCAAGAGGGTAAGACCCAGAAAGAAATTTCTCAACAAATAGGCTGTTCCCAGAGTGCTGTATCAAGGCACCTCAATGGTAAGTCTGTTGGAAGGAAACAATGTGGCAGAAAACGCTGTACAACGAGAAGAGGAGACCGGACCCTGAGGAAGATTGTGGAGAAGGACCGATTCCAGACCTTGGGGAATCTGAGGAAGCAGTGGACTGAGTCTGGTGTGGAAACATCCAGAGCCACCGTGCACAGGCGTGTGCAGGAAATGGGCTACAGGTGCCGCATTCCCCAGGTAAAGCCACTTTTGAACCATAAACAGCGGCAGAGGCGCCTGACCTGGGCTACAGAGAAGCAGCACTGGACTGTTGCTAAGTGGTCCCAAGTACTTTTTTCTGATGAAAGCAAATTTTGCATGTCATTCGGAAATCAAGGTGCCAGAGTCTGGAGGAAGACTGGGGAGAAGGAAATGCCAAAATGCCTGAAGTCCAGTGTCAAGTACCCACAGTCAGTGATGGTGTGGGGTGCCATGTCAGCTGCTGGTGTTGGTCCACTGTGTTTCATCAAGGGCAGGTTCAATGCAGCTAGCTATCAGGAGATTTTGGAGCACTTCATGCTTCATCGGCTGAAATGCTTTATGGAGATGAAGATTTCATTTTTCAGCACGACCTGGCACCTGCTCACAGTGCCAAAACCACTGGTAAATGGTTTACTGACCATGGTATTACTGTGCTCAATTGGCCTGCCAACTCTCCTGACCTGAACCCCATAGAGAATCTGTGGGATATTGTGAAGAGAAAGTTGAGAGACGCAAGACCCAACACTCTGGATGAGCTTAAGGCCGCTATTGAAGCATCCTGGGCCTCCATAACATCTCAGCAGTGTCACAGGCTGATTGCCTCCATGCCACGCCGCATTGAAGCAGTCATTTCTGCCAAAGGATTCCCGACCAAGTATTGAGTGCATAACTGAACATTATTATTTGATGGTTTTTTTGTTTGTTATTAAAAAACACTTTTATTTGATTGGATGGGTGAAATATGCTAATTTATTGAGACAGGTTTTTTGGGTTATCAGGAGTTGTATGCCAAAATCATCAGTATTAAAACAATAAAAGACCTGACAAATTTCAGTTGGTGGATAATGAATCTATAATATATGAAAGTTTAATTGTAATCATTACATTATGGTAAATAATGAAATTTAACACTATATGCTAATTTTTTGAGAAGGACCTGTAAAATACACCGCAGCAGCAGACAATAATGAAGCCTTTTTAACCCCTTTACCCCCAAGGGTGGTTTGCACGTTATGGACCGGGCCAATTTTTACAATTCTGACCACTGTCCCTTTATGAGGTTATAACTCTGGAACGCTTCAACGGATCCCGGTGATTCTGACATTGTTTTCTCGTGACATATTGTACTTCATGATAGTGGTAAAATTTCTTTGATATTACCTGCGTTTATTTGTGAACAAAATGGAAATTTGGCGAAAATTTTGAAAATTTCGCAATTTTCCAACTTTGAATTTTTATGCAATTAAATCACAGAGATATGTCACACAAAATACTTAATAAGTAACATTTCCCACATGTCTACTTTACATCAGCACAATTTTGGAACCAAAATTTTTTTTTGTTAGGGAGTTATAAGGGTTAAAAGTTGACCAGCAATTTCTCATTTTTACAACACCATTTTATTTTAGGGACCACATCTCATTTGAAGTCATTTTGAGGGGTCTATATGATAGAAAATACCCAAGTGTGACACCATTCTAAAAACTGCACCCCTCAAGGTTCTCAAAACCACATTCAAGAAGTTTATTAACCCTTCAGGTGCTTCAGAGGAATTTTTGGAATGTTTAAATAAAAATGAACATTTAACTTTTTTTCACAAAAAATTTACTTCAGCTCCAATTTGTTTGATTTTACCAAGGGTTACAGGAGAAAATGGACCCCAAACGTTGTTGTACAATTTGTCCTGAGTACGCTGATACCCCATATGTGGGGGTTAACCACAGTTTGGGCGCATGGCAGAGCTCGGAAGGGAAGGAGCGCCGTTTGACTTTTCAATGCAAAATTGACTGGAATTGAGATGGGACGCCATGTTGCGTTTGGAGAGCCACTGATGTGCCTAAACAATGAAACCCCCCACAAGTGACACCATTTTGGAAAGTAGACCCCCTAGTGAACTTATCTAGAGGTGTGGTGAGCACTTTGACCCACCAAGTGCTTCACAGAAGTTTATAATGCAGAACAGTAAAAATAAAAAATCATTTTTTTTCACAAAAATTATCTTTTCACCCCCAATTTTTTATTTTCCCAATGGTAAGAGAAGAAATTGGACCACAAACGTTGTGGCACAATTTGTCCTGAGTACTCTGATACCCCATATGTGGGGGTAAACCATTGTTTGGGCGCATGGGAGAGCTCGGAAGGGAAGGAGCGCCGTTTGACCTTTCAATGCAAAATTGACAGGAATTGAGATGGGACGCCATGTTGCGTTTGGAGAGCCACTGATGTACCTAAACATTGAAACCCCCCACAAGTGACACCATTTTGAAAAGTAGACCCCCTAAGGAACTTATCTAGATGTGTGGTGAGCACTTTGACCCAATAAGAGCTTCACAGAAGTTTATAATGCAGAGCCGTAAAAATAAAACAAAAATTTTTTCCCACAAAAATAATTTTTTAGCCCCCAGTTTTGTATTTTCCTGAGGGTAACAGGAGAAATTGGACCCCAAAAGTTGTTGTGCAATTTGTCCTGAGTGCGCTGATACCCTATATGTGGGGGAGAACCAGCGTTTGGGCGCATGGGAGGGCTCGGAAGGGAAAGAGCGCCATTTGGAATACAGACTTAGATAGAATGGTCTGCAGGCGTCACATTGTGTTTGCAGAGCCCCTAATGTACCTAAACCGTAGAAACCCCCCACAAGTGACCCCATATTGGAAACTAGACCCCCCAAGGAACTTATCTAGATGTGTTGTGAGAACTTTGAGCCCCCAAGTATTTCACTACAGTTTATAACGCAGAGCCGTGAAAATTAAAAAAAAAAATTTCCCCTCAAAATTATTTTTTAGCCCCCAGTTTTGTATTTTCTCAAGGGTAAAAGGAGAAATTGGACCCCAAAAGTTGTTGTCCAATTTGTCCTGAGTGCGTTGATACCCCATATGTGGGGGGGAACCAGCGTTTGGGCGCATGGGAGGGCTCGGAAGGGAAGGAGCGCCATTTGGAATGCAGACTTAGATGGAATGGTCTGCAGGCGTCACATTGCGTTTGCAGAGCCCCTAATATACCTAAACAGTAGAAACCCCCACAAGTGACCCCATATTGGAAACTAGACCCCCCCACGAACTTATCTAGATGTGTTGTGAGAACTTTGAGCCCCCAAGTGTTTCACTACAGTTTATAACGCAGAGCTGTGAAAATAAAAAATCTTTTTTTCTCACAAAAATTATTTTTTAACCCCCAGTTTTGTATTTTCCCAAGGGTAACAGGAGAAATTGGACCCCAAAAGTTGTTGCCCAATTTGTCCTGAGTACGCTGATACCCCATATGTTGGGGTAAACTCCTGTTTGGGCACACGGGAGAGCTCGGAAGGGAAGGAGCACTGTTTTACTTTTTCAATGCAGAATTGGATGGAATTGAGATCGGTCGCCATGTCGCGTTTGGAGATCCCCCTGATGTGCCTAAACAGTGGAAACCCCCCAATTATAACTGAAACCCTAATCCAAACACACCCCTAACCCTAATCCTAATGGTAACCCTAACCACACCTCTAACCCAGACACACCCCTAACCCTAATCCCAACCCTATTCCCAACCGCAAATGTAATCCAAACCCTAACTTTAGCCCCAACCCTAACTGTAGCCCTAACCCTAGCCCTAACCCTAACCTTAACCCTAGCACTAACCCTAATCCTAGCCCTAACCCTAGCCCTAACCCTAGCCCTAGCCCTAACCCTAGCCCTAACCCTAATGGGAAAATGGAAATAAATACATTTTTTTCATTTACTTTTATAGCGGGTTTTTTAGCGGATTTTTATGATTGGCAGCCGTCACACACTGAAAGACGCTTTTTATTGCAAAAAATATTTTTTGTGTTACCACATTTTGAGAGCTATAATTTTTCCATATTTTGGTCCACAGAGTCATGTGAGGTCTTGTTTTTTGCGGGACGAGTTGACGATTTTATTGGTAACATTTTCAGGCACGTGACATATTTTGATCGCTTTTTATTCCGATTTTTGTGAGGAAGAATGACCAAAAAACAGCTATTCATGAATTTCTTTTGGGGGAGGCGTTTATACCGTTCCGTGTTTGGTAAAATTGATAAAGCAGTTTTATTCTTCGGGTCAGTACGATTACAGCGACACCTCATTTATATCATTTTTTTATGTTTTGGCGCTTTTATACGATAAAAACTATTTTACGGAAAAAATAATTATTTTTGCATCGCTTTATTCTCAGGACTATAACTTTTTTTTTTTTTTGCTGATGATGCTGTATGGCGGTTCGTTTTTTGCGGGACAAGATGACGCTTTCAGCGGTACCATGGTTATTTATATCCATCTTTTTGATCGCGTGTTATTCCACTTTTTGTTCGGCGGTATGATAATAAAGCGTTGATTTTTGCCTCGTTTTTTTTTTTTTTTTTTCTTACGGTGTTTACTGAAGGGGTTAACTAGTGGGCCAGTTTTTTAGGTTGGGCCGTTACGGACGCGGCGATACTAAATATGTGTACTTTTATTGTTTTGTTTTTTTTATTTAGATAAAGAAATGTATTTATGGGAATAATATATTTATTTTTTTTTCATTATTTTGGAATATTTTTTTTTATTTTTTTTTACACATTTGAAAAAAATTTTTTTAACTTTTTTACTTTGTCCCAGGGGGGGACATCACAGATCGGTGATCTGACAGTTTGCACAGCACTCTGTCAGATCACCGATCTGATAGGAGTGCAGGCTGCTTCACAGTGCCTGCTCTGAGCAGGCTCTGTGAAGCCACCTCCCTCCCTGCAGGACCCGGATCCGCGGCCATCTTGGATCCGGGGCTCAAGCAGGGAGGGAGGGAGGTGAGACCCTCGCAGCAACGCGATCACATCGCGTTGCTGCGGGGGGCTCAGGGAAGCCCGCAGGGAGCCCCCTCCCTGCGCGGTGCTTCCCTGCACCGCCGGCACATCGCGATCATCTTTGATCGCGGTGTGCCGGGGGTTAATGTGCCGGGGGCGGTCTTTGACCGCTCCTGGCACATAGTGCCGGATGTCAGCTGCGATAGGCAGCTGACACCCGGCCGCGATCGGCGGCGCTCCCCCCATGAGCGCTGCCGATCGCATATGACGTACTATTGCGTCCTTGGGAAGTAAAGCCCACCCCACATGGACGCAATAGTACGTCTAATGGCAGAAAGGGGTTAAGGAGGAAAAGCAAACAGCGAATCCTGCCCCTGGGGTCTGGTGAGGAGGGCGGCCCGGACAGAGGTCTCATCACCGGGCTCCATATACCAGTAAGGGAAGTAATGCCTGGATTGCGGCTTTGCATCCTGGTACACATGGCCACTATCCCCATCCTGGTATACATGGCCACCATTCCCATCCTGGTATACATGGCCATCATTCCCACCCTGGTATACTTGGCTATCATCTCCATCCTTGTATACATGGCCACCATCCACTATCCTGCTATACATAGCCATCTTCCCCTATTCTGGTATGCATGGCCCCTTTTTTTATACATGGACCCCATCCCATCCTGCCTTACATGGTCACCATCCCCATCCTGGTATATGTGCCCCCCGCCATCATCCTGGTATAAATGGACCCTTCGTCCCCATCCTGCAATAAATGTCCACTATCCCCATCCTGTTATACATGGCCATTATCTCCATCCTGGTATACATGGTCACCATCCCCCATTCTGGTATACATGCCCCCCCTTCTTGTATACATGGACTCATTCCATCCTGCTTTATATGGCCACCATCCCCATCCTGGTATACATGGCCCCCAGCCATAATCCTGGTATAAATTGCCCCTTCATCCCAATCCTGCAATATATTGCCACCACCCTCATCCTGGTATACATGGCCATCATCTCCATTGTGGTATACATGGCCACCATCCTGGTATATATAGCCATCATCCCCATTCTGGTATACATGGGCCCTATCCCCATCCAGCTATATATATATGACCACCATCCTCATCCTGACATATATGGCCCCATCCATCATCCTGGTAATAATAATAATAATAATAATAATAATTTTTATTTATATAGCGCCAACATATTCCGCAGCACTTTACAATTAAGCGGGGACATGTACAGACAATAAATTCAGTACAAGTTAAGACAATTTAAACAGTGACGTTAGGGGTGAGGTCCCTGCTCGCAAGCTTACAATCTACAAGGAAATGGGGGGACACAATAGGTGAAAAGTGCTTGTTATTTCAGGTCTGGCAATTATAGTAAATAGGGATTTTCATATAAAGCTGCATGATCCGGTCATCAGCCCGTGTGTTTAAGTGCAATAGTCAAGTATCAAGTGCAGTTATCATGTGCATGGAGGGTGTGGAGACAGATGAATAGTAGGGTGCAGATTCACATGCAGATAATATTTGGAAGGAGGGAACAGGACAAAGTTACTTTACTGAGTAGTTGATGTGGTAGGCTTGTTTGGAGAGATGGGCGCTTGAATAGGTCTGGCTAGGTATCAGTCTGATCGTCTAGGGAAGTGCATTCCAGAGAGCTGGCGCAGCACGAGAGAAGTCTTGGAGATGGAGGTGCGAGGTTCGGATTACGGGGGATGTTAGTCTTGGGTCATTTGTAGAACGGAGGGCACCTGTAGGGCGATATACAGAGATGAGAGAGGAGATATAAGGCGGTGCAGAACTGTGGAGAGCTTTGTGAGTGAGAGAGATGAGTTTATACTGGACCCTGTAGCGAATGGGTAGCCAGTGTAATGACTGGCACAAGAAGGAGGCATCGGTGAAGCGGCTGGACAGAATTATGACCCTGGCTGCCGCATTCAAGATGGATTGGAGAGGAGATAGTTTGGAAAGAGGGAGACCGATCAGAAGCGAGTTGCAGTAGTCCAGACGAGAATGAATGAGTGACAGTAAGAGTCTTAGCAGTTTCAAAGGTCGGGTTCTGGAGATGTTTTTAAGATGCAGGTGACAGGAGCGAGTGAGTGATCGGATATAGGGAGTAAAGGAAAGTTCGGTGTCGAATATGACCCCAAGACAGCGGGCATGCTGCTTGGGAGTTATGGTTGAACCCTCCAGGGTAATTTCGATGTTGGGTAGAGTGAAGTTAGTAGAAGGGAGAAACACAAGTAGTTCAGTTTTGGAGAGATTTAGTTTTAGATAGAGGGAGGACATGATGTTAGAGACAGCAGACAGACAATCATTATTTTGAATTAGGGTAGGGTTGATGTTGGGGGAAGAAGTGTATGATTGGGTGTCATCAGCATAGAGATGATACTGGAACCCAAATCTGCTGATTGTTTGTCCAATAGGGGCCGTGTAAAGAGAAGAGGAGGGGGCCTAGGACTGAGCCTTGCAGAACTCAGATAGTAAGGGGACGAGGAGAGGAAGAGGAGCCGGCAAAAGATACAGTGAATGAGCGGTCAGAGAGGTAGGAGGAGAACCAGGAGAGGGCTGTGCCCTTGAGGCCTATGGAGCGGAGCATGGTGAGAAGGAGCTGGTGATCCACAGTGTCAAATGCGGCAGATAGATCCAGGAGAATCAGCAGATAGCAATGACCTTTGGATTTAGCTGTTATTAGATCATTAGAGACTTTAGTGAGGGCAGTTTCAGTGGAGTGTAAAGAGCGGAAACCAGATTGTAAGGGGTCAAGAAGAGAGTTATCCGAGAGATAGCGGATTAGACAGGAGTGGACCAAGCGTTCCAGGAGTTTAGAGATGAAGAAAAGGATAGAGACAGGTCTGTAGTTAGCGGTGCAGTTCTGGTCCAGGGATGGCTTTTTAAGTAAAGGGGTAATGATGGCATGTTTAAATGAGGAGGGAAAGATACCTGAAAAAAGAGAGGTTAAATATTTTAGTCAGGTGAGTGGTGACCACTGGTGAGAGAGACTGCAGGAGAAGTGAAGGAATGGGGTCACTATTGCAGGTTGTAGGCCAAGCAGAAGTGAGGAGCTTGGAAACTTCTTCTGAAACAGGCTCAAAGATGTCTAATGAGCTTGAGGTGCGGCAGGGAAGGGGATCCAGGTACTGAGGAGATTGGGCTGAGATATCCTGATGGATGTGGTTGATTTTTTTTCTAGGATATAAGTGGCCAGATCCTCACCACTGAGATTGGAGATGGGGGCCTGTACTTTAGGTTTCAGGAGGGAGTTTAAGGTTTCAAAAAGTCATTTTGGGTTGTTGGATAGTGAGGTGATGAGGGTGGTGAAGTAGGATTGTTTGGCCAGAGAAAGGGCATAGTTATAGGTTTTGAGCATGAAGTTATAATGGATGAAGTCTTTTTCTCCACTCCCGCTCTGCACACCTTGAGCAACGCTGAAGAAAGCAAGAAAGCGTGTTTGCATAGTGTGCCAGGGCTGCCGTTGTCTGTGTCGGGTCTTTCTGCGTGTAGAAGGGGCTGCTTCATCCAGGGCATTCTTCAGTGTAATATTGAAGTGTGACAATGTTAAGTCTGGACAGGAGAGGGAGGAGATGGGGGCTAAAGATGTGTGGAGGTTTTCTATAAGCTGCTGGGTATTAATGGTACGTGTGTCATGATATGTACTTTTGCCCTGTCCTGTATTTGAATAATATGCCATTTGATGTATGTAACTGTTCTCTGGTTTCTATTAGCTGTAGTTTATGTATTTTCTTGGCTGGGAGTTCACCTGTAACAATGTCTCCTTTCCCCAATACTTGCAGCCCTAAGCTCTAATGTAATTAAGCTTTGTCAACATCACTAGTGGAGGAATAGCCATTCTTCCTCACAGCAGGTGGCTAGTCAAATGTACATATTACATAGACTGCCTGGAGCCCACCAGACTAGAATCTTCTGGTGGACCCAACCATTGAATAGAAGGTGTAACCCCTACCCCTTCATGGGCGGATCCCAGGAGCTCAGACAATCCATTCTTATTTTGAGATCAGATGTGAGTTGATCCTTGAAGGAGAAGGAGTGGGGATTCTTAGCTGAGGCAAGACCCCACGCCCATCTAGGACTGTGGAAGCGAACGGAGCGAGACTTGATCTGAGGACATATCTCGTCGTTCGTGAGATTGTTTTGGGATCCCTTGGACTAATTGTGGACTATTGCTTTGTTACCTGGCACAAGGATTATCGGGAGGTGCCCCCGAACCTGTTCCATTGGACTAATTGTGGACTCTGTAGATCTACCTGCATGTGTTGTTCCAGCGTTCTTGATAATAAATCTGTTGAATCATCCCTCGGCCTGTTGTCCCTTCTTGCTCTGCCGTACACCCCGTCACAAACTGGTGGCAAGCAGTGGGATCAGAGCAGAAGGAATGGAGGACAACGGCCCATCAACATCGAGAACCAGCACCACAGAGTACAAGAACTGGAGTTTGGGGAGCCTACAAACAAAGGCCCGGGAAGTAGGAGTCCGTTTTAAAGGACTCTCCAAGGAGCAGCTTATTGAGGCTTTGGAAGGAGTTCGCCTGCAAGATGACGCTGAGGAAGGATCCTCACAGCAAATGGAGGAAAGAAGGCAGCTGGAGGTAAATACCCAAAAAAGTCAGTGGGTTGTGTGGTACGAGGAGGAGTTGGCATTGCTGGGAGAAGAGGCCACCATAGACTATAAGATGGAGGCCATTCACAAAGCTCAGGAGAAGGAGAGGGAGGCCATTCACAGAGCCGAGGACAGAGCTCAGGAGATGACATTGCTGGAGAGGCAGATCGCTTTGGAAGCAGCTAGAAGCTCCAGACAGACTCTAACCCCAGCACCCACCATGAGGGAACTCCCCAGAGTGTCCCGCAAAGACTTCAAGCCCTTTAATGAGGCTGCAGGCGACATTGAGAGCTTCTTCCTGGACTTTGAGCATCAGTGTCGATTTAATGGAAGTCCCGGAAAGGGACCGAGTCTGACATCTGGTGGGGCTCTTAGAGGGTGGAGCTGCCGCAGCCTATAGAGCTATGGACCCTCAGGGGAACTGTGAGTATGCTGAGATTAAACGGACTATTCTAGAACATTATGCTGTTACCCCAGACACTTACAGGACTCAGTTCCGTACTTTAGCCTGTGATGAGGAAGTGTCTTTCAAGATGTATGCCCACAGACTCAAACAGATATGTCATCGCTGGCTGGAGGCAGATGAGGCCTTAACCTGGGAGACCTTCCTCCAGGTTATCCTAAAAGAGCAGTTTTACTTCAAGTGCCCTGCTGAGATCCGGGAATGGGTGCGTGAGAGGAGACCAGCCACTGTGGAGGAAGCTGCAGCTCTAGCTGATGAGGCTCTCACCATCAAGCCTCAGTGGAGGGTTCTGTTGGAGGATGGTGAGAGGCCTACCAGCTCCACAACACCGGTGGCCCCCTGTTCTTCTGTCCCCATTGTTCCCCGTTCCTCTAAGCCACCCTCATGCTGATACCCGTGTAAATGTGCCTCCAGTTGCTTCTACTGCGTTTTCTGGAATACGACGAGGAGAGGAAGTAGCAGAGCGCAGGTGTTATGGTTGTGGGCATCTGGGGCATCTGCAGGCCTCATGCCCAGCCAGCTCATGGAGAAGTCGTCCTCAAACCCCTACAGCACCTTCAGGTGGGAGCCGGCCTCCAGGTTCCCTTACCCCTCGCCCAAGAGGACGCCTTGGATGGAGTGAGACCCAGCAGAGATACTATCGATGTGGACAGCCGGGGCATCTGCAAGCCTCCTGCCCAGCTGTTCAAATGACGATTAATCCTGTACCCAGTCGTATTTTTAATTATGTACACCCAAGTGCCATGGAGGACGACGTGTCACCACTACGTGAGGACTGGCCTAGTGCCTCACCCACCCATGTTGCACCACTAGGAGTTTATGGTGTGCGACCCGCAGCTATGACGACTTCTGCTCATCGAGGTAAGCACTTGCAGGAGGTCATGCTGGAGGGACAGAGACTTATTGGATTTTGTGACTCAGGGGCTTTCCTCACACTGGCTGATCCCCGAGTGGTTCGGCCGGAGGCAATCCATCGAGGACCTGGGATTGTCATTGAACTGGCTGGTGGACAATGGAGGACTATTCCCACAGCCACTGTGGATCTGAACTTTGGTTTTGGGGTCAGGCGATGTGTGGTTGGGGTGATGGGTGGTCTGCCTGCAGATGTTCTCCTGGGCAATGATGTGGGAGAGCTACGATGCCAATTCGTGGCTGCATGAAGCCACATGTAAGTTACGCTCTGCCTGTGTGTACTTAACCAGCGACCTGTAGAGGTCCCTGGTACGTACACAAATTGGGAGGGGAAGGGATTGTCATGATATGTACTTTTGCCCTGTCCTGTATTTGAATAATATGCCATTTGACATATGTAACTGTTCTCTGGTTTCTATTAGCTGTAATTTATGTATTTTCTTGGCTGGGAGTTCACCTGTAACAATGTCTCCCCAATACTTGCAGCCCTAAGCTCTAATGTAATTAAGCTTTGTCAACATCACTAGTGGAGGAATAGCCATTCTTCCTCACAGCAGGTGGCTAGTCAAATGTACATATTACATAGACTGCCTGGAGCCCACCAGTCTAGAATCTTCTGGTGGACCCAACCATTGAATAGAAGGTGTAACCCCTACCCCTTCATGGGCGGATCCCAGGAGCTCAGACAATCCATTCTTATTTTGAGATCAGATGTGAGTTGATCCTTGAAGGAGAAGGAGTGGGGATTCTTAGCTGAGGCAAGACCCCACGCCCATCTAGGACTGTGGAAGCGAACGGAGCGAGACTTGAGCTGAGGACATATCTCGTCGTTCGTGAGATTGTTTTGGGATCCCTTGGACTAATTGTGGACTATTGCTTTGTTACCTGGCACAAGGATTATCGGGAGGTGCCCCCGAACCTGTTCCATTGGACTAATTGTGGACTCTGTAGATCTACCTGCATGTGTTGTTCCAGCGTTCTTGATAATAAATCTGTTGAATCATCCCTCGGCCTGTTGTCCCTTCTTGCTCTGCCGTACACCCCGGCACAACTTGTATTCCGATAAGTGTGGTAAGTGGGGGTGTCCCGGGTGAGGAGATAATTCTTGACAGAGAAAGAAAGCAGGTTGTGGTCCGAGAGCAGGAGAGTGGAGTTAGTAAAGTCGTGCAGCAATCCGGGACGGGAGAAAACCAGGTCCAGATTAACCCTGTCCTCATGCGTAGGAGAATTAGTAAACTGTGAGAGGCCGAATGAAAAAGTTCGAGAAAGAAGATGAGGCAGATTGGGAGAGGGGATCATTGATGGGGATGTTAAAGTCTCCCATGATCAGGGTGGGGATGTCACAGGATAGAAAGTGAGTAATCCAGGTGGCAAAGTGGTCTAGAAACAGGTGGGAGGAGCCTGGAGGGCGATAAACAACCGCCACCCACAAGGAGAAGGGCTTAACGGGGGTTCTTTACTGTAAGAGCAGTGAGACTATGGAACTCTCTGCCGTATGATGTTGTAATGAGTGATTCATTACTTAAATTTAAGAGGGGATTGGATACCTTTCTTGAAAAGTATAATGTTGCAGGGTATATATACTAGATTCCTTGATGGGTCGTTGATCCAGGGAACTAGTCTGATTGCCGTATGTGGAGTCGGGAAGGAATTTTTTTTCCCAAAGTTGAGCTTACTATTTGCCACATGGGTTTTTTTGCCTTCCTCTGGATCAACCTGTTAGGGCATGTTAGGTTAGGCTATGGGTTGAACTAGATGGACTTAAAGTCTTCCTTCAACCTTAATAACTATGTTACTATGTTAAGGAGTCTGACGGCGTGGACTTCAAAGGAAGGAAATCTAAGTGAGGGAACTGGGGGGGATGACCTGGAAAGCACACTGTAATGAAAGGAGTAAACCAACACCTCCACCCTGTCTGTTCTCAGGTCTTGTGGTATGTGAAAATTTCAGCCCACCAAACGAGAGAGCGGCAGCGGCGGTGGTGTCTGAATGCTGGATCCAGGTTTCTGTAATAGCCAGAATGTTAAAGGAATTAGAGAGGAAAAGATAGTGAATGTAAGTTAGTTTGTTACACACAGACCGTGCATTCCAGAGAGCACAGTGGAAAGCAATAAGAGAAGGCATGCATTGAATGTTAATAAGATTAGCAGGGTTTCTATATGTAGCTGGAGCAGAGTAATGTATGCTGGTGGAGGGAGGTCCAGGGTTTGGGGACATGTCACCTGCAACTAGTAGGAGAAAAAACAAAGAGCAGGTGGTGGGATGATTTGTATGAACGTTTTGAGTGCTGCATGGCGGTAGTGGCTGGTTTGGAGTGGGTAAGAAATATAAGTAGAGCCTCAGTTATTCTTGGGAAAGGGGAGAAGGGAGGCGTGGATATAGGTATAAATGGCCCCTTCATCACATTGCTCACATAAAAAATACACAGTTCTACTTACCTTCACTTTGCTACCTCACAGTGGCGTCCTGTTCTGTTGCCAGTAAGGAGGGGTCCTAGACCGGGCCCCATACACCAGTAAGAGCAGCAATGAGCTGATGTCCTGCATCCTGGTATACATGGCTACCATCCCCATCCTGGTGTGCATGGCCAACGTCATCCTGGTATACATGGCCATCATCCTCATCCTGGTATACATGGCCCCATCCATCAACCTGGTATAAATGGCCCCTTCATTCCCATCCTGAAATCCAGGCCCCCATCCCCATCCTGGTATACATGGCCTTCATCACGTTGCACACATAAAAAAATAAACAATTCTACTTACCTTTCCTCCGCTCCCTCGCAGCGGCATCCTGTTCTGATGCCAGCAGTTGATTTCAGTGTCTAACCGCACACATCGTCACTGCCATGTGCCCTCACACGCTGAGGTCAGCTTCCAGAGTACTCACTGCTCTCCACACCTGGGATTATGGGCATGGAGAGCAGTGAATATTCATTTTCTTGAATAGCGGACACAATGTTAGCTACACCCTCCAGGCGATCATGTGTGCCTGCAATTAGAGAATAAATATTAACTTCTGTCCACTCCCATGGATGTGGAGGGCAGTGAATATTCATAATCTTTAATAGCAGGCACATGTGATTGCACAGCTGCTGCATGAAACTGGTGGCAGCGGCTAACACTGTGCCTGCTATTAAACTGCTTCAGTGCACAGAGGTGGGTGGGACTATGGGCATGGGGAGCAGTAAATATTAATTTTCTTTTAACAGCGGGTACTGTGTTAGCTGCAGCAGCCGGCTCCTACTTCCTCGTGACGCACTGCTCCGCTGCTGCTAGCTCCCCACCCATCCACAGCCATAGTGGACATACAGTGGGGCAAAAAAGTATTTAGTCAGTCAGCAATAGTGCAAGTTCCACCACTTAAAGATGAGAGGCGTCTGTAATTTACATCATAGGTAGACCTCAACTATGGGAGACAAACTGAGAAAAAAAAATCCAGAAAATCACATTGTCTGTTTTTTTATCATTTTATTTGCATATTATGGTGGAAAATAAGTATTTGGTCAGAAACAAAATTTCATCTCAATACTTTGTAATATATCCTTTGTTGGCAATGACAGAGGTCAAACGTTTTCTGTAAGTCTTCACAAGGTTGCCACACACTGTTGTTGGTATGTTGGCCCATTCCTCCATGCAGATCTCCTCTAGAGCAGTGATGTTTTTGGCTTTTCGCTTGGCAACACGGACTTTCAACTCCCTCCAAAGGTTTTCTATAGGGTTGAGATCTGGAGACTGGCTAGGCCACTCCAGGACCTTGAAATGCTTCTTACGAAGCCACTCCTTCGTTGCCCTGGCGGTGTGCTTTGGATCATTGTCATGTTGAAAGACCCAGCCACGTTTCATCTTCAATGCCCTTGCTGATGGAAGGAGGTTTGCACTCAAAATCTCACGATACATGGCCCCATTCATTCTTTCATGTACCCGGATCAGTCGTCCTGGCCCCTTTGCAGAGAAACAGCCCCAAAGCATGATGTTTCCGCCACCATGCTTTACAGTAGGTATGGTGTTTGATGGATGCAACTCAGTATTCTTTTTCCTCCAAACACGACAAGTTGTGTTTCTACCAAACAGTTCCAGTTTGGTTTCATCAGACTATAGGACATTCTCCCAAAACTCCTCTGGATCATCCAAATGCTCTCTAGCAAACTTCAGACGGGCCCAGACATGTACTGGCTTAAGCAGTGGGACACGTCTGGCACTGCAGGATCTGAGTCCATGGTGGTGTAGTGTGTTACTTATGGTAGGCCTTGTTACATTGGTCCCAGCTCTCTGCAGTTCATTCACTAGGTCCCCCTGCGTGGTTCTGGGATTTTTGCTCACCGTTCTTGTGATCATTCTGACCCCACGGGGTGGGATTTTGCGTGGAGCCCCAGATCGAGGGAGATTATCAGTGGTCTTGTATGTCTTCCATTTTCTAATTATTGCTCCCACTGTTGATTTCTTCACTCCAAGCTGGTTGGCTATTGCAGATTCAGTCTTCCCAGCCTGGTGCAGGGCTACAATTTTGTTTCTGGTGTCCTTTGACAGCTCTTTGGTCTTCACCATAGTGGAGTTTGGAGTCAGACTGTTTGAGGGTGTGCACAGGTGTCTTTTTATACTGATAACAAGTTTAAACAGGTGCCATTACTACAGGTAATGAGTGGAGGAAAGAGGAGACTCTTAAAGAGGAAGTTACAGGTCTGTGAGAGCCAGAAATCTTGATTGTTTGTTTCTGACCAAATACTTATTTTCTACCATAATATGCAAATAAATTGTTAAAAAAACAGACAATGTGATTTTCTGGATTTTTTTTTCTCAGTTTGTCTCCCATAGTTGAGGTTTACCTATGATGTAAATTACAGACGCCTCTCATCTTTTTAAGTGGTGGAACTTGCACTATTGCTGACTGACTAAATACTTTTTTGCCCCACTGTATATGTATAAGGTACATCTGGACTGTAAGACACCCACACACACACTTTCCTCACAAATTTTGGAGGAAAAAATGCATCTTATAGTCCAAAAAATCCGGTGTATAACTCAGTGTTATATGTACTGAGGAGCCCTTTTTTAAAAGCTGTTATGGTGTCTTCCATTACTACCTCTTGTGGTCAAGTATTCCTCAGTCTGTCTAACTGTAAAGAACCCTTTCCTATTTAGCTGCCAGAATCATCTTTCTTCTACCCGTATTGAGTGAACCCTGGTTCTTGGTATGGTTTTTAGAAGAAATAAGTCATGTGCCTATCTTTTGTGTTGCCCACAGTATTTATACATATAAGGCTGGGGTCATACACAATGTATAAAAAAAAATCTGTCCGATTTTGTCTGCTGAGAATCCCACAAATGTTCTCCATATAGTGATCCGTATGTAATACGAGGATGCGATTTTTTTTTTTCTCAGAAAACGATCCGTGTCATCCATATCTCATCCGTGTGGCGAGATTTTCTCGCACACTTACAAAATGAGCAAATGAAGGATCCCTGGCCTGAAAATCATTAGAAATTAATGTTGGACCCCATTTATTGGCTCAATAACAAGTCCCCTCCTCCTTGCTTTGCTTTAGAGTTTTTGCTAGTGTATTTTGTGAGCTGATTTGTCTGCAACATGTCATATAGGGTAACCTTTAACCACACTGAGCAGGTGCTTTTACACTGGGTTTTGTCCTAGGGTTTTTGGGCACCTTACCCAGTGATTGTAAATCCGAGGAGGTGGAGAAGAATGTGGGTCCATCCACTTATGAGGCAACGGATGACTAAAGGGCATTTTCAGCGTCTCTACACTTCACTCCGCAGACATCCAGACAAATTTTTACCAATATACTCAGATGAGCCTGGCGACATTTGATATTCTACTTGAGACTCTGTGCCCTGGTTTCACCTATAAGGACACCTTGATGCGCAAGTCTATTTCGGCAGAGGAGCGGCTTCTACTTACTTTACGGTATGTCAAAAAAATGTATGTTGCGTATATGTTTGATGTATTTTCTAAACATAATTTTTACTGGCCTGTCCTATGCGTCACTACATCTGGAGTTCCTAATAGGCAAATCAACAATTTCAGGCATTGTTAGGGCTGCGTGCTCACAAATTTGGTCACAATTGCATGAATCTGTCATGCCTGAGCCAAAACAACAAGACTGGCTGCGTATTACCCGTGGGTTTGAGGAGATGTGCCAGTTTCCTAACTGTATTAGGGCCCTGGATGGGAAGCACATCCGTGTATGTAAGCCGCCCAACTCTGGCTCCCAATATTTTAATTATAAAGAATACTTTTCGGTAGTGCTGTTGGCCCTGGTCGACAGCGCATACATGTTTCGAATTGTTGATATTGGGGCCTATGGTCGAACAGGAGACTCCCAAGTGTTCCATACTTCTATTATAGGTCGTCGTATGCGCATTAATCAGTTGGACCTCCCACCCCCACGTCAGCTACCACGGTCTAATCTTGAAGCTGTCCCTTATGTAATGGTTGGTGATGAGGCCTTCCAATTAACTAGGAATCGCATGAGGCCCTATCCGCGAAGAACCCTGGACCACCAGCGTCGAATCTTTAATTTCTGCCTTTCCTGTGCACGACGCCTGGTGGAGTGTGCCTTTGGCATTAGGAGTGCAAAATGGCGTGTTCTACAGTCTGCAATTCAATTAAGTGAAGAAAATGTGAATCAAGTTATCAAAGCATGTGTTGTTCTTCACAACTTCATAAGTATTCACGACTGTAGTACAAATGCTGTTGATGATGTTGAGGATTCAAATAATGTCCTGGCTACTTCACATGGACATCATGCACGTCGTCCGCCCTCTGGACTGAAAGTGCGGGATGTCTTTTCTAACTATTTTGTATCTCCAGAGGGATCTACTCTGTGGCAAGAGAATACAGTGTCCATTTTATAATTTTGTTTGGTTATGTGTGTAAATTAAAATGATGCTACCTTTTCAAAATTGTGATTTTTTTTAAAAAATGTGTTTACTTTTTTCAGATATATAGATGATGTTTATATCAATTTAGTGAACACACTCTTAACTAACTCAGTTTATTGACATAATGTTTATATGTCACAATGACCATTTTTAAAACATGGAAGTTATGGGCACTATTATCAGCCCTCAAACAATATTTTTTTTCACATAATGAAATATAAAAAGCAACAAAAAACATAACCTTAAAAATAAATAAAAACTAAATTATAGATTTATGTATGAATGTGGATGAGATGGCGGTGCAGTAGCTTGAGTGTTTTAGCTACTTTGTGTGCCTAATTGACCATGAGCCTGAGTGGTGCCTGAGGCTGCATGATAGGGCATGGAAGGGACTGGGTGTGGGACATGCTGGTACTGTGCATTTTGGTTCTGCGGAAGATAATAAGCCTGAGTATTGGCAGTACCCATTTGTGGATACCCCTCAGAATGTCCATGTCAACCATACCCATGTAGTGACCACTCTCCTACACTGGGTATGGTCAAGTGGCCATACTGGTGATGTGAAGCTGATGGCATGAATTGTATATGTTGTGGCCGATGTTGTATTGTGCCTTCAGGTATTTGTAGTGAAGGACTGCATGTGGGAGCGGGTTCCTTATCAGATCTTGTGTTCTCCTCTGGTTGTGCAAGCCATTTGGAGAATGTTTTGCCTTGAAAGTTGCCATCTTTCAAGGTAAATCAACATGTGTCCAAATAGTACTTAGGGCACTTCATCAAAATGAGACAACAAAATCCCACATCAATAAATGTATGGGACAAATTAGAGATCTCACACAATATATTAAAATCAATATTTTTATTCAAGCCAAAAAGACAATAAACAATAAAAAAGCAAAATGCCAAGTTTTGCTTTTATATTGTTGTTTATTGTCTTTTTGGCTTGAATAAAAACATTGATTAAAAACATTGATTTTAATATATTGTGTGAGATCTCTAATTTGTCCCATACATTTATTGATGTGGGATTTTGTTGTCTCATCTTTCAAGGTAAGACCATATTGGAATGAGGTTATTGGGTGGGGTGCAAGCATCTAAAACTATTTGAAGTGCACCTCTGGCACGCAGCCTCACTTCTCTGGGGACTGGGCGGAGATAGCGTGCCAGACTCCGTGCTTACGCCTCTTCTCCGTCATCATTGGCAGTGCGGGACAGGTAGTTCAATACCCCAGTATCCATTTGCTATTTGGTTCCAGTGGTGGAAAGCTCCCTTCTGCGGCGCCCACGGTGTGAGACTACTGCAGGCTGTGGTGAGGTATCATTTGGGAGTGTTGGGCTGCTACTGTGCCCACGATCCTCCTGTTCTTCATTTGGCTCATGTCCCGCAGAAGGCCGTTATGGTGGTGGTTGTTGGTGACTTGATGACAGTTGTGATGATGGTCCAGCCTGTTCTTCCTCTTCACCAACTGGCTTGATGTGGACCTCCAAATCTGGACCAGTCTCCCGCTCAGTTAGGTTTGATTCTGTTCTGTTATATATATATATATATAAAGATTATTTCATACTGTAACACCACGTGACAAATGTGTGGTGTGCAGACTCAAGCACTTACGGAAGGAGATCAAGAACTGGAGCCAGAAAAATTTAACCGATCATAATAAATATATTTTCTCTTTTTGGGCCCCCTCTGACCCACTCCTGGCACGATTCTGTTGCTCTCTGCGGAACTGGTCACGGCAGCTCTGCCACCATCTCATGACATCAGACACTACAAAGTTAACCCAAAAAATTAGGATGGCAGAGCAACTATAGGCAAATGTAGGTTAAAGCCTAATATGACATGCTACTTGACAAGTGTAAAGTTTAAAACAGCCAGGCTAGCAAGCATAACATCACATATGTTTTTTTGTAATTGTTGCTTCCTTTTAAGCAACTTATTATTTTTTTTTTAATTAAGGGTAGTACTTACTCATTTCATGCTGCACCTGTGGTGTAGTTTCTTCATATGTAGCAAACATTTGCCAGCGTATACGCTTCCATGAGGGCACGGTCGGCATAATGTGCGTCACGTACATCCCTTATTTCGGGCCTCTCCTGCACCAAATCTATCAGAAGATCCACCTTAATTTGCCTTGACATCTTGCTGTACTCCATGGAGGCGTGCAGGTGGCTTGTTGTTGAGCTTCCCAGTCTATTTAGCATGTCAAAGCTTCCTGAATAATAGTTGAGGCAATTTCCTGTCACCTGGCCAATGCCTGAGAATTTCTCGCAAGTCACACGCATGGTCCGTGTGCTATGCGATTTTTTTTTTTTTTTTTTTTTTTCTCACCCCCATAGACTTGCATTGGCATTTCTCAACTGAGATACGCAGACAATCGCAGCAGGCTGCGATTTAACTCGCAAGTGTAATACGAATGAGAAAAAAAACAGATGATGGGAGCTGCCCCATAGATTAACAATGGACCGAGTGTTATGCGATTTTTTTTTTTTATCGCTTAACACTCATCTGTATTATGCTGTAGTGTGACCCCGGCCTAAATTAAATCTCCTCTGAGATGTTTTTTTCTATGCTAAATAAGCCCAAATATTTCAACCTCTCATCATATAAGAAGCCTTCCATCCCTTGTAATAATCTAGTTGCCGGCCTTTGACATGACTCCACACTGACTAGAAAAAGGGTAACAATATTTTCAACTTTTGACTTTCAGGCTCCATATCTCACCATCTATATTGCCATGTTTTTAACACTAAGGTTTGGACACGGCTTTAAAGAAGGCTACTACTTGCAATATAACGCATTTTTATTTTAAAGTACAAAATTAAAGGAATATTATAATTGAATAGTATGTTGCGTACAGTTTTGTATATTTTTAGATACAAAGGCTAAGTACATGTAAAGATTAAATACATATAATGATTAAGTACGTATACTACCTTCATCCGTCACCAAGAGGCTTTTAAACATCATCTGTCTGGAAAATCAGAGAAGCAACACCAAGACAGAGAACCCGTGGGAAATTCACAACACTGCACAGGTGTCCCCACTTATGCAGGTATCACACAACTCTGTACACGTGTACAGGTACCCCAGTATATGCTTCTGTCTTAGTCATGTTTCTCTGGTCTTATATAGTGATTTGTGCTGTGTAACTCTGTTTTCACCCTGTCCTTCAAGTGGCCAGCTTTCAAGATAGGATGAGACAAAAATACCAGACCACAAACCCATAGATACATAAAAAGCCCACAAGAGTTAGATAAAACCACCACAGAGGTTAAATAAACCCTAATGTTTTACAATAACAAACAAAAACATAGAACTGCTTGTGAACTGAAAGGGCTTCAGACAATAAGGAAACAGTTTTCAAGATTGTGTCACTGTGAGCATTGTCTGCAATTGTAAGACGAGAAATGCTGCTTTGTAATCGTCTAAATGCATTCTCTATATTTCAATATGGAAAATAGCCTTTTTGTATATTCACACTACAATAAACTCTTGGCTATTTTGAGCCAAACATTATTTATGCAAGGTACCATATCCTAAGAGGACAAAATAATGGAAGTGTACACTGTAAACAACAACACAAAGAAATGCATGCAAAAAGTATAGCAAAAATTACTATTATATATGTAGTTTTGTGTCACATGTTCTTCTAGGTCTTCATCTTGAGTAGATACCCCTATCGGCTTTGTCAATAACTGTAAAGGGGTCAATAATGCCACCAGACACATTTCTAATATATTGGTAGCAGTAGTAGTCTTTGTCATACAAAAATGGCTAGTGTTCATCAGCTGAGCCAAGTAAATCCATAGATTCTGTTTGGTTTTCAATAAAGCCTCATTTTCCATGGTTGGTCTCTCGGTTTTTGGTCTGAAGATCTCTTGGGTGGTGACAGAAGTTGAAAGAACCATGCACACGGTGGCTGCAACGATGCACCATTTCTAGATTATCTAATGGGGAAAATATATATATATATATATATATATATATATATATATATATTCGTATATACTCGAGTATAAGCCAAGATTTTCAGCCCAAATTTTTGGGCTGAAAGTGCCCCTCTCGGCTTATACTCGAGTCATGGTCGGCGGGTGAGGGGGAGAGAGGACTGTCGCATACTCACCTGCTCCTGGTGCTGTCTCTGCCTGTCCCATGGTCTTCGGGTGCTGAAGCTCTTCCCCTGTTCAGCGGTCACGTCGTACTGCTAATTAAAGTAATGAATATGGATCCCACTCCCATAGGGGTGGAGCCGCATATTCATTCCTGTAATGAGCGGTACCAGTGACCGCTGACAGAGGAAGAATCTGCAGTGCCTTCGGGCGGTGCTCCGTCTTCCCGTCCTCTTGCTGTGACTGTTCAGATCAGAGGGCGCGATGACGTATTGGGGTACGCGCTGTCCTCTGCCTGAAAAGTCACTGCTGAGAGACGGGACGCTGAGGAGCAGCGGGCAGCGACGAGAGGTATGTCATTTATTTTTATTTTTTATTGCAGCAGCATTATATGTGGCACAGCTTTATATGGAGCATCTATGGGGCAATAATGACCGGTATGGAACATTATATGTGGCACAGCTTTATATGGAGCATCTATGGGGCAATAATGAACGGTATGGAGCATTATATGTGGCACAGCTTTATATGGAGCATCTATGGGGCAATAATGAACGGTATGGAACATTATATGTGGCACAGCTTTATATGGAGCATCTATGGGGCAATAATGAACGGTATGAAGCATTATATGGCACAGTTTTATATGGAGCATCTATGGGGCAATAATGAATGGTATGGAACATTATATGTGGCACAGTTTTATATGGAGCATCTATGGGGCAATAATGAATGGTATGGAGCATTATATGGGGCATCTATGGGGCCATAAAGAACTGCATGGAGCATTATATGGGGCATCTATGGGGCCATAATGAACTGCATGGAGCATTATATGGGGCATCTATGGGGCCATAAATAATTGCATGGAACATTAAATGGAGCATGTATGGGGCCATAAAGAACTGCATGGAACATTATATGGGGCATGTATTGGCCATAAAGAACTGCATGGAGCATTATATGGGGCATCTATGGGGCCATAAAGAACTGCATGGAGCATTATATGGGGCATATTTGTATATGGAGCATCTTATGGGGCCATAGTGAACTGTATGGAGCATTATATGGGGCTCCTGATTCAATATGGATATTCAAAAACACTTAACCTACTTATGTCTTAATTAATTTTACTCTTATTGGTATCTATTTTTATTTTTGGCATTTACCGGTAGCTGCTGCATTTTCCACCCTAGGCTTATACTCGAGTCATTAAGTTTCCCCAGTTTTTTGTGGCAAAATTAGGGGTCTCAGCTTACAGTATACTCGGGTCGACTTATACTCGAGTATATACGGTATATATAATTATTCTCTGAGATAGCACCTGTTTGTTGGGACGTGTTCTGTCATGATCTGGTAATTCAGTACCACAATGGACATAGGAGTCAGAGCACATACAGTGACCTGACAATAACCCAAAAACATAGAACGAGCTCTGAGACGTGGAAACTCTGCTGACCGCAATCCCTAATCCTCTCCAACCACACTAGAGGCAGCCGTGGATTGCGCCTAACGCTACCTATGCAACTCGGCACAGCCTGAGAAACTAGCTAGCCTGAAGATAGAAAATAAGCCTACCTTGCCTCAGAGAAATACCCCAAAGGAAAAGGCAGCCCCCACATATAATGACTGTGAGTAAAGATGAAAAGACAAACGTAGAGATTAAATAGATTTAGCAAAGTGAGGCCCGACTTTCTGAACAGAGCGAGGATAGGAAAGGTAACTTTGCGGTCAACACAAAGCCCTACAAACAACCACGCAAAGGGGGCAAAAAGACCCTCCGTACCGAACTAACGGCACGGAGGTACACCCTCTGCGTCCCAGAGCTTCCAGCAAGCACGAGAAAACAAATAAGCAAGCTGGACAGAAAAAAAACAGCAAACAAAAAGCCAAAGCGGAACTTAGCTATGCAGAGCAGCAGGCCACAGGAACGATCCAGGAGGAAACAGGTCCAATACTAGAACATTGACTGGAGGCCAGGATCAAAGCACTAGGTGGAGTTAAATAGAGCAGCACCTAACGACTTCACCACATCACCTGAGGAAGGAAACTCAGAAGCCGCAGTACCACTTTCCTCCACCAACGGAAGCTCACAGAGAGAATCAGCCGAAGTACCACTTGTGACCACAGGAGGGAGCTCTGCCACAGAATTCATAACAGTACCCCCCCTTGAGGAGGGGTCACCGAACCCTCACCAGAGCCCCCAGGACGACCAGGATGAGCCATATGAAAGGCACGAACAAGATCGGGAGCATGGACATCAGAGGCAAAGACCCAGGAATTATCTTCCTGAGCATAACCCTTCCACTTAACCAGATACTGGAGTTTCCGTCTTGAAACACGAGAATCCAAAATCTTCTCCACAATATACTCCAACTCCCCCTCCACCAAAACCGGGGCAGGAGGATCAACAGATGGAACCATAGGTGCCACGTATCTCCGCAACAATGACCTATGGAATACGTTATGTATGGAAAAAGAATCTGGAAAGGTCAGACGAAAAGACACAGGATTAAGAACCTCAGAAATCCTATACGGACCAATGAAACGAGGTTTAAACTTAGGAGAGGAAACCTTCATAGGAATATGACGAGAAGATAACCAAACCAAATCCCCAACATGAAGTCGGGGACCCACACAGCGTCTGCGATTAGCGAAACATTGAGCCTTCTCCTGGGACAAGGTCAAATTGTCCACTACATGAGTCCAAATCTGCTGCAACTTGTCCACCACAGTATCCACACCAGGACAGTCCGAAGACTGAACCTGCCCTGAAGAGAAACGAGGATGGAACCCAGAGTTGCAGAAAAACGGCGAAACCAAGGTAGCCGAGCTGGCCCGATTATTAAGGGCGAACTCAGCCAAAGGCAAAAAGGACACCCAGTCATCCTGATCAGCAGAAACAAAGCATCTCAGATATGTTTCCAAGGTCTGATTGGTTCGTTCGGTCTGGCCATTAGTCTGAGGATGGAAAGCCGAGGCATTCCAGAGAATATCGTTTCTGACAGAGGTTCCCAGTTTGTTTGTTTCCTACCACAAAAGGCTCGCCAAAACCTCGAAACAAACTGGGAACCTCTGTCAGAAACGATATTCTCTGGAATGCCATGTAAACGAACCACATGCTGGAAGAACAATGGCACCAAATCAGAGGAGGAAGGTAATTTAGACAAGGGTACCAAATGGACCATCTTAGAGAAGCGATCACAGACCACCCAAATGACTGACATCTTTTGAGAGACGGGAAGATCTGAAATAAAATCCATAGAGATATGTGTCCAAGGCCTCTTCGGGACCGGCAAGGGCAATAGCAACCCACTGGCACGAGAACAGCAGGGCTTAGCCCGAGCACAAATCCCACAGGACTGCACAAAAGTACGCACATCCCGCGACAGAGACATCATAATTTCGCTCAGCAGGCGAAAACTTCCTGGAAAATAAGGCGCATGGTTTCATCACCGAGCAATCAGAACTTCTCTGCGACAAAACAGCCCCTGCTCCAATCTCAGAAGCATCAACCTCGACCTGGAACGGAAGCAAAACATCTGGTTGACACAACACAGGGGCAGAAGAAAAACGACGCTTCAACTCCCGAAAAGCCTCCACAGCAGCAGAAGACCAATTGACCACATCAGCACCCTTCTTGGTCAAATCGGTCAATGGTTTAGCAATACTAGAAAAATTACAGATGAAGCGACGATAAAAATTAGCAAAGCCCAGAAACTTTTGCAGACTTTTCAGAGATGTCGGCTGAGTCCAATCATGGATGGCTTGGACCTTAACAGGGTCCATCTCGATAGTAGAAGGGGAAAAGATGAACCCCAAAAATGAAACCTTCTGAACACCAAAGAGACACTTTGATCCCTTCACAAACAAAGAATTAGCACGCAGGACCTGGAACACCGTTCTGACCTGCTTCACATGAGACTCCCAATCATCCGAAAAGATCAAAATGTCATCCAAGTACACAATCAGGAATTTATCCAGGTACTCTCGGAAGATGTCATGCATAAAGGACTGAAACACTGATGGAGCATTGGCAAGTCCGAATGGCATTACTATATACTCAAAATGGCCCTCGGGCGTATTAAATGCAGTTTTCCATTCATCGCCTCGCTTAATACGCACAAGATTATACGCACCACGAAGATCTATCTTGGTGAACCAACTAGCCCCCTTAATCCGAGCAAACAAATCAGATAACAACGGCAAGGGGAACTGAAATTTAACCGTGATCTTATTTAGAAGGCGGTAATCTATACAAGGTCTCAGTGAACCATCCTTCTTGGCTACAAAAAAGAACCCTGCTCCTAATGACGGGCGAATATGCCCCTTCTCCAAGGACTCCTTCACATAACTCCGCATAGCGGCGTGCTCAGGCACAGATAAATTAAACAGTCGACCTTTTGGGAATTTACTACCAGGAATCAAATCGATAGCACAATCACAATCCCTATGCGGAGGTAGGGTATCGGACTTGGGCTCATCAAATACATCCCGGTAATCAGACAAGAACTCTGGAACCTCAGAAGGGGTGGATGACGAAATAGTCAGAAATGGGACATCACCATGTACCCCCTGACAACCCCAGCTGGACACAGACATGGATTTCCAATCTAACACTGGATTATGGACTTGTAGCCATGGCAACCCCAACTATGCTGGTGGTTGATCCTGCTCTGACCCTTGGTGGCTTTTGAGCCTGCGCCTGAGGACTCCCTGAGTCAGATGCTGGGATCAAACGGGAGTTCCCACCCTACACTGACTGATAGTCAGGAGACGCTTAAGATAGCCGCACAGAGTGCGTACAGTACCACAGCGGCGATCACTGCAGGATAGACGCAGTATATTTTGTGCCTAGTGCTGGATGGCACTATCTGCCGCTAGACAGCTACAATACTCGCGAGCATTCAACACTAGGGATGGGAATGATTCGGAGCTTTCACCACAACAGGCATACATCCACACATACACAAATACTGATTTATACTAGCGCATTGCTGTGCGGCCATGTGAACCTTTTATAGGGGAAGCTCTACGGGACCTTCCTAGTGGTCCAATAGGAGCTGCTACAGGACCTGAGCATGTGATTCCTGACCTCCAATGAGAGGTCGTCCCTTTGGCTTGCTCAGTAGAGGAAAAGCAGGACTTTGTCCCAGGAGCGTCTGCTCGCTGCTGAACAGTGCTGGTTACAATGGCTGAGCCTGGAAGGGCAGCAGCAACCAAGCGCACAGTATCTGCCTGAGCCAGATGCTGGGACCAACGTCTCTGCTGAGCAGGCTCCACTGAATGGGAGACCACAGCGGAGGTGGTTCGAGATTCCCCCTGTGCAGCGGCGGGAACTCAACACCTAATGGGGGGTGCTGCCTTATACTACACGGTCTGCCTATGGGGGTGCTGCCTTATACTACAGGGTCTGCCTATGGGGGTGCTGCGTTTTACTACATAGTTTGCTTGTGGGGTGCTGTCTTATACAACCTGGTCTGCTTATGGGGTGCTGTCTTATACTACAGAGTCTGCCTGTGGTGTGCTGCCTTATACTACAGGGTCTGCCTATGGGGTGCTACCTTATACTACAGAGTCTTTCTGTGGGGGCTGCCTTATGCTATAGAGTTGACAGAATGGGGGCACAGAATGGCTACTGCACCTGACAGAATGGAGGTGCAGGATGGGAGCAGCATGACAGGATAGGGACGCAGGATGAGAGAACCACATGACAGGATGGGGGCGCAGAATTAGAGTAGCACATGGCAGGATAGGGGCAGCACATACCAGAATTGGGGCACAGGATGGGAGCACATGACATGATGAGGGCACAGGAAGAGAGTAGCACATGACAAGATGGAGGTGTACAAAACAGGATAAGGGTGCAGGATGGGGGCTGCACATGACAGGAAGGGGCCCAGGATGGAAGCAGCACAGACCAGGATGGAGACCATATACCAATATAAATGCTCGCCACCCAGGTGTAGAACGGGTTCAATAGCTAGTTTATATATGAGCGTAAAAAAGTTTCTATGCAATCTAGCATTAAAAAAATATTTCTTTAAAAAAAAATACCAATCCCCACCCTTCAGTATACCACTCTAGATACTTCAAAATACATCCACACTAATCTCTCACAACCATCTAACTTTAATCCACTTAATGAATATACTAACTCCTTTCGAGCATTTGAAACCTTGGTCACTAAAGACATCAAAAAACTATATAAATTGAATCCTAAATATGCTCCACATAACCTAAATAACAATGAAAGAAAATCAATTATTGACCTTCAAGAGAACAACCAGATCATTGTTCTCCCAGCAGATAAGGGAGGCGGTATCGTAGTACTTGATCGATCTACATACCACAATGAATCGTTAAGACTTTTGGGGGATACCATTACATATAAAAACATCATTTCGGATCCCACTACAAAATATACTAAGAAACTCAATCTATTAGCCACAATAGGCAAATCTTCAGACATTCTCACAAAAAAGAATTTCAATTTATCAACAGCAAAGCCCGATTATAGCCATCTTTTATCATATTCCGAAAATATACAAAAGTACCACATGGCAGACCGAGTATTTCAGGAATCAACTGTTTAACTGCTAATATTTCCAAGTACGTTGATACACACTTACAAAAATGCATGTCCTTACTTCCCGCCTATTTGAAGGACACTAACCACACTTTACAAATTTTAGATAAAATGAAGTGGCATCACAATTTTATTTGGGGATCTCTTGATATAAAATCATTCTACACAGTGATTGATCACCAGAAAGGTTGCCAGGTGTCAAATTTTTTCCTTCACCTATTGGGTATATATAAGGAACCACAAATTCAGTTTATTGTGGACAGCATAGATTTTATCTTAAAACACAGTTATTTTATGTATGAGAAAGAATACTATCTCCAAGCGCACGGCACTGCTATGGGTACTCGCTTTGCGCCTAGTTATGCAAATTTATATGTAGGTAAGTGGGAACAGGACTAAATCTATAAAAACAATACATTATGTGAACGAGTTATATTATGGCAACGCTTTATAGACAATATTTTTTTTTTTATTAGGGAAGGAACCCCTGCGGCTCTACAATCATTTATTACTAGTTTGAATTCTAATAATTATAGTCTGGAAATTACACCAAGTATCAATGACAGTAGTGTTAATTTTTTAGATTTGACCATTTGTGTTGAGAATAACAATCTAATTACAAAATGTTTTCACAAGGATGTGGATTCAAACAGTTTTATTCATATCACTAGCTGTCACTTACCAGTTTGGTTAACCACTATGCCCAGGGGTCAGTATATGCATATTAGACGCAACTATTCTAATATTCAGGACTATCATGTTGAAACCGAACGCCTATCATTGCCAGCTTTAAACAAATCAAGATGAGAAGTTGAAAAGATTTCTAGAGAGTCATTAATCTATAAAACTTGCTACTTCATCCACACTCCAGGAACTAATATCAGAATTACCTATAGATACTCAATTTCACTCTGGACACCAAAGATTCAATAAAATAATCTGTAAATATTGGCCAATATGACAGGATGACAAAATTATTGGAAACTTGTTACCAAATTATCCTAAATTTGTGTACACTAAATCCCCAATTCTGGACTTCCTATTAGCGCCTATTACAATGCCAGTGCTGTCTAATAATAATAATTACAATAAGCCATCAACGTAAAAAACAACTGGCTTCGTATCATGCGGCCAATGCTCTTGTTGCATATGTACTAAGTCTGGCAAAAGACTTCATAATTCTTTCATGGATGCAAATAACACTAATGAATACTTCATTAAATCAATGATCACGTGACAAACCACTGGGGTCATCTGCATTCTCAAATGTCCATGTGACAAAATAAATTTCGGTCGCACCAAGAGGCATCTCATGGATAGAATTAAAGAACACTTGGACAATATCAATAAGGGTTTTAAAGGTCATCCATTATCCCGTCATTTCCTTGAAAAACATAACCGGTCTTGTTTAGGAGTTTAATTTTATGGCATCCAAATAGTCTGCAAAAACTATAGGGGTGGTGATTTTATTAAAACCATGTCCAAGGTGGAATCCAGATGGATTTTTATCTTGGATTGCTTAGCACCCAAAGGACTAAACCAAGAGATCGAGCTATATGCATTTTAGTTTATATGCATTTTAATTTATTATCATAATTATTTTGTGACACAGCTAATCTGAAAATCATACCCTAGGGTATTAATTCACTTATTAACACTATTACTTCACCATAGTGTATATTGCTATCTTAGTTAACGTTATATATGGAGAATTACTTAACAAGCAGATACCTAATGCACATATGTATACATATTATTATCAGGCTACCTACCCGTAACTTTGTAAATTATTTTGCAGGTATCTTTTAATCACATATAAAAAAAAATTTAAACATGAATTTTCCATTATGCCTCAATGGTTAATTGCATGTTGCACTTTATCCTCCATTTTACTTGTATTATTATTATTTTCATATGCATTTTTATCTTGTACCAATTATTTTAAAGACAATTGTTTGTTCGTCTCACCTATTTTGAGTGCCCACAAGGTTTTAACTCAATTATTAATAAATTCTAGTTTTAGTTTAGTTTGCATATTTAAATGTGGGCCATATTTTCCAAGCATTTATTTGTTTAACTAATCACTCACTAGCGACATTATATATCCAGGACTAACCATTCCAGATTTTCCAATACCTGGTCTTTATTCATTCATCATATAAGTAAACAATTACACACACAAGCCCCTTTATAGTACAACAAGTGTCCTGTAAGCAGGGAGTGGAGGAGTTTTAGTATATATGGAGAGGGATACACGATACAGACACATCCCTGATGAATAGGGATTGTTTTCCCTTGAAACGCATTGTTAGCTGTGTCTCTCTCGCGCACCCATCCTTGAGCCCTGTGATATCACATTAAGCTACACCCTCCGCCATCCACGCCGTGGCCTCAGCGTTGCTTCCGGCCGGAGCACGCGAGGTTCCAGTGTTCTCCTGCTCAGCGGGAACTTCCATCCCAGCTACTCTCCGGTAACATGTCTTCTATGTTTGTACTCCCTGTAACACGCCAGCGCTATTGAGCCCAATCCGCACCGCACGCAAGCACTAGTAAGTGCACTTTACTTGTCTCAAATCAATTCGTTATATTTAATGCGGCATTCATACAAGTGCATGCATTAACTGGCCACTGCAATTGCCTCTTAGCTGACTCGCAACTATCCTCTATGGGGAACATATGATCAGGCTTTCATACCCTAAGGACAAAATACATTTATCAGCTTTATTAGTTGACATTGGATTAGATCTCCACTATATCATCTATCTGGAATAAGTGAATACATCTAAATTAGGACATAGATATCTGATTATTCATCATATGCATCATTTTTCCTATATTCAGCAGGTCAGTAATTAATTTCTATTATAGCCTACAGGGAATCCTGTTTCAATACCCTCTGGATACTAATATATATATACTGTAAAGGTCAGTACACATATATTCAATCAACTGGTTATTGTCTTCCTTGGACTTCCAACATACGAGGGGCGATCCAAAAGTAATGATAATCAATACTAAACACAATGAATATAGTCAAATAAATTTTTTATTTTTTTACATAGTCTCCTATCAAGTCTATACATTTAGTCCATCTCTTTCCTAAACTTAGAATTCCCTTAGAAAAAAATTCTTGATCTTGACCCTCAAAAAAATCCCCAACAGCGGTTATCACGTCGCTATTGTCATCAAATTTCTTGCCCCGGAGGTGTTCCTTGAGTCGAGGAAAGAGAAAGAAGTCACTGGGGGCTAGATCTGGCCAATAGGGGGGGTGTTCCACCAGTTCAAAGCCCGCTTCTTGAATGGTAGCCATGGCAACTGCAGCTTTGTGAGCCGGCGCGTTATCTTGGTGAAACAGCACTCCAGCCCGCAGTTTGCCGCGCCTTTTCTCCTTGATAGCCTCCCACAATCTTCTTATTTGTTCTGCATAGTAGGAGCCCGTAATAGTGGCTCCCTTCTCCAAATAGTCCACCATAATAATTCCTTCATCGTCCCCAAAAACGGACGCCATAACCTTCCCTGCTGAGCTTGACACTTTGAATTTCTTCGGCGTTGGTTCGTCGGCTCGTTTCCACGTCATCGATTGTTGTTTAGTTTCGGGATCAAAGTGGTGGATCCAGGTCTTGTCCATGGTCAAAAAACGTGACAAAAAATTTTCCTTGTCTGCTTGGAACTTTTCGAGATTTGCTATTGAAATGTCAACTCGTTTCTTCTTTTGCTCGTCAGTTAACATTTTTGGCACCCAACGCGCGGAGACCTTTCTCATATGCAATTCTTTTGCAAGGATTCTTTGAATACTGCCATATGAGATCCCTGGGACCTCAGCTACATGCCTGATAGTCACTCTTCGATCTGCCAATACAACTTCTTCAACTTTTTTCACGTTTTCTTCATTGAGGGACGTGGATGGGCGTCCTTGACGATGTTCATCTTCCGTCGATGTTCTTCCCAGCTTAAATTCCTTGGCCCAGCATGCAACTGTGGAATATGGAGAAGAGTCCCCCAATGTTTCCACCAAGTCGCTGCATATGTCTTTGGTAGTCATTTTTTTCAAGCAGAGGTATTTGATGACAGCTCTGAGCTCGTTTTTTTCCATTTTGATGTTCACTCCTCGGCAGTTCATATTCAAATGAATGTAGCTCCCGGGAATCGTGGTCTATTTAAGTGATTTTTTTTTTCCTGGACTAGTGGGTACCTAAGAGAAGAAAACATTTTATTTTAATTTCTGTGTGCAATAGAAATAACCGATTATCATTACTTTTGGATCGCCCCTCGTATTTACCACCAGTAAACCTACTAGTAAGTTCACCAATTTTTACCTGTTTTTTTAAATCTACCCTTGGCTTTCTTTTAGCGCGGTTATTATTGCCATTTTTATTGGCCTTTGTTTACTGACAGGAGCTGCGCAGAACCTGTCATACTCGCGAGCAGCTTTATAAGTAATTTTCAACCCCAAGTTTTATTGTACTCACTCTAGTAAAACATCTATTATAAACTGTTCCACTGAATTTAGGGAAAGGAAAGATAGAAGTCTGGAGCGGGGGTGCCAAGAATTTGTTTATATCATTTAGGGTGCCAACCTCTGCTGATAGGCAGGAACCAGATTAGGGCTATTGCCTGACCCCTTCCACATTGGCCCCTACAAAATAATTGATGATTCAAGCACCTTACCATCTTTTTGGACAGTAATAATAATTTGTAATGACTAAAAGTTTCCCCACACACTATGTTGGATTATTGTCCAAACTCAGTTTAAACTTGTCCTTCCTGTTTTTTCTTTCTTTTCCCCTCCCCCAATTCCACACAAGGCTGGATAGGGGTAGAAGGGTCAGTCAATGGTGAGAAAGGGCACCATTGCGCAGGTCTAGGGTGCCAACCTCTGCAGGCAGGTAGGAACAGACTAGTTGAGTGATAGGTACAGGCACCTCCTGGCAACCTCTTTCTTCTTTTAATGGTGGTAGTGGTCTCTTTTTTTAACATCACTGAGTGTTTACGTTAAGATATTATTAAAGTTTATTTTAAGTAGGGTATTTTTACATGGTGATTCAGTTGGTTTGTTATATCTGTACAAACAAATTAGTTTTGCTCTAATTCAATTATCTGTAATCTCACCAACCTGAAGAATATAGTCTGATCACTTATACAGCACGAATAAGGTCGTAAAAAATAAATCCAATTCTTGACCTGCTGTTGGTTATTATTCCTTCCAAAGATCGGAGTTGTGGCTCACATTTATCTTGCGCTCTACACTAAGAGCTACACCAGGCTAAAGAGTCTATGGTCATCACAGTTAACAGTTGCCCTTCACTGCTAGCACAGACTGCTATGTCTGTCCCCTATGACATTAAGTTGGTCTCTCCTGAACCAGTTGTGGCCCTTCCTGATACATTTTTGGGTGAGAGAAACCAGTTTAGAGTGTTGAGGGACAGTTAGTTTGACAAAACCCATTCAGATTATTGCGATTGACAAAACACCGCTACTTCAGAACTGTGTCAAATTTTTAACTGGAATTCACACTTCAAATAGGAGAACTTCACTCATAATGCGTTTCCTGTTTTGTCTTGGATAAGTTTCCTGCTGAGGGGGTATTGGGGCTCATAGTTACTCATTTACCATCCTGTTATTGATTCGTGTAAAAAGGAAATTAAGCGGAGCCCTAAATGTCATAAGAAATTTCTAAGCTCTGTGCAAGTATACTCTGCAAGCTTGGAGGGTCTACTGGGGTACCTGAAAGACTTTGAAGATGTATTCTCATGACTAAGTGCTTATGACTGTGCTATTGACCTTGTCCCTGGTGCTAAATTACCTAAAGCTTGTTTATATAATTTATCTGGGCCTCAGCATACCACCATGAAAAGTTATGTGAACGAAAGTTTACGGAAGGGTCATATCCATCCTTCTCTACTGTGGCTGCTGGATTCTTCTTTGTAAAAGAGAAAAATGGGGATCTCCGTGCTTCCTCGATTTCCGAGAAGTAAACAAGAATACGTTTAACCCCTTAGTGACAGAGCCAATTTGGTACTTAATGACCGAGCCAATTGTTACAGTTCTGACCACTGTCACTTTATGAGGTTATAACTCTGGAACGCTTCAACGGATCCCGCTGATTCTGAGATTGTTTTTTCGTGACATATTGTACTTCATGTTAGTGGTAACATTTCTTCGATATTACTTGCGATTATTTATGAAAAAAACGGAAATATGGCGAAAATTTTCAAAATTTTGCAGTATTCAAAATTTTTATTTTTATGCCCTTAAATCAGAGAGATATGTCACGAAAAATAGTTAATAAATAACATTTCCCACATGTCTACTTTACATCAGCACAATTTTGGAAACAAATTTTTTTTTTGTTAGGGAGTTATAAGGGTTAAAAGTTGACCAGCAATTTCTCATTTTTACAGCACCATTTTTTTTTAGGGATCACATCACATTTGAAGTCATTTTGAGGGGTCTATATGATAGAAAATAACGAAGTGTGACACCATTCTAAAAACTACACGACTCAAGGTTCTCAAAACCACATGCAAGAAGTTTATGAACCCTTTACGTGCTTCACAGGAACTGAAACAACGTGGAAGGAAAAAATGAACATTTAACTTTTTTTTGCAAACATTTTAATTCAGAACCATTTTTTTTATTTTCTCAAGTGTAAAAACAGAAATGTAACCATAAATTTTGTTAGGCAATTTCTCCTGAATATGCCAATACCCCATATGTGGGGGTTAAACCACTTTTTGTCGCACCGCAGAACTTGGAAGTGAAGGAGCGCCTTTTGACTTTTTCAATGCAGAATTGGCTGGAATTGAGATCAGACGCCATGTCACATTTAGAGAGCCCCTGATGTGCCTAAACAGTGGAAACTCCCGACAAGTGACACCATTTTGGAAACTAGACCCCTTAAGGAACTTATCTAGATGTGTGGTGAGCACTTTGAACCCCCATGTGCTTCACAGAAGTTTATAACGTAGAGCCGTGAAAATAAAAAATCGCATTTTTTCTACAAAAATGATCTTTTTGCCCCCAAATTTTTATTTTCACAAGGGTAACAGGAGAAATTAGACCACAAAAGTTGTTGTGCAATTTCTCCTGAGTACTTCAATACCCCATATGTGGGGGTAAACCACTGTTTGGGCGCACCGCAGAGCTTGGAAGAGGAGTACCGTTTTACTTTTTCAATGTAGAATTGGCTGGCATTGAGATCGGACGCCATGTCGCGTTTGGAGAGCCCCTGATGTGCCTGAACAGTGTAAACTCCCCACAAGTGACCCCATTTTGGAAACTAGACCCCCCATGGAACTTATCTAGATGTGTGTTGAGAACTTTGAATGCCCAAATGCTTCACAGAAGTTTAGAATGCAGAGTCGTGAAAATAAAAAATATTTTTTTTCCACAAAAAAGATTTTTTAGCCCCCAAGTTTTTATTTTCACAAGGGTAACAAGAGAAATTGGACCCCAAAAGTTGTTGTCCAATTTGTCCTGAGTATGCTGGTACCCCATATGTGGGGGTAAACCTCTGGGCGCACGGCAGAGCTCGGAAGGGAAGGAGCGCCGTTTTGGAATGCAGACTTTGATAGAATGGTCTGCGGGCGTTATGTTGCATTTGCAGAGCCCCTGATGTACCTAAACAGTAGTAACCTCCCACAAGTGACCCCATTTTGGAAACTAGACCCCCCCAAGGAACTTATATAGATGTGTGGTGAGAACTTTAAATGCCCAAGTGCTTCACAGAAGTTTATAATGCAGAGTCATGAAAATAAAAAATATTTTTTTTTCCACAAAAATGATTTTGTAGCCCCCAAGTTTTTATTTTCACAAGGGTAACTGTTGTGAATTCCGCTCTTGGGCTCCCTCCGGTGGTTGTAAGTGGCACTTTTGTGAGTTCTGCTCTTGGGCTCCCTCTTGTGCTTTCTAGTGGTATGGCTGCTCCTTGGAGTTAGCTGTCATCAGCTGCCTCCACTTATTGTCCAGTATTTAAGTCTGGCTCTTTCTTCAGCCTGTGCCACTTGTCAATGTTCCTGGCTGGATTCACATCTCTGCTTGGATTCTCCTGGTTTCCTGACCAGTTCTGCAAAGATAAGTTCTGGCTTTGCTCATTTCAGTCCACATGTTGTGGACTTTTTGTTCTGTGCATTCTATATTTGTCCAGCTTGTCAGTATGGATTTTTTCTGTTAGCTGGAAGCTCTGGGAAGCAGATTTACCCTCCACACCTTTAGTCAGGTGTGGAGATTTTGTAAACTCTGTGTGGATTGTTTAGTAGTTTTTATACTGACCGCACAGTATCCTTTCCTGTCCTATCTATCAAGCTAGACTGGCCTCCTATGCTAAAATCTGATTTCATTTCTGCGTATGTTATTTTCCCCTCCTCTCACCGTCAATATTTGTGGGGGGCTATCTTTCCTTGGGGGATTTTCTCTGAGGCAAGATAGGTTTCCTGTTTCCATCTTTAGGGGAAGTTAGATCTTAGGCTGTGCCGAGGGGTCTAGGGAGCGTCAGGTACCCCCCACGGCTATTTTTAGTTGCGCTGCTAGGTTCAGGGTTTGCGGTCAGTACAGATACCACCTCCTTCAGAGCTTGTCTCATGTTGTTCCTAAACCACCAGATCATAGCAGGTAACAGGAGAAATTGGACCCCAAAAGTTGTTGTCCAATTTATCCTGAGTATGCTGATGCCCCATATGTGGGGGTAACCCACTGTTTGGGCGCACGGCAGAGCTCAGAAGGGAGGGAGCACCATTTGACTTTTTGAGCGCAAAATTGGCTGTCGTGTTTGGAGACCCCCTAATGTACCCAATTCTAGCTCCAACCCTACCCCCAACACACCCCTAACCCTAATCCTAACCCGATCCATAATCCTAACCACTAACCCTAACGATAATCGCAACCCTTACCCCAAAACAACCCTAATGTCAACCCTAACCATAACCCTAATCAAAACCCTAAATCCAACACACCCCTAATCCTAATCTCAACCCTAACCTCAAACCTAACCCTAATCCCAAAACACCCTAATCACAACCTTAACCTTAATCCTAAACTGTTAAGGACTGGCGGAACGCACCAAGTATAGATGATATGAAACTAGGTGCGTTCGCAGTCCGAGGTCCACCGTGCAGGTAAAAACCCTGCTGCTAGTAAGACGGACTATATGGCGGTACTATAAGTATACACGCACGGGTTAACTTCACCCTGCGTGAAGGAAGCGATCCTGTTGTGTCACAGGACCGCGGTACCGCACATAGAGCGCGAGCGAGAAGTCAGCGAACACAACCCCAACACAGGATTGAAGTCCGATTAGACCACTTGCTGGCACAACACCGCAACTGGGTGTGTAAGGAAACTATTAAAAAAAGTATATAAAGGCACGAGAGTGCATGCAGTGCCGCACTGACGGACGCCACTAACCACCCAGGCTTGGGTAAGGAAAGCGCAGAGGAAGCGCACGGCGCCGTACAGGCGGTCACAGCAACTAGACGCTGTTGTGTGTGTAACGTGCTGTAGGATAAGTCGGGCGCTAGATAGCAAACATACACCTTCCACGAACAGTCATCCAATAGGGAGGGTATTTTAACCCCTCTGTGACCTTAGACGTACTATCCCGTCGAGGTGCCCTGGGCTTATCTGACCCTGGACGGGATAGTACGTCATAGCCGATCGGCCGCGCTCACGGGGGGAGCGCGGCCGATCGCGGCCGGGTGTCAGCTGCTTATCGCAGCTGACATCCGGCACTATGTGCCAGGAGCGGTCACGGACCGCCCCCGGCACATTAACCCCTGGCACACCGCGATCAAAGATGATCGCGATGTGCCGGCGGTGCAGGGAAGCACCGCGCAGGGAGGGGGCTCCCTGCGGGCTTCCCTGAGCCCCCCGCAGCAACGCGATGTGATCGCGTTGCTGCGAGGGTCTCCTCACCTCCCTCCCTGCTCGAGCCCCGGATCCAAGATGGCCGCGGATCCGGGTCCTGCAGGGAGGGAGGTGGCTTCACAGAGCCTGCTTAGAGCAGGCACTGTGAAGGCTGCAGCGCTGCATGTCAGATCAGTGATCTGACAGAGTGCTGTGCAAACTGTCAGATCACTGATCTGTGATGTCCCCCCCTGGGACAAAGTAAAAAAGTAAAAAAAAAATTTTCCAAATGTGTAAAAAAAAAAAAAAAAAAATATTCCAAAATAATGAAAAAAAAAAAAAAATATTATTCCCATAAATACATTTCTTCATCTAAATAAAAAAAAAACCAATAAAAGTACACATATTTAGTATCGCCGCGTCCGTAACGACCCGACCTATAAAACTGTCCCACTAGTTAACCCCTTCAGTAAACACCGTAAGAAAAAAAAAAAAAAAACGAGGCAAAAAACAACGCTTTATTATCATACCGCCGAACAAAAAGTGGAATAACACGCGATCAAAAGGACAGATATAAATAACCATGGTACCGCTGAAAGCGTCATATTGTCCCGCAAAAAAAGAGCCGCCATACAGCATCATCAGCAAAAAAATAAAAAAGTTATAGTCCTGAGAATAAAGCGATGCAAAAATAATTATTTTTTCTGTAAAATAGTTTTTATCGTATAAAAGCACCAAACCATAAAAAAATGATATAAATGAGGTATCGCTGTAATCGTACTGACCCGAAGAATAAAACTGATTTATCAATTTTACCAAACGCGGAACGGTATAAACGCCTCCCCCAATAGAAATTCATGAATAGCTGGCTTTTGGTCATTCTTCCTCACAAAAATCGGAATAAAAAGCGATAAAAAAATGTCACGTGCCCAAAAATGTTTTCAATAAAAACGTCAACTCGTCCCGCAAAAAACAAGACCTCACATGACTCTGTGGACCAAAATATGGAAAAATTATAGCTCTCAAAATGTGGTATTGCAAAAAATATTTTTTGCAATAAAAAGGGTCTTTCAGTGTGTGACGGCTGCCAATCATAAAAATCCGCTAAAAAACTCGCTATAAAAGTAAATCAAACCCCCCTTCATCACCCCCTTAGTTAGGGAAAAATAAAAAAAAATGTATTTATTTCCATTTTCCCATTAGGGCTAGGGTTAGGGCTAGGATTAGGGTTAGGGCTAGGGTTAGGGCTAGGGTTAGGGCTAGGGCTAGGGCTAGGGCTAGGGCTAGGGTTAGGGCTAGGGTTAGGGCTAGGGTTAGGGTTAGGGTTAGGGCTAGGGTTAGGGTTAGGGCTAGGTTTAGGGCTAGGGTTAGGGCTAGGGTTAGGGCTAGGGCTAGGGTTAGGGCTAGGGTTAGGGCTAGGGTTAGGGCTAGGGTTAGGGTTAGGGCTAGGGTTAGGGCTAGGGTTAGGGCTAGGGTTAGGGTTAGGGTTAGGGCTAGGGTTAGGGCTAGGGTTAGGGTTAGGGTTGGGGCTACAGTTAGGGTTGGGGCTAAAGTTAGGGTTAGGGTTTAGATTACATTTACAGTTGGGAATAGGGTTGGGATTAGGGTTAGGGGTGTGTCAGGGTTAGAGGTGTGGTTAGGGTTACCGTTGGAATTAGGGTTAGGGGTGTGTTTAGATTAGGGTTTCAGTTATAATTGGGGGGTTTCCACTGTTTAGGCACATCAGGGGCTCTCCAAACACGACATGGCGTCCGATCTCAATTCCAGCCAATTCTGCGTTGAAAAAGTAAAACAGTGCTCCTTCCCTTCCGAGCTCTCCTGTGTGCCCAAACAGGGGTTTACCCCAACATATGGGGTATCAGCGTACTCAGGACAAATTGTACAACAACTTTTGTGGACCAATTTCTCCTGTTACCCTTGGGAAAATACAAAACTGGGGGCTAAAAAATAATTTTTGTGGGAAAACAAAAAGATTTTTTATTTTCACGGCTCTGCGTTATAAACTGTAGTGAAACACTTGGGGGTTCAAAGTTCTCACAACACATCTAGATAAGTTCATTGAGGGGTCTAGTTTCCAATATGGGGTCACTTGTGGGGGGTTTCTACTGTTTAGGTACATTAGGGGCTCTGCAAACGCAATGTGACGCCTGCAGACCAATCCATCTAAGTCTGCATTCCAAATGATGCTCCTTCCCTTCCGAGCCCTCCCATGCGCCCAAACGGTGGTTCCCCCCACATATCGGGTATCAGCGTACTCAGGACAAATTGGACAACAACATTTAGGGTCCAATTTCTCCTGCTAACCTTGGAAAAATACAAAACTGGGGGCTAAAATATAATTTTTGTGGAAAAAAAAATATTTTTTATTTGCATGGCTCTGCGTTATAAACTGTAGTGAAATACTTGGGGGTTCAAAGCTCTCACAACACATCAAGATGAGTTCCTTAGGGGGTCTACTTTCCAAAATGGTGTCACTTGTGGGGGGTTTCTACTGTTTAGGTACATTAGGGGCTCTGCAAACGCAATGTGACGCCTGCAGACCATTCCATCTAAGTCTGCATTCCAAATGGCGCTCCTTCCCTTCCGAACCCTCCCATGCGCCCAAACGGTGGTTCCCCCCCACATATGGGGTATCAGCGTACTCAGGACAAATTGGACAACAACTTTTGGGGTCCAATTTCTCCTGTTACCCTAGGGAAAATACAAAACTGGGGGCTAAAAAATAATTTTTGTGGGAAAAAAATTTTGTTTTATTTTTATGGCTCTGCATTATAAACTTCTGTGAAGCCCTTGGTGGGTCAAAGTGCTCACCACACATCCAGATAAGTTCCTTAGGGGGTCTACTTTCCAAAATGGTGTCACTTGTGGGGGGTTTCAATGTTTAGGCACATCAGTGGCTCTCCAAACGCAACATGGCGTCCCATCTCAATTCCTGTCAATTTTGCATTGAAAAGTCAAACGGCGCTCCTTCCCTTCCGAGCTCTCCCATGCGCCCAAACAGTTGTTTACTGCCACATATGGGGTATCAGCGTACTTGGGACAAATTGGACAACAACTTTTGAGGTCCAATTTCTTCTCTTACCCTTGGAAAAATAAAAAATTGGGGGCAAAAATATAATTTTTGTGAAAAAATATGATTTTTTATTTTTACGGTTCTGCATTATAAACTTCTGTGAAGCACTTGGTGGGTCAAAGTGCTCACCACACCTCTAGATAAGTTCCTTAGGGGGTCTACTTTCCAAAATGGTGTCACTTGTGGGGGGTTTCAATGTTTAGGCACATCAGTGGCTCTCCAAACGCAACATGGCGTCCCATCTCAATTTCTGTCAATTTTGCATTGAAAAGTCAAACTGCGCTCCTTCCCTTCCGAGCTCTCCCATGCGCCCAAACAGTGGTTTACTGCCACATATGGGGTATCAGCGTACTCAGGACAAATTGGACAAGAACTTTTGAGGTCCAATTTCTTCTCTTACCCTTGGAAAAATAAAAAATTGGGGGCAAAAATATAATTTTTGTGAAAAAATATGATTTTTTATTTTTACGGTTCTGCATTATAAACTTCTGTGAAGCACTTGGTGGGTCAAAGTGCTCACCACACATCCAGATAAGTTCCTTAGGGGGTCTACTTTCCAAAATGGTGTCACTTGTGGGGGATTTCAATGTTTAGGCACATCAGTGGCTCTCCAAACGCAACATGGCATCCCATCTCAATTCCTGTCAATTTTGCATTGAAAAGTCAAATAGCGCTCCTTCCCTTCCGAGCTCTCCCATGCGCCCAAACAGTGGTTTACTGCCACATATGGGGTATCAGCGTACTCAGGACAAATTGGACAACAACTTTTTGGGTCCAATTTCTCCTGTTACCCTTGGTAAAATAAAACAAATTGGAGCTGAAGTAAATTTTTTGTGTAAAAAAGTTAAATGTTCATTTTTATTTAAACATTCCAAAAATTCCTATTAAACACCTGAAGGGTTAATAAACTTCTTGAATGTGGTTTTGAGCACCTTGAGGGGTGCAGTTTTTAGAATGGTGTCACACTTGGGCATTTTCTATCATATAGACCCCTCAAAATGACTTCAAATGAGACGTGGTCCCTAAAAAAAAATGGTGTTGTAAAAATGAGAAATTGCTGGTCAACTTTTAACCCTTATAACTCCCTAACAAAAAAAAAATTGGTTCCAAAATTATGCTGATGTAAAGGAGACATGTGGGAAATGTTACTTATTAAGTATTTTGTGTGACATATCTCTGTGATTTAATTGCATAAAAATTCAAAGTTTGAAAATTGCGAAATTTTCAAAATTTTCGCCAAATTTCCATTTTTTTCACAAATAAACGCAGGTACTATCAAAGAAATTTTACCACTATCATGAAGTACAATATGTCACGAGAAAACAATGTCAGAATCACCAGGATCCGTTGAAGCGTTTCGGAGTTATAACCTCATAAAGGGACAGTGGTCAGAATTGTAAAAATTGGCCTGGTCATTAACGTGCAAACCACCCTTGGGGGTAAAGGGGTTAAAGAGCGACTTTCACTCACAACACACACACATATTATCAAGACAATACTAGCGCATGGCCGTGCGGTCATGCGCAGTTTATATAGTTGCAGCACAGGAAGCTGCTACTGAAGTTTTGCCCTTTCAGGACCTTCCTGGAGGACCAATGGAATGTGCTGCAGTACCTGAGCATGTGACCCTCGGTCTCCAACGGGAGATCTTGCCCTGGGCATGCTCAGTGTGTGCAAATAAGGACTTAGTCCCAGAGAAGCCCGCTCGCCGCAGATCAGTGCAGGGTACAACAGGAGAGCCAGAAAAGGCAACAGTAACCCTTTGCACAGAATCAGTCCCAGCAAGACGCTGGGAGCGACGCCTCCGCTGAGCAGGCCCCACTGCGGCCGGTACAGAATGGGAGACCGCAGCAGACAGGGATAGAGATTCCCCCTGTGCAGCAGAGGAAACTCGACTCCTAACATAAACCTAACCCTAATCCTAATCCAAACCCTAATCCCAACTCTAACCCTAACTTTAGCCCCAACCCTAGCCCTAACTTTAGCCCCAACCCTAACCCTAGCCCTAAGGCTACTTTCACACTTGCGTCGTTTGGCATCCGTCGTTTTGGACAAAAAACGGATCCTGCAAATGTGCCCGCAGGATGCGTTTTTTGCCCATAGACTTGTATTGCCGACGGATCGTGACGGATGGCCACACATCGCGTCCGTCATGCACTGGATCAGTTGTGTTTTGGCGGACCGTCAACACAAAAAAAACGTTCAATGTAACGTTTTTTGTACGTCGCATCTGCCATTTCTGACCGAGCATGCGTGGCCGTAACTCCGCCCCCTCCTCCCCAGGACAGATTGGGCAGCGGATGCGTTGAAAAACTACATCCGCTGCCCACGTTGTGCACAATTTTCACAACGTGAGTCGGTATGTCGGGCCGACGCATTGCGACGGCCCCGTACTGACGTAAGTGTGAAAGAAGCCTAACCCTAAATTTAGCCCCAACCCTAACCCTAAATTTAGCCCCAACCCTAGCCCTAACCCTAACCCTAGCCTTAACCCTAATTTTAGCCCCAACTGCTTTCTCCTGCCGGCCGGCAGATGGCGACAGATGGCGGGCGCACTGCGCATGCGCCCGCCATTTTCTTTCTCCATGAAGACGCTGGCGGGCAGGAGAGGACGCAGGAGGACCCAGGGACACCGGTAAGTATAATAAGGTCCCCGAATCCCCCTATTTCTCTGTCCGCTGATGTGCGATCACATCAAAGGACAGAGAATTACACATTACTTTTTTTTTTTTTTTTGCGGTCGCCGGTAAACAGTTAATTACCGGTGATCGCAAAACAGGGGTCAGTAAACCCGACCCCGATCATGTTCTTTGGGGTCTCGGCTACCCCCGGCAGCCGAGACCCCAAAGATTCTCCCGGTGCCGGCCGGCGGCCGCACTGCGCATGCGCCCGCCATTTTTTTGCCAGAAAAAGATGGCGGCGCCCATCGGGAGCCACGAGGAGCACCGGGGGAGACAGGTAAGTATCGGGGGGCTATCTGGGACCCCTTTTCTCTGTCCTCTGATGTGTGATCACATCGGAGGACAGAGAAATTAAAAAGAAATCGCATTTTGTTTTTTTTTTGCGACCGGCGATCGCAAAAGCGGGGTCGGTAAAAAAAAAACCCCGAATCATGTTCTCTGGGGTCTCGACTACCCTCGGCAGCCGAGACCCCGGAGAAAATCGGACTCTGGGGGGTGCTATTTACTTTACTTTTTCCGTGAATTAACGGCGCTGTGGTTTAATTACCCTTAACTGCCGCCGTTAAAAGGCGTATCGGCAGTCGTTAAGGGGTTAAGAATACATTTCCTCTTCCACTCATCCCCAACCATTATAATCAGCTTACTGGGGCTAATTTTTTTATAAACTTGATCTATATGGGTTTTAAAATTTAATACGCATCTGGAAGGGGGATGAGTGGAAAACAGTATTTTTAATGTCAAAAATATTGTCTTGCCTTTTGGATTAACCAATGCACTAGCAGAGGTTCAAAACTTTATGAATGATTTATTTTCTGACTGCATTGCAAGATTTGTTGTTATTTATTTTGTTGATATTTTAATCTCGCCTGACAAGGAACATGTACGATTTTTATTTCAAAGATTGAAGGAAAATTCTTTGAGAAAAGGGAGAAATTTATTTTTTCGGTTCAGGAGGTTTCATTTCTGGGACACATTTTGCCATAGCATAGGAGCAGAGCAGTATAATGTCTGCTCCCATCTGACGGAGACTCTGCAAGCTTGCTAACACAGTGGCCAGTTGCAGAGTCTCCCTCCTGCAGTGAATGGTTTCACCTGTCTGACCTGATCATGAAGCTTTTCCCCTGGCTGCAGTTTTCTTCACTCTGTGCGCTGGGTTTGGCTCAGGCACGCTGGGTCCTAGTGTCCACATCTTGCATTTCACCTAGACAATTCCTGGTCCTGCCTGCAAACTTTATCAGTAAGTGGGGATAGAACATTTTAGGTTTATTAAATTCAGGTATGTCACTGTGATGTGAATATGAAACCATTGGGTTATTGTGGGCGCTGAAAGTGGGTGAGGGGGGACAGGGTACTGGGGGTGGATGTGAGATGATGGGGTATTGGGGCTGAAGTGGGGGAGGGGAGACGGGGCACAGGGGGTAAATGTGAGACCATGGGGGTGTTGTGGGGGCTGAAGGTGGGTGAAGTGGGACAGGGCACTGAGGGGGTGGATGTGAGTTGATGGGGGCATTGGGGCTGAAGTGGGGGAGGGGAAACAGGGCACTGGGGGGTAAATGTGAGACCATGGGGGTGTTGTGGGGGCTGAAGGTGGGTGAAGTGGGACAGGGCACTGAGGGGGTGGATGTGAGTTGATGGGGGCATTGGGGCTGAAGTGGGGAGGGAGGAAGGTCACTGGGGGCTGAATATTATAATGTTTTGTTATGATATTATATGTGCTCCATCACATGTGTCCAGTTTTGGGCACCGGTGCTCAGGAAGGATATAATGGAACTAGAGAGAGTACAAAGGAGGGCAACAAAATTAATAAAGGGGATGGGAGAACTACAATACCCAGATAGATTAGCGAAATTAGGATTATTTAGTCTAGAAAAAAGACGACCGAGGGGCGATCTAATAACCATGTATAAGTTTATAAGGGGACAATACAAATATCTCGCTGAGGATCTGTTTATACCAAGGAAGGTGACGGGCACAAGAGGGCATTCTTTGCGTCTGGAGGAGAGAAGGTTTTTCCACCAACATAGAAGAGGATTCTTTACTGTTAGGGCGGTAAGAATCTGGAATTGCTTGCCTGAGGAGGTGGTGATGGCGAATTCAGTCGAGGGGTTCAAGAGAGGCCTGGATGTCTTCCTGGAGCAGAACAATATTGTATCATACAATTATTAGGTTCTGTAGAAGGACGTAGATCTGGGGATTTATTATGATGGAATATAAGCTGAACTGGATGGACAAATGTCTTTTTTCGGCCTTACTAAGTATGTTACTATGTTACATGTAATATTTGCTGTCTGGGGAGGCTGGAGATGGGGGGTAGGGGGCTTTTGATATGTACCACCTGGGTCTTTAATGAGTATTAGTAAACGAAGCCCCCATATAGTAACCAAGAGCTGCATCACATTTACAGCACCACTCCAGCATTTTTTTTTTTATTTCACTGCTGGAGCGGTGCTGAAAATCCAAGTCCCCTAACCTCTGTCTGATACTCACCTTTTGGTGCCTTCATCTGTTTTTGTCTCTGCTTGGCTCCGTCTCCTGCAGTTTGTGACCTGTCCGCTGCTTCAGTGTTTCATGGTGCAGTGCAGAGGTCACTAATCAATGTGAGTCTATGGGAGCCTCGTTCTGGCCTCTTTCTCACTCTCAGGCTATGTGCACATGGTGCGGATTGGCCGCTGCAGATTCACAGCAGTTTTACATGCGGTGTCCAGTACCATGTGAACCTATGGAAAACTAAATCCGCAGTGCACATGCTGCGGAAAATACCACGCAGATACGCTGCGTTGTATTTTCCGCAGCATGTCAATTCTTTGTGCGGATTCCGCAGCGTTTTACACATGCTCCTGTATAGGAATCCGCAGTTGTAAAAACGCAGGCGAAATCCTCACAAAAAATGCAGGAAATCCACTGTAAATCAACAGGTAAAATGCAGCACGTTTTACCTGTGGATTTTGCGGAAAAATCCGCACACGAATCCGCAACGTGTGCACATAGCCTCATAGTCTTACATTCAGCGCTTGTGACATAGCTTCTAACTTCTGGCCAGTCAGAAGCTGCGCTCACAAGTTTGATCTGAGGGACTGCAGCAGTGCCATAAAATAGTGAATACGCCGGAGGATGAGTATATGACCAGGGCAGGGGACTTGTGCTTAAAACACCACTCCAACGGTGGAAAAAAAAACCCTGCTAGAGTGGTTCTTTAATAGTTTAATAATAAGCAATTTAGTACTATAAAATTGATAAAGGCTGGCAATAAATGTCTGGCAGTCACTTTATGTGACTGCAGACTGCAAAATCATGACAGGGAGCTGCGGGCCCATTATACTGTGTATAAGGGAGCTGCGGGCCCATCATACTGTGTATAAGGGAGCTGCGGGCACACCATACTGTGTATAAGGGAGCTGCGGGCTCATCATACTGTGTATAAGGAAGCTGTGGGCCCATCATACGGAGTATAAGGGAGCTGCAGGCCCTTCATACTGTGTATAAGGGAGCTGCGGGCCCATCATACTGTGTATAAGGGAGCTGCGGGCACACCATACTGTGTATAAGGGAGCTGCGGGCTCATCATACTGTGTATAAGGAAGCTGCAGGCCCTTCATACTGTGTATAAGGGAGCTGAGGGCTCATCATACTGTGTATAAGGGAGCTGCGGGCCCATCATACTGTGATAAGGGAGCTGCGGGCCCATCATACTGTGTATAAGGGAGCTGAAGGCTCATCATACTGTGATAAGGGAGCTGCGGGTCCATCATACTGTGTATAAGGGAGCTGCGGACCAATCATACTGTGTATAAGGGAGCTGCAGGCCCATCATACCGTGATAAGGGAGCTGCGGGCTCATCATACTGTGTACAGGGGAACTGTAAAGGGACATCATACTGTTTGACGGTGTAACGATCGCACCAATACTGGTTGGTGTGGGCGTCTGGGGGTGTGGCCCCACTGGACCACAGACCAAACTTCCCTGGAAGGGGCGTAACGAAGTAGCTTCCTAGGTGTTTGCTGGAGCCTCTGATGGTGAGGTCAGACTTGTGCAATAGGAAGCTACCAGGTACCACTCCAGGGTGGAGTCGGACTGTGGTTGCTGATCCCATCGGGGGCAAGACACAGGCGGAGGTCCAATGAGAGGTCATCCCACGGGCATGCTCAGTAGACGAAAAGCAGGACTTAGTCTCTGGAGCGTCTGCTCACCGCTGATCAATGCTAGTTACAACGGCTGAACCTGGGATGGCAGCAGTAACCAGTCACACAGTATCAGCTTGAGCCAGACGCTGGGATCGATGTCTCTGCCGAGCATGCTCCTCTGCGGCTGGGGAATAATGGGAGACCGCACAGGACATGATTCGAGATTCCGCCTGTGCAGCGGTGGGAACTTCACCACTAACAAAGGGTTAATAAACTTCTTGAATGTGGTTTTGAGTACCTTGAGAGGTGCAGTTTTTAAAATGGTGTCATTTTAGGGTATTTTCTGTCATATAGGTGCCTCAAAGTCACTTCAAGTGTGAGGTGGTCCCTAAAAAAAAGTTTTTTGAAAATTTTGTTGTAAAAATGAAAAATCGCTGGTCAACTTTTAACCCTTATAACTTCCTAACAAAAAAATGATGTTTCCAAAATTGTGCTGATGTAAAGTAGACATCTGGGAAATGTTATTTATTAACTATTTTGTGCGATATGACTCTCTGATTTAAGGGCATAAAAATTAAAAGTTTGATAGTTGTGAAATTTTCACCAAATTTCCATTTTTTTCACAAATAAACGCAAGTCATATCGACATTTTTTAATGCTATCATAAAGTACAATATATCATGAGAAAACATTCTCAGAATCACCGGATTCATTGAAGCTTTTCCTCATAAAATGACTGGTCAGAATTGTAAAAATTGTCCCAGTCATTAAGGTGAAAACAGGCTTCCTCTCAAAGGGGTAAAACATACACACTTTTTTTTGTATACACAGATATCTTGACCAGTCTGCATGATTAGGCTCTTCCCTGCTTTCCAAAAGTTCAGATTTTTGCATTTCCTTATTGAAATGTTTTATTGAACATTACATTGAAACTTACTGTATTATAGTCACTGCATCCCAATGACTCCCGGACTTGTAGATTTTTAATTGTATGTGGTCTATTTGACATAACCAGATCTAGCAGATTACCTCCCCTTGTTGGTTCATCTACCAGCTGAGAGAGGTAATTGTCTTGAACTGCGGATCCGAACTTACAGCTTTTTGTACAACCAGAGAATTCTATGTCCCATTGAATGTCGGGATACTTAAAATCCCTCATAGTAATAACTCTTATTATTTGTGCCTTTTTAATTTATTGCAGCATTTCATTCTCTACCTGTTCAGCTATATTAACCCCGTTATCCCATATGACGTACTATCCCGTCGAGGTGACCTGGGACTTAATTCCTAGTGATGGGATAGTACGTCATATGCGATCGGCCGTGCTCACGGGGGGGGGGGGGGGGGAGCACAGCTGATTGCGGCCGGGTGTCAGCTGACTACCGCAGCTGACATCCGGCACTAAGTTCCAGGAGCGGTCACGGACCGCTCCTGGCACATTAACCCCCGAAACACTGCGATCAAACATGTGTTGTAAAAATGAGAAATTGCTGGTCAATTTTTAACCTTTATAACTCCCTAACAAAAAAAAAATGTTGGTTCCAAAATTGTGCTGATGTAAAGTAGACATGTGGGAAATGTTACTTATTAAGGATTTTGTGTGACATTTCTCTGTGATTTAAGGGCATAAAAATTCAAAGTTGGAAAATTGCAAAATTTTCACCAAATTTCAGTTTTTTTCACCAATAAACGCAAGTTATATCGAAGAAATTTTACCACTATCATGACGTACAATATGTCACGAGAAAACAATGTCAGAATCGTCAAGATCCGTTGAAGCGTTCCAGAGTTATAACCTCATAAAGCGACAGTGGTCAGAATTGTAAAAATTGGCCCGGTCATTAACGTGCAAACCACCCTTGGGGCTTAAGGGGTTAAGAGGCTTGTAGTGAATGCCAATTAGCAGCTTTACATTATTACCATCCCCATGTACAATAGCCACACTAAAACTAACACTAATGACTGCTAACCAGTTTGTTTGATCAGCCTGCTCGATATACTTACTTTGTGTGGTGTGCTTTCCAATCATTTAGATCTTTACATTTTGACTATTTGTGATTTGATTCTTGGGACTTAACTACCAAGTATTAAAAGGCTGTAAAGAGCAATTGATAGTGGTTCCCACTAGCTTTATTTTCTATCCTCTATCCTGTTCTAGCCTGGGCACTGTATTCCAACCTTAGCTATTACTTTATTAGTTGCGTATAAATGATTTTGTTATATGTAATTGCCTTTATTTATGCTTTTTTTTCACAATAACCACCACACCATTTGTTTTTGATTATCCCCATCATGCTCCAATGTGTTTTGGATTTATGAACTTTTGATGAATTCTATTTAAGATTGATATTGAAATAACTTCTGTTATGTGCATGAGGTTTATACATTCTCATCTAGTCAATGTTTGTTTTTCTGAAATTATTAGTCACTAAGGTATGTCTCCTCAATGTTAGGTTAACAGGTCTCTCCCTATGTGTGGGCATTGGGTGATACCTTTCAATCTAGCTAAGGGGGAAAGGAAAAAGCAAGTGGGAACATACCTTTGTAACTAATCATCCTAAACTCCATGTCTCCAGCCATCACTTTAAAGGAAACAGCTCATGTCAGTTAATGGTATTAACCTGCAGACATAGCGTTATTCTGCATGTTAATAGTGTTAGAAAAGTGCTCGGCCACCGTAATGAAAGCGGAATTAAATTAGCTCCTCATAGGAGCCGCCAGCTTTCAGTCATACAGATTTTCCAGTTTGTCTACTGTCATGGCACTGTGATCAGTGGCATGATGAAGCACTGCATTACTGGCTGTCAGTCAAGTGCTGAAACGTGTTTACAGCCTCTACTCAAAGGTTACTATTGCTGTGCCAGATTGGCTTTATAACTGAAAGCTGGATCCTGGGAAGAATAACATTCAATTTCTCCCTGGTGCCGCGCTAACACTATTAACCCTAAATCTGAAGGTTAATGGCAATATACATTAATATGTGACAAGTTCTCTTTCTAGTATATTATCTCTAAAATGCTGCAGTATTTAATAAAAACCTATACTTTGCAATAACAGTCTATTTGTAATGCATACTGTCTGTGTTTGGTGTAGTATGATTAAGCTGTCCAGTTCCTTTTGAATGTATTATGTTCAATAGAAAGAAATATAACTAATTTAAAATTCTATCATTTCACTGCAGGTTTTCCAGCATTTTTTGCATTTGCAACTTTTGAAAATGGATATTTCTCCATCTTCTTCAGATGATGGGTTAAGTAATTCTCACCTGAGTAGCCCATCAACTCCTCTGCTTGTGCCACTAGACCCAGAAGGTGGTGGTAAAGCTACTCCTGCAAGTAAAAACAAGAAAGCACAACGGATGGACCGTGGTAGCGAGGAGTACCGTCTACGCAGGGAGCGCAACAACATGGCTGTAAAGAAAAGTAGATTAAAAAGCAAGCAAAAAGCGCAAGATACACTGCAACGGGTCAATCAGCTGAAAGAGGAGAACGAAAGGCTAGAAGCCAAAATTAAGCTATTGACGAAAGAGTTAAGTGTGCTGAAAGACCTTTTCCTAGAGCATGCACACAACTTAGCAGAAAGTGTACCAACAGAGACTTCTGTAGCAGGGCAGGACCAAGCAACACCATAACATGTACTACAATATTTTAATTGGTGGAAGACTTCAGAATAGACTTTTGGACAGAGATAAAGCTTAACAATTGTTCATGGATTTATATTCCAAGAAGTGCTGCAACTATTTGTTCTGCTTCATCTTTGTAAACATTTTATGTGAATAGCACTGGGAATTCAGATGTTTTAAAAATCCTGTTAAATTTTTTTAGCGCTACATGATGTGTCTATCATCATGATCATATTATTTTGTGCTCCATGACAGATATGTACTTCATGCTGATCACTCCAACAGAGATGCTATGTGGTGCAATCAGCTGCAGGAGCCAATTGATATTCACATCGCAACTCCTACTATAACTGCTATGATCAGCGTTCTCAGAAATCCTACCTGCTTAATCCCCCATATTGTGTTTTCAATAATCAGAACCAAACATGGAGGTTGACGGAATTAAAACACTCTCTGTCATGGCATTGGAAGACCTGCAGCAGGATCGCGAGTATCAATGGGTTGCTATGGCAATTAGAGGCTCAACAAAGGCCTTCGGGTTTGCCATACATTACAGTACAATCAGATCCCACTGGAGGCAAGGATTGGTAGGGTAATCATTAGTCAAGCACTGATATGATAGTCTAATGCCCACCACTGTACAGTACAGCTCAGTAGTGCTGTGTATTAAAGGGAACCTGTCACCCCGTTTTTTCAGATTGAGATATAAATACTGTTAAATAGGACCTGCGCTGCGCGCACGTGAAGAAACAGCGTTTGCATCTCGGCTTTGGGAAAATGGCCGCCGCGATCTCTTCTGCGCACGCGTGGCATCCCGCGGCCATTTTCCTGAAGCCCCGTGCGGCAGAGCACTCCATCTGCGCATGCGCGGCCCCAGGAAGATGGCCGCCCCCACCGATGAAAGGGATAACAGCGCAGATCGCGCGCTGTTTCCTCACGTGCGCGCAGGGAATTCGGAACTTGGACATGCGCACACCACTACGCCACCAACGGAAAGCTGGGGAAGAAAAGAGCGATGTTACCACGCCCACCCGACCTGACCAGCCTGATTGACAGGCGAAAACGGCGACTTTGGTAATGTATTTCTCAGCATAGGTGGGGAATCAGGGTACACTACATACACTATAGTAACGCACAGCGCAGGCCCTATTTAACAGTATTTATATCTCAATCTGAAAAAACGGGGTGACAGGTTCCCTTTAATACAACCTTAATTCACATTTTTAAATCACATGTTAAAATCCCCTTAAGGGCAGATATATATTGCAAAAAAAAATCCCAGTTTTCCCAATAAAAATTGTTCTAATCTGGAAAAAATAATCATACCTTAAAAATGTCACATTTCTTATTGCCACATAAGTAATGACATGTACTACATCACAGACATACCATATTTTGTGGATTATAAGATGCGCCAGATTATAAGACACACATCAAATTTTGAGGAGAAAAATAGGAAAAATGGTGGTGCTTCTTATAATCCATGCGTCTTATTGCTTACTGGGGGTGGTGGCTGTGATGTGAGCATTGCTGCAGCCTGGGATGAGAGGATGTTTGGATGTGCGCCACTGTGGGTGTTCGGTGGTGTGGGGGCTCTGCCTACACTTTGTGAAAACCAAGAGCCCCTGCACTTACAGGGTTTACTATGCGGTGGACTGCAGGAAAACAGCTGCCGGGGACGGCGCATGCGCAGATGGAGATCTCGGCACACAGATCTTGGGAGATGAGAAAAAAGCGCATCGTATGACATGAAAAATACAGTAATTTATCCCACATGATGAACACTGGAAAGAAAAAACACATAGAAAATTACTGGATTAAAAATTGAACATACGGTGTTAGGACTGGCGGAACGTACCAAATAATAATTTTAGAGAGCATCTGAGGTGCGTTCGCAGTCCGGGGTCCACCATGCAGAAAAGACACCTGCTGCTCGGTAATGGCAGATTATATGGCGGTATATTGAGAATACACACACGGGTTAGCTTCATCCGGTATGTAGGAAGCGAACCCTGTTGCGTCACAGGGCTGCGATACCGCATAGAGTGCAAGCATAGAGTCACAGAACTCTGTCCCAAGACTCAGGGAAAGAGTTCCTCTAGACCTCTTGCGCTCGACACCGCTACTGTGGTGTCAGGTATAGGACTAAGCTAAGCATTTACCACACAAGAGTGCGCACAGCGCCGCTCTGGTGGATGCAACCACCCTAACTAGGGCGAGGAGAGCGCACTATTTGCGCACGGCGCTGCACTGGTGGTCACTGCTAAGAGACGCAGTGACGTGTGCTAGATGTGCAAGATTGCACTGTCAGGCGCTAGGTAGCTTCCACCATTCGCGAGCAGTCAACAACTCTAGGGATGGGAATGATTAAAAGCTTTCATCCATCGACAGGCACACATCCACACACACGTTAGCAAGTTTACATTAGCGCATGGCCGAGTGGCCATGCGAACCTTTTATAAGTAGTAGCGCTCCAGGACCATCCTGATGGTCCAATTGGAACAACAACAGTACCTGAGCATGTGACCCCTGACCTCCAATGGGAGGTCGTCCCATGGGCATGCTCAGAATGGGAAAAGCAGGACTTATTCCCAGAAAAGCCTGCTCGCTGCTGATCAGTGCTGGCTACAAAGACAGAGCCTGGAAAGGCAGCAGTAACCAGGCACACAGTATCAGCTTGAGCAATCCGCTGGGACTGACGTCTCTGCTGAGCAGGTTCCACTGCGATTGGAGGAGAATGGGAGACCACAGCGGACATGGTTCGAGATTCCCCCTGTGCAGGGGCGGGAACTCAACACCCAACATTACCCCCCTCCTTGGGCCTCGCTACGTTCAAAGGCTGCCATGAGCAGCAGAGCCCGAATGTGCTCAACAGATTCCCAGTTTCTGTCCTCTGGGCTGTGACCCTTCCAGTCCACCAGATATTACTTTTTTCCAAATACCACCTTGCACCCCATGATAGAGTTCACCTCGAAATCGTCCGTGGACGAGCCCGATGTCCCTGCAGATGACTCGGAAAATCGGGACATATGAACGGGTTTTAGGAGGGAGACATGGAAGGTGTCGGTGAAACCCAGGCATAAAGGAAGGGCCAGTGTTATGAACTGGTGGTTTAGGAGCAACATGGGACGAGCTCTGAAGGAGGTGGTATCTGTACTGACCTCAAACCCTGAACCTAGCAGCGCAACTAGAAATAGCTGTGGGGGGTACCTGGCACTCCCTAGACCCCTCGGCACAGCCTAAGATCTAACTTCCCCTAAAGACAGAAACAGGAAACCTATCTTGCCTCAGAGAAAATCCCCAAAGGAAAGATAGCCCCCCACAAATATTGACGGTGAGAGGAGGGGAAAATAACATACGCAGAAATGAAATCAGATCTTAGCATAGGAGGCCATACTAGCTAGATAGATAGGACAGGACAGGATACTGTGCGGTCAGTATTAAAAACTACAAAAATCCACACAGAGTTTACAAAAATCTCCACACCTGACTAAAGGTGTGGAGGGTAAATCTGCTTCCCAGAGCTTCCAGCTAAAAGAATTAATCCATACTGACAAGCTGGACAAAACATAGAATGCACATAACAATTAAGTCCACAGCATGTGGACAGAAATGAGCAAAGCCAGGACTTATCTTTGCTGAACTGGTCAGGCTATCAAGGAAATCCAAGCAGAGATGTGAATCCAACCAGGAACAATTGACAAGTGGCACTGGCTGAAGGGAAAAGCCAGGCATAAAAGCCGAGCAGAAAGACAATTAGTGGAAGCAGCTTCAGACAGCTAAATCCAAGGAGCAGCCATTCCACTTAAAACCACCGGAGGGAGCCCAAGAGCAGAACTCACAAAAGTGCCACTTACAACCACCGGAGGGAGCCCAAGAGCGGAATTCACAACAGGCCAGACGGTAGACCACAGGATTAACCTGTTCCAGAACCTTGAAGGGCCCTAAGTAGCGAGGCGCAAACTTATTGGACTCAACTTGCAGCCTGATATTGCGGGCAGAGAGCCACACTAAGTCGCCAGGAGCAAATGCCGGAGCAGAGCGCCGATGTGCATCGGTGGAGACCCTAATTCTTTCCTTGGAGGCCCAGATGGCATCCTGTACGGTCCCAGAAGTCCAATGCTTCCACTGCCCAGTCTGCCACCCTAGAGTCGGTGGAAGACACGGGCATGGGCACAGGAACCTGCAGATGTTGGCTGTAATTAAGGAGGAATGGGGTCTGCCCAGTGAAGTCGGTTAAGGCATTATTTAAGGCAAACTCCACCCACGGTAGCAAGGATGCCCAGTCATCCTGCCTGGCCGAAACAGCGGGAGCGGGAGAGAGCGTCGGTGCGAATGTTCTCCCCGGAGAGAAAATGAAGAGTGAAATGGAACCGGGAGAAGAACAGGGACCATCTAGCTTGGCGATAATTTAGCCGCTGGGCTATCTGCAAATACACCAAATTCTTGTGGTCAATGTCAACTTGGAAGAGAAATCGAGCCCCCTCCAGGAGGTGCCTCCACTCTGAAAAGGCCAACTTCATTGCTAGCAACTCCCTGTCCCCAATGGAATAATTCCTCTCGACCGGAGGAAAGCTCTTTGAGAAAAAGAAGCAAGGATGCTTCCAACCTTGAGCGTCCTTTTGCAAGAGGACCGCTCCAGCACCGACAGATGAGGCATCCACCTCTATAATAAATGGCATATCTACATCGGGACAATGCAGGATGGGAGCACTAGCAAAATCGGTCTTAACAGATAGGAAGGCCTTGGAGACCTCCTCCGACCACAATTTGGGATTTGCACCCTTCTTGGTGAGGGCTACCAAGGGAGCTTCCAAAGTTGAGAAGTGTGGACTGAACTGGCGATCATAATTAATGAACCCCATAAAGCGCTGCACCGCTTTGAGAGAATGAGGTTCCTGCCAGTTCATCGCTGCTTATAGCTTAGCAGGATCCATAGCTAATCCCCGGGCTGAGATGATATAGCCCAGGAAAGGCAAGGAGTCCTGCTCAAACACACACTTCTCCAACTTGGCATAGAGGGAGTTTGCCCGTAGGAGGTCGAAAACTCTGCAAATATCTCTCTGGTGGGAATCGATATCTGGAGAGTACATGAGAATATCATCCAGATAGACTACCACTGAGGTGGAGAGCATATCCTGGAAGATATCATTTACAAAGTCTTGGAAGATGGCTGGGGCATTGCACAGTCCAAAGGGCATCACCAGATATTCATAGTTCCCATCCCTGGTATTAAAAGCCATTTTCCATTTGTCCCCTTCATGGATGCGAATCAGGTTGTAAGCGCCCCGCAGATCTAACTTAGTAAAAACTTTTGCTCCCCGGAGCCTATCGAAGAGCTCAGATATCAAGGGGCAAAAGGTACTTGTTCTTAACGGTGATGGCGTTAAGACCCCTGTAGTTTATGCATGGATGTAATTCTCCGTTCTTCTACATGAAGAAGAACCCGGCCCATGCAGTTGACACTGATTTTCTAATGAATCCTCTTGCCAGATTCTCCTGGATGTTTTGTGACATTGCCTCCGTCTCCTGGAGAGACAGGGGATAGACACGTCCCCCAGGATGCTCTGCCTCTGTCAAGAGGTCAATAGGACAGTCATAGGGGCCATGAGGTGGAAGAGTCTCCGCAGCTCTCTTGGAGAATACGTCCACATAAGATCAGTAGTGTTTGGGGAGAGAGGTAAATTCTGCGGGTATCTCCGTAGTGGCAACCTGAATGCACTCCCTCTGACATCTGCTCTCACAAGATTTACTCCATCCCAGAATTCTCCCAGAGGATAACTCTACATGTGGGGAGTGGTAACGCAAGCAGAGTATCCCTAGAAGAATCTTGTCTATTCCCTCAGGAATTACAAAAAGGGAAATGACCTCCTGATGGGATGGAGACACAGATAATGTAAATGGGATAGTCTGGTGTGTAATCTGTAAGGGCAATGTCAACCATTCACCACTCTTACGGTCACTGGTTTGGCTAGCATAACCAGGGGTATTGCGTGCCATTGGGCGAAGGCAGAGGACATGAAATTTCCCTCTGCCCTGGAGTCCACACAAAGCTCAACCGTAAAAGTGGAAGGACCAAAGGTAATTGTTCCCTTGAAGGACAATTTGGAGGAAAACGCCGCTGTGTCTAGTGAACCTCCTCCTGCAGTTACTAGATGCAGTCATTTCCCTGCCGCTGTGGACACTTCTTGGAAGTATGTCCTGACTGCTGGCAGACATTATAGACCATGGGTATTCGAGCAGCCCGAGACTTTGGACCCTCTCGAGAAACCTCCATGGCCTCATAGGGCTCGGATGCCTGGACAGGAGACTCCAAAGGCTTGGTGAAGGTAGGCGCCAACCAAAACCTCTGCCTACACTGGTCTCGCTCCAACCGTCGCTCGTTAAAACGGAGGTCAATGTGAGTGGATATAGTTACTAACTCCTCCAGTGTGGCGGGAATCTCCCTAGTGGCGAAGGCGTCCTTCACATCGTCGCCAGTCCTTTCCAAAACACAGGAATAAGGACTTTATCCGGCCACTCCAGCTCAAAGTCCGGAAGTGGACATCAAAATGACTTACCATGGACGAACCATTTGTCAATGCCAGCAGTTGGGGCACCGAATCATGGGTGACACGAGGTCCCATAAAGACATGTTTCAGAGTGTCCAGGAACATTGGAGCACTCTGCACCACATGATCGTCACACTCCCACAGCGATGTTGCCCACTTCAACGCCCTGCCTGACAGAAGGGATATAATAAATCCCACTGCAGCCCGTTCCGTGGGAAAATGTGCAGCCAGGAGCTCAAGATGTATGGCACACTGGCTCACGAATCCCGGACACAGCTTACTGTCACCAGCAAACTTATCTGGTAATGGGAGACAGGACAATGTCGGAGTAGCGGTGGCAGTGGACAAACTGGCTGCAGCCATGTTGGCAGCCTGAACAGCGACTGCGGTGACATCCACGGCCGAGGTTGTGCGCTCCAGAGCCGCCAATCTACTCTCCTGCTGCTGGATGTACCATTGCAATCGCTGCTCATCCGCAATTACAAGCCAGACCCTGGCTCTAGTGTAATGTTAGGACTGGCGGAACACACCAAATAATAAGAGGATATGAGGTGCGTTTGCAGTCCGGGGTCCACTGTGCAGAAAAGACACCTGCTGCTCTGTAATGGCGGACTATATGGCGGTATGAGAATATACACGGGTTAGCTTCACCCGGTATGAAGGAAGCAAACCCTGTTGCATCACAGGGACACGTTACCACACAGAGAGTGCAAACAAAGAGTCACAGTAGGGTTGAGCGAAACGGATCAGACAATTTAAAAAATCGACGACTTTTGGCAAAAGTCCGGTTTCGTGAAACCCGACCCGATCCTAGTGTGGGATCAGCCATGAGGTCGGCGATCTTCGCACCAAAGTCGCGTTTCGTATGACGCTTTCATCACCATTTCTCATCCAATGAAGGCGGACGCAGAGTGTGGGCAGCATGATGACATAGGTCGCGGTCCCCACCATCTTAGAGAAGGGCATTACAGTGATTGGCTTGCTTTCTGCGGTGTCACAGGGGCTATAAAGGGGCGTGCACGCCGACCGCCATCTTACTTCTGCCGATCTTCGCATAGGGAGAGGTTGCTGCAGCTTCATCAGAAGAAGGGATATAGTTAGGGAGGGAAGATTGACCCCAAAACTGCTTGTGCTGTAGCAATTTCCACTGTCCAACACCACCTTTTCTTTACAGGGACAGTGGAGGTTTTTTTTGTGCATCAGCGCTGTAGCTTATTAGGCTGCCCTATAAGGATCCCTGATAGCTGCATTGCTGTTTGTACGCCGCTGTGCAAACCAACTGCTTTTTTAAAAGCAAAAATCCTGTTGCTCCTTTCTGCACAGTTATCTTGTTTATTTGTCCACACTTTTGTGTGCAGCAGTCCTTTTTATTGCTGCCATACTTGTCCTTTGATCATTGTAGGGAGATTGAAATTCTACTACAGCCCTTGTATTTTTTTATATATCTGCCAGCCACATTGTGCCACTTACATTGTGTAGTGTAATACACAGGGCCTGTTTTTTGCTGCAGTCTCCCCCCAAAAAAGTGAGATTTAAATTGCCAACAAGTTTCTATACGTCAGTTCTGTTTGGCACAACATAGCTGGCAGATATACGACAAACAGAACTGACGTATAGAAACTTGATGGCAATTTAAATCTCACTTTTTGGGGGGGAGACTGCAGCTAAAAACAGGCCATGTGTATTACACTACACAATGTAAGTGGCACAACGTGGCTGGCAGATATACAACACTTACATTGTGTAGTGTAATACACAGGGCCTGTTTTTTGCAGCAGTCTCCCCCCAAAAAAAGTAAAATTTAAATTGCCAACAAGTTTCTATACGTCAGTTCTGTTTGTCGTATATCTGCCAGCCACATTGTGCCACTTACATTGTGTAGTGTAATACACAGGGCCTAGGGCCTGTTTTTTGCTGCAGTTCCCCCCCCCCCAAAAAAAAAAGTGAGATTTAAATTGCCAACAAGTTTCTATACGTCAGTTCTGTTTGTCGTATATCTGCCAGCCACGTTGTGCCACTTACATTGTGTAGTGTAATACACAGGGCCTGTTTTTTGCTGCAGTCTCCCCTCATAAAAAGTGAGATTTAAATTGCCAACAAGTTTATATACACCTTCTACCTTGTTTTATAGTACCATATAACGGTTGTTATTTTGGTTAGATTTTTCCCAAAAATGAGGAAGTCTGGTGGAAGAGGCCATGGGTCGGTCGTTGCCAGCTGGTACTGATGGTGGTGGTGGTGGTGGAGCATCTGGTGGTAGTGAGAAAAGCAAAATAGCACCTAAGGCTGGAGGTGTCGAGCCAGCGTCATCGTCTGGCTACACAAGGCCTCGAAGGCTCCCTTATCTGGGAGTAGGAAAACAGCTTTTAAAGCCGGAGCAGCAGGAAAAAGTTTTGGCTTTCCTTGCTGACTCAGCCTCTAGCTCTTTCGCCTCCTCTTCCAATTGTTCAAAATATAAAAGCAGCGAGTCGTCAGTGGATGCTCCCGGTCAGGACCAAGTCGCTTCCTTGTGTCCTTCACCCAAACCAAAAGTGAAGGATGCGGCAGGCGTCACTACAGTTTACTCCATGGAGCTCTTTACACATACCATGCCAGGGTTAGAAAGGGAAATAGTTAACAGCCCATTACAAGATGAATCGGACATGGAGTGCACTGATGCACAACCACAGCTAGATTATTATGCTGTTCCATTGACTCAGATCACTACATTGCCCTCGCAGTGTACTGAGCCAGAATCTGACCCTCATGAGACTATGGTGCCCTGTCCCGAACGCTATAGCACCTTACACGGTGACACAGAGGAAGGTGCACATGAAATTGAAGAGGAGGTGATAGATGACCCAGTTGTTGACCCAGATTGGCAGCCATTGGGGGAAGAGGGTGCCGCTGCCAGTTGCTCAGAAGCAGAGGAGGATGATCCGCAGCAGCCATCTACATCGCAACAGCTTTCATCTGGCAGGCCCGTATCTGGCCAAAAACGTTTGATAAAACCAAAAACACTTTTAGGACAGCGTGGCCATCTGGTGAAAGGAGAACAGCGTGCAATGCCTGAAAAGGTATTCGATAGTATGAAGAGTGCAGTGTGGGAATTTTTTAACCAAGATCCGAATGATCCGCGTAAAGTTATCTGTAAGAAATGCTCAAAGACCTTTAGCAGAGGAAAGAATGTCCAAAATTTAAATACAACGTGCATGCGTAGACATTTAACCAGCATGCATTTGCAAGCCTGGACTAACTACCAAATGCACCCGCTCAGAATGAAGATAGACAGCAACGCTACATTGCTTCCCTCACTGTAAGCCCACCGGTTAGGACACCACCAACAGCAAATGTGGAGGTATCGTCGCAAGGCCAAAGCTGTCATGGAATCACAAGGTTCTTAGTAGGAAACACTAGGTAGGCCAACATCAAGAACACCATCACCAACCCTCTCTCAATCTGCCATGTCCACCACCACCCCCGCCAGTTCTACCATATGCAGCTCTCCAGTCCAGCTCACCCTACAAGAAACTCGTTAGGAAAAGGAAGTACTCATCCTCTCATCCGTGTACACAGGGTTTGAACACCCATATTGCTAGACTAATCTCGTTAGAGATGATGCCCTACCGGTTGGTTGAAAGCAAAGCTTTCAAAGCCCTGATGGCCTACGCAGTACCACGCTATGACCTACCCAGTCAACACTTTGCGAGAAAAGTCATCCCAGCATGTAAAAGACCGCATTGTCCATGCACTCAGACAATCAGTCAGTAGAAAGGTGCACCTCACAACATGCATGGACCAGTAGGCATGGCCAGGGACGTTACGTGTCCATCACGGCGCACTGGGTTAATGTGGTGGATGCAGGGTCCACAGGGGACAGCCATAGTGGGACAGTTCTGCCTAGCCCACGGTCTAGGAAACAGTTGGCAGTAGGCGTTCGACACCCATCCTCCTCCTCCAGAAGCGAAAGCTCATCCACAGAGCGCAGTCGCCCGACCACTCCATCCGCAGCTGCCAGTGTTGCACACGAAGTGTCACATAATGGAATAGCTAGTGGTAAGCGTCAGCGGGCTGTGTTGGAAATGAAGTGTTTGGGTGACAACAGACACACCGCGGAAGTACTGGCCGAGTACTTGCGGCAAGAAACTCAGTCATGGCTGGGCAGTGTACATCTTGAGGCAGGCAAGGTAGTCAGTGATAACGGAAGGAATTTTATGGCTGCCATAGCCATTTCAGAACTGAAACACATACCTTGCCTGGCTCACACCTTGAACCTGGTGGTGCAGTGCTTCCTGAAAATATTATCCGGTAACCCTGCTCCTGAAGGTGCGAACTTTGCTCGCACATCTGCCGGTCGCCCGTACAGTCCAGCCGTATGCTGAACCATAAGCGATCACTGAAGCTTCCCCAGCACCACCTAATAATCGACGTTGCAACAAAGTGGAACTCCACACTGCACATACTTCAGAGGCTGTGCGAACAGAGGCGTGCTGTAATGTATTTGTGGGAGGATACACATACATGGGCAGGCAGTTGGATGGCAGACATGGAGTTGTCTGGTGTGCAGTAGTCGAAGCTCCAAGACCTCTGTCAAGTCCTTTAGTGTTTTGAGGAATGCACACGGCTGGTAAGTGCGGACGACGCCATCATAAGCATGAGCATCCCACTAATGCGTCTGCTGATGCAAAGTTTGACGCACATCAAGGAGCAGGCGTCTGCAGCCGAGGATTAGGGAAGCCTTGATGACAGTCAGTCATTGTCTGGTCAGGGAACTCTCCTGGACGAGGTGGCAGATGAAGAGGAGGAGGAGGATGATAATGGGGATGAATATTTATGGGAGGAGGATGCTTCTCAGGGGCAATAGAAACTGGTGGCGTTGCAAGGTCAGGTACAGAGCTTTTGCACGCCACAAGTGATGTTGATTTGCAAGACAGTGCTCCTCAAACCAGCACAAGCAGTGAATTGACACCTGGAACATTGGCCCACATGGCAGAGTATGCCTTGCATATCCTAAAAAGGGACCCCCGCATTATCAAAATGATGACCGATGACGATTACTGGTTGGCCTGCCTCCTGGATGCACGATACAAAGGAAAATTACAAAATATCATGCCACATGAGAACCTTGAGCAAATATTGGCTACAAAACAAGCAACTCTTGTAGACCGTTTGGTTCAGGCATTCCCAGCACACAGGCGGTGATGCTTCTCACATGAGCTGTAGGGGGCAACATGGCAGAGGTGTTAGAGGTGTACACATCCGAAGTGGCGTTGGACAGAGGGGTTTTATGACCAGGTTGTGGAGTGATTTTGCAATGACCACAGACACGACAGGTACTGCTGCATCAATTCAAAGTGACAGGAGACAGCATTTGTCCAGTATGGTTACCAACTTTATTACTTGGGCCTACTAACTGTGTCTGCCACTCATTACAGTTGTCCTCCACTGAACAAAGCAATGCCTCCTGTTTAGTCCTGTTACCACTTTTGAAGTGCATTTAGCCTACTTTATTATTTGGACCTATATCTGTGTTTCCTCCTCATCCTGGCCATTGGCCAGCCACTGCTTGATGAGTCTGCTGGTAGATTGACCCAGACCACTACATTCTTTTTGCACTCTACACAACCAGAATCTGACCCTGCTGAAAGTCAGGTTCCCCTTCCCGCATACTATACCACCTTACACGGGGACAAAGAGGAAGGAGCAGATGAAAGTGCAGGTTCCTTCATCAGGTGGGGGGGGTAGCATATTCATTGGCACTGGCACAGGGCACCTCATAGTATGCAAAAGTGTCTCTGGCAGTGGGAGGCGCCGCCCGCCGTCAAACACACCACCGTACTATGAGGGGCCCCGTGCCAGTGCCAACTAGTGGGCCACCCCTGCTTGCTCAGGATCGCAACACATGCAAAGTTGAAATACTTACCTCTGTCTGCTCCACCGCCGTGACGTATTCTGCGTTTCCCGGGCCCACGAAAATATTGAGCCAGCCCTTCCCCCCCCCCACAACTTTAGCCAATTGAGCCCCTGGTTTCAATGCCTAACTATTATTATAAAGTAAATTAAGATTGACAAGCTTAATAAGAATTGATGTTTTTGGCATTAAAATGGGTACTGTATGTGTTTTCCTGTCCACTGACTGCTGACTTTTATTCCCCATTGACTTGTATTGGGTTTCATGTTTCAGTCGGCCCTCGACTTTTTGCAATAATCGGCCGACACCCGACTCGATCCTAAAAAAGTAAAAGTCGCTCAACTCTAAGTCACAGAACTCTGTCAAAAGATTCAGGAAAAGAGTTCCTCTAGACCTCTTGCGCTCGACACGGTTACTGTGGTGTCAGGGATAGGACTGAGCTAAGCATTTACCGCACAAGAGACAGTGCCGCTCTGGAGGATGCTACTAACCACCCTACCTAGGGCCAGGAGAGTGCTCTCTTTGTGCACTGCGCAGCACTGGTGGTCGCTGCTAAAAGACACAGTAACATGTGCTAGATGTGCAAGATTGCACTGTCGGGCGCTATGTAGCTTCCACCATTAGCGAGCAGTCAACAACACTAGGGATGGGAATGATTAGGAGCTTTCATCCATCGACAGGCATACATCCTCACACACACGTTAGCAAGTTTACACTAGTGCATGGCCGAGCGGCCATGCGAACCTTTTATAGTAATAGCGCTCCGGGACCTTCCTGATGGTCCAATAGGAGCTGCAACAAGACCTGAGCATGTGATCCCCAACCTCCAATAGGAGGTTGTCCCGTGGGCATGCCCAGAATGGGAAAAGCAGGACTTAGTCCCAGAAAGGCTTGCACACTGGTGATCAGTGCTAGCTACAAAGGCAGAGCCTGTTAAAGCAGCAGTAACCAGGAGCACAGTATCAGATTGAGCCAGACGCTGGGACCGACGTATCCACTGTGGCTGGAGGAGAATGGGAGACCGCAGCAGACATGGTTTGAGATTCCCCCTGTGCAACTTATTATAACAATTATATAAATTGGATAGCAATGTAATCATACTGACATGTATTATAAAACTATATATTTTTCTGTACAATTCACGCTGTAAGAAAAAAAATACAATACCATAATTTCTGGATTTTCCTCATCCAGCGCCACAAAAAAATGAAATTAAATGATCAAAAAGTTGTTTGTGTCCAAAAATGGCACCATTCAAAACAGCAGCTCTGTGTCTATGGAAAAAAAGGCTTTTCTGGTTCTCCGATTATAGGGAACCCCCATCCCTCCCAAAAAATAATTTTAAGGCAAAATAACTTTTTTTGTGCGTGTGTAAAAGTAGTAAAACCAAGTTCTACATAACTTGGGTATTGTCATTATCGTATCAGCCGCCAGAATAAAGTTACTTTGGTGCTCAAAACAACTCAGATTTTTTTAGTTGATATTTTTTACACTGTTTACTATTCAGCTTATGTACATGCCACCTCCAAAAAAGTGTAGATAAAAGTGATCACAAATTCATATGCATTAGAAAATGGCACCACTGAAAGCTGCATCTACAGTGCCTTGTGAAAGTATTTGGCCCCCTGGATCTTTTCAACCTTTTCCCACATCTTCAAACATAAAGATACCAAATATTAATTTTTTGTGAAGAATCAACAACAAGTGGGACACACGTGTGAAGTTGAATATATTGGTTATTTTTAATCTTTGTGAAAATACAAAAACTGAAAAGTGGGGCGTGCAATATTATTCAGCCCCTTTACTTTCAGTGCAGGCTGCAGCAAACTCACTCCAGAAGTTCATTGTGGATCTCTGAATGATCCAATGTTGTCCTAAATGCCTAATGATGATAAATATAATCCACCTGTGTGTAATCAAGTTTCCATATAAATGCACCTGCTCGGTGATAGTCTCATGGTTCTGTTTGAAGCACGGAGAGCATCATGAAGACCAAGGAGCACAACAGGCAGGTCCGTGATACTGTTGTGGAGAAGTTTGAAGCCGGAGTATGATACTCCTTCCATTTCAATATGATCGCTTGCACAGTGCTCCTTGGGATGTTTAAAGTTTTGGAAATCATTTAGTATCCAAATCCGGCTTTAAACTTACACACAGGTGGATTATATTTAAAGGGGACGAATAATATTGCACGCCCAACTTTTCAGTTTTTGTATTTCCACAAAAATTTAAAATGACCAGTAAATTTAGTTCAACTTCACAATTGGGTCCCACTTGTTGTTGATTCTTCACCAAAAATTAACATTGTTATCTTTATGTTTGAAGCATGATATATGGGAAAAGGTTGAAAAGTTCCTAGAGGCCAAATACTTTTGCAAGGCACTATACATCTGTCAGGCAAAGAAATAAGACCTCATACAGCTACTTTGACATAATATTGTAAAAAGTATGACTCAAAATATGGTGATGCAAAAGCAATTTTTTTTTCAAGCATTGTATTTCTTGTACTAAAGATGAGTTTAACCCCTTTCTGACATTAGACGTACTATTCCGTCCATGTGGGGTGGGCCCTACTTCCCAAGGACGGAATAGTACGTCATATGTGATCGGCAGTGCTGACGGGGGAAGCGCGGCCGATCGCGGCTGGGTGTCAGCTGCCTATCGCAGCTCACATCCGGCACTATGTGCCAGGAGTGGTCACGGACCACCCCCGGCACATTAACCCCCGGCACACCGCAAACAAACATGATCGCGATGTGCCAGCGGTATAGGGAAGCATCGCGCAGGGAGGGGGCTCCCTGCGGGCTTCCCTGAGCCCCCCGCAGCAACGCGATGTGATCGCGTTGCTGCGAGGGTCTTCTTACCTCCCTCCCTGCTCCAGGCCCGGATCCAAGATGGCCGTGGCATCCGGGTCCTGCAGGGAGGGAGGTGGCTTCACAGAGCCTGCTCAGAGCAGGTACTGTGAAGCCTGCACTGCTCTAAGTCAGATCGGTGATCTGACAGAGTGCTGTGCAAACTGTCAGATCATCGATCTGTGATGTCCCCCCGGGACAAAGTAAAAAAGTTTAAAAAAAATTTTTCTAAATGTGTAAAAAAAATTAAAAAAATATTCCTAAATAATGAAAAAAAAATATTATTCCCATAAATACATTTCTTTAAATAATAAAAAAAAACAATAAAAGTACACATATTTAGTATCGCCGCGTCTGTAACGACCCCACCTATAAAACTGGCCCACTAGTTAATCCCTTCAGTAAACACCGTAAGAAAAAAAAAAAAATGAGGCAAAAAACAACGCTTTATTATCATACCGCCGAACAAAAAGTGGAATAACACACGATCAAAAAGACAGATATAAATAACCATGATACCGCTGAAAACGTCATCTTGTCCCGCAAAAAACGAGCTGCCATACAGCATCATCAGCGAAAAAAATAAAAAAGTTATAGTCCTGAGAATAAATCGATGCAAAAATAATTATTTTTTCTATAAAATAGTTTTTATCGTATAAAAGCGCCAAAACATAAAAAAATGATATAAATGAGGTATCGCTGTAATCGTACTGACCCGAAAAATAAAACTGCTTTATCAATTTTACCAAACGCGGAACGGTATAAACGCCTCCCCCAAAAGAAATTCATGAATAGCTGGTTTTTGGTCATTCTGCCTCACAAAAATCGGAATAAAAAGCTATCAAAAAATGTCACGTGCCTGAAAATGTTACCAATAAAAACGTCATCTCGTCCCGCAAAAAACAAGACCTCACATGACTCTGTGGACCAAAATACGGAAAAATTATAGCTCTCAAAATGTGGTAACGCAAAAAATATTTTTTTGCATTAAAAAGCGTCTTTCAGTGTGTGACGGCTGCCAATCATAAAAATCCGCTAAAAAACCCGCTATAAAAGTAAATCACCCCCTTAGTTAGGGAAAAATTAAAAAAAATTATTTATTTCCATTTTCCCATTAGGGCTAGGGTTTGTGTTAGGGTTAGGGTTGGGGCTACAGTTAGGGTTGGGGCTAAAGCTAGGGTTGGGGCTAAAGTTAGGGTTAGGGCTTAGATTACATTTACAGTTGGGAATAGGGTTGGAATTGGGGTTAGGGGTGTGTCAGGGTTAGAGGTGTGGTTAGGGTTACTGTTGGGATTAGGGTTAGGGGTGTGTTTGGATTAGGGTTTCAGTTATAATTGAGGGGTTTCCACTGTTTAGGCACATCAGGGGCTCTCCAAACGCGACATGGCGTCCGATCTCAATTCCAGCCAATTCTGCGTTGAAAAAGTAAAACAGTGCTCCTTCCCTTCCAAGCTCTCCCGTGTGCCCAAACAGGGGTTTACCCCAACATATGGGGTATCAGCGTACTCAGGACAAATAGGACAACAACTTTTGGGGTCCAATTTCTCCTGTTACCCTTGGGAAAATACAAAACTGGGGGCTAAAAAATAATTTTTGTGGGAAAAAAAAGATTTTTTATTTTCACGGCTCTGCATTATAAACTGTAGTGAAACACTTGGGGGTTCAAAGTTCTCACAACACATCTAGATAAGTTCCTTAGGGGGTCTAGTTTCCAATATGGGGTCACTTGTGGGGGGATTCTACTGTTTAGGGACATTAGGGGCTCTGCAAACGCAATGTGACACCTGCAGACCATTCCATTTAAGTCTGCATTCCAAATGGCGCTCCTTCCCTTCCGAGCCCTCCCATGCGGTCAAACAGTGGTTCCCCCCACATATGGGGTGTCAGCGCACTCAGGACAAATTGGACAACAACTTTTGGGGTCCAATTTCTCCTGTTACCCTCGGGAAAATAGAAAACTGGGGGCTAAAAAATAATTTTTGTGGGAAATAATTTTTGTTTTATTTTTACGGCTCTGCATTATAAACTTCTGTGAAGCACTTGGTTGGTCAAAGTGCTCACCACACCTCTAGATAAGTTCCTTAGGGGGTCTACTTTCCAAAATGGTGTCAATTGTGGGGGGTTTCAATGTTTAGGCACATCAGGGGCTCTCCAAACGCAACATGGTGTCCAATCTCGATTCCAGTCAATTTTGCATTGGAAAGTCAAATGGCGCTCCTTCGCTTCCGAGCTCTGTCATGTGCCCAAACAGTGGTTTACCCCCACATATGGGGTATTCGTGTACTCAGGACAAATTGTATAACAACTTTTGGGGTCCATTTTCTCCTGTTACCCTTGGTAAAATAAAACAAATTGGAGCTGAATTAAATTTTTTGTGAAAAAAAGTTAAATGTTCATTTTTATTTAAACATTCCAAAATTCCTGTGAAGCACCAGAAGGGTTAATAAACTTCTTGAATATGGTTTTGAGCACTTTGAGGAGTACAGTTTTTAGAATGGTGTCACACTTGGGTATTTTCTATCATATAGACCCCTCAAAATGACTTCAAATGAGACGTGGTCCCTAACTCCCTAACAAAAAAAAATTTTGGTTCCAAAATTGTGCTGATGTAAAGTAAACATGTGGGAAATGTTACTTATTAAGTATTTTGTGTGACATATCTCTGTGATTTAATTGCATAAAAATTCAAAGTTGGAAAATTGCGAAATTTTCATAATTTTCGCCAAATTTCCGTTTTTTTCACAAACAAACGAAGGTACTATCAAAGAATTTTTACCACTATCATGAAGTACAATATGTCCCGAGAAAACAGTGTCAGAATAACTGGGATCCGTTGAAGTGTTCCAGAGTTATAACCTCATAAAGGGACAGTGGTCAGAATTGTAAAAATTGGCCTGGTCATTAACGTGCAAACCACCCTTGGGGGTAAAGGGGTTAATGGCCATCGCCATATTCGTTTGGACCCACGGAATAACAGTAACATCTTATTTGTGTAGCACATGAATAACAGAAAATTTTAAACATCAAAAAATAGAGCTCATGTTTTATTAACTTTTGTACAGTGAGACATTGAAAAAAAAGTTAATGTTTGGAAAGATACAGTATATACCACCAAATCCTGCAACTGACAAGTAGCGCTTATAAAAAAAATCCTCATACAGCTAAATCGACAAAAATATAAAAATATGACTGTTTTCATGGGACAAAATGGTCAATTCATTAAAGAAGTTATCAAAGAATGTAATATGAATGGCTACTGTCACATAATTCAAATGACAGACTATACTATAACTAACAAAGTTTAATTCTGTAATGCTATAGTATGCACACATGAGATATATGAAATTGGAATTGCATTACTACTCTAGAAAATAAGATAAAATTAACATACTTCGCACATAAGTTGGCCAATTCATGTATGCCCAGCAGCTGCAAGGTGATCTTCATTGCTGGGAACCTAATCTAATGTGATTTATCTTGTGGGCTGATAGCCTAAATGTACCGTATGTACTCCAGTATAAGCCAGCCCGAGTATAAGCCGACCCCCCTAATTTTGCCACAAAAAACTGGTAAAACTTAATGACTCGAGTATAAGCCTAGGGTGGAAAATGCAGCAGCTACTGGTAAATTTCAAAAATAAAAATAGATACCAATAAAAGTAAAATTAATTGAGACATCAGTAGGTTGTGTTTTTGAATATTCATATTGAATCAGGAGCCCCTGATAATGCTCCATACAGTTCATGATGGCCCCATAAGATGCTCCATACAAAATACGCCACATATAATGCTCCAGTTTATGATGGGCTCCATAAGATGCGCCATATTAAAATATGCCCCATATAATGCTGCACAAATGTTGATTATGACCCCATAAGATGCTCCATACAGACATTTGCCCCATACAATGCTGCACAAATGCTGATTATAGCCCCATAAGATGTTCCATAGACACATTTGCCCTGTATAATGCTCCACAAATGTGGATTATGGCCCCATAAGATGCTCCATAGAGATATTTGCCCCATATAATGCTGCACATGGCCCCATACAGATATTTGCCCCATAAAATGCTGCACATAGCCCCATAAGATGCTCCATACAGATATTTGCCCCATATAATGTTGCACATGGCCCCATAAGATGCTCCATACAGATATTTGCCCCATATAATGCTGCACATGGCCCTGTTATGGAAATTTGGTTTGGATAAATCTATCCCTGTGTGTGCTGCGGCCGTTTCCAATAAGATTGAGTATGTTGAGCGCTCATCAAGAATGGACTGTACACCATTGTGACAGAAAAGCATTCCATCAATACTGATGATTTATTATACATACATAGTTTTAGAATTGCATATAAAAGGAAGTGGTTAAGGGTGGTTAGTTAATTACCATATTGTCTAGCTCCTCTGTTATTGGTTATCTAAATATATATATGGAATATTGTGATTAATGCACATATGGATGCTGATTAAGCATCTAAAATGTAGCTCTCTGCATCTAGGACAAAGTTGAGACATCCGATCATCACTTAATACATCTGGTACTGTTCCACTTTTTGGGTGTCTGGAAAGTACTGAGGACCATCTGGCCTAGCTCATGTGATCAAGTCGAGCAATTGATTATAAACTAGCTGAGTATATATTAGCTGTGGATATATGAGTATATATGATTATAGAGGAGTATACATGCAAGTAAGATCTGCATGATATATATATATATTTCTATCACAAGCCCCCCTTAGATATCACTTGCCCTAATCCTAGCCTCCTGTCCAAAAGCACTGCAACTCTTTTATGCTGCCGGTGAACTGACACATGCCTAGCGCATACGCCCCACTCCGTACAGACTTCGCAAATGGGCGGTCAGGAGATCTGTTTCTAACGGGGGTTCGTTGCAATCAGTCTCTTAGTCAACAGCATGTGTAGTGAGCGGTGGGTATTCTTTATCAGGTAGGTCATCTATTCGGTCAGGCAGGGCATCCACAGCATCATTCTGGCTTGGGTATCCTCTGGTAGGGGAGCTTTCTTGCAATGCGATGAGTGGATCCAAATGGGTCTTCCCTCCAGCTTCACAGAGGTTGGTGTCATTAGCGGCACTTGGAAAGGACCATCAAATCTGGGATCGAGTGGTGTTCTCCTTACAAACTTTTTTCACCAACACCCAATCTCCTGGCATCAAGGAGTGCGTACCGGACACTGAATCTGGATCTGGCAATGAAGAAAAAACTCGAGAATGGATATTAGCAAGTTTCTTGGTGAGTTCAATTACATAAGCAGACAAAGTATCATTGCATAGTCAGCTGCTGAGGGAAAGAATACCCCTAACTTGGGACTAAACCCAAACAAAATTTCATATGGTGACAGATTTTCTGGGCCTCTGGAAGTGTGCCTTACACTAAGTAGTGTGATTGGGAGTGTTGTTATGATCTGGTGGCCTAGGAGCAGCATGAGACGTACTCTGGAGAAGGTAGTACCTGTACTGACCGCAGACCCTGAACTTAACACCGCAACTAGAAGTAGCCATGGGATGTACCTAACACTCCCTAGACACCTCGACACAGCCGGAGGACTAAATACCCCTAAAGATAGAAACGGGAATACTATCTTGCCTCAGAGAAAATCCCCAAAGGATAGACAGCCCCCTACAAATAATGACTGTGAGAGGAGAGGGAAATGACATACGCAGACTGAAATCAGGATTTAGCAAAGGAGGCCATTCTAGCTAAAAAGAAAGAATAGGACAGAATACTATGCAGTCAGTATTAAAACACTAGAAAATATCCACCACAGAAAATACAAAAACTCCACATCTGACTAAAGACATGGAGGGTATATCTGCATCTCCAGAGATTCCAGCTTGGCTGAGAAAATCCTTACACAGACAAATCTGGACAAGACAAAACATAGAAATGCACTGAACTATAAAGCCCACAGCATGTGGACTGCAAAAACAAAGCCACAACTTATCTTTGTTAAAATGAACAGCAAAACAGGAGAGACCAGGCAGGGATGTGAATCCTCCAAAAACAATGGACAACTGCCACTGACTAAAGAATCAAGCAAGACTAAATAACCCAGTCCTAATTGCAAAAAGTGGACACACCTGATGAATGCTGCGATCCAAAGACAGCAGCACTACCACTCATAACCACCGGAGGGAGCCCAAGAGCAGAATTCACAACAGTACTCCCCCTTGAGTAGGGGTAACCCGAACCCTCACCAGAGCTCCCAGGCCGATCAGGACGAGCCAAATGAAAAGCACGAACCAAATCGTCAGCATGAACATCGGAGGCAACAACCCAAGAATTATCCTCCTGGCCATAACCCTTCCATTTGACAAGATACTGAAGCTTCCGCCTCGAAAAATGAGAATCCAAAATCTTCTCAACCACATACTCCAACTCCCCATCAATCAACACCGGGGCAGGAGGATCAACAGAGGGAACAACGGGCACCACATATTTCCGCAACAAAGATCTATGGAAAACATGGATGGAAAAAGAGGCTGAAAGGGCCAAACGAAAAGACACTGGATTGATAATCTCAGAAATCCTATAAGGACCAATAAACCGAGGCTTGAACTTAGGGGAAGAAACCTTCATAGGAACATGACGGGAAGACAACCAGACCAAATCCCCAACCCGAAGCCGGGAACCAACACACCGATGACGGTTAGCAAAATGCTGGGCCTCCTCCTGAGACAACACCAAATTGTCCACCACATGAGCCCAAATTTGCTGCAACCTGTCAACCACAGAATCCACACCAGGACAATCAGAAGGCTCAACCTGCCCTGAAGAAAAACGAGGATGAAAACCAAAATTGCAAAAAAAAGGCGAAACCAAGGTAGCAGAACTAGATTATTAGATTATAAGATTATTAAGGGCAAACTCGGCCAATAGCAAGAAAGCCACCCAATCATCCTGATCAGCAGACACAAAGCATCTCAAATAAGTTTCCAAAGTCTGATTAGTTCGCTCGGTTTGGCCATTTGTCTGAAGATGAAATGCAGAAGAAAAAGACAAATCAATGCCCAGCCTAGCACCAAAGGCCCTCCAAAACCTAGAAACAAACTGGGAACCTCTATCGGACACAATATTCTCCGGAATGCCATGCAAATGAACCACATGCTGAAAAAACAACGGAACCAAATCAGAAGAGGAAGGCAATTTAGGCAAAGGTACCAAGTGAACCATCTTAGAAAACCGGTCACAAACCACCCAGATAACAGACATCCTCTGGGAAACCGGAAGATCCGAAATAAAATCCATAGAAATATGCGTTCAAGGCCTCTCAGGGTCCGGCAAAGGCAGAAGCAACCCACTAGCGCGGGAACAGCAAGGCTTGGCCCGCGCACAAGTCCCACAGGACTGCACAAAAGAACGCACATCCCATGACAAAGAAGGCCACCAAAAGGACCTACCAACCAAATCTCTGGTACCAATTAGTCATATCAGCGCCTTTCTTCGTCAAATCGGTCAGGGGTTTAACCACACTGGAGAAGTTGGCAATGAAACGGCGATAAAAATTAGCAAAGCCCAAAAATTTCTGAAGGCTCTTCACGGATGTGGGCTGAATCCAATCATGAATGGCCTGAACCTTAACCGGATCCATTTCTATAGATGAGGGAGAAAAAATGAAGCCCAAAAAAGAAACCTTCTGCACTCCAAAGAGGCACTTAGACCCCTTCACAAATAAAGCATTATCACGAAGGATCTGAAATACCATCCTGACTAGGGTTGAGCGAAACGGATCGTTCATTTTCAAAAGTCGCCGACTTTTGGCAAAGTCGGGTTTCATGAAACCCGACCCGACCCTGTGTGGGGTCGAACATGCGGTACGCGACTTTCGCGCCAAAGTCGCGTTTCAATGACGCGAAAAGCGCCATTTCTCAGCCAATGAAGGTGGACGCAGAGTGTGGGCAGCGTGATGACATAGGTCCTGGTCCCCACCATCTTAGAGAAGGGCATTGCAGTGATTGGCTTGCTGTCTGCGGTGTCACAGGGGCTATAAAGAGGCGTTCCCGCCGACCGCCATCTTACTGCTGCTGATCTGAGCCTAGGGAGAGGTTGCTGCCGCTTCGTCAGAAGCAGGGATAGTGTTAGGCAGGGTCCATTACCACCAAACCGCTTGTGCTGTAGCGATTTCCACTGTCCAACACCACCTTTTGTTTGCAGGGACAGTGGAAGCTACATTTTTTTTCCTCAGCGCTGTAGCTCATTGGGCTGCCCTAGAAGGCTCCCTGATAGCTGCATTGCTATGTGTACGCCGCTGTGCAAACCATCTGCTTTTTTCAAAGCACAAATCCTGTTGTTCCTTCCTTTCTGCACAGCTATCTTTTTTGTTTGTCCACACTTTTTATTTAATTTGTGCATCAGTCCACTCCTTATTGCTGCCTGCCATACCTGGCTGAGATTACTGCAGGGAGATAGTAATTGTAGGACAGTCCCTTTTTTTTTTTTTTTTTTTTTAATTCTCCCTAAAAAAATAAGTTGTGGGAGATTAAGATTGGCATTTCTGCTAGAGTGCCATCCCTGTGTGTGCCATCTCTCTCAAATAGTGGGCCATAGAAAGCCTATTTGTTTTTTTTTATTTGGTTTCTACATTCTCCCAGAAAAAATAAAAAAAAAACAGTGGGAGATTAATATTGGCCTTTCTGCTTGTGTGCCAGTCCTGACTCCTGAGTGTGCCATCTCTCTCTCAAATAGTGGGCCATAGAAAGCCTTTTTTTTTATTTGGCTTCTACATTCTCCCTGAAAAAATAAAAACAAAACAGTGGGAGATTAATATTGGTCTTTCTGCTTGTGTGCCAGTCCTGACTCCTGAGTGTGCCATCTCTCTCTCTCAAATAGTGGGCCATAGAAAGCCAATTTTTTTATATTTGGTTTCTAAATTCTCCCTGAAAAAATAAAAAAAAAAAACAGTGGGAGATTAATATTGGCCTTTCTGCTTCTGTGCCAGTCCTGACTCCTGAGTGTGCCATCTCTCTCTCTCAAATAGTGGGCCATAGAAAGCCTATTTATTTTTTTTTTATTTGGTTTCTAAATTCTCCCTGAAAAAATAAAAAAAAAACAGTGGGAGATTAATATTGGCCTTTCTGCTTATGTGCCAGTCCTGACTCCTGAGTGTGCCATCTCTCTCTCTCAAATAGTGGGCCATAGAAAGCCTATTTATTTTATTTTATTTGGTTTCTAAATTCTCCCTGAAAAAAAAAACAGTGGGAGATTAATATTGGCCTTTCTGCTTGTGTGCCAGTCCTGACTCCTGAGTGTGCCATCTCTCTCTCTCAAATAGTGGGCCATAGAAAGCCTATTTTTTTTTTTATTTGGTTTCTAAATTCTCCCTGAAAAAAAAAAAAAACAGTGGGAGATTAATATTGGCCTTTCTGCTTGTGTGCCAGTCCTGACTCCTGAGTGTGCCATCTCTCTCTCAAATAGTGGGCCATAGAAAGCCTATTTTTTTTTTTTATTTGGTTTCTAAATTCTCCCTGAAAAAATAAAAAAAACAGTGGGAGATTAATATTGACATTTGTGCTTGAGTGACAGTCCTGCGTGTGTGGCATCTCTCTCATTTGGTGCCACAGAAAACAGAGTGTGTAACATTGTGCCTGATTTTCCTTGCGGCCTCACCCACCTGTAAAGGGATATCTAAATCATACTGAAGTTATAGCTCACCGTGTAAGTTGTTTGACAGCAACAAATACCGTTACTTTGGTTACGTTTTTAAAACAATGAGGAAGTCTGGTGGAAGAGGTCGTGGCTGTGGGCGTTCATTGCCAGCTGGTAATGATGGTAGTGGTAGTGGAGCATCAGGTGGTCGTGGGGAAAAAAATATAGTACCTAAGTCTGGAGCCAGGTTCGTCGTCTGGCTACACAAGGCCTCGAACGCTCCATTTTCTGGGAGTAGGAAAACCGCTTTTAAAGCCGGAGCAGCAAGAGCAAGTTTTGGCTTACCTTGCTGACTCAGCCTCTAGCTCTTTTGCCTCCTCTTTTGAAACTGGTAAATGTAAAAGCAGCGCGTCGTTAGTGGATGTTCACGGTCAGGGACAAGTCGCTTCCTTGTCCTCTTCAGCAAAAACAACAACAGAGAAGGATGCAGCCGGCGACACAACGGGTTACTCCATGGAGCTCTTTACACATACCGTCCCTGGCTTAGAAAGTGAAACAGTTAACAGGCCATGCCCATTACTAGTTGAATCGGACATGGAGTGCACTGATGCACAGCCACAGCCAGACTACTATGCTGTTCCTTTGACTCAGACCACAACATTGCCCTCGCAGGGTACTGATCCAGAATCAGACCCTGATGAGACTATGGTGCCCCATCACGAACGCTATACCACCGACTTACACGGTGACACAGACGAAGTTGCACACGAGATAGAAGAGGAGGTTATAGATGACCCAGTTGTTGACCCCGATTGGCAGCCATTGGGGGAACAGGGTGCAGGCAGCAGTAGTTCTGAAGCGGAGGAGGAGGGGCCGCAGCAGGCATCAACATCGCAACAGGTTCCATCTGCCGGGCCCATATCTGGCACAAAACGCGTGGCAAAGCCAAAACCTGTTGGAGGACAGCATGGCCATCCGGTTAAAGCTCAGTCTGCAATGCCTGAAAAGGGATCCGATGCTCGAAAGAGTGCAGTCTGGCATTTTTTTTAAACAACATCAAATTGATCAGCACAAAGTCATCTGTCAAAAATGTTCAACTACCTTAAGCAGAGGTCAGAATCTGAAAAGTCTCAATACAAGTTGCATGCATAGACATTTAACCACCATGCATTTTCAAGCCTGGACTAACTACCAAACATCCCTTAAGGTTGTAGCACCCTCGGCCAATGAAGCTAGTCAGCAACGCTACATCCCTTCTGTCACTGTAAGGCCACCATTTTCCGCACCACCTGCAGTATCTGTGCAGGTTTCTTTGCCAGGCCAAAGCAGTCAGGGTCAGGGAATCACCAGTTTCGTAGTAGGAAACACTGCATCTAGGGCACCGGCGGAAACAATACCGTCTCCAACCGTCTCTCAGTCTGCCATGTCCACCGGCACACCCGCTAGTTCCACGATCTCCAGCTCTCCAGTCCAGCTCACCCTACATGAGACTCTCATTAGAAAAAGGAAGTACTTATCCTCGCATCCGCGTACACAGGGTTTGAATGCGCACATAGCTAGACTAATCTCGTTAGAGATGATGCCCTACCGGTTAGTTGAAAGCGAAGCTTTCAGAGCCCTGATGGACTACGCTGAACCACGCTACGAGCTACCCAGTTGACACTTCTTTTCGAGAAAAGCCATCCCAGCCCTCCACCAGCATGTTAAAGAACGCATCGTCCATGCACTCAGGCAATCTGTGAGTACAAAGGTGCACCTGACAACAGATGCGTGGACCAGTAGGCATGGCCAGGGACATTACGTGTCCATCACGGCACATTGGGTGAATGTGGTGGATGCAGGGTCCACAGGGGACATCAATTTCGGGACAGTTCTGCCTAGCCCACGGTCTAGGAAACAGTTGGCTGTAGGCGTTCGCACCCCCTCCTTGTCCTCCTGCAGAAGCGAGAGCTCGTCCACAGACCGCACTCGCCCAACCACTCCATCCGCAGCTGCCACTGTTGCACACCAGTTGTCCCATTATGGGGCAGCTACTGGCAAGCGTCAGCAGGCTGTATTGGCTATGAAGTGTTTGGGCGACAACAGACACACCGCGGAAGTTCTGTCCGAGTTCTTGCAGAAAGAAATGCAGTCGTGGCTGGGCACAGTAGATCTTGAGGCAGGCAAGGTAGTGAGTGATAACGGAAGGAATTTCATGGCTGCCATCTCCCTTTCCCAACTGAAACACATTCCTTGCCTGGCTCACACCTTAAACCTGGTGGTGCAGTGCTTCCTGAAAAGTTATCCGGGGTTATCCGACCTGCTCCTCAAAGTGCGCGGACTTTGCTCACATATCCGCCGTTCGCCCGTACACTCCGGCCGTATGCAGACCTATCAGCGGTCTTTGAACCTTCCCCAGCATCGCCTAATCATAGACGTTGCAACAAGGTGGAACTCAACTCTGCACATGCTTCAGAGACTGTGCGAACAGAGGCGGGCTGTTATGATGGCAGACATGGAGTTGTCAGGTGTGCAGTGGTCGAAGATACAAGATATGTGTCAAGTCCTTCAGTGTTTTGAGGAATGCACACGGCTGGTTAGTGCAGACAACGCCATAAATAAGCATGAGCATCCCCCTAATGCGTCTGCTGATGCAAAGTTTGACGCACATAAAGGATCAGGCGTCTGCAGCAGAGGAAGAGGAAAGCCTTGATGACAGTCAGCCATTGTCTGGTCAGGGCAGTGTACAGGACGAGGTAGCGGGCGAAGAGGAGGAGGAGGACGAGGAGGATGATGGGGATGAGTATATTTTTAATGAGGAAGCTTTTCCGGGGCCACTGGAAATTGGTGGCGTGGCAAGGCCGGGTTCTGGTTTTTTGAGGGACACAAGTGACGTAGATTTGCCTGAAACTGCCCCTCAACCAAGCACAACCGCAGATTTGACAACTGGAACTTTGGCCCACATGGCGGATTATGCCTTACGTATCCTCAAAAGGGACACACGCATTACTAAAATGATGAACGATGACGATTACTGGTTGGCCTGCCTCCTTGATCCTCGCTATAAAGGCAAATTGCAAAATATTATGCCACATGAGAACTTGGAACTAATATTAGCAACCAAACAATCAACTCTTGTTGACTGTTTGCTTCAGGCATTCCCAGCACACAGCGCCCGTGATCGTTCTCACACGACCTGCAGGGGCCAGCAGACCAGAGGTGTTAGAGGGGCAGAAATCAGAAGTGGCGTTGGACAGAGGGGTTTTCTGACCAGGTTGTGGAGTGATTTTGCTATGACCGCAGACAGGACAGGTACTGCTGCATCAATTCAAAGTGACAGGAGACAACATTTGTCCAGTATGGTTACTAACTATTTTTCATCCCTTATCGATGTTCTCCCTCAACCGTCATTCCCATTTGATTACTGGGCATCCAAATTAGACACCTGGCCAGAATTGGCAGAATATGCATTGCAGGAGCTTGCTTGCCCGGCAGCTAGTGTCCTATCAGAAAGAGTATTCAGTGCTGCAGGTTCAATATTAACCGAAAAAAGGACTCGTCTGGCTACCCAAAATGTTGATGATCTAATCTTCATTAAAATGAACCACAACTGGATTTCGAATTCTTTTGCCCCACCTTGCCCGGCCGATACCTAGCTTTCCTATGAAAAGGTATTGCCTGTGGACTACTCTGAATGACTTTACCAATCTCGTAATTTGCAGCAGCTGATTGTCCAGCATACGACATGTTTACACCTCCCTAAATGGCCAAACTCCCCACACGGGGCCGTGGTATCGCCACTTGGCGCAAGCACCCGTGAGAGTGCTGTTTGTCTGAAGAGGTGGGGGTGCCCGCTTTTGGTCGACGGCACTGCCACTGGGTCCCTCATAGTACAATAAAGTGTCTCTGGCGGTGGTGGTGCGCACCCAACGTCAGACACACTGTTGTAACATGAGGGGCCCTGGGCCTGTACCGCCGGCCACAATAGAGTTCCCCCACCCCCAGCTCAAACATTGCTCTACCACTTGCACAATTATCTCTCACAGTTCCACCAATGTTTAGTCTATGCGCTGACATCCTTAAATTCCTGCCACTGACAATACCATTGTATTGACATGTATGATGGTACTTAACATAGTCAGGGGCAGTGTCCTATATTTACCCAAGTAAATACTTTGCGCCAAATTACTAGGTCTGAAACTACGCAGAGGAGCCCACCCCTGTACCTAATGATTGCACCCTTTGGTGGTTTCGTTTTGTTGTAATGCGAGACATTAACATGTATTTATTGTTTGGGACTACTAACTGGCAGACACTCATTACAATCGGCCTCCGCTGACAACACCAATGCTGCCTGTGTACCCCTGCAAGAGAATTCCAAGTGTCTACAGCCAAATTTTATTATGTTAGGCCTACTACGCCTGTCTGCGGTCCCTCCTTTCACTAGTCCTCCACTGACCAGACCACTGCTGCCCGTGTACCCCTGGAACCAATATTAAAGTGCCTACAGCCCAATTTTATTATGTTAGGCCTTCGAAGCCTGTCTGCGGTCCCTCCTTCCACTAGTCCTCCACTGACCAGACCACTGCTGCCCGTGTACCCCTGGAACCAATTTTAAAGTGCCTACAGCCCAATTTTATTATGTTAGGCCTTCGAAGCCTGTCTGCGGTCCCTCCTTCCACTAGTCCTCCACTGACCAGACCACTGCTGCCCGTGTACCCCTGGAACCAATTTTAAAGTGCCTACAGCCATATTTTATTATGTTAGGCCTTCAAAGCCTGTCTGCGGTCCCTCCTTCCACTAGTCCTCCACTGACCAGACCACTGCTGCCCGTGTACCCCTGGAACCAATTTTAAAGTGCCTACAGCCATATTTTATTATGTTAGGCCTTCGAAGCCTGTCTGCGGTCCCTCCTTCCACTAATCCTCCACTAACCAGACCACTGCTGCCCGTGTACCCCTGGAACCAATTTTAAAGCGCCTACAGCCATATTTTATTATGTTAGGCCTTCGAAGCCTGTCTGCGGTCCCTCCTTCCACTAATCCTCTACTGACCAGACCACTGCTGCCCGTGTACCCCTGGAACCAATTTTAAAGTGCCTACAGCCATATTTTATTATGTTAGGCCTTTGAAGCCTGTCTGCGGTCCCTCCTTCCACTAGTCCTCCACTGACCAGACCACTGCTGCCCGTGTACCCCTGGAACCAATTTTAAAGTGCCTACAGCCATATTTTATTATGTTAGGCCTTCGAAGCCTGTCTGAGGTCCCTCTTTCCACTAGTCCTCCACTGACCAGACCACTGCTGCCCGTGTACCCCTGGAACCAATTTTAAAGTGCCTACAGCCCAATTTTATTATGTTAGGCCTTCGAAGCCTGTCTGCGGTCCCTCCTTCCACTAGTCCTCCACTGACCAGACCACTGCTGCCCGTGTACCCCTGGAACCAATTTTAAAGTGCCTACAGCCATATTTTATTATGTTAGGCCTTCTAAGCCTGTCTGCGGTCCCTCCTTCCAATAGTTCTCCACTGACCAGACCAATGCTGGCCATGTACCCCTGGAACCAAGCTGAAAGTGCATGGAGCCTACTTTTTTTCTTTGTTTTGTATTTATAAAGCCGAGATGAACTACGCTGTACCACGGTTCAAGCTACCCAGTCGACACTTCTTTTGTGAGAAAAGCCATCCCAGCCCTCCACCGGCATGAAAAAGTCTGCATTGTCATAGCACTCAAGCAATCAAACAATAGAAAGGTGCACATGACAAGAGACGCATGGACCAGTAGGCATGTCCACAAAAAGTTACGTGTCCATTATGGCGCACTGGGTTAATGTGTTGGATGCATGGTCCACAGGGGACAGCCTACAAAGTCTGTCTGCAGTCCCTAATTCAAATTGTCCTCCGCTGACCACACCACTGCTGCCCGTGGACCCCTGGAACCTATTTTTAATTGCATAGAGCATCCTTTTTTTAATAGTAGGCTTACAAAGTCTGTCTGCGGTCCATAATTGAAATTGTCCTCCACTGACCAGACCAATGCTGCCTGTGTACCCCTGTAACCTTTTTTAAACTGCATTGAGCCACATTTTTGGTTTAAGGCCTACTACCTGTGTCTGTCTGCGCCACTCAATACAGCTGTCCTCCTTTGAAAAAAGCTGAGCGTCAATAGTCTGATTTTCAGCCTCTAGGAATTTGAAAACTGCATTGGGGCTACAACTTCGGTAGGGCCTACTAACTGTGTCTGCCGCTCCAAGGTGTTCCCCAGGTTTCCTCGCCATTGCTTCAATCTTCTGACTCTCGTTTAGTAGTTGTTGAAAACTAAACTGCATTAGGCCTACAAATTGGGTATTGGGTGTAGAGACGGTGTGTTCCACTTCAAGGTGTCCCCCAGGTTGCCTCTCCATTGCTTCAATCTTAAAGCTCTTGTTTAGTAGTTATTGAAAACAACACTGCATTCGGCCTACAAGTTGGGTCAGGGGTGTAGAGACGGTGTGTTACACTCCAAGGTGTTCCGCAGGTTGCCTCTCCATTGCTTCAATCTTAAAGCTCTTGTTTAGTAGTTGTTGAAAACAACACTGCATTCGGCCTACAAGTTGGGTCTGGGGTGTAGAGACGGTGTGTTCCACTCCAAGGTGTTCCCCAGGTTGCCTCTCCATTGCTTCAATCTTCTGGCTCTCGTTTAGTAGTTGTTGAAAACAACACTGCATTCGGCCTACAAGTTGGGTCAGGGGTGTAGAGACGGTGTGTTCCACTCCAAGGTGTTCCCCAGGTTGTCTCTCCATTGCTTCAATCTTAAAGCTCTTGTTTAGTAGTTGTTGAAAACAACACTGCATTCGGCCTACAAGTTGGGTCAGGGGTGTAGAGACGGTGTGTTACACTCCAAGGTGTTCCCCAGGTTGCCTCTCCATTGCTTCAATCTTAAAGCTCTTGTTTAGTAGTTGTTGAAAACAACACTGCATTCGGCCTACAAGTTGGGTCTGGGTTGTAGAGACGGTGTCTTCCGCTCCAAGGTGTTCTCCAGGTTTCCTCTCCATTGCTTCAATCTTCTGGCTCTCGTTTAGTAGTTGTTGAAAACAACACTGCATTCGGCCTACAAGTTGGGTCTGGGGTGTAGAGACGGTGTGTTCCACTCCAAGGTGTTCTTCAGGTTGTCTCTCCATTGCTTCAATCTTAAAGCTCTTGTTTAGTAGTTGTTGAAAACAACACTGCATTCGGCCTACAAGTTGGGTCTGGGGTGTAGAGACGGTGTGTTCCACTCCAAGGTGTTCCCCAGGTTGCCTCTCCATTGCTTCAATCTTAAAGCTCTTGTTTAGTAGTTGTTGAAAACAACACTGCATTCGGCCTACAAGTTGGGTCTGGGGTGTAGAGACGGTGTGTTCCACTCCAAGGTGTTCCCCAGGTTGCCTCTCCATTGCTTCAATCTTCTGGCTCTCGTTTAGTAGTTGTTGAAAACAACACTGCATTCGGCCTACAAGTTGGGTCTGGGGTGTAGAGACGGTGTGTTCCACTCCAAGGTGTTCCCCAGGTTGCCTCTCCATTGCTTCAATCTTAAAGCTCTTGTTTAGTAGTTGTTGAAAACAACACTGCATTCGGCCTACAAGTTGGGTCTGGGTTGTAGAGACGGTGTCTTCCGCTCCAAGGTGTTCTCCAGGTTTCCTCTCCATTGCTTCAATCTTCTGGCTCTCGTTTAGTAGTTGTTGAAAACAACACTGCATTCGGCCTACAAGTTGGGTCTGGGGTGTAGAGACGGTGTGTTCCACTCCAAGGTGTTCTTCAGGTTGTCTCTCCATTGCTTCAATCTTAAAGCTCTTGTTTAGTAGTTGTTGAAAACAACACTGCATTCAGCCTACAAGTTGGGTCTGGGGTGTAGAGACGGTGTGTTCCACTCCAAGGTGTTCCCCAGGTTGCCTCTCCATTGCTTCAATCTTAAAGCTCTTGTTTAGTAGTTGTTGAAAACAACACTGCATTCGGCCTACAAGTTGGGTCTGGGGTGTAGAGACGGTGTGTTCCACTCCAAGGTGTTCCCCAGGTTGCCTCTCCATTGCTTCAATCTTCTGGCTCTCGTTTAGTAGTTGTTGAAAACAACACTGCATTCGGCCTACAAGTTGGGTCTGGGGTGTAGAGACGGTGTGTTACACTCCAAGGTGTTTCCCAGGTTGTCTCTCCATTGCTTCAATCTTAAAGCTCTTGTTTAGTAGTTGTTGAAAACAACACTGCATTCGGCCTACAAGTTGGGTCAGGGGTGTAGAGGCGGTGTGTTACACTCCAAGGTGTTCCCCAGGTTGCCTCTCCATTGCTTCAATCTTAAAGCTCTTGTTTAGTAGTTGTTGAAAACAACACTGCATTCGGCCTACAAGTTGGGTCTGGGGTGTAGAGATGGTGTGTTCCACTCCAAGGTGTTCCCCAGGTTGCCTCTCCATTGCTTCAATCTTCTGGCTCTTGTTTAGTAGTTGTTGAAAACAAAACTGCATTCGGCCTACAAGTTGGGTCAGGGGTGTAGAGACGGTGTCTTCCACTCCAAGGTGTTCTCCAGGTTTCCTCTCCATAGCTTCAATCTTCATGCCCGTCTTAAGTAGTTGTTGAAACAACACTACATTAGGCCTACAAGTTGGGTCTGGGTCGTAGAGACGTTGTCTGCCGCTCCAAGGTGTTCTACAGGTTGCCACATAATCGAAGCTGCATAGAGCCTATTTTGTAATTTTACGCCTACAAAGTCTTTCTGCGGTCCCTCCTTCCAATTGTCCTCCACTGAGCACAACAATGCAGAACGTGTACCCATGTAACCTTTTTTAAACCAGCGTCGAGCCAACTTTGTGGTTTAAGGCCTACTTGTAGTGTCTGGCTGCGCCACTCAATACAGCTGTCCTCTTTACAAAAAATGACCTACAATTATCTGGTTTTCAGCCTATCAGGATTTTAAAACTGCAGTGGGCCTACTAGTTGGGTTGGGGCCTTCTATCTGTGTCTGCCGCTCCTTGCTGTTCTCCTACAGTGAACAAAGCTGTGCCGCCTGTTTACTACTCTTGCCAATTTTGAACTGCATTTAGACTACTTACAGATTTGGGCCTACTCTCTGTGTCAGCCTCTCATTCCAGTTGTCCTCCACTGAACAAAACAATGCCCCCTGGTTAGTCCTGTTACCAATTTTGAACTGCATTTAGCCCTCTTTATTCTTTGGGCCTATATCTGTGTTTCCTCCTCATCCTGCCCATTGCCCAGCCAGTGATAGATGAGTCTGCTGGTACATTGACCCATAACGCAACATTCCCCGTGCACGCTACACTGCAAGATTGTGACCCTGCTGAAAGTCAGGTCCCCCTTCCCACATACCATACCACCTTACACGGGGACAAAGAGGAAGGTGCAGATGAAGGTGCAGGTTCCTTCATCAGGTGGGGGGAGGAATACTCGTTGGCGATGTCACTGGCACAGGGCCCCTCATAGTACGCAAAAGTGTTGCTGCCGGTGGGAGGCACCCCCGCCGTGCAAACACACCGCTGTACTTTGAGGGGCCTTGTGCCAGTGCCAATGCCAATGAGGGGGCCCTTCCTGCTTGCTCAGGATCACAGCACTTGCAAAGTTGAAATACTTACCTCTCCCTGCTCCACTGCCGTGACGTGGTCCAGATGTCCTGGGCCCACTGATTGCTTGAACCAGCCCTACCCCCCACAACTTTAGCCAAATGACCCCCAATTTCAAATGCCTTACAATTATTATAAGCTAAATTACGATTGACAAGCTTCAGTAGCAAGAATGGATGTTTTTGCCAATACAATGGGCTCTGTACATGTTTTCCTGGCCTCTACTCACTGCCGACTATGCTCCCCCATTGACTTGCATTGGGGTTCGTGTTTCGGTCGATCCCCGACTTTTCGCGATAATCGGCCGATTCCACTCGACTCGACTTTTGAGATAGTCGGGTTTCGCGAAACCCGGCTCGACTTTAAAAAGGTCAAGGTCGCTCAACTCTAATCCTGACCTGTTTCACATGAGACTCCCAATCATCGGAAAAAATCAAAATATCATCCAAATATACAATCATGAATTTATCAAGATAACTCCGAAAGATATCATGCATAAAGGACTGGAACACAGATGGAGCATTAGGGACCCGAATGGCATCACAAGGTATTCAAAATGGCCTTCGGGCGTATTAAATGCAGTTTTCCATTCGTCACCCTGCTTAAGACGAACAAGATTATATGCCCCTCGAAGGTCAATCTTAGTAAACCAACTAGCCCCCTTAATCCTAGCAAACAAATCAGAAAGCAAAGGCAAAGGGTATTGAAATTTGACCGTGATCTTATTCAAGAGGCGATAATCAATACAGGGTCTCAAGGAGCCATCCTTCTTGGCAACAAAAAAAAACCTGCTCCCAATGGTGAAGAAGATGGCCGAATATGCCCTTTCTCCAAAGACTCCTTAATATAGCTCCGCATGGCGGTATGTTCAGGTACAGACAGGTTGAAAAGTCGGCCCTTAGGAAACTTACAGCCTGGAATCAAGTCAATAGCACAATCACAGTCCCTATGTGGTGGAAGGGAACTGGATTTGGGCTCATCGAATACATCCTGGAAATCTGACAAAAACTCAGGAATTTCAGAATAGGGGGAAGAGGAAATTGACATCAAAGGAACGTGACCATGAACCCCCTGACAACCCCAACTAGTCACAGACATAGATTTCCAATCTAACACCGGATTATGTACCTGTAACCATGGAAAACCCAGCACAATAGCATCATGCAAATTATGCAACACCAGAAGACGACAATCTTCCTGATGGGCTGGCGCCATGCGCATGGTCAGCTGTGTCCAAAACTGAGGTTTATTTATAGCCAACAGTGTAGCATCAATTCCCCTTAAAGGAATAGGGTTCTGCAAAGGCTGCAAGGGGAAACCACAATGTCTGGCAAATTCTAAGTCCATTAAGTTCAAAGCGGTGCCTGAATCCACAAATGCCATGACAGAAAATGACGATAATGAGCAGATCAAGGTCACAGATAACAGAAATTTAGGTTGTACAGTACTGATGGTAACAGAACTAGCGATTCTCTTTGTACGCTTAGGGCAATCAGAAATAACATGAGCAGAATTGCCGCAGTAAAAACAACCTATTCTGATGCCTGAATCCTTGTCGTTCAGCTCTAGACAAAATCCTATCACACTGCATAGACTCAGGACTCCGCTCGGAGGACAACGCCACAGTGGGCACAACTCTGCGCTCGCGAAAGCGCCGATCAATCTGAATGGCCAGAGACATAGAATCACTCAGACCAGCAGGCGTGGGGAACCCCACCATAACATCTTTAACGGATTCAGAAAGACTTTTTCTGAAAATTGCCACCAAGGGATCCTCATTCCATTTAGTCAGCACAGACCATTTTCGAAATTTCTGGCAATACGAATCTGCCGCTTCTTGACCCTGACACAGGGCCAACAAGGTCTTCTCTGCATGATCCACTGAATTAGGTTCATCATACAATAACCCTAGCGCCTGAAAAAAGGTGTCTACATTAAGCAAAGCCGGATTCTCAGATTCCAGGGAAAATGCCCAATCCTGAGGATCACCACGCAGCAGGGAAATAACGATTTTAACCTGCTGTATGGGATCACCAGAGGAACGGGGTTTCAGAGCAAAAAACAGTTTACAGTTATTTTTAAAGCTCAAAAATTTGGACCTGTCCCCAAAAAACAAATCAGGAGTTGGAATTCTAGGCTCTAAAACCGGAGTCTGAACGATTTAATCGGAAATACCCTGTACTCTAGCAGCAAGTTGGTCCACACGAGACGCCAATTCCTGAACATCCATGCCAGCGCCAAACTCCTGAGCCACCCAGAGGAAAAGAGGGAAGAAAAGACACAACAGACTACAGAAAAAAAATTGCTCAGCACTTTTCTTCCCTTCTTCTGAGATGCGTTTAACTCATTGTTGGCCAGTTATACTGTTATGATCTGGTGGCCTAGGAGCAGCATGAGACGTACTCTGGAGAAGATGGTACCTGTACTGACCGCAGACCCTGAACTTAAAACCGCAACTAGAAGTAGCCGTGGGATGTACCTAACACTCCCTAGACACCTCAACACAGCCGGAGGACTAAATACCCCTAAAGATAGAAACGGGAATACTATCTTGCCTCAGAGAAAATCCCCAAAGGATAGACAGCCCCCCACAAATAATGACTGTGAGAGGAGAGGGAAATGACATACGCAGACTGAAATCAGGATTTAGCAAAGGAGGCCATTCTAGCTAAAAAGAAAGAATAGGACAGAATACTATGCGGTCAGTATTAAAACACTAGAAAATATCCACCACAGAAAATACAAAAACTCCACATCTGACTAAAGACATGGAGGGTATATCTGCATCTCCAGAGATTCCAGCTTGGCTGAGAAAATCCTTACACAGACAAATCTGGACAAGACAAAACATAGAAATGCACTGAACTATAAAGCCCACAGCATGTGGACTGCAAAAACAAAGCCAGAACTCATCTTTGTTGAAATGAACAGCAAAACAGGAGAGACCAGGCAGGAATGTGAATCCTCCAAAAACAATGGACAACTGGCACCGACTAAAGAATCAAGCAAGACTAAATATCCCAGTCCTAATTGCAAAAAGTGGACACACCTGATGAATGCTGCGATCCAAAGACAGCAGCACTACCACTCATAACCTGTTGTGAATTCTGTTGTCGGGCTCCCTCCTGTGGTCATGAATGGTACTTTGGCTGGTTCTGTCCATGGACTACCTCTGGTGGGTGTTTCTGAGTTTCCTTCCTCAGGTGACGAGGTTAATTCGTTAGCTGGCTGCCCTATTTAACTCCCCTTAGTTCTTTGTTCCATGCCACCTGTCAATGTTCCAGTATTGGTTTAGTTCACTCCTGGATCGTTCTTGTGTCCTGTCTTCCCAGCAGAAGCTAAGTTCCAGCTTGTATTTCTTTGGTTTGCTATTTTTCTGTCCAGCTTGCAATTTTTATTGTTGTCTTGCTTGCTGGAAGATCTGGGACGCAGAGGGAGCGCCTCCGCACCGTGAGTCGGTGCGGAGGGTCTTTTTGCACCCTCTGCATGGTCTTTTTGTAGGTTTTTGTGCTGACCGCAAAGTTACCTTTCCTATCCTCGGTCTGTTCAGTAAGTCGGGCCTCACTTTGCTAAATCTATTTCATCTCTGTGTTTGTATTTTCATCTTACTCACAGTCATATGTGGGGGGCTGCCTTTTCCTTTGGGGAATTTCTCTGAGGCAAGGTAGGCTTTATTTTTCTATCTTCAGGGCTAGCTAGTTTCTTAGGCTGTGCCGAGTTGCATAGGGAGCAATCCACGGCTATTTCTAGTGTGTTTGATAGGATTAGGGATTGCGGTCAGCAGAGTTCCCACGTCCCAGAGCTCGTCCTTATTATTGTTATGGAAATTTGGGTTGGATAATTCTACCCGTGTGTGCTGCGGCCACTCCCAATTATTATTTATGAGCCCTCAAAGAATGAGTCTGACACGTGGTGACAGCTTGACATTCAATCAAAGACTGGAGATTTATTTCCTGATACATAGTTTTTATAATAGCATATAGAAAGGTGTGGTTGGGGCGGTTAGTTAATTAACATACAATTCAGTTATTGGTTATCTGATATATATGGAATACTGTGATTAATGCGCATATGACTGCTGATTATGCAACTAAAATGTAGCTCTCGGTATGTAGGGCAAAGTTGAGGCATCTGACCAGGACTCAGTACATTTGGCACTTGTTGATCTGCCATTTCAGAAGACTCAGCGGTATCAGTCCCGAACATCTGGTCCAACTTCCCGTTTTTAAGGTGTTTGAGACATAGCGGAAAGTACCGAGCACAATCTGGCCTAGCTCATGTGGTAAAGTTGAGCAATTGATTATAAAGTAGCTGAGTAAATAGATATATATTTGCTTTTGTGTAAGTATATGTGATTTAAAGGAATATATATATGATTTAAAGGAGTATACATGCAAGTGAGATCTACATGATATACATATTTCTATCACAAGCCCCCCTTAGATATCACTTGCCCTAAGCCTAGCCTCCTGTCCCAAAGCGCTGCAACTCTTTTGTGCTGCCGGCGATCCGACGCAAACCTAGTGTCTACGCCCTACACCGTACAGTCTTTCGCAATGACCGATCAGGAGATCTGTCCCTAAACGGGGGTAGAAACATGCATGGTCTCATATTGGCGACTCTGTGCGATCAGTTCCACATATTCATCGTCAACATCAGGATTGGAGGAGCCATCAGGTGGGTGAATCTAAATTCGGATAGGTTCGTCCAGGAGGAGATGCGGCATCAGGTTTGTTGTTTCCTTGACTGTCTTTTCCATCATCAGGATCATTCTGGCTTAGGCGTATCTTCTGGTACGGGAGCCTTCTTGCAGTGCGATGCGTGGATCCAAGTGGGCCTTCCCTCTAGTTTCACAGAGGTTGGTGTCGTCAGCAGCACTTGGAAGGGACCGTTTAATCTGGGGTCGAGCGTTCTCCTCACAAACTTCTGCACCAACACCCAGTCTCCTGGTTTCAGGGAGTGTGAACCGGGTACCGATCCTGGATCTGGTAATGAAGAGAAAACTCGAGAATGAACATTAGCAAGTTTCTTGGTGAGTTCAATTACATAAGCAGACAAAGTATCATATTGCATTGTCAACTGCTGAGGGAAGAATACCCCTAACCGAGGGCTGGACCCAAACAGAATCTCATGAGGTGACAACTTTTCTGGGCCCCGGGGAGTGTGCCTGACACTAAACAGTGCGATGGGGAGTGTTTCATGCCATGGTTTGCGTGTCTCTTGGGCAACTTTTAACATCCTGTTTTTGAGTGTCCCACTCAGTCTTTCTACTTTCCCGCTACTCTGGGGGTGGTAGGGAGTGTGTAGGCCTAAGTCTGACCCTACTGCTGACCAGATCTCCCTTGTGAGGTTTGCTGTGAATGCGGGCCCCTGATCACTCTCTATCACTTCTGGGACCCCGTATCTGCACACGATCTCTGAGAGTAGCTTCTTTGCAGTAGTCTTTGCTGACTGATTCCTCACTGGGAAAGCTTCTGGCTATCCTGAAAACACGTCCACGACCACAAGGGCATATTCGAATCCTCCACTTGGCGGCATCTGGATGTGGTCTATCTGGATCCTCTGGAAGGGGTACAGCGGTCTGGCGAGATGATGTGTGGGAACTTTCTCCATTCTTCCAGGGTTGCATTTGCCGCAGGTCAGACAGCTGCTAGTGAACTTGGCTGTTAGGGTGGAGATCCCTGGAGCGAACCAGTAAGCACCAATCAGATCATTCATCTGTGTCTTTGATCTGTGCGTGGGCCCATGTGCCCACTGAACCACCATAGGGTACATGCTTCGGGGTAAACAGGGTTTGTAGTCCATTGAGTATACTCTTCCTTCTTGATGTGTTGCACCCTTCCGCATCCAATTCTCCTTCTCCTCCTTTGGGGCTTGTTCTGGCAACTTCTTGAATAGATCCCAAGACGTCATCTCTTCTGGTGTCTTGTCCTCAGTTGCCACGTAGTAGCCGTCCGGCTCTACGACCTCTCCCATTTCTCCATACTGTCTTCCTTTGGCGGCTTCTTTGGCTGCCATATCTGCCATGTTGTTGCCCTGTGCCTCTACTGTGTTGTTTTCCATGTGCTTTGACCTTCAGTACTGCCACCATTTTTGGGAGTTGGAGTGCGCTCAGTAGGTCTTTAATAGCTCTATGATGCTTTACGGTTGTTCCGCTTGCTGTGATGAAGTCTCTTGCAGCCCAGATGGGTCCGAAGTCGTGTGCTATGCCATGCGAATACCTTGAATTGGTGTAAATGTTCGCAGTTTTGCCTTCTGCAATCTGGCAAGCCTTCGTCAGCGCTATCAGTTCTGCTTCCTGGGCTGACAGGCTAGGTGGCAGACTCCTGGACCACAGGATTTCTTGATTGCTGGTCACTGCACATCCCGTGTGAAATCTTCCTTCATCATCTGCAAATCTGGAGCCATCTACATAGAGGATCAACTCTGGGTTGGCCAGTGGCTCTTCTGCCACATTGGGTAGTCCTGCTGTTTCCTGTTGCATGATGCTGAAGCAATCATAATCATCCGGTCGGAGCAAATCCAGATCCTTGTGGAAGGTATCATGCAGATTTTGATCTGGAGGGTCCATATCTGTATCCCCCCTTGGGAGTGGGAGTAGAGTGTCTGGATTGAGGACTGTACATCTGGAGATGGTGACGTTGTCAGGCAGTAGTAGTGAGCACTGTAGACGAAGATGTCTTGCGGTGGAGAGAGGTTTTGGCTGGGTTTGATTGAGAATTGCTGAGATGTCATGTGGAGCCAGGATTTCCAGTGGATGTCCAAGAATGATGTCAGCTGTTTTGTCCAGGAGGGCGTGTGCTGCAAATACTGCTCTCATGCAGGAGGGGGCTCCCCTTGCAACTGGATCCAGGCGAGCTGAAAAATAGCCTAGAGGTCTCTGTCTTCCCCCGTGAGTCTGTGTCAGGACTCCAGTAGCATGGCCTTCTTTCTCCATCAGGTAGAGACGGAATGGCTTCTCGTAGTCAGGTAGGCCTAGCGCTGGCACTGAGACTACTGAGTCTTTTAGCTTCTTGAACGAACTGAAGGCCACATCTGTTAGCAGGAACGGGGTTACGTTAACGCAGTCATACAGAGGTTGCATTAGGACTGAGGCATCAGGGATCCAGGTTCTGCAGTACGATACTAGACCAAGAAAAGCTTGTAGTGCCTTTGGAGATGTTGGGGGAGCCATCCTCTCCACTGTCGTCTTCCGGTCATCTGTCAGGTGTTTAGTCTGGTGAGCAATGCAGTGCCCAAGGAATGTAACTCGCTTCAGACACCACTGGACTTTGTTCTTTGAGACCTTGCAGTGTTGTTTCGCCAGGTAGAGTAGGAGAGACACGGAATGTGCTTTACACGTGTCAAAGTCAACTGCACAAAGGAGTAGATCATCCACGTATTGTAGCAGGGTCACTTCTGCATGTTCTGTGATCCAGTTGGCGAGAACTGTGGACATTGCTTTGGTGAATTGCGAGGGGCTGTTCTGGGCCCCCTGGGGCATCACCGCCCATGTGTACTGTGCCCCCTGATGCGTGAAGGCAAACAGGAAATGGTCGTCTGGATGGAGGGGAACACTGAAGAAAGCATTTGCCAGGTCGATCACCGTGAACACTGTTGCTGTGGAAGGCACATTTGAGAGCAGGGTGTGTGGATTCGGCACAATTGGAGTTTCAAATACTGTAGCATCATTCACCGCTCTTAGGTCATGTGTCATGTACCATTCTGAACTTGGCTGGCTCTCCTTTTACAGTCTTTTTCTTGACAGGGAAAAGCGGGGTATTGCAAGGAGAGGTGCAGGGGGCAACGACCCCTATTTCCAGGAACACCTTCAATTGGTCTGAGACGGCTTGACTCTGTGCGATGGACAAGGGATACTGGGCCTTACGAGGATATGGAGTACCTGGCTTGAGCGATACCCGCACCGGGGCAACTTGAAGTTTTCCCACATCTTGGGGTCCCTTAGACCATAGACTTTCTGGTACTACGTCCAGTACCTCCTTGGGTAGGCCTTCATGGGTTGTTTGAGGTTCCTGTAAGGCTGCCAGCATGACTGACTCTTCCTGGGTCAGAGGTGAAGAAAGGGTCATGGTCCCATCTTCCTGGAACACTATGGTTGCTTTTAGTTTCTGTAGAAGGTCTGCCCCAGTAGGTTGAGTGGGCAGGTTCTTGACACCACAAACTGGGACAGGATAGAGTGTCCTGGCTGAGTGCACACGCTCAGAGGCTTTGTAAGTTGAGAATTTCTGACTTGACCGTCGATGCCTACGCAAGACACAGAGGATTCTGATAGGCAGGTAGGGTCAGGGAGTTCCACATGTCTCATCACACTTCTGGCTGCACCAGTGTCCACAAGAAAAGACCTGACAACGCCATCCACTTTCAGGGTAATTTGAGGGGTTGGTCCTGCTGAAGGGGTTTTGCATGTCAGGAGCGTGGTGTCTTGCGGACCTGGCTTGCCCCTGTCCTATGGATGGGGCGCTTCACTGTCCACCTTGTCTGCTCCTCGGCTTGCTCCTCTGGGCAGGGTCTTGGGTTGTGATGGAGCTCTGCACTGGCTCTGGTAATGACCCAATTTGCCGCAGTTGAAACATCTGACGTTCCTTCTGTCTCGGTATTGCGGTGGCTCTTCAGAGTCTATGGCCGCCATAAGGGGTGTTGTCTTCCGCACTCCTGGTTGGGACTCGATCCCTTTGGCTACGGTGAGCAGGGTGTCCATTGCTATTGACCTGTACTCGGGCCTAGCCACTATCAGTGGCTTCTTGATTGGTTCTCTGAGTCCATGCACAAAGGCCTGTGCCAACATCTGTCTGTGTATCTGATCATGAATGGTGAAGCCCAGGTCCTGGAAAACCTGCATTACTCTGCCATGAAACTTCTCCACAGTCTCAGTCTTCTCCTGACTCATGTCATGTAAGCTGAGGGCCTGTCCGGCCAGCCTGCCTTTGGCCCACTCTCTGAGTTGTTCAATCAGCTTCGGCCCTGACTTCCAGGCATGTACGTCTAAGTCTGCTGAAAGCTTGAAGTGTTCTTTCATGATTGGCCAGAAGGCATCACCTGCCTTTATCTCCATCACTGCCCACAGATCATTCCAGGTGGCTGCATATGTGCGCTGGTTCTGCTGCATTCTTCTGTAGAATGGCATGGGGTGCATCTCTGGGTCTGGAAGATTGTTGAGGATACTGGTCACCTGACTTGGGGTGAAGTGCACATAGTGTAATGGTGGTGCTTCTATCTGCCCCTGTCTCCTAGGTGCCCGTGGGTTTTTCTTTCTAGTACTGGGTAGCATGTATGAAGTCCCCTCTTCATCCTCATCAGAGGAATAGTTGTGATAGAGTGCACTGGGGTCCTGCAGTGGCTGATAAGCGGTCTTGGATATTGTCTTTTTGTGAGAGGATGTGTCCCCACCCTGCTGAGGCTGTGGAGGATTATAGTTCCATTGTGGTGTGAATGTTGGCTGCTCTGACCGGGGATACTGATCACCATCTGATGGTGATGCCTGTCTCCCCCCCCCCCCTGCCAGGTTTTCCTGGGGGAAGCCTGCTGCGGCTTGGGGGGTGCCTTCTACTGGGGGATCTCCACCCTCCTCCCCCGATACCATGACTGTCAGAGGCTTGGCTGTATTGGGAACATAGAATGTGCCTTGTGCTGTGAGCACTGGATACAGAGACATCACACTGCCTGGACTCGGCACCTGCCCGACAGGCAGCAGATCAGGAGAAGGAGAGTGTGACACAGAGTAAGGAAAAGATGGGTGATTTAGAGGAGGGGGAGAGTGCTTCAGAAAGAGAGAGAGAGGAGGAGATGAAAAGTGTGAAGGAGGTGGGTGTGGTGTAGGAGGAGGAGATGAAGAAGAAGAAGGAGGGTGAGGAAGAGAAAGAGGAGGAGAAAGAGGTGGAGAAGAAAGAGGAGGAGGAGAGGGCAGTGCAGAAGACGGAGAGGAAAAAGATGGAGGAGAAAGACAAGAAGAGAATTCCTTCTTCTTTGATGCAGCCCGTGCCGGCATTGTCAGAGTAACAGTGCCATCTCCCTGTACCAAGTTTGGGCGGGGTGCACCACATGCTGAGCAAGTCTCCCTGTACAATGGATTCTGCTGGGTGCAGACTGCACACACCCAATATTTTTCATCCCCATATGGGGGAGGTGCTGATGGTTTAACACCTTTCCCTACTTTGTACACATAAAAATCACTTCCTGACTCCTTCACATATCTCTCTGTACCACCTAAACAATGTAAGCTCTGCTGCTACTGTATACCACGTATCAGCATTGAGCAATGTAACATCAGCTAACTTCCCTTATTTTCTTTTCTACGTCATGCCATTCTGCAGCTTGAATTCTGCCGTTCTGATGAATTTCACATACTTTATACCTTCTAAAATTCTTCACGTACTTAACACCTTCATGCTCTGCTACTATTTGAGGAGCCGTTTTCTCATCAGGAAGCAAAAGGCTCTCCTGTTGCTTGGCCAAATTATTCCCCATTGCAAAAAGAGAAATAAAAAACACAACAATAAAAATCTCAAGTAGGTAAGTATATAAAAACACGAAAAGTAGAAGAAAAAGGGAGCTTTCAAAAAATTGATGCAAGATGTTGAAATCAAAACATAAAAGAACCATAAAAAAAACTGGGTACACGATCCAAAACTCAGGATTTTCACAGAGAAGGAAGAAAAAAATAAATAAATAAAAAACCCCTTTTAAACAAAAAAATGAAGAGGCAGAAAAGAAAAGAAACTTTGAAAAACTTAAAAGTCTAAAAACTTAAAAAATGCAACAAAACAACAGAAAATAAAATAAAATTAAAACGGCTTCTCCTCTCCCCCCCCTTTTTTTTCCTTTCTCCGTACTCTGCGCTCAAATGCAGTCAGAGACACACTTCCCCTTTTTATCAGCAGCTGCTGTTATACCAAAAATCACGTATGTCACATAAAAAATGATAGATATCATTTAGTTTCACCTCTTCAAATAAATGTCATATATATGCAAAAACAGAAAACTTAGCAACAAAAAGAAGAGGGGAAAAAAAGACAAAAAAAAAAAACGGTGGTGACCGTGTGATTTACAATGCATATATTTCTCCTAACTGCATGGAGGAGGGGAAGTTCTAAATAGAGAACAGACGGGGAGAGAGAAGAAAAAAAAAAAAAAAAACTTTTTCAATTCTACACAGTTAAGCAACAATACATGACATTAACAGACAAAGAACATTGACATCCAGGAGATTCGACACCCTCTTTATTATTTTGTGACACGTGCAGGAAGCGCTGGGAAACAGACTACTGCCAATCGCACTGAGCACACCTATGCCCGGGCCACCTGAGTGAGAAACACAACAGGTGGGAATTCTACCACCCCGGTCCAACCTATCTAACTAGATAGTCGGCACTACGGGAATCTGCAGTAGCCCTCTAAGTTATCACTACCCGTGCCTGGAGCCTGGGACCACCTGCCCCGGGACTACCTGTCCCTCCTATGCACGGGAATCCTGCAATAACTTATTGAGCGATTTGACTTCCTGCGGTCTGTTACCCAGCAACCACAAACAGTCACTGTTCCTTGCTTCTCCCGGATGTTACACAAACACAGAACATATACACGGCACACAGCAGACACCTTGACTTATATCCCAGGGTTTAGGTTCAGGCTCGGACTTTTTACAGTACCTGGGAATGCGGTGGTGACCACACCTGACCGGCTAAAGGTACAGACCTGGACTGGGCACAGGGGACATTCAGGTAAGATGATAGAATTTTCTTACCTTACTCTGATGGAGCTGCAGTCTCCGTCCCGTGGGCCAAGGCCGTGGCCCGCACCCTCGTCTGTGCGGTCAGCCGGATCCCCTCCTGTGATATCTTCGTCCGGCCTCGCGGGGGCGCCATTTGTTATGGAAATTTGGGTTGGATAAATCTACCCGTGTGTGCTGCGGCTGCTCCCAATTATTATTTATGAGCCCTCAAAGAATGAGTCTGACACGTGGTGACAGCTTGACATTCAATCAAAGACTGGAGATTTATTTCCTGATACATAGTTTTTATAATAGCATATAGAAAGGTGTGGTTGGGGCGGTTAGTTAATTAACATACAATTCAGTTATTGGTTATCTGATATATATGGAATACTGTGATTAATGCGCATATGACTGCTGATTATGCAACTAAAATGTAGCTCTCGGTATGTAGGGCAAAGTTGAGGCATCTGACCAGGACTCAGTACATTTGGCACTTGTTGATCTGCCATTTCAGAAGACTCAGCGGTATCAGTCCCGAACATCTGGTCCAACTTCCCGTTTTTAAGGTGTTTGAGACATAGCGGAAAGTACCGAGCACAATCTGGCCTAGCTCATGTGGTAAAGTTGAGCAATTGATTATAAAGTAGCTGAGTAGATAGATATACATTTGCTTTTGTGTAAGTATATGTGATAATAATAATTATTATAATATTATTATTATTATTATTATTATTATTATAATAAATATTATTATTATTATTATAATAACCACTGGAGGGAGCCCAAGAGCAGAATTCACAACAGAGTGTCTCCTGCCATGGTTTGTTTGTCTCTTGGGCAACTTTCAACATCCTGTTCTTAAGTCTCCCATTAAGTCTTTCTACTTTCTCGCTACTCTGGGGATTGTAGAGGGTGTGTAGGCCTAAGTCTGACCCTACTGCTGACCAGATCTCCCGTGTGAGATTTGCTGTGAATGCGGGTCCCTGGTCACTCTTATCACTTCTGGGACCCCATATCTGCATATCTCACCTCTAACCTCCAGCTTCTTTGCAGTAGTCTTTGCTGACTGGTTCCTCAATTGGAAAGCTTCTGGCCATCCTGAGAACACGTCCACAACCACAAAGGCATATTTGAATCCTCCACTTGGTGGCATCTGGATGTGCTCTATCTGGATCCTCTGGAAGGGGTACAGTGGTCGGGCAAGATAATGCGTGGGAACTTTCTCCATTCTTCCAGGGTTGCATTTGCTGCAGATCAGACAGCTGCTATTGAATTTGGCTGTTAGGGTGGAGATCCCTGGAGCGAACCAGTAAGCACCAATCAGATCATTTATCTGTGTCTTTGATCTGTGTGTGGGCCCATGTGCCCACTGGACCACCATAGGGTACATGCTTCTGGATAAACAGGATTTGTAGTCCATTGCGTATACCCTTCCTTCATGTGTTGCTCCCTTCCGCATCCAGCATTCCTTCTTGTCCTTTTGGGGCTTGCTCTTGCAACTTTTTGAGCAGATCCCAGGACATCATCTGGTCAGGTTTCTTGTCTTCAGTCATCATGTAGTAGCCGTCCGGCTCTACAACCTCTCCCACTTCTCCATATGGTCTTCCTTTGGCTGCTTCTTTGGTTACCATATCCGCCATGTTATTAAGCCGTGCCTCTACTGTGTTCAATTTTCCATGTGCTTTGACTTTTAGTACTGCCACCATTTTTGGAAGTTGGAGTGCATCCAGCAGGTCCTTGATGGCTCCATGATGCTTCATGGTTGTTCTGCTTGCTGTGATGTAGTCCCTTGCAGCCCAGATGGGTCCAAAGTTGTGTGCTGTGCCATGTGAGTACCTTGAATCGGTGTATATGTTTGCAGTTTTGCCTTCTTCAATCTGGCAGGCCTTCATCAGCGCTATCAGTTCTGCTTCCTGGGCTCCTCTTATGCAGGAGGGGGCTCCCCTTGCAACTGGATCCAGGCGAGCTGAAAAGTAGCTTAAAGGTCTCTGCTTTCCCCCCTGAAGCTGCGTCAGGACTCCAGTAGCAAGGCCTTTTTTTCCCATCAGGTAGAGAAGGAATGGCTTCTCATAGTCAGGTAAGCATAGTGCTGGCACTGAGACTACAGAGTCTTTTAACATCTTGAATGAGCTGAAGGCTGCATCTGTCAGGAGGAACGGGGTTACGTTGACGCAATCATACAGTGGCTGCATAATGACTGGGGCATCAAGGATCCAGGCTCTGCAATATGAAACTAGACCAAGGAAGGCCTGTAGCACCTTTGGAGTTGTTGGAGGAACCATCTAAACATTGAGTAAAAGCTCACAGACACAAAAAGAGGACTTGAAAATCCTCCAGAAAATTAAAAAAAAAAATCAGAGAAAAAAGCCGAGATGTTTACCTGCTGAAGCCTCCAAATAAATGCACTAGCAGGGCGCATCGGACCCGATTAATGATGGCAAAAACACAGGTGCAAAAAATACCGATGAAACAACCATTTTCAATCCAGTATTGGCTGTTGAAAATGTCTGACTTGACCATCAATGCCCATGCGAGACACAGAGGATTCTGATAGGCAGATGGGATCGGGTATTTCCACAGGTCTCATCACACTTCTGGCTGCACCGGTGTGCAGAAGAAAAGGTCTGACAACGCCATCCACTTTCAGGGTAATTTGAGGTATTGGTCCTGCAGATGGGGTTTTACATGTCAGGAGCGTAGTGTCTTGCAGACCTGGCTTGCTTACCCCTGTCCCATGGACGGGGTACTTCACTGCTTTCTGTACTTCTTCTTTGACCTGTTTCTCTGGATCAACTCTTGGGTTGCATGGGTGCTCTGCACTGGTTCCGGAAATGGTCAAACTTGCCACAGATGTAACACTTGACACTTCTTCTGTCTTTGTAGGGTGGTTGCGCTTCCAGATCAGTGGTCATCAAGAGAGGCGCCGTCTTCTGCACTCCTGGTTTGGACTCAATCCCTTTGGCTACTGTGGACAACGGCATGATGGGCACTGTTGCGGCAGCGGGGTCCGGCCTGCCGAATAAAGCTGCGGGGCCTGGTGGTAAGATGGGGCCTGCAGGTGCATCCGTGGCAAGGCCCGGGGGTGCCCTGTGACCGGCAGGGGTGGATTAAGGGTAGCCAGGGCCCCGGGCTGTTCACACACTGTGGGCCCCCCAGGTCATGTGACGGGGGTCATGTGACGGGGGTCATGTGACGGGGGTCATGTTATACCCGAACCAGATTATACCAGAAAAATGGCCGGGCCCTACTCTACTGTAACCTATTAAATATTTGTTAAAATCTGCAATACAATTTAGGTATATCTTGACCAATAATATCACATACAAGGAACAAATACAACCGCACCCTGACCAGTCCACAAATTACAACCACAGTGATCGAATAATATCACATACAAGGAACAAATACCACCGCACCATGACCAGACCACAAATTACAACCACAGTGATCGAATAATATCACATACAAGGAACAAATACCACCGCACCATGTCAAGACCACATATTACCACTTGGTGACCAAATAGCACATACAAGGGACAAATACCACAACACCATTTCCAGACCACATATTACCACCACATAGTGACTGAGTACCACAATACTGATCAGTAATAAAAAAACAAAAACACAATACTATCACCATAAGTGCCAGTATTCACAGGAGATCTGTACTTAGTATGCAGTGTCTGTGTAGAGGTAATACAGTGATCACTGGTGACATTGTACACAGGACCGCTGTATATAGTATACAGTGTATAGTGTCAGTGTATAGGCAACACTGACTCACCAGTGATGTCTCTAGGTGAACTCCTTCATCTTTCATCCAGCACAGACTGCCATCATTTCTTCCAGCCAGGACTCGTTTCTGCAGTAAATAACACAGTTATCTCGAGCTCCACTTGCAGAACACATTACTTAATTTTTCACAACTTCTACATTACACCACATGAAGAAAAAAAGGCGATATAGTGTCACTCTGCACAATAACAGGACCGCCCCCCCATTTAAAACAGTATACTCAAAAAATAAAATAAATACATCACTGCAGTAATAATATCCCTTAATTAGCCCCTATGGTAATAATATTCCCCACCCTGGCTCCGTTTATCTCATTCCTGGCTCCAGCCATATGTTCTCCCATCCTGCACTCATGAGTATCCATTCTACCCCATATGATCTCCACATCCTGCCCCATCTGTCTCCATCGTATCCATCCTGCCCCATGATCCAATCCTGCCCCATGTCTCCAATCATGCCCCGTGTCTACATTCTGCCCATGCCTCCAGTCCTGCCCCCAATGTGTCAGGCATATTACCCCCAGTGTGTCCAGCATATTACCCCCAGTGTGTCCAGCAATCTGCCCCAGTATGTCCAGCATATTGCCCCCAGACAGTGTGTCCAGCAATCTGCCCCAGTGTGTCCAGCATATTACCACCAGTGTGTCCAGCAATCTGGCCCAGTGTCTCCAGCATTGCCCCAGTGTGTCCAGCAATCATTTGCCCCAGTGTCTCCAGCAATCATCTGCCCCAGTGTCTCCAGCAATCTGCCCCAGTGTCTCCAGCAATCTGCCCCAGTGTCTCCAGCAATCTGCCCCCAGTGTCTCCAGCAATCTGCCCCCAGTGTGTCCTCCAGCAATCTGCCCCAGTGTCTCCAGCATTGCCCCACTGTCTCCAGCAATCTGCCCCACTGTCTCCAGCATTGCCCCAGTGTGTCCTCCAGCATTGCCCCCCAGTGTGTCCTCCAGCAATCTGCCCCACTGTCTCCAGCATTGCCCCACTGTGTCCAGCATTGCCCCACTGTGTCCAGCATTGCCCCCAGTGTGTCCTCCAATCTGCCCCAGTGTCTCCAGCATTGCCCCCAGTGTGTCCTCCAATCTGCCCCACTGTCTCCAGCATTGCACCCAGTGTGTCCTCCAATCTGCCCCACTGTCTCCAGAATTGCCCCCAGTGTGTCCTCCAATCTGCCCCAGTGTCTCCAGCATTGCCCCCCCCAGTGTGTCCTCCAATCTGCCTCACTGTCTCCAGCATTCTGCCTCACTGTCTCCAGCAATCTGCCCCACTGTCTCCAGCAATCTGCCCCACTGTCTCCAGCAATCTGCCCCACTGTCTCCAGCAATCTGCCCCACTGTGTTCTCCAGCATTGCCCCCCAATCTGCCCCACTGTCTCCAGCATTGCCCCCAGTGTGTCCTCCAATCTGCCTCACTGTCTCCAGCATTGCCCCCAGTGTGTCCTCCAATCTGCCCCAGTGTCTCCAGCATTGCCCTTAGTGTGTCCTCCAGTCTGCCCCAGTGTCTCCAGCATTGCCCCCCAGTGTGTCCTCCAATCTGCCCTACTGTCTCCAGCATTGCCCCCAGTGTGTCCTCCAATCTGCCCTACTGTCTCCAGCATTGCCCCCAGTGTGTCCTCCAATCTGCCCCAGTGTCTCCAGCATTGCCCCCCAGTGTGTCCTCCAATCTGCCCTACTGTCTCCAGCATTGTCCCCAGTGTGTCTTCCAATCTGCCCCAGTGTCTCCAGCATTGCCCCCCAGTGTGTCCTCCAGCATTGCCCCCCAGTGTGTCCTCCAATCTGCCCCAGTGTCTCCAGCATTGCCCCCAGTGTGTCCTCCAATCTGCCCCAGTGTCTCCAGCATTGCCCCCCAGTGTGTCCTCCAATCTGCCCCAGTGTCTCCAGCATTGCCCCCCCAGTGTGTCCTCCAATCTGCCCCAGTGTCTCCAGCATTGCCCCCCAGTGTGTCCTCCAGCATTGCCCCCCAGTGTGTCCTCCAATCTGCCCCAGAGTCTCCAGCATTGCCCCCAGTGTGTCCTCCAATCTGCCCCAGTGTCTCCAGCATTGCCCCCCAGTGTGTCCTCCAGCATTGCCCCCCAGTGTGTCCTCCAGCATTGCCCCCCAGTGTGTCCACCGCACCGATAACTGATCCAAAAAAAAAACCAAAACAAACAAAAAAACAAGCAGTCTCCTCACCTGTCCGCGCTCCAGGCGGCGAGCTCCCTGCAGCAGCGCACACTCGCCGGCGACTGACAATGACGTCAGACGCCGGCGACGTGTGCGCTGCGGCCGACATCAGCTGCCAGCCTCCAATTGGCTGGCGGCTGTTGTTGTTAACTATTGACGTGCGGGCGCGTGCCCGCACATCAATAGGAAACCGCCACAGCGCCGGAAGGGGTCCGGTGAGCAGATGAGAAGGGGCCCAATGCGGGCCCCCTCTCTCTGCCCACCGGGTCCGGGGGGCACATAAACGCCGCCCGGCGGGCAGTCACAGAGGATTATCAGAGGGTTAATCTGCGGTAGCCCAGGGCCCCCCCAAACCACTGGGCCCTGGGCTACCGCCCATATTGACCCTCTGATAATCCGCCCCTGGTGACCGGTGGCTGCATTCAACCCAAGGTCTTGGGGCATTACAGGGGCTGTGGCTGCATCTGCCACCACTTCTTCCCCCTGGTTTGGCAAAGCTTCTCCCCTTTGCTAACCTTATTGAGGTCGGTGTCTCCTCTCTGAAGTCTGCAGCAGTTCTTCTGTTGTGTTGGGAGTAGCTATATTCAGAAGGGGTTAATTTATGGTGGGGGCTCATAATTAGGGGTTTATAAGGGGCAGCTGTTTGGGGCTCAAGTCCTTTTTGGAAGTGCATTGAACAGCAAGGTGGATTGCTGCTGAGGGGAAAAAGAAAAAAAATCTTTAAAGGGAACCTGTCACCCCGTTATTTCAAGATGAGCTACAAATACCGTTAAATAGGGGCAGAGCTGTGCTTTACATTAGTGTATTTTGTGAGCCTTTATTCCCCACCTATGCTGCCGAAATACCTTTGTAAAGTCGCCGTTTTGGGCTGTCACTCACGCTGGTCAGGTCATATGGGCGTGGTGACAGCGCTGTTTCTCCCCTATATCTCCGTTGGTGGCGTAGTGGTGTGCGCATGTCCAACTGGCGAATCCACTGTGCAGCTTGAAGGAAAATAGCGCAATCTGCGCTATTCAGCCGTTTATCGGTGGGCGTGGCCATCTTTGTGAGGCCGCGCGTGCGCAGATGGTTCTTCTCGGCTTCCCGGGGCTTCAGGAAAATGGCCGCGGGATGCCGCGTGTGCACAGATGGCGATCGCGGCGGCCATTTTCCTGCAGCCGAGATGCGAACTCGGCTTCAGGAAAATGGCCGCCGAGATCTCCATGTGCGCACGCGCGGCATCCCGCGGCCATTTTCCTGAAGCCCCAGGAAGCCGAGAAGAACCATCTGCGCACGCGCGGCCTCACAAAGATGGCTGCGCCCACCAATAAACGGCTGAATAGCGCAGATCGCGCTATTTTCCTTCAAGCTGTGCAGTGGATTCACCAGTTGGACATGCGCACACCACTACGCCACCAACGGAGATCTGGAGGAGAAACAGCGCTGTCACCACGCCCATATGACCTGACCGTGAGTGACAGCTCAAAACGGCGACTTTACAAAGGTATTTCGGCAGCATAGGTGGGGAATAAAGGCTCACAAAATACACTAATGTAAAGCACAGCTCTGCCCCTATTTAACGGTATTTGTAGCTCATCTTGAAATAACGGGGTGACAGGTTCCCTTTAAATCTTCAGCTTAGCGAGTGTGAACGAGCTGAGTGTGACCTGAGCGTAAGTGTGAACGGCGGTAAGTGTGACTTGTGATTCAGTGAAGAGGTATTTGGAAAACCTTTAACAAATACCTTTGTGAATTGTTGAATTGGGAGTAGCTATATTCACAAGGGGTTAACTTAGGGTGGGGGCTCATAATTAGAAGTTCATAAGGAGCAGTTGTTTGAGGCTCAAGTCCTTTTTGGAAGTGCATTAAACAGCAAGGTGGATTGCTGCTGAGGGGAAAAAGAAAAAAAAATCTTTAAATCTTCAGCTTAGCGAGTGTGAACGAGCTGAGTGTGACCTGAGCGTAAGTGTGAACGGCGGTAAGAGTGACTTGTGACTCAGTGAAGAGGTATTTGGAAAGCCTTTAACAAATACCTGTGTGAATTGCTGAATTGGGAGTAGCTATATTCACAAGGGGTTAACTTTGGGGGCTCATAATTAGGGGTTTATAAGGGGCAACTGTTTGGGGCTCAAGTCCTTTTTGGAAGTGCATTGAACAGCAAGGTGGATTACTGCTGAGGGGAAAAAGAAAAAAAATCTTTACATCTTCAGCTTAGGTGGTTTCACACTTGCGTTTTTGTGTGCAGCGTTTTTTGCACAAAAAAAAGCATGCGTTTGTTTTCCTATATTTAACATTGAAAACGCATGCGTTTATTTTGTACGCGTTTGGTCGCATTTTGAAACGCATGCATTTTTTGGCTGCATGCGTTCTTTTTCAGAAATGCAACTTGTAGTATTTTTGAGAGGCTTTTTTTGACACATAAAAACGCATGCGTTTTCATGCGTTTTTTTGTGTCAAAAAATAAATTGGAGTCAATGGAAACTCATGCGTTTTTTTGTACATGCGTTTACATGCGTTTTTAAACGCATGCGTTTCAATTTAGATAAGGTTGACTAGAATTTAGATAAGGTTGTCTAGACACTGATAAGCCTCCCCCTAGCAGCAGGGTGATAAAAGGGAGGTTGGGGGAAGTTTCTGGTCACTTCTCATCAGACTTCAAAGAAGACAAGACACTGCCAGGACGCATTTAGGTGGACAAGACCCAGAGCAATGTGAGTATATCCTAGCCAATGCCTTTATTTTCAATTTTTTGGATCTACATGTCCTAATTTCTTCCTTTTTTTTCTTTCAACATGCATCATAATGTCTTCTGCGGAGTCTTCATCTGATGAGGAGTTTGAGCCACGTCAGTCAGAAGTGGATCATGTGAGTGAGGTTCGTTTTTGGACCGTCAGCTTGGTAAGTATTGACTGTCACATCGACACATTTGACAATTTGATTTTTTTTTTTTAGAGCACTTCTACTGAGGGACAGAGAGGGACGGAGCAGCAGAGTCAAGGTCCGGTGGGAAGACGGCAGCGGGTATGTATACAAGGCAGACTGTCCTCATTGTAATATTCTTGAATCTTCCTTTCTGTACCCTTGTATTTCTTTTAATTTTTCTTGTAGAATCCTTTTATTAGTTGACTTTCATATTCATGCCATTTCTCATCTGTTAATTTTTTTTTCCTAATGTGATTGAGCAAACTTATATGATTTTCTTTTAATTTTAGGTTTCACAACGGAACGATGACCGGATAGATAACTACCTCCTGATCACCCATGTCCAGGAGTGAGTCCCGTTGTGGGACAGCCGGGATCCACAGCACGCAGTGAACAGTACGCTGCGTCGGTTGTGGAGTGAGTTGGCCCAAACGTTGTGGGATGGCTGGGAGAATGCCCCGCCACGGGTCCGTAATGCATTTGGTAAGTATTGCAATGCAGTGTGAAGCAGCAGAGACCTTGGCCGTGCTCTCTCGACTGTGTGTGATGAAAGAAACTTTTCGAAGTTTCTTTCATCACACACAGTCAAGAGAGCACGGCCAAAAGTCCATTTTCTGACCATTATATTTTATTTTTATTTCACAGTGGAGAAAATAAGAACACGTTGGCGTTCCATGAAGGACCGTTTCAACAAGGACCTTCGCGCAGAGAATCGTGCTGCAAGTGGTTCCGGAGCAAGGCACCGGCTGTACAAGTACCATCGTGTGCTGTCCTTTTTAAGACCGGTCCTTCTCATGAGAACGTAAGTATTTCTCACATGCTTCCGGTTGTATTGCATTGACATAATATGTAATTTTAAATTCCACAGGATGTACCGTCTTGTTATATTTTGGTATTAATTTTGTTTTCTTTTTTCACAGCACACACAGCACGACTGTCGCACCAGGTTCTGGAGTGGTCCTTCAGCCGGCAGCCACGGACCCGTCCCAGCCATCCAGCAGCGCAGCAGCAGGTGGGCCTTCCACACTCACTGGAGACCAGGGAGCTGGCCCATCAGGTATTCCCCTTTCGCAGTCCTCTTTCATTGCAGCCATTTTTGCAGCCTCATCCCGGCAGCGACAGAGGGCTTCGGATAGGTCACTCATGCCCGAGTTTTTGCACTTGAGCTCGGTTTTACACGAAGCAATCAAGGCTTTAGGTGACAGAATGGATGTATCCCATAACCTCTTAAATTGCAGGATCCAGGATGTCACCAAAAGCCTTGATCAAGTTAAAGCCGACCTCCAGAGGCCAGCTCATCATTTTTTTAACCAAATAGAGCAGGGCATGTCGGAACACCTTAGCCCTGATATCCAGCTGAGTGTGATGCAGGCCTGCAATGTTGCTTTTGTGCAGGCTATGCAGCAGAGTCGCAATTTATAGCAGACAGTGGCGGCATATCCAACTGTGCCGTCACTGTCATGATTAACCTCCATTCCTACCTCTGCTGCATACCACTGCACGGCCACCTCTATTCAATCCACAGGTGTACTCCACTACAGCGCCAACACGATGACGAGTGCTGTTGGACATCCCACTGCCACCACCGTGACAACCGCTGCTCCAGCTTGGACCTCCTCCGCTGACACCACGATGCCGCAGGACCCTGGCGTGGCTTTTCGGTCCGGCCCCCTCCTGATGCAGCAGGACTCAGGCATGGCATATCGGACCGCCTCCCCCCTCCCAATGCAGCAGGACCGGGGCATTGCTTTCCGGGCAGGACACCCCCCAATGCAGCAGGACCCAGGCATGGCATATAGGACCGCCCCCCCGATGCAGCAGGACCTAGGCATGGCGTATAGGACCGCCCCCCCAATGCAGCAGGACCCAGGCATGGCGTATCGCACCGGCCCCCGCCCGATGCAGCAGGACCCAGCCATGGCTTTCCGGGCAGGACCCACCCCGATGCAGCAGGACCCTGGCAGGGCTTTATGTTCCCCCACTCCAGCAATGCAGCAGGACCCTGGGAGGGGTTTGTGTTTCCCCCCACCAACGATGCACCAGGACCCTGGCAGGGCTTTATGTTCCCCCCCCCACCAGCAATGCAGCGAGACCCTGGGAGGGCATTATGTTCCCCCCCCTCCAGCAATGCAGCAGGACCCTGGGAGGGGTTTATGTTTCCCCCCACCAACAATGCACCAGGACCCTGGCAGGGCTTTGTTTCCCCCCCACTACGATGCAGTTGGACTCTGGCGTTGTCGAGCGATCCACAATCGAAACGGACTGTGAAATAGTAGAGCCGGACCCTGACGTGTCTCCCGCCAACACGCAACAACATATTTGCCCAACAAGACATCCCCCTACCAGGAAAACACAAAAGAAAACTCCAAAAACACACATAAAAAACAAAAAACTTAGTATTTCTCCCCCATCATCTACCGATGTGTCTGTATTGTCTGTTGTCTCACCCTTCCAGTGCGTCTCAAGCCTCTCATGTGTTAAGCCCCATCCCCAAACTTCCAGACCCTTCCAGTTTTATTGCCCCTTCTCCTGCCACCTCTGCCTCCTCCACGGTGAGCCAGGCTTCCGTTCTTAACACCCCCCCCCCCGTTTACGTCACTCTACCCCAAGCCGTCGCGGTACAACCCGTCGCGGTACAAAAAAATAAATGTTTAAATTTGTTTAACTAAATAAAAAAAAGTTAATTTGCAACAATTATGTTTGGTTTATTGTGTCTATCACCGCTGTCAATACACACCAATAAACTTCGCCACACACTTATTCTTTTGGCCAAAACATATCTCCAGTAGTATAAAATACAAGACTACATCTATATGTGTTTCTTTAGTATACAGATATGAGTTGGCTCAAAAAATATAAGTTATTTCCATACTCTTTTTTTTGTACCTAGTGTGACAGTACAAAGAGAAAATGGTGGAAATCAAGTTCAGTACTCAACTGAACAGGTCAGGTGTCCAAAAACTCATAAGTTAAGACACCTGACCTATTGAGTTGATAACTGCTTTGTATATTCACCATATTCTCTTCTTTATACCTAACAAGTGATGTGACAATGGTGGTCACACGCTACATATCTATGCTCACCAGGCCAGGTGAATTCATGAGCATGTATATGTTTATTATGAATTCATTATTTCTGACACTTGACTTGATGGGTATAGATAGCGTGACAGTGATTGTCTCAGTCTTGACGCAATGACGTCAACAAGATTACCAATAAATCAACATGGTTACCATTATTAGAAGTATGCGGCCAGTGTTTTATATTATTATTTGTAAATCAAAATGGGGAGTGCAACAATATAAGAGGTCAATTAGGATATGAAAATAATAACGGTTATCTCCTCATCTATCACCGACTCCTGGTTTTGGATTACAAAATATGATATTCATACATATCTACTGACCGTCTTTGGTAAACCTTTGTTTAGAGAGGAAAAAGATAGGAGACACTGTCTACATTAACAACACTCAAGTTTATTAATTTGAAAATTTTTTATCAGTATATAATAATTGGTAAAGATAAACATACAACAGGACATTTACACAACATTGTCCTGCCATGACACCCGTCCAATATCGGAAACAAAATAGGCCGCAAATTGGTCCCGCATAAGACCAACGGCTGCAGTTGACCGCATCGGGTGATGCTGAAAATCAGGCAGTGGGTGTGCAACTAGTTCATCCAGTTCAATGTAGGGTCGCTCCTTAGCAATGAGGTAATTGTGGAGAACCACACAGGCTTTGACCACCTCGTCCACTGTTTCCACTTTTAGATTTATGGCTGTTGCAAGAATGCGCCATTTAGCAACCAGAATGCCAAAGGTGCACTCTACTGTTCTTCTGGCCCTGGTCAGTCTGTAGTTGAAAATCCTTCTAGTGTGGTCCAAGTCCCGACTACAATATGGCTTCAGGAGATTTTCACACATCTGGAAGGCCTCATTCCCAACCATAACAAATGGCAGCGGTGGGCCTTGAGTGTTGGGGAGAGGCTGTGGAGGGGGAAAATTAAAATTGTTGTCATACACCCGATGGCCCATATCTGAGCTCTTGAAAGTCTGGGAATCATTGCCACGGCCAAAAGCTCCAATGTCCACGGCGATGAAGCGACACTCCGCATCCGCTATTGCCATGAGCACTACCGAAAAATATTTTTTGTAGTTAAAAAACTCCGATCCGGTTCTGGCAGGTTTGATAATGCGGATGTGCTTTCCATCCACCGCCCCTAAACAGTTGGGGAAATCACACACATTCAAAAATTTATCGGAAATTTCACGCCACATGTCCACGGTGGGTACTGGAATAAACTCCTCACGGAGTACATTCCATAACACACGACAAGTGTCCACAACTATTCCGGAGAGGGTGGATATTCCAAGGCGGTATTGGAAGTGGAGGGAAGATAAACTCTCTCCTGTGGCAAGAAATCTAGAAGAAAAAGAAACAAAAAAAAACATTAAAATCTACTCTTTTTATGGTGTGTTTAAAAAAAACACAAAATACATGTCATAACCAAAATTTGGACTGTCATTGGTTTAGATTTGGATCGTACCTTAATGTCACTAGCAGACGTTCCGCGGGTGGAATCGCTCTACGGAGCCGTGTGTCCTGTCGCCGTATGGCTCCTTGGACACGAGACAGCAAATCCCGGAATGATTCTTGCAACATTCTCGTGTAATCCTGGAATTTCTCCGGGTTGGCATTCAGCTCCGCATAGAGCGTGTGATAGGCTCCACGGCTCTCACGCACTTCAATGATGGGGTGCCTCCAAAAACGCCTACGTTGTCTCCTTCTCCATCTTTGGTGGTTTCGGTCTTGCTCCCAAGCAAAAGCACAGGCCAGAAAAATCTTGAAGCTGAAATCCAGGTTGAAATAAAAGCTCTCCATGGAAAGATCCATCATGACACCGGAAACAGTAGCAAGCTGTTAAAATTTCTGTACCCCTAGGGTCAATATATAGAGAGACAATCATATACCCCCTCTATATTCCCATTGGTGGTGTCTGGTTATCTTTTTTTGGCTCCTAGATTTTTTTTGTGAAATGTAAAAAAAAAACGCAAACGCATGCAAAAACGCATGTAAACACGTGTAAACGCTGCATTTTTTGGACGCATGCGTTAAACACATGCGTAAAAAAACTCGCAGCGTTTACACGCGTTTTTTCACCATGCGTTTTTTTTTTTAAACGCATGCGTTTTGAAACGCAAGTGTGAAACCAGCCTTAGCGAGTGTGAGCAAGCTGAGTGTGACCTGAGCGTAAGCGTGAACGGCGGTAAGTGTGACTTGTGATTCAGTGAAGAGGTATTTGGAAAACCTTTAACAAATACCTGTGTGAATTGGTGTGAATTGTGGGGGGGGGGGCTTTTAATTAGGGGTTTATAAGGGGCAGCTGTTTGGGGCTCAAGTCCTTTTTAGAAGTGCATTGGTGGATTGCTGCTGAGGGGAAAAAGAAAAAAAATCTTTAAATCTTCAGCTTAGCGAGTGTGAACGAGCTGAGTGTAAGTATTGAACGGCGGTAAGTGTGAACGGCGATTCAGTGAAGAGGTATTTGGAAAGCCTTTAACAAATACCAGTGTGAATTGGTGTGAATTGCTGAATTGGGGGGTAGCTATATTCACAAGGGGTTAACTTAGGGTGGGGGCTCATAATTAGGGATTTATAAGGGGCAGCTGTTTGGGGCTCAAGTCCTTTTTGGAAGTGCATTGAACAGCAAGGTGGATTGCTGCTGAGGGGAAAAAGAAAAAAAAATCTTTAAATCTTCAGCTTAGCGAGTGTGAACGAGCTGAGTGTGACCTGAGCGTAAGTGTGAATGGCGGTAAGTGTGACTTGTTATTCAGTGAAGAGGTATTTGGAAAGCCTTTAACAAATACCTGTGTGAATTGATGTGAATTGCTGAATTGGGAGTAGCTACTGTATATTCACAAGGGGTTAACTTAGGGTGGGGCTCATAATTAGGGGTATATAAGGGGCAGCTGTTTGGGGCTCAAGTCCTTTTTGGAAGTGCATTGAACAGCAAGGTGGATTGCTGGTGAGGGGAAAAAGAAAAAACAATCTTTAGCTTAGCGAGTGTGAACGAGCTGAGTGTGACCTGAGCGTAAGTGTGAATGGCGGTAAGTGTGACTTGTTATTCAGTGAAGAGGTATTTGGAAAGCCTTTAACAAATACCTGTGTGAATTTCTGAATTGGTAGTAGCTATATTCACAAGTGGTTAATTTATGGTGGGGGCTCATAATTAGGGATTTATAAGGAGCAGCTGTTTGGGGCTCAAGTCCTTTTTGGAAGTGCTGTACTAAACACACGATACAGCGTCTATTGCTGTGACCGCCAGTGCGGCGCCGTGCGCTATTAGAGCGCTTCCCTGACCCAAGTCTGGGTGGTTAGTGGCATCCGCCAGAGCGGCACTGCTAGCACTCTTGTGCATAAAATTACTATTTTAGTTATACTCTGACACCCAGCAGCGGTGTCGACCACAAGTGGTCTAGACGAACTCTAATCCCGAGGCTTGGGATTGAGTTCTGTGACTCCTTGCTTGCGCTCTTTGTGCGGTACCGCAGCCCTGTGACACAACAGGGTTTGCTTCTTTCATACTGGGTGAAGCTAACCTGTGTGTGTATTTTCATTGTACTGCCATATAGTCCGTCATTATTCAGCAGTAGGTTCCATCTCTGCATGGTGGACCCCGGGCTGCGAACGCACCTTATACCGTCTCTCTAATTATTTGGTGCATTCCGCTAGCCCTAACACTAAGTGCATGGGCTGACAAACATTTCCCCATGGGGGTACATTTTTAAAAAATATAATATGGGCATCATAGACACACTTGCCAAAACTTGGACTGCCTATAGCGGCACAGAAGACCTTAAGCCTGGTTATCTAGTGGTGGAGAATGAGGAGACATTGCTGAAAGCCTCATTAAAAACTAGGCCCAATGTAAAGGAGTGTGTCTCCTACACTTGTAATGACCATACACGCAGTGCAGGGGCTGACAAACATTTCCCCAAGGGGGATACATTTTTTAAAAATATAATATGGACATCATAGACACCCTTGTCAAAACTTGGACTGCCTGTCTTAGCAGAGAAGACCTTAAGCCTGGTGATCTAGTGGTAGAGAATGAGGAGATATAAAAATAAATCATAATGAAATCAAACAAATAAAGGATGTGACTCCACCGATGAAAGTAAATAAGAAAAGGGAGGGGCGAATACAGGTTCATAGATTTGAAGTCAGAATGTGTCCAACGAGATGTTTGTTCCTAGCAACAGCTCAGAGACAGGGCTCTAAATAAAAATTTAATATAAAAGTCTTTGAATAATTTTCTATTGTAGAGGTATACACTACCTCATTAGAGGAGTGTCCAGAGATAGTGAAAATGGAAAATATAATAATTAATGGAAATAACAGAAGTAAATCTCTTTTTTTATGACATTTCCCCCTGTGGGAGTAACATTTGTTTTGGTTTCCAATTAGTAACGGGCAGCAAAAAAACACCCTTGCACCAAAAAAATTGTGACTTGGGCATCACAGAATCCATTCACCCTGATGTTATATTGGTTGTGGATGATGAGGATAAGGATAATGAGGAGGATAAGACCAAACAGACGAAATCTGAAAGCGTATACCCATGTGTGGTTGTGAAGTGGTGCATGAGAATACACCTCCCAAAAAACAGAATGTATTAGAGGTTATGTTTCACTGTTTTCACTTGGTTGTGTACAGAAATCGTGCCCAATCCAGCCCTTGTTCATTTTTATGAGTCAGCCTGTCAGCATTTTCAGTTGAAAGGCGGATGCGCTTATCTGTTATAATTCCACCAGCGGCACAAAAAACCCACTCAGACAGAATGCTACCAGCAGGGCAGGCCAGGACCTCCAAGGCGTAGAGAGCCAGTTCATGCCACGTGTCCAGCTTGGATACCCAATAATTAAAAGGCACAGGGGAATCACAGAGGACATTTGTTTGAATTGCAGGGAGTCCTCAGCATCTTCCCAAACATTGCACTTCTTGTGACAGCACCCCTTGCCTCTGTGTCGGCATGATGGGAGGGTCTGAGAAAACTGGCACAGAACTTTGCCATTGTTTCCCTGCCTGAGCTGGATTGTACTTCTGTCTCTCTCGCTTGGACTCCTTGGTTGTACAACAAAATCTTAACGTCTGCTGCCAGCGTTCTCACATGGGAATTTTCTAAGTAATTCCGCTACAAGGGCCCTGTGGTACTGCAACATTTTACTACACCTGTCTGCCTCTGGCATAAGAGATTGAAAGTTCTCCTTGTGGCATGGGTCTACAAGTGTCACCAACCAGTAATTAGTGTCCCCAAAAATTTTTATAATGCGAGGGTCACGGGAAATGCAGCGCAACATAGTCAGCCATGCATGCAAGAGTTCCATGCCTTCACCAACAGGATGACTGACCATGCTGTCCTCGTCCTCATTGTCCTCCTCATCCCCGCTGAACAGACAGTATGACATCTGTGCTTAAAGTACCATCTATAGTGCTATAGTGCATGAAAGCAGCTCCTGTTCTTCCTCCTCCTCCTCCTCTTCCTCATTGCCTACCAATCCACGTTGGGAAGACATGAGGCTGGGCTGAGTGTAATTACCCTGTTTGGTCCCTTGATCTATGTCCTCATGCTCTGCTTGCAATGCATCCTCATTAATTGTGAGCAGAGAGGTTTTCAGAATGCTGAGAAGCTGGATTGTGACGCTAATTATGGCATCATCGCCTCTCACCATCTTGGTGCAGTCCTCAAAGTTTTGCAGGATGGTACATATGTCTGACATCCATGTCCACTCCTGAGGTCTTATTTGTGGAATCTGAACTGAATATCGATGGCCTTGATGATGTTGGTAGTCAACAACTGCCCTCTTCTGCTCACAAATCCTTTCCAACATATGCAGTGTAGAGCTCCAACGTATGGGGACATCAAACACCAGTCGGTGAGCTAGAAGCTGCAAATGCTGCTGAAGCATGGCAAGGGCGGCTGAAGCTGTAGCTGACTTTCTAAAATGAGCAGACAGACGGCATACTTTCACTAGCAGATCCGGAAGCTCTGGGTAGCTTTTCAGAAAATGTTGAACCATGAGGTTAAGTAAATAAGGCAGCACACTGCAGCGCTAGAACATACAAACTTGAAAAACGAAATTTGAACTGCATTACTGCACTAGAAATATGAAAAATGAGAGCTTTTAGCGCATAAAAATGGCCAATTTTATGTGTACCTGGTAGCCCCTTTACGGCATCTCTCTTATACCAGGTCCTACACTTGCCTTACCTCGCTGAGAATAAACGTCTCCATCTGAATGGGTACACGTGAAACCTCTTCCTAGACCAAAATTCTCTCTCTCTGTGGAGGGGTATCGGACCTGCTGTAATTAAAACACCTGTGGCTAGGAGGCAGAGTGCACGATCAGAAGGCTAGAGAATACATTTCAAAAACCTGACCGGCACATCCAAACATAGACTCAGTGTGAACAGGTGCTGAACCTAGAGTCGCCAACTCGTATATAGTTAAGTAAATAAGGCAGCACACTGCAGCGCTAGAACATACAAACTTGAAAAACGAAATTTGAACTGCATTACTGCACTAGAAATTTGAAAAATGAGAGCTTTTAGCGCATAAAAATGGCCAATTTTATGTGTACCTGGTAGCCCCTTTACGGAATCTCTCTTATACCAGGTCCTACACTTGCCTTACCTCGCTGAGAATAAACGTCTCCATCTGAATGGGTACATGTGAAACGTCTTCCTAGACCAAAATTCTCTCTCTCTGTGGAGGGGTATCGGACCTGCTGTAATTAAAACACCTGTGGCTAGGAGGCGGAGTGCACGATCAGAAGGCTAGAGAATACATTTCAAAAACCTGACCGGCACATCCAAACATAGACTGTTATGACCTGGTGGTAAGGACAATAATGGACCTGGTGGTTAAGAGCACACGGAATGACCTGGTAGTTACTGATAATAAAGGACGAGCTCTGGGACGTGGGAACTCTGCTGACCGCAATCCCTAATCCTATCACACACACTAGAAATAGCCGTGGATTGCTCCTAACGCTCCCTATGCAACTCGGCACAGCCTAAGAAACTAGCTAGCCCTGAAGATAGAAAAATAAAGCCTACCTTGCCTCAGAGAAATTCCCCAAAGGAAAAGGCAGCCCCCCACATATAATGACTGTGAGTAAAGATGAAAATACAAACACAGACATGAAATAGATCTAGCAAAGTGAGGCCCGACTTACTGAACAGACCGAGGATAGGAAAGGTAGCTTTGCGGTCAGCACAAAAACCTACAAAAAGACCACGCAGAGGGCGCAAAAAGACCCTCCGCACCGACTCACGGTGCGGAGGCGCTCTCTCTGCGTCCCAGAGCTTCCAGCAAGCAAGACAACAACAAAATAGCAAGCTGGACAGAAAAATAGCAAACCAGAGAAAAACAGGCAGGCACTTAGCTTCTACTGGGAAGACAGGTCACAAGAACGATCCAGGAGTGAACAAGACCAATACTGGAACATTGACAGGTGGCATGGAGCAAAGATCTAAGTGGAGTTAAATAGAGCAGCCAGCTAACGAATTAACCTCGCCAGCTGTGGAAGGAAACTCAGAAACACCCACAGCCACCAGAGGAATTCCATGGATAGAACCAGCCGAAGTACCATTCATGACCACAGGAGGGAGCCTGGCAACAGAATTCACAACAATAGACTCAGTGTGAACAGGTGCTGAAGCTAGAGTCGCCAACTCGTATATAGTTAAGTAAGTAAGGCAGCACACTGCAGCGCTAGAACATACAAACTTGAAAAACGTATGTTCTAGGTGTTTTAATTACAGCAGGTCCGATACTCCTCCTGTTATGACCTGGTGGTTAGGAGCACCCGGAATGACCTGATAGTTAAACCTCATACAGGACGAGCTCTAGGATGTGGGAACTCTGCTGACCGCAAGCCCTAATCCTATCACACACACTAGAAATAGCCGTGGAGCGCTCCTGACCAGACCTAGGCGCCTCGTCACAGCCTAAGAACTATCTAGCCCTAGAGATAGAAAATAAAGCCTACCTTGCCTCAGAGAAATTCCCCAAAGGTAAAGGAAGCCCCCCACATATATTGACTGTGAGTAAAGATGAAAGTCACAAACGCAGAAATGAAACAGGTTTCAGCAAAGGGAGGCCAGACTTACTAAATAGACAGAGGATAGGAAAGGTAACTTTGCGATCAGCACAAAAACCTACAAAAGACCACGCAGAGTGTGCAAAAAAGACCTCCGCACCGACTCACGGTGCGGAGGAGCCACTCTGCATCCCAGAGCTTCCAGCTAGCAAGACAAAATCATGATAACCAGCTGGACAAGAAAACAGTGAACAAATAATGACTATCAGGAACTTAGCATCTGCAGGAGAAGGCAGGTCACCAGAGAGATCCAGGAGCGAACTGAACAAATGCAAAAACATTGACCGCTGGCATGGAGTAACGATCTGAGAGGAGTTAAATAGAGCAGCCAACCAAAGGATAAACCACGTCACCTGTGTAAGGAACCTCAGAAGCCGCAGCTTCACTCATAGCCACCAGAGGGAGCCCATAGACAGAACTCGCCGAAGTACCATTCACGACCACAGGAGGGAGCTCGACAACAGAATTCACAACACCCTCCACAGAGAGAGAGAATTTTGGTCTAGGAAGAGGTTTCACATGTACCCATTCAGATGGAGACGTTTATTCTCAGCGAGGTAAGGCAAGTGTAGGACCTGGTATAAGAGAGATGCCGTAAAGGGGCTACCAGGTACACATAAAATTGGCCATTTTTATGCACTAAAAGCTCTCATTTTTCATATTTCTAGTGCAGTAATGCAGTTCAAATTTCGTTTTTCAAGTTTGTATGTTCTAGCGCTGCAGTGTGCTGCCTTATTTACTTAACTATATACGAGTTGGCGACTCTAGGTTCAGCACCTGTTCACACTGAGTCTATGTTTGGATGTGCCGGTCAGGTTTTTGAAATGTATTCTCTGTGTGTCCTCCTCACATACCTTGAATAGCTCCCGATCGGTGTTTCTTACTTGCTGTGCAGTGCACTTGCGCCCATTGGCCTCTCCAGGTTGCCGTGGTAACGTGACCCTCAGCGTCATCCTGTTCCTCACCTCTCCTGACGCGTCGGAGTTGGGCGGGACTTGATGACGTGGGACGCCGGATCCGCAGCTTCCTGTTTTGTGCCCGATGGACGCCAGTGCAATGACAACCGCTGCATTTAAAAAGCCGGCACTGCGTCCCCCTCACTACTATGACCCTCAGTAAGAAGCTACATTGCGAAATGTGCGTCGGGGTTATCCTTCTCACGGCAATCCATCGGTCAGCAGGTAATAACATGATGCTACTGCCTTTCTAATAATCTTCAGATGTCCCCTATAAATATTTATATCTAAACCTAGTCTAATTAATGCACTGGCACTTTATCAGGACTTACCACGTTATGGTATAGATATTACAACTAGTACACTGTACAATATTTGCATACCCTTTATTTATTTGGGGGCCATTTATACACATCCTGACATAATTATATTCTGTAGGCAGCTTTGTGTTTACTCAGGAAATTTTCCATTATATTCCAGAGCCTGCTGTTGCACTGTTGCTTCACACCTGTTGCATTAGTTTACTTCTTTATCTACATTTGATCTTGCAGTTTTACTTATTATATGGATTGCTTTGAGCTCACGTTGCCTTGTTTCAATTCCCCTTTTTGTACAATGATGTCAATAATTTTTTGTCTTTTAATCTGCTATAAATAAAATATCTTAAATTTTACTTTTTGTTTTGTAACTCCCTTCTTCTTTGGCCTATAAAAACGTCAACTCGTCCTGCAAAAAACAAGACCTCACATGACTCTGTGGACAAAAATCTGGAAAAATTATGGCTCTCAAAATGTGGTAACGCAAAAAATATTTTTTGCAATAAAAAGTGTCTTGTGACGGCTGCCAGTTATAAAAATCTGATAAAAAATAGAATTAGGCTTACTGGTAATTCGGTTTCCAGGAACCTTCCACGACAGCCACTTTGGAGGTTGTCTTCCCTGCCCTAATAGGGGACAGGAACACAAAGAGGTTAAATACCCTCCCTTCCTGCAACCACCAGTGTTTTCCTGGACACTAGCATGTATAATTACCACAGAAGTGAAGGAATAAAAATATCAGATAGGGAGGGAAATTAGTGCTGTCGTGGAAGGTTCCTAGAAACCGAATTACCGGTAGGCCTAATTCTATTTTCTCTAGTCACCTTCCACGACAGCCACTTCGTAGTACCAACAGCTAATTTCTCTAGGGGGGGGGGGGGACCACGGCCTGCAGAACACGCCTGCCAAATGTTAAATCCCTATTGAAATTTAGCCTGTAATGTCTGGTGAACGTGTGGTGTGGATGGACGACCAGGTGGCGGCTCTGCATATTTGCTCTGATGAAGCATTCCCCCTCTCTGCCCACGATGTTGCCATCGCCTGGGTAGAGTGTGCTTTCAGTGAAGCAGGTGGATCCAGTCCCTGTGATGAATATGCCAGACAAATAGAATGTTTGATCCAATTTGCGATAGTGTTTTTTGCCGCCTTCTTGCCCTTGTTTCGTCCTGAAAACTGGATGAATAAATTTTGATCAATTCGCCAGGCCTCAGTCTGTTGTAGGTAAGATAGGACCATTCTGCGAACATCCACGGTGTGGAAGGTCTCTTCTTTCGGGTTGGAGGGGTTTGGACAGAATGAAGGTAGTACAATGTCCTGATCCCTGTGGAAATTTTAAACCACTTTAGGTAAAAAGGACTGGTCTAGTTTTAGTATAATGCTATCCGTAGTGAACATTAGATAAGATTCCTGTACTGACAGGGCCTGCAATTCTCCAATACGTCTAGCCGTAGTGATTGCAACTAAAAAGACTGTCTTAAGAGTTAAGTTATTTATGGTTATAGAATCCAGGGGTTCAAATGGATCCTGGGTAAGACCATTAACCCCTTCATGACCCAGCCTATTTTGACCTTAAAGACCTTGCCGTTTTTTGCAATTCTGACCAGTGTCCCTTTATGAGGTAATAACTCAGGAACGCTTCAATGGATCCTAGCGGTTCTGAGAATGTTTTTTTGTGACATATTGGGCTTCATGTTAGTGGTAAATTTAGGTCAATAAATTCTGCATTTATTTGTGATAAAAACGGAAATTTGGCGAAAATTTTGAAAATTTCGCAATTTTCACATTTTGAATTTTTATTCTGTTAAACCAGAGAGTTATGTGACACAAAATAGTTAATAAATAACATTTCCCACATGTCTACTTTACATCAGCACAATTTTGGAAACAAAATTTTTTTTTGCTAGGAAGTTATAAGGGTTAAAATTTGACCAGCGATTTCTCATTTTTACAACGAAATTTACAAAACCATTTTTTTTAGGGACCACCTCACATTTGAAGTCAGTTTGAGTGGTCTATATGGCTGAAAATACCCAAAAGTGACACCATTCTAAAAACTGCACCCCTCAAGGTACACAAAACCACATTCAAGAAGTTTATTAACCCTTCAGGTGCTTCACAGCAGGAGAAGCAACATGGAAGGAAAAAATGAACATTTAACTTTTTAGTCACAAAAATGATCTTTTAGCAACAATTTTTTTTATTTTCCCAATGGTAAAAGGAGAAACTGAACCACGAAAGTTGTTGTCCAATTTGTCCTGAGTACGCTGATACCTCATATGTGGGGGTAAACCACTGTTTGGGCGCACGGCAGGGCTTGGAAGGGAAGGAGCGCCATTTGACTTTTTGAATGAAAAATTGGCTGCACTCTTTAGCGGACACCATGTTGTGTTTGGAGAGCCCCCGTGCGCCTAAAAATTGGAGCTCCCCCACAAGTGACCCCATTTTGGAAACTAGATGCCCCAAGGAACTTATCTAGATGCATAGTGAGCACTTTCAACCCTCAAGTGCTTCACAAATTGATCCGTAAAAATGAAAAAGTACTTTTTTTCACAAAAAAATTCTTTTAGCCTCAATTTTTTCATTTTCACATGGGCAACAGGATAAAATAGATCCTAAAATTTGTTGGGCAATTTCTCCTGAGTACACCGATACCTCACATGTGGGGGTAAACCACTGCTTGGGCACATGGTAAGGTTCGGAAGGGAAGGAGCGCCATTTGACTTTTTGAATGAAAAATTATCTCCATCGTTAGCGGACACCATGTCATGTTTGGAGAGCCCCTGTGTGCCTAAACATTGGAGCTCCCCCACAAGTGACCCCATTTTGGAAACTGGACCCCCCAAGGAACGTATCTAAATGCCTAGTGAGCACTTTAAAGCCTCAGGTGCTTCACAAATTGATCCGTAAAAATGAAAAAGTACTTTTTTTTTCACAAAAATTTTTTTCTCAATTTTTTTATTTTCACATGGGCAATAGGATAAAATGGATCATAAAAATTGTTGGGCAATTTCTCCCGAGTACGCCAATACCTCACATGTGGGGGTAAACCACTGTTTGGGCACATGGTAAGGCTCGGAAGGGAAGGAGCGCCATTTGACTTTTTGAATGGAAAATTAGCTCCAATTGTTAGCGGACACCATGTCGCGTTTGGAGAGCCCCTGTGTGCCTAAACATTGGAGCTCCCCCACAAGTGACCCCATTTTGGAAACTAGACCCCCCAAGGAACTTATCTAGATGCATATTGAGCACTTTAAACCCCCAGGTGCTTCACAGAAGTTTATAACACAGAGCCATGAAAATAAAAAAATACTTTTTATTCCTCAAAAATTATTTTTTAGCCTGGAATTTCCTATTTTGCCAAGGGTAATAGGAGAAATTGGACCCCAAATGTTGTTGTCCACTTTGTTCTGAGTTCGCTGATACCCCATATGTGGGGGTAAACCACTGTTTTGGTGCACGGCAGGGCTCGGAAGGGAAGGCACGCCATTTGGCTTTTTAAATGGAAAATTAGCTCCAATCATTAGTGGACACCATGTCGCGTTTGGAGAGCCCCTGTGTGCCTAAACATTGCAGATCCCCCACAAATGACCCCATTTTGGAAACTAGACCCCCAAAGGAACTAATCTAGATGTGTGGTGAGCACTTTGAACCCCCAAGTGCTTCACAGAAGTTTATAACGCAGAACCATGAAAATAAAAAAAAACATTTATTTTCTCAAAAATGATTTTTTAGTCCGCAATTTTTTATTTTCCCAAGGGTAATAGGAGAAATTTGACCCCAAAAGTTGTTGTACAGTTTCTCCTGAGTACGCTGATACCCCATATGTGGGGGTAAACCTCTGTTTGGCAACACGTCGGGGTTTGGAAGGGAAGTAGTGATGTTTTGAAATGCAGACTTTGATGGAATGCTCTGCGGGCGTCACGTTGCGTTTGCAGAGCCCCTGATGTGGCTAAACAGTAGAAACCCCCCACAAGTGACCCCATTTTGGAAACTAGACCCCCAAAGGAACTAATCTAGATGTGTGGTGAGCACTTTGAACCCCCAAGTGCTTCACAGAAGTTTATAACGCAGAGCAGTGAAAATAATAAATACGTTTTCTTTCCTCAAAAATAATTTTTTTAGCCCAGAATGTTTTAATTTTCCCAAGGGTAACAGGAGAAATTTGACCCCAATAGTTGTTGTCCAGTTTCTTCTGAGTACGGTGATACCCCATATGTGGGGGTAAACCACTGTTTGGGCACATGCCAGGGCTCAGAAGTGAAGTAGTGACGTTTTGAAATGCAGACTTTGATGGAATGCTATATGGGCGTCACGTTGCGTTTGCAGAGACCCTGATGTGGCTAAACAGTAGAAACCCCCCATAAGTGACCCCATTTTAGAAATTAGACCCCGAAAGGAACTTATCTAGATGTGTGGTGAGCACTTTGAACCCCCAAGTGTTTCACAGAAGTTTATAACGCATCATATGGTCATATGGCAACTTAGGACAACCATTACATCCTTTGTCCAATATTTAAGTCCACTGTCGACTTCCAGGGCATATTGCCCATACACATTCTGTATCAATTTCAAATAGATAGATCGTACCAGGTTGCCATATGACCAAGATTGTTTAATACTGTTTTAAGGGTGGTTGGTGTGTTTTTTTTTTGTTCTTTTTTGTCATCTAATATATAAAGCTGAATATGTGTATGTGTGTGTGTGTGTGTGTGTGTGTGTGTGTGTGTGTATGTCCGGGATTGGCATCTGCACCGTCGCAGCTACAGCCGCAAAATTTTGCACAGTCACACGTCTGGACCCCGAGAGCGTCATAGGCTATATTGTGAGGCGAAATTTTAACCCCGCGCGTTCCAATTCACCAAACAATTTTGCCCCTATCTACATAATGGGGAAAAAAGTGAAAGGAAAAGTGTTGGAGGCGTCGCAGCTACAGCAACAAAATTTTGCACAGTCACACGTCTGGACCCCGAGAGCGTCATAGGCTATGTTGTGAGGTGAAATTTTAACCCCGTGCTTTCCAATTCACCAAACAATTTTGCCCCTATCTACATAATGGGGAAAAAGTGAAAGGAAAAGTGTTAGAGGCGTCGCAGCTACAGCTACAAAATTTTGCACAGTCACACGTCTGGACCCTGAGAGCGTCATAGGCTATGTTGTGAGGTGAAATTTTAACCCCGTGCTTTCCAATTCACCAAACAATTTTGCCCTCATCTACATAATGGGGAAAAAAGTGAAAGGAAAAGTGTTGGAGGCGTCGCAGCTACAGCTACAAAATTTTGCATAGTCACACGTCTGGACCCTGAGAGCGTCATAGGCTATGTTGTGAGGTGAAATTTTAACCCCGTGCTTTCCAGTTCACAAAACAATTTTGTCCCTATCTACATAATGGGGAAAAAGTGAAAGGAAAAGCGTTGGAGGCGTCGCAGCTACAGCCACAAAATTTTGCACAGTCACACGTCTGGACCCCGAGAGCGTCATAGGCTATGTTGTGAGGTGAAATTTTAACCCCGCGCTTTCCAATTCACCAAACAATTTTGCTCCTATCTACACAATGCGAAAAATTGAAAGGAAAAGTGTAGGAGGCAAATTGACAGCGGCCAGATGTGAACAAGGGGGACTTAAAGAATGAGAGCGATGGCGCCAAAGAGTTTATACCGTACAGTTGCTAAGGTGGGGCCCCGACATGGGATACTCACCACACACACGGGGATATAAACACACACACAAAATGCGCCACACACTACCACGTGCTTGAACACATATTACCCTCAGCACACATTTCACCACAAATACACCAACCTCGCCACACAAAAGTCGAAACACAAAAGTCGCCACTCAAAACTCGCCACGCGCAGAACTCGCCACATGCAAAAACTAGGCTCTTGCAAAACTCGCCACAAGTGCAAAACTCACCTCATGGAAAACTCGCCACACGCAAAACTTGCACACGCGGAAAAATTGCCACATGCACAAAAGTTGCAACACATGCAAAAGTTGCCTCACACAAAACTTTCACATACTCAACAGGCACCACACATAAAACTCGCCACGCGCAAAACTCGCCATGCGCAAAACTTGCTGCACACAACTTGCTACACTAACCTGTCACATGCAACTCGGCGAACAAAAAGTTGCTACACGCATGTTGCCACACAAAACTCATCTCACAAAAGTCGCTACATGCATGTTGCCACACGCAACTCAACACACACAACTTGACAAACGAAACTTGCCCTAAAACACACACAAGTCTGGTATTATCCTTCAAAAATAAAAATCTGATTAATAAGCAGACAAACTACAACAAATGTACCATATAGGAAATACGGCAGCTGTCAGTCACATGACCTGTCTATTATGTGTATGTGTGAGCTAATATATACTGCCAGGGGGAGGGCTTCCTGTTGGCTGGGGATTTATCAGGCTGCCAATTTAGCTTACAAATACTGAGGTAAAAATACTGAGCAAATAACGTGTGAACGAGGTCTAATACAGGAGGAGATGACACACAGGTATATACTATATACAGGAGAGATGACACACAGGTATATACTATATAGAGGAGGAGATGACATACAGGTACATATATATACAGGAGGAGATGACATACAGGTATATACTATATACAGGAGCAGATGACCTACAGGTATATACTATATACAGGAGATGACATACAGGTATATGCTATATATAGAAGATGACATGCAGGTATATACTATATACAGGAGGAGATGACACAGATATATACTATATACAGGGGAGATGACACACAGGTATATACTATATACAGGAGGAGATGACATACAGGTATATACTATATATAGAAGGAGATGACATTCAGGTATATACTATATATAGGGGAGATGAGACACAGCAGGTATATACTATATACAGGGGAGATGACATACAGGTATATACTATATACAGGAGATGACATTCAGATGTATACTATATATAAGGGAGATGACAAACATGTACAGTTAGGTCCATATATATTTGGACAGAGACAATATTTTTCTAATTTTGGTTATAGACATTACCACAATGAATTTTAAGCAAAACAATTCAGATGCAGTTGAAGTTCAGACTTTCAGCTTTCATTTGAGGGTATCCACATTAAAATTGGATGAAGGGTTTAGGAGTTTCAGCTCCTTAACATGTGCCACCCTGTTTTTAAAGGGACCAAAAGTAATTGGACAGATCCAATAATTTTAAATAAAATGCTAATTTTTAGTACCTGGTTGAAAACCCTTTGTTGGCAATGACTGCCTGAAGTCTTGAACTCATGGACATCACCAGACGCTGAGTTTCCTCCTTTTTGATGCTCTGCCAGGCCTTCACTGCGGTGGTTTTCAGTTGCTGTTTGTTTGTGGGCCTTTCTGTCTGAAGTTTAGTCTTTAACAAGTGAAATGCTGCTCAATTGGGTTGAGATCAGGTGACTGACTTGTCCATTCCAGAATATTCCACTTCTTTGCTTTAGTAAACTCCTGGGTGGCTTTGGCTTTATGTTTTGGGTCATTGTCCATCTGTAGTATGAAATGACGACCAATGAGTTTGGCTGCATTTGGCTGGATCTGAGCACACAGTATGGCTCTGATTACCTCAGAATTCATTCGGCTGCTTCTGTCCTGTGTCATGCCATCAATAAACACTAGTGACCCAGTGCCACCGGCAGCCATGCATGCCCAAGCCATCACACTGCCTCCACCGTGTTTTACAGATGATGTGGTATGCTTTGGATCATGAGCTGTACCACGCCTTCGCCATACTTTTCTCTTTCCATCATTCTGGTAGAGGTTGATCTTGGTTTCATCTGTCCAAAGAATGTTCTTCCAGAACTGTGCTGGCTTTTTTAGATGTTTTTTAGCAAAGTCCAGTCTAGCCTTTTTATTCTTGATGCTTATGAGTGGCTTGCACCGTGCAGTGAACCCTCTGTATTTACTTTCATGCAGTCTTCTCTTTATGGTAGATTTGGATATTGATACGCCGACCTCCTGGAGAGTGTTGTTCACTTGGGTGGCTGTTGTGAAGGAGTTTCTCTTCACCATGGAGATTATTCTGCGATCATCCACCACTGTTGTCTTCCGTGGGCACCCAGGTCTTTTTGCATTGACGAGTTCACCAGTGCTTTCTTTCTTTCTCAGGATGTACCAAACTGTAGATTTTGCCACTCCTAATATTGTAGCAATTTCTCGGATGGTTTTTTTCTGTTTTCGCAGCTTAACGATGACTTGTTTCACCTACATGGTGAGCTCCTTTGACCGCATGTTTACTTCACAGCAAAACCTTCCAAATGCAAGCACCACACCTCAAATCAATGCCAGGCCACTTATCTGCTTAATTGAGAATAACATAACGAAGGGATTCCCCACACCTGTCCATGCAATAGCCTTGGAGTCAATTGTCCAATTACTTTTGGTCCCTTTAAAAACAGGGTGGCACATGTTAAGGGGCTGAAACTCCTAAACCCTTCATCCAATTTTAATGTGGATACCCTCAAATGAAAGCTGAAAGTCTGAACTGCAACTGCATCTGAATTGTTTTGTTTAAAATTCATTGTGGTAATGTCTATAACCAAAATTAGAAAAATGTTGTCTCTGTCCAAATATATATAGACCTAACTGTATATACTGAGGTGATGAGGTGAAAATGAGAGGTGTGAGGTGAAAATGAAAAGGTGTGAGTGCAAAATGAGAGGAGTGAGGAAAATAGTGGAGTGATCAGAAAATGACAGATGTCAGGTTGAAATGACAAGTGTTAGGGGGAATGAGAGGAGTGAGGGAGAAAATGAGGTGTGAGGGGGAAAATGAAAGATGTGATTGGGAAAATGAGAGGCGTGATGGGAAAATAAGACAAGTGAGGTGCTATAACTAACCACAGATATTTACTATGCCCAGGCAACGCCGGGCTCTTCAGCTAGTTATTATATATATAAGTTTATCTTCCTGGCCTATGCATACATATTAATATCACTCAGAGTGAGGTATATTTAGACTAACAGTGTGCACGTCCTTTACCTTTGTCTGCATATTGTGGACACACTAAGATCTGTAGAAACATCAATTTATTATTTATATCCCTACGTGGAGAAGTATGAACATTATATAGCTATGGACAGTTATAATTGTAGTTTATAGGTGTCATCAGAATATGAGTTTAAGCTACTGTAATAGGTTACATCAGTGAAGCCCACCAAGTATACGACAATTGATATCTAGCATATTCATCGGAGGATTGAGTTATCTATTACAACTAGTCATTCTAGCTATATGTATTGAGGACAACTACAAACAGGATCTAATATCTCCACTAGAGGGTCAAGTTAACGATTGCATGTAGTATAATCAGTCTAGACACCTACTGATCAGATACATACCTCTTTTCTTTCTCACCTGCCTATTCACCATCTTCTTCACCCCCTGCCACTATAGGGCCCTATAGGGTGAGCAGGGAGAGCCGTCGAGGAGCGGGGGCGCCACTGCGCAGGTTTTTAGGGTGCCAACCTCCGCAAATAGGTAAGGTCAGCTAGGCCAGTTTAGGGGCAGGCATGCCCCTGGTTGTTTTCTTTCTTGTGGTGCTGGGTGTGTTGTTTATTATTATATTTATTAAGATTTAATAAAGGTTTACATTTTAAATAAATAGAGTGGATATCTGTGAGACACTTATGAATAATCCCTCTGGTAATCAAATACGAGTTGTTTAACTCCAACACTAACCCCAACACACCCCTAACCCTAATCCCAACTGTAAGCCATAACCCTAATCACAACCCTAACCACAACCCTAATTCCAACCCTAACCCTAAGGCTATGTGCCCACGCTGCGGATTCGTGTGAGATTTTTCCGCACCATTTTTGAAAAATCCGTGGGTAAAAGGCACTGCGTTTTACCTGCGGATTTCCAGTGTTTTTTGTGCGGATTTCACCTGCGGATTCCTATTGAGGAATAGGTGTAAAACGCTTTGGAATCCGCACAATGAATTGACATGCTGCGGAAAATACAGCGCAGCGTTTCCGCGCTGTATTTTCCGCACCATGGGCACAGCGAATTTGGTTTTCCATAGGTTTACTTGGTACTGTAAACCTGATGGAACTCTGCTGCGAATCCGCAGCGGCCAATCCGTGTGCACATAGCCTAATTCTAAAGGTATGTGCACACACTGCGGAAAACGCTGCGGATCCGCAGCAGTTTCCCATGAGTTTACAGTTCAATGTAAACCTATGGGAAACAAAAATCGCTGTACACATGTCACTTCTTTCTGCGGATTCCGCAGCGGTTTTACAACTGCTCCAATAGTAAACCGCAGTTGTAAAACCGCAGTGAAATGCGCAGAAAAACCGCGGTAAATCCGCGATAAATCCGCAGCGGTTTAGCACTGCGGATTTATCAAATCTGCTGCGGAAAAATCCGCAGAGGACCAGAATACGTGTGCACATACCGAAACCCTAACCCTAGCCCTAACCCTAGCCCTAACTCTAATCTTAGTGGAAGAAAAACAAAATTCTTTATTTTATTATTGTCCCTACCTATGGGGGTGACAAAGGGGGGGGTCATTTAGTATTTTTTTTATTTTGATCACTGTGAGGTTTTATCACAGTGATCAAAATGCACTTGAAACGAATCTGCCGGCCGGCAGATTCGGCGGGCGCACTGTGCATGCGCCCGCCATTTTGGAAGATGGCGGCGCCCAGGAAAGAAGACGGACGGACCCCGGGAGGCTCGGTAAGTATGATGGGGTGGGGGGGAGCATGGGGGGGTGGATCGGAGCATGGGGGGGTGGATCGCAGTGCGGGGGGGGTGGATCACAGTGCGGGGGGGTGGATCGGAGTGCGGGGGGTGGATCGGAGTGCGGGGGTGGATCGGAGTGCAGGGGGGTGGGATTGGAGCACGGGGGTGGGATTGGAGCACGGGGGGAGCGGACAGGAGGACGGGGGAGCGGAGCACAGGACGGAGGGGTGCGGACCACAGATCGGAGGGCTGGGGGGGGCGATGGGTGGGGTGGGCGCACATCAGTGTTTCCAACCATGGCCGATGATATTGCAGCATCGGCCATGGCTGGATTGTAATATTTCACCAGTTTTTTAGGTGAAATATTACAAATCGCTCTGATTGGCAGTTTCACTTTCAACAGCCAATCAGAGCGATCGTAGCCACGGGGGGGGGGGGGGGGGGGGTGAAGCCACCCCCCCTGGGCTAAAGTACAACTCCTGTCCCTGCAGGTCGGGTGAAATTACAGTTAACCCTGTCACCCGGCCTGCAGGAGCCCAATCCGGCCATGACGCATATGCTGCATCACAGGTCGGAATGGCACAGGTTTTCATGACGCATACAGTGCGTCAAAGGTCGGGGAGGGGTTAAGCACAGAATTGAGGTCCCAGGAAGGCACCTTACTCCGGAGCATAGGACAAATTCTGGATGCTGCTGTCATAAAGAGCTTGATCCAGCAATGGCTGGCTAAATTTAAATAAAAAAAGCTACTAACTGCCGATACTTGCACTTTGAGTGTGCTAGGGGTAAGGCCCATTTCTAAGCCCTTCTGTAAAAAATCTAAGATTCGCGCTATATTAGGATTGAAGGGGTCTGGAGTTTCCGGGGAGCACCAGGACGCAAATGTTTTCCAGACCTTAGTATAGATAGCATTAGTTACTGCCTTCCTGCTTTTTTGGAGGGTCTGGATCACCTCATCTGAGAGTCCTTTGGCTTTTAAAATTCTGGCTTCAGTAGCCATGCCGCCAAGTTCAATCTGCGCAGGTCTGGATGCAGTGGGGGACCCTTGTGAAGGAGATCGACTTTTTGAGGTAGAAGGTAGGGACCTTCCAGAGTCATGTCTAATAGGGCACTGTACCAACTCCTCCCGGGCCACAATGGGGCAATCAAGAGTGTGGTAACTCGGTCTGTCCTGATTTTTTTATAGAGTTTTCGCCAGCATGGGAATGGGTGGAAAGGCATATGCGAGGTTGAACCTCCACTGTTGTGAGAAGGCATCTTCCCTGCGCCCTGTCCGTGTGGTAAAGGGAGAATGTTTCCACCTTCACATTTTGCCCATTGGCGAATAGATCCACCTCTGGAGTACCCCATTTTGAGGTTAGGGATTGGAACACCGTTTGGGCTAGACACCTCTCTCCCGGTGTATGTCCTTCCTGCTGAGGAAGTCTGCCTGAGTGTTGTCTAACCCCCTCAGATGTACCGCTGTGACTGACAGGTTTTTCTCTGCCCAGAAGAATATTCTTGCAGCTATTTCCTTCAGACCGGCATACTTTGTTCCCCCCTGGTGTCGTAGATAGGCTACTGTGGTCATGTTGTCCAACTAAATACGTACGTGGTGATTTCTGATCAGTGCAGAAGACGCCTTTAGGGCTTCTTCCAGTTTTTAGTTCTTTTAGATTTGAGGAACTGCTGCTGATATTTGATGCCCATCGTCCCTGAAAGTGGAAACCGTCTACTACTGCACCCCAGCCTCTTTTGCTGGCATGAGTGGAGTGTTTTTAGGGGAAGCTGATCCCAGCTGACCCCTCTCTAAAGATTTTGGTGATCCATCCACCACTTTAGAGCCGATTATACATGGCCAGGGAGAAGAATTCTTTGATTCAATGGAGTCTGCCGTCTTCTGGAATATAGAAGCACGTAAGTCTGAAGTGTTCGCGTGTGAGCCTGAGCCCAGGAATCCGCTTGGATGCATGCGGTCAGGGAACCTAGCACAGACATTGACTCTGAGAGTCAGCGCTCGCTGGCTTCTGAATTTGGCTACTTTGCGTACAAGGTTGATCTGATGATCTCTGGGTAGAAACGATGTCCTCTCTTTCAAGTCTAGTAGCACCCCCAAGAATTTCCTCCTTGTGGAGGGATGGACTTCTGATTTTTCTAGATTCGGGATCCAACCCAGGGATTGTAATATCTCCAGGGTTTTTGACACGTTTGTTTCCAGACGAGGGGCAGATGGTGCCATAATAAGAAAGTCGTCCAAATACGGGACGATGCATATTCCCTGTCGATGGATGAAGATTATTGCTTGCGCCATAATTTTTGTGAAAACTCGTGGAGCCAATGAGATGCCGAAGGGGAGGACATTGAATTGGAAATGTTCGATTTGCTGTCCCTGGGAGACTGCGAATCTGAGGAATTTTCTGTGTTCTGCGTGGATTGATACATGGTAGTACGCATCCCTCAGATCCACAGTCGCCATCACCCAATTTTGTCCAATGAGGGGAATTACTGATCTGTTTGTTTCACTTTTGAATCTCCTGTACCGGACTGATTCATTTAATGGTTTCAAGTTTATAATAATTCTGTTCTTTCCCGATGGCTTTGTTATCAGAAAGAGACGTGAATAATGACCACGTCCTTCTTCCTATTTTGGTACCTGCGAGATCACATTTGCTTGGAGTAATTTTTGTAGATCCTTCAATAAGGAGCTCTGGAGGTGTTGGGTTTCTAGGGAGGTTATTCTTAAGCATTGTGGGGGTGGATCTCGAGTTCTATTTTTAGTCACTCTCGTATGGTACGAAGGAACCGATTTGTGGAGATGGACTGCCACTTGGTGAAAAAGTGAGAGTCGACCCCCGACCGGAGCACCATCATTGCTTATCTGGGGCTTGTTGAGCCTGAGGGGCCAGGATGGTCTTGCCCCTGCCTCCTTTGGGATAACTCCATCTCCCTGTTTTGCCTTTTCCTCTCTGAGCGGGTTGGTCATGGGAGGGGCGAAAAAAGCGTTTTTTAGGAATTTTCTGTTCAGGGAGAGATTTATTTTTATCTGCTGCCTTATCCAAGATATCATCCAGAATGGGTCCAAATACATTATGACCCTGGAAAGGTATGCTACACAATTTGGACTTGGAGATGAAATCGCCCCCCCAGGACTTTATCCAAAGTGCTCTCCTGGATGAGTTGGAGAGGACTGCAGCTTTCGCGGCTACTCGGACATATTCCACCGAAGCGTCGGCTAGGAACCCAGTTGCTTTCTCAGAATTAAAATAGTATTTTTTGTTCTCTGATTTAAAGGTGGGGGTAGAAGTGGAGCCCTCATTTTCCCAGGCATCCTCCGAACCCGAGGATTGAATCTCTCCTGAGTCTGGGTCGGATTCTACCGGGGCCTTTTTCCTCTTTTTAGGAGGTGGTTGCGGCATCGGGATCTGGGAGAAGTTAGCCATAGAAGAAAGGACCTCATCTTTAATGAGGGATCTGATGCTATCCAGAAGAGAGGGTTGTCCAGCGTGTAAGACCTCATCCGTACAGGACTGGCAGAGCTTTTTCCCATATGTAGATGGGAGTCTGGTTGCACACACTCTACATTTGCGGCTTGACCTTTTAGGATCAGAAACCTGTTCTCCCTATAAAAAAGAGAAAAAAGGTTTGCTAAGCCACTTAGGAGTGTATATATATATATATATATATATACATATATACATATATATATGTATAGGAGAGCTGGGCCCAACACCTGCTACTTACGGTAGGAGGGGGAACGCTGAGTTCTGCAGATGCAGAGCTAGGGGGTCTGTCACCGTCCATGTCCGTCACAATAGTAACTGTCAGACAGGCTTACCTCGCCACCTGGATCTCTTTAAATAGATTGTTGGGCCAGCGTCATTGTGCTCCTCCTCCCCACGTTGCCCAATTGGGGGGGGGGTCCGCTCCGGAACGCCCCCGTAATGTTTTTTTTTTTATCAATTAGTGTTTATTGAAGATTTCCAAAACAATACAGTGCAGTCAAACAGTAATAACAGTAACAGAGGTCAAGTAAAAATGACCAGAAATAAGTAAGGAGAAAAACCAAACCAATCAGAAAGGAAGAAGTGGGGGGGAGAAGCAGGGGGGGGGGAGGGATAGGTACGGTAGGGGGAATAGGGGGGGAGGAAAGGAGTATAGGCATTCACAAGACATTATCTAGCAATTCACTTATAGACAAGGGGTCCTGGCAAACTATGGCAGAATAAGAATATTACAAACACAAAAACAGACATGACAATTATGCTTACTTATTCCCACTCAAGTAAACGATCAAACAAGGTGGTGCGGGTCAATAGAGGAATGACCACTATGTAACCAAGGGTGCCAAATATTTTGTCTTTTGGTTTTGGCAGTCATGGAGTGAGCCAAGGTGAGTTCATATTGGCAGTGGACATTAACTTTATTAATTAATTCACTAATATTGGGAGAATTAGTGTCTTTCCATCTTGAGGCGACTAATAACCTGGCAGCTATTAGAATATGTGATAGTGTACCTAGTGTGGAATGTCCTCCAGGCCGATGTGAAGAATGGCCTGCCTAGGTGACAGAGTCAGCTGGATCCCCAAGACCTGTGCAATTAAAAGGTCCATATCTCTCAACCAGGGCTGAAGAATTGGACACGACCAACAGGTGTGTTCCAGAGTTCCCCTGTGACCGCACCCCCTCCAGCATTTGTCCGACCCGGCAGGGTCATAGTGAGCCACCTGAACCCGATATTGATACCATCTAAGGCAGTGGTCCCCAACTCCAGGCCTCGAGGGCCGCCAACAGTGCAGGTTTTCAGGATTTCTTTAGTATTGCATCGGTGGTAATGTGATCATCTGCACAGGTGATGATTCCAACCCCTGTGCAATACTAAGGAAATCCTGAAAACCTGCACTGTTGGCGGCCCTCGAGGCCTGGAGTTGGGGACCACTGATCTAAGGTGTACTTTTTTCAATTGTTCGAGATGATTGACACAGGCAAATACCCGTAATACCTCACCCAGTCCCTCCTCCCAATCTATCGGGTCAGATAGGAAGTCCAGATCCTGTTCCCACTTGATCATATATGGCAGTTTAACATCTTCTGCTGGGTCGTTTAAGGCTTTATATAATATTGAAATTCCCTTCGGGCCAGAGTCAGGCAACAAGAAATAACCATTAACCCTGTTATTTAAATGGGAGTTGAAGAAAGGCGAGTTTGGGGAATTATGAAGTAGATGACATATCTGCAAATATTGATAGAAGTATCTCCGGACACTCGGGAAGTTGGAGGCCAAGCGGTCAAAAGGAACAAGGCCAGTGGTACCCAATATTTGCCGTAATGTTACGATTCCAGCATCAACCCAAGGCTGGAGATTAATAAATGGGATGTGTATCTCAAGGGATTTTAAGGATAGGGAGTCATGAGATAATTTAATCAAGGAAGGGACCAGTGTGCTCCAATAGTGGAGGGCGATTTTCATGGTTGGTAAGGTAGGGGAATAATCAGTCCACCTGCCACCAGTCTCTAAGTCCAGTTAGTATGGCCGCTCTATGGTACAGCATGAGGTTCGGCATTCCCAGCCCTCCCCGTTTGTACGGATAGTACATCAAGGTCCTAGAGATTCTAGATTTTTTATGTGACCAAATATAATCGTATGTCATAGTTTGTAATTTCAAAATCAAACGTTTTTTTTTTTTAATGGGATACACCTAAGGAGATACAGTATTTTAGGCAGGATCATCATTTTGAAAACATTAATCCTGGCAATCCAGGATGTCATAACTTTGTGAAAATGGTCATGTTGTGCCCTAACCGGTGTGATCAATTTAGAGAAATTCTTCTCGACAATCTGTTCAGAGCCCGTCAATATAACTCCCAAGTACGGAATACCCTCTGTCATCCATTTAAATGGAAACTCAGCCTCCATTTTCGACTTGGCCGCGCATGGAACTGCCACCGGAAACAACAAGGACTTCGTGGGATTCAACCTGTAGTATGACACATTACTGAATTCCCCGAGTTCCAAGGTAATAGCTGTCAAGGATGTCTCCAAGTTGACACAGGATAGAGTAACATCATCAGCATACAAGCCAATTCTGTGCTCCATCTGTCCAACCCTGATGCCGGTGATATTAATAGACGTTCTTATGCATTCAGCGAGCAGCTCCATGCACAGTGCGAAAATAATAGGAGAGAGTGGGCAACCGTGACGAGTGCCATTCGTGATCTGAAACGGACCAGATAAAAAAACGGACGTCAAGACCCTGGCACAAGGAGTCGAGTACATAGCACAGATTGCGGAGAATATTGGGCCCGACAGTCCAAACCTTTCCAATACTGCCCGAAGATACCCCCAGTACACCCTGTCAAAAGCCTTCTCAGCATCAAGCGACAGGAATAATAATAATCTTTATTTTTTAATAATCTTTATTTTTATATAGCGCTAACCGATTCCGCAGCGCTTTACAGTTTGCACACATTATCATCACTGTCCCCGATGGGGCTCACAATCTAAATATCCGATCAGTATGTCTTTGGAATGCACTGGGTAGGTCAGACAGCTTGGCTAGTTTAATCAGATTCAGCATTCGCCGCACCCCATCTTTCGTCTCACGTCCGGCCACAAAACCCACTTGGTCCGGTGAAATTATAGTTGGGATAATAAGCTTTAGTCTGGACACTATAATTTTAGTGAATATTTTGACATCCGAATTGAGCAGAGCAATGGGTCTAAAGTCACCAGGGTGTGTGAGGGGTTTCCCAGGCTTGGGTATGGTGCATTCGTGCACTGTTATTCGTGTATTTTTTATTCAAAGTACTTTTTTTTCTAAGTATTCGGCAGTTATAACATGGCAGAATATAATCAAGCATCTCTTCTCTCTTCATACAGGTAAACATATCATTCATTCTCTGAGCTGAAATATCCTGCATGTCTATTGCCCCAGTCCCTGACAGCAAGCAGCTTAGATGGTAAACATATCATTCATTCTCTGAGCTGAAATATCCTGCATGTCTATTGCTCCAGTCCCTGACAGCAAGCAGCTTGGATGGTAAACATATCATTCATTCTCTGAGCTGAAATATCCTGCATGTCTATTGCCCCAGTCCCTGACAGCAAGCAGCTTGGATGGTAAACATATCATTCATTCTCTGAGCTGAAATATCCTGCATGTCTATTGCCCCAGTCCCTGACAGCAAGCAGCTTGGATGGTAAACATATCATTCATTCTCTGAGCTGAAATATCCTGCATGTCTATTGCCCCAGTCCCTGACAGCAAGCAGCTTGGATGGTAAACATATCATTCATTCTCTGAGCTGAAATATCCTGCATGTCTATTGCCCCAGTCCCTGACAGCAAGCAGCTTGGATGGTAAACATATCATTCATTCTCTGAGCTGAAATATCCTGCATGTCTATTGCTCCAGTCCCTGACAGCAAGCAGCTTGGATGGTATCTGAGTCATTCTATCTTCGGCATTGAATCCTGCATGTATCTATATATGTTAGTCATCCTATTATGCCTTTGTTTGTGTTTATAGATATTTAACTCACTTTTGCATGTCCTTACAAAGAGAGATCACATAACTGTTTCAAAGTGGTTTATGATCCATGTAGACCTGGACATTTGTTTATCTGATCACTACATTTATTGTGTCCTGTTGTCTCAACTGAGTTAGATTGATTGCTAACGAGCTTTAACCCAAAAAAAAAAAAAAGAGAGATCTAAGGGATAGCCTTCTATAAATGTAGATTTAGCTTGGGGATGCATTCGTGCAGGGGTGCATTCGTGCACTGTTATTCGTGTATTTTTTATTCAAAGTACTTTTTTTTCTAAGTACTCGGCAGTTATAACATGGCAGAATATAATCAAGCATCTCTTCTCTCTTCATACAGGTAAACATATCATTCATTCTCTGAGCTGAAATATCCTGCATGTCTATTGCCCCAGTCCCTGACAGCAAGCAGCTTGGATGGTAAACATATCATTCATTCTCTGAGCTGAAATATCCTGCATGTCTATTGCCCCAGTCCCTGACAGCAAGCAGCTTGGATGGTAAACATATCATTCATTCTCTGAGCTGAAATATCCTGCATGTCTATTGCCCCAGTCCCTGACAGCAAGCAGCTTGGATGGTAAACATATCATTCATTCTCTGAGCTGAAATATCCTGCATGTCTATTGCTCCAGTCCCTGACAACAAGCAGCTTGGATGGTATCTGAGTAATTCTATCTTCGGCATTGAATCCTGCATGTATCTATATATGTTAGTCATCCTATTATGCCTTTGTTTGTGTTTATAGATATTTAACTCACTTTTGCATGTCCTTACTCAGAGAGATCACATAACTGTTTCAAAGTGGTTTATGATCCATGTAGACCTGGACATTTGTTTATCTGATCACTACATTTATTGTGTCCTGTTGTCTCAACTGAGTTAGATTGATTGCTAATGAGCTTTAACCCCAAAAAAAAACAAAAAAAACAGAGATCTAAGGGATAGCCTTCTATAAATGTAGATTTAGCTTGGGGATGCATTCGTGCAGGGGTGCATTCGTGCACTGTTATTCGTGTATTTTTTATTCAAAGTACTTTTTTTTCTAAGTACTCGGCACTTATAACATGGCAGAATATAATCAAGCATCTCTTCTCTCTTCATACAGGTAAACATATCATTCATTCTCTGAGCTGAAATATCCTGCATGTCTATTGCCCCAGTCCCTGACAGCAAGCAGCTTGGATGGTAAACATATCATTCATTCTCTGAGCTGAAATATCCTGCATGTCTATTGCCCCAGTCCCTGACAGCAAGCAGCTTGGATGGTAAACATATCATTCATTCTCTGAGCTGAAATATCCTGCATGTCTATTGCTCCAGTCCCTGACAGCAAGCAGCTTGGATGGTAAACATATCATTCATTCTCTGAGCTGAAATATCCTGCATGTCTATTGCTCCAGTCCCTGACAGCAAGCAGCTTTGATGGTATCTGAGTCATTCTATCTTCGGCATTGAATCCTGCATGTATCTATATATGTTAGTCATCCTATTATGCCTTTGTTTGTGTTTATAGATATTTAACTCACTTTTGCATGTCCTTACTCAGAGAGATCACATAACTGTTTCAAAGTGGTTTATGATCCATGTAGACCTGGACATTTGTTTATCTGATCACTACATTTATTGTGTCCTGTTGTCTCAACTGAGTTAGATTGATTGCTAACGAGCTTTAACCCCCCCCCCCCAAAAAAAAAAAAGAGAGATCTAAGGGATAGCCTTCTATAAATGTAGATTTAGCTTGGGGATGCATTCGTGCAGGGGTGCATTCGTGCACTGTTATTCGTGTATTTTTTATTCAAAGTACTTTTTTTTCTAAGTACTCGGCAGTTATAACATGGCAGAATATAATCAAGCATCTCTTCTCTCTTCATACAGGTAAACATATCATTCATTCTCTGAGCTGAAATATCCTGCATGTCTATTGCCCCAGTCCCTGACAGCAAGCAGCTTGGATGGTAAACATATCATTCATTCTCTGAGCTGAAATATCCTGCATGTCTATTGCCCCAGTCCCTGACAGCAAGCAGCTTGGATGGTAAACATATCATTCATTCTCTGAGCTGAAATATCCTGCATGTCTATTGCTCCAGTCCCTGACAGCAAGCAGCTTGGATGGTATCTGAGTCATTCTATCTTCGGCATTGAATCCTGCATGTATCTATATATGTTAGTCATCCTATTATGCCTTTGTTTGTGTTTATAGATATTTAACTCACTTTTGCATGTCCTTACTCAGAGAGATCACATAACTGTTTCAAAGTGGTTTATGATCCATGTAGACCTGGACATTTGTTTATCTGATCACTACATTTATTGTGTCCTGTTGTCTCAACTGAGTTAGATTGATTGCTAACGAGCTTTAACCCCCCCCCAAAAAAAAAAAAAAGAGATCTAAGGGATAGCCTTCTATAAATGTAGATTTAGCTTGGGGATGCATTCGTGCAGGGGTGCATTCGTGCACTGTTATTCGTGTATTTTTTATTCAAAGTACTTTTTTTTCTAAGTACTCGGCAGTTATAACATGGCAGAATATAATCAAGCATCTCTTCTCTCTTCATACAGGTAAACATATCATTCATTCTCTGAGCTGAAATATCCTGCATGTCTATTGCCCCAGTCCCTGACAGCAAGCAGCTTGGATGGTAAACATATCATTCATTCTCTGAGCTGAAATATCCTGCATGTCTATTTTTCCAGTCCCTGACAGCAAGCAGCTTGGATGGTATCTGAGTCATTCTATCTTCGGCATTGAATCCTGCATGTATCTATATATGTTAGTCATCCTATTATGCCTTTGTTTGTGTTTATAGATATTTAACTCACTTTTGCATGTCCTTACTCAGAGAGATCACATAACTGTTTCAAAGTGGTTTATGATCCATGTAGACCTGGACATTTGTTTATCTGATCACTACATTTATTGTGTCCTGTTGTCTCAACTGAGTTAGATTGATTGCTAACGAGCTTTAACCCAAAAAAAAAAAAAAAAAAAAAGAGAGATCTAAGTGATAGCCTTCTATAAATGTAGATTTAGCTTGGGGATGCATTCGTGCAGGGGTGCATTCGTGCACTGTTATTCGTGTATTTTTTATTCAAAGTACTTTTTTTTCTAAGTACTCGGCCGTTATAACATGGCAGAATATAATCAAGCATCTCTTCTCTCTTCATACAGGTAAACATATCATTCATTCTCTGAGCTGAAATATCCTGCATGTCTATTGCTCCAGTCCCTGACAGCAAGCAGCTTGGATGGTATCTGAGTCATTCTATCTTCGGCATTGAATCCTGCATGTATCTATATATGTTAGTCATCCTATTATGCCTTTGTTTGTGTTTATAGATATTTAACTCACTTTTGCATGTCCTTACTCAGAGAGATCACATAACTGTTTCAAAGTGGTTTATGATCCATGTAGACCTGGACATTTGTTTATCTGATCACTACATTTATTGTGTCCTGTTGTCTCAACTGAGTTAGATTGATTGCTAACGAGCTTTAACCCAAAAAAAAAAAAAAAAAAGAGAGATCTAAGGGATAGCCTTCTATAAATGTAGATTTAGCTTGGGGATGCATTCGTGCAGGTGTGCATTCGTGCACTGTTATTCGTGTATTTTTTATTCAAAGTACTTTTTTTTCTAAGTACTCGGCAGTTATAACATGGCAGAATATAATCAAGCATCTCTTCTCTCTTCATACAGGTAAACATATCATTCATTCTCTGAGCTGAAATATCCTGCATGTCTATTGCCCCAGTCCCTGACAGCAAGCAGCTTGGATGGTAAACATATCATTCATTCTCTGAGCTGAAATATCCTGCATGTCTATTGCCCCAGTCCCTGACAGCAAGCAGCTTGGATGGTAAACATATCATTCATTCTCTGAGCTGAAATATCCTGCATGTCTATTGCTCCAGTCCCTGACAGCAAGCAGCTTGGATGGTATCTGAGTCATTCTATCTTCGGCATTGAATCCTGCATGTATCTATATATGTTAGTCATCCTATTATGCCTTTGTTTGTGTTTATAGATATTTAACTCACTTTTGCATGTCCTTACTCAGAGAGATCACATAACTGTTTCAAAGTGGTTTATGATCCATGTAGACCTGGACATTTGTTTATCTGATCACTACATTTATTGTGTCCTGTTGTCTCAACTGAGTTAGATTGATTGCTAACGAGCTTTAACCCCCCCCCCAAAAAAAAAAAAAAGAGAGATCTAAGGGATAGCCTTCTATAAATGTAGATTTAGCTTGGGGATGCATTCGTGCACTGTTATTCGTGTATTTTTTATTCAAAGTATTTTTTTTTCTAAGTACTCGGCAGTTATAACATGGCAGTTAGACAGGGCAGGAGACAGGTAAGACAATCTAAATCTAATCCATATTCACTTGAAACAGCACAAATACTCACCATATTTATTTGTATCATCTATATTCTGGCTGCTGCATTCACTCACATTCACCGCCCTCGCATTAACTCTCTACACTCCATCCATATCGGCCCCTCTGTCCTTGCCTCTCCTATGTATAGCACTCATGCTCTATTCACATTGCTTAACAGCACAGATCCATTCAGTCCCACCATCCAACACAAGAGATGCTCTCACAAATCACTTAACCATCTGCTCACTCTTTCGATCCTCCTTCTCCTAGTCGCTGGAGACATATCTCCAAACCCCGGCCCCCCATGTTATAGCCAGTCAAACCTCCCAATTGCTACACCCAGAAACCCCTCTAACCTTATTAATATTCCCTGCATGCCTGCTGTCTCTTTCAATTGTGCCTTTTGGAATTCTCGCTCTGTGTGTAATAAACTCTCCTTCATTCATGACTTCTTCCTTTCTAATTCTCTTAATCTCCTGGCTCTTACTGAAACCTGGATCCAGCAGTCAGACACCACTGCTGCTGCTGCTCTTTCATATGGTGGACTAAACTTTTCTCATACCCCAAGATCAGACAACAGAGCAGGTGGAGGCGTTGGCCTGCTCCTTTCACCCAAATGTACTTTCCAAGTTATCCCCCAAGTACCCTCACTTGTCTTCCCTTTCTTTGAGGTCCATGTGGTCAGACTCTACGTCCCCTTCTCCATGCGAGTGGCGGTGGTGTATCGTCCTCCCGGCCCCTCTCATCAGTTCCTGGATCACTTTGCCACCTGGCTTCCACACTTTCTCTCCTGTGACACCCCCACCCTTATCATGGGTGATTTCAACATCCCCATTGCCTCTCCCCTCTCCCCATCTGCTTCTCACCTTTTATCTCTATCCTCCTCTTTTGGCCTCTCGCAGCATACTAACTCTCCAACACATGAAGATGGAAACTCCCTTGACTTGGTCTTCTCCCGACTTTGCTCAGTGGATGATTTCACAAACTCCCCTCTCCCGCTCTCTGACCACAACCTTCTTTCATTCTCTATCAAGAACTGCCATCCTGCTCAGGTCACCCCCACTTTCCACACTTATAGAAACATACAGGCCATTAACACCCAGAAACTTATGAAGAACTTGCAGTCCTCATTGGCCCCTATCTCCTCCATCTCATGTCCTGATTCTGCATTGAAGCATTACAATGAAACCCTGCAAAGTGCTCTGGATGAAGCTGCTCCTCCTATACATAAAACAACTCGGCACAGACGGCAACAACCGTGGCACACGCTGCAAACACGTTTCCTGCAGCGGTGCTCCAGGTGCGCAGAACGTCTGTGGAGAAAATCTAATTTACCCGAAGATTTCATCCATTATAAGTTCATGCTAAAGACATACAATTCTGCCCTTCACCTCTCCAAACAAACCTACTTCAACACCCTCATCACCTCCCTGTCCAATAACCCTAAACGTCTCTTTGACACGTTCCAGTCCCTACTCAACCCAAGAGAGCAGGCCCCAACCACGGATCTCCGTGCTGACGATCTGGCCAATTACTTCAAAGAAAAAATTGACCACATTCGACAGGAAATCATCTCCCAATCTCTTCATACCATGCACTGTCCTCCCTCCCCCACTGCATCTAGTTCACTCTCTGACTTTGAAGCAGTTACAGAAGAAGAAGTAAGCAGGCTCCTTGCATCTTCTCGCCCGACCACTTGCATCAGTGACCCCATTCCATCACAGTCCCTTTCCCCGGCTGTCACTTCTCACCTAACAAAAATATTCAACCTTTCCCTCACTTCCGGTATTTTTCCCTCCTCATTTAAGCATGCCATCATACATCCATTACTTAAAAAACCATCCCTCGATCAAAACTGTGCCGCTAATTATAGACCTGTCTCTAATCTTCCCTTCATCTCTAAACTCCTCGAACGCCTGGTCCACTCCCGTCTTACCCGCTATCTCTCAGATAACTCTCTTCTCGACCCTCTTCAATCTGGCTTCCGCTCTTTACACTCTACTGAAACTGCCCTCACTAAAGTCTCTAATGACCTACTAACAGCTAAATCTAATGGTCACTACTCCATGCTAATTCTCTTGGATCTCTCTGCAGCATTCGACACTGTGGATCATCAGCTCCTCCTCACTATGCTCCGCTCCATCGGCCTCAAGGACACCGTTCTCTCCTGGTTCTCCTCCTATCTCTCTGACCGATCCTTCACTGTATGTTTTGCTGGTTCCTCCTCCTCTCACCTTCCCCTTACTGTTGGGGTTCCTCAAGGATCAGTCCTAGGCCCCCTACTCTTCTCGTTGTATACTGCCCCTATTGGACAAACAATCAGTAGATTTGGTTTCCAGTACCATCTCTATGCTGACGACACCCAATTATACACTTCTGCTCCTGATATCACACCGACCTTTTTAGAAAACACCAGTGATTGTCTTACCGCTGTCTCTAACATCATGTCCTCCCTCTATCTGAAACTAAACCTGTCAAAAACTGAACTCCTCGTGTTCTCTCCCTCTACTAACCTACCTTTGCCTGACATTGCCATCTCCGTGTGCGGTTCCACCATTACTCCAAAGCAACATGCCCGCTGCCTTGGGGTCATCCTTGATTCTGACCTTTCATTCACCCCCTACATCCGATCACTGGCTCGCTCTTCTTACCTGCATCTCAAAAACATTTCTAGAATTCGCCCTTTTCTTACTTTCGACTCTGCAAAAACTCTTACTGTTTCACTTATTCATTCTCGTCTGGACTATTGTAACTCTCTACTAATCGGCCTCCCTCTTGCAAAACTCTCCCCGCTCCAATCTGTCCTGAATGCTGCAGCCAGGATCATATTCCTCACCAACCGTTACACCGATGCCTCTAACTTGTGCCAGTCATTACACTGGTTACCCATCCACTCCAGAATCCAGTACAAAACTACTACCCTCATCCACAAAGCACTCCATGGCTCAGCACCACCCTACATCTCCTCCCTGGTATCAGTCTACCACCCTACCCGTGCCCTCCGCTCCGCTAATGACCTCAGGTTAGCATCCTCAATAATCAGAACCTCCCACTCCCGTCTCCAAGACTTTACACGTGCTGCGCCGATTCTTTGGAATGCACTACCTAGGTTAATACGATTAATCCCCAATCCCCACAGTTTTAAGCGTGCCCTAAAAACTCATTTGTTCAGACTGGCCTACCGCCTCAATGCATTAACCTAACGATCCCTGTGTGGCCTATTTATAATAACAAAAAAAAAGGTTCCTCGCATCATGTTCTCATACACTTTATGCAGTATTAGCCCTCTGTGTCTGTACTGCTACATACTTAGGCAGTTAACTGGTTCATGCAGCTTTACATGAACACCTGAGCCTTACACTATAGCTGGTCCGAATAACTAAAGCAATTGTTACCATCCACCTCTCGTGTCTCCCCTTTTCCCCATAGTTTGTAAGCTTGCGAGCAGGGCCCTCACTCCTCCTGGTATCTGTTTTGAACTGTATTTCTGTTATGCTATAATGTCTATTGTCTGTACAAGTCCCCTCTATAATTTGTAAAGCGCTGCGGAATATGTTGGCGCTATATAAATAAAAATTATTATTATTATATTATTATGGTAGATATGTTAGCTTCCAAACCAGGAGCCATCACAGTACCCGAGTCTCTCCACACCGAGAATAATCTCTGCAAATATGGAGTCAGCAGCAGATAAAAGGATTTATAATAGTCATTCGTCAACCCGTCTGGGCCTGGGGCCTTATGAGATTTAGTTTGTTTAATCGTCGAGTTAATTTCTACATCTGTGAAGGGAGAATTAAGGTAGTTTAGCTGCTCAGATGTAATACGGGATAATTTTATAGAGTCTAGATATTTATAAATAGATTGGTGATCCGGTTGGGAAGTAGAAGGGTCATCTTTTAAATTATACAAGCCGGCATAATATTGTGCAAAATCTTGGCCAGATATGCACATAAAATGAAGAAATTCAAGACTAATCTATATGCCGCAGGATATAGGGCACGTGCACTCCTGGCGTGCAGAGTACATAAGAGGGAAGCTGAATCAAGAGTGGACCATATCTTAGATAAAAATGGGAAGGCCCTCAGGAACCCTCAGGATACATACTCTGCACGCCAGGAGTGCACGTGCCCTATCACCTGCGGCATATAGATTAGTCTTGAATTTCTTCATGTTATGTGCATATCTGGCCAAGAGATTTTCTCTCAATTTAAACCTAATCTGATAGATTTCCTCAGAGATAGAAGGCGTGGGAGCAGACTTGTTGATATTGTCTAAATATTGCAGGTGGGAAAGTAATACCTCTCTGCCACTCTCCCTCTTCCTTTTCAGGTAGAAAGCTTGTTGGAGAAATACACCTCTAATCACTACTTTATGCGCCAACCATAAGGACTCATCAGAAACCTCTCCATTATCATTTATTTGAAGGTAGTGTTCCAACTCCGAAGAGATTCTATCTAACACCTCCCCATTCAACAGCAATGCGTCGTTTAATCGCCACCTAAAGGCTGGGTTAGCTTGGTGTGCTAAAGTAAGAGTTAGAGTGATGGGAGCGTGATCAGACCACGTTATTAAGCCTATAGTTGCAGATCTACATCTGGACAAGGTTGCACTGTCTGTTAGAAAACAATCAATACGGGAGTATGTGGAATGCCTGGAAGAGTAAAAGGTATAATTAGGGTTGAGCGAAACGGGTCGAACATTTTCAAAAGTCGCCGACTTTTGACAAAGTCGGGTTTCATGAAACCCGATCCGACCCCTGTGCGGTGTCGGCCATGCGGTACGCGACTTTCGTGCCAAAGTCGCGTTTCAATGACGCGAAAAGCGCCATTTCTCAGCCAATGAAGGTAAACGCAGAGTGTGGGCAGCGTGATGACATAGGTCCTGGTCCCCACCATCTTAGAGAAGGGCATTGCAGTGATTGGCTTGCTGTCCGCGGCATCACAGGGGCTATAAAGGGGCGTTCCCGCCGACCGCCATGTTACTGCTGCTGATCTGAGCTTAGGGAGAGGTTGCTGCCGCTTCGTCAGAAGCAGGGATAGCGTTAGGCAGGGTCCATTAACCACCAAACCGCTTGTGCTGTAGCGATTTGCACTGTCCAACACCACCTTCGGTGTGCAGGGACAGTGGAAGCTACATTTTTTTTTTTTTCTCCCCTCAGCGCTGTAGCTCATTGGGCTGCCCTAGAAGGCTCCCTGATAGCTGCATTGCTGTGTGTACGCCGCTGTGCAAACCAACTGCTTTTTTCAAAGCACAAATCCTCTTGTTCCTTCCTTTCTGCACAGCTATCTTGTTTGTTTGTCCACACTTTTTATTTAATTTGTGCATCAGTCCACTCCTTATTGCTGCCTGCCATACCTGGCTGAGATTACTGCAGGGAGATAGCAATTGAAGGACAGTTCCTTTTTTTTTTTTGTGGGAGATTAAGATTGGCATTTCTGCTAGAGTGCCATCCCTGTCTGTGTCATCTCTCACTCAGTGGGCCATAGAAAGCCTATTTATTTTTTTGCTTGATTTGGGTTCCAAAATCTACCTGAAAAAATCAATAAATCAATCAGTGGGAGAAAAATATTGGCCTTTGGGCTTGTGTGCCAGTCCTAAGCGTGCCATCTCTCTCTCTCAGATAGTGGGCCATAGAAAGCCTATTTATTATTTTTTTTATTGGGTTTATAAATTTTCCCTGGAAAAAAAAAAAAAAAAAAGTGGGAGATTAATATTGGCCTCTGGGCTTGTGTGCCAGTCCTGAGCGTGCCATCTCTCTCACAAATAGTGGGCCATAGAAAGTCTATTTATTTTTTTGCTTGATTTGGGTTCTAAATTCTACCTGAAAAAATCACTTAATCAATCAGTGGGAGATAAGTATTGGCCTCTGGGCTTGTGTGCCACTCCTGACTCCTGTGTGCGTCCTCTCTCACTCAGTGGGCCCTAGAAAGCCTATTTTTTGTTTTCTTTGTTTTCTAAAGTCTCCCTGAAAAAAAACAAAAAAACAAATCAGTGGGAGATTAATATTGCCCTTTCTGCTTGTGTGCCAGTCTTGACTCCTGGGTGTGCCATCTCTCTCTCTCCAATTGTGGGCCATAGAAAGCCTATTAATTTTTTTGCTTGATTTGGGTTCCAAAATCTACCTGAAAAAATCACTTAATCAATCAGTGGGAGATAAATATTGGCCTCTGGGCTTGTGTGCCACTCCTGACTCCTGTGTGCGTCCTCTCTCACTCAGTGTGCCCTAGAAAGCCTATTTTTTGTTTTCTTTGTTTTCTAAATTCTCCCTGAAAAAATCATTTTATTTTATTTGGTTTCTAAATTATTCCTGAAAAAAATCATTTTTTTTTTTTCTAAAGTCTCCTTTTTTTAAAAAAAAAAAAAATCAGTGGGAGATTAATATTAACATTTGCGCTTCAGTGACAGTCCTGCGTGTGTGGCATCTCTCTCATTTGTTGCCACCAACAACAGAGTGTGTAACATTGTGCCTGATTTTCGTTGTGGTCTCACCCACCTGTAAAGGGGTAGCTAAATCATACTGAAGTTATAGCTCACCGTGTAAGTTGTGTGACAGCAACAAATACCGTTAGTTTGGTAACGTTTTTAAAACAATGAGGAAGTCTGGTGGAAGAGGTCGTGGCCGGGGGCGTTCATTGTCAGCTGGTAATGAGGGTAGTGGTAGTGGTGGAGCATCAGGTGGTCGCGGGAAAAAAAATATTGCACCTAAGTCTGGAGCTGTGGAGCCAGGTTCATCGTCTGGCTACACAAGGCCTCGAACGCTCCCTTTTCTGGGAGTAGGAAAACCGCTTTTAAAGCCGGAGCAGCAAGAGCAAGTTTTGGCTTATCTTGCTGACTCAGCCTCTAGCTCTTTTGCCTCCTCTCGTGAAACTGGTAAAAGTAAAAGCAGCGCGTCGTTACTGGATGTTCACGGTCAGGGACAAGTCGCTTCCTTGTCCTCTTCAGCAAAAACGACAACAGAGAAGAATGCAGCAGGCGACACAACGGGTTACTCCATGGAGCTCTTTACACATACCGTCCCTGGCTTAGAAAGTGAAGCAGTTAACAGTCCATGCCCATTACAAGTTGAATCTGACATGGAGTGCACTGATGCACAGCCACAGCCAGACTACTATGCTGGTCCTTTGACTCAGACCACAACATTGCCCTCGCAGGGTGCTGATCAAGAATCAGACCCTGATGAGACTATGTTGCCCCATCACGAACGCTATACCACCGACCGACAAGGTGACACAGACGAAGTTGCACACGAGCTACAAGAAGAGGTAATAGATGACCCAGTTCTTGACCCCGATTGGCAGCCATTGGGGGAACAGGGTGCAGGCGGCAGCAGTTCTGAAGCGGAGGAGGAGGGGTCGCAGCAGGCATCAACATCGCAACAGGTTCCATCTGCCGGGCCCGTATCTTGCCCAAAACGCGTAGCAAAGTCAAAACCTGTTGGAGGACAGCGTGGCCATCCGGTTAAAGCTCAGTCTGCAATGCCTGAAAAGGTATCCGATGCTAGAAAGAGTGCAGTCTGGCATTTTTTTAAACAACATCCATTTGATCAGCGCAAAGTCATCTGTCAAAAATGTTCAACTACCTTAAGCAGAGGGCAGAATCTGAAAAGTCTCAATACAAGTTGCATGCATAGACATTTAACCACCATGCATTTGCAAGCTTGGACTAACTACCAAACGTCCCTTAAGGTTGTAGCACCCTCGGCCAATGAAGCTAGTCATCAACGCAACATCCCTTCCGGCAGTGTAGGGCCAACATTTTCTGCACCACCTGCAGTATCTGTGCAGGTTTCTTTGCCAGGCCAAAGCAGTCAGGGTCAGGGAATCACCAGTTTCGTAGTAGGAAACACTGCATCTAGGGCACCGGCGGCAACAATACCATCTCCCACCGTCTCTCAGTCTGCCATGTCCACCGGCACCCCCGCTAGTTCCACGATCTCCAGCTCTCCAGTCCAGCTCACCCTACATGAGACTATGGTTAGAAAAAGGAAGTACTTAGCCTCGCATCCGCGTACACAGGGTTTGAACGCCCACATAGCTAGACTAATCTCGTTAGAGATGATGCCCTACCGGTTAGTTGAAAGCGAAGCTTTCAAAGCCCTGATGGACTACGCTGTACCACGCTACGAGCTACCCAGTCGACACTTTTTTTCCAGAAAAGCCATCCCAGCCCTCCACCAGCATGTTAAAGAGCGCATCGTCCATGCACTCAGGCAATCTGTGAGCACAAAGGTGCACCTGACAACAGATGCATGGACCAGTAGGCATGGCCAGGGACGTTACGTGTCCATCACGGCACACTGGGTAAATGTGGTGGATGCAGGGTCCACAGGGGACAGCAAGTTTGGGACAGTTCTGCCTAGCCCACGGTCTAGGAAACAGTTGGCTGTAGCCGTTCGCACCCCCTCCTCCTCCTCCTCGTCCTCCTGCAGAAGCGAGACCTCGTCCACAGACCGCAGTCGCACAACCACTCCATCCGCAGCTGCCACTGTTGCACACCAGGTCTCCCATTATGGGGCAGCTACTGGCAAACGTCAGCAGGCTGTATTGGCTATGAAGTGTTTGGGCGACAACAGACACACCGCTGAAGTTCTGTCCGAGTTCTTGCAGAAAGAAACGCAGTCGTGGCTGGGCACTGTAGATCTTGAGGCAGGCAAGGTAGTGAGTGATAACGGAAGGAATTTCATGGCTGCCATCTCCATTTCCCAACTGAAACACATTCCTTGCCTCGCTCACACCTTAAACCTGGTGGTGCAGTGCTTCCTGAAAAGTTATCCGGGGTTATCCGACCTGCTCCTCAAAGTGCGTGGACTTTGCTCACATATCCGCCGTTCGCCCGTACACTCCAGCCGTATGCAGACCTATCAGCATTCTTTGAACCTTCCCCAGCATCGCCTAATCATAGACGTTGCAACAAGGTGGAACTCAACACTGCACATGCTTCAGAGACTGTGTGAACAGAGGCGGGCTGTTATGTTTTTGTGGGAGGATACACATACACGGGCAGGCAGTAGGATGGCAGACATGGAGTTGTCAGGTGTGCAGTGGTCGAAGATTCAAGACATGTGTCAAGTCCTTCAGTGTTTTGAGGAATGCAGACGGCTGGTTAGTGCAGACAACGCCATAATAAGCATGAGCATCCCCCTAATGCGTCTGCTGATGCAAAGTTTGACGCACATAAAGGATCAGGCGTCTGCAGCTGAGGAAGAGGAAAGCCTTGATGACAGTCAGCCATTGTCTGGCCAGGGCAGTGTACAGGACGAGGTAGCGGGCGAAGAGGAGGAGGAGGACGAGGAGGATGATGGGGATGATTATATTTTTAATGAGGAAGCTTTTCCGGGGCCACTGGAAATTGGTGGCGCGGCAAGGCCGGGTTCTGGTTTTGTGAGGGACACAAGTGACGTGGATTTGCCTGAAACTGCCCCTCAACCAAGCACAACCGCAGATTTGAGAACTGGAACTTTGGCCCACATGGCGGATTATGCCTTACGTATCCTCAAAAGGGACACACGCATAACTAAAATGATGAATGATGACGATTACTGGTTGGCCTGCCTCCTTGATCCTCGCTATAAAGGCAAATTGCAAAATATAATGCCACATGAGAAATTGGAACTAATATTAGCAACCAAACAATCAACTCTTGTTGACCGCTTGCTTCTGGCATTCCCTGCACACAGCGCCCGTGATCGTTCTCACACGAGCTGCAGGGGCCAGCAGACCAGAGGAGTTAGAGGGGCAGAAATCAGAAGTGGCGTTGGCCAGAGGGGTTTTCTGACCAGGTTGTGGAGTGATTTTGCTATGACCGCAGACAGGACAGGTACTGCAGCATCAATTCAAAGTGACAGGAGACAACATTTGTCCAGTATGGTTACAAACTATTTTTCATCCCTTATCGATGTTCTCCCTCAACCGTCATTCCCATTTGATTACTGGGCATCAAAATTAGACACCTGGCCAGAATTGGCAGAATATGCATTGCAGGAGCTTGCTTGCCCGGCAGCTAGTGTCCTATCAGAAAGAGTATTCAGTGCTGCAGGTTCAATACTAACAGAAAAAAGGACTCGTCTGGCTACCCAAAATGTAGATGATCTAACCTTCATTAAAATGAACCACAACTGGATTTCGAAATCTTTTGCCCCACCTTGCCCGGCTGACACCTAGCTTTCCTATGAAAAGGTCTTGCCTGTGGACTATTCTGAATGCCTTTTCCAATCTCGTAATTTTCTGCACCTGATTGTCCAGCATACGACATGTTTACACCTCACTAAATGGCCAAACTCCCCACACGGGGCCGTGGTATCGACACTTGGCGGCAGCACCCGTGAGAGTGCACTTTGTCTGAAGAGGTGGGTGAGCCCGCTTTTGGTCGACGGCACTGCCACTGGGTCCCTCCTAGTACAATAAAGTGTCTCTGGCGGTGGTGGTGCGCACCCAACGTCAGACACACCGTTGTAATATGAGGGGCCCTGGGCCTGTACCGCCGGCCACAAGACAGTTCCCCCCCCCTCAGCTCAAACAGTGCTCTACCACTTGCAAAATTATCTCACAGCTCCACCAATGTTTAGTCTATGCGCTGACATCCTTCAATGCCTGCCACTGACAATACCATTGTATTGACATTTTTGTTATGTTAGGCCTTCGATGCCTGTCTGTGGTCACTCCTTCCACTAGGCCTCCACTGACCACACCACTGCTGCCCGTGTACCCCTGGAACCAATTTAAAATTGCCTACAGCCATGTGTTATTATTTTAGGCCTTCGATGCCTGTCTGCGGTCACTCCTTCCACTAGGCCTCCACTAACCACACCACTGCTGCCCGTGTACCCCTGGAACCAATTTAAAATTGCCTACAGCCATGTGTTATTATTTTAGGCCTTCGATGCCTGTCTGCGGTCACTCCTTCCACTAGGCCTCCACTGACCACACCACTGCTGCCCGTGTACCCCTGGAACCAATTTAAAATTGCCTACAGCCATGTGTTATTATTTTAGGCCTTCGATGCCTGTCTGCGGTCACTCCTTCCACTAGGCCTCCACTGACCACACCACTGCTGCCCGTGTACCCCTGGAACCAACATCAGAAAATATAAAAATAAGTATTTTGCTTATAAAAAAAGAAAATACTGGAGAGATATCAAATGCAGACATTTTAACATTAAAAACAAACACATACAACAAAAATCTGGTACAGTACTAAAAATGGCCACCAGCTACAATAACTTTCTCCTGCAAGTAGTTAACTGAAAGGTTTTTTCAATTTTAAACACAGATATGGCATCCACCGAGTGTTGTCCTGTCGCGTCTTCTTTATATTATTGCCAAGAAGATGCAAAACAATGAAAATAATAAAATCATTATTTACCAAAAAAATAGAGTAAGTCAAAACCACATTGCAAATAAACATTCATTACAAATAAAGAAGCAGGGCGCGTCCGAGGGTGAGTATATACCTAATAAGAATATAATCACCCTCGGACGCGCCCTGCTTCTTTCCGACAGCCTTCCTTCCTAAGAATCAGCCCTTCCGTGGTGTAGAGAGAGGGTTTGTTACACTCCAAGGTGTTCCCCAGGTTGCCTTTCCTGAGCTTCGATCTTCCGGCTCTCGTTTAGTAGTTGTTGGAAACTACGCTGCATTAGGCCTACAAATTGGGTATGGGGTGTAGAGAGATGGTGTGTTCCACTCCAAGGTGTTCTCCAGGTTGCCTTTCCTGAGCTTCGATCTTCCGGCTCTCGTTTAGTAGTTGTTGGAAACTACGCTGCATTAGGCCTACAAATTGGGTATGGGATGTAGAGAGATGGTGTGTTCCACTGTAGAGAGATGGTGTGTTCCACTCCAAGGTGTTCCCCAGGTTTCCTCGCCAATGCTTCGATCATCATACTCTCGTTTAGTAGTTGTTGGAAACTACGCTGCATTAGGCCTACAAATTTGGTATGGGGTGTAGAGAGATGGTGTGTTCCACTCCAAGGTGTTCCCCAGGTTTCCTCGCCAATGCTTCGATCATCATGCTCTCGTTTAGTAGTTGTTGGAAACTACGCTGCATTAGACCTACAAATTGGGTATGGGGTGTAGAGAGATGGTGTGTTCCACTCCAAGGTGTTCTCCAGGTTGCCTTTCCTGAACTTCTATCTTCAGGCTCTCATTAAATTGTGGTTAAACGGAACAACTGCATTTGGCGTACTAGTTCGTTTGGGGCCTACTATCGGTGTCTGCCACTCCTTGCTGTTCTCCTGGTTTCCTGTCCTGAAATTCCGTTTTCAGGCGCTCGTTAAGTAGTTGTTAATGTTAGACTGCATTTGGCCTACTAGTTGGGTTGGGGCCTACTATCGGTGTCTGCCACTCCTTGCTGTTCTCCTCCACTGAACAAAGCTGTGCCGCCTGTTTACTACTGTTGCCAATTTTGAACTGCATTTCGACTACTTACTGATTTGGGCCTACTCTCTGTGTCAGCCTCTCATTCCAGTTGTCCTCCACTGCAATGCCCCCTGGTTATTCCTGTGTTACCAATTTTGAACTGCATTTAGCCCACTTTATTCTTTGGGCCTATATCTGTGTTTCCTCCTCATCCTGCCCATTGCCCAGCCAGTGATAGATGAGTCTGCTGGTACATTGACCCATAACGCAACATTCCCCATGCACGCTACACAACAACATTGTGACCCTGCTGAAAGTCAGGTTGCTCTTCCCGCATACCATACCACCTTACACGGGGACAAAGAGGAAGGTGCAGATGAAAGTGCAGGTTCCTTCATCAGGTGGGGGGAGGAATACTAGTTGGCGACGTCACTGGCACAGGGCCTCTCATAGTACGCAAAAGTGTTGCTGCTGGTGGGAGGCGCCCCCGCCGTGCAAACACACCGCTGTACTTTGAGGGGCCCTGTGCCAGTGCCAATGCCAACGAGTGGGCCCCCCCTGCTTGCTCAGGATCACAGCACTTGCAAAGTTGAAATGCTTACCTCTCCCTGCTCCACTGCCGTGACGTGGTCCAGATTTCCTGGGCCCACTAATTACTTGAACCAGCCCTACCCACCACAACTTTAGCCAAATGACCCCCAATTTCAAATGCCTTCCAATTATTATAAGGTAAATTACGCTTGACAAGCTTCATTAAGAAGAATGGATGGTTTTGACATTAAAATGGGCACTCTAGGTGTTTTCCTGGCCCCCACTCACTGCCGACTATGCTGCCCCATTGACTTGCATTGGGTTTCGTGTTTCGGTCGATCCCGACTTTACGTCATAATCGGCCGATTTCACTCGACCCGACTTTTGAGATAGTCGGGTTTCGCGAAACCCGGCTCGACTCTAAAAAGGTCAAGGTCGCTCAACTCTAGGTATAATCCCTCTCAGATGCATGTGAATATCTCCAATAATCATGCAGGTGAAATTCGCCTGTGAGGAGAGTCAAGCCCCCTCTAGGTCGCCTGCTACCAGAAGAGCAATCAAGGTCCACATGCATGGGGAGATTAAAGTCACCACATATTATATTGCTGCCCTTCACATTCTCAGAGACCTCATGAAGGGTTGTTCTCAGGAATTTATGTTGTCCCTCATTGGGAGCATAAAGATTTGTTAACGTGTGTAACTCACCATTCAATAAGCACGTGTTAAGCACCTACCCGTGGGGTCATTATTTTGCGCTATCAATTTAAAAGCAATTGTATTTTTCACCATGATGCACACACCAGCCTTTTTGGTTGGGCCATTAGCAAATAGAATGTGTGGGAAGAGGGGATGACGAAGCCTAAAATTATCCTCGCCCAACAAATGGGTCTCCTGCAAGCAGATAATATCTGCCCTCGACCGCTTCACCTCCCTCCACATCATAGATCTCTTCTCAGGGGAGTTTTAACCCCTGACATTCAAAGAAAGAATTTGTAAAGTCATAGTACCATTATACTAAAGTCTACACTGCTGGTATTACCCAGTGACCCCACTGGCGGTGTACCAAAACTTATACACAAATAACTGCCAGTTCCATAACAACAATCAAAAATCAATATAGACAGAGAATGCCCGGGGATTTGGAGAGAAAAAACCTGGAGGGAAGAAAGGGGAAGGGCAAGTATGTAGTAAAAAGAACCAAAAAATAAAAAGTAAAAACAAAGGAAAAAACAAACAAAAACAAAACATAGGTCAATATACGAAGAATCCTCGTAGGAACGTCCGGAACAGTCCAGACAGTCCGCAGAACAGAATGTGCGTGGAGGGTTGGAAGTGAGAGGTTCACAATCCGAAGGCCCACTGAGGGGTGCAGTAGGAGAGCTCAGCAATCCAGACACCGTCCGTGTGGCACTGTCAAACCGTAGACGAGTCTGAGGCCATTTTCTTTCCTGTATCCGCAGGTCTGGGAGCAAAGGGTATTTTTCAGGCCGTAAGCCTCTCCTCTGCCTGTTTAGGCGAGGGGCAGGCGACCGTGCGTCCTTCATAAGTGATAATCAAACGCACAGGATTAAACCCCCATCGGTAACGTATGTTGATGTCCCTCAATGCTTTACAGACATGGGCGTATTCTCTCCTTTTGGCCAGGGTAGCAGCTGACAAATTCGGGAAGACCTAGAGATCCCGGAATTCAGGGGGTAGGTCAGGGGGGCTCCTTATCTGCCACAGGAATGTCTCTTTAGTAGTGTACAAATGAATCCGTGCAAGGATGTCTCTAGGAAGAGATGGGTCTAGATGCTTGGGCTTGGGTGTTTTATGTACCCTGTCCGCCAGTAGATCTCTCGAGGAAAGTGAGGGCAGGACAGCCTGCATAAAATTCTGGAGGAAAGCAGCTAAATCTTTATCTGCAACATTCTCTGGGATTCCTCTCACACGAATATTGTTCCTCCTAAATCTGTCCTCTAAGTCGTGCAATTTATCAAATGCCCCTGCTAACTTGCCTTTTATAGCTTGGTTTTCATCCACCAGAGCGTTAATTACAGAGACATATTCGGACATTTTGTTTTCCAAATGATCCGTGCGGGCCCCTAAGGAGTTAATGTATTCACTTATCTCCTTCAACATGTCCTGCATATCCTCTTTTAATGAGGCACGTATAGATGTGAGGAATTCTTTCATATCCCCCCTGGTCATAGGTGCAGAGCTGCTATATTGTGCTCCAGCTGAGGTCTCACCTCGTTCTGAATCCTGGGAGCTGCGGGAGGAGTGTGATGATCTGGAGGGAGAAGCCGCCGCCATTTTCCCTGCGGCATGTGCGGTTTGAGACCGCGGAAAGAAGTCTGGCAGGCGAGGAGGAGAGGCCTTCTTATGAGATCTTCCTTGGGTCATCATGTGCCCAGTCGTGCAGCGGTGCTAGCGGTAAGCGCCTCAGCAGTCAGGAGAGTCAGTGAAAGACGGTATGAGCCGCGTTATGTCTGGTGGTGCCAAGCTCGTCACCTCATTTTAGGTCCAGCATGACAAGGTTAGGTGTGGGACAAGCCCAAGACAGTGTACTTGAGGGTACAACTGTTGTGAATTCTGTGGCTGAATTCACTCCTGTGGTCACAAGTGGTACTGCAGCTTCTGAGCTTCCTCCCTCAGGTGTTCTGGTGAGCTCGTTAACTGCTTCATTACTTAACTCCGCCTGATGCTGCTATCCTTGCTCCTTGTCAATGTTTCAGTGTTGGATCTGAGCTTCTCCTGATTGTTCCTGTGACCTGCTGCTCTGTATAGCTAAGTGCCTTTTGCTTTCTTTGTTGCTTTTTTTCTGTCCAGCTTGTCTTTTGTTTTGCTGGAAGCTCTGAGACGCAAAGGGTGTACCGCCGTGCCGTTAGTTCGGCACGGTGGGTTTTTTTTGCCCCCTTTGCGTGGTTTTGCTTTAGGGTTTTTTGTAGACTGCAAAGTTCGCTTTACTGTCCTCGCTCTGTCCTAGAATATCGGGCCCCACTTTGCTGAATCTATTTCATCCCTACGTTTTGTCTTTTCATCTTACTCACAGTCATTATATGTGGGGGGCTGCCTTTTCCTTTGGGGAATTTCTCTGGGGCAGGTCAGGCCTATTTTTCTATCTTCAGGCTAGCTAGTTTCTTAGGCTGTGCCGAGTTGCCTAGGTAGTTGTTCGGCGCAATCCACAGCCGCTTTTAGTTGTGTTTAGGATAGGATCAGGTTTGCAGTCTACAGAGTTTCCACGTCTCAGAGCTCGTTCTTGTATTTTTGGGTATTTGTCAGATCACCGTGTGCGCTCTGATCGCTAAGCACACTGTGTTTCTGGATTGCCTTCATAACACCTGTCATTAGCAAACATAACAGTACAAGGAGCCCAACTAATGATTCTCAATAGAGGGAAAGAAAAAGTTCTGACATCATTTTTTTTTTTTCTGCTCTGTGTTCACTTTTTTTTTTTCCCCTAGACATTTGGGTGATTCTGGACACAGGTGTGGACATGGATATTCAGGGTCTGTGCTCTTCAATGGATAATCTCGTTATAAATGTACAAAAAATTCAAGATACTATTGATCAGAAATCTATGTTAGAACCAAGAATTCCTATTCCTGATTTGTTCTTTGGAGATAGAACTAAGTTTCTAAGTTTCAAAAATAATTGTAAGCTATTTCTGGCCTTGAAACCTCATTCTTCTGGTAATCCTATTCAACAGGTTTTGATTATTATTTCTTTTTTGCGCGGCGACCCTCAAGACTGGGCATTTTCTCTTGCGCCAGGAGACCCTGCATTGAGTAGTGTCGATGCGTTTTTCCTGGCGCTCGGATTGCTGTACGATGAGCCTAATTCAGTGGATCAGGCTGAGAAAAATTTGCTGGCTTTGTGCCAGGGTCAGGATGATATAGAAGTATATTGTCAGAAATTTAGGAAATGGTCAGTACTCACTCAGTGGAATGAATCTGCGCTGGCAGCTTTGTTCAGAAAGGGTCTCTCTGAGGCTCTTAAGGATGTCATGGTGGGATTTCCTATGCCTGCTGGTTTGAATGAGTCTTTGTCTTTGGCCATTCAGATCGGTCGACGCTTGCGCGAGCGTAAATCTGTGCACCATTTGGCGGTACTGCCTGAGGTTAAACCTGAGCCTATGCAGTGCGATAGGACTATGACTAGAGTTGAACGGCAGGAATACAGACGTCTGAATGGTCTGTGTTTCTACTGTGGTGATTCCACTCATGCTATTTCTGATTGTCCTAAGCGCACTAAGCGGTCCGCTAGGTCTGCCGTCATTGGTACTGTACAGTCCAAATTCCTTCTGTCCATTACCTTGATATGCTCTTTGTCGTCGTTTTCTGTCATGGCGTTTGTGGATTCGGGCGCTGCCCTGAATCTGATGGATTTGGATTATGCTAAACGTTGTGGGTTTTTCTTGGAGCCTTTGCGGTGTCCTATTCCATTGAGAGGAATTGATGCTACACCTTTGGCCAAGAATAAACCTCAATACTGGGCCCAGCTGACCATGTGCATGGCTCCTGCACATCAGGAAGTTATTCGCTTTCTGGTGTTGCATAATCTGCATGATGTGGTCGTGTTGGGGTTGCCATGGCTACAAACCCATAATCCAGTATTGGATTGGAATTCCATGTCGGTATCCAGCTGGGGTTGTCAGGGGGTACATGGTGATGTTCCATTTTTGTCGATTTCGTCATCCACCCCTTCTGAGGTCCCAGAGTTCTTGTCTGATTATCAGGATGTATTTGAAGAGCCCAAGTCCGATGCTCTACCTCCGCATAGGGATTGTGATTGTGCTATCAATTTGATTCCTGGTAGTAAATTCCCTAAAGGTCGATTATTTAATTTATCCGTGCCCGAACACGCCGCTATGCGCAGTTATGGGAAGGAATCCCTGGAGAAGGGACATATTCGCCCATCGTCATCACCACTGGGAGCAGGGTTCTTCTTTGTAGCCAAGAAGGATGGTTCGCTGAGACCGTGTATTGATTACCGCCTTCTTAATAAGATCACTGTTAAATTTCAGTATCCCTTGCCATTGTTATCTGACTTGTTTGCTCGGATTAAGGGGGCTAGTTGGTTCACTAAGATAGATCTTCGTGGTGCGTATAATCTTGTGAGAATCAGGCAAGGAGATGAATGGAAAACTGCATTCAATACGCCCGAGGGTCATTTTGAGTATCTAGTGATGCCGTTCGGACTTGCCAATGCTCCATCTGTGTTTCAGTCTTTTATGCATGACATCTTCCGTGAGTATCTGGATAAATTCCTGATTGTTTACTTGGATGACATTTTGATCTTCTCAGATGATTGGGAGTCTCATGTGAAGCAGGTCAGAATGGTTTTTCAGGTCCTGCGTGCTAACTCTTTGTTTGTGAAGGGATCAAAGTGTCTCTTCGGTGTGCAGAAAGTTTCATTTTTAGGGTTCATCTTTACCCCTTCTACTATCGAGATGGATCCAGTTAAGGTCCAAGCCATCCAGGATTGGATTCAGCCGACATCTCTGAAAAGTCTGCAAAAGTTCCTGGGCTTTGCTAATTTTTATCGTCGCTTCATCTGTAATTTTTCTAGCATTGCCAAACCATTGACCGATTTGACCAAGAAGGGTGCTGATTTGGTTAATTGGTCTTCTGCTGCTGTGGAAGCTTTTCAGGAGTTGAAGCGTCGTTTTTGTTCTGCCCCTGTGTTGTGTCAGCCAGATGTTTCTCTTCCGTTCCAGGTCGAGGTTGATGCTTCTGAGATTGGAGCAGGGGCGGTTTTGTCACAGAGAGGTTCTGATTGCTCAGTGATGAAACCATGTGCTTTCTTTTCCAGGAAGTTTTCGCCCGCTGAGCGTAATTATGATGTGGGCAATCGAGAGTTGCTGGCCATGAAGTGGGCATTCGAGGAGTGGCGTCATTGGCTTGAAGGAGCTAAGCATCGCGTGGTGGTATTGACTGATCATAAGAACTTGACTTATCTCGAGTCTGCCAAGCGCTTGAATCCTAGACAGGCCCGTTGGTCGTTATTTTTTGCCCGCTTCGACTTTGTGATTTCGTACCTTCCGGGCTCTAAAAATGTGAAGGCGGATGCTCTGTCTAGGAGTTTTGTGCCCGACTCTCCGGGTTTATCTGAGCCAGCGGGTATCCTCAAGGAAGGAGTCATTGTGTCTGCCATCTCCCCTGATTTGCGGCGGGTGCTGCAAAAATTTCAGGCGAATAAACCTGATCGTTGTCCAGCAGAGAAACTGTTCGTCCCTGATAGGTGGACTAATAAACTTATCTCTGAACTTCATTGTTCGGTGTTGGCTGGTCATCCTGGAATCTTTGGTACCAGAGAGTTAGTGGCTAGATCCTTCTGGTGGCCATCTCTGTCACGGGATGTACGTACTTTTGTGCAGTCCTGTGGGATTTGTGCTAGGGCTAAGCCCTGCTGTTCTCGTGCCAGTGGGTTGCTTTTGCCCTTGCCGGTCCCAAAGAGGCCTTGGACACATATTTCGATGGATTTCATTTCTGACCTTCCCGTTTCTCAAAAGATGTCAGTCATTTGGGTGGTCTGTGATCGCTTTTCTAAAATGGTCCATCTGGTGCCCTTGGCTAAATTGCCTTCCTCCTCTGATTTGGTACCTTTGTTCTTTCAGCATGTGGTTCGGTTGCATGGCATTCCTGAGAATATTGTTTCTGACAGAGGTTCCCAGTTTGTTTCAAGGTTTTGGCGAGCCTTTTGTGGTAGGATGGGCATTGACCTATCCTTTTCCTCGGCTTTCCATCCTCAGACTAATGGCCAGACCGAACGAACCAATCAGACCTTGGAAACATATCTGAGATGTTTTGTTTCTGCAGACCAGGATGATTGGATGTCCTTTTTGCCGTTGGCTGAGTTCGCCCTTAATAATCGGGCCAGCTCGGCTACCTTGGTTTCTCCATTTTTTTTCAATTCTGGGTTCCATCCTCGTTTCTCTTCAGGACAGGTTGAGTCTTCGGACTGTCCTGGTGTGGATTCTGTGGTGGATAGGTTGCAGCAGATCTGGACTCAGGTAGTGGACAATTTGATCTTGTCCCAGGAGAAAGCTCAACTTTTCGCTAATCGCAGACGCCGTGTGGGTCCCCGACTTCGTGTTGGGGATCTGGTTTGGTTATCTTCTCGTCATATTCCTATGAAGGTTTCCTCTCCTAAATTTAAACCTCGTTTTATTGGTCCGTATAGGATTTCTGAGGTTCTCAATCCTGTGTCTTTTCGTTTGACCCTCCCAGACTCCTTTTCCATACATAATGTATTCCATAGGTCGTTGTTGCGGAGATACGTGGCACCTATGGTTCCATCTGTTGAGCCTCCTGCCCCGGTTTTGGTGGAGGGGGAATTGGAGTATATTGTGGAGAAGATTTTGGATTCTCGTGTTTCTAGACGGAAACTCCAGTATCTGGTTAAATGGAAGGGTTATGCTCAGGAAGATAATTCCTGGGTTTTTGCCTCTGATGTTCATGCTTCCGATCTTGTTCGTGCCTTTCATGCGGCTCATCCTGGTCGGCCTGGGGGCTCTGGTGAGGGTTCGGTGACCCCTCCTCAAGGGGGGGGTACTGTTGTGAATTCTGTGGCTGAATTCACTCCTGTGGTCACAAGTGGTACTGCAGCTTCTGAGCTTCCTCCCTCAGGTGTTCTGGTGAGCTCGTTGGCTGCTTCATTACTTAACTCCGCCTGATGCTGCTATCCTTGCTCCTTGTCAATGTTTCAGTGTTGGATCTGAGCTTCTCCTGATTGTTCCTGTGACCTGCTGCTCTGTATAGCTAAGTGCCTTTTGCTTTTTTTGTTGCTTTTTTTCTGTCCAGCTTGTCTTTTGTTTTGCTGGAAGCTCTGAGACGCAAAGGGTGTACCGCCGTGCCGTTAGTTCGGCACGGTGGGTTTTTTTTGCCCCCTTTGCGTGGTTTTGCTTTAGGGTTTTTTGTAGACTGCAAAGTTCGCTTTACTGTCCTCGCTCTGTCCTAGAATATCGGGCCCCACTTTGCTGAATCTATTTCATCCCTACGTTTTGTCTTTTCATCTTACTCACAGTCATTATATGTGGGGGGCTGCCTTTTCCTTTGGGGAATTTCTCTGGGGCAAGTCAGGCCTATTTTTCTATCTTCAGGCTAGCTAGTTTCTTAGGCTGTGCCGAGTTGCCTAGGTAGTTGTTAGGCGCAATCCACAGCCGCTTTTAGTTGTGTTTAGGATAGGATCAGGTTTGCAGTCTACAGAGTTTCCACGTCTCAGAGCTCGTTCTTGTATTTTTGGGTATTTGTCAGATCACTGTGTGCGCTCTGATCGCTAAGCACACTGTGTTTCTGGATTGCCTTCATAACACCTGTCATTAGCAAACATAACAACAACTCAGTGATGATGTTGTAGAAGCAAAGGAAAAACATACAGGAAGCACACTGTCTCTGATATATGTCTTATTGTTCTCCTGGGTGCTGCTGCTGGAAAAGGGATGGGATTCCAAAGAAGTAGTTTATCTTCTATTATGGAGGAGAGTGACAGTGGTAGACTATCAGCTTCTGTTGACTAGAAGGGATATTGTCAGCCTCCCTTATCTCTCACACTGGAGTGTGTTTGCTCAGCAGAGGAGGATCTGTCCTGGCCCCCCACTATGAGAACAGGGCTATTGCAAGCCTGTGCAGGCTGTAATCACCACTCTGCTCAGGGGGAATCTCCTAATAGATCTGACTGTGGGCAGAGAAGGATTAAGGAAACCTCTGGAAGATGATAAAAGTGCTGTTTCTGCTGTTAGATGTTTGGGAAGTGAGAGGTGCAGAGAGCAAATTACAGGCCCTCCTCCATAGGGGAAGCACTGGCCTGCTACCAGGGCTGCCACTAGGAATTTCAGGGCCCCATACTGGCAAAATTTTCAGGGCCCCCTAAAGACTCTGCCCAGGCTTCACCCCAGCCCCGCCTCCACCCCTCGAACTGTCCACAGCCTTAGGCTGGGTTCCCATTGCGTTATGGGACCGCGTTAAATGGACAGCGTTGCACGGCGAAATTAACGCCGTGCAACGCGGCCGTTAACGCGCCCATTGAAGGCAATGGAAACGCGCTTCACTAGCGCGTGCCATGTTCGGCACGCGCCAGCGACGCGCCGGTGATTCCTGGCGCGCCGCGGACGCTGCTTGCACCGTCCGAGGCGCGCACGCGGTCCGTTCCCCGCTCTTGCAGATCGGGGATCTGCGAGAGCGGGGACGTTACCGCGACCCCGACCGCAGCCTCATAGAAAACATTGCGTTAGCGCAATCCGCTAGCGCTAGCGCTAAACGGATTGCACTAACGCAATGTGACCCTAGCCTTACCGCTGTCTCTTGGCAAAACTCAACTTCTCACAAATCACACATAAACAGTTCCCATCACCAGATTAAACACATAGCCAGCAGCTTTTGTTTTGTCCAAAAGGTTTTTTTTAATCTGAGATGACAAAGTAGACTCTTTTGGCCGGGCCCTACTCTACTCTAACCTATTAAACATTTGTTAAAATATGCAATACAATTTAGGTGTATTTTTATTTATTATTTAATTTTTCAAATGACCAATAATACCACATACAAGGGACAAATACCACCACACCATGACCAGACACCATATTATCACCACATAGTGACCTATAATACTATCTACAAGGAACAAATACCGCTACATCATGTGCAGACCACATATTACCACCACAGTGACTGAACAATATCACATATAAGGGACAAATACCACCGCATGTCCAGACCACGTATTACCATCACATGGTGACCAACTACATACAAGGAACAAATACCAACACAACATGAACAGACCACGTATTACCACCACACAGTGACCGAATAATAGCACATACAAGGAACAAATACCGCTACACCATGGCCGGACAACATATTACCACCACATTGTGACTGAATAGTACAATACTGATCATTAATTTTAAAAAAATACTATCACCATAAGTGCCATTATACACAGGAGATCTGTACTTAGTATGCAGTGTGTGTACAGGTAATACAGTGGTCACCGATGCAATTATACACAGGAGCTCTGTATATAGTGTCAGTGTACAGGTAATACAGGGATCACCAGTGACATTATACACAGGAGCTCTGTATATAGGGTACAGTGTACATGTAATACAGCGATCACTAGTGACATTATACACAGGAGCTCTGTATATAGTGTATAGTGTACAGATAATATAGTGATCACCAGTGATATTATACACAGAAGCTCTGTATACAGTATACAGTGTATGGTGTCAGTGTACAGGTAACATACTCACCAGTGACGTCTCTAGCTAAAGTCCTTCATCTTTGCGTTTATTTTTAATCCAGCCAGGCCTCGACCAATCAACAACAGGCACAGCGACGATGATGTCATAAAGGACGTAGACATCTCACATTTATGATTCAGCGACGGGCACAGTATCGACGTAGATGTCATAATGGTTGCCATGGCGACGATGATGTTATAAAGGTTGCCTCGACCAATCAGCGACGGGCACAGTCTGCCGCGAATTCTGGAATCATCATTGTCCATATACTACGGGGACATGCATATTCTCGAATACCCGATGTGTTAGAATCGGGCCACAATCTAGTTAATATATAATTGGTTATTATGCAACTCACCATTCCAAATATCAATTATAATCCGCCACTATGCCCCCACTATCTGTATATAGCCACTTTCCGCATTTAATATATAAATTAATTAGCACCTGTATTCTTTCTCCCAATTACCAGTCACTTTATCCTCAACGACCCCCACTATTTACCTCCCGCTCTAACCCTTACCCCAATTCATTATAGTTACATGCCCCTTCTGCCTCAATTCATTGCCATGTCTTCTCTCTCTCCCACCCTCTATTCATTATCAATTGCTCTTCCCCACCTTTAAAATTCATTATTTGCTTTTCCCACCCCCACCTTCAATTCAATAGCTGTCCACGTCCCTCATACGCACTTCATGTGCAGTCCCCATCACCCCCACTTCATCATTTAGTCCTCTATCCCCCCGTCACTTCATCTGCAGTCCCCCTTACTTCATCATTTGCAGCCCCCTATCATTTCATCATGTGCAGAACCCCCTCAAACACACTTCATCATCTGCAGCCCCTATCACTCCCACATAATTTCCTGTCCCCATCACCCGCAGATCATTTGCAGTCCCCATTACCCCCACATCATCATTTGCAGTCCCCATTACCCCCACATCATCATTTGCAGTCCCCATCACCCCCACATCATCATTTGCAGTCCCCATCACCCCCACATCATTTGCAGTCCCCATCACCCCACATCATTTGCAGTCCCCCCACATCATCATTTGCAGTCCCCCCACATCATTTGCAGTCCCCATCACCCCCACATCAATCATTTGCAGTCCACATCACCCCCACATCATTTGCAGTCCCCATCACCCCACATCATCATTTGCAGTCCCCATCACCCCCACATCATCATTTGCCGTCCCCATCACCCCCACATCATCATTTGCAGTCCCCATCACCCCCACATCATCATTTGCAGTCCCCATCACCCCCACATCACTTGCAGTCGCCATCACCCCCACATCATCATTTGCAGTCCCCCCACATCATCATTTGCAGTCCCCCCCATCATTTGTAGTCCCCATCACCCCCACATCATCATTTGCAGTCCACATCACCCCCACATCATTTGCAGTCCCCATCACCCCATCATCATTTGCAGTCCCCATTATCCTCACATCATTTGCAGTCCCCATCATCCCCACATCATTTGCAGTCCCCATCATCCCCACATCATTTGCAGTCCCCATCACCCCCACATCATTTGCAGTCCCCATCACCCCATCATCATTTGCAGTCCCCGTACATCAGTTGCAGTCCCCATCACCCCCACATCATCATTTGCAGTCCCCCATCACCCCCACATCATTTGCAGTCCCCATCACCCCCACATCATTTGCAGTCCCCATCACCCCCACATCATCATTTGCAGTCCCCCCACATCATTTGCAGTCCCCATCACCCCCACATCATTTGCAGTCCCCATCACCCCAACATCATCATTTGCAGTCCCCCATCACCCCATCATTTGCAGTCCCCCATCACCCCCACATCATTTGCAGTCCCCCATCACCCCCACATCATTTGCAGTCCCCATCACCCCCACATCATCATTTGCAGTCCCCATCACCCCCACATCATCATTTGCAGTCCCCATCACCCCCACATCATCATTTGCAGTCCCCATCACCCCCACATCATCATTTGCAGTCCCCATCACCCCCACATCATCATTTGCAGTCCCCATCACCCCCACATCATCATTTGCAGTCCCCCATCACCCCCACATCATTTGCAGTCCCCCATCACCCCCACATCATTTGCAGTCCCCATCACCCCCACATCATCATTTGCAGTCCCCATCACCCCCACATCATCATTTGCAGTCCCCATCACCCCCACATCATCATTTGCAGTCCCCATCACCCCCACATCATCATTTGCAGTCCCCATCACCCCCACATCATCATTTGCAGTCCCCATCACCCCCACATCATCATTTGCAGTCCCCATCACCCCCACATCATTTGCAGTCCCCATCACCCCACATCATCATTTGCAGTCCCCATCACCCCCACATCATAATTTGCAGTCCCCATCACCCCCACATCATCATTTGCAGTCCCCATCACCCCCACATCATCATTTGCAGTCCCCATCACCCCCACATCATCATTTGCAGTCCCCATCACCCCCACATCATTTGCAGTCCCCATCACCCCACATCATTTGCAGTCCCCCCACATCATCATTTGCAGTCCCCCCACATCATTTGCAGTCCCCATCACCCCCACATCATCATTTGCAGTCCACATCACCCCCACATCATTTGCAGTCCCCATCACCCCACATCATCATTTGCAGTCCCCATCACCCCCACATCATCATTTGCAGTCCCCATCACCCCCACATCATCATTTGCAGTCCCCATCACCCCCACATCATCATTTGCAGTCCCCATCACCCCCACATCACTTGCAGTCCCCATCACCCCCACATCATCATTTGCAGTCCCCCCACATCATCATTTGCAGTCCCCCCCATCATTTGCAGTCCCCATCACCCCCACATCATCATTTGCAGTCCACATCACCCCCACATCATTTGCAGTCCCCATCACCCCATCATCATTTGCAGTCCCCATTATCCTCACATCATTTGCAGTCCCCATCATTTGCAGTCCCCATCATCCCCACATCATTTGCAGTCCCCATCACCCCCACATCATTTGCAGTCCCCATCACCCCATCATCATTTTCAGTCCCCGTACATCAGTTGCAGTCCCCATCACCCCCACATCATCATTTGCAGTCCCCCATCACCCCCACATCATCATTTGCAGTCCCCCCACATCATTTGCAGTCCCCATCACCCCCAGATCATTTGCAGTCCCCATAACCCCAACATCATCATTTGCAGTCCCCCATCACCCCCACATCATTTGCAGTCCCCCATCACCCCCACATCATTTGCAGTCCCCATCACCCCCACATCATCATTTGCAGTCCCCATCACCCCCACATCATCATTTGCAGTCCCCATCACCCCCACATCATCATTTGCAGTCCCCATCACCCCCACATCACTTGCAGTCCCCATCACCCCCACATCATTTGCAGTCCCCATCACCCCACATCATTTGCAGTCCCCCCACATCATCATTTGCAGTCCCCCCCACATCATTTGCAGTCCCCATCACCCCCACATCATCATTTGCAGTCCACATCACCCCCACATCATTTGCAGTCCCCATCACCCCACATCATCATTTGCAGTCCCCATCACCCCCACATCATCATTTGCAGTCCCCATCACCCCCACATCATCATTTGCAGTCCCCATCACCCCCACATCATCATTTGCAGTCCCCATCACCCCCACATCACTTGCAGTCCCCATCACCCCCACATCATCATTTGCAGTCCCCCCACATCATCATTTGCAGTCCCCCCCATCATTTGCAGTCCCCATCACCCCCACATCATCATTTGCAGTCCACATCACCCCCACATCATTTGCAGTCCCCATCACCCCATCATCATTTGCAGTCCCCATTATCCTCACATCATTTGCAGTCCCCATCATTTGCAGTCCCCATCATCCCCACATCATTTGCAGTCCCCATCACCCCCACATCATTTGCAGTCCCCATCACCCCATCATCATTTGCAGTCCCCGTACATCAGTTGCAGTCCCCATCACCCCCACATCATCATTTGCAGTCCCCCATCACCCCCACATCATCATTTGCAGTCCCCCCACATCATTTGCAGTCCCCATCACCCCCACATCATTTGCAGTCCCCATAACCCCAACATCATCATTTGCAGTCCCCCATCACCCCCACATCATTTGCAGTCCCCCATCACCCCCACATCATTTGCAGTCCCCATCACCCCCACATCATCATTTGCAGTCCCCATCACCCCCACATTATCATTTGCAGTCCACATCACCCCCACATCATTTGCAGTCCCCATCACCTCATCATTATTTGCAGTCCCCATCATCCTCACATCATTTGCAGTCCCCATAACCCCCACATCATCATTTGCAGTCCCCATCACCCCCACATCACTTGCAGTCCCCATCACCCCCACATCATCATTTGCAGTCCCCCCACATCATCATTTGCAGTCCCCCCATCATTTGCAGTCCCCATCACCCCCACATCATCATTTGCAGTCCACATCACCCCCACATCATTTGCAGTCCCCATCACCCCATCATCATTTGCAGTCCCCATTATCCTCACATCATTTGCAGTCCCCATCATCCCCACATCATTTGCAGTCCCCATCACCCCCACATCATTTGCAGTCCCCATCACCCCATCATCATTTGCAGTCCCCGTACATCAGTTGCAGTCCCCATCACCCCCACATCATCATTTGCAGTCCCCCATCACCCCCACATCATCATTTGCAGTCCCCCCACATCATTTGCAGTCCCCATCACCCCCACATCATTTGCAGTCCCCATAACCCCAACATCATCATTTGCAGTCCCCCATCACCCCCACATCATTTGCAGTCCCCCATCACCCCCACATCATTTGCAGTCCCCATCACCCCCACATCATCATTTGCAGTCCCCATCACCCCCACATCATCATTTGCAGTCCCCATCACCCCCACATCATCATTTGCAGTCCCCATCACCCCCACATCACTTGCAGTCCCCATCACCCCCACATCATTTGCAGTCCCCATCACCCCACATCATTTGCAGTCCCCCCACATCATCATTTGCAGTCCCCCCCACATCATTTGCAGTCCCCATCACCCCCACATCATCATTTGCAGTCCACATCACCCCCACATCATTTGCAGTCCCCATCACCCCACATCATCATTTGCAGTCCCCATCACCCCCACATCATCATTTGCAGTCCCCATCACCCCCACATCATCATTTGCAGTCCCCATCACCCCCACATCATCATTTGCAGTCCCCATCACCCCCACATCACTTGCAGTCCCCATCACCCCCACATCATCATTTGCAGTCCCCCCACATCATCATTTGCAGTCCCCCCATCATTTGCAGTCCCCATCACCCCCACATCATCATTTGCAGTCCACATCACCCCCACATCATTTGTAGTCCCCATCACCTCATCATCATTTGCAGTCCCCATCATCCTCACATCATTTGCAGTCCCCATCATCCCCACATCATTTGCAGTCCCCATCATCCCCACATCATTTGCAGTCCCCATCACCCCCACATCATTTACAGTCCCCATCACCCCATCATCATTTGCAGTCCCCGTACATCAGTTGCAGTCCCCATCACCCCCACATCATTTGCAGTCCCCCATCACCCCCACATCATTTGCAGTCCCCATCACCCCCACATCATTTGCAGTCCCCATCACCCCCACATCATCATTTGCAGTCCCCCCACATCATTTGCAGTCCCCATCACCCACACATCATTTGCAGTCCCCATCACCCCAACATCATCATTTGCAGTCCCCCCACATCATTTGCAGTCCCCCATCACCCCCACATCATTTGCAGTCCCCCATCACCCCCACATCATTTGCAGTCCCCATCACCCCAACATCATCATTTGCAGTCCCCATCACCCCCACATCATCATTTGCAGTCCCCATCACCCCACATCATCATTTGCAGTCCCCATCACCCCCACATCACTTGTAGTCCCCATCACCCCCACATCATCATTTGAAGTCCCCCCACATCATCATTTGCAGTCCCCCCATCATTTGCAGTCCCCATCACCCCCACATCATCATTTGCAGTCCACATCACCCCCACATCATTTGCAGTCCCCATCACCCCATCATCATTTGCAGTCCCCATTATCCTCACATCATTTGCAGTCCCCATCATCCCCACATCATTTGCAGTCCCCATCATCCCCACATCATTTGCAGTCCCCATCATCCCCACATCATTTGCAGTCCCCATCATCCCCACATCATTTGCAGTCCCCATCATCCCCACATCATTTGCAGTCCCCATCACACCCACATCATTTGCAGTCCCCATCACCCCAACATCATGATTTGCAGTCCCCGTACATCAGTTGCAGTCCCCATCACCCCCACATCATCATTTGCAGTCCCCCATCACCCCCACATCATTTGCAGTCCCCATCACCCCCACATCATTTGCAGTCCCCATCACCCCCACATCATCATTTGCAGTCCCCCCACATCATTTGCAGTCCCCATCACCCCCACATCATTTGCAGTCCCCATCACCCCAACATCATCATTTGCAGTCCCCCCACATTATTTGCAGTCCCCCATCACCCCCACATCAGTTGCAGTCTCCCATCACCCCCACATCATTTGCAGTCCCCATCACCCCCACATCATTTGCAGTCCCCATCACCCCCATATCATCATTTGCAGTCCCCCCACATCATCATTTGCAGTCCCCATCACCCACACATCATTTGCAGTCCCCATCACCCCCACATCATCATTTGCAGTCCCCATCACCCTCACATCATTTGCAGTCCCCATCATCCCCACATCATTTGCAGTCCCCATCACCCCCACATCATTTGCAGTCCCCCCACATCATTTGCAGTCCCCATCACCCCCACATCTTCATTTGCAGCCCACATCACCCCCACATCATTTGCAGTCCCAATCACCCCCACATCATCATTTGCAGTCCCCATCACCCCCACATCATTTGCAGTCTCCATCACCCCCACATCATCATTTGCTGTCCCCCCACATCATTTGCAGTCCCCATCACCCCACATCATCATTTGCAGTCCCCATCACCCCCACATCATTTGCAGTCCCCATCACCCCACATCATCATTTGCAGTCCCCATCACCCCCACATCATCATTTGCAGTCCCCATCACCCCCACATCATCATTTGCAGTCCCCATCACCCCCACATCATCATTTGCAGTCCCCATCACCCCCACATCACTTGTAGTCCCCATCACCCCCACATCATCATTTGCAGTCCCCCCACATCATCATTTGCAGTCCCCCCCATCATTTGCAGTCCCCATCACCCCCACATCATCATTTGCAGTCCACATCACCCCCACATCATTTGCAGTCCCCATCACCCCACATCATCATTTGCAGTCCCCATCACCCCCACATCATCATTTGCAGTCCCCATCACCCCCACATCATCATTTGCAGTCCCCATCACCCCCACATCATCATTTGCAGTCCCCATCACCCCCACATCATCATTTGCAGTCCCCATCACCCCCACATCATCATTTGCAGTCCCCATCACCCCCACATCATCATTTGCAGTCCCCATCACCCCCACATCATTTGCAGTCCCCATCACCCCACATCATTTGCAGTCCCCCACATCATCATTTGCAGTCCCCCCCACATCATTTGCAGTCCCCATCACCCCCACATCATCATTTGCAGTCCACATCACCCACACATCATCATTTGCAGTCCACATCACCCCCACATCACTTGCAGTCCCCATCACCCCCACATCATCATTTGCAGTCCCCCCACATCATCATTTGCAGTCCCCCCCATCATTTGCAGTCCCCATCACCCCCACATCATCATTTGCAGTCCACATCACCCCCACATCATTTGCAGTCCCCATCACCCCATCATCATTTGCAGTCCCCATCACCCCACATCATTTGCAGTCCCCCACATCATCATTTGCAGTCCCCCCCACATCATTTGCAGTCCCCATCACCCCCACATCATCATTTGCAGTCCACATCACCCACACATCATCATTTGCAGTCCCCATCACCCCCACATCACTTGCAGTCCCCATCACCCCCACATCATCATTTGCAGTCCCCCCACATCATCATTTGCAGTCCCCCCCATCATTTGCAGTCCCCATCACCCCCACATCATCATTTGCAGTCCACATCACCCCCACATCATTTGCAGTCCCCATCACCCCATCATCATTTGCAGTCCCCATTATCCTCACATCATTTGCAGTCCCCATCATCCCCACACCATTTGCAGTCCCCATCATCCCCACATCATTTGCAGTCCCCATCACCCCCACATCATTTGCAGTCCCCATCACCCCATCATCATTTGCAGTCCCCGTACATCAGTTGCAGTCCCCATCACCCCCACATCATCATTTGCAGTCCCCCATCACTTGCAGTCCCCATCACCCCCACATCATTTGCAGTCCCCATCACCCCCACATCATCATTTGCAGTCCCCCCACATCATTTGCAGTCCCCATTATCCTCACATCATTTGCAGTCCCCATCACCCCCACATCATCATTTGCATTCCCCCCCCATCATTTGCAGTCCCCATTATCCTCACATCATTTGCAGTCCCCATCATCCCCACATCATTTGAAGTCTCCATCATCCCCACATCATTTGCAGTCCCCATCACCCCCACATCATTTGCAGTCCCCATCACCCCATCATCATTTGCAGTCCCCGTACATCAGTTGCAGTCCCCATCACCCCCACATCATCATTTGCAGTCCCCCATCACTTGCAGTCCCCATCACCCCCACATCATTTGCAGTCCCCATCACCCCCACATCATCATTTGCAGTCCCCCCACATCATTTGCAGTCCCCCATCACCCCCACATCATTTGCAGTCCCCCATCACCCCCACATCATTTGCAGTCCCCATCACCCCCACATCATCATTTGCAGTCCCCATCACCCCCACATCATCATTTGCAGTCCCCATCACCCCAACATCATAATTTGCAGTCCCCATCATCCCCACATCATTTGCAGTCCCCATCACCCCCACATCATCATTTGCAGGATGTTGACCTAATCTGTAAGCTCTATATGTTCCTCAATCTGTGGCGGTATAAAGTTATGATGTGGTGATTTCACCTGCACATATAAATTCTTGGGACTCGGGAGTCATATATAGCTCCGTTTAATTATATTAAGATACAGTAGTCCAGGATATAACGTCCTACCAGAAGTCTGTATCTATTTGAGCGTGAGACGCTTAGTGCACTTTGCTCCTGAGGGGGCGGTACAGAGTCTTGAGTGTACGCCCACCGGACATGACGTTACGGCATGATCTGCCGGCATCTAGGTGTCCGGAAGCAATGTGCGCACTATAATCCAAGGTGCACACACCGGACATGACGTTACGGCAGGATTTGCCGGTGTCTATGGGTCCGTAAGTAATGTGTGCACCATAACCCAAGGTGCACACACTGGAATAGACCAGAAGTTCGCCACCCGGCGTCCGGAAGCACATGGCTAGAGACGCCGGTTAGACATAAAAGGCCGGCTGGATGCATGCCGCGCTAGCACAATGCTCACTTGTGACTCATGAAGGTGACAGTATCCCCTGATGATTCGGAATAGCATGAAACGCGTTGGGAGGCACTATTCATTGAGATGGACCTGTAAGAAAGAATGCGGATATAGTTTCTAAGGATAAACCGCTAAGAAGGTCCACTTTCTGACTCGGGCCACACCGGTTCAGGCAGATGATCGGTAGAAGGCAGATGAGTATAATATGATGGAATGTTTATTTCTAAATGTGCACGTGACAGCAGGTATTAAGATATGTACCCTTTAGGATCTGAGGACAAAAGGAGTACTAAAACTTTACTTCAGTCTGCACGGTTGCCATATGTTAATTTTTTTTTCTCTGTATGAGCATGCTGCTATTGATTAAGATTACCGCCGCCACTAAGGTCAACAAAAGGATCATGACCATTGTTTAGAAGTGTTAGTTGAGGATTTACTCCCACTTGATTTGGTCATACCGGTTATGATATTAAGGTTGTTTGACCTGTTTGTGCTTACATGAATACACAATAGATATATTATCCCTATGAAAATTAAGGGCTGTGGACCCTGCTAATTGTGTAGGGAGTTACCAAGAAGTGTGGTATTGGAATAACCGAAGAACAATATTATAGCGGTTATAATTCCCTGGTGGTGAGATCTTTTTAGCGTACTTTGTGTTTGTTTGTTTGCACCTAGCACTTTTTGGCACAATTGTGTTTGGCACTTTCTCTTTTATGAGTATTCAATAAAAGTTAAGTTTTATCATAAACATAGGAACCCGCTGTTTTGCTGCAGTCCCCATCATCCCCACATCATTTGCAGTCCCCATCACCCCCACATCATTTGCAGTCCCCATCACCCCCACATCATTTGCAGTCCCCATCACCCCAACATCATTTGCAGTCCCCCCACATCATTTGCAGTCCCCATCACCCCCACATCATTTGCAGTCCCCATCACCCCCACATCATTTGCAGTCCCCCCACATCATTTGCAGTCCCATCAGCCCCACATCATTTGCAGTCCCCATCACCCCATCATTTGCAGTTCCCATCACCCCATCATTTGCAGTCCCCCACATCATCATTTGCAGTCCCCATCACCCCCACATCATTTGCAGTCCCCATCACCCCCACATCATCATTTGCAGTCCCCATCACCCCCACATCATCATTTGCAGTCCCCATCACCCCAACATCATTTGCAGTCCCCCCACATCAATTGCAGTCCCCATCACCCCCACATCATTTGCAGTCCCCCCACATCATTTGCAGTCCCATCAGCCCCACATCATTTGCAGTCCCCATCACCCCATCATTTGCAGTTCCCATCACCCCATCATTTGCAGTCCCCCACATCATCATTTGCAGTCCCCATCACCCCCACATCATTTGCAGTCCCCATCACCCCCACATCATCATTTGCAGTCCCCATCACCCCAACATCATTTGCAGTCCCCCCACATCATTTGCAGTCCCCATCACCCCCACATCATTTGCAGTCCCCATCACCCCCACATCATTTGCAGTCCCCCCACATCATTTGCAGTCCCATCAGCCCCACATCATTTGCAGTCCCCATCACCCCATCATTTGCAGTTCCCATCACCCCATCATTTGCAGTCCCCCACATCATCATTTGCAGTCCCCATCACCCCCACATCATTTGCAGTCCCCCCCATCATTTGCAGTCCCCATCACCCCCACATCATCATTTGCAGTCCACATCACCCCCACATCATTTGCAGTCCCCATCACCCCATCATCATTTGCAGTCCCCATTATCCTCACATCATTTGCAGTCCCCATCATCCCCACATCATTTGCAGTCCCCATCATCCCCACATCATTTGCAGTCCCCATCACCCCCACATCATTTGCAGTCCCCATCACCCCATCATCATTTGCAGTCCCCGTACATCAGTTGCAGTCCCCATCACCCCCACATCATCATTTGCAGTCCCCCATCACTTGCAGTCCCCATCACCCCCACATCATTTGCAGTCCCCATCACCCCCACATCATCATTTGCAGTCCCCCCACATCATTTGCAGTCCCCCATCACCCCCACATCATTTGCAGTCCCCCATCACCCCCACATCATTTGCAGTCCCCATCACCCCCACATCATCATTTGCAGTCCCCATCACCCCCACATCATCATTTGCAGTCCCCATCACCCCAACATCATAATTTGCAGTCCCCATCATCCCCACATCATTTGCAGTCCCCATCTGTTAAATATTAATTATTCTTATTTTTATTCTGTACTGAGCACATTGCTTCTTGCTGACACTATGAAAAGCTATTTCTGTGTATGTAGCTCAGAGTATACGTTAACTCCATATACAGAAGACACGTGATCTGTAGAAACCATATATAAACGTCTCTTAGGAGGGGGTGGGGGGCCTTTTGTCACGTGGGACGGTCACCTCCCTTCCTTCACCATCATTCTCCATGGACATGAGACAAGACACGAGGAACAACAGCTGTTAGCTACTCCATGCCATGATGACTTCAGACTTTCACACAGACAGATGACTTCTACCATTCAGGACCCTGGAAAGATGAGTAACAGGAGAAGCGCTGATATCTACACATGGACACTCTGTTTGTAATTGTTTCATCTACCTTTTATGTTTTTGTTGCGATGGTGGATAACTCAATAAACCACTATACTTTCGTCAGAATATCATGACATTTTTCTTTTAAGAATAACGCACCTGGTTAAGTCTTGATTAGAGATTTTTGGTAAATAATGATTTTTAACACCATCACCCCCACATCATCATTTGCAGGATGTTGACCTAATCTGTAAGCTCTATATGTTCCTCAATCTGTGGCGGTATAAAGTTATGATGTGGTGATTTCACCTGCACATATAAATTCTTGGGACTCGGGAGTCATATATAGCTCCGTTTAATTATATTAAGATACAGTAGTCCAGGATATAACGTCCTACCAGAAGTCTGTATCTATTTGAGCGTGAGACGCTTAGTGCACTTTGCTCCTGAGGGGGCGGTACAGAGTCTTGAGTGTACGCCCACCGGACATGACGTTACGGCATGATCTGCCGGCGTCTAGGTGTCCGGAAGCAATGTGCGCACTATAATCCAAGGTGCACACACCGGACATGACGTTACGGCAGGATTTGCCGGTGTCTATGGGTCCGTAAGTAATGTGTGCACCATAACCCAAGGTGCACACACTGGAATAGACCAGAAGTTCGCCACCCGGCGTCCGGAAGCACATGGCTAGAGACGCCGGTTAGACATAAAAGGCCGGCTGGATGCATGCCGCGCTAGCACAATGCTCACTTGTGACTCATGAAGGTGACAGTATCCCCTGATGATTCGGAATAGCATGAAACGCGTTGGGAGGCACTATTCATTGAGATGGACCTGTAAGAAAGAATGCGGATATAGTTTCTAAGGATAAACCGCTAAGAAGGTCCACTTTCTGACTCGGGCCACACCGGTTCAGGCAGATGATCGGTAGAAGGCAGATGAGTATAATATGATGGAATGTTTATTTATAAATGTGCACGTGACAGCAGGTATTAAGATATGTACCCTTTAGGATCTGAGGACAAAAGGAGTACTAAAACTTTACTTCAGTCTGCACGGTTGCCATATGTTAATTTTTTTTTCTCTGTATGAGCATGCTGCTATTGATTAAGATTACCGCCGCCACTAAGGTCAACAAAAGGATCATGACCATTGTTTAGAAGTGTTAGTTGAGGATTTACTCCCACTTGATTTGGTCATACCGGTTATGATATTAAGGTTGTTTGACCTGTTTGTGCTTACATGAATACACAATAGATATATTATCCCTATGAAAATTAAGGGCTGTGGACCCTGCTAATTGTGTAGGGAGTTACCAAGAAGTGTGGTATTGGAATAACCGAAGAACAATATTATAGCGGTTATAATTCCCTGGTGGTGAGATCTTTTTAGCGTACTTTGTGTTTGTTTGTTTGCACCTAGCACTTTTTGGCACAATTGTGTTTGGCACTTTCTCTTTTATGAGTATTCAATAAAAGTTAAGTTTTATCATAAACATAGGAACCCGCTGTTTTGCTGCAGTCCCCATCATCCCCACATCATTTGCAGTCCCCATCACCCCCACATCATTTGCAGTCCCCATCACCCCCACATCATTTGCAGTCCCCATCACCCCAACATCATTTGCAGTCCCCCCACATCATTTGCAGTCCCCATCACCCCCACATCATTTGCAGTCCCCATCACCCCCACATCATTTGCAGTCCCCCCACATCATTTGCAGTCCCATCAGCCCCACATCATTTGCAGTCCCCATCACCCCATCATTTGCAGTTCCCATCACCCCATCATTTGCAGTCCCCCACATCATCATTTGCAGTCCCCATCACCCCCACATCATTTGCAGTCCCCATCACCCCCACATCATCATTTGCAGTCCCCATCACCCCCACATCATCATTTGCAGTCCCCATCACCCCAACATCATTTGCAGTCCCCCCACATCAATTGCAGTCCCCATCACCCCCACATCATTTGCAGTCCCCCCACATCATTTGCAGTCCCATCAGCCCCACATCATTTGCAGTCCCCATCACCCCATCATTTGCAGTTCCCATCACCCCATCATTTGCAGTCCCCCACATCATCATTTGCAGTCCCCATCACCCCCACATCATTTGCAGTCCCCATCACCCCCACATCATCATTTGCAGTCCCCATCACCCCAACATCATTTGCAGTCCCCCCACATCATTTGCAGTCCCCATCACCCCCACATCATTTGCAGTCCCCATCACCCCCACATCATTTGCAGTCCCCCCACATCATTTGCAGTCCCATCAGCCCCACATCATTTGCAGTCCCCATCACCCCATCATTTGCAGTTCCCATCACCCCATCATTTGCAGTCCCCCACATCATCATTTGCAGTCCCCATCACCCCCACATCATTTGCAGTCCCCCCCATCATTTGCAGTCCCCATCACCCCCACATCATCATTTGCAGTCCACATCACCCCCACATCATTTGCAGTCCCCATCACCCCATCATCATTTGCAGTCCCCATTATCCTCACATCATTTGCAGTCCCCATCATCCCCACATCATTTGCAGTCCCCATCATCCCCACATCATTTGCAGTCCCCATCACCCCCACATCATTTGCAGTCCCCATCACCCCATCATCATTTGCAGTCCCCGTACATCAGTTGCAGTCCCCATCACCCCCACATCATCATTTGCAGTCCCCCATCACTTGCAGTCCCCATCACCCCCACATCATTTGCAGTCCCCATCACCCCCACATCATCATTTGCAGTCCCCCCACATCATTTGCAGTCCCCCATCACCCCCACATCATTTGCAGTCCCCCATCACCCCCACATCATTTGCAGTCCCCATCACCCCCACATCATCATTTGCAGTCCCCATCACCCCCACATCATCATTTGCAGTCCCCATCACCCCAACATCATAATTTGCAGTCCCCATCATCCCCACATCATTTGCAGTCCCCATCTGTTAAATATTAATTATTCTTATTTTTATTCTGTACTGAGCACATTGCTTCTTGCTGACACTATGAAAAGCTATTTCTGTGTATGTAGCTCAGAGTATACGTTAACTCCATATACAGAAGACACGTGATCTGTAGAAACCATATATAAACGTCTCTTAGGAGGGGGTGGGGGGCCTTTTGTCACGTGGGACGGTCACCTCCCTTCCTTCACCATCATTCTCCATGGACATGAGACAAGACACGAGGAACAACAGCTGTTAGCTACTCCATGCCATGATGACTTCAGACTTTCACACAGACAGATGACTTCTACCATTCAGGACCCTGGAAAGATGAGTAACAGGAGAAGCGCTGATATCTACACATGGACACTCTGTTTGTAATTGTTTCATCTACCTTTTATGTTTTTGTTGCGATGGTGGATAACTCAATAAACCACTATACTTTCGTCAGAATATCATGACATTTTTCTTTTAAGAATAACGCACCTGGTTAAGTCTTGATTAGAGATTTTTGGTAAATAATGATTTTTAACACCATCACCCCCACATCATCATTTGCAGGATGTTGACCTAATCTGTAAGCTCTATATGTTCCTCAATCTGTGGTGGTATAAAGTTATGATGTGGTGATTTCACCTGCACATATAAATTCTTGGGACTCGGGAGTCATATATAGCTCCGTTTAATTATATTAAGATACAGTAGTCCAGGATATAACGTCCTACCAGAAGTCTGTATCTATTTGAGCGTGAGACGCTTAGTGCACTTTGCTCCTGAGGGGGCGGTACAGAGTCTTGAGTGTACGCCCACCGGACATGACGTTACGGCATGATCTGCCGGCGTCTAGGTGTCCGGAAGCAATGTGCGCACTATAATCCAAGGTGCACACACTGGAATAGACCAGAAGTTCGCCACCCGGCGTCCGGAAGCACATGGCTAGAGACGCCGGTTAGACATAAAAGGCCGGCTGGATGCATGCCGCGCTAGCACAATGCTCACTTGTGACTCATGAAGGTGACAGTATCCCCTGATGATTCGGAATAGCATGAAACGCGTTGGGAGGCACTATTCATTGAGATGGACCTGTAAGAAAGAATGCGGATATAGTTTCTAAGGATAAACCGCTAAGAAGGTCCACTTTCTGACTCGGGCCACACCGGTTCAGGCAGATGATCGGTAGAAGGCAGATGAGTATAATATGATGGAATGTTTATTTCTAAATGTGCACGTGACAGCAGGTATTAAGATATGTACCCTTTAGGATCTGAGGACAAAAGGAGTACTAAAACTTTACTTCAGTCTGCACGGTTGCCATATGTTAATTTTTTTTTCTCTGTATGAGCATGCTGCTATTGATTAAGATTACCGCCGCCACTAAGGTCAACAAAAGGATCATGACCATTGTTTAGAAGTGTTAGTTGAGGATTTACTCCCACTTGATTTGGTCATACCGGTTATGATATTAAGGTTGTTTGACCTGTTTGTGCTTACATGAATACACAATAGATATATTATCCCTATGAAAATTAAGGGCTGTGGACCCTGCTAATTGTGTAGGGAGTTACCAAGAAGTGTGGTATTGGAATAACCGAAGAACAATATTATAGCGGTTATAATTCCCTGGTGGTGAGATCTTTTTAGCGTACTTTGTGTTTGTTTGTTTGCACCTAGCACTTTTTGGCACAATTGTGTTTGGCACTTTCTCTTTTATGAGTATTCAATAAAAGTTAAGTTTTATCATAAACATAGGAACCCGCTGTTTTGCTGCAGTCCCCATCATCCCCACATCATTTGCAGTCCGCATCACCCCCACATCATTTGCAGTCCCCATCACCCCCACATCATTTGCAGTCCCCATCACCCCAACATCATTTGCAGTCCCCCCACATCATTTGCAGTCCCCATCACCCCCACATCATTTGCAGTCCCCATCACCCCCACATCATTTGCAGTCCCCCCACATCATTTGCAGTCCCATCAGCCCCACATCATTTGCAGTCCCCATCACCCCATCATTTGCAGTTCCCATCACCCCATCATTTGCAGTCCCCCACATCATCATTTGCAGTCCCCATCACCCCCACATCATTTGCAGTCCCCATCACCCCCACATCATCATTTGCAGTCCCCATCACCCCCACATCATCATTTGCAGTCCCCATCACCCCAACATCATTTGCAGTCCCCCCACATCAATTGCAGTCCCCATCACCCCCACATCATTTGCAGTCCCCCCACATCATTTGCAGTCCCATCAGCCCCACATCATTTGCAGTCCCCATCACCCCATCATTTGCAGTTCCCATCACCCCATCATTTGCAGTCCCCCACATCATCATTTGCAGTCCCCATCACCCCCACATCATTTGCAGTCCCCATCACCCCCACATCATCATTTGCAGTCCCCATCACCCCAACATCATTTGCAGTCCCCCCACATCATTTGCAGTCTCCATCACCCCCACATCATTTGCAGTCCCCATCACCCCCACATCATTTGCAGTCCCCCCACATCATTTGCAGTCCCATCAGCCCCACATCATTTGCAGTCCCCATCACCCCATCATTTGCAGTTCCCATCACCCCATCATTTGCAGTCCCCCACATCATCATTTGCAGTCCCCATCACCCCCACATCATTTGCAGTCCCCATCACCCCCACATCATCATTTGCAGTCCCCATCACCCCAACATCATTTGCAGTCCCCCCACATCATTTGCAGTCCCCATCACCCCCACATCATTTGCAGTCCCCATCACCCCCACATCATTTGCAGTCCCCCCACATCATTTGCAGTCCCATCAGCCCCACATCATTTGCAGTCCCCATCACCCCATCATTTGCAGTTCCCATCACCCCATCATTTGCAGTCCCCCACATCATCATTTGCAGTCCCCATCACCCCCACATCATTTGCAGTCCCCATCACCCCCACATCATCATTTGCAGTCCCCATCACCCCCACATCATCATTTGCAGTCCCCATCACCCCCACATCATCATTTGCAGTCCCCATCACCCCCACATCATCATTTGCAGTCCCCATCACCCCACATCATCATTTGCAGTCCCCATCACCCCCACATCATTTGCAGTCCCCATCACCCCCACATCATTTGCAGTTCCCATCACTCCCACATCATCATTTGCAGTCCCCCCACATCATTTGCAGTCTCCATCACCCCCACATCATTTGCAGTCCCCATCACCCCCACATCATCATTTGCAGTCCCCATCACCATTTGCAGTCCCCATCACCCCATCATCATTTGCAGTCCCCATCACCCCCACATCATCATTTGCAGTCCCCATCACCCCCACATCATCATTTGCAGTCCACATCACCCCCACATCATTTGCAGTCCCCATCACCCCCACATCATTTGCAGTCCCCATCACCCCCACATCATCATTTGCAGTCCACATCACCCCCACATCATTTGCAGTCCCCATCACCCCCACATCATCATTTGCAGTCCCCCACATCATTTCCAGTCCCCATCACCCCCACATAATCATTTGCAGTCCACATCACCCGCACATCATTTGCAGTTCCCATCAACCCCCACATCATTTGCAGTCCCCATCACCCCCACATCATTTGCAGTCGCCATCACCCCCACATCATTTGCACTTCCCATCACCCCCCCACATCATTTGCACTTCCCATCACCCCCACATCATTTGCAGTCCCCATCACCCCCACATCATTTGCAGTCCACATCACCCCCACATTATCATTTGCAGTCCCCATCAACCCCCACATCATCATTTGCAGTCCCCATCATCCCCACATCATTTGCAGTCCCCATCACCCCACATCATTTGCAGTCCCCATCACCCCCACATCATTTGCAGTCCCCTATCCCCTTCACTTCATCTGCAGTCCCCCTTACTTCATCATTTGCAGCCCCCTATCATTTCACCATGTGCAGTACCCCTCAAACACACTTCATCATCTGCAGTCTCACTCCCCCCACCTCACCTCACCTATTTAAAAAAACAAAAATGTTTTTTATACTTACCTCAGTCGTTCCCGGGGTGTCTAGTGTTTCCAGCAGTGAAGCAGCAGCTAGAATGTATGGGCTGCTGAGAGGACCTGACATTAGCCCATACATTCTAGCACATTCACTACTGAGACGGCTAGAATGTATGGGCTGTAGTCGGGACCTGCAGGGAGCCCATGCATTCTAGCTACAGCCGAGCAGGAGCTGCGCAGCCGACTAGGTAAGACGGCCGTGCACAGCTCCAAAACGGCTCCCGGGCCCCAGCGCCGACGTGTGCACCGCAGTGCACAGTATTTTTGTGCATGATGGGGCCCGATCAGTAGAAGCACAACAGTGGGGCCCCGGATCTGCGGGTCCCTCTGTGTACTGCTGCTGACCAGGCCCCATACAGCAGTAAGGGTAGTAATGCCCTGATGGCGGTCCTGCCTGTTACACTCACCAGACCTCAAGGCTCAGGCTCCAGAGATCCCTTCACACTCTGTAAAAGCTATTTTCTTGTGGTCCACCAGATGCAGCACACTCTCATGGAGGCTTAGATGGTAAGACAAGAGGATTTACAGCAGCAGTGTGGCCGATGGATGTTGATTTCCAGGCTGGAGATCAGGAACTCCTGGAAGAAGCTTCCTCTCTTGATGGTGCCTAAGCCACACCCCGGTAATGTTGCCTGGTAGTGCCGTCCGCTGCCATTAAGAACGCCGACCGGCATGCACTCCACTGTGGAACGCACCTGGAACGCACATTCACCCGGAAGTGACCCCGTCGGCCGGAGCCACAGTCTCCGAGACGCTCGCCACCTCTAGCGTGCAGCAGGGGAGGAAATCGGGGGGGGGGCTGCAAGAGGCCTCCGGTATGCAAATGACCGCCCCGCATTACCCCCCAACGGAAGCACAGGAGGAGCGGTGAAGGTCCCAAGTCCCGCCAAAGTGAGGAGACGGGAGTAGCGTCAGAGAAGTGGAGCCCAAATTCAGCTGCCCGGCTTATTTAGGAATGTGTGGAGCTCCGGTCGCCGGCCACGGCAGCCTTCAGATCCTCTTCATGCCCAATAGGGGACAGGAAAACACTGGTGGTTGCAGGAAGAGGAGGGGTATTTAACCTCTTTGTGTTCCTGTCATCAGTTGCAGTCCCCATCATTCCCACATCATTTGCAGTCCCCATCACCCCATCATCATTTGCAGTCCCCATCACCCCATCATCATTTGCAGTCCCCGTACATCAGTTGCAGTCCCCATCACCCCCACATCATCATTTGCAGTCCCCCCACATCATCATTTGCAGTCCCCCCATCATTTGCAGTCCCCATCACCCCCACATCATCATTTGCAGTCCACATCACCCCCACATCATTTGCAGTCCCCATCACCCCATCATCATTTGCAGTCCCCATTATCCTCACATCATTTGCAGTCCCCATCATCCCCACATCATTTGCAGTCCCCATCATCCCCACATCATTTGCAGTCCCCATCATCCCCACATCATTTGCAGTCCCCATCACACCCACATCATTTGCAGTCCCCATCACCCCAACATCATCATTTGCAGTCCCCGTACATCAGATGCAGTCCCCATCACCCCCACATCATCATTTGCAGTCCCCCATCACCCCCACATCATTTGCAGTCCCCATCACCCCCACATCATTTGCAGTCCCCATCACCCCCACATCATCATTTGCAGTCCCCCCACATCATTTGCAGTCCCCATCACCCCCACATCATTTGCAGTCCCCATCACCCCAACATCATCATTTGCAGTCCCCCCACATTATTTGCAGTCCCCCATCACCCCCACATCATTTGCAGTCCCCCATCACCCCCACATCATTTGCAGTCCCCATCACCCCCACATCATTTGCAGTCCCCATCACCCCCACATCATCATTTGCAGTCCCCCCACATCATCATTTGCAGTCCCCATCAGCCACACATCATTTGCAGTCCCCATCACCCCCACATCATCATTTGCAGTCCCCATCACCCTCACATCATTTGCAGTCCCCATCATCCCCACATCATTTGCAGTCCCCATCACCCCCACATCTTCATTTGCAGCCCACATCACCCCCACATCATTTGCAGTCCCCATCACCCCCACATCATCATTTGCAGTCCCCATCACCCCCACATCATTTGCAGTCTCCATCACCCCCACATCATCATTTGCTGTCCCCCCACATCATTTGCAGTCCCCATCACCCCACATCATTATTTGCAGTCCCCATCACCCCCACATCATTTGCAGTCCCCATCACCCCCACATCATTTGCAGTCCCCCCACATCATCATTTGCAGTCCCCCACATTATCATTTGCAGTCCCTATCACCCCCACATCATCATTTGCAGTCCCCATCACCCCCACATCATTTGCAGTCCCCATCACCCCCACATCATTTGCAGTCCCCATCACCCCCACATCATTTGCAGTCCCCATCATCCCCACATCATTTGCAGTCCCCATCACCCCCACATCATTTGCAGTCCCCATCATCCCCACATCATTTGCAGTCCCCATCACCCCTACATCAGTTGCAGTCCCCATCATTCCCACATCATTTGCAGTCCCCATCACCCCATCATCATTTGCAGTCCCCATCACCCCATCATCATTTGCAGTCCCCGTACATCAGTTGCAGTCCCCATCACCCCCACATCATCATTTGCAGTCCCTCATCACCCCCACATCATTTGCAGTCCCCATCACCCCCACATCATTTGCAGTCCCCATCACCCCCACATCATTTGCAGTCCCCATCACCCCCACATCATCATTTGCAGTCCCCCCACATCATTTGCAGTCCCCATCACCCCCACATCATTTGCAGTCCCCATCACCCCAACATCATCATTTGCAGTCCCCCATCACCCCCACATCATTTGCAGTCCCCATCACCCCCACATCATCATTTGCAGTCCCCATCACCCCCACATCATCATTTGCAGTCGCCATCACCCCCACATCATCATTTGCAGTCCCCATCACCCCCACATCATCATTTGCAGTCCCCATCACCCCCACATCACTTGTAGTCCCCATCACCCCCACATCATTTGCAGTCCCCCCCCATCATTTGCAGTCCCCATCACCCCCACATCATCATTTGCAGTCCACATCACCCCCACATCATTTGCAGTCCCCATCACCTCACATCATCATTTGCAGTCCCCATCACCCCCACATCATCATTTGCAGTCCCCATCACCCCCACATCATCATTTGCAGTCCCCATCACCCCCACATCATCATTTGCAGTCCCCATCACCCCCACATCATCATTTGCAGTCCCCATCACCCCCACATCATTTGCAGTCCCCATCACCCCACATCATTTGCAGTCCCCCCACATCATCATTTGCAGTCCCCCCCACATCATTTGCAGTCCCCATCACCCCCACATCATTTGCAGTCCACATCACCCACACATCATTTGCAGTCCCCATCACCCCCACATCATCATTTGCAGTCCCCATCACCCCCACATCATCATTTGCAGTCCCCATCACCCCCACATCATCATTTGCAGTCCCCATCACCCCCACATCACTTGCAGTCCCCATCACCCCCACATCATCATTTGCAGTCCCCCCACATCATCATTTGCAGTCCCCCCATCATCATTTGCAGTCCACATCACCCCCACATCATTTGCAGTCCCCATCACCCCATCATCATTTGCAGTCCCCATTATCCTCACATCATTTGCAGTCCCCATCATCCCCACATCATTTGCAGTCCCCATCATCCCCACATCATTTGCAGTCCCCATCACCCCCACATCATTTGCAGTCCCCATCACCCCATCATCATTTGCAGTCCCCGTACATCAGTTGCAGTCCCCATCACCCCCACATCATCATTTGCAGTCCCCCATCACTTGCAGTCCCCATCACCCCCACATCATTTGCAGTCCCCATCACCCCCACATCATCATTTGCAGTCCCCCCACATCATTTGCAGTCCCCATCACCCCCACATCATTTGCAGTCCCCATCACCCCAACATCATCATTTGCAGTCCCCCCACATCATTTGCAGTCCCCCATCACCCCCACATCATTTGCAGTCCCCCATCACCCCCACATCATTTGCAGTCCCCATCACCCCCACATCATCATTTGCAGTCCCCATCACCCCCACATCATCATTTGCAGTCCCCATCACCCCCACATCATCATTTGCAGTCCCCATCACCCCCACATCACTTGCAGTCCCCATCACCCCCACATCATCATTTGCAGTCCCCCCACATCATCATTTGCAGTCCCCCCCATCATTTGCAGTCCCCATCACCCCCACATCATCATTTGCAGTCCCCATCACCCCCACATCATTTGCAGTCCCCATCACCCCATCATCATTTGCAGTCCCCATTATCCTCACATCATTTGCAGTCCCCATCATCCCCACATCATTTGCAGTCCCCATCATCCCCACATCATTTGCAGTCCCCATCACCCCCACATCATTTGCAGTCCCCATCACCCCAACATCATCATTTGCAGTCCCCGTACATCAGTTGCAGTCCCCATCACCCCCACATCATCATTTGCAGTCCCCCATCACCCCCACATCATTTGCAGTCCCCATCACCCCCACATCACTTGCAGTCCCCATCACCCCCACATCATTTGCAGTCCCCATCATCCCCACATCATTTGCAGTCCCCATCACCCCCACATCATTTGCAGTCCCCATCACCCCCACATCATTTGCAGTCCCCCCACATCATCATTTGCAGTCCCCCACATCATGATTTGCAGTCCCTATCACCCCCACATCATCATTTGCAGTCCACATCACCCCCACATCATTTGCAGTCCCCATCACCCCCACATCATCATTTGCAGTCCCCATCACCCCCACATCATCATTTGCCATCCCCATCACCCCCACATCATTTGCAGTCCCCATCACCCCCACATCATTTGCAGTCCCCATCACCCCCACATCATTTGCAGTCCCCATCACCCCACATCATTTGCTGTCCCCCCACATCATTTGCTGTCCCCCCACATCATTTGCAGTCCCCATCATCCCCACATCATTTGCAGTCCCCATCACCCCTACATCAGTTGCAGTCCCCATCATTCCCACATTTGCAGTCCCCATCACCCCCACATCATTTGCAGTCCCCATTACCCCCACATCATTTGCAGTCCCCATCACCCCCACATCATTTGCAGTCCCCATCACCCCTACATCTTCATTTGCAGTCCCCATCACCTCCACATCATCATTTGCAGTCCCCATCACCCCCACATCATTTGCAGTCCCCATCACCCCACATCATTTGCTGTCCCCCCACATCATTTGCAGTCCCCATCACCCCCATATCATTTGCAGTCCCCATCACCCCCACATCTTTTGCAGTCCCCATCACCCCCACATCATTTGCAGTCCACATCACCCCCACATCATTTGCAGTCCACATCACCCCCACATCATTTGCAGTCCCCATCACCCCCACATCATCATTTGCAGTCCCCATCACCCCAACATCATCATTTGCAGTCCCCATCATCCCCACATCATTTGCAGTCCCCATCACCCCCACATCATCATTTGCAGGATGTTGACCTAATCTGTAAGCTCTATATGTTCCTCAATCTGTGGCGGTATAAAGTTATGATGTGGTGATTTCACCTGCACATATAAATTCTTGGGACTCGGGAGTCATATATAGCTCCGTTTAATTATATTAAGATACAGTTGTCCAGGATATAACGTCCTACCAGAAGTCTGTATCTATTTGAGCGTGAGACGCTTAGTGCACTTTGCTCCTGAGGGGGCGGTACAGAGTCTTGAGTGTACGCCCACCGGACATGACGTTACGGCATTATCTGCCGGCGTCTAGGTGTCCGGAAGCAATGTGCGCACTATAATCCAAGGTGCACACACCGGACATGACGTTACGGCAGGATTTGCCGGTGTCTATGGGTCCGTAAGTAATGTGTGCACCATAACCCAAGGTGCACACACTGGAATAGACCAGAAGTTCGCCACCCGGCGTCCGGAAGCACATGGCTAGAGACGCCGGTGAGTAAGACATAAAAGGCCGGCTGGATGCATGCCGCGCTAGCACAATGCTCACTTGTGACTCATGAAGGTGACAGTATCCCCTGATGATTCGGAATAGCATGAAACGCGTTGGGAGGCACTATTCATTGAGATGGACCTGTAAGAAAGAATGCGGATATAGTTTCTAAGGATAAACCGCTAAGAAGGTCCACTTTCTGACTCAGGCCACACCGGTTCAGGCAGATGATCGGTAGAAGGCAGATGAGTATAATATGATGGAATGTTTATTTATAAATGTGCACGTGACAGCAGGTATTAAGATATGTACCCTTTAGGATCTGAGGACAAAAGGAGTACTAAAACTTTACTTCAGTCTGCACGGTTGCCATATGTTAATTTTTTTTTCTCTGTATGAGCATGCTGCTATTGATTAAGATTACCGCCGCCACTAAGGTCAACAAAAGGATCATGACCATTGTTTAGAAGTGTTAGTTGAGGATTTACTCCCACTTGATTTGGTCATACCGGTTATGATATTAAGGTTGTTTGACCTGTTTGTGCTTACATGAATACACAATAGATATATTATCCCTATGAAAATTAAGGGCTGTGGACCCTGCTAATTGTGTAGGGAGTTACCAAGAAGTGTGGTATTGGAATAACCGAAGAACAATATTATAGCGGTTATAATTCCCTGGTGGTGAGATCTTTTTAGCGTACTTTGTGTTTGTTTGTTTGCACCTAGCACTTTTTGGCACAATTGTGTTTGGCACTTTCTCTTTTATGAGTATTCAATAAAAGTTAAGTTTTATCATAAACATAGGAACCCGCTGTTTTGCTGCAGTCCCCATCATCCCCACATCATTTGCAGTCCCCATCACCCCCACATCATTTGCAGTCCCCATCACCCCCACATCATTTGCAGTCCCCATCACCCCCACATCATTTGCTGTCCCCCCACATCATTTGCAGTCCCCATCACCCCCATATCATTTGCAGTCCCCATCACCTCCACATCATCATTTTCTGTCCCCCCACATCATTTGCAGTCCCCATCACCCCCACATCATTTGCAGTCCCCATCACCCCCACATCATCATTTGCAGTCCACATCACCCCCACGTCATTTGCAGTCCCCATCACCCCCACATCATTTGCAGTCCCCATCACCCCAACATCATCATTTGCAGTCCCCATCATCCCCACATCATTTGCAGTCCCCATCACCCCCACATCATTTGCAGTCCCCCCACATCATCATTTGCAGTCCCCATCACCCCCACATCATCATTTGCAGTCCACATCACCCTGCAGTCCCCATCACTCCCACATCATCATTTGCAGTCCACATCACCCTGCAGTCCCCATCACTCCCACATCATCATTTGCAGTCCCCATCATCCCCACATCATTTGCAGTCCCCAACACCCCCACATCATTTGCAGTCCCCATCAACCCCACATCATTTGCAGTCCCCATCACCCCCACATCATTTGCAGTCCCCATCACCCCCACATCATCATTTGCAGTCCACATCACCCCCACGTCATTTGCAGTCCCCATCACCCCCACATCATCATTTGCAGTCCCCATCACCCCAACATCATCATTTGCAGTCCCCATCATCCCCACATCATTTGCAGTCCCCATCACCCCCACATCATCATTTGCAGTCCACCCACATCATCATTTGCAGTCCCCATCACCCCCACATCATCATTTGCAGTCCACATCACCCTGCAGTCCCCATCACTCCCACATCATCATTTGCAGTCCCCATCATCCCCACATCATTTGCAGTCCCCAACACCCCCACATCATTTGCAGTCCCCATCAACCCCACATCATCATTTGCAGTCCCCCCACATCATTTGCAGTCCCCATCACCCCCACATCTTCATTTGCAGTCCACATCACTACCACATCATCATTTGCAGTCCCCATCACCCCCACATCATATGCAGTCCCCATCACCCCATCATGTGCAGTCCCCATCAGCCATCATCATTTGCAGTCCCCCCACATCATTTGCAGTCCCCATCACCCCCACATCATCATTTGCAGTCCCCATCACCCCCACATCATTTGCAGTCCCCATCACCCCCACATCATCATTTGCCGTCCCCATCACCCCCACATCATCATTTGCAGTCCCCATCACCCCAACATCATTTGCAGTCCCCCCACATCATTTGCAGTCCCCATCACCCCCACATCATTTGCAGTCCCCATCACCCCCACATCATTTGCAGTCCCCCCACATCATTTGCAGTCCCATCAGCCCCACATCATTTGCAGTCCCCATCACCCCATCATTTGCAGTCCCCCACATCATCATTTGCAGTCCCCATCACCCCCACATCATCATTTGCAGTCCCCATCACCCCCACATCATCATTTGCAGTCCCCATCACCCCCACATCATTTGCAGTCCCCATCACCCCCACATCATTTGCAGTTCCCATCACTCCCACATCATCATTTGCAGTCCCCCCACATCATTTGCAGTCTCCATCACCCCCACATCATTTGCAGTCCCCATCACCCCCACATCATCATTTGCAGTCCCCATCACCATTTGCAGTCCCCATCACCCCCACATCATCATTTGCAGTCCCCATCACCCCCACATCATTTGCAGTCCCCATCACCCCCACATCATCATTTGCAGTCCGAACATCATTTGCAGTCCCCATCACATCATTTGCAGTCCCCATCACCCCCACATCATCATTTGCAGTCCCCCCACATCATTTCCAGTCCCCATCACCCCCACATAATCATTTGCAGTCCACATCACCCCCACATCATTTGCAGTTCCCATCAACCCCACATCATTTGCAGTCCCCATCACCCCCACATCATTTGCAGTCGCCATCACCCCCACATCATTTGCACTTCCCATCACCCCCACATCATTTGCAGTCCCCATCACCCCCACATCATTTGCAGTCCACATCACCCCCACATCATCATTTGCAGTCCCCATCAACCCCCACATCATCATTTGCAGTCCCCATCATCCCCACATCATTTGCAGTCCCCATCATCCCACATCATTTGCAGTCCCCATCACCCCCACATCATTTGCAGTCCCCTATCCCCTTCACTTCATCTGCAGTCCCCCTTACTTCATCATTTGCAGCCCCCTATCATTTCACCATGTGCAGTACCCCTCAAACACACTTCATCATCTGCAGTCTCACTCCCCCCCACCTCACCTATTTAAAAAAACAAAAATGTTTTTTATACTTACCTCAGTCGTTCCCGGGGTGTCTAGTGTTTCCAGCAGTGAAGCAGCAGCTAGAATGTATGGGCTGCTGAGAGGACCTGATATTAGCCCATACATTCTAGCACATTCACTACTGAGACGGCTAGAATGTATGGGCTGTAGTCGGGACCTGCAGGGAGCCCATGCATTCTAGCTACAGCCGAGCAGGAGCTGCGCAGCCGACTAGGTAAGACGGCCGTGCACAGCTCCAAAACGGCTCCCGGGCCCCAGCGCCGACGTGTGCACCGCAGTGCACAGTATTTTTGTGCATGATGGGGCCCGATCAGTAGAAGCACAACAGTGGGGCCCCGGATCTGCGGGTCCCTCTGTGTACTGCTGCTGACCAGGCCCCATACAGCAGTAAGGGTAGTAATGCCCTGATGGCGGCCCTGCCTGTTACACTCACCAGACCTCAAGGCTCAGGCTCCAGAGATCCCTTCACACTCTGTAAAAGCTATTTTCTTGTGGTCCACCAGATGCAGCACACTCTCATGGAGGCTTAGATGGTAAGACAAGAGGATTTACAGCAGCAGTGTGGCCGATGGATGTTGATTTCCAGGCTGGAGATCAGGAACTCCTGGAAGAAGCTTCCTCTCTTGATGGTGCCTAAGCCACACCCCGGTAATGTTGCCTGGTAGTGCCGTCCGCTGCCATTAAGAACGCCGACCGGCATGCACTCCACTGTGGAACGCACATTCACCCGGAAGTGACCCCGTCGGCCGGAGCCACAGTCTCCGAGACGCTCGCCACCTCTAGCGTGCAGCAGGGGAGGAAATCGGGGGGGGGGCTGCAAGAGGCCTCCGGTATGCAAATGACCGCCCCGCATTACCCCCCAACGGAAGCACAGGAGGAGCGGTGAAGGTCCCAAGTCCCGCCAAAGTGAGGAGACGGGAGTAGCGTCAGAGGAGTGGAGCCCAAATTCAGCTGCCCGGCTTATTTAGGAATGTGTGGAGCTCCGGTCGCCGGCCACGGCAGCCTTCAGATCCTCTTCATGCCCAATAGGGGACAGGAAAACACTGGTGGTTGCAGGAAGAGGAGGGGTATTTAACCTCTTTGTGTTCCTGTCCCCTATTAGGGCAGGGAAGACAACCTCCGAAGTGGCTGTCCTGGAAGGTGACTAGAGAAACCCGCTATAAATCGTAAATCAAACCCCCCTTCATCACCCCCTTAGTTAGGGAAAAATTAAAAAGAATGTATTTATTTCCATTTTCCCATTAGGGTTAGGGCTAGCTTTAGGGCTGGGGCTAAAGTTAGGGCTAAAGTTAGGGTTGGTGCTAAAGTTAGGGTTGGGGCTAAAGTTAGGGTTTGTATTACATTTACAGTTGGGAATAGGGTTGGGATTAGGGGTTTGTCAGGGTTAGGGGTGTGTTTGGCTTTGGGTTTCAGCTATAATTGGGGGGTTTCCACTGTTTAGGCACATCAGGGGCTCTCCAAACGTGACATGGAGTCCGATCTCAATTCCAGCCAGTTCTGTGTTGAAAAAGTAAAACAGTGCTCCTTCCCTTCCGAGCTCTCCCGTGCGCCCATACAGGGATTTACCCCAACATATATGGTTTCAACGTACTCAGGACACATTGGACAACAACTTTTGGGGTCCAATTTCTCCTGTTACCCTTGGGAAAAAACAAAACTGGGGGCTAAAAAATAATTTTTGTGGGGAAAAAAGATTTTTATTTTCACGGCTCTGCATTATAAACTGTAGTGAAACACTTAGGGGTTCAAAGCTCTCACAACACATCTAGATGAGTTTCTTAGGGGGTTTACTTTCCAAAATGGTGTCACTTGTGGGGGGTTTCAATGTTTAGGCACATCAGTGGCTCTCCAAACGCAACATGGCGTCCCATCTCAATTCCTGTCAATTTTGCATTGAAGAGTCAAATGGCGCTCCTTCCCTTCCGAGCTCTCCCTTGCGCCCAAACAGTGGTTTACCCCCACATATGGGGTATCAGCGTACTCAGGACAAATTGTACAACAACCTTTGGGCCCATTTTTTCCTGTTACCCTTGGTAAAATAAGACAAATTGGAGCTGAAGTAAATTTTTTCTGAAAAAAAGTTAAATGTTCATTTTTATTTAAACATTCCGAAAATTCCTGTGAAACACCTGAGGGGTTAATAAACTTCTTCAATGTGGTATTGAGCAGCTTGAGGGGTGCAGTTTTTAGAGTGGTGTCATACTTGGTTATTTTCTATCATATAGACCCCTAAAAATAACTTCAAATGAGATGTGGTCACTAAAAAAAAAATGGTTGTGTAAAAATGAGAAATTGCTGGTCAACTTTTAACCCTTATAACTCCCTAACAAAAAAATAAAATTGGTTCCAAAATTGTGCGGATGTAAAGTAGACATGTGGGAAATGTTACTTATTAAGTATTTGGTGCGACATATCTCTGTGATTTAATTGCATAAAAATTCAAAGTTGGAAAATTGCGAAATTTTCAAAATATTCACCAAATTTCCATTTTTGCACAAATAAATGCAGGTAATATCAAATAAATTTTACCACTATCATGAAGTACAATATGTCACGAGAAAACAATGTCAGAATCTCCGGGATCCATTGAAGCGTTCTAGAGTTATAACCTCATAAAGGGACAGTGGTCAGAATTGTAAAAATTGGCCCGCTCATTAAAGTGCAAACCACCCTTGGGGGTAAAGGGGTTAAAATTATAACTATACCTTCAGTTAATTTTATTAGAATAGAGCAGTATCTTTCCATAGGCTACAATTAACCTGTGTTTGCATATTTGCACTACCAAATTGTAAAATAACATTTATGTGCGACTGAAAAAAACTTGTAAGTTATTTGATGCATTTACATAAGTTCTGTTTAAAATCTTTTTTTTTTATTAACTCTGATACCTGGAATACCACAACAAGATTTCATGACAGAATTTGCAAAAAATAGAGCAAAAAAACAACTGAGTAAAAACAGTACAGCTCATACATAGCCAGACATCAGCTAGTATTTTTCTTCTGTGGTGGGGTTGTCTCATGCAGTGTCTGTAAAAGAAGAAAAATAACATTTTAATACTAGTAAATAGAAAATAATAGAATATAATAAAAATTGAGTCATACGTGGCTAATACATACTCTTTCCTTGCCAAAGATGTATATCATATATTGCTGGCTACAAAGTTGCCACCCTAACAGGACATACAATATTAGCCCTGGCTACTAATGGCCATATGTCATCCTAGATCAGACCTGGGCAAGATGCGGCCCGCGGGACCGCATCCGGCCCGCCTGACGATTGTAAACGGCCCGCCTCCCCCGGCACCGCTCGGCCAGCCGCCAGAGACAGTGCAGCTGCTGCGCGTCGCTGGTTCCCCTTCCCTTCAGCCACGCTGCGCATGTGCGCCCTGCATTCAAACCCCTGTCCTCTGAGAGGCGCTGACCGCCGCTGGCACTTCCGCATCAGGGAAGCGCCAGCAGCGGGTGACGTCACTCAGCGTGACACAGACTGCTGCGCTGCTCTGCTCCGTTGCGCCGGTGTTCTGTGCGTGCGGCTGTACTGAGGTCACTTGTGGAGTCGGACGGTGTCGGTGGTAAGTGCTGCATGCCGCAGGGACCGGGTGATGGAGCTGCCTGGCGCCTGCATGCATGATAGGGGGGAGGGAGCAGCGGCCAGCCCTAGGGGGAATGCGGATGGGGCAGCACAAACAGGACATTATGGGGCTGTGGGGCACAATTATCAGGAGTCAGGACAGTATGATGGGGGCACAAGTGACAAATCAGGACAGTATGGGCCCCATACTGTCCTGATTTGTCACTTGTGCCCCCATACTGTCCTGATTTGTCACTTGTGCCCCCATAATGTCCTGATTTGTCACTATGGGGGCACAAGTGACAAATCAGGACAGTATGGGGGCACAAGTGACAAATCAGGACAGTATGGGCCCCATACTGTCATGATTTGTCAATTGGGCCCCCATAGTGTCCTGATTTGTCACTTGTGCCCCCATACTGTCCTGATTTGTCACTTGTGCCCCCATACTGTCCTGATTTTTCACTTGTGCCCCCATACTGTCCTGATTTGTCACTATGGGGGCACAAATGAAATCTGGACATTATGGGGGCACAAATGAAATCTGGACATTATGGGGGCACAAATGAATGAAATCTGGATATTATGGGGGCACTAATGAAATCTGGACATTATGGGGGCACAAATGAATGAAATCTGGACATTATGGGGGCACAAATTAAATCTGGACATTATGGGGTCACTAATAAAATCTGGACATTATGGGGGCACAAATGAAATCTGGACATTATGGGGGCACAAATGAATGAAATCTGGACATTATGGGAGCACAAATGAAATCTGGACATTATGGGGGCACAAATGAAATCTGGACATTATGGGGGCACAAATGAAATCTGGACATTATGGGGGCACAAATGAAATCTGGACATTATGGGGGCACTAATAAAATCTGGACATTATGGGGGCACAAATGAATGAAATCTGGATATTATGGGGGCACTAATGAAATCTGGATATTATGGGGGCATAAATGAATGAAATCTGGACATTATGGGGGCACAAATGAATGAAATCTGGACATTATGGGGGCACTAATGAAATCTGGACATTATGGGGGCATAAATGAATGAAATCTGGACATTATGGGGGCACAAATGAATGAAATCTGGACATTATGGGGGCACTAATGAAATCTGGACATTATGGGGGCACAAATGAATAAAATCAGGCCATTATGGGGGCACAAATGAAATCTGGACATTATGGGGGCACAAATGAATGAAATCTGGACATTATGGGGGCACTAATGAAATCTGGACATTATGGGGGCACTAATGAAATCTGGACATTATGGGGGCACTAATGAAATCTGGACATTATGGGGGCACAAATGAATGAAATCTGGACATTATGGGGGCACAAATGAAATCCGGACATTATGGGGGCACAAATGAGATCTGGACATTATGTATTGTAAATCTCTGCATTGTTTAACATACTGTTTGTTTATGAAAATATAGCATATGTATACTACAGTATTGGGTACAAATGAGTTAATTATATTAGTCCGGCCCTCTAAAACCATCCAAATTTCTCATACGGCCCCATGGCAAAATTAATTGCCCAACCCTGTCCTAGATTCTCAGCTACAGCAAACATCCAGAACTAATTTTAGACCATAAATCCTTAACTTTAAATGAGACCAGAACTGCATCTGTAGTTGCAACCCAGACTGAGAAATCAGGTGTTAAAATAAGAGCTGAAGGTGTGTAGCAACTACAACAGCAAATCTGGTCTCATTTTAAAACAATTATTTTTCTCACGCATAAAAAATGTATCAATTTTTATGTTTTAGATGGGAGTTTCATCCATGCTTTATCAATGTGTCAGTTTTTACCATCAGTTTTTTTCTGCTGCATAAGGCTGGTTTTAGATTTGCAGTTGTGTCCGCAGCGTTTCGGACGCATACATCCACATGCGTCTTGATCTCATATCTCTAACATTGTAGACGCAAGTGCATGTGTTTGCATATGCATGCGTATTTTTGCTGTGTGCGGCTGGGCGCAGCTAATGCACCATGTCGCATTTTTTATGGCGGCAAATTTCTGCCGCCATACGCATGCGGACGCTTGCAGGAGTGCATCAAATAAACGCACTACAGTCTATGGGAACGCATTCGTACCCAAGTAAACACGTCTAGGAACTTTTTTAAGCCACCCCCCAAACAAAGCTTATAAAAGAAAGTGTGGGCAGTGAAAGTCCATTACTCTCAAGACTCTACTAGGATTGCAGCAACTTTTTTGGAAGCATTGTAGACTGTCTATAATGTGAGTATACAGGCTATATGTCTGCCTGTCTGTTTTTCTCCCTGCAGTCTTTAATTCATTTCTGTCTCTCTTGCAGCATTCCTTATCATGTCCTCCAGTGAAGAGCAGACCTCACAGAGTGGACAGGAGGCTGAAGTGAGTATATTTGCTACTGATTGATAAGTATTCACTGTCACTATTACACATGTGGCAACATTTTTTTTTTTACATTTTACAGAACCATTCCAGTGCAGATGAGCAGGAGCAGCTAAGTCAGGCCCAAGTTCTGGTCGCAAGACGACGTGTAAGTATTCTTGACTGTTTTTGGTACTCGACTGTTTTTTTCGCTTTTTGACTGTTTTTGTTTTAAGTGTTTCATCTTTCCAACATTAATGTCTTTGTTTCATTTCTAGGTTCCACAATGGGAGGAGAAATTCATAGACAACGATCTCCTCATCACCTTGGTGCAGGAGCGAGTTGCGTTGTGGGACACCCGGGAGCAGCAGCACTCGGAAGTTGTGGTATGAGGTGGCCCAAGCGATGATGGATGACTGGGAGAATGCCATGCCACGAGTTAGAAAGGCTTTTCGTAAGTATTGCAATGTGGTCTGATGTGGCAGTGAACCTGAAGGCCGGGATCACGCAACCATGTGTGATGCGATAAACTCCTGCGAGTTTCTCGCATCACACACGGTTGTGTGATCCCGGCCTAAAATACATTGTTTAACAATTCTTTTTTTTTTTTCCCTATTCACAGTGAACAAAGTCAAAACTCATTGGCGTTCGATGAAGGATTGCTTAAACAAGCACCTGAGACGGGAGATCCAAGTCCGCAGTGGTGCTGCAGCAAGGATAGGGAAAAACAAAATACCACCGGCTGCTGGATCTCCTGAGGCCTGTCCTTGCTCAGAGAACGTAAGTATTTTTGTGTTGTATTCCACTGTGTTGGATTCCCTTATCTGAATTTTTCTATTCCACAGGAGTTGGCACTTTTACAATTGTTATTTTTTGGGAGTAATGTTTTACTTTTACTTTCACAGCACCTGGAGCAGCACCCTCGAACCTGGATCATCCTCTGGAGAGGTCCCTCATCTAACAGCCACGGACCAGTCCCAGCCATCCACTAGCAAAGCAGCAAGTGGGCCGGTGTCACAGACTGGAGAACAGGCAGCTGGTCCTTCAGGTGTTCCCCTGTCCCAGTCCTCTGCCTCTTTTTTGGGGGGCTCTTCTCACCAGCGGCAGAAGGCCTCGGACAGGTCACTCATGCCCGAGTTTATTCACTTGAGCTCGGTCTTCCAGAATGGCTTAAAGGCGCTTGGAGATAGACTGGAAAGTGGTCTGACCCATATTAACACACTTTTCCAGGATGTCAACCAATGCCTTAATCTGGAAGCCGACCTCCAGACACCAGCACACCATTTTTTTAATAAGATCGAGCAGGGCATGTCGGAACACCTTACGCCTGAACTCCAGCTCAACGTGATGCAGGCCTGCAATGCTGCTTACGTTCAGGCTTTGCAGCAGACTCGGTACTTCCAACAGCCACAGGTGGTATTTTTACCTGTGCCACCAATTACACACAATACCGAGTTCTGCTGCATACCACTATATGGCCACACCCATGCCCAGTCCTGCCCCACACCACTACACTGCCACCAACAAGCCAGGTACTGCTGAAAGCCACTCCACCACCATGCAGAGTCCTGCTCCTGCACGACTGTCCACCGCTATCAGCACTAGGTCGCCTACAGATCCTGCACAGCTACACACCGCTAGGCCGCCTGAAGATCCTGCATGGCTGTCCACCGCCACCACCACTAGGCTGCCTGAAGATCCTGCACGGCTGTCCACCACCACCAGGCCGGGTCCACATTCTGAATGACCTGCAGACCCCACCACTCCCACAGAGACACAAAAAAAAGGAAGCTGCTGCATAAAATAGGACAGAAAGCCAAAAGGACTCATGGCAGCAGAAGTGGCGTACTACCTCCACCCTCACCTTCCAATGTGTCTGTTATCCAGTTTTTTCTCCCCTCCAATGTGTCTCTCCCATCAAATGCTTCCACTTCTAATGTCTCTACTTCCATCCTTGACCTCCCAGACCCCACAAGTTTAGTTAGCCCTTCCCCTGGAACTCCATCATCCACCCATAGCCAATCCTACCAGCTCCACACCCTCCAGGTTCATAACATTTCCGCTTCATTGGTTCGCAAAAGTTAATTTATTTTTTAATTAAATGTGTGTAGTTTTTCCCCAATCACTGCTTGCTCTTTGTTTTTTCGTCGCCGTCAACACACGTTGCCGTGTACACACAGTGTTTTTGTCACCTCATAGCTCCATGACATAATCTACTGCCCTCTTCTTTATTTGCTTTACACTGCAGCTTTGCTTTTGTGTCTGTCATGGAGCTATGAGGTGGCAAAAACACAAAGAGGACTGAAAATCCTCCAAAAATATATATTTAACAGCAAAAAAGGTCAGTGGGTGACAATGCTCACCTGCCCAGGAGTCAGCACTACTGTAGTGCACTCAGGATGCTGTGTTTTTTGCAACCTGAGTGCACTAGTTCTGATACACGGGCAGGTGAGTAAAGGTATGAGGTGGATTAGCTCCATCATTTCTTCAGTCTGCAATAATATAAAGAAATGCAGACTGAAGAGACGGTGGAGCTAATCCAACGTCACCTACCATAACACTGACCTCAGAAAGAAGAGGTGTAGTGTAAAGCACGGGTTACATAACCCAATTTGGTTATAATCCAATCCCTGTCTCATGCAATCTGCATGATACAGCGAGTGGATTTTATAAAAACTGTAGTTGTGAACCAGTGATCACCTTATTAAAATTAAAAAAAAAATTCTAATATAGAGTGCACTTGGAACAGGTGTTTAACTATAGGTGTTTTATTGTCAAACATTAAAGTACATTTTAATAATTACAGGTACATAACATTACACAACATTACAAGAACACTAAACCATTTCATCTTGCCAGGACAGATGTCCATTCTCAGAAACAAAGTAGGACGCAAATGTATGCCTCATTTGGGCAACTTCAACTGTTGTCCTGAGAGGGTGATGATGGTAATCTGGCAATGGGATAGAAACAGGTTCATCAAGTTCAACGTTGAGTCGTTCTTTAGCTATTATGTAGTTGTGCAGAACCACACATGCCTTAATAAACTCATCGACTGTCTGAATTTTGAGATAAATGGCTGTCCCTAAAATGTGCCATTTTGAGACAAGGATACAAAAGGCACACTCAACTGTTCTTTGTGCCCTGGTCAGTCTGTAATTAAAAATCCTTTTTGTGTGTGTCAAGTCCCGACTGGAGTATGGTTTCAGGAGGTTTCCACACATCTGAAAGGCCTCATTCCCAACCACAACAAATGGCATTGGCGGGCCTTGAGTGTTGGGAAGAGGTTGTGGCAGGAGGAAATTGAAGTAATTGCCATACAACCTTTGGCGCATGTCCGAGTTTTTAAATGTCTGGGAGTCATTACCACGGCCAAATTATCCAATGTCCACGGCGACAAAACTACAGTCCGCAGCTGCAACTGCCATGAGCACTATGGAAAAATATTTTTTATAATTAAAGTACTCAGATCCAGTTGCAGCCGGTTTGGTAATTGTAATATGTTTTCCATCCACTGCTCCCAAACTGTTGGAGAAGTTACAAATTTGCCAGTATTTATCGGCATTTTCCTGCCAGATTTCTGTGGTGGGTAGGGGGGATAAATTCCTCACAGAGAACATCCCACAAAGCCCGTCAAGTGTCAGCGACAATCCCAGAGAGTGTGAAAATTCCTATCCGGAACTGGAAATGGAGCGATGATAGGCTTTCTCCGGTAGCCCGGAATCTGCAGGACAAAGAAAGAAAAAAAAAATTCAGAACAATAATATTTATGACTGGGGTTTTGAAGAACAGGGAAAGAAAAAAAAAAGGACATGGCTTTTATAACAATAATATTTAGGTAAAAATATTAAGTACATTGCCAAACAATAAGAATTATGACAGGCGTTAATGTTTAAATATTACTTACCTTAGTGTCACCAGCAGACATTCCTCAGCAGGAATTGCTCTACGGAGCTGGGTGTCCTGCCTGCTGAAGGCTCCTTGTACACAGTCCAGCAATTCCATGAAGTTGTCTTTATACATCCTCGTGTACTCGAAATATTTCTCTGGGTTTTCACGGAGCTCACTGAAAAAGGAGTGGTAAGCTCCACGGCTCTCTCGGAGTTCAAGAATCGGGTGCTGCCAAAAGCGCCGACGCCTCTGTTTTTCTCTTTTCCGTTCTTGCTCACAAGCAAATGCAAAGGAAAGAAACAAGTTGACATCCAAATCCAGATTCCGATAGGAACTCTCCATGTGAAGATCCATTTTGATGCAGGATAGAGGAGCAAAATCTGAGGATTTCATCTGTACAAGGGTTTATATAAGAAATCCCATGAGCCACGCCCATTTGGCATGGCTTGTTTCAAGGAAATTATCCTTTAAAATGTTTTTCCTATCAAACGCATGCGCATAAAAACGTGAACGCATGCAAAAACGCATGCAAAGGGGTGCAAACGTTGCTTTTTCTTCCCGTCATACATAAGCTGATGCGGATAAAAAATGCTGCGTTACCATGCGTTTGCATGCATTTTTGCATGCGGTTGCAGACGATACGCTGCGGACTCAACCGCAAATGTGAACCTAGCCTAAGAGAAGTTATCTTAATTTTCTATCAAACAAAAATAGGACAGAACACAGATGGCATCCAACTTGCATGGATTTGTGAGTGGGAGTCATGATTAGAGATGAGCGAAAATGTTTGGAAAACGATCGCCAAACAAATTTTGTTAAAATCGAAAAAAGTCGGTACAATTCGGTAAAAGTGCAGGAAAATAATTGCATTGCCACTAAAGTATTTTAAAGAAAGATATATAGAAGAAAAGCTGGCAATTCCACAGCTGCGTAGTGTAAAATCACAGCAGATGTCAACAGAAGAGATGGATTACATACAGTAAATACACATAGAATAGGTAGATATGCAGACGTCAGTGAAAAATAGAATAACCGTATATACTCGAGTATAAGCCGAGATTTTCAGCCCATTTGTTTAGGCTGAAAATGCCCCTCTCAGCTTATTCTCGAGTCATTGTCCCAGGGGGTCGTCGGGGGAGCGGCGGCTGTCACATACTCACCTGCTCCTGGCGTGGTCTCTGCATCTCCGATGGTCTCCAGGCAGCGGCAGATCTTCCTGTGTTCAGCATTAAAGTAATGAATATGGACTCCACTCCCATAGGGGTGGAGCGGCATATTCATTACTTTAATGAGTGGTACGATGTGACCGCTGAACATAGGAAGAAGCTGCCGGCGCCCGGAGACCATCTGTCTGCAAGAAGCTGCCAGGGACTGCGTCAGGAGCAGGTGAGTAACCGGGGAGGGTGAGCGTTGCGTGATATTCACCTGCCCTGTTCCATTGCTGCGTGCCGCTCAGTCTTCTGCCTGTGACGTTCTGGTCAGAGGGCACGATGACGGAGTTAGTGCACGCTGCCCTCTGCCTGAACAGTCAGAGAGCCGGAAGACAGAGCAGCGCACAGCAGTGGAACAGGGAAAGGAGAATATTGCAAGTGCCGGGGGCCTGAGTGACGAGAGGTGAGTATGTCATTTTTTTTTTAAATTGCAGCAGCAGCATATGGGACATAATCTATGGAGCATCTTATGGGGCCATCAACCTTAACCCCTTCATGACCCAGCCTATTTTGACCTTAAAGACCTTGCCGTTTTTTGCAATTCTGACCAGTGTCCCTTTATGAGGTAATAACTCAGGAACGCTTCAACGGATCCTAGCGGTTCTGAGATTGTTTTTTCGTGACATATTGGGCTTCATGTTAGTGGTAAATTTAGGTCAATAAATTCTGCGTTTATTTGTGATAAAAACGGAAATTTGGCGAAAATTTTGAAAATTTCGCAATTTTCACATTTTGAATTTTTATTCTGTTAAACCAGAGAGATATGTGACACAAAATAGTTAATAAATAACATTTCCCACATGTTTACATCAGCACAATTTTGGAAACAAAATTTTTTTTTGTTAGGAAGTTATAAGGGTTAAAATTTGACCAGCGATTTGTCATTTTTACAACGAAATTTACAAAACCATTTTTTTTAGGGACCACCTCACATTTGAAGTCAGTTTGAGGGGTCTATATGGCTGAAAATACCCAAAAGTGACACCATTCTAAAAACTGCACCCCTCAAGGTACTCAAAACCACATTCAAGAAGTTTATTAACCCTTCAGGTGCTTCACAGCAGCAGAAGCAACATGGAAGGAAAAAATGAACATTTAACTTTTTAGTCACAAAAATTATCTTTTAGCAACAATTTTTTTATTTTCCCAATGGTAAAAGGAGAAACTGAACCACAAAAGTTGTTGTGCAATTTGTCCTGAGTACGCTGATACCTCATATGTGGGGGTAAACCACTGTTTGGGCGCACGGCAGGGCTTGGAAGGGAAGGAGCGCCATTTGACTTTTTGAATCAAAAATTGGCTCCACTCTTTAGCGGACACCATGTCACGTTTGGAGAGCCCCCGTGTGCCTAAAAATTGGAGCTCCCCCACAAGTGACCCCATTTTGGAAACTAGACGCCCCAAGGAACTTATCTAGATGCATAGTGAGCACTTTGAACCCCCAGGTGCTTCACAAATTGATCCATAAAAATGAAAAAGTACTTTTTTTTCACAAAAAAATTCTTTTAGCCTCAATTTTTTCATTTTCACATGGGCAACAGGATAAAATGGATCCTAAAATGTGTTGGGCAATTTCTCCTGAGTACGCCGATACCTCATATGTGGGGGTAAACCACTGTTTGGGCATATGGTAAGGCTCGGAAGGGAAGGAGCGCCATTTGACTTTTTGAATGAAAAATTATTTCCATCGTTAGCGGACACCATGTCGCGTTTGGAGAGCCCCTGTGTGCCTATGCATTGGAGCTCCCCCACAAGTGACCCCATTTTGGAAACTAGACCCCCCAAGGAACTTATCTAGATGCATATTGAGCACTTTAAACCCCCAGGTGCTTCACAGAAGTTTATAACGCAGAGCCATGAAAATAAAAAATAATTTTTCTTTCCTCAAAAATGATTTTTTAGCCTGGAATTTCCTATTTTGCCAAGGATAATAGGAGAAATTGGACCCCAAATATTGTTGTCCAGTTTGTCCTGAGTACGCTGATACCCCATATGTGGGGGTAAACCACTGTTTGGGCGCACGGCAGGGCTCGGAAGGGATGGCACGCCATTTGGCTTTTTAAATGGAAAATTAGCTCCAATCATTAGCGGACACCATGTCACGTTCGGAGAGCCCCTGTGTGCCTAAACATTGGAGATCCCCCAGAAATGACCCCATTTTGGAAACTAGACCCCCAAAGGAACTAATCTAGATGTGTGGTGAGGACTTTGAACCCCCAAGTGCTTCACAGAAGTTTATAACGCAGAGCCATGAAAATAAAAAATAAAAAATTATTTTCTCAAAAATGATCTTTTAGCCTGCAATTTTTTTATTTTACAAAGGGTAAGTGGAGAAATTTGACCCCAAAAGTTGTTGTCCAGTTTCTCCTGAGTACGCTGATACCCCATATGTGGGGGTAAACCACTGTTTGGGCACATGCCGGGGCTCGGAAGTGAAGTAGTGACATTTTGAAATGCAGACTTTGATGGAATGCTCTGTGGGCGTCACGTTGTGTTTGCAGAGCCCCTGATGTGGCTTAACAGTAGAAACCCCCCACAAGTGACCCCATTTTGGAAACTAGACCCCGAAAGGAACTTATCTAGATGTGTGGTGAGCACTTTGAACCCCCAAGTGCTTCATAGAAGTTTATAATGCAGAGCCGTGAAAATAATAAATACGTTTTCTTTCCTCAAAAATAATTATTTAGCCCAGAATTTTTTATTTTACCAAGGGTTACAGGAGAAATTGGACCCCAAAAGTTGTTGTCCAGTTTCTCCTGAGTACGCTGATACCCCATGTGTGGGGGTAAACCACTGTTTGGGCACACGTCGGGGCTCAGAAGGGAAGTAGTGACTTTTGAAATGCAGACTTTGATGGAATGGTCTGCGGGCGTCACATTGCGTTTGCAGAGCCCCTGGTGTGCCTAAACAGTAGAAACCCCCCACAAGTGACCCCATTTTAGAAACTAGACCCCCCAAGGAACTTATCTAGATATGTGGTGAGCACTTTGAACCCCCAAGTACTTCACAGACGTTTACAACGCAGAGCCGTGAAAATAAAAAATCATTTTTCTTTCCTCAAAAATGATGTTTTAGCAAGCATTTCTTTATTTTCACAAGGGTAACAGGAGAAATTGGACCCCAGTAATTGTTGCGCAGTTTGTCCTGAGTATGCTGGTACCCCATATGTGGGGGTAAACCACTGTTTGGGTGCACGTCGGGGCTCGGAAGTGAGGGAGCACCATTTGACTTTTTGAATACAAGGTTGGCTGGAATTAATGGTGGCGCCATGTTGCGTTTGGAGACCCCCTAATGTGCCTAAACTGTGGAAACCCCTCAATTCTAACTCCAACACACCCCTAACCCTTATCCCAACTGTAGCCGTAACCCTAATCACAACCCTAACCCCAACACACCCGTAACCCCAACACACCCCTAACCACAACCCTAATTCCAACCCAACCCTAGCCCTAAGGCTATGTGCCAACGTTGCGGATTCGTATGAGATTTTTCAGCACCATTTTTGAAAAATCCGCGGGTAAAAGGCACTGCGTTTTACCTGCGGATTTACCGCGGATTTCCAGTGTTTTTTGTCCGGATTTCACCTGCGGATTCCTATTGAGGAACAGGTGTAAAACGCTGCGGAATCCGCACAAAGAATTGACATGCTGCGGAAAATACAACGCAGCGTTCCCGCGCGGTATTTTCCGAACCATGGGCACAGCGGATTTGGCTTTCCATATGTTTACACGGTACTGTAAACCTGATGGAACTCTGCTGCGGATCCGCAGCGGCCAATCCGCACCGTGTGCACATAGCCTAATTCTAAAGGTATGTGCACACGCTGCGGAAAACGCTGCGGATCCGCAGCAGTTTCCCATGAGTTTACAGTTCAATGCAAACCTATGGGAAACAAAAATCGCTGTACACATGCTGCGGAAAAACTGCACGGAAACACAGCGGTTTACATTCCGCAGCATGTCACTTCTTTCTGCGGATTCCGCAGCGGTTTTACAACTGCTCAAATAGAAAATCGCTGTTGTAAAACCGCATTGAAATGCGCAGAAAAAACATGGTAAATCCGCCATAAATCCGTAGCGGTTTAGCACTGCAGATTTATCAAATCCGCAGCGGAAAAATCCGCAGAGGAACAGAATACGTGTGCACATACCGAAACCCTAACCCTACCCCTACCCCTAACCCTAGTTCTTACCCCAACCTTAGTGGAAAAAAAAAAATATATATTTTTTTTATTGTCCCTACCTATGGGGGTGACAAAGGGGGGGGGGGGTCATTTACTTTTTAACCTATCTCAGTGATCAAAATTCACTCTGGAACGAATCTGCCGGCCGGCAGATTCGGCGGGCGCACTGCACATGCGCCCGCCATTTTGGAAGATGGCGGCGCCCAGGAAAGAAGACGGACGGTCCCCGGGAGGCCAGGTAAGTATAAGGGGGGGGGGAGATCAGGGCACGGGGGGGGGGGGGCGTCGGAGCACGGGGGGGGGGGGTGGACCGGAACACGGGGGGGTGGATTGGAGCACGGAGTGGGGGATCGCTGTGCGGGCGGGTGGATCGGAGCACGGGGGGGGGGAATCGCTGTGCGGGGGGGGGAAATCGCTGTGCGGGGGGGGATCGGAGTGCGGGGGGGTTTGAGTGGAGCACGGGGGGTGTGATTGGAGCACGGGGGGAGCGGGCAGGAGGACGGGGGAGCGGAGCACAGGACCGAGGGGAGCAGACCGCAGATCGGGGGGCTGGGGGGGCGATCGGAGGAGTGGAGTGGGTGCACATTAGTGTGTCCAGCCATGGCCGATGATATTGCAGCATCGGCCATGGCTGGATTGTAATATTTCACCATTTTTTTTAGGTGAAATATTACAAATCGCTCTGATTGGCAGTTTCACTTTCAACAGCCAATCAGAGCGATCGTAGCCACGAGGGGGTGAAGCCACCCCCCCTGGGCTAAACTACCACTCCCCCTGTCCCTGCAGATCGGGTGAAATGGGAGTTAACCCTTTCACCCGATCTGCAGGGACGCGATCTTTCCATGACGCATATGCTGCGTCATGGGTCGGAATGGCACCGACTTTCATGACGCAGCGTATGCGTCAAAGGTCGGGAAGGGGTTAATGCAGCATTGTATGGGGCATAATCTATGGAGCATCTTATGGGGCCATCAACCTTTATGCAGCATTGTATGGGGCATAATCTATGGAGCATAATCTATGGAGCATCTTATGGGGCCATCAACCTTTATGCAGCATTGTATGGGGCATAATCTATGGAGCATCTTATGGGGCCATCAACATTTATGCAGTATTGTATGGGGCATAATCTATGGAGCATCTTATGGGGCCATCAACCTTTATACAACATTGTATGAGGCATAATCTATTAATCATCTTATGGGGCCATCAACCTTTATGCAGCATTGTATGAGGCATAATCTATGGAGCATCTTATGGGGCCATCAACCTTTATGTAGCATTGTATGGGGCAATCTATGGAGCATCTTATGGGGCCATCAACCTTTATGCAGCATTGTATGGGGCATAATCTATGGAGCATAATCTATGGAGTATCTTATGGGGCCATCAACCTTTATGCAGCATTGTAAGGGGCATAATCTATGGAGCATCTTAGGGGGCCATAGTCAACCTTTGTGCAGTTTATGCAGCATTGTATGAGGCGTAATCTATGGAGCATCTTATGGGGTCATAATCAACCTTTATAAAGCATTGTATGGGGCATAATCTATGGAGCATCCTATGGGGCCATTAACCTTTATACAGCATTGTATGGGGCATAATCTATGGAGCATCTTATGGGGCCATAATCAACCTTTATGCAGCATTGTATGGGGCATAATCTATGGAGCATCTTAGGGGGCCATAATCAACCTTTATGCAGTTTATGCAGCATTGTATGGGGCATAATCTATGGAGCATCTTATGGGGCCATCAACCTTTATGCAGCATTGTATAGGGCATAATCTTTGGAGCATCTTATTTATTTATTATGCCCCATACAATGCTGCATAAAGGTTGATGGCCCCCATCAACCTTTATGCAGCATTGTATGGGGCATAATCTATGGAGCATAATCTATGGAAAGTCTTATGGGGCCATCAACCTTTATGCAGCATTGTATGAGGCATAATCTATGGAGCATCTTATGGGGCCATCAACCTTTATGCAGCATTGTAAGGGGCATAATCTATGGAGCATCTTAGGGGGCCATAGTCAACCTTTGTGCAGTTTATGCAGCATTGTATGAGGCGTAATCTATGGAGCATCTTATGGGGTCATAATCAACCTTTATAAAGCATTGTATGGGGCATAATCTATGGAGCATCCTATGGGGCCATTAACCTTTATACAGCATTGTATGGGGCATAATCAACCTTTATGCAGTTTATGCAGCATTGTATGGGGCATAATCTATGGAGCATCTTATTGGGCCATCAACCTTTATGCAGCAGTGTATAGGGAATAATCTTTGGAGCATCATAAACTGTATGGAGCATTATATGGGGCTCCTGCGTCAATATGGATATTCAAAAACACTTAACCTACTGATGCATTAATTAATTTTACTTTTATTGGTATCTATTTTTATTTTTTAAATTTACCAGTAGCTGCTGCATTTCCCACCCTAGGCTTATACTCGAAACATTAAGTTTACCCAGTTTTTTTGTAGCAAAATTAGGGGTCTCGGCTTATACTCGAGTATATACAGTAATATAGTGTGTTTGCAGCTTACTATACATGTATTTAATAAAGATAATTATAAAGAAAAAATGGCATGGGCTCACGCATAATTTTTGTAATGAGCAGAGGGAAAGCAGACGGCTGATGGCTGATGTTTATAGCCTGGGAAGGGGGAAATACCCATGGCGCTTCCCACGCTATTAATATCAGCTCCTAACTGGGTACTTAAAGGGAAGGTGCCCCCAGTTTTCTTGTAGGTTTTTTTTGTGAGATTAAGCTTAAAATAGAAATTAAAATGTATTACTGCAATGTTTGCACTGTTTGCAAACATTTCTACATGAAAAATATTATATATTTTCTTACAAATATACAGTACAGAACAAAATTTGGACAACTTCTCATTTAAAGATTTTTCTGTATTTTCATGACTATGAAAATTGTAAATTCACACTGAAGGCACAAAACTATGAATTAACATATGTGGAATTATATACTGAACAAAAAAGTGTGAAACAACTGAAAATCTATAACGCTGGGAGCTTCACTCTGTCCGAAGCCTTAATAGACTGCGCAGGCGCGACGCTCCCAGCGTTACATTATAGATGCCGCCGAGAGCAGGGGTCGGGAGTACGGGGAGATGCCGCCGAGAGCAGGGGGTCGGGAGTACGGGGAGATGCCGCCGAGAGCAGGGGGTCGGGAGCACGGGGGCGCCGTATGTGCGCCCGGCACAGAAAGTTTTTACTTACGCCAGTTCCGGCGCCATTGTCTTTCTCCTCCTGGTGCCGGAATCGGCGCCTGCGCAGTACGCGCTTTCCGGCGCCATTTTATTGAAGACACTGCAGTGTCTTCAATAAAATGGCGCCGGAAAGCGCGTACTGCGCAGGCGCCGATTCCGGCACCAGGAGAAGCAAGACAATGGCGCTGGAACTGGCGTAAGTAACAAATTGCTGTGCCATGAGGCTGTGGCACTTCATGCCACAGCCATTTGTTACTTAGAGAATGGCGGCGGAAATGCCGTCATTCTCTTTCTCCTCCTGGTGCCGGAATCGGCGCCTGCGCAGTACGCGCTTTCCGGCAGTGTCTTCAATAAAATGGCGCCGGAAAGCGCGTACTGCGCAGGCGCCGATTCCTGCTGCCGGAAACGGCGCCTGCGCAGTCCGCGCTTTCCGGCGCCATTTTCTTGAAGACACACCTGCAGTGGAGCCGGACGATAGGTGAGCATGGTATTTTTTTTTTTTTTTATATGGCAGCAGCATACGGGGGCATATAATACAATAGTGGCGCAGGATGGGAGCAGCACATGACAGAACGGGCGCAGGATGGCAGCAGCACATGACAGAACGGGCGCAGGATGGCAGCAGCACATGACAGAACGGGCACAGGATGGCAGCAGCACATGACAGAACGGGCGCAGGATGGCAGCAGCGCATGACATAACGGGCGCAGGATGGCAGCAGGATGGGAGCAGCACATGACAGAACGGGCGCAGGATAGCAGCTGCGCATGACAGAACGGGGGCGCAGGATGGGAGCAGCACATGACAGAACGGGCGCAGGATGGCAGCAGCGCATGACAGAACGGGCGCAGGATGGCAGCAGCACATGACAGAACAGGCGCAGGATGGCAGCAGCACATGACAGAACGGGCGCAGGATGGCAGCAGCACATGACAGAACGGGCGCAGGATGGCAGCAGCACATGACAGAACGGGCGCAGGATGGGAGCAGCACATGACAGAACGGGCGCAGGATGGCAGCAGCACATGACAGAACGGGCGCAGGATGGCAGCAGCACATGACAGAACGGGCGCAGGATGGCAGCAGCACATGACAGAACGGGCGCAGGATGGCAGCAGCGCATGACATAACGGGCGCAGGATGGCAGCAGGATGGGAGCAGCACATGACAGAACGGGCGCAGGATGGCAGCAGCGCATGACAACGGGGGCGCAGGATGGGAGCAGCACATGACAGAACGGGCGCAGAACGGGCGCAGGATGGCAGCAGCACATGACAGAATGGGCGCAGGATGGCAGCAGCACATGACAGAACGGGCGCAGGATGGCAGCAGCACATGATGGAGACCATATACCAATATAAATGCTCGCCACCCGGGCGTAGAACGGGTTCAATAGCTAGTATGTCTTATATTCTAGGTTCTTCAAAGTAGCCACCTTTTGCTTTGATGACTGCTTTGCACACTCTTGCCATTCTCTTGATGAGCATCAAGAGGTAGTCACCGGAAATGGTCTTCCAACAATCTTGAAGGAGATCCCAGAGATGCTTAGCACTTGTTGGCCCTTTTGCCATCACAAATCCAATTAAAATATATTATTTATTGTTTAACAAATCACAAAAAAACTATTTAAAAAAACCAAAATAATCCAAGGTGGTGGATGCCTGGACTCTCTGTCACCTTTGGTAATGACTACGCTTTTATATATATATGTTAATTTGTTGCATACATGTCAAGTACCCTCTCCAGTATGGTTAAACAATGTCTATACAAACATTGGCCTAGTCTCTACAGGCCTAGTCTTTACAGGGGTGTATTGTCTGTATAAAACAGGACTTTTGTATGACATGTATTATGTTCAACAATTTATTACTATACATATTTATACTTTTACTTGTGACTGCATATATGCGTTTTACCTCCAGGTGTGTCCACTTTTTCTTTCTTGGACATGTGGTCCCCACCCTTGGATTATTTTGGTTTTTTTAAATAGTTTTTTGTGATTTGTTAAACAATAAATATTATATTTTAATTGGATTTGATTTGGTCTGGAGCCTTTCTTGTATAGGTGTTTATATATTTCAATGGTTTCCATTAGGATATATACTGTAGCTAGGTTTTTTTTTTTGTTTGTTTTTTCCCCTTTTGCCATCACTCTGCGGTCCAGCTCACTCCAAACCATCTCGATTGGGTTCAGGTCTGGTGACTGTGGAGGTCAGGTCATCTGGAGTAGCACCCCATCACTCTCCTTCTTGGTCAAATAGCCCTTACACAGCCTGGAGGTGTGTTTGGAGTCATTGTCCTGTTGAAAAATAAATGATGGTCCAACTAAACGCAAACCGGATGGAATAGCATGCCGCTGCAATACGCTGTAGTAGCTATGCTGGTTCAATATGCCTTTAATTTTGAATAAATCCCCAACAGTGTCACCAGCAAAGCACCCCCACACCATCACACCACCTCCTCCATGCTTCACGGTGGGAACCAGGCATGTACAGTCCATCCGTACACCTTTTCTTCATTGCACAAAGACACGATGGTTGCAACCAAAGATCTCAAATTTCGACGTATTAAACCAAAGCACAGATTTCCACTGGTCTAATGTCCATTCCTTGTGTTCTTTAGCCAAAGCATGTCTCCTCTGCTTGTTGCCTGTCCTTAGCAGTGGTTTCCTAGCAGCTATTTTACCATGAAGGCCTGCTGCACAAAGTCTCCTCTTAACAGTTGTTGTAGAGATGTGTCTGCTGCTAGAACTCTGTGTGGCATTGACCTGGTCTCTAATCTGAGTGGCTGTTAACCTGCGATTTCTGAGGCTGGTGACTCGGATAAACTTATTCTCAGAAGCAGAGGTGACTCTTGGTCTTCCTTTCCATATGTGAGCAAGTTACTTTGTAGCGCTTGATGGTTTTTGCAACTGCACTTGGGGACACTTTCAAAGTTTAGCCAATTTTTCGGACTGACTGACCTTAATTTCTTAAAGTAATGATGGCAACTCGTTTTTCTTTACTTAGAGAACATAGAATATAAGACATATGTTTACCACTAGGGAGAGCATTTTCCGTTTTGGACCTCTAGCAGCTATGGTAAAACTTACCAGCTTTATTGTTAGCTGGAAAATTGGGGCAGTAACTGCTGACATCACCATTTCCCTCCCCTTTTGGGTGATGTAGTATCCCTGGGGCAGAATGAAGAGATGCATAACAGGGCAGTGCCATTTTGTGGGTGAATGCCCTGTGATCTGCTATCACCAGCAGTTACTGTCTCTCTCTCATCAATCTCTCACACCCAGATTACATGATGCTCTCTTCCCCCTCCACAATGTCTGGCCATTCACTGCAGACCTGCTGCTACTTATCTTATCTTACTAAGAGATGAATCACATCTCATGCTGAGCAGTTGACAGCTCCTGCTCCAATAATGCTAAAGGTACACTGCTTCTCCTTAAAGGGAACCTGTCACCCCGTTTTTTGAGATTGAGATATAAATACTGTTAAATAGGGCCTGTGCTGTGCGTTACTATAGTGTATGTAGTGTACCCCGATTCCCCATGTATGCTGAGAAATACATTACCAAAGTCGCCGTTTTCGCCTGTCAATCAGGCTGGTCAGGTCGGGTGGGCGTGTTCACAGTGCTCTTTTCTTCCCCAGCTTTCCGTTGGTGGCGTAGTGGTGTGCGCATGTCCAAGGTCCGGATTCCCTGCGCCCACGTGAAGACACAGCGCGCGATCTGCGCTGTCATCCCTTTCATCGGTGGGGGCGGCCATCTTCCTGGGGCCACGCGTGCGCAGATGTAGTGCTCTGCTGCACGGGGCTTCAGGAAAATGGCCGCGGGATGCCGCGCGTGCGCAGAAGAGATCGCGGCGGCCATTTTCCCAAAGCCGAGATGCAAACTCGGCTTTGGGAAAATGGCCGCCGCGATGAAAGGGATGACAGCGCAGATCGCGCGCTGTGTCTTCACATGGGCGCAGGGAATCCGGACCTTGGACATGCGCACACCACTACGCCACCAACGGAAAGCTGGGGAAGAAAAGAGCGCTGTGAACACGCCCACCCGACCTGACCAGCCTGATTGACAGGCGAAAACGGCGACTTTGGTAATGTATTTCTCAGCATACATGGGGAATCAGGGTACACTACATACACTATAGTAACGCACAGCACAGGCCCTATTTAACAGTATTTATATCTCAATCTCAAAAAACGAGGTGACAGGTTCCCTTTAATGTCTCTGCTCTTCTGCAATGCTTTTCTCCGCTGAAAAGATCATAACAAATTGCAAGTTTTCGAGACTACTCCGGTCTCTTCATCAGGCATAGACTAATAGAATTTCTGAAGAAACACATTTATATGATTCTTCAGAATTTCTATTAGTCTTTGCCTGATGAAGAGACCGGAGTAGTCTTGAAAGCTTGCAATCTGTTACCATCTTTTCAGTTAGCCATTAAAAGATATCAACCACTGAGGACTCTCAATTCTAAATATTTTTCTATCCACTGGCTAACACAGTCCTAAGTTATATATCTTTGGGCTCATACTCATTTGTGCAAGAAACGGACAAGTGCAATCCGATAAAGAAAATCGGATTGCACTCGGACCAATGTTATTCAATAGGTGACATCTCATTTGCGATTTTTTTCTCAGCCGAAATCGGACTGAGAAAAAATTGCAGCATGCTGCGATTCTCGGAAGAGACTCGCCAATCTAAGTCAATGGGTGCGAGAAAAAAAAAATAAAAACAAAATCGCAGAGCACTCGAACTATGCGAGTCCGGTCCGATTTTTGCACACTGGTGTCCTTTGGAAAGCCGGCAATTCCATGCGGTGTACAGTAAAATCACACTGACAGGTTGCAATAGAACAGATAAAATAAATGTCTACACATAGTATAGGTATATATTTTACATTTAATACAGAGAAAGATAGCAGAAAAGCCGGTAATTCAATTGTTGGCTTCTGCTAAGCCCTTACCAAACCCGACAGGATACGAGACATGGTTTACATACAGTAAACCATTTCATATCCGTTATATTTTTACATATCTCTCACTAATAATGTTAGTAGTGTGTGTGTGCAAAATTTGGGAGCTCTAGGTGATAAAATAAAGGGTTAAATCACAGAAAAAACTGGCGTGGACTCCCGCACAATTTTCTTCACCAGAGTGGGAAAGCCAGTGACTGAGGGCAGATACCGTGTTTCCCCGAAAGTAAGACCCTGCCTTACATTAATTTTACCCCAAAAAGTCCCACCCTGTCTTACTTTCGGGGGAGGTCTTACATTAGCCGGAAAAAAAAATGACAATTTTCAAATTCAGTACAGTACTTAACGTTACACCGTTCAACTGGAAAGCAGACAACAAATCAAAGTACGGTAACAGTAACACACTACGGTACGGTACTGTACGGTAATTGCCGTATACCCTCTGCCTGCATACCATAACAGTGCCGTATCCCACTGCACACAGCCCCATACCCCATAATAGTGCCGTATCCCACTGCACACAGCCCCATAACAGTGCCGTATCCCACTGCACACAGCCCCATACCCTATACAGTACATGTTTCCCTACTTGGTTTTTAAATGCTGGACGTTTTCCTCTGCGGTGCGGCTGTGGGTGCGGAAGGCCTGTGCTGCAGGGAACGCTGTGCCAATCAGCAGGGAAACAGCGGTGACGTGGGGCTGGGGCGGCCAATTACAGCCCGAGCTGCTGGGCCAATCAGCACTCGAGCTGATTGGCCAATCAGCGCTCGAGCCGGGGGCCGGCGGTGACGTGGGGAGCAGGGGCGGCCAATGAGCTGTTGAGCTGGGCGGATTGCGGGGTTAACACGGCGAGTTAACCCCATGAGCGCTGGACCCGCCCAGCTGCACCTGAGGACACCTCTGGAGCCTGGGGACCCAATGGGGGACAGCGGCGGCCCAAAGGTAAGGGCCTTACATTTCACAGCGGCCCCCCCAACCCTGCCTTACATTCGGGGGAGGCCTTACATTGGAGGACCCCCCCGAAACCCCCACCCTGTCTTACTTTCGGGGGGGTCCTACTTTCGGGGAAACAGGGTATTAATAGCCTAGAGAGGGACCATGGTTATTGGCCCCCCTGGCTTAACCCCTTAATAACCGCCGATACGCCTTTTAACGATCGCCGGTAATTAACGGTTTAGCGGCAATCGCAAAAAAACCCCCAAAAACGCGATTTCCCCTTTAATTTCTCTGTCCTCCGATGTGATCGCACATCAGAGGACAGAGAAAAGGGGTCCCAGATAGCCCCCCGATACTCTTGTCTCCCCCGATGCTCCTCGTGGCTCCCGATTGGCGCCGCAATCTTTTTCCGGCAAAAAGATGGCGGGCGCATGCGCCCGCCACCGGATCTTTGGGGTCTCGGCTGCCGGGGGTAGCCGAGACCCCAAAGAACATGATTGGGGTCGGATTTACTGACCCCTGTTTTGCAAAAAAAAAAAGCGATGTGTAATTCTCTGTCCTCTGATGTAATCGCACATCAGAGGACAGAGAAATAGGGGGGTTCGGGGACCCTATTAAACTCACCCTTGTCCCTGGGTCCTCCTGCTTCTTCTGGCCGCCGGCGTCTTCTTTGGGAAACAAAATGGCGGGCGCATGCGCAGTGCGCCCGCCATCTGTCGCCATCTGCCGGCCGTCAGAAGAAAGCAGTTGGGGCTAAAATTAGGGTTAGGGTTGGGGCTAAATTTAGGGTTAGGGTTGGGGCTAAATTTAGGGTTAGGATTGGGGCTAAATTTAGGGTTAGGGTTGGGGCTAAATTTAGGGTTAAGGTTGGGGCTAAATTTAGGGTTAGGCTTCTTTCACACTTACGTCGGTACGGGGCCATCGCAATGCGTAGGCCCGACATACCGACGCACGTTGTGAAAATTGTGCACAACGTGGGCAGCAGATGTAGTTTTTCAACGCATCCGTTGCCCAATCTATGTCCTGGAGAGGAGGGGGCGGAGTTACAGCCACGCATGCGCGGTCGGAAATGGCGGACGCGACGTACAAAAAAACGTTACATTGAATTTTTTTTGTGCCGACGGTCCGCCAAAACACAACTGATCCAGTGCACAATGGACGCGACGTGTGGCAATCCGTCGCGATCCATCGGCAATACAAGTCTATGGGCAAAAAACGCATCCTGTGGGCACATTTGCAGGATCCGTTTTTTGTCCAAAATGACGGATTGTGACGGATGCCAAACTACGCAAGTGTGAAAGTAGCCTTAGGGCTAGGGTTGGGGCTGGGGCTAAAGTTAGGGCTAGGGTTGAAGCTAAAGTAAGGGTTAGAGTTGGGATAAGGGTTAGGGTTTGGATTAGGGTTGGTATTAGGGTTAGGGTTGGCATTAGGGTTATGCTTGGGATTAGGGTTAGGTTTGGGATTAGGGTTAAGGTTAGGATTAGGGGTGTATTGGGATTAGGGTTAGGTTTGAGGTTAGGGTTGAGATTAGGATTAGGGGTGTGTTTGATTTAGGGTTTTGATTAGGGATATGGATAGGGTTGTTTTGGGGTAAGGGTTGTGATTATCGTTAGGGTTGTGATTAGGATTATGGATCGGGTTGGGATTAGGGTTAGGGGTGTGTTGGGGTTAGGGTTGAAGCTAGAATTGGGGGGTTTCCACTGTTTAGGTACATCAAGGGGTCTCCAAACACGACAGCCAATTTTGCGCTTAAAAAGTCAAATGGTGCTCCCTCCATTCTGAGCTCTGCCGTGCGCCCAAACAGTGGGTTACCCCCACATATGGGGCATCAGTGTACTCGGGATAAATTGGACAACAACTTTAGTGGTCCAATTTCTCCTGTTACCCTTGTGAAAATAAAAACTTGGGGGCTACAAAATCTTTTTTGTGGAAAAAAAATATTTTTTATTTTCACGAGTCTGCATTCTAAACTTCTGTGAAGCACTTGGGTATTCAAAGTTCTCACCACACATCTAGATAAGTTCCTTGGGGGGTTCAGTTTCCAAAATGGAATCACTTGTGGGGGGTTACTACTGTTTAGGTACATCAGGGGCTCTGCAAACGCAACAAAACGCCCACAGACCATTATATCTAAGTCTGCATTCCAAAACGGCGCTCCTTTCTTCTAAGCTCTGCCGTGCGCCCAAACAGTGGTTTACCCCCACATATGGGGTACCAGCATACTCAGGACAAATTGGACAACAACGTTTGGGGTCCAATTTCTCGTTACCCTTGTAAAAATAAAAACTTGGGGGCTAAAAAAAATCTTTTTTGTGGGAAAAAAAATATTTTTTATTTTCACGACTCTGCATTATAAACTTCTGTGAAGCACTTGGGTATTCAAAGTTCTCACCACACATCTTGATAAGTACCATGGGGGGGTCTAGTTTCCAAAATGGGGTCACTTATGGAGGGTTTCTACTGATAAGGCACATCAGGGGCTCTCCAAAAGCGACATGGCGTCCGATCTCAATTCCAGCCAATTCTGCATTGAAAAAGTCAAACGGCGCTCCTTCACTTTCAAGTTCTGCAGTGCGCCCAAAAAGTGGTTTACCCCCACATATGGGGTATTGGCGTGTTCAGGAGAAATTGTTTTTACATATGTGAAAATAAAAAAAATGGTTCTGAATTACAATGTTTGCAAAAAAAAGTTAAATGTTCATTTTTTCCTTCCACATTGTTTCAGTTCCTGTGAAGCACGTAAAGGGTTAATAAACTTCTTGAATGTGGTTTTGAGCACCTTGAGGGGTGCAGTTTTTAGAATGGTGTCACACTTGGTTATTTTCTATCATATAGACCCCTCAAAATGACTTCAAATGTGATGTGGTCCCTAAAAAAATGGTGTTGTAAAAATGAGAAATTGCTGGTCAACTTTTAACCCTTATAACTCCCTAACCTAAAAAATGTTGTTTCCAAAATTGTGCTGATGTAAAGTAGACATGTGGGAAATGTTATTTATTAACTATTTTTCGTGACACAGCTCTCTGATTTAAGGGCATAAAAATACAAAGTTTGAAAATTGCAAAATTTTAAAAATTTTCGCCATATTTCCATTTTTTCATAAATAATCGCAAGTAATATCGAAGAAATGTTACCACTGACATGAAGTACAATATGTCACGAAAAAACAATCTCAGAATCAGCGGGATCTATTGAAGCGTTCCAGAGTTATAACCTGTGACAGTGGTCAGAATTGTAAAAATTGGCTCGGTCATTAAGTACCAAATTGGCTGTCACTAAGGGGTTAAAACATCTGCCCCCAACCACCCCAGAAAAGGCACATCTGCCTTTTGCTTCATTCTCTTTTGTGTTTTTTCAGTTAAGACAAATTAAATGAAGATAATAATACCAAAGAATTTGTGATTGCAATCATTTTCAGGAAGAAATTGAGTATTATCTGACAGAACTGCAGGGGTGTCAATACTTTTGGCCACAAGAGTGTGTGTGTGTGTGTGTGTGTGTGTGTGTGTGTGTATATTGTAGCATGGCTAAAGGGTTTGTAGTCGATGGGAGGTATGTGCCACATAAGTATGTGATGGGTTACTGGGTGGGGTTAGCTCTTTATAAGACTGGCTAATCCTTTACACAGCAGAGATGTGTGGAGGTGAAACCCTCCTGAGTGTGTTACGGCTTCAGGACTGAGCCGGATGAACTGGACACTTGTTTTTCTTTACCTGAACCAAAGGCTATTTGTTTTCTGTTGTTTGCAACATGGTTTATGAAGCAATAAACCCAGTGAACTTTAAAGGAACACGTCTCCTGAGTGTCAGCCGTCGCAGCTGAGTGAGTGAAATCCTTACAATTGGTGGAGACGTGCGAGCAGCGTTCCCAGCGGAGACGTGAGTTTATTTTGAATGTCCTGGGTCAAGGCTGTTGCAAGCCAGCAAGCATTGCCGGAGAAAATGGAGGACCTGCTGAAACAATTGGTCCAGATGCAGTCACAGCAGGAGAAAAGGCAGCAAGAGACCAACAGGCTGTTGATGCAGCAGATACAACAGAGCCAGCAGGAGCAACGGCAGCAGATGCAACAAAGCCAGCAGGAGCAACGGCAGCAGTTACAACAGAGCCAGCAGCAGATGCAGCAGAGCCAGCAGGAGCAACGGCAGCAGATGCAGCAGAGCCAGCAGGAGCATCAGCAGCAGATGCAGCTTCTGGCAACCGCCATCCAGGGCAAGGCGAGCGCCCCAACCCCAGGTTTGGCTGATGACACCCACGTCCGGAAAACGGTAAGACGCGCGTTGCAGAAAATGACTCCCGGGGATGATGTTGAGGCCTTCCTGACGGTGTTTGAGAGGGTCGCTGAGAGGGAAAAACTTCCGCCAGAGCAGTGGGCAGAGGTACTTGCGCCATACCTGACGGGAGAACCCCAGAAGGCGTACTATGATTTGACCTTGCAGGATGCCAAAGAGTATCACAAATTGAAAGCCGAGATTCTCGCACGTTTGGGGGTGACACTGACTGTCAGGGCACAGCGAGTTCACTCCTGGGGCTATCACCGGGACAAACCACCTCGTTCCCAAATGTTTGATCTGTTGCACCTGGTCCAGAAATGGCTGCAGCCAGAATCCTCTGCGCCTGCACAGATGGTAGAACGGGTGATGATGGATCGGTTTGTCCATTCCCTCCCGAGGCCTATACAGTCTTGGGTTGCCCATGGTGATCCCCAGAATGCCGACGAGCTGATCGGACTGGTTGAGAGGTACCAAGGGTTGGAAGGCTCCTTCGGGAGGCAGCCCATGCCGTACTGGGGATCCCAGAAGGCAGCTGAGTCCCAAAAAGGGGTGGTGCGTCCAAGGTCACAAAGGGCGGGGGAGGTGGTGCCCAAGGTCCCCACGGGTGATATTATTTGTTGGAGGTGCCACAAGCCAGGACATATAGCTGCCCGTTGTTCCCAAACCACTGAGCAGATGGACTGCAGCATGGGACGCCGTTGTTCATACTATGCGTATCCAGCTTGCAGTGTGAACTCTCCGCCCAACGAGGGACCTCAAGCATGTCCCGTGAAGGTGAACGGTCAAGCAGTAACGGCACTGTTAGACTCGGGGAGCCTAGTGACCCTGGTGAGGGCCACTTTTCCTCTCCACCTGCTCCCGGGAAAGAAGGTCGGAGTGCGGTGCATACATGGTGATGCAAAGGACTACCCTGTGGCCAGTGTGAACATTGAAACGACATGTGGCACGGAGTCCCACATAGTCGGCGTCGTTTAGGACTTGTTGCACCCTATAATTATTGGCCGGGATTTCTGTTTGTTTTGGGATTTGTGGGGTAAAGGTTCTGAGCTCCCTAGCAAGAGTAGGGAACCAGTGAACCCGGGAAGGGTGGTGCCACACCCAGAGTCAGACAGATTTCCTTTTTGTGTCCTGGCTGGAGATGAGGGGGAAGTGTCCCCTGCATCTGACATTCTGGAGTTAGAGGTATCCGGTGAAAATTTTGGGACTGCCCAACATAGGGACCTCACTCTGAGGGAAGCCTTTAATAATGTCACAGTTATTGACGGGGTGGTACAGGAGCCGGGGGCAGACACAAGATTTCCCCATTTTCTAATGAGCAGGGAGTTGTTGTACCGGGTCACGAAAATAAGGGAGGAGTTGGTAGAGCAGTTGGTAGTACCGGGTCCATATAGACGGAAGGTGTTGGACATGGCCCATTCACACATCTTGGGTGGACACCTAGGGGTGGAAAAAACGCAGGAGCGGGTTGTGCAGAGGTTCTATTGGCCTGGGTGCCACCGGGAAATAGTGAACTATTGCAGGTCCTGCCCTACATGTCAGCTAACTGCTCCCACTCCTCATTTCCGGAACCCCCTTGTGCCACTGCCCATTATTGAGGTGCCATTCGAGAGAATTGCCATGGACTTGGTCGGTCCCTTAGTTAAATCAGCCCGGGGCCATCAGTATATATTAGTCATCCTGGACTACGCCACACGCTATCCTGAGGCAATTCCCTTGAGAAATTCTTCTTCAAAGAGTATAGCTCGCGAGTTGGTCCATGTCTTTTCCCGGACAGGTCTGCCGAAGGAGATCCTGACTGACCAGGGGACACCTTTCATGAGCAAGGTGATGAGGGAACTATGCAAAGCCCTGAAAATCTCCCAGTTGAGGACCTCGGTGTACCATCCCCAGTCAGATGGCCTTGTTGAGAGATTTAACAAGACACTGAAGAGCATGCTGAGAAAAGCTATAGAGAAAGACGGTAGAGACTGGGATTGTCTCTTACCCTATTTGATGTTTTCCATTCGTGAAGTTCCACAGGCCTCCACAGGTTTCTCACCGTTTGAGCTTCTGTATGGCCGACATCCACGAGGACTCCTGGATATAGCCAAGGAAACCTGGGAAGCCGAAGTCACGCCCCACAGAAGCGTCATTGAGCATGTGGCCCTGATGCAGCAGAGGATTGCAAAGGTGATGCCTATCGTGAAAGAACACCTTCTCCAAGCACAAGAAGCTCAGGCCAGGGTCTACAACCGGTCTGCAAGAGTGAGGCAATTCGATCCGGGAGACCGAGTTCTTGTGTTAGTTCCGACAGTGGAAAGCAAGTTCTTGGCCAAATGGCAAGGGCCATATGAGGTTGTCGAGAAACTTGGTGAAGTAAACTATAAAATTCACCAACCAGGAAGACGGAAACCATTCCAAGTATACCATGTCAACCTTATCAAGCCGTGGCAAGATAGAGAGCCGACAGTAACTCCATCATTGTTAAGCAACCCAGAAGATGAGGTTGGAGCGGTTACTATAGCGGAGACGCTATCGGAGTGCCAGAAACAGCAATGCCGGGAGTTACTCCAGAAAAACAGGGACCTGTTTTCCGAGTTGCCTGGGTACACGAAGGTCATAGAGCATGAGGTCCTGACAGAGCCCCATGTGCGCGTGAACGTGAAGCCCTATAGAATTCCTGAGGCCCGTCGAGAAATAGTCTCCAAGGAAGTGGAGCGTATGTTGAAGCTTGGAGTCATTGAGGAATCCAAGAGCGGTTGGTTGAGCCCAATGGTCCTGGTCCCAAAACCTGATGGGGAGTGGAGATTTTGCAACGACTATAGGAAGTTGAATGAGGTCTCCAAGTTCGACGCATATCCCATGCCCCGAGTTGATGAGCTCATCGAAAGGCTTGGGCCCGCCAGGTACATAACCACCTTGGATTTGACGAAGGGGTATTGGCAGATCCCCATGGCACAGGAAGCCAAGGAGAAGACGGCGTTTTCTACACCAGATGGATGCTTCCAGTATGTCCGGATGCCATTTGGCCTACAAGGAGCTCCGGCCACCTTCCAAAGGGCTATGGATAGAGTCCTTGCACCCCACAAGGCATACGCTGCTGCGTACCCAGATGATATCGTCATCTTTAGCCCGGACTGGGAGAGTCATCTGGAGAAAGTCCAAGCGGTGTTTGATGCTATAAGAGAGGCCGGATTTACAATAAACCCGAAGAAGTGTGCATTGGGTAAAGAAGAAGCTAAGTACCTTGGATACATAGTGGGTCATGGAGAAATAAAACCCCAAATCAGTAAAGTGGAGGCAATTCAAACATGGCCAAAACCAGTTTCCAAGAAGCAAGTTAAAGCCTTCCTGGGAATCGTGGGATATTACAGGAGGTTCATCCCAAACTTCGCCACAATGGCGGCGCCTCTGACTGACCTGCTAAAAGGGACAAAATCAGTAATGGTTAAGTGGTCCGAAGAAACAGATTCAGCCTTCCAAGAAATGAAAGAGGCTTTATGTAAGCAACCCGTTCTGATGGCCCCAAACTTCAAGAAAGAGTTTATTCTTCAGACAGATGCCTCAGATGTTGGGGTGGGAGCAGTCCTTTCCCAAGAACTACATGGGGAGGAGCATCCTGTTCTCTATCTGAGTAGGAAGCTGTCCTCATCTGAAAAGAACTACTCAGTCGTTGAGAAGGAGTGCTTGGCCATAAAATGGGCAGTGGACACATTGCGGTACAATCTGCTGGGACGTAAATTTAGAATGGTATCTGACCATGCCCCGCTTAGGTGGATGAGAGAAACGAAAGGAAGAAATGCTAGAGTCACCCGTTGGTTCTTAGCCCTGCAGGACTTCAGTTTCCATGTGGAACATAGGGCCGGAAAGCTGCACGGTAATGCGGATGCCCTATCGAGAATCCCTTGTTTAGTGGGGGAAAGTGCCAAGCCCCACGGCTTTAGGCAGAGGGGGGAGGTATGTAGCATGGCTAAAGGGTTTGTAGTCGATGGGAGGTATGTGCCACATAAGTGCCTGGTTGCTGTAATGTAGCCCGGAGTATTCCTTTCTTGCACATAATCTTGTATATGTGTTTCAGGACCTGTGGTAATGTCAGACCACATGGCTAATCATGTGATGGGTTACTGGGTGGGGTTAGCTCTTTATAAGACTGGCTAATCCTTTACACAGCAGAGATGTGTGGAGGTGAAACCCTCCTGAGTGTGTTACGGCTTCAGGACTGAGCCGGATGAACTGGACACTTGTTTTTCTTTACCTGAACCAAAGGCTATTTGTTTTCTGTTGTTTGCAACATGGTTTATGAAGCAATAAACCCAGTGAACTTTAAAGGAACACGTCTCCTGAGTGTCAGCCGTCGCAGCTGAGTGAGTGAAATCCTTACTAATATATATATATATATACATACATACACACACACACATATACACACACATATATATAATACATATATATATATACATACACACACATATATATATATAATACATATATATATATATATATATATATACATACATACATACACACACACATATATATATATATATATATATACACACACACACACACACATACACACATTATATATATATATATCTACTATATAAAGCTGAATGTATGTGTGTGTGTGTGTGTGTGTGTGTGTGTATGTGTGTATGTCCAGGATTGGCATCTGCACCGTCGCACCTACAGCCACAAAATTTTGCACAGTCACACGTCTGGACCCCGAGAGCGTCATAAGCTATGTTGTGAGGCGAAATTTTAACCCCGCGCGTTCCAATTCACCAAACAATTTTGCCCCTATCTACATAATGGAGAAAAAGTGAAATGAAAAGTGTTGGAAGCGTCGCAGCTACAGCAACAAAATTTTGCACAGTCACACGTCTGGACCCCGAGAGCGTCATAGGCTATGTTGTGAGGTGAAATATTAACCCCGCGCTTTCCAATTCACCAAACAATTTTGCCCCTATCTACATAATGGGGAAAAAAGTGAAAGGAAAAGTGTTGGAGGCGTCGCAGCTACAGAAACAAAATTTTGCACAGTCACACGTCTGGACCCTGAGAGCGTCATAGGCTACGTTGTGAGGTGAAATTTTAACCCCGCGCTTTCCAATTCACCAAACAATTTTGCCCCTATCTACATAATGGGAAAAAATGAAAGGAAAAGTGTAGGAGGCAAATTGACAGCTGCCAGATGTGAACAAGGGGGACTTAAAGAATGAGAGCGATGGCGCCAAAGTGTATATACCGTACAGTTGCTAAGGTGGGGCTCCGACATGGGATACTCACCACACACGGGGATATGAACACACACACAAAATGCGCCACACACTACCACGTGCTTGAACACATATTACCCTCAGCACACATTTCACCACAAATACACCAACCTCGCCACATAAAAGTCAAAACACAAAAGTCGCCACTCAAAACTCGCCACGCGCAGAACTCGCCACATGCAAAAACTAGGCTCTTGCAAAACTCGCCACAAGTGCAAAATTCTCCTCATGAAAAACTCGCCACACGCAAAACTTGCACACGCGGAAAAATTGCCACATGCACAAAAGTTGCAACACATGCAAAAGTTGCCTTACACAAAACTTGCACATACTCAAAAGGCACCACACATAATACTCGCAACGCGCAAAACTCGCCATGCGCAAAACTTGCTGCACACAACTTGCTACATTAACCTGTCACATGCAACTCAACACACAAAAAGTTGCTACACGCATGTTGCTACACAAAACTCATCTCACAAAAGTCGCTACATGCATGTCGCCACACACAACTCAACACACACAACTTGACAAACGAAACTCGCCCTAAAACACACACAAGTCTGGTATTATCCTTCAAAAATAAAAATCTGATTAATAAGCAGACAAACTACAACAATTGCACCATATAGGAAATACGGCAGCTGTCAGTCACATGACCTGTCTATTATGTGTATGTGTGAGCTAATATATACTGCTAGGGGGAGGGCTTCCTGTTGGCTGGGGATTTATCAGGCTGCCAATTTAGCTTACAAATACTGAGGTAAAAATACTGAGCAAATAACGTGTGAACGAGGTCTAATACAGGAGGAGATGACACACAGGTATATACTATATACAGGGGAGATGACACACAGATATATACTATATACAGGAGAGATGACACACAGGTATATACTATATAGAGGAGGAGATGACATATAGGTTCATATATACACAGGAGGAGATGACATACAGGTATATACTATATACAGGAGGAGATGACACAGGTATATGCTATATATAGAAGATGACATGCAGGTATATACTATATGCAGGAGGAGATGACACTCAGATATATACTATATACAGGAGGAGATGACATACAGGTATATGCTATATATAGAAGATGACATTCAGGTATATACTATATGCAGGAGGAGATGACACTCAGATATATACTATATACAGGGGAGATGACACAGGTATATACTATATACAGGAGGAGATGACATACAGGTATATGCTATATATAGAAGATGACATGCAGGTATATACTATATGCAGGAGGAGATGACACTCAGATATATACTATATACAGGGGAGATGACACACAGGTATATACTATATACAGGAGGAGATGACATTCAGGTATATACTATATATAGGGGAGATGACACACAGCAGGTATATACTATATACAGGGGAGATGACATACATGTATATACTATATACAGGAGATGACATACAGATGTATACTATATATAAGGGAGATGACAAACATGTATATGTATATGTTAGGTGATGAGGTGAAAATGAGAGGTGTGGGGTGAAAATGAAAAGGTGTGAGTTCAAAATGAGAGGAGTGAGGAAAAATAGTGGAGTGATCAGAAAATGACAGATGTGAGGTTGAAATGACAAGTGTTAGGGGGGAATGAGAGGAGTGAGGGAGAAAATGAGAGGTGTGAGGGATAAAATGAGAGATGTGAGGGGGAAAATGAAAGATGTGATTGGGAAAATGAGAGGCGTGATGGGAAAATAAGAGAAGTGAGGTGCTATAACTAACCACAGATATTTACTATGCCCAGGCAACGCTGGGCTCTTCAGCTATTATATATATATATATATATATATATATATATATATATATATATATATATATATATATATATATATATATATATATATATATATATATATATATATATATATATATATATATGTACCGTATATACTCGAGTATAAGCTGAGATTTTCAGCCCAAATTTTTGGGCTGAAAGTGCCCCTCTCGGCTTATACTCGAGTCACGGTGGGTGTCAGGGTCGGCGGGTGAGGGGGAGAGGGCGCTGAGGTATACTTACCTAGTCCCGGCGATCCTGGCGCTGTCCCAGCCGTCCCACGGTCTTCGGTGCTGCAGCTCTTCCCCTCTTCAGCGGTCACGTGGGACCGCTCATTAGAAAAATGAATATGGACTTCACTCCCATAGGGGTAGAGCCGCATATTCATTTCTCTAATCAGCGGTAACGGTGACCGCTGATAGAGGAAGAGGCTGCGGCACCGAAGACCAGCTGTCCGGGAGAAGGAGCGGGACGCCGGGAGCAGGTAAGTATCGCATATTCACCTATCCCCGTTCCACACGCCGGGCGTCGCTCCATCTTCCCGGCGTCTCTCCGCTCTGACTGTGCAGGTCAGAGGGCGCGATGACGCATATTGTTGTGAATTCAGCTTTTGGGCTCCCTCCGGTGGTTGTAGAGGGTAATGCAGTTGTGCCTGGATTGCAGGAGTGGACATGTGTATCTACTAATTGCAGGACTGACTGGGGTATATAGCTTTGCTGGATCCTTTAGTCGGTGCCAGTTGTCCATTGTTCTTGAAGGATTCACTTCCCTGCTGGTCTCTCCAGTTTGCTGTGTTTTTCTACAAAGATAAGTCCTGGCTTTGTTTTTGCTGTCCACCTGCAGTGGACCTTGTAGTTCTGTGCATTTTCATGTTTTTGTCTTGTCCAGCTTGGTCTGTGAAGGATTTTTTGCAGCCTAGCTATTTCTCTGGAGATGCAGATATACCCCCCATGTCTTTAGTCAGATGTGGTGATCCGTATTTTCGGCGGTGGATATTTTCTAGTGTTTTTGTACTGACGGCATAGTACTCTGTTCTATTCTTTCTTTTTAGCTAGTATGGCCTCCTATGCTAAAATCTGATTTCATATCTACGTATGTTATTTCCCTCTCCTCTCAGTCAATATTTGTGGGGGGCTATCTATCCTTTGGGGATTTTCTCTGAGGCAAGATAGGTTTCCTGTTTCTGTCTTTAGGGGTAGTTAGATCTTAGGCTGTGCCGAGGGGTCTAGGGAGTATTAGGTACCCCCCACGGCTACTTTTAGTTGCGCTGCTAGGTTCTGGGTTTGTGGTCAGCACAGGGACCACCTTCTCCAGAGTACGTCTCATGCTGCTCCAAGGCCACCAAATCATAACAGCATATAGTGTGCACGGCGCCCTCTGCCTGATCAGTCAGTGCGGAGCGACGCCGGGAAGATGGAGCGGCGTCGGGAGCTGCAAGCAAGAAAGGAGAGTATGGCTTTTTTTTTTTTTATTGCAATGGCAGAGCTTTATACGGATATGCAGAGCACTATATGGCACAGCTAAGGGGCAATAATGAACGGTGCAGAGCACTATATGGCAGAGCTATGGGACAAAAATGAACGGTGCAGAGCACTATATGGCACAGCTATGGGGCAAGAATGAACGGTGCAGAGCACTATATGGCACAGCTATGGGGCAAGAATGAACAGTGCAGAGCACTATATGGCACAGCTATGGAGCAAGAATGAACGGTGCAGAGCACTATATGGCACAGCTATGGGGCAAGAATGAACGGTGCAGAGCACTATATGGCACAGCTATGGGGCAATAATGAACGGTGCAGAGCATTGTATATGGGGCACAGCTTTATATGGAGCATCTATGGGGCAATAATGAACTGTATGGAGCATTATATGTGGCACATTTTTATATAGAGCATCTTATGGGCCCATCATGAACTGTATGGAGCATTATATGGGGCTCCTGATTCAATATGGATATTCAAAAACACTTAACCTACTGATGTCTCAATTAATTTTACTTTTATTGGTATCTACAGTATTTTTATTTTTGACATTAACCGGTAGCTGCTGCATTTTCCACCCTAGGCTTATACTCGAGTCAATAAGTTTTCCCAGTTTTTTGTGGCAAAATTAGGGGGGGGGGGGTCGGCTTATACTCGGGTCGTCTTATACTCGAGTATATACGGTATATATATATATATATATATATATATATATATATATATATACTAGCTGAAGAGCCCGGCGTTGCCTGGGCATAGTAAATATCTGTGGTTAGTTATAGCACCTCACTTCTCTTATTTTCCCATCACGCCTCTCATTTTCCCAATCACATCTTTCATTTTCCCCCTCACATCTCTCATTTTCTCCCTCACTCCTCTCATTCCAACCTCACATCTGTCATTTTCTGATCACTCCACTATTTTTCCTCACTCCTCTCATTTTGCACTCACACCTTTTCATTTTCACCTCACACCTCTCATTTTCACCTCATCACCTCAGTATATACATGTTTGTCATCTCCCTTATATATAGTATACATCTGTATGTCATCTCCTGTATATAGTATATACCTGTATGTCATCTCCCCTGTATATAGTATATACCTGCTGTGTCATCTCCCCTATATATAGTATATACCTGTATGTCATCTCCTCCTGTATATAGTATATACCTGTGTTTCATCTCCCCTGTATATAGTATATATCTGTGTGTCATCTCCTCCTGTATATAGTATATACCTGCATGTCATCTTCTATATATAGCATATACCTGTATGTCATCTCCTCCTGTATATAGTATATACCTGTAGGTCATCTGCTCCTGTATATAGTATATACCTGTGTGTCATCTCCTCCTGTATATAGTATATACCTGTATGTCATCTCCTCCTCTATATAGTATATACATGTGTGTATATAATATATATCTGTGTGTCATCTCCCCTGTATATAGTATATACCTGTGTGTCATCTCCTCCTGTATTAGACCTCGTTCACACGTTATTTGCTCAGTATTTTTACCTCAGTATTTGTAAGCTAAATTGGCAGTCTGATAAATACCCAGCCAAGAGGAAGCCCTCCCCCTGGCAGTATATATTAGCTCACACATACACATAATAGACAGGTCATGTGACTGACAGCTGCCGTATTTCCTATATGGTACATTTGTTGTAGTTTGTCTGCTTATTAATCAGATTTTTATTTTTGAAGGATAATACCAGACTTGTGTGTGTTTTAGGGCGAGTTTCGTTTGTCAAGTTGTGTGTGTTGAGTTGCGTGTGGCGACATGCATGTAGCGACTTTTGTGAGATGAGTTTTGTGTAGCAACATGCGTGTAGCAACTTTTTGTGTGTCGAGTTGCATGTGACAGGTTAGTGTAGCAAGTTGTGTGCAGCAAGTTTTGCGCATGGCGAGTTTTGCGCGTGGCGAGTTTTATGTGTGGTGCCTTTTGAGTATGTGCAAGTTTTGTGTGAGGCAACTTTTGCATGTGTTGCAACTTTTGTGCATGTGGCAATTTTTCCGCGTGTGCAAGTTTTGCGTGTGGCGAGTTTTCCATGAGGTGAGTTTTGCACTTGTGGTGAGTTTTGCAAGAGCCTAGTTTTTGCGTGTGGCGAGTTTTGAGTGGCGACTTTTGTGTTTTGACTTTTATGTGGCGAGGTTGGTGTATTTGTGGTGAAATGTGTGCTGAGGGTAATATGTGTTCAAGCACGTGGTAGTGTGTGGCGCATTTTGTGTGTGTGTTCATATCCCCGTGTGTGGTGAGTATCCCATGTCGGAGCCCCACCTTAGCAACTGTACGGTATATACTCTTTGGCGCCATCACTCTCATTCTTTAAGTCCCCCTTGTTCAGATCTGGCAGCTGTCAATTTGCCTCCAACACTTTTCCTTTCACTTTTTTCCCCATTATGTAGATAGGGGCAAAATTGTTTGGGGAATTGGAATGCGCGGGGTTAAAATTTCGCCTCACAACATAGCCTATGACGCTCTCGGGGTCCAGACGTGTGACTGCAAACTTTTGTGGCTGTAGCTGCGACGGTGCAGATGCCAATCCCGGACATACACACATACACACACACACATTCAGCTTTATATATATATATATATATATATATATATATATATATATATATATATATATATATATATATATATATATATATATATATATATATATATACATATTATATATATATACATACATACACAGAACAGATCAAAAGTTTGGACACCTTCTCATTTAAAGATTTTTCTGTATTTTCATGACTATGAAAATTGTAAATTCACACTGAAGGCATCAAATCTATGAATTAACACATGTGGAATTATATACTTAACAAAAAAGTGTGAAACAACTGAAATGATATCTTATATTCTAGGTTCTTCAAAGTAGCCACCTTTTGCTTTGATGACTGCTTTGCACACTCTTGGCATTTTCTGGATGAGATTCAAGAGGTAGTCACCGGAAATGGTTTTCACTTCACAGGTGTGCCCTCTCAGGTTTAATAAGTGGTATTTCTTGCCTTATAAATGGTGCTAGGACCATCAGTTGTGTTGAGCAGAAGTCTGGTGGATACACAGATGATAGTTCTACTGAATAGACTGTTAGAATAAGAAAAACGAGTGGCCATCGATACTTTAAGAAATGAAGGTCAGTCAGTCCGAAAAATTGGGAAAACTTTGAAAGTATCCCCAAACACAGTGGCAAAAACCTTAAGCGCTACAAAGAAATTGGCTCACATGAGGACCGCCACAGGAAAGGAAGATCTCTGCTTCTGAGGATAAGTTTATCCGAGTCACCAGCCTCAGAATTTGCAGCTTAACAGCAGCTCGGATTAGAGACCAGGTCAATGCCACACAGCGTTCTAGCAGCAGACACATCTCTACAACAACTGTTAAGAGGAGACTTTGTGCAGCAGGCCTTCATGGTAAAATAGCTGCTAGTAAACCACTGCTAAGGACAGGCAACAATCAGAAGAGACTTGTTTGGGCTAAAGAACACAAGGAATGGACATTAGACCAGTGGAAATCTGTGCTTTGGTCTGATGAGTCCAAATTTGAGATCTTTGGTTCCAACCACCGTGTCTTTGTGTGACACAGAAAAGGTGAACAGATGGACTCTACATGCCTGGTTCCCACCGTGAAGCATGGAGGAGGTGTGATGGTGTGAGGGTGCTTTGCTTGTGACACTGTTGGGGATTTATTCAAAATTGAAGGCATATTGAACTAGCATGGCTACCAATACATCTTGCAGTGGCATGCTATTCCATCCGGTTTGCGTTTAGTTGGACCACCATTTATTTATCAACAGGACAATGACCCAAAGCAATCCTCCAGGCTGTGTAAGGGCTATTTGACCAAGAAGGAGAGAGTGATGGGGTGCTACGCCAGACCTGAACCCAATCGAGATGGTTTGGGGTGAGCTGGACCGCAGAGTGAAGGCAAAAGAGCCAACAAGTGCTAAGCATCTCTGGGAACTCCTTCAAAATTGTTGGAAGACCATTCCCGGTGACTACCTCTTGAAGCCCATCAAGAGAATGCCAAGGGTGTGAAAAGCAGTCATCAAAGCAAAAGATGGCTACTTTAAGGAACCTAGAATATAAGACATATTTTCAGTTGCTTCACACTTTTTTGTCAAGTGTATAATTCCACATGTGTTAATTCATAGTATTGATGCCTTCAGTGTGAATGTACAATTTTCATAGTCATGAAAATACAGAAAAATCTTTAAATGAGAAGGTGTGTCCAAACTTTTGGTCTGTACTGTATATATATATATATATATATATATATATATATATATATATATATATATATATATATATATATATATATATATATATATATATATATATATATATATATATATACCAAATAGAAAAAAGAAGGCAACACTCCAAATCCTTTTCAAGGTGAAAACGTGCAGTTTATTCAAACCCACATCTCTGTGCGACGTTTCGGCTCACATTGAGCCTTTCTCAAGCCATACAGTACAGACCAAAGGTTTGGACACCTCATTTAAAGATTTTTCTGTATTTTCATGACTATGGAAATTGTAGATTCACGCTGAAGGCATCAAAACTATGATTTAACACATGTGGAATTATATACTTAACAAAAAAGTGTGAAACAACTGAAAAAGTGTAGTTACTCACCGATAACGGTGTTTCTCTGAGCCCATGACAGCACCACCAGAGAGAGGGGATCCGCCCTTCAGGGACAGGAAACCTACAGGATAAAAGGGCGGTACCTCTCCCTTGCATCAGTGTTGTTTACAGAGCATCGGAGGTCCTCCAGGTTAGTCACAACAACAACAACAAAAATACTTTATCATATTTCTTAACAAGTGAACACTGTCTATATAGAAAAAACACATTTCATACAAAAGAATGTGCTCACCGCACACGTGATGGGGGTCGGGGGGGGGGGGGAAAAGGAATAAGCAGGTGCTGTCATGGTATCTGAGAAACACCGTTATCGGTGAGTAACTACGCTTTTCTCAGTCCCCCATGACAGCACCACCAGAGAGAATTGCAGAGATTGTTGCTTAGGGAGGGGCCACAGCCTGCAGAACCCTTCTTCTGAAGGTTAAGTCAGATGAAGAGGCTAGATCTAAGCGGTAGTATCTAAAAAAGGTTGAAGGTGATGACCCGGTGGCCGCCTTACAAATTTGATCTAATGGTACCTCCGACCTTTCGGCCCAGGAGGTCGCCAAAGCCCTTGAAGAGTGGGCCTTCAAACCCTCTGGAACTGCGTTCCCGGTGGAGAGTACGCCAAGGCTATCGCATTTGTTATCCAATGTGCTATAGTGACTTTAGAGGCTCCGAGTCATCTCCTGGGTCCCTGGAAGCAGATAAAAAGAGACCCTTCCTTCCTATACTGCTGAGTGGATTTTAGATACTGAACTAGACACCTTCTCACATCAAATGTGTGGAACTTTTCTTCTCTCTTATTTCCAGGGACTGGACAGAAGGAAGGAAGGATTATTTCCCGAGACCTATGGAATGTGGACGCTACTTTTGGTAGATAGGCAGGGTCGTTTTTAGCACCACTTTATCGTCCAGGATTTGAGTAAATGGAGGGTTTGCAGACAGAGCTTGGAGATCACTTATTCTGCGGGCCGATGTTAGGGCTATCAGGAGGGCAGTTTTAAGTGATAGAATTTTAAGGGGTATTGATTCTATAGGCTCAAACGGGGATTCTGTTAAAGCTGACAAGACTAGGTTCAAATCCCAGGTTGGTAATCTATGTATAGTTACTGGTTTAGACCTTGCGGCTGCTCTGACAAACCGTATTACCCAAGGGTTGGCCACTATGTTTTCACAGTACAATGCTCCTAGGGCTGTTATCTGTACTTTTAAAGTACTTACCGAAAGGCATAGGTCTAACCCCTTTTGTAGAAATTCTAATATTTCAGCAACTGGGACCGTCTTGCAACCTTACCCCAGAGGAGGACAAAAATTTTTTCCAGGTTTTGCCATAGATTTTTGTGGTCATAGGTTTTCTACTTTTCATTAGTGTAGAAACTAACTTGTCAGAAAAACCTTTTTCCTTCAATAATGACCTCTCAAATTCCACGCTGTTAGGTGGAGATTCTCTGACTGAGGGTGGAACACCGGTCCCTGAGACAGGAGGTCCGGAAGATCTGGAAGAACCCAGGGATCGGTGACCGATACCATCCTCAGCCAGGAGAACCAGGCCCTTTTGGGCCAGAAGGGGGCTATTAGGATGAGTCTGGATCTGTCCTGTCTGATTTTTCGCAGAACTGCTGGAATGAGGATAGTAGGAGGAAATGCATATGCAAGAGTCTGTGTCCAGGGAATCGTGAATGTATCTACAGCCTGAGGGTTCCCCTTGGGGTCTAGGGAACAAAAGGTTTTCACCTTTCTGTTGTGCATGTTTGCGAAGAAGTCTATTACAGGGATTCCCCACAGATCTGTAATTTTGTCGAACACGTCCTGATTTAGAGACCATTCTCCTTGCTTTAGTTGGATACGACTCAGGAAGTCCGCTTTCTGGTTCTCTACACCTTTTATATGTAGGGCCGATAGGCATAGAAAGTTGTTCTGTACAAGGCTGAAAATTTCAGAGGTGGTTTTCATTAATGTTGGAGACCTGGTCCCCCTCCCCCGGTGGTTTAAGTAGGCTACCACTACTCTGTTGTCCGAAAATACTCGGACATGATGCCCTTGTAGTTTGTCTAGAAAAAATAGCAATACATTACTCACTGCCCTCAGTTCTTTTTGGTTTGAGGAAGCCCTGAGTTCCTGACTTGTCCATACCCCCTGAACGACTCTTGTCCAGATGAGCCCCCCACCCTGTGTGACTTGCGTCTGTGGTAACTATCTGAGACACCTCTATCACCCAGGGAATCCCTTTTGATAGGTTGCTGGGATTCAACCACCAAGCTAGGGAATGAATAGTAGCTAAACTTAGAGTCATGTGACCCAACGTCCCCTTAGCATATTCTGGTTTCTCAAGATGTCCCACTGGAGAGGTCTCGTGTGGAGTTGTGCCCACTGAACTGCTGGAAGGCAAGCAGAGAGGGACCCCAGTAATGATATCGCCTTTCTCAGAGACATGGAAGGGTTTGAGCGAGCTTCTGACACTAGATTTATTATCTTTTGTCTTTTCTGGACTGGGAGGCGACATTCTTGAGAAATAGAGTCCAAGGTGAGACCCAAAAATTCCTGAACCCTGGTTGGTTCTAGTTTTGACTTTTGAAGGTTCACCAGCCAGCCTAATATTTTTTTAGCGTATCTATCACCCTGACGCATTGCTGATGGCAGAGTTGAGCCGAGCTGCTCAAAATCAGAAAGTCGTCCAAATATGGAACAATCAAGATGTCTTTCTCTCTCAGATGTGCCATCATCTCTGCTATCAGTTTGGTGAAAATGCGGGGTGCAATTGATATGCCAAAGGGAAGAGCTCTGTATTGGTATTCCCTTATTTGTCCTTTCATGACTGCTGCCAGTCTGAGGAATTTTTGAGAGTTCTTGTGGATGGGGACGTGATAATTCAAGTCGCCGAGATCCAGTACTATCATAAAAGAGTTTGGAAACAAGTTTTTTATTGTTGACTTTATTGACTCCATTTTGAATCTCTGGTTCCTTACATAAGTATTTAACTTCCGTAATTTTGTTATAGTCCGGAAGATCCCGTCCAACTTGGGAACAAGGAATAATGGGGAGTAAAATCCCTTTCCTCTCTCCAGAGGGGGGACTTCCTGGATGACAGCTTTGTCTATCAGTTTTAAGATTTCTAGTTCTAGAGCTTCTTGTTGTTGATGAGAGGACCTCAGCGATGTTACCACATAGTTTGGGGGGAGGGGGGTAGGGATAAAAAGTCTATTCCAAGCCCGACTCTTATTAAATTAAGTATCCAAGGGCTGGTTGAAATTTTCTCCCAGTCCGGGAGGAATTGAGACAATCTCCCACCCACCCTGGGGAAGACGTCACTTGGGGAGGGGGTTCTATCCAGTGAGGAATTATTTTCCCATCATCCCATCTGTTTTGCTCCCTTGGTGGTCTTTTCCTAAAAAATGTCCTATTCCGAAAGGGCCGTTTAGTGAACGTTGGGGCCAGGTTGGGGAACCCTTTCTTTTTGTCACCTGCTTTCTGCAGGATATTGTCCAGAGTCTCCCAAAAAGAAATTTGCCCTCACATGGGATTCAACAAGGTTTTTGCTTAGTTTGTAAATCACCTGGCCAGCTCTTTAGCCATAAGGTTCTACACGCTGCATTCGAAAGAGCTGCAGATTTAGACGCTAGTTTAATTGAGTTGGCCGATGAATCTGCCAAAAACACCGCTGCTCCTCTAATCATAGGGATAGATTCTAATATTTTATTTCTAGGTACCCCATCCCTTAGCTGTTTCTCTAAGTTATCAACCCAAATCATTAAGGATCGTGACGTGCAAGCAGCTGCTATGGCTAGTCTTAAACATCCCCCTGACGACTCCCAGGCCCCTTTAAGAATAGTATCTGCTCTTTTATCAAGAGGATCTTTTAGGGTTCACATATCCTCAAATGGTAGTGCAAATTTTTTTGAGGCCTTAGCTACCGCAACATCTAGTTTGGGGGCTTCATCCCATGAAGTAGAAGCCTCCTCTTCAAAGGGATATTTTCTTTTTATAGAGGGGACCGATGAGTTCTTCCTCTCTGGTTTTTCCCACTCCTTTATAATTAACGCTTGTATGTTTTCATTAAGGGGAAAAACTTTACGCTTTTTTTGGCATAGTCCTCCAGACATAATATCCTGGACTGTTTTGTCAGGACGAGGGTCCAATACCCTCTTAGTCGATCTTACTGCCTTTACAAGTGCGTCAACCTCATCTAGGGGGAAGCAATGATGACCTCCACTCTCATTATCCGAAGAGAAGGAGGAGTCCTGTGTATCTGAGTTTCTACTCTCAGAGCTGGAAGAGTCAGAGTTCGGATAAGCAATTGGTTCTTTCCTATTAACTTTCTTTTCACCTTTAAGGGAATTAAACATAGTTTCTACCTCTGATTTAATTACAGATCGTAACTCAGAGGCGAAATTTGGGGTCTCCTCACATACAGGAGTCACACAACTTCTTATCCCAAGATTGCGGTAAAGCTTTTTTGCACAAGGGGCAGGTTCTGTGTTTTGTTTTCCCCATTCTTTTTCTTGCCTAAGATAAACGGAGAAAAGGGAACCCAAATTACAAAGTGAACTTTCACGAAGATCACTCACCAATCTAACGCAGCCACAGGTACTGGTTCTGGAGGGGTAGGATCCTGAAGTGTGAGATCCGTAGGCGGTAGCTGGTTCACCACGCTGGAGTTCTTGCTATGCTGCGTTGAATGGCTACCTGTTGTGAATTGCCCTCTTGGGCTCCCTCCGGTGGTTGTAAGTGGCACTTTTGTGAGTTCTGCTCTTGGGCTCCCTCTTGTGGCTTCAAGTGGTATGGCTGCTCCTTGGAGTTAGCTGTCATCAGCTGCCTCCACTTATCGTCTCTTCTGCTCGGCTATTTAGGCCTGGCTGTTCCTTCAGCCAGTGCCACTTGTAAATGGTTCCTGGTTGGATTCACATCTCTTTGGATTTCCCTGTTATCCTGACCAGTTCAGCAAAGCTAAGTTTTTGCTTGCGCTTTTCTGTTCACAGATTGTGGACTTATCCGTTCAGTGCTGTCTATGTTTGTCCAGCGTTATCAGTATGAATTAATTCTGTCATGCTGGAAGCTCTGGGAAGCAGATTTACTCTCCACACCTTTAGTCAGGTGTGGAGATTTTTTGTAAACTCTGCGTGGATTTTTGTAGTGTTTTATACTGACCGCACAGTATTCCATCCTGTCCTATCTATCAAGCTAGACTGGCCTCCTGTGCTCATCCTGGTTTCATTCTGTGTATGTCTTTTTCCTCTCCACTCACAGTCATTATTTGTGGGGGACTAATCTTTCCTTTGGGGATTTTCTCTGAGGCAAGATAGTTTTCCTGCTTCTGTCTTTAGGGGTAGTTAGCTCTTCGGCTGTGACGAGATGCCTAGGGAGAGTTAGGAGCATTCCACGGCTACTTCTAGTGTTGTGTTGAGCTTAGGGACTGCGGTCAGTACAGTTACCACTTCCTTCTGAGCTCGTTCCATGTTTCTCCTAGACCACCGCATCATAACAGTACAAGTGGCCAAAAATGAATTAAATGCATCTCAAAAGAAGGAAAAGAAAGTTCTGAACCATTTTTTTTCTTCTGTGCTCTGGTTTGTCTTTTTTTTCCTCTTGATATCTGGGTGGTTCAGGATATATGCTTTGGCATGGATGTTCAGGGTTTGTTTTCTCGTGTGGATCAACTTGCTGCAAGAGTACAGAGTATCCAGGACTATGTTGTCCAGACTCCGGCTTTAGAGCCTAGAATTCCTACTCCTGATTTGTTTTTTGGGGACAGATCCAAGTTTTTGAACTTTAAAAATAACTGCAAATTGTTTTTTGCTTTGAAACCCCGTTCTTCTGGTGATCCCATTCAGCAAGTAAAAATCATCATATCCTTGCTGCGTGGTGACCCTCAAGACTGGGCTTTTACTCTTGAAACAGGGAATCCGGCATTATTGAATGTTGATGCATTTTTTCAAGTGCTCGGATTATTGTATGACGAACCTAATTCTGTGGATCATGCAGAAAAAACCCTGTTGGCCCTGTGTCAAGGTCAGGAAGCGGCAGAGTTATACTGCCAGAAATTTAGAAAATGGTCTGTGCTCACTAAATGGAATGAAGAGGCTCTGGCTGCTATTTTCAGAAAAGGTCTTTCTGAAGCCCTTAAAGATGTTATGGTGGGCTTTCCTACGCCTGCCGGTTTGAGCGAATCTATGTCTCTAGCCATTCAGATCGATCGGCGTCTGCGCGAGCGCAAAGCTGTGCACCATATGGCAGTATCCTCTGAGCAGAGTCCTGAACCTATGCAATGTGATAGGATTTTGACTAGAACAGAACGGCAGGAATTCAGACGTCAGAATAGGCTGTGTTTTTACTGTGGTGATTCTGCTCATGTGATCTCTGATTGCCCTAAGCGTACTAAAAGAGTCGCTAGGTCTGTTACCATTAGTACTATACAGCCTAAATTTCTCTTATCTGTGACCCTGATTTGCTCATTATCGTCCTTTTCTGTCATGGCATTTGTGGATTCAGGCACTGCCCTGAACTTAATGGACTTAGAATTTGCCAGGCGCTGTGGTTTTTCCTTGCAGAGCCCTATTCCTTTGAGGGGCATTGATGCTACACCATTGGCCAAGGATAAACCTCAGTACTGGACACAGATGACTATGTACATGGCTCCAGCACATCAGGAAAATTGCCGTTTTCTGGTGTTGCATAACCTGCATGATGTTGTTGTACTGGGTTTTCCATGGTTACAGGAACATAATCCGGTGCTGGATTGGAAAACTATGTCGGTGACTAGTTGGGGTTGTCAAGGGGTACATAGTGACGTTCCTTTGATGTCAATTTCCTCTTCCCCCTCTTCTGAGGTCCCTGAGTTTTTGTCGGATTTCCAGGATGTATTTGATGAGCCCAAGTCCAGTTCCCTTCCTCCGCACAGGGACGGTGATTGTGCTATTAACTTGATTCCTGGTTGCAAGTTCCCTAAGGGCCGACTTTTCAATCTGTCTGTGCCAGAGCATGCCGCCATGCGGAGTTATGTTAAGGAGTCTTTGGAGAAGGGGCATATTCGGCCCTCTTCGTCACCATTGGGAGCGGGTTTCTATTTTGTTGCTAAGAAGGATGGCTCCTTGAGACCCTGTATTGATTATCGTCTTCTTAATAAGATCACGATCAAATTCCAATACCCCTTGCCTTTGCTTACTGATTTGTTTGCTCAGATTAAGGGGGCTAGTTGGTTTACTAAGATTGACCTCCAAGGGGCATATAATCTTGTTCGTATTAAACAGGGTGACGAATGGAAAACTGCATTTAATACGCCCGAAGGCCATTTTGAATATCTTGTGATGCCATTTGGGCTCTCTAATGCTCCATCTGTGTTCCAGTCCTTCATGCATGATATTTTCCGCAATTATCTTGATAAATTCATGGTCGCATATTTGGATGATATTTTAATTTTTTCCGATGATTGGGAGTCTCATGTGAAGCAGGTCAGGATGGTGTTCCAGATCCTTCGTGATAATGCTTTGTTTGTGAAGGGGTCTAAGTGCCTATTCGGAGTTCAGAAGGTCTCTTTTTTGGGTTTTATTTTCTCCCTCGTCTATAGAAATGGATCCTGTTAAGGTCCAAGCTATTCATGACTGGATCCAACCCACATCTGTGAAGGGTCTTCAAAAATTTTTGGGCTTTGCTAATTTCTATCGCCGTTTCATTGCCAACTTTTCCACTGTGGATAAGCCCCTTACTGATTTGACGAAGAAAGGCGCTGATGTGACGAATTGGTCCTCTGAGGCTGTTGAGGCCTTTCAGGAGCTTAAACGCCGATTTACTTCTGCCCCTGTGTTGCGTCAGCCGGATGTTTCTCTTTCTTTTCAGGTTGAGGTCGACGCTTCTGAGATTGGGGCAGGGGCCGTTTTGTCTCAGAGGGAGTCTGATGGTTCTTTGATGAAACCGTGTGCTTTTTTTTCCAGAAAGTTTTCGCCTGCGGAACGCAATTATGATGTCGGCAATCGGGAGTTGTTGGCTATGAAGTGGGCGTTTGAGTGGCGACATTGGCTTGAGGGAGCTAAACACCGCGTTGTGGTCCTGACCGATCATAAGAATCTGATTTACCTCGAGTCGGCCAAGCGGCTGAATCCTAGACAGGCTCGATGGTCCCTGTTTGTCTCCCGTTTTGATTTTGTGGTCTCGTATCTTCCGGGATCTAAGAATCTTAAGGCTGATGCCCTCTCTAGGAGTTTTTCGCCTGATTCACCTGGAGTCCTTGAGCCGGTTGGCATTCTTAAGGAGGGGGTGATTCTTTCTGCTTTCTCCCCTGATTTGCGGCGGGTGCTTCAGGAATTTCAGGCTGATAGGCCTGACCGCTGTCCAGTGGGGAAGCTGTTTGTTCCTGATAGATGGACAAGTAAAGGTTTTTCTGAGGTTCATTGTTCAGTGTTGGCTGGTCATCCTGGGATTTTTGGTACCAGAGATTTGGTTGCTAGGTCCTTTTGGTGGCCTTCCTTGTCGCGCGATGTGCGTGCTTTTGTGCAGTCCTGTGGGACTTGCGCCCGGGCCAAGCCTTGCTGTTCCCGCGCTAGTGGGTTGCTTTTGCCTTTGCCGGTCCCTGAGAGGCCCTGGACGCATATTTCCATGGATTTTATTTCAGATCTTCCTGTTTCCCAGAAGATGTCTGTTATCTGGGTTGTTTGTGACCGGTTCTCTAAAATGGTCCATCTGGTACCTTTGCCTAAGTTGCCTTCCTCCTCAGATCTGGTTCCATTATTTTTTCAGCATGTGGTTCGTTTGCATGGCATTCCGGAGAATATTGTCTCTAACAGAGGTTCTCAGTTTGTCTCTAGATTTTGGCGGGCCTTTTGTGCTAGGATGGGCATTGATTTGTCTTTTTCTTCGGCGTTTCATCCTCAGACTAATGGCCAAACTGAGCGAACTAATCAGACCTTGGTGACCTATTTGAGATGCTTTGTGTCTGCTGATCAGGATGATTGGGTGTCTTTCTTGCCGTTGGCCGAGTTTGCCCTTAATAATCGGGCTAGTTCGGCTACTTTGGTTTCACCTTTCTTTTGTAATTTTGGTTTTCATCCTTGTTTTTCTTCTGGGCAGGTTGAGCCTTCTGATTGTCCTGGTGTTGATTCTGTGGTGGACAGGCTGCAGCAGATTTGGACTCATGTGGTGGACAATTTGACGTTGTCTCAGGAAAGGGCTCAACGTTTTGCTAACCGCCGTCGGTGTGTTGGTCCCCGGCTTCGTGTGGGGGATTTGGTTTGGTTGTCTTCTCGTCATGTTCCTATGAAGGTTTCTTCCCCTAAGTTTAAGCCTCGGTTTATTGGTCCTTATAAAATTTCTGAAATTATTAATCCGGTATCTTTTCGTTTGGCTCTTCCAGCCTCTTTTGCCATTCATAATGTTTTCCATAGATCTTTGTTGCGGAGATATGTGGTGCCCGTTGTTCCCTCGGTTGACCCTCCTGCCCCGGTGTTGGTTGAGGGAGAGTTGGAATATGAGGTTGAGAAGATTTTGGATTCTCGTTTTTCGAGGCGGAGGCTTCAGTATCTTGTCAAGTGGAAGGGTTATGGCCAGGAGGATAATTCTTGGGTTGTTGCCTCCGATGTCCATGCCACCGATTTGGTTCGTGCTTTCCATTTGGCTCGTCCTGATCAGCCTGGGGGCTCTGGTGAGGGTTCGGTGACCCCTCCTCAAGGGGGGGGGGGGGATACTGTTGTGAGTTCTGCTCTTGGTCTCCCTCTTGTGGTTTCAAGTGGTATGGCTGCTCCTTGGAGTTAGCTGTCATCAGCTGCCTCCACTTATCGTCTCTTCTGCTCGGCTATTTAGGCCTGGCTGTTCCTTCAGCCAGTGCCACTTGTAAATGGTTCCTGGTTGGATTCACATCTCTTTGGATTTCCCCGTTATCCTGACCAGTTCAGCAAAGCTAAGTTTTTGCTTGCGCTTTTCTGTTCACAGATTGTGGACTTATCCGTTCAGTGCTTTCTATGTTTGTCCAGCGTTATCAGTATGAATTAATTCTGTCTTGCTGGAAGCTCTGGGAAGCAGATTTACCCTCCACACCTTTAGTCAGGTGTGGAGATTTTTTGTAAACTCTGCGTGGATTTTTGTAGTGTTTTATACTGACCGCACAGTATTCCATCCTGTCCTATCTATCAAGCTAGACTGGCCTCCTGTGCTCATCCTGGTTTCATTCTGTGTATGTCTTTTTCCTCTCCACTCACAGTCATTATTTGTGGGGGGCTAATCTATCCTTTGGGGATTTTCTCTGAGGCAAGATAGTTTTCCTGATTCTGTCTTTAGGGGTAGTTAGCTCTTAGGCTGTGACGAGATGCCTAGGGAGAGTTAGGAGCATTCCACGGCTACTTCTAGTGTTGTGTTGAGCTTAGGGACTGCGGTCAGTACAGTTACCACTTCCTTCAGAGCTCGTTCCATGTTGCTCCTAGACCACCGCATCATAACAGCTACCGGACCGAGAACTCCGGGTGTCAGCAGAAGTTCGTTTCGGTGGCACTGCTGCTGCTGTGGTGGGGGCTGGAGCTACTGGTCGCGGTCTTCCATGGTACTACCTTGGGACAGAATGCAGCAAGGAGCTCCCATATCTACCGCTTTTTAAAGCTTGGGGCCTATTGACAGCCCCTCCCCCTGTGGCTGCATTGCTGAGGAAGTGTTCCCTTTTATTTATTTTTTTTGCTTCTTCTGCGCATGCGCGCGGTCAGGGACCTGGAAATGGAGCATTCCGGTTCCGGGGCAGCGCCATCTTGGTGCACCTCATGCATTCACTGCGCCCACCCCGAACTGAAGTTATTTACCATTTCCGGTGTGGCGCCATCTTGGAATCCAGGCGTCCTCTGTGCGGCAGGTCCCGGAAGACCCTAACTCCTATCCGTAGTGGCGGCTGCGCTTCCCCCCACTCACACTCCAGACCCATCGGTCATAGCCGTGGCGACCTCGGACACCGCACCAGTCATGGTAGGGGCATCCCTGCTGCCAGAACTCGGACTGGCCATCTCTGGACTCCTCAGTCGGTCTTCGGATACGCAGGTACTGTCCTAGTAGGTTCCCCGTCAGGGACAAGAAACCAAAACTGAAGGGCGGATCCCCTCTCTATGGTGGTGCTGTCATGGGGACTGAGAAATAGGTCTTATATTCTAGGTGCTTCAAAGTGGCCACCTTTTGCTTTGATGACTGCTTTTCAAACTCTTGGCATTCTCTTGATGAGCTTCAAGAGGTAGTCACCGGGAATGGTCTTCCAACAATCTTGAAGTAGTTCCCAGAGATGCTTAGCACTTGTTGGCCCTTTTGCCTTCACTCTGCGGTCCAGCTCACACCAAACCATCTTGATTGGGTTCAGGTCTGGTGACTGGAGGCCAGGTCATCTGGCGTAGCACCCCATCACTCTCCTTCTTGGTCAAATAGCCCTTACACAGCCTGGATGTGTATTTGGGGTCATTGTCCTGAAAAATAAATGATGGTCCAACAAACCGCAAACTGGATGGAATAGCATGCCACTGCAACATGCTGTGGTAGCCATGCTGGTTCAGTATGCCTTCAATTTTGAATAAATCCCCAACAGTGTCACCAGCAAAGCACCCCCACACCACCTCCTCCATGCTTCACGGTGGTAACCAGGCATGTAGAATCCATCCGTTCACCTTTTCTGCGTCGCACAAAGACACGGTGGTTTGAACCAAAAATCTCAAATTTGGACTCATCAGACCAAAGCACAGATTTCCACTGGTCTAATGTCCATTCCTTGTGTTCTTTAGCCCAAACAAGTCTCTTCTGCTTGTTGCCTGTCCTTAGCAGTGGTTTCCTAGCAGCTATTTTACCATGAAGGCCTGCTGCACAAAGTCTCCTCTTAACAGTGGTTGTAGAGATGTTTCTGCTGCTAGAACGCTGTGTGGCATTGACTTGGTCTCTAATCTGAGCTGCTGATAACCTGCTATTTCTGAGGCTGGTGACTCGGATAAACTTATTCTCAGAAGCAGAGGTGACTCTTGGTCTTCCTTTCCATATGTGAGCAAGTTACTTTGTAGCGCTTGATGGTTTTTGCAACTGCACTTGGGGACACTTTCAAAGTTTACTCAATTTTTCAGTCTGACTGACCTTCATTTCTTAAAGTAATGATAGCCACTCTTTCTTTACTTTGCTGCTTTTTTCTTGCCATAATACAAATTCTAACAGTCTATTCAGTAGGACTATCAGCTGTGTATCCACCAGACGTCTGCACAACACAACTGATGGTTCCAACCCCATTTATAAGGCAAGAAATCCCACTTCTTAAACCTGACCTGGCACACCTGTGAAGTGAAAACCATTTCCGGTGACTACCTCTTGAAGCTCATCAAGAGAATGCCAAGAGTGTGCAAAGCAGTCATCAAAGCAAAAGGTGGCTACTTTGAAGAACCTAGAATATAAGACATTTTCAGTTGTTTCACACTTTTTTGTTAAGTATATAATTCCACATGTGTTAATTCATAGTTTTGATGCCTTCAGTGTAAATGTACAATTTTCATAGTCATGAAAATACAGGAAAATCTTTAAATAAGGTGTGTCCAAACTTTTCGTCTGTACTGTATATATATCTACCCATACCATGCGTAGACATTAATTTTATCTATTCTATTGCAACCTGTCAGTGTGATTTTACTGTAAGCGAACAGTAAATGCTATATATATATATATATATATATATATATATATATATATATATATATATATATATATATATATATATATATATTTATTTATTACACACAGACACATATACACTAGCTGAAGAGCCCGGCGTTGCCTGGGCATAGTAAATATCTGTGGTTAGTTATAGCACCTCACCTCTTATTTTCCTGTCACGCCTCTCATTTTCCCCCTCACATCTCATTTTCTCCCTCACACCTCATTTTCCCCCTCAGTCCTCTCATTCCCCCCTAACACTTGTCATTTCGACCTCACATCGGAAAAAAATGACAGATCACTCCACTATTTTCCCTCACTCCTCTCATTTTGCACTCACACCTCTCATTTTCCCCTCAGTATATACATGTTTGTCATCTCCCTTATATATAGTATACACCTGTATGTCATCTCCTGTATATAGTATATACCTGTATGTCATCTCCCCTGTAAATAGTACACAGTCATGGCCAAAAGTATTGATACCCCTGCAATTCTGTCAGATAATACTCAGTTTCTTCCTGAAAATGATTGCAAACACAAATTATTTGGTATTATTATCTTCATTTAATTTGTCTTAACTGAAAAAACACAAAAGAGAATGAAGCAAAAAGCAAAACATTGATCATTTCACACAAAACTCCAAAACTGGGCCGGACAAAAGTATTGGCACCCTCAGCCTAATACTTGGTTGCACAACCTTTAGCCAAAATAACTACGACCAACTGAGTTTCTTACAATGCTCTGCTGGAATTTTAGACTATTCTTCTTTGGCAAACTGCTCCAGGTCCCTGATATTTGAAGGGTGCCTTCTCCAAACTGCCATTTTTAGATCTCTCCACAGGTGTTCTATGGGAGTCAGGTCTGGACTCATTGCTGGCCACCTCAGAAGTCTCCAGTGCTTTCTCTCAAACCATTTTCTAGTGCTTTTTGAAGTGTGTTTTAGGTCATTGTTCTGCTGGAAGACCCATGACCTCTGAGGGAGACCCAGCTTTCTTACACTGGGCCCTACATTATGCTGCAAAATTTGTTGGTAGTCTTCAGACTTCATAATGCCATGCACACGGTCAAGCAGTCCAGTGCCAGAGGCAGCAAAGCAACCCCAAAACATCAGGGAACCTCCACCATGTTTGACTGTAGGGACCGTGTTCTTTTCTTTGAATGCCTCTTTTTTTCTCCTGTAAACTCTATGTTGATGCCTTTGCCCAAAAAGCTCTACTTTTGTCTCATCTGACCAGAGAACATTCTTCCAAAACGTTTTAGGCTTTTTCAGGTAAGTTTTGGCAAACTCCAGCCTGGCTTTTTTATGTATCAGGGTAAGAAGTGGGGTCTTCCTGGGTCTCCTACCATACAGTCCCTTTTCATTCAGATGCCGATGGATAGTACGGGTTGACACTGTTGTACCCTCGGACTGCAGGGCAGCTTGAACTTAGTTTAGATGTTAGTCGATGTTCTTTATCCAACATCAGCACAATCTTGCGTTGAAATCTCTTGTCAATTTTTCTTTTCCGTCCACATCTAGGGAGGTTAGCCACAGTGCCATGGGCTTTAAACTTCTTGATGACACTGTGCACGGTAGACACAAGAACATTCAGGTCTTTGGAGATGGACTTTTAGCCTTGAGATTGCTTATGCTTCCTCACAATTTGGTTTCTCAAGTGCTCAAACACTTGTTTGGTCTTCTTTCTTTTCTCCATGCTCAATGTGGTACACACAAGGACACAGGACAGAGGTTGAGTCAACTTTAATCCATGTCAACTGGCTGCAAGTGGGATTTAGTTATTGCCAACACCTGTTAGGTGCCACAGGTAAGTTACAGGTGCTGTTAATTACACTAATTAGAGAAGCATCACATGATTTTTCGAACAGTGCCAATACTTTTGTCCATCCCCTTTTTTTATGTTTGGTATGGAATTATATCCAATTTGGCTTTATGACAATTCTTTTTGTGTTTTTTTATTTAAGACAAATTAAATGAAGATAACAATACCAAATAATTTGTGTTTGCAATCATTTTCAGGAAGAAACTGAGCATTATCTGACAGAATTGCAGGGGTGTAAATACTTTTGGCCATGACTGTATATCTGTGTGTCATCTCCTCCTGTATATAGTATATACCTGTGTGTCATGTCCTCCTGTATATAGTATGTACCTGTGTGTCATCTCCTCCTGTATATAGTATATACCTGTGTGTCATCTCCCCTGTATATAGTATATATGTTTGCAATCTCCCCTGTATATAGTATATACCTGTGTGTCATCTCCTCCTGTATACAATACAATGGGTTAAAGGGAACCCGTCACCCCCAAAATCGAAGATGAGCTAAGCCCACCAGCATCATGGGCTTATTTACAGCATTCTGTAATACTGTAGATAAGCCCCGGATGTATCCTGAAAGATGAGAAAAAGAGGTTAGATCCCCCAGATATGGATTACGGCGTTGGACACAATGACGGACAGGCATGGTATATTGTTGTTTTTTTATTTAAATTTTATTACAGGAGATCGAGGGCTAGGCTTGGATTAGGCGTTGCAGTAAGTATGGTTTAATTAAGAATAATAAAAAGTGTCTGTGTCAATTGTTCAAACAAAAGACTTTATTGTGTATGTGTCTTTATTTAACATTACAACTATAGGATTAGTAATGGATAGGTGTGTTATAGATGCTTCTCCATTACTAAGCCGTGGGCTTAATGTCACCGGTGACATCAACCCCACAACTATTACCCCTCTTGCCACAGCTACAGGGCAGTGGGAAGAGCCGGGCAAAGTGGCAGAATTGGCTCATCTAATAGAAGTGCTTTTTCTGGGTAGCTGCAGGCTGCTATTTTTAGGCTGGGGGTGTCAATGTTCATGGCCCCTTACCAGCCTGAGAATGCCAGCCCTCATCTGTGAGCTTTAGGAAGGCTGGTTGTCAAAAATGTGGTGGACCCCTTGCAGTTTTTTTTTTAATTATTTATATGATTAAAAATTTTTAATTTTGTCTGGCTGGTTCTCAAAAATAGGGGGGAACCCACGCCGTTTTTTTTTTTTTAAATTACTGTATTTATTTACAGCGCAGGAGTGGCAGATGAATACTCCCATCCGCGGCTCCTGCTGTCACTGTTATTAGCAGCAGCAGGGGTAGGCAGATGGGAGTAATAGTCTCATCAGCCGCCACCTGTTGTCTCTTTTATTACCGTATATACTCGAGTAGAAGCTGAGATTTTCAGCCCATTTTTTAGGCTGAAAGGGGCTGAAAATGCCCCTCTCGGCTTATACTTGAGTCATTGTCCCAGGGGGGTGGAGGGGGAGCAGCAGCTCTCACATCATACTTACCTCCTCCCAGCGCATCTCTGCACATCCCTGCTTCTCCAATGCCTGCAGCTCTTCCTGAGTTCAGCGGTCACATGGTACCACTCATTAAAGTAACTTATATAGATGCGACTCCACGCCTATAGGCGGAGCGCATATTCATTACTTTAATGAGAGGTACCATGTGATCACTGAACACAGGAACAAGCTGCTGACGCGTGCCAGAGACCATCGGAGAAGCAGGGACTTGCAGACCGCGCCAGGAGGGTTAGTTTGATGGGGGAGGGTGAGCCATGTGATATTCACCTGTCTCTGTTCTACTGCCGGGCTCTGTCTTCCATGTCCTCTGGATGTGACGTTCAGGTCAGAGGGTGCGATAACGTGGTTAGTGCGCACCCTCTACCTGAACAGTCACTGCAGAGACCATGAAGACACAGCGGCGCGTGGCGGTGAAACGGAGAAAGATGAATATCGCAAGTGCCAAGGGCCTGAGCAAGCGGCGACTCCTGCACCTGGCGCCCAGCGATGAGAACTGAGTATGTAATTTCTTTTTTTTTTTTATTCGCAGCACCAGCATACGGGGCATACTATTCTATGGAGCATCTTATGGGGCCATCAACCTTTATGAGGCACATTATTCTATGGAGCATCTTATGGGACCATCAACCTTTATGGGGCATATAATTCTATGGAGCATCTTATGGGGCCATCAACCTTTATGGGGCATATTATTCTATGGATCATCTTATGGGCCATCAACCTTTATGAAGTAGCATATGCGGCATATTATTCTATGGAGCATCTTATGGGGCCATTATTAACCTTTGTGCAGCATTATATGTGGCATATAATTCTATAGAGCATCTTATGGGGCCATCATTAACCTTTTATTCAGCATTAAATGGGGCATAATTTAATATGGAACATCTTATGGGGCCATCATTAACCTTTTATTCAGCATTAAATGGGGCATAATTTAATATGGAACATCTTATGGGGCCATCATTAACCTTTTATGCAGTGTTATATGGGCCGTATTTTGTATTGAGCATCTTATGGGCTCCTGATTCAACATGGATATTCAAAAACACTTAACGTACTGATGTCTCAATCAATCAATTTTACTTTTATTAGTTTTTATTTTTGAAATTTACAAGCAGCTGCTGCGTTTCCCACCCTAGGCTTATACTAGGGTTTCAGATTTCGCCGTTTTTTGTGGCAAAATTAGGGGTCTCGGCTTATACTTGGGTTGGCTTATACTCGAGTATATACGGTACTTAAGTGCAACTCATCATTCTCCCCTGCTTGCGCCGATCGCCAGCAGAGCAGGGGAGAATGAGGAGAGCAGTATTCAGCACCCAGCACCAGAAAACAGTGCTTACTGTAATGTTTTTTTTCTCCAGCGCCGATGCGTGTCACATGGATGACGTCCATGTGTGTTATGTGTATGCATGTGTGCAGAAGTTTTTTGCCCGTGCTGACATTAAAAAAAATGGACATGTCAGGGTGTTTTGCCAACGGACACACGGTCCATGGAAACACACTGACATGTGTAGACTCATTCACTTGAATAGGCAAATAGCGCTCTGTTCCTCCAGAGTCTCTCCGCATGGCTAAGTAGCACTGTACAGCCACATATGGGGTATTGCCACGTTCAGTAGAAATTGTGGAACAAATGTTGTTGCCACTTTTACCCACTTCTTGTGTGAAAATGTAAAATCTTTGGCTAAAACAAAATTTTGCTGATAAAAATGTATGCCCAATGGTATAAAATTCTGTGACACACCCATGGTGCAATATGATTACTTTGCACCCCTACATGAATTCATTGAGAGGTGTAGTTCATAAAATGGGGTCACTTATGGGGGGATTCTGCGGTTTTAGCACCTCATGGACTCTCCCAGTGGGTCATGGCACCTGCAAACCATAATAGTAAAATCTGGGACTCTTTCCCTTCTGAGCTCTGCCATGCACCCAAACTGTGGTTTACCCCCCCCCACATGGGGTATCAGCATACTCAGGACAAATTGCACAATGAATTTTGGCGTCCAATTTCTTCTGTTACCCTTGGTAAAATATAAAATTGGGGGGGAAAAGCTCATTTTTGTGAAAAAAATTTTTTTTTTTTATTTTTACAGTTCTACGTTATAAACTTTTGTGAAACACTTGGGGGTTCAAAGTGCTCACCACACATCTAGATAAGTTCCTTAGGGGGTCTAGTTTCTAAAATGGTGTCACTTGTGGGGGGTTTCCACTGTTTAGGCACATCAGGGCTCTCCAAATGCGACATGACGTCCGATCTTAATTCCAGCCAATTTTGCATTGAAAAAGTCAAACGCCACTCCTTCCCTTCTGAGCTTTGCTATGCGCCTAAACAGTGGTTTACCCCTACATATGGGGTATCAGCATACTCAGAACAAATTGCACAACAACTTTTGGAGTCCAATTTCTCCTGTTGTCCTTGGTAAAATAAAAAGAAATTGGTCTGAATTACATTTTTAGTGAAAAAAAGTTTAATTTTTTTTTTTTAAACATTCCAAAAATTCCTGTAAAGCACCTGAAGGGTTAATAAACATCTTAAATGTGGTTTTGAGCACCTTGAGAGGTGCGGTTTTTCGAATGGTGTCACTTTTTGGTATTTCCTGTCATTTAGACCCCTCAAAGTCACTTCAAATAAGAGGAGGTCCCTAAAAAAAAAAAAGTGGTGTTGCAAATATGAGCAATCGCTAGTCAACTTTTAACCCTTATAACTTCCTAACAAAAAATTTTTGGTTCCAAAATTGTGCTGATGTAATGTAGACACGTGGGAAATGTTACTTTTTAAGTATTTTGTGTGACATCTCTGTGATTTAAGGGCATGAAAATTCAAAGTTGGAAAATTGCAAAATTTTTGCCATATTTCCGTCATATCAAAGAAATTTTACCACTAACATGAAGTACAATAGGTCACAAAAAAACAATGTCAGAATCACTGGGATCTATTGAAGCATTCCAGAGTTATTACCTCATAAGTGGACAGTGATCAGAAATGTAAAAATTGGCTTGGTCATTAACATGGAAACCACCTTCGGGGGTAAAAGGGTTAATTATACCATTGAGGGTCGGTTGGGAGGGGGATCCACAGAGGTGCTGAATCATTGCACAGAGTCAGCTCATGGGTCGAGAAGGTGCATGTGCAGTATGATCTTGATAATGTTGTAACAGCTGGCCCAACTTTGTGAGCATGTGCTGCACCTGTTATTGAGATGACCAATGGTGAGGATTCGGTATCTGGGCAAAATCTCCGGAGGAAAAAAAGAGTGACCTGTCAGAAAAAAACGAATACAATTTGGGCCAGGGAATAAAAAGCGCATGAGAGCTGGAGGTGCAGTGTCTGCCCACAGCACTTGAAATTAAAATTTAATCGATTGTTCTATGCAAATTAGCCTCTTCAGGGAGGAACAGGACTAGAACTCTAGTGTCACCTATAGGAAGTAGCAGTCCTAGATGTCAATGTCGACCCTTTTACAAGCCTTGTTACATGACTTAGGATAAAAGCCAAAACCAGAATCTCACTTTGCAGACACTGTTTCGGGGTACCGCCCCTCGTCAGTTTAAAGTGTGAGATCTGGTTTGGCTGTGTGAGAGGTGTCTGACCGGGATCCAAAAAAGTAACGTTTCTCCTTGCAGATAGTGACATGTTACTTCTTGGATATTGATTGCTCTACAATTTCCAAACTAAATACTGTATATACTCGAGTATAAGCCGACCCGAGTATAAGCCGACCCCCCTAATTTTGCCACAAAAAACAGAGAAAACTTATTGACTCGAGTATAAGCCTAGGGTGGAAATGCAGCATTTACCGGTGAATTTCAAAAATAAAAATAGATCATTATTTCCCCATAGCTGTGCCATATAGTGCTCTGCACCGTTCATTATTTCCCCATAGCTGTGCCATTTAGTGCTCTGCACCGTTCATATTTCCCCATAGCTGTGCCGCATATAGTGCTCTGCACCGTTCATTATTGTCCCATAGCTGTGCCCCATATAGTGCTCTGCACCGTTCATATTGTCCCATAGCTGTGCCCCATATAGTACTCTGCACCGTTCATATTGTCCCATAGCTGTGCCGCATATAGTGCTCTGCACCGTTCATTATTGTCCCATAGCTGTGCCCCATATAGTGCTCTGCACCGTTCATATTGTCCCATAGCTGTGCCATATAGTGCTCTGCACCGTTCATATTGTCCCATAGCTGTGCCATATAGTGCTCTGCACCGTTCATATTGTCCCATAGCTGTGCCCCATATAGTGCTCTGCACCGTTCATATTGTCCCATAGCTGTGCCCCATATAGTGCTCTGCACCGTTCATATTGTCCCATAGCTGTGCCATATAGTGCTCTGCACCGTTCATATTGTCCCATAGCTGTGCCCCATATAGTGCTCTGCACCGTTCATATTGTCCCATAGCTGTGCCATATAGTGCTCTGCACTGTTCATATTGCCCCATAGCTCTGCCATATAGTGTTCTGCACCGTTCATATTGTCCCATAGCTGTGCCCCATATAGTGCTCTGCACCGTTCATATTGTCCCATAGCTGTGCCATATAGTGCTGTGCACCGTTCATATTGCCCCATAGCTCTGCCATATAGTGCTCTGCACCGTTCATATTGTCCCATAGCTGTGCCCCATATAGTGCTCTGCACCGTTCATATTGTCCCATAGCTCTGCCATTTAGTGCTCTGCACCATTCATATTGTCCCATAGCTGTGCCCCATACAGTGCTCTGCTCCGTTCATATTTCCCCATAGATGCTCCACATAAATCTGTGCCATTGCTGCTGCTGCAATAAAAAAAAAAAAAAAAACACATACTCACTTCTCTTGATTGCAGCTCCCAGCGTCTCGTTCCGGCGTCTGGTCCCGGCGTCTCTCTGCACTGACTGATCAGGCAGAGGGCGCCGCGCACACTATATGCGTCATCGCGCCCTCTGACCTGCACAGTCAGAGCGCAGAGACGCCGGGAAGATGGAGCGGCGCCCGGCGGCTGGAACGTGGACAGGTAAATATGCGATACTTACCTGGTCCCGACGTCCGGCTCCTTCCCTCGCACAGCTGGTCTTCGGTGCTGCAGCCTCTTCCTCTATCAGTGGTCACCGGCACCGCTGATTAGAGAAATGAATAGGCGGCTCCACCCCTATGGGAGGTGGAGCCGCCTATTCATTTCTCTAATGAGCGGTCCCACGTGACCGCTGAAGAGGGGAAGAACTGCAGCACCGAAGACCGTGAGACGGCAGGGGGAGCGCCAGGATCGCCGGGACTAGGTGAGTATGCCTCAGCGCCCTCTCCCCCTCACCCGCCACCCACCTTGACTCGAGTATAAGCCGAGAGGGGCACTTTCAGCCCAAAAATTTGGGCTGAAAATCTCGGCTTATACTCGAGTATATACGGTACTACAAGATATGAATGCAAGGTACCAAGTTCCATTCAATAAAAAGAAAATTGATAAAGTGACAGTAGTGAATAAAAAAACACCAAATTAATTAGTGTAGACTCAGTTTCTAAGTATGAATCAGTTTAATACAATTATAAATACCTCAATCATCATCATCATCATCCTCTGGAACAAAAATGTCATGCTCTTCAAGTAAAGCTGCAAAATTCTTACTAATTAGTGTTCCTACATACAAAAATGGGATCACCACACTAAAGACCCTCAATAAGCCAAAGCTTACCTGTAGAAAAGAAAAGAGAAAAAAAAAAGAATTATTTCACATTTTCCATAATAAGTAGCACTTATTGAACAAAACATTTGCTTATCTAAATCCTTAACCTCATGTGCACCTCAACTTATATTTTCAAAAATGCGCATGATAGGGCTGGGCACCATGCCATAAAAATACATTCTCGATTGTAATTTTGATTTGCTTTGCTAAATTGGTTCATAAAATAATCAACTCCCCTATTCTCCCAAAACACAAGGTGTACTCAGTCAGGACAATCCTAACTTCTAATATTAAAACCTTACCATGTGTCAAAAATTACCTCAATGTCAATAAGGGCTGAGCAGGTCATGGGCCCATTTATGGACACCCAGCAATGGGGAGCTACTAGTGATGAGTGAATATGCTCAGATAACGTGTAATCCAAGCATGATGGGGTGTTATCCATGTACCATGAATGTGCTCGAGTAATATGTTCGAGTACCTGCGGTTGCATGGTTTGTGGTTGTTAAACATCTGCATCACATAAACATGCCAAACAGGCAAACCATGCATGTGTTGCAGCTATCTAACAGCCACAAAAAATGCAGCCACATGGACACGAACATATTATTCAAGAACACCCAAGATACTCGGATAACACCCGAGCATGCTGGGATAACACGTTTTCCAAGCATGTTCGCTCATCATTAGAAGTTAATAAACGTAATGCTCAGCTAAAAAATTTTTTTTTTTTAAAAAAAAAGGGAACTCGTGGCCTTGTATGCAAACGCCTACAACAAAACTGAAAGAAATGAACTGGACCATCCTGACTGGGTACACCTTGGTGCTGGTGGGATGGCTTTTACATTTATTATTTATTTTTTAAATCAAAGACAGTGTTACTAAGTAAACTTTTATTATGCACTATTGGTTATTTAATTACAGTAGGGTAAATGTTCATTTTGCCTTAGGTTTTGTCTTGTTTAATAGCCAGTGTAAACATGCTCCTACACGTTAGAACCATCCAGACTGGGTACACCTTGATGCTGGGGGGATGGCTTTTACTTTTTTTCCATTTTAATCAAAACAGTGTTTAGTAAGTACCTTATGTTATTTAGAGTGGGGAAAATAAGTATTTGATACACTGTCGATTTTGCAAGTTTCCCCAACTAGAAAGAATGGAGAAGTCTGTAATTTTTATCGTAGGCATATTGATGAGCGAACGTGCTAGGATATCAAGTTATCCGAGCATGCTAGGGTGTTGTCCGAGTATCTTGGGCGTGTTCAAGTGCACACTGCTGCATGATTTGTGGCTGTTAGACAGCTGCAACAAATGCGGGGATTTGTTCACACAAGTTTCACACATCATTTTTTTTCAGGCACAATCCATCTAATTTGTAAAAAAAGTCCATCAAAAATAGTGAAAAACTGAAAAATTTCTCCTTGCATTTCATACGTTTTTGGCCGGATAAGTCGCTGTGCGGTTTTTTCGCTGGACTGAAAAAACGTTCCTCTGGACGTTTTCTCCTTGCGCCAGAAAAAAAAGGATGAAACGTTGGGAAATCAGGCACAATCCGGTGGTAGTACAACTCTAAGAGAAAAAAAATCGGATCTGGCAAAAAAAAAAACGGATCCGTTTTTTAACCCCTTAATCCCCGAGGATGGTTTGCACGTTAATGACCGGGCCAATTTTTACAATTCTGACCACTGTCCCTTTATGTGGTTATAACTCTGGAACGCTTTAACGGATCCCGGTGATTCTGACATTGTTTTCTCATGACATTGTACTTCATGGTAGTGGTAAAATTTATTCGATATAACTTGCGTTTATTTGTGAAAAAAACGGAAATTTGGCGAAAATTTAGAACATTTCGCAATTTTCCAACTTTAAATTTTTATGCCCTTAAATCACAGAGATATGTCACGCAAAATACTTACTAATTAACATTTCCCACATGTCTACTTTACATCAGCACAATTTTGGAAACAAAATTTTTGTTTGTTAGGGAGTTATAAGGGTTAAAAGTTGACCAGCAATTTCTCATTTTTACAACACCATTTTTTTTTAGGGACCACATCTCATTTGAAGTCATTTTGAGGGGCCTATATGATAGAAAATACCCAAGTGTGACACCATTCTAAAAACTGCACCCCTCAAGGTGCTCAAAACCACATTCAAGAAGTTTATTAACCCTTCAGGGGTTTCACAGGAATTTTTGGAATGTTTAAATAAAAATGAATATTTAACTTTTTTTCACACAAAATTTATTTCAGCTCCAATTTGTTTTATTTTACCAAGGGTAACAGGATAAAATGGATGCCAAACGTTGTTGTACAATCTGTACTGAGTACGCTGATACCCCATATGTGGGGGTAAACCACTGTTTGGGCGCATGGCAGAGCTTGGAAGGAAAGGAGCGCCATTTGACTTTTCAATGCAAAATTGACAGGAATTGAGATGGGACGCCATGTTGCGTTTGGAGAGCCCCTCATGTGCCTAAACATTGAAATCCCCACAAGTCACACCATTTTGGAAAGTAGACCCCCTAAGGAACTTATCTAGATGTGTGGTGAGCACTTTGAGCCAACAAGTGCTTCACAGAAGTTTATAATGCAGAGCCGTAAAAATAAAAAATCTTATTTTTTCACAAAAATGATCTTTTCGCCCCCAATTTTTTATTTTCCCAAGGGTAAGAGAAGAAATTAGACCACAAAAGTTGTTGTGCAATTTGTCCCGAGTGCGACGATACCCCATATGTGGGGGTAAACCACTTTTTGGGCGCATAGCAGAGCTCGGAAAGGAAGGAGTGCCATTTGACTTTTCAATGCAAAATTGACTGGAATTAAGATGGGACGCCATGTTGGTTTGGAGAGCCCCTGATGTGCCTAAACATTAAAACCCCCACAAGTGACACCATTTTGGAAACTAGACCTCCCAAGGAACTTATCTAGATGTGTTGTGAGAACTTTGAACCCCTAAGTGTTTCACTACAGTTTATAACGCAGAGCCTTGAAAATAAAAATTCTTTTTTTTTTCTTCACAAAAATGATTTTTTAGCCCCCAGCTTTGTATTTTTACAAGGGTAACAGAATAAATTGGACCCCAAAAGTTGTTGTCCAATTTGTCCTGAGTACGCTGATACCCCATATGTGGGGGGGAACCACTGTTTGGGCGCATGGCAGAGCTCGGAAGGGAAGGAGCACCATTTGGAATGCACACTTAGATGGATTGGTCTGCAGGCGTCACGTTGCATTTGCAGAGCCCCTGATGTACCCAAACAGTACAAACCCCCCACAAGTGACCTCATATTGGAAACAAGACCTCCCAAGGAACTTATCTAGATGTGTTGTGAAAACTTTGAACCCCCAAGTGTTTCACTACAGTTTACAACGCAGAGTCGAGAAAATAAAAAATCCTTTTTTTCCCCAACAAAAATGATTTTTAGCCCCCCAAATTTTTATTTTCCCAAGGATAACAAGAGAACTTGGACCCAAAAAGTTGTTGTCCAATTTGTCTCGAGTACGCTGATACCACATATGTTGGGGTAAACCCCTGTTTGGGCGCACGGGAGAGCTCGGAAGTGAAGGAGCACTGTTTTACTTTTTCAATGCAGAATTGGCTGGAATTGAGATCGGACGCTATGTCGCGTTTGGAGAGCCCCTGATGTGCCTAAACAGTGGAATCCCCCCAATTATAACTGAAACCCTAATCCAAACGCACCCCTAACCCTAATCCCAACTGTAACCCTAACCACACACCTAACCCTGACACACCCCTATTTCTAATCCCAACCGTAAATGTAATCCAAACCCTAACCCTAGCCCTAACCCTAATGGGAAAATGGAAATAAATAATTTTTTTTTAATTTTATTATTTTTCCCTAAGGCTAGGTTCACATTGCGTTAGGGAAATCCGTTTAGCGCTGGCGCTAGTGGATTGTGCAAACGCAATGTCTTTTTAGGTGTCGCGTTTAGTGGTCGCGTTAACGTCCCCGCTCTGGAAGATCGGGGATCGGACCTCGGGCGCGCCGCGGACGCTGCAAGCAGCGTCCAAGGCGCGCCACAAAACAACAGCACCTTGCTAGCGCGAGCCGAAAATGGCACGCTCTAGCGATGCGCTACACCCGAAAATCACATTGCTGTCAATGGGTGTGCTAACGGACCCGTTGCACGGCGTTGTGACATTTTCGCCGTGCAACGCTGTCCGTTAGCGTTAACCCATTAACGCAATGTGAACCTAGCATAACTAAGGGGGTCATGAAGGGGGTTTGATTTACTTTTATAGCGTTTTTTTATATCGGATTTTTATGATTGGCAGCCGTCACACACTAAAAGACGCTTTTTATAGCAAAAAAGTTTTTGCGTCTCCACATTTTGAGATTATACTTTTTCCATATTTTGGTCCACAGAGTCATGTGAGGTCTTGTTTTTTGCGGGACGAGTTGACATTTTTATTGGTAACATTTTTGGACACGTGACAGTTTTTGATCGCTTTTTATTCCGATTTTTTGTGAGGCAGAATGACCAAAAACCAGCTATTCATGAATTTCTTTTGGGGGAGGCGTTTATACCGTTCCGCGTTTGGTAAAATTGATGAAGCAGTTTTATTCTTCGGGTCAGTACGATTACAGCGATACCTCATTTATATTTTTTTTATGTTTTGGCGCTTTTATACGATAAAAGCTATTTTATAGAAAAAATAATTATTTTGGCATTGCTTTATTCTCAGGACTATAACTTTTTTATTTTTTTGGTTATGATGCTATTTGGCGGCTCGTTTTTTGCGGGACAAGATGACGTTTTCAGAGGTACCATGGGTTTTTATATCCATCTTTTTGATCGCGTGTTATTCCACTTTTTGTTCAGCGTTATGATAATAAAGCGTTTTTTGGCTCTTTTTTTTTTTTTTCTTACGGTGTTCACTGAAGGGGTTAACTAGTGGGCCAGTTTTATAGGTTGGGTCGTTACGGACGCGGCGATACTAAATATGTGTACTTGTATTTTTTTTTTTTTTGTTTTTTAGATAAAGAAATGTATTTATGGGAATAATATTTTTTTTTTTCTTCTTTATTTAGGAATTTTTTTTTTTTTTTTTTTTACACGTGTGGAATTTTTTTTTTTTAACTTTTTCTCTTTGTCCCGGGGGGGACATCACAGATCACCGATCTGACAGTGTGCACAGCACTCTGTCAGATCGGTGATGTGACATACAGCCGGGCAGGATTAGAGCTGCAGCTGCGGCCTGCTCCTGACCCGGAAGTGCTCCCTGCAGGACCCGGATGCAGCCCCGCGGCCATTTTGGATCTGGGGACTGCAGGGAGAAGACGCTCGGTACACGGTGAGTGCATCACCGTGTACCGATCGTCTCAGGGAAGCCCGCAGGGAGCCCCCTCCCTGCGCGATGCTTCCCTGCACCGCCGGCACACCGCGATCATCTTTGATCGCGGTGTGCCGGGGGTTAATGTGCCGGGAGCGGTCCGTGACCGCTCCTGGCACATAGTGCCGGATGTCAGCTGCGATAGGCAGCTGACACCCGGCCGCGATCGGCCGCGCTCCCCCCGCGAGCGCGGCCGATCGCATATGACGTACTATCCCGTCACTGGGAATTAAGTCCCAGGTCACCTTGACGGGATAGTATGTCATATGGGATTAAGGGGTTAAAAAAATTGCCAGATTGTGCCTGATGCAAAAAACCTTATGTGTAAAAGTAATCTAAGAAACAAACAAAAAAATCTTCACATTGTATGATTTTTAAATACTTAAATTGCATTTTATTGCATGAAATAAGTAGTTTATCACCTACCAACCAGGATGAAGTCTGACTCTCACAGACCTGTAAGGCTACGTTCACACTAGCGTTCGGCTAGTGTGCGTCGCGCTAGCGTCGGGCGACGCACGCGTCATGCGCCCCTATGTTTAACATGGGGGACGCATGCGTTTTTGCTTGTTGTGTTTTCCGACACGTGCGTCTTTGACGCTAGCGTCGGACCAAGAAAACGCAACAAGTTGCATTTTTCTTGCGTCCGATTTTCGTCAAAAAACGACGCACGCGTCGAAAAACGCAGCGTTTTTGCGTGCGTTGTGCGTCGCGTCGCCGACGCAGCGGCGCACAACGCTAGTGTGAACGTAGCCTTAGTTATTCAAGAAGCCCTCCAACTCAGCATTCATTACCTGAATTAACAGCACCTGTTTGAACTCAATACCTGTATAAAAGACACCTTTCCATACATTCAATCACTCTCCAACTTCTACATCATGGCCAAGATCTAAGAGCTGTCTAAGGACCCCAAGGACAAAATTGTAGACATGCACAAGGCTGGGATGGTCTACAGAACAATAGGCAAGGAGTTTGGTGACAAGGCAACAACTGTTGGTGCTATTAATAGTTAATGGAAGAAACTCAAGATGACTGTCAATCTTCCTTGGTCTGGGGCTCCATGCAAAATCTCTCCTCTGGGGGGTAAGGACGATTCTGAGAAAGGTAAGGAATCAAACCAGAACTCCACGGGAGGACCTGGTCAATGCCTGAAGAATGCTGGGACCACAGTCTCAAACATTACTGTTAGTAACACACTACGCCATCCTTCAGGGCACACAATCACATGCCAGCACATGACCAGGTCCATTTGAAGTTTGCCAATGACAATCTGGATGATCCAGAGGAGGCATGTGAGAAGGTCATGAAGTCAGATGAGACAAAAATATTACCGTATATACTCGAGTATAAGCCGACCCGAGTATAAGCCGATCCCCCTAATTTTGCCACAAAAAACTGGGAAAACTTATTGACTCGAGTATAAGCCTAGGGTAGAAAATGCAGCATTTACCGGTGAATTTCAAAAATAAAAATAGATGCTCCATACCGTTCATTATTGCCCCATAGATGCTCCATATACAACTGTGCTATATAGAATGCTCTGCACCGTTGATTATGGCCCCATAGATGCTCCTTATAATGCTGTGCCATATATAATGCTCTGCACCTTTGATTATGGCCCCATAGATGCTCCTTATAATGCTGTGCCATATATGCTTTGCACCTTTGATTATGGCCCCATAGATGCTCCTTATAATGCTGTGCCATATATGCTCTGCACCTTTGATTATGGCCCCATAAATGCTACTTATGTTGTGCCATATATGCTCTGCACCTTTGATTATGGCCCCATAAATGCTCCTTATGTTGTGCCATATATGCTCTGCACCTTTGATTATGGTCCCATAAATGCTCCTTATAATGCTGTGCCATATATGCTCTGAACCTTTGATTATGGCCCCATAGGTGCTCCTTAGAATGCTGTGCCCCATATATGCTCTGCACCTTTATGGCCCCATAGGTGCTCCTTATAATGCTGTGCCCCATATATGCTCTGCACCTTTATGGCCCCATAGGTGCTCCTTATAATGCTGTGCCCCATATATGCTCTGCACCTTTATGGCCCCATAGGTGCTCCTTATAATGCTGTGCCCCATTTATGCTCTGCACCTTTATGGCCCCATAGGTGCTCCTTATAATGCTGTGCCCCATATATGCTCTGCACCTTTATGGCCCCATAGGTGCTCCTTATAATGCTGTGCCCCATTTATGCTCTGCACCTTTATGGCCCCATAGGTGCTCCTTATAATGCTGTGCCCCATATATGCTCTGCACCTTTATGGCCCCATAGGTGCTCCTTATAATGCTGTGCCCCATATATGCTCTGCACCTTTATGGCCCCATAGGTGCTCCTTATAATGCTGTGCCCCATATATGCTCTGCACCTTTATGGCCCCATAGGTGCTCCTTATAATGCTGTGCCCCTTATATGCTCTGCACCTTTATGGCCCCATAGGTGCTCCTTAGAATGCTGCTGGTGCTGCCATAAAAAAAAAAAAAAAATCACATACTCACCTCTCTTCTCAGGACGCCGGCGCTTTCAATAATTACCTGCTCCTCGTGCGGCTCCGTCTCCAGCACTGACGCTCAGCAGAGGGCGCGCACTGACTACGTCACAGCGCCCTCTGACCTGAGCGTCACTGCTAGAGGACGCTGCAGACGGAGCCGGAGCGAGGAGCAGGTAATTATAGCGCTGCGCTCCCCTTACCTGCTGCGGCGCGGTCCCTGCAGTCCCTGGCTTCTCCGGCGCTGCAGCTTCTTCCTGTAATTGAGCGGTCACATGGCACCGATCATTTACAGCAATGAATATGCGGCTCCTCCCCTATGGGGGTGGAGCTGCCTATTCATTTCTGTAATGAGCGGTGCCATGTGACCGCTGAAGAGAGGAAGAATCTGCAGCGCCGGAGAAGCCAGGGACTGCAGGGACCGCACTGGGAGCAGGTAAGTATGATTACACGGCCCCCGCTCCCCCTCCCCTGCTGACACCCGGGTATATGACTCGAGTATAAGCCGAGAGGGGGACTTTCAGCCCAAAAAAATGGGCTGAAAATCTCGGCTTATACTCGAGTATATAAGGTACTTTTTGGTACCAAATCCACTTGCTGTTTTTGGAAGAAGAAGGGGGAGTATAACCCCCCCAAACATCGTCCCAACTGTGAAGAATGGTGGGGGGAAATGTCATAGTTTGAGGGTGTTTTTCTGCAAAGGGGACAGGACGACTTCACTATATTGAAGGGAAGATTGATGGGGTCATGTATAGCGAGATTTTTCCAGCAATCTCCGTCCCTCAGTAAGATAATCAAAGATGGGTCATGGCTGAGTCTTCCAGAATGACAATCACTCGAAACACACAGCCAGGACAACAAAGAAGTGGCTCGGTAAGAAACATTTCAAGATCCTGAAGTGGCCAAGCCAGTCTCCAAACCTACAAACCTAAAACACAATTTAAAAAAATCTTTGGAGGAAGGTGAAACTCAATATTGCTCCGAAACCTGAAAGATCTGGAGAACATCTGTATGGAAGAATGCACTAAAATCCCTGCTGCAGGGAGTGCAAACTTGGTCAAGAACTACAGGAAGCGTCTAACCTCTATAATTGCAAACAAAGGTTTCTGCACCAAATATTAAGTATTTGCTTCAATAGAAAAACAGAACTTATTTCATGCAATAAAATGCAAATTAATTATATTTATTATATATCTGTATTTTTTTAGATTCTCTTTCACAGTTGAAGTGCACCTATAATAAAAAATTACAGACCTCTCCATTCTTTGTAGGGTGGGAATTTGTTAAAATCGTCAGTGTACCAAAATGCTTATTTTCCCCACCGTATATGCATTGTTGCTTTTTAACTTTCTTATAGCAGGATGTGTGTTCATGTTGTTTCTGTGAAGAATATGGGGGGGCTATAATTTCATGCCATGACTATGATATCTGGTCCAAGATTATAGACCCCTTTCAATATGTGAAGCTGAGACAGGACACCTTACTCAGTACGTGATCCAGCTTAACCCCTTCCCGACCTGTGACACAGCGTATGCGTCATGAAAGTCGGTGCCAATCCGACCTGTGACGCATATGCTGTGTCACAGAAAGATCGCGTCCCTGCAGATCGGGTGAAAGGGTTAACTCCCATTTCACCCGATCTGCAGGGACAGGGGGAGTGGTAGTTTAGCCCAGGGGGGGGGGTGGCTTCACCCCCTCGTGGCTACGATCGCTCTGATTGGCTGTTGAAAGTTAAACTGCCAATCAGAGCGATTTGTAATATTTCACCCATTATAACGGGTGAAATATTACAATCCAGCCATGGCCGATGCTGCAATATCATCGGCCATGGCTGGAAATACTAGTGTGCCCCCACCCCACCCCACCGATCGCCCCCCCCAGCCCTCCGATCTGGCCGGTACACTGCTCCGGCTCCCCTCCATCCAGTGCTCCGCTCCCCCCCGTGCTCTTGTCCGCTCCCCCCGTGCTCCAATCACCCCCCCGTGCTCCAATCACCCCCCCTGCATTCAGATCCACCCCCCCCGTGCTCCGTTCCACCCCCCCATGCTCCGTTCTAGCCCCCCCGTGCTCCGTTCCACGCCCCCCGTGCTCTGTTCCACGCCTGCCGCGCTCCGATTCCCCCCCCCGTGCTCCGATCCCCCCCCCCATGGTCCCCCCCATGGTCCCCCCCACCCCATCATACTTACCGATCCAGCCGGGGTCCCGTCCGTCTTCTCCCTGGGCGCCGCCATCTTCCAAAATGGCGGGCGCATGCGCAGTGCGCCCGCCGAATCTGCCGGCCGGCAGATTCGTTCCAAAGTGCATTTTGATCACTGAGATAGATTATATCTCAGTGATCAAAATAAAAAAAATAATACATGACCCCCCCCCTTTGTCACCCCCATAGGTAGGGACAATAAAAAAATAAAGAAATTTTTTTTTTCCACTAATGTTAGAATAGGGTTAGGGTTAGGGGTAGGGGTAGGGTTAGGGGTAGGGCTAGGGGTAGGGCTAGGGTTAGGGTTAGGGCTAGGGTTAGGGTTTCGGTATGTGCACACGTATTCTGGTCCTCTGCGGATTTTTCCGCTGCGGATTTGATAAATCCGCAGTGCTAAACTGCTGCGGATTTACCGCGTTTTTTTCTGCGCATTTCACTGCGGTTTTACAATTGCGATTTTCTATTTGAGCAGTTGTAAAACCGCTGCGGAATCCGCACAAAGAAGTGACATGCTGCGGAATGTAAACCGCTGCGTTTCCGTGCAGTTTTTCCGCAGCATGTGTACAGCGATTTTTGTTTCCCGTAGGTTTACATTGAACTGTAAACTCATGGGAAACTGCTGCGGATCTGCAGCGTTTTCCGCAGCGTGTGCACATACCTTTAGAATTAGGCTATGTTCACACGGTGCGGATTTGGCTGCGGATTGGCCGCTGCGGATTCGCAGCAGTATTCCATCAGGTTTACAGTACCATGTAAACATATGAAAAACCAAATCCGCTGTGCCCATGGTGCAGAAAATACCGCGCGGAAACGCTGCGTTGTATTTTCCGCAGAATGTCAATTCTTTGTGCGGATTCCGCGTCTTTTTACACCTGTTCCTCAATAGGAATCAGCAGGTGAAATCCGCACAAAAAACACTGGAAATCCGCGGAAAATCCGCAGGTAAAACGCAGTGCCTTTTACCCGCGGATTTTTCAAAAATGGTGCGGAAATATCTCACACGAATCCGCAACGTGGGCACATAGCCTTAGGGTTAGGGTTGGAATTAGGGTTGTGGTTAGGGTTGTGATTAGGGTTATGGCTACAGTTGGGATTAGGGTTAGGGGTGTGGGGGGGTTAGTGTTGGAGGTAGAATTGAGGGGTTACCACTGTTTAGGCACATCAGGGGTCTCCAAACGCAACATGGCGCCACCATTGATTCCAGCCAATCTCGTATTCAAAAAGTCAAATGGTGCTCCCTCACGTCCGAGCCCTGAAGTGTGCCCAAACAGTGGTTTACCCCCACATATGGGGTATCAGTGTACTCAGGATAAACTGCGCAACAATTACTGGGGTCCAATTTCTCCTGTTACCCTTGTGAATCTAAAAAAATGCTTGCTAAAACATCATTTTTGAGGAAAGAAAAATGATTTTTTATTTTCACGGCTCTGCGTTGTAAACGTCTGTGAAGCACTTGGGGGTTCAAAGTGCTCACCACATATCTAGATAAGTTCCTTGGGGGGTCTAGTTTCTAAAATGGGGTCACTTGTGGGGGGTTTCTACTGTTTAGGCACACCAGGGGCTCTGCAAACGCAATGTGACGCCCGCAGACCATTCCATCAAAGTCTGCATTTCAAAAGTCACTACTTCCCTTCTGAGCCCCGACGTGTGCCCAAACAGTGGTTTACCCCCACACATGGGGGATCAGCGTACTCAGGAGAAACTGGACAACAACTATTGGGGTCCAATTTCTCCTGTTACCCTTGGGAAAATAAAAAATTCTGGGCTAAATAATTATTTTTGAGGAAAGAAAACGTATGTATTATTTTCACGGCTCTGCATTATAAACTTCTATGAAGCACTTGGGGGTTCAAAGTGCTCACCACACATCTAGATAAGTTCCCTTGGGGGTCTAGTTTCCAAAATGGGGTCACTTGTGGGGGGTTTCTACTGTTAAGCCACATCAGGGGCTCTGCAAACGCAACGTGACGCCCACAGAGCATTCCATCAAAGTCTGCATTTCAAAACGTCACTACTTCACTTCCGAGCCCCGGCATGTGCCCAAACAGTGATTTACCCCCACATATGGGGTATCAGCGTACTCAGGAGAAACTGGACAACAACTTTTGGGGTCAAATTTCTCCTGTTACCCTTGGGAAAATAAAAAATTGCAGGCTAAAAGATCATATTTGAGAAAATAATTTTTTTTTTTATTTTCATGGCTCTGCGTTATAAACTTCTGTGAAGCACTTGGGGGTTCAAAGTCCTCACCACACATCTAGATTAGTTCCTTTGGGGGTCTAGTTTCCAAAATGGGGTCATTTCTGGGGGATCTCCAATGTTTAGGCACACAGGGGCTCTCCAAACGTGACATGGTGTCCGCTAATGATTGGAGCTAATTTTCCATTTAAAAAGCCAAATGGCATGCCATCCCTTCCGAGCCCTGCCGTGCGCCCAAACAGTGGTTTACCCCCACATATGGGGTATCAGCGTACTCAGGACAAACTGGACAACAATATTTGGGGTCCAATTTCTCCTATTATCCTTGGCAAAATAGGAAATTCCAGGCTAAAAAAATCATTTTTGAGGAAAGAAAAATTATTTTTTATTTTCATGGCTCTGCGTTTAAACCCCCAGGTGCTTCACAGAAGTTTATTAGTGCTCAATGTGCATCTAGACAAGTTCCTTGGGGGGTCTAGTTTCCAAAATGGGGTCACTTGTGGGGGAGCTCCAATGTTTAGGCACACAGGGGCTCTCCAAACGCGACATGGTGTCCGCTAACGATGGAAATAATTTTTCATTCAAAAAGTCAAATGGCGCTCCTTCCCTTCCGAGCCTTACCATGTGCCCAAACAGTGGTTTACCCCCACATGTGAGGTATTGGTGTACTCAGGAGAAATTGCCCAACACATTTTAGGATCCATTTTATCCTGTTGCCCATGTGAAAATGAAAAAATTGAGGCTAAAAGAATTTTTTTGTGAAAAAAAAGTACTTTTTCATTTTTACGGATCAATTTGTGAAGCACCTGGGGGTTCAAAGTGCTCACTATGCATCTAGATAAGTTCCTTGGGGCGTCTAGTTTCCAAAATGGGGTCACTTGTGGGGGAGCTCCAATTTTTAGGCACACGGGTGCTCTCCAAACGTGACATGGTGTCCGCTAAAGAGTGGAGCCAATTTTTGATTCAAAAAGTCAAATGGCGCTCCTTCCCTTCCAAGCCCTGCCGTGCGCCCAAACAGTGGTTTACCCCCACATATGAGGTATCAGCGTACTCAGGACAAATTGGACAACAACTATCGTGGTTCAGTTTCTCCTTTTACCATTGGGAAAATAAAAAAAATTGTTGCTAAAAGATAATTTTTGTGACTAAAAAGTTAAATGTTCATTTTTTCCTTCCTTGTTGCTTCTGCTGCTGTGAAGCACCTGAAGGGTTAATAAACTTCTTGAATGTGGTTTTGAGTACCTTGAGGGGTGCAGTTTTTAGAATGGTGTCACTTTTGGGTATTTTCAGCCATATAGACCCCTCAAACTGACTTCAAATGTGAGGTGGTCCCTAAAAAAAATGGTTTTGTAAATTTCGTTGTAAAAATGACAAATCGCTGGTCAAATTTTAACCCTTATAACTTCCTAACAAAAAAAAATTTTGTTTCCAAAATTGTGCTGATGTAAAGTAAACATGTGGGAAATGTTATTTATTAACTATTTTGTGTCACATATCTCTCTGGTTTAACAGAATAAAAATTCAAAATGTGAAAATTGCGAAATTTTCGCCAAATTTCCGTTTTTATCACAAATAAACGCAGAATTTATTGACCTAAATTTACCACTATCATGAAGCCCAATATGTCACGAAAAAATAATCTCAGAACCGCTAGGATCCGTTGAAGCGTTCCTGAGTTATTACCTCATAAAGGGACACTGGTCAGAATTGCAAAAAACGGCAAGGTCTTTAAGGTCAAAATAGGCTGGGTCATGAAGGGGTTAAAAAGCTCTAAGAGGAAAAACTCACACCCCTATCAGTCTAGTTGGGACCAACGCTTTTCTGTCAGGACTGACCCTTGCTGGGAGCAAAAGCTGCTTAATTGCTTCTAAGAACCCCCATCCCCAGATGGGAGTCATAATTTCATAAGGAGTTAAACCGTTTATACTTTCTAGATCTCGTGAACAGGACGAATGCCTGCCGGGGTCTCGACCCCTTCTAGTACCCCAGGGAGATGCACTGAATGGCTAAGGTTCTCTTCTAAGAGAGGCCATGCCATCGTATCGTGTTGGAATATATATATCGTGTTAAATATAAATATAATATAAATATAAATATCGTGTTGGAACTGGAAACCGCTGGCACCCCACATTTCCCATATGGCTGTAAAGCATCAAGGCCTAACATCCAACTGGTAACTGACTTTTGTATCATCTGCTTATACTAATTGAACTACCATATGTATAAGCAAACCTGACCATTGTGTGTGTATATCCATTGTGTATATAGGGTTTACTCTGGTATGCCCTTAAGATGATTAAATATCCAATTTACCAATATTTTCAAATATCCAAATTTTATCTTATTCCACATGCGTGTGTTCTTGGTATACCAGGGCTGGTTTCAGACCTGATCTAATCCCGTTAACGGACCGGGCTTATATCTAATGAGAAACTGGTGGCAGTCCTACTGGGCTGGCAAGGCTCTGTTTCACTGGTGCTAGTGAAAAAAAAACAGTCTCGGCTTGCCAGGATTGTGAGCGGAGTGTTGTGCCACACTGTCAGTTGTGTGGGCCACAGACTCTCACTCCCCATGCCAGTGTGAACAGGGTGTTTGTGAAAAACTGTGCCAAGCTCACATTGCGTATCCCCAGGGGGTGAGGAACGCCACGTTGGTGAAAGTGGGAGACCATACTATGTGACGCCCGACTTATTGGTGATATTAGGCGGGGCTGCAAGTTGCGGTTCTTCACATATTGGTGGGAGCAGTGGCATCAAGGTAATAATGTGTGTGAGTGTGGTACCCACTAAAGACTACCTGAAGCAGTTGCTTTATTTTAGATCAGTTCAGAACAAAACAGTACTAGTACAAATACAGTAAGGTGTAGGTGCATCAGGTTGCAGCTCTGTGTCACTGACCAAAGATTGCAAGGATAAGCAGTTGCACCAAAGGCAGAGCTAAGGGATGGCCAATGCTATGAACGGTGGGTAGGAGGTGGCAGACGACGTTGTTCAATACAAGGAGCCCAGCCAAGACTCCCCAAGGAGCCAAATCGGTCCTGCAGTGGGTCGCTCACCACCTGCCCATTCCCCCAGCTAGGCAGGCTCAGATGCACTCCAGCAAGCTGCCCTTGCCAGTCTCCAGGCAGGGAACCAGGCTACTCATGAGACCTTCATGGCTGCAAGTCATGAGGAAGCTGCAGAATGTTAGTGTGAGCACAAGCATCAGATAGAAAAACACTTAAGTTCTAACTCCAGAAGACCACCCCAGCCAGTCACGAGTCCCCCGAGATCTGGGCTCCAAAGCTACAAGCAGAGAACTTTCTCCTGCTGGACAAAGGAGGAGACTTGGAGACCTTCTTGATGGCATTTGACAGGACTTGTCCAGTACCATTTGCCTGAGGACCAGTGGGTCTGGTTGTTACCCCTCGCCTCAGGGGTATGGCCATGGTAATCTTTGGGAACATTCCCATCACGACCACCCTGAGCTATGAGGATAGCAAGCAGGCTCTTCGGGTAGTACAACTTGACCCCTAAGATATATCAGAAGAAGCTCTGGAGTATGCAGTGGGGTCCTGCAGGTAGTTGGTCGAACATATGCAGACCCCACTGAGAGCAGTCGACCAATAGACTATGGGATAGGAGATCACCACTGTGAAGCAGATGAAGGAGCTCATCACAACCAAGAAGTTTTAGTAGAACTACCCAGAGGACCGCCACCTCCGGCAGTATCTTCATTACTGGAAGCCAAAGAGGGACTCCGCAACAGCGACACTTGCTGGTGAGTACTCCATTCAACAACAGCACTCCAGAGGTTAAGAAACCTGCAAGATGGAGAGGGGGCAAGGACAAACTCTGTGCCTGCTGTCTTTGCCTGCAAGCCCGATGGGGTAACTGCTCAAGCTCCCCTCGGGAAACTCCAACTGTGCCACATTTGCAAACAGCCGCAGCACTTTAAGGCCATGTGTTGCAGCGCCAAAAGGGCTCGCCCCATCCCAGAAACCCTCCACTGTTGAGTGTGTGGGCAGGGTTGATGATCCCTTGACAACTTTCAGCCCATCACCATAGGCCAGGTTGTGACCATGGGACTGCACAGGTGCCGAGATGATACTTGTGAGGTCTGAACTGTTGTCTACACAGGATTAGATGCCCAGGAATACCCTCACTGTCTCTGGGACTGGAGTTGAACCAGCGCTGCCCGTAGCCAAGCCTCTCCTCTTCTCGTCCGACTACATGCACCACCGACCCCATTCCCTCACATCTCCTCCAGTCTCTCTCTCCAGTCGTCACAACTCCCCTAACTACAATCTTTAATCTCTCCCTCTCCTCTGGCATTTTCCCCTCCTCCTTCAAACACTATCATTACTCCATTACTAAAGAAACCCACCCTTGACCCATCCTGCACAAACAACTACAGACCAGTCTCCAATCTCCCCTTCATCTCTAAACTCTTGGAGCGACTCCCGCCTTACCCGTTACCTCTCCACTCACTCCCTCCTAGACCGTTCACAGTCCGTCCGGTTTCCGCTCCCTACATTCGACAGAAACTGTACTCAAAGTGACCAATGACCTTCTGACAGCGAAACGTAACTGTGACTACTCTCTGCTCATTCTTCTCGAACTTTCTGCAGCTTTCGACACTGTTGACCACCCTCTCCTACTCTCTAGGCTCCAGTCACTTGGAATTAAGGACACTGCTCTCTCCTGGTTCTCCTCCTATCTTTCTGACCGCTTCTTCAGTGTTCTGTTCTCTGGCTCCACTTCATCTCCTCTTCCTCTCACTGTCGGGGTACCTCAGGGCTCAGTTCTTGGCCTTATTCTCTTCTCTCTCTACATGGCCCCAATTGGACAGACCATCAGCAGATTTGGCTTTCAGTACCATCTTTATGTCGATGACACACAACTATACACATCCTCCCCTGACCTTACCCCCACTGTACTACAGAACGCCACTGACTGTCTGTCTGCAGTCTCCAACATCATGTCTGCTCTCTATCTGAAACTCAACCTCTCCAAAACTGAACTTCTTCTGCTCCCGCCATCTACTAACCTCCCTAAATCTGACATTTCCCTCTCCGTGGGTGGCACCATAATAACACCCTGGCAGCAGGCGCGCTGTCTGGGTGTTATGTTGGACTCCGATCTCTCCTTCACCCCTATATACAATCTCTTGCCCGCTCGTGCCGCTTACACCTAAAGAACATGTCTAGAATCCACCCTTTTCTCACCATGGAAACAACAAAAACCCTCACTGTCGCCCTGATCCACTCCCGCCTGGACTACTGTAATGCTCTACTAACTGGCCTCCCCCTTACTCGACTTTCCTCTCTCCAGTCTATCCTTAAAGCAGCATCCAGGGTCGTCCATCTGGCTAGTCATTACTCAGATGCATCTGCTCTTCGCCAGTCGTTACACTGGCTGCCCATTCATTACAGGATACAATTCAAAGTACTTGCTCTCACCCACAAAGCTCTTCACAGTGCGACACCCCCATACATCTCCTCCCTCATTTCGGTTTATCGGCCTAGCCGACCGCTGTGCTCTGCAAATGACTTTCGACTAACCTCTGCACTAATCCGTACCTCCAACTCCCGACTCCAAGATTTCTCCCGCGCTGCGCCAATCCTCTGGAATGCTCTACCCCAAGATATTAGGACCATCCACAATTTGCATACTTTTAGGCGCTCGCTCAAAACACATTTGTTCAGAGCGGCCTATCACATTCAGTAATCAAAGTCATGTTATGTTTGTGTGTGTGTAGCCCATTCACTATCTCCATCTATCCCCCACCCCCACCATCATTGTAAATACACCATTGTAAATACACACCTGTACTTAGTATCTCCCCCACCTCATTGTAGATTGTAAGCTCTCACGAGCAGGGTCGTTTTACTTCACTTTAATTATTGTATTGTTAACGTTGTTACTTATGACTGTTGTGTTTGAAACTGTTAAACTGTAAAGCGCTGTGGAATATGTTGGCGCTATATAAAGATTATTATTATTATTATTTATTTGGACTGGATGCCGGGCATGGAGTGTAGGAGGTGGGGTTATCAAAAATTCCTGCAAGTGTTTTGTTTGGGACAGACTTGGGGTGGCTAGTGTCCTGTGGCCATTGCATTGAATCTCCAAGGTCTGATCGCCGAGATGGCAATGTTATGTCCACCCATGTTGTTGATGTCATCAATGTGATTAACATGTCTACAGATAGGAATCTGGGGTATGGTGATTTATTTGGTCCCTCTCCCCTCGGGGGGGCAGGAGGTCAATTAAGCAAGCCGTACTGATGCCATAAGGTGTGGCCAGCAAGCATGCTGGAACCTTTGTATGCTTAACTTGTCACTAAGGGGACAAACCGAGGGCAGACAGCTGCTGCGGGGGTGCATGCAATTGAAGGCAGGTCTTTCCCAGGAGATAGGGCTCCAATGTAAAGCCTCATTTTAGGGTTCCTCCCAAGCAGGATATCAGTGGGCCAGATTAGTCAGTGTGGACTGGTGACTTGATAAGCCGAGGAGAAGTAGGCACTACCTACGATTGCAGCAGCCATGGCCACTGTCACGCACAGTGCGAGCACCGGGGTCCCGACTGTTTTCCCCCTTCCCACCAAGTTTCTGTAGGGTCAGACGGAGGCCAGGAGACCGGTACCAGAGAACTGACAGAAGACATGGTGGTCTTGTCTATTCTGGCCACATCAAGTAAGGGGTTTAACCCCTTCCCGACCTTTGACACCACGTAGGAGTCATGAAAGTCTGTGCCAATCCGACCTGTGACGCCTATGTGGCGTCATGGAAAGATCGCGTCCCTGCAGATCGGGTGAAAGGGTTAACTCCAATTTCACCCGATCTGCAGGGACAGGGGGAGTGGTACATCGGCCCAGGAGGGGTGGCTTCACCCCCCCGTGGCTACGATCGCTCTGATTAGCTGTTGAAAGTGAAACTGCCAATCAGAGCGATTTGTAATATTTCACCTTAAAAACTGGTGAAAAATTACAATCCAGCCATGGCCGATGCTGCAATATCATCGGCCATGGCTGGAAACAGTGATGTACCCCCCCACCGCCACCGATCTCCTCCCCGGTCCTCCGTCCGGTGCTCCGCTCCCCTCCGTCGCCCTGTCTGCTCCCCAGTCCTCCTGCCCGCTCCCCGAGCTCCGATGCCAACCCCCGGTCCTCCGATCCACCCCATGCTAAGATCTCCTCCCCCCATACTTACCGGGCCTCCCTGTGTCCATCCGTCTTCTCCCTGGGCGCCGCCATCTTCCAAAATGGACCGCTGAATCTGCTGGCCGGCAGATTCGTTCCAGGTATATTTTGATCACTGTGATATAACCTATCAGTGATCAAAATAAAAAAAATAGTAAATGACCCCCCCCCCCCCCTTTATCACCCTCATAGGTAGCCACAATAATAAAATAAAGAAATTTTTTTTTTCTTTTTCCACTAGGGTTAGGGTTAGAACTAGGGTTAGGGTTAGGGCTAGGGTTAGGGCTAGGGTATGTGCACACGGTGTGGATTTGGCTGCGGATCCGCAGCGGATTGGCTGGGGATCCGCAGCGGATTGGCCGCGGATCCGCAGCGGATTGGCCGCGGATCCGCAGCGGATTGGCCGCTGCGAATTCGTAGCAGTTTTCCATCAGGTTTACAGTACCAGGTAAACCTATGGAAAACCAAATCCGCTGTGCCCATGGTGCGGAAAATACTGTGCGGAAACGCTGCGTTGTATTTTCCGCAGCATGTCAATTTTGTGCGGATTCCGCAGCATTTTACACCTGTTCCTCGATAGGAATCCACAAGTGAAATCCGCACAAAAAAACGCTGTAAATCCGCAGGTAAAACACAGTGCCTTTTGCCTGCGGATTTTTCAAAAATCGTGCGGAAAAATCTCACAAGAATCCGCAACGTGGGCACATAGCCTTAGGGTTGGAATTAGGGCTAGGGTTGGAAATAGGGTTAAGATTAGGCTTGTGGTTAGGGTTATGGCTAGGGTTAGTGGTGTGTTGGGGTTAAGTGGTTGGGGTTAGGGTTAGGATTATGGTTGGGATTAGGGTTACGGGTGTGTTGAGGTTAGGGTTGTGGTTAGGGGTGTGTTGGGGTTAGGGTTGTGATTACGGTTATGGCTACAGTTGGGATAAGGGTTAGGGGTGTGTTGGGGTTAGTGTTGAAGTTAGAATTGAGGGGTTTCCACTGTTTAGGCACATCAAGGGTCTCCAAACGCCACATGACACCACCATTGATTCCAGCCAATCTTGCGTTCAAAAAGTCAAATGGTGCTCCCTCCCTTCCGAGCCCCGAAATGCGCCCAAACAGTGGTTTACCCCCACATATGGGGTACTGGCATACTCAGGACAAACTGGGAAACAACTTTTGGAGTCCAATTTCTCCTGTTACCCTTGCGAAAAATAAAAATTGCTTGCTAAAACATAATTTTTGAGGAAAGAAAAATTATTTTTTATTTTCACGGCTCTGCGTTGTAAACTTCTGTGAAGCACTTGGGGGTTCAAAGTGCTCACCACATATCTAGGTAAGTTTATTGGGGGGTTTAGTATCCAAAATGTGGTCACTTGTGGGGGGTTTCTACTGTTTAGGCACATCAGGGGCTCTGCAAACGCAACGTGACGCCCGCAGACCATTTCATCAAAGTCTGCATTTCAAAGTTCACTACTTCCCTTCTGAGCCCCGACGTGTGCCCAAACAGTGTTTCCCCCCCACATATGGGGCATCAGCGTACTCAGGACAAACTGGACAACAACTTTTGGGGTCCAATTTCTCCTGTTACTCTTGTGAAAATAAAAAATTGCAGGCTAAAAATAATTTTTGAGAAAAGAAAAATGATTTTTTTATTTTCACCGCTCTGCGTTATAAACTTTTATGAAACACTTGAGGGTTTAAAGTGGTCACCGCAAATCTAGATTAGTTCCATGGGAGGTCTAGTTTCCAAAATGGGGTCACATGTGGGGAAGCTCCGATGTTTAGGCACACAGGGGCTCTCCAAACGCCACATGCTGTCCGCTAACGATTGGAGCTAATTTTTTATTGAAAAAGTCAAATGGCACTCCTTCCCTTCCGAGCCCTGCCGCGTGCCAAAACAATGGTTTACCCCCACATGTGAGGTCTCAGTGTACTCAAGAGAAATTGCCCAATACATTTTAGCATCCATTTTATCCTGTTGGCCATGTGGAAATGAACAAATTGAGGCTAAATGAAATTTTTTGTGAAAAAAAAGTACTTTTTCATTTTTTCGGATCAATTTGTGAAGCACCTGGGGGTTGAAAGTGCTCACTATGCATCTAGATAAGCTCCTTGGGGGGGGGGGGGGGTCTAGTTTCCAAAATGGGGTCACTTGTGGGGAAGCGCCAATGTTTAGGCACACAGGGGCTCTCCAAACGCAGCATGGTGTCCGCTAAAGATTGGAGCCAATTTTTCATTGAAAAAGTCAAATGGCGCTCTTTCCCTTCAGAGCCCTGTCTTGCGCCCAGACAGTGGTTCCCCCCCACATATGAGGTATCGGCGTACTCAGGACAAATTGTACAATAAGGTTTGGGGTCCAGTTTCTCTTTTTACCCTTGGCAAAATAAAAAAAATGTTGCTAAAACATCATTTTTTGTGACTAAAAAGTTAAATGTTCATTTTTTCCTTCCATGTTTCTTCTGCTGCTGTGAAGTACCTGAAGGGTTAATAAACTTCTTGAATGTGGTTTTGAGTACCTTGAGGGGTGCAGTTTTTAGAATGGTGTCACTTTTGGGTATTTTCAGCCATATAGACCCCTCAAACTGACTTCAAATGTGAGGTGGTCCCTAAAAAAATGGTTTTCTAAATTTCGTTGTAAAAATGAGAAATCGCTGGTCAAATTTTAACCCTTCTAACTTCCTAGCAAAAAAAAAAATGTGTTTCCAAAATTGTGCTGATGTAAAGTAGACATGTGGGAAATGTTATTTATTAACTATTTTGTGTCACATAACTCTGGTTTAACAGAATAAAAATTCAAAATTTGAAAATTGCGAAATTTTCAAAATTTTAGCCAAATTTCCATTTTTTCACAAATAAACGCAAAAATTATTGACCTAAATTTATCACTACCATGAAGCCCAATATGTCACGAAAAAACAATCTCAGAACCGTTACGATCCGTTGAAGCGTTCCCGAGTTATTACCTCATAAAGGGACACTGGTCAGAATTGCAAAAAACGGCCAGGTCATTAAGGTCAAAATAGGCTGGGTCATGAAGGGGTTAAGGAGGTGTTAGAAATTGAAAACAGCCTGAAAGCTGTCAAGGAGCAGGCAGCACAGCTTTCCTCTGACTCTTGAGCAGGTTGTCTGGGATCAGTATGGCTGTACCGGGTGACGGGCCAGCAGGGTTCTAACAGATACAATGAATCTGAATGGGTCAAAAATATTAATCTCTTAATGTAAATTTCAGTGGAAGAGATTTTTTAAAACACATGATGAAGCAGAGTGTGCCTCACAGGGTATTCCTCACAGGGTATCCCTGAGGAAGATCTCCTGACAGTCAGGATTGTGGCTGCTCTCCTGGCTGAAGGGCAGAAACCATTAGATGAGGTTTCCTTTATTAATCTTGTACCTGTGAGTAATGCCTCTAGAAACGGAAATTACTAGTATTAAGACGTTTATTAAACTAGTAACTGACAATATTAAAAAGACTGGTATGGGGAGGAAAACCCATCATCCCAACCTGTCCCCAGAGAAAGAGAATACTTGACGATCTGGCCTCAGGCAGGGGTGGTAATCTAGCAGTCATGGACATAAGAAAATGTACCTTGACAAATTACAAGACAATACGACTTAAAGGGAACCTGTCACCCTGTTTTTTCAGATTCAGAGATGCAAACTCTGCTTTGGGAAAATGGCCGCCGCGATCTCCATCTGCGCACGCGCGGCATCCCGCGGCCATTTTCCTGAAGCCCAGTGCAGCAGAGCACTCCATCTGCGCACGCGCGGCCCCAGGAAGATGGCCGCCCCCACTGATGACAGGGGTAATGGCGCAGATCGCGCGCTGTTTCTTCACGTGCGCGCAGTGGATTCGGCACTTGGACATGCGCACACCACTACGCCACCAACGGAAAGCTGGGGAAGAAACAGCGATGTCACCACGCCCACCTGACCTGACCAGCCTGAATGACAGGTGAAAACGGTGACTTTGGTAATGTATTTCGCAGCATAGGTGGGGAATCAGGGTACACTACATACACTATTGTAACGCACAGCGCAGGTCCTATTTAACAGTATTTTTATCTCAATCTGAAAAAACGGGGTGACAGGTTCCCTTTAAAGGGCCACTGTCACCCCCCTCCAGCCGTTATAAACTAAAAGAGCCACCTTGTGCAGCAGTAATGCTGCATTCTAACAAGGTGGCTCTTTTAGTTTTTGTTTCTGTTATTCCCACAATAAATGTATTTATAATTCTGCTGAAATACCTATCTTTGTCCATGGAGGCGGGTCTGAAGCCTCCTCTTAGAAGCGCCCAGCTACCGTCAGTCATCTCTTGTGTAGATTTTCGCCGCCCTCTCAGCGCTGTTATTGTGTGAATTCCGGCGCCTGCGCTCTGCTCTTCTGCCTTGCGCAGGCGCATAGAGCATTTGCCGTCCTAGCACTGGTGCCGGGTTCCGTTCTGCGCCTGTGCGGTCAGTGCGGCCACCCTGTTACTGAATCCCCGCCCCGCACTATGTTATGTATTATGCACAGTGTGGGCCTGGGATTCCTGGGCATGCGCACTGCGCTTCTCAGACGCTCCACAGGTCCCCCGCCTTTCAGCGTTGCCGGAATATACAGGTATCCTTGCCGGCGTTTGGAACAGCCGCACAGAACAACGCTTGAAGGCGGGGGACCTGTGGAGCGTCTGACAAGCGCAGTGAGCATGCCCAGGAATCCCAGCCCCGCACTGTGCATACTGCATAACACAGTGCGGGGCGGGGATTCAGTAACAGGCTGGCCGCACTGACCGCACAGGCGCAGAAAGGAACCCGGCACCAGTGCTCGGACGGATAATGCTCTATGCGCCTGCGCAAGGCAGAAGAGCAGAGCGCAGGCGCCGGAATTCACACAATAACAGCGCTGAGGGGGCGGCGAAAATCTACACAAGAGATGACTGACGGCAGTTGGGCGCTTCTACAGAGGAGGCTTCAGACCCGCCTCCATGGGCAAAGATAGGTATTTCAGCAGAATTATAAATACATTTATTGGGGCAATAACAGAAATAAAAACTAAAAGAGCCACCTTGTTAGAATGCAGCATTACTGCTGCACAAGGTGGCTCTTTTAGTTTATAACGGCTGGAGGGGGGTGACAGTGGCCCTTTAAGGTATTTTGAGAAAAGACCCCACCAAGGAATTTAACCAGTATCTGACAAACATCCTGACTGCAGCACTTAAATCTAATTTGATCTCCAATAACAAATTTAATGTTATGCATGACAGGTTTCTAATGCTGGCGACCCTTTATGCACTTCCAAAGGTGTAGAAGGGTCTGAATCCACTTAAAAGGTTGTCCCATGGTGTCAGGGATCAAATCAATCTCACAGAATTACAGTGTTTATATAGACAAGGTTATTGGATCCTTTGTGGTTGCTCTTCCCTCCTAGATAAGGGATGTCTGATCTGCTGCTAAGGCTGATATACAACTACCACCTGCTCCTGGGAGGACACCATCGTCTTTGGCAACGAGGCCACATCTTGGTGGTGAACAAAGATACAATTTTCGGGGCGCTACATAGATATTTTAATTTCCTGGTCCGGGAACACATTCTTTTGTGAGGTTTGTAGGCAAATTGGGAATCAATAAGTTCGGCCTAACATTTGTCTGTGAGATTAATCCTCATAGATCAATTCTCTTGATCTACTTGCGCTACTTGTGAGAGGACCTACCAGGTGGGTCAAACGGTATGGGTACTGGTATACGTAACCCAGGACAAGCTTCAGGCGGCCTGGGAAGGCTCTTACCGCCGGGACCAGCGGCTCAATGCTGTAACGTACCTGGTCACCCCTGACCATGCCAGGAGAAGGCGGACAGTCTTCCACGTGGACATGGCCAGTGCGCACCCCCTGGGAACCGTTACTGCTACTCTGTATGGGTATGACCGTTTACACTAAATACCAGTCTGCATATGGCATGATGGCTACTTATTATAGTTGTATAATTTGTTGGCTGGGCTGTGGGATTCATTGCACTTCTTTCCTTGCGAGCTACCAGCCTCTAGTCAAGTTTCCTATCTCCTGCTCCTTCATTCTACAACTACTTTGCTGCTCTTGCGTACTGACTCCTGGCTATCCCTGACTACGCTACGTGCTGCTCCTTTAAACTTCATTGCTGAGAGTGGACCTCTCTCAGTGCCAGCTGGGCTTGAGATAGGTCCACTACCAGGGGCACCGGCTAGGCTCTGAAACTGGAGCCAGGAAAGGTGAATGCCATTGTGTCCTAGCCCACTCCAAGGATCAAGAAAAAGGTGATGTCCTTCCTGGGCACCACCAGGTGCGTTCCACTATAGTAGCCTGGTGAAGCTCCTGACAGACATAACTAAGGAAATGCTGCCCTCCGTAGTCGACTGGACAAATGAGAGGCGCTCTTTCTGGGTGCTGAAGAATGTCCTTTCCAGCTTTCCAATATTATGCAACTAACATCACAAGGCCAATTGTAGTACAGACCGATGTCAGGGACTTTGGCCTCGGTGCCGTGCTCAGCGAGGTCGAATCTACAGCCAGGAAAACCCCGTTTTGTACCTGAGCCAGAAACTCCAGCAGAGTGATGTGGCTTACTCCACGATGGAGGAGGAAAGAAGGAACGCCTGGCAGTGGCGTCGGTCCTGCAACATTAAGGTACCGTCACACATAACGATATCGTTGCTTTTTGCGACGTAGCAACGATATCGTTAAGGAAATCGTTATGTGTGACAGCGACCAACGATCAGGCCCCTGCTGGGAGATCGTTGGTCGCTGAGGAAAGTCCAGCACTTTATTTCGTCGCTGGACTCCTGCTGACATCGCTGGATCGGCGGGTGTGTCGCCGATCCAGCGATGTCTTCACTGGTAACCAGGGTAAACATCGGGTTACTAAGCGCAGGGCCGCCCTTAGTAACCCGATGTTTACCCTGGTTACCAGCGTAAATGTTAAAAAAAACAAACACTACATACTTACCTTCAGCTTTCTGTCCCCGGCGCTCTGCTTCTCTGCACTGACTGTGAGCGCCGGTCAGCCGGAAAGCACAGCGGTGACGTCACCGCTGTGCTTTCCGGCTGACCGGCGCTGACAGTGCAGAAGAAAGCAGAGCGCCGGAGGACAGACAGCTGACGGTAAGTATGTAGTGTTTGTTTTTTTAACGTTTACGCTGGTAACCAGGGTAAACATCGGGTTACTAAGCGCGGCCCTGCGCTTAGTAACCCGATGTTTACCCTTGTTACCCGGGGACTTCGGGATCGTTGGTCGCTGGAGAGCTGTCTGTGTGACAGCTCTCCAGCGACCAAACAGCGACGCTGCAGCGATCAACATCGTTGTCGGTATCACTGCAGCATCGCTTAGTGTGACGGTACCCTTACTTGTGAGGGTGTCACTTCATTGTGACAATGGGCCACAACCCCGTCAGCTGGTTACACACAATCTCCATAGGTTACTACTCTGGAGCCTTGCACACCGGCAACAACACTTTGTCATAAGGGCCGTGACCACGGTATCGCAGCTGGGTTATCATTGCGAATGGACGTTACGGATGAGCAGGTAGGGGCGCACATCAAAGTGCTGTCCCCTAGTGCCCTCCAAAGGGGGGAGGTGTGATGAATATGGGGGATACAATTTCATGCCAATCAACTAGATCATATGTGGTTCGAAATTATAGACCTTCAAAATGTGAAGACGAGACAGGACATCTGGCTCATTATGTGGTCCAGCTTTAAAAGCTCCAAGTGAAAAAACTCACACCCTTAGCAGCCTGGTTAGGACCAAGGCATTTCTGGAAAAATGAAGAAACCGGAAACTGTTGGTACCCTACACCTCCCATGTGGCTGTGCAGCACCAAGGATTAACATCCTACGGGTTACCGACTTTTGTATCATCTGCTTATACTTATTGTACTACCATTTGTATCTGACTATCTGACCATCCTATATGTATAGAGGCTTGTCTAGTGTGCCTTTAAGGGAGGGGTGGGCAATTAATTTTCCCGAGGGGCCACATGGAGAGACCATGACCAATATGAAGGGCCGAACCAATGGGCCAAAATTAATTCTGCTCAATATTAATATCAACATTGCAATAATTATATTATTGATAATGTTATTAATATTAATTGTATTCCTTAATATTGCACAGAATTAAGAATGCTGACATCCCCCTATATATCATTTGAACCCATGCACAGCCTCCCTCATATTCAGCATGAACCCCACACAGCCTCACCATATGAAGCATGAGCCCCACACAGCCTCCCTATATGCACTGCATGAGCCCCAAACAGCCTCCCCATACACAGCATGAGCCCCACACAGCCTCCCCATACACTGCATGAGCACCCACACAGCCTCCCTATATACACTGCATGTAGCCCCCATAGCCTCATGTGAAGAATGTCGCCTCCATATGCAGCACCATGCGCTGTATGTCACCCCCATGTGTGCAGCACCATGTCGCCCCATGTGTGCAGCACCATGTCACACCCCCATAGCCTCCTCATGCCCACCCAAACAGCCCATACACATGAGAAAAAAGAAAAAAAAAAAAAACACCGCACTCACCTCGGTCCTTTTTCCTGGCGCTCTGCTTCTCTCCCCGCCTCTGCTCACATGCTGTCAGTGTCAGCAGCAGGCGCAACGCAGAGCTGCAAATGGAGTCAGCGAGCGGGCAGGCACCATGCGGCCTGTGGACCTCCGATTTCCAGCCCCACAGCTGTCTCAGTCCGCGGGCCGGATGTGGCCCGCGGGCTGCACTTTGCCCAGGCCTGCTTTAAGGCATTGTGCCACGTCTTTCAGTCTCGTAGGCCACCCGCTCTCATTCCCTGTGCTAAGACGACTCTATGCATTCCCAGGGAGTGCGGAATGTCACGGTGAAAGAAGGGAGACCGTAACGCGTGACCACCAATACATTAGTGACGTCAGGAGGGGCTGCGAGGTGAGGTTCTTCACATGAGGCATCCGTGTACTCAGGAGAAACTGCACAACAAATTATATGGTCTATTTTCTCTCATTACCCTTGTGGATATGAAAGATCTGGGGCAAAAGCAACATTTTGGGAGAAAATTGAAATGTTTATTTATTTCCATACATATTGCTTCAATTCCTATGAAGGACCTAAAGGGTTAATAAACTTATTTTGAGCACTTTGAGGGATGCCATTTTTAAAATAGTCTCATTTTTGGGTGTTTTCTCTCACATGGTCACTCAAAGTTTACAGCTGAAATGTGTGGTGGTCCTGAAAAAAAAAAAAAAAGTTTTTTTTTTAAACTTTTGAGGAAAAATGAAAGATTGCTTATTTACTTTTAACCCTTCTAAATTCCTAACAAAAAACAGAATTACACATACCACTAATTTTGTTTCTAAGACCCTCCACAACAGCACACAGGAGATTGCCTTGTCATCCTAATTAGGGACAGGAAACAAGGTATAAATATCCCTCCCTTCTTAAATAAAGTTCCTTGATGGATAGGGCCTGAATCTTACCCACCCTTCTCGCCGTTGTAATGGCTACAAGTAGTGCCGCTTTCCAGGATAGTTTGTCTATCTGGACCTGGTCCATAGGTTCAAACGGTGGAATAGTTAGACCTTTCAGTACTCTATTCAAATCCCAAGATGGAACAATGTTGGATTTCATTGGACGGATTCTGGAGGTAGCGGACATGAACCTCCTTATTCATCGATGGTCTGCCAGGTTCTGATCGAAGTAGGAGCTCATGGCTGACATCTGGACCTTCAAGGTACTGGGCTTTAGTCCTTTACATAAGCCATACTGTAGAAAGTCTAGGATTTTTGCCATGTCAGGGTGAAAAGGATCGATGAGAGTGGATCTATACCACACCGAGAAACCTCCATACTTTGGAATAGATAGCATTTATGACCTGTTTCCTTCTTTTTTGTAAAGTGGATATGACGGCATCTGAGAGGCCTCTGGCTCTCAGGATTGTGGTTTCAGAAGGCAGGCGAAGGCTGTGGGGAGCCGGGTGAAAAATGGGACCTTGACGTAGAAGTTCGTGGTCCAGTGGCAGAGTCAGAGGTTCTTCTGAGCTCATCAGTTTCAGAGCTCCGAACCAGCTTCTCTTTGGCCAGAGATGGTTTTGACCCTGTCCTGATCTTTTGCAGAGTCTTTGGTAACAACTTAATTGGAGAGAATGCATGGGGCTAGCTTGAAGTTCCACGGATGAAAGAAGGCATCCACCCTTGATTGTGTTTCGTTTGGACCTATGGAGAAATAATGCTCTGTTTTGGCATTCTCTCGGTTTGCAAATAGGGCTTCCCGGAGGAGGACCTATTTTTTGGTTATACCCTGGAATACTCTCATATTGAGGCTCCATTCCCCTGGGTCTATATCTGTCCTGCTCAGAAAGTCTGCTTTGATGTTGTCAGATACTTTTAGGTGGAGAGCCGATAAAGACAGGTGATATTTTGCCCAACAAAAAATTCTTGCCGAGACCTGCTGCAGAATTTTGAATTTTGTGCTGCCTTGATGATGTAGATGGGCTACGGTGGTCATGCTGTCGGAGTAAACTCAGACATGAGTTGCCTGGATTATTGGTTTTGTTGCCCTCAAGGCCTCCTCTACCTCTCAATTCTCTGAAATTGGAGGACTGGTCGTTCATCTTTTTGGGCCAGATTCCCTGAAAGACTCCCTGAGATGTCACTGCTCCCCAACCGCGTTTGATGGCGTCTGTTGCAACTGGTGACATTGGACCCAAGGTATTCCCTTTGCCAGATTTTCTCAGCTGAGCCACCAGTTGAGGGAAAGTTTTACATGTTGAGGAAGAGAGATTCTTGTACAGAGTGTCTCTGGGTTTTTGTTTCAGAGGGAGAGGATAAACTTTTGGAGTATCTTTGAGTGAGCTTGGGCCCAGAGAATTGCCTGAATACATGATGTCATCGATCCCAGTACTGACATTGTGAATCTTAAGGTCACCCTCTCTGGGTTTTTAGGGTCAGAACTTACGCATAAACTGCTTGGAGACCGGAAGAAAGGATTTCTGGTTTTGGGAATCTAGGAGGATTCCTTTAAAAAAAAAAAAAAATTGGGGGGGTTGATTGGTTCAGGTCTGGTCTGATTTCCCTTGATTTACAATCCAGCCTAAAGATGTTCGGGTATGTACAACTGACAAGAGATGCCCTCTTAGAGTGGTACTGGAAGGAGCCATATTGAGGTCGTCCAGGTACGGGACGATGCAGATATCTTCCTTACTGAAGAAGGCTACTACTTCCGCTATTATCTTTGTGAATGTTTGGGGTGCTGATGATATGCCGAAGGTAAGGACCTTCAACTGGAAGTGTTGTACTTCCTAGCCTAGAGTGAGTGCAAACTTCAGATACCGATGGAAGCTTGGATGGATGGGTACATGGTATTATGCCTCTTGGAGATCTCTGGTGGCCTGTTGTGAATTCCGCTCTTGGGCTCCCTCCGGTGGTTGTAAGTGGCACTTTTGTGAGTTCTGCTCTTGGGCTCCCTCTTGTGGTTTCAAGTGGTATGGCTGCTCCTTTGAGTTAGCTGTCATCAGCTGCCTCCACTTATCGTCTCTTCTGCTCTGCTATTTAGGCCTGGCTCTTTCCTTCAGCCAGTGCCACTTGTAAATGGTTCCTGGTTGGATTCACATCTCTTTGGATTTCCCTGTTATCCTGACCAGTTCAGCAAAGCTAAGTTTTTGCTTGCTCTTTTCTGTCCATAGATTGTGGACTTATCCGTTCTGTGCTTTCTATGTTTGTCCAGCTTATCAGTATGAATTAATTCTGTCTTGCTGCAAGCTCTGGGAAGCAGATTTAGGCTATGTTCACACCTTGCGTCGGGTCCCTGCGGGTTCTCCCGCAGCGGATTTGATAAATCTGCAGGGCAAAACAACTGCGGTTCTCCCTGCAGATTTATCGCGGTTTGTTCCGCGTTTTCCGCTGCGGGTTTCCGCCTATACTATTGATGCTGCATATGCAGCATCAATAGTAATGTTAAAAATAATAAAAATTGGTTATACTCACCCTCTGATGTCCGGATCTCCTGGGCGTTGCACCCGGCGGTCCGGTTCCTAAGATGCTGTGGGAGAAGGACCCTTCGTGACGTCACGGTCATGTGACCGCGACGTCACCGCAGGTCCTGGTCGCACAGCAACTCTGACCGGACAGCCGCGTGCAGCGCCCAGGAGCTCCGGACATCAGAGGGTGAGTATAACCAGATTTTTTATTTTTTAACCCCAAATATGGTTCCGAGGGCCTGGAGGAGAGTCTCCTCTCCTCCACCCCGGGTACCACCCGCACATTATCCGCTTACTTCCCGCAACGTGGGCACAGCCCCATGCGGGAAGTAAGCGGTTCAATGTATTCCTATGGGTGCAGAATCGCAGCGATTCTGCACAAAGAAGTGACATGCTGCGGGTTGTAAACCGCTGCGTTCCCGCGCGGTTTTTCCCGCAGCATGTGCACAGCGGTTTGCGGTTTCCATAGGGTTTACATGTTACTGTAAACGCTATGGAAACTGCTGCGGACCCGCAGCATCAAAATCGCGGCGGTTCCGCGGTAAAAACCGCTAAGTGTGAATATAGCCTTACCCTCCACACCTTTAGTCAGGTGTGGAGATTTTTGTAAACTCTGCGTGGATTTTTTGTAGTGTTTTATACTGACCGCACAGTATTCCATCCTGTCCTATCTATTTAGCTAGACTGGCCTCCTGTGCTCATCCTGGTTTCATTCTGTGTATGTCTTTTCCCACTCCACTCACAGTCATTATTTGTGGGGGGCTAATCTATCCTTTGGGGATTTTCTCTGAGGCAAGATAGTTTTCCTGCTTCTATCTTTAGGGGTAGTTAGCTCTTAGGCTGTGACGAGATGCCTAGGGAGAGTTAGGAGCATTCCACGGCTACTTCTAGTGTTGTGTTGAGCTTAGGGACTGCGGTCAGTAGTTACCACGTCCTTCAGAGCTCGTTCCATGTTTCTCCTAAACCACCAGATCATAACAGTGGCCATGACAAAGTTCTTCCCGATCAATGGTATTGTAGTTTTTACTGGCTCCATGTTGAATCGTCGATACACGATGTACTGGTTTAGCCGTTTCAGGTTGATGATAACCCAGTAATCCACACTCGACTTTTTTTTTTATAATAGCAAGGCGTAATGGCCTTGGCCTTGCTCTGCTTCCAGAACCAATGATATTACTGCAGAGGACAGCATCTGTTGAAGTGCTGTATACAGAATTTTCTGAGGCCTTGAAGAGGATAGATGTGTCACCTCTAGTCTTTGTGGGGGAAAGGAGGAAAATTCTATTTTTACTCCTCTTCTGAGTCCAGGATTTTTTGTTCTGATGTTACCTCTTGCCAGCTTGAGAAGTAGCTTGAAATCCTGCACCCTACTTGTTTTCTAGCTGAACGGGGGTTCTGAAAAATATTTCTTCCTTTTCCTCCTTCTGAGTAGCTCCATCATCTGGTTTTAACCCCTTTCTGCCATCGGACGTACTATTCCGTCCATGTGGGGTGGGCCTTAATTCCCACGGACGGAATAGTAAGTCCAGCGCGATCGGCCGCGCTCACGGGGGGAGCGCGGCCGATCGCAGCCGGGTGTCAGCTGCCTATCGCAGCTGACATCCGGCGCTATGTGCCAGGAGCAGTCACGGACCGCCTCCGGCACATTAACCCCCGGCACACCACGATCAAACATGATCGCGGTGTGCCGGCGGTATAGGGAAGCATCGCGCAGGGAGGGGGCTCCCTGCGGGCTTCCCTGAGACCCCCGCAGCAACGCTATGTGATCGTGTTGCTGTGAGGGTCTCCTTACCTCCCTCGCTGCTGCAGGCCCGGATCTAAAATGGCCGCGGCATCCGGGTCCTGCAGGGAGGGAGGTGGCTTACCAAGCGCCTCCTCAGAGCAGGCGCTTGGTATGCCTGCACTGCTCTCAGACAGATCGGTGATCTGACAGAGTGCTGTGCAAACTGTCAGATCAGCGATCTGTGATGTCCTCCCCGGGACAAAGTAAAAAAGTTATTAAAAAAAATTTCCAAATGTGTAAAAAAAAAAAAAAAAAAAAAAAAATCCTAAAATAATGAAAAAATATATATTATTCCCATAAATACATTTCTTTATCTAAATAAAAAAAACAAAATAATAAAAGTACACATATTTAGTATCGCCGCGTCCGTAACGACCCGACCTATAAAACTGTCCCACTAGTTAACCCCTTCAGTAAACACCGTAAGAAAAAAAAAAACAAAAAAAAAAAACAACGCTTTATTATCATACCGCCGAACAAAAAGTGAAATAACACGCGATCAAAAAGACGAATATAAATAACCATGGTACCGCTGAAAACGTCATCTTGTCCCGCAAAAAACGAGGCGCCACACAGCATCATCAGCAAAAAAATAAAAAAGTTATAGTCCTCAGAATAAAGCGATGCAAAAATGATTCTTTTTTCTATAAAATAGTTTTTATCGTATAAAAGCGCCACAACATAAAAAAAAAGATATAAATGAGGTATCGCTGTAATCGTACTGACCCGAAGAATAAAACTGCTTTATCAATTTTACCAAACGCGGAACGGTATAAACGCCTCCCCCAAAAGAAATTAATGAATAGCTGGTTTTTGGTCATTCTGCCTCACAAAAATCGGAATAAAAAGCGATCAAAAAAATGTCACGTGCCCGAAAATGGTACCAATAAAAACGTCAAATCGTCCCGCAAAAAACAAGACCTCACATGACTGTGGACCCAAATATGGAAAAATTATAGCTCTCAAAATGTGGTAACGCAAAAAAAAATTTTTGCAATAAAAAGCGTCTTTCAGTGTGACGGCTGCCAATCCTAAAAATCCGCTAAAAAACCCGCTATAAAAGTAAATCAAACCCCCCTTCATCACCCCCTTAGTTAGTTAGGGAAAAATTAAAAAAATTAAAAAATGTATTTTTTTCCATTTTCCCATTAGGGTTAGGACTAGGGCTAGGGTTGGGGCTAGGGTTAGGGCTACAGTTACGGTTGGGGCTAAAGTTAGGGTTTGGATTACATTTACAGTTGGGAATATGGTTGGGATTAGGGTTAGGGGTGTGTCTGGGTTAGAGGTGTGGTTAGGGTTACCGTTGGGATTAGGGTTAGGGGTGTGTTTGGATTAGGGTTTCAGTTATAATTGAGGGGTTTCCACGGTTTAGGCACATCAGGGGCTCTCCAAACGCGACATAGCGTCCGATCTCAATTCCAGCCAATTCTGCGTTGAAAAAGTAAAACAGTGCTCCTTCCCTTCCGAGCTCTCCCGTGACCAAACAGGAGTTTACCCCAACATATGGGGTATCAGCGTACTCAGGACAAATTGGACAACAACTTTTGGGGTCCAATTTCTCCTGTTACCCTCAGGAAAATACAAAACTGGGGGCTAAAAAATAATTTTTGTGGGAAAAAAAAGATTTTTTATTTCCACGGCTCTGCGTGATAAACTGTAGTGAAACACTTGGGGGCTCAAATTTCTCACAACACATCTAGACAAGTTCCTTGGGGAGTCTAGTTTCCAATATGGGGTCACTTGTGGGGGGGGTTTCTACTGTTTAGGTACATTAGGGGCTCTGCAAACGCAATGTGATGCCTGCAGACCATTCCATCTAAGTCTGCATTCCAAATGGCGCTCCTTCCCTTCCGAGCCCTCCCATGCGCCCAAAGGGTGGTTCCCCCCCCCCACATATGGGGTATCAGCGCACTCAGGACAAATTGGACAACAAATTTTGGGGTCCAATTTCTCCTGTTACCCTTGGAAAAATACAAAACTGGGGGATAAAAAATAATTTTTGTTGGAAATTTTTTTTAATTTTTACGGCTCTGCATTATAAACTTCTGTGAAGCCCTTGGTGGGTGAAAGTGCTCACCACACCTCTAGATAAGTTCCTTCGGGGGTCTACTTTCCACAATGGTGTCACTTGTGGGGGGTTTCAGTGTTTAGGCACATCAGTGGCTCTCCAAACGCAACATGGCGTCCCATCTCAATTCCTGTCAATTTTGCATTGAAAAGTCAAACGGCGCTCCTTCCCTTCCGTGCTCTCCCATGCGCCCAAACAGTGGTTTACCTCCACATATGGGGTATCGGCGTACTCAGGACAAATTGTACAACAAAGTTTGGGGTCCATTTTCTGCTGTTACCCTTGGTAAAATAAAACAAATTGGAGCTGAAGTAATTTTTTTGTGAAAAAAAGTGAAAATGTTCATTTTTATTTAAACATTCCAAAAATTCCCGTGAAACACCTGAAGGGTTAATAAACTTCTTGAATGTGGTTTTGAGCACCTTGAGGGGTGCAGTTTTTAGAATGGTGTCACACTTGGGTATTTTCTATCATATAGACCCCTCAAAATGACTTTAAAAGAGATGTGGTCCTTAAAATAAAATAGTGTTTGAAAAATGAGAAATTGCTGGTCAACGTTTAACCCTTATAACTCCCTAACAAAAAAAAAATGTTGGTTCCAAAATTGTGCTGATGTAAAGCAGACATGTGGGAAATGTTACTTAAGTATTTTGTGTGACATATCTCTGATTCAATTGTATAAAAATTAAAAGTTGGAAAATTGCGAAATTTTCAAAAATTTTCACCAAATTTCCGTTTTTTTTTTCACAAATAAACGCAGGTAATATCAAATAAATGTTACCACTATCATGAAGTACAATATGTAACGAGAAAACAATGTCAGAATCACCGGGATCCGTTGAAGCGTTCCAGAGTTATAACCTCATAAAGGGACAGTGGTCAGAATTGTAAAAATTGGCCCGGTCCATAACGTGCAAACCACCCTTGGGGTAAAGGGGTTAAATTTCCCTCTGTATTTAGGGGTCTGAGTTTGAGGTCGACGAAATGGCTTCTTCTTGAGTGGTTTTTTTTTTGGCTCAGGAAGATTTTTCTTTTTGTCAGTTACTTTCTCCAGTAAGGCTACGTTCACATTTGCGTTGTGCGATGTTGCGTCGGAGACGCAACGCACAACGCAAACAAAAACGCAACAAAACGCACGCTAAAACGCTGCGTTTTGCGACGTATGCGTCCTTTTTTTGCCGAAATTTGGATGCAAAAAAAAAATGCAACTTGCTGCGTCCTCTGCGCCCCACGCTTGCGGCAAAAAAAACGCATGTGTCGCAAAGCGCAGCACAACGCATGTCCATGCGCCCCCCATGTTAAATATAGGGGCTCATGACGCATGCGTCGCCGCTGCTGCGCCCGACGCAACCACGCAAAACGCTAATGTGAACGTAGCCTTATTCGTCCAGTGCAGTACCAAACACATATATACCTTTGAAGGGAATAGAGCATAGTTTAAATTTGGAAAGGAAATGTCCTTTCCACATCTTTAACCACAGTGCTCTTTGGGTGGTGTTGGAGAGTACAGACGTCCTCGCAGCAATGCAAACTGACTCAGCAGAGGTGTCTGCAAAGAAACCAGCCACTTTCTACAGGATTATATAAGTCACCAGTATATATACACACACACAAACATATCAAAAAATACAGACTCAAAGATCAATTAAATATGAGGAGAACTTGAGTCATAATGTATCTCAAAATATAAATATTTTATTAAGGGTAGATATTTACCACATAGAATAAATACAAATACATATAATAGGATATGATAAAATAGTGTGATCCCAAAAAAAAAGAGTAGTAACAGTCACAGGGTGGATTAGGACAACACATTATGCTAAATAATTACATATACCTGAAGAGAGCAATGCACATAAGCAATTTAACTTAAACAGGTAGAACAATCAGTTAGTCACTTGTTTGTACCAAGACTAATCAGTTCCACCTATAACTATCACCATGTTTAGTGCTAGCATGCATTGCTAAAAACCATTACAATGTATCAGACATAAGGTTATATGAAAAAGTTTTGGCACCCCTATTAATCTTAAGCTTAATGTTTTATAAAAAATAGTTTTTTTTGCAACAGCTATTTCAGTTTCATATACAGTGGGGCAAAAAAGTATTTAGACAGTCAGCAATAGTGCAAGTTCCACCACTTAAAAAGATGAGAGGCGTCTGTAATTTACATCATAGGTAGACCTCAACTATGGGAGACAAACTGAGAAAAAAAAAATCCAGAAAATCACATTGTCTGTTTTTTTAACATTTTATTTGCATATTATGGTGGAAAATAAGTATTTGGTCAGAAACAAAATTTCATCTCAATACTTTGTAATATATCCTTTGTTGGCAATGAGAGGTCAAACGTTTTCTGTAAGTCTTCACAAGGTTGCCACACACTGTTGTTGGTATGTTGGCCCATTCCTCCATGCAGATCTCCTCTAGAGCAGTGATGTTTTTGGCTTTTCGCTTGGCAACACGGACTTTCAACTCCCTCCAAAGGTTTTCTATAGGGTTGAGATCTGGAGACTGGCTAGGCCACTCCAGGACCTTGAAATGCTTCGTACGAAGCCACGCCTTCGTTGCCCTGGCGGTGTGCTTTGGATCATTGTCATGTTGAAAGACCCAGCCACGTTTCATCTTCAATGCCCTTGCTGATGGAAGGAGGTTTGCACTCAAAATCTCACGATACATGGCCCCATTCATTCTTTCATGTACCCGGATCAGTCGTCCTGGCCCCTTTGCAGAGAAACAGCCCCAAAGCATGATGTTTCCACCACCATGCTTTACAGTAGGTATGGTGTTTGATGGATGCAACTCAGTATTCTTTTTCCTCCAAACACGACAAGTTGTGTTTCTACCAAACAGTTCCAGTTTGGTTTCATCAGACCATAGGACATTCTCCCAAAACTCCTCTTGATCATCCAAATGCTCTCTAGCAAACTTCAGACGGGCCCGGACATGTACTGGCTTAAGCAGTGGGGCACGTCTGGCACTGCAGGATCTGAGTCCATGGTGGCGTAGTGTGTTACTTATGGTAGGCCTTGTTACATTGGTCCCAGCTCTCTGCAGTTCATTCACTAGATCCCCCCGCGTGGTTCTGGGATTTTTGCTCACCGTTCTTGTGATCATTCTGACCCCACAGGGTGGGATTTTGCGTGGAGCCCCAGATCGAGGGAGATTATCAGTGGTCTTGTATGTCTTCCATTTTCTAATTATTGCTCCCACTGTTGATTTCTTCACTCCAAGCTGGTTGGCTATTGCAGATTCAGTCTTCCCAGCCTGGTGCAGGGCTACAATTTTGTTTCTGGTGTCCTTTGACAGCTCTTTGGTCTTCACCATAGTGGAGTTTGGAGTGAGACTGTTTGAGGGTGTGCACAGGTGTCTTTTTATACTGATAACAAGTTTAAACAGGTGCCATTACTACAGGTAATGAGTGGAGGAAAGAGGAGACTCTTAAAGAAGAAGTTACAGGTCTGTGAGAGCCAGAAATCATGATTGTTTGTTTCTGACCAAATACTTATTTTCCACCATAATATGCAAAAAAATGATAAAAAAACAGACAATGTGATTTTCTGGATTTTTTTTTCTCAGTTTGTCTCCCATAGTTGAGGTCTACCTATGATGTAAATTACAGACACCTCATCTTTTTAAGTGGTGGAACTTGCACTATTGCTGACTGACTAAATACTTTTTTGCCCCACTGTATCTAATAACTGCTGGACACAGTAATGTTTCTGCCTTGAAATGAGGTGTATTGTACTAACAGAAAATGTGCAATCTGCATTCAAACAAAATTTGACAGGTGCGTAAGTATGGGCACCCAACCAGAAAAGTGACATTAACCCCTTCATGACCCAGCCTATTTTGACCTTAAAGACCTTGCCGTTTTTTGCAATTCTGACCAGTGTCCCTTTATGAGGTAATAACTCAGGAACGCTTCAACGGATCCTAGCGGTTCTGAGATTGCTTTTTCGTGACATATTGGGCTTCATGTTAGTGGTAAATTTAGGTCAATAAATTCTGCGTTTATTTGTGATAAAAACGGAAATTTGGCGAAAATTTTGAAAATTTCGCAATTTTCACATTTTGAATTTTTATTCTGTTAAACCAGAGAGATATGTGACACAAAATAGTTAATAAATAACATTTCCCACATGTATACTTTACATCAGCACAATTTTGGAAACAAAATTTTTTTTTGTTAGGAAGTTATAAGGGTTAAAATTTGACCAGCGATTTGTCATTTTTACAACGAAATTTACAAAACCATTTTTTTTTAGGGACCACCTCACATTTGAAGTCAGTTTGAGGGGTCTATATGGCTGAAAATACCCAAAATTGACACCATTCTAAAAACTGCACCCCTCAAGGTACTCAAAACCACATTCAATAAGTTTATTAACCCTTCAGGTGCTTCACAGCAGCAGAAGCAACATGGAAGGAAAAAATGAACATTTAACTTTTTAGTCACAAAAATTATCTTTTAGCAACAATTTTTTTATTTTCCCAATGGTAAAAGGAGAAACTGAACCACGAAAGTTGTTGTCCAATTTGTCCTGAGTACGCTGATACCTCATATGTGGGGGTAAACCACTGTTTGGGCGCACGGCAGGGCTTGGAAGGGAAGGAGCGCCATTTGACTTTTTGAATCAAAAATTGGCTCCACTCTTTAGCGGACACCATGTCACGTTTGGAGAGCCCCCGTGTGCCTAAAAATTGGAGCTCCCCCACAAGTGACCCCATTTTGGAAACAAGACGCCCCAAGGAACTTATCTAGATGCATAGTGAGCACTTTGAACCCCCAGGTGCTTCACAAATTGATCCGTAAAAATGAAAAAGTACTTTTAGCCTCAATTTTTTCATTTTCACATGGGCAACAGGATAAAATGGATCCTAAAATGTGTTGGGCAATTTCTCCTGAGTACACCAATACCTCACATGTGGGGGTAAACCACTGTTTGGGCACATGGTAAGGCTCGGAAGGGAAGGAGCGCCATTTGACTTTTTGAATGAAAAATTATTTCCATCGTTAGCGGACACCATGTCGCGTTTGGATAGCTCCTGTGTGCCTAAACATTGGCGCTCCCCCACAAGTGACCCCATTTTGGAAACTAGACCCCCCAAGGAACTTATCTAGATGCATATTGAGCACTTTAAACCCCCAGGTGCTTCACAGAAGTTTATAACGCAGAGCCATGAAAATAAAAAATAATTTTTCTTTCCTCAAAAATGATTTTTTAGCCTGGAATTTCCTATTTTGCCAGGGATAATAGGAGAAATTGGACCCCAAATATTGTTGTCCAGTTTGTCCTGAGTACGCTGATACCCCATATGTGGGGGTAAACCACTGTTTGGGCGCACGGCAGGGCTCGGAAGGGATGGCACGCCATTTGGCTTTTTAAATGGAAAATTAGCTCCAATCATTAGCGGACACCATGTCACGTTTGGAGAGCCCCTGTGTGCCTAAACATTGGAGATCCCCCACAAATGACCCCATTTTGGAAACTAGACCCCCAAAGGAACTAATTTAGATGTGTGGTGAAGACTTTGAACCTCCAAGTGCTTCACAGAAGTTTATAACGCAGAGCCGTGAAAATAATAAATACGTTTTCTTTCCTCAAAAATAATTATTTAGCCCAGAATTTTTTATTTTCCCAAGGGTTACAGGAGAAATTTGACCCCAAAAGTTGTTGTCCAGTTTCTCCTGAGTACGCTGATACCCCATGTGTGGGGGTAAACCACTGTTTGGGCACACGTCGGGGCTCAGAAGGGAAGTAGTGACTTTTGAAATGCAGACTTTGATGGAATGGTCTGCGGGCGTCACGTTGCGTTTGCAGAGCCCCTGGTGTGCCTAAACAGTAGAAACCCCCCACAAGTGACCCCATTTTAGAAACTAGACCCCCCAAGGAACTTATCTAGATATGTGGTGAGCACTTTGAACCCCCAAGTGCTTCACAGACGTTTACAACGCAGAGCCGTGAAAATAAAAAATCATTTTTCTTTCCTCAAAAATTATGTTTTAGCAAGCATTTTTTTAGATTCACAAGGGTAACAGGAGAAATTGGACCCCAGTAATTGTTGCGCAGTTTATCTTGAGTATGCTGGTACCCCATATGGGGGTAAACCACTGTTTGGGCACACGTCAGGGCTCGGAAGTGAGGGAGCACCATTTGACTTTTTGAATACGAGATTGGCTGGAATCAATGGTGGCGCCATGTTGCGTTTGGAGACCCCTGATGTGCCTAAACAGTGGTAACCCCTCAATTCTACCTCCAACACTAACCCCCCCACACCCCTAACCCTTATCCCAACTGTAGCCATAACCCTAATCACAACCCTAACCACAACCCTAATTCCAACCCTAACCCTAAGGCTATGTGCCCACGTTGCGGATTCGTGTGAGATATTTCCGCACCATTTTTGAAAAATCCGCGGGTAAAAAGGCACTGCGTTTTACCTGCGGATTTTCCGCGGATTTCCAGTGTTTTTTGTGCGGATTTCACCTGCGGATTCCTATTGAGGAACAGGTGTAAAACGCTGCGGAATCCGCACAAAGAATTGACATGCTGCGGAAAGTACAACGCAGCGTTCCCGCGCGGTATTTTCCGCACCATGGGCACAGCGGATTTGGTTTTTCATATGTTTACATGGTACTGTAAACCTGATGGAACACTGCTGCGAATACGCAGCGGCCAATCCGCAGCCAAATCCGCACCGTGTGCACATAGCCTAATTCTAAAGGTATGTGCACATGCTGCGGAAAACGCTGCGGATCCGCAGCAGTTTCCCATGAGCTTACAGTTCAATGTAAACCTACGGGAAACAAAAATCGCTGCACACATGCTGCGGAAAAACTGCACGGAAACGCAGCGGTTTACATTCCGCAGCATGTCACTTCTTTGTGCGGATTCCGCAGCGGTTTTACAACTGCTCCAATAGAAAATCGCAGTTGTAAAACCGCAGTGAAATGCGCAGAAAAAAACGCGGTAAATCCGCAGCGGTTTAGCACTGCGGATTTATCAAATCCGCAGCGGAAAAATCCGCAGAGGACCAGAATGTGTGCACATACCGAAACCCTAACCCTAACCCTACCCCTACCCCTAACCCTATTCTAACATTAGTGGAAAAAAAAAAATTTCTTTATTTTTTTATTGTCCCTACCTATGGGGGTGACAAAGGGGGGGGTTATTTATTATTTTTTTTATTTTGATCACTGAGATATAATCTATCTCAGTGATCAAAATGCACTTTGGAACGAATCTGCCGGCCGGCAGATTCGGCGGGCGCACTGCGCCCGCCATTTTGGAAGATGGCGGCGCCCAGGGAGAAGACGGACGGGACCCCGGCTGGATCGGTAAGTATGATGGGGTGGGGGGGGACCACGGGGGGGGGGGATCGGAGCACGGGGGGGAAATCGGAGCACGGGGGCGTGGAACGGAGCACGGGGGGGCTGGAACGGAGCACGTTGGGTGGAACGGAGCACGGGGGGGTGGAACGGAGCACGGAGGGGGGTGGATCGGAGTGCAGGGGGGGTGATTGGAGCACGGGGGGGTGATTGGAGCACGGGGGGAGCGGACAAGAGCACGGGGGGAAGCGGAGCACTGGACGAAGGGGAACCGGAGCAGTGTACCGGCCACATCGGGGGGCTGGGGGGGCGATCGGTGGGGTGGGGTGGGGGCACACTGGTATTTCCAGCCATGGCCGATGATATTGCAGCATCGGCCATGGCTGGATTGTAATATTTCACCAGTTATAATAGGTGAAATATTACAAATCGCTCTGATTGGCTGTTGAAAGTGAAACTGCCAATCAGAGCGATCGTAGCCACGAGGGGGTGAAGCCACCCCCCCTGGGCTAAACTACCACTCCCCCTGTCCCTGCAGATCGGGTGAAATGGGAGTTAACCCTTTCACTGGATCTGCAGGGACGCGATCATTCTGTGACACAGCATATGCGTCACAGGTCGGATTGGCACCGACTTTCATGACGCATACGCTGTGTCACAGGTCGGGAAGGGGTTAATATTTAGTAGATTACTAACCTATTACAAAAATAACAGCCTCTATTCGCTTCCTGTAGCTTTTAATGAGTTCCTGGATGAAGGTATTTTTGACCATTCCTCTTTACAAAACAATTCCAGTTCAGTTAAGTTTGATGGTCGCCGAGCATGGACAGCCCTCTTCAAATTATCCCACAGATGTTCAATGATATTCAGGTCTGGAGACTGGGATGGCCATTGTCCCTCTGCATGAATGCCCGAGTAGATTTGGAGCGGTGTTTTGATCATTGTCTTGCTGAAAGATCCATCCCCTGCTTAACTTCAACTTTGTCACTGATTCATGAACATTATTGTCAAGAATCTGCTGATACTAAGAGGAATCCATGCGTCCCTCAACTTTAACAAGATTCCCGGAGCCGGCATTGGCCACACAGCCCCAAAGCATGATGGAACCTCCACCAAATTTTACTGTGGGTAACAAGTGTTTTTCTTGGAATGCTGTGTTTTTTGGCCGCCATGCATAATGCCTTTTTGTATGACCAAACAACTCAATCTTGGTTTCATCAGTCCACAGGACCTTCTTCCAAAAAAGAAATTGGCTTCTCCAAATGTGCTTTTGCATACCTCAGCTGACTGTTTGTGGCGTGCTTGCAGAAACGGCTTCTTTCACATCACTCTCCCATACAGCTTCTCCTTGTGCAAAGTGCGTTGTATAGTTGACCGAAGCACAGTGACAGCATCTGCAGCAGGTTGATACTGCAGCTCTCTGGAGGTGGTCTGAGGATTGTCCTTGACTGATCTCACCATTCTTCTTCTCTGCCTTTCTGATGTTTTTCTTGGCCTGCCACTTCTGGCCTTAATGTGGCACCCCTAGGGGTATTTGCCACAAAAACAGTTACTGACACTAAATACAAATACTAAAATAGCAAGACTGCACTACCACCTCCGGCCAGAAGGGGGAGCTCCAGAGACTCCCCTTGATCCATTCTGGTCTGAGAGAAGAACTGGCAGTTGGGCTAAGGAGCTGAAAGTGAGAGGTCATACAGCTGAATTTCTAACAGCCCTATGACAGTTTCCAGGCCCAAATCACCGGCCTGAGGAGAAAAGGGACAGAGAAAAAGGACATTGTGAGAACCGGGTAGCATTAATCACTACCCAGAACAGGCGCAAAGACGGATACCGGATCCGTGGCTGTATTCATTATATATAATACAGCAACCGGAAAAATGTGAGGTGATATCAGCTTCACTAGGGCCGGACGCAGCAACAGACACAGTTCAGCGGTACTCCTGGAGGGGGTAAGCCGATAAAAGGACTCGGGTTGCCCGTCGAACCAGGACCCGGAGGGGACAGATTGGGCCGGCAGCCAGTTCACATACAGCAGCAGGGCCACACAAAAACTGCGTACAATAAGAGGCGAAGACCCCGGCAGGGTCAAAGTAACTCAGAGTTCCCATACAGACTCCGGTGACAGGACTGGTTGTAAATCCCTTTATGTTGAAGTAAACTGGTTAAACGTTTCAGTGCTTAAGACTTTCATTTGGACAATAGCTATCTATCCAGGATCAGGATCATCACCGCTGGGAGAACCTGCTGCTGATCAAGTAAGTGCCTGTTCCCTCATGATACCCCTTACACTGTGCATTGCCTGAGGCCACAGCACCGGGTCAAGCCACCCGTGACATCTCCCTCAAGAGACAGACCCCATTGGTCCGGTGCTGGGTACCCCGGTCTCCTGGGCGTCACATTAACAAGAACTGTACCTGTGTTCTTCCATTTCCTTACTATGTTCCTCTCAGTGGAAATTGACAGGTTAAATCTCTGAGACAACTTTTTGTATCCTTCCCCTGAACAACTATGTTGAATAATCTTTGTTTTCAGATCATTAGATAGTTGTTTTGAGGAGCCCATGATGCCACTCTTCAGAGGAGATTAAAAGGCTATGTGCACACGATGCGGATTTTGCTGCGGATCCGCAGCAGTTTCCCATGAGTTTACAGTACAATGTAAACCTATGGGAAACCAAAAACGCTGTGCCCATGCTGCGGAAAAAGCCGCGCGGAAAAGCAGCAGATTATTTTCCGCAGCATGTCAATTCTTTGTGCGGAATCCGCAACAGTTTTCTATCTGCTCCAATAGAAAACTGCAGATGGAAAACCGCAGCGGAATCCGCAGTAAAAACCGCAGCGGTTTTCCACTGCGGATTTATCAAATCTGCTGCGGAAAAATTCAGTGGTCCATTCTATGTGTGCACATAGCCAAACAGGAGAACAACTTGCAAGTGGCCACTTTAAGTAGCTTTTCTCATGATTGCATACACCTGGCTAAGAAGTTCAAAGCTCAATGAGGTTAGAAAACCAAAAAAAAATGCTTTAGTAAGTCAGTAAAAAGTAGGTAGGAGTATTTAAAACAAGAAAAAAATAAGGGTGCCCATACTTATGCACCTGTCAAATTTTGTTTGAATGCAGATTGCACATTTTCTGTTAGTACAATAAACCTCATTTCAAGGCAGAAACATTACTGTGTCCAACAGTTATTGGATATATGAAACTGAAATAGCTGTTGCAAAAAACCCAATTTTTATAAAACATTAAGCTTAAGATTAATAGGGGTGCCCAAACTTTTTCATATAATTGTAAGTTGCATAACAAAAAAAGGAAAGGGAACAGCACAGAAATACTCATCTTCGGGTACAGGGCCCCCAGACAATCAGTCCATCGATCATCCAAGTTTTCATAAAGATTCAAAAAAGAGGCAGCACTCCATTATCCAATATAAAAACGTGCAGGGTTTAATTTACCCACATGTTCAGGCAACGTTTCAGCTCACATTGAGCCTTGAGAAAGCCTTGCACTTTTAGCATTATTTTTTGGTGATGTGAGTTTTTGCTTACTATTGTTGCACTATGCACCGTTTTGTAAAGCTGTACATACAGACTAAATTCTGGTAGACTCTGGTGATAGTCACATCGTGTTTTGAGACAGTATATGTTATATCCTTTATTATTTTTCTTCATTCTTGTTAGTCCGTCCGTATTATATACATAATTTATACATATTAGTCCAAAAAAAGGGGGGACGGAACACATTCACTATATCAATACCTCAAAAAAGCCTAGTGAAAATATAGACCAGGCTACAGAATGTTTTAGTTCAAAAAGCTGAAAAACTTTATTAGACATAAATACGATAAAGCATAAAACATACATATAATAATATAACAGGATGCCTCCAATCCAAAAAACCGGCACTGAAAAATGTTTAACAGGTATATAGCCACACCAAATATATAAGGAACATTTCCATTATAGTCATGTGACTGAATATTTAGTGGCTAGAAACATAACACACAGGTCACTGGGGGGAGATAACTATATTGAAGTGCTAATAAGACAGTATGCTAAATGCTAAACCAAGCCTATTGCATATATAGATCTTATTTTCATGTATTACTGGCCACCATACCTAATGTTATGTATACTCCAAAAATGTGTGCACTTCCCTACCAGCGTATGAAAGACTGCAGATGACAATCACCAAGTTGCAACATAATAGTGCTAATTACTCAAGAACGCTATATACACTGGAGTACAGATACTATTTCTCTCAGTAGTAGAAGAAAGGCACACACAAAATCCCAGCATAAACCTAATAAAGTTCCATAATACCTGAAAACACTCGCAGAGCCGGTGAGATACCCCTACGCGCGTTTCGATATGCTTCTTCTTCCGGGGGCGTGTATACTTGGGAGGAGAAATGAGGGCTTATTTAAAAGAGTTCCCAGCCAATAGCCGCCGATGAAAAATCCCCGCCCATATGAGTAAGGAGTGCTACGCAACATCCTGTGCAGCAGTGCTCGATCATAAGTAAAAGGGCGCTGTATTGCTCAGTAACCACAAACTGAAAGTGACATAATCCCTACCTAATTGTACGCAAGAGCGGAAGTGCCCTATGCTGCTTAGTTACCGTAAACTCAAAGTCACGTACCTCAATGTAGTAGTGCGCAAGAGCGTACACATCTCGGTATCCCTATGCTCTAATGCGCAACTGCCAGCTGAGATATTGCCTAGCAACCGTAAACTCAAAATGACGTACCCCCTCTATAGTTGTGCGCAAGAGCGGAAGATAAAGAGCACCGTACAGATCTTGGGGCCCCTATGCTCTAATGCGCAACTGCCAGCTAAAGTGTAACCTAGCAACCAACAGCACAAACGTAGATTAATGCACACAAAACTAGCGCTGTAATGTCAGCGCTAACCGAGAAGAGTACGCTAGGGCCCAAGTGTCCTCGCTCAGACCAACCAAGATGAAATGCAGAGATAACAGCGCAAACCATAGAAAGTGCGCAAGCTCACAATTAACATCGCTGCGTATAGCTAACATCACTGCGCGATGTGCAAACCTCCCACTACGTATAGCTTACCTCACTACGATGTGCAAACCTCCCACTACACCGCAGCAGATAGAATGCAGGTAAATCTCATCTGGTCGCTACACTACTGCACACTAAAACGGTACAAAACAGTGAAATTGATAACCAACCCACCTAATCACCTGACGGCAGTAGCTAAAAAGCTTGCTGTGGATACGGTGAGCCAAAACATAGCAATGCTGGGCTATGATACATACAATTATTTATATAAAAAAGAGAGGTCACACTATTATCCCATAAACATAAATGATAATCCTAACAATCTTTCCACTTCCAAAAAAGATGCATGGAATTACACTACACAACCAACCACTAAGGAAAATACTTAAAACCTCAGAAACACTGAGGGTACATATACATGGTGAAATTACGAAGGGAAGTGGACAATTGGCGCATGTAAATACAGTGAGGCCACAGCCATATGGATCCACCGATCGCCGGAGATGGACACCACCACACACCAGCCATAAGGGTGGGATGCAGTGACAATCCTGTACCGGGGACGGGAGGGTCCAGCATGCGGCCCCCTGCTGCCATGCGCTCACCAACTTCCTAAAGTGCCATGTGCAATTAATAAGAATACATGTGACCTCATATACTGAGGTATAGGTGTATATACACATTAACATAACCTCATAGGAAGTATAAATATAAAGGAATTTTGATGCATGAACAATACAAAATGCAATACAAAAATGCACAAATACAATTGTGACACGTGATATATAGAAAAGGTTATGAGTGCCATGCAATTAACCCAAAAATGTAAAGTAAGTAATGAATTACAACTCTCTATCTAACCAGAAGACAAAAAATATCTTATATCATTCAGGAAAGGAATGTCTTGTTAGTCCCAAATCATCCGTCATATTTTTGTTCAGTTATACAGTCGGAAGGCAACAGAGCTTCTTCAGCCGAAATCGGAATAGATGCTGTAAATATCAGATCTCCATTATCTCATATTATGACGTGGGCTCATCACGACTCAGAATGTAGAGAAAGCCGGAACTCATGGATAGTCATACCATAACTTATAAATAGAAAAAGAAAAAATGATTAAAACCAATGCCAACAACACATATACCCACAATCCCCTAAAATATATCAGACAAAGGAAAGGAAAAGCAGAAATCAAGACTATAAAAATGCTCCAAAGCCAAAGGTCTCATTAAGGCCTTGCGGGGCCATGGTGCCCAGTCGGTATATCCACCGGCTATCAACTTGGGCCAGGATCTTACTGATGTCCCCACCCCGTATTCCCATGCTGACAGAATCTATGCCTCTCACCACCAGGCCGACCGGGCTACATGCATGATATTGCCTGAAATGTCTAGGCAGAGTTTTTAACGATCAATGAGATCAAGTCAAAAATCTAAGGAAGGTACCAATGCCGGGTTACATGCATGATATTGCCTGAAATGTCTAGGCATCTTCAATTCGGATCTTCAATTCACGGGTGGTGAGACCGACATAAATTTTGCCGCATGGGCAGGCGGCGTGATAGATGACTCCTCGAGATGAACAGGATATATACTTCCTGATATCATACGTTTTGGTACCATCAAAATTGACAAATTTCCTGGCCTTAATTGTATTGGCACCTGCCTTACATAGTCCACACGGATAGAACCCGGCATTGGTACCTTCCTTAGATTTTTGACTTGATCTCATTGATCGTGAATTGAAGATCCGAATAAGAGAGCACTGCAGGGATATAGAAAAAGCAAAGACAACAACAGATGTAACTAGTTTAAAAACTCTGCCTAGACATTTCAGGCAATATCATGCATGTAGCCCGGTCGGCCTGGTGGTGAGAGGCATAGATTCTGTCAGCATGGGAATACGGGGTGGGGACATCAGTAAGATCCTGGCCCAAGTTGAGAGCCGGTGGATATACCGACTGGGCACCATGGCCCCGCAAGGCCTTAATGAGACCTTTGGCTTTGGAGCATTTTTATAGTCTTGATTTCTGCTTTTCCTTTCCTTTGTCTGATATATTTTAGGAGATTGTGGGTATATGTGTTGTTGGCATTGGTTTTAATCATTTTTTCTTTTTCTATTTATAAGTTATGGTATGACTATCCATGAGTTCCGGCTTTCTCTACATTCTGAGTCGTGATGAGCCCACGTCATAATATGAGATAATGGAGATCTGATATTTACAGCATCTATTCCGATTTCGGCTGAAGAAGCTCTGTTGCCTTCCGACTGTATAACTGAACAAAAATATGACGGATGATTTGGGACTAACAAGACATTCCTTTCCTGAATGATATAAGCTATTTTTTGTCTTCTGGTTAGATAGAGAGTTGTAATTCATTACTTACTTTACATTTTTGGGTTAATTGCATGGCACTCATAACCTTTTCTATATATCACGTGTCACAATTGTATTTGTGCATTTTTGTATTGCATTTTGTATTGTTCATGCATCAAAATTCCTTTATATTTATACCTCCTATGAGGTTATGTTAATGTGTATATACACCTATACCTCAGTATATGAGGTCACATGTATTCTTATTAATTGCACATGGCACTTTAGGAAGTTGGTGAGCGCATGGCAGCAGGGGGCCGCATGCTGAACCCTCCCGTCCCCGGTACAGGATTGTCACTGCATCCCACCCTTATGGCTGGTGTGTGGTGGTGTCCATCTCCGGCGATCGGTGGATCCATATGGCTGTGGCCTCACTGTATTTACATGCGCCAATTGTCCACTTCCCTTCGTAATTTCACCATGTATATGTACCCTCAGTGTTTCTGAGGTTTTAAGTATTTTCCTTAGTGGTTGGTTGTGTAGTGTAATTCCATGCATCTTTTTTGGAAGTGGAAAGATTGTTAGGATTATCATTTATGTTTATTGGATAATAGTGTGACCTCTCTTTTTTATATAAATAGTTGTATGTATCATAGCCCAGCATTGCTATGTTTTGGCTCACCGTATCCACAGCAAGCTTTTTAGCTACTGCCGTCAGGTGATTAGGTGGGTTGGTTATCAATTTCACTGTTTTGTACCGTTTTAGTGTGCAGTAGTGTATCGACCAGATGAGATTTACCTGCATTCTATCTGCTGCGGTGTAGTGGGAGGTTTGCACATCGTAGTGAGGTAAGCTATACGTAGTGGGAGGTTTGCACATCGCGCAGTGATGTTAGCTATACGCAGCGATGTTAATTGTGAGCTTGCGCACTGTCTATGGTTTGCGCTGTTATCTCTGCATTTCATCTTGGTTGGTCTGAGCGAGGACACTTGGGCCCTAGCGTACTCTTCTCGGTTAGCGCTGACATTACAGCGCTAGTTTTGTGTGCATTAATCTACGTTTGTGCTGTTGGTTGCTAGGTTACACTTTAGCTGGCAGTTGCGCATTAGAGCATAGGGGCCCCAAGATCTGTACGGTGCTCTTTATCTTCCGCTCTTGCGCACAACTATAGAGGGGGTACGTCATTTTGAGTTTACGGTTGCTAGGCAACATCTCAGCTGGCAGTTGCGCATTAGAGCATAGGGATACCGAGATGTGTACGCTCTTGCGCACTACTACATTGAGGTACGTGACTTTGAGTTTACGGTAACTAAGCAACATAGGGCACTTCCGCTCTTGCGTACAATTAGGTAGGGATTATGTCACTTTCAGTTTGTGGTTACTGAGCAATACAGCGCCCTTTTACTTATGATCGAGCACTGCTGCACAGGATGTTGCGTAGCACTCCTTACTCATATGGGCGGGGATTTTCCATCGGCGGCTATTGGCTGGGAACTCTTTTAAATAAGCCCTCATTTCTCCTCCCAAGTATACACGCCCCCGGAAGAAGAAGCATATCGAAACGCGCGTAGGGGTATCTCACCGGCTCTGCGAGTGTTTTCAGGTATTATGGAACTTTATTAGGTTTATGCTGGGATTTTGTGTGTGCCTTTCTTCTACTACTGAGAGAAATAGTATCTGTACTCCAGTGTATATAGCGTTCTTGAGTAATTAGCACTATTATGTTGCAACTTGGTGATTGTCATCTGCAGTCTTTCATACGCTGGTAGGGAAGTGCACACATTTTTGGAGTATACATAACATTAGGTATGGTGGCCAGTAATACATGAAAATAAGATCTATATATGCAATAGGCTTGGTTTAGCATTTAGCATACTGTCTTATTAGCACTTCAATATAGTTATCTCCCCCCAGTGACCTGTGTTTTATGTTTCTAGCCACTAAATATTCAGTCACATGACTATAATGGAAATGTTCCTTATATATTTGGTGTGGCTATATACCTGTTAAACATTTTTCAGTGCCGGTTTTTTGGATTGGAGGCATCCTGTTATATTATTATATGTATGTTTTATGCTTTATCCTATTTATGTCTAATAAAGTTTTTCAGCTTTTTGAACTATATACATAATGTATACATATATATGTTTTTTAAACTCCATAATACAGGCACATTGTTGGTGCCATTGCCAAATATGCTATAATAAAGGCTTATTTTATACGTATTTGTCCTTAATATTTTACTATCTAGGTCCATATTATTCTGGGTTCTCTTTTGTAGTGTTTTACTCATGTATAAAAATATGTATAACATTTTATTATTTATATAAATATGACAATGTATCCAAGTCCAATCATAGAAGAAAACAGAAAAGGCAGCACTCACCGATCCATCACGAGAGGTAACTTTTATTGAGTAAAAGACATCACAGCCGGGGGTACAAAAACATGCAGTGCGGCAAGCCTGACGACGGCCGTTTCGCGCCCTCCTGGCGCTTCCACGGGTCAGCCTGTGGACCTGTGGAAGCGCCAGGAGGGCGCAAAACGGCCGTTGTCAGGCTTGCCGCACTGCATGTTTTTGTACCCCCGGCTGTGATGTCTTTTACTCAATAAAAGTTACCTCTCGTGATGGATCGGTGAGTGCTGCCTTTTCTGTTTTCTTCTATGATTGGACTTGGATTTGTTTCGTGGCTGGAGCACCTGAGATCCGGCGGTCAAGACTCCCATCACAGGTGAGCAGGCGCACGCTGATTCCTTTGAGCGGTGGTGCTGTCAGCTTTTTTTCTTCAAGAATGACAATGTATCCGTAACAACAAAGTTCCAAAACTGCATATATGTGCTGTATGCACTATGCATGTAAAAGAGGACAATAGGGACGAGACATGACGGTAGCTAAGTTAGGGGGGAATAATACAATACATCCTTAGGCAACAGACATAAGCCAATACCAATTGTAAAAAGAGTCCTGCAGGCTGCCCAATAACTTAAGTGGCAGAGAGTGAGCTCAAATTATTAAAGCTCAGGCTTACCCATTGCGGTCATCAGGGAAAGTATCCCCACCTTTCTCAGCACCCCCGGACACGCGTATCGCGTTCTAGCTTTTTCAACAGGGTTTCCTGTTTGATGTATTGTATTAGCTACCATCATATCCCCTCCCTATTGTCCTCTTTTACATGCATAGTGCATACAGCACATATATGCAGTTTTGGTACTTTGTTGTTACGGATACATTGTCATATTTATATATTTATATAAATAACAAAAAGTTATACATATTTTTATACATAACTATGTTGTTGTGGACGTTTTTGCTCCGTTTTTCTGTGTTATCTTATCCTACTTATGTCTGATACATTGTAATGGTTTTTAACAATGCAAGCTAGCACTAAACATGGTGATAGTTATAGGTGGAAATGATTAGTCTTGGTTACAAACAAGTGACTGATTGTCCTACCTGTTAAAGTTACATTGCTTATGTGCATTGCTTTCTGCATGTATATGTAATTATTCCCATAGTCCTATTTAGCAATGGCTATGTCACTTCAATGATACATTTTACAACATAATCAATTATGGTATTGCCATAAGAGAAAAAGATGATAAGAGGGAAATACAATTAAAATAGTGAATTTTTATTGATAAATAATTAAAAATTGAGTAATAATAAAAATTAAAATAGACAAAGGGGACCTCCAATCATAGGGGGAGGTTAGCCAGTATTAATAAATACACATGAATAATTTTGACTGCAGTATAGTAATAGATATACAAATACATAAGGTGCACAATAAAAAAAAAAAGGCTACAAAAAGGAAAAACAGGTTAATTAAAATTAAGGTGTCAAGTATTTCTGGGCTCCCTTAGGAAAAAGGTCAGTAAGTATGTATCCAGCAAAGCAAATACCTTGCTATTTAATGCTGGGAAGTGATTGCAACACTAAATGCTGCCTTCACTAAGGGAGGGAGTGGAAAAGACACAGTCCAAAGTAGGAGGTATAGTTCATATGGTACAATTCATGTAGTATGTTACCTGCTATTGAAGCTGGAATAAAGCGCAGGAAGACGAAATGTAATTAACTGGCAAAGCTCCCCCCACCGCGCGCCGTTTTGCAGTTGCTTCTTCCAAGGGGCGTGGACCACTTCACTTTTTCTCTTATGTCACCATACCATAATTGATTATGTTGTAAAATGTATATGTAATTATTTAGCATAATATGTTGTCCTGATCCACCCTGTGACTGTTACTACTCTTTTTTGGGATTACACTATTTTAACATATCCCATTATATGTATTTGTATTTAGTCTATATGGTAAATATCTACTCTTAATAAAATATTTAGATTTTGAGATACATTATGACTCAAGTTCTCATATTTAATCACTTTCTAACTTTCTATAGGAGAGATAAAGAGGCCAGAACGTCTTCTCTCGGGCACCACCCCTAATATAGTCTTCCAGTTGTTGCAACCAGGGCTGTGGAGTCGGTAAGCCACAGTTGCGACTCCGACTCCTGGATTTTATCAGGTTCCGACTCAGACTCCGGCTCCGATTACTTCATAAATGGCCAATTCGTAACAATAAATTTACTGTTGTCAAATATTATATATATTTATATATTATTTATTATTTATTTATAAAATTTATATATTATATAATATAGCAAATAACTTTTATAAACTCGTAGGTAAATATGCAATAAACACTTATGCAGTTAATAAGTAGAAATCTATAAATTTGTCCTCAGAAAAAGTATTGCCTTTGTCAGATCCTCCTTCATGGATGCCCTCAAATCTGATCTACGGTAATTATTTTGAGAGCAGAGAACAACCTCTCTACACTAACTTGGGTTGGTGGCAAAGCAGTAACCACTCTGGCAACATCTCTGACAATGTCAGAGGAATCGCTTGTTGCACTGTCATTTTTGATGAACGGTCAAATTTCTCAATTTCTTTTAGTGCACATGAAAAATTCTGCTGAAATGTACTGGCTGTGTTCTTTGATGGGGATGACTCTTCTATGAAGGAACGCTTTGCACGGTCCTTGTGATCCAAATATTTTTCTAAATTAAATTCTTCATCAGTTGATGAGGGTGAAGATGTGGCAGGACGACCAAATTCTTCTTGTTCCTCCTGACTGTTCTGCAACCCTTTCATCCTTACTGCTATTTCAAACAGAGCTTCTTTTCCTTTAGTTAGCTGTTGGTCATCTAGAAGAATCCGATGCATTGGGGCTACATAAACAACTGCCAAAATAATGTTATTTTGTAATAGTAGCTCCTCGCTCCGTTTCATTGATGTAGCAATGCCACTTCCTCTTTGGGACAGGCGAAACATCAGGTTCTTCCACTCCTTTAAGAAAATACCTGGAGTTAAGTCCTCTGCTTGTAATTTTTTAGTCACTGTAAATGGGTGCTCTAGCAATTTTTCCAGCTCAGTCACCTGATTCCACTGGACTTTCATTTAGCGTCAGTTGAGGGTTAGCCATGTCTACAAGAAAAGTTTTCAGTTCAACCAATCGCTGAATCATTAAGTACTGCCCCATCGTGTGGCTTGATCAATAATTGCCCCTTTTCCAGCACGTCTCTTCAAAATTGAGTCAACTTTAGGGGTTCTGGCAACAGTAGCCAATTTTCTCACCTTGCCAATCAGTTCAGCAGCATGTCCTTCTTGCAGACTGTCTCCTATAGCCAGCTGTAGCGTATACAAAACACAGCGCATGTGATGAATGAAATTGACACAGTATTGACACAGTTTCAACAAGATCATCTAAACTATCATGTTGCTGTTCATCTGAAGCAACTTCAGTTTGCTCCTGAGTTACAATACTGTGTTCCTCTATTTCAAACATTTCTGTGTATGTGGACCCAGAATGTTCTCTAGCTGCTGGTCACCATCATTACTCTCATTCATTAGCTTAATAGTTCTTATCATATTTGAAACATTGTCAGTAACGACAGAAAGAACTTGCTCTTTTTTAAGTTCATAGTCTTGCAGAACCTTTTCCACCAAGACCTGAAGAAACTTACTGGTGTGATGAGCTTTGGTGTCTTTTACTGCCAATGTCTTAGTAACTATTTTACTTTTGTCACAAACAAATCGGACATGGATGGCAAAATAGTTCACTCTGTGACGTGTGCAGGCATCCATTTTAAGAAACAGAAAGCGTTCCTTGAGCGTTTTAAAGTTCTTCCTTTTGTTTAAAAGCTTCTTCGATTACTAATTTTCTAATACTCTCTCTCTCCAGAGAAACACCAAGCTTGCGGGCCATTTCCCCATTCAGACACATAAAAGCTGGTCGTGAAAATAATGAAATGGGCACACTATCCTTTACAACAAGCTCTATGATCTGTTTTTTAAATGTATCTACTGTCATTGTCACAGTAACTTTGTCACTGACAAAATATCTTGCAACTGATGGCTGCAAAGTTCTTTGCTCCTTTGTTTGGCTGGAAGAGCTGGGCACTGGTTCATTGGTTTGGATGCAGTCTTTCTCATCCACTGCTTTCAGTACTTCTGAATGAAAGCGCTGTAAATGTCTCTTTAGATTAGAAGCTCTGGTAGGAGCATTTTTATCTTTGCCTGAATATGCACTGATCTTGGCTTCACAGCATTTGTTTTCGTCTGGATCATTTGTCATACACTGACAGACAATGTTTTCTATCTTGAGTGATGGTGAAATGTTCAAATACAGCTGATTTAATGTGACGCTTCTTTGACATTCTTAGGTTTTTAATTCTGCATTCACAATCCAAATGACAATTGTTTGTCAAAGGGTCGTGTGCTGGTCAAGAAAAACACAGGGCAATCCAGTAGTGTGAGAGAACAAAGAGACCGCACCACCGCCTACTAATCTTAGTGGAAACTGCTCGCCTGCACTGGAAGTCAGATCTTCAGATCTCGGGTGCTGTGCCAGACATCCACGTATACGTGTTCATTTGCAAAGAAGAAAAAGGCAGCACTCACCGATCATCCGAGACAGGTAAATTTATTCACACACTGTTAAAATCTTCACGGCCGGGGGTGCTGTACAATGAGAGCGGCAAGCCTGACGACAGCCGTTTCGTGCCTGATGGGCGCTTCTACGGGTCAGTGAGTGAATGCCAGAAGCCATAAAACCCCTCCCCCTACCTCCACCCTTTGTAAGCTGGAAACCACCCCACTGCTTGACAAAATACTAAAAAACACTTTAAAACATGATTCACACCAAAACACATCAATGACAGTGCTGTTAAATTTATGCAAATCACAATATGTTACTACTAATGATTCCAGCAATTAACCCTTTTAAATACAACCAGACCTAACATGTTACATTGGGACATATTAATTGAAAACCATTTACTCTCAATGGGAATGACCTGGGAAGAAAAACGCAGCATTTAGTAACTTATTTAACGCTGTATCAAGACATGGTACTACCTTAGCTTGCCCTGGCTCAAGACCCAGTGCATATAAATATAAATAAGTCCGCAGTGACTGTAGTGTTCTGTGTCTTATAAAAAGATGGACATATCAACCCTATCATTAAAGCCTAAGGGGCCCATGGCGTTCGTTTGCATGATCCATCGTGCTTCTCTTCTCAAAAGCATGTTGTGCAGATCTCCTCCCCTCCTAGGTAAGACTACTTTGTCTATTCCTGCAAATGTCATTACGCTGGGGTCCCCTCCATGCACTTCACGAATATGCTCGATCAGTCTAGGCACACCTTTGCCAGTGGTGACGGATCTACAATGTTCGCGAAATCGCACATAAAGACAACGGATTGTTTTTCCGATATAAAATCGTCCACAAGGACAACATACTACATATACCACGTATTTAGTTTTGCATGATATAAACGCATTCACTGTATGTCTAACCGGGCCTATAGCGAGGGACTGACCTGTTAGATGGCTTTTACAATGTGAACAGTGTCCACAACGATGATTCCCCTTTGGTACACTACTATCTAACCAGTGGTTTTTATTTTTATCGTTGGATATCCGGTTATGAACCAAGATATCCCTTAGGTTTGTACTACGTTTATTCGATATTAATGGACCCCTGTTAGCGATTTCCGTAAGATCTCTATCTCCTTCGAGAATGTGCCAGTTCTTCCTTATGGCGGGCCGAATATGCATATCTACTGGGCTATATTGAAAACTAAAAGTGAAACGTTTCCCTATGGGGTTGTGTTCTTTCTGAGTGTCATTACCATTGTTAGTTTTTTCTCTGGCTTCCTGTAATAATTTTTTTGAGTAACCCCTTCTTTTAAACCTTCGGCACAATTCGGTAGATTGTAACTCAGTTCCTTCCAACGTGCTGTTCGCCCTGCGTACTCTTAGGAGCTGGCTGTGTGGTAATGACCGTTTGGTGTGCGGTGGATATTAGCTTTTATAATGGAGTACTGAGTTAGTTGCAACTGGTTTCCGATACAAAGTTGTGCCCAAAATTCCATTTTTTGCTTCCACAGTTACATCTAAAAAATTAAGCCGTGTACCACCGAATTCTGATGTAAACGACACGTTCATTGTGTTGCAATTTAGATAGGCTACAAACTGGGCAAAAGTCTCCTCTGGTCCATCCCAAACAAAGAACATGTCGTCCACATATCTGCACTAAAACTTAATGTGTTTCAAATATACATTATGGCTAGCATAGACATATTTTTCCTCAAAGAGGCCTAAGAACAAATTTGCGAAAGTATATGCTGCCGGAGTCCCCATGGCAGTCCCGGTTGTCTGCATGTACCACAAATCCATGAATGTGAATGCAGTGTGTGTTAAAATAAATCTTAAAGAATCACAAACAAAATCAACAAAGGACTGAGTGCGGTCAGTGGTATTGAGTATATAACTAATTGCTTCTACTCCTTCTTCTTGGGGTATTTTGGTGTACAAATTAACTACATCTACCGAGGCTAATGCAAAACCTGGTTGCCACTGAAAATGTTTAATATTTTTCAAAAATGCATCAGTGTCCTTTGTGTATGATGGGATGCTGGTCAGTATGGGGTGTAGTAACCAATCTATGTACCGGGATAATGGTTCTGTAAGTGAACCAATCCCGGACACGATGGGACGTCCTGGAGGTTCTACTACTGACTTGTGTATCTTGGGGACGTGATACCAATGTGCTGTTATGATCCCACTTCTTTGCAAATGAACAAGTATACGTGGATGTCTGGCACAGCACCCGAGATCTGAAGATCAGACTTCCAGTGCAGGTGAGCAGTTTCCACTAAGATTAGTAGGCGGTGGTGCGGTCTCTTTGTTCTCTCACACTACTGGATTGCCCTGTGTTTTTCTTGACCAGCACACGACCCTTTAGTGGTTAACTATACCGCTGCAAAACTATCCATCTGGATACAAGATACAATCACATTCATGGATTTGTGGTACATGCAGACAACCGGGACTGCCGGTTATTATCCTCCGTATGACTCAGAGTAAGTTCACCTTCTTCCATCCATTCTGCAGAGCCTGACGATTCAGCTTCTTAATCAGAGTTATCCTCAGGGGCGTATTTCCTCTTTTTGGAAACTGCGGGGCCCCCTGTAAAAGGACTGGGAGAAGGTAGACAGGGATGACCATCTCCTGTCGCACCATCCTTCTCACTTCATCCATCAGGGATGGCTGTTCTTCCCGGACAATTTTCTCTGTGCATAGCTGACAAAGCTTTTTTTGTAGCTGGAGGTGAGCTTTTTATTGCAGATGGCGCATTTGCGATTTGCAGCTTTCCCTTGATTTTGTTGCAGGATCCTTGTCTCCATAGAAGAGAGGAGAGGGGAAATTTCCGTAAGGATGGATCCTGTACCAAAGGGGGGTACCCCTTACCAGATATACTCACTGGGCCAGGGTTTGCGCTGGGCTCTGCAGATGCAGATCTAAGAGAGGGCACAACCATCATTTAGAACATCAGTCCTACCTTATGGAGACTTCCATCAGGGTCCTTTTATACAGGAACCAAGACCCAGAGCTTCTTATCATCCAATAGGATGAGATCTCTCTCCCTCCATGATAGGTCCTGTCTCCTGGCGCCTTCCCGGATTGAAAACTTTCAAATTTCCCGCCAAAATGGCGATGTGTTCCACCGTGGAACGCAAGGCGAAAGTGACATTGCACCTTCTCTCTCGGCGGTGTACGTCACTTCCTGTGTATGCCCAGGACTGCTGGAGAGTGTGGAAGTCGGTATGCAGGCGCGAGGGGGAGAGAGCGATGAGGCTGGGGGGGGCTACAGGAGGCCCCCAGCCACATCTTCACCATCCAGATTTGCCAGCGGCGCCGGAGGATGGTGTGGTCCCACCAGCAGTAGGAGCAGCTGAGGGAGGAAGATCCGGGATGATCGACCCAGGCTGCCCGGCTTAAAGGTATACCCAAGAGAGTGTCGCCGACGCACCCTCAGGGACACACGAAAAAACCTCTTCATCTCTTAGGGACAATGAAACACTGGGGATTGAGGAAAGGGGAGGGGAAGGCTATTTATACCTCTCGTTTCCTGTCCCTAATTAGGATGGGGAGGCAACCTCTGGGTGCTGTCATTGAGGGGATTAGAGAAAAATATGTTTAAAAAATGATGCGGATGTAAGGTAGACATCTGGTAAATGTTACTAACCGAATTTTACGAATTATAAGATGCACTTTTTTCTCCCCAAAATTAGGGGTGGAAGTAGGGGTGCGTTTTATAATTCAAATATATATCTTAACCGGCTGCAGTGGAGCAGGGTCCCAGGGTCACTGTTGCAGAGGTAAGAGTGGAGCGATGCTGCGAGCCACAGGCTGGGAGGAGATCCCCATCTACGCGGACATCCCCATCTGCGCATGCACCGCCCCCGGCAGCCATTTTCCCCAGAGTCAACCGCAATGTAAACCATGTATGTGCGATGCTGCGTACCCAGGCTGGAAGGAAGAGGTGTTTGGAACAGAGGTGCAGCGTTGTGGATGCTTGTTGGTACAGGGGCCCTGCCATCATTTTGTGAAAGCCTGGAGCCCCTGCACCACCGAATTACCAAAGCAGCATCGCCCTCCACTCCTGCCTCTGCCAGCAGCAACCCTGGGACCCTGCTAAACTGCAGCCGCCACCCTCACCGGTAAGCAATAAGATTCACGGATTATAAGAAGCATCACTATTTTACTAAAAAAGATTTTTTTCCTATATATTTCTGCCAAAAAATGGGGTTCATTTTATAATCCAATGTGTATTATAAACTGTAAAATACAGGATATATTTTTTGTGGTATCTCTATCTGATTTAAAAGGGATTGTCTGCACAGTTCAAACTAAGAACCACTGCTCGAAATTTCAAGGCAGAACCAATCATTTAAATAGGTAACAGAAGTAAATGGGATAAAGAAAGTCAGATCACAATGTTTAGGTGCACTCTGGTTCAATTGAAATTATCGAATGGAGTCATCCTAGTTTGGGACGTGAAACAACATGCACAAAGGAAAAGATGGTTGTCCTCCAGCGATGAGTAATTCAGTTTAACCCCTTACCGGCATCGGACGTACTATACCGTCCGATGCCGGCTCCCCTGCTTTGATGCAGGGCTCCGCGGTGAGCCCGCACCAAAGCCGGGACATGTCAGCTGTTTTGAACAGCTGACATGTGCCCGTAATAGGCGCGGGCAGAATCGCGATCTGCCCGCACCTATTAACTAGTTAAATGCCGCTGTCAAACGCAGACAGCGGCATTTAACTACAGCTTCCGGCCGGGCGGCCGGAAATGACGTCATCGCCGACCCCCGTCACATGTCCGGGGGTCGGCGATGCGTCTCCATTGTAGCCATAGAGGTCCTTGAGACCTCTATGGTTACTGATTGCCCGTCGCTGTGAGCGCCACCCTGTGGTCGGCGCTCACAGCACACGTGCAATTCTGCTACATAGCAGCGATCAGCAGATCGCTGCTATGTAGCAGAGCCGATCGTGCTGTCCCTGCTTCTAGCCTCCCATGGAGGCTATTGAAGCATGGCAAAAGTTAAAAAAAAAAGTTTAAAAAAATGTGAAAAAAATAAAAAAAACATAAAAGTTTAAATCACCCCCCTTTCGCCCCAATCAAAATAAATCAATAAAAAAAATATCAAATCTACGCATATTTGGTATCGCCGCGCTCAGAATTGCCCGATCTATCAAATAAAAAAAAGTATTAACCTGATCGCTAAACAGCGTAGCGGGAAAAAAACTCGAAACGCCAGAATTACGTTTTTTTGGTCGCCACGACATTGCATTAAAATGCAATAACGGGCGATCAAAAGAACGTATCTGCACCGAAATGCTATCATTAAAAACGTCATCTCGGCACGCAAAAAATAAGCCCTCAACCGACCCCAGATCACGAAAAATGGAGACGCTACGAGTATCGGAAAATGGCGCAATTTTTTTTTTTTTAGCAAAGTTTGGAATTTTTTTTCACCACTTAGATAAAAAATAACCTAGTCATGTTTGGTGTCTATGAACTCGTAATGACCTGGAGAATCATAATGGCAGGTCATTTTTAGCATTTAGTGAACCTAGCAAAAAAGCCAAACAAAAAACCAATGTGGGATTGCACTTTTTTTGCAATTTCACCGCACTTGGAATTTTTTTCCCGTTTTCTAGTACACGACATGCTAAAACCAATGATGTCGTTCAAAAGTACAACTTGTCCCGCAAAAAATAAGCCCTCACATGGCCAAATTGACGGAAAAATAAAAAAGTTATGGCTCTGGGAAGGAGGGGAGCGAAAAACGAACACGGAAAAACGAAAAATCCCCTGGTCATGAAGGGGTTAAAAAGTAGAAAAAAAAATTATTCATATATTTAAAAAAATGAATAAATGTATTAGTCACCATAAAAATCCAAAGTACATGACCAACTTTTTTGTTTGAATTAGTCATCACTGGAGGACAATCCTCTTTTCCTTTGTGCAATCATTTAAATACATCTTCCCACCTTCTTGTTTTCCTCTCAATCTTCACCCTACATTTCATTTGCTTGACAACTCTGGCTTCATAGAGCAAGAGATACATGGAAACCAAGCAGGTGGGAAATTTTATATACATGATTGGACCAGTCATAAAGATCCGATCGCATATTAGTTTGAACAGTCGTTCTGTGCTGACAGACTCCCTTTAAGGGCATGACTATTCAAAAGTTGAAAATTGCAAAATGTTCACATTTGTTGTAAAATTCTCAATATCTTCATAAACACAAATCATATTGACCAAAATATACCACTAACATGAAGCAATGCTGGTCACGAAAAAATGTGTAACAAAAAACACTGGGATAAAAATGAAGCTTTCCAGAGTTACCTCAAAGTGACACTGGTCAGAAGTGTAAAATCGTCAGGTGAAAACAGGCGAGGTCAGGCGGTGAAGACAGCCCAAGCCTGAAGGGGTTAAATTACTAAAATAATAAAAGTTTGGCATTGCCACATCTGCACTAACCCAAAGTATCATTTTATTAATAAAAATAAATGGCATGTATGCCACCGGGACAGACAGAACTATAAAAAGCTGTTATATGGCTATGGAGAGGGAAAAAGGAAGTTATGCCTTTTTGAAGAATGGGAGGAATAAAATCATATCGCAAAAAAAATAAATGACTGTGGTGGGAAGGGGTTAACAGGAATTACAGCATGCTGGACTCTTTCTTCTAATAACATTTATATTATAAACCTAGGAAACTGTGTTTGAGCATGTACATTTTTAACCCTTTACACCCCAACCAGTTTTCACCTTCATGGCCAGGTCAATTTTTTTCAGTTCTGACCCATATCACCTTATGAGGTATTAACTGTAGAACGCTTTAACCCCTTTCTGACATCAGGCGTAATAGTACACCGATGTTGGACACCATCCATTTGATGCGGTCTCCGGCGGTGAGCCCACAGCTTTTTTGGCACATGTCAGCTGTTTTGAACAGCTGACATGTGCGCGGAACATCTGCGGGTGGTTGCGAACCACCTGCGGCTATTGACCTGTTAAATGTGTGTCAAACACTGACAGCAGCACTTAACAAGCGCGTTCGGCAATCGCGCTGGAAATCCATCCATCGGTGAGCTCCGTCACGTAATCGCGGGTTGGCATTCAGTAATGCTAAGAATGGAGCTGCAACATACATTTTACACACATGGAGATGAGTCATAATGCATCAAAAAGGATATATTAGTAAATTCCCCCATGTATGAATATTAAGACCAAATAGGGACAACTGCATATTACAGATATCCTAATCACCACACAAACGCAGTCAATAGATGCCATAAAATATATTGCTTTAATAAATACATAATTAAAACCGACTCCTAGAAACAGATACAGCGGCAAAAGTGGGGACAGTGGAGCACTATATAGCAGTACATACACCAACAAGGGCCAAAGGTAACACTGACTACATCAACACACCATAGAACAATATATATTGGCTAGCAGATCATAAATATGGAGAAAAATATATGCATATACTGTATATCACTAATTAAAAATCATTGTCAAGCCAATACAACTGGAGTAACCAAATAGTACCTGGTATGTGTAGCAGTGGGGGACCCAAAGCCCACCGCGTGTTTCGGAGCACCAGATGGGTCCTTCCTCAGGCAGGAAGACTGGGCATCCCTGCTCTTCTGTTACGGCTCCTGCGCAGGCGTACTGATTTGCCCTGTTGAGGGCAGCGTACAGTGCAGTGCCGGGCCCTCTCCGACCTTTCCCAACGCCTGCGCACTGCAGTACTTTGCTCTGCCCTCAACAGGGCAGAGAATTACGCCTGCACAGGAGCCCCGACAGAAGGAAGAGGACGTCATCGCATGAAGATGGGAGGCGCCGGACCTGGACCTGCGACGCCTATTGGACCCAGACCGCACCTGGCTGAGCAAAATCTAACTTGATTTTTTCTTATCTTTCAGGTTACATCAGGGGCTTATCTACATAGAATGCTGCAGATAAGCTCCTAATGGCGGTGGCCGCAGCTTATATGTGAAAAATGAGGTGACAGATTCCCTTTAATTAAAAATGCCAGGAAGAAGCACTTTGAAGCTCTTAACACTTCTGCAGCTATAGCAACCTGAACCCTTTTGTCTGACTCAAGCACATGGAGACAGCATAGCACTATAGGTCACAGCAAGGCTATGAGGTATTGAATCTGGAAAATGACCTATAATAACAGAAAGCAATATCTCTGAAACTTGCCGAGCACATAATCCGAATCGGCATTCCTTTCCCCACATGCCCGTATTATTTAGCCACTACTAGAAACCTGCATTATGGAGTTATGAAGCATAGCTACCAGGAATTGCATACAGTAGGCATATTTAGACTCTATGCGCAGATAAAATCCAGCGGAACCCTGTGAGAGCACCACCGATCCATTCAGAGCGTCAGGCGGAAAGTTATGGGCCATCCACGGTTCTGGACAGAAAATATTATTCTCAGAGATGGGAGGAGAGAGGCTGCACCACCCAGGGATGGGAGCAGATGGGAGAGGGAGCAGCCTGGAAGATATGAGGCAGCCCCTCATTTTGGATTTAGTTTTCTACAGGCAGGAGGATACGTTAGCTGATGCAGCCAAAGGAACCACGTAACTAAGATTTGGACCTGTGATCCATCAGCGCTTCCATGTGGTCACATGCTACATAACACGGTAATTGCAACCTATCTATACTCTACCCTTGTACTACACTCCTGGCTGTATATATTTGCTCTTTTATATATAACTGTAGTTTTTAGTGCGTCTCCTCGGCGATTAAATATAATATGAATCTTGGGCTGCTCTTTTACCTCAATCCACAAATCCCCACGTCTGCACGCTCGGTTGGTTATATTATACACTCCCATAGGGTTGGTTTCTGACCTGACATAAGCTTGTTGTCGGACGGAGCTTATTTCAAATGAGGAACTGGTAGCAGAATACCATACTGTTTTAGTGAGGAACTCTGGCAGCAGTGATGGCCGGGAGGTTTATATATATATCCCCAGCCTGGACTGGAGATATACTCCCCCCCCCCCTCCCCCCAACTGGGAGCGCCTCACTAATTCGTGCCTATAAGGGAAGCCTTTCCGGCGACCATTTGCCTCGGTGCAGTTCCTTGACTGACCTGGAGCAAGTGGTGGCGACAGAGCCGATCCCTGCGAGTTCTTCTCTTTCCTCCCCCGAGGTGAGCGAAGCCGACGCCCCCCTTCCCTTGTGAGATATGTCACCAGCATTATGTGAGTTTTGGATACCAAAATTGGCTGGAATAGATAGCAGATGCCATATACGTTTGAAGAGTCCCTGATGTGCCTAAAAACAGTGGAAACTCTCCACAAGTGACCCCATTTTGGAAACTGCACCTTTTGAGGAATTCATCTAGAGGTAAGCATTTTTAACCCTCAGATGATTCACAGTATCGTGTAACATTGGGCTGAGTCAATGGAAACTTACCATTTTTTTTCTACTAGAATGTTGCTTTAGCGCTAAGTTTTCAATTTTCAAAAGGGGAAATAGAAGAAAATGAAGAGTACAATTCGTTACACAATTTCTCCTGCGTTTTATACCACAGAGCGTTGAAGAAAGCATTACATGTTTACCGCTAAAATGTTTGGGATGAGGCATTTGTCCTCAAAAACATCATAACGATGGATGGGCTCGAGCCCTGGCAACTTCCGCCCTCATATCCACGTGTCCCGGCCAAGCCCCGCCCACTTCTGGTCCACAGGCCGGAGCACCTGCTGCTTCCGCCCACAGTGCAGCACAGCCCCGGGAAGCCCCGCCCACTTCCACATCCGACGTCGCATAGCCCAGGCCACAGGTCTGAACGTGCCAGGCCACAGCCCCCTCAGTTCCAGTCCATGCCTCCAGGCCACATGAGCATTTCCGTCGCTGCTCCTGCCCAGTCTGCTACATCCTTCCTGCAGGCACAGCTGGTCTGCCTGCACGGGGGAATGCAGAGGATGGTCTAAGGTCCCTCAATCCTGCTGCAGAGCGTGCTAATCGGTCCAACCCGACCGATCTGTGCGCTCTGCAGCAACAACAAACCAAAAGCAACATACATGCTATTGCACCAAGCATTGATGCACTGCTAACTCCCCCACAAACACAAGCAAATAAAGATGGCACAATAACTCCTGCCCTTCCAAATACAGCTATTAATCTTGATTATAGCAATGTATCGCCATCTCCCACATGTCACAGCACACCGCTACCAGCTACGGCCACAAATTCAATTTATGAACCCCTCATTGCTGACCTCACTGTCCCCGACACTCCCTATAGCGGCAGTGGGCCCACGCAAAGACGCCGCAGGACCTCCCACCCCTCCTCAGACGACTCCCGTCACCATTCCCACTATCCCTCCAAGAGGCTTCATCACACTACAACCACAGACACAGATCTTATAGGAGATGCCACAGAGTTCATTCCTCTAGATGGCGCTCACCGTCCACATCAGAGCAGTCTGATGCATCTGAGAATCACAACAGGCGGTCGCGAGCACACGATAGATGCCAGAGGTCACATGCTCCAACACTGACTGACAGCCGGAGAGAATCTTCTCCCAGGGCTACCAGCCAATACAACCACCAGACCAACCCCGGGAGTTCCCCCGGCAATGGGAGTCACTTGGGCTCGAGCACACGACAGATCAAACGTCACGTGCTCCATCACTGGCTGTCAGCCTGGGAGATCTACCCCAAACTCACAGGACTTCTAGCTACTTCAAACATCGAACCTCAAAAAAAGATACAGCGGGTGCCGGAGTTTCTCCATCTACTGGAGTCACTCGGCCAGTCAGATAGACCTCTCAGCCAGATCTTCACCCTTACAGGAGCTTTCGATGACTCAAGTGCCCCATCACTGGCTGCCGGCCAGGGAGTTCCATCCCCATCTCCCTGGGCTTCTGGCCAACACCGAACCATCGCTACAGCGGGAGTCGAAGTTCCTCCATCACCTGGAGCCACTCGTGCTCACACACACGGCAGTCAACAGCAGCACTTCATTGGCTTAAGGTACCGTCACACTGGACGATATCGCTAGCGATCCGTGACATTGCAGCGTCCTGGCTAGCGATATCATCCAGTGTGACAGGCAGCAGCGATCAGGCTCCTGCTGTGATATCGCTGGTTGGGGAAGAAAGTCCAGAACTTTATTTTGTCGCTGGACGTCCCGCTGACATCGCTGAATCGGTGTGTGTGACGCCGATTCAGCGATGTCTTCGCTGGTAACCAGGGTAAACATCAGGTTACTAAGCGCAGGGCCACGCTTAGTAACCCGATGTTTACCCTGGTTACCAGCGTTAAAGTAAAAAAAAGCCGGATTACTCACCGGTAATACTCTTTTAGTGAGTCCACGACAGCACCCCACTGGAGAGAGGGATCCGCCCCGCAGGAACAGGAAACCTACCGAGAAATAAAAGGGGGCGGTCCGCCTCTCCTCCTCAGTTTTGATTTCAGAGTACCCGGAGGACCGCCAGTATTAGGCAAATATAATTTATTTCATTTTCAAACTTATTTGCTCACATATGATTAAAAGGATTTTACTCAATAGTAAGTACTATATTAATATAGGGAGGGATGTAAGAGGGTGCTGTCGTGGACTCACTAAAAGAGTATTATCGGTGAGTAATCCGGCTTTTTCCCTTTCGCCACGACAGCACCCCACTGGAGATCTTACAGAGACCATCACCTAGGGGGGGACCACCGTGCTGAGGACAGTCCTGCCAAAGTCTAGGTCAGAAGTTGACGATAGGTCAAGCCTATAGTGATTATAGAATGTAGAGGGATTTGACCACGTTGCCGCCTTACATATAGTCTCAATTGGGACCTCTCCCCTTTCTGCCCAAGAGGATGCCATCGCTCTGGTAGAGTGCGCTGTTATGCCTTCCAGAGGGTTTTCTTTACTCGCGGAATAGGCCAGTCTGATAGACTCTCTGATCCACCGGGATAACGTGCTTTTCGTTATTCCATGACCCTTCTTGTGACCCTGGAAGGAAATAAACAGAGCCCTACACTGTCGCCAGCTACAGGTTCTTTCAATGTACTTTAACACTACTCTTTTAACATCTAGAGTGTGGTACTTTTGTTCTTCAGGAGTGGAAGGATTACTGAAGAAAGTGGGCAAGATTATTTCCTGAGACCTATGGAATGTCTTAGCTACTTTGGGAAGGTAGGAAGGGTCTGGTTTAAGGACCAACTTATCCTGAAAGGTTAACAAGAAAGGTGGATCTATAGAGAGTGCTTGGATGTCACTGATTCTCCTGGCTGAAGTCAGTGCTACCAAGAGGGCCGTTTTTAGTGATAGGATCTTGATTGGTATTGAATCTATTGGTTCAAATGGAGAGTCTGTTAGGGCTTGTAAAACTAAGTTTAGATCCCAGGGAGGAACTCTAGGTATATTAACTGGATTTATCCGTTCACAGGCTGTAATAAATCGGGATACCCATCTATTCCCCGCAATGTTATGGCCATAGAGAGCTCCTAGTGCTGAAACATGAACTTTTAAGGTGTTTGCAGTTAAACCTAGTTCTCTCCCTTTTTGAAGAAATTCCAGGATAGACTATCGGAATTTCTGACGTGTTTGAAGATGTATGGAATTGTAAGAATTTCTTCCATATTTTTGTGTAAATTTTTGTAGTGGAAGGTTTTCTACTCTGGAGGAGTGTGTTTATCAATCCCTCCGAGAACCCCCTTGATTTTAGCATCTGCCTCTCAAATTCCAGGCCGTGAGATGTAGACTGTCCACTTGAGGGTGGAAAAACGGACCTTGGAAGAGAAGATTGGGTGTTGAGGGGAGGACCCAAGGATCTGAGACCGACATGGTTTGCAGCCACGAGAACCATGGTCTCTTGGGCCAGAATGGAGCTATTAGTATCACCCTCGCTCCTTCGGTTCTGATTTTGTGAATGACTTGGGGCAGCAGTATGATCGGCGGAAAAGCATATGCTAGACTGAACTGCCAAGGGGCTTGGAGAGCGTCCAGAATGTCCGGATGATCCGCTAGAGATAGGGAGGCAAATTTCCGGACTTTTTTGCTTCTCCTTGTGGCGAAGAGATCTACTTGAGGTTGACCCCATAGGGATACTATATCTTGAAAAATCTGCTGGTTTAGGCACCACTCCCCTTGTTTCAAGGTGTGTCGACTTAAGAAGTCTGCCTGCTGGTTGTTTTCCCCTCTTATGTGCAGTGCAGTAAGGGATGTTAGGTGACTTTCTGCTAGATCCAGGATTTCTGTAGCAGAAGACATCAGAGTCTCTGATCGCGTGCCTCCTTGCCTGTTTAGATACGCCACTGTGGTGGTGTTGTCGGAAAGGATTCTGACGTCTTTCTCTCGTAGCTGTGGGAGAAAATGGCATAAGGCGTATTTTACTGCATTTAATTCTTTAACATTAGAGGAGTAGCAGCTTTCCTTCATGTTCCATAACCCTTGGCAAAATTAATTCCCCATATGAGCGCCCCATCCATGAGGACTGGCGTCCGTGGTCATGATATGAGATGGCGTTATTATCCATGGAACACCACTCATCAAATGGTCTGAATTCAGCCACCACGTTAAGGAAGTTAAAACTTCCTGAGATAAGGTTATTTTCACATTTAGGTGACCAGATAACCGTCTATCTTCTTGTAAAATCTGGTATTGCAGTGTACGGGTATGATGTTGAGCCCATTTTACCGCAGGTATACAAGAGATAAGAGATCCTAGTAAAGACATGGCTTGTCTTAGGGATATACGTGGATTGTTTATTGCTGCTAGGACTTTGTGTTTGATCAGTAGTATTTTTACCTGAGGCAGGAGACACTTTTGAGATACGGAGTCTAGATGGAACCCCAAGAACGCCTGACAGGATAGCGGAGTGAGTCTGGATTTGTTGGTATTGATTATCCAGCCTAGATCCTGTAGAGAGGAAATTGCATGAGCCAAGCGATCAGCACATTGAGTAACTGAATTTCCAATGACCAAAAAGTCATCCAGATAGGGAACAATTAAGGTTTCTTTTTGGCGAAGGTAGGTCATCACCTCTAGCATTATCTTGGTGAAGATCCTCGGTGCTGTTGAAAGGCCGAAGGGCATGGCTGTATATTGGAAATGATGAACCTCGCCGTTGATTGTCACTGCTACTCTGAGGTACTTTTGGTATCTGTCATGGATAGGGAGATGATAATAAGCATCTTTCAAATCAATGCCCCCCATCATACAGTTTGGAAAGAGGAGTTTTATAGTGGATCTAATGGATTCCATCTTAAATGTATGGTTTTTAACAAATGAATTGAGTTTTTTGAGGTTTATGATGGTCCTGAAAGAACCGTCGGGTTTAGAAATCAGGAATAAGGGAGAGTAGAATCCTCTGCCTTCCTGACCCTCGGGGACTTGAACTAAAACCCGCTTTGATAATAGGGTTTGAATTTCTAGCTCTAGAGCCTGCTGTTGTGCGGGCGAGCTGAGGGATGTTATAATATATGACTCGTGGGGAACACGAGAGAATTGTAGTTTAATTCCATCTCGGATGATGTTTAAAACCCACGAGCTAGATGTTACTTTTACCCATTGGGTGGCGAAAAATTTCAGTCTGCCCCCTACTGGTATATCCTCAGAATTTATTGTCTTTTGGGGGGTTGGGTCTTCTAAACATGGTACCTCTTTGCCTGTCCTCTTTAGCAGTCCATGTTGTAGACCTATCCGTTTGCCTCCTTTTACCAAACGGTCTCCTCTTAAAGGCTCTCCTGTAAAAGGGAATAGAGGAATCAGGGAAAGCTTTCTTCCTGTCCTTTGCCTTTTTGAGTATCTCATCTAAGGTTTTACCAAAGAGGTACTCACCCTCGCATGGGATTGCGCATATTTTGGATTTAGACTGCGCGTCCCCTTTCCAACTTTTCATCCAAAGTGCGCGTCTTGCATTCAGAGGCGTAGCTAGAGCTTTTGCCGCCCGGGGCTGTTCCCGAGTTTGGCGCCCCCCCCGGCTCAATACACACAAAGGTTACCAAAAATGGTTTTCCTGTTTTGTAGAACTTAAACTGGGCCTAATGGTGTCACCCCCACATGCCACACCTGTGACTTAATACCACCACACCATGACCAGGCCACATAGTGACCGAATAATACTACATACAAGGGACAAATACCACCGCACCATTTCCAGACCACATATTACCACCACATAGTGACTGAATACTACAATACTGATCAGTAATTAAAAAAAACCCACAATACTATCACCATAAGTGCCAGTATTCACAGGAGATCTGTACTTAGTATGCAGTGTCTGTGTAGAGGTAATACAGAGATCACTGGTGACATTATACACAGGACCTCTATATAGTATACAGTGTATAGTGTCAGTGTATAGGTAACACTGACTCACCAGTGACGTCTCTAGGTGAAGTCCTTCATCTTTCATCCAGCACAGACCGCCATCATTCCTTCCAGCCAGGACTCGTTTCTGCAGGAAATAACACAGTTATCTCGAGCTCCGCTTGCAGAACACATTACTTAATTTTTCACAACTTCTACATTACACCACATGAAGAAAAAAAGGTGATATAGTGTCACTCTGCACAGTAACAGGACCGCCCCCCCATTTAAAACAGTATACTCAAAAAATAAAATAAATACATCACTGCAGTAACAATATCCCTTAATTATCCCCTATGGTAATAATATTCCCCACCCTGGCCCCGTTTATCTCATTCCTGGCTCCAGCCATATGTTGTCGTATCCTGCCCTCATGAGTATCCATTCTACCCCATATGATCTCCCCATCCTGCCCCACCAGCCTCCATCGTATCCGTCCTGCCCCATGATCCAATCCTGCCCCGTGTCTCCAATCATGCCCCGTATCTACATTCTGCCCATGCCTCAAGTCCTGCCCCCAGTGTGTCCAGGATATTACCCCCATGTTGTCCAGCAATCTGCCCCAGTGTGTCCAGCATATTACCCCCATGTTGTCCAGCAATCTGCCCCAGTGTGTCCAGCATATTACCCCCAGTGTGTCCAGCAATCTGCCCCAGTGTGTCCAGCATATTACCCCCAGTGTCCAGCATTGCCCCAGTGTGTCCAGTATATTACCCCCAGTGTGTCCAGCAATCTGCCCCAGTGTCCAGCATTGCCCCAGTGTGTCCAGAAGTCTGCCCCAGGGTCTCCAGCATTGCCTCAATGTGTCCAGAAATCTGCCCCAGGGTCTCCAGTATTGCCCCAGTGTGTCCAGCAATCTGCCCCAGGGTCTCCAGTATTGCCCCAGTGTGTCCAGCAATCTGCCCCATGGTCTCCTGTATTGCCCCAGTGTGTCCAGCATTCTGCCCCATGGTCTCCAGTATTGCCCCGGTGTGTCCAGCAATCTGCCCCATGGTCTCCAGTATTGCCCCAGTATGTCCAGAAGTCTGCCCCAGGGTCTCCAGCATTGCCTCAATGTGTCCTGAAATCTGCCCCATGGTCTCCAGTATTCAGTGTGTCCAGCATTCTTCCCCATAGTCTCCTGTACTGCCCCAGTGTGTCCAGCATTCTACCCCATGGTCTCCAGTATTGCCCCAGTGTGTCCAGCAATCTGCCCCATGGTCTCCTGTATTGTCCCAGTGTGTCCAGCATTCTGCCCCATGGTCTCCAGTACTGCCCCAGTGTGTCCAGCAATCTGCCCCATGGTCTCCAGCATTGCCCCAGCCCCAGACAGTCAGACATAAAGAAAAAAAAAAAAAAAGTAAAATCCTCACCTCTCCCGTTCCCAGCGCAGATCCGGTGCAGTCAGCGTCTCTCCGGCTCTGCGACGCTCAGGACAGAGAGGCAGAGCGGTGCGCACAGTAGTGACGTCATCGCGCCCTCTGCTCTGAGACGTCGCAGAGTCAGAGGACGCTGAAGCCGCAGGAACTAGGAGAGGTGAGTATTAGAGCGGGGGGCGGGGGCGGGACCCGGGGGTGGGGGGAGCTGGCCCTGGTCGTGGCGGCGGACGGCGCCGCCCGAAGATTTAAAGGGGCGTCTTTTTTTTTTTTTTATCTTCTTCTCCTGCAGCGCCGGCCGCCCCCAGCATTGTGCCGCCCGGGCGGACCGCCCCCCCCCTTCCTACGCCACTGCTTGCATTGTTCACAAGACCTGCGGATCTCGCTGCTAGCCGAAGTGAGTCGGCAGATGCGTCCGCCATAAAAGCTGCTGCTCCACGTATTAAGGGAATGGCCGCTCGAAGTTTCTCTCTTGAAACTTTATTTTCAATCTGCTGGTCCAACTGATCAATCCAAATGATCATTGACCGGGCAGCGCAGGTGCTGGCTACTGCAGGTTTAAAAATCCCTGTAGCCGCTTCCCAAGATCGTTTAAGGGATGATTCGGCTTTACGATCTAATGGATCGACCAGAAGTCCCGCATCCTCCACAGGCAGAGTGGATTGCTTGGAGGTAGAAGCTATGGCTGCATCGACCTTAGGAACTTTGGTCCATGTAAGGAGCTCCTCATCACTAAACGGATATTTACGTTTAGACGCGGAGGGCAAAAAGCTTCTTTGATCCTGCTTCTCCCACTCTCTTTTAATTAATGCTTTCACCGCTGGTATAACCGGAAAACATCTCCTCTTTCTCTCTGCCAAACCCGCAAACATAATTTCCTGCGTGGTTTGCGCACCCTTTACCTCCTCACACCCCATGGTATTGCGGATTGACTTTACCAAGTTGTCCACACTGTCTAAGGGGAAACATGAACGCCCCTCGATTTCTGATGAGGAAGATGATGATGATGATGATAGGGAGGCTTCTGACAGTACAGTCTGGTCACTTTCGGAGTCTGATATAAGTGTCGGTGTTTTGGACTTAGCTTTACGCGGTTTTTCCTGGGTCATATTTTTTAGCTCCTCTCTAATAATGGCCCGTAAGTCCGTAACGGACACTGTCGCTCCCTGAGTTGTTTCCTTAAAACAGTCCTTGCACAGTTTTTTGGGGTATGAGTCCGGAAGGGGCTGGCTACACAAGGCGCATTCCTTATGTTTGGACTTTTGTCGTTTTTTAGACTGGGCGTAATAAGTAGCGAGAGAGAGAGAAAAGAGAGAGAAATAGGGAGATAATGTCAGCTTAATAGGCAGAGTTTTAACACTCACCCAGTGAAGCGAATAGTACCGGATCAGAAGGCCGAGATCCTGTTCTGGAACCGTCACTCTTACGAGCGGACTCCGAGGATCCTTTGGTGTGATCTTTGGAGGGGGGCACTGGATCTCCAGCTGTGGGGTCCATGGCACCTGGGGATGACATCTCTGCATCGCTGCATTATTGTTTCTGGGCGTTTTTAAATAGTGCGCCCTTTTTTCCTTTTTTTTTTCCTTTCTCCCCGCTGCGCAATGCGCATGCGCAGGTCGCCGCTGGCTCCCCCGCCCCAGATCCGGCCTAGGCGCCCCGGAAGTGACTCCTTCAGTTCCGGGGTAGCCAGTATTGCGGCGGTCGGCGCATGCGCGGTCCGGGATTCAGCGCCGGACCGCAATGGAGGATCTCTTACCCGCTCCTGGCCGCACCGCTCGCAGGAGAAGACGCCGGGCGGCCCTCCCCGGACCCGGCCGTCTGCTCTATCCACCAGCTGAGGAGGGAGCCGTCTAACGGAACTCCCCCGACGCTGCTTCTGAGCTGCAGCCCCTGCCGTTCTCACGGACACCGCACAGGCGGCATGCTAGCCCAGGTATGTAGTCGTCCTGTCGTTCCTGGATTGTTCCCGCAGGAACAGGAAACCTAAACTGAGGAGGAGAGGCGGACCGCCCCCTTTTATTTCTCGGTAGGTTTCCTGTTCCTGCGGGGCGGATCCCTCTCTCCAGTGGGGTGCTGTCGTGGCGAAAGGGAAAACAACCACTACATACTTACCTACCGCTGTCTGTCCCCGGCGCTGTGCTTTTCTGCTCTGGCTGTGAGCGCCGGGCAGCCGGAAAGCACAGCGGTGACGTCACCGCTCTGCTTTCCGGCCGCTGTGCTCACAGCCAGAGCAAAGAAGCAGAGCGCCGGGGACAGACAGCGGTAGGTAAGTATGTAGTGGTTGTTTTTTTACTTTAATGCTGGTAACCAGGGTAAACATCGGGTTACTAAGCGCGGCCCTGCGCTTAGTAACCCGATGTTTACCCTGGTTACCGGCATCGTTGGTCGCCGGAGAGCTGTCTGTGTGACAGCTCTCCAGCGACCAAACAGCGACGCTGCAGCGATCCGGATCGTTGTCTGAATCGCTGCAGCGTCGCTTAGTGTGACGGTACCTTTACTGCAAGGGAGTACGATCCCCATCTTCCTGGGCTTCCAGCCTACATCAAAACCATCGCTTCAATAGGAGCCGCAGTTCCTCCATTCCCGGGAGACGCCCAGCCTACGTCAGACAGCAGTGAGTGCTTTGAAACTAACAAACACCAAACAGTACATAACACTGGAGACAATGAACTAGCATCAGTTATCAAGGCACTAGTTCAACACTTAACACCTCGATCTGCTAGTCTACATAAAGACGCATTTTTCTGTGGAATTTGCCTGCTAGGGGTGCACACAGACCAAACAAAAAATATGGAATAATGATTACGTAGACATATGGTCGTTATTATCTGCAGACCAACAGACCATAGATAAGAAAAGGAGGACAGGCGAACGATTATACGATAGGAATAAGCCAAAGATAGCACAAACAATGAAAAACTGGCTACAGGCTTTCACAGTCCTAAGCTGTATTATGGGCCAGAAACATCCAGAATGCTGTTCCAAACTATTTATCAGGACCTAATATAGAATTCATATAAATCCCATGGCGGTTCTGCCTGGAGGCGGTATGATTTGGCTTTCCGCAGGTGGCTGACCCTGCAGCCCTGTTTAGGCTGGGGCGTAAAAGCGACAGATGTGTGGCTACGACTAATGCTGTCATAGGAAGAGCCCCCCTTTTCACCAACGACCACTAATTAATAATGTAGAAGATAACAGTGAGTTAACAAGTTTATCTTCCAATTGTCAGGCCTTCAAAGTCCTTCTCCCTAATGTGAAACCATCGGGCCTCCAGTGTCCTCCAGCCCTAAGGTACCGTTAAGGTACCCTTACACTAAACGATTTACCAACGATCACGACCAGCGATACGACCTGGCCGTGATCGTTGGAAAGTCATTGTGTGGTCGCTGGGGAACTGTCACACAGACAGCTCTCTCCAGCGACCAATGATCCAGAGAAAGACTTCGGCATCGTTGAAACTGTCTTCAATGATGCCGAAGTCCCCCTGCAGCACCCGGGTAACCAGGGTAAACATCGGGTTACTAAGTGCAGGGACGCGCTTAGTAACCCAATATTTACCCTGGTTACCATTGTAAAAGTAAAAAAAAAAAAAAAAAAACACTACATACTCACATTCTGATGTCTGTCACGTCGCCCGGCGTCCACAGGGTTAAAACTGCTTTCGGCAGGAGAGCTGCTAATGCACGCGCTGCTGCCGAGAAGCTTCCCTGCACTGACTGTCAGTGCCGGCAGTAACAGCGGTGACGTCACCGCTGTGCTCTGCTTTACGGCCGGCACTGACAGTCAGTGCAGGGAAGCAGCGCTCTTGCCGAAAGCAGTTTTAACCCTGTGGATGCCGGGGGACGTGACAGACATCAGAATGTGAGTATGTACTGTTTTTTTTTTTTTTACTTTAAGGCTGTGTGCGCAAAAAAAACCGCATACAATAAGCATCCCATCATTTAGAATGAATTCTGCGTGTTTTGTGCACATGATGTGTTTTTTTCCCGCGAAAAAAACGCATCGCGGTAAAAACTGCAGCATGTTCATTAATTTTCAGTTTTTTTTGTGGATTTCCCACTCCAAAATGCATTGGGAAGTGTCCGGAAAAAAACGCGGCAAAAACGCATGCGGTTTTCTTGCGGATTTCTTGCAGAAAATGTCCGGAATTCTCAGGAATTTTCTGCGAGAAATCCTGAACGTGTGCACATAGCCTTACAATGGTAACCAGGGTAAATATTGGGTTACTAAGCGCGGCCCTGCACTTGTAACCAGGGTAAACATCGGGTTACTAAGTGAACACATCGCTGGATCGGCGTCACACACGCCGATCCAGCGATGACAGCGGGTGATCAGCGACCAAATAAAAGGTCCTGATCATTCCCCAGCGACCAACGATCTCCCAGCAGGGGCCTGATTGTTGGTCGCTGTCACACATAGCGATATCGTTAGTGGGATCGTTGCTACGTCACAAAAAGCGTGACGTTGCAACGATATCCTTAACGATATCGTTATGTGTGAAGGTACCTTAACGGAACACTGTTGCCAATCACTGATGCCATTAATCCACGCTTCGGTTACACCGGCTACCTGGCAGGTTTATAGTAAGGCGTGGGAAGAGCGGTGCTCATTAATTCACAGTAGGCCGGTCGATAAGTACGATCGTGTGAGAGGTCGGTAGAATTTTTGAATCGGCTCAGGCAAAGAGACGTGCCGGGTACATCTGCGCAACGGTTTTTATCGGGTGATAGCTTTTTTCTTACAACTAACGGGGTGGTCGATTTTCTAAGGTCTTTTTCATCAAACAAGCAGTTAAAGGCTGGAAAAGGCTCCAACCTAGTCAGGAATGTCATCGCCCCATTTCATTGAGACTATTGCATGATATAATCACAAAATCCTTACCAGCGTGCAGGTCGCAATATGAGTCAATCCTAGTCTTTGCAGCTTCCACTATCGAATTTTCCGGCGCAAGGGCCGCAACCAAAGCAGCTAGGGCAGGAGTATCGGAGGCGGAAGGGCAGAAAATGGGTCGCTGGAAATCTGCATGCTTTGCAGGTTATAATACGCTCAAGTAACACATATTGTCTCTTGCAGGCGTCCGTAAGCCCGCAGTTTGGGTAGTAGAACATTCATATGTTTACTGGGTGAACAAAAGGGACCAACTTCGGCCTGGTGGAAAAAAAAAATATCTAGGCAGTCTGGCCGAGAATTGGCCCCTCCCTACTCCCCATCCCGGACCAACTTTTTACTATTGATGCTGGCTATGCAGCATCAATAGTAAAAAGACAATCGTAAAAGCAATAAAAAAAAAAATAAAAAAATCATGCTATTCTGACCTTCGGTCTCCTCCGCATGCTCTCGGCAGCTTCCGTTCCCAAAGATGCATTGCGAAATTACACAGATGACTTAGCGGTCTCTGGCTAAGACCGCTAAGTCATCTGGGTAATTTCGCAATGCATCTCTGGGAACAGAAGCTGCCGGCCGCATCGCGAGGAGCGGGGCAGCTTCGGTGGACAACGGAAGGCGAGTATATAACTTTTTTATTTTAATTCTTTTTGTGGGCTGTGTTATTTACTACGTGGCTGCTATATACTACATCGCTGTGCTATATACTACGTGGGCTGTGCCATCTATTGCGTGGGCTGTACTATACACTACGTGGGCTGTGCTATATACTACGTGGGCTGTGCTATATACTTCGCGGCCGGCCGTGACCAATCAGCGATATTGGCGTAGAATTTAACCCTCACTCACAGCGCAAAGTACATACATATTCTAGAATACCCAATGCGTTAGAATCGAGCCACCATCTAGTCTACTATATAATTGTCTAAGGGTCACTTCCGTCTGTCTGTCTGTCACGGATATTCATTAGTCGCGGCCTCTGTCTGTCATGGAAATCCAAGTCGCTGATTGGTCGCGGCAAAACAGTCCGGAAGAAAATGGCCGCTCCTTACTCCCCGCGGTCAGTGCCCGGCGCCCGCATACTCCGCTCCAGTCACCGCTCACACAGGGTTAATGCCGGCGGTAACGGACCGCGTTATGCTGCGGGTAACACACTCCGTAACCGCTGCTATTAACCCTGTGTGTCCCCAACTTTTTACTATTGATGCTGCCTATGCGGCATCAATAGTAAAAAAAAATGTAATGTTAAAAATAATTAAAAAACAAAAATCCTGCTATCCTCACCCTCAGTAGTCCGCCGAGCCGCACGCGCCTGCCGCCATCTTCCATTCCCGGCAATGTATTGCGAAATTACTCAGAAGACTCAAGTCTTTTTGGCGCCGGGCGCCGCCTCCTCACGGCTGTTTTGAAATGAGCCGGCGCCTGCGCTCTTTTCTCCTGCCTTGGGCAGGCGCAGTGAGCGCTGCCTGTCTGTCCCCATATGCAGTCCAGCTGACTGCACCTGTGCGGACGCCCTGCCTGTGAATCCCAGCCCCATAGTATGAATAAATTAGAAGACACTGCGGGGCTGGGATTCACAGGCAGGGCGTCCGCACAGGCGCAGTCAGCTGGACTGCATATGAGGACAGACGGGCAGCACTCACTGCACCTGAACAAGGCAGGAGAAAAGAGCACAGGCTCATTTCTAAACAGCGGTGAGGAGGCGGCGCCAAGAAGATTTGAGTGACGGCTGTGTGGCGTCTGCAGCAGGGGGAAAAGGCCTGCCTCCTTGACTGAAGAAAAAGGTATTTAGGACAAATTACAAAACTGATTATTTCGGCAGCTACAGCACCCAGAACTAAAAGAGCCACCTTGTCAGAATGCAGCATTACTGCTGCACAAGTTGGCTCTTTTAGTTAAAAACGCCTGGGGGGAAGGGGGGGGATTACAGGTTCCCTTTAAGAAGGCCAAAGGGCCGGTGACATTAGTGTTACATGCCGGTGGCAATGATTTGTGTAAGAGAAAAAGTGCTGAGCTCTGTACTGTTATGTCAACATACATGGAGCATTTTACTTGTCTTTTACCGGATATGGTACTGGTGTGGTCAGAGATAGTGCCATGAGCCATCTGGCAGGGAGCAAAATACACGAAAGCCATAGAGAGATAAAGGAAAAAGATCAATGCGCGGATGGCAAAGTTTGTAAAAGAAAATTACATAGTTACATAGTTATTAAGGTTGAAGGAAGACTATATGTCCATCTAGTTCAACCCATAGCCTAACCTAACATGCCCTAACATGTTGATCCAGAGGAAGGCAAAAAACCCCATGTGGCAAAGAGTAAGCTCCACATTGGGGAAAAAAATTCCTTCCCGACTCCACATACGGCAATCAGACTAGTTCCCTGGATCAATGCCCTATCAAGGAATCTAGTGTATATACCCTGTAACATTATACTTTTCCAGAAAGGTATTCAGTCCCCTCTTAAATTTAAGTAATGAATCATTCATTACAACATCATACGGCAGAGAGTTCCATAGTCTCACTGCTCTTACAGTAAAGAATCCACGTCTGTTATTATGCTTAAACCTTTTTTCCTCCAACCGCAGAGGATGCCCCCTTGTCCCTGTTTCAGGTCTATGATTAAAAAGATCATCAGAAAGGTCTTTGTACTGTCCCCTCATATATTTATACATTAAAATAAGATCACCCCTTAGTCTTCGTTTTTCCAAACTAAATAGCCCCAAGTGTAATAACCTATCTTGGTATTGCAGACCCCCCAGTCCTCTAATAACCTTGGTCGCTCTTCTCTGCACCCGCTCCAGTTCAGCTATGTCTTTCTTAAACACCGGAGACCAGAACTGTGCACAGTATTGTGTGGTCGAACTAGTGACTTGTATAGAGGTAAAATTATGTTCTCCTCATGAGCATCTATGCCTCTTTTAATGCATCCCATTATTTTATTTGCCTTTGTAGCAGCTGCCTGACACTGGCCACTGAATTTAAGTTTGTCATCCAACCATACACCCAGGTCTTTTTCATTGACGGTTTTGCCCAGAGTTTTAGAATTAAGCACATAATTATACATCTTATTACTTCTACCCAAGTGCATGACCTTACATTTATCCCCATTAAAGCTCATTTGCCATTTATCAGCCCAAGCTTCTAGTTTACATAAATCATCCTGTAATATAAAATTGTCCTCCTCTGTATTGATTACCCTGCAGAGTTTAGTGTCATCTGCAAATATTGAAATTCTACTCTGAATGCCCCCTACAAGGTCATTAATAAATATGTTAAAAAGTAGAGGGCCCAATACTGACCCCTGTGGTACCCCACTGCTAACCGCTACCCAGTCCGAGTGTGCTCCATTAATTACCACCCTTTGTTTCCTATCCCTGAGCCAGCTCTCAACCCACTTGCACATATTTTCCCCTATCCCCATTATTCTCATTTTATGTATCAACCTTTTGTGTGGCACCATATCAAAAGCTTTTGAAAAGTCCATATACACTACATCCACTGGGTTCCCTTGGTCCAATCCGGAACTTACCTCTTCATAGAAACTGATCAAATTAGTCTGACATGAACGGTCCCTAGTAAACCCATGCTGATACTGGGTCATGAGGTTATTCCTCTTCAGATACTCCAGTATAGCGTCCCTTAGAATGCCCTCCAGGATTTTACCCACAGTAGAGGTTAAGCTTACTGGCCTATAATTTCCGAGTTCAGTTTTTGTTCCCTTTTTGAATATTGGCACCACATTTGCTATACGCCAGTCCTGCGGCACAGACCCTGTTATTATGGAGTCTTTAAAGATTAAAAATAATGGTCTATCAATGACTGTACTTAATTCCTGCAGTACTCGAGGGTGTATCCCATCCGGGCCCGGAGATTTGTCAATTTTAGTGATTTTTAGACGCCGCCGCACTTCCTGCTGGGTTAAGCAGGTGACATTTAATTGGGAATTTTTATCACTAGACATTTTGTCTGCCATGGGATTTTCTTGTGTAAATACTGATGAAAAAAAGTCATTTAGCATATTGGCTTTTTCCTCATCCACCATCTCACCCAGACTATTTTTAAGGGGGCCAACACTATCATTTTTTAGTTTCTTACTATTTATGTAGTTAAAGAATATTTTAGGATTATTTTTACTCTCTCTGGCAATGAGTCTCTCTGTCTCAATCTTTGCTGCCTTGATTTGCTTTTTACAGAATTTATTTAATTTTTTGTATTTATTTAATGCCTCATCACTACCTACTTCCTTTAATTCTCTAAATGCTTTCTTTTTGTCACTTATTGCGCCCCTTACAGCTCTATTTAGCCATATTGGTTTCCTCCTATTTCTAGTATGTTTATTCCCATACGGTATATACTGTGCACAGGTCCTATCCAGGATGCTAATAAACGTCTCCCATTTTCTTTGTGTATTTTTGTGTCTCAGGATATCGTCCCAGTTAATTGCACCAAGATCCTCTCTCATCGGTTGGAAATTTGCCCTCCTGAAATTTAGTGTCCTTGTAACCCCTCTACTACACATCTTTTTAAAGGATACATGAAAACTTATTATTTTGTGATCGCTATTTCCCAATTACGGAATTGTGGCTTGCCGTCACCAGCTGGAAGGAGATAACTCAGCACTATTGAGGCCCGACGGGAGTCACCTCACGGACACTGGTCTTGACATATTTTTGTCTGGTTTGCAAGACGGAGTGGAACACATGATCCTCCGTGGTGGAAGTGTAGAGAGGGGCAAAGGTTTGTAACCCTCATTGGCCTGCTAGCCTTTCTGTCGCAGACAGGACCTTAGGCGATCAGCTCATTACTGTAATGCAATTGCCTTTCTCTGCGTATGTAATTAATAAACTGTGACCGACATGTTCAACCCATCTAGGCCTGGTCGTGATTTAATTGTGGGATTGGCGGGGGGAGGGGGGGGCACTGTTTATGACACACGGGTCTCTGCAGTCTTAAGGTACCGTCACATTTAGCGACGATGCAGCGATCTAGACAACGATGCCGATCGCTGCAGCGTCGCTGGAGAGCTGTCACACAGACAGCTCTCCAGCAACCAACGATCCGAAGTCCCCTGGTAACCAGGGTAAACATCAGGTTACTAAGCACAGGGCCGCGCTTAGTAACCCGATGTTTACCCTGGTTACCAGTGCTAATGTAAAAAAAAAACAAAAAAACACTACATACTTACATTCCGGTGTCTGTCCCCCCCGACGCTGTGCTTCTCTGCACTGACAGTGAGCGCCAGCCGGAAAGCACAGCAGTGACATCACCGCTGTGCTCTGCTTTCCGGATGGCGCTTACACAGTGCAGAGAAGCACAGCGCCGGGGGACAGACACGGAATGCAAGTATGTAGTGTTTTTTTACATTTACACTGGTAACCAGGGTAAACATTGGGTTACTAAGCGCGGTCCTGCGCTTAGTAACCCGATGTTTACCCTGGTTACCAGTGAAGTAATCGCTGAATCGGCGTCACACACGCCGATTCAGCGATGTCTGCGGGAGTCCAGCGACGGAATAAAGTTCTGGACTTTCTGCGCCGACCAACGACGGCACAGCAGGATCCTGATCGCTGCTGCCTGTCAAACTCAACGTTATCGCTAGCCAGGACGCTGCAACGTCACGGATCGCTAGCGATATCGTTCAGTGTGACGGTACCTTTACTGTTCTGGTTTGTGGATGCCATGACCCCTGAGGTGCCCTAACAGCAAAATCCGCCCGTAAATTACCCAATTTTACAAACTACACCTCTCAAAAAATTTATCGTAGGGTGCAGTGATCATAGTGACACCAGTTTTGTTACAGAATTTTATGCTATTTGTCAGTGAAGAAAAAATTACTACATTTCTATGACAAAATTGTTGTTGTAGACCAAGATTTAAAATTTTCACATGGGGAAATGAGTAAAACTAAACACAAAATGTATCACATGATTTCTGCTGAGTGTGGTGATATTCCACATGGTGATACTAGGGAGGAAATGAAAGCCATTTGACTCTGGGGGAACAAATCATAGAATAGTTTGCACACTCCATATACAGAGAGCATACGTGCCAAAAAAAAAAAAAAAAAAAAAAAAATCAGACAGTCCCCCTCAATTGACCACATTTTGGAAATTACACCCCTCTGGAACTTTTTCTACAGGTGTCATGATGATTAAAGGTACCGTCACATTTAGCGACGCTGCAGCGATCTAGACAACGATGCCGATCGCTGCAGCGTCGCTGTTTGGTCGCTGGAGAGCTGTCACACAGACAGCTCTCCAGCGACCAACTATGCGAAGTCCCCTGGTAACCAGGGTAAACATCGGGTTACTAAGCGCAGGGCCACGCTTAGTAACCCGATGTTTACCCTGGTTACCAGTGCTAAGATTAAAAAAAACAAACACTACATACTTACATTCCGGTATCTGTCCCCCGGCGCTGTGCTTTCCTGCACTGACTGACCACCAGCTGGCCGTAAAGCACAGCGGTGACGTCACCGCTGTAATCTGCTTTACGGCTGGCCGGCGCTGACAGTGCAGGGAAGCAGAACGCCGAGGGACGCGACAGACACCGGAATGTAAGTATGTAGTGTTTGTTTTTTTTACATTTACACTGGTAACCAGGGTAAACATTGGGTTACTAAGCTCGGTCCTGCGCTTAGTAACCCGATGTTTACCCTGGTTACCAGTGAAAACATCGCTGGACCGGCGTCACACACGCCGATCCAGCGATGTCTGCGGGAGATCCAGCGACGAAATAAAGTTCTGGACTTTCTGCTCCGACCAACGATGTCACAGCAGGATCCAGATCGCTGCTGCGGGTCAAACACAACGATATCGCTATCCAGGACACTGCAACGTCACAGATCGCTAGCGATATCGTTGTGATGTTGGTCAGTGTGACGGTACCTTTAGACTCCATGTGTGTTTTCGAAAAGCAAGCAGTAGTGGATGTTGCTCAGTGAAACTTGCAAATCTGCCAAAAGTAGTGCCCAGCTCATGCGTCCGGTGACATGCTCCCCATACATGAAGCGGACTCTCATCTCTACACAAATGCTAAACATGTCGATGCTTAATATGGTTTAGGTATACTGTGGTGCTCAGGAGGAAAAGCATTAGAATTTTGCTGGATTTCTTTTGGGAGGCAATGAGCCATAGAGCTTTTCCAGAGGCTTTGTGCTAGCAGTAACATAGAAGCCCCTGTAATTCTGTTAACAGATGACGGACCTGAGAGGGGACTTGCTTTTCTGTGGATTGAGTTGAAGCTTTTATTGGGAACATTTTACATAATGTTTTGGATCACATGTATCCGGCGCTCTACGCTGAGCACTTTGGGGTTTCCATCTATATTTCTGAGAAACTATTCAGATGAAACCCCCGAAAGATCCATTCACTATAATGAGGAAGCAGAATTTACTCCGTTTGGTCTCTGTTCATGATATCCTTCTTTGCAGAGATATATAAAAAAATAAAAATAAATAATACTCTGGCCTGATCATGCTATTATCCACATTTAGATCATAGACCAGATAGCGTCCACAGTGTATCCATCTGTCTCATTATAGGAAGTCTTCTGTCAGGGGTTCTGTCGAAAAATAACATTTCAGAGATTTACACGGACACCCAAATGTAAGTGCTCAGCATAGAGTGCAGAAGAAATGTCAGCCAAGCTTTACTGCTTTATTTGGGAGGCAGAATGCAAAAACAAAAAAAAAAAAAAACAGCAAAAGAAAAATCAGTTTTATTTATTCTCTATGACGTTCCTTGTGCGATATAAATTAAACAACTTTTATTCTTCGGGTCGATGAGATTTCAGCAATACCAAATTGTATCTTTATGTTTTGCTGCTGTCACACACTAGAAAAACGCTTTTTATATTCCGAGAGCTATAATTTTTCTATATTTCTGCCAACGGAATCATGTGACAAGTTTTGGGATCCGTTTCCTACTGTTAACATTGTGAAAATTAAAAAAAAAAAAAAAAAAAAAAAAAAGGGGAAAAATGAACAATTTTGTGAGAAAATACAAATTAGACCTACCGGTAATTATATTTCCAGGAGTCCATCATAACAGGAGGTAGTCTCGTATATCCTCTAGGGACAGGAAAACACACACCTCAACCGGTGTCTTTAACCAATCACTACACCAGGATGGAAGCAACTTTATTTTATTTAACTCTTACACACAAATGTTAACTCACATTAGTTTCAAAGTTCAGTGGATGGAATGTAATGGTGCTGTCATGATGGACTCCTGGAAATATAATTACTGATGCAGTAAGTTTTCAACTATAGGGTACAGCCAACAGCTGCTGGATTTTCACCTATGTAGGGATGTTATTCTCTTATATCTCAGGTCAGTAAAAAGATGTATTGGCAGTCATTAAGCAGTTAAAACCAATGGTGTCGTTCAAAACTACAACTTGTCCCGCAAAAAACAAGCCCTCACATGGTCATTTTGACTGAAAAATAAAAAATAGTTATGGCTCTGGGAAGAAGTGGACCAAAAAAAATGGCTTTAATGTAGCTGCATGAAAATAGACACACGGATACAAGTTAGAAAAATAATTGTCTGTGTTTTCTGGATGAAACTTGGACAATTTCTCACATGCTAATCTGAAGAATTACTTAAAGGGAACCAGATAAGCATAATGAACCAGCATGCTGGAAGTCTAGTCCAGAAGCTGGTCAAAAGGTACCGTCACACATAACGATATCGTTAACGATATCGTTGCTTTTTGTGACGTAGCAACGATATCGTTAACAAAATCGTTATTCCTGACAGCAACCAACGATCAGGCCCCTGCTGGGAGATCGTTGGTCGCTGGGGAATGATCAGGACTTTATTTTGGTCGCTGATCTCCCGCTGACATCGCTGAATCGGCGTGTGTGACGCCGATCCAGCGATGTCTTCACTGGTAACCAGGGTAAATATCGGGTTACTAAGCGCAGGGCCTGGTTACTATTGTAAATGTAAAAAAAAAAAAAAAAAACACTACATACTTACATTCCGGTGTCTGGTCACGTCCCCCGCCTTCAGCTTCCCGCACTGACTGTGAGCGCCGCTCACAATCAGTGCGGGAAGCTGAAGGCGAGGGACGTGACCAGACACCGGAATTTAAGTATGTAGTGTTTTTTTTCTTTTACAATGGTAACCAGGGTAAACATCGGGTTACTAAGCGCGGCCCTGCGCTTAGTAACCCGATGTTTACCCTGGTTACCCAGGGACTTTGGCATCGTTGGTCGCTGGAGAGCTGTCTGTGTGACAGCTCTCCAGCGACCAAACAGCGACGCTGCAGCGATCGGCATCGTTGTCTATATCGCTGCAGCGTCGCTTAATGTGACGTACCTTTAGGCCAGCGTTACACTTGCGAGTTCAATGCGAGAAACTTGCACGAGTCTCTCGCATTAAGTCCCGGCCCCAGAGTGTGCGGTTGCATAGAAATACATGCAGCTGAACGCTCCGGTCCATAGCGCCGGCGGCAGTGCCGGGACTTGATACGAGAGACTCGTGCAAGTTTCTCACATTGAACTCGCAAGTGTGACCCCGGCATTGGTCAGGTTGTCTCCACCCCCCTAGGGTAATTTACACTAAAAGATAATTGTGAATAACCATTGTGAAAATATGCTTGTTTCACAATTATCAATTACTAGATGGTGGCCCGATTCTAACGCATCGGGTATTCTAGAATATGCATGGCCACGTAGTATATTGCCCAGCCACGTAGTATACAGCACAGAGCCATGTAGTATACAGACTTAAAATAAAAAATAAACATATACTCACCCTCCGTTGAAGTCCTGGCCCTGTGTGCAGTGCACGCGGCAGCTTCCAGTCCCAGGGTTGGTATGGGCGCAGGACCTGCGATGACGTCGCGGTCACATGACCGTGACATCATGGCAGGTCCTTGTCGCATACCATCCTTGGCACCGGAACCTGCCACTTGTATGGACCGGGAAAGGCGCCGGAATGTGAGTATATGATGTTTTTTTTTTTTTTTTACTATTTTTAACATTAGATCTTTTTACTATTGAGGCTGCATAGGCAGCCTCAATAGTAAAAAAGTTGGGCACAATAGCAGCGTTAATGGAGGGTATTACACCACGGCATAACGCGGTCCATTAGGGTATGTGCACACGCTGCGGATTTTGCTGCGGATTCGCAGCACTTCCGCAGCTGCGGATCCACAGCAGTTTCCCATGCATTTACAGTACCATGTAAAGCAATGGGAAATTTAATCCGCAGTGCACATGCTGCGGAAAAAACACGCGGAAACGCAGCAGTTTATTTTCTGCAGCATGTCAATTCTTTCTGCGGATTCCGCTGCGGGTTTGCCCCTACTCCAATAGAAATCTGCAGGTGAAAACTCGCAGAGGAAGCCGCAAAAGAAACCGCGGTAAATCCGCAGTAAAAACCGCAGCGGTTTTTCACTGCGGATTTTGCAAATCCACTGCGGACAATTCTGCAATGGAATCCGCAGCGTGTGCAATTAGCCTTAACGCTGCCATTAACCCTGTGTGAGGGCTGACTGGAGGGGAGTATGGAGCAGGCACTGACTGCGGGGAGGAAGGAGCGGCCATGTTGCTGCCGGACTGCGCCAGTCGCTGATTGGTCGTGGGCGTTTTGCCACGACCATTCAGCGACTTGGATTCCATGACAGACAGAGGCCTCAATCAATGAATATCCGTGACAGACAGAAGAACAGACAGAAGGACAGACAGGACGGAAGTGACCCTTAGACAATTATATAGTAGACTAGATGGCAGCCCGATTCTAAAGAATCGGGAATCTAGAATCCATATATACTTTATTTATTCAAATGTAAGAATAATACAATTAATAAATAATAGTAAGAAAGAACAAAAAATGGCTGCACTCACCAGCTCTTGACAGTTGGGCATAAGCTGGAACTTGATCATCACTGGGATGTAGAGTTCCAGTACGATGATATATTTGTCCATGTATACGGAAACAGTAAGGGCCATGTCCAGGTGGAGGGGATATATTGGCACCCATGGAGGCGAAAGCAAATGAGCTGTTAATACTACGAATATTTTCCATGAGATTCTTACTGAACTCACTCTCCCCTGTCAGCAATCGTTTAAAGACCTCGGGATATTGGGGTATAGGTATATGCACTTTACTCTTGTGACAACACAGAGTAAAATTTTTATCTGCTGGTATCTCAGCATTAAAATGTAATGCTTGACAATGTTCACATAAATAGTTCATAGGACCACAGGAGTGTTCTACTATGGTACTGTCATCATTAGTAAAACCTGTAGGATGTTGAGGTACAGGTTGTGATAACGGAGCATTGGAATGTTTCTGTAAGCCAACATATATAAAGCGTGGACCTGGTAGAGGATCTTCACTGTCCACAGATTCAATCACTGAGGAGTTGGAAGGTGTATCGTGGTCAGAGTTTATTAATATGGAGGTGCAAGCGGTTTTTTTGCGCCATTCACGGCGTGCACCAGCTGCATTTGGTAATGGTTTGTTTGTTGCCTTAGAAGAGTCAGGTGTGAAGCATGTCTTATAAGCAGACTTAACAGTGTGCAGGCGACGGCGTTTATCATTTGGAGTGTAAGTAGGACAGTGTTTGCGCTTACGTGCAGATTTACCAACGGTTAAAGGAGCTTCAAGCTGCACACATTCTATGAATGGAGACAAAGAAGCTGTATTGTGGGCAGAATCTATGACTGAGGACGTGGAAATATTATGTTTGCAACGTTGAGAGCGTGCAGCAGCAGCTTTATTACTTAATCGATTAGTTTTGTCCTCAAAAGACTCATTAGTAATGCGTTTAATGCAAGCAGCATTAACAGTGTCCAGGCGCTTATGTCTGTCCTCTGTAGTCTCGTTAGCACGCTGTTTGTGCTTACGTGTGGCATCGGCGGCTTTTCGCTCAGCGTCATTGGTATACTTATTATCAGACCTGATGTTACGTGCGCCATCAGCAGCTTTGGGCTCTGTGTCATTAGTATACTTAACAGTGTCCAGGCGCTTGCATCTCTCCTCTGTACTCTTGTTAGCACGCTGTTTGCGCTTACGTGCGGCATCGGCGGCTTTTCGCTCTGCATCATTACCATACTTTATATCAGACCTGATCTTACGTGCGCCATCAGCAGCTTTGGGCTTTGTGTCATTAGTATACTTAACAGTATCCAGGCACTTGCATCTATCCTCTGTACTCTTGTTAACACGCTGTTTGCGCTTACGTCCGGCATCGGCGTCTTTTTGCTCTGCATTATTAGTATACTTTCTATCAGACCTAATCTTACGTGCGCCATCAGCAGCTTTGGGCTCTGTGTCATTAGTATCCTTACTATTAGAGCTCATGTTGGCTAAGCTAAACAGCTTTAAGCGTGGTGGTGGCAAACAACAGGTTAATAAGAGGCAGTGTCAGGTAGTAGGAAAATAGCCAGTTAATAATAGGCAATAGTTCTTTGCAGGAATGCAGATATTAATAAATAGGCAGTTTATATTGCAGAGAAATTGCTGGGCAATAATGGACAATGTCCTTATGTGGCAAATAATAGAGCAATATACCCAATGTGGCAAAGAAGAGGTTAATAAACGGCAGTCTCTCAGTAGAACAGTCAGTGAATAATAGGCAGTATATGGAGAAAACACCAAACAAAAGTTCAAAATTGGTGTGAAAATGTCACTGAACCACTTCACAACTAAATATATATAGTTTTGGTAAATGGTATTATCATTTTTTTGACGAAATTCGGCAGGAGCTTGAAGAGCAACGTCACTGGGCCCGCCTCCACGCAGTAGAAACTTGCTGTGAGGTGAAAATTCAAAAATCACACCAAAATGGCGGGCGGAGTGTGTCACAGTACGGCACGTTTCTGATTGATTGGTTGCCGCCTGCTGCGAGCGACCAGACACTGGACACTGTTGACGTCACTTAGCTCCGGACATTAGCTGCGGACATTAGCTGCGGACATTAGCTCCGGACAAAGCCACGGAAGTTGGCACAAATTGCAGGAAGTAGTATTCTAGGCAATTAATCTCCGGACATTAGCTCCGGACAAAGCCACGGAAGTTGGCACAAATTGCAGGAAGTAGTATTCTAGGCAATTATATATTAGATTATCTTGCTGTGTAAACAGACCACCTATCACCCTGTGATGGAACTTTTTGAAGAGCTAAACACTGGTTCATCGGGGTAAATAGTCTTTCCTGCAGCGTAAAAGATTACTGCTTTTAGTGGTCCGTAGCCCAGTGTAAGCGTTGATTACTCAGTAATGGAGGAAATGACAAGCTCCCTTTACAGGCTCGCTGACATGAGAGTATACACCAGACTAGTGCTACAAGATGTTTTATCGGATAGAACTCAGTGTTATACTATAGGGCAGTGCAGATCTGCATTTTTTTGTCTCATAACGATTTGGTATGAGAAAACAATAGCAGCATGCGGAGAGTGGCTGCAGAAATCACATTGCACTCATCCATTCAATACTATGGGTGCATGGAAAATATTGGGCTACACTTAGTAGCCACATTTTCAGTAAGGTGACTGGATAGCAGTGCAATGCAATTTACCTGCAGATTAAAGGGGCTGTCCACTACTCAACCAGTTCTCAATCCTAATGTTTCTTCCTTGTAAGGCTACGTTCACATTTGCGTTGTGCGGTGCTGCGTCAGCGACGCAACGCACAACACAAACAAGAACGCATGCAAAACGCATAGTTTTGTGATGCATGCGTCCTTTTTTGGCCGGATTTTGGACGCAAAAAAAATGCAACTTGCTGCGTCCTCTGCGCCCTGATGCATGTGCCAAAAAAGACGCATGCATCACAAAACGCATGTCCATGCGCCCCCATGTTAAATATAGGGGCGCATGCGTCGCCGCGGCTGCGCCCAACGCAGCCCGGAAGAACGCTAAAGTGAACGTAGCCTAAAACAATAACAATGTGCCGACGCATCAGCACTGGATTCATTCTCGCGCTCCCTGTGAACAAATCATTCACCCAGACGAGGCGAAAACGCGCCGGGTGTGTGATTAGTGTGAAAGTGACGAATATGAAGCCGGCGCTGATTTGCCGCAGAGATTGCGTGACACAACACGATCCCCGGTGGAAAGCCCGTGCAGACACCACGACAGCGCTGGCACCGAACTGGAGCGTTATTATTGTACAATAGGGGACCATAGATTGTGAAAGGGTAGTGTCGGAGTAGTGGGCAATCCCTTTAATAGCATTTTTCTGACAGTTTCTATTTAATTCATATATGCCAATATATAGCGTTTATTGCTGGCACAGTAATAGCAGGATAAGGAGCTAAAATCAGAGGTAAATGCTGAGGTGAAGAAAAGGCCCCAACCAACCCCTCAATAACTGTGAATCTCACATGACGAGCTCTTACGTCACCACACAAGCTTCACAGGCAGCTCCGGACACAAGACGTTTGGACTCAAAACTGGGGCTACAACCAGTCTGTGACCAGTTCGGTCATTCGTCCCCCAGACTTCTCTACAAGCACAAGTGTGGCGGCGCAGCTGGGAGTCCTCCAACGGAAGGAGGCGCTGTGAGGAGCGAGCATTACCACAATGCGACTATAGCGCTCATCCGGCGTCAGCACTAGACCAGTAGCAATGTAAAGGGCTTACTTTATCCGGCTTCGGGTAAATGGCGCCGGTACTTGAGGTCACTGCAGTGCGGCCAGGAGGACTTCCTTTTACAGTTTTCCACCCATCCAGAAACCGTCTAGCGCCAGCAGCAATGCTAAACGTGGAAAGCCTAGCGCGGCCAATGCCAGCCATGGTGCGAAAAGCAGGGGAAATGCCACAAGATATCGAAGTGAAGGCAACACCCAGTATTTGACAGGAGGGGTGGGGTTAACACTGGGTAGTGTCTAGAAAAGATGATGATGTCACAGCCAGGTCCCTCCTCCTCGATCTGGATTCGGAAGTAAGGACTCGGAGCTTTGTGCTGAGGCGCATGCGTCTGGAATAGAGCGGCTCTTCTAACTAGTGAAGTGACTAGAATGGAACCTCGCCGTAGCCACTCCAATCTGATTGGCACTCCAGCTCTTTTTGGTGATTTTGCTCCACTCACCATAAAGAGCCGGCTCTTTCAGCACACAAAACGGCTCTTTTTTTTAAATAGAAATACATTTAAGGCTAGGTTCACATTGTGTTAATGGGTTAACGCTAGCGCACTACATTACATGGCAAAATTGTCGCCATTAACGCCATGCAACGGATCCGTTAGCGCACCCATTGACGGCAATGTGATCACGGATCTCTAGTGCATCACTAGCGCATGCCATTTTCGGCACGCCAATTTGGTCCGTTCCTCGCTAGCGCAGATCGGGAGTCTGCGCTAGCGGGATCGCCAAACGCGATCCCTTTTGGGACATTACTTTAGCGCAGTCTGTAGCGCTATGCACTAAACGGATTGCCCTAACGCAATGTGAACCTAGCCTTAGGGTATGTGCACACGTAGAAAGATCCTCCAAAACCGCTGCGGTTTTTACTGGGGATTTATCGCGGTTTCTATTGCGGATTCCGCTGCGGTTTTACACCTGAAGTTTTCTATTGGAGCAGGTGTAGAAACGCTGCGGATTCTGCACAAAGAATTGACATGCTGTGGAAAATAAAACGCTGCGTTTCCATGCAGATTTTTCCGCAGCATGTGCACTGCGGATTTCGTTTCCCATAGGTTTACATTGTACTGTAAACTTATGGGAAACTGCTGCGGAAACGCTGCGGAAACGCAGCAAAATACACAGCGTGTGCACATACCCTTACACTCTCATCGTTGACTGATTATACACCTGTATAAGTACAGTGGGGCAAAAAAGTATTTAGTCAGTCAGCAATAGTGCAAGTTCCACCACTTAAAAAGATGAGAGGCGTCTGTAATTTACATCATAGGTAGACCTCAACTATGGGAGACAAACTGAGAAAAAAAAATCCAGAAAATCACATTGTCTGTTTTTTTAACATTTTATTTGCATATTATGGTGGAAAATAAGTATTTGGTCAGAAACAAACAATCAAGATTTCTGGCTCTCACAGACCTGTAACTTCTTCTTTAAGAGTCTCCTCTTTCCTCCACTTATTACCTGTAGTAATGGCACCTGTTTAAACTTGTTATCAGTATAAAAAGACACCTGTGCACACCCTCAAACAGTCTGACTCCAAACTCCACTATGGTGAAGACCAAAGAGCTGTCAAAGGACACCAGAAACAAAATTGTAGCCCTGCACCAGGCTGGGAAGACTGAATCTGCAATAGCCAACCAGCTTGGAGTGAAGAAATCAACAGTGGGAGCAATAATTAGAAAATGGAAGACATACAAGACCACTGATAATCTCCCTCGATCTGGGGCTCCACGCAAAATCCCACCCCGTGGGGTCAGAATGATCACAAGAACGGTGAGCAAAAATCCCAGAACCACGCGGGGGGACCTAGTGAATGAACTGCAGAGAGCTGGGACCAATGTAACAAGGCCTACCATAAGTAACACACTACGCCACCATGGACTCAGATCCTGCAGTGCCAGACGTGTCCCACTGCTTAAGCCAGTACATGTCCGGGCCCGTCTGAAGTTTGCTAGAGAGCATTTGGATGATCCAGAGGAGTTTTGGGAGAATGTCCTATGATCTGATGAAACCAAACTGGAACTGTTTAGTAGAAACACAACTTGTCGTGTTTGGAGGAAAAAGAATGCTGAGTTGCATCCATCAAACACCATACCTACTGTAAAGCATGGTGGTGGAAACATCATGCTTTGGGGCTGTTTCTCTGCAAAGGGGCCAGGACGACTGATCCGGGTACATGAAAGAATGAATGGGGCCATGTATCGTGAGATTTTGAGTGCAAACCTCCTTCCATCAGCAAGGGCATTGAAGATGAAACGTGGCTGGGTCTTTCAACATGACAATGATCCAAAGCACACCGCCAGGGCAACGAAGGAGTGGCTTCGTAAGAAGCATTTCAAGGTCCTGGAGTGGCCTAGCCAGTCTCCAGATCTCAACCCTATAGAAAACCTTTGGAGGGAGTTGAAAGTCCGTGTTGCCAAGCGAAAAGCCAAAAACACCACTGCTCTAGAGGAGATCTGCATGGAGGAATGGGCCAACATACCAACAACAGTGTGTGGCAACCTTGTGAAGACTTACAGAAAACGTTTGACCTCTGTCATTGCCAACAAAGGATATATTACAAAGTATTGAGATGAAATTTTGTTTCTGACCAAATACTTATTTTCCACCATAATATGCAAATAAAATGTTAATAAAACAGACAATGTGATTTTCTGGATTTTTTTTTCTCAGTTTGTCTCCCATAGTTGAGATCTGCCTATGATGTAAATTACAGACGCCTCTCATCTTTTTAAGTGGTGGAACTTGCACTATTGCTGACTGACTAAATACTTTTTTGCCCCACTGTATCTAGTGAAGCAGTAGGCCGGCGTCACATTAGCGAGTTTTACGGACGTATGAGAGGCGCTGAAAATACGGATTGCATACGGTAAAATGATTCTCTATGGCCCAACTCCTATCTGCCGTATTTTACTGATCCGTAAGACGACTGAGGGGCGATCTAATAACCATGTATAAGTATATAAGGGGACAATACAAATATCTCGCTGAGGATCTGTTTATACCAAGGAAGGTGACGGGCACAAGGGGGCATTCTTTGCGTCTGGAGGAGAGAAGGTTTTTCCACCAACATAGAAGAGAATTCTTTACTGTTAGGGCAGTGAGAATCTGGAATTGCTTGCCTGAGGAGGTGGTGATGGCGAACTCAGTCGAGGGGTTCAAGAGAGGCCTGGATGTCTTCCTGGAGCAGAACAATATTGTATCATACAATTATTAGATTCTGTAGAAGGACGTAGATCTGGGGATTTATTATGATGGAATATAGGCTGAACTGGATGGACAAATGTCTTTTTTCGGCCTTACTAACTATGTTACTATGTATGTTACTATGTATTATACGGTCTTCTACGGCCGTAGAAAATCACAGCACACTTTGCTTGTCACCGTATTGAGCAAAAAAAATCGCCAATGAAAGTCTATGGGGACGAGAAAAATACGGATTACACACAGACCAACAGTGTGACTTGTGAGAAATACGCAGCGGTGTTAGAGAGAAAAGCCGGTAATTCAGTGCGGTGTACAGTAAAATCACACTGACAGCTTACAATAGAATAGCTAAAATAAATGTCTACACTTAGTATAGGGATATATATGTCAATGACACATATATATATATATACTAGCTGAAGAGCCCGGCGTTGCCTGGGCATAGTAAATATCTGTGGTTAGTTATAGCACGTCACTTCTCTTATTTTCCCATCACTCCTCTCATTTTCCCAATCACATCTTTAATTTTCCCCCTCACATCTCTCATTTTCTCCCTCACGCCTCTCATTTTCTCCCTCACACCTCTCATTTTCTCCCTCATTCCTCATTCCCGCCTAACACTTGTCATTTCGACCTCACATCTGTCATTTTCCGATCACTACACTATTTTCCCTCACTCCTCTCATTTTGCACTCACACCTTTTCATTTTCACCTCACACCTCTCATTTTCACCTCAGTATATACATGTTTGTCATCTCCCTTATATATAGTATACACCTGTATGTCATCTCCTGTATATAGTATATACCTGTATGTCATCTCCCCTGTATATAGTATATACCTGCTGTGTGTCATCTCCCCTGTATATAGTATATACCTGTATGTCATCTCCTCCTATATATAGTAAATACCTGTATGTCATCTTCTCCTATATATAGTATATACCTGTATGTCCTCTCTTCCTATATATAGTATATACCTGTATGTCATCTCCTTCTATATATAGTATATACCTGTATGTCATCTCCTCCTGTATATAGTATATACCTGTGTGTCATCGCCCCTGTATATAGTATATATCTGTGTGTCATCTCCTCCTGTATATAGTATATACCTGTATGTCATCTTCTATATATAGCATATACCTGTATGTCATCTCCTCCTGTATATAGTATATACCTGTAGGTAATCTGCTCCTGTATATAGTATATACCTGTGTGTCATCTCCTCCTGTATATAGTATATACCTGTATGTCATCTCCTCCTGTATATAGTATATACCTGTATGTCATCTCCTCCTCTATATAGTATATACCTGTGTGTCATCTCTCCTGTATATAGTATATATCTGTGTGTCATCTCCCCTGTATATAGTATATACCTGTGTGATCTCCTGTATTAGACCTCGTTAACACGTTATTTGCTCAGTATTTTTACCTCAGTATTTGTAAGATAAATTGGCAGCCTGATAAATCCCCAGCCAACAGGAAGCCCTCCCCCTGGCAGTATATATTAGCTCACACATACACATAATAGACAGGTCATGTGACTGACAGCTGCTGTATTTCCTATATGGTACATTTGTTGCTCTTGTAGTTTGTCTGCTTATTAATCAGATTTTTATTTTTGAAGGCTAATACCAGACTTGTGTGTGTTTTAGGGCGAGTTTCGTCTGTCAAGTTGTGTGTGTTGAGTTGTGTGTGGCGACATGCATGTAGCGACTTTTGTGAGATGAGTTTTGTGTGGCAACATGCGTGTAGCAACTTTTTGTGTGTCGAGTTGCATGTGACAGGTTAGTGTAGCAAGTTGTGTGCAGCAAGTTTTGCGCATGGCGAGTTTTGCACGTGGTGAGTTTTATGTCTGGTGCCTTTTGAGTATGTGCAAGTTTTGTGTGAGGCAACTTTTGCATGTGTTGCAAATTTTGTGCATGTGGCAATTTTTCCGCGTGTGCAAGTTTTGCGTGTGGCGAGTTTTCCATGAGGTGAGTTTTGCACTTGTGGCGAGTTTTGCGTGAGCCTAGTTTTTGCATGTGGCGAGTTTTGCGCGTGGTGAGTTTTGAGCGGCGACTTTTGTGTTTCGACTTTTATGTGGCGAGGTTGGTGTATGTGTGGTGAAATGTGTGCTGAGGGTGGTATATGTGTTCAAGCACGTGGTAGTGTGTGGCGCATTTTGTGTGTGTGTTCATATCCCCATGTGTGGTGAGTATCTCATGTCGGGGCCCCACCTTAGCAACTGATCGGTATATACTCTTTGGCGCCATCGCTCTCATTCTTTAAGTCCCCCTTGTTCACATCTGGCAGCTGTCAATTTGCCTCCAACACTTTTCCTTTCACTTTTCCCCATTATGTAGATAGGGGAAAAATTGTTTGGTGAATTGGAAAGCGCGGGGTTAAAATTTCACCTCACAACGTAGCCTATGACGCTCTCAGGGTCCAGACGTGTGACTGTGCAAAATTTTGTTTCTGTAGCTGCGACGCCTCCAACACTTTTCCTTTCACTTTTTTCCCCATTATGTAGATAGGGGCAAAATTGTTTGGTGAATTGGAACGCGCGGGGTTAAAATTTCACCTCACAATCTAGCCTATGACGCTCTCAGGGTCCAGACGTGTGACTGTGCAAAATTTTGTGGCTGTAGCTGCGACTCCTCCAACACTTTTCATTTCACTTTTTCCCCATTATGTAGATAGGGGCAAAATTGTTTGGTGAATTGGAAAGCGCGGGGTTAAAATTTCACCTCACAACGTAGCCTATGACGCTCTCAGGGTCCAGACGTGTGACTGTGCAAAATTTTGTTTCTGTAGCTGCGACGCCTCCAACACTTTTCCTTTCACTTTTTTTCCCCATTATGTAGATAGGGGCAAAATTGTTTGGTGAATTGGAACGCGTGGGGTTAAAATTTCGCCTCACAACGTAGCCTATGACGCTCTCGGGGTCCAGACGTGTGACTGTGCAAAATTTTGTGGCTGTAGCTGCGATGGTGCAGATGCCAATCCCAGACATACACACACACACACATACACACACACATACACACATTTAGCTTTATATAGTAGACTAGATGGCAGCCCGATTCTAAAGAATCGGGAGTCTAGAATCCATATATACTTTATTTATTCAAATGTATAAGAATAATACAATTAATAAATAATAGTAAGAAAGAACAAAAAATGGCTGCACTTACCAGCTCTTGACATTTCTTGTTATTTAAGAAATTGCTGGGCAATAATGGACAATGTCCTTATGTGGCAAATAATAGAGCAATATACCCAATGTGGCAAAGAAGAGGTTAATAAACGGCAGTCTCTCAGTATAACAGTCAGTGAATAATAGGCAGTATATGGAGAAAACACCAAACAAAAGTTCAAAATTGGTGTGAAAATGTCACTGAACCACTTCACAACTAAATATATATAGTTTTGGTAAATGGTATTATCATTTTTTTGACGAAATTCGGCAGGAGCTTGAAGAGCAACGTCACTGGGCCCGCCTCCACGCAGTAGAAACTTGCTGTGAGGTAAAAATTCAAAAATCACACCAAAATGGCGGGCGGAGTGTGTCACAGTACGGCACGTTTCTGATTGGTCGCTCGCAGCAGGCGGCAACCAATCAGACAATGGACACTGTTGACGTCACTTATCTCCGGACATTAGCTCCGGACATTAGCTCCGGACAGGAAGTTGGCACAAATTGCAGGAAGTAGTATTCTAGGCAATTATATATTAGACTAGATGGCAGCCCGATTCTAAAGAATCGGGAGTCTAGAATCCATATATACTTTATTTATTCAAATGTAAGAATAATACAATTAATAAATAATAGTAAGAAAGAACAAAAAATGGCTGCACTCACCAGCTCTTGACAATTCTTGTTACAATTCTTGTACAGTTACACAGGATCCATGAACATGCTTATGAGGGGAGGGATGAAAGACATCAGACTTAGCACGCTGTTTGCGCTTACGTGCGGCATCGGCGGCTTTTCGCTCTGCATCATTACCATACTTTATATCAGACCTGATCTTACGTGCGCCATCATAAGCTTTGGACTCTGTGTCATTAGTATACTTAACAGTGTCCATGCGCTTGCATCTATCCTCTGTACTCTTGTTAGCACGCTGTTTGCGCTTACGTGCGGCAGCGGCGTCTTTTTGCTCTGCATTATTAGTATACTTTCTATCAGACCTAATCTTACGTGCGCCATCAGCAGCTTTGGGCTCTGTGTCATTAGTATCCTTACTATTAGAGCTCATGTTGGCTAAGCTAAACAGCTTTAAGCGTGGTGGTGGCAAACAACAGGTTAATAAGAGGCAGTGTCAGGTAGTAGGAAAATAGCCAGTTAATAATAGGCAATAGTTCTTTGCAGGAATGCAGATATTAATAAATAGGCAGTTTATATTGCAGAGAAATTGCTGGGCAATAATGGACAATGTCCTTATGTGGCAAATAATAGAGCAATATACCCAATGTGGCAAAGAAGAGGTTAATAAACGGCAGTCTCTCAGTATAACAGTCAGTGAATAATAGGCAGTATATGGAGAAAACACCAAACAAAAGTTCAAAATTGGTGTGAAAATGTCACTGAACCACTTCACAACTAAATATATATAGTTTTGGTAAATGGTATTATCATTTTTTTGACGAAATTCGGCAGGAGCTTGAAGAGCAACGTCACTGGGCCCGCCTCCACGCAGTAGAAACTTGCTGTGAGGTAAAAATTCAAAAATCACACCAAAATGGCGGGCGGAGTGTGTCACAGTACGGCACATTTCTGATTGGTCGCTCGCAGCAGGCGGCAACCAATCAGACACTGGACACTGTTGACCTCACTTATCTCCGGACATTAGCTCCGGACATTAGCTCCGGACATTAGCTCCGGACAGGAAGTTGGCACAAATTGCAGGAAGTAATATTCTAGGCAATTATATATTAGATATATATGTATATATATATATGTATATTAATATTTCATACAGCGCTAGATAGCAGAAAAGCCGGTAATTCAATTGCCAGCTTTTCCTATCTTCTTCTCAAACCCAACATGATATAAGACATTGTTTACACACAGTAAACCATCTCATATGCCTTCTTTTATTACATATCCCTCTTTAGTAATGTAAGAAGTGTATGTGTGTCAAATTTGGTGGCTCTAGCTATTAAATTAAAGGGTTAAATTGCGGAAAAATTTGGCGTTGGCTCCCGCGCAATTTTCTCCGCCAGGGTGGGAAAGCCAGTGACTGAGGGCATATATGAATAGCCTGGAGAGGGTCCATGGTTATTGGCCCCCCTGGCTAAAAACATCTGCCCCCAGCCACCCCAGAAAAGGCACATCTGGAAGATGCGCCTATTCTGGCACTTGGCCTCTCTCTTCCCACTCCTGTGTAGCAGTGGGATATGAGGTAATGAAGGGTTAATGTCACCTTGCTATTGTAAGGTGACATTAAGCCAGATTAATAATGGAGAGGCGTCAATTGTGACACCTATCCATTATTAATCCAATAGTATGAAATGGTTAACAAAACACACAAACATTATTACAAAGTATTTTAATGAAATAAAGACACAGGTTGTTGCAATATTTTATTATACTCTTAGGCCATGTTCACACAGTGCGTTTTTTACCGCGGAACCGCGGCGGTTTTGCCGCTGCGCTTCCGCACCTGTTTTCCATGCAGGGTACAGTACACTGTACCCTATGGAAAACAGGACACACTGTGCACATGGTCCGGAAATTGTAAAAAAAAAGACGCGCTGAATAGCTCCCGGAAAAAAGAAGGAGCATGTCAATTCTTTTTCCGGAGCCGCAGCGGTTCTGCACCCATAGACCTCCATTGTGAGGTCCAAACCGCAGTAAAACCCGCAGATCAAAAATATATCTGCGGGTTTTACTGCGGTTTGATGTGCAGAACCGCTGCAGCAGGAAGTGCGGGGAGCGGGCGGAAGTGCGTGGGCGGAGTGTGGCTGCCCCCCCCGTGTTCCGATCCCGCCCCCCCGTGCTCCGATGCCCCCCCCCAGTGCTCCGATGCCCCCCCCCAGTGCTCTGATGCCCCCCCCCGTGCCCTAATCTCCCCCCCTTATACTCACCCGGCGTCCCGGTGTCCGTCCGGCCGTCTTCTCCCTGGGCGCCGCCATCTTGCAAAATGGCGGGCGCATGCGCAGTGCGCCCGCCGAATCTGCCGGCCGGCAGATTCGTTCCAAAGTGCATTTTGATCACTGAGATATAACCTATCTCAGTGATCAAAATAAAAAAATAGTAAATGACACCCCCCCCCCTTTGTCACCCCCATAGGTAGGGACAATAAAAAAAATAAAGAATTTTTTTTTTTTTTTCACTAAGGTTAGAATAGGGGTAGGGGTAGGGTTAGGGGTAGGGTTAGGGGTAGGGTTAGGGTTAGGGGTAGGGTTAGGGGTAGGGTTAGGGTTAGGGGTAGGGTTAGGGTTAGGGGTAGGGTTAGGGGTAGGGTTAGGGTATTTTCAGCCATTTTAACCCTAAAAAAATTCCTAGAAAACACACAGACTCTGGCTAGAAAACTGCATCAAAAAAACGCATCAAAAAACGCATCAAAAAACGCATCAAAAACGGACCAAAAAAGGACCAAAAAAAGGACCTGCGTTTTCTGCCAAGAGCTGCAGTTTTTTAAAAAACAGTCAGGAAAAAAAAAGGATGGAAATCCTGAACGTGTGAACATACCCTTAATCCACCTGAAGACCCTTGTCACCTGAAACAAAGTTAAACAAAACAAACAACAATATTCCATACATTCCGTCGTTCTGTCTTGTCCCACGCTGTAAATCCATCTGAAAGGGTTAACTAATTTTACAAGCAGAATCCTGCTAATGCAGCCGCCCCTGCCAGTAAAAACCCAGTGAATGAATGGAATGCAGGGGAATGACCTGTAGTTACCTCGAGTCGCGGTGATGCACCCTCTGCTGGATGTCCTCATATGAACTCGTTTGAAAGAGATTAGTCTGCACTCAGCTATATTAGGGGGTGCTGGTGTAACGGACAGGAGTCCTAAGTTACAACAATAAGAGAATACACAGCACTCTCAGGTGGAATATGATGCAAGAAATTTTAACAATTTATTGTGTACATACACATTTGAATCAATTGCAAACACGTATAGTGGAAATGTGACGTTTCGAACCCACCGGGTTGTTAATCATACCCCGCTTTTCCAAAATATATAATACTAGCTGAAGAGCCCAGCGTTGCCTGGGCATAGTAAATATCTGTGGTTAGTTATAGCACCTCACTTCTCTTATTTTAACGCCTCTCATTTTTGCCCTGACACCTCTCATTTTCCCCCTCACTCCTCTCATTCCCCCCTAACACTTGTCATTTCAACCTCACATCGGAAAATGACAGATCACTCCACTATTTTCCCTCACTCCTCTCATTTTGCACTCACACCCCTCATTTTCCCCTCAGTATATACATGTTTGTCATCTCCCTTATATATAGTATACACCTGTATATACCTGTATGTCATCTCCCCTGTAAATAGTATATACCTGCTTTATGTCATCTCCTCCTGTATATACCTATGTGTCATCTACTCCTGTATATAGTATATACCTGTATCTCATCTCTTCTGTATATACTATATACCTGTATGTCATCTCCTGTATATAGTATATACCTGTGTGTCATCTCCCCTGTATATAGTATATACCTGTGTGTCATCTCCCCTGCATATAGTATATACCTGCTGTATGTCATCTCCTCCTCTATATACCTATGTCATCTCTTTTATACAGTATATACCTGTGTGTCATCTCCTCCTGTATATAGTATATACGTGTGTCATCTCCTCCTGTATATAGTATATACCTGTAAGTCATCATCTGCTCCTGTATATACCTGTGTGTCATCTCCCCTGTATATAGTATACACCTGTGTGTCATCTCCCCTGTATATAGTATATATGTGTGTCATCTCCTCCTGTATATAGTATATACCTGTGTGTCATCTCCCCTGTATATAGTATATACCTGTGTGTCATCTCTCCTGTATATAGTATATACCTGTGTCATCTCCCCTGTATATACCTGTGTGTCATCTCCCCTGTATATAGAATATACTTGTGTGTCATCTCCCCTGTATATAGTATATACCTGTGTGTCATCTCTCCTGTATATAGTATATACCTGGGTGTCATCTTCCCTGTATATAGTGTATACCTGTGTGTCATCTTCCCAGTATAGACTTGTGTATCATCTCCCCTGTATATAATATATACCTGTGTGTGTGTTAGGGGTCGAGTTCCTGCCTCTGCACAAGGGGAATCTCGGGCCATCTCCGCTGTGGTCTCCCATTCTTCTCCTGCCGCAGTGGAGCCTGCTCAGCAGAGACGTCAGTCCCAGTGTCTTGCTCAATCTGACTCTGTACAAAGGGTTACTGCTGCTTTTCCTGCTTCTGCCATTGAAGTCAGTGTTGCGCAGCTGCGAGCAGATGCTTCTAGGACTAAGTCCTGCTTTTCTCGTTCTGAGCATGCCCAGAGTAAGATCTCTCAGTGGAGATCGAGGATCACATGTTCAGATACTGCAGCTAAATCCATTGGTCCTTCTAGGAAGGTCCTGTAGGTGCTCAGGCTCTGTAGCAGCCTCTCATTGGTGCTTCTTGGAAGGTCCTGTACTTGCTGCAGCTATTTAAGGCTCTCATGACCGCACAGCTATGCGCTAGCATTTAATCAGTTATGTGCATGCGCCAGTGTGGTCACATTTATGTGTGTTCAGGGACTCGGCTGAAATAAGCCCCTAGAATGCCGGCACCTCCGGCGAGGAGATTGTGTGCATGGATTTAGGGCCCCGGCTGAAATAAGCCCCTGGAATACCGGATCCTCCGGTGAGGAGATTGTATGTTTGTTTTGCCACACACTGCCTTCAGCTCGGCCGTTGCTGGATACTCCTGTGAAGTCAACAGGGTTCCGCATTTCTTAGTTGCCAAGGTCTCAGCTGCTGACTTGGGGCGTCCTCTGGCGCGTGCTTCAAAGCCACCGAGGGTCAGAGTAAGATCTGGCACAGCGTCTGTCACGGGGCTACCGCGACAGAGAGGTTCCAGAGAACCGCAGCGCTCTGGGCCTCGTTCACACACAGTGAACAGAAGCTCTTCACCTGTATTCTGACCTAGCTGCTTTGTGCCAGCAGTGCAGGAGTTAACCTTATTGCTAAGTTGCTGAGAGCTGGGTCTCTCAGCTGAAGTGGATTTTGTAATCTCATCCTCTATATAGACCCAGTCCTGACTTCAGCTAGTGTCAGTGATCAGTTCTGCTGCCTGGCTTGGAGGTTGAAGGAGCGCAGTGTTGGTGTTGGAGGTTTATTTACAGAGATTGGTGTCTGCAGTTTTGGTTGCATGTTAAACCTGTTTTCCTTCCTAAGTTTATTCCTTCTCTTCCCTTCTCTGTGTTTCCTCTGTGGTTGTGTGAGCATTTGGTGAGTTTGAGACTTTTAGTTACCTTGTTTGTATAACCTGTTATTTGTATTATTACACTGGTGCAGTCTACCTCCTTTGGGGGGAAAGGGGGCCCCTGATAGGGCCTGCACAAGAGACAGGGATACGCTGGCAGCTCAGGCCTCCTAACCATCATAGAAACCCCCGAGATAAGGGAAAGCCAGGGCTCCATTTAAGTGGTAGGGACAGGTGCGGGTCCCAGTACGCCGTCCTGCCCCTTTATTGCCGTTTACGGCATGACAGTATCACTGACCTTAAAAAATTTTCTTGGTCCAATATGGACCCCATTGCTTCTTTAGCTGCACAAATGCAGCAACTCAGTCAAGAGGTGGCTGACCTCCGCTCAGCGGTTGTGGAGCGCACTCCAGTAGCCACTGCAGGGGTTGCTACACCTCCATAAGCTTTGCTGGAGCCTAAAATTGCGTTAACTGACAGGTTCTCTGGGGGCGTGACAAATTTGTTACTTTCAGGGAGGCCTGTAAATTGTATTTTAAGTTGCGTCCTCACACTTCAGGTTCAGAGGAGCAGAGGGTTGGAATTGTAGTATCGCTCCTACAAGGTGACCCTCAGGCCTGGGCTTTTTCATTTCCCGCTGACGCTTTGCCGTTACGGACTGTGGAGGAGTTTTTTAAAGCTTTAGGTCAAGTGTATGATGATCCTGACCGCGTCTCCCTCGCTGAGTCCACAATACGCCATCTTACACAGGGAGACCGGCCAGTAGAGGAGTACTGCTTTGAGTTTCGGAGATGGGCTACTGACACAAAGTGGAATGACCCTGCACTCCGCAGTCAATTTTATCAGGGCCTATCTGATAACATAAAAGATGCCTTCGCCCTACAGGAGACACCAATCAAACTGGAGGTAGCTATATCTCTTGCGATCCGTGTGGACAACCGCCTGTGCCAGAGACTTAATGAATCGCCGCTATTCAAGGGTAATTCAGATTTGGACTCACCAGAATCTGAGTCTCTAGGAGAACCTATGCAGTTGGGTGCCGCTACTCATTCTAAGGGGGCTGCAGTAGTACGGCGTAAGGAAGGTGCATGTTTTTTTTGTGGCAGAAAGGGTCATTATGTGAATGTGTGTCCTTTTAGAAGACAACCGCCGGAAAACTATTGAGCCCGGGTTGCGGGGAGGTTGGCAACTCGGGTGTACTACTTTCCTCCTTAGGTAAACCTCAATTTTTCCTACCAGCCGAGATTCGTCTTGGTGAAAATAGGTTCAATATCTCTGCCTTTCTGGACTCTGGGGCAGGGTTTAATTTTATTGATGCTGGGTTTGTTCAGGCATATGGGTTTAAGACTCAAGAGTTGTCTAGACCCATGCCTATAATTGCCATTGATTCTGCACCCTTGAGCCAGGGGACTTTCACTCAGATCATCCGTGGGGTGAGCCTACAAATAGGGGCGTTGCACTCTGAGTCATTAGATTGTTATGTGTTGGGGGGTTTGCAGTCACCTGTAGTTCTCGGTTTACCATGGCTCACGTTACACAACCCGGTGTTAGACTGGCAGACCCGGGAGATTACTAAATGGAGTGAGTTTTGTCAGGAACATTGCCTGGGTACTCGCTGGCCGGATTGAGTTCACAGGTTTTGCCAGAGTTCATCTCAGATTTTGAGGATGTATTCTCTGAGGAGGGGAGTCGAGAGCTACCTCCACAACGTCCTTATGATTGCGCCATACGTCTCATTCCTGGTGCTAAACTGCCTAAGAGTAGGCTATACAATATCTCTGGCCCAGAGAGACAGGCCATGAAGGACTATATAACGGAAAGTCTGGCCAAGGGTCATATCAGACCCTCTTCATCACCCATTGCTGCTGGGTTCTTGTTTGTAGAGAAGAAAGACGGGGGTTTACGCCCATGCTTAGACTTCCATGAATTGAATCAAATTACGGTTCGGGATTCTTTCCCGCTCCCTCTTATTCCGGACCTCTTTAACCAAATTGTGGGGGCTAAATGGTTCTCCAAATTAGATCTCAGGGGGGCATATAATCCAATTCGGATGAAGGAGGGGGATGAATGGAAGATGGCGTTTAATACTCCAGAGGGACATTAGGAGAACTTGGTTATGCCTTTTGGGTTAAGTAATGCTGCTGCTGTGTTTCAACACTTTGTCAATGATATACTTAGTCACTTAATAGGTAGGTTTGTGGTGGTATATCTCGATGACATCTTATTTTATTCCCCTGACCTCGAGTCTCATCAGGATCATGTATGGCAGGTCCTTCATGTACTCAGGGAGAATAAACTGTTTGCCAAACTTGAGAAATGCATGTTCGCGGTCAAAGAGATTCCGTTTTTGGGTTATTTCTTATCCTCCACAGGTTTTCGTATGGATCCGGCTAAGGTCAGGGCGGTCTTGGAGTGGGATCGTCCTGAGGACATTAAGGCTTTACAGAGGTTTTTAGGTTTTGCAAATTTCTATCGCAAATTTATTAAAGACTTTTCAGTGGTAGCCAAACCATTGACAGACATGACCAAAAGGGTCACGGATTTCTCCGTATGGTCCAGTGCGGCCAGTAAAGCTTTTGAAACTTTGAAAAAGTGTTTTTTCCACTGCACCCATATTAATACAGCCTGATATCACTCAGCCATTTGTGGTAGAGGTGGATGCCTCTGAGGTTGGGGTGGGAGCTGTAGTGTCTCCGGGGATTTCTCCGAGTAAGTGGCGTCCGTGTGCATTTTTCTCGAGAAAATTGTCTCCTACGGAGAAAAATTATGACATTGGTAACAGGGAGCTGTTGGCAATTAAATGGGCATTTGAGGAATGGCATCATTTTTTGGAGGGAGCACTTCACCCTGTCATGGTGATCACAGATCACAAAAATCTGTTGAATTTAGAATCTGCAAAGCGTCTTTCACCTAGGCAGGCAAGGTGGTCTCTGTTCTTCGCCAGGTTCAATTTCTACATTACGTACCGGCCAGGAAACAAGAATGTCAAGGCTGATGCGTTATCCTGTTGTTTCCCGGGGGGTGGGGATAATTGTGAACCAGGTCCTATACTGCAGAAGGGTGTAGTAGTCGCCGCAATTAATTCTGATCTTGAGAAAGAGGTGGTAGAGGCACATGGGGACGCCCCAGCAGCCTGTCCATTAGGTAAAGTTTTTGTTCCAGCTAATGTCCGTCTCAGGGTCATAAATGAGCATCATGACTCGGTTTTGACCAGACACCCTGGAAGTAAGGTTACTGCGGACCTACTCACTCAGCGGTTTTGGTGGTCTGGGGTAAGACATCATGTACAGGAATATGTCGCTGCCTGCAGTGTGTGTGCGCGTTCCAAGTCCTCTCATTGTCGCCTGTCTGGGTCTCTCCAATCTTTGGAGATTCCCAATAGACCTTGGACTCATTTGTCACTAGATTTCATCACTGACTTACCGGTTTCGGAGGGTAATACAGTTATTTTAGTCGTAGTTGATAGATTTAGCAAGATGTCTCATTTCATTGCGCTCCCCGCATTACCAAATGCTAAGACTCTGGCACAGGTCTTTATTAACCCCTTTCTGACATATGACGTACTATCCTGTCGAGGTGGGGTGGGCCCGTATGACCACCGACGGGATAGTACGTCATACGCGATTGGCCGCGCTCATGGGGGGTGCGCGGCCGATAGCGGCCGGGTGTCAGCTGCCTATTGCAGCTGACATCCGGCATTATGTGCCCGGAGCGGTCACGGGGTTAACCCCTGGCACACCGTCATCAAATATGATCGCGGTGTGCCGGCAGTATAGGGAAGCATCGCGCAGGGAGAGGGCTCCCTGCGGGCGTCCCTGGGACCCCCGCAGCAATGCGATGTGATCGCGTTGCTGCAAGGGTCTCTTACCTCTCCTCCCTGCAGCAGGCCCGGATCCAAAATGGCCACAGCATCCGGGTCCTGCAAGGAGGGAAGTGGCTTACCCAGTGCCTGCCCAGAGCAGGCGCTTGGTAAGCCTGCAGTGCTGTAAGTCAGATCGCTGATCTGACAGAGTGCTGTGCAAACTGTCAGATCAGCGATCTGTGATGTCCCACCCCCCGGGACAAAGTAAAAAAGTTTAAAAAAAATTTCCACATGTGTAAAAGAAAAAAAAAAATTCCTGAATAATGAAAAAAAAATATTATTCCCATAAATACATTTCTTTATCTAAATAAAAAAAACAAACAATAAAAGTACACATATTTAGTATTGCCGCGTCCGTAACGACCCAACCTATAAAACTGTCCCACTAGTTAATCCCTTCAGTAAACACCGTAAGAAAAGAAAAAAAACGAGGCAAAAAACAACGCTTTATTATCATACCGCCGAACAAAAAGTGGAATAACACGCAATCAAAAAGACAGATATAAATAACCATGGTACCGCTGAAAACAACATCTTGTCCCGCAAAAAACGAGCCACCATACAGCATCATCAGCAAAAAAATAAAAAAGTTATAGTCCTGAGAATAAAGCGATGCCAAAATAATTATTTTTTCTATAAAATAGCTTTTATCGTATAAAAGCGCCAAAACATAAAAAATGAAATAAATGAGATATCGCTGTAATCGTACTGACCCGAAGAATAAAACTGCTTTATCAATTTTGCCAAACGCGGAACGGTATAAACGCCTCCCCCAAAAGAAATTCATGAATAGCTGGTTTTTGATCATTCTGCCTCACAAAAATCGGAATAAAAAGCGATAAAAAAATGTCACATGCCCGAAAATGGGAGCAATAAAAAAACGTCAACTCGTCCCGCAAAAAACAAGACCTCACATGACTCTGTGGACTCAAATATGGAAAAATTATAGCTCTCAAATTGTGGTAATGCAAAAAATATTGTGACGCTGTAAGAATCTGGCTGCACTCGGATGTCACCCGAGTGCAGTCCGATTAGAGCATGTAGATTCAAACAGTGAAAAACGGAGAGTGGACCCACTGGACCGTGATGACGAACCCCTCTCGGACGAGCTGACCAGGTGGACCGCCCCATATACAGGGAGAGTTAGGGGCAGGCCCGTGAGGGACTATCGCCACGGAAGCTGGAGGGTCGACTGAGAACAGATGGGAACACAGCAGGCACAAAGGGAAAGAGGGAACAGAAAGGAACTACTGAGACAAGGGAGAAGATGGGAACGCTACGGAGGCACGGAGGCTGGCAGGACAATATGGAGACACCGAGGCTGACGGGAGCAAGGAAAAGATATAGGAGCCGGGCAGGTACCGCAGAGGAAAAGGAACTGAAGGAACAAGGCAGGAACACAGGAAACAGGCAGGCACTGCAGAGGGCGGAGGAGACCCAAAGTCAGAGAGCTAGGAACGCACAGAAACCACAGGTGGCCAGAAGCACTTGCAAACACAAATGAACATCAGGCACAGAGAAGCAGCAGGAAGCAGTTTACATAGCAGCATGGGAGCTACTTCCGGGTTACAGTCCTCCAGGATGACGGAGAGGACAGGAAAGACCGCCAACAGAGGAATCAGATGTGCGCACGCGCAGAGCTGAATGCGACGCGTGCGCGCACCCGGCGAGCTGCAGTGGGGAGAGGCGGCAGCAGCAACGGCATGACAGTACCCCCATCTTTACGCCCCTCCTTTTTAAGACTAGAAAGAAACCGGGACAAAATAAGAGGAGCCCGAATGTTCTCTCGAGGCTCCCAGGACCTCTCCTCAGGACCAAAACCCTTCCAGTCAACCAAAAACAAAGTTCTCCCTCTAAGTTTTTTCATGGCTAAGATGTCCCTAACCTCAAAGACATCATCCTCGGAAACAGGCGAAGGAGAACAAAGGTTAGAAGAATGAAACTGGTTAAAAACTACAGGTTTAAGGAGAGACACATGAAAAAAATTAGAAATACGCAGAGAGGCAGGCAACTTAAGTTTGTAAGAAACGTCATTAATACGAGACAAAACTTCGAATGGACCGATATAGCGAGGACCCAGCTTATGTGAAGGGATTTTGAGACGGATAAATTTAGAAGAAACCCAAACCTTGTCCCCAGGATGGAATATAGGAGAATCAAGACATCTTTTGTCCGCATATCTCTTCATCCTAACTTGAGCCAACTCAAGGGCGGACTTGGTCTCCTGCCAGACCCTGGAGAACTCTCTAGACAGAAGATCAGCCGCTGGTACAGTAGAGACAGGAGGAACCGGAAGATGAAGACCAGGATGTTGACCGTAGACGATAAAAAATGGAGATTTGTTAGTGGCTTCGCTGGGATGGTTATTGTAAGAAAACTCAGCCCCTGGCAGTAAGTCAATCATTCTGATGAGAATTGGAAAAATGACGGAGATAAGTTACCAAGGTCTGATTAGTACGTTCCACCTGGCCATTGGACTGTGGATGGTAGGCCGAAGAAAAATCAAGCGAAATGTTCATAGATCTGCAGAGGGATCTCCAGAAGCGGGCGGTGAATTGAACACCTCGGTCAGAAACAATATGTAAAGGAAGACCATGAAGACGAAAAATATGGTGAACAAAAATCTTTGCCAATTCGGGAGCAGAAGGTAAACCTGGGAGAGCGATGAAATGAGCCATCTTGGAGAAACGGTCCATGACCACGAAGATGACGGTGGAACCAGAAGAATGAGGCAGATCAGTGATGAAATCCATAGATAAATGTTGCCACGGAGAGGAAGGTACTGGCAAAAGATGTAGAAGCCCAGAAGGTAGTTGCCTGGGAATCTTATTCTTGGCACAGGAAGGACAAGAGGCGACAAAACTTTGGACATCCTTAGACAACGTTGGCCACCAGTAAAAACGAGAGATCAAACGAAAGGTTTTTTTTAAACCAACATGTCCAGCCAGTTTGGAGGCGTGACCCCAAAGTAAGACACGTCTCCTGTTCCCTTCAGCGACAAAGGTCTTACCCGGAGGCAACGAAGTGAGAGAGACTGGAGCAACTGTGATGACTCTGGCAGGATCAATGATGTGTGCAGGCTCGTCCTCCAAATCCACCACCTGGAATGACCTAGACAGAGTGTCGGCTTTGGAGTTTTTATTTCCTGGCAAGAAACGAAGTTCGAAGTCAAACCTGGCGAAAAACAAGGCCCACCTGGCTTGCCGAGGATTAAGTCTTTGCGCACAACGAATATACGCCAGATTCTTGTGATCGCTGTAGATTATAAAACGATGTAAAGCCCCTTCTAAGAGGTACCGCCACTCCTCTAATGCCAACTTGATTGCCAACAGTTCTTTATCACCGATGGAATAATTTTTTTCTGAGGAGGAGAAGATCTTTGAGAAAAAACCACAGGGCACAAGACGACCAGAAGAGGATTTCTGCGAGAGCACAGCTCCAGCTCCAATTGCAGAAGCATCTACTTCAAGGATGAAGGGTTTATTGGCCACTGGACGATGAAGAATAGGAGCTGAGGCAAAGGCTTGCTTGATGGACCGGAAAGCCTCTTCGGCCTCAGACGACCACAGATGAGGATTGGCACCCTTCCGAATCATGGAGGAGATTGGAGCTGAAAGAGAGGAAAAGTGAGGTATAAACTGCCGATAGTAGTTAGCAAATCCAAGAAATCGCTGAATTGCTTTCACTCCAAGAGGACGCGGCCAGTTGAGCACGGCAGAAACTTTTCCCGGATCCATACACAAACCAGCGTCGGAAATGATGAAACCCAAGAAGGGTAGAGATGACTGTTCGAAGACACATTTTTCCAGTTTTGCGTACAGCCGATTCTCTCTCAAACGCTGAAGTACTTGCCGTACATCTCTTCTGTGAGTAGACAGATCTGGAGAGAACACAAGGATATCGTCCAAGTACACTACAACACAGGTGTAAAGTAGATCCCGAAAAACATCATTTACGAACTCCTGGAAGACTGCGGGTGCATTGCATAAACCGAATGGCATAACCAAATATTCATAATGACCATCTCTGGTATTAAACGCAGTCTTCCACTCGTCACCAGAATGGATACGGATCAAATTATAAGCTCCTCTGAGATCCAATTTGGTAAAGATTCGTGCTGCATGCAGACGATCAAAGAGTTCTGGTATGAGAGGAAGTGGGTACTTGTTTTAGATCGTGATGGTGTTGAGACCCCGGTAGTCTATACATGGGCGAAGAGAACCGTCCTTCTTTTTAACGAAGAAGAACCCAGCTCCTGCAGGTGAGGAAGACTTTCGAATGAAGCCTCTGGCCAGATTCTCTTGAATATATTCGGACATGGCTTGAGTCTCGGTAGGAGACAATGGGTAAATACGACCCCTAGGTGGAGTAGAACCAGGAACAAGGTCTATCAGGCAGTCATAAGAGCGGTGCGGCGGCAAAATCTCCGCTTCCTTCTTGTTAAAGACGTCCGAGAAAGCGCAATAGGCTGGAGGAATTCCCACGGATTCCGAAGCAGACCGAGAGGAGGACGCAGGCTTGACGGGAAGCAGGCACCTGTTCAGACAAGACTGTCCCCACCGTAGAACATCTCCAGTACGCCAGTCCAGCGTGGGTTCGTGATCTCTCAACCAAGGAAGACCCAAAAGGAAAGAATGAGACAAAGAAGGTAAAACATAAAAGGCCAGTTTCTCACGATGAAGAGCTCCAATCTGAAGTTCGACTTCCTCCGTAACCAAGTTGACGGTCTCCCGCAAAGGCTGACCATCGACGGAAGCTATTTGTCTAGGAGTCTCCAAGGGTCTAACAGGTATCCCAAGCCTGTTAACAAACCTCGAGCTGAACAAAGTTCCCAGCCGCTCCAGAATCAACATAAGCCTCCAGAGAAAAGTGACGGGAACCTAAATGTAGAATAACAGACAAAACCAGAGGCGGAGAGGAATCATAACCACCTAGGAAGGCCTCTCTTACCTGTCCTAGGCGGATGCGTTTCCCGGCTTCTGAGGACAAGCGCGTAAGAGATGAGAGGCACTGCCGCAGTAAAAACAAAGACCTTGTGCGAGTCTCTCCTTGCGGCGTTGCTCAGAAGACTTAAGGCGATCGACCTGCATGGGTTCAGGAGAAGATGAAGAAGCCACCGGGGCTGCTTGAGAAAAAGAAGTCCCTCGAGCAACAGTGGTCTGGCGAAGAGGTCTCCTCTCTCTGGCAAGCTCACGAGTGCGCTCCTGAAAGCGCAGATCAATGCGTATGGCCAAGGAGATAAGATCATCCAAAGAGGTGGGAGTGTCCTGTCCCGCCAACTCATCCTTAATCCGTGAAGACAAACCACGCCAAAACGCTCCAACCAAAGCCTCATTATTCCACCCAAGGTCTGAGGACAGAGTCCGGAAACGGATGGCGTACTGGGCTACTGAGAGAGTACCCTGGTAAAGGTTAAAGAGGGACTCAGTGGTAGAGACCAGACGACCAGGTTCATCAAAAACCTTACGGAAGGTATCCAGGAAAGGATTGAGTTGGGAGACCAAAGGATTATCACGCTCCCAGAGGGGATTAACCCATGCCAAAGCCTCACCCTCCAAATGGGATACTATAAAAGCAACCTTAGCTCGGTCGGTAGGATAAAGTAGCGAAGACAATTCAAAATGCAACTGGCATTGATTAAGAAAGCCGCGGCACGCTTTAGAATCCCCACCATACCGAGGAGGTCTAGCAAGTCGGGGCGAGGGTTGTGGCGCAGAGACAGGAGTGGAAACAGAGGCCACATTCTGGAGGGAGAGAAGCCGATCATTAATGGAGGCCATAAAATTCAAAATATGGGACCGAGTGTCCCGTTGTTGACCTAGCTCCTGCTGAAGGGCAACCAACTGCGGAGCAATACCAGGATCAGAAGGCTGTAAAGCCGCTAGGCGAGACTCCATATTCTTTAAAAATGACATGATCCTACTCTGGTTTTCACGCAAAAAGAGTAACTCCTTTTGAGTGGCGGAGACTCCAGCGGGGTCCATGGCCTGATGTTACTGTGACGCTGTAAGAATCTGGCTGCACTCGGATGTCACCCGAGTGCAGTCCGATTAGAGCATGTAGATTCAAACAGTGAAAAACGGAGAGTGGACCCACTGGACCGTGATGACGAACCGCTCTCGGACGAGCTGACCAGGTGGACCGCCCCCTATACAGGGAGAGTTAGGGGCAGGCCCGTGAGGGACTATCGCCACGGAAGCTGGAGGGTCGACTGAGAACAGATGGGAACACAGCAGGCACAAAGGGAAAGAGGGAACAGAAAGGAACTACTGAGACAAGGGAGAAGATGGGAACGCTACGGAGGCACGGAGGCTGGCAGGACAATATGGAGACACCGAGGCTGACGGGAGCAAGGAAAAGATATAGGAGCCGGGCAGGTACCGCAGAGGAAAAGGAACTGAAGGAACAAGGCAGGAACACAGGAAACAGGCAGGCACTGCAGAGGGCGGAGGAGACCCAAAGTCAGAGAGCTAGGAACGCACAGAGACCACAGGTGGCCAGAAGCACTTGTAAACACAAATGAACATCAGGCACAGAGAAGCAGCAGGAAGCAGTTTACATAGCAGCATGGGAGCTACTTCCGGGTTACAGTCCTCCAGGATGACGGAGAGGACAGGAAAGACCGCCAACAGAGGAATCAGATGTGCGCACGCGCAGAGCTGAATGCGACGCGCGCGCACCCGGCGAGCTGCAGTGGGGAGAGGCGGCGGCAGCAACGACATGACAAATATTTTTTGCAATAAAAGCGTCTTTCAGTGTGTGACGGCTGCCATTCATAAAAATCCACTAAAAACCCGCTATAAAAGTAAATCAAACCCCCCTTCATCACCCCCTTAGTTAGGGAAAAATTAAAAAAAGTATTTGTTTACATTTTCCCATTAGGGTTAGGGCTAGGGTTAGGGCTAGGGTTAAGGCTACAGTTAGGGTTGGGGCTAAAGTTAGGGTTAGGGTTTGGATTACATTTACGGTTGGGAATAGGGTTGGGATTAGGGTTAGGGGTGTGTCTGGGTTAGTGGTGTGGTTAGGCTTACCGTTGGGATTGGGGTTAAGGGTGTGTTTGGATTAGGGTTTCAGTTATAATTGAGGGGTTTCCACTGTTTAGGCACATCAGGGGCTCTCCAAACGCGACATGGCGTCCGATCTCAATTCCAGCCAATTCTGCGTTGAAAAAGTAAATCAGTGCTCCTTCCCTTCCGAGCTCTCCCGTGTGCCCAAACAGGGGTTTACCCCAACATTTGGGGTATCAGCATACTCAGAAGAAATTGGACAACAACTTTTGGGGTCCAATTTCTCCTGTTACCCTTGGGAAAATACAAAACTGGGGGCTAAAAATTAATTTTTGTGGGAAAAAAAGATTTTTTTTTATTTTCACGGCTCTGCGTTATAAACTGTAGTGAAACACTTGGGGGTTCAAAGTTCTCACAACACATCTAGATAAGTTCCTTGGGGGTCTAGTTTACAATATGGGGTCACTTGTGGGGGTTTCTACTGTTTAGGTACATTAGGGGCTCTGCAAACGCAATGTGACGCCTGCAGACCATTCCATCTAATTCTGCATTCCAAATGGCGCTCCTTCCCTTCCGAGCCCTCCCATGCACCCAAACGGTGGTCCCTCGCCAAATATGGGGTATCAGCGTACTCAGGACAAATTGGACAACAACTTTTGGGGTCCAATTTCTCATGTTACCTTCGGGAAAATACAAATTTGGGGGCTAAAAATCATTTTCGTGGGAAAAAATGTTTGTTTTATTTTTACGGTTCTCCATTATAAACTTCTGTGAAGCACTTGGTGGGTCAAAGTGCTCACCACACCTCTAGATAAGTTCCTTAGGGGGTTTACTTTTCAAAATGGTGTCAATTGTGGGGGGTTTCAATGTTTAGGCACATCAGTGGCTCTCCAAACGCGACATGGCGTCCCATCTCAATTCCTGTCAATTTTGCATTGAAAAGTCAAATGGCGCTCCTTCGCTTCCGAGCTCTGTCATGCACCCAAACAGTGATTTACCCCCACATATGGGGTATCGGCGTACTCAAGACAAATTTTTCAACAACTTTTGGGGTCCATTTTCTCCTGTTACCCTTGGTAAAATAAAACAAATTGGAGCTGAATTAAATTTTTTGTGAAAAAAAGTTAAATGTTCATTTACATTTAAACATTCCAAAAATTCCTGTGAAACACCTGAAGGGTTAATAAACTTCATGAATGTGGTTTTGGGCACCTTGAGGGGTGCAGTTTTTAGAATGGTGTCACACTTGGGTATTTTCTATCATATAGACCCCTCAAAATGACTTCAAATGAGATGTGGTCCCTAAAAAAAAATGGTGTTGTAAAAATGAGAAATTGCTGGTCAACTTTTAACCCTTATAACTCCCTAACAAAAAAAATTTGGTTCCAAAATTGTGCTGATGGAAAGTAGACATGTGGGAAATGTTACTTATTAAGTATTTTGTGTGACATATCTCTGTGATTTAATTGCATAAAAATTCAAAGTTGGAAATTTGCGATATTTTCAAAATTTTCGCTAAATTTCTGTTTTTTTCACAAATAAACGCAGGTAATATCAAAGAAATTTTACCATTTTCAAGAACTACAATATGTCATGAGAAAACCGTGTCAGAATCGCCAAGATCTGTTGAAGCGTTCCAGAGTTATAACCTCATAAAGGGACAGTGGTCAGAATTGTAAAAATTGGCCTGGTCATTAAGGAGGTTGAAGGAGCGTAGTGTTGGTGTTGTAGGTTTATTTACAGTGATTGGTGTCTGCACTTTTGGTTGCATGTTAAACCTGTTTTCCTTCCTAAGTTTTTTCCTTCTCTTCCCTTCTCTGTGTTTCCTCTGTGGTTGTGTGAGCATTTGGTTAGTTTGATACTTTTAGTTACCTTGTCTGTATACCCTGTTATTTGTTGTATTATTACACTGGTGCAGTCCACCTCCTTTGGGGGGAGAGGGGACCCCTGACGGGGCCTGCACAGGAGACAGGGATGTGCTGGCGGCTCGGGCCTCCTTACCATCATAGGTACCCCCGAGATAAGGGAAAGCCAGGGCCCCATTTAAGTGGTAGGGACAGGTGCGGGTCCCAGTACGCCGTCCTGCCCCTTTATCGCCATTTACGGCGTGACACCGTCTCTGTGAAGTAACAGAGTGCGTTTCTACCGCCATATAGGTCCGCCATTTGCTAGCAGCAGGTCTTCTGCTGCTCGGTGGACCCCGGGCTGCGAACGCACCAAATAATATCTCTCAAATTAACTCGGTGCGTTTCGCCAGCCCTAACGTGTCATCTCCTCCTGTATATACACTGTGTTCCAAATTATTATGCAAATGATATTTTTCTCAGATTTTTCTAAATGGTCGGTGCAAATGACAGTCAGTCTAAAGGTACCGTCACACTAAGCGACGCTGCAGCGATATCGACAACGATCCGGATCGCTGCAGCGTCGCTGTTTGGTCGCTGGAGAGCTGTCACACAGACAGCTCTCCAGTGACCAACTATGCCGGTAACCAGGGTAAACATCAGGTTACTAAGCGCAGAGCCGCGCTTAGTACCCGATGTTTACCCTGGTTACCAGCGTAAAAGTAAAAAAAAAAAAAACACTACATACTTACCTTCCGCTGTCTGTCCCTCGGCGCTCTGCTTCTCTGCCCTGTGTAAGCACAGCGGCCGGAAAGCACAGCGGTGACGTCACCGCTCTGCTTTCCGGCCGCTGTGCTTACACAGGGCAGAGAAGCAGAGCGCCGAGGGACAGACACCAGAATGTAAGTATGTAGTGTTTGTTTGTTTTTTACTTTTACGCTGGTAACCAGGGTAAACATTGGGTTACTAAGCGCGGCCCTGGGCTTAGTAACTCGATGTTTACCCTGGTTACCAGCGAAGACATCGCTGAATCGGCGTCACACACGCTGATTCAGCGATGTCAGCAGGAAGTCCAGCGACGAAATAAAGTGCTGGACTTTCTGCAGCGACCAACGACATCACAGCAGGATTCTGATCGCTGCTGTGTGTCAAACTGAACGATATCGCTAGCCAGGACGCTGCAACGTCACGGATCGCTAGCGATATCGTTTAGTGTGACGGTACCTTAATAAAAGTCATCACCCGTTAGATTATACATCAAATTTTATTGAAGAAATCTCCCAATGACAACAGTATAATCTCCAAAATAAATAAAAACTCAAAATGCACTGTTCCAAATTATTAGGCACAGTAGAATTTCTATACATTTGATGTTTTAAAGAACTGAAAATGCTCATTTGTGGAATTTGCAGCATTAGGATGTCACATTCACTGAACAAAACAGCTATTTAACTCCAAAACCTCCTAACAGGTAAAGTTACATGTTAACATTGGACCCCTTCTTTGATATCACCTTCACAATTCTTGCATCCATTGAACTTGTGAGTTTTTGGAGATTTTCTGCTTGTATTTCTTTGCATGAAGTCAGAATAGCCTCCCAGAGCCGCTGTTTTGATGTGAACTGCCTCCCACCCTCATAGATCTTTTGCTTGATGATACTCCAAAGGTTCTCTGTACGGTTGAGGTCAGGTGAAGATGGTGGCCACACCATGAGTTTATCTCCTTTTATGCCCATAGCAGCCAATGACTCAAAGGTATTCTTTGCAGCATGAGATGGTGCATTATCATGCATGAAGATGATTTTGCTCCTGAAGGCACGTGTAATAAACTTAGTGCTAAGTGCAGTGGAGATCAGTATCATGGGTCAGAAAAGAGGCCGAGAGTCAATAGGTTAAGAGTTCAAGAATATTTATAATGATATGCAGGTAAACAGCTATGACACAGCAGGTTAGTAGCAGACAGAGCTGGATAGGCAGTAAGCATGTGTACAGACCGTGGAAGTCCAAGTATGTGAGATCCAGAGACCTGGAGACCAGGCTAGGCCTCCTAGCAGGGAGCAGTCCAGCAGCAGAGACGGGTGCAGAGCAGATCCAGGGAAACAAGTCTTTGCAATGAAGAGATGTAGAACCGGAGACAGATGGGGTATCCCAAAGTAACGAAGAAACCAGCAAGATAGCAGTTCTTCCAGCTTGATCACAAGTCAGGAACAAGATACTCAAGCAATGAGTATATATTCAGAGCTCCCTTAAATACACCACAGACAGGAACATGGAAAATCTGACAGGAAACAAGATGGCCCCCGTGAGACCAATGACTCCATCTTAGGTAAGGGCAAAAGTAACTGAACTGAGGGCAAACAGCAACTAGAAACAGATATACAGTCCAAGTCCTTACAGCACGTTTCTGCTTTTTAGAATATGGAAGAAAGTTGTCAGTCAGAAACTCTAAATACTTTCCAGAGGTCATTTTCACACCTTCAGGAACCTTAAAGCGTCCTACCAGCTGTTTCCTCGTGATTCTGGCCCAAAAGGTGACTCCTCCACTTCCTTGCTGACATCGCAGCCTTGTTGGGACATGGTGGCAATCCACCAACCATCCACTACTACTTCCATCTGGACCATCCACGGTTGATTGACACTCATCAGTAAACAAGACTATTTGGAAATTAGTGTTCATGTATGTCTGGGCCCACTTTAACCATTTCTGCTTGTGAACACTGTTTAAGGGTGGCTGAATATTAGGTTTATGCACCACAGCAAGCCTTTGAAGGATCCTATACCTTGAGGTTCGAGGGACTCCAGAGGCACCAGCAGCTTCAAATAACTGTTTGCTGCTTTGAAATGGTATTTTGGCAGCTGCTTTCTTAATCCCATGATTTTTTCTGGCAGAAACCTTCCTCATTATGCCTTTATCTGCATGAACTCTGTTTGTGCTCTGTTTCAGTCACAAATCTCTTCACAGTATGATGACCACTCCTAAGTTTTCGTGGAATATCTAATGTTTTCATACCTTGCCCAAAGCATTGCACTATTTAATGCTTTTCAGCAGCAGAGAGACCCTTTTTAGTTCCCATATTACTTGAAACCTGTGGCCTGCTTAATAATGTGGAACATAATTTTTAAGTAGTTTTCCTTTAATTAGAATCACCTGGAAAACTAATTATCACATGTGTTTAAGATTGATTTCAGTGATCCATTGAGCCCTGAGATACAATACCATCCATGAGTTTATTTGAAAAACAAAACAATTAAATCTTTATGACACTTAAATCCAATTTGCATAATAATTTGGAACACAGTGTAGTATATTTGGGCACACGCACACGAGAACATGTACATGACATAATGGCTGCTAAAAATGAGACAGACATGACACAATTGAAGACTATACCACGTCACTTTCGACAGTTCCATGGGTGTAACCAAGTCTTTTTTGGTACGTGGAATTGATCTTGTCCAGTGTGGTATTAGAGGTGGTAATGTTCAACGTATTTTGGCACAGAGGGAGTGCCGGTGGATTACCACACTGGGCACAATGTCGCCCATGGGTCTCAATGAAGCGCATGGATTCTCCTCTTATCTTTGAAGAAGATATACATTTACACATTTTTCCTGTTGTCTCTATTGTGCCCAATCAGTTTTTAATTTTGTATCTCTGTTTCGTACATTTTTAGTGTGTTTACCATCCTGACTGTGCCCATGTGACGCCCGACATTGTGAACATCAACATCAACATGCAAATGGAATGTGATTGAAATACTAGTAACATCATTTCCGAAAGAAGTTTCATATTGGAAAAATGGACAATACAATTTTGGCAAATCTGGGATGTATAGGTTAATTAATAACAGCTGTTGTAATGATAACTAATATTAGATTTGTTGTGTGGCAACAATGAATATATATATTTTCACTGTTGTCATGTTTCAATCCTTATGTCCTTAATGTCTGATATTGTGTTACTTTGTATGTCCCCATTTGTGGGCTCTCTCATGTGCATCGCCGGGATGTTTTTATAATTGTGCTTGTTCAAATAGTCTTATATTATTACCATATATTTCATAATGCACTGTTTATTGTCATAAGCACACTTTGTTATTAATTATTCCCCTGCCCGTCCCTTCTCCCATCGGTGTATCTCGGTCATGGGTTGTGGGTATGGCCTGGATCCATTGCGTGGGTGTGGGGGTGGGAATTTGGGGACTTATTCACCATTATCATGATTCATGCATGCGCACTACTTGGCGTTACATGGTTTATATGACAACGCTAATAAGTAGGGTTGAGCGACCTTGACCTTTTTAGAGTCGAGTCGTGTTTCGCGAAACCCGACTATCTTTGAAGTCGAGTCGAGTGGAATCGGCCGATTATCGCGAAAAGTCGGGTATCGCCCGAAACACGAAACCCAATGCAAGTCAATGGGGGAGCATAGTCGGCAGTGAGTGGAGGCCAGGAAAACACCTACACTGCCCATTTTAATGGCAAAAACATCCATTCTTGTTACAGAAGCTTGTCAATCGTAATTTACCTTATAATAATTGGAAGGCATTTGAAATTGGGGGTCATTTGGCTAAAGTTGTGGGGGGTAGGGCTGGTTCAAGTAATTAGTGGGCCCAGGAAATCTGGAACACGTCACGGCAGTGGAGCAGGGAGAGGTAAGTATTTAAACTTTGCAAGTGCTGTGATCCTGAGCAAGCAGGGGGGGCCACTAGTTGGCATTGGCACTGGCACAGGGCCCCTCAAAGTACAGCGGTGTGTTTGCACAGCGGGGGCGCTTCCCACCGGCAGCAACACTTTTGCGTACTATGAGAGGCCCTGTGCCAGTGACGTCGCTAACTAGTATTCCTCCCCCCACCTGATGAAGGAACCTGCACTTTCATCTGCACCTTCCTCTTTGTCCCCGTGTAAGGTGGTATGGTATGCGGGAAGAGGAACCTGACTTTCAGCAGGGTCACAATCTTGCTGTGTACGGGGAATTTTGCGTTACGGGTCAATGTACCAGCAGACTCATCTATCACTGGCTGGGCAATGGGCAAGATGAGGAGGAAACACAGATATAGGCCCAAAGAATAAAGTTGGCTAAATGCAGTTCAAAATTGGTAACACAGGACTAACCAGGGGGCATTGCAGTGGAGGACAACTGGAATGAGAGGCTGACACAGAGAGTAGGCCCAAATCAGTAAGTAGTCGAAATGCAGTTCAAAATTGGCAACCGTAGTAAACAGGCGGCACAGCTTTGTTCAGTGGAGGAGAACAGCAAGGAGTGGCAGACACCGATAGTAGGCCCCAACCCAACTAGTAGGCCAAATGCAGTCTAACATTAACAACTACTTAACGAGAGCCTGAAAATGGAATTTCAGGACAGGAAACCAGGAGAACAGCAAGGAGCGGCAGACACTGTTAGTAGGCCCCAAACCAACTAGTCAACATATAACCCAAACCCATTACCACACATTTGGGATGGGTAGCACTCAGATATAGCACTAAACATACTGATCCACTAGGCAGATATTACGCTGCATGTTGAATCACAAGAGTGTCCTGTTTTTTTATAAAAAGTTAGAATTTTATTAACACAAACAATACAAATAATAAAACAATGCCTCAAAACCGTAAACATTATATACTGGAAACAAGCGTTTGTAGAATTCTAGGAAAACATTAGGTAACATACATATCGTTAAGCCCATTGTATTGGGCACTAGAGCATGCTAAGAAAATTCTTAATAAAATTTTTTTGTGTTCATTTTTTATTGCATCATAATACCAAACTATGAGCTAATTCTGTACCACTACACAATTTGATAATGATATAAATTATTTCATTATTATTAGAGGCATGCTGGAAAATCAGCACAGGCATTAAAAAGCACTCCGACAAATTGCTGCTCAAAAGCACTAGACACACTGTTACAAATACCCTAAATATAGTTATACAAAAATAGATAATACCAATGGGTGCAAGAGATTATTAGATCCACAATTAATGATATGGTTTAAAGTACTACTTGGTGATAATTTCAATACACCGTCGGGAAATCCCATACTTTAACCCCAGCTACCATTGGTGCCATAAACGCTGGAGGTAAGTAACTCTATAGTGTCATACCAGCTACTGTGAGTGCCCTGACCGCTAAATTAATGATTATATAAACAGTGCAACTTGATGCAAATAAGCAATTGTTACCCTAAAAATATGTTAAACTAGCTCCTATTGGTGCCGTGACCCCTAAACTAATGATTGTATAAATAAAGCAGTTTGTTATAATTACGCGCTGCTGCCGTATGGGTAAACAGCTCCAACAGAATGCGAACCTAGCTTCTACTGAATGCCGCAGTCACTGGGCCAATAATCATACAGTCAGGACAGCCCGTTATACATAAGCGTTTGTTACCGTGATGCCAGACCACTGCATGCCCTGATTGCAAGAACACATAAGGTAAGTACACTCTATGCCAAGAGGATTCCTACAAGGTGCAACGCACAAACCAACAGGTAATACTCGGAACTAAAATGGAGCGTTATAGCCACCCATATGTACATAGATGAACAATGCGTCCCTACGTTGGTCCCAGATAAATACAAATGCCGTATAATCAGCCCTCTACATGCAATAAAATATGCCTGAATAAATGGTACAAAAACACCCACACATATACATATTACCTAATTGTGAGACGCTTCTCACTTCCAGCCGCACATGGCACGCCACTTTCCAGAGACCCCGACGCGCGTTTCGCAACAGCTTCCCCCAGGAGGAAGCTGTTGCGAAACGCGCGTCGGGGTCTCTGGAAAGTGGCGTGCCATGTGCGGCTGGAAGTGAGAAGCGTCTCACAATTAGGTAATATGTATATGTGTGGGTGTTTTTGTACCATTTATTCAGGCATATTTTATTGCATGTAGAGGGCTGATTATACGGCATTTGTATTTATCTGGGACCAACGTAGGGACGCATTGTTCATCTATGTACATATGGGTGGCTATAACGCTCCATTTTAGTTCCGAGTATTACCTGTTGGTTTGTGCGTTGCACCTTGTAGGAATCCTCTTGGCATAGAGTGTACTTACCTTATGTGTTCTTGCAATCAGGGCATGCAGTGGTCTGGCATCACGGTAACAAACGCTTATGTATAACGGGCTGTCCTGACTGTATGATTATTGGCCCAGTGACTGCGGCATTCAGTAGAAGCTAGGTTCGCATTCTGTTGGAGCTGTTTACCCATACGGCAGCAGCGCGTAATTATAACAAACTGCTTTATTTATACAATCATTAGTTTAGGGGTCACGGCACCAATAGGAGCTAGTTTAACATATTTTTAGGGTAACAATTGCTTATTTGCATCAAGTTGCACTGTTTATATAATCATTAATTTAGCGGTCAGGGCACTCACAGTAGCTGGTATGACACTATAGAGTTACTTACCTCCAGCGTTTATGGCACCAATGGTAGCTGGGGTTAAAGTATGGGATTTCCCGACGGTGTATTGAAATTATCACCAAGTAGTACTTTAAACCATATCATTAATTGTGGATCTAATAATCTCTTGCACCCATTGGTATTATCTATTTTTGTATAACTATATTTAGGGTATTTGTAACAGTGTGTCTAGTGCTTTTGAGCAGCAATTTGTCGGAGTGCTTTTTAATGCCTGTGCTGATTTTCCAGCATGCCTCTAATAATAATGAAATAATTTATATCATTATCAAATTGTGTAGTGGTACAGAATTAGCTCATAGTTTGGTATTATGATGCAATAAAAAATGAACACAAAAAAATTTTATTAAGAATTTTCTTAGCATGCTCTAGTGCCCAATACAATGGGCTTAACGATATGTATGTTACCTAATGTTTTCCTAGAATTCTACAAACGCTTGTTTCCAGTATATAATGTTTACGGTTTTGAGGCATTGTTTTATTATTTGTATTGTTTGTGTTAATAAAATTCTAACTTTTTATAAAAAAACAGGACACTCTTGTGATTCAACATGCAGCGTAATATCTGCCTAGTGGATCAGTATGTTTAGTCCCAAACCAACTAGTACGCCAAATGCAGTTGTTCCATTTAACCACTATTTAACAAGAGCCTGAAGATAGAAGCTCAGGAAAGGCAACCTGGAGAACACCTTGGAGTGGAACACACTGTCTCAACACCCCATACCCAATTTGTAGGCCTAATGCAGTGTAGTTTCCAACAACTACTAAACGAGAGCATTAAGATCGAAGCAATGGCGAGGAAACCTGGGGAACACCTTGGAGTGTAACACACCATCTCTCTACACCCCATACCCAATTTGTAGGCCTAATGCAGTGTAGTTTCCAACAACTACTAAACGAGAGCCTGAAGATAGAAGCTCAGGAAAGGCAACCTGGAGAACACCTTGGAGTGGAACACACCGTCTCTACACCCCATACCCAATCTGTAGGCCTAATGCAGTGTAGTTTCCAACAACTACTAAACGAGAGCATTAAGATCGAAGCAATGGCGAGGAAACCTGGGGAACACCTTGGAGTGGAACACACCATCTCTCTACTGCCCATACCCAATTTGTAGGCCTAATGCAGTGTAGTTTTCTACAACTACTAAACGAGAGTCGGAAGACCGAAGCAATGTGGACGAAACCTGGGGAACACCTTGGAGTGTAACACACCATCTCTCTACACCCCATACCCAATTTGTAAGCCTAATGCAGTGTAGTTTCCAACAACTACTAAACGAGAGCCAGAAGATCGAAGCAATGGAGAGGAAACCTGGGGAACACCTTGGAGTGGAACACACCATCTCTCTACACCCCATACCCAATTTGTAGGCCTAATGCAGTGTAGTTTTCTACAACTACTAAACGAGAGTCGGAAGACCGAAGCCATGTGGACGAAACCTGGGGAACACCTTGGAGTGTAACACACCATCTCTCTACACCCCATACCCAATTTGTAGGCCTAATGCAGTGTAGTTTTCTACAACTACTAAACGAGAGTCGGAAGACCGAAGCAATGTGGACGAAACCTGGGGAACACCTTGGAGTGTAACACACCATCTCTCTACACCCCATACCCAATTTGTAGGCCTAATGCAGTATAGTTTTCTACAACTACTAAACGAGAGTCGGAAGACCGAAGCAATGTGGACGAAACCTGGGGAACACCTTGGAGTGTAACACACCATCTCTCTACACCCCATACCCAATTTGTAGGCCTAATGCAGTGTAGTTTTCTACAACTACTAAACGAGAGTCGGAAGACCGAAGCAATGTGGACGAAACCTGGGGAACACCTTGGAGTGTAACACACCATCTCTCTACAACCCATACCCAATTTGTAGGCCTAATGCACTGTAGTTTCCAACAAATACTAAACGAGAGCCAGAAGATCGAAGCAATGGAGAGGAAACCTGGGGAACACCTTGGAGTGGAACACACCATCTCTCTACACCCCATACCCAATTTGTAGGCCTAATGCAGTGTAGTTTTCTACAACTACTAAACGAGAGTCGGAAGACCGAAGCAATGTGGACGAAACCTGGGGAACACCTTGGAGTGTAACACACCATCTCTCTACACCCCATACCCAATTTGTAGGCCTAATGCAGTGTAGTTTTCTACAACTACTAAACGAGAGTCGGAAGACCGAAGCAATGTGGACGAAACCTGGGGAACACCTTGGAGTGTAACACACCATCTCTCTACACCCCATACCCAATTTGTAGGCCTAATGCAGTGTAGTTTCCAACAACTACTAAACGAGAGCATTAAGATCGAAGCAATGGCGAGGAAACCTGGGGAACACCTTGGAGTGTAACACACCATCTCTCTACACCCCATACCCAATTTGTAGGCCTAATGCAGTGTAGTTTCCAACAACTACTAAACGAGAGCCTGAAGATAGAAGCTCAGGAAAGGCAACCTGGAGAACACCTTGGAGTGGAACACACCGTCTCTACACCCCATACCCAATTTGTAGGCCTAATGCAGTGTAGTTTCCAACAACTACTAAACGAGAGCATTAAGATCGAAGCAATGGCGAGGAAACCTGGGGAACACCTTGGAGTGTAACACACCATCTCTCTACACCCCATACCCAATTTGTAGGCCTAATGCAGTGTAGTTTCCAACAACTACTAAACGAGAGCATTAAGATCGAAGCAATGGCGAGGAAACCTGGGGAACACCTTGGAGTGGAACACACCATCTCTCTACACCCCATACCCAATTTGTAGGCCTAATGCAGTGTAGTTTCCAACAACTACTAAACGAGAGCATTAAGATCGAAGCAATGGCGAGGAAACCTGGGGAACACCTTGGAGTGTAACACACCATCTCTCTACACCCCATACCCAATTTGTAGGCCTAATGCAGTGTAGTTTCCAACAACTACTAAACGAGAGCCAGAAGATCGAAGTAATGGAGAGGAAACCTGGGGAACACCTTGGAGTGGAAGACACCGTCTCTACACCCCATACCCAATTTGTAGGCCTAATGCAGTGTAGTTTCCAACAAGTACTAAACGAGAGCATTAAGATCGAAGCAATGGCGAGGAAACCTGGGGAACACCTTGGAGTGGAACACACCATCTCTCTACACCCCATACCCAATTTGTAGGCCTAATGCAGTGTAGTTTCCAACAACTACTAAACGAGAGCATTAAGATCGAAGCAATGGCGAGGAAACCTGGGGAACACCTTGGAGTGGAACACACCATCTCTCTACACCCCATACCCAATTTGTAGGCCTAATGCAGTGTAGTTTCCAACAACTACTAAACGAGAGCATTAAGATCGAAGCAATGGCGAGGAAACCTGGGGAACACCTTGGAGTGGAACACACCATCTCTCTACACCCCATACCCAATTTGTAGGCCTAATGCAGTGTAGTTTCCAACAACTACTAAACGAGAGCCTGAAGATAGAAGCTCAGGAAAGGCAACCTGGAGAACACCTTGGAGTGGAACACACCGTCTCTACACCCCATACCCAATTTGTAGGCCTAATGCAGTGTAGTTTCCAATAACTACTAAACGAGAGCATTAAGATCGAAGCAATGGCGAGGAAACCTGGGGAACACCTTGGAGTGTAACACACCATCTCTCTACACCCCATACCCAATTTGTAGGCCTAATGCAGTGTAGTTTCCAACAACTACTAAACGAGAGCATTAAGATCGAAGCAATGGCGAGGAAACCTGGGGAACACCTTGGAGTGGAACACACCATCTCTCTACACCCCATACCCAATTTGTAGGCCTAATGCAGTGTAGTTTCCAACAACTACTAAACGAGAGCATTAAGATCGAAGCAATGGCGAGGAAACCTGGGGAACACCTTGGAGTGTAACACACCATCTCTCTACACCCCATACCCAATTTGTAGGCCTAATGCAGTGTAGTTTCCAACAACTACTAAACGAGAGCCAGAAGATCGAAGTAATGGAGAGGAAACCTGGGGAACACCTTGGAGTGGAAGACACCGTCTCTCTACACCCCATACCCAATTTGTAGGCCTAATGCAGTGTAGTTTCCAACAACTACTAAACGAGAGCATTAAGATCGAAGCAATGGCGAGGAAACCTGGGGAACACCTTGGAGTGGAACACACCATCTCTCTACACCCCATACCCAATTTGTAGGCCTAATGCAGTGTAGTTTCCAACAACTACTAAACGAGAGCATTAAGATCGAAGCAATGGCGAGGAAACCTGGGGAACACCTTGGAGTGGAACACACCATCTCTCTACACCCCATACCCAATTTGTAGGCCTAATGCAGTGTAGTTTCTAACAACTACTAAACAAGAGCATTAAGATCGAAGCAATGGCGAGGAAACCTGGGGAACACCTTGGAGTGTAACACACCATCTCTCTACACCTCATACCCAATTTGTAGGCCTAATGCAGTGTAGTTTCCAACAACTACTAAACGAGAGCATTAAGATCGAAGCAATGGCGAGGAAACCTGGGGAACACCTTGGAGTGGAACACACCATCTCTCTACACCCCATACCCAATTTGTAGGCCTAATGCAGTGTAGTTTCCAACAACTACTAAACGAGAGCATTAAGATCGAAGCAATGGCGAGGAAACCTGGGGAACACCTTGGAGTGGAACACACCATCTCTCTACACCCCATACCCAATTTGTAGGCCTAATGCAGTGTAGTTTCCAACAACTACTAAACGAGAGCATTAAGATCGAAGCAATGGCGAGGAAACCTGGGGAACACCTTGGAGTGTAACACACCATCTCTCTACACCCCATACCCAATTTGTAGGCCTAATGCAGTGTAGTTTCCAACAACTACTAAACGAGAGCCTGAAGACAGAAGCTCAGGAAAGGCAACCTGGAGAACACCTTGGAGTGGAACACACCGTCTCTACACCCCATACCCAATTTGTAGGCCTAATGCAGTGTAGTTTCCAACAACTACTAAACGAGAGCATTAAGATCGAAGCAATGGCGAGGAAACCTGGGGAACACCTTGGAGTGGAACACACCGTCTCTACACCCTATACCCAATTTTTAGGCCTAATGCAGTGTAGTTTTCAACAACTACTAAACGAGAGTCGGAAGACCGAAGCAATGTGGACGAAACCTGGGGCACACCTTGGGGCGGCAGACACCGTTAGTAGGCCCTACCAAAGTTGTACCCCCAATGCAGTTTTAAAATTCCTAGAGGCTGAAAACAAGACTATTGACGCTCAGCTTTTTTAAAAGGAACACAGCTGAATTGAGTGGCGCAGACAGACACAGGTAGTAGGCCTTAAACCAAAAATGTGGCTCACTGCAGCTTAAAAAAGGTTACAGGGGTACACAGGCAGCATTGCTCTGGGCAGTGGAGGACAATTTCAATAGTGGACCGCAGACAGACTTTGTACGCCTACTATTAAAAAAAAGGATGCTCTATGCAATAAAAAATAGGTTCCAGGGGTACACGGGCAGCAGTGGTCTGGTCAGTGTAGGAGTAGTAGAAAGAACTGGCCGCAGACAGGCTTCGAAGGCCTAACATAAAAAAATATTGGACTGTAGGCACTTTAACATTGGTTCCAGGGGTACACGGGCAGCAGTAGACTGGTCAGTGTAGTAGTAGTAGAAAGAACGGGCCGCAGACAGGCTTCGAAGGCCTAACATAAAAAAATATTGGACTGTAGGCACTTTAACATTGGTTCCAGGGGTACACGGGCAGCAGTAGACTGGTCAGTGTAGTAGTAGTAGAAAGAACGGGCTGCAGACAGGCTTCGAAGGCCTAACATAATAAAATGGGCTGGCTGTAGGCAATTTGAAATTGGTTCCAGGGGTACACGGGCAGCAGTGGTCTGGTCAGTGGAGGCCTAGTGGAAGGAGGGACCGCAGACAGGCTTCGAAGGCCTAACATAATAAAATGGGCTGGCTGTAGGCAATTTAAAATTGGTTCTAGGGGTACACGGGCAGCAGTAGACAGGTCAGTGGAGGCCTAGTGGAAGGAGGGACCGCAGACAGGCTTCGAAGGCCTAACATAACAAAATTGGACAGGCTGTAGGCACTTTATAATTGGTTCCAGGAGTACACGGGCAGCAGTAGACAGGTCAGTGTAGTAGTAGTTGAAAGAACGGGCCGCAGACAGGCTTCGAAGGCCTAACATAATAAAATGGGCTGGCTGTAGGCAATTTATGATTGTTTCCAGGGGTACACGGGCAGCAGTAGACAGGTCAGTGGAGGCCTAGTGGAAGGAGGGACCGCAGACAGGCTTCGAAGGCCTAACATAATAAAATTGGACAGGCTGTAGGCACTTTATAATTGGTTCCAGGGGTACACGGGCAGCAGGAGACAGGTCAGTGGAGGCCTAGTGGAAGGAGGGACCGCAGACAGGCTTCGAAGGCCTAACATAATAAAATTGGACAGGCTGTAGGCACTTTATAATTGGTTCCAGGAGTACACGAGCAGCAGTAGACAGGTCAGTGTAGTAGTAGTTGAAAGAACGGGCCACAGACAGGCTTCGAAGGCCTAGCATAATAAAATGGGCTGGCTGTAGGCAATTTAAAATTGGTTCCAGGGGTACACGGGCAGCAGTAGACAGGTCAGTGGAGGCCTAGTGGAAGGAGGGATCGCAGACAGGCTTCGAAGGCCTAACATAATAAAATTGGACAGGCTGTAGGCACTTTATAATTGGTTCCAGGGGTACACGGGCAGCAGGAGACAGGTCATTGGAGGCCTAGTGGAAGGAGGGACCGCAGACAGGCTTCGAAGGCCTAACATAATAAAATTGGACAGGCTGTAGGCACTTTATAATTGGTTCCAGGAGTACACGGGCAGCAGTAGACAGGTCAGTGTAGTAGTAGTTGAAAGAACGGGCCGCAGACAGGCTTCGAAGGCCTAACATAATAAAATGGGCTGGCTGTAGGCAATTTAAAATTGGTTCCAGGGGTACACGGGCAGCAGTAGACAGGTCAGTGGAGGCCTAGTGGAAGGAGGGACCGCAGACAGGCTTCGAAGGCCTAACATAATAAAATTGGACAGGCTGTAGGCACTTTATAATTGGTTCCAGGGGTACACGGGCAGCAGTAGACAGGTCAGTGGAGGCCTAGTGGAAGGAGGGACCGCAGACAGGCTTCAAAGGCCTAACATAATAAAATTGGTCAGGCTGTAGGCACTTTATAATTGGTTCCAGGAGTACACGGGCAGCAGTAGACAGGTCAGTGTAGTAGTAGTTGAAAGAACGGGCCGCAGACAGGCTTTGAAGGCCTAACATAGTAAAATGGGCTGGCTGTAGGCAATTTAAAATTGGTTCCAGGGGTAGACGTGCAGCAGTGGTCTGGTCAGCCAGGGCCGATTGTAATGAGTGTCTGCCAGTTAGTAGTCCAAAACAATAAATAAATGTGAATGTCTCGCATTAAAACAAAATGAAAACACTAAAGGGTGCAATCATTAGGTTCAGGGGTGGGATCCTCTGCGTAGTTTCAGACCTACTAATTTAGCGCAAAGTATTTATTGTGGTAAATAGAGAACACTGCCCCTGACTATGTTAAGTACCATCATACATGTCAACACAATGGTATTGTCAGTGGCAGGAATGGAAGGATGTCAGCGCATAGACTAAACATTGGTGGAAGTGTGAGAGATAACTGTGGAAGTGGTAGAGCAATGTTTGACCTGGGGTTGGGTGAACTCTCTTGTGGCCGGCGGTACAGGCCCAGGGCCCCTCATGTTACAACAGTGTGTCTGACGTTGGGTGCGCACCACCACCGCCAGAGACACTTTATTGAACTATGAGGGACCCAGTGGCAGTGCCGTCGACCAAAAGCGGGCACACCCACCTCTTCAGACAAACAGCACTCTCACGGGTGCTTGCGCCAAGTCGCGATACCACGGCCCCGTGTGGGGAGTTTGGCCATTTAGGGAGGTGTAAACATGTCGTATGCTGGACAATCAGCAGCAGCAAATTAGACATTCGAAAAGTAATTCACAGTAGTCCACAGGCAAGAGCTTTTCATAGGAAAGCTAGGTGTCTGCCGGGCAAGGTGGGGCAAAAGAATTCGAAATCCAGTTGTGGTTCATTTTAATGAATGTTAGATCATCAACATTTTGGGTAGCCAGACGAGTCCTTTTTTCGGTTAATATTGTTCCTGCAGCACTGAATACTCTTTCTGATAGGACACTAGCTGCCGGGCAAGCAAGCTCCTGCAATGCATATTCTGCCAATTCTGGCCAGGTGTCTAATTTTGATGCCCAGTAATCAAATGGGAATGACGGTTGAGGGAGAACATCGATAAGGGATGGAAAATAGTTAGTAACCATACTGGACAAATGTTGTCTCCTGTCACTTTCAATTGATGCAGCAGTACCTGTCCTGTCTGCGGTCATAGCAAAATCACTCCACAACCTGGTCAGAAAATCCCTATGTCCAACGCCACTTCTGATGTGTGCACCCCTGGTCTGCTGCCCCCTGGAGCTCGTGTGAGAACGATCACGTGCTCTGTGTGCTGGGAATGCCTGAAGCAAACGGTCAACAAGAGTTGATTGTTTGGTTGCTAATATTAGTTCCAAGTTCTCATGTGGCATAATATTTTGCAATTTGCCTTTATAGCGTGGATCAAGGAGGCAGGCCAACCAGTAATCGTCATCGTTCATCATTTTAGTAATGCGTGTGTCCCTTTTGAGGATACGTAAGGCATAATCCGCCATGTGGGCCAAAGTTCCAGTTGTCAAATCTGCGGTTGTGATTGGTTGAGGAGCAGTTTCAGGCAAATCTACGTCACTTGTGTCCCTCAAAAAACCAGAACCTGGCCTTGCCACGCAACCAATTTCCAGTGCCCCCGGGAAAGCTTCCTCATTAAAAATATACTCATCCCCATCATCCTCCTCGTCCTCCACCTCCTCTTCGCCCGCTACCTCGTCCTGTACACTGACCTGACCAGACAATGGCTGACTGTCATCAAGGCTTTCCTCTTCCTCTGGTGCAGACGCCTGATCCTTTATGTGCGTCAAACTTTGCATCAGCAGACACATTAGGGGGATGCTCATGCTTATTATGGCGTTGTCTGCACTAACCAGCCGTGTGCATTCCTCAAAACACTGAAGGACTTGACACATGTCTTGTATCTTCGACCACTGCACACCTGACAACTCCATGTCTGCCATCCTACTGCCTGCCCGTTTATGTGTATCCTCCCACAAAAACATAACAGCCCGCCTCTGTTGGCAGTCTCTGAAGCATGTGCAGTGTTGAGTTCCACCTTGTTGCAACGTCTATGATTAGGCGATGCTGGGGAAGGTTCAAAGACCGCTGATAGGTCTGCATACGGCTGGAGTGTACAGGCGAACGTCGGATATGTGAGCATAGTCCACGCACTTTGAGGAGCAGGTCGGAGAACCCAGGATAAGTTTTCAATAAGCACTGCACCACCAGGTTTAAGGTGTGAGCCAGGCAAGGAATGTGTTTCAGTTGGGAAAGGGAGATGGCAGCCATGAAATTCCTTCCGTTATCACTCACTACCTTGCCTGCCTCAAGATCTACTGTGCCCAGCCACGACTGCGTTTCTTGTTGCAAGAACTTGGACAGAACTTCCGCGGTGTGTCTGTTGTCGCCCAAACACTTCATAGCCAATACAGCCTGCTGACGCTTGCCAGTAGCTGGCCCATAATGGGACAACTGGTGTGCAACAGTGTCAACTGCCGATGGAGTGGTTGGCCGACTGCGGTCTGTGGAAGAGCTGTCGCTTCTGCAGGAGGACGAGGAGGAGGAGGAGGGGGTGCGAACGCCTACAGCCAACTGTTTCCTAGACCGTGGGCTAGGCACAACTGTCCCGAAATTGATGTCCCCTGTGGACCCTGCATCCACCACATTCACCCAGTGTGCCGTGATGGACACGTAACGTCCCTGGCCACGCCTACTGGTCCATGCATCTGTAGTCAGGTGCACCTTTGTACTCACAGATTGCCTGAGTGCATGGACGATGCGCTGTTTAACATGCTGGTGCAGGGCTGGGATGGCTTTTCTGGAAAAAAGTGTCGACTGGGTAGCTCGTAGCGTGGTTCAGCGTACTCCATCAGGGCTTTGAAAGCTTCGCTTTCAACTAACCGGTAGGGCATCATCTCTAACGAGATTAGTCTAGCTATGTGGGCGTTAAAACCCTGTGTACGCGGATGCGAGGATAAGTACTTCCTTTTTCTAACCAGAGTCTCATGTAGGGTGAGGTGGACTGGAGAGCTGGAGATCGTGGAACTTGCGGGTGTGCCGGTGGACATGGCAGACTGAGAGACGGTTGGAGACGGTATTGTTTCCGCCGGTGCCCTAGATGCAATATTTCCTCCTACAAAACTGGTGATTACCTGACCCTGACTGCTTTTGGCTGGCAAAGAAACCTGCACAGATACTGCCGGTGGTGCGGAAAATGGTGGCCTTACAGTGACGGAAGGGATGTTGCGTTGCTGACTAGCTTCATTGGCCGAGGGTGCTACAACCTTAAGGGACGTTAGGTAGTTAGTCCAGGCTTAAAAATGCATGGTGGTTAAATGTCTGTGCATGCAACTTGCATTGAGACTTTTCAGATTCTGACCTCTGCTTAAGCTAGTTGAACATTTTTGACAGATGACTTTGCGCTGATCAATTGGATGTTGTTTTAAAAAATGCCAGACTGCACTCTTCCTAGCATCAGATCCCTTTTCAGGGATTGCAGACTGAGCTTTAACCGGATGGCCACGCTGTCCTCCAACAGGTTTTGGCTTTGACACGCGTTTTGGGCCAGATACGGGCCCGGCAGATGGAACCTGTTGCGATGTTGATGCCTGCTGCAGCCCCTCCTCCACCTCCGCTTCTGAACTACTGCCGCCTGCACCCTGTTCCCCCAATGGCTGCCAATCGGGGTCAACAACTGGGTCATCTATTACCTCCTCTTCTAGCTCGTGTGCAACTTCGTCTGTGTCACCGTGTCGGTCGGTGGTATAGCCTTCGTGACGGGGCAACATAGTCTCATCAGGGTCTGATTGTGGATCGGTACCCTGAGAGGGCAATGTTGTGGTCTGAGTCAAAGGACCAGCATAGTAGTCTGGCTGTGGCTGTGCATCAGTGCACTCCATGTCAGAATCTACTTGTAATGGGCATGGCCTGTTAAGTGTTTCACTTTCTAAGCCAGGGACGGTATGTGTAAAGAGCTCCATGGAGTAACCCGTTGTGTCGCCTGCTGCATCCTTCTCTCTTGTTGTTGTTTTTGCTGAAGAGGACAAGGAAGCGACTTGTCCCTGACCGTGAACATCCACAAGCGACGCGCTGCTTTTACATTTACCAGTTTCAGAAGAGGAGGCAAAAAAGCTAGAGGCTGAGTCTGCAAGGTAAGCCAAAACTTACTGTTGCTGCTCCGGCTTTAAAAGCGGTTTTCCTACTCCCAGAAAAGAGAGCATTCGAGGCCTTGTGTAGCCAGACGACGAACCTGGCTCCACAGCTCCAGACTTAGGTGGAATATGTTTTTTCCCACGACCACCTGATGCTCCACTACCATCATTACCAGCTGACAATGAACGCCCACTGCCACGACCTCTTGCACCAGACTTCCTCATTGTTTTAAAAACTTAACCAAAGTAACTTTATTTGTTGCTGTCAAACAACTTACACGGTGACCTATAACTTCAGTATGATTTCAATATCCCTTTACAGGTTGGTGAGAACACAAGGAAAATCAGGCACAATGTTACACACTCTGTTTTCTGTGGCACCAAATCACAGAGATGCCACACACGCAGGACTGTCACTCAAGCACAAATGTCAATATTAATCTCCCACCTATTTTTTTTTTTTCAGGGAGACTTTAGAAACCAAATAAAATAAAATGATTTTTTCAGGAAGAATTTAGAAACCAAATAAAATAAAACTATTTTTTCAGGGACAATTTAGAAACAAAAAAAAAAAAAAAAAGGCTTTCTATGACCCACTGAGTGAGAGATGGCACACACAGGAGTCAGGAGTGGCACACAAGCCCAGAGGCCAATATTTTTCTCCCACTGATTGATGTACTGATTTTTTCAGGTAGATTTTGGAACCCAAATCAAGAAAAAAAATAAATAGGCTTTCTATGGCCCACAATTTGAGAGAGAGAGAGAGATGGCACACCCAGGAGTCAAGACTGGCACACAAGCAGAAAGGGCAATATTAATCTCCCACTGTTTTTTTTTTTTTTCAGGGAGACTTTAGAAACAAAATAAAATAAAATGATTTTTTCAGGAAGAATTTAGAAACCAAATAAAATAAAATGATTTTTTCAGGGACAATTTAGAAACCAAATAAAAAAAAAGGCTTTCTATGGCCCACTGAGTGAGAGATGGCACACACAGGAGTCAGGAGTGGCACACAAGCCCAGAGGCCAATATTTTTCTCCCACTGATTGATGTACTGATTTTTTCAGGTAGATTTTGGAACCCAAATCAAGAAAAAAAATAAATAGGCTTTCTATGGCCCACAATTTGAGAGAGAGAGAGAGATGGCACACCCAGGAGTCAAGACTGGCACACAAGCAGAAAGGGCAATATTAATCTCCCACTGTTTTATTTATTTTTATTTTTTTCAGGGAGACTTTAGAAACAAAATAAAATAACATGAATTTTTCAGGAAGAATTTAGAAACCAAATAAAATAAAATGATTTTTTCAGGGACAATTTAGAAACAAAATAAAAAAAAAAAAGGCTTTCTATGGCCCACTGAGTGAGAGATGGCACACACAGGAGTCAGGAGTGGCACACAAGCCCAGAGGCCAATATTTTTCTCCCACTGATTGATGTAGTGATTTTTTCAGGTAGATTTTGGAACCCAAATCAAGCAAAAAAATAAATAGGCTTTCTATGGCCCACAATTTGAGAGAGAGAGAGAGATGGCACACCCAGGAGTCAAGACTGGCACACAAGCAGAAAGGGCAATATTAATCTCCCACTGTTTTATTTATTTATTTTTTTTCAGGGAGACTTTAGAAACCAAATAAAATAAAATGATTTTTTCAGGAAGAATTTAGAAACCAAATAAAATAAAATAAAATGATTTTTTCAAGGACAATTTAGAAACCAAATAAAAAAAAAAAAAAGGCTTTCTATGCCCCACTGAGTGAGAGATGGCACACACAGGAGTCAGGAGTGGCACACAAGCCCAGAGGCCAATATTTTTCTCCCACTGATTGATGTAGTGATTTTTTCAGGTAGATTTTGGAACCCAAATCAAGCAAAAAAATAAATAGGCTTTCTATGGCCCACTGAGTGAGAGATGGCACACACAGGAGTCAGGAGTGGCACACAAGCCCAGAGGCCAATATTTTTCTCCCACTGATTGATGTACTGATTTTTTCAGGTAGATTTTAGAACCCAAATCAAGCAAAAAAATAAATAGGCTTTCTATGGCCCACTGAGTGAGAGATGGCACACACAGGAGTCAGGAGTGGCACACAAGCCCTGAGGCCAATATTTTTCTCCCACTGATTGATGTAGTGATTTTTTCAGGTAGATTTTAGAACCCAAATCAAGCAAAAAAAATAAATAGGCTTTCTATGGCCCACTGAGTGAGAGATGGCACACACAGGAGTCAGGAGTGGCACACATGCCCAGAGGCCAATATTTTTCTCCCACTGATTGATTTATTGATTTTTTCAGGTAGGATTTAGAACCCAAATCAAGCAAAAAAAATAAATAGGCTTTCTATGGCCCACTGAGTGAGAGATGGCACACACAGGAGTCAGGAGTGGCACACAAGCCCTGAGGCCAATATTTTTCTCCCACTGATTGATGTAGTGATTTTTTCAGGTAGATTTTAGAACCCAAATCAAGCAAAAAAAATAAACAGGCTTTCTATGGCCCACTGAGTGAGAGATGGCACACACAGGAGTCAGGAGTGGCACACATGCCCAGAGGCCAAAATTTTTCTCCCACTGATTGATTTATTGATTTTTTCAGGTAGGATTTAGAACCCAAATCAAGCAAAAAAAATAAATAGGCTTTCTATGGCCCACTGAGTGAGAGATGGCACACACAGGAGTCAGGAGTGGCACACAAGCCCAGAGGCCAATATTTTTCTCCCACTGATTAATTTATTGATTTTTTCAGGGAGGATTTAGAACCCAAATCAAGCAAAAAAAATAAATAGGCTTTCTATGGCCCACTGAGTGAGAGATGGCACACACAGGAGTCAGGAGTGGCACACAAGCCCTGGGGCCAATATTTTTCTCCCACTGATTGATGTAGTGATGTTTTCAGGTAGATTTTAGAACCCAAATCAAGCAAAAAAATAAATAGGCTTTCTATGGCCCACTGAGTGAGAGATGGCACACACAGGAGTCAGGAGTGACACACAAGCCCTGAGGCCAATATTTTTCTCCCACTGATTGATGTAGTGATTTTTTCAGGTAGATTTTAGAACCCAAATCAAGCAAAAAAATAAATAGGCTTTCTATGGCCCACTGAGTGAGAGATGGCACACACAGGAGTCAGGAGTGGCACACAAGCCCAGAGGCCAATATTTTTCTCCCACTGATTGATGTAGTGATTTTTTCAGGTAGGATTTAGAACCCAAATCAAGCAAAAAAATAAATAGGCTTTCTCTGGCCCACTGAGTGAGAGATGGCACACACAGGAGTCAGGAGTGGCACACAAGCCCTGAGGCCAATATTTTTCTCCCACTGATTGATGTAGTGATTTTTTCAGGTAGATTTTAGAACCCAAATCAAGCAAAAAAATAAATAGGCTTTCTATGGCCCACTGAGTGAGAGATGGCACACACAGGAGTCAGGAGTGGCACACAAGCCCAGAGGCCAATATTTTTCTCCCACTGATTGATTTATTGATTTTTTCAGCTAGGATTTAGAACCCAAATCAAGCAAAAAAATAAATAGGCTTTCTATGGCCCACTAAGTGAGAGATGGCACACACAGGAGTCAGGAGTGGCACACAAGCCCAGAGGCCAATATTTTTCTCCCACTGATTGATTTATTGATTTTTTCAGGTAGATTTTGGAACCCAAATCAAGCAAAAAAATAAATAGGCTTTCTATGGCCCACAATTTGAGAGAGAGAGAGAGAGATGGCACACCCAGGAGTCAAGACTGGCACACAAGCAGAAAGGGCAATATTAATCTCCCACTGTTTTATTTATTTTTATTTTTTTCAGGGAGACTTTAGAAACAAAATAAAATAAAATGATTTTTTCAGGAAGAATTTAGAAACCAAATAAAATAAAATGATTTTTTCAGGGACAATTTAGAAACAAAAAAAAAAAAAAAAAAGGCTTTCTATGGCCCACTGAGTGAGAGATGGCACACACAGGAGTCAGGAGTGGCACACAAGCCCAGAGGCCAATATTTTTCTCCCACTGATTGATGTAGTGATTTTTTCAGGTAGATTTTAGAACCCAAATCAAGCAAAAAAATAAATAGGCTTTCTATGGCCCACTGAGTGAGAGATGGCACACACAGGAGTCAGGAGTGGCACACAAGCCCAGAGGCCAATATTTTTCTCCCACTGATTGATGTAGTGATTTTTTCAGGTAGATTTTAGAACCCAAATCAAGCAAAAAAATAAATAGGCTTTCTATGGCCCACTGAGTGAGAGATGGCACACACAGGAGTCAGGAGTGGCACACATGCCCAGAGGCCAATATTTTTCTCCCACTGATTGATTTATTGATTTTTTCAGGTAGGATTTAGAACCCAAATCAAGCAAAAAAAATAAATAGGCTTTCTATGGCCCACTGAGTGAGAGATGGCACACACAGGAGTCAGGAGTGGCACACAAGCCCAGAGGCCAATATTTTTCTCCCACTGATTAATTTATTGATTTTTTAAGGTAGGATTTAGAACCCAAATCAAGCAAAAAAAATAAATAGGCTTTCTATGGCCCACTGAGTGAGAGATGGCACACACAGGAGTCAGGAGTGGCACACAAGCCCTGAGGCCAATATTTTTCTCCCACTGATTGATGTAGTGATTTTTTCAGGTAGATTTTAGAACCCAAATCAAGCAAAAAAATAAATAGGCTTTCTATGGCCCACTGAGTGAGAGATGGCACACACAGGAGTCAGGAGTGACACACAAGCCCTGAGGCCAATATTTTTCTCCCACTGATTGATGTAGTGATTTTTTCAGGTAGATTTTAGAACCCAAATCAAGCAAAAAAATAAATAGGCTTTCTATGGCCCACTGAGTGAGAGATGGCACACACAGGAGTCAGGAGTGGCACACAAGCCCAGAGGCCAATATTTTTCTCCCTCTGATTGATGTAGTGATTTTTTCAGGTAGGATTTAGAACCCAAATCAAGCAAAAAAATAAATAGGCTTTCTATGGCCCACTGAGTGAGAGATGGCACACACAGGAGTCAGGAGTGGCACACAAGCCCTAAGGCCAATATTTTTCTCCCACTGATTGATGTAGTGATTTTTTCAGGTAGATTTTAGAACCCAAATCAAGCAAAAAAATAAATAGGCTTTCTATGGCCCACTGAGTGAGAGATGGCACACACAGGAGTCAGGAGTGGCACACAAGCCCAGAGGCCAATATTTTTCTCCCACTGATTGATTTATTGATTTTTTCAGGTAGGATTTAGAACCCAAATCAAGCAAAAAAATAAATAGGCTTTCTATGGCCCACTGAGTGAGAGATGGCACACACAGGAGTCAGGAGTGGCACACAAGCCCAGAGGCCAATATTTTTCTCCCACTGATTGATTTATTGATTTTTTCAGGTAGATTTTGGAACCCAAATCAAGCAAAAAAATAAATAGGCTTTCTATGGCCCACAATTTGAGAGAGAGAGAGAGATGGCACACCCAGGAGTCAAGACTGGCACACAAGCAGAAAGGGCAATATTAATCTCCCACTGTTTTTTTTTTTTTTTTTTTTCAGGGAGACTTTAGAAACAAAATAAAATAAAATGATTTTTTCAGGAAGAATTTAGAAACCAAATAAAATAAAATGATTTTTTCAGGGACAATTTAGAAACAAAAAAAAAAAAAAAGTCTTTCTATGGCCCACTGAGTGAGAGATGGCACACACAGGAGTCAGGAGTGGCACACAAGCCCAGAGGCCAATATGTTTCTCCCACTGATTGATGTACTGATTTTTTCAGGTAGACTTTGGAACCCAAATCAAGCAAAAAAATAAATAGGCTTTCTATGGCCCACAATTTGAGAGAGAAAGAGAGAGAGATGGCACACCCAGGAGTCAAGACTGGCACACAAGCAGAAAGGGCAATATTAATCTCCCGCCGTTTTATTTATTTTTATTTTTTTCAGGGAGACTTTAGAAACAAAATAAAATAAAATGATTTTTTCAGGAAGAATTTAGAAACCAAATAAAATAAAATGATTTTTTCAGGGACAATTTAGAAACAAAATAAAAATAAAAGGCTTTCTATGGCCCACTGAGTGAGAGATGGCACACACAGGAGTCAGGAGTGGCACACAAGCTCAGAGGCCAATATTTTTCTCCCACTGATTGATGTAGTGATTTTTTCAGGTAGATTTTGGAACCCAAATCAAGCAAAAAAATAAATAGGCTTTCTTTGGCCCACAATTTGAGAGAGAGAGAGAGATGGCACACCCAGGAGTCAAGACTGGCACACAAGCAGAAAGGGCAATATTAATCTCCCACTGTTTTATTTATTTTTTTTTGTTTCAGGGAGACTTTAGAAATAAAATAAAATAAAATGATTTTTTCAGGAAGAATTTAGAAACCAAATAAAATAAAATGATTTTTTCAAGGACAATTTAGAAACCAAATTAAAAAAAAAAGGCTTTCTATGCCCCACTGAGTGAGAGATGGCACACACAGGAGTCAGGAGTGGCACACAAGCCCTGAGGCCAATATTTTTCTCCCACTGATTGATGTAGTGATTTTTTCAGGTAGATTTTGGAACCCAAATCAAGCAAAAAAATAAATAGGCTTTCTATGGCCCACTGAGTGAGAGATGGCACACACAGGAGTCAAGAGTGGCACACAAGCCCTGAGGCCAATATTTTTCTCCCACTGATTGATGTAGTGATTTTTTCAGGTAGATTTTAGAACCCAAATCAAGCAAAAAAATAAATAGGCTTTCTATGGCCCACTGAGTGAGAGATGGCACACACAGGAGTCAGGAGTGGCACACAAGCCCTGAGGCCAATATTTTTCTCCCACTGATTGATGTAGTGATTTTTTCAGGTAGATTTTAGAACCCAAATCAAGAAAAAAAAATAAATAGGCTTTCTATGGCCCACTGAGTGAGAGATGGCACACACAGGAGTCAGGAGTGGCACACAAGCCCTGAGGCCAATATTTTTCTCCCACTGATTGATGTAGTGATTTTTTCAGGTAGATTTTAGAACCCAAATCAAGAAAAAAAAAAATAGGCTTTCTATGGCCCACTGAGTGAGAGATGGCACACACAGGAGTCAGGAGTGGCACACAAGCCCAGAGGCCAATATTTTTCTCTCACTGATTGATTTATTGATTTTTTTCAGGTAGGATTTAGAACCCAAATCAAGCAAAAAAAATAAATAGGCTTTCTATGGCCCACTGAGTGAGAGATGGCACACACAGGAGTCAGGAGTGGCACACAAGCCCAGAGGCCAATATTTTTCTCCCACTGATTAATTTATTGATTTTTTCAGGTAGGATTTAGAGCCCAAATCAAGCAAAAAAATAAATAGGCTTTCTATGGCCCACTGAGTGAGAGATGGCACACACAGGAGTCAGGAGTGGCACACAAGCCCTGAGGCCAATATTTTTCTCCCACTGATTGATGTAGTGAATTTTTCAGGTAGATTTTAGAACCCAAATCAAGCAAAAAAATAAATAGGCTTTCTATGGCCCACTGAGTGAGAGATGGCACACACAGGAGTCAGGAGTGACACACAAGCCCTGAGGCCAATATTTTTCTCCCACTGATTGATGTAGTGATTTTTTCAGGTAGATTTTAGAACCCAAATCAAGCAAAAAAATAAATAGGCTTTCTATGGCCCACTGAGTGAGAGATGGCACACACAGGAGTCAGGAGTGGCACACAAGCCCAGAGGCCAATATTTTTCTCCCACTGATTGATGTAGTGATTTTTTCAGGTAGGATTTAGAACCCAAATCAAGCAAAAAAATAAATAGGCTTTCTATGGCCCACTGAGTGAGAGATGGCACACACAGGAGTCAGGAGTGGCACACAAGCCCAGAGGCCAATATTTTTCTTCCACTGATTGATTTATTGATTTTTTCAGGTAGGATTTAGAACCCAAATCAAGCAAAAAAATAAATAGGCTTTCTATGGCCCACTGAGTGAGAGATGGCACACACAGGAGTCAGGAGTGGCACACAAGCCCTGAGGCCAATATTTTTCTCCCACTGATTGATGTAGTGATTTTTTCAGGTAGATTTTAGAACCCAAATCAAGAAAAAAAATAAATAGGCTTTCTATGGCCCACTGAGTGAGAGATGGCACACACAGGAGTGGCACACAAGCCCAGAGGCCAATATTTTTCTCTCACTGATTGATTTATTGATTTTTTCAGGTAGGATTTAGAACCCAAATCAAGCAAAAAAAATAAATAGGCTTTCTATGGCCCACTGAGTGAGAGATGGCACACACAGGAGTCAGGAGTGGCACACAAGCCCTGAGGCCAATATTTTTCTCCCACTGATTGATGTAGTGATTTTTTCAGGTAGATTTTAGAACCCAAATCAAGCAAAAAAATAAATAGGCTTTCTATGGCCCACTGAGTGAGAGATGGCACACACAGGAGTCAGGAGTGACACACAAGCCCTGAGGCCAATATTTTTCTCCCACTGATTGATGTAGTGATTTTTTCAGGTAGATTTTAGAACCCAAATCAAGCAAAAAAATAAATAGGCTTTCTATGGCCCACTGAGTGAGAGATGGCACACACAGGAGTCAGGAGTGGCACACAAGCCCAGAGGCCAATATTTTTCTCCCACTGATTGATGTAGTGATTTTTTCAGGTAGGATTTAGAACCCAAATCAAGCAAAAAAATAAATAGGCTTTCTATGGCCCACTGAGTGAGAGATGGCACACACAGGAGTCAGGAGTGGCACACAAGCCCTGAGGCCAATATTTTTCTCCCACTGATTGATGTAGTGATTTTTTCAGGTAGATTTTAGAACCCAAATCAAGCAAAAAAATAAATAGGCTTTCTATGGCCCACTGAGTGAGAGATGGCACACACAGGGATGGCACTCTAGCAGAAATGCCAATCTTAATCTCCCACAAAAAAAAAAAAAAACAGGGACTGTCCTACAATTACTATCTCCCTGCAGTAATCTCAGCCAGGTATGGCAGGCAGCAATAAGGAGTGGACTGATGCACAAATTAAATAAAAAGTGTGGACAAACAAAAAAGATAGCTGTGCAGAACGGAAGGAACAACAGGATTTGTGCTTTGAAAAAAGCAGTTGGTTTGCACAGCGGCGTACACACAGCAATGCAGCTATCAGGGAGCCTTCTAGGGCAGCCCAATGAGCTACAGCTCTGAGAAAAAAAAAATGTAGCTTCCACTGTCCCTGCACACCGAAGGTGGTGTTGGACAGTGGAAATCGCTACAGCACAAGCGGTTTGGTGGTTAATGGACCCTGCCTAACGCTATCCCTGCTTCTGACGAAGCGGCAGCAACCTCTCCCTAAGCTCAGATCAGCAGCAGTAAGATGGCGGTCGGCGGGAACGCCCCTTTATAGCCCCTGTGACGCCGCAGACAGCAAGCCAATCACTGCAATGCCCTTCTCTAAGATGGTGGGGACCAGGACCTATGTCATCACGCTGCCCACACTCTGCGTTCACCTTCATTGGCTGAGAAATGTCGTTTTTCGCATCATTGAAACGCGACTTTGGCGCGAAAGTCGCGTACCGCATGGCCGACCCCGCACAGGGGTCGGATCGGGTTTCATGAAACCCGACTTTGCCAAAAGTCGGCGACTTTTGAAAATGAACGACCCGTTTCGCTCAACCCTACTAATAAGTACTCAATTTTATCTATACTTGCACTTTATTGCACTGTCACTTTAGATCCAGACATCAGGTGATGTTCTGCACACCAGCACGTAGGGCTCATTGCGCACTTGGTTCCATCTCTGACGGCGGTCCTGTGTCATGTGTTGTGGGCGTGGCGCCGGCCCGCTCACATGATCGGTATCTGCCGGACGGATGTGAGACCTGGAGCGCATTAGAGGCTCTGCGTGCGGTTCACGCATGCCCACGCGCTATTTCTATTTCGTCACATGATCGGATGTGACCATTATTTAAATGGGACTGAGATCTTTATTAAGCCACGCCCCCTGAGGAAGCGGCAACTTTTGAACGCGAAACGCGCGTTGGGGTATGCAACCGGGATCCAGACGGGACCTCTACTCCACTCTACTCCACATGGGTAATTAGAATTTTTGTATATGCAGTGTGTGCACATTAAGGCCCCGTCACACTGGACGATACCACTAGCGATCCGTGACGTTGCAGCGTCCTGGATAGCGATATCGTCCAGTGTGACACGCAGCAGCGATCAGGCCCCTGCTGTGATATCGCTGGTCGGGGCAGAAAGGCCAGGACTTTATTTCGTCGCTGGCTCTCCCGCTGACATCGCTGAATCGGCGTGTGTGACGCCGATTCAGCGATGTCTTCGCTGGTAACCAGGGTAAACATTGGGTTATTAAGCGCAGGGCCGCGCTTAGTAACCCGATGTTTACCCTGGTTACCATCGTTAAAGTAAAAAAAACAACCACTACATACTTACCTACCGCTGTCTGTCCCCGGCGCTGTGCTTCTCTGCTCTGGCTGTGAGCGCCGGGCAGCCGGAAAGCAGAGCGGTGACGTCACCGCTCTGCTTTCCGGCCGCTGTGCTTACACAGGGCAGAGAAGCACAGCGCCGGGGACAGACAGCGGTAGGTAAGTATGTAGTGGTTGTTTTTTTTTACTTTAACGATGGTAACCATGGTAAACATCGGGTTACTAAGCGAGGCCCTGCGCTTAGTAACCCGATGTTTACCCTGGTTACCGGCATCGTTGGTGGCTGGAGAGCTGTCTGTGTGACAGCTCTCCAGCGACCAAACAGCGACGCTGCAGCGATCCGGATCGTTGTTGGTATCGCTGCAGCGTCGCTTAGTGTGACGGTACCCTTAGTTTACGGCCATTACCATAGCACTTATCTATGCGCTGATACTATTAAGCCTGGCTGTTTGAACATTAGCAAATGCTTTTGTGTGCACTTGCTGGCAGCACGTTTGCTGCATGCTTATGAGTCAGTAATCCACTGTGTTATTGTCCCGGTCTGTGATTCGTGGTTACTAGGGTTGAGCGACCTTTACTTTTATAGGATCGGGTCGGGTTTCACGAAACTCGACTTTTTCAAAAGTCGGGTCGAGTGAAATCGGCCGATCCTATAAAAAAGTCGGGGTCTGGGTCGGCCGAAACTCGAAACCCAATGCAGTGCATTGGGTTTCCAATGGTTCCCAGGGTCTGAAGGAGCGGAAACTCTCCTTCAGGCCCTGGGATCCATATTTAAGTGTAAAATAAAGAATTAAAATAAAAAATATCGCCATACTTACCCTCTGACGCGCCCTGGTACTAACCGGGAACCTTCCTTCCTTCGAATCAGCCTTCCAGGACCTTGCGGTGACGTCGCGGCTTGTGATTGGTCGCACGGCCGCCCATGTGACCGCTCGCGCGACCAATCACAAGCCGCGACATCACCGAAGGTCCTGGAAGGGCTGATTCTTAGGAAGGAAGGCTGCCGGAAAGAAGCAGGGCGCATCCGAGGGTGAGTATATTCCTATTAGGTATATACTCACCCTCGGACGCGCCCTGCTTCTTTCCGGCAGCCTTCCTTCCGTGACGATACCTAATAGGAATATACTCACCCTCGGATGCGCCCTGCTTCTTTCCGGCAGCCTTCCTTCCTAAGAATCAGCCCTTCCAGGACCTTCGGTGACGTCGCGGTGACGTCGCGGCTTGTGATTGGTCGCGCGAGCGGTCACATGGGCGGCCGCGCGACCAATCACAAGCCGCGACGTCACCGCGAGGTCCTGGAAGGCTGATTCGAAGGAAGGAAGATTCCCGGTTAGTACCAGGGCGCGTCAGAGGGTAAGTATGGCGATATTTTTTATTTTAATTCTTTATTTTACACTTAAATCTGAATTCCGATACCAATTCCCGATATCTTAAACATATCGGGAATCGGTATCGGAATTCCGATTCCAGATTCAGAAGATCGCCGACTTCATGGCCGACCCCACACAGGGGTCGGGTCGGGTTTCATGAAACCCGACTTTGCCAAAAGTCGGCGACTTCTGAAAATTGCCGACCCGTTTCGCTCAACCCTAGTGGTTACTATTGTACCAACGGATTTAGTCACTAATTTGTCACTTTTATTTATATGGTAATACTATGTTTTTGGAAATTTAGTGTTTTCAATAAAGTTTATATTTTGGGTATACTCTTTTGGCTACTTTTTGGCTAATGGTTCTCCTATTTTTGTTACAGTGTAGTATATACCTGTTTCATCTCCTCTTGTATATAGTATATACCTGTGTGTCATCTCTCCTGTATATAGTAAAGATAAAAAAAGGAAAACAGCGCAAAAAATTAAAAAAAGTGGACTTTATTGCCCAAACGGTGTGGCAACGTTTCGGATGTGATATCCTTTCTCAAGTAGTGAATACATAGGAGTGACTAGTTTTTATACAAAACACAGACATATCTCATTAACAAAATCATTAAACAGAATATTAAATAATACTCAACAGTGCTTCAGAGACAAGTGATATTTAAAGTGCATTAGTGCAAAATCTGAAAGTCCTTTTAGATTTTTAGTTCAGACAAACAAACCATTGTACACAATGTATAAAAATGTAAAAACTCACTAAATGATCAATCAATTCAATTTCCTTATCCAGGTGTCCCTTTTCCATGAAACATAATTAAACCACACTCACAAGTATATTTCTCATGCGCACCATAACCTCGGCGTTCTTTCATGTCTACTGCGCATGTCCGTGACGATCATGTCCAGGACTCACAATACCTACATCCGCAATTGCGCAGAGCACTTTCAGAGTACAGGGCGCCATCTTAGTTATGGTATTCCAGTATAATACGATCAATACTGCGCATGTCCACGACGGTCATGTCCAGGACCCACAATGCCTACGTCCGCACATACACATAATAGACAGGTCATGTGACTGACAGCTGCCGTATTTCCTATATGGTACAGTTGTTGCTCTTGTAGTTTGTCTGCTTATTAATCCGATTTTTATTTTTGAAGGATAATACCAGACTTGTGTGTGTTTTAGGGCGAGTCTCATGTGTCAAGTTGTGTGTGTTGAGTTGCGTGTGGTGACATACATGTAGCGACTTTTGTGAGATGAGTTTTGTGTGGCGACATGCGTGTAGCAACTTTTTGTGTGTCGAGTTGCATGTGACAGGTTAGTGTAGCAAGTTGTGTGCAGCAAGTTTTGCGCATGGCGAGTTTTGCGCGTGGCGAGTTTTATGTGTGGTGCGTTTTGAGTATGTGCAAGTTTTGTGTGAGGCAACTTTTGCATGTGTTGCAACTTTTGTGCATGTGGCAATTTTTCCGCGTGTGCAACTTTTGCATGTGGTGAGTTTTCCATGAGGTGAGTTTTGCGCGTGTGGCGAGTTTTGCATGAGCCTAGTTTTTACATGTGGCGAGTTTTGTGCGTGGCGAGTTTTGAGCAGCGACTTTTGCGTTTTCACTTTTATGTGGCAAGGTTGGTGTATGTGTGGTGAAATGTGTGCTGAGGGTGGTATATGTGTTCAAGCACGTGGTGGTGTGTGGCGCATTTTGTGTGTGTGTTCATATCTCCATGTGTGGTGAGTATCCCATGTCAGGGCCCCACCTTAGCAACTGTACGGTATATACTCTTTGGCGCCATCGCTCTTGTTCTTTAAGTCCCCCTTGTTCACATCTGGCAGCTGTCAATTTGCCTCCAACACTTTTCCTTTCACTTTTTCCCCATTATGTAGATAGGGGCAAAATTGTTTGGTAAATTGGAACACACACATACATACACACATTCAGCTTTATATATTAGATTGAAACAATCCCAACCGGGAAGAAAAAATGCATTCAGTTGATTCGTTATAGGGAATAGTGTAATAATTAGAAGAAGCTCCGTATAGAAAGCAAATAGTGTGATCTAATTACCTAGGATAATGGTTTATAGCGCCCGGATTATAATTATACTGTATGTCACTGTGTGCGAAACCTGAAAAGATGTAGGTATAGTAAAAATCTGGAATATAGATAAAGCTAATGTAGGGTCTCTAATATAAGTTTAAGTATATTACCTTGTTGCGATTATAGGTAGAGCGGCGCTCCCATGTCCTGCTCGTGCTGGGTGTGCCAGGATAAGTGACTGCGGAGTTTAAAAGCTGGTGTATCGCTGTGTTGGCCGGAAATGGCTCCCATTGTGCCAGAAGTGACGTGGCGCAATACAATCAGTCTGTCGCGCATGTGCGGTAGTTCCTAAGGACGCCTAAGCAGCGTGAGAGTATCGGCGCAAGCGCAGTAGTTGTTTAAGGACGCCTATGCAGCGTGAGGGAATCTGAGTTAACCGGCGCCTGCGTATTGATGGCCTGTAGTGTGGGCTGTCTATACGTCTATAGGAGTATCGCATGTGAGCGGGGGGGGGGGGTTCTTTTGTGAGCAAAATTATGGCCGAAGCCTACCTATAGTTGATGGAGAAAGAGGTATATATGTAAATAAAGGTGGAATCTAAGCAGAAAAGTGGGGCAAATTATATAAGCAATATATAGATATCACGGAACTACTAGTCTGTAGAAGATCCTATCCGGGCACTCTGGTAGTGGTCAGAGTGGGATAACCAAAATGGATGGGATATAAGCAGAAAAATAAAAACTGGAACATGATAAAAGAAAGATGGAACATAATAAAAGAAAGCAAAAAATTTAAAGGAACCTGTCACCTGAATTTGGAGGGACCAGTTTTCGGTCATATTTTCGGGTGTTTGATTCACCCTTTCCTTACCCACTGGCTGCATGCTGGCCGCAATATTGGATTGAAGTTCATGCCCTGTCCTCCGTAGTACACGCATCCACATTTTGTGGATGGCAAATGTGTTAATGCTGGCAGTAGCCATTTAAAGAAATAAAAAGGGCAGAGTTTTGAGTTATGTGTATTACAAAAATATATCCTGTGAGCGGCCAGCACCGTATAATGGTGGCCCAGAGCCATGTGCTAATTCTAATAGCAGCCATTTTGTGGATGGGCCATGTGCTAATTCTAATACCAGCCATTTTGTGGATGGGCCATGTGCTTATTCTGATGGCAGCAGTCATTTTGTGGATGGCAAATCTAATGTTGGCAGCAGCCATTTTGTGGATGACAAATGTGGTAATGATGGCAGCAGCCATTTTGTGGATGGCAAATGTGGTAATGATGGCAGCAGCCATTTTGTGGATGGCAAATGTGTTAATGCTAGCACCAGCCACTTTGTGGATGTCAAATGTGCTAATTCTGGCGGTAGCCATTTCGTTGATGGCAAATGTGTTAATACTGGCAGCAGCCAATTTGTGGATGGCAAATGTAATTCTGACGGCAGCCATTTTGTGGATAGCAAAAGTGTTAATTCTAATGGTGGCTATTTTGTGGATGGCAAATGTAATTCTGACGGCAGCCATTTTGTGTATGGCAAAAGTGTTAATTCTAATGGTGGCCATTTTTTGGATGGCAAAAGTGTTAATTCTAATGGTGGCCATTTTGTGAATGGCAAATGTAATGCTGGCAGCAGCCATTTTGTGGATGGCAAATGTGTTAATGCTGGCAGCAGCCATTTTGTGGATGGCAAATGTGTTAATGCTGGCAGCAGCCATTTTGTGGATGGCAAATGTGTTAATGCTGGCAGCAGCCATTTTGTGGATGGCAAATGTGTTAATGCTGGCAGCGGCCTTTTTGTGGATGGCAAAAGTGTTAGTTCTAACGGCGGTTATTTTGTGGATGCAAATGTGTTAATTCTGGTGGCAGCCATTTTGTGGATGGGCCATGTGCTTATTCTGATGGCAGCAGCCATTTTGTGGATGGCAAATGTAATGCTGGCAGCAGCCATTTTGTGGAAGGCAAATGTAATTCTGACTGTGGCCATTTTGTGGATGGCAAATGTAATTCTGGCGGCAGCCATTTTGTGGATGGCAAATGTGCTGCTCCTGGTGGTGAACATCTTAGGCTACGTTCAGACTAGCGTTGTGCGCCGCTGCGTCGGCGACGCAATGCACAACGCACGCAAAAACGCGGCAAAACGCATGCAAAAACGCTGCGTTTTGCGACGCGTGCTGCGTTTTTTGCCGAAAATCGGACGCAAGAAAAATGCAACTTGTTGCGTTTTCTTGGTCCGACGCTTGCGGCAAAAAAGACGCATGCGTCGCAAAACGCAACAAACAAAAACGCATGCATCCCTCATGTTAAACATAGGGGCGCATGACGCGTGCGTCGCCGCTGCGTCGCCCGACGCTAACCCGACGCACACTAGCACAACGCTAGTCTGAACGTAGCCTTAGACTAAGGTTACACACCACATCACCAAATCCTTGCTACCCAGTAATGACCACTAATGGCCAATACTATATTCCTTCGGGAATTGAATAGGCTTTACCCACGTTTCCTGTCTCAGTGGTTTCCAATGGGGCACCGACCCTTTCCCCTATCACTCCTGTCGTGAGTCCAGTTATCCTCCCACCTGCATCGTCCCCAGCACCGACCCTTTCTACTGTCACTTCCATTGCCAATTTAGCCGCACACCCATCTCCTCCCAATGCTTCCACTACAACAGCACTCTCACGCAGTCTACCTAGCCCTATACCCGATACCTCACAGGCTCTCTCACAGCCAAGCGCACACCTGACGGTGGCAACTGTATCAAGGGGGGGCTCAATCTGGGAGGGGGGTACCAATAGCACAGGAAGCATAAAGGGGAGGGAATGTTGGCAACCTATTTTTTGAAAAAGAACTTCCTGAGGGACACTTGTTAGTGGTGGGAAAGGGTGACCTAATGACAATGGAAACGGACGGTAATTGTTAATGCTGCCAATTCTTAGTTAGAGCACAATGGAGGTGTAGCTAGAGCTATAGTGGAAGCAGGAGGGGCGACTATTGAAGCTGACAGTCGAATCATTGTTGAGTCAGGTGTTCAGATAGCCGTTGGGGACATAGCGGTGACTAAATCTGGCAATCTTCCGTGTAGAATCAACATACACGCTGTGACCCCTACTTTTGACCCTATTCATCCAGACGTTAGTGCTCAACAACTTCGTGCAGCAATAACTCGCATTTTAGAGTATGCGGATTTTAGTGAGCAGATTGAGACCTTGACAATTCCCGCTATTGGTGTTGGCATTTTTGGTTTCCCTGTTCATGCATGTACAAGGGAAAAAGTTGGAATTATAATCAACAAGTGTAGCCCCCCAAGCATTTGCTGCCTCTCTGAAATCAAGTTAATTAGTAATGAGGACAGGACTGTTAAAGCTTTTAAGACTGCCTGCGTCACCTGGACCCCACACAATGATACTGGAGCTGCCTAAATAGAGCCCCTCATACCAGGACTGTTACCTCCTCCTGCTCCTCATACACAAGGGATTACATCTGTACTACTCCTGGTGCCATCTCTACTCCCGCCTCAGGTGCCACCACCAACCGTGCCAATTCTCATGTCTGAGGAGCCCACCCTCTATGTCAAGTATACACCCCAGCAAGCTGCTACTCTGTTGAACCAAGTTCCAGATCCAGAAAAACAGCTGATGCCTTTCTACAGAAGCATGCTTCAAATCCAAAGTAATTACCCAGCCACATGGCAAGATCTCATTTCTCTGGCAAATCTCAAAGCGGGCGATGCATATTGGCCTGTTATGGAAATCACGTTCAATGATGCCTCACTTGCCAGTGACACTACATGGGACTCTGGTGTTGAGTTCTGCCAACAACTCAAGACATGGGCCTCTGATGAGTTGGCTTACCTATCACATATTGTCACCAATGGATTCCACATGCCTCCAAGCTGATGCAGCCATTGTACGATGACCTCAAGACGTCAGCGTTTCCACTATGTACCAAATCCGTGGAAGCTTTCTACGCTCTTAAACAGGCCATAGTCTGCACCAGCTCTTGGAATCCCATATTCTGATATCATCTTAAGACATCCAGTTCTCTTAATGGCTCCACACAACATAAAAGCTATTTTTGAAACCTAAACGTCTGTCACTGCAGCGTCATATGAGACTCCAATGTTCGCTCTTGGTTCCGGATAATGTCACTCTTGTCTGCTGCGCCATCCTCAACCCGTCCATGCTGCTTCCTCTTTCCAGGGGGGATGTGGATGATGATGCTGATGCTCTCGGTGAAGATGCTTCTACACACTCAGAGAAGGATCATGACTGTCTTGAACAAATGCAGGAAGAAGTAGCCTCCCAGAAAAATGTGTCTGAAGACCCATTCCCACTCCCATATGCTGACCTGACGTTCTTCACTAATGGTTCCAGATTTGCAGATGAAACAGGAAGGTTCCATACGGGATATGCCATGGTTACACATGACCAGGTCATCTCAGCTGGATCCCTACCACCGCACATGTCTGCACAAGAAGTGGAACTTAAGGCTTTGACGTTAGCTTGTCAGGAAGCGACGGAGAAGGTAGTCAACATCTACACGGATTCAAGATATGCTTTCGGAGTGGCTCATGACTTCGGCAGTATCTGGGCAGCCAGAGGATACCTAACGTCCAGTGAAACTCCTGTAAAACATGCTGCTACCATACAAGAACTTGTGGCCGCTCTAGATCTACTTTCGAAAGTTGCAGTGATCAAGATCAAAGCTCACGGAAGATTGGATTCTCCAGAAGCAAGGGGGAACTTCTTTGCTGACAAAACAGCAAAAACCTATGCTGCGGATCCATTTGGGAAAGAGAAAGCAGCGATGTAAATGTCAGAAGACACTGAAGAAGGGACTAAAGGCTCTCTTATGAGGATTATCCATCTACATCAAGACAAGACATCAGATGATGAAAAGAAGTCATGGCAAGAAGGAGGAGCTAAAAAAGGATGAAGATGGAGTCTGGAGGGTGAACAAAAAGCTCTGTCTACCCCGTAATCTGTACCCCTCGGTGACAGAATGGGCACACGGTATCACCCGCAGAGGCAAGAATCAGATGAATGACCTGATTTGGAAGACTTATATGGCACCTGGGATCTCTACTGTCACCCAAAAATATTTCAAGTCCTGCCTTGTGTGTGCAACATGCAATCCAGCACCGCCTCAGAAAGTTACTCAGAAACATTTGGCTAAACCACTCTATCCCTTTCGGAGGATTCAGATTGATCACATTCAAATGCCAAAAGTAGGGAAGTATAAAAACGTATTGGTAGTGACTAACATGTTCTCAGGATGGCCCGAAGCTTATCCAGTAACAAACATGACTGCCAGAGTGACTGTTAAGAGACTGATGACTGAAGTAGTATGCAGACATGGGGTCCCAGAGGTAATTGAGAGTGACCAAGTACCCGCATTCATTGCAGCACTGACTAAGGAACTATGGACATTGGTGGGAGCTGATTTGGGTTTACATACTCCATATCACCCACAGAGCAGTGGGAAAGTAGAAACACTGAATGGCACCTTGAAAAATAAAATACTGAAAGCCAGTTAGGAGGTCAGACTTGGACAGACATTTTGCCTGTTGCCTTATACTCAGTCAGAAACACTCCAAGGGGTCCCACTAAACTCACACCATACGAGATTCTTTTTGGGGTGCCTCCAAGGTTGGGTCAATATTTTCCACAACAGCTAGCCTTAGGAAGTGATACTCTTGTAAATTATGTAATTGTCCTTACTAAAAGAACTGTCAGTAATACATGTACAAGTTTTATCATCCATTCCAGATCCAGATTCCAGTGACGGTACCCATGCTTTCCAACCTGGTGACTACATGCTGGTAAAGAAGTTCATCAGAAAGACATCCCTGGAGTCGAGATTTGAGGGTTCCTATCAAGTGCTCCTGACTACTCCTACTTCGGTCAGGATTGCTGAGTGCCTCCTGGATCCATCTTATTATTATTATTATTTATTGTTATAGCGCTATTTAATCCATCTCTCACATTGTAAACTTGTTAGACAGTTAGGGACAGAGTAGGATCTGACCTGCTTATCAAAGTCCAGCTACAAAGGGAGGTTTTCCACAAGGGAAAGCTTGTCTCAAACTGGTGAAAACTCCAATTCCCCCCTCCCGGGCGAGACGGTCAGATCTAGGATGTGTTACATCAGGGTGAGTCACATATGTATTTTATGTAACCATGGAGATGGGAGATTGGAGAGTAATAGATCCAGCAGGTAGGAAAGTCCCGAGGACATGGGTAGAGCGCTCCGATATACCTCCTGATATATCCATAATTGGTCACACATTCTGTGGTGTCAATAGCATCCGTATTGTCATGAAGCCTCTGATGTCATAGTGACACTTAACACTGGTGGGTTAGGGAACCACAGTTGGATCAAGAAAAAATAAAAGGTTAATAAAGTATTTAGGGGGGACTGTTGAGGAGAGCCATAAGATCAAATACTTTATTAACCTCAAGACATAAGAGATTGAGAGAAGTGACCCATAACGTGTATTGTTTAACCTTACTTAAGCTTTCTCAGATCAAAGTGAGACCCTAAAGATGGCTGCCATTTCCTGTATCAGCATACCATGTGCTGATATCCAAGATGACTCCCACCCTGATGACCTCATGGATCCACCCACAGTGACGCCCACCTTGATGACCTCATGGACCAACCCACCCTGATGACCTCATGGATCCACCCATGGACTTTCTCATTGCCCAACCCACTAACCAATGGAATGCTTCCGATCACTCCCATTTTAAAGCTAACCGAGCCCCCCTTACAGGGGTTATATAAATCTGTGTCCTGACTAAATAAAGCCCTTTGGAGCTGAGCCATAGATTGATCAAGGAGAATTTACATCTGACTGTGTGTGTCATATGTTTATTTCTTTAGTGCGCACCTGATCAATATCCATTAGGCCAGGAGTAGGCAACTAGAGAGTGAACATTTTATTAATTGTTCAACCCAACAATGGGAGCCAATTTTTGCCACATCTAATCGTAGATTTATTGCTTGCTATTCGATCACGAATACGTTGAGTAGTCTCCCCTACGTATAGGAGACCACATGGACACTTCACCACATAGACCACAAAATTAGAATTGCACGTGAAGTAGCCATGAATCGGGTAGCTCTTACCAGTTCTGGGGAGGGTGATGTTCTCTGCCTTGGTAACGTTGGATATCATTGTACTCACGGTGGAATATTTGCAAAAAAGTATAGCTGAGACCAGATTGAAAATTGAGGCTATAGAAACACAACTCAGCACTACCCTCTCATCTGCTGAATGGACTGCTCTTAGGCCATGTGCACACGTTCAGTATTTTTTGCGTTTTTTTCACGTTTTTCGCTATAAAAACGTGAAAAAAAAACGCTTACATATGCCTCCTATTAATTACAGTGTATTCCGCATTTCTAGTGCAAATGTTGCTTTTTTTTCCGCGAAAAAAATCGCATTGCGGAAAAAAAAGCAACATGTTCATTAAAAATGCGGAATTGCGGGGATTCCGCACACCTAGGAGTGCATTGATCTGCTTACTTTCCGCATGGGGCTGTGCACACCATGCGGGAAGTAAGCAGATTATGCGCGGTTGGTACCCAGGGTGGAGGAGAGGAGACTCTCCTCCACGGACTGGGCACCATATAATTAGTATATAAAAAAAAAAAGAATTAAAATAAAAAATAGTCATATACTTACCCTCTGATGGCCCCGGTGTCTTCCCGCCTCTCAGCGGTGCATGCTGCCGCTTCTGTTCCTATAGATGGTCTGTGTGAAGGACCTACGATGACGTCGCGGTCCTGTGATTGGTCGCATGACCGCTCACGTGACCGCGACGTCATCGAAGGTCCTGCACACACACACCATCTATAGGAATGGACGCCGCTGAGGAGATCGGCTTTCTGCAGTGTGAGTATAACCATTTTTTTAATTTTTTTTATTATTTTTAAACATTCTATTTTTTACTATAGATGCGGCATAGGCCGCATCTATAGTAAAAAGTTGGTCACACTTGTCAAACACTATGTTTGACAAGTGTGACCAACCTGTCAGTCAGTTTTCCAAGCGATGCTACAGATCGCTTGGAAAACTTTAGCATTCTGCAAGCTAATTTCGCTTGCAAAATGCTAAGAAAAACGCGAAAAAAACGAAAAAAAAAAATGCGGATTTCTTGCAGAAAATTTCCGTTTTTCTTCAGGAAATTTCTGCAAGAAATCCGGACGTGTGCACATACCCTTAAAACTAAAACTGATAAGAGTTTGGCCGAGCACGAGAAACTTCTGCAGGATCGAAAGAGACAGAAATTCTATAGAGACAACGAGGACTACGCGAATAATTTCGCTCACAAAAGAACCCCCCCCCCTGCTCACATGCGATACTCCTATAGACGGCCCACACTACAGGCCGTCAATACGCAGGCGCCAGTTAACTCAGATTCCCTCACGCTGCATAGGCGTCCTTAAACAACTACCGCGCATGCGCCGGTTAGCACAGATATCCTCACACTGCTTAGGCTTCCCTAGCAACTACCGCGCATGCGCGATAGATGGATTGTATTGCACCATGTCACTTCTGGCACAATGGGAGCCATTTCCAGCCAACACAGCGATACACCAGCTTTTGAACTCCGCGGTCACTTATCCTGGCACACCCAGCACGAGCAGGGCGCCGCTCTTCCTATAATCGCAACAAGGTAATATACTTAAACCTTTATTAGTGACCCTACATTAGCTTTATCTATATTCCAGATTTTTACTATACCTACATCTTTTCAGGTTTCGCCATACAGTGACATATAACTATAATCCGGGCGCTACAAACCATTATCCTAGGTAATTAGATCACACTATTTGCTTTCTATACGGAGCTTCTTCTAATTATTACACTATTCCCTACAGCAAATCAACTGAATGCATTTTTTTTCCCCGGTTGGGATTGTTTCAATATTATATATTTTGGAAAAGGTAAAATCTGACTTCTCTTGCCTCTCTCATGTGTGATTTTTTTGGTGATGTGACACTATTTGAGATTGGTGCAATTTTCATCTCTCCAACAGGTTCTGGACTTTGGGGCTATTTTCTTGGGTTCTATACCTAATGTGTGCAAATGGCGGTTATTACAATGATATTTATTATTTGTATTTTATGATTTATATACTTTATGATTTGTATACTTCCATTTTTTTCTCTCCACAGCGGGGTATGATTAAGAACCCGGTGGGTTCGAAACGTCAATGCATTTTTCTTCCCGGTTGGGATTGTTTCAATATTATATATTTTGGAAAAGCGGGGTATGATAAAAAAAAAATAATTCTTGCAGTACCGATGCCATACGGATTACATACGGAGGATGACATACGCTGACACACCCTGCCTACGGATGACATACGGATCACTATTTTGGGGACATTTCTGCGTATTATGGCCGTAAAAAAAACGGACCGTATTTTCATACGCTGAGTGTGACGCCGGCCTAAAGGCTTTTTTTTTTGTTTGTTTTTTCTTAATCATTGCTGTTTCCTCAGATTGTTAGCTCTTGTGAACAGTGCCCCTGCTACTGAGGGTGACTAGTGTGGCGGCGTTATAGGAGGTCCTCATAACCACTCCATTCTAGTCACCTCATTACAGAACCGGCTAGGATCGAGTTGCTGATTTGAGGGGGGTAATGAGGCGCAAGAATAAATGGTATTAGGCCGGCTTCACACTTGCGAGTTTTACGGACGTAAGAGCGCAGAAACTACGTCCGTAAAACTCGCAAAAAATACGGCACAATTATTCTCTATGCCCCTGCTCCTATCTGCCGTATTTTACTGATCAGTATTATACGGCTTTCTACGGCCGTACAAAATCGCAGCATGCTGCGTTTGTCACCGTACTGCGCAAGAAATACGCCAATGAAAGTCTATGGAAGCGTGAAAAATACGGATTTCACACGGACAAGCAGTGTGACTTGCGAGAAATACGCAGCGCTGTTAGAGAGAAAAGCCGGTAATTCAGTGCGGTGTACAGTAAAATCACACTGACAGCTTACAGTAGAATAGGTAGAATAAATGTGTACACATAGAATAGGTATATATATATATATATATATGTCAGTGAGACACATATATGTATATATATTAATATTTATTCCAGCGCTATACAGCTTGAAAGCCGGTAATTCAATTACCGGCTTTTTCTTTCTCCTTCCTAAAACCCGACATGATTTGAGACATGGTTTACATACAGTAAACCATGTCTTCTCTCCATTTTTTTTGCAGATTCCACACTACTAATGTCAGTAGTGTGTATCTGCAAAATTTGGCCGTTCTAGCTCTTAAAATAAAGGGTTAAATGGCGGAAAAAATTGGCGTGGGCTCCCGCGCAATTTTCTCCGCCAGAGTAGTAAAGCCAGTGACTGAGGGCAGATATTAATAGCCTGGAGAGGGTCCACAGTTATTGGCCCCCCCCTGGCTAAAAATATCTGCCCCCAGCCACCCCAGAACAGGCACATCTGGAAGATGCGCCTATTCTGGCACTTGGCCACTCTCTTCCCATTCCCGTGTAGCGGTGGGATATGGGGTAATGAAGGGTTAATGCCACCTTGCTATTGTAAGGTGACATTAAGCCTAATTAATAATGGAGAGGCGTCAATTATGACACCTATCCATTATTAATCCAATTGAATGAAAGGGTTAAATAAAACACAAACACATTATTTAAAATTATTTTAATGAAATAAAAACAATGGTTGTTGGAGTATTTTATTCTACGCCCAATCCAGTCACTGAAGACCCTCGTTCTGTGAAAGAAAAAACATAATAAACCAACAATATACTTACCCTCCGCAGATCTGTAACGTCCAACGATGTAAATCCTTCTGAAGGGGTTAAAACATTTTGCAGCAAGGAGCTTTGCTAATGCAGGCTGCTCCTCGCTGCAAAACCCCGGGGAATGAGTCTAAATATAGATCAATGAGCTATATTTAGCTTCATTTGCGGTGAGGCGCCCTCTGCTGGATGTTCATAGATCGTGGGAAATTTCCTAGAAAGCTCCCAGGCTTTCTAGGCAAGTTCCCACGATCTATAAACAGCCAGCAGAGGGCGCCTCACCGCAAATGAAGCTAAATATAGCTCATTGATCTATATTTAGACTCATTCCCCGGGGTTTTGCAGCGAGGAGCAGCCTGCATTAGCAAAGCTCCTTGCTGCAAAATGTTTTAACCCCTTCAGAAGGATTTACATCGTTGGACGTTACAGATCTGCGGAGGGTAAGTATATTGTTGGTTTATTATGTTTTTTCTTTCACAGAACGAGGGTCTTCAGTGATTGGATTGGGCGTAGAATAAAATACTCCAACAACCATTGTTTTTATTTCATTAAAATAATTTTAAATAATGTGTTTGTGTTTTATTTAACCCTTTCATTCAATTGGATTAATAATGGATAGGTGTCATAATTGACGCCTCTCCATTATTAATTAGGCTTAATGTCACCTTACAATAGCAAGGTGGCATTAACCCTTCATTACCCCATATCCCACCGCTACACGGGAATGGGAAGAGAGTGGCCAAGTGCCAGAATAGGCGCATCTTCCAGATGTGCCTTTTATGGGGTGGCTGGGGGCAGATATTTTTAGCCAGGGGGGGGCCAATAACCGTGGACCCTCTCCAGGCTATTAATATCTGCCCTCAGTCACTGGCTTTACTACTCTGGCGGAGAAAATTGCGCGGGAGCCCACGCCAATTTTTTCCGCCATTTAACCCTTTATTTTAAGAGCTAGAACGGCCAAATTTTGCAGATACACACTACTGACATTAGTAGTGTGGAATCTGCAAAAAAAATGGAGAGAAGACATGGTTTACTGTATGTAAACCATGTCTCAAATCATGTCGGGTTTTAAGAAGGAGAAAGAAAAAGCCGGTAATTGAATTACCGGCTTTCAAGCTGTATAGCGCTGGAATAAATATTAATTTATATACATATATGTGTCTAATGACATATATATATATATATATATATATATATATATATATATATATAGACAGTATATATATATATTTTTTTCTTTTTGGGACACATGGATCATTTCTATAGCGGTATGTTGGTTTTGCAAGCCTGCGAGAAAACCACGCAGTACGGATGCCATACGGATTACATACGGAGGATGCCATGCGCAAAAAACGCTGACACACCCTGCCTACGGAGGAGCTACGGACCACTATTTTCTGGACATTTCAGCGTATTACGGCCGTAATATACGGACCGTATTTTCATACGCTGAGTGTGAAGCCGGCCTAAGAAGTTGTGGTTTTTTTTTTTTCTTTGAGAGCTGCTGCGATCCGGGGGGCAGGATGATGGACACACAGGGGCAGAAATGCTGGACACACAGGGGCAGAATGGTGGACACAGTGGGGCAGAATGCTGGACACACAGGGGCAGAAATGCCGGACACAGTGGGGCAGAAATGCTGGACACAGTGGGGCAGAATGGTGGACACAGTGGGGCAGAATGGTGGACACACAGGGGCAGAAATGCTGGACACAGTGGGGCAGAAATGCTGGACACAGTGGGGCAGAATGGTGGACACACAGGGGCAGAATGGTGGACACACAGGGGCAGAATGGTGGACACAGTGGGGCAGAATGCTGGACACACAGGGGCAGAAATGCCGGACACAGTGGGGCAGAATGGTGGACACAGTGGGGCAGAATGCTGGACACAGTGGGGCAGAAATGCTGGACACAGTGGGGCAGAAATGCTGGACACAGTGGGGCAGAAATGCTGGACACAGTGGGGCAGAAATGCTGGACACAGGGGCAGAAATGCTGGACACAGTGGGACAGAATGGTGGACACACACAGGGGCAGAAATGCTGGACACAGTGGGGCAGAAATGCTGGACACAGTGGGGCAGAAATGCTGGACACAGTGGGGCAGAAATGCTGGACACAGTGGGGCAGAAATGCTGGACACAGTGGGGCAGAAATGCTGGACACAGTGGGGCAGAAATGCTGGACACAGTGGGGCAGAAATGCTGGACACAGTGGGGCAGAAATGCTGGACACAGTGGGGCAGAAATGCTGGACACAGTGGGACAGAAATGCTGGACACAGTGGGACAGAATGGTGGACACACACAGGGGCAGAAATGCTGGACACACAGTGGGGCAGAATGCTGGACACAGTGGGGCAGAATGCTGGACACAGTGGGGCAGAATGCTGGACACAGTGGGGCAGAAATGCTGGACACAGTGGGACAGAAATGCTGGACACAGTGGGACAGAATGGTGGACACACACAGGGGCAGAAATGCTGGACACACAGTGGGGCAGAATGCTGGACACAGTGGGGCAGAATGCTGGACACAGTGGGGCAGAAATGCTGGACACAGTGGGGCAGAAATGCTGGACACAGTGGGGCAGAAATGCTGGACACAGTGGGGCAGAAATGCTGGACACAGTGGGGCAGAAATGCTGGACACAGTGGGGCAGAAATGCTGGACACAGTGGGGCAGAAATGCTGGACACAGTGGGGCAGAAATGCTGGACACAGTGGGGCAGAAATGCTGGACACAGTGGGGCAGAAATGCTGGACACAGTGGGGCAGAAATGCTGGACACTGTGGGACAGAATGCTGGACACACACAGGGGCAGAAATGCTGGACACACAGTGGGGCAGAATGCTGGACACAGTGGGGCAGAATGCTGGACACAGTGGGGCAGAATGCTGGACACAGTGGGGCAGAATGCTGGACACACAGTGGGGCAGAATGTTGGACACAGTGGGGCAGAATGCTGGACACAGTGGGGCAGAAATGCTGGACACAGTGACAGGGGCAGAATGCTGGACACAGTGACAGGTGCAGAATGCTGGACCCAGGGGCAGACTGTGAGACCCAGGGGCAGAATGCGAGACACGGGGCAGAATGGAGATACGGGGCATGATTGGAGACACGGGGCAGGATGAAAGACATGGGGGCATGACTGGAGACAGATGGGGCAGGATTGGAGACAGATGGGGCAGAATGGAGACACAGGGGGCATGATTGGAGACAAGTGTCAGGATTGCAGACATGGGGGCATGGTTGGAGACATAGGGGGCAGAATGGAGACATGGGGCATGATTGGAGACACTGGGGGCAGAATTGGAGACAGATCGTGCAGGATCATGGGGCAGGATGGATATGATGGAGACAGATGGGGCAGGATAGAGAGATCACATGGGGCGATCATATGGGGCAGGATAAGGAGATCATATGGGGCAGAATGGATACTCATGAGGGCAGGATGGGAGAATATCTGGCTGATGCCAGGAATGAGACACACGGGGCCAGGCTGGGTGATATTATTAATACCATAGGGGCTAATTTAGGGATATTATTACTGCAGTGATGTATTTATTTTATTTTTTGAGTATACTGTTTTAAATGGGGGGCGGTCCTGTTACTGTATAGAGTGATACTATGTCGCCTTCTTCATGTGGTGTAATGTAGAAGTTGTGAAAAATTAAGTAATGTGTTCTGCAAGCGGAGCTCGAGATAACTGTGTTATTTCCTGCAGAGAGAAGTCCTGGCTGGATGAAATGATGGCGGTCTGTGCTGGATGAAAGATGAAGGACTTCACCTAGAGACGTCACTGGTGAGTCAGTGTGTTACCTATACACTGACACTATACACTGTATACAGAGCTCCTGTGTATAATTTCACTAGTGATCACTATATTATCTGTACACAGACACTGCATACTAAGTACAGATCTCCTGTGTATAATGGCACTTATGGTGATAGTATGGTGCTTTTTTAAAAATTACTGATCAGAATTGTAGTATTCAGTCACTATGTGGTGGTAATATGTGGTCTGGACATGGTGTTGTGGTATTTGTTCCTTGTATGTGATATTATTCGATCACTGTGGTGGTAATATGTGGTCTGGTCATGGTGTTGTGGTATTTGTTCCTTGTATGTGATATTATTCGATCACTGTGGTGGTAATATGTCATCTGGTCATGGTGTTGTGGTATTTGTTCCTTCTATGTGATATTATTGGGCATTTTAAAAATTGAAAAATAAATAAAAATATACCTAAATTGTATTGCATATTTTAACAAATATTTAATAGGTTACAGCAGAGTAGGGCCTGGCCAAAAGTGTCTACCGTGTTATGGTGGCGGCTTAAAAAATCTTTTGGCCAAAACAAAAGCTGCCTGCTATATGTGTGATCTGGTGATGGGAACTGTTAATGTGTGATTGGTGAGAAGTGGAGTTTTTCCAAGAGAGAGCGGTGGGACTGTGGACAGTTCGAGGGGTGGAGCCTGGAGGCGGGGCTGGGGTGGAGCCTGGGCGGAGTCTCAAGGGGGCCCCGAAAATTTTGCCAGTATGGGGCCCCGAAATTTCTAGTGGCAGCCCTGGTAATTTCACACACAAACTTAGCATCTGTTCAACAACCCTTGAATTAAACATAGATTAGTGGGTTAAGCCCTTATGGAAACTTCAAGTAAGTTGTGATAGCAAACAGTGAGGTACCTATAAAATGTTTCACATGTGGAGTTAGCATATTTTGTATAATTCTTCAAAAATACATAGAGTTCTGAATTTTTGGGACAAAATTTGTTAGATAGGGTACGATTGATTATGTGCGACATAAGCGATTTACGTGAATAACTTCTGAACTACACAGAGTTGACAATTTTTTTGGCAAATATTGTTCAGGACATTGATATGTTCATTTTGAGTACTTGTGGTCCAAGGTACCTGTTTTCAAATTGAACTTATGTACGATTGAGTGCGTTTGTTTATTCGCGACATAAGCGATTTACGTGAATAACTTCTGAACTACACATAGACTTGATATTTTTTTGGGTAAATATTGTTCAGGACATTGATATGTTCATTTTGAGTACTAGTGGTCAAGGGTACCTGTTTTCAAATTGAACTTACGTACGATTGAGTGCGTTTGTTTATTCGCGACATAAGCGATTTACGTGAATAACTTCTGAACTACACATAGAGTTGATATTTTTTGGGTAAATATTGTTCAGGACATTGATTTGGTCATTTTGAGTAGTAGTGGTCAAGGGTATCTGTTTTCAAATTGAACTTAGGTACGATTAAGTGCGTTTGTTTATTCGCGACATAAGCGATTTACGTGAATAACTTCTGAACTACACAGAGTTGATATTTTTTTTGGCAAATATTGTTCAGGACATTGATATGTTCATTTTGAGTAGTAGTGGTCCAGGGTACCTGTTTTCAAATTGAACTTAGGTATGATTGAGTGCGTTTGTTTATTCGCGACATAAGCGATTTACGTGAATAACTTCTGAACTACACATGGACTTGATATTTTTTGGGTAAATATTGTTCAGGACTTTGATCTGGTCATTTTGAGTACTTGTGGTCCAAGGTACCTGTTTTCAAATTGAACTTAGGTACGATTAAGTGCGTTTGTTTATTCGCGACATAAGCGATTTACGTGAATAACTTCTGAACTACACGTAGAGTTGATAATTTTTTTGACAAATATTATTCAGGACATTGATCTGGTCATTTTGAGTAGTAGTGGTCAAGGGTACATCTTTTCAAATTGAATTTACGTACGATTGAGTGCGTTTGATTATGCGCGACATAAATAAGCGATTTATGTGAATAACCCAGGACCACAAGTAGTCAAAATAAACGTCTCAAAGTCCTGATCAAAATTTTACCCAAACAATATCCACTCTATGTATAATTCACCATGCATGGAAAATGGAATAGCTAACTAATATCTAATAGCTAACTGCCATACATGAAAATCGAATAACTAACTAATATCTATAATAGCTAACTGCAGACTAACTTGAATCCGGTCCATCAGGGCACCGTAGTGATGTGTCGTTCCTGAACGAGCCGACACAAAGAGCCGGCTCTCTGCTGTGAACGAAAGCAGTCGGCTCTGCAGCGCGAGTGAGCCGAGTGTTTTTTTTTTTTTCTTTCTTGGCTGGCAGCACAGGACTCCCCCCGCCGCCTCCATCAGAGCACAGGACCCCCTCCCCCCGCCGCCTCCATCAGGGCACAGGACCCCCTCCCCCCGCCGCCTCAATCAGCGCACAGGACCCCCTCCCCCCGCCGCCTCCATCAGGGCACAGGACTCCCCCCGCCGCCTCAATCAGCGCACAGGACCCCCTCCCCCCGCCGCCTCCATCAGAGCACAGGACCCCCTCCCCCCGCCGCCTCCATCAGGGCACAGGACCCCCTCCCCCCGCCGCCTCCATCAGAGCGCAGGACCCCCTCCCCCAGTCCAGAGGGGCGTAGGCGCGGGGCGGCGCACACAGTCAGCCTCAGTGGACGTAAGTACAGAGGTGAACGGAGCACTGAACGCACATAGGGAGCCAGCGGTAGGTTTCACCCCGATGCGTCTTTGTCGTATGTTGCAGGATCAGTTAGTGCGCGGCCCAGGAGCGCAGAGCAATAGATCGCTTCTCTGAGCTTGTGCTTGTCAACGGCGCTGATGACAAAAGTTCTGTGCGAGGGAAGTGGAAAGTGCAGCTCCATAGCCTGGAACTGGGACATAGCAGGAGGTGCAGCCCCATAGCCTGGAACTGGGACATAGCAGGAGGTGCAGCCCCATAGCCTGGAACTGGGACATAGCAGGAGGTGCAGCCCCATAGCCAGGAACTGGGACATAGCAGGAGGTGCAGCCCCATAGCCAGGAACTGGGACATAGCAGGAGGTGCAGCCCCATAGCCAGGAACTGGGACATAGCAGGAGGTGCAGCCGTATAGCCGGGAACTGGGACATAGCAGGAGGTGCAGCCGTATAGCCAGGAACTGGGACATAGCAGGAGGTGCAGCCGTATAGCCGGGAACTGGGACATAGCAGGAGGTGCAGCCGCATAGCCAGGAACTGGGACATAGCAGGAGGTGCAGCCGTATAGCCGGGAACTGGGACATAGCAGGAGGTGCAGCCGTATAGCCGGGAACTGGGACATAGCAGGAGGTGCAGCCGTATAGCCTGGAACTGGGACATAGCAGGAGGTGCAGCCCCATAGCCTGGAACTGGGACATAGCAGGAGGTGCAGCCGTATAGCCGGGAACTGGGACATAGCAGGAGGTGCAGCCCCATAGCCGGGAACTGGGACATAGCAGGAGGTGCAGCCGTATAGCCGGGAACTGGGACATAGCAGGAGGTGCAGCCGTATAGCCAGGAACTGGGACATAGCAGGAGGTGCAGCCCCATAGCCTGGAACTGGGACATAGCAGGAGGTGCAGCCCCATAGCCGGGAACTGGGACATAGCAGGAGGTGCAGCCGCATAGCCAGGAACTGGGACATAGCAGGAGGTGCAGCCGTATAGCCGGGAACTGGGACATAGCAGGAGGTGCAGCCGTATAGCCAGGAACTGGGACATAGCAGGAGGTGCAGCCCCATAGCCGGGAACTGGGACATAGCAGGAGGTGCAGCCGCATAGCCAGGAACTGGGACATAGCAGGAGGTGCAGCCGTATAGCCGGGAACTGGGACATAGCAGGAGGTGCAGCCGTATAGCCTGGAACTGGGACATAGCAGGAGGTGCAGCCGCATAGCCAGGAACTGGGACATAGCAGGAGGTGCAGCCGTATAGCCAGGAACTGGGACATAGCAGGAGGTGCAGCCGTATAGCCGGGAACTGGGACATAGCAGGAGGTGCAGCCGTATAGCCTGGAACTGGGACATAGCAGGAGGTGCAGCCCCATAGCCTGGAACTGGGACATAGCAGGAGGTGCAGCCGTATAGCCGGGAACTGGGACATAGCAGGAGGTGCAGCCGTATAGCCAGGAACTGGGACATAGCAGGAGGTGCAGCCCCATAGCCTGGAACTGGGACATAGCAGGAGGTGCAGCCGCATAGCCAGGAACTGGGACATAGCAGGAGGTGCAGCCGTATAGCCGGGAACTGGGACATAGCAGGAGGTGCAGCCGTATAGCCGGGAACTGGGACATAGCAGGAGGTGCAGCCCCATAGCCTGGAACTGGGACATAGCAGGAGGTGCAGCCGCATAGCCAGGAACTGGGACATAGCAGGAGGTGCAGCCGTATAGCCAGGAACTGGGACATAGCAGGAGGTGCAGCCGTATAGCCGGGAACTGGGACATAGCAGGAGGTGCAGCCGTATAGCCTGGAACTGGGACATAGCAGGAGGTGCAGCCGTATAGCCGGGAACTGGGACATAGCAGGAGGTGCAGCCGTATAGCCTGGAACTGGGACATAGCAGGAGGTGCAGCCCCATAGCCTGGAACTGGGACATAGCAGGAGGTGCAGCCGTATAGCCGGGAACTGGGACATAGCAGGAGCTGCAGCCCCATAGCCTGGAACTGGGACATAGCAGGAGGTGCAGCCGTATAGCCTGGAACTGGGACATAGCAGGAGCTGCAGCCGCATAGCCTGGAACTGGGACATAGCAGGAGGTGCAGCCGCATAGCCGGGAACTGGGACATAGCAGGAGGTGCAGCCGTATAGCCTGGAACTGGGACATAGCAGGAGGTGCAGCCCCATAGCCTGGAACTGGGACATAGCAGGAGGTGCAGCCGCATAGCCTGGAACTGGGACATAGCAGGAGGTGCAGCCCCATAGCCTGGAACTGGGACATAGCAGGAGGTGCAGCCGCATAGCCGGGAACTGGGACATAGCAGGAGCTGCAGCCGTATAGCCGGGAACTGGGACATAGCAGGAGGTGCAGCCACATAGCCGGGAACTGGGACATAGCAGGAGGTGCAGCCGTATAGCCTGGAACTGGGACATAGCAGGAGCTGCAGCCACATAGCCTGGAACTGGGACATAGCAGGAGCTGCAGCCCCATAGCCTGGAACTGGGACATAGCAGGAGCTGCAGCCGTATAGCCAGGAACTGGGACATAGCAGGAGCTGCAGCCGTATAGCCTGGAACTGGGACATAGCAGGAGGTGCAGCCCCATAGCCTGGAACTGGGACATGGCAGGAGCTGCAGCCGTATAGCCAGGAACTGGGACATAGCAGGAGCTGCAGCCACATAGCCGGGAACTGGGACATAGCAGGAGGTGCAGCTCCATAGCCGGGAACTGGGACATAGCAGGAGGTGCAGCCCCATAGCCTGGAACTGGGACATAGCAGGAGGTGCAGCCCCATAGCCTGGAACTGGGACATAGCAGGAGGTGCAGCACCATAGCCTGGAACTGGGACATAGCAGGAGGTGCAGCCACATAGCCGGGAACTGGGACATAGCAGGAGGTGCAGCTCCATAGCCGGGAACTGGGACATAGCAGGAGGTGCAGCCCCATAGCCTGGAACTGGGACATAGCAGGAGCTGCAGCCGTATAGCCGGGAACTGGGACATAGCAGGAGGTGCAGCCCCATAGCCTGGAACTGGGACATAGCAGGAGCTGCAGCCGTATAGCCAGGAACTGGGACATAGCAGGAGGTGCAGCCGTATAGCCAGGAACTGGGACATAGCAGGAGGTGCATCTCCATAGCCGGGAACTGGGACATAGCAGGAGCTGCAGCCGTATAGCCTGGAACTGGGACATAGCAGGAGGTGCAGCCCCATAGCCTGGAACTGGGACATAGCAGGAGCTGCAGCCGTATAGCCAGGAACTGGGACATAGCAGGAGCTGCAGCCCCATAGCCTGGAACTGGGACATAGCAGGAGGTGCAGCCCCATAGCCTGGAACTGGGACATAGCAGGAGGTGCAGCCGTATAGCCAGGAACTGGGACATAGCAGGAGCTGCAGCCACATAGCCGGGAACTGGGACATAGCAGGAGCTGCAGCCCGATAGCCTGGAACTGGGACATAGCAGGAGGTGCAGCCACATAGCCGGGAACTGGGACATAGCAGGAGCTGCAGCCGCATAGCCGGGAACTGGGACATAGCAGGAGCTGCAGCCGTATAGCCGGGAACTGGGACATAGCAGGAGCTGCAGCCGCATAGCCAGGAACTGGGACATAGCAGGAGGTGCAGCCACATAGCCGGGAACTGGGACATAGCAGGAGCTGCAGCCGCATAGCCGGGAACTGGGACATAGCAGGAGCTGCAGCCGCATAGCCGGGAACTGGGACATAGCAGGAGGCGCAGCCCCATAGCCGGGAACTGGGACATAGCAGGAGCAGCAGCCCCATAGCCGGGAACTGGGACATAGCAGGAGGTGCAGCCACATAGCCGGGAACTGGGACATAGCAGGAGCTGCAGCCGCGTAGCCGGGAACTGGGACATAGCAGGAGCTGCAGCTCCATAGCCGGGAACTGGGACATAGCAGGAGCTGCAGCTCCAAAGCCGGGAACTGGGACATAGCAGGAGGTGCAGCCCCATAGCCGGGAACTGGGACATAGCAGGAGGTGCAGCTGCATAGCCGGGAACTGTGACATAGCAGGAGGTGCAGCCCCATAGCCGGGAACTGGGACATAGCAGGAGCTGCAGCTCCATAGCCGGGAACTGGGACATAGCAGGAGGTGCAGCCCCATAGCCGGGAACTGGGACATAGCAGGAGGTGCAGCCGCATAGGCGGGAACTGTGACATAGCAGGAGGTGCAGCCCCATAGCCGGGAACTGGGACATAGCAGGAGCTGCAGCTACATAGCCGGGAACTGGGACATAGCAGGAGGCGCAGCCCCATAGCCGGGAACTGGGACATAGCAGGAGCTGCAGCCGCATAGCCGGGAACTGGGACATAGCAGGAGGTGCAGCCGTATAGCCGGGAACTGGGACATAGCAGGAGGTGCAGCCGTATAGCCGGAAACTGGGACATAGCAGGAGGTGCAGCCCCATAGCCGGGAACTGGGACATAGCAGGAGGTGCAGCCCCATAGCCGGGAACTGAGACATGTTACATAGCAGGAGGTGCAGCCACATAGCCGGGAACTGGGACATAGCAGGAGGTGCAGCCACATAGCCGGGAACTGGGACATAGCAGGAGGTGCAGCCGTATAGCCGGGAACTGGGACATAGCAGGACGTGCAGCCCCATAGCCGGGAACTGGGACATAGCAGGAGGTGCAGCCCCATAGCCGGGAACTGGGACATAGCAGGAGGTGCAGCCGTATAGCCGGGAACCGGGACATAGCAGAAGATGCAGCTCCATAGCTCGGGTACTGAGACACGTTACATAGCAGAAGGTGCAGCTCCATAGCTCGGGTACTGAGACACGTTACATAGCAGAAGGTGCAGCTCCATAGCTCGGGTACTGAGACACGTTACATAGCAGGAGGTGCAGCTCCATAACCCGGGTACTGAGACACGTTACATAGCAGGAGGTGCAGCTCCATAGCCGGGTACTGAGACACGTTACATAGCAGGAGGTGCAGCTCCATAGCCGGGTACTGAGACACTTTACATGGCAGGAGGTGCAGCTCCATAGCCCGGGTACTGAGACACGTTACATAGCAGGAGGTGCAGCTCCATAGCCCGGGTACTGAGACACGTTACATAGCAGGAGGTGCAGCTCCATAGCCCGGGTACTGAGACACGTTACATAGCAGGAGGTGCAGCTCCATAGCCCGGGTACTGAGACACGTTACATAGCAGGAGGTGCAGCTCCATAGCCCGGGTACTGAGACACGTTACATAGCAGAAGGTGCAGCTCCATAACCCGGGTACTGAGACACGTTACATAGCAGAAGGTGCAGCTCCATAACCCGGGTACTGAGACACGTTACATGGCAGGAGGTGCAGCTCCATAGCCCGGGTACTGAGACATGTTACATAGCAGTTGGTGCAGCCCCATAGCCCGGGTACTGAGACACGTTACATAGCAGAAGGTGCAGCCCCATAGCCCGGGTACTGAGACACGTTACATAGCAGAAGGTGCAGCTCCATAGCTCGGGTACTGAGACACGTTACATAGCAGAAGGTGCAGCTCCATAGCTCGGGTACTGAGACACGTTACATAGCAGAAGGTGCAGCTCCATAGCTCGGGTACTGAGACACGTTACATAGCAGGAGGTGCAGCTCCATAACCCGGGTACTGAGACACGTTACATAGCAGGAGGTGCAGCTCCATAACCCGGGTACTGAGACACGTTACATAGCAGGAGGTGCAGCTCCATAGCCGGGTACTGAGACACTTTACATGGCAGGAGGTGCAGCTCCATAGCCCGGGTACTGAGACACCTTACATAGCATGAGGTGCAGCTCCATAGCCCGGGTACTGAGACACGTTACATGGCATGAGGTGCAGCTCCATAGCCCGGGTACTGAGACACGTTACATGGCAGGAGGTGGAGCTCCATAGCCCGGGTACTGAGACACGTTACATGGCAGGAGGTGCAGCTCCATAGCCCGGGTACTGAGACACGTTACATACCAGGAGGGGCAGCTCCATAGCCCGGGTACTGAGACACTTTACATAGCAGGAGGTGCAGCTCCATAGCCCGGGTACTGAGACACTTTACATAGCAGGAGGTGCAGCTCCATAGCCCGGGTACTGAGACACGTTACATGGCAGGAGGTGCAGCTCCATAGCCCGGGTACTGAGACACTTTACATGGCAGGAGGTGCAGCTCCATAGCCCGGGTACTGAGACACGTTACATAGCAGTTGAGAAACTTTATGGGACAAACCCACATGTCAAAACCGTAGATCCTGATCAATTGTCAGCGTTGTGTGTACTAAGACTAGGACTAATTACACTCCATCATTATACTTAGATAGGGATAAACTCAGAACAAAATGATACTAGGGTTCATATTAAATTGAAAATTACAAAACTTTATTGATTAAAATACAAATACCGTAATTTAGGTGAAAAAAGGAGGGAATGAGTCACAGATCTAACATGCATAATAATGCACCGCAAAAGTATGGACACGCAAGGGAGTAGAAAGCATGGAAGTGAGTATCAATTTTTCCCTCACTGAGAGCACGCAATGTTCAACCACTCATATATCCAATAACAATGGGGATTTTTAACTATCTTACCTCTCCTGCACCCTATGGAATCATCTAATTAATCATAAAAGTAGGAAGAACATGTAATCATTTACCCGTAGTCAAAAGGCAGTAAAGGGCACAGTCCACACCTCTATCCCTGCGCGTCCCCCCCTGCAGACTCGCAGGGATAGTGGTGTGGACTGTGCCCTTTACTGCCTTTTGACTACGGGCACTGAGACACTTTACATAGCAGGAGGTGCAGCCTTATAGCCTGGGCATTGAGAAACTTTAAATGGCAGGAGGTGCAGCCCCCATAGCTCAGGCACTGAGACACTTTACAGGAGGTGCAGCTTTATAGCCTGGGCATTGAGACACTTTACATGGCAGGTGGTGCAGCCCCATAACCCGGGCACTGAGACACTTTAGGCTACGTTCACACTAGCGTTGTGCGCCGCTGCGTCGGCGACGCAACGCACGCAAAAACGCAGCAAAACGCACGCAAAAACGCTGCGTTTTGCGACGCATGCGTCAGTTTTTGCCGAAATTTGGACGCAAGAAAAATGCAACTTGTTGCGTTTTCTTGGTCCGACGCTAGCGGCAAAATACGCATGTGTCGCACAACGCAACAAAAAAAAAAAACGCATGCGTCCCCCATGTTAAATATAGGGACGCATGCGTCGCCGCTGCGTCGCCCGACGCAAACTAGCATAACGCTAGTGTGAACGTTACCTTACATAGCAGGAGGTGCAGCTCCCATAGCTCAGGCACTGAGACACTTTACATGGCAGGAGGTGCAGCCTTATAGCCTGGGCATTGAGACCCTTTACATGGCAGGTGGTGCAGCTCCATAGCCCGGGTACTGAGACACTTTACATAGCAGGAGGTCTAGTTCCATAGCCCGGGTACTGAGACACGTTACATGGCAGGAGGTGCAGCTCCATTGCCAGGGTACTGAGACACTTTACATGGCAGGAGGTGCAGCCTTATAGCCCGGGCATTGAGACACTTTACATGGCAGGAGGTGCAGCCCCATAGCCCGGGTACTGAGACAGTTTACATGGCAGGAAGTGCAGCTCCATAGCCCGGGTACTGAGACATGTTACATGGCAGGAGGTGCAGCTCCATAGCTCGGGCATTGAGACAATTTACATGGCAGGAGGTGCAGCCCCATAGCCCGGGTACTGAGACAGTTTACATGGCAGGAGGTGCAGCTCCATAGCCCGGGTACTGAGACATGTTACATGGCAGGAGGTGCAGCTCCATAGCCCGGGTACTGAGACATGTTACATGGCAGGAGGTGCAGCCCCATAGCCCGGGTACTGAGACCCTTTACATGGCAGGAGGTGCAGCCCCATAGCCCGGGTACTGAGACACTTTACATGGCAGGAGGTGCAGCCTTATAGCCCGGGTACTGAGACACGTTACATAGCAGTTGGTGCAGCCCCATAGCCCGGGTACTGAGACATGTTACATGGCAGGAGGTGCAGCTCCATAGCCCGGGTACTGAGACATGTTACATGGCAGGAAGTGCAGCTCCATAGCCCGGGTACTGAGACACGTTACATGGCAGGAGGTGCAGCTCCATAGCCCGGATACTGAGACACTTTACATGGCAGGAGGTGCAGCTCCATAGCCCGGTTACTGAGACATGTTACATGGCAGGAGGTGCAGCTCCATAGCCCGGATACTGAGACCCTTTACATGGCAGGTGGTGCAGCTCCATAGCCCGGGTACTGAGACACTTTACATGGCAGGAGGTGCAGCCCCATAGCCCGGATACTGAGACACATTACATGGCAGGAGGTGCAGCTCCATAGCCCGGGTACTGAGACATGTTACATGGCAGGAGGTGCAGCTCCATTGCCCGGGTACTGAGACACTTTACATGGCATGAGGTGCAGCCCCATAGCCCGGGTACTGAGACCCTTTACATGGCAGGAGGTGCAGCTCCATAGCCCGGGTACTGAGACATGTTACATGGCAGGAGGTGCAGCTCCATAGCCCGGGTACTGAGACATGTTACATGGCAGGAGGTGCAGCTCCATAGCCCGGGTACTGAGACACGTTGCATGGCAGGAGGTGCAGCCCCATAGCCCGGATACTGAGACACATTACATGGCAGGAGGTGCAGCTTCATAGCCCGGGTACTGAGACATGTTACATGGCAGGAGGTGCAGCCCCATAGCCCGGGTACTGAGACACTTTACATGGCAGGAGGTGCAGCCCCATAGCCCGGGTACTGAGACACTTTACATGGCAGGAGGTGCAGCTCCATTGCCCGGGTACTGAGACACTTTACATGGCAGGAGGTGCAGCCGCATTGCCTGGGCCCTGCTTGACACTGTGAGTGTTGGAAGATGGCTCTGATCTCGTCCTCTGCTGTTTGTACTGTGCTCTAGGAGCCTTTGTCGCTACCTTTGTGGCCGTGTGATCAGGTTGTAGTTTCTTTGTGTCAGATAAAATAGTTATTCTGCCATAAACTGAAATCACAGCTAGGACAAAGTGCCTTGCAATAGTATTCGGCCCCCTGGAACTTTTCAACCTTTTCCCACATATCATGCTTCAAACATAAAGATACCAAATGTAAATTTTTGGTGAAGAATCAACAACAACAATTGTGAAGTTGAGCAAAATTTATTGGTTATTTTAAATTTTCGTGGAAATTTAAAAACTGAAAAGTGGGGCGTGCAATATTTTTCTGCCCCTTTAACTTAATACTTTGTTGCGCCAACTTTTGCTGCGATTACAGCTGCATGTCGCTTGGAGTATGTCTATCAGTTTTGTACATTGAGAGACTGAAATTCTTGCCCATTCTTCCTTGGCAAACAGCTCGAGCTCAGTGAGGTTTGTTGGAGATCGTTTGTGAACAGGAGTTTTCAGCTCTTTCCACAGATTCTCGATTGGATTGCGGTCTGGACTTTGACTTGGCCATTCGAACACCTAAATACTTTTATTTGTGAACCATTCCATTGTAGATTTTGCATAGTTTGGGATCATTGTCTTGTTGGAACACAAATCTCCGTCCCAGTCTCAGGTCTTTTGCAGAATCCAACAGATTTTCTTCAAGAATGGTCCTGTATTTGGCTCCATCCATCTTCCCATCAATTTTAACCATCTTCCCTGTCCCTGCTGAAGAAAAGCAGGCCCAAACCATGATGCTGCCACCACCATGTTTGACAGTGGGGATGGTGTGTTCAGGGTGATGAGCTGTGTTGCCTTTACGCCAAACATATCGCTTGGCATTGTTGCTAAAAAGTTCTATATTGGTTTAATCTGACAAGAGCACTTTCTTTCACATGTTTGATGTGTCTCCCAGGTGGCTTGTTGCAAACTGTAAATTACACTTTTTATGGATGTCTTTGAGAAATGGCTTTCTTCTTGCCACTCTTCTATAAAGGCCAGTTTTGTGCAGTGTACGACTGATTGTTGTCCTATAGACAGACTGTCCCACCTCATCTGTAGATCTTTGTAGTTCATCTAAAGTGATCATGGGCCTCTTGGCTGCATCTCTGATCAGTCTTCTCCTTGTTTGAGATGAGAGGGACAGCCTGGTCTTCATAGATTTGCAGTATTATGATACTCCTTCCATTTCAATATGATCACTTGCACAGTGCTCCTTGGGATGTTTAGAGATTTGGAATTCATTTTGTATCCACATCCGGCTTTAAACTTCTCCACAACAGTATCACAGACCTGCCTGTTGTGTTCCTTACATAGTTATTAAGGTTGAAGGAAGACTATAAGTCCATCTAGTTCAACCCATAGCCTAACCTAACATGCCCTAACATGTTGATCCAGAGGAAGGCAAAAAAACCCATGTGGCAGAGTAATCTCCACATTGGAGAAAAAATTCCTTCCCGACTCCACATACGGCAATCAGACTAGTTCCCTGGATCAACGCCCTATCAAGGAATCTAGTATATACAGTCATGGCCAAAAGTATTGACACCCCTGCAATTCTAGTATCAAATATTAATAGTAAAGCCACACCCTATAATGGCAATGTCTCTATGTACAGCAGAGTGCACGTCCTCACCAGGGGATCATCCCAGTAGGTAAATCCAGAAGCGCATGAAGAGAAGGACAGCACCACAGCAATTGTGAAAAAACAGCTCCCGTATTTATTCTGCCATCTGCAACGTTTCGGTCCGTGGACCTTTTTCAAGCATAGTGAAAAGACAATACAACCACCATTATATACCCTTAGGCCAAACCCATTAATTAACAAGCAACCAATGGTGTGGCTCCATACACCTGGAAAAAATACATCATAGTGCAACATACATATACACATATAAAAACAGTCCCACATTTCCAGCCCCCTATATATACTAGCTGCTAACATAGTCCAACTACCTCTGATCGCTCGCCGCTATTATATCACACTCATAAATCCCCTATAAGTCCTTAACCCCTTAGCGACCGCCGATACGCCTTTTAACGGCGGCCGCTAAGGGTACTTAAACCACAGCGCCGTTAATTAACGGCGCTGTGGAAAAAGTCCATAGCGCCCCCCAGAGGCCGATTTTCTCCGGGGTCTCGGCTGCCGAGGGTAGTCGAGACCCCAGAGAACATGATTCGGGGGGTTTTTAACCCACCCCGCATTTGCGATCACCGGTAATTAACCGTTTACCGGCGATCGCAAAAAAAAAAAAAAAAAAAGCGATCTCTTTTTAATTTCTCTGTCCTCCGATGTGATCGCACATCGGAGGACAGAGAAAAGGGGTCCCAGGTGGCCCCCCAATACTCACCTAGCTCCCCCGATGCTCCTCGTGTCTCCCGGTGGGCGCCGCCATCTTCAAAATGGCGGGCGCATACGCAGTGCGCCCGCCGGCCGGCACCGATCGGTATTACCGACCCCTGTTTTGCGATCGCCGGTAATTAACTGTTTACCGGCGACCGCAAAAAAAAAAAAAAAAAAGTAAAGTGTAATTCTCTGTCCTCTGATGTGATCGCACATCAGAGGACAGAGAAATAGGGGGATTCGGGGAACCTAGCATACTCACCTAGGTCCCTGGATCCTCTTGCTGCTCCTCCTGGCCGCCGGCAGCAGAACATGGCGGACGCATGCCCAGTGCGCCCGCCATCTGTCTCCATCTGCCGGCCGGCAGGAGAACAGCAGTTGGGGCTAAAATTAGGGTTAGGGGTAGGGTTAGGTGTAGGGTTAGGGGTAGGGTTAGGGTTAGGTTAGGGGTAGGGTTAGGGTTAGGTTAGGGTTAGGTTAGGGGTAGGGTTAGGGGTAGGATTAGGTTAGGGGTAGGGTTAGGGTTAGGTTAGGGGTAGGGTTAGGGGTAGGGCTAGGGTTAGGGCTAGGGTTGGGGCTAAATTTAGGGTTAGGGTTGGGGCTAAATTTAGGGTTAGGGTTGGGGCTAAATTTAGGGTTAGGGTTGGGGCTAAACTTAGGGTTAGGCTTCTTTCACACTTACGTCGGTACGGGGCCGTCGCAGTGCGTCGGCCCGACATACCGACGCACGTTGTGAAAATTGTGCACAACGTGGGCAGCAGCTGTAGTTTTTCAACACATCCGCTGCCCAATCTATGTCCTGGGGAGGAGGGGGCGGAGTTACGGCCACACATGCGCGGTCAGAAATGGCGGATGCGACGTACAAAAAAACGTTTCATTGACCTTTTTTTGTGCCGACGCTCCGCCAAAACACAACTGATCCAGTGCACGACGGACGCGACGTGTGGCCATCCGTCACGATCCGTCGGCAATACAAGTCTATGGGCAAAAAACGCATCCTGCGGGCACATTTGCAGGATCCGTTTCTTGTCCAAAACGACGGATTGCGACGGAATGCCAAACGACGCAAGTGTGAAAGTAGCCCTAGGGTTAGGGTTGGGGCTAAAGTTAGGGCTAGGGTTGGGGCTAAAGTTAGGGTTAGAGCTGGGATTAGGGTTAGGGTTTGGATTAGGGTTCGTATTAGGGTTAGGGTTTGGATTAGGGTTGGCATTAGGGTTACGCTTGGGATTAGGGTTAGGTTTGGGATTAGGGTTAAGGTTAGGGTTGTGATTAGGGGTGTATTGGGATTAGGGTTAGGTTTGAGGTTAGGGTTGATATTAGGATTAGGGGTGTGTTGGATTTAGGGTTTTGATTAGGGTTATGGTTAGGGTTGACATTAGGGTTGTTTTGGGGTAAGGGTTGTGATTATGGTTAGGGTTAGTGATTAGGATTATGGATGAGGTTGGGATTAGGGTTAGGGGTGTGTTGGGGTTAGGGTTGGAGCTAGAATTGGGGGGTTTCCACTGTTTAGGTACATCAGGGGGTCTCCAAATACGACAGCCAATTTTGCGCTCAAAAAGTCAAATGGTGCTCCCTCCCTTCTGAGCTCTGCCGTGCGCCCAAACAGTGGGTTACCCCCACATATGGAGCATCAGCGTACTCGGGATAAATTGGACAACAACTTCTGGGGTCCAATTTCTCTTGTTACCCTTGTGAAAATAAAAACAAGACCGCAGGACCGCGCTTAGTTACCCGATGTTTACCCTGGTTACAAGCGTTAAACTAAAAAAAAAACAAACAGCACATACTTACATCTGGTGTCCGTCACGTCCCTTGCCGTCTCTGCTTCCCGCACTCAGTGACTGCCGGCCGTAAAGTGAAAGTGAAAGCACAGCCGCTGTGCTCTGCTTTCACTTTTCGGCCGGCAGTCACAGTGCGGGAAGCAGACGGCAAGGGACCTGACGGACACCAGAATGTAAGTATGTGCTGTTTGTTTTTTTTTAGTTTAACGCTTGTAACCAGGGTAAACATCGGGTAACTAAGCGCGGTCCTGCGCTTAATTACCCGATGTTTACCCTGGTTACAAGCGAACGCATCGCTGGATCGCATCGCTAGATCGGTGTCACACACACCGATCTAGCGATGACAGCGGGAGATCCAGCGATGAAAGAAAGTTCCAAACGATCTGTTACGACGTACGATTCTCAGCAGGATCCCTGATCGCTGCTGCGTGTCAGACACAGCGATATCGTAACGATATCGCTGGAACGTCACGAATCGTACCGTCGTAGCGATCGAAATGGTATAGTGTGACGGTACCCTTACTCATGGAAGTGCCTAGGTACTGGAAGGTCAATCAAATTTGTTCTAATAGTACTTTTATGCTTTGAAATTCTCGCTTTGACCTCCATTGTAGTCTCCCCTACATAGTAGAGACCACACGGGCAGCTAAGGATGTAGACCACAAAACTACTTCTGCATGTACACCGTTTCCGTATCATATACTTTTTTCCAGTGTGGGGATGATAAAAACATGCCCCTTTAATTAAGTTATTGCAGCTTGCACATCCGAGACAGGGAAAATTACCCAGGCTTAAAGTAGTCTGCAGATCCCTCCTTGAGCTGCCCACATCAGACACCACCAGCTCGTCCTTCAGATTTTTATTTCTCCTATATGAGAATAGTGGGGGCGACTGAAACTCACTCACATTGTCATGTCCCCTACCCAGAAGTGACCAGTGCCTTCGAATCACATCCGAGATCTGGCCACTCAAACCATTAAATGCTGTCACAAATGGTATCCTCTTATTAGATTCTATAGCAACCTTGGGAGTAAGGAGCTCATCTCTTCCTTTAGACTGCTTTAATTTTGAATGTATCCAGGTCCTCCTTAGGATATCCTCTCGCCAGAAATTTTTGGCATATCTCATTAAGCCTCAAATCTATAAGAGTCACTCGAGAAAATCCTCCTGACTCTTAGGAGTTGGCTCCATGGGAGGGACTCCACCATTCTCCGTGGATGTTCACTGGAAAAATGTAAAACATTATTCCTGTCTGTCTTTTTGACAAATAGGTCAGTGTATAAAAACCCTTCACTCTTATAGACGCATGTATCCAGAAATTGCATCCTGGTCTGAGAGCACTCCATCGTGAAACCCAACCCAGGGTAGATATTATTCAAAAAAAGGTGGAATTGTACGAGCTCATCATAGTCACCATCCCAAACCAGGAAGATGTCGTCGATGTAGCGCCGCCAGCCCCTAACACGGCCCCAAAACTGCGACTTGTACACATGTTTGCCCTCCAGGACAGCCATATAGATGTTAGCATACGTAGGGGCCACATTGGACCCCATGGCTGTCCCGCGGCGCTGCAGGAAGAAATCATCCCCAAAGAGAAAAAGGTTCCTCTCGAGAATGAACTCCAGCAGCGCCAGGGCGAACCGTGCACAGTCCGGGGCCATGTCGGAGCCGGCAAGCGCCACACCGACAGCAGACAACCCCCTGGCATGCTCGATGGAAGTGTATAAAGATGTAACATCAAATGACACCAACCATGTGGTATCCCCGACCTGCACACCCTCCAAGGACCTAATGAAATCACTAGTATCCTTCACATAGGAATGTGTAGTAACCGCAAATTTTCTCAGTAAATGATCCAAAAAGATCGCCACTTTATTACACAGAGACCCACTGCCCGACACAATCGGGCGGCCAGGGGGCCTCTGAAGATCCTTATTAATTTTTGGGAGGGTGTACAGGACGGGAACCACCGGGTGTTCAACTGTAAGATATTTGGCCAACTTAGCATCAATTAGGCCACTATTCAATGCCTCCTCAATTATTGTATCCAAATTTTGATTTAAACCTCTGGGTTGGGTTCACCTGTAGCCTCTCATAGACCTCTGTATCTTAAAGCTGCGACCTTATCTCATCCAAATACTGAGTCGTGTCCATCACCACCAAGGCTCCGCCTTTATTGGCTGCCTTGATGGTGATGGATTTATTACTTTTTAGAATCCCAATCTCCTTACGCTCTGCATATGTTAAATTCGAGCGACTCGATCTCTTCCCCTTTTGTTTCAATTTAGCCAAATCAGCCTTTACTAATTTACAAAAGGTCTCCACAACAGGATCCTGTGTTGGAGGCACAAAATCACTTTTACATTTTTCCAGTGAACATCCACGGAGAATGGTGGAGTCCCTCCCATGGAGCCAACTCCTAAGGGTACCGTCACACAGTGCAATTTTCATCGCTACGACGGTACGATCCGTAACGCTCCAGCTTCGTAACAATATCGCTCCAGCGTCGTAGACTGCTGTCACACTTTGCAATCTACGACGCTGGAGCGATAATTTCATGACGTATGTGCGATGTAGAAGCCGTTGGTTACTATGCACACATCGTATACGATATATGTTACACCATGCAATCATGCCGCCACAGCGGGACACTAGACGACGAAAGAAAGTTTCAAACGATCTGCTACGACGTACGATTCTCAGCGGGGTCCCTGATCGCAGGAGCGTGTCAGACACTGCGATCTCGTAACTATATCGCTCGAACGTCACGAATCGTGCCGTCGTAGCGATCAAAATTGCACTGTGTGACGGTACCCTAAGAGTCAGGAGGATTGTCTCGAGTGACTCTTATAGATTTGAGGCTTAATGAGATGTGCCAAAAATTTCTGGCGAGAGGATATCCTAAGGAGGACCTGGATACATTCAAAATTAAAGCATTGTCTAAAGGAAGAGATGAGCTCCTTACTCCCAAGGTTGCTATAGAATCTAATAAGAGGATACCATTTGTGACAGCATTTAATGGTTTGAGTGGCCAGATCTCGGATGTGATTCGAAGGCACTGGTCACTTCTGGGTAGGGGACATGACAATGTGAGTGAGTTTCAGTCGCCCCCACTATTCTCATATAGGAGAAATAGAAATCTGAAGGACGAGCTGGTGGTGTCTGATGTGGGCAGCTCAAGGAGGGATCTGCAGACTACTTTAAGCCGTCCGAGCCTGGGTAATTTTCCCTGTCTCGGATGTGCAAGCTGCAATAACTTAATTAAAGGGGCATGTTTTTATCATCCCCACACTGGAAAAAAGTATATGATACGGAAACGGTATACATGCAGAAGTAGTTTTGTGGTCTACATCCTTAGCTGCCCGTGTGGTCTCTACTATGTAGCGGAGACCACAATGGAGGTCAAAGCGAGAATTTCAAAGCATAAAAGTACTATTAGAACAAATTTGATTGACCTTCCAGTACCTAGGCACTTCCATGAGTTCGGGCACTCGGTTAATCAGCTAAGATACCGAGTCATAGATGATGTACCTATGCCAAGACGGGGTGGCGATCGGGTTTCCCTTCTGAAGAGAAAAGAATTGAAATGGATCTATGAGCTTGATACTCTTTCTCCAAAAGGCTTAAATATTGATTATCAACAAAGTTGTCTCCTGTAAGGTCCTTTTGGGCCTTTGTGGTATCTTATCGGTGTATTATTGTTTTTAATTCTATTATATACTGTTTATTTTTGTTAGGGGTGGTCTCATTAACAGTTGCCTTTTAGATCTGTCCTATATATACAAATGTAGCCTCTTGATCAATTTGATCTGAATAGAATGTGGCTGTTCGCCTGATATCTACCTTAATCCGTTTTTTATAAATTGTAATTTATTTTTTTTTCCCCCTTTTTCTGCTTGGATGTATTTTTTCCAGGATAAAAAAATATGTCTATGGAGTTAATGTACCTGCTCTCGTCAGATCGCAAATGCTAAGCAGCTTGAGGCTGGGCAAGTACTGGGAATCCCTGGTACCAAAGGTGTTTGTGATCTATGCATGTCCTTGCAAGGAGTTTGATACGGACTGAGTTTAGGTTATCATGATGGTTGTTTTTTTCTGTATATGTCGTCTCTCATTACAGGCCCAAATGAAAAGATGTAAATATTTAAAATGACGGATCACATAATATAGGAATAGTCGATATTGGGGATAAATATATAAGGTGTCCAGTGGAGAAATGTTATATTGTATACTGTTGTATACTATGGACCTGGAGTGGAAAAAATACTATACCTAGTTATGAGCCTGGATGTACTTTTGCGCGCTGATTGTAGCGCAATGTGACCGCTCACTGGAGCCATCTATCATGAAGAAGTCTATGGAGCATTACTGTGTCAGGTGCAGTTGCCGATTAAATAGATTCAGTGTGCTGACTATGCTGGATTCCGTCATTATAGCGCTATGGGACCGCTCACTGGAGCCATCTGTCATGAAGAGATCTATGGAGAATTCCTCTGTCATGCGCAGTTGCCGACTATATGGACTCAGTGTGCTGATTGTGCTGGAGTCCGGGACTGCGACATGCGCATATGAGCTACGGACAGGGATAATGTCACGGACATGCGCAATACAATGTGCACCATTGGACAAGAGTGGGCGGTGTTTGTTTACTACTGACATGTGGACCAGCAGCCTATGAACTAGCGCGGTGAAGAGCGCTGCATGCTGGGCATATGTCGATCACATGATCTAAGATTTAGGAGCTGATTGCCCTAGCAGTACCCGGATTGGTCATGGCCCACAATGCCATGACAATCGTGGATGCAGTACCCGGATTGGTGCGAGTGATATTTGTTTACATTGTGGACTTTAAGGACTTATAGGGGATTTATGAGTGTGATATAATAGCGGCGAGCGATCAGAGGTAGTTGGACTATGTTAGCGGCTAGTATATATAGGGGGCTGGAAATGTGGGACTGTTTTTATATGTGTATATGTATGTTGCACTATGATGTATTTTTTCCAGGTGTATGGAGCCACACCATTGGTTGCTTGTTAATTAATGGGTTTGGCCTAAGGGTATATAATGGTGGTTGTATTGTCTTTTCACTATGCTTGAAAAAGGTCCACGGACCGAAACGTTGCAGATGGCAGAATAAATATGGGAGCTGTTTTTCACAATTGCTGTGGTGCTGTCCTTCTATTCATGCACCCCTGCAATTCTGTCAGATAATACTCAGTTTCTTCCTGAAAATGATTGCAATCACAAATTCTTTGGTATTATTATCTTCATTTAATTTGTCTTAAATGAAAAAACACAAAAGAGAATGAAGCAAAAAGAAAAACATTGATCATTTCACACAAAACTCCAAAAATGGGCCAGACAAAAGTATTGGCACCCTCAGCCTAATACTTGGTTGAACAACCTTCAGCCAAAATAACTGTGACCAACTGCTTCTGGTAACCATCAATGAGCTTCTTAGGCCGGCTTCACACTTGCGAGTTTTACGGACGTAAGAGCGCAGAAACTACGTCCGTAAAACTCGCAAAAAATACGGCACAATTTTTCTCTATGCCCCTGCTCCTATCTGTCGTATTTTACTGATCAGTATTATACGGCTTTCTACGGCCGTACAAAATCGCAGCATGCTGCGTTTGTCACCGTACTGCGCAAGAAATACGCCAATGAAAGTCTATGGAAGCGTGAAAAATACGGATTACACACGGACAAGCAGTGTGACTTGCGAGAAATACACAGCGCTGTTAGAGAGAAAAGCCGGCAATTCAGTGCGGTGTACAGTAAAATCACACTGACCGCTTCCAGTCCAATAGGTAGAATAAATGTGTACACATAGAATAGGTGTATATATATATATATATATGTCAGTGAGACACATACAGTGGGGCAAAAAAGTATTTAGTCAGTCAGCAATAGTGCAAGTTCCACCACTTAAAAAGATGAGAGGCGTCTGTAATTTACATCATAGTTAGACCTCAACTATGGGAGACAAACTGAGAAAAAAAAATCCAGAAAATCACATTGTCTGTTTTTCTAACATTTTATTTGCATATTATGGTGGAAAATAAGTATTTGGTCAGAAACAAAATTTCATCTCAATACTTTGTAATATATCCTTTGTTGGCAATGACAGAGGTCAATCGTTTTCTGTAAGTCTTCACAAGGTTGCCACACACTAGTGTTGGTATGTTGGCCCATTCCTCCATGCAGATCTCCTCTAGAGCAGTGATGTTTTTGGCTTTTCGCTTGGCAACACGGACTTTCAACTCCCTCCAAAGGTTTTCTATAGGGTTGAGATCTGGAGACTGGCTAGGCCACTCCAGGACCTTGAAATGCTTCTTACGAAGCCACTCCTTCGTTGCCCTGGCGGTGTGCTTTGGATCATTGTCATGTTGAAAGACCAGCAACGTTTCATCGTCAATGCCCTTGCTGATGGAAGGAGGTTTGCACTCAAAATCTCACGATACATGGCCCCATTCATTCTTTCATGTACCCGGATCAGTCGTCCTGGCCCCTTTGCAGAGAAACAGCCCCAAAGCATGATGTTTCCACCACCATGCTTTACAGTAGGTATGGTGTTTGATGGATGCAACTCAGTATTCTTTTTCCTCCAAACACGACAAGTTGTGTTTCTACCAAACAGTTCCAGTTTGGTTTCATCAGACCATAGGACATTCTCCCAAAACTCCTCTGGATCATCCAAATGCTCTCTAGCATACTTCAGACGGGCCCGGACATGTACTGGCTTAAGCAGTGGGACACGTCTGGCACTGCAGGATCTGAGTCCATGGTGGCGTAGTGTGTTACTTATGGTAGGCCTTGTTACATTGGTCCCAGCTCTCTGCTGTTCATTCACTAGGTCCCCCCGCGTGGTTTTGGGATTTTTGCTCACCGTTCTTGTGATCATTCTGACCCCACGGGGTGGGATTTTGCGTGGAGCCCCAGATCGAGGGAGATTATCAGTGGTCTTGTATGTCTTCCATTTTCTAATTATTGCTCCCACTGTTGATTTTTTCACTCCAAGCTGGTTGGCTATTGCAGATTTAGTCTTCCCAGCCTGGTGCAGGGCTACAATTTTGTTTCTGGTGTCCTTTGACAGCTCTTTGGTCTTCACCATAGTGGAGTTTGGAGTGAGACTGTTTGAGGGTGTGCACAGGTGTCTTTTTATACTGATAACAAGTTTAAACAGGTGCCATTACTACAGGTAATGAGTGGAGGAAAGAGGAGACTATTAAAGAAGAAGTTACAGGTCTGTGAGAACCAGAAATCTTGATTGTTTGTTTCTGACCAAATACTTATTTTCCACCATAATATGCAAATAAAATGTTAAAAAAAACAGACAATGTGATTTTCTGGATTTTTTTTTCTCAGTTTGTCTCCCATAGTTGAGGTCTACCTATGATGTAAACTACAGACGCCTCTCATATTTTTAAGTGGTGGAACTTGCACTATTGCTGACTGACTAAATACTTTTTTGCCCCACTGTATGTATATATATTAATATTTATTCCAGCGCTATACAGCTTGAAAGCCGGTAATTCAATTACCGGCTTTTTCTTTCTCCTTCCTAAACCCGACATGATTTGAGACATGGTTTACATACAGTAAACCATGTCTTCTCTCCATTTTTTTTGCAGATTCCACACTACTAATGTCAGTAGTGTGTATCTGCAAAATTTGGCCGTTCTATCTACTAAATTAAAGGGTTAAATGGCGGAAAAAATTGGCGTCGGCTCCCACACAATTTTCTCCGCCAGAGTAGTAAAGCCAGTGACTGAGGGCAGATATTAATAGCCTGGAGAGGGTCCATGGTTATTGGCCCCCCCCCTGGCTAAAAACACCTGCCCCCAGCCACCCCAGAAAAGGCACATCTGGAAGATGCGCCTATTCTGGCACTTGGCCACTCTCTTCCCATTCCCGTGTAGCGGTGGGATATGGGGTAATGAAGGGTTAATGCCACCTTGCTATTGTAAGGTGACATTAAGCCTAATTAATAATGGAGAGGCGTCAATTATGACACCTATCCATTATTAATCCAATACTAGGAAAGGGTTAAATAAAACACAAACACATTATTAAAAATTAATTTAATGAAATAAAAACAATGGTTGTTGGAGTATTTTATTCTACAGTCACTGAAGACCCTCGTTCTGTCAAAGAAAAAACATAATAAACCAACAATATACTTACCTTCTGCAGATCTGTAAAGTCCAACGATGTAAATCCTTCTGAAGGGGTTAAAACATTTTGCAGCAAGGAGTTCCGCTAATGCAGGCTGCTCCTTGCTGCAAAACCCCGGGGAATGAAGCTAAATATAGGTCAATGATCTATATTTAGCTTCATTTGCAGTGAGGCGCCCTCTGCTGGCTGTTCATAGATCGTGGGAACTTACCTAGAAAGCCTGGGAGCTTTCTAGGAAAGTTCCCACGATCTAGGAACAGCCAGCAGAGGGCGCCTCACCGCAAATGAAGCTAAATATAGGTAATTGACCTACTTTACCTTCATTTTCCGGGGTTTTTGCAGCCATGAGCATCATTGCATTAGCAAAGCTCGTGGCTGCAAAATATTTTAACCCCTTCAGATGGATTTACATCGTTGGACGTTACAGATCTGCAGAGGGTAAGGATATTGTTGGTTTATTATGTTTTTTTACTTACAGAACGAGGGTCTTCAGTGACTGGATTGGGCGTAGAATAAAATACTCCAACAACCATTGTTTTTCATTAAATTAATTTTTAATAATGTGTTTGTGTTTTATTTAACCCTTTCCTAGTATTGGATTAATAATGGATAGGTGTCATAATTGACACCTCTCCATTATTAATTAGGCTTAATGTCACCTTACAATAGCAAGGTGGCATTAAGCCTTCATTACCCCATATCCCACCGCTACACGGGAATGGGAAGAGAGTGGCCAAGTTCCAGAATAGGCGCATCTTCCAGATGTGCCTTTTCTGGGGTGGCTGGGGGCAGGTGTTTTTAGCCAGGGGGGGGCCAATAACCATGGACCCTCTCCAGGCTATTAATATCTGCCCTCAGTCACTGGCTTTACTACTCTGGTGGAGAAAATTGTGCGGGAGCCCACGCCAATTTTTTCCGCCATTTAACCCTTTAATTTAGTAGATAGAACGGCCAAATTTTGCATAGACACACTACTGACATTAGTAGTGTGGAATCTGCAAAAAAACTGGAGAGAAGACATGGTTTACTGTATGTAAACCATGTCTCAAATCATGTCGGGTTTTAGGAAGGAGAAAGAAAAAGCCGGTAATTGAATTACCGGCTTTCAAGCTGTATAGCGCTGGATGAAATATTAATATATACATATATGTGTCTACTGATATATATATATATATATATATATATATATATATATATATATATATATATATAATTTTTTTTTTCTTTTTGGGACACATGGATCACTTCTATAGCGGTATGTTGGTTTTGCAAGCCTGCGAGAAAACCACGCAGTACGGATGCTATACGGATTACATACGGAGGATGCCATGCGCAAAAAACGCTGACACACCCTGCCTACAGAGGAGCTACGGACCACTATTTTCGGGACTTTTCAGCGTATTACGGCCATAATATACGGACCGTATTGTTTTACGCTGTGTGTGACGCCGGCCTTACAATGCTCTGCTGGAATTTTAGACCTTTCTTCTTTGGCAAACTGCTCCAGGTCCCTGATATTTGAAGGGTGCCGTGTCCAAACTGCCATTTTTAGATCTCTCCACAGGTGTTCTATGGGATTCAGGTCTGGACTCATTGCTGGCCACCTTAGAAGTCTCCGGTGCTTTCTCTCGAACCATTTTCTAGTGCTTTTTGAAGTGTATTTTGGGTCATTATCCTGCTGGAAGACCCATGACCTCTGAGGGAGACCCAGCTTTCTCACACTGGACCCTACATTATGCTGCACAATTTGTTGGTAGTCTTCAGACTTCATAATGCCTTGCACATGGTCAAGCAGTCCAGTGCCAGAGGCAGCAAAGCAACGCCAAAACATCAGGGAACCTCCGCCATGTTTGACTGTAGGGACCGTGTTCTTTTCTTTGAATGCCTCTTTTTTTCTCCTGTAAACTCTATGTTGATGCCTTTGCCCAAAAAGCTCTACTTTTGTCTCATCTGACCAGAGAACATTCTTCCAAAACGTTTTAGGCTTTTTCAGGTAAGTTTTGGCAAACTCCAGCCTGGCTTTTTTATGTCTCGGGGTAAGAAGTGGGGTCTTCCTGGGTCTCCTACCATACAGTCCCTTTTCATTCAGACGCCGATGGATAGTACGGGTTGACACTGTTGTACCCTCGGACTGCAGGGCAGCTTGAACTTGTTTAGATGTTAGTCAAGGTTCTTTATCCAACATCCGCACAATCTTGCGTTGAAATCTCTTGTCAATTTTTCTTTTTCGTCCGCATCTAGGGAGGTTAGCCACAGTGCCTTGTTCTTTAAACTTCTTGATGACACTGCGCACGGTAGACACAGGAACATTCAGGTCTTTGGAGATGGACTTGTAGCCTTGAGATTGCTCATGCTTCCTCACAATTTGGTTTCTCAAGTCCTCAGACAGTTCTTTGGTCTTCTTTCTTTTCTCCATGTTCAATGTGGTACACACAAGGACACAGGACAGAGGTTGAGTCAACTTTAATCCATGTCAACTGGCTGCAAGTGTGATTTCGTTATTGCCAACACCTGTTAGGTGCCACAGGTAAGTTACAGGTGCTGTTAATTACACAAATTAGAGAAGCATCACATGATTTCTTTGAACAGTGCCAATACTTTTGTCCACCCAGTTTTTTTTTGTTTGGTGTGAAATTATATCCAATTTGGCTTTAGGACAATTCCTTTTGTGTTTTTTCATTTAAGGCAAATGAAGATAATAATACAAAACAATTTGTGTTTGCAATCATTTTCAGGAAGAAAATGAGTATTACCTGACAAAATTACAGGGGTGTCAATACTTTTGGCCATGACTGTATACCCTGTAACATAATACTTTTCCAGAAAGGTATCCAGTCCCCTCTTAAATTTAAGTAACGAATCACTCATTACAACATCATACGGCAGAGAGTTCCATAGTCTCACTGCTCTTACAGTAAAGAATCCGCGTCTGTTATTATGCTTAAACCTTCTTTCCTCCAGACGTAGAGGATGCCCCCTTGTCTCTGTCTCAGGTCTATGATTAAAAAGATCATCAGAAAGGTCTTTGTACTATCCCCTCATATATTTATACATTAAAATAAGATCACCCCTTAGTCTTCGTTTTTCCAAACTAAATAGCCCCAAGTGTAATAACCTATCTTGGTATTGCAGACCCCCCAGTCCTCTAATAACCTTGGTCGCTCTTCTCTGCACCCGCTCCAGTTCAGCTATGTCTTTCTTATACACCGGAGACCAGAACTGTGCACAGTATTCTAAGTGTGGTCGAACAAGTGACTTGTATAGAGGTAAAATTATGTTCTCCTCATGAGCATCTATGCCTCTTTTAATGCATCCCATTATTTTATTTGCCTTAGTAGCAGCTGCCTGACACTGGCCACTGAATAGGAGTTTGTCATCCACCCATACACCCAGGTCCTTTTCATTGATGGTTTTGCCCAGAGTTTTAGAATTAAGCACATAGTTATACATCTTATTACTTCTACCCAAGTGTATGACCATACATTTATCCCCATTAACCCCTTCATGACCTTGGGATTTTTCATTTTTCCGTGTTCGTTTTTCACTCCCCTCATTCCCAGAGCCATAACTTTTTTATTTTTCCGTGAATTTGGCCATGTGAGGGCTTATTTTTTGCGGGACGAGTTGTACTTTTGAACGACATCATTGGTTTTAGCATGTCGTGTACTAGAAAACGGGAAAAAAATTCCAAGTGCGGTGAAATTGCAAAAAAAGTGCAATCCCACACTTGTTTTTTGTTTGGCTTTTTGCTAGGTTCACTAAATGCTAAAACTGACTTGACATTATGATTCTCCAGGTCAGTACGAGTTAATAGACACCTAACATGACTAGGTTATTTTTTATCTAAGTGGTGAAAAAAAAGTCCAAACTTTGCTAAAAAAAAAAAAAAAATTGCGCCATTTTCCGATACTCGTAGCGTCTCCATTTTTCATGATCTGGGGTCGGTTGAGGGCTTATTTTTTGCGTGCCGAGATGACGTTTTTAATGATAGCATTTTGGTGCAGATACGTTCTTTTGATCGCCCGTTATTACATTTTAATGCAATGTCGCGGCGACCTAAAAAACGTAATTCTGGCGTTTTAAATTTTTTTCTCGCTATGCTGTTTTGCGATCAGGTTAATGCTTTTTTTTAATTGATCGGGCGATTCTGAGCGCGGCGATACCAAATATGTGTAGATTTGATTTTTTTTTTAATTGATTTATTTTGATTGGGGCGAAAGGGGGGTGATTTAAACTTTTTATATTTTTTTTTATTTTTTTCACATTTTTTTATTACTTTTTTTACTTTTGCCATGCTTCAATAGCCTCCATGGGAGGCTAGAAGCAGGCACAACGCGATCGGCTCTGCTACATAGCAGCGATCTGCTGATCGCTGCTATGCAGCAGAAATGGAGGTGTGCTGTGAGCGCCGACCACAGGGTGGCGCTCACAGCCACCGGTCATCAGTAACCATAGAGGTCTCAAGGACCTCTATGGTTACAATGGAGACGCTTTGCCGACCTCCGATCATGTGACGGGGGTCGGCGATGACGTCATTTCCGGCCGCCCGGCCGGATGCGGTAGTTAACCCTTCGTCACATACAATATTCGGACTAACGAGTTCACATACAATGTGCCTGTCAGGCGCCTGCTGGAAAAATACCTATAATATCTAATGTTTGCAATTTCAGTGCTCTAAAAGTGATCAGTGACCTTCATAGAGATGTAATAAAAGAGACTACACATAATCAGTTGCAAAAAAAAACATTTACTTAACATAAAACTAATAACTATGAAATACAAACTTTTCAAAACTCCCGCCAAATAGTCCCCAGTTCGACTCTCTCAAAAAAATGTACAAAGAAAATTTTTGAACACAAACTTTATTTTAAGGTACCTTAAGTACTATTAAAAACATATTCAATCAGAAATAGATGCTGAGGTTTCCCCAGAAAAGTCACACTTGCAGAGCAAATGGCAAGAATTACACACCATTTTTGCATGTGTCAGGCAAATTGCTTTATGACATTTGAGACATTCATAATTTGAAAGCCTTCTGGTTCCGCTTTCCGTTTGGCAGGTGGTGCATCTCCTTCTTTTGTGAGGTGGTGCAGATGGTGACTTTTCACCATCATCTTCTGGGCGGAACCTTTTGAGCTGAACTTGAAGGCGAGAGGGGATACCGATTGTTTTCACGCTTCTCCTGCGTAGCTCTCCAAGTACTAGTTCATGGGCCAATTTTTTCAGATACAATCGTCTACGGAGTGGTTCAAGCTTGTTTTCAAGATAAATTACTTGTGAATTTATACCACCCAAATTCAACATAGCAAAAAATATGACCATTGGCCAGCGTTTGATGTTTCTGCTGACGTTGAAAGTGGAGCACATCTGATCTGCTGTATCCACACCCCCTTTGGTGGCATTGTAAAATGTAATTATCTCAGTTTTTTTTTCTGCCCCAGTCCCAGGATCGATGGCAGCATCATCATGAAGTGTTGATAGAAGAAGTACGATTTTTTTGGCATGTGGTACATAGGAAACTAAAGCCTTTCCATTATGGAATGCAAACATACTGCTGTACTGTTGTCTCTCTTTAACACTTACAAACTGTGGCTGCAATTCCCTTTTGTTTTTTCTTACAGTTCCCACATATGACAGCTTCTGAATTTTCAGATAATCAATCAGATCACAACTTGTAAACCAATTGTCAGCTGTAATATTGCGACCCGATCCAAATAAGGGTTCAGCCAGTCTTTTTACAACATCAGTGGGTTTGTTGCTCACACAGTAAGGACCTTCTGGTTGTTTTCCTGCATAAACTTCCAGGTTGTAAGTGTAGGTCTTACTGGCATCAACAAGGGCATAAATTTTTATTCCATATTTGTTTGGCTTTGATGGAATATATTGACGAAAGGCACATCTACCACGAAAACCAGGGAGCATTTCGTCAATAGTGAGATTCTCTCCAGGGTAATAACTTTGTTTACAGTTTACAACAAATCTTTGAAATATATTACGAATTGGAGCAAGTCGGTCATGTGTTTTGCGTTCGGTTCGGGTAGTTCTGTCGTCAAACCGAAGGCAACGAATTAGAATCTTGAATCTGTTTATGGACATAACAAGGCTAAATTTTTCAACTCCATCCCCATCTTTACCCCAAAGTTCCTCCAAACTTTGTCTATTTGCCCTATAAGCTCCTGCAAGGTACAGTAATCCAAAAAAAGCACGCAGTTCTATTTCATCTGTGGGCTTGATGGTTCTGTTGCAGATGTACTTGTCCTTTATAATGTCTATATATTGGTTGGTATATGTGACAATAGAGTCCAGAATGTCATCTGTAAATATACTGTTCCAGCATTCAACTGCAGTTTTTGCATTACGTGCAGTTCCTATTACTGCAGGAAGGTGAGTAATAATGTTTAAAGGTTCCCTACGTTTTTTCTGGAATGGCTTCTTGTTCCATTTAGTATTTTTATCTTTTCCAATATAATATGATCCAACTTCTTCATCCTCACCACTGTCACCATCTTGCTCTGTTTCAGAATCCAGGACACATTCTTCCACCTCATCATGAGAATCAATCTCCCTTTCCTCTCCTAAATCCTCATTCAGTGTGAGGTCTCTATCATCTAACAGCATATTTGTTACTTCCTCAACATCAAGTTGTACATTTTCCTCTCCATTTCAGCAGATAATCTGAAGCAAGAGAAGGAATATGTTAGGGAACTACTGTATATGCCTGAGCAGCACACTTTCTTTTATAAAATCTTCCTTATTTCTATGAAATATCCTCACATTTTGTGCTATACATTCATAAAACAAGCTAAATAAACTATTGTGATGAATAAAAACATAAAATACCAACCTTACTGAATGTGACGTATTCACATACAATGAGCCTGAGAGATCTGTGCAGCTATATCCTCTCCCCTGAAGCTCTGAAATCCAACTGTGATATCAGGTTTCACAGACCTTCAAGAGACAGGAGACTACCTGGAGGAAGGGGGTTTCCTCACAATCTGGTGAGGAAGGAGAAATGAAAGTAAAAGAGAAGCGCCTGTCAGATCAGTTGTATGTGACGGAGGGTTAAATGCCGCTGTCTGCGATTGACAGCGGCATTTAACTAGTTAATAGGTGCGGGCAGATCGCGATTCTGCCCGCACCTATTGCGGGCACATGTCAGCTGTTCAAAACAGCTGACATGTCCCGGCTTTGATGCGGGCTCACCGCGGAGCCCTGCATCAAAGCAGGGGATCTGACCTCGGACGTACTATCCCGTCCGTGGTCAGATAGGGGTTAAAGCTCATTTGCTATTTATCAGCCCAAGCTTCTAGTTTACATGAATCATCCTGTAATATAAACTTGTCCTCCCCTGTATTGATTACCCTGCAGAGTTTAGTGTCATCTGCAAATATTGAAATTCTACTCTGAATGCCCCCTACAAGGTCATTAATAAATATGTTAAAAAGAAGAGGGCCCAATACTGACCCCTGTGGTACCCCACTGCTAACCGCGACCCAGTCCGAGTGTGCTCCATTAATAACCACCCTTTGTTTCCTATCCCTGAGCCAGCTCTCAACCCACTTACACATATTTTCCCCTATCCCCATTATTCTCATTTTATGTATCAACATTTTGTGTGGCACCGTATCAAAAGTTTTTGAAAAGTCCATATACACTACATCCACTGGGTTCCCTTGGTCCAGTCCGGAACTTACATCTTCATAGAAGCTGATCAAATTAGTCTGACATGAACGGTCCCTAGTAAACCCGTGCTGATACTGGGTCATGAGGTTATTCCTCTTCAGATGCTCCAGTATAGCGTCCCTTAGAATGCCCTCCAGGATTTTACCCACAGTAGAGGTTAAGCTTACTGGCCTATAATTACCGAGTTCAGTTTTTGTCCCCTTTTTGAATATTGGCACCACATTTGCTATACGCCAGTCCTGTGGCACAGACCCTGTTATTATGGACTCTTTGAAGATTAAAAATAATGGTCTATCAATGGCTGTACTTAATTCCTGCAGTACTCGGGGGTGTATCCCATCCGGGCCCGGAGATTTCTCAATTTTAGTGATTTTTAGACGCCGCCGTACTTCCTACTGGGTTAAGCAGGTGATACTTAATGTGGAATTTTTGTTATCACTGATCATAGTGTCTGCCATGGGATTTTCTTTTGTAAATACTGATGAAAAAAAGTCATTTAGCATATTGACTTTTTCCTCATCCTCCATTTCACCCAGACTTTTTAAGGGGGGCAACACTATCATTTTTTTAGTTTCTTACTATTCACGTAGTTAAAGAATATTTTGGGATTATTTTTACTCTCTCTGGCAATGAGTCTCTCTGTCTCAATCTTTGCTGCCTTGATTTGCGTTTTACAGACTTTATTTAATTTTCTGTATTTATTTAATGCCTCATCACTACCTACTTCCTTTAATTCTCTAAATGCTTTCTTTTTGTCACTTATTGCGCCCCTTACAGCTCTATTTAGCCATATTGGTTTCCTCCTATTTCTAGTATGTTTATTCCCATACGGTATATACTGTGCACAGGTCCTATCCAGGATGCTAATAAATGTCTCCCATTTTCTTTGTGTATTTTTATGTCTCAGGATATCGTCCTAGTTAATTGCACCAAGATCATCTCTCATCCGTTGGAAATTTGCCCTCCTGAAGTTTAGTGTCCGTGTAACCCCTCTACTACACATCTTATTAAAGGATACATGAAAACTTATTATTTTGTGATCGCTATTCCCCAAGTGACCCCCAACCCTTTTATTTGATATGCGGTCTGGCCTGTTGGTTAATATTAGGTCTAGCAGTGCCCCCCTTCTTGTTGGGTCCTGAACCAGTTGTGAAAGGTAATTGTCTCTCATAGTTGTTAAAAACCGATTACCTTTTCTGGAACTGCAGGTTTCTGTTTCCCAATCTATTTCAGGGTAGTTGAAGTCCCCCATAATAATGACTTCTCCTTGAGTTGCAGCTTAATCTATTTGCTTTACGAGGATATTCTCCATTGTTTCCATTATTTTTGGAGATTTATAACAAACCCCTATCAGTAATTTATTATTTTTTCCCCCTCCCCTTATCTCCACCCACAGGGACTCTACATTTTCATTAAATTCACCTATATTATCACGCCGGATGGGTTTTAAGGACGATTTTACATATAGACACACCCCACCCCCTCGCTTATCTGTACGGTCATTTCTGAACAGACTATAACCCTGTAAATTAACAGCCCAGTCATGGCTCTCATCCAGCCACGTTTCAGATATCCCCACCATGTCATAATTATGCTCCAACAACATTAGTTCTAATTCGTCCATTTTGTTGGCGAGGCTTCTTGCATTAGTATACAAACATTTTAAGTATCTCTCTGCACCTCTATTCTTTCTTAAATTATTAACTGTTCTAACCCCACCCCCCATGCCACCGCCACCCCCATCTTCCTTATTTGTGCCCAGGTCTCTATCTGCACTATCTTCCCCTCCTATAAAATGAATACCCTCCCCCAAATCCCTAGTTTAAACTCTCCTCCAACCTTCTAGCCATTTTCTCCCCCAGCACAGCTGCACCCTCCCCATTGAAGTGCAGCCCGTCCCCAGCGTAGAGCCTGTAGCCAACTGAGAAGTCGGCCCAGTTCTGAAGGAACCCAAAGCCTCCTTCCTACACCAATTCTTGAGCCACTTATTAACCTCCCAAATCTCCCTTTGCCTCTCTGGCGTGGTACAGGCAGTATTTTTGAAAATACCACGTTGGAGGTCCTTGCTTTCAGCTTGCAGCCTAATTCCCTGAAATCATCTTTAAGGACCTTCCACCTACCTCTAACTTTGTCATTTGTGCCAATGTGCACCATGACCGCTGGGTCCTCACCAGCCCCTCCCAGTAATCTGTCCATCCGATCAGCGATGTGTCGGACTCTAGCGCCAGGTAGGCAGCACACCGTTCGACGATCCGTGTCTTTGTCACAGATCGCCCTATCTGTTCCCCTTGGTCTTCATGATGCTCTGTGCTTCAAACAGAACCCTGAGGCTATCACAGAGCAGGTGCATTTATACTGAAACTTGATTACACACAGGTGGATTATATTTATCATCATTAGGCATTTAGGACAACATTGGATCATTCAGAGATCAACAATGAACTTCTGGAGTGAGTTTGCTGCACTGAAAGTAAAGGGGACGAATAATATTGCATGCTCCACTTTTCGGTTTTTGAATTTCCACCAATAATTTCCGTTCAACTTCACAATTGTGTTCTATTTGTTGTTGATTCTTCACCAAAAATTTACATTTGGCATCCTTATGTTTGAAGCATGATATGGGGGAAAAGGTTGAAAAGTTCCAGGGAGCCGAATACTTTTGCAAGGCACTGTACCGGTAACCCTCAATGAGAGACCTGTAGAAAAGTCTTCAATGAGCCTGTCAGTGGTTTGTGTATGTGATATGCGGACTATTTCTGGCATGTCCTCCATAGTGAGGGCCAGCCTTACATTAGGCTGATATCTGGTGTACACTCGCCTTCCCCGAGACACCGCTCTGCTTTCCTGCACTGACTGTGAGCACAGCAGCCGGAAAGCAGAGCGGTGACGTCACCGCTGTGCTTTCCGGCTGGCCGGCGCTGACACAGGATGCAGGAGGAGTGCAGAGAAGCAGAGCGCCGGGGACAGACAGCAGAAGGTAAGTATGTAGTGTTTGTTTTTTTTACTTTTACGATGGTAACCAGGGTAAACATCGGGTTACTAAGCGCGGCCCTGCGCTTAGTAACCCGATGTTTACCCTTGTTACCAGTGAAGACATCGCTGAATCGGCGTCACACACGCCGATTCAGCGATGTCTGCAGGGAGTCCAGCGACAAAATAAAGTTCCGGACTTTCTGCAGCGATCAACGACATCACAGCAGGATCCTGATCGCTGCTGCATGTCAAACACAACGATATCGCTAGCCAGGACGCTGCAACATCACGGATCGCTAGCGATATCGTTGTGAAGTTGTTTAGTTTGAAGGTACCTTAACCCTAACTTTAGCCGCTACCCTAACCCTAATGAGAAAATGGAAAGAAATACATTTTTTTTTAAAATTTTTCCCTAACTAAGGGGGTGATGAAGGGGGGTTTGATTTACTTTTATAGCGGGTTTTTTTGGCGGATTTTTATGATTGGCAGCCGTCACACACTGAAAGATGCTTTTTATTGCAAAAAATATTTTTTGCGTTACCACATTTTGAGAGCTATAATTTTTCCATATTTTGGTCCACAGAGTCATGTGAGGTCTTGTTTTTTGCGGGACGAGTTGACATTATTTATTGGTAACCTTTTCGGGCACGTGACATTTTTTTGATCGCTTTTTGTGAGGCAGAAAGACCAAAAACCAGCTATTCATGAATTTCTTTTGGGGGAGGCGTTTATACCGTTCCGCATTTGGTAAAATTGATAAAGCAGTTTTATTCTTCGGGTCAGTACGATTACAGCGATACCTCATTTACCGTATATCATTTTTTTATGTTTTGGCGCTTTTATACGATAAAAACTTTTATAGAAAAAATAATTATTTTTGCATCGCTTTATTCTGAGGACTATAACTTTTTTATTTTTTCGCTGATGATGCTGTATGGTGGCTCGTTTTTTGCGGGACAAGATGACACTTTCAGCGGTACCATGGTTATTTATAGCTGTCTTTTTGATCGCGTGTTATTCCACTTTTTGTTCGGCGGTATGATAATAAAGCGTTGTTTTTTTGCCTCGTTTTTTTTTTTTTTTTACGGTGTTTATTGAAGGGGTTAACTAGTGGGACAGTTTTATAGGCTGGGTCGTTACGGATGCGGCGATACTAAATGTGTACTTTTATTGGTTTATTTTTTTTAATTTTGATAAAGAAATGTATTTATGGAAATAATTTTTTTTTGTTTTCATTATTTAGGAATTTTTTTCTTTTACACATGTGGAATTTTTTTTTTTTTACTTTGCCCCAGGGGGGGGGGACATCACAGATCGCTGATCTTACAGTTTGCACAGCACTCTGTCAGATCACCGATCTGTCTGAGAGCACTGCAGGCTTACCAAGCGCCTGCTCTGAGCAGGCACTTGGTAAGTCACCTCCCTCCCTGCAGGACCCGGATGCCGCGGCCATCTTGGATCCGGGCCTGCTACAGGGAGGGAGGTAAGGAGACCCTTGCAGCAACGCGATCACATCGTGTTGCTGCGGGGGTCTCAGGGAAGCCGCAGGGAGCCCCCTCCCTGCGTGACGCTTCCCTATACTGCCGGCACGCCGCGATCATGTTTGATCGTGGTGTGCCGGGGGTTAATGTGCCGGGGGCGGTCCGTTACTGCTCCTGGCACATAGCGCTGGATGTCAGCTGCGATAGGCAGCTGGCGATCGGCCGCGCTCCCCCCCGTGAGCGCGGCCGATCGCCCTGGACGTACTATTCCGTCCATGGGAATTAAGGCCCACCCCACATGGACGGAATAGTACGTCGGATGGCAGAAAGGGGTTAATGTCCACACTCACACCGTATCCTCCGGATCGCAACTGGGAAACAAAACAGTCCATAGGAGTCCAGTTGCCGAGGGCTACTGCACCACCATATCACGCTGTGAAGTGCCAGGACTTCGCTCTGCTCGCTCTGTGTTAACTCACACAGGCTTAGCTTCTGCAGAGCCGTATGCTCCGCAAGTTGCAAACTCCAAACTTGCACACCCAAACCCTTGCTGCAGGGTTTTTTAAACTGGAATCTGTGGCCATGGGCCACTTGCAAGATCCGGCCTGGAGGAAATTGACTGCCCTGCTACCTTTTGTAGTCCTTTTCAAAAATAAAAGCCCATGACTGGTTTTCCTGAACAATGTCTTGGCCAAATAGCTTGACCAGGTCCATGCTTACTTTTATTTTGCCTTGTGACTCACAAGCATCTTGCTGTGACCACAAGGCCCTCCAGCGGGTCTAATAGGACTCCATCCGCACCCCTGGAATACATATCGACCCTCACATATGATCTCCCCCCTTGCCTCCCTCACAGGTATAAAGTGAATTTTCCTTGTATTTTTGTATTGTCCTTTTTTTTTGTACCTTTCTTTTCTAGTAAAAAGTTGCATGACCCTCTGAAATGTTGCTAAACTCTTTTAAACTGCAGAACCATGTAGCAACATTTCGAAATGTAGTAAATGATAAATGATGGTTCGTCTTAGGCTATGTGCACACGTTGCGGATTAGCCTTAGGAATTTCTGGTGCGGATTCTGCCTCTCCTTGCAGAAAACGCAGCTGCGGATTTGTCGCGTAATTTGTGTGGATCCGCAGCGATTTTTGTGCGTTTTTGCTGCGGATTTTTTTGCGGATTTGCTGCTTTTTTTACCCCTGCGGATTTCTATAATGGAATGGGAACAAAAACGCAGCAGATCCGCAAAAAAAAAGTAGTGACGTGCTACTTCTTTTTTTATCCGCAGCGTTTCGCACCGGATTTTCCGCAACATGTGCACAGCTTCCGCAGAGAATCCGCAACGTGTGCACATACCCTTAAAACATCTTGATATTCAAAAGCACGCATATAATCCTGATGGCCCCCCCCTTCTCCAAAAATTAAAACAGGAGAAACCAAAGTTAATTTAAAACAGGCACAAATTGAATAATGAATTGGATGGAAACATACTATAAGTCATTATGAAAACCATCTTTACTGATAAAAGCAATGATGAGTAGGTGTCGTAGTTTACAAGCCCTGAGGCCTCGTATAGAAGAAGTACTCCATGTGAGAATGGGTATTCTACAGTGTTCTGCAGCTGGGGAAATAGCTCAAGTTAAATTATAATTAGTTATCTTGTGTAAGCAAACACATGAGATCTATGCTAACCTGTCATGTGGCAAAGGGGCGTGTGTTTTCCCCAGACCCGTTGCCAGGTATAAATCCTTATAGTCCCTGTACTCTTTCCTGTTAAGTAACTGTTTTTTTCACATGATATTATTTATATGACAATTTTTTGAACACTTAAAAATCTCCTTTTTTGTTGCGTATTTATTCTTTAGGCTACTGAATGAAATTTATTGGAGCTACTCCTATTGTTCGCTTTCTGATTCCAAAACTACTAGTGACCATGAACCGTACTCTCTGCACGGGGACCTTCCAAAATTGCCAGCCCCTGAATTATCGAGCAGGCGGTAGGGTGCAGCCTTTGGACTCTGTAGGGCACGAGGAAGCCTATGAGCCCTCCACAGGTAAGCAATGGTCAGCGTTCAACTCCTGTATTCACTGCTATATTGTGTACACTGATTCTGGAGGGACACCACAGCTTGTGGTCAGGCTTTCAACAAATAATGACGTATTTGGCCTGCGCTCAGTGTGTTTTGGGTTACAGAATCTTTACACCGACCTTAGCAGTCTTAAAATGTCCACTTTAGTGTCATGTCAGCTTCATCACTTCTGTTCTGCATATTGCATATTTTTGCAGCCTATAAGCAAAGTAGATCTTATCACAGAGGTGAATAGTGCCCTACCTAACCTATAATCTAATATATAAAGCTGTGTATGTATCTATCTATGTATGTATCTATCTATCTATGTATGTGTGTATGTCCAGGATTGACATCTGCACCATCGCAGCTACAGCCACAAAATTTTGCACAGTCACACATCTGGACCCTGAGAGCATCATAGGATATGTTGTGAGGCGAAGTTTTAACCCCGCGCTTTCCAATTCACCAAACAATTTTGCGCCTATCTACATAATGGGGAAAAAGTGAAAGGATAAGTGTTGGAGGCAAATTGACAGCTGCCAGATGTGAACAAGGGGGACTTAAAGAATGAGAGCGATGGCGCCAAAGAGTATATACCATACAGTTGCAAATGCGTCACACACTACCATGTGCTTGAACACATATACCACCCTCAATACACATTTCACCACACATACACCAACCTCGCCACATAAAAGTCGAAACACAAAAGTCACCGCTCAAAACTCGCCACGCGCAGAATTCGCCACATGCAAAACTAGCCACACGTGCAAAACTCACCTCATGGAAAACTCGCCACACGCAAAACTTGCACACGCAGAAAAATTTCCACATGCACAAAAGTTGCCTCACACAAAACTTGCGCATACTCAAAACGCACCACACATAAAACTCGTCACGCGCAAAACTCGCCATGCGCAAAACTTGCTGCACACAACTTGCTACACTAACCTGTCACATGCAACTCAACACACAAAAAGTTGCTACATGCATGTCGCCACACGCAACTCATCACACACAACTTGACGCCTGAAACTCGCCCTAAAATGCACACAAGTCTGGTATTATCCTTCAAAAATAAAAATCTGAATAATAAGCAAACTACAAGAGCAACAAATGTACCATATAGGAAATACGGCAGCTGTCAGTCACATGACCTGTCTATTGTGTATATGTGAGCTAATATATACTGCCAGGGGGGAGGGCATCCTGTTGGCTGGGGATTTATCAGGCTGCCAATTTAGCTTACAAATACTGAGGTAAAAATACTGACCAAATAACGTGTGAATGAGGTCTAATACAGGAGCAGATGACACACAGGTATATACTATATACAGGAGCAGATGACACACAGGTATGTACTATATACAGGAGGAGATGACATACAGGTATATACTATAGGAGGAGATGACATACAGGTATATACTATATACAGGAGGAGATGACTTACAGGTATATACTATATAAATGAGGAGATGACACATAGGTATATAGAGGAGGAGATGACATACAGCAGGTATATACTATATACAGGGGAGATGACATACAGGTATATACTATATGCAGGAGATGACATACAGGTATATACCATATATAGGAGGAGATGACATACAAGTATGTACTATATACAGGAGGAGATGACACATAGGTATATAAATACAATATACAGGCGGAGATGACATACAGCAGGTATATACTATTTACAGGGGAGATGTCATACAGGTATATATTATATACAGGGGACATGACATACAGGTATTTACTATATACAGGAGATGGCAAACATGTATATACTGGGAAAAATGAGAGGTGTGAGGTGAAAATGAGGTGTGAGGTGAAAATGAAAAGGTGCGAGTGCAAAATGAGAGGAGTGAGGGAAAATAGTGGAGTGATCGGAAAATGACAGATGTGAGGTCGAAATCACAAGTGTTAGGGGGGAATGAGAGGAGTGAGGAGGAAAATGAGAGGTGTGAGGGGGAAAATGAGAGGCGTGATGGGAAAATAAGAGAAGTGAGGTGCTATAACTAACCACAGATATTTACTATGCCCAGGCAACGCCGTGCTCTTCAGCTACTAATAATAATAATCTATTTATATAGCACTAACATATTCTGAAGCACTTTACAGTTTGCACACATTATCATCACTGTCCCCAAAGGGGCTCACAATCTAAATTCTCTATCAGTATATCTTTGGAATGTGAGAGGAAACCGGAAGAAACCCACGCAAACACAGGGAGAACATACAAACTGTTTGCAGATGTTGTCCTTGGTGGGATTTGAACCCAAGACTCCAGAGCTGCAAGGTTGCTGTGCTAACCACTGAGCAACCTTTGTAGTTGCTGTTGGGTCTGGCACTGTTCCCTCTAAGCTCTGTTTTGGAGATTATCAGAGTTGAACATTAGACTGAAGGCTCTGTAACTGGAAACTTGTTTTAACGTTTTCGTTTTCCAGAGCCCACAGCTTCTAATTGATATGAAGGCAGATGTGCAGGTGGCACTCAAAGCTGATAATTTTCATTTAGGCTGTGTGCACACGTTGCAGATTTTGTTGCGGATCAACAGCTTTTTCTGCGCGGAATTGCACCAGATCTGCCATGTATTGCCCAAGCAATGTTAGTCAATGGGAATCCAGAATTGGTGTGCACATGCTGCAGAAAATTCCCTGCGGATTCGCAACGTTTTATTTTCCGCAGCATGTCCGTTCTTCTTGTGGATGTGCAGCGTTTCTGCACCCATGAACTTGCAGTGAGTCAGTCATATCTGCAGCAAAACCGCAGGTGTAAAAAGGTTTGCAGATTTGCGTGCTAAAAACGCTGCAGAAATGAAGAAGGAAGAGTGTATGGGCAGAGAATATGTGCGTGCGTCTGTGTGTGTGTGTGTGTGTGTGTGTGTGTGTGTGTGCGGCTGTGTGGGTGTCTGTGTGTGTGTGTGTGTGTGTGTGTAGCCAGGCATCGTCTGATGTGACTATTTCTCCCATCCGGCTATATCTACTTTCACATATAACAGTGACAGCATGAGCTGATGAGTAGTCCCATCATCCAGCAACTGTGTTCAAGTGTAAAAAAAACAAAAAACACACAAAAAAAAACACATTTACATAATCACATTCAAAATTCATACTCACCAAACACTTAATCCCCGACTCCCACATCTCCTGCAACAAAAATAAAATAATAAACCAACAGAAATACTCTGTCTGCCGTAGTCCATTTAATTACGAGTGTCCCATGGCGATCTCACTTGTATGCCGCTGTGAGAGAGTTCTCTGGAGTTCATGCTGTCTTGTGGCACTGCTGCATGAGAAACTCTGTGTATCACTGGAGGCCGTGTAGAACCGTCACATCTCCTAATGTGACTGTTCTACACGAGATATAGTCGTGGGACACTTGTTATTAAATAGACTGCGCTGAACAGCGAGTATTTATGTTGGTTTATTTTATTTTTTTTGCAGGAGATCGAGGGAGTCGGGGATTAGGTGATGTTGTAAGTATGGTTTAACCCCTTAGTGACGGAGCCAATTCGGTACTTAATGACCGAGCCAATTTTTACAATTCTGACCACTGTCAGTTTATGAGGTTATAACTCTGGAACGCTTTAACGGATCCCACTGATTCTGAGAATGTTTTTTTGTGACATATTGTACTTCATGTTAGTGGTAACATTTCTTCGATATTACTTGCGATTATTTATGAAAAAAACGGAAATATGGTGGAAATTTTTAAAATTTGGCAATTTTCAAACTTTGTATTTTTATGCCCTTAAATCAGAGAGATATGTCACAAAAATAGTTAATAAATAACATTTCCCACATGTCTACTTTACATCAGCACAATTTTGGAAACATTTTTTTTTTGTTAGGGAGTTATAAGGGTTAAAAGTTGACCAGCAATTTCTCATTTTTACAACACCATTTTTTTTAGGGACCACATCACATTTGAAGTCATTTTGAGGGGTCTATATGATAGAAAATACCCAAGTGTGACACCATTCTAAAAACTGCACCCCTCGACATGCTCAATACCACATTCACGAAGTTTATTAACCCTTTACGTGCTTCACAGGAACTGAAACAGTGTGGAAGGAAAAAATGAACATTTAACTTTTTTTTGCAAACATTTTAATTCAGAACCATTTTTTTTAATGTTCACAAGTGTAAAAACAGAAATTTAACCATAAATTTTGTTGTGCAATTTCTCCTGAATACGCCGATACCCCATATGTGGGGGTAAACCACTGTTTGAGCGCACCGCAGAGCTTGGAAGAGAAGGAGCGCCGTTTTACTTTTTCAATGTAGAATTGGCTGGAATTGAGATCGGACACCATGTCGCGTTTGGAGAGCCTCTGATGTGCCTAAACAGTGGAATCGCTCCACAAGTGACACCTTAAGGAAATTATCTAGATGTGTGGTGAGCACTTTGAGCCTCGAAGTGCTTCACAGAACTTCATAACGTAGAGCCGTGAAAATAAAAAATCGCATTTGTTTACACAAAAATGATCTTTTCGCCCACAAATTCTTATTTTCTCAAGGATAACAGGAGAAATTAGACCACAAAAGTTGTTGTGCAATTTCTCCTGAGTACGTCGATACCCCATATGTGGGGGAATACCACTGTTTGGGCGCACCACAGAGCTTGGAAGAGAAGGAGTACCATTTTACTTTTTCAATGTAGAATTGGCTGGAATTGAGATCGGACACCATGTTGCATTTGGAGAACCCCTGATGTGCCTAATCAGTAGAAACCCCCCACAAGTGACCCCATTTTGGAAACTAGACCCCTTAAGGAACTTATCTAGATGTGTGGTGAGCACTTTAAACCCCCAAATGCTTCAAAGAAATTTATAAAGTAGAGCCGTGAAAATAAAAAATCCTGGGGGGGGAGAGCACTGTTTGGGCACCTATCGAGGCTCTGAAGGGAAGGAGTGCCCCTTGAAATGCAGACTTTGATGGGATGGTCTGCGGGCGTCATGTTGCATTTGCAGAGCTCCTGATGTTCCCAAACAGTAGAAACCCCCCCACAAGTGACCCCATTTTGGAAAGTAGACCCCCCCCCAAAGAGCTTATCTAGATGTGTGGTGAGCACTATGAACTCCCAACTGCTTCACAGATGTTTATAATGTAGTTACATAGTTACATAGTTATTAAGGTTGAAGGAAGACTATAAGTCCATCTAGTTCAACCCATAGCCTAACCTAACATGCCCTAACATGTTGATCCAGAGGAAGACAAAAAAAAACCCATGTGGCAAAGAGTAAGCTCCACATTGGGGAAAAAAATTCCTTCCCGACTCCACACACGGCAATCAGACTAGTTCCCTGGATCAACGCCCTATCAAGGAATCTAGTGTATATACCCTGTAACATTATACTTTTCCAGAAATGTATCCAGTCCCCTCTTAAATTTAAGTAATGAATCACTCATTACAACATCATACGGCAGAAAGTTCCATAGTCTCACTGCTCTTACAGTAAGGAATCCGCGTCTGTTATTATGCTTAAACCTTTTTTCCTCCAAACGCAGAGGATGCCCCGTTTCAGGTCTATGATTAAAAAGATCATCAGAAAGGTCTTTGTACTGTCCCCTCATATATTTATACATTAAAATATGATCATTCCTTAGTCTTCGTTTTTCCAAACTAAATAGCCCCAAGTGTAATAACCTATCTTGGTATTGCAGACCCCCCAGTCCTCTAATAACCTTGGTCGCTCTTCTCTGCACCCGCTCCAGTTCAGCTATGTCTTTCTTATACACCGGAGACCAGAACTGTGCACAGTATTCTAAGTGTGGTCGAACTAGTGACTTGTACAGAGGTAAAATTATGTTCTCCTCATGAGCATCTATGCCTCTTTTAATGCATCCCATTATATTATTTGCCTTTGTAGCAGCTGCCTGACACTGGCCACTGAATGAGTTTGTCATCCACCCATACACCCAGGTCTTTTTCATTGACTGTTTTGCCCAGAGTTTTAGAATTAAGCACATAATTATACATCTTATTACTTCTACCCAAGTGCATGACCTTACATTTATCCCCATTAAAGCTCATTTGCCATTTATCAGCCCAAGCTTCTAGTTTACATAAATCATCCTGTAATATAAAATTGTCCTCCTCTGTATTGATTACCCTTCAGAGTTTAGTGTCATCTGCAAATATTGAAATTCTACTCTGAATGCCCCCTACAAGGTCATTAATAAATATGTTAAAAAGAAGAGGGCCCAATACTGACCCCTGTGGTACCCCACTGCTAACCGCTACCCAGTCCGAGTGTGCTCCATTAATAACCTCCCTTTTCCTATCCCTGAGCCAGCTCTCAACCCACTTACACATATTTTCCCCTATCCCCATTATTCTCATTTTATGTATCAACCTTTTGTGTGGCACCGTATCAAAATCATTTGAAAAGTCCATATAGGGACTTCCGGGAGGCAGAGCCTGTGAATGGCCGCTTCTTAACAGAGCTCCTGGACCAAGGGCGCAAAATAACTATTTTGGCGTTATTTCATATAAATCAGAGGCCAGGATAAGGACCGGACAAGGGTCATCTAACACAGACCCAGCTCTCCGGACTCCCTGGGAGTCACAGGGGGTGCAGTCAGCGCTGCAAGCAGCACCGCTTCCATCTAACGACCGGAGGCCTGAAGTGGAGAGGGAGCCGGTAGGGGAAGGGCGAGCAGCGCGCCCCATCGGCATCCCGAGCGGACTCACCGGATACCGCCAGGAGGACGGTGAGAGGCATCGGTGGAGGCCCGAGGTGTCCCAGGTCGGTGTGCGGCGGCGGTGTGCAGGGGGGACAGCGTGGGAAGAGGAGGTGAGCCAGCGCCATCTTGCCGGAAAGCGCGCCGGCCCCTCGCCGCTTGCTGCATAACGCCGGAGGCTGGAAAGGAGGAGAGTGCCGAGCCACAGCTGCTGCCATTGTGATAAGGTGAGCGGCGAAGGGAACATTTACAGCACCCCCGGCCCCGGGAAAGTAGGAGACGGCTGGAAGGAAGGGTGAGACCAAAAATCAGCCTGGCGCCCTTCCTGCTGGAAAGCGCGCCAAGTCCCCATACCGCAGGCTACACCTCACTGAGGACCCACAGCGGGAGATAGAGCGAGTCGGCACCTACTGCAGGAGAAGGTGAGCAGGGTCGGAGAGGGATAGTAGCGTCCCTGGCCCCAGGCGATAACAGCAACGATAGTGGCGAAAGGTGAGGGGGGAGACAGCGAGCGGTCGCCATCTTGCAGAGAAGCACACCTGGTACTAGTGACATTCTGCTGGGTAGTCTGTATAGCTGTTCAATTCCAGCTCTGCATCGGCTCTAACCACAGCCATATACTGACTGAAGTTTATGTGCAACATCCTTGAAAAGGGCACTTTAAATCCCTCTGGCATAATAATTGTGAAAGTCTAAGGTGAAACCTTACCCAGTGCGGTAATTTAAAAAGACTTCCAAATCTATCTCCGGATGTAACTAACACACATTGCGATATCACTGACAACTTTACTTACTACTTCAGGCATCCATCTCATCATGGACAAATTCGTGGGTAAAAATGCCAAGCCTGGCAGAAGTTCCACACGTAACCAGGCAGGCACATCTCCCGTATCACAAAATGCTGATGTTAACACAGAGAACCCACAGTCAATTGCAACCGCTATCATAGAACGGTTGATGCCTGAGATAGACAATCGCTTGGCAGCTTTTCAAACTTCTTTGGACACAATTGTCTCACAAGTTAATACTCAGGGAGCGCGCATAGCAGAAGCGGAACAAAGAATATCAGACCTGGAGGACTCTACCATGGCCCTCAAAGACTAACTAGATGGCAAAGAAAAGGTCATCTCAGACCTTCTGGACAAAGTAGATGACCTTGAAAATAGATCTCGTTGCAATAACTTGAGACTTATAGGCCTCCCAGAGTCTACCCCCCCCCCCCCCCCTCGGAGCTAGTCAAAATAACATCTGAATGGCTGCCAAAATCTCTTGGGGTACTACCAACATCAGGTGTAATGGCTATTGAAAGAGCATACAGGTTGGGACCCCGAGGGGAGGGGAGGGTGACAGACCACGACCAGTCATCTTTAAAGTCCTGGACTTTCAAGATAAAGTCCGCATTTTGTCAGCATACAGGAAACAACGCTCCCTGTTGTATGAGAACCACAAACTACTCCTGTTCCAGGACTATTCGGCCGCGTTGGCTGCCAGACGTAAAGCCGTCAACCCTGCTTGTGGACTTTTGGTGGATAAAAACATTCGCTTTAGCCTGCAATATCCTTCAACTTTGCGTTTTGGCATGGCGGGGAAAAATTGGTCCTTCAGTGACCCAGGAAAAGCTTTGGAATTTCTTCATGAGGAATCCCGAGCTCATTCTAATTCTGACAACTCCTGAACGAGTAGAGCTGCTCTAACTGTCATTACTCAGTGATGTTGTGTTTATGCTGATAAAGACCGTTTCTAAACAGTAGAACCCCCCCCCCCCACAAGTGACCCCATTTTGGAAACTAAACCCCCCAAGGAACTTATCTAGATATGTGGTGAGCGTTTTGAACCCCCAAGTGCTTCACAGAAGTTTACAACGCAGAGCCATGAAAATAAAAAAATCATTTTTCTTTCCTCAAAATGATGTTTTAGCAAGCAATGTTTTATTTTCACAAGGGTAACAGGAGAAATTGGACCCCAATAATTGTTGCCCAGTTTGTCCTGAGTATGCTGGTACCCCAAATGTGGTGGTAAACCACTGTTTGGGCGCACGTCAGGATTTTTTGAACGTAAGATTGGCTGGAATCAATGGTGGCGCCATGTTGCGTTTGGAGACCCCTGATGTGCCTAAACAGTGGAAACCCCTCAATTCTAACTCCAACACTAACCCCAACCCACCCCTAACCCTAATCCCAACTCTAGCCATAACCCTAACCACAACCCTAACCCCAACACACCCTTAACCATAACCCTAACCACAGCCTAATCTTCCTTTCAGTGTTCTTTTTATTAGAAATTTTTTTGCTTAAACAATCAAATTCAACAATAATGACAATAACACAGTTCAATTTTAAAGTGTATAACTAGTACAAGAGCTCAGATTGTTTTTATCTTCTTGAGTACTATTAATATCAGATTTATACTGTCATTTATTAACGATTAAGGTAACATTAACTTTTGATATATATTTAAGAAAAAAAGCAATTGAAAAAGATAGGATAGCTTGAATGTTGGAGAAAGGAGAGAAGAGTTGGGGAGAAGCTGGTTGGGGTAGTAGGGCTGGGAGGGAGGGAGGGTTGGTGGCACCTTGGGGCGATAGATTATCAGTTTATGGCATTATTTCTGAAAGAAATGTTTGTGTGGTCCAATGCTTCCAGATGTGGTTAAAAAGTTGTGATTGACTCTTGCAGCTAATTCCTCAATGTGATATAATTGTTCAATTCTAGCCTGTAGTTGGTTGTCAGTGGGCATTGTCTTGGAATTCCAGTGGATCGGAATCAAGGATTTCCCCGCTGCTATAATAAATTGAGCTAATTTGTTAGCAGTCCTGTCATTTAGCCAAATTGGAATGTGTAGAAATACATTTTCTGGCTTTAATGTAATATGTTTATTTAATAGCTTATGTATGATAGAATTTACTATTCTCTCCATAGGTGGGCGAGCGTCGGGCAGGACCACCATATGTGTATGTAGCTACCTTCTTCGGTACCACATCTCCAGCAATTTGCTGATGTAGCATGATGCCATTTTTGAATCTGTTTGGGCGTAATGTACCATCTAGTGATGATTTTGAAAGAATTTTCTTAGATTCACACACATTTTAAGTGACCGTGTGAGTTTCTATAGATGTGTTTGATTTGTGAATCAGTAAAGGAATAGCCTAAGTCTTTTTCCCATCTGGTCAGATAGGCTCGCTTCAATGTTGTGTCTATTTTAAGTAAGTATTGGTATACAGTTGATAGAATTTTGGTAGGAGACCTCAACTCAGCACATAATCTTTCATAAGTAGTTAATGGTCTATTAAAGTCGACCTGGTGGCTACATTGACTTAATATGTGAGAGAGTTTTCTGTGCTGTGAAAATGTTAGGCCTGAGAAGCCTGGGATTTTGTGTAGTTCCTTCAGCGACTTAAGTGCACCATCCTCAAATATGAGTTCTAGTGGAATTTGTGCAGCTTGTTTAGGAAGGGAATCTAGAAAATCCGCAATTTTATTTAAGGGGGATATAGGGGGAGTTAAACTGTGGCAATATTTTTTCCATATTTTATTTGTGGCTAAGGTATGAATATTTTTGTTAGGGTTGGATCATCATTTTGTCCAAGTAATATGGAACGCAGGGGGAGAGGTGACATTCCTTCTTCTATATTCAACCATTTTTTGCTTTCAGTGTTTCTGATCCAGCTAATTGTTCTTGAGATGTGTGCTGCCTGGTAATATTTTACAATGTCTGGTGCGCTCATCCCTCCCATATCTTTTGGCAAAGTCAGGGTTTTCGAGTTGATTCGTGGTTTGCTCTTTTGCCATATGTAATTGAAAAATAGGGAATGCACCTTAGCTAGGAAGGAGGAAGGGATTTGAATTGGGAGCATGTTAAACATATAAATACATTTTAGTAGGATTAAGCTTTTTAGTATATTTTTCCTTCCCATCCATGACAAATATGTATCTTTCCTGGAGTGTCGGGATCCAGCTGTGCTTCTCAATAATTGGTTAAAATTTAGCTCAAATAGGTCTTTGTCAGACGCGCACAACTGAATGCCTAAGTACTTTAAGCTTTTCGATTGCCAGGAGAATAAGTAAGCTGATTTAAGTTTATTTTCTACATGTGTTGGTAGACCTAGATTTAAAAATTCAGATTTTGTTTCGTTCATCTTGAAGTTTGAAAGATTGCTTTATTTTTCCATGACAGCTGGTATGGCCGGGATGCTCTTTAGTGGTTTAGAGATTACTAGTATAAGGTCATCTGCAAATGCTACAGTCTTGTAGTGGGCATCATGACTCTGTAGACCTGCTATATCAGTGCATTGCTTGATGGCTTGTAAAAGTGGTTCAAGAGATAACACAAATAATAACGGGGATAGGGGGCAACCTTGCCTTGTACCGTTATAAATCTGAAATGAGTCTGTCAACGATCCATTGAGTCTAATTCTGGCTGAGGGACTTGAGTACATTCCCATGATAGCAGATATTGTTGATGGGGGAAAGCCAAATTGTGATAGTGTTTCCTGTAGGAAAATCCAGTCTACCCTATCGAATGCCTTCTCAGCATCGATACTCATTAGTGCAATTGGAATTTTTCTCAGTTTAGCATATTGCATTAGATGTAAAATTTTGTATGTTTTATCTTTCTCCTCTCTTCCTTTTACAAATCGACTGGTTTAAGGAGATTAAATGAGGAAGCACTGCCGCAACCCTGTCTGCCATCATTCTCTCATATAATTTTAGATCCGTATTTAACAATGATATAGGTCTATAACTACCACACTGTTCTGGATCTTTCCCTTCTTTATAGATCAATGAGATTCTGGCTTTGAGTAGTTGCCGGGGGCCACCTCACCTCTCTGAAGACTATTACACATGTTGAGCAAGTGGGGAAGTAAGATCTCAGAATTAGAGCTATAGTAATAAGCTGAGAAACCGTCTGGGCCTGGTGCTTTTCCCTTAGGGTACCGTCACACTATACGATTTACCTACGATCACGACCAGCGATATGACCTGGCCGTGATCGTAGGTAAATCGTAGTGTGGTCGCTGGGGAGCTGTCACACAGACCGCTCTCCAGCGACCAAGATGCCGAGGTCCCTGGGTAACCAGGGTAAACATCGGGTAACTAAGCGCAGGACCGCGCTTAGTTACCCGATGTTTACCCTGGTTACAAGCGTTAAACTAAAAAAAAAAAAAACAGCACATACTTACATTCTGGTGTCCGTCAGGTCCCTTGCAGTCTGCTTCCCGCACTCAGTGACTGCCGGCCGTAAAGTGAAAGTGAAAGCACAGCCGCTGTGCTCTGCTTTCACTTTACGGCCGGCAGTCACAATGCTGGAAGCAGACTGCAAGGGACCTGACGGACACCAGAATGTAAGTATGTGCTGTTTGTTTTTTTTTAGTTTAACGCTTGTAACCAGGGTAAACATCGGGTAACTAAGCGCGGTCCTGCGCTTAGTTACCCGATGTTTACCCTGGTTACAAGCGAACGCATCGCTGGATCGCATCGCTAGATCGCTAGATCGGTGTCACACACCCCGATCTAGCGATGACAGCGGGAGATCCAGCGATGAAAGAAAGTTCTAAACGATCTGCTACGACGTACGATTCTCAGCAGGATCCCTGATCGCTGCTGCGTGTCAGACACAGCGATATCGTAACGATATCGCTGGAACGTCACGAATCGTACCGTCGTAGCGATCGAAATGTTATAGTGTGACGGTACCCTTAGGACATTTCAACAGAGCCGACCGGAGTTCCGCAAGAGTAAATGGTTTAATCAATTGTATTTGCTGGGAATTAGATAGGGCTGGAAGCTTTAAATGTTTTTAAAAAGGATTGAATATCCTGTCTCCTTTGACTTTTTTCTTTTTCCCCTTCTTCCGGGCGTAATTGATATAAAGACTTGTAATAGGCTAGGAATTCTTTCTCTATCTCAGAATAATTCTGAGTCTTTAAACCTGCTTTTGTTTTAATAAGATCAATAAATGTGCGGTTCTGTCTTTTTTTTTTTTTTTGATTAGGGACATGGTTAGTTTTGATGCCTTATCCCCATGTACAAATATGCGGTTTTTCCAGGAAGCAAATAATTTAGCTGATTGCTCTCTCAGAATATCTTTTAATCTTTGCCTCTTGGTTGTAAGTTCTATCAGGGTTTGTGGTAGTAAGGTTTTCTTATGTTGGGATTCTAAGCGTATTATCTCTTCATGAAGAGAGTCCATCTCCCTATTTTTCATTTTATTCAAATAAGATGCCATTGATATAAATTCCCCTGGTATCACAGATTTGTGTGTTTCCCAAATTATTAGCGGTGATGTCTCCGTATTGTTATTTAATTCAAAATATGTTGTTATGGCTTTTTGGATACGTAGTTTATTTGAAGGGTTATGAAGTAAAGAGTCATTCAGTTGCCAAGATCTACTCGGGGAAAATTGCTTGGATAGGATTAATTCAGTCTTTACATATGAATGGTCAGAAAATAGGGAGGGGACTATCTCCACGTGCTTAAGGTACCGTCACATTAAGCGACGCTGCAGCGATATAGACAACGAGCCGATCGCTGCAGCGTTGCTGTTTAGGTCGCTATAGAGAAGTCAAACACGTCAACACCAGAACGATGCAGGAGCGATCCAGTGATGTACTTATCGTTCTTGCTGGTTGTTAGCTCCATGTAAAAACATTGCTGGCATCGTTGCTTTTGCTGTCAAACATGACGAATCACGCCGACCTGACGACCAAATAAAGTTCCGGACTTCTAGCTACGACCAGCGATGTCGCAGCGGGATCCAGATCGCTGCTGCGTGTCAAACACAGCAAGATTGCTATCCAGGATGCTGCAAGGTTCTATCACAGCGATCAAAATGTACCTGTAACAAATCTGTTGACCGCCAGATTTGGCAGGCGCACTGCGCATGCGCCCGCCATTTTGGAACATGGCGGCGCCCATGGAGCCAACGGACGGACGTCGGGAGGGACACCGGAGGTCGGTAAGTATGAAGGGGGGGATCAGACAGCGGGGGAGAGATCGGACTGCGGGGGGAGCGGACAGGAGGACGGAGGGGAGCGGAGGACAGCAGATGACAGGACGGAGGGGAGGAGATCGGTGGCGGCGGGCAGATCGCGATCTCCAGCCATGGCTGATGCTATTGCAGCATCGGCCATGTCTGGATTGAAATATTTCACCTATTTTCATTGGTGAAATATTACTATCGCTCTGCTTAAAAGTGAAAGTGAAACGTCACTTTCAACAGCCAATCAGAGCGATCGTAGACACGGGGGGGGGGGAGGGGGCAAAGCCACCCCCCTGGGCTCAAGTACCACTCCCCCTGTCCCTGAAGGTCGGGTGAAATTAGTTAACCCTTTCTCCCGACCTGCAAGAGCGCGATCCGACCACCCTTTGTTTCCTATCCCTGAGCCAGCTCTTAACCCACTTACACATATTTTCCCCTATCCCCATTATTCTCATTTTATGTATCAACCTTTTGTGTGGTACCGTATCAAAAGCTTTTGAAAAGTCCAAATACACTACATCCACTGGGTTCCCTTGGTCCAGTCCGGAACTTACATCTTCATAGAAGCTGATCAGATTAGTCTGACAGGAACGGTCCCTAGTAAACCCGTGCTGATACTGGGTCATGAGGTTATTCCTCATCAGATACTCCAGTATAGCATCCCTAAGAAAGCCCTCCAGGATTTTACCCACAGTAGAGGTTAAGCTTACTGGCCTATAATTTCCGAGTTCAGTTTTTGTCCCCTTTTTGAATATTGGCACCACATTTGCTTTACGCCAGTCCTGTGGTACAGACCCTGTTATTATGGAGTCTTTAACCCCTTAATCCCATATGACGTACTATCCCGTCCAGGTGACCTGGGACTTAATTCCCATGGACGGGATAGTACGTCATATGCGATCGGCCGCGCTCACGGGGGGAGCGCGGCCGATCGCGGCCGGGTGTCAGCTGCCTATCGCAGCTGACATCCGGCACTATGTGCCAGGAGCGGTCACGGACCGCTCCCGGCACATTAACCCCCGGCACACCGCGATCAAAGATGATCGCGGTGTGCCGGCGGTGCAGGGAAGCATCGCGCAGGGAGGGGGCTCCCTGCGGGCTTCCCTGAGACGATCGGTACACGGTGATGTGCTCACCGTGTACCGAGCGTCTTCTCCCTGCAGTCCCCGGATCCAAAATGGCCGCCGGGCTGCATCCGGGTCCTGCAGGGAGCACTTCCGGGTCAGGATCAGGCTGCAGCTGCAGCTCTAATCCTGCCCGGCTGTATGTCAGATCACCGATCTGATAGAGTGCTGTGCACACTGTCAGATCGGTGATCTGTGATGTCCCCCCCTGGGACAAAGTGAAAAAGTAAAAAAAAAAATTTCCACACTTGTAAAAAAAAAAATAAAAAAAAAATTCCTAAATAAAGCAGAAAAAAAAAAATATTATTCCCATAAATACATTTCTTTACATAAAAAAAAAAACAAAAAAACAATAAAAGTACACATATTTAGTATCGCCGCGTCCGTAACGACCCGACCTATAAAACTGGCCCAACTAGTTAACCCCTTCAGTGAACACCGTAAGAAAAAAAAAAAAAAAACGAGCCAAAAAACAACGCTTTATTATCATAACGCTGAACAAAGAGTGGAATAACACGCGATCAAAAAGACGGATATAAATAACCATGTTACCTCTGAAAACGTCATCTTGTCCCGCAAAAAACGAGCCGCCATATAGCATCATAACCAAAAAAATAAAAAAGTTATAGTCCTCTGAATAAAGCGATGCCAAAATAATTATTTTTTCTATAAAATAGCTTTTATCGTATAAAAGCGCCAAAACATAAAAAAAATGATATAAATGAGGTGTCGCTGTAATCGTACTGACCCGAAGAATAAAACTGCTTCATCAATTTTACCAAACGCGGAACGGTATAAACGCCTCCCCCAAAAGAAATTCATGAATAGCTGGTTTTTGGTCATTCTGCCTCACAAAAAAATCGGAATAAAAAGCGATCAAAAACTGTCACGTGTCCGAAAATGTAACCGATAAAAACGTCAACTCGTCCCGCAAAAAACAAGACCTCACATGACTCTGTGGACCAAAATATGGAAAAATTATAGGTCTCAAAATGTGGAGACGCAAAAACTTTTTTGCTATAAAAAGCGTCTTTTAGTGTGTGACGGCTGCCAATCATAAAAATCCGCTAAAAAACTCGCTATAAAAGTAAATCAAACCCCCCTTCATCACCCCCTTAGTTAGGCTAGGTTCACATTGCGTTAATGGGTTAACGCTAACGGACAGCGTTGCACGGCGAAAATGTCACAATTAACGCCGTGCAACGGGTCCGTTAGCACAACCATTGACAGCAATGTGATTTTCAGGTGTAGCGCATCGCTAGAGCGTGCCATTTTCGGCTCGCGCTAGCAAGGTGCCATTCTTTTGTGGCGCGCCTCAGACGCTGCTTGCAGCGTCCGCGGCGCGCCCGAGGTCCGATCCCCGATCTTCCAGAGCGGGGACGTTAACGCGACCACTAAACACGACACCTAAAAAGACATTGTGTTAGCGCAATCCGCTAGTGCTAAACGGATTTCCCTAACGCAATGTGAACCTAGCCTTAGGGAAAAATAATAAAATTAAAAAAAATGTATTTATTTCCATTTTCCGGTTAGGGTTAGGGCTTGGGTTGGGGCTAGGGTTAGGGTTTGGATTACATTTACGGTTGGGATTAGGGTTGGGATTAGAATTAGGGGTGTGTCTGGGTTAGGTGTGTGGTTAGGGTTACAGTTGGGATTAGGGTTAGTGGTGCGTTTGGATTAGGGTTTCATTTATAATTGGGGGGTTTCCACTGTTTAGACACATCAGGGGCTCTCCAAACGCGACATGGCGTCCGATCTCAATTCCAGCCAATTCTGCATTGAAAAAGTAAAACAGTGCTCCTTCACTTCCGAGCTCTCCCGTGCGCCCAAACAGGGGTTTACCCCAACATATGGGGTATCAGCGTACTCGAGACAAATTGGACAACAACTTTTTGGGTCCAAGTTCTCTTGTTATCCTTGGGAAAATAAAAATTTGGGGGGCTAAAAATCATTTTTGTGGGAAAAAAAAGGATTTTTATTTTCACGGCTCTGCGTTGTAAACTGTAGTGAAACACTTGGGGGTTCAAAGTTTTCACAACACATCTAGAAAAGTTCCATGGGAGGTCTAGTTTCCAATATGGGGTCACTTGTGGGTGGTTTCTACTGTTTGGGTACATCAGGGGCTCTGCAAATGCAACGTGACGCCTGCAGACCAATCCATCTAAGTCTGCATTCCAAATGGCGCTCCTTCCCTTCCGAGCTCTGCCATGAGCCCAAACAGTGGTTCCCCCCCACATATGGGGTATCAGCGTACTCAGGACAAATTGAACAACAACTTTTGGGGTCCAATTTATTCTGTTACCCTTGTAAAAATACAAAGCTGGGGGCTAAAAAATCATTTTTGTGAAAAAAAAAAGAATTTTTATTTTCACGGGTCTGCGTTATAAACTGTAGTGAAACACTTAGGGGTTCAAAGTTCTCACAACACATCTAGATAAGTTCCATGGGAGGTCTAGTTTCTATTATGGGGTCACTTGTGGGGGGTTTGTACTGTTTGGGTACATCAGGGGCTCTGCAAATGCAACGTGACTCCTGCAGACCAATCCATCTAAGTCTGCATTCCAAATGGCGCTCCTTCCCTTCCGAGCTCTGCCATGCGCCCAAACAGTGGTTCCCCCCCACATATGGGGTATCAGCGTACTCAGGACAAATTGGACAACAACTTTTGGGGTCCAATTTATTATGTTACCCTTGTGAAAATACAAAACTGGGGGCTAAAAAATTTTTGCGAAAAAAAAATAAATTTATTTTAACGGCTCTGCGTTATAAACTGTAGTGAAACACTTGGGGGTTCAAAGCTCTCAAAACACATCTAGATAAGTTCCTTAGAGGGTCTAGTTTCCAAAATGGTGTCACTTGTGGTGGTTTTTAATGTTTAGGCACATCAGGGGCTCTCCAAACCAACATGGCGTCTCATCTTAATTCCAGTCAATTTTGCATATGGGGTATCGTCGCACTCAGGACAAATTGCACAACAACTTTTGTGGTCTAATTTCTTCTCTTACCCTTGGGAAAATAAAAAATTGGGGGCGAAAAGATTATTTTTGTGAAAAAATATGATTTTTTTATTTTTACGGCTCTGCATTATAAACTTCTGTGAAGCACTTGTTGGGTCAAAGTGCTCACCACACCTCTAGATAAGTTCCTTAAGGGGTCTACTTTCCAAAATGGTGTCACTTGTGGGGATTTCAATGTTTAGGCACATCAGGGGCTCTCCAAACGCAACATGGCATCCCATCTCAATTCCAGTCAATTTTGCATTGAAAAGTAAAATGGCGCTCCTTCCCTTCCGAGCTCTGCCATACGCCCAAACAATGGTTTACACCCATATACGGGGTATCAGCGTACTCAGGACAAATTGGCCAACAATTTTTGAGGTTCAATTTCTTCTCTTACTTTTGGGAAAATAAAAAATTGGGGGCGAAAAGATCATTTTTGTGAAAAAATATGATTTTTTATTTTTACGGCTCTGCATTATAAACTTCTGTGAAGCAATTGGTGGGTCAAAGTGGTCACCACACATCTAGATAAGTTCCTTAGGGTGTCTACTTTCCAAAATGGTGTCACTTGTGGGGGGTTTCAATGTTTAGGCACATCAGTGGCTCTCCAAACGCAACATGGTGTCCCATCTCAATTCCTGTCAATTTTGCATTTAAAAGTCAAATGGCGCTCCTTCCCTTCCGAGCTCTGCCATGCGCCCAAACAGTGGTTTACCCCCACATATGGGGTATCAGCGTACTCAGTACAGATTGTACAACAATGTTTGGCATCCATTTTATCCTGTTACCCTTGGTAAAATAAAACAAATTGGAGCTGAAATAAATTTTGTGTGAAAAAAAGTTAAATATTCATTTTTATTTAAACATTCCAAAAATTCCTGTGAAACCCCTGAAGGGTTAATAAACTTCTTGAATGTGGTTTTGAGCACCTTGAGGGGTGCAGTTTTTAGAATGGTGTCACACTTGGGTATTTTCTATCATATAGACCCCTCAAAATGACATCAAATGAGATGTGGTCCCTAAAGAAAAATGGTGTTGTAAAAATGAGAAATTGCTGGTCAACTTTGAACCCTTATAACTCCCTAACAAAAAAAAATTTTGGTTCCAAAATTGTGCTGATGTAAAGGAGACATGTGGGAAATGTTACTTATTAAGTATTTTGCGTGACATATCTCTGTGATTTAAGGGCATAAAAATTTAAAGTTGGAAAATTGCGAAATTTTCAAAATTTTCGCCAAATTTCCGTTTTTTTCACAAATAAACGCAAGTTATATCGAATAAATGTTACTACTAAAATGAAGTACAATATGTCACGAGAAAACAATGTCAGAATCGCCAAGATCCGTTGAAGCGTTCCAGAGTTATAACCTCATAAAGGGACAGTGGTCAGAATTGTAAAAATTGGCCCGGTCATTAACGTGCAAACCACCCTCGGGGCTTAAGGGGTTAAAGATTAAAAATAATGGTCTATCAATGACTGTACTTAATTCCTACAGTACTCGGGGGGTGTATTCCATCCGGGCCCAGAGATTTTTCAATGTTAGTGATTTTTAGACGCCGCTGTACTTCCTGCTGGGTTTAGCAGGTGACATTTAATGGGGAATTTTTGTTATCACTGATCATATTGTCTGCCATGGGATTTTCTTGTGTAAATGCTGATGGGAAAAAAAGTCATTTAGCATATTGGCTTTTTCTCATCCTCATCCACCATTTCACCCAGACTATTTTTAAGGGGGCCAACACTATCATTTTTTAGTTTCTTACTATTTATGTAGTTAAATAATATTTTGGGATTATTTTTACTCTCCCTGGCAGTGAGTCTCTGTCTCAGTTTTTGCTGCCCTGATTTTCTTTTTACAGAATTTATTTAATTTTCTGTATTTATTTAAGGCCTCATCACTACCTTTTTGTCACTTATTGCGCCCCTTACAGCTCTATTTAGCCATATTGGTTTCCTCCTATTTCTAGTATGTTTATTCCTATACGGTATATACTGTGCACAGGTCCTATCGAGGATGCTAATAAACGTCTCCCATTTTCTTTCTGTATTTTTATGTCTCAGGATATTGTCCCAGTTAATTGCACCAAGATCATCTCTCATCCGTTGGAAATTTGCCCTCCTGAAGTTTAGTGCCCTTGTAACCCCTCTACCACACATATTATTAAAGGATACATGATACAGGCAGTATTATTTTGTGATCACTATTCCCCAAGTGACCCCCAACCCTTATATTTGATTTGCGGTCTGGCCTGTTGGTTAATATTAGGTCTAGCAGTGCCCCCCTTCTTGTTGGGTCCTGAACCAGTTATGAAAGGTAATTGTCTCTCATAGTTGTCAAAAACCGATTACCTTTGCTGGAACTGCAGGTTTCTGTTCCCCAATGTATTTCAGGGTAGTTGAAGTCCCCCATAATAATGACTTCTCCTTAAGTCGCAGCTTCATCTATTGGCTTTACAAGGATATTCTCCGTTGCTTCCATTATTTTTGGAGACTTATACCTAACCCCTATCAGTAACGTATATACTAGAGTATAAGCCGAGATTTTCAACCCACTTTTTTGGGCTGAAAGTCCCCCTCTCGGCTTCTACTTGAGTCATACCCAAGGGTCGGCAGGTGAGGGGGAGCGGGGGCTATCTAATTATACTTACCTGCTCTTGGCGCGGTCCCTGGCTTCTCGGCGCCGGCAGCTTCCTCCTGTACTGAGCGTTCACATGGTTCCGCTCATTACAGTAATGAATATGCGGCTCCACCACTACGGAAAGAATCTGCAGCGCTGGGGAAGCAGGGACTGCATAGCGCCAGAAGCAGGTACTGCACAGCGCCAGGAGCAGGTTATGTATAACGGGGAGGGGAGCACTGCGCGATACTCACCTGCTCCTCATTTCGGCGCCGCTCCATCTTCAGCAGTGGCGCTCAGGTCAGAGGGCGCGGTGACGTGGTTAATGCGCGCCCTCAGCCTGAACGTCAGTGCTGAAGATGGAGCGGCGCCGGAACGATCAGCACATGAATATTGAAAGCGCCGGGGGCCTGAGCGACGGAGAGGTGAGTGTGATTTTTTTTCTTTATCACAGCAAATGGGGCAAGTGTCTGTATGGAGCATCTATGAGGCCATAACATTTGTGCAGCACTATATGGGGCCTTAACGTTTGTGCAGCTCTATATGGGACCATAAAGTTTGTGCAGCACTGTATGGGGCCATAAGTTTGTGCAGCACTATATGGGGCCATAAAGTTTGTGCAGCACTGTATGGGGCCATAAGTTTGTGCAGCACTATATGGGGCCATAACGTTTGTGCAGCACTGTATGGGGCCATAACATTTGTGCAGCACTATATGGAGCCATAAAGTTTGTGCAGCACTGTATGGGGCCATAACGTTTGTGCAGCACTATATGGGGCCATAACGTTTGTGCAGCACTATATGGGGCCATAACGTTTGTTCAGCTCTATATGGGGCAAGTGTCTGTATGGGGCCATAATCAACGTTTGTGCAGCACTATATGGGGCAAATGTCTTTATGGAGCATCTTATGGGGCCATAATCAGCATTTGTGCAGCATTATATTGGGCAAATATGTCTATGGAGCATGTTATGGGGCCATTATTAACCTATATGCAGGATTATATGGGGCATATTTTAATATGGAGCATCTTATGGGGCCATCATAAACTTTATGGAGCGTTACATGCGGCTCCTGATTCAATATGGATATTCAAAAACACAACCTACTGATGTCTCAATTAATTTTACTTTTATTGGTATCTATTTTAACTTTTGACATTTACCGGTAGCTGCTGCATTTCCCACCCTAGGCTTATACTCGAGTTAAGTTTTCCCAGTATTTTGTGGCAAAATTAGGGGGGTCGGCTTATACTCGGGTCAGCTTATACTCGAGTATATACGGTAATTTATTATTTTTCTCCCCCTCCCCTTATCTCCACCCACAAGGACTCTACATTTTCATTAGATTCACCTATATTATCATGCAGGAAGGGTTTTAAGGATGGTTTTACATATAGACACACCTCCCCCTCGCTTATCCGTTCGATCATTTCTGAACAGACTATAGCCCTGCAAGTTAACAGCCCAGTCATGGCTCTCATCCAGCCATGTTTGAAATATCCCCACCATGTCATAATTATGCTCCAACAACATTAATTCTAATTCGTCCATTTTGTTGGCGAGGCTTCTGGCATTAGTATACATGCACTTTATGTATGTCTCTATACCTCTATTCCCCATGCCACCCCCAACTTACTTAATACATCCCATATAATGCTCCATATAAAAAATATGCCCAATATAATGCTGCACAAAGGTTAATAATGGCCCCATAAAATTCTCAATAGATTATGCCCCATAGATTATGCCCCATAAAATGCTCCATAGATTATGCCCCTTAAGTGATCCATAGATTATGCCCCATAAGATGCTCCATAGATTATGCCCCATGTGCTGTGATTAAAATAAAAAAATCACATACTCACCTCTCCTCGCTCAGGCCCTTGGCACTTGCGATATTCATCTGTCCTCCTCGTTCCACCGCTGCATCCCCTCTGTCTTCCAGCTCTCTGACTGTTCAGGCAGTGGGCGGTGTGCACAGTAAACATGTCATCGCGCCCTCTGACCTGAACAGGCAGAGGACGCAGAAGATGGAGCGGCGCCCGGAGGGGAAGCGGGGTCAAGTGAATACAGCGCAATGCTCACTCACCCTTCCCGTTAAACTCACCTGCCCCCAGTGCGGTCCCTGGCAGCTTTTCACTGTGGGATGGTCCCCGGGACCCGGCAGTGCTTCCTGTGTTCAGCGGTTACATGCTTCTCATTAAAGTAATTAATTTTCGTCCATATTCATTATTTAATGAGCGGTACGACATGACCGCTGAACACAGGAACCGCTGCCCGGAGACCATGAGAGATGCAGGATCCACGCCAGTAGCAGGTGAGTATGTGACAGCTGCCGCTCCCCTCTCCCGCTGACTACCCCTCTGCCCCACCCCCCGACAATAACTCGAGCATAAGCCGAGAGGGGTACTTTCAGCCTTAAAAAATGGGCTGAAAATCTCTGCTTATACTCGAGTATATACGGTACATGTGATCGATATTGTAGTAGACATATTCTGACATCTAAGGCTGCCGTCACACTTGCAGTATTTGGTCAGTATTTTACATCAGTATTTTTAAGCCAAAACCAGGAGTGGGTGATAAATACAGAAGTGGTGCATATGTTTCTATTATACTTTTCCTCTATTTATTCCACTCCTGGTTTTGGCTACAAATACTGAAGTAAAATACTGACCAAATACTGCTAGTGTGACGGCAGCCTAACAGTCACAAAACTTTGGAGGAAAGATGGGACCTTTTTTTTCATTTCAGTGGTCTAGAGACACAGTGTAGCAAGATGGATCAGAGAGGCCATTAAAGTAACTTACAGTGGGTATGGAAAGTATTTATTATACTCCCTTGCATAGTGCCATTAATTCCAAAGCGCTTTACGTACATTGACACTGTCTCCATTAGGGCTCACAATCTAGAATCCCTATCAGTATATCTTTGGAATGTGGGGTGAAACCAGAGAACCCGGATGATACCCACGCAAACACATGGAGAACATACAAACTCCTTGCAGATGTTGTCCTTGGTGGGATTTGAACCCAGGACCCTAGTGCTGCAAGGCTGCAGTGCACTGAGCTACCTTGCTGCACATTCAGATCCTTTTAACCCCTTCACCCCAAAGCCTGTTTTCACCTAAGTGACAGGGCCAATTTTTACAATTCTGACCATTGTCACTTTATGAGGTTATAACTCTGAAACGCTTCAACGGATCCTGGTGATTCTGACACTGTTTTCTCGTGACATATTGTACTTCATGATAGTGGTAAAACTTCTTCGATATGACTTGCATTTATTTGTGAAAAAAACAAAAATTTGTCGGAAATTATGAAAATTTAGCAATTTTCAAACTCTTAGTTTTTATGCCCTTAAATTAGAGAGTTATATCACATAATATAGTTAATAAACAACATTTCCCACATGTCTGCTTTACATCAGCACAATTTTGGAAACATAATTTTTTTTTGTTAGGACGTTATAAGGGTTAAAAGTTGACCAGCGATTTCTCATTTTTGCAACAAAATTTGCAAAACCATTTTTTTACGGACCACCTCACACTTGAAGTGACTTTGAGGGGTCTATATGACAGAAAATGCCCAAAAGTGACACCATTCTAAAAACTGCACCCCTCAAGGTACTCAAAACCACATTCAAAAAGTTTATTAACCCTTCAGGTGCTTCACAGGAATTTTTTGAATGTTTAAAAAAATTGAACATTTAACTTTTTTTTCACAAAATTTTTACTTCAGGTCCAATTTGTTTCATTTTACCAAGGGTAACAGGAGAAATTGGACCACAAAAGTCGTTGTACAATTTGTCCTGAGTACGCCGATACCCCATATGTGGGGGTAAACCACTGTTTGGGCACATGGCAGAGCTCGGAAGGGAAGGAGCGCTATTTGACTTTTCAATGCAAGATTTGCTGGAATTGAGATCGGAGCCCATGTCACGATTGGAGAGCCCCTGATGTGCCTAAACAGTGGAAACCCCCACAGGTGACACCATTTTGGAAAGTAGACCCCCTAAGGAACTAATGTAGATGTGTGGTGAGCACTTTGAACCTCCAAGTGCTTCACAGAAGTTTATAATGTAGAGCCGTAAAAAAATTTTTTTTATTAATTTTCACAAAAAATGATCTTTTTGCCCCAAATTTTTTATTTTCCCAAGGGTAAAAGGATAAATTGGACCCCAAAAGTTGTTGTGCAATTTGTCCTGAGTACGTCGATACTTCATATATGGGGATAAACCACTGTTTGAGCGCATGGCAGAGCTCGGAAGGGAAGGAGTGCCAATTGACTTTTCAATGCAAAATTGGCTGGAATTGAGATCGGACGCCATGTCGCATTTGGAGAGCCCCTGACGTGCCTTAACAGTGGAAACCCCCCACAAGTGACCCCATTTTGGAAAGAAGACCCCCTAAGGAACTTATCTAGATGTGTGGTGAGCACTTTTAACCCCCAATTGTTTCACTAAAGTTTAGAATGTAGCATTGTGAAAATTAAAAAATCATTTTTTCTTTCCACAAAATGATGTTTTAGCCCGCAATTGTTTTTCCCCAAGGGTAACAGGAGAAATTGGACCACAAATGTTATTGTCCAATTTGTCCTGAGTACGCTGATACCCCACATGTTGGGGGGAACCACCGTTTGAGTGCATGGCAGAGCTCGGAAGGGAAGGAGCACCGTTTGAAATGCAGACTTAGATGGAATGGACTGCAGGTGTCATGTTGCATTTGCAGAGCCCCTGATGTACCTAAACAGTAGAAACCCCCCACAAGTGACCCCATATTGGAAACTAGACCCCCAAAGGAACTTATCTAGATGTGTTGTGAGAGCTTTGAACCAACAAGTGTTTCACTACAGTTTATAACGCAAGCCGTGAAAATAAAAAATATTTTTTTTTCCACGAAAATGATATTTTATCCCCTATGTTTTTATTTTCCCAAGGGTAACAGGACAAATTGGACCCTAAAAGTTGTTGTCCAACTTGTCCTGAGAACGCTGATACCCCATATGTTGGGGGGAACCACTGTTTGGGCACACAGGAGAACTCGGAAGGGAAGGAGCCCTGTTTTACTTTTTCAAAGCAGAATTGGCTGGAATTGCGATCGGACGCCATGTCGCGTTTGGAGAGCCCCTGATGTGCCTAAACAGTGGAAACCCCCAATTATAACTGAAACCCTAACCCCAACCCTAACCCTAGCCCTAACCCTAACCCTAGCCCTAGCCCTAACCCTAACCCTAGCCCTAACCCTAGCCCTAACCCTAGCCCTAACCCTAGCACTAATGGGAAAATGGAAATAAATACATTTTTTTACATTTTATTATTTTTCCCTAACTAAGGGGGTGATGAAGGGGGGTTTGATTTACTTTTATAACGTTTTTTTGGCGGATTTTTATGATTGGCAGCTGTCACACACTAAAAGACGCTTTTTATTGCAAAAAATAGTTTTTGCATCACCACATTTTGAGAGCTATAATTTATCCATATTTTGGCCCACAGAGTCATATGAAGTCTTGTTTTTTGCGGGACGAGTTGACGTTTTTATTGGTAACATTTTCGGGCAGATGACATTTTTTGATCGCTTTTTGTTCCGATTTTTGGGAGGCGGAATGAACAAAAACCAGCTATTCATGAATTTCTTTTGGGGGAGGCGTTTATACCGTTCCACGTGTGGTAAAATGGATAAAGCAGTTTTATTCTTCGGGTCAGTACGATTACAGCGATACCTCATTTATGTAATTTTTTTTTATGTTTTGGCGCTTTTACACAATAAAAACTAATTTTATATAAAAAAAATTGTTTTTGCATCGCATTATTCTGAGAGCTATAACTTTTTTATTTTTCTGCTGATGATGCTGTATGGCGGCTTTTTTTTTGCGGGACAAGATGACGTTTTCAGCGGTACCATGGTTATTTATATCCGTCGTTTTGATCGCGTGTTATTCCACTTTTTGTTCGCCTGTATGATAATAAAGCGTTGTTTTTTGCCTTGTTTTTTTTTTTTTTTTTTTTTTTTTGCGGTGTTCACTGAAGGGGTTAACTAGTGGGATAGTTTTATAGAGCGGGTCGTTACGGACGCGGCGATACCAAATATGTGTACATTTATTGTTTTTTTTTTTTTTTACATAAATAAATGGATTTATTGGGAAATGTTTTTTTTTTTTTTTATTTGGGGATTTTTTTTTATTTTTTTTTACACATTCTATTTTTTTTTTTTTTTACTTTCAAACATTGTCCCAGGGTGGGACATCTCTGTATTAGATCAGATCGTTGATCTGACACTGTGCTTAGCACACTGTCAGATCAACGATCTGACAGGCAGCTTACCTGGCTTTCCAGCGCCTGCTCTCAGCAGGCGCCGGCTAGCCAGGTCACTTCATGACCCGGAAGGAGTCCGGCGGCCATCTTGGATCCGGGGACTCCTTCCGGGTCACCGGAGCAACGCGATCTCATTGCGTTGCTCCGGTGGGAGAGCGCAGGGAGCCCCCGTCCCTGCGCGATCCCCCTCTATGCCGCTGTCACTACTGACAGCGGCATCAGAGGGGTTAAATGCCCGCGATCGGCGATAGCGCCGATCGTGGGCATTGCTGCGGGGTGTCAGCTGTCACATACAGCTGACACCCGCACCCGATCACCGCGGCGCTCAGCGCGAGACCGCGGTGATCGGTGCGCCGTACTAGTACTGCTGCTGGCACTAGTGCAGTGCCGGCAGCGCAGTACTAGTACGGCGCGTGTCGCGTGTCGCGAAGGGGTTAAAGTTTTCACAATTTCTTTACAACCATTTGGTAAATTCTAAAAAGGTTTTTTTTTCCTCATCAATGTACACTCTGCACCCCATCTTGACTGAGAAAAAACAGAAATGTAGAATTTTTTTCTAATTTATTAAAAAACAAAACCTGAAATATCACATGGTCATACATAGTCAGACCCTTTGCTCAGTATTGAGTAGAAGCACCCTTTTGAGCAAGTACAGCCATGAGTCTTCTTGGGAATGTTTTTCACACCTGCATTTGGGGATCCTCTGCCATTCCTCCTTGCAGATCCTCTCCAGTTCAGTCAGGTTGGATGGTGAACGTTGGTGGACAGCCATTTTCAGGTCTCTCCAGAGATGCTCAATTGGGTTTAGGTCAGGGCTCTGTCTGGGCCAGTCAAGAATGGTCACAGAGTTGTTCTGAAACCACTCCATTCTTATTTTAGCTGTATGCTTAGGCTCATTGTTTTGTTGGAAGGTGAACCTTCGGCCAAGTTTGAGGTCCAGAGCACTCTGGAAGAGGTTTTTATGCAGGATATCTTTGTACTTGGCCGCATTCATGTTTCCTTTAATGACTACCAGTCATCTTGTTCCTGCAGCTGAAAAACACCCCTATAGCATGATGCTGCCACGGCCATGTTTCACTGTAGGGATTGTATTGGGCAGGTGATGAGCAGTGCCTGGTTTTCTCCACACATGCAGCTTGGAATTATCACCAAAAAGTTTTATCTTTTGTCTCATCAGACCAGAGAATCTTATTTCTCAAAAAAAAAAAAAAAAAGTTTAAATAATTGTAAAAATATAAAAATCTAAAATAATAAAATCAAAAGATATTGTATCTATAAATAAATATTTGTATGAAAAATAAAGATCTATAAAATAATGTGGCACCCCTAGGGGTATTTGCCACAAAAATAGTTACTGACAGTAAGTACAAATACTAAAATAGCAAGACTGCACTACCACCTCCGGCCAGAAGGGGGAGCTCCAGAGACTCCCCTTGATCCATTCTGGTCTGAGAGAAGAAATGGCAGTTGGGCTAAGGAGCTGATAGTGAGAGGTCATACAGTTGAATCTCTAACAGCCCTGTGACTGTTACCAGGCCTAAATCACCGGCCTGAGGAGAAGAGGGATAGAGAAAAAGGACATTGTGAGAACCGGGTAGCATTAATCACTACCCAGAACAGGCGCAAAGACGGATACCGGATCCGTGGCTGTATTCATTATATATAATACAGCAACCGGAAAAACGTGAGGTGATATCAGCTTCACTAGGGTCGGATGCAGCAACAGACACAGAGTTCAGCGGTACTCCCAGAGGGGGTAAACCGATAAAAGGACTCGGGTTGCCCGTCGAACCAGGACCCGGAGGGGACAGATTGGGCCGGCAGCCAGTTCACATACAGCAGCAGGGCCACACAGAAATTGCGCACAATAAGAGGCGAAGACCCCGGCAGGGTCAAAGTAACTCAGAGTTCCCATACAGACTCCGGTGACAGGACTGGTTGTAAATCCTTTTATGTTAAAGTAAACTGGTTAAACGTTTCAGTGCCTCAGTCTTTCATTTGGACAATAGCCATCTATCCAGGATCAGGATCGTCACCCTTGGGAGAACCTGCTGCTGATCAAGTAAGTGCCTGTCCCCTCATGATACCCCTTACACTGTGCATTGCCTGAGGCCACAGCACCGGGTCAAGCCACCCGTGACATCCCCCTCAAGAGACAGACTCTATTGGTCCGGTGCTGGGTATCCCGGTCTCCTGGGCGTCACAATAATAAAAGTACACATATTTGGGATCACCACGTTCATGAAGACTCGACCTAAAAAACTGTCCCACTAGTTAACCGCTATAGTGAACACCATAAAAAAAGTTAAATATTGTGATGAGCAAGTTTACTTGTTCAAAAAACGAAAAGATGATCCAGCTTCCAAATAAAATATAAAAGTTTAATCCAACATATTAAAATAAGGAGACGACTCCTGGGACGGCATCATACACATAGTAAGGCGAGCGACGCGTTTCGACCAAGCGGTCTTTATCACAGCTGATCTGCTAAATGACATATCCGGTATATATACAATATAGCACCAATCAAATGCTGGAAAAATGTCATGTGATACATAGGAGAAAAAAAAAAAAATTTCACAAATGTACCCAATAAATTCAAAACAATAATGTGCAGAAGGATATATACAATAGATAATAAACAATGCACAATGAATAAAAATAAAGACATAAAGAAAATGAAAAAATACAGAGGGAGGGACATTGCTAGTAATGAAACATTAGTTCATTTCGTTTGTTCAAACCACCTGGAAACCTTGTACCTAGATTAAAGATCCAGAACGCTTCTCTGGTAAGTAATGCTCTGTGAATATCCCCACCGCGCGGAGGTTTTTTAATTTTCTCAATACCTATTACTTTTAAAGAAGCTGTATTGCGGGAATGAAAATCAATAAAATGCCTCGCCACCGAGGAAATGGTGCGACTATTATTTGTAGTGCATTTGATGTCATACAAGTGTTCCGATATGCGGTTTTTTAATTTCCGAGTAGTACACCCGATATGATTTGTCACAAATCGTACAATCAATTATGTAGACTACAAATCGTGTATTACAGTTTATAAATGTTTGAATTTTGTATTGATTTTTATTTCCTCCGGTACCAAAAAACTTGACGGTGGTAAGATGTCTGCACGTAGTGCAATTAGTTACATTACATTTATAACAACCTATACAATGCAACCAAGTATTAGTTGAATGTTCAGAAGAAAAGTGATTAGGAGATATTATGTTGCCTAAGGTAGGCGCTTTTCTGGCTACTATATTGCATCCCCCCTTCAAGTCGCGGCCCTTTTTCATTTTTGCGTGTTCGTTTTTCGCTTCCCTCCTTCCCAGAGCCATAACTTTTTTATTTTTCCGTCAATATGGTCATGTGAGGGCTTATTTTTTGCGGGACAAGTTGTACTTTTGAACGACACCATTGGTTTTACCATGTCTTTTACTAGAAAACGGGAAAAAAATTCCAAGTGCGGTGAAATTGCAAAAAAAGTGCAATCCCACACTTGTTTTTTGTTTGGCTTTTTTGCTAGGTTCACTAAATGCTAAAACTAGCCTGCCATTATGATTCTCTAGGTCATTACGAGTTCATAGACACCTAACATGACTAGGTTATTTTTTATCTAAGTGGTGAAAAAAAAATCCAAACTTTGCTAAAAAAAAAAAAAAAAGTGCCATTTTCCGATAACCGTAGCGTCTCCATTTTTCGTGACCTGGGGTCGGGTGAGGGCTTATTTTTTGCGTGCCGAGCTGATGTTTTTAATGATTTCTGCGCAGATACGTTCTTTTGATCGCCCGTTATTGCATTTTAATGCAATGTTGCGGCGACCAAAAAAACGTAATTCTGGCGTTTCGGATTTTTTTCTCGCTACGCCGTTTAGCGATCAGGTTAATGCTTTTTTTTAATTGATAGATCGGGCGATTCTGAACACGGCGATACCAAATACGTGTAGGTTTTTTTTTTTTTTTGTTTTATTTAGGATGGGGCGAAAGGGGGGTGATTTAAACTTTTATATTTTTTATATTTTTTTCATATTTTTAAAAACATTTTTTTTTTACTTGTGCCATGCTTCAATAGCCTCCATGGGAGGCTAGAAGCTGGCATAGCCTGATCGGCTCTGCTACATAGCAGCGATCATCAGATCGCTGCTATGTAGCAGAAATGCAGGTGTGCTGTGAGCGCCGACCACAGGGGGGCGCTCACAGCAGACCTGCATCAGTAACCATAGAGGTCCCAAGGACCTCTATGGTTACCTTCCTGATGCATCGCCGACCCCCGATCATGTGACGGGGGTCATCGATGACGTCATATCCGGCCGCCCGGCCGGATGCGGTAGTTAAATGCCGCTGTCTGTGTTTGACAGCGGCATTTAACAGGTTAATAGCGGCGGGTGAATAGCGATTTCACCCGCCGCTATTGCGCGCACATGTCAGCTGTACAAAACAGCTGACATGTCACGACTTTGATGTGGGCTCACCGCCGGAGCCCACATCAAAGGGGGATTCACGGCATGCGCAGTAGATGTACGGCGCATGTCGTGAAGGGGTTAAATAAATCATTATTATTGTTACAGTTTCGCTTCAATCTCGTGAATTCACCTACAGGAATTGCCTTAACTGTGTGCCTGGGATGACTACTTTTAGCGTGAAGTAAACCATTACCTGCCATTGGTTTTATAAAAGTTCGTGTGGAAATAAGTTCATTAGGAACACCTGTCAACTCCAGATCCAAAAAGGAAATCTTGGACACAGCCTGAACATATGTGAATTTTAAATTAAAATTGTTGTCGTTAATATAATTTACAAAGTCCTGTATGGCAGATACATCGCCACGCCAAATAAACAGCGTATCATCGATGTATCTGCCATACCAATGAATACATGCAGAAAACGGATTGGAAACTGCAAAGAGGTGTGAATACTCCCAATAAGACATGACCAGATTTGCTAGGGAAGGTGAAAATTTAGCCCCCATGGCCACACCTGTGCATTGTGTAAACATATCATTCATTCTCTGAGCTGAAATATCCTGCATGTCTATTGCTCCAGTCCCTGACAGCAAGCAGCTTGGATGGTATCTGAGTCATTCTATCTTCGGCATTGAATCCTGCATGTATCTATATATGTTAGTCATCCTATTATGCCTTTGTTTGTGTTTATAGATATTTAACTCACTTTTGCATGTCCTTACTCAGAGAGATCACATAACTGTTTCAAAGTGGCTTATGATCCATGTAGACCTGGACATTTGTTTATCTGATCACTACATTTATTGTGTCCTGTTGTCTCAACTGAGTTAGATTGATTGCTAACGAGCTTTAACCCCAAAAAAAAAAAAAAGAAAAAGAGATCTAAGGGCTAGCCCTTCTATAAATGTAGATTTAGCTTGGGAATGCATTCGTGCACTGTTATTCGTGTATTTTTTATTCAAAGTACTTTTTTTTCTAAGTACTTGGCAGTTATAACATGGCAGTTAGACAGGGCAGGAGACAGGTAAGACAATCTAAATCTAAACCATATTCACTTGAAACAGCACAAATACTCACCATATTTATTTGTATAATCTATATTCTGGCTGCTGCATTCACTCACATTCACCGCCCTCGCATTAACTCTCTACACTCCATCCATATCGGCCCCTCTGTCCTTGCCTCTCCTATGTATAGCACTCATGCTCTATTCACATTGCTTAACAGCGCAGATCCATTCAGTCCCACCATCCAACACAAGAGACGCTCTCACAAATCACTTAACCATCTGCTCACTCTTTCGATCCTCCTTCTCCTAGTCGCTGGAGACATATCTCCAAACCCCGGCCCCCCATGTTATAGCCAGTCAAACCTCCCAATTGCTACACCCAGAAACCCCTCTAACCTTATTAATATTCCCTGCATGCCTGCTGTCTTTCAATTGTGCCCTTTGGAATTCTCGCTCTGTGTGTAATAAACTCTGCTTCATTCATGACTTCTTCCTTTCTAATTCTTTTAATCTCCTGGCTCTTACTGAAACCTGGATCCAGCAATCAGACACCACTGCTGCTGCTGCTCTTTCATATGGTGGACTACACTTTTCTCATACCCCAAGATCAGACAACAGAGCAGGTGGAGGCGTTGGCCTGCTCCTTTCACCCAAATGTACTTTCCAAGTTATCCCCCAAGTACCCTCACTTGTCTTCCCTTCCTTTGAGGTCCATGTGGTCAGACTCTACGTCCCCTTCTCCATGCGAGTGGCGGTGGTGTATCGTCCTCCCGGCCCCTCTCATCAGTTCCTGGATCACTTTGCTACCTGGCTTCCACACTTTCTCTCCTGTGACACCCCCACCCTTATCATGGGTGATTTCAACATCCCCATTGCCTCTCCCCTCTCCCCATCTGCTTCTCACCTTTTATCTCTATCCTCCTCTTTTGGCCTCTCGCAGCATACTAACTCTCCAACACATGAAGATGGAAACTCCCTTGACTTGGTCTTCTCCCGACTTTGCTCAGTGGATGATTTCACAAACTCCCCTCTCCCGCTCTCTGACCACAACCTTCTTTCATTCTCTATCAAGAACTGCCATCCCGCTCAGGTCACCCCCACTTTTCCACACTTATAGAAACATACAGGCCATTAACACCCAGAAACTTATGAAGAACTTGCAGTCCTCATTGGCCCCTATCTCCTCCATCTCATGTCCTGATTCTGCATTGAAGCATTACAATGAAACCCTGCAAAGTGCTCTGGATGAAGCTGCTCCTCCTATACATAAAACAACTCGGCACAGACGGCAACAACCGTGGCACACGCTGCAAACACGTTTCCTGCAGCGGTGCTCCAGGTGCGCAGAACGTCTGTGGAGAAAATCTAATCTACCCGAAGATTTCATCCATTATAAGTTCATGCTAAAGACATACAATTCTGCCCTTCACCTCTCCAAACAAACCTACTTCAACACCCTCATCACCTCCCTGTCCAATAACCCTAAACGTCTCTTTGACACGTTCCAGTCCCTACTCAACCCAAGAGAGCAGGCCCCAACCACGGATTTCCGTGCTGACGATCTGGCCAATTACTTCAAAGAAAAAATTGACCACATTCGACAGGAAATCACCTCCCAATCTCTTCATACTATGCACTGTCCTCCCTCCCCCACTGCATCTAGTTCACTCTCTGACTTTGAAGCAGTTACAGAAGAAGAAGTAAGCAGGCTCCTTGCATCTTCTCGCCCGACCACTTGCAACAGTGACCCCATTCCATCACATCTCCTCCAGTCCCTTTCCCCGGCTGTCACCTCTCACCTAACAAAAATATTCAACCTTTCCCTCACTTCCGGTATTTTTCCCTCCTCATTTAAGCATGCCATCATACATCCATTACTTAAAAAACCATCCCTCGATCAAAACTGTGCCGCTAATTATAGACCTGTCTCTAATCTTCCCTTCATCTCTAAACTCCTCGAACGCCTGGTCCACTCCCGTCTTACCCGCTATCTCTCAGATAACTCTCTTCTCGACCCTCTTCAATCTGGCTTCCGCTCTTTACACTCTACTGAAACTGCCCTCACTAAAGTCTCTAATGACCTAATAACAGTTAAATCTAATGGTCACTACTCCATGCTAATTCTCTTGGATCTCTCTGCAGCATTCGACACTGTGGATCATCAGCTCCTCCTCACTATGCTCCGCTCCATCGGCCTCAAGGACACCGTTCTCTCCTGGTTCTTCTCCTATCTCTCTGACCGATCCTTCACTGTATGTTTTGCTGGTTCCTCCTCCTCTCACCTTCCCCTTACTGTTGGGGTTCCTCAAGGATCAGTCCTAGGCCCCCTACTCTTCTCGTTGTATACTGCCCCTATTGGACAAACAATCAGTAGATTTGGTTTCCAGTACCATCTCTATGCTGACGACACCCAATTATACACTTCTGCTCCTGATATCACACCAACCTTTTTAGAAAACACCAGTGATTGTCTTACCGCTGTCTCTAACATCATGTCCTCCCTCTATCTGAAACTAAACCTGTCAAAAACTGAACTCCTCGTGTTCTCTCCCTCTACTAACCTACCTTTGCCTGACATTGCCATCTCCGTGTGCGGTTCCACCATTACTCCAAAGCAACATGCCCGTTGCCTTGGGGTCATCCTTGATTCTGACCTTTCATTCACCCCCTACATCCGATCACTGGCTCGCTCTTCTTACCTGCATCTCAAAAACATTTCTAGAATTCGCACTTTTCTTACTTTCGACTCTGCAAAAACTCTGACTGTTTCACTTATTCATTCTCGTCTGGACTATTGTAACTCTCTACTAATCGGCCTCCCTCTTGCAAAACTCTCCCCGCTCCAATCTGTCCTGAATGCTACAGCCAGGATCATATTCCTCACCAACCGTTACACCGATGCCTCTACCCTGTGCCAGTCATTACACTGGCTACCCATCCACTCCAGAATCCAGTACAAAACTACTACCCTCATCCACAAAGCACTCCATGGCTCAGCACCACCCTACATCTCCTCCCTGGTATCAGTCTACCACCCTACCCGTGCCCTCCGTTCCGCTAATGACCTCAGGTTAGCATCCTCAATAATCAGAACCTCCCACTCCCGTCTCCAAGACTTTACACGTGCTGCGCCGATTCTTTGGAATGCACTACCTAGGTTAATACGATTAATCCCCAATCCCCACAGTTTTAAGCGTGCCCTAAAAACTCATTTGTTCAGACTGGCCTACCGCCTCAATGCATTAACCTAACGATCCCTGTGTGGCCTATTTATAATAACAAAAAAAAAAAAAAAAGGTTCCTCGCATCATGTTCTCATGCACTTTATGCAGTATTAGCCCTCTGTGTCTGTACTGCTACATACTTAGGCAGTTAACTGGTTCATGCAGCTTTACATGAACACCTGAGCCTTACACTATAGCTGGTCCGAATAACTAAAGCAATTGTTACCATCCACCTCTCGTGTCTCCCCTTTTCCCCATAGTTTGTAAGCTTGCGAGCAGGGCCCTCACTCCTCCTGGTATCTGTTTTGAACTGTATTTCTGTTATGCTGTAATGTCTATTGTCTGTACAAGTCCCCTCTATAATTTTTAAAGCGCTGCGGAATATGTTGGCGCTATATAAATAAAAATTATTATTTATTATTATTATTATTATTATTGTAAAAAATATTCAGAATCAAAAGAAAAGAAATTATGCGTCAAAAGAAAATAAGTTACCTGTAAAATAAAATTAATCAGATCACTTGAATATGAGCTATACTTGTTCAGATGGAATTGTAACGCTTGTATTGCAACATTGTGAGGGATACAAGTATATAAAGAAACGACATCGCAACTTAGCCAAGTATACTACAATTTCCATTTCTTTTTTGTTATGATACCCAGTATATCTTTGGTATCCTTAATATATCCTGGGGTCCTGGATACCAATGGCTGTAGTAAAGAATCAAGCCACTGGCCAAGAAATTCATTCAGAGATCCTACGCTAGAGACTATGGGTCTCATAGGTGGAAAAGCGGCTTGTTTATGAATTTTAGGAAGCCCATATAAAATGGGCATAACTGGATGAGAAACTCGTAAAAAATCAGCCTGTTTAATGGTCAGGACCACCAAAGATATTCCCTCTTCAATAATTTTGTCAATTTCAGATTTAAATGAGGGGGTAGGATCAGAAGTCAATTTTTTGTAAATATTAGTGTCCGCTAAAGATTTTAAAATTTCATTTTTATAGTCAGAGGAATTCATGATGACAATTATGCCTCCTTTATCACTAGTTTTTATAACTATGTCATTCATATCTTTTATCTCCTGAATAGCTCGTTTCTGGTTTATAGATAAATTGTGTTTAACTGAAACCCTTTGATTCTGCAGGGTTTTAACCCCTTCCCGACCCATGACGCCACGTAGGCGTCATGAAAGTCGGTGCCAATCTGACCCATGACGCCTATGTGGCGTCATGGAAAGATCGCGTCCCTGCAGATCGGGTGAAAGGGTTAACTCCCATTTCACCCGATCTGCAGGGACAGGGGGAGTGGTAGTTTAGCCCAGGGGGGGGGTGGCTTCACCCCCTCGTGGCTACGATCGCTCTGATTGGCTGTTGAAAGTGAAACTGCCAATCAGAGCGATTTGTAATATTTCACCTATTATAACGGGTGAAATATTACAATCCAGCCATGGCCGATGCTGAAATATCATCGGCCATGGCTGGAAATACTAATGTGCCCCCACCCCACCCCACCGATCGCCCCCCCAGCCCCCCGATCTGGCCGGTACACTGTTCCGGCTCCCCTCTGTCCAGTGCTCCGCTACCCCCTGTGCTCTTGTCCGCTCCCCCCGTGCTCCAATCACCCCCCCCCGTGCTCCAATCACCCCCCCTGCACTCCGATCCACCCCCCGGTGCTCCGTTCCACCCCCCCGTGCTCCATTCCTGCCCCCCGTGCTCCGTTCCACGCCCCCCGTGCTCCGTTCCACCCCTCCCGCGCTCCGATTCCCCCCCCGTGCTCCGATCCCCCCCCCCGTGGTCCCCCCCCACCCCATCATACTTACCGATCCAGCCGGGGTCCCGTCCGTCTTCTCCCTGGGCGCCGCCATCTTCCAAAATGGCGGGCGCATGCGCAGTGCGCCCGCCGAATCTGCCGGCCGGCAGATTCGTTCCAAAGTGCATTTTGATCAGTGAGATAGATTATATCTCAGTGATCAAAATAAAAAAATAATAAATGACCCCCCCCTTTGTCACCCCCATAGGTAGGGACAATAAAAAAGTAAAGACATTTTTTTTTTCCCACTAATGTTAGAATAGGGTTAGGGGTAGGGTTAGGGGTAGGGTTAGGGGTAGGGTTAGGGGTAGGGGTAGGGTTAGGGGTAGGGTTAGGGTTAGGGTTTTGGTATGTGCACACGTATTCTGGTCCTCTGCGGATTTTTCCGCTGCGGATTTGATAAATCCGCAGTGCTAAACCGCTGCGGATTTATGGCGGATTTACCGCGTTTTTTTCTGCGCATTTCACTGCGGTTTTACAACTGCGATTTTCTATTGGAGCAGTTGTAAAACCGCTGCGGAATCCGCAGAAAGAAGTGACATGCTGCGGAATGTAAACCGCTGCGTTTCCGTGCAGTTTTTCCGCAGCATGTGTACAACGATTTTTGTTTCCCGTAGGTTTACATTGAACTGTAAACTCATGGGAAACTGCTGCGGATCCGCAGCGTTTTCCGCAGCGTGTGCACATACCTTTAGAATTAGGCTATGTGCACACTGTGCGGATTTGGCTGCGGATTGGCCGCTGCGGATTCGCAGCAGTGTTCCATCAGGTGTACAGTACCATGTAAACATATGAAAAACCAAATCCGCTGTGCCCATGGTGCGGAAAATACCGCGCGGAAACGCTGCGTTGTATTTTCCGCAGCATGTCAATTCTTTGTGCGGATTCCGCAGCGTTTTACACCTGTTCCTCAATAGGAATCCGCAGGTGAAATCCGCACAAAAAACACTGGAAATCCGCGGAAAATCCGCAGGTAAAACGCAGTGCCTTTTACCCGCGGATTTTTCAAAAATGGTGCGGAAATATCTCACACGAATCCGCAACGTGGGCACATAGCCTTAGGGTTAGGGTTGGAATTAGGGTTGTGGTTAGGGTTGTGATTAGGGTTATGGCTACAGTTGGGATTAGGGTTAGGGGTGTGTTGGGGTTAGTGTTGGAGGTAGAATTGAGGGGTTACCACTGTTTAGGCACATCAGGGGTCTCCAAACGCAACATGGCCCCACCATTGATTCCAGCCAATCTCGTATTCAAAAAGTCAAATGGTGCTCCCTCCCTTCCGAGCCCTGACGTGTGCCCAAACAGTGGTTTACCCCCACATATGGGGTACCAGCATACTCAGGACAAACTGCGCAACAATTACTGGGGTCCAATTTCTCCTGTTACCCTTGTGAATCTAAAAAAATGCTTGCTAAAACAATTTTTGAGGAAAGAAAAATGATTTTTTATTTTCACGGCTCTGCGTTGTAAACGTCTGTGAAGCACTTGGGGGTTCAAAGTGCTCACCACATATCTAGATAAGTTCCTTGGGGGGTCTAGTTTCTAAAATGGGGTCACTTGTGGGGGTTTCTACTGTTTAGGCACACCAGGGGCTCTGCAAATGCAACGTGACACCCGCAGACCATTCCATCAAAGTCTGCATTTCAAAAGTCACTACTTCCCTTCTGAGCCCCGACGTGTGCCCAAACAGTGGTTTACCCCCACTCATGGGGTATCAGCTTACTCAGGAGAAACTGGACAACAACTTTTGGGGTCCAATTTCTCCTGTAACCCTTGGGAAAATAAAAAATTCTGGGCTAAATAATTATTTTTGAGGAAAGAAAACGTATTTATTATTTTCACGGCTCTGCATTATAAACTTCTATGAAGCACTTGGGGGTTCAAAGTGCTCACCACACATCTAGATAAGTTCCTTTCGGGGTCTAGTTTCCAAAATGGGGTCACTTGTGGGGGGTTTCTACTGTTAAGCCACATCAGGGGCTCTGCAAACGCAACGTGACGCCCACAGAGCATTCCATCAAAGTCTGCATTTCAAAACGTCACTACTTCACTTCCGAGCCTCGGCATGTGCCCAAACAGTGGTTTATCCCCACATATGGGGTATCAGCGTACTCAGGAGAAACTGGACAACAACTTTTGGGGTCAAATTTCTCCTGTTACCCTTGGGAAAATAAAAAATTGCAGGCTAAAAGATCATTTTTGAGAAAATAATTTTTTTTTTTTTTTTCATGGCTCTGCGTTATAAACTTCTGTGAAGCTCTTGGGGGTTCAAAGTCCTCACCACACATCTAGATTAGTTCCTTTGGGGGTCTAGTTTCCAAAATGGTGTCATTTCTGGGGGATCTCCAATGTTTAGGCACACAGGGGCTCTCCAAACGTGACATGGTGTCCGCTAATGATTGGAGCTAATTTTCCATTTAAAAAGCCAAATGGCGTGCCATCCCTTCCGAGCCCTGCCGTGCGCCCAAACAGTGGTTTACCCCCACATATGGGGTATCAGCGTACTCAGGACAAACTGGACAACAATATTTTTGGTCCAATTTCTCCTATTATCCTTGGCAAAATAGGAAATTCCAGGCTAAAAAATCATTTTTGAGGAAAGAAAAATTATTTTTTACTTTCATGGCTCTGCGTTATAAACTTCTGTGAAGCACCTGGGGGTTTAAAGTGCTCACTAGGCATCTAAATAAGTTCCTTGGGGGGTCTAGTTTCCAAAATGGGGTCACTTGTGGGGGAGCGCCAATGTTTAGGCACACAGGAGCTATCCAAACGCGACATGGTGTCCGCTAACGATGGAAATAATTTTTCATTCAAAAAGTCAAATGGCGCTCCTTCCCTTCCGAGCCTTACCATGTGCCCAAACAGTGGTTTACCCCCACATGTGAGGTATTGGTGTACTCAGGAGAAATTGCCCAACACATTTTAGGATCCATTTTATCCTGTTGCCCATGTGAAAATGAAAAAATTGAGGCTAAAAGATTTTTTTTGTGAAAAAAAAGTACTTTTTCATTTTTACGGATCAATTTGTGAAGCACCTGGGGGTTCAAAGTGCTCACTATGCATCTAGATAAGTTCCTTGGGGCGTCTAGTTTCCAAAATGGGGTCACTTGTGGGGGAGCTCCAATTTTTAGGCACACGGGGGCTCTCCAAACGTGACATGGTGTCCGCTAAAGAGTGGAGCCAATTTTTGATTCAAAAAGTCAAATGGCGCTCCTTCCCTTCCAAGCCCTGCCGTGCGCCCAAACAGTGGTTTACCCCCACATATGAGGTATCAGCGTACTCAGGACAAATTGGACAACAACTTTCGTGGTTCAGTTTCTCCTTTTACCATTGGGAAAATAAAAAAATTGTTGCTAAAAGATAATTTTTGTGACTAAAAAGTTAAATGTTCATTTTTTCCTTCCATGTTGCTTCTGCTGCTGTGAAGCACCTGAAGGGTTAATAAACTTCTTGAATGTGGTTTTGAGTACCTTGAGGGGTGCAGTTTTTAGAATGGTGTCACTTTTGGGTATTTTCAGCCATATAGACCCCTCAAACTGACTTCAAATGTGAGGTGGTCCCTAAAAAAATGGTTTTGTAAATTTCGTTGTAAAAATGACAAATCGCTGGTCAAATTTTAACCCTTATAACTTCCTAACAAAAAAAAATTTTGTTTCCAAAATTGTGCTGATGTAAAGTAAACATGTGGGAAATGTTATTTATTAACTATTTTGTGTCACATATCTCTCTGGTTTAACAGCATAAAAATTCAAAATGTGAAAATTGCAAAATTTTCAAAATATTCGCCAAATTTCCGTTTTTATCACAAGTAAACGCAGAATTTATTGACCTAAATTTACCACTAACATGAAGCCCAATATGTCACGAAAAAACAATCTCAGAACCGCTAGGATCCGTTGAAGCGTTCCTGAGTTATTACCTCATAAAGGGACACTGGTCAGAATTGCAAAAAACGGCAAGGTCTTTAAGGTCAAAATAGGCTGGGTCATGAAGGGGTTAAGATCTCGCTCCACTATTTCTTGAAATTTATTCATACATTCAGCCTGAGACTGCAAAGGATAAAAAAAGGGGTTCTTTGTTACCAAATCTAGAGATTGATTGACCAATTTATTGGATTCAGTATCCTGATCCTGTAAATCCTGCAGAATCAAAAGGGACATTTGTTCATGAAAATCCAAAGAATGAAAAACATTTGTTGTCCCATAATTTTCCTCAGACAAATATTCTTGTTGTTCGGCTGAAAAAAATGTTTTTTAATTGTAAGATTCCGAATGAATTTTATTGATGTCCAAGATTGTTGCAAAAAGATTAAAGTCTTGATCTGGCCCAAAATTTAAACCAAAAGACAATACTTCCAATTGGTCTTGTGTAAAAGATCTAGATGATAAATTTATAACATTATTATTCATCTCATTGCACCCTTCCTGCGGCGGGTCTGCACACCATATAGACTTTCTGTGCTTCCTCCCACCGCGCCTCTTGCGTTTTTTGGCTTATTCACATGTCTAATGGGACTGGTATCTGTGAGCGAAATGAACTAATGTTTCATTACTAGCAATGTCCCTCCCTCTGTATTTTTTCATTTTCTTTATGTCTTTATTTTTATTCATTGTGCATTGTTTATTGTTTATTATCTATTGTATATATCCTTCTGCACATTATTGTTTTGAATTTATTGGGTACATTTGTGAATTTTTTTTTTTTCTCCTATGTATCACATGACATTTTTCCAGCATTTGATTGGTGCTATATTGTGTATATATTCCGGATATGTCATTTAGCAGATCAGCTGTGATAAAGACCGCTTGGTCGAAACGCGTCGCTCGCCTTACTATGTGTATGATGCCGTCCCAGGAGTCGTCTCCTTATTTTAATATGTTGGATTAAACTTTTATATTTTATTTGGAAGCTGGATCATCTTTTCGTTTTTTGGATATTCTTCATGTCACGTCAGGACGGAGATCCGTGCTTCCTGCATTTCCTCGGTGTGCTGGCTCCCTGCCTTTTGTCCATATTTCGCTGACTACCGTGCACCCGAGATTTAACTCCTTATTTTCGGGACTGGCTACATATCATCACAAGTAAGTGCTTTCTCTGCTTTTATTACATTCTTATTTTTTTGGGACATTGCACCATGTCGGACACCACTACAAACCGCATGCAAAAAGCAGCTAAGGTTTTTTCTGGTACATTTGAAGGAAATGTTGCTACGTCTGAAATTTCTAACTCATGGTCTGTACTGAAAAAACTCATGATCCAAGAAACCAAAACTTGGTGGGATTTAACCACACTTCAGAATTACATATCCAAAAGTATGGTGCCAAGAGGCTTGCGAATTAAGAAAAAAGCCACTACTGATTTGGGCACTTCATTCTCTGAGGAGTGGAACGAAATATTAAGCACCTGTTCACTTAATCTCATGCGTTTAATTGTGAAATATGAGGATAAAAAACTTAATGACATACAAAAAGAAATTTATGTATCTAAAGCAAATCTGCAGAGTATGGACATCATTCTAGAAAATAACGTCTCGTACAAGAAAATTCAGGAAGACGTCACAATATTAGAGGATGAAATTATACAACGAAAAAAAACGCAAATTTCAACGAGATTTGGACGACTATGCAACCAATAAAGTGTTCAACTGGAATGAAGGCATAGACTCCTCTAAAACACCCAGATCCATTCTGCGGTTTTCCAATCGCCGCAAAAAACAGAACAAGCGTTTTGTAAGCTTTAGCTCAAGAGAGGGGGATTCTGACGATAATGGCTGCAGCACATCGGATGCCTCCCTCAATGAGCTCACAGATACCAGTCCCATTAGACATGTGAATAAGCCAAAAAAACGCAAAAGGCGCGGTGGGAGGAAGCACAGAAAGTCTATATGGTGTGCAGACCCGCCGCAGGAAGGGTGCAATGAGATGAATAATAATGTTACAAATTTATCATCTAGATCTTTTACACAAGACCAATTGTCTAGATTTGGTAACAAAGAACCCCTTTTTTTATCCTTTGCAGTCTCGGGCTGAATGTATGAATAAATTTCAAGAAATAGTGGAGCGAGATCTTAAAACCCTGCAGAATCAAAGGGTTTCGGTTAAACACAATTTATCTATAAACCAGAAACGAGCTATTCAGGAGATAAAAGATATGAATGACATAGTTATAAAAACTAGTGATAAAGGAGGCATAATTGTCATCATGAATTCCTCTGACTATAAAAATGAAATTTTAAAATCTTTAGCGGACACTAATATTTACAAAAAATTGACTTCTGATCCTACCCCCTCATTTAAATCTGAAATTGACAAAATTATTGAAGAGGGAATATCTTTGGTGGTCCTGACCATTAAACAGGCTGATTTTTTACGAGTTTCTCATCCAGTTATGCCCATTTTATATGGGCTTCCTAAAATTCATAAACAAGCCGCTTTTCCACCTATGAGACCCATAGTCTCTAGCGTAGGATCTCTGAATGAATTTCTTGGCCAGTGGCTTGATTCTTTACTACAGCCATTGGTATCCAGGACCCCAGGATATATTAAGGATACCAAAGATATAATGGGTATCATAACAAAAAAGAAATGGAAATTGTAGTATACTTGGCTAAGTTGCGATGTCGTTTCTTTATATACTTGTATCCCTCACAATGTTGCAATACAAGCGTTACAATTCCATCTGAACAAGTATAGCTCATATTCAAGTGATCTGATTAATTTTATTTTACAGGTAACTTATTTTCTTTTGACGCATAATTTCTTTTCTTTTGATTCTGAATATTTTTTACAATGCACAGGTGTGGCCATGGGGGCTAAATTTTCACCTTCCCTAGCAAATCTGGTCATGTCTTATTGGGAGTATTCACACCTCTTTGCAGTTTCCAATCCGTTTTCTGCATGTATTCATTGGTATGGCAGATACATCGATGATACGCTGTTTATTTGGCGTGGCGATGTATCTGCCATACAGGACTTTGTAAATTATATTAACGACAACAATTTTAATTTAAAATTCACATATGTTCAGGCTGTGTCCAAGATTTCCTTTTTGGATCTGGAGTTGACAGGTGTCCCTAGTGAACTTATTTCCACACGAACTTTTATAAAACCAATGGCAGGTAATGGTTTACTTCACGCTAAAAGTAGTCATCCCAGGCACACAGTTAAGGCAATTCCTGTAGGTGAATTCACGAGATTGAAGCGAAACTGTAACAATAATAATGATTTATTTAAAGATCTAATCCAATCACGAAACAAATTTTTAAAACGTGGATATCCGCATTGGATGCTAGACAGAGCAGCACATATAGTAAATCAGAAAGAGCAATCAAGTCTTATCCCCTCAGAGATAGACAGTGGAACAAGCGATAATAATAAAAAAAAGAAAATTATAAATAGAACTAATATAGGCAATAAACCATACGTGTGGCTACAATTTAGTCCACAGTTCAATAAAATCAAAACTATTATTAATAAAGCTTTGCCCATTTTATTTGAAGATCCCACTCTTGCTCAGATTCTGTCTAAGGGATGCAATATAGTAGCCAGAAAAGCGCCTACCTTAGGCAACATAATATCTCCTAATCACTTTTCTTCTGAACATTCAACTAATACTTGGTTGCATTGTATAGGTTGTTATAAATGTAATGTAACTAATTGCACTACGTGCAGACATCTTACCACCGTCAAGTTTTTTGGTACCGGAGGAAATAAAAATCAATACAAAATTCAAACATTTATAAACTGTAATACACGATTTGTAGTCTACAAAATTGATTGTACGATTTGTGACAAATCATATCGGGTGTACTACTCGGAAATTAAAAAACCGCATATCGGAACACTTGTATGACATCAAATGCACTACAAATAATAGTCGCACCATTTCCTCGGTGGCGAGGCATTTTATTGATTTTCATTCCCGCAATACAGCTTCTTTAAAAGTAATAGGTATTGAGAAAATTAAAAAACCTCCGCGCGGTGGGGATATTCACACAGCGTTACTTACCAGAGAAGCTTTCTGGATCTTTAATCTAGGTACAAGGTTTCCAGGTGGTTTGAACAAACAAAATGAATTAATGTTTCATTACTAGCAATGTCCCTCCCTCTGTATTTTTTCATTTTCTTTATGTCTTTATTTTTATTCATTGTGCATTGTTTATTATCTATTGTATATATCCTTCTGCACATTATTGTTTTGAATTTATTGGGTACATTTTTGAAAATTTTTTTTTTTTCCTATGTGTCACATGACATTTTTCCAGCATTTGATTGGTGCTATATTGTATATATACCGGATATGTCATTTAGCAGATCAGCTGTGATAAAGACCGCTTGGTCGAAACGCGTCGCTCGCCTTACTATGTGTATGATGCCGTCCCAGGAGTCGTCTCCTTATTTTAATATGTTGGATTAAACTTTTATATTTTATTTGGAAGCTGGATCATCTTTTCGTTTTTTGGATATTCGTCACGTCAGGACTGAGATCCGTGCTTCCTGCATTTCCTCGGTGTGCTGGCTCCCTGCCTTTTGTCCAAGTTTACTTGTTGCTCGGGTTTTCCCGAGCACACTCGGGTGGTCTCCGAGTATTTGTTAATGTTCAGAGATTTAGTTTTCATTGCCTCAGCTGCGTGATTTACGGCTGCTAGCCAGGCTGAATACATGTGAGGAAAGCCTGTTTGTTAGGGAATTCCCACATGTATTAGCCTGGCTAGCAGCCGTAAATCATGCAGCTGAGGCGATGAAAACTAAATCGCCGAGCACATCCAAATACTCGGAGATCACCGAGTATACTCGCTCATCACTAGTAAAAAAAACAAGGCAAAAAACAATGCTTTATCATACTAACAAACAGAAAGTGGAATAAAACGCAATAAATAAAAAAGGCTGATATAAATAAACTTGGTACCACTGAAAACGTCATCTTGTCCCGCAAAAAACAAGCCGTCATACATCTCCCTCAGCGGAAAAATAGTTATAGCTCTCAGAATAAAGCGATGCAAAAATATTTTTTTTCTATAAAATAGTTTTTATTGTATAAAAGCGGCAAAACATAAACTATATAAATTAGGTATTGCTGTAATCGTACTCACCCAAAGAATAATACTGCCTTATCAATTTTACCATACACGGAAGCGTATAAACACCCCTGCCCCAATAAATTCCTGAAATGCTGTTTTTTGTTCATTCTGACTCCGATAAATTGAAATAGAAAGCGATCAAAAAATGGCATGTTCCCGAAAATGGTACCAATAAAAACATTAATTCATTCCTCTTAAAACAAGCCTTAGCATGATTCTGTGAGCCAAAATATGGAAAAATTTTGGCTCACAGAGAAATGTGGGGATGATTTTTTGCAATAAAAAGCGTCTTTTACTGTGTGACAGCAGCCAAACATAAAAACCCTATATAAATCTGGTATCAATGTAATCGCACCGATCCGAAGAATAAAGTCGCCTAATCACTTATACTGAACGAGGAACGGCGTAAAAAATAAATAAAACCAATTGTTCACATGCTATGTATTTTTTGTTCTGCCTCCCAAAGATCGCAGTAAGGTGCAGCACACATTTATCCTGCGCTGAATGCTTTCATCGAGCTTTCCGTGTAATTCTCTGAAATACCTGATTTAGACGGAACCTCTGGCGAAAGATTTCTTATGATGAGGCAGATGGAGGCACTGTGGACGTCGTCTGACCTATGATCCGGCAGTGTCCTTTTTAGGATTGCTTAAAAGTGTCATGGCCACAGGTTTGTGCACTTCAGAAAACAAGGACTCTGCTGAACAGAGGCCAGACGGAGCCTCATTATAGTGAATGTATCCCTCGGCGGTTTCGTCAGAATCACATCACTCAAAGATTTAGATGGAGACCCCAAAGTACCGTATATACTCGAGTATAAGCCGACCCGAGTATAAGCCGACCCCCCTAATTTTGCCACAAAAAAATGGGAAAACTTATTGACTCGAGTATAAGCCTAGGGTGGAAATGCAGCATTTACCGGTGAATTTCAAAAATAAAAATAGATCATTATTTCCCCATAGCTGTTGTTAAAAATCGTTATTGCGCAAAAATATCTAATCAAGACTTAACCAGGTGCGTTATTCTTAAAAGAAAAATGTCATGATTTTCTGACGAAAGTATAGTGGTTTATTGAGTTATCCACCATCGCAACAAAAACATAAAAGGTAGATGAAACAATTACAAACAGAGTGTCCATGTGTAGATATCAGCGCTTCTCCTGTTACTCATCTTTAAAAGGTAGAATGGTAGAAGTCATCTGTCTGTGTGAAAGTCTGAAGTCATCATGGCATGGAGTAGCTAACAGCTGTTGTTCCTCGTGTCTTGTCTCATGTCCATGGAGAATGATGGTGAAGGAAGGGAGGTGACCGTCCCACGTGACAAAAAGCCCCCCACACCCTCCTTAGAGACGTTATTTATATGGTTTCTACAGATCACGTGTCTTCTGTATATGGAGTTAACTTATACTCTGAGCTACATACACAGAAATAGCTTTTGATAGTGTCAGCAAGAAGCAATGTGCTCGGTACAGAATAAAAATAAGAATAATTAATATTTAACAATTCCCCCTTTTGAGGGTGACAGACATTGATTGGAACCCTCAAATTAAAATATTAATAAAATCTTCTTTCTTTTTTGGCAAAATGATGTAATAAATAATATCAATAATAATATTGTTATATGTTCTCAATAATATAATGATATGTAAATTCATGTTATGGTAATTCATGTTATGGTAATTCATGTTATGGTAAGCCGTGACTAATATTCATATAAAATATATATTATTATACTTCCCTATATCTACTTGAAGCATCTCAGGTCTGATGTCATCTGGTCTTCATATTGATATCTTCTTCTTTTAAAACAATCTTTATTATAAGTCTTTTCTAATAGATGATAACATGTAGATATGTAGAGACTGTGTGTCATGTGTCAATCAAAGTCCATAAATTCAAATGTTGATAAGAAAACAAAGTTCATAGATGAAATGAAGCTTTGATATCTGTGCAGTGTCACCTTTAGAGACCTGGACTTACAATGGCTCGCCTTGGAAATCATCTGGAATCCTCATATCATCCGTGCTGGTCTTGGGACACGTGTGACGTCTTTGGTCGGCACAGCAAGGGTTACATTGACTCTTCCTTGCTAAACATAGCACCATAACCTGTCCTTAGTGCACAGGACACATGTCAGGGTTGTAGCGGCCTGACAATTACCTGAGTGTTCACCAGCTTTCATGGAAGTCTTATAGGTGATAGGAAACCACTGGAACGTAATAACACAGTTCATCTTTGATACTGTACTCAGTTGTCAGTGATGGATGCTGTAGTTGTGAATGGTGACATGAATTGTATTTGACACAGTCTATTATTACTCAGAAATCATAGCATTGTTACCTTGTGGAACTTCTGGATAACGGCTTTTCTTCTTGCAATTTTTAAGAATCAATTGAATTTAGAAAAATGTAAAGTCTTTATTAACGTATCTCCGGTATCTTGATTGAAGTCTTCATTCCCTATTCTATACCAAATCTGGTTCTTTTCCCTAACTTATAACATCACAGCGTACCATAGCAATCAATAATATCCATATAATTATTACATTATATTAATATGAAATTTATATTTAGAAAATAAAATAATAATAATAATAATAATAAATGATATATTATTTACCATATTCTTCATGTGATTGGACATTTTTATGTCATAGGTGTAATTTCTTTTTGAACCCATAGATGTCAGTATGTCTTTTATGTAACAAGTGCTGATATTTAGTATTAAAACTTTATTAATTTATGTTCAGTAGACCAATAATATGTAAGTATGTATAGCCATGAACCAAAATAAGAATATATATATGAATGAATGAATGAGTGAAAGAATTGTTGTATTTAACTCAGAATTGAAATTTTCTTATATAATGAAACCATATGATCACTATATTTGATAAAGCAATATGCTTGTAGACATTACTCTATTAAATATTGATTTTTCCTTGATGAAAAATAAGAATGAAAAATAAAAATTGAAGAAAAAATTAAAAATTAAAAATTAAAATAAGGCCTTCATTTGTTGATGAAAAAAATGAAAAATTAAAAACAAAAATGAGAATAAAAATAAGAATAAGGCCTTTATATGTTGATGACAAATGCTGAGATTATGTCTCAGTAATACATTCCCTTAATATTTTCCCCATGTAGATGTTGTCATAACCTTGGATCACCAAAATATTGAAATTATGCAGCTTTGCATATAATACCCTTCATAAGAGAAAAAAATGATATTTATAATATTTATTGTTATTGTACCCAATAATACCTTATTAATATTTCTTCTTTATTAAAATGTGTGAAGAAGAGGTATTGATGAAATGTGATGATGTGATCAGGATCAAAAACACATTTCCCCCTTAATATCAAAAAATATTATTTTATGAAAAAATTAATTCGTAAAAACCCAAGTGAAAAATCATTATTTTTATAACTGTCATATCAACTTGTGCCATATATTTGTTTGAAGATGTGTACTTATCTATGTAACTATAAAAAAAAAACACTGAATATCATAAAATTATAATTTGGAAAAATTATTCTAAATGTAGGTTTTCTAGAAAAATCATATTGATGTATTATTGTACTTATTAAATAATAATCACCAAAGAAATATATGTTGCATAATAATATTTAAATATATCTTAATATTCTAATAATTTAACTGAATCCTATTATTATTATTTTTTTTTTTTTTTTTAAACACACAGTTGTTGGTTTTTTTTTCTGACATACCATAAATCATGAGGCCTCAGTCAAACTGTGCATACACATTCCACATTCCACATACCACGCTCTGGTCACTCTTACATCACATCTCATGTCAAATTCACTCAGCAGCTGCTCATATGTTCTCTCACCTGTCACATGTGACTCACATAGACGTTCACAATACATTTCACATACAAAGAATAAAAAACATGTATATTAACCCAAAATATTGTATCCTAATTATCAATCAATGCGCATTGTAATCTATTAAATTTAGTATTCTAATATTCCTTTGAATATTCCCCAAATATTATCTAACACTATGTTTTAAACTATAGAAAGGACTCCTCCATTTACAAGAAACCCAAGTTGAATGTTTCAACACTATTTCGGTACAAGCCTGTTACTGAAACCATTTGAATGTATAGGCTGAGGAAAATTCCTAAAACTAAAAAAAAACAAGGCTATATGATATTCCTTAACTCACAGCTGTCACGTCATGCACCATGCAGTGGGAGGAAAAAAAAAACACGTTTTAGATTATTACAGAAAGAAAATTTACATGTAGTACACACATTTTTAGGTTGTTAGATATATTATTTATTTTGTTAGTGTTAAATATATATATAAAAATCATGCAGTTAATATAACTTCCTGTGTGAATAAGACATAAATTCATGAAACAGGTATTTTTTGTTCAATCCTCGCTTTGAAAGTAAAATTCTAAGGGAAATGAAAGATAAAGGTTAATTTCATATTTATTTCAAAACAAAATAATTTAAATATCTTATACATATGTATATATTAAATGTATTTAATTGTAATTCTAAATATTTTTTACTGGAGTATATTTTAATTATTTCGCTATATATATAAAAATGCAGTTAATATAATCTCTACTTATACAAATATGCTACAGTATTTACTGTATATTATATTAATATATGTAACTGCAGAATTATATTGAAATAGAATAATTACATTAATAAATAATACATTGTATAACTCATCATATAATATAATTACATATTTAGCCAATTCCTATCCCAAAATGTAACTCTCTGTCAATTATCTGAAATGCTGTATTTAGTAAGGTCAGTTTTAACCCTATGGACTCTTTGAAGAGCTGCTGTGATAATGGAGTGTTCAGCTGAGCTCCCCCTGGGATACTCACCTGCTTCCGTCTGTCAGTCTCCGCCATCTTTACAGACAGATCTGACCCTTCAGATTTTAAATCTTTCAGAGAAATTTCTTTAATAGACTCCTGAATCTTTTCATACGGTTTGTAACAAATATGTAATTTTCTTCGTACTTCATAGATTTGATTTTGGATCAGATTTGAAGATTTTGATTTTGGCTTTTGATAAGATTGAATTCTGACTGGTTTCAAAAACTTAGTAAAATGTGTTTTCCTTTCAAGATTCTCGTGTTTTCTAGAAAAATCAAGGGATTGGGCGCATTCGTATAAAGAATTTTTCTGTGTAGCAATTGCACGAGATACAGGATTTAAGAATTTAAACTTGTTTACAAAACAATTTATCATGGATTGTTGATTCAAATTCGTACAGACCAATTTATAAATCCTTTCAAAAATGGCCATAAAAGTAAACGTACATTCTTCCCGGCCAATCTTCAATTTTAGAAGAATATCAAGATCTGGATAATTTTCTTTCAATCCACAGAAAATCAAAATTCTTAATCTTTCTACATCAGTCATATTTTCATACTCCTCATTCTGCATTTCTAATGAATATCTTCTCATAAAAGTTACTGGCAGCCAAATTTTAAACAAATTATTTTTCTCCTGATTAGTCAAATCAAACTTATCAGCAAAACTTTCAAATATCTCTGAATTTCTGCACACATGGATTTTGTCATCATATGCAGGAATGATTTTGCATAATTTTAGCAGGATTTTCCTAGATTTAAGTTGGAGTTGGGCCTCTGAGTCGTCTATTTTTAGTGGCCCTTGTACATCTGTCCCTCGTAGATCATCTTTGTCAATTGTCATGTCTCCTTCACTTCTTCCATCTTGTTTTTCATCTTGTGTCACAAAGTCAATGTCACTTTGGGTGGTCATCGTCATCACAGATACGTGTGTCACATCTTTCTCACTCTTCTCATTACAGTCAATCTTGGGAACATCATTCGTTTCCTTAGAAATTCTTTCTACACTGTCTTTTTTGGACTTCTCTGTCACAAACTCGTTAAATACATAAACCATATGTAAAATATTTTTAAGTTGCTCTTTTTCTTTTTTCTTAGACATTAGCTTAGAATCTAAATTCAAATTCGAATTCGCTATTCTGCATTCTGCAAATAAATTAGACCAAAATATTTCTAAGCTAGATCCGTACAAACTTACAAATTCTATCTGACTTGATTTAGCATATGAATTTATCAAATCCATTTGTCTTACCTTGAAATCTCAGCTTGTAATCCCTTTGCTTTTACAACGCTGGGCTCCGGACATCAGCACGGCTATTTTTAGCACGTCTGTTCTTCAGCACTACCAGTGCTTGCTGTCAATCCGTACAACACCTGTTAGTCTCCGTCATTCGTAGGTTCTTGTGAGATCTTTGTGACTTGAAATTTTGAAGTGGAATTCCTGAATACTTGCACAATCTAGCGGAACTCTTCTGTCTTCCCCCGTGTGCAAGAAGAAGGAAATTCACGCAAAAATAGCACAAAAAATCAAAACTGGCTGGCTTGGCCAAATGTTAAAAATCGTTATTGCGCAAAAATATCTAATCAAGACTTAACCAGGTGCGTTATTCTTAAAAGAAAAATGTCATGATTTTCTGACGAAAGTATAGTGGTTTATTGAGTTATCCACCATCGCAACAAAAACATAAAAGGTAGATGAAACAATTACAAACAGAGTGTCCATGTGTAGATATCAGCGCTTCTCCTGTTACTCATCTTTAAAAGGTAGAATGGTAGAAGTCATCTGTCTGTGTGAAAGTCTGAAGTCATCATGGCATTGAGTAGCTAACAGCTGTTGTTCCTCGTGTCTTGTCTCATGTCCATGGAGAATGATGGTGAAGGAAGGGAGGTGACCGTCCCACGTGACAAAAAGCCCCCCACACCCTCCTTAGAGACGTTATTTATATGGTTTCTACAGATCACGTGTCTTCTGTATATGGAGTTAACTTATACTCTGAGCTACATACACAGAAATAGCTTTTGATAGTGTCAGCAAGAAGCAATGTGCTCGGTACAGAATAAAAATAAGAATAATTAATATTTAACAGCTGTGCCATATAGTGCTCTGCACCGTTCATTATTTCCCCATAGCCGTGCCCCATATAGTGCTCTGCACCGTTCATTGTGCCCCATTGCTGTGCCCATATACGGTGCTCTGCACCGTTCATTGTGCCCCATTGCTGTGCCATATACAGTGCTCTGCACCGTTCATTGTGCCCCATTGCTGTGCCATATACGGTGCTCTGCACCGTTCATTGTGCCCCATTGCTGTGCCATATACGGTGCTCTGCACCGTTCATTGTGCCCCATTGCTGTGCCATATACGGTGCTCTGCACCGTTCATTGTGCCCCATTGCTGTGCCATATACGGTGCTCTGCACCGTTCATTGTGCCCCATTGCTGTGCCATATACGGTGCCATATGCTCCCTGCATGTCCCACATATATACACAGCTCTGCCGCCTGCATGTCTCACATATATACACAGCTCTGCCGCCTGCATGTCCCTCATATATACACAGCTCTGCTCCCTGCATGTCCCACATATATACACAGCTCTGCTCCCTGCATGTCCCACATATATACACAGCTCTGCTCCCTGCATGTCCCACATATATACACAGCTCTGCCGCCTGCATGTCCCACATATATACACAGCTCTGCTCCCGGCATGTCCCACATATATACACACAGCTCTGCTCCCTGCATGTTCCACATATATACACAGCTCTGCTCCCTGCATGTCCCACATATATACACAGCTCTGCTCCCTGCATGTCCCACATATATACACAGCTCTGCTCCCTGCACCGTTCATTGTGCCCCATAGAAATCTCTGCCGCCGCCGCCGCTGCTGCAATAAAAAAAAAAAAAACACATACTCACCTCCCTTGATTGCAGCTCCCGGCGTCTCGTTCCGGCGCCTCCATCTTCCCGGCGTCTCTGCTCTGACTGATCAGGCAGAGGGCGCCGCGCACACTATATGCGTCATCGCGCCCTCTGCCTGAACAGTCAGAGCGCAGACGTCGGGAAGATGGAGGCGCCGGCCGGGAAGATGGAGCGACGCCCGGCGGCTGGAACGAGGACAGGTGAATATGACATACTCACCTAGTCCTGGCGATCCTCGCGCTGTCCCTCTGCCTGGTCTTCGGTGCCGCAGCTCTTCCTGTCAGCGGTCACCGGCACCGCCGATTAGAGGAATGAATAGGCGGCTCCGCCCCTATGGGAGGTGGAGCCGCTTATTCATATCTCTAATGAGCGGTCCCACGTGACCGCTGAAGAGAGGAAGAAGCTGCAGCACAGAAGACGGGGAGGAAGGCAGGGACAGCGCGAGGATCGCTGGGACTAGGTAAGTATACCTCAGCGCCCTCACCCCCTCACCCGCCGACCCTGCCATCCACATTGACTCGAGTATAAGCCGAGAGGGGCACTTTCAGCCCAAAAATTTGGGCTGAAAATCTCGGCTTATACTCGAGTATATACGGTAAGTGCTTAGCGTAGAGCGCCGGATAAATGTGATCCCAAACATATAAAATGTTCCCAATTAAAGCTTCAAATCAATCCACAAAAATGCAAGCCCTCAGTCAGGTCCGTAATCTGTTAACGGAAATATAGGGTCTTCCACGTTACTGGTAGCACAAAGACTCTGAAAAAGTGAAATGGCTCCTTACCCGCCAATAGAAATTCAGCAAATTATTCACTCCAAATTCAAATGCCTCCTCACTTCTGAGCCCCACAGTATACCTAAACCATATAATGTGTCGACTTTTGGCATTTCTGAAGCGATGAGAGCCTGCCTAACTTACGGGTGCATGCCTCCAGAAGCATGGGTTGGGCATAACATACTGATGACTGGAACATATTAGTCACTACAACAGCAGTTTGCAATTTTCACTCGGCAACATTCATTGCTGCTTATTTCAGGAAAATGCCCATGGAGTCAAAATCGTCACTACACCTGTAGATAAATTCCCCAAGGGGTATAGTTTCCCAAATGGGGTCACGTCAGGGGAGATTCTGCTCTTCTAGCAATTAGTGGCTCTGTATATTTGACTGTTCTAGGAACATCTGCGCTCCATGAGGCAAATAGCGCTCCTCCCGAGTCTCTCCATATGGCTAGGTAGTTCTGTACAGCCACATATGGGGTATTGCCACGTTCAGTAGAAATTGTGGGACAAATTTTGGTGCCCTTTTTTGCCCACTTCATTTGAGAAAATTTAAAATCTGGGGCCAAAACAAAATTTTGGTGGTTAAAAGTGTAGTTATTTTTCACTGCCCAATGGTATAAAATTTTGTCACACCCGTGGTGTCAACATGGTCGCCTCTAGATGAATTCATTGAGAGGTTTAGTTTGTATAATGGGGTCACTTATGGGGGTTTTTGCTGGTTTTCACCTCATGGTCTTTCCCAGTGGGTGATGGCACCTGCAAACCATAACAGTAAAATCGGACGCTCCTTGCTTTCCGAGTTTTGTACTGTGCCTGAAAAATGTTTCCTGGTTGCATGTAGGGTATTGGCCCACTCTGCAAAAAATGGACCCCAGTTTGTTGTAAAAAAAAATGTCCTATTAGCCCTTAGAAAAATTAAAAACTTGGGCTAAAAACATTTTAGTGGCAAAAATGTATCGTATTTTTCGGATTATAAGACACCCCTGATTATAAGACGTACCCCAAATTTTGAGGAGAAAAATAGGAATTTTTTTTTTTAAATAAAATGGTGCTACTTATAGTCCATGCGTCTTATTGCTTACCAGGGGGTGGTGTCTGTGGTGAATCGGAGCCCCAGGGTTGCTGCTGGAGGAGGCAAGAGTGGAGCGTTGCTGCAGGCCACGGACTGGGATGAGGGAGTGTTCGGGTGTGCTGCTGCTGGTGGTGTCCGGTGCTGTTGCCGGTGGTGTCCGGTGCTTTTGCCGGGTTTGTCCGGTGCTGCTGTGGGTGCTCTGCTGACATTTTGTGAAAGGCCGAGCTCCCCGCAGTTTCATGGTTTCCTATGCGGTGGACTCCGGGAAAATGGGTGTCGGGGCTGCGCATGCGCAGATGGAGATCTCTACACCAAGATCTCGGGAGATGAGATTCACCAGTGGTTCCCAGCCTCGACGGTCGCATCTTGGCACAGTCCAGGTTGAAAACTGTTTATCCTCCAGACATGGATTATGGCATTGAAATTTTTGGTTTATTACAGTAGATCGAGGGCTTTTGTGGAATTGGGTGTTAGGTGAGTATAGCTGTGTTTTATTTTTAAATGAAACTGGAAAACTGTGTTTTGTTTTATTTCTAATAAAATACTTTATTCTGGCTGTGTATTTATTTACCATGTAACTTTAGGATTAGTAATGGGTGGGAGTCTTATAGACGCCTTTCCATTAGTAAGCTGTGGGCTTGATGTCACCTGTCAGTACAAAGGTGACATCAACCCCACAAATATGAACCCCACTTGCCACCACTACAGGGCAAGAGGGAAGAGCCGGGCAAAGCGCCAGAATTGGTGCATCTAATAGATGTGCCTTTTCTGGGCAGCTGCGGGCTGTTATTTTTAGGAGGGTGGGTTAATATCCATGGCCCCTTACCTGCCTGAGAATACCAGCCCCCAGCTGTCTGCTGTAGCAAGGCAACCCCACACTGTTTTTTTTTTTTAAATAATTTATTTAAATAATTAAAAGAAAAAAAAAACAGCGTAGGGACCCCTCTATTTTTGATAACCAGCCTTGTTGATGCTGACATGAGGGTGGCAGCCCTCAGCTGTGAGTTTTGCCTGGCTGTTAATCAAAAATACAGGGGAACCCATGCCTTTTTTTTAAATTTACAACACAGGAGCTGCTGATGAATACTCCTATCTGCCGTTCCTGCACTCACTGCTATTGGCGGCTGCAGGTGTCGGATGATGGGAGCGGTAGTCCCATGAGCTGACACCAGTGACTGGAGATAAACTTTATACCTCCGATCACAGCTGAGCACTCCCACTGTCTTTTGACAGCGTGGGAACCGCGGCTCTGACAGGCGGGGTTTTTTTTCTTCTGCCGATCAGCAGCGGTGCTTGCCGCGCTGTCATGCACATGAGCGCATGGAAAACACTGGATGTTCGGGTCCAGGTACTGTTCTGGTACCCAAACTTTTTGTAATTGTTCGGCCAGACAGGACCATCCAAGTGTCCACCCATCTCTAGTCTGTAACTGTCCTGAGTGTGTATTCCACCCCCTATTCTGTCCACTGTTGATCAATGCAAAGTTTGTTGAAACCAGAGTGACTATTCATCACTCCATGGCTGTAGGCAATTTCAGGGAATTGATTTTAAATTTTAGTTTTTGCCACATCTTTATTAAGTGACATTTGTTGTTTTGTGTTTTACAAGTAAGTGACCAGCACTTTACATTGCTAGAAAATTGTTATTTTTACATCGTCACGACTATACATCTCTATCGGAATACCAGGTTGTGGACTGTAACTGCTGATCTGTTTGTGCCGTTCTAGGACGAGTTATTACATCTTTTCCTTGCTCTGGAGAAAAAGAGGTGAATGAAGCCATTCAAAGTGCTAAGACTGCCTTTAACATATGGAGACAGAAGTCTGGAATGGAGCGAAGCCGCATCTTGTTGGAGGCAGCTCGTATTATCAGGGTCAGTATGTCATGGTGAGAAATAAGTCTACTGGCGTTGGAATCAAATTGATCAGTAACAGAGGTTAATAGTTTTACTTTACTGGGGTTTGCCTGGCTAATACACCATGTACTGGCATAGAAAAATCAACTCTCCATGCTTTCTTACTAGCGTGCTCCAGGTCTGGCCCTTTTTTTTAGATCCTTGTTTGGCAATGGTCCTTTTATTTACCCAAGTGAACCCTTCGACTGCATCATCTAATGTACCGCCACTGGAAGTGTTTAGCTCATTTGCAGGTACAGAAGAAAATGAATTAGAAGAGAAGACTATGCATCATTATCTGATTCTATTCATGGATTTACGTGCCTAAAATCTGCAGTGAAATGCAGTAGCAGCTAAATGGATGAGATATCATCCAATCTCCACTTCGCTGTGCTGAAAGCTTCTACAGAATTTGTTGCAAAATGCACCCTATCCACTGAAAAGGGGTAAATCTGCAAGACGATGGTCACTGGCCAAAACAAAAAAAATATTAAATTGCCCACTTTTCCAGTTCAGAAAAGAAAAATAAAACCTCAGATTTGGTATTGCATCATGTGTAGAAATCCAATCTATCGACATTTTAAATTGCTTAACTCATTCCAATCCAGGCGATTTTTATTTTCACATAGCTGTATGAGGGCTTGTTTTTTGTGTGGTAAGTTGAAGTTTTAAATGACTGTTCGACTTATAAATGCAGCTTCTCTTACAGGCAGATGATGCTTTGATGCCTCAAAGACTGTGACCCAACATATAATGCAACTTAACCTTCCTCTAGTGTTAGGGTTGTGACCGACCCGTTTTAGGTTTTAAATGCATACAAATTCTACATACATTTGTTTATTGCATCAAGACTTTTTGACTTTTCAGGAACTTATTGTTAAACAAAATTCAATAAAATAAAACTATTTTACTAAATTGTAAAATGCTCTTATTAAAATTATAACATTTGTGTTGTTGGGGTCAATTTCGACCCAGGTCTAATATAAAAGTAAAAAAAACAATAATAAGTCCCAAAACTGAACTCATAAACACAATATAAACCAACAGCCCACAGCCAGCTCTACCTCCAACAACTTGAGATAGGGACATGTCCAGGCATGTATGGCCAAATCAGCTTAGAGTTGGTACTTTGCAGAGTATAGTTTATATTATTCTCTTGAGGTTCATTTGACAATATTTTTATATTGAAAATGAAAGGTATGCTTCTCAAATGAAAGGCCCAGGGGGCCACAACAAAAATATTAAAATCAATCCTTCCATGGATGAGAAACCCTAACAAGGTAACTAAGAGGTAAGAAACATATTGGATCATAAATAACTGTTTTTAGGGTATCCTAGAGGTGATTTAAGACACGGGTCAAAACCGACCCGTTAACATAAGAAAGTAACAGAAAGGTAACACTAGAGGAAGGTTAAAAGAAATGAGCTAGAACACGTTAATACTAGTGTAATGGAAGTAATATAGGGTTCTTGGTTGACACAATTTTGAGTTATCTGGATGAGATCCTCAGATCCATTGTGAGACAATACAGGTCCTTCTCAAAAAATTAGCATATAGTGTTAAATTTCATTATTTACCATAATGTAATGAGTACAATTAAACTTTCATATATTATAGATTCATTATCCACCAACTGAAATTTGTCACGTCTTTTATTGTTTTAATACTGATGATTTTGGCATACAACTCCTGATAACCCAAAAAACCTGTCTCAATAAATTAGCATATCAAGAAAAGGTTCTCTAAACGACCTATTACCTTAATCTTCTGAATCAACTAATTAACTCTAAACACATGCAAAAGATACCTGAGGCTTTTATAAACTCCCTGCCTGGTTCATTACTCAAAACCCCCATCATGGGTAAGACTAGCGACCTGACAGATTTTCAAGAAGGCCATCATTGACACCCTCAAGCAAGAGGGTAAGACCCAGAAAGAAATTTCTCAACAAATAGGCTGTTCCCAGAGTGCTGTATCAAGGCACCTCAATGGTAAGTCTGTTGGAAGGAAACAATGTGGCAGAAAACGCTGTACAACGAGAAGAGGAGACCGGACCCTGAGGAAGATTGTGGAGAAGGACCGATTCCAGACCTTGGGGAACCTGAGGAAGCAGTGGACTGAGTCTGGTGTGGAAACATCCAGAGCCACCGTGCACAGGCGTGTGCAGGAAATGGGCTACAGGTGCCGCATTCCCCAGGTAAAGCCACTTTTGAGCTACAGAGAAGCAGCACTGGACTGTTGCTAAGTGGTCCCAAGTACTTTTTTCTGATGAAAGCAAATTTTGCATGTCATTCGGAAATCAAGGTGCCAGAGTCTGGAGGAAGACTGGGGAGAAGGAAATGCCAAAATGCCTGAAGTCCAGTGTCAAGTACCCACAGTCAGTGATGGTGTGGGGTGCCATGTCAGCTGCTGGTGTTGGTCCACTGTGTTTCATCAAGGGCAGGGTCAATGCAGCTAGCTATCAGGAGATTTTGGAGCACTTCATGCTTCCATCGGCTGAAATGCTTTATGGAGATGAAGATTTCATTTTTCAGCACGACCTGGCACCTGCTCACAGTGCCAAAACCACTGGTAAATGGTTTACTGACCATGGTATTACTGTGCTCAATTGGCCTGCCAACTCTCCTGACCTGAACCCCATAGAGAATCTGTGGGATATTGTGAAGAGAAAGTTGAGAGACGCAAGACCCAACACTCTGGATGAGCTTAAGGCCGCTATTGAAGCATCCTGGGCCTCCATAACATCTCAGCAGTGTCACAGGCTGATTGCCTCCATGCCACGCCGCATTGAAGCAGTCATTTCTGCCAAAGGATTCCCGACCAAGTATTGAGTGCATAACTGAACATTATTATTTGATGGTTTTTTTGTTTGTTATTAAAAAACACTTTTATTTGATTGGATGGGTGAAATATGCTAATTTATTGAGACAGGTTTTTTGGGTTATCAGGAGTTGTATGCCAAAATCATCAGTATTAAAACAATAAAAGACGTGACAAATTTCAGTTGGTGGATAATGAATCTATAATATATGAAAGTTTAATTGTAATCATTACATTATGGTAAATAATGAAATTTAACACTATATGCTAATTTTTTGAGAAGGACCTGTATGCAGGGTCACTGGACCCTGGATTCCTTCTGATCGTGACAATGTTAGGCCTCATGTGGCTTAAGTGTGTCCATAGTTCCTGCATGATGAAGGCATTGATCATTTCTATGTTTTATATTTGCAACACATTCCACTATGTAATGAATAAAGATTTGAAACTGGAATATTTCATTCAGTGACATCTAGGATGTGGAATGTGTTCCCTTTTTTTTTTTTTTTTTTTTGAGCAGTGTACATTGGCCCAGTCAAGGAGTTAGGCAATATTACACGTTGTAAATGGTGGTTAAGTGGATTGATACTTCCTTGGTATTTCTCTCAACCTATTTTTTTTCTCTTACTAATATGAGGAAACTGACATTTTTTTTGCGTTCTGATTAACCATTGGGATTAGTGATTTTGAATTTTACGCTGATAACCCATATGTTGGGGTAAACTCCTGTTTGGGCACACGGGAGAGCTCGGAAGGGAAGGAGCACTGTTTTACTTTTTCAACGCAGAATTGGCTGGAATTGAGATCGGACGCCATGTCGCGTTTGGAGAGCCCCTGATGTGCCTAAACAGTGGAAACCCCCAATTATAACTGAAACCTGAATCCAAACACACCCCTAACCCTAATCCCAACGGTAACCCTAACCACACCACTAACCCAGACACACCCCTAACCCTATTCCCAACCGTAAATGTAATCCTAACCCTAACTTTAGACCCAACCCTAACCCTAACTTTAGCCCCAACCCTAACTGTAGCCTTAACCCTAGCCCTAACCCTAATGGGAAAATGGAAATAAATACATTTTTTTTATTTTTCCCTAACTAAGGCGGTGATGAAGGGGGGTTTGATTTACTTTTATAGCGGGTTTTTTTAGCAGATTTTTATGATTGGCAGCCGTCAAACACTGAAAGACGCTTTTTATTGCAAAAAATATTTTTTGCATTACCACATTTTGAGAGCTATAATTTTTCCATATTTGAGTCCACAGAGTCATGTGAGGTCTTGTTTTTTGCGGGACGAGTTGACATTTTTAATGGTAACATTTTCGGGCACATGAAATTTTTTGATCGCTTTTTATTCCAATTTTTGTGAGGCAGAATGACGGAAAACCAGCTATTCATGAACTTCTTTGGGGGGAGGCGTTTATACCGTTCCGCGTTTGGTAAAATGGATAAAGCAGTTTTATTCTTCGGGACAGTACGATTACAGCGATACCTCATTTATATCATTTTTTTATGTTTTGGCGCTTTTATACGATAAAAACTATTTTACAGAAAAAACAATAATTTTTGCATCGCTTTATTCTGAGGACTATAACTTTTTTATTTTTTCGCTGATGATGCTGTGTGGCGGCTTGTTTTTTGTGGGAAAAGATGATGTTATCAGCGGTACCATGGTTATTTATATCCGTCTTTTTGATCGCATGTTATTCCAGCGGTATGATAATAAAGCGTTGTTTTTTGCCTCGTTTTTTTTTTTTTACGGTGTTCACTGAAGGGGTTAACTAGTGATATAGTTTTATAGGTGGGGTCGTTACGGACGCGGTGATACTAAATGTGTGTACTTTTATTGTTTTTTCTTTTTTATTTAGATAAAGAAATGTATTTATGGGAATAATATATATATTTTTTCATTATTTAGGGATTTTTTTTTTTTTTTTTTTTTTTTTACACATTTGGAAAAAATTTTTTTTTAACTTTTTTACTTTGTCCAAGGGGGGGACATCACAGATCGGTGATCTGACAGTTTGCATAGCACTCTGTCAAATCACCGATCTGACTTACAGTGCTGCAGGCTTCTCAGTGCCTGCTCTGAGCAGGCACTTGGTAAGCTACTTCCCTCCCTGTAGGACCCGGATGCCGTGGCCATCTTGGATCCGGGCCTGGAGCAGGGAGGGAGGTAAGGAGACCCTCGCAGCAACGATGCTTCCCTATACCGCTGGCACACCGCGATCATGTTTGATCGAGGTGTTCCGGGGGTTAATGTGCTGGGAGCGGTCTCCTGAGTACACTGATACCTCACATGTGGGGGTAATCCACTGTTTGGGCACACGGCAGGGCTCGGAAGGGAAGGAGCACCATTTGACTTTTTGAATGAAAAATTAGCTCCAATCGTTAGCGGACACCATGTCGCGTTTGGAGAGCCCCTGTGTGCCTAACCATTGGAACTCCCCCACATGTGACCCCATTTTGGAAACTCGACCCCCCAAGGAACTTATCTAGATATGTGGCGAGCACTTTGAACCCCCAAGTGCTTCACAGAAGTTTATAACGCAGAGCCATGAAAATTAAAAATCATTTTTCTTTCCTCAAAAATTATGTTTTAGCAAGCAATTTTTTATTTTCCCAAGGGTAACAGGATAAATTGCCCAGTTTGTTGAGTATGCTGGTACCCCATATGTGGAGGTAAACCACTGTTTGGGCGCACGTCGGGGCTCGGAAGGGAGGGAGCACCATTTGACTTATTGAACGCAAGATTGGCTTGAATCAATGGCGCCATGTTGCGTTTGGAGACCCCTGATGTGCCTAAACAGTGGAAACCTCTCAATTCCAACTCCATCACTAACCCCAACACACCCCTAACCCCAACACTAACCCCAACCCTAATCCCAACCCTAACCCTAATCCCAACCCTAACCACAACACAACCCTAACCATAACCCTAACCACAAGCCTACTCTTAACCCTATTTCCAACCTTAGCCCTAATTCCAACCCTAACCCTAAGGCTATGTGCCCACGTTGCGGATTCGTGTGATTTTTCCGCTCTGTTTTTGAAAAATTCGCAGGTTAAAGGCACTGCGTGTTTTTGTGTGCGGATTTCATCTGTGGATCCCTATTGAGGAACAGGTGTAAAACGCTGCGGAATCCGCACAAAGAATTGACATGCTGCGGAAAATCCAACGCAGCGTTTCCACGCGGTATTTTCCACACCATGGGCACAGCGAATTTGGTTTTCCATAGGTTTACATGGTACTGTAAACCTGATGGAAAACTGCTACGAATCCGCAGCAGCCAATCCGCTGCAGATCCGCAGCCAAATCTTCACCTTGTGCACATAGCCTAATTCTAACCCTAACCCTAGTTCTAACCCTAATTCTAACCCTAATCCTTACCCTAGCCCTAACCCTAGTGGAAAAATAAAAGTAAATACATTTTCTTTGTTTTATTATTGTCCCTACCTATGGGGGCGATAAAGGGGGGGTTCATTTACTATTTTTTTTTTTTATTTTGATCACTATGTTACTATCAATATCTATGTTACTATCAATATTGTATCATACAATTATTAGGTTCTGTAGAAGGACGTAGATCTGGGTATTTATTATGATGGAATATAGGCTGAACTGGATGGACAAATGTCTTTTTTCGGCCTTACTAACTATGTTACTATGTTACTGTGATAAAACCTATCACAGTGATCACAATGTACCTGGAATGAATCTGCCGGCAGAGTCGGCGGGTGCACTGCGCATGCGCCCGCCATTTTGGAAGATGGCGGCACCCATGGACAAGATAGACGGACATCGGGAGGCTCGGTAAGTATGAGTGGGTGGGATCGGAGCACGGTGGTGGGATCGGAGCACATGGGGAGCGGAGAGGAGGATTGTATTGTAATACAATACTGGATTGTAATATTTCACCACTTTTCATAGGTGAAATATTACAAATTACTCTGATTGGCTGTTGAAAGTGGAACAGCCAATGAGAGCGATCATAGCCTCGAGGGGGCGAAGCCACCCCTCCTGGGCTGAAGTACCACTCCCCCTGTCCCTGTAAGTCGGATGAAATTGGAGTTAACCCTTTTACCCGACCTGCAGGGATGCGATCATTCTGTGACACAGCAAATGCGTCACAGGTCGGATTGGCACCGACTATTCATGACGCATACGCTGTATCACAGGTCGGGAAGGGGTTAATGATACCATTTCAGTCCAGATGCGTTCTTTTGATTGCTCATTATTGCATTTTAATGTAATGTCGCAGCGACAAAAAAAACAAAACGTAATTCTGCCGTTTTGAATCTTTTCTCGTTACTCCGTTTAGCGATCATTTTAATCCTTTTTCTTTATTGATGGATCGTGTGATTCTGAACCAAATATGTGTATGTTTTGATTTTTTTTATTGTATTTTGAATGGGGCGAAAGGGGGGTGACTTGAACTTTTATATTTTTTTTTATTTTTTTTCTTCATATTTTTAAAAACACTTTTTTTTAACTTTTGCAATGCTTCAATAGCCTCCGCCTCTGCTACATAGGGGCGATGGTCAGATCGCCCCTATGTAGCAAAATTACTGCATTGCTATGAGCGCCGACCACTGGGTGGCGCTCATAGCAATCTGGCATCAACAACCATAGAGGTCTGCTGGAGACCTCTTGTTATTATGCCTACGCACCGATGACCCCCGATCACGTCACTGGGGTCAGCGGTGTGCGAATTTCCGGCCGAAAGCGCTTGTTAAATGCCGCTTTCAGAGTATGACAGCGGCATTTAACTAGATAATAGGTGCGGGCAGATGGCAATTCCGCCCACGTCTATTGCCGGCACACGGCAGCTGTTCAAAACAGCTGACATGTCCTGGCTTTGATATGGGCTCACCGCTGGAGCCCACATCAAAGCGTGGGTTCTGCCGTCGGACGTACTATTCCATCCGATTTCAGAAAGGGGTTAAGTGTTGCTGGCTTATAACTGACTAAGTTTACAGAAGTAAAATGATGTAGAGTTGTTCTGTGTTTTTGTTCTGTTGAAGAAAAAAATATTGGGCTACTTTCATTTTTTTAAAAAGTTTGAAATGGCTTTGTTACAGGAGCGCAGGGAAGAACTTGCTACCATGGAAACCATAAACAATGGGAAATCCATCTTTGAGGCCAGAGTGGATATTGAAATTTCTTGGCAGACTTTGGAGTATTATGCAGGACTTGCTGGGTGCATGGCTGGTGAGACCACTCTGAAATGATATGTAATCACTTACTGGTACCGTTATTTAGAGCCTCTGTGAGCATGTATAGCAATGACATGATACATATAGATAGACAAAAGCTTTAGCATACATCTTCAGAAATAGAAAAAGTGACATGGCTTAAAAAATAAACCTACCGTATATACTCGAGTATAAGCCGACCCGAGTATAAGCCGACCCCCCTAATTTTGCCACAAAAAACTGGGAAAACTTATTGACTCGAGTATAAGCCTAGGGTGGAAATGCAGCATTTACCGGTGAATTTCAAAAATAAAAATAGATCATTATTTCCCCATAGCTGTGCCATATAGTGCTCTACACCATTCATATTTCCCCATAGCTGTGCCCCATATAGTGCTCTGCACCGTTCACTGTGCCCCCTAGCTGTGCCATATACAGTGCTCTGCACCGTTCACTGTGCCCCCTAGCTGTGCCATATACGGTGCTCTGCACCGTTCACTGTGCCCCCTAGCTGTGCCATATACGGTGCTCTGCACCGTTCACTGTGCCCCCTAGCTGTGCCTTATACGGTGCTCTGCACCGTTCATTGTGCCCCCTAGCTGTGCCATATACGGTGCTCTGCACCGTTCATTGTGCCCCCTAGCTGTGCCATATACGGTGCTCTGCACCGTTCACTGTGCCCCCTAGCTGTGCCTTATACGGTGCTCTGCACCGTTCATTGTGCCCCCTAGCTGTGCCATATACGGTGCTCTGCACCGTTCACTGTGCCCCCTAGCTGTGCCTTATACGGTGCTCTGCACCGTTCATTGTGCCCCCTAGCTGTGCCTTATACGGTGCTCTGCACCGTTCACTGTGCCCCATAGATGCTCCACATTAATCTGTGCTGCCGCTGCTACTGCTGCAATAAAAAAAAAAAAACACATACTCACCTCCCTTGATTGCAGCTCCCGGCGTCTCGTTCCGGCGCCTCCATCTTCCCGGCGTCTCTGCTCTGACTGATCAGGCAGAGGGCGCCGCGCACACTATATGTGTCATCGCGCCCTCTGCCTGATCAGTCAGAGAGCGCAGACGCCGGGAAGATGGAGGCGCCGGCCGGGAAGATGGAGCGACGCTCGGCGGCTGGAACGAGGACAGGTGAATATGCTATACTTACCTAGTCCTGGCGATCCTCGCGCTGTCCCCTCCTGTCTTCGGCGCTGCAGCTTCTTTCTCTATCAGCGGTCACCGGCACCGCTGATTAGAGAAATGAATAAGCGGCTCCGCCCCTATGGGAGGTGGAGCCGCTTATTCATTTCTGTAATGAGCGGTCCCACGTGACCGCTGAAGAGAGGAAGAAGCTGCAGCGCCGAAGCCCGTGGGACGGCAGGGACAGCGCGAGGATCGCTGGGACTAGGTAAGTATGCCTCAGCGCCCTCACCCCCTCACCTGCCGACCCCACCGCTACCGTGACTCGAGTATAAGCCGAGGGGGGCACTTTCAGCCCTAAAATTTGGGCTGAAAATCTCGGCTTATACTCGAGTATATACGGTACTTTATGGCATCTTCATGTTAAAATATCATAGTAGGTTGGTAGAAAGTTGGCGTGTTAAGTTCAAGTTGATATTGGAGTTTTTCACTAGGGATTTTTTGCTAACGGTGACTAATCATAAGCAGGCATCAACTATTGATGGGAAAAAAAACACCCCCCACAACCACCATAGCTTACAGCAAGTTTGTCACTATGAGAGATGTAGAACAAACAGCCGCAATCTCCTGGTCTGACCTCCTACATGAGTTGGTGTTGGGTAGCAGCAGTGCAGCTGAATTTAGCCATGGCCTTTTTTCACATTTTTCCACATGGCCTTTTAACCCCTGTCCTGCTGAAGAAAACAAAACACTTTTAATACACAGGAGAAGTGTTTCTTCTCAGCGATGAAGCAGAAGCCATCAGACGCCGTGGTCTTCTGGTACTGCTCAATCGCGGTAACTCCATGACAGTACCCCCCTTCTATGAGGGACCTCTGGAACCTCAGGACCTGGTTTATCTGGGTGGGCCGCATGAAAGGCCCGAACCAGTCTGGTCGCATGAACGTCGGAAGCTGGAACCCACATCCTCTCCTCAGGACCGTACCCCTTCCAATGTACCATGTATTGAAGTGACCGACGAACCAGACGAGAATCTAAGACCTTGGCTATCTGGAACTCCAGATTACTATCGACAATGACAGGAGAAGGTGGCAGAGGTGAAGATCCTGCAGATACCACGTACTTCTGGAGAAGAGAACGGTGAAACACATTGTGGATTTTAAACGTAGGTGGCAGAGCAAGGCGGAATGCTACCAGATTGACTATGGCTAGGATCTTCTAGGGACCAATAAACCTGGGACCCAATTTCCAAGATGGAACCTTTAGCTTAATGTTCCTTGAGGACAGCCACACCAAGTCACCAACACTCAGGTCCGGACCCACCAAATGTCTCCGATCAGCCACACTCTTATATTTGGAGCCCATCTTTTGCAAATTATTAATCACCCCCTGCCAAATCGTAGAAATAGAAGAAGAGAACCATTCCTCCTCCGGTAAACCAGAAAGGCGATCACCATTGAACGAACTAAACTGCAGATGAAACCCATATGCCCCAAAAAATGGGGACTTACCAGTTGATTCCTGACAGCGATTATTAACTGCAAATTCAGCCAACGGTAAGTAGGTCACCCAGTCCTCCTGATTCTCAGATACAAAACATCTAAGATATGTCTCTAAATTCTGATTAACCCGTTCAGTCTGCCCATTAGACTGAGGGTGAAACGCCGAAGAAAAAGACAAATGGATCCCCAAACAGGTGCAAAACGCCCTCCAAAATTTCGAGATAAACTGCACCCCCGATCAGAAACAATATCCGTAGGAATCCCATGCAGTCTTATTAGTTCCCTGATGAAGATTTGCGCCAGTTTTGGCATTAGGCAAAGCTGGCAAAGCAATAAAATGAGACATTTTACTGAACCTGTCCACTACCATCAGAATTACAGTGTTACCTGCAGACACAGGTAGATCCATAATAAAACTGACCGAGAAATGAGTCCAAGGTCTGCTGGGAATCTCCAAAGGTAGGAGAGCCCCTGACAGACGAGTATGTGAAGTCTTAGAACGCGCACAGATATTGCAGGCGGCGACATACTCCTGAACATCCTTAAAAGCACCTGGCCACCAAAAACGCCGAGTAAGTAGATCCGCGGTAGCCTTAATCCCTGGATGTCCAGCCAGCATGTATCATGATGTTCACTGAGGATTCTAAGACGGAGATTGGTGCAAATAGTTTACAAAGTGGACAGGTAGCAGGGGCGTCCCCCTGAGGGTCCGCAACCTCTCTTTCAAGATTGGAGCATATGGACGCCATTACTACCCATTTTTGTAGAATAGGTACCGGTTTGCACTTATGGCCTCCCCCAGGAAAGCAACGGGACAAAGCATCTGCCTTAACATTTTTGTTTCCCGGCCTAAAAGTAACAAAAAAGTTAAATCTGGTAAAGAACAAAGCCCATCTTGCCTGACGAGTTGTAAGACGTTTTGCCGACTCCAAGTAAACCAGATTCTTATGGTCAGTGATCACAGTCACAGGGTAAACCGCTCCTTCCAAAAAATGACGCCACTCCTCAAATGCCCATTTGATAGCTAAGAGTTCCCGATTACCAATATCATAGTTTCTCTCAGCTGGCGACAGTTTTTTAGAGAAGTAAGCGCATGGTTGCCATTTACCAGGAGACGCACTTTGCGATAATACAGCCCCCACTCCCACCTCGGATGCATCCACCTCCACAATGAATGGGTGAGTGACATCAGGCTGAATAAGAATCGGCGCAGAAGAAAAACACCCTTTCAAAGTGTCAAATGCCTCCCTGGCAGGACTGGACCACTTGGAGAAGTCTGTCCCTTTTTTAGTCATATCAGTGAGTAGTTTAGGTACTGCTGAAAAGTTCTTTATGAATTTACGGTAGTAATTGGCAAAACCCAAAAACCTTTGTAAGGCCTTGAAATCCTCAGGACGATACCATTCCAATACCGCCTGGACTTTCGCCGGATCCATGCGAAAACCGGTGGCAGATATTACATATCCAAGGAAAGGGATCTCCTCCACCGAGAACATGCACTTTTCAGGTTTGACATACAATTTATTGTCACGAAGTATCTGTAGGACTTGTCTGACATGTTGCTGGTGTGACTCATGGTCAGGTGAGTACACAAGAATGTCATCCAGGTAGATAACAACAAAGCTGCCTACAAGGTGACTAAAGATGTCATTAATAAAGTGCTGGAAGACGGCGGGTGCGTTCGTCAATCCAAAAGGCATCACTAGATTCTCGTAGTGTCCTTCTGGCGTATTAAACGCAGTCTTCCATTCATCACCCTCCTTAATGCGGATGAGATTGTACGCCCCCCTGAGGTCCATTTTAGAGAACCATTTTGCCCCAACAATTTGATTAAAAAGGTCAGGTATAAGAGGTAGCAGATATGGATCACTGACCGTGATAGCATTAAGTTTCCGGAAATCCAGGCAAGGATGTAACCCGCCATCCTCCTTCTTTACGAAAAAAAGAACACTGCAGCAAGGGATGAAGAGGAAGGTCGGGTATGGCCCTTAGCCAGACTTTCTCTAATATAGTTCTTCATGGCCTGCCTTTCTGGACCTGAGATGTTATAGAGTCTGCTCTTGGGCAGCTTGGCACCAAGAACCAGATTGATGGCACAATCGTAAGGATGATGTGGGGGAAGCTCTTGGCTCCCCTGCTCAGAAAACACATCCACGAAGTCTGACAGGTAATGGGGCACAGACTGGGTATACACCCTTGCCAATCGGGTACCCAAACAGTGTCCTTGACAGTATGTACTCCATTTTACCACTTCCTGTGTCTGCCAATCAATTACTGGATTGTGCAGAGCGAGCCAAGGAAGTCCCAGTACCACAGGTGAGGGCAGGCCCTCAAGCACATAACATTTTAACACCTCAGAGTGTATGGCCCCTACCTGTAGCGGTAAGTCATGGACTACCAGCGTGAAGTGCCCCTGTCTTAGAGGACCGGAATCAATAGCTATTATGGGTATAGGTCTAGACAAGGTTTGTGAGACAGGGCCTTGGTCCCGGATGAACCCTGCGTCGACCAAATTAAACCCCGCCCCACTGTCCAAGAAGGCGGACACGTCAACTTTATTTTCACCCACATATAACATAGCTGGAAGTAAAAAACGAGTCTTTCCCACAGAGGTTATGAGTACACCCGAGTTGCCTACCTCCCCGCAACCCGGGCTCTCTAGTTTTCCGGCAGTTCTTTAAACAAGTGACGGGTAGGACATGTGCTCACAAAAGGACCTTTCTTGCCACAACAAAAGCACACTCCCCCCCCCCCTTACGTCGAATTAAAGCAAGTTTACTAGGTTGGGACATTGCACCCACTTGCATGGGTTCCACAGTAGAATCAGTACTGGTCACGCTCAAACTTGGACCTCCTGCCCCCAGAGGTGTCTCCCTATGCCTCTGGCGAAGACGGCGATCAACCCGGATCGCCAGAGACCTGGCCGTCTCAAGGAAATCCGGAGTCTCATAGAGAGCTAAAGCATCCCTTACCCTTACGAAAAGACCCTCGCAGAACTGACTACGGAGGGCCGGGTCATTCCATCTAGTGTCAGTGGCCCACCGCCGGAACTCGGAGCAATATTCCTCCGCCTGACGGTTTCCTTGCTGAAGTTGGCGCAGAGACGACTCAGCCAAGGAGACACGATCAGGGTCATCATACACTAAGCCCAAAGCCTGGAAGAAGCCCTCTACTGACTGAAGTGACTGTGAGTCAGATGGAAGAGAAAATGCCCATGCTTCCGGGTCCCCCTGTAGGAGCGAGATAACAATCCCCACCCGTTGCTCCTCCGTACCCGAGGATACCTGGCAGCGCGACCTTGGGCTCCACAATGGTTTGTTTGGAAAGCGAGATCCCCACACCAGACGTAACAGAGTGCTGTGAAACCACCGTGCGTAAATCCGCCACCTCCAGACTGAGCTGCTGCAACTACCCTGTCAGCGCTGTAATCGGATCCATAACGGATCAGAAAAATGCTTTCGGGTCTGAGATAATGTCACGATTGGACTGGTGAGTAAACTGGTTCCAGGGGCACCTTTCCTGGCCCTAGCGCTAGGGGGCGCCCTAACTCGCCCTGTTCCCCGGAATACCTCAGATGGCAAGGATTCCTGGGCCTCCGCCCTCGCCTTGTCTCCTGACTGCCGCCCTGCGTCTGTCCCCCTCCCCCACCCGGGGAAGAGAGTCGCTACCGTGTACAACAGTACACCAACCCGACAAACAGGGTAACAAAGACAAGGGTAAAAAGAAAACTCCACTCACACAAAATATGCTCTCACAAATAACAGAGGTATCCACCAGGGTGTGAAGGACGGGGAGGGTAAATAAAGCAGGTAAGGATGAGGAATTTTCCAAGAGTACAAACCATACAACTGTCGCACAATAAAATTCCTCCAGCTCTCCAAACACCAGCTCCTCACTACTCCAGGTCTATCAAGCAAGTGCTATCTCAGACAAGGATCTGGCCAGAAGGCTTAGCTTTTAAAGGAGAGAGGAGTGGCTAACCGAGCACAGCTGAAAGCAGGAATTTCCACATGGCCTATTAACCCCTGTTTTGCTGAAGAAAACAAAACACTTTTAATACACAGGAGAAGTGCTTCTTCTCAGCGATGAAGCAGATGCCATCAGATGCCTTGGTCTTCTGGTACTGCTCTGTCGCGGTAACTCCGTGACACCAGCACACCATTTTTTTAATAAGATCGAGCAGGGCATGTTGGAACACCTTACGCCTGAACTCCAGCTCAACGTGATTCTGGCCTGCAATGCTGCTTATGTTCAGGCTATGCAGCAGGCTTGGTACTTCCACCTGCCACAGGTGGAATTTCCACCTGCCACAGGTGGTATTTCCACCTGTGCCACCAATTACACACAATACCAAGTTCTGCTGCATACCACTGTACGGCCACCACCATGCCCAGTCCTGCTGCTCACCACTACACCGTCACCACCACGCCGGGTGCTGCTGAAAGCCACTCCACCACCACCCCCATGCAGAGTCTTGCTCCTGCACGGCTGCCCATCGCCACCACCACTATGCTGCCTGAAGATCCTGCACGGCTGTCCACCGCCACCACCACTAGGCCTCCTGAAGATCCTGCATGGCTGTCCACCGCCACCACCAGGCCGGGGTCAGCAGGTCGATCACAATGTGGACCCACCACTCCTACCCTCCCAGGAGACACAAAAAAAGGAAGCTGCTGCATAAAACGGGACAAAAAGGCAAAAGGACTCGTGGCAGCAGAAGTGTCATACTACCTCCACCCTCACCTCCCAATGTGTCTGTGTTGTCCAGTTTTTCTCTCCCTTCCAATGTGTCTCTCCCATCCCATGCTTCCACTCCTAATGTTTCTACTTCCATTCATGACCTCCCAGACCCCACAAGTTTAGTTAGCCCTTTCCCTGGAATCCCTTCATCATCCACCTGTAGTCAATCCTCCCAGCTCCACACCCCCCAGGTCCTTAATATTTCCCCCTCATTGGTTCGTAAAAGTTATTATTTTTTTAAATAAATTTGTATTGTTTCTCCCCAATCACTGTTTGATCTTTGTCTCTTTCGTCGCCAGCAACATGCGCTGGCAACACACGTCACCGTGTACACACACACTTTTTGCCACCTCATAGCTCCATGACACACAATCTACTGCCCCTCTTCTTTACTTGCTTTACACTGCAGCTTTGCTTCTTGTGTCTGTCATGGAGCTTTGAGGTGGCAAAAACACAGAGGACTGAAAACCCTCTAAATATTTTTATTAATTCAGCAAAAAAGGTCAGGGGTCAACAATGCTCACCTGCCCAGGTGTCAGCACTATGTTTTTTGCATCCTGAGTGCACTAGTTCTGACACACGGGCAGGTGGGTAAAGATATGAGATGGATTAGCTCCATCATCTGTTCAGTCTGCTTTAATATATAGAAATGCAGACGGAAGAGACAATGGAGCTAATCCAACGTCACCTACCATATCACTGACCTCAAGAGAGAAGACGTGTAGTGTAAAGCATAGGTTACATAACCCAATTTGGTTATAATCCAATCCCTGTCTGATGCAATCTGCATGATACAGTGAGTGGAATTTATAAAAACTTTAGTTGTGAACCGGTGATCACCTTATTAGAATTTAAAAAAAAAAAATTCTACTATAGAAGGCACTTGTAACAGGTATTTAACTAGGTGTTTTATTATCAGCAAACATTAAAGTACATTTTAATAATTACAGGTACATAACATTACACAACAGTACAAGAACACTAAACCATGTCATCTTGCCAGGACAGACGTCCACTCTCAGAAACGAAGTAGGACGCAAATGTATCCCTCATTTGGGCAACTTCAACTGTTGCCCAATGATGGTAATCTGGCAATGGATTAGGCTGCCGTCACACTAGCTGTATTTGGTCAGTATTTTACATCAGTATTTGTAAGCCAAAACCAGGAGTGGAACAATCAGAGGAAAAGTATAATAGAAACATATGCACCACTTCTGCATTTATCACCCACTCCTGGTTTTGGCTTGCAAATACTGATGTAAAATACTGACCAAATACAGCTAGTGTGACGGCAGCCTAATCCATTGCCAGATTACCATCATCCTGGAAATGAGCATCTCGTCTCTTCCTAAGATTGCGAAATCCTGGACTCTAAATGAGACTTTGCTGGATTCTAGCTTACACGTATCTAAACTATCAGACGCTCTGGAGAACTTTTTCTGGAAAAATATACGCTCAGGTCTGGGAAAACCATAAGGCTGTTGTGAGAGGGGAGCTTATTTCTCTGGGTTCTTTTGTTAAAAAAGAAAGAACAAAGCAAACTTTATCTATCTTACACCAAATTAATGCGTTTGAGAAGATACACAAAAAATACCGTAGCGATAATATCCAAAATCGAGCTGGTGAAACTACGTCAATCTTTAAAAAACCTTTTGAATATACAATCGGCAAAAATTTACATGAGATGCAAACAGAAGTTTTACCTCCATGGTAATAGAGGCAGTAAACTTATGACTTCTCTACTTAGGAAACGTAACGAGAAGAGGTTTATAAATCACATTAAATCTGCAAATAAATCCTCTAAACATGATACTGCCGACATTGCTGAAGAGTTCAGATCCTTTTATGAAGGCCTATATAATCTACCCAACCCCATAAACCTGAAAGAACCCTCAGAGGCCTCTAGAAAAATAAATGAATTTTTGATACCCCTTAGACTTCCCAAGGTTCTCTTAAATGATTGCCAGACATTGATAGCTCCTATCTCTCCTAAAGAAATATCAGATATATTGGCAACAATCCCTAATGGGAAAGCTCCAGGGCCAGATGGCCTGCCTACAGTTGTGGCCAAAAGTATTGACACCCCTGCAATTCTGTCAGATAATACTCAGTTTCTTCCTGAAAATGATTGCAATCACAAATTCTTTGGTATTATTATCTTCATTTAATTTGTCTTAAATGAAAAAACACAAAAGAGAATGAAGCAAAAAGCAAAACATTGATCATTTCACACAAAACTCCAAAAATGGGCCAGACAAAAGTTTTGGCACCCTCAGCCTAATACTATGTTGCACAACCTTTAGCCAAAATAACTACGACCAACCGCTTCTAGTAACCATCAATGAGTTTCTTACAATGCTCTGCTGGAATTTTAGACCATTCTTCTTTGGCAAACTGCTCCAGGTCCCTGATATTTGAAGGGTGCCTTCTCCAAACTGCCATTTTTAGATCTCTCCACAGGTGTTCTATGGGATTCAGGTCTGGACTCATTGCTGGCCACCTTAGAAGTCTCCAGTGCTTTCTCTCAAACCATTTTCTAGTGCTTTTTGAAGTGTGTTTAGACCTCTGAGGTAAACCCAGCTTTCTCACACTGGGCCCTACATTATGCTGCAAAATTTGTTGGTAGTCTTCAGACTTCATAATGCCATGCACACGGTCAAGCAGTCCAGTGCCAGAGGCAGCAAGGCAACCCCAAAACATCAGGGAACCTCCGCCATGTTTGACTGTAGGGACCGTGTTCTTTTCTTTGAATGCCTCTTTTTTTTCTCCTGTAAACTCTATGTTGATGCCTTTGCCCAAAAAGCTCTACTTTTGTCTCATCTGACCAGAGAACATTCTTCCAAAACATTTTAGGCTTTTTCAGGGAAGTTTTGGCAAACTCCAGCCTGGCTTTTTTATGTTTCGGGGTAAGAAGTGGGGTCTTCCTGGGTCTCCTACCATACAGTCCCTTTTCATTCAGATGCCGATGGATAGTACGGGTTGACACTGTTGTACCCTCGGACTGCAGGGCAGCTTGAACTTGTTTGGATGTTAGTCGAGGTTCTTTATCCAACATCCGCACAATCTTGCGTTGAAATCTCTTGTCAATTTTTCTTTTCCGTCCACATCTAGGGAGGTTAGCCACAGTGCCATGGGCTTTAAACTTCTTGATGACACTGCACACGGTAGACACAGGAACATTCAGGTCTTTGGAGATGGACTTGTAGCTTTGAGATTGCTCATGCTTCCTCACAATTTGGTTTCTCAAGTCCTCAGTTATTTGGTCTTCTTTCTTTTCTCCATGCTCAATGTGGTACACACAAGGACACAGGACAGAGGTTGAGTCAACTTTAATCCATGTCAACTGGCTGCAAGTGTGATTTAGTTATTGCAAACACCTGTTAGGTGCCACAGGTAAGTTACAGGTGCTGTTAATTACACAAATTAGAGAAACATCACATGATTTTTCGAATAATGCCAATATTTTTGTCCACCCCCTTTTTTATGTTTGATTTGGAATTATATCCAATTTGGCTTTAGGACAATTCTGTTTGTGTTTTTTCATTTAAGACAAATTAAATGAAGATAATAATAACAAAGAATTTGTGTTTGCAATCATTTTCAGGAATAAACTGAGTATTATCTGACAGAATTGCAGGGGTGTCAATCCTTTTGGCCACAACTGTATCCTCTACTATAAAAAGTTTCTTAAACACTTGCTGCCTCATCTGACATTGCTGTTTAATTCATATCTAGAAGGCCAACCCTTGCCCAAACAATCCTTAGAGGCTTTTATATCAGTTATCCCGAAAGAGGGAAAGGACCCCACCTCATGTACTAGCTAGAGACCAATATCCTTACTCAACACAGACACTAAACTGTGGGCCAAAATTCTGGCAAACAGACTAAGCACCATTTTACCCAAACTTATCCATTCTGACCAGGCCGGGTTTGTGAGGGGAAGGATAACTCAGTCAAAATCATTCAATCTATTACATTTGCTAGGAACAGGGGGATTCCCCCGGCCCTCCTATCTACAGATGCTGAAAAAGCTTTCGATAGGGTAAGTTGGAGATACATGGAGAAGGTAATGATCAAGTTTGGCTTTCCTCCTCTATTTGTTCATGCTGTTTTTTCCCTTTACGCCCAGCCTACGGCCAGAGTTAGAATAAATGGCACCCTGTCAAATAGCTTTGACATAAACAATGGCACTAGACAGGGGTGTCCACTGTCCCCTTCTCTGTTTATCTTGGTTATTGAAACACTATTACAGAAAATCAGACAGGAATCATCTATAATAGGATTAAAAGTGGGCCCTATAGAATTTAAAAACGTTAGCATTCGCTGACGATCTACTCTTTTTGATCACTAATCCTTTCCATGCGCTCCCGGCCGTACTGGATATTTCTCAACAGTTCGGGCAGTTATCCAATTTTAAAATCAACACCTCAAAATCTGAAGCATTGAACATCTCCCTTCCACATTCCCAACTAAATGCCCTACGTTCCCAAACCCCATTTTCATGGGCCTCAAATTCCATAAAATATTTGGGGACAACGATAACGAGAGACCCTAACAATCTTTCAAACTAAGTATAGCACACTCTTTAAAAAAGTTGAAAGTCTGACGAAGACGTATAATTTACCTACACTCTCTTGGATGGGACGTATAAATATTTTTAAAGCATATATAATGTCGATAATCCTATATACATTTAGTATGATCCCTATTAATGTACCGCAGACCTTCTTCAGGAATTTAAAATCGATAATTTCGAAATTCATCTGGAATAAGAAACCAGCTAGACTACCTTACAAGTTCCTCTCCCACTCATGCTCATCAGGCGGATTGGGGGCCCCAGACCTAACTCTATATTTCAAAGCAGTACATCTGTGTAGATGGCTAAAAATAGTGTCGGGTTTTGAGAATGGAGACCTAAACAGCATTGATTTAGCATTACTGGGCTCCGAAGGTATACCCTACCTTTGGTCGCTAGCTAGACCCCTTCTCATCTTAGACTAGATGAGGTGACCTTAACTACACTCCGAATTAAATGCTTAGTGAACAACGATCTTCCCACAGACACCTTTCCCTCTATACTAGCACCCATTTGCACCATCGTTTTCCTGCTTGACCCCGACTTTCGAGACCCATGTGGGCTCTGGTCCTCACTACCTAAAGAATCTTTAAATAGTTTCTATAATAACGAAATTCTTTATGGAGAGACCTGGCCTACAACATCACTAAACCACCCAAATAATTTCCTTCAGACACAACATGTTCGATGAACCCTTAATCAATTTAGACGAAAGTTCCCAACTAAACCTAACTTGTCCTGGCTTGATATTTTGGCTAAAGCTTCTCACCCAAAAATGAAGAGTATCTCTCGCATTTATTCGCAACTTAATACCCCAATGGGGAAACCAAAACCCTCTTTTATTCACTCTTGGGAATTGGAACTTAATATCAACCTTACAGAAGCCCAAATAGCTAAAATCCTGACATATGCAAGAGGCTTCTCCAGATGCATCTTACTTCAGGAAAATTATTACAAGATATTAACAAGGTGGCACCTAACCCCAGCTAAATTACACCATTTGGGACTCACGGAATCCAATTCATGCTGGGAATCCAATTCATGCTGGCGATGCCATAATTCTTTAGGGCACCACACGCACATTTTCTGAGATTGCTTAAAATTAAAACAATATTGGAAGGATATAAATAGCACTCTCCAGAAACTACAAATAACTAAAACTAACCTCCAAGCAACGGAAGTTTTACTTTCTTGCCCATCTAAAAATTTCAGACCCAAAAAACATTGCCTCCACCCTATGATGATTTGTACTGCAAAGTATTTAATTACTCTTCATTGGAAGGATGAGTCCCCCCCCCTACTTGGACAGAATGGTCCTCCAAGGTTAATCAAATCTCTCGCCTTGAAGAGCTCTCAAGCTGTGAGACAGTCAACCATGATCTATATGTTGAGATGGTCTGCTTGGAGAGAATTGCAAAACCTTTGACCTAATACCCGATGTAATCTTTGTTTGTGTACCATTTGGAACGTTAGTTATTGAAGGTTTTTTTTTTCTCTTTTAGCTTTTCTTTGCACACTGGATTGTAACCTTTGTTTTTTCTATTACTCTTGTATTACTCTCTGAAACCAGAAAGTTGTTGTTCCCTGCTTCTCCCTTCTTCCTCCCCCCCCATTCTATTCCTCCATTTTTCTGCCTTTCCCCTTTCTCCCTAACCCCCCCTCCTTCCCCCATGTCACAAAAAAGGAAAAAGTTTGTTGATTGTCTAGCCATTTAACCAACTGACTTGTACTATATATTTGTACTTTTAACTTTGGTTGACACTAAATAAAGAATTTACAAAAAAAAAAAAAAAGCACCGACGCCGACTTCTCTGTTTTTCTCTTTTCCGTTCTCGCTCACAAGCAAATGCAAAGGAAAGAAACAAGCTGACATCCAAATCCAGATTCCGATAGAAACTCTCCATGTGAAGATCCATCTTGACGCAGGTTACAGGAGCAACATCTGAGGATTTCATCTGTACAAGGGTTTATATACAGAAATCCCATGAGCCATGCCCATTTGGCGTGGCTTGTGTCAAGGAAATTCTCCTGAAAATGTTTTTTCCTAGCAAATGCATGCGCATAAAAAGCGCAAACGCATGCAAAAGCATGCAAACGTTGCGTTTTTTATCCGTCATGCATAAGCTGATGCAGATAAAAAATGCAGCGTTATCATGGCTGGACCATCATTGTAAATACACACCTGTGCTTTGTATCTCCCCCACCTCATTGTAGATTGTAAGCTCTCACGAGCAGGGTCGTCTTATATTGCTTTAATTATTGTATTGTTAATATTGTTGCTTATGACTGTTAGGTTTGAAATTGTTAAACTGTAAAGCACTGCGGACTATGTTGGCTCTATATAAATAAAGATTATTATTATTATTATCCTGCTTTTGTATGCGTTTTTCCATGCGTTTGCGGACAAGCCACTGCTGACTCAACCGCAAATGTAAACCTAGCCTGTCACCTTCTCTTACCCTGAATAATAATAAATTGCAATATAAAAGTACCCTGCAGCTTTGTTCCCTGCTATTGTATCTTGTTTCAAAATTTGAAATATGAATTACATTTGCAGCTGTTGTAAAACCTTTTTATATCTTTATAGAAATATTTCTCCTTATTTAGGTGACAAACCTAGAGTTTGAACATAGTGGTCTACAAGCACCAGTGAACCATCAAAATGTTACACAAATTTTGATTGGTCTGTGAGACTTCATGCTGCTGAGCTGAACTTCATGCTCTATATAACTTAATGTTTCTCTTCTTTTTTTATCTACTTTTGTGTACCCTTAGCACTTAAATGTTGTCTTCATTTGTCTGTACAGGACAACATGTGCAGCTCCCAGGAGGATCCTTTGCGTATACAAGAAGAGAACCTCTTGGTGTCTGTGTGGGGATTGGAGCCTGGAACTACCCTTTCCAGATTGCTTGTTGGAAGTCTGGCCCGGCATTAGCGTGTGGTATGTAGAGCAATGGAAGAGTATAATGTAAAGCCTAATGGCGCCTAATGGCGCCTGAGTGCAGCGCAAATGACAGAATTTTTTCTTTTTTTTTTCTTTTCTGACCGTCATAATGGTGCAGCATTCTAATAGTTAAACCTCACAGACAATTGGCGGGTCAGTCTTTGGATTCTGTAAAAACAAAAGCTATTTTTAAAGGAGAACCTGAGTCATGATATACAAAAATTATAAAGAATTTATTATTGCAAGAAAATTACAATTAATAAACATATAAAATATAAAAATTATATTGGTACAAGAGGTTTTGTTCCATAGGTTGAATGAAAAAACAGTGTCCAGAGGCCTGGTCAAGATTACATAATGATGTGGGCCACCAATCCATTTTATCAAACAACACAAGAGACACCAGCATCGAATAGCATTCCTTTGTCCGATTGTTCTATTTATTGCGCTATACCAAATGAATGAAGGAGAGCAATCAAGCAGAAATACTATGATGTGGAGTCTATTGTGAAGTGTAAAGTATTTTTGTGGTGCACGCTATACTTACCCATTTGATGATGGATCCTGCCTGGACTGCGGCCACATACCCCAAGGCGCGCTTCGCATGGTTGTCGCTTCCTCAGTGGGCTTGCAAAACATAAGCTTTGTATGGCCCTTGTTTGAGGGGTGTGTGTGTTTCTTTTTTTTTTTTTTTTCTCAGTCTTTCAGCATCTCACTATATAGCTTGGACTTGTGTTCCTGCACGGTGGTGACAAAATGTATCACAGTCTCATCTCTGATTTGCCAAAATCGAGGAGTGGATCTTGCTATCGGTTTACTTCATACTAGTGACACATTAAAAAATAATCGTTCTACTGGATTAGTTAAATGGAGAAAGATAAATATAATTTTTCCTGTTGTGAATTCTGTGGCCAAGCTCCCTCCTGTGGTCGTGAGTGGTACTTCGGCTGGTTCTGTCTATGAGCTTCCTTTGGTGGATGAGAGTGGTACTGCGGCTTCTGAGTTTCCTTCCTCAGGTGATGAGGTTAAGTCGTTAGGTGCTGCTCTATTTAACTCCACCTAGTGCTTTGATCCTGGCCTCCAGTCAATGTTCTAGTATTGGTCTTGCTTCCTCCTGGATCGTTCCTGTGGCCTGTCTATCCTGCATAAGCTAAGTTTTGCTTGTGTTATTTTTGTTTGCTATTTTTTCTGTCCAGCTTGCTATATTGGTTTTTCTTGCTTGCTGGAAGCTCTGGGACGCAGAGGGAGCACCTCCGTACCGTTAGTGGGTGCGGAGGGTCTTTTTGCCCCCTCTGCGTGGTTGTTTGTAGGGTTTTGTGTTGACCGCAAAGTAATCTTTCAATCTTTCCTATCTTCGGTCTGTTCAGTAAGTTGGGCCTCACTTTGCTAAATCTATTTCATCTCTGCGTTTGTATTTTCATCTCAACTCACAGTCATTATATGTGGGGGGCTGCCTTTTCCTTTGGGGTATTTCTCTGAGGCAAGGTAGGCTTATTTTTCTTTCTTAGGGCTAGCTAGTTTCTCAGGCTGTGCTCGAGGCGCCTAGGTTCTGGTCAGGAGCGCTCCACGGCTACCTTTAGTGTGGTTGGATAGGATTAGGGATTGCGGTCAGCAGAGTTCCCACGTCTCAGAGCTCGTCCTATGTTTTTGGTAATTGTCAGGTCACTTTGTGTGCTCTGAACTTCAAGGTCCATTGTGGTTCTGAATTACCTGTTCATAACAGTACTGGAGGCCAAAAGTACTAATGCTTCTCAATAGAGGGAAAAGAGAAGTTCTGAGACCATTTTTTTTTCTTTGCACTGTGTTCTGTCTTTCTTTTCCCCTTTACATCAGGGTGGTTCAGAACACAGGTGTGGACATGGACATTCAGGGTCTGTTCTCTTTGATGGATAATCTCGCTATAAATGTACAGAATATTCAAGATTTAGTGGTTCAGAATCCTATGTTAGAACCTAAAATTCCTATTCCTGAGTTATTTTCTGGAGATAGAGCTAAGTTTTTGAATTTTAAAAATAATTGTAAACTATTTCTGGCTTTGAAGCCCCGCTCCTCTGGTGACCCAGTTCAACAAGTTAAGATCATTATTTCTTTATTACGTGGCGACCCTCAAGACTGGACATTTTCCCTTGCGCCAGGAGATCCTGCATTATGTAATATTGATGCGTTTTTTCTGGCGCTCGGATTGCTGTACGATGAACCTAATTCAGTGGATCAGGCAGAGAAAAATTTGCTGGCTCTGTGTCAGAGATAGAGATTTATTGTCAGAAGTTTAGAAAGTGGTCCGTGCTCACTCAATGGAATGAATGTGCGCTGGCAGCTATTTTCAGAAAGGGTCTCTCTGAAGCCCTTAAGGATGTCATGGTGGGATTTCCTATGCCTGCTGGTCTGAATGAGTCTATGTCTTTGGCCATTCAGATCGGTCGACGCTTGCGTGAGCGTAAATCTGTGCACCATTTGGCGTTATTATCTGAGAATAAACCTGAGCCTATGCAGTGCGATAGGACTTTGACCAGAGCTGAAAGGCAGGAACACAGACGTCAGAATGGGCTGTGTTTCTACTGTGGGGATTCCACTCATGCTATCTACGATTGTCCTAAGCGCACTAAGCGGTTCGCTAGGTCTGCCACCATTGGTACGGTACAGTCGAAATTTCTTTTGTCCGTTACTTTGATCTGCTCTTTGTCTTCCTATTTTGTCATGGCATTTGTGGATTCAGGCGCTGCCCTGAATTTAATGGACTTGGAGTTTGCTAGGCGCTGTGGGTTTGTCTTGGAGCCCTTGCAGTGTCCTATTCCATTGAGAGGAATTGATGCTACGCCTTTGGCCAAGAATAAGCCTCAGTATTGGACCCAGCTGACCATGTGCATGGCTCCTGCGCACCAGGAGGATATTTGCTTTCTGGTGTTGCATAATCTGCATGATGTGGTCGTGTTGGGGTTGCCATGGCTACAACTCCATAACCCAGTATTAGATTGGAAATCAATGTCTGGGGTTGTCAGGGGGTACATGGTGATGTTCCATTTCTGTCTATCTCATCATCCACCCCTTCTGAGGTCCCAGAGTTCTTGTCTGATTACCGGGATGTATTCGATGAGCCCAAGTCCAATGCCATAGGGATTGTGATTGTGCTATCGATTTGATTCCTGGTAGTAAGTTTCCTAAGGGTCGACTGTTTAATTTATCTGTACCTGAGCACGCCGCTATGCGGAGTTACGTGAAGGAGTCTTTGGAGAAGGGTCATATTCGCTCGTCATTGTCGCCATTGGGAGCGGGGTTCTTTTTTGTGGCCAAGAAGGATGGTTCGCTGAGACCTTGTATTGATTACCGCCTTCTAAATTAAATTACGGTCAAATTTCAGTACCCCTTGCCGCTGCTGTCTGATTTGTTTGCTCGGATTAAGGGGGCTAGTTGGTTCACCAAGATAGATCTTCGTGGTGCATATAATCTTGTGCGTATTAAACGGGGCGATGAATGGAAAACAGCATTTAATACGCCCGAAGGCCATTTTGAGTACCTGGTTATGCCATTCGGGCTTTCTAATGCTCCATCAGTGTTTCAGTCCTTTATGCATGACATCTTCCGAGAGTACCTGGATAAATTCCTGATTGTATACTTGGATGATATTTTGGTCTTCTCGGATGATTGGGAGTCTCATGTGAAGCAGGTCAGAATGGTGTTCCAGGTCCTGCGTGCTAATTCTTTGTTTGTGAAGGGGTCAAAGTGTCTCTTTGGTGTTCAGAAGGTTTCATTTTTTGGGTTCATTTTTTCTCCTTCTACTATCGAGATGGACCCTGTTAAAGTTCAGGCCATTTATGATTGGACTCAGCCAACATCTCTGAAGAGTCTGCAGAAGTTCCTGGGCTTTGCTAATTTTTATCGTCGCTTCATCAATAATTTTTCTAGTATTGCTAAACCGTTGACTGATTTAACCAAGAAGGGTGCTGATGTGGTCAATTGGTCTTCTGCTGCTGTGGAAGCTTTTCAGGAGTTGAAGCGTCGTTTTTCTTCTGCCCCTGTGTTGTGCCAACCAGATGTTTTGCTTCCGTTCCAGGTCGAGGTTGATGCTTCTGAAATTGGAGCAGGGGCGGTTTTGTCGCAGAGAAGTTCTGATTGCTCGGTGATGAAACCGTGCGCCTTCTTTTCCAGGAAGTTTTCGCCTGCTGAGCGAAATTATGATGTTGGCAATCGAGAGTTGCTAGCCATGAAGTGGGCATTCGAGGAGTGGCGTCATTGGCTTGAAGGAGCTAAGCATCGCGTGGTGGTCTTGACTGATCACAAGAACTTGACTTATCTCGAGTCTGCCAAACGGTTGAATCCTAGACAGGCTCGTTGGTCGCTGTTTTTCTCCCGTTTTGACTTTGTGGTTTCGTACCTTCCGGGCTCTAAAAATGTGAAGGCGGATGCCCTGTCTAGGAGTTTTGTGCCCGATTCTCCGGGTTTGCCTGAGCCGGCGGGTATTCTCAAAGAGGGGGTGGTTTTGTCTGCCATCTCCCCTGATTTGCGGCGGGTGCTGCCTAAATTTCAGGCTAATAGACCTGACCGTTGCCCAGCGGAGAAACTGTTTGTCCCTGATAGGTGGACGAATAAAGTTATCTCTGAGGTTCATTGTTCGGTGTTGGCTGGTCATCCTGGAATCTTTGGTACCAGAGATTTGGTGGCTAGATCCTTTTGGTGGCCGTCTCTGTCGCGGGATGTGCGTTCTTTTGTGCAGTCCTGTGGGATTTGTGCTCGGGCTAAGCCCTGCTGTTCTCGTGCCAGTGGGTTGCTTTTGCCCTTGCCGGTCCCGAAGAGGCCTTGGACACACATCTCTATGGATTTTATTTCGGATCTCCCCGTCTCTCAAAGAATGTCGGTCATTTGGGTGGTTTGTGATCGCTTCTCTAAGATGGTCCATTTGGTGCCCTTGTCTAAATTGCCTTCCTCCTCTGATTTGGTCCCATTGTTTTTCCAGCATGTGGTTCGTTTACATGGCATTCCAGAGAACATCGTTTCTGACAGAGGTTCCCAGTTTGTTTCGAGGTTTTGGCGAGCCTTTTGTGCTAGGATGGGCATTGATTTGTCTTTTTCCTCGGCTTTCCATCCTCAGACAAATGGCCAGACTGAACAAACCAATCAGACCTTGGAAACATATCTGAGATGTTTTGTTTCTGCTGATCAGGATGATTGGGTGTCCTTTTTGCCTTTGGCTGAGTTCGCCCTTAATAATCGGGCCAGCTCGGCTACTTTGGTTTTGCCGTTTTTCTGCAATTCTGGGTTCCACCCTCATTTCTCTTCAGGGCAGGTTGAGTCTTCGGACTGTCCTGGTGTGGATACTGTGGTGGATAGGTTGCAGCAGATTTGGACTCATGTAGTGGACAATTTGACTTTGTCCCAGGAGAAGGCTCAACGTTTCGCTAACCGCAGGCGCTGTGTGGGTCCCCGACTTCGTGTTGGGGATTTGGTTTGGTTGTCATCTCGTTATATTCCTATGAAGGTTTCCTCTCCTAAATTTAAGCCTCGTTTCATTGGTCCATATAGGATTTCTGAGGTTCTTAATCCTGTGTCTTTTCGTTTGACTCTTCCAGCTTCTTTTTCCATCCATAACGTGTTCCATAGGTCATTGTTGCGGAGATACGTAGCGCCTGTGGTTCCATCTATTGATCCTCCTGCTCCGGTTTTGGTTGCAGGGAAGTTGGAGAATATAGTGGAGAAGATTTTGGATTCTCGTGTTTCGAGACGGAAACTCCAGTATCTGGTTAAGTGGAAAGGTTATGGTCAGGAAGATAATTCCTGGGTCTTTGCCTCTGATGTCCATGCTGCCGATCTGGTTCGTGCCTTTCATGTGGCTCATCCTGGTCGGCCTGGGGGCTCTGGTGAGGGTTCGGTGACCCCTCCTCAAGGGGGGGGTACTGTTGTGAATTCTGTGGCCAAGCTCCCTCCTGTGGTCGTGAGTGGTACTTCGGCTGGTTCTGTCTATGAGCTTCCTTTGGTGGATGAGTGGTACTGCGGCTTCTGAGTTTCCTTCCTCAGGTGATGAGGTTAAGTCGTTAGGTGCTGCTCTATTTAACTCCACCTAGTGCTTTGATCCTGGCCTCCAGTCAATGTTCTAGTATTGGTCTTGCTTCCTCCTGGATCGTTCCTGTGGCCTGTCTATCCTGCATAAGCTAAGTTTTGCTTGTGTTATTTTTGTTTGCTATTTTTTCTGTCCAGCTTGCTATATTGGTTTTTCTTGCTTGCTGAAAGCTCTGGGACACAGAGGGAGCACCTCCGTACCGTTAGTGGGTGCGGAGGGTCTTTTTGCCCCCTCTGCGTGGTTGTTTGTAGGGTTTTGTGTTGACCGCAAAGCAATCTTTCCTATCTTCAGTCTGTTCAGTAAGTTGGGCCTCACTTTGCTAAATCTATTTCATCTCTACGTTTGTATTTTCATCTCAACTCAGTCATTATATGTGGGGGGCTGCCTTTTCCTTTGGGGTATTTCTCTGAGGCAAGGTAGGCTTATTTTTCTTTCTTAGGGCTAGCTAGTTTCTCAGGCTGTGCTCGAGGCGCCTAGGTTCTGGTCAGGAGCGCTCCACGGCTACCTTTAGTGTGGTTGGATAGGATTAGGGATTGCGGTCAGCAGAGTTCCCACGTCTCAGAGCTCGTCCTATGTTTTTGGTAAATGTCAGGTCACTTTGTGTGCTCTGAACTTCAAGGTCCATTGTGGTTCTGAATTACCTGTTCATAACATTTTCCTTTGTTTCTCTTCTTCTCCCCCGTACCCTCTTTTTCCTTTCTGCTCTCACTTTCTGTTTTATAGAATTTTGTTGTCATGGCCTGTATTAGATTGGCTTCAAGCTTGGTTTCTGTGTATTTTATATATAACTTAAAAAGTTTGGTTAATTTATTTACATGGAGGAAACTATTTTATGGCACTTACTTTGTTAGGTTGCCTTCTGATAGACCTCACAGCCTTCATGTTCCCTGAATATTTGGCAATGGGGTGGAATATGACCGGACCTGTCCATCAATCTCTATAAGCAATTGAAGTACAGCCTCCCTTGTTTTATAATTTGAAGGCGGCTGATGGACCGGTCTGGTCACTTGCTCCTCCATCCACTGCTATTTTAGGAACAGCAGCACATTAGTCAGTGCAGCCATCCTCAAACACAAAGCTGAACCTCTAACACTTATATCTTAACCACTTCCCGACGTATGACGCATACGCTGCGTCATGAAAGTTGGTTCCAATCCGACCTGTTACGCAGCATATGCGTCATGGAGGGATCGCGTCCCCGCAGGTCGGGTGAAAGGGTATGTTCACACGTCAGGATTTTCTAGCGGAAATTTCCTGACAAAAACCGGACATTTCTGCTAGAAATCCGCATGCGTTTTTGACGCGTTTTTGACACGTTTTTGATGCGTTTTTTTCCCAATGCATAGAATAGCGGGAAAAACGCGAAAAAACCCCGCAAAATTAATGAACATGCTGCTTTTTTTTACCGCAATGTGTTTTTTTTTTGCGGAAAAAAACGCATCATGTGCACAAAAATTGCAGAATGCATTCTAAATGATAGGATGATACATAAGAAGAGACTGAAAGCGCACTCACCGGTATATGAACAATCAAAGCGGTTTATTCACATGAGATCATGCGGTGCAAGGAGGGTATGTGAATACAAAAAAGGATGACAGCTGTTTCGTGCTATGTGAGCACTTCAACAGATCCAATTGATTGGATCTGTTGAAGTGCTCACATAGCACGAAACAGCTGTCATCCTTTTTTGTATTCACATACCCTCCTTGCACCGCATGATCTCATGTGAATAAACCGCTTTGATTGTTCATATACCGGTGAGTGCGCTTTCAGTCTCTTCTTATGTATCATGTTGGATCTGTTTTTCTTAAGCAGCACCAAGGTATAATCTTTTTAGCGTTTTTTTTGTTTAGTTTGTTTTCTGACAAAAGGCTTTAATAGTCCATTTTTCTGCCCCTGGAGCAGTAAGGGTCTAGCGTATAGCGGCTGTGCGATTGCATTTTTTTCTCTTTATTCTGGACTAAATGATAGGATGCATATGTCTAGTTTCTAATGCGTTTTTATCACGAAAAAATGTGACAAAAACGCGAAAAAACATGAACGTGTGCACATACCCAAAGGGTTGACTCCAATTTCACCCGATCTGCAGGGACAAGGGGTAGTGGTACTTCAGCCCAGGAGGGGTGGCTTCACGATCGCTCTGATTGGCTGTTTCACTTTCAGCAGCCAATCAGAGCGATTTGTAATATTTCACCTATGAAAAGAGGTGCAATATTACAATACAGCCATGGCCGATGCTGCAATATCATCGGCCATGGCTGGAAACCCTGATCTGCCCCCCACACCACCACCGATCTCCTCCCCAGTCCTCCGTTCTGTCCTATAAACTGCTCCGCTCCCATCCGTCGTCCTGTCCTCTCCCCCATGCTCCGATCCCACCTCCCCGTGCTCCGATTCCCCCCGTGCTCCGATCTCCCCCCCCCCCCCCCGTCATACTTACCGAGCCTCCCGGTGTCCGTCCGTCTTCTCCATGGGCGCCGCCATCTTCCAAAATGGCGGGCGCATGCGCAAGTGCGCCCGCCGAATCTGCCGGCAGATTCGTTCCAGGTACATTTTGATCACTGTGATAAAACCTATCACAGTGATCAAAATAAAAAAAATAGTAAATGAACCCCCCCTTTATTGCCCCATAGGTAGGGACAATAATAAAATAAAGAAAATATATATTTTTTTCCCACTAGGGTTAGGGCTAGGGTTAGGTCTAGGGTTAGAACTAGGGTTAGGGGTAGAATTAGGCTATGTGCACACAGTGCAGATTTGGCTGCGGATCCGCAGCGGATTGGCCGATTCGTAGCAGTGTTCCATTAGATTTACAGTACCATGTAAACCTATGAAAAACCAAATCCGCTGTGCCCATGGTGCGGAAAATACCACACAGAAGCGCTACGTTGTATTTTCTGCAGCATGTCAATTCTTTGTGCGGATTCTGCAGCGTTTTATACCTGTCCCTCAATAGGAATCCGCAGGTGAAATCTGCATAAAAAACACTGGAAATCTGCGGTAAATCCGCAGGTAAAACGCAGTGCCTTTTACCTGTGGATTTTTCAAAAATGGTGCGGAAAAATCTCACACGAAGGGTTAGGGGTGTGTTGGAGTTAAAATTGTGGTTAGGGTTGGGATTGGGGTTAGGATTAGGGTTGGGATTAGGGTTACGGGTGTGTTGTGGTTAGGGTTGTGGTTAGAGGTGTGTTGGGGTTAGGGTTGTGATTAGGGTCATGGCTAGAGTTGGGATAAGGGTTAGGGGTGTGTTTGGGTTAGTGTTGGAGTTAGAATTGAGGGGTTTCCACTGTTTAGGCACATCAGGGGTCTCCAAACGCAACATGGCGCCACCATTGATTCCAGCCAATCTTATGTTCAAAAAGTCCTGACGTGCGCCGAAACAGTGGTTTACCCCCACATATGGGGTACCAGCATACTCAGGACAAACTGGGCAACAATTATTGGGGTCCAATTTCTCCTGTTACCCTTGTGAAAATAAAAAATTGCTTGCTAAAACATCATTTTTGAGGAAAGAAAAATGATTTTTTATTTTCACGGCTCTGTGTTATAAACTTCTGTAAAGCTCTTGGGGGTTTAAAGTGGTCACCGCACATCTAGGTTAGTTCCATGGGAGGTTTAGTTTCCAAAATGGGGTCACATGTGGGGGAGCTCCAATGATTAGGCACACAGGGGCTCTCCAAACGTAACATGATGCCCGCAGGCCATTCCATCAAAGTCTGCATTCCAAAACGTCACTACTTCCCTTCCGAGCCCCGACGTGTGCCCAAACAGTGGTTCCCCCCACATATGGGGTATCGGCGTACTCAGGACAAACTGGACAACAACTTTTGGGGTCCAATTTCTCCTGTTACCCTTGTGAAAATAAAAAAAAATTGCTTGCTAAAACTTCATTTTTGAGGAAAGAAAAATGATTTTTTATTTTCACGGCTCTGTGTTATAAACTTCTGTGAAGCTCTTGGGGGTTCAAAGTGGTCACCGCACATCTAGATTAGTTCCATGGGAGGTCTAGTTTCCAAAATGGGGTCACATGTGGGGGAGCTCCAATGTTTAGGCACACAGGGGCTCTCCAAACGCGACATGGTGTCCGCTAACGATTGAAGCTAATTTTCCTTCAAAAAGTCAAATGGCGCTCCTTCCCTTCCGAGCCCTGCCGTGTGCCCAAACAGTAGTTTTCTCCCACATGTGAGGTATCAGTGTACAGGAGAAATTGCCCAATAAATTTTAGGATCCATTTTATCCTGTTGCCCATGTGGAAATGAACAAATTAAGGCTAAACGAAATTTTTTGTGAAAAAATTACTTTTTCATTTTTACGGATCAATTTGTGAAGCACCTGGGGGTTCAGAGGGCTCACTATGCATCTAGATAAGTTTCTTTGGGGGTCTCACTTCCAAAATGGGGTCATATGTGGGGGAGCTCCAATGTTTAGGCACACAGGGGCTCTCCAAACGCGACATGGTGTCTGCTAACGATCTGAGCTAATTTTTCATTCAAAAGTCAAATGGCGCTCCTTCCTTTCCGAGACTTGTCGTGTGCACAAACAGTGGTTTGTGACCACATATGAGGTATCCGTGTGCTCAGGAGAAATTGCCCAACACATTTTAGGATCCATTTTATCCTGTTGCCCATGTGAAAATGAAAAAATTGAGGCTAAAAGAAATTTTTTGTGAAAAAAAAGTACGGTACTTTTTCATTTTTACGGATCAATTTGCAAAGCACCTGGGGGTTCAAAGTGCTCACTGTGCATCTAGATAAGCTCCTTGGGGAGTCTAGTTTCCAAAATGGGGTCACTTGTGGGGGAGCTCTAATGTTTAGGCACACAGGGACTCTCCAAACGCGACAAAGTGTCCGCTAAAGATTGGAGTTAATTTTTCATTGAAAAAGTCAAATGGCGCTCCTTCCCTTCCAAGCCCTGTCGTGCGCCCAAACAGTGGTTCCCCCCCACATATGGGGTATCGGCGTACTCAGGACAGATTGTACAATAGCTTTTGGGGTCCAGTTTCTTTTTACCCTTGGGAAAAAAATTGTTGCTAAAAGATCATTTTTGTAACTAAAAAGTTAAATGTTCATTTTTACCTTCCATGTTGCTTCTGCTGCTTAGAAGCACCTGAAGGGTTAATAAACTTCTTGAATGTGGTTTTGAGTACCTTGAGGGGTGCAGTTTTTAGAATGGTGTCACTTTTGGTTATTTTCAGCCAGGCCTCTGATGCGCTGGTAGCCCTATCGGAAGTTGCAAACCTTTTTTTACACATCACACTGGTAACGCCCCCTTTTATTTACAATAATCTCTGGAGGCAGATTCTCAGGGAGATCAGTGTCCGGCCCATAGTTCTAAATAGCTCATTTACATAGAAGAAAGATGTAGATTTCTCTGGAATAATTAGATCTCGGACATCAAGGTATCATTGCATTCAGCTTCCTAGGACATGCATGTCCATAATAGACGGCTTAGGAGGGACGATCCTACTGACTTAAAGATTCACTTTTAAGGCTACACATTAGCAAGGCATATCTTGATAACTGTCATATCTTCTTTGTTTCCTAGGAAATGCTATGGTATACAAACCATCTCCATTTACTCCTATCACAGTAGTTTTGCTTGCTGAGATTTTCAGGGAGGCAGGAGCCCCTCCAGGGCTTTTTAACGTGGTGCAAGGAGGAGCAATCACTGGGGAGTTCCTCTGTAAGCATCCAGATGTGGCTAAAATTTCATTTACTGGCAGTGTCCCTACTGGCTCAAAGGTAACTCCATCACAAATAATTTAAAATTTGTAAAAAGAAAAAATTGTCTTGAAAAGGCTTTTATGTAATAAAGTTCTAATGGGGCCTATCCTAACCCCTATTACCAGCCCCATTTGTCTGTCTGCAACTGGAGCTATGCTTTCTGTGGGAATTGTTTGCCTGGTTGAGTTATTTGTAGTAATCAAGGCTGTGAGGAGTCTGAGGTTTGGTTTACCAAGTCCAATTTCCCTGACTCCCAACTCCACAGCCATGCCTCACTGCTGAGCATGGACATAAAGTGCAGCACAGATTCACCTCAACTAAAAGACGAGATCTTTAGAAACAGAACAGACATTTATAGGACATTTTATAACTTGTATGCTATCTACCTCCAACATATGGATCTGCAAAACAGACACTTTTTTATATTTCTGTAAAGATGTGAGTTATGTATTGATATTATCATAAACTGGATTTTTGCAGTCTTTGTATGTATTCTATTCTATGAATTCACATAAAATTGTTTGATGTATTTGGATCACTATTTTTCTTTATTTTGACTCTGTAGGTGATATAACCCCTGTAAATTTGTTTCTAAAAGTTTTATAGTTCTATCTGATAAATAAAAACTTCCCCAGTTGTAGACATTTATTTTTGTATTTTTTTTAATACCAAGGTTAGCACGCAACTTTACCCAATTTGTTTTCAATTTTGGCCTTCTGTGTATTTGAGTTTGACATCCCTGCTCTTCATCCTCAGTCCTTGCCTATAACACTTGATATAATGTGCAAAAGCTCACTTGTGCATACAACTGCACAGTGTAAAGTATCTGGTTAGTGGTTGATATTGTGATATTTGATGCTTTATGTTGGTTATGCCCTTTTACTTAAAGGGAACCTTTCACCCCCCCCCCCCCCCCGGCGTTTGTAACTAAAAGAGCCACCTTGGCAGCACTACTGCTACATTCTTTCAAGATGGTTCTTTTATTTGGGGTCCCTTCCACCGCTGAAATAATCATTTTTATAATTTGCCCGCCATACCTGTAGTTTGTCCGGGGGGCATGTCTTTTCCTCCTGGACACAAACGCCTCCCAGCCATCAGTAATTTGCTCTTTTCCCCTGGGCGCCGCCTCAGCATTCAGTTATGTCCCCGGCGTCTGTACTGTCATTTGTTTTCTAGGGCTTGCGCAGACATCCGACTGACATCCGACTTGACTGACATCCCATGATGTCTTCATTCTTGCGCGCCTGCGTGTACGAGCGGCCCGAGATCCTGCCCCGCAGTCTCATCTTATTTATTCACACTGCGGGGCTGGGAATCTTGGGCATGCACAGTAGTTCAGTGCGGCTGTCCCCATCTCTATCCGCCTCTTTCCTACAGCATCAAAGGAATCATCAGAACTCAGCACTGTGGCGTCATAGTGATGAGTGCTGATGATTTCTTTGACGCTTTAGGGTAGGAAAGAGGTGGAGGGAGAGCCACAGAGAAGTACTGCGCATGTTCAAGATTCCCAGCTCTGCAGTGTGAATAAATCAGAAGAGACTGCGGGGCGGGATCTCGGGCCGTGCGTACATGCAAGCGCAAGAAGGAAGACATTATGTGATGTCAGTGGACGGGCAACGCTAACTGCACATGTCCGCGAAAACAAATTACAGCGCATGCGCCGGGAACATAACTGAACGGTGAGGAGGCGGCACCCAGGGGAAAGGAGAAAATGACTGATGGCTGGGAGGCGTTTGTGTCCAGGGGGAAAAGACATGCCCCCCAGACAAACTACAGGTATGGCGGGCAAATTGTAAAAACAAAACAGAGAGAGAAGATGATATGCAAACCAATGGGATCCACCTTAAATAATCAATTATTTTATTGTACAAAAGTCATAATCTATAAACAAAGCCAGGCAAGACATACATTTAAAACAATGGTATGGCTAAATAGACGATAAAGAATTATAAAAACGATTATTTCAGTGGTGGAAGGGACCCCAAATAAAAGAGCCACCTTGAAAGAATGCTGCATTAGTGCTGCACAAGATGGCTCTTTTAGTTATAAACGCCGGGGGGTGACAGGTTCCCTTTAAGGCTTCCGTCACTAGCAGTATTTGGTCAGTATTTTATATCAATATTGGTAAGCCAAAACCAGGAGTGGGTGATAAATGCAGAAGTGGTGCATATGCTTCTATTATACTTTTCCTCTAATTGTTCCACTCCTGGTTTTGGCTTACAAATACTGATGTAAAATACTGACCAAATACTGCTAGTGTGACGGCAGCCTAAAGATACCTTCACACTGAACGATATCGCTAGCGATCCGTGACGTTGCAGCGTCCTGGCTAGCGATATCGTTGAGTTTGACAGGCAGCAGTGATCTGGATCCTGCTGTGCCATCGCTGGTCAGCGCAAAAAGACCAGAGCTTTATTTCGTCGCTGGATTCCCGCAGACATCGCTGAATCGGCGTGTGTGACGCCGATTCAGCGATGTCTTCACTGGTAACCAGGGTAAACATCGGGTTACTAAGCGCAGGGCCGCGCTTAGTAACCCGATGTTTACCCTGGTTACCAGCGTAAACGTAAAAAAAAAAAAAACACTACATGCTTACATTCCGGTGTCTGTCCCCCGGCGCTTTGCTTCTCTGCACTGTGTAAGCGCCGGCCGGAAAGCAGAGCACAGCGGTGACGTCACTTTCCGGCTGGCGCTCACTGTCTGTGCAGAGAAGCACAGCGCCGGGGGACAGACACCGGAATGTAAGTATGTAGTGTTTGCTTTTTTTTTTACGTTTACGCTGGTAACCAGGATAAACATCGGGTTACTAAGCGTGGCCCTGCGCTTAGTAACCCGATGATTACCCTGGTTACCAGGGAACTTCGCATAGTTGGTCGCTGGAGAGCTGTCTGTGTGACAGCTCTCCAGCGACCACACAGCGATGCTGCAGCGATCGGGATCGTTGTCTAGATCGCTGCAGCGTCGCTAAATGTGACGGTACCTTTAGAAGGAAAAAGCTCTTTAACATGCATCATCATGACCCAATTCAGTAATTGGATGGGTTTTGAAATACTGTTGGCTGTGCATTGGGGCTTACAAGTAGTTATTAAACAATTTTGTGCATGGTAAATGTTGCTTTCCATGTAGGCAATGTGTACCTTATGTATCATGTTTAAATTGTCATTCAGCGTTAATCGTTCTTTTTTTTTCAGATTATGGAAATGGCTTCCAAAGGTATTAAGCCCGTGACCTTGGAGCTGGGAGGAAAGTCTCCTCTCATTATCTTTTCAGACTGTGACCTGGAAAATGCTGTGAATGGCGCTATGATGGCAAACTTCCTCACACAGGGACAAGTAAGATTTATATTGCATATATACATATTAACCCCTTTCTGACATTAGACTTAATGGCAGGACCCGGACCATTAGGAGGGTTAATTCATGGCATTACCAGGCAGCAGGTATAGCTTCCCTTAAGGCTATTTGCACACGTTCAGGATTTTTCGCGATTTTTTTCGCTGTAAAAACGTGACAAAAGCGCATACATATGCATTCCATCATTTATAATGCATTTTGCAATTTTTGTTCATATGTTGCCTTTTTTTACGCGAAAAAATGCATTGCGGTAAAAAATGCAGCATGTTCATTAATTTTGCGCTTTTTTTCGCTTTTTCCCCGCTATATAATGTATTGGGAAAACTCCGGAAAAAAATGTGAAAAAAAACGCTGTAAAACGCAAAAAAAAAGCATGCGGATTTCTTGCAGAAGATGTCTGGTATTCTTCAGGAAATTTTTTGCAAGAAATACTGACGTGTGCACATAGGCTAAGTGCACACGTTGCAGAATTGCCGCGGAAATTTCCGCGGCAATTCTGGGCCTCCTGCCGCGGGTATATCGCATGCGGAATTGGCATGCATATTCCCGCAGAAAACTAGCGTTTTGCAAACATAATTAGCTTTGCAGAATGCTAGCGTTTTCCAAGCGATCTTTAGCATCGCTTGGAAAACTGATTGACAGGTTGGTCACACTTGTCAAACAGCGTTTGACAAGTGTGACCAACTTTTTACTATTGATGCAGCCTATGCTGCATCAATAGTAAAAGAATGTTAAAAATAATAAAAAAAAAAAAATTAAAAATGGTTATACTCACCTACCGCAAACAGCCGATCTCCTCAGCGGCTTCCGTTCCTATAGATGGTGTGTGTGCAGGACCTTCGATGACTTCGCGGTCACTTGACCGCAACGTCATTGAGGTCATGTGACCGCAACGTCATCGCAGGTCCTTCACACACCATCTACAGGAACGGAAGCGGCCGCGTGCAGCGCTGAGGGGCAAGAAGACTCCGGGGGCCATCGAAGGTGAGTATATCACGATTTTTTTATTTTAATTCTTTTTTGTTAACAATTATATGGTGCCCAGTCTGTGGAGGAGAGTCTCCTCTCCTCCACCCTGGGTACCAACCGCCCATGATCTGCTTACTTCCCGCATGGTGGGCATAGCCCCATGTGGGAAGTAAGAAGATCAATGCATTCCTAGGTGTGCGGAATCACTGCAAATTTAATGAACATACTGCATTTTTTTCTGGAATGCGAATACGCTCAGGAAAAAAATGCAGCATGTGCTCAAAAAATGCGGATTGCATTCTATTAAATAGGATGCTTAATGTGAGTGTTTTTTTCGCGGTTTTATAGCGTTTTTATAGCGAAAAACCACGAAAAAAACGTGTGCACACAGCCTTAGGGTTAATTTGTGGTGGGATAGAGTTTTCTCTCCACATTGGTGGTGGGCCTGTCCAGTCAGCTGCACGTTACTGGGTGAAGTGTAGTTTTCTCCCCAGTGACGTGCGCTGATAGGACAGGCTAATGTAAACAAACTATGAGCTGAAGGGATAAAGAGAGGGCAACTTTGAGGGAAGTTGTCCTTCCTCATCATTGCCATACCTAAAGTGCTGTCCCTCACTTTTATTTCGTCACGGACGAAATACCTGTGGCTAAGTCATTCAGGGAACTGAATGGACTGCATGATGGTAAATGGTAACCAGAGCTTGAGCTTTGGCTAAGCTGCCATATGTTTTATAAGTTATTGAGTTATATATTTACATTTAATAAAGGATGTGGCCAAAACCTTAAATTTAACCCCTTAACGACCGCCGATACACCTTTTTATGGTGGCAATTAATAGCTAAAGTTAGGGTTATGTTTGGGGCTAAAGTTAGAGTTGGGGCTAGAGTTGGGGTTTGGTTTAGGGTTTGGATTACGTTTACGATTGGGGTTAGGGTTGGGATTGGGGTTAGAGTTGGTTTTAGGGTTAAGGTTAGGGGTGTATTGGGGTTAGGGTTGTGGTTAGGGTTAGGGGTTTGGTTATGGTTATGGTTAGGGTTGGGATTAGGGTTAGGGATGTGTTGGGGTTGGAGTTAGAATTTCCACTGTTTAGGCACATCAAGGGCTCTCCAAACGCGACATGGAGTCCGATCTCAGTTCTGCATTGAAAAGTCAAACGGTGCTCATTCCCTTCCGAGCTCTGCCGTGCGCCCAAACAGTGGTTTACCCCACATATGGGGTATTGGCATGTTCAGGACAAATTGCCCAACAAATTTTGGGGTCTATTTTCCCCTGTTACCCTTGGGAAATAAAAAAATTGGGGTGAAAAGATAATTTTTGGGAAAAAAATATGATTTTTTATTTTCACGGCTCCACACAACTAGATAAGTTCCTTGGAGGGTTTAGTTTCCAAAATTGTGTCACTTGTGGGGAGTTTCCTCTGTTTAGGCACATCAGGCGTTCTACAAATGGCGTCCAATCTCAATTCCAGCCAATTCTGCGTTGAAAAAGTCAAACTATGTTCCTTCCCTTCTGAGCTCTGCTGTGTGCCTAAACAGTGGTTTACCACCACATATGAGGTATCAGCATATTCAGGAGAAATTGCACAACATATCTTGTGGTTCATTTTCTCTTTTTACTTTTGTGAAAATAAAAAAAACTGGCTCTGAAATAAAATGTTTGTGAAAAAAGTTAAATGTTCATTTTTTCCTTCCACATTGCTTCAGTTTCTGTGAAGCACGTAAAGGGTTAATTAACTTCTTGAATGTGGTTTTGAGCACCTTGAGGGGTGCAGTTTTTAGAATGGTGCCACTTTTGGGTATTTTTTGTCACGTACACCCCTCAAAGTGACTTCAAATGTGATGTTGTCCCTAAAACAAAAAATGTGTTGTAAAAATGAAAAATCGCTGGTCAACTTTTAAGCCTTATAACTTCCTAACAAAAAAAAATGTCTAAAATTGTGCTGATGTAAAGTAGACATATGGGAAATGTTAAGATTTTTTTGTGACATTAAGGGCATAAAAATTCAAAAATTGAATTGAAAATTGGTAAATGTTCAAAATTTTCGCCTTATTTCCTTTTTTCATAAATAAACGCAAGTCACATCGAAGAAATTTTACCACTAACATGAAGTACAATATGTCACGAAAAAACATTCTTAGAATCAGCGGGATCCGTTAAAACGTTCCAGAGTTATAACCTCATAAAGTGACAGTGGTCAGAATTGTTAAAATTGGCCTGGTCATTAAACTGCAAATTGGCTCCGTCGCTAAGGGGTTAATTTCTCTCCTGTGATCTCATTGCACGTCAGAGAGAGAAATAGGGTTCTCCTCCCCCCCGGTATCTGCCGGTGTCCCTGGTTCTTCCTGCTTCCCCCCACGGCCGCTAGCATCTTCTTCCGGTAAGAAAATGGTGTGTGCATGCGCAGTGCGCCCGCCGAGATCTGCTGGACAGCACACGGGAACAATAGGAGATTTTTTTCCTATTGGTTCATTTTGATCACTGTGATAGGGTCTATCACAGTGATCAAAATAAAAGAAATAGTAAATAAAAGCTCCCTTTATCACTCCCTTAGGCTTCTTTCACACTTCCGTTGTTTGGCCACCGTCGCAATGCGTCGTTTTGGAGAAAAAACATCCTGCAAAGCTGTCCGCAGGATATATTTTTTCCCCATAGACTTGCATTAGCAACGCGTTGTGACGTATGGCCATACGTTGCATGCATCGTCCACTGGATGCGTCGGGTTTTGGCGGACCGTCATCTCAGAAAAACGTTCAAGGGAACGTTTTTCTGTACGTAGCATCCAGTGTTTCAAACTGCGCATGCGCAGTATGAAATATCTCTCTCGCGTTGTTTCCTCACCCAGAAGTGTGACGGAAATGTGAAAGCACACACTTCCGTCGGTACGTTACGCCGACGCTTCGTGACGGCCCCGTACCGACGGAAGTGTGAAAGAAGCCTTAGTTAGGAAAGAATAATGAAATAAAAATATATTTATTTCCATTTTTCCATTAGGGTTACCGTTTTACGAAAGTGAGTTGGGCTAAGGTGAGGGTTAGGGTTGGGGCTAAAGTTAGGGTCAGGGTAGGGGCTAAACTTAGGGTTAGGGCTAGAGTTGGGGTTAGGGTTTGGATTACGTTTCCGGTTAGTGTTGTGAATTCAGCTTTTGGGCTCCCTCCGGTGGTTGTAGAGGGTAATGCAGTTGTGTCTGGATTGCAGGAGTGGACATGTGTATCTACTAATTGCAGGAGTGACTGGGGTATATAGCTTTGCAGGATCCTTTAGTCAGTGCCAGTTGTCCATTATTCTTGAAGGATTCACTTCCCTGCTGGTCTCTCCAGTTTGCTGTGTTTTTCTACAAAGATAAGTCCTGGCTTTGTTTTTGCTGTCCACCTGCAGTGGACCTTATAGTTCTGTGCATTTTCATGTTTTTCTCTTGTCCAGCTTGGTCTGTGAAGGATTTTTTGCAGCCTAGCTATTTCTCTGGAGATGCAGATATACCCCCCATGTCTTTAGTCAGATGTGGTGATCCGTATTTTCTGCGGTGGATATTTTCTAGAGTTTTTGTACTGACCGCATAGTACTCTGTTCTATTCTTTCTTTTTAGCTAGTATGGCTTCCTATGCTAAATTCTGATTTCATTTCTACGTATGTTATTTCCCTCAACTTTCACAGTCAATATTTGTGGGGGGCTATCTATCCTTTGGGGATTTTATCTGAGGCAAGATAGGTTTCCCGTTTCTGTCATTAGCGGTAGTTAAATCTTAGGCTGTGTCGAGATTTCTAGGGAGTGTTAGGTACCCCCCACGGCTGCTTTTAGTTGTGCTGCTAGGTTCAGGGTTTGTGGTCAGTACAGGGACCACCTTTTCCAGAGTACGTCTCATGCTGCTCCAAGGCCACCAAAGCATAACAGGTTAGTTTTAGGATTAGGGTTGGGGTGTGTCAGGGTTAGGTTTGTGGTTAGGGGTGTGTTGCTGTTAGGGGTGTGGTTAGGGTTGGGATTAGGGGTGTGTTAGGGTTGGAGTTAGAATTGTTTTTTTTTCCACTGTTTAGGCACATTAAGGGCTCTCCAAACGCAACATGGTGTCCGATCTCAATTCCAGACAATTCTGCGTTGAAAAAGTCAAATGGTGCTCCTTCCCTTCCGAGCTCTGCCGCGCGCCCAAACAGTGATTTACCCCCACATTTGAGGTATCAACGTATTCAGGAGAAATTGTACAACAAATTTTGTGGTTCATTTTCTCTTTTTCATTTGTGAAAATAAATAAAAAACTGGTTGTGAAATAAAATGTTTGTGAAAAAAAGTTAAATGTTCATTTTTTTTTTTCTTCCACATTGCTTCCGTTCCTGTAAAGCACGTAAAGGGTTAATTAACTTCTTGAATGTGGTTTTGAGCACCTTGAGGGGTGCAGTTTTTAGAATGGTGCCACTTTTGGGTATTTTCTGTCACGTACACCCCTCAAAGTGACTTCAAATGTGATGTTGTCCCTAAAATAAAAAATGGTGTTGTAAAAATGAAAAATCGCTGGTCAACTTTTAAGCCTTATAACTAACAAAAAAAAATTTCTAAAATTGTGCTGATGTAAAGTAGACATATGGGAAATGTTAAGATTTTTTTGTGACATTAAGGGCATAAAAATTCAAAGTTTGAATTGAAAATTGGTAAATGTTCCAAATTTTTGCCTTATTTCCTTTTTTCGTAAATAAACGCAAGTCATATCGAAGAAATTTTACCACGAACATGAAGTACAATATGTTACGAAAAAACATTCTCCGAATCAGCGGGATCCTTTAAAGCGTTACAGAGTTATAACCTCATAAAGAGACAGTGGTCAGAATTGTAAAAATATGGCCAGGCCATTATATACAGAATTGGCTCTGTCACTAAGGGATTAAAAGTCAACCTGTGTGTCCTGTGTATTTTATTATGTTGATCTATTTATTGCCTTAGTATGTACGGATCATAGGCTGTGTAATGCCACGATCCATCCATGTGCCCTAGGCCTATTTGACCAGGGACGGATCATTACTAGTGATGAGGGAGTATTCTCGTTGCTCGGGTTTTCCCGAACACGCTTGGGTGATCTCCCGAGTATTTGTGATTGTTTGGAGATTTAGTTTTGTTGATCCAGCTGCATGATTTACGGCTGCTAGCTAGCCTGAGTACATGTGGGGATTCCCTGGTTGCTAGGGAATCCCCACATGTATTCAAGCTAGACAGCCGTAAATTATGCGGCTGCGGCAAGGAAAACTAAATCTCCGAGCAGTCACAAATACTCGGAGATCACCTGAGCGCGCTCGGGAAAATCCGAGCAACGAGTATACTCGCTCATCACTATTCATTACGTCATTGCGTGGGCGATTACCGCCGGGTGTCAGCTAAATCTAATAGCTGACACCTTGCACTAGGTGCCAGGAGAGGTCATAGACCGCTCCGGCACTTTAACCCCCGAAATGCTGCAATGGAACACGATCGCAGCATTCCGGAAGCCAGCAGGGGGCTGATAGCCCCTTTGCCTTTGGATCGTAGACACCGCTGCGTGATGCAGGGTCCCGATCGTTGCCTTAGTGACCCGATGTCGTCATGCTAACATCTGGGTCACCAGACCTAGAAAACTTGCTGATGATGCCCAGATACTGCTTCACCTCCATGATATCGAAGCGATCAGCCTGTAAGAAATGATAGAGGAACAAAGTAAAAAAGAGCCGGCAGATTCGTTCCAAAGTGCATTTTGATCACTGAGATATAACCTATCACAGTGATCAAAATAAAAAAAATAGTAAATGACCCCCCTCCCTTTGTCACCCCCATAGGTAGGGACAATAAAAAAAAATAAAGAATTTTTTTTTTTCCCACTAAGGTTAGAATAGGGTTAGGGTTAGGGTTTCGGTATGTGCACATGTATCCTGGTCCTCTGCGAATTTTTCCGCTGCGAATTTCATAAATCCGCAGTGCTAAACCGCTGCAGATTTATGGCAGATTTACCGTGGTTTTTCTGCGCATTTCACTGCAGTTTTACAACTGCGATTTTCTATTGGAGCAGTTGTAAAACCGCTGCGGAATCCGCAGAAAGACGTGACATGCTGCGGAATGTAAACCGCTGCGTTTCCGTGCAGTTTTTCTGCAGCATGTGTACAGCGATTTTTGTTTCCCATAGGTTTACATTGAACTGTAAACTCATGGGAAACTGCTGCGGATCCGCAGCATTTTCCGCAGCGTGTGCACATACCTTTAGAATTAGGCTATGTGCACACGGTGCGGATTTGGCTGCGGATCCGCAGCGGATTGGCCGCTGCGGATTCGCAGCAGTGTTGCATCAGGTTTACAGTACCATGTAAACCTATGGAAAACCAAATCCGCTGTGCCCATGGTGCGGAAAATACCGCGCGGAAACGCTGCGTTGTATTTTCCGCAGCATGTCAATTCTTTGTGCGGATTCCGCAGCGTTTTACACCTCTTCCTCAATAGGAATTCACAGGTGAAATCTGCACAAAAAACACTGGAAATCCGCGGTAAAACGCAGTGCCTTTTACCCGCGGATTTTTCAAAAATGATGCTGAAAAATCTCACACGAATCCGCAACGTGGGCACATAGCCTTAGGGTTAGGGTTGGAATTAGGGTTGTGGTTAGGGTTGTGATTAGGGTTATGGCTACAGTTGGGATTAGGGTTAGGGGTGTGGGGGGGTTAGTGTTGGAGGTAGAATTGAGGGGTTTCCACTGTTTAGGCACATCAGGGGTCTCCAAACGCAACATGGCGCCACCATTGATTCCAGCCAATCTTGTATTCAAAAAGTCAAATGGTGCTCCCTCACTTCCGAGCCCCGACGTGCGCCCAAACAGTGGTTTACCCCCACATATGGGGTACCAGCATACTCAGGACAAACTGCGCAACAATTACTGGGGTCTAATTTCTCCTCTTACCCTTGTGAAAATAAAAAAATGCTTGCTAAAACATCATTTTTGAGGAAAGAAAAATGATTTTTTATTTTCACGGCTCTGCGTTGTAAACGTCTGTGAACCACTTGGGGGTTCAAAGTGCTCAACACATATCTAGATAAGTTCCTTGGGGGGTCTAGTTTCTAAAATGTGGTCACTTGTGGGGGGTTTCTATTGTTTAGGCACACCAGGGGCTCTGCAAACGCAACGTGACGCCCGCAGACCATTCCATCAAAGTCTGCATTTCAAAAGTCACTACTTCCCTTCTGAGCCCCGACGTGTGCCCAAACAGTGGTTTACCCCCACACATGGGGTATCAGCGTACTCAGGAAAAACTGGACAACAACTTTTGGGGTGAAATTTCTCCTGTAACCCTTGGGAAAATAAAAAATTCTGGGCTAAATAATTATTTTTGAGGAAAGAAAACGTATTTATTATTTTCACGGCTCTGCATTATAAACTTCTGTGAAGCACTTGGGGGTTCAAAGTGCTCACCACACATCTAGATAAGTTCCTTTCGGGGTCTAGTTTCCAAAATGGGGTCGCTTGTGGGGGGTTTCTACTGTTTAGCCACATCAGGGGCTCTGCAAACGCAACGTGACGCCCGCAGAGCATTCCATCAAAGTCTGCATTTCAAAACGTCACTACTTCACTTCCGAGCCCCGACATGTGCCCAAACAGTGGTTTACCCCCACATATGGGGTATCAGCGTACTCAGGAGAAACTGGACAACAACTTTTGGGGTCAAATTTCTCATGTTACCCTTGGGAAAATTAAAAATTGCAGGCTAAAAGATCATTTTTGAGAAAATATATATATATATTTTTTTTTTCATTGCTCTGCGTTATAAACTTCTGTGAAGCACTTGGGGGTTCAAAGTCCTCACCACACATCTAGATTAGTTCCTTTGGGGATCTAGTTTCCAAAATGGGGACATTTGTGGGGGATCTCCAATGTTTAGGCACATAGGGGCTCTCCAAACGTGACATGGTGTCCGCTAATGATTGGAGCTAATTTTCCATTTAAAAAGCCAAATGGCGTGCCTTCCCTTCCGAGCCTTGCCATGCGCCCAAACAGTGGTTTACCCCCACATGTGAGGTATCTGTGTACTCAGGAGAAATTGCCCAACAAATTTTAGGATCCTTTTTATCCTGTTGCCCATGTGAAAATGAAAAAATTGAGGCTAAAAGAATTTTTTTGTGAAAAAAAAAAAGTACTTTTTCATTTTTACGGATCAATTTGTGAAGCAAGCACCTGGGGGTTCAAAGTGCTCACTATGCATCTAGATAAGTTCCTTTTGGCATCTAGTTTCCAAAATGGGGTCACTTGTGGGGGAGATCCAATTTTTAGGCACACGGGGGCTCTCCAAACGTGACATGGTGTCCGCTAAAGAGTGGAGCCAATTTTTCATTCAAAAAGTCAAATGGCGCTCCTTCCCTTCCAAGCCCTACCGTGCGCCCAAACAGTGATTTACCTCCACATATGAGGTATCCGCGTACTCAGGACAAATTGGACAACAACTTTCGTGGTTCAGTTTTTCCTTTTACCATTGGGAAAATAAAAAAAACTGTTGCTAAAAGATCATTTTTGTGACTAAAAAGTTAAATGTTCATTTTTTCCTTCCATGTTGCTTCTGCTGCTGTGAAGCACCTGAAGTTTATTCTTCTTGAATGTGGTTTTGAGCACTTTGAGGGGTGCATTTTTTAGAATGGTGTCACTTTTGGGTATTTTCAGCCATATAGACCCCTCAAACTGACTTCAAATGTGAGGTGGTCCCTAAAAAAAAGATGGTTTTGTAAATTTCGTTGTAAAAATGAGAAATCGCTGGTCAAATTTTAACCCTTATAACTTCCTAGCAAAAAATAATTTTGTTTCCAAAATTGTGCTGATGTAAAGTATACATGTGGGAAATGTTATTTATTAACTATTTTGTGTCACATACCGTAACTCTCTGTTTTAACAGAATAAAAATTAAAAATGTGAAAATTGCGAAATTTTCTAAATTTTCACCAAATTTCCGTTTTTATCACAAGTAAACGCTGAATTTATTGACCTAAATTTACCACGAACATGAAGCCCAATATGTCACGAAAAAACAATTTCAGAACCGCTAGCATCCGTTGAAGCGTTCCTGAGTTATTACCTCATAAATGGACACTGGTTAGAATTGCAAAAAACGGCCAGGTCATTAAGGTCAAAATAGGCTGGGTCATGAAGGAGTTAAGTATTGAATCACTCATTACAACATCATACGGCAGAGAGTTCCATAGTCTCACTGCTCTTACAGTAAAGAATCTGCGTCTGTTATTATGCTTAAACCTTTTTTCCTCCAAACGTAGAGGATGCCCCCTTGTCCCTGTTTCAGGTCTATGATTAAAAAGATCATCAGAAAGGTCTTTGTACTGTCCCCTCATATATTTATACATTAAAATAAGATCACCCCTTAGTCTTTGTTTTTCCAAACTAAATAGCCCCAAGTGTAATAACCTATCTTTGTATTGCAGACCCCCCAGTCCTCTAATAACCTTGGTCACTCTTCTCTGCACGCGCTCTAGTTCAGCTATGTCTTTCTTATACACCAGAGACCAGAACTGTGCACAGTATTCTAAGTGTGGTTGAACTAGTGACTTGTATAGAGGTAAAATTATGTTATCCTCATGTGCATCTATGCCTCTTTTAATGCATCCCATTATTTTATTTGCCTTTGTAGCAGCTGCCTGACACTGGCCACTGAACATGAGTTTTTCATCCACCCATACACCCAGGTCTTTTTCATTGATGGTTTTGCCCAGAGTTTTAGAATTAAGCGCATAGTTATACATCTTATTACTTATTACTTATCAGCCCAAGCTTCTAGTTTATATAAATCATCCTGTAATATAAAATTGTCCTCTGTATTGATTACCCTGCAGGGTTTAGTGTCATCTGCAAATATTGAAATTCTGCTCTGAATGCCCCTTACAAGATCATTAATAAATATGTTAAGAAGAGGGCCCAATACTGACCCCTGTGGTACCCCACTGCTAAACGCGACCCAGTGCGAGTGTGCTCCATTAATAACCACCCTTTGTTTCCTATCCCTGAGCCAGCTCTTAACCCACCTACACATATTTTCCCCTTTCCCCATTATTCTCATTTTATGTATCAACCTTTTGTGTGCCACCGTATCAAAAGCTTTTGAAAAGTCCATATACACTACGTCCACTTGGTTCCCTTGGTCAAGTCCGGAACTTACATCTTCATAGAAGCTGATCAGATTAGTCTGACATGAACGGTCCCTAGTAAACCCGTGCTGATACTGGGTCATGAGCTTATTCCTCTTCAGATACTCCAGTATAGCATCCCTTAGAATGCCCTCCAGGATTTTACCCACAGTAGAGGTTAAGCTTACTGGCCTATAATTACAGAGTTCAGTTTTTGTCCCCTTTTTGAATATTGGCACCACATTTCCTATACGCCAGTCCTCTCTCCACACACCCAATGTCGAAGTGTCCCAATCTGAAAGCCACTTCAGCAATACCTCCACCCCGAACTATATAAACTTATAAATTTTTTTCTACTTTGTTAAAAAATTTGTTTAATAAAGCTGTTTGTTAAAAAAACATTTTCTTTTATTTTTTAAGGTATAAGGCTAAATATATTGGGTAAAACAAGGTTTAATAATGTGGTTAAAGGTAAAATACTTTGGGTACATCTCAAACAGGTACAGGTGGGTGGGGGGGATTGGAAGGTGTTTCCATAGAGATGACGGCCCATATCAGACAATTTGAAAACTTGGGAATCATTGGAGCGGCCATACTTTCCAATATCCACCGCTATAAAATTGTATTCCGCATCTGTGATGGCCATCAGCACAATGGAGAGAAGTATTTTTTATAGTTGAAATATTCTGATCCTGATCCAGCCAGTTTCACGATGCAGATATGTTTCCCGTCCACTGCACCCAAGCAATTGGAAAACTGACAAATTGCTGGAATTTATCGGCTATTTCCAACCAACTCTCCATTGTGGGATGTTGTATAAATTCGCCGTGCAAACAGTCCCACAATGCACGGCACGTGTGCTTCACAGTTCCCGATATGGTGGAAATTCCCAGCTGAAATTGAAAATGTAGTGACGAAAGGGATTCTCCAGTTGCAAGGAATCTGTGAATAAAAGCAAGGCAAAAATTATTACAAAATACCAACAAAAACATTACAGTTAGAAGTCAGCGTTAACAGTAGGAGATACAATAAAAATAATTCATTAAAAAGACCATCGATAACATTACAGTTATAATGCAGCTTTAACTGTAGGAAATACACTAAAATTTATTCTAATAAAATACCTGCTACAACATTAAAGTTAAGTGTGCTTTACACGAGGAGATGCAATAAAAAATGGCTTACCAATGAGTGACCATCAGACGCTCCCCCGGTGAAATGGAGAATCGGCAATACGTGTCACTCCTTCGGATGAGATGTCCAATTCGGTCCACCAATAGATCGAAGTTCTCGAAAAACTTCTGTTTCCTCGTAGCTCCATGTATAAAGTAGAAAAGACTCCCTGCATCATTCTCTGTGCTGTGATGGTATAGATCCACAAACGCCGTCGGCGCAGACACATAATGCGCTGTCTCTCTTGCTCCTTCTCCAGAACAATTGTTTTCAAGTGATTTGCCTCCACAGTAAAATTCACATTGATCTTCAGAATATTCGCAATAATGCCTTCCATCTTGCTCTCCTAACACTTGCTCCTCTACATCCATGTTTTAAGTGGCCAATCACATTTGGGAGCCTCCCAGGGGCGTTTTTAAAAACAATCAAAAAACGGATAAAAAAAACTGAAGAAACGGATGCAAAACTGATGGAACGGATCCGGCTTTTCCCTGGTTCCTCTAGTCAGTTCTGGCGAAAAACCGTATCCGTTCCATTAGTTTTTCACATTTTACGCCAGATCCTGCGCTGCGGCGCGACGCCGGAACCGACATTACAGCATACCCATAGTATGTTCCCAAAATTTTCTTTAGTACCTGGGGATCTGATTGAATTAATCCAGAGGGGTCCCTAAGTTGATATATTCCTTGTAGGGGTCTCCTAGCTTTTGCCAAAATAGCCAGGATTCTGCCAGCCTTATTACCATATCTATAGAAACAGATCTCCCTCTGCGTCAAAAACAGCTTCCCCCTCCTCTCCACTTCGAGGTTAAAGTCTGCCTGCTTTTGTAGCCAGCATGCTTTGTTTGTAGGGGAGGAATTTGCAAGGAAGGCAGTATAGGCCTTTCTAAGTTCCTTTGTTAACTCCCCATACCTCTGTAATGTTATTATTATTATTATTATTTATTATTATAGCGCCATTTATTCCATGGCGCTTTACATGTGAGGAGGGGTATACATAATAAAACAAGTACAATAATCTTGAACAATACAAGTCACAACTGGTACATGAGGAGAGAGGACCCTGCCCGCGAGGGCTCACAATCTACAAGGGATGGGTGAGGATACAGTAGGTAGGGTAGAGCTGGCCATGCAGCGGTTTGGTCGATCGGTGGTTACTGCAGGTTGTAGGCTTGTCGGAAGAGGTGGGTCTTCAGGTTCTTTTTGAAGGTTTCGATGGCAGCAGCTGCCAAGGCAAACAGGATCATGGGGTGCATTAAAAGAGGTCTGGATACACATGATGAGAGCATTATACTGCCTCTGTACAAATCCCTAGTTAGACCGCACATGGAGTACTGTGTCCAGTTTTGGGCACCGGTGCTCATGAAGGATATAATGGAACTAGAGAGAGTACAAAGGAGGGCAACAAAATTAATAAAGGGGATGGGAGAACTACAATACCCAGATAGATTAGCGAAATTAGGATTATTTAGTCTAGAAAAAAGACGACTGAGGGGCGATCTAATAACCATGTATAAGTATATAAGGGGACAATACAAATATCTCGCTGAGGATCTGTTTATACCAAGGAAGGTGACGGGCACAAGGGGGCATTCTTTGCGTCTGGAGGAGAGAAGGTTTTTCCACCAACATAGAAGAGGATTCTTTACTGTTAGGGCAGTGAGAATCTGGAATTGCTTGCCTGAGGAGGTGGTGATGGCGAACTCAGTCGAGGGGTTCAAGAGAGGCCTGGATGTCTTCCTGGAGCAGAACAATATTGTATCATACAATTATTAGGTTCTGTAGAAGGACGTAGATCTGGGGATTTATTATGATGGAATATAGGCTGAACTGGATGGACAAATGTCTTTTTTCGGCCTTACTAACTATGTTACTATGTTACTATGATGGTGCGCTTTTTCAGAGAGAACACATATGCCATAATTTTTCCTCTAAGTACAGCTTTCACTGTCTCCCACAAGAGCAAGGGATCGCTTTGGTGTATTGCATTATCAGTTAGGAATTCCTGCCATCATAGCTTAAGGGAAAAGGGAAGGACTGGTCTGTAAATAAGAAACTGAGGAATCTCCAGAGGAAGTCAGTGCCCTTCTGATAAGTTTCTCTTTGATCTAGCAGAACAGGAGAGTGGTCTGAAATAATCAAATCCCCAATTGTTGCTCCTATCAGTTTGGAAATCAGGGTGAGAGAAATTAAAATGTCATGGATCCGAGACCATGAGTTTTTAGCGTGAGAAAAGAAAGTGCATTCTCTGCCATCCGGATGTAGGAACCTCCATGCATCTTTTAGGGAACACTGTGTCAAAAGAGGGGCCATAACTGTCTCTAGATGGCTCTGAGCTACTAGTTGGAGTCATATGTTTTCTGTCTTCTAGCTTAGATAACACCGAATTAAAGTCGCCTCCAATTATTTTGTTAAGATTCTGGTCTGAACTATTGTAGTCTCTAAGTAGGTAAAGAAAGACTTGCTACTGTCATTTGGGCCATATACATTATATATTGAGATGTCACCCATTTGTGTAGACAAAGTCAAATGCGATTGTCTTCCCTCCTCATCGGGCCTGGTGGGAGATCAGATGGTGAATAAAGTGTTTATTGATAAGGGTCAACACAACCGCGTTTTTACTCACCGATGGATTCAGGCAAATGTGTCTTCTGTAAGAGAGTAATAATGGGTTTAAGCCTCTTCAGGTGTCTCAGAATCATCATCCGTTTTTGTGGGGAGCGCAGGCCTTTAACATTCCAACAAATAACTCTCATGTGAGATATAGAAAGGATAGGACTGTAAATTAAGTTTGTTGCTTAGATAGATTGAGGCCGGCAAAAGTTGAAGCAAGGGAAGGGGGGGGGGGGGTTCGGAAATAAATGAACAACAAAATAAACTTCAATAAGTAACAAAAGCTGCAGTGGTAAAGACATTGAACAAAACTTATAACAAACTGTCTCATGAGAAAGGAACATTGTCTCACCACAAACTTTTCGTCCAAGTGGCGGGGAAAAAGGTAGCCCTCAACACCTGGAGAAATTTTACAAATGGACTACACTTCTATCCGACCCTGTGAGACTTGGGTCCCTCGAGCCCTCCGCTATATCAAAATAAGCTTAGTTAGTATCAAAAGAACTACACCAATCAAAAATGAGAATTGCATATTCACGGTGCTTTATTTGCTCTGTTATCTTCAAAAGACCGTGGTGACTGTCGAGCCTCGGGGCCATTTGAGAAATGGTTGTTCTCTGGGACCTTTTTCGATTTGAGAAGTTCTTTAATAAAAGCTTCTGCTTCGATAGGGGAAGAAAAGGTAGGAGATGCTCCTGAGCCCTCTCTGATCAGCAAGATTGCAGGGTATTTAAGTTGAAATCGGATGCCCTCTTGGAATATTTTTGTACAAATAGGGCTAAAAGCCTTGCGTTTCCTTATGACTTCAGCTGAAAAGTTGTCAAAAATGAGTCTTGTGACCACGGATCATTAAAGGCTGGTTGTGCTTCCGGTATGCTTGTAGAATATCAATGTTGTCATTATAATCCAGAAGCGCATAATTGTTTGACGTGGGCGTTTCTAGGCCCCTCCCCCAGATGTAGTTGAGGGTGTCGCAGGGCCCACTCTGTGAGCCCTCTCCACCTTTCGTCCCGTGGAGAGATGGAGGGCCTTGGGAAGATCAAGTTCACAAATTGACTTTAAATCTTTAGGTAAAAAAGATTCAGGTAGGCCCACCAGACTATTATGTCTGGAACGATTTTCAAGGTCATCAACCCTATCCCAAAGCAGGGCATTTTCTTTAGTGAGTGCCAGAAGCTTATTATAATCTCTGTAGGAATCATCTTCGAGACTCAACAGTCTGTTCTCCATTTCAGTTATACTTTCGGCCTGTTCGTCCTGCCTGTCTTGCAATCCCTTTAAAGCTAAATGTAGGGAGTTTTCAATATTAGATTTTATTTCTGGCAAGATTTTTGCTATAATGTTGTCAACTATAGAGGGTATTTTTAATTGTAAGTCTGAGTTATTAGGTGAAGGCAGGGAGGTGGGAGTAGGGATTGCTAGATCCCCAGCCGAGGTCATTTCAGAACCTACTGGATGATTTTTCTGAGGGCTGGCGTTGTTTTTGCCCACTGCGTAAAAGATATTGGTCCTTATAAAATGTTTTATAAATGCCAGTTATTATACGATTTGCGTTCTGAACAGGCTACAAGATCACGTTTTACCAGTTTGGGCAAGAAGCATATGGATATACGAAGTTAGCGGAGGTTCAAGGAAGCCATCCAAAAATGCTCACATGGTCAGCGCACAACCCGGAAGTCACATAGTCAGAAAAGTCTGTGTCTGAGTCTGACCGGCAGAAACAGACTTGCAGAAACTAAATTTGTGGAGTTGTAGTTGTGTTAAATCCTGTTGGCCACTAGAGGGGGATGTTTATTCGTACTAAGGCAACAATGCACCATACCATGTTATGGTAGCAGGGAGACGTACGCTTTTTACTGTAGTGTGCTTGCTTCTGTTCTCTAAGAGAAGAGGAAAATAATTTTCCTTCCAAGAGTTTCAACTGTTTTTTTCCTCAATGGTTAGGATCTTGGACCCTTGCAAACACCACATAAGTCTCCTTTATACGTTTATGCATTGGCTGGAGAAACCTGTTAAATTAATATAGATAGTTTTCTGTCCAGCTTTGGCTTGTCCCCAAGGCCCCCTGCACTCGTGCCCCGCTGGATCAGTGCTTCCCCGATCATCTCGGGTCGCAGCCAGCCTCTCCAGCACTTCCAGCTCCACCGAGCTCTCAGGTGTCCGGCCGCAACCCGTACGCCACTGCCCCCTGACCGCAATATTTACGCTGCCCCGGCGGGACAACCCGCCCTGTCGGGCCTCTCCTCCCACCGTCTGCGGCCTAAATACAGCTCACCGTCTCCTGCTTTTGTCCTTGCTGTTGATGGTCCAGGCCTGTTGCCACGGCCGCCGCTGCACGAGACTTCGGCACGGCGGCCGCCTGGTGGGGTGGGGGGGGGGAAATGCTTTGCAGCTCACCTCTGAAGAACTTTTCCACTTCGTTCGCCTCCACCGGCAGTTCCTGATCTGATCTCCGGTCCCTGGAAAGGCCTCTGTAAATGTGGGGGTCCGGCAGCAGATCCATAGTGCATGCCCCATCAGGCTTCCGGCCTCATCGCTAGGCCGCACTCCACGAGGTCCTCCAGCCTCCTATATAAGCTGCAAAATGTCAGTATAGATCACCGGCTGTGCCCGTCACAGGGCCTGTTGGTGAGATTGGTTTCCAGAGAGTCCTCTTTCCGGACTTGAGAGCCTGGATGGCTTGGGATCTGCAAAGATCAGCAAGAGCTCCCTGTAGTGTGTCCTGCTCTGCCGGCGGCCATCTTGGATCTCATGCAATGGTTTTATGTATTTGGACATATAAATAAATAAAAAAAGCATCTTGTCCTGAAGTCTTAACATTAGGTAAATACGACTTCAGATGACAAACACCTGACAGATTTTACTGTTAACCCCTTCCCGATCTGTGACACCACGTAGGCGTCATGAAAGTCGGTGCCAATCTGACCTGTGACGCCTATGTGGCGTCGTTGCGGGATTGTGTACCTGCAGATCGGGTGAAAGGGTTAACTGAAATTTCACCCGATCTGCAGGAACTGGGTGACTTGTACTTTAGCCCAGGGGGGTGGCTTTGCCCCCCCTCTCTTGGCTACGATCGCCCTGGTGACTACTTTGTCACAACTCCCAGATCTGATTGGAGCCTGCGTCCATGTCACACTAGCTCTCCATTCAGATGTGGAGGGGCAGAGAAAACTATGACTGCCTCGCTGTCCAGCTTCATGGTGTCCCTGAAAGCTGAACAGTGAGGTGCCTGCTCGCTGCCCTCACCACGACCACTGCTGCCAGGTTCTCACCTTCGCCCCCCCACCCCCCATGCTGTTGCTGCCGGCTCCATGTCCTCCATCTGCACATAATTCTGTGGTTTAACAGAATAAAAATTCAAAATTTGAAATTTTTAAAATTTTTTGCCAAATTTCCAATTTTTTCACAAATAAACGCAAAAATTCTCAACCTAAATTTACCACAAAGATGAAGCCCAATATGTCACGAAAAAACAATCTCAGAATCGCTAGGATCCATTGAAGCGTTCCTGAGTTATTACCTCATAAAGGGACACTGTTTAGAATTGCAAAAAATGGCCAGGTCATTAAAGTCAAAATAGGCTGGGTCATGAAGGGGTTAACAAACTAGGCCAAAATGCAGAAGCAGTGTGTGAAATATGAAGTACATCCTATAACCCACTATCGGCTGCAGTGACATGAAGTAATTGTTCTCTATGTGACATCAGTCTCACATCTTTCTGCAGGGATTTCGGCCCTCTATTCTTTCCAGTGCTAAGTTCATTGAGGTTTGTGGTCGTAAGTTTGTGCACAATTAGCTTGCACAAGTTCAGCATATGATAGATGAGAGAGAATTTGCTAGGCTATGGCTGATTGCACCTTTTATACTAGGCTACAAAGTGCCCTTGGTTAGAAGTACATCTACCCTATAAATATGGGATGTGCTGCTGACCACAATGTAAAGGGAGATTGTCCATTTAATGCCCTCCTGTATACCCTGATGTAATTGTTATCACATGTACTTTGTGTATTATCATTCATTGCTTCTCGAGGGCAATGTATCTGCCCAAGTAAAAAGGAGTTTTATTTCCTAATAATAATTATTAGCCTGTGTAAAATAATGAAAACTAAACAAGTGCTATCCTTGACCTTGATATTGCCATCTTAAGAATTGCCAGCAGCACGATTGCTAAATCGAGGTTTATAGAAGCTGCTTCTGCCTACGGCAAATGCGCCTCCCTGTGCTCTTCCTGGTCAAGCTAAAATGTAGCGTAAGGTTTTTAAAAGCTATCCAGTTAATACAAAATTTGATGAATGTTTGAATGATTAGCATATTTTTTAAATGATGAAGATGTACTGATCCCCTGCCCCTGTTTGGCACCTGCGATTTTTTTTTTTTTTTGTCCCCTACCAGTCTTTTTTTCTTTTTTTTTGCTTCTATAGTGACGAAGTTTGGATATGGGCATGTGACTGGAGCAGCCAATCATTGACTATAATGGGTTGTCTTTTTCATGTATTCTGTCATGAGTCTGAACTAAAATTTTGAAATTAATGGATCACTTGATTTTTATGTCAAATAGGTATGTTGCAATGGCACACGTGTCTTTGTTCAACGGGACATATTGCAAAAGTTCACTGAAGAAGTGGTGGAGAAGGTGAAAAAAATAAAAATTGGAGACCCACTATTAGAAGACACGAGAATGGGACCACTCATTAATCAACCACAACTTGAGAAAGTGTTTGGCTTTATTAAAGGTGCAAAAGAGCAAGTAAGTTGGATTGGAGCAATGAGAAGGCACACTATAGTTCAGATTTTAAAAGATTTTGCGTGAATATTTTCTTTTACTATGGGCCTAAAAACTAACAGGCACTTGCTTGGTAATTACCAGTCTATTCTGGATACCTTGTATCCGTTTATCAGGTGGTTACCACTCTGGGCCGGCAGAGGTCAGTGGCACGCATAACAGACAGGTAGTTAGCAATTGCTAGTCTGTTCTAATTTTAGTTTTTCACTTTTATATCTTTAGATCTACTCAAATGTGTGTTATGTTTCATTTTTAGGGTGCCAAAGTGCTGACTGGTGGAGGGCCACATTGCCCAGAAGATCCTAAACTGAAAGCGGGGTTTTTCATGAATCCCTGTGTACTGGGTAATGTCTCATTGTGTTTTTTTATATATATTTTGCTTTTATTTAGCAAACAGTCTGTAAAAGATCTGTGAATCAAAATGTGTAGTGTTCTAGCACTAAGAATATGCTCAGTAATTAAAGGGAGTGACAGAGTATTTGTCTGCTAGCTTAATTTTGTTTTTTTCACATTTCATTGCCCTAATAATTACAAGTAGATTGGTTAGGGGTCCAGGTCCTGTGATCTGCGCCAATTGCTCAAGCTCCTCCTGACAGCCCCTCCTCACACTCATTTCACAACCTCAACCAAGATGAGCCTTCTATTTAATGCGCGCTCCTGTCTGTGTGCTTTGGGCTGTGATTTACTGTCTCCTAAGTGGTGCACCTCTTGGTTGGGGGTGGTGAGTGGGGGTCAGGATTTGCTTTCATTGCTTGTAATTAGAATAATGAAGTGTGAGGCAAAATATAATTCAAATGTTTAGTTATGATTTAACAATGTTAAATGTTATTTGAATATCTGAAACAATCCAGCTTAAAAAATTATATAAAGTACATACTTGTTCACATATGTGGCTGACCACCACAGTCAACAGTGATGTGAATAAGTTGGACAAATACCGCTCTGGCAAAAATTAATAGACCACTGCAAAATTTTCAGTTTGTCTGATTTTTCTCTTTATAGGTATATTTTTGAGTAAAATCTAAATTGTTCTTTTATTCTATACACTACTGACAACATGTCTCCAAAGATCCAAGCAATAAATTTTGTATTTATTTTCTGAACATGAGAAATGGTCAAAATAACAAAAAATGCGTTGCTTGCTAACCTCAAATAATTAAAAAAATAATAAAACAAGTTCATAATCATTTAGAAACAACAATACTAATGTGTCAACTCAGGAAGAGTTCAGAAATCAATATTTTGTGGAATAACCATGATTTATAATCGCAGCTTTCCTGCGTCTTGGCATGCTTTCCACCAGTCTTTCACACTGTTTTGGGTGACCTTATGCCACTCCTGGTACAAAAATTTAGGCAGTTTTTCTTTGTTTGATGGCTTGTGACTATCCATCTTCCTCTTGATTACATTCCAGAAGTTTCCAATGAGGTTCAGGTCTGGAGATTGGGCTGGCCATGACAGGGATTTGATGTGGTGGTCCTTCATCCACACCTTAATTGACCAACTGTGTGGCATCGTGCACTGCTGGATAAAACAGCCCTCAGAGTTGGGGAACATTGCCTGAGCAAAAGGAATCAACTGTTTTTCCAGAATAATCTTGTATGTGGCTTGATTCATACGCAATGATTAACCTGCCAAATTCCAGCCTTGCTGAAGCATCCCAGGGTCATCACCGATCCTTCACCAAATTTCACAGTGGGTGCAAGACACTGTGGCTTCTAAGCATAGAATGTTAGAGTTGGAAGGGACCTCCTGGGTCATCTGGTGCAACCCCTTGCTCAAAAGCAGGATTCACTAAATGATCCCAGACAGATGTCTGTCTAGCCTCTGTTTGAAGACTTCAATTGAAGGAGAACTCACCACCTCTTGTGGCAGCCTGTTCCACTCATTGATCATCATTACTAATCTGTGTCTCCTCTCATTCAGTTTCATCCCATTGCTTCTAGTCTTTCCTTGTGCAAATGAGAATAATGATCCTTCTACAATGTGACAGCCCTTGAGATATTTGTAGACAGCTAAAAAGTCTCCTCTGTCTTCTTTTTTTGCAAGCTAAACATTCCCAAATCCTGTAAACGTTCCTCACAGGACATGGTTTGCAGACCAGTCACCATTCTTCTCTGAACTTTCTCCAGTTTGTTAATGTTTTTTTTAAATGTGGTGCCCAAAACTCGACACAGTATTCCAGATGAGGTCTGACCAAAGAGGAGTAGAGGGCAATAATGACTTCACGTGATCTAGACTGTATGCTTCTGTTAATACATCCCAGAATTGTATTTTTGGCTGCTGTGATCTATTAGTATAACCACGTCTTTTTCACATATGCTGTTGCTTAGCCCTATTCCTCTCATTCAAGATTCAAAGATTCAAGATTCAAAGAAGCTTTATTGGCAGGACCAAATACACATCAGTTTTGCCAAAGCAAGTGTATTGCTCTATTCCTCAAGTCTATTCCTCTCATTCTGCTCATATGCTTTTTTCATTTTTATTGCCTAGATGTAGTACTTTGCATTTTTCTGTGTTAAAAATCATTGTTAGTTGCTGCCTACTGCTCCAGTTTATTTATATCTTTTTGAATCCTCTCTCTCTTCTCTAGTATTAGCTATCCCTCCTAGCTTTATGTCATCAGCAAATTTAATTAGTTTATCCTCAATTCCTTCATCTAAATCATTAATAAAGATGTTGAACGATCCAGGGCCCAGGGGGTATCCCACTTGAGACATTCTTACATCTGGATGTGCAGCCATTTACGACCACTCTTTGGGTCCGATCACTAAGCCAGTTATGAATCCACCTAACAGTTGCCTAGTCCATTCCATACTTAGTCATTTTTTCAATAAGGATGGTGTGAGATACTTAGTCAAATGCTTTCCTGAAGTCAAGATATTCTATATCTATAGCATTTTCCTGATCCACCCAGTTAGTGATTCTGTCATAGAAGGATATTAAGTTAATCTGACATGACTTATTAGTTACAAACCCACGCTGTTTAATCACTTCATTCTTATCCAGGTACTTACATACATGTTGTTCAATAATTTGTTCATAGTTTTTTCCTGGTATAGACATCAGACTCACCGGCCTATAGTTCCCTGGGTCCACCTTCTTCCCCTTTTTGAAGATGGGAACAACTTTTGCTCTTCTCCAGTCTTCTGGGACTTTCCTGTTCTCCAAGAATTTTCAAAGATTATGGAGAGTGGCTCAAAAATTTCTTCTGCTATCTCCTTCAGTACTCTGGGGTGAAATTCATCTGGACCCGGGGACTTGAATTCATTTGTGTTAGCTAAGTGTTTCCTCACTGTCTTTCTGTTTATAGATATCCTGGATTATTCCATTCCCTTAATAGGACAGTGGAAATCAGTTGATGTTACATTTTCTTTCTGAGAGAAAACAGATGTAAAATAGGAATTTAAAAGTTCGGCCTTCTCAACATCCTTTCTTACCTTTTCATCCTGTAAAAATCCTTTGGCATTTTTGACTTTTCTTGTACTTTTGACATATCCCCAAAATCCTTTTTTATTGCTTTTGACATCTCTTGCAAGCCTTAATTCGTTGTCAGCTTTAGATAATCTGATTTGTGCCCTGCAAATTCTGCAGACAGCATTATATTCTTCTTTGGATATGCCTCCCTCTTTCCATTTGATAAACATTTTCTTCCTTTTTAGTATGTGTTCAAGTTCTGTGTTCATCCATCCTGGTTTCCTTTAATGCTTCCTATTCTTCCCTTTTTTCGGAATTGTTAATGATTGTTCTTTGAGAATCTCATTTTATAAGATTTCTCATCCTTCCTGGACAAACTCCTTAATGACCGCCAATACGTCTTTTAACTGACCTGAGATATAAGAGAATAGCATCCCCATACAGGTGACAATCCAGCAGCTATCGGCTGTACACTGTAGCTGACAACTTGCTGCATCAGACACGATCAGTGTGTGCACCGTCCAAATGTGTTTTACCCCTTAGATGCTGCTGTCAATAGTGACTACATCATATAAATGGTTAACAGAGTGTTGGGGCTTCCTCTTTATCCCAATTGGTGCCCTCTAGTGATGAGTGAGTATACTCATTGCTCGGGTGGTCTCCGAGTATTTGTTAGTGTTCGGAGATTTGGTTTTCATCGCCTCAGCTGAATGATTTACAGCTACTATTCAGGCTAAGTACATGTGGGGGTTGCCTGGTTGCTAGGGAATCCCCACATGTAATCAAGCTGGCTAATAGCTGTAAATCGTTCAGCTGAGGCGATGAAAACTAAATCTCTGAACACTAACAAATATTCGGAGATCACCCGAGCATGCTCGGAAAAACCTGAGCAATGAGTGTATTCGCTCATCACTTGTGCCCTCAGACCATGATTGTGTGGTCCTGATGGTTGCCATGGCAATTCACAACCAATTAGCGGCCTTAGTCTGACGGCTGTTGTAACCTGTTCAGAAGTTAGCAGCGTTTAGGTGGTAAAAATACACATTTTCATTTCTGTCATGCCACTTTGCATTAATTTGTGAAAATCTCCTGAAGGGTTAATAAACTACCTGACAGCAGTTTTAAATATGTCAGGGGGTGCTGTATTTAAAATGGTATAACCTTTGGGGGATTCCCAATATATGGGACCCCTAAAGGCACTTCAAACATGGATAGGTCCCCAAAAAAAATAAATTTTGTAAATTTCCTTGAGAAAATGAAAAATTACTGCTACATTTTTAAACCTCCTAAAATGCTAACAAAATAAAATAACAGCAGACATGAGGGAAATGTTATTAACCCCTTCATGACCCAGCCTATTTTGACCTTAAAGACCTTGCCGTTTTTTGCAATTCTGACCAGTGTCCCTTTATGAGGTGATAACTCAGGAACGCTTCAACGGATCCTAGCGGTTCTGAGAATGTTTTTTCGTGACATATTGGGCTTCATGTTAGTGGTAAATTTAGGTCAATAAATTCTGCGTTTATTTGTGATAAAAACGGAAATTTGGCGAAAATTTTGAAAATTTCGCAATTTTCACATTTTGAATTTTTATTCTGTTAAACCAGAGAGATATGTGACACAAAATAGTTAATAAATAACATTTCCCACATGTTTACTTTACATCAGCACAATTTTGGAAACAAAATTTTTTTTTGTTAGGAAGTTATAAGGGTTAAAATTTGACCAGCGATTTCTCATTTTTACAACGAAATTTACAAAACCATTTTTTTTAGAGACCACCTCACATTTGAAGTCAGTTTGAGGGGTCTATATGGCTGAAAATACCCAAAAGTGACACCATTCTAAAAACTGCACCCCTCAAGGTGCACAAAACCACATTCAAGAAGTTTATTAACCCTTCAGGTGCTTCACAGCAGCAGAAGCAACATGGAAGGAAAAAATGAACATTTAACTTTTTAGTCACAAAAATTATCTTTTAGCAACAATTTTTTTATTTTCCCAATGGTAAAAGGAGAAACTGAACCACGAAAGTTGTTGTCCAATTTGTCCTGAGTACGCTGATACCTCATATGTGGGGGTAAACCACTGTTTGGGCGCACGGCAGGGCTTGGAAGGGAAGGAGCGCCATTTGACTTTTTGAATCAAAAATTGGCTCCACTCTTTAGCGGACACCATGTCACGTTTGGAGAGCCCCTGTGTGCCTAAAAATTGGAGCTCCCCCACAAGTGACCCCATTTTGGAAACTAGACGCCCCAAGGAACTTATCTAGATGCATAGTGAGCACTTTGAACCCCCAGGTGCTTCACAAATTGATCCGTAAAAATGAAAAAGTACTTTTTTTTTCACAAAAAAATTCTTTTTGCCTCAATTTTTTCATTTTCACATGGGCAACAGGATAAAATGGATCCTAAAATGTGTTGGGCAATTTCTCCTGAGTACACCAATACCTCACATGTGGGGGTAAACCACTGTTTGGGCACATGGTAAGGCTCGGAAGGGAAGGAGCGCCATTTGACTTTTTGAATGAAAAATTATTTCCATCGTTAGCGGACACCATGTCGCGTTTGGATAGCTCCTGCGTGCCTAAACATTGGCGCTCCCCCACAAGTGACCCCATTTTGGAAACTAGACCCCCCAAGGAACTTATTTAGATGCCTAGTGAGCACTTTAAACCCTCAGGTGCTTCACAAATTGATCTGTAAAAATGAAAAAGTACTTTTTTTTCACAAAAAAATTCTTTTCGCCTCAATTTTTTCATTTTCACATGGGCAGTAGGATAAAATGGATCATAAAATTTGTTGGGCAATTTCTCCCGAGTACGTCGATACCTCATATGTGGGGGTAAACCACTGTTTGGGCACTCGGCAGGGCTCGGAAGGGAAGGCGCGCCATTTGACTTTTTGAATGGAAAATTAGCTCCAATTGTTAGCGGACACCATGTCGCGTTTGGAGAGCCCCTGTGTGCCTAAACATTGGAGCAACCCCACAAGTGACCCCATTTTGGAAACTAGACCCCCCAAGGAACTTATCTAGATACATATTGAGCACTTTAAACCCCCAGGTGCTTCACAGAAGTTTATAACGCAGAGCCATGAAAATAAAAAATAATTTTTCTTTCCTCAAAAATGATTTTTTAGCCTGGAATTTCCTATTTTGCCAAGGATAATAGGAGAAATTGGACCCCAAATATTGTTGTACAGTTTGTCCTGAGTACGCTGATACCCCATATGTGGGGGTAAACCACTGTTTGGGCGCACGGCAGGGCTCGGAAGGGATGGCACGCCATTTGGCTTTTTAAATGGAAAATTAGCTCCAATCATTAGCAGACACCATGTCACGTTTGGAGAGCCCCTGTGTGCCTAAACATTGGAGATCCCCCAGAAATGACACCATTTTGGAAACTAGACCCCCAAAGGAACTAATCTAGATGTGTGGTGAGGACTTTGAACCCCCAAGTGCTTCACAGAAGTTTATAATGCAGAGCCGTGAAAATAATAAATACGTTTTCTTTCCTCAAAAATTATGTTTTAGCCCAGAATTTTTTAATTTTCCCAAGGGTAACAGGTGAAATTTGACCCCAATATTTGTTGTCCAGTTTCTCCTGAGTACGGTGATACCCCATATATGGGGGTAAACTACTGTTTGGGCACATGCCGGGGCTTGGAATTGAAGTAGTGACGTTTTGAAATGCAGACTTTGATGGAATGCTCTGCGGGCGTCACGTTGCGTTTGCAGAGCCCCTGATGTGCCTAAACAGTAGAAACCCCCCACAAGTGACCCCATTTTGGAAACTAGACCCCGAAAGGAACTTATCTAGATGTGTGGTGAGCACTTTGAACCCCCAAGTGCTTCATAGAAGTTTATAATGCAGAGCCGTGAAAATAATAAATACGTTTTCTTTCCTCAAAAATTATGTTTTAGCCCAGAATTTTTTATTTTCCCAAGGGTTACAGGAGAAATTGGATCCCAAAAGTTGTTGTCCAGTTTCTCCTGAGTACGCTGATACCCCATGAGTGGGGGTAAACCACTGTTTGGGCACACGTCGGGGCTCAGAAGGGAAGTAGTGACTTTTGAAATGCAGACTTTGATGGAATGGTCTGCGGGTGTCACGTTGCGTTTGCAGAGCCCCTGATGTGCCTAAACAGTAGAAACCCCCACAAGTGACCCCATTTTAGAAACTAGACCCCCCAAGGAACTTATCTAGATATGTGGTGAGCACTTTGAACCCCCAAGTGCTTCACAGACGTTTACAATGCAGAGCCGTGAAAATAAAAAATCATTTTTCTTTCCTCAAAAATTGTTTTAGCAAGCATTTTTTTAGATTCACAAGGGTAACAGGAGAAATTGGACCCCAGTAATTGTTGCGCAGTTTGTCCTGAGTATGCTGGTACCCCATATGTGGGGGTAAACCACTGTTTGGGCACACGTCAGGGCTCGGAAGGGAGGGAGCACCATTTGACTTTTTGAATACGAGATTGGCTGGAATCAATGGTGGGGCCATGTTGCGTTTGGAGACCCCTGATGTGCCTAAACAGTGGTAACCCCTTAATTCTACCTCCAACACTAACCCCAACACACCCCTAACCCTAATCCCAACTGTAGCCATAACCCTAATCACAACCCTAACCACAACCCTAATTCCAACCCTAACCCTAAGGCTATGTGCCCACGTTGCGGATTCGTGTGAGATATTTCCGCACCATTTTTGAAAAATCCGCGGGTAAAAGGCACTGCGTTTTACCTGCGGATTTTCCGCGGATTTACAGTGTTTTTTGTGCGGATTTCACCTGCGGATTCCTATTGAGGAACAGGTGTAAAACGCTGCGGAATCCGCACAAAGAATTGACATGCTGCGGAAAATACAACGCAGCGTTTCCGCGCGGTATTTTCCGCACCATGGGCACAGCGGATTTGGTTTTTCATATGTTTACATGGTACTGTAAACCTGATGGAACACTGCTGCGAATCCGCAGCGGCCAATCCACTGCGGATCCGCAGCCAAATCCGCACCGTGTGCACATAGCCTAATTCTAAAGGTATGTGCACACGCTGCGGAAAACGCTGCGGATCCGCAGCAGTTTCCCATGAGTTTACAGTTCAATGTAAACCTACGGGAAACAAAAATCGCTGTACACATGCTGCGGAAAAACTGCACGGAAACGCAGCTGTTTACATTCCGCAGCATGTCACTTCTTTGTGCGGATTCCACAGCGGTTTTACAACTGCTCCAATAGAAAATCGCAGTTGTAAAACCGCAGTGAAATGCGCAGAAAAAACGCGGTAAATCCGCAGCGGTTTAGCACTGCGGATTTATCAAATCCGCAGCGGAAAAATCCGCAGAGGACCAGAATACGTGTGCACATACCGAAACCCTAACCCTAGCCCTACCCCTAACCCTAACCCTAGCCCTAACCCTAACCCTACCCCTAACCCTAGCTCTAACCCTACCCCTAACCCTACCCCTAACCCTACCCCTAACCCTAACCCTATTCTAACATTAGTGGAAAAAAAAAATTTCTTTATTTTTTTATTGTCCCTACCTATGGGGGTGACAAAGGGGGGGGGGGGGGTCATTTATTATTTTTTTTATTTTGATCACTGAGATAGATTATATCTCAGTGATCAAAATGCACTTTGGAACGAATCTGCCGGCCGGCAGATTCGGCGGGCGCACTGCGTATGCGCCCGCCTTTTTGGAAGATGGCGGCGCCCAGGGAGAAGACGGATGGGACCCCGGCTGGATCGTTAAGTATGATGGGGTGGGGAAGGACCACGGGGGGGGGGGATCGGAGCACGGGGGGGGGAATCGGAGCGCGGGAGGGGTGGAACGGAGCACGGGGGGCGTGGAACGGAGCACGGGGGGGCTGGAATGGAGCACGGGGGGGTGGAACGGGGCACCGGGGGGGTGGATCGGAGTGCAGGGGGGGTGATTGGAGCACGGGGGGAGCGGACAAGAGCACGGGGGGGAGCGGAGCCCTGTACTGAGGGAAGCCGGAGCAGTGTACCGGCCAGATCGGGGGGCGATCGGAGGGGTGGCGTGGGGGCACATTAGTATTTCCAGCCATGGCCGATGATATTGCAGCATCGGCCATGGCTGGATTGTAATATTTCACCCGTTATAATAGGTGAAATATTACAAATCGCTCTGATTGGCAGTTTCACTTTCAACAGCCAATCAGAGCGATCGTAGCCACGAGGGGGTGAAGCCACCCCCCCTGGGCTAAACTACCACTCCCCCTGTCCCTGCAGATCGGGTGAAATGGGAGTTAACCCTTTCACCCGGCCTGCAGGGACGCGATCTTTCCATGACGCCACATAGGCGTCATGGGTCGGATTGGCACCGACTTTCATGACGCCTACGTGGCGTCATGGGTCGGGAAGGGGTTAATGTTTTGCTGTGGTATGACTAACGGGATAACCATTCAAAGTTTGAAAATTGCTAATTTTTTAACATTTTCCTCAAATTTCGGATATTTTTTTTTTTTATAAATGGACACAAAACATATCATAACGTCATTATCATAACGTATAATGTGTCATGAAAAAACAGTCCCCATATCACTGGGATTTGTTAAAGTGTTCCTAGAGTTATTACCACATAAAGTGACACTGGTCAGATTTCAAAAATTTGGCTCAGTCACTAAGGGGTTAAGGATATCCAGCCATTGGATCCCTCCGATTTCTGAAATCTAACCTAGACGTCTGAGTCTTCACAGGTCTTCCTCCTCTAGTTATCCAAAATTCTAAAATAGCATGGTTGCTACCTCCTAGGGTCCCAGCCACTCTTACCTCCTCAACTATTTCCTCCCTGTTTATACGGATTAGATCCAATGTAGCAGATCCCCTTGTTTTCTCTCCTACCTTTTGGAAGATAAAATTGTCAGCAAGAGAGGATAAGAATGTGTTTGACTTGTTAGTTTTGCCTGAGACAGATTCCCAACAAATGTCTGGATAGTTGAAATCTCCCATGACAACTATGTCATATTTTTTGGTGAACTTGGCCATTTGATGCATAAAGAGTTCATCCATATCCTCAGCCTGTAGTAAATGCCTACAATAGTGTCCTTTCCGTTGTTCTCTCCTTGTATTCTTACCCAGTTTCCACAGAACTCCCAGTCTCTGAAGCTTCAATCTCTGTGCAGATTTATGCTTTTCTAACATACAATTCCAACACCTCCTCCTCTTTCATCAAGTCTGTTTCTTGCAAATAAGTTGTATACTTCTAGCCTTGTATTCCTATCATGTGTATCATCCCACCAAGTTTTAGTGATTCCAATAACATCATATTTCTTTTCCTGCGTTATTAGTTCCAATTCTCCTGTAATTCCCCCCCGGGATCAATAAAGTGTATCGTATTGTATCTTATCGTATTCCCCTTGTTTGTTGCCCATGCTTTAGTTTGTGATTGGTTTCTTTCTCCGATATTTTTATTATTTAGATTTTTTTTGTTTTTGTTGTTCCCTTCCACTTCTAATATCAGAGTTCTCAATAGTATTTGTCATGTGTTGGGCTTTTTCTGACTTTTTGCTTCCCTTCCCACATTGTTCTAGTTTAAAGCTCTCCTGATGAGCGTAGCAAGGTGACTTCCAAATACTTGTTTTCCAGTCTTCGTAAGGTGCACCCTATCTCTAGCAAGTAGTCCATCGTATAGGTAATTCACTCCGTGATCCAGAAATCCAATTCTTTGCTGACTGCACCAGCGACGTAGCCAGTTATTCACCTGCAGAATCTTATTCCACCTCCTTGTTCCATCGACATCCGCTGGAAGGATGAAAGAGAAGACCACCTGCGCTCCCAGTTCTTTCACTTTCTTACCTAAGTTTTCAAAGTCACTGCAGATGGTTTCCAGGTCGTTTCTTGCAGTGTCATTTGTCCCCACATGTATTAGCAGAAAAGGGTAGTCATCTGTAGGTCTGAAGAGTCCTGATATCCTGTCAGACATATCTTTAATTTTTGCACCTGGAAGACAGCACATTTCTCTTGAGGTTATATCCGGTCTGCAGATTACAGCCTCTGTTCCTCTCAACAGGGAATACCCTGTTTCTTCTTCACAACATTTTTCTTTCTCCATCCAGGAGGACTCTGAGGGCGTCCAAGGTTGTTCTTTGTGGGCAAAGTCTTATCTTCATGTATTTCTTCGTCGTTCTCCTGCGTAAGAGCCTGGTACTAGTTCCTGAGCACTATGGGTGCAAACTGCCTCTTGATCCTCCTGCTTATCTGGTTCACATGCTTCCATTCCTCAGTTTCTACAGGTGCACTTCAAATTTCTTCTCTTTCTGTAACATGAAGAGTTAATTCTGCTCTAAGGCTGGTTTCACATTTGCGTTTTGTGACGCTGCGTTTGTACCGCATATAAACGCATGCGTCATGTTTTCCTATATTTAACAGTAAAAACGCATACGTTTTTTTTTGTACGCGTTTGGCCGCGTTTGACGCATGCGTTTTTTCGCTGCTTGCGTCTTGCCGTGGAAATGCAACATGTAGTAATTTCTAGAGGCGTTTATTTGCCGCCAGGAAATGCATGCGTTCGATTGCACACGGTTTGCATAAAAAAAAGCATTGCTGTCTATGTAAACGCATGCGTTTTTAAGCACATGCGCTTGGTTGCGTTTTTTAACGCATGCGTTTCCATAGAGAAAAACAAGTCTAGACACTGATAAGCCACCCCCCACCATCAAGGTGATAAAGTGATCCAATCCCTAACCCTAACCCTAAGCCACCATCAAGGTGATTAAGGGATCCAAGCCCTAACCCTAGCCCTAACCCTAACTCTAACCCTAGTGATCCAATCCCTAACCCTAGCCCTAACCCTAAGCCACCATCAAGGTGATAAAGAGATCCAATCCCTAACCCTAACCCTAGTTATCCAATCCCTAACCCTAGCCCTAACCCTAGGGATCCAATCCCTAGCCCTAACCCTTGGGATCCAATCCCTAGCCCTAACCCTAGGGATCCAATCCCTAGCCCTAACCCTAGGGATCCAATCCCTAGCCCTAGCCCTAACCCTAACAGGAAAATTGAAATAAATAAAATTTTTTAATTTTTCCCTAACTAAGGAGTTGATGAAGGCGGTTTGATTTCTATTTATAAGGGGTTTTTCTAGTGGATTTTTATGATTGGCAGCTGTCACACACTGAAAGACGCTTTTTATTCCAAAAAATATTTTTTGCGTTACCACATTTTGAGAGCTACAATTTTACCATATTTTGGTCCACAGAGTCATGTGAGGTCTTGTTTTTTGCGGGACGAGTTGACATTTTTATTGGTAACATTTTCGGGCGTGACATTTTTGATTGCTTTTTATTACGATTTTTGTGAAGCAGAATGAACAAAAACCAGCTTGTGAAATTTCTCATCATGCGTACCAAAAGCGCAAACGCAGGAACAAACGCATGTAAACGCGTACAAACGCGGCGTTTTTTAGCCGCATGCGTCAACGCATGCGTCTAAAAAACACAGCATTTGTAAGCGTTTACATGCGTTTTTTCCACCACTTGCGGATGCGTTTAAAATGCTGCAGATTTAAACGCAAATGTGAAACCAGCCTAAGAAGTCTTCACCTTCTTTAATGATTTTCAATGTAGCTAACTTTTTTTTCTAGATTTTGCAACTTTTCCTCCAACAGGGACACAAGCTTGCATTTCTGGCATGTGAAGTTTGGCTTTTCCACTGGTAAGTCTGTGAACATGTAGCAAGAAATGCAGCTCACCAAATGGCTCCTGGCCGCTTTCATGTCCTTATTGTTAAAAAGATATCAAAACATGAGAAATGTGCCAAAATTCACACACCAGCAGGCGTGAGGTTTACCGATGTCCTCCTTTCAGCTGCAATGGACAAAATCCAGTGTTCTTTGAGCTCGCGGAGACTCTTCACTTATCCCAGAAGGCATAGGGAATATGCAAATTCTTTACTCGGGACTCTCCCTTTGAGGACTCTCCAGGTCTCTGTCTAACCATTAGATGACCAGGTGTTGGGCAAAGCTGAAAATTAGACTCATCAGAGAAGATTACCTTACTCCAGTCCTCTATGGCCAATCCTTATGGTCTTTGGCAAACTTCAGCCTGTCTCTCCTTTGCTTCTCATTGATGAAAGGCTTTTTTCTTCCTTTACATGACTTGAGTCCTGCCTCTAGGAGCCTGTTACAAACTGTTCTTGCCGTGCACTTCACCCCAGCTGTGTGTTGCCAAGTTTTAAACACTAAGGTTCGGATACGGCTTTAAAGAAGGCTACTACTTGCGATATAACGCAATTTTATTTCAAAGTACAAAATTAAAGGAATGGTGTGATTGAATAGTATGATTGCGTACACCTGTGTATATTTTAAGATACAAAGTACATACAGTATAAGGATTAAATTCATATAATGATTAAGAACATATAAGGATTAAATACATATAATGATTAAGTACATATACTCACATCATCCGTCACCAAGGAGCTTTTAAACTTCATCCGTCTGGAAAATCAGAGAAGCAACACCAAGACAGAGAACCCCTGGAAAATTCACAACACTGCATGGGCGTCCCCAATTATGCAGGTATCTCAACACTGTACACATGCATGTAAGTACAGGTACACCAGTTTATGCTTCTGTCTTAGTCATGTTTCTCTGGTCTTATATAGTGATTTGCACTATGCTTAACTTTGGTTTCACCCTGCCCTTCAAGTGGCCAGCTTTTAAGATAGAATGAGACCAAGATATCAGTCATACATCAGACAATGGGCCATAAACCCATAGATGCATAAAAGCCCACAAGGGTTAGATAAACCTACCACAGACAGAGGTTAAATAAACCTTACTGTTTTACAATAACAAACAAACTTAAAACTGTTTATAAACTCAAAGGTCTTCAGACAATAAATAAACAGCTCTCAAGATTGTGTCACAATGAGCATTGTCTGTCTGTAAATGTATGACAAGAAATGCTGCTCTGTAATGGTCTGAATGCATTCAGTATATTTCAAAATGGACTCAAAATAGCCATTTTTATATTTACATTACAAGCTGCCATTTGCCATTCCTTTTGTAGGTCACTTGATGTCATCCTGTGGTTGCTGAGTGACATTTGAATAAAATGACGGTCATCCTGGTCAGTGGAGAGTCGTTTTCACTCTCTGCCCGTCTGTAGCTTTGTTGTCCCCAATGTCTGCTGCTTGACCTTGTTGTAATGGACTGCCGTCTTAAAAATTTTAAGGATGGAGGCAACATGACGCTGACTGTGTCCCTCTGCTAGTAAAGCCAGAATTGAGCTTTTCTTTTCCTCACTCAAGACTTTTTTCTTTTCAACTCCTTAGGAATGAAAAAACAACTTTTAACCATTAGTAGCACTTGTTTTGCCATCCTGCATGTCCTATTGCAAGAGGATTGTGAACACCATAGCAGTGGGGTTTTTTTTATACTTTCCCTAGTTAAATAATATTTGGTTCAGGTGATCGCCCAATCAGAAGCACATTAAGTAGAATGAGGTGTACTCTTGTTGGAATTCAACTGACACTGGAATGGAATGGCTGTCAGACATGTAGAGAAGCTGATTTTTATAAAACTATGCAGTGGTCTCTTAATTTTTGCCATAGCTGTATTTGTATATGACGCTTCAGAATTCTTGAACATCAAAAAACTGACCGAAACATCCAAACACAAATCAGATCTGAACAGGTGCTTACCTAGAGTAACCAACTCTATAAAACCACAATAACAATGTAGATAATAATCTACAAAACTACAATAAAACCAAAAGGTAGCACTCTCAAGCGCTATAGCATGCAAACATGAAATATGACAATTGAATTGCATTACTGCACTAGAAAAATGAAAAAATTGAGAATGCTTTGCGCATAAATTGGCCAATTCATGTGTACCTGGCAGCCACCTTAAGGCAATCCTCATCGCCAGGACCTAATACCAGTCCTCACTTAGACAGTTTACATCTCTCTGGGAACCTAATATGAATACTTCAGAATTCTTGGCATGCATTGTTTTTTAATATGGAACTGGAGTAAGTTGCCTATTCTTTCTAAAGATTAGTGCATATGAATGAAGTATCCCAGCTGGATAGCATGGTTTAGGCCTTATTCACACAAGAGTAGATCATGTTGATTCTGTATTTGGAAAGGCTAAACGTAGTGAGTCACATCATATAGAAACACAATATGAATGTTATTGATTACAGTAAACAGAATTATCCCATATAGTGTTATTTCTTCATATGAGTGTGCTCATGTGACTTACAGTATCTGCTGCCGTTGCACCTCAATATCCTTGGTATTTTCAATAAGTGAACTTCATTTGAGCTATGGGGAATCATGAGAAAGTGCCATATTTTTGCTTTGTCTCCTTATCGTTATTAGGTGATTGTAAGGATGATATGACCTGTGTCAAGGAAGAAATTTTTGGTCCTGTGATGTCCATCCTCCCTTTTGATACAGAGGAAGAGGTTTTAAAAAGAGCAAATAGCACAACCTATGGATTGGCTGGAGGCGTCTTCAGCAGGTGTTATCTTAAGTCAAATATCTGTACATGTTTGCTCATGTTTAAAGTGAATACTAAGCTGTTACATTTGTATTGATGCACTTAAAAATAGAAAGGAAAATGGTGTAATAACAATAATCTTTTCTCACTGGCCAGGTGAAAGCAAAATGGAAAAATCCTATATTCCCAACTTTAATACTTTTTAAGGTCTCGCTCACACAGGCATATAACATAGCACTCGACCCAGTGCTATTCTATGGTTCAGTGCAGGTCTGCGATTTTGGTGGTTTTCTATAGATTACTTGCATTTTCTGAAAATCGGCAATATAAATTCTCAATACTCATTGTGGGAACGTGGCCTCTTAATTGCTTCAGATTTCCTTGAACCAAGTGGTTCAGATGTTCAAAAGCCTGAACATAGAACAGAAAATATTTTTTAGGCAAAAATTAAGGTTTAACCTCTTGACTGCCTATACACATTAAAAAGGCGGGCTTTAAGAGTATTGATTCCCTCAGAGTTTTAAAATGGTGATAGGGTATAAGGGAATATTGCCGCCGAACGGCAATGATTCCCATGGGTGTCTTCTGTACATGACAGCGGACACCGTGCAGCATCGGCCCCGGCCGGTTTTGTGGCCAATCTGGGCCGATTTAACTCATTTAAATACCACTGTCAATTGCAACAGCTGTATTTAAGTTGTTTCAAGAGGTCACAAGACTCCCTTAATAACCATCAGACTTCCGCGATGAGAATCGTGGGTCCCGATAGTTACCATGGTTCCCTGAGGTCATGTGACCCCAGGGTACGGTGGCCTGTGAGATTTGGCAATAAGCTGAGTCTCACAGGCGTGGTCAGGGAGACACTGACTGTCTCGTGTACTGTTGTAAATGAGTACAGCAGTGTATGAGACAAGTGATCAAACTGAAACTTATACATGTCCCATATAATTGGTATCGCTGCATCTGAGACAACTTGCTGTATAAAACTGGCACGTTATTTATTCTGTTTGGCAAACGTCATTATAGAAAGCAATCTAAAACGCATATTTACCCCTCTCTGAAATCCTACGTACTATCCTGTCCATGTGACCTGGGCCTGTCTGACCATGCACGGGATAGTACGTCATCGTGAGTGGCCGCGCACACGGGTAAGTGCGTGGCCGATCGCCGCCGGGTGTCAGCTGATTCTGACAGTTGGCACTAGGTGCGGTCACAGACAGCTCCCAGCACTTTAACCCTCGAAATACTGCGATCGAATACAATCGCAGCATTTCGAAAGCCGGCGCAGTGGCTGACAGCCCCTCTGCCTTTGCATCGGAGACCCTGCGGCGTGACTTGGGGTTCCGATCGCTGCCATGGTAACCCGATGTCGTCATAACGACACCCGGGTTACCAGAGCTAAGAAACTTCCTGGTCATGTGCAGTGCATGATCAGGAAGTCTCTGTGTCAGTGCTCTTAGTGCAGCGCTAACATCTTTTATAGCATGCAGATGAAGCAGCATATAGAGGCGATCAGCCTGCAAAAAATGAAAGTCACATAGTGGGAAAAAGTTTAAAAGTCAATATACCGTATATACTCGAGTATAAGCCGACCCCTATAATTTTGCCACAAAAAACTGGGAAAACTTAATGACTCGAGTATAAGCCTAGGGTGGAAAATGCAGCAGCTACCGGTAAATTTCAAAAATAAAAATAGTTAACAATAAAATTAAACTAAATTGAGATATCAGTAGGTTAAGTGTTTTTGAATATCCATATTGAATCAGGAGCCCCATATAATGCTCCATACAGTTCATGATGGGCCCCATAAGATTCTCCATATTAAAATATGCCCCATATAATGCTGCATAAAGGTTAATAACGGTCCCATAAGATGCTCCATAGACACATTTGCCTAATACAGTACTGCATAAAGGTTAATAAGGGCCCCATAAGATGCTCCATAGAGAAATTTGCCCCATATAATGCTGCACATATGTTGATTATGGCCCCAGAAGATGCTCCATAGAGATATTTGCCCCATATAATGCTGCACAAATGCTGATTATGGCCCCATAAGATGCTCCATAGAGATATTTGCCCCATATAGTGCTGCACAAACGTTCATTCTGGCCCCATAAGATGCTCCATAGAGATATTTCCTGTTGTGAATTCCGTTCTTGGGCTCCCTCCGGTGGTTGTAAGTGGCACTTTTGTGAATTCTGCTCTTGGACTCCCTCTTGTGGTTTCAAGTGGTATGGCTGCTCCTTGGAGTTAGCTGTCTTCAGCTGCTTCCACTGATCGTCTTTTCTGCTCGGCTATTTATGCCTGGCTCTGTCCTTCAGCCAGTGCCACTTGTAAATGGTTCCTGGTTGGATTCACATCTCTTTGGAGTTCCCTGTTATCCTGACCAGTTCAGCAAAGCTAAGTTTTTGCTTGCTCTTTTCTGTTCACAGATTGTGGACTTATCCGTTCTGTGCTTCTATGTTTGTCCAGCGTTATCAGTATGAATGAATTCTGTCTTGCTGGAAGCTCTGGGAAGCAGATTTACCCTCCACACCTTTAGTCAGGAGTGGAGATTTTTAGTAAACTCTGCGTGGATTTTTGTAGTGTTTTATACTGACCGCACAGTATTCCATCCTGTTCTATCTATCAAGTTAGACTGGCCTCCTGTGCTCATCCTGGTTTCATTTTGTGTATGTCTTTTCCCTCTCCACTCAGTCATTATTTGTGGGGGGCTAATCTATCCTTTGGGGATTTTCTCTGAGGCAAGATAGTTTTCCTGCTTCTATCTTTAGGGGTAGTTAGGCGGTGACGAGGTGCCTAGGGAGAGTTAGGAGCATCCCACGGCTACTTCTAGTGTTGTGTTGAGCTTAGGGACTGCGGTCAGTACAGTTACCACTTCCTTCAGAGCTCGTTCCATGTTGCTCCTAAACCACCGCATCATAACAATTTCCCCCATATGCTGTTGCTGCGATTAATAAAAAAAATTACATACTCACCTCTTGTCTCTCAGGCTCCCGGCACTTGCTATATTGACCTATCCTCGTTCTGGCGTCGCTGTGTCTTCCGCATCACTATAACTTTCAGGCAGAGGGCGCGGACTAACAACGTCATCGCGCCCTCTGACCAGAGCGTCACTGTAGAGGACGCAGAAGACGGAGCGGCGCCTGGAACGAGGAGAGGTGAATATCGGTGAATAAGTTCAATCTAAATATAAAAACAATTAACTAGATTGGTAAACTTCGCTACGGAAAAAAATCAATAACTCTATAATTAGAGTTTTTTTCTCCACAACTCCACAAAAATGCTGTAATAAGCTAGCAAAAAGTAACTGTCACAAAACCGCTGTCGGGTGACCCGGGACCAGGGGCTCCTTTCCTGACCCTAACACTAGGGGGAGCCCTAGCTTGCCCTGCTCCACGGGATACTTCAGATGGCGATGATGCCAGGGCCTCTGCCTTTTCCTTTTCTCCCAAGTTAGCCTTCCATTTGTTCTCTTCCCCCACTCAGGGAAGAGGGTGCGCTACTGTGCTCCTCAATACACCAACCTGACAAACAGGGCAACACAGACCAGGCTTAATGGAAAACTCCAGACACACAACATATTCACTAACATATAACAGAGGAATCCACCGGGGTGTGCAGGAAGGGGAAAAATCAAAATAGAGGATAAGGAATTACCACGCATACAAACCAAACCATCGCTAATAACTCCTCCAGCTCTCCTTCTCGTACCAACTCCTTTCCCTGCGTTAGCCATGCAGCAATAAAGCTAGCTCTGATGAGTATTAGTAGCAGTGCCCAGATTATATAGGGAAAAGGAGTGGCTAAGTGAGCACAGGAATTTCCAACATGGCTGATTAGCCCCTGTTCTGCCAGAAGAAATAAACACATTTAATATGATGGAGAAGTGGAAAAAAACTGGACATGTTTGGTATTGCTGTAATCATATTGGTGAGATTTATATTGCGTGGTCATTTTTGCCACAATGCACACTGTAAAAACAATTCCCAAAAAAAAGTCAGGATTGTGTAGTTTTTTTTTTCTTCCCTCCCCTGTTTTCGAGTACCCTATGTGGTAAAATGAACGATGTCATGCAAAATTACAACTTGCCCCACAAAAAGACAAGCCCTCATATGTCTATATAGACAGAAAAATAAGAGTTATGTCTCTGGGGAAGAAAGGGAGGAAAAAACGGAAGCAAAAATGGGCTGTGGTGTAAAGGGTGTGGTGTAAAGGGGTTAAGTGTGCATAATTCTGTAAAGGAGCAAGAATTTTTTTTATTGTTAAATAAAATTGATTATTTTTCCCTTACAAGGCTGCAGTAGTGCTTGAAAGTTTGTGATCCTTTTCGCAATTTCCATATACAAGTGCTTCTCACAAAATTAGAATATCGTCAAAAAGTTAATTTATTTAAGTTATTCAATGCAAAAAAAGTGAATCTAATATGTATAGAGTAAATACAAACAGAATGATCTATTTCAAGTGTTTTTGCATCCGTGTTGATGATTATGGCTTACAGCCAATAAAAACCCAAAAGTAATTATCTCAGTAAATTAGAATACTTTATAATGCCAGCTTGAAAAATGATTTTGAAATCTGAAATGGTGGCCTACTGAAATGTATGTACAGTAAATACTTGGTCGGGGCTCCTTTTGCATCAATTACTGCATCAATTCGGCATTGCATGTAGGCGATCAGCCTGTGGCACTGCTCAGTTGTTATGGAAGCCCTGGTTGCTTTGATAGCAGCCTTCTCATCAACTGTATTGTTGGGTCTGGTGACTCTCATCTTCCTCCTGATAATACCGCATAGATGGTGTTAAGATCAGGCGAGGTTGCTGGCCAATCAAGAACAGTGATGCTGTTGTGTTTAAACCAGGTATTGGTACTTTTGACAGTGTGGACAGGTGCCCTGTCCTAGAGAATTAAATTTCCATCTCCAAGTAGCTTGTCAGCAGAGGGAAGCATGAAATTCTCTAAATTTGCCTGGTAGACGGCTGCGCTGACTTTGATCTTAATAAAACATAGTGGACCTACACCAGCAGATGACATGGCTCCTCAAACCATCACTGAATATGGAAACTTCACACTAGACTTCAAGCAGCTTGGATTGTGTGCCTCTTCACTCCTCCTCCAGACTCTGGGACTTTAAATTTTGCATTTTATTTGGAAATCACCTTTATCTGAAAACATCTCTGACCACTGAGCAACAGTCCAGTTCTTTATCTCCTCGGCCCAGGTAAGACACTTCTGGCATTGTCTATTGGTCATGAGTGGCTTGATACAAGGAATGCGACACTTGTTGCCCATGTCCTGGATACGTCTGTGTGTGGTGGCTCTTAAAGCAATGTCTCCAGCCACTCCAATTAGTCCACTCCTTGTATCAACTCCACAAATTTTTAATGGCCTTTTCTTAACAATCCTTTCAAGGCTGCGGTTATCCAGGTTGCTTGTGCACCTTTTTCTACCACACTTTTTCCTTCTACTCAACTTCTCATTAATATGCTTGGATACAGCTCTCTGTTGTGAACAGCCGGCTTCTTTAGTAATGACCTTTTGTGGCTTTCCCTTCTTGTGGAGTGTGTCATTGACTGCTTTCTGGACATCTGTCATTTCAGCAGTGTTCCCCATGATTGTGGAGCTTACTGAAACAGACTAAGGGACCTTTTTAAACGCTTAGGAAGCCTTTGCAGGTGTTTTTTGTTAATTTTTCTAATTTACTGGGATAATGACTTTTGGGTTTTCATTGTCTGTAAGCCATAATCATCAACATTAACAGAAATAAACACTTGAAATATATCACTCTATTTATAAGGACTATATAATATGAGTTTCACTTTTGTATTGAATAACTGAAATAATTTTTTAGATGATATTCTAATTTTGTGAGAAGCACCTGTATCTACAGTAATTTAGCTGAAAACTGTATCAGATTTTTACAAGTCCTAAAACTAGATGAAGCAAACCAAATAAAACAAGTGGGTCTAACATACTAGATGTGTCTGTGGGTGGCAAAAGTAAAATCTATCCCCAGTCTGATATTCATTAGCTTTGATTGTGGGAGCGTATTGTGTGCGAACAAAGGATATTTTCAGGGATCTCAGATTAAGAGTTCTTGATGTTCATGAAGCTGTAAAAGAAGTGGAGTGTGAGAGGAAAGGGAACTTCTTCTCTAAAGAGTTTGTTTTCTAATTATCTGCTGTCAGGATGATTATGGATGGAGGGAATTATCTATGATTGTTTAACAAAGATCACTCCGAGGAAAAAAAAAGCATATAATTGTCTGTGAGGTTACAAAGGAACCTTAAGGTACCTTCACACATAACGATATTGTTAACGATATCGTTGCTTTTTGTGACGTAGCAACGATATCGTTAATAAAATCGTTATGTGTGACAGCGACCAACGATCAGGCCCCTGCTGGGAGATCGTTGGTCGCTGAATAAAGTCGAGAACTTTATTTCATCGCTGGACTCCTGCTGACATCGCTGGATCGGCGTGTGTGACACCGATCCAGCGATGTCTTCACTGGTAACCAGGGTAAACATCGGGTAACTAAGCGCAGGGCCGCGCTTAGTAACCCGATGTTTACCCTGGTTACCATCCTAAAAGTAAAAAAAAACAAACACTACATACTTACCTACAGCCGTCTGTCCTCCAGCGCTGTGCTCTGCACTCCTCCTGTACTGGCTGTGAGCGTCGGTCAGCCGGAAAGCAGAGCGGTGACGTCACCGCTCTGCTTTCCGGCCGCTGTGCTCACAGCCAGTACAGGAGGAGTGCAGAGCACAGCGCTGGAGGACAGACGGCTGTAGGTAAGTATGTAGTGTTTGGTTTTTTTTACTTTTAGGATGGTAACCAGGGTAAACATCGGGTTTCTAAGCGCGGCCCTGCGCTTAGTTACCCGATGTTTACCCTGGTTACCGGCATCGTTGGTCGCTGGAGAGCTGTCTGTGTGACAGCTCTCCAGCGACCAAACAGCGACGCTGCAGCGATCCGGATCGTTGTCGGTATCGCTGCAGCGTCGCTTAATGTGAAGGGGCCTTTAGGTAACCTTTAAGCAACTGAAGGCCTCTCACATTAGCTAATGTTAAAAGGAATCTGTAAGTACAATAAACCCTCCTAAGTTATCTATTGGAAGCTTAATAAAGTGATACCTAGATAGCTGCAATCCTGTGTGTTATTTCACAGTTTTATTTACATGTGAATGAGCTTTTTAAGACTATGGACAGGACACTAATCTGCATGAGTCTGCCTCCAGAACTTACTATAAATGAAATGGGACATTACCAGTGTGAGACATGTAACTAATAGTGATGAGCGAGTATACTCGTTGCTCAGGTTTTCCCGATCACGCTCTGGTGATCTCCGAGTATGCTCAGAGATAAAGTTTTCCTTGCCGCTGCTGCATGATTTGCGACTGTTCGACATGTGGGGATTCCCTAGCAACCAGGCAGCCCCCACATGTACTCAGGCTGGCTAGCAGCCGTAAATCATGCAGCTGAGTCAACAAAAACTAAATCTCCGAGCAGTCACAAATACTCGGAGATCACCCAAGTGTGCTCGGGAAAACCCGAGTATACTCTATCATCACTAGTAACTAACATAGGACAGTAAAACTGATTTTTTAGAAAACACATAATCATCACCTGCACCTCTCACAGCTATGCTGTATTGCAACCCTAATCTAACTGTGAGATGGAGAGCAGAGAGCGGCCATTACACATCACACTGTAAATAAAAGGGGGAGTTACGAGTTATCTGCATGAAAATCTGCCTCCATATGTTAATTTCTGGCCTATAGCCTTGTACGGCTCATTTACATATAAGGAAAATGTGTGTTTCTCCAGAATAAGACATCAGATCTCCGATATCAAGGTTTCTTTTTATTCAGGTTCCTAATAATAATTCTATTTTTATATAGCGCTAACATATTCTGTAGCGCTTTACAGTTTGCACACATTATCATCGCTATTCCCGATGGGGCTCACAATCTGTGTTCCCTATCAGTATGTCTTTGGATGACCTACATGCCCATGTAGACTGTGTAGGATGTTTGATCCTACTGACAGATTCCCTTTAACTTTAGCTAAAGGGAGACCTTTAGTCACTTAGAGGTTACCTTAATTTCCTTTGTGACCTCGGACTATTATATGCCTTGTTCTTTTAGTGATCTCTATTACTGACAAATTCACTTGAAGGCAAATGTTCACATTTTGCACTCAGACACGTGTTTTCATCTTTTACTTTTTTTTTTTTGAGGAAATGAATCAAAGTCTTAACTTATTTACTTGTTTGTTTGGTTTAATTCTATTTTCTTCTAGGACTTTTATGAAAATCTGATGTAGTTCCTTATCAAATTTCTGGAGGAACTTGGAAATTTTCAAAGGATTCACAAACTTTCATGCACCACTCTGTATTATTATTATTATTATTATTATTATTATTATTATTATTTATTGTTATAGCGCCATTTATTCCATGGCGCTTTACATGTGAGGAGGGGTATACATAATAAAAACAAGTACAATAATCTTAAACAATACAAGTCATAACTGGTACAGGAGGAATGAGGACCCTGCCCGCGAAGGCTCACAATCTACAAGGGATGGGTGAGAATACAGTAGGTGAGGGTAGAGATGGTCATGCAGTGGTTTGGTCGATCGGTGGTTACTGCAGGTTGTAGGCTTGTCTGAAGAGGTGGGTCTTCAGGTTCTTTTTGAAGGTTTCGATGGTAGGCGAGAGTCTGATGTGTTGTGGTAGAGGGTTCCAGAGTAGGGGTGATACGCGAGAGAAATCTTGTATACGATTGTGGGAAGAGGAGATAAGAGGGGAGTAGTGTAGGAGATCTTGTGAGGATTGGAGGTTCCGGGTAGGTAAGTACCGGGAGATGAGGTCACAGATGTATGGAGGAGACAGGTTGTGGATGGCTTTGTACGTCATGGTTAGGGTTTTGTAGTGGAGTCTCTGGGCAATGGGGAGCCAGTGAAGGGATTGACAGAGGTGAGAGGCCGGGGAGTAGCGGGGGGCCAGGTGGATTAGTCGGGCAGCAGAGTTTAGAATAGATTGGAGGGGTGCGAGAGTGTTAGAGGGGAGGCCACAGAGCAGGAGGTTGCAGTAGTCAAGGCGAGAGATGATGAGGGCATGGACTAGGGTTTTTGCAGATTCATGGTTGAGGAATGAACGGATTCGTGAAATATTTTTGAGTTGAAAGCAGCAGGAAGTGGAAAGGGCTTGGATATGTGGTTTGAAGGAGAGATCAGCGTCAAGGATTACCCCGAGGCAGCGAGCTTGTGGGACTGGGGAGAGTGGGCAGCCATTTACTGTAATGGATAGGTTCGTTGGGGGGGTCACGTGAGATGGGGGAAAGATGATGAATTCTGTTTTGTCCATGTTAAGTTTTAGAAAACTAGTGGAGAAGAAGGATGAAATAGCAGACAGACCTTGAGGGATTATGGTTAGAATGGAGGTGATATCTGGTCCTGAGATGTAGATCTGTGTGTCGTCAGCGTAGAGGTGATACTGAAAGCCATGAGATTCTATGAGCTGTCCCAGGCCAAAGGTGTAAATGGAGAAGAGCAAGGGCCCAAGGACTGAACCTTGTGGGACTCCGACAGATATAGGGTGAGGTGAGGAGGTGGTGTGTGAGTGGGAGACGCTGAATGTCCGGTCTGTTAGGTATGATGAGATCCAGGATATGCTCTGTATGCTCAACACTGCTGCACATGTCCAGGGAATTTTTAGAAATCTTAAATGCTAACCACTCTTATTTGGAGGGAAAGTAAACTGATCTTCCTTCTTCTTTTCAGGGATATTCAGCGTGCACATAGAGTAGTGGCTGCTCTGCAGGCTGGTATGTGCTTTATCAACAATTACAATGTGAGCCCGGTGGAACTTCCCTTTGGAGGCTACAAAAAGTCAGGTATGTATTTCTGCTAAATAGTGGCGAATAAGCAGCTGCACTTATATATGGTTCCTATTATTAAACTCAACCTGACAGCTAATACATGCTGCCCAATTCATAGGCAGGATATATCAGAAACTAGCTGTATGATTAGTCAGGCATGTTTGACTGAAACACTGTAGCATTTTCAGAAAAATATGCTTTAAAAACCACTGGAAACAGAGTTGCATGGAAAACTGGTGAAATTGGCAGTTCCTGGCGGCTTTTCCCCTACGCACACTGTGAATGATAGGTCTCTCCATATGCACACGCACAGGAAGAAACTCCATGCTACATTTCAGAGTTAAACATATGTGGCTGGAATAATACAGCTAGTATTAGTTGCATGCTAACTGGATTGGACAGCCTGTATCGGCTGTCAAGTTCCCTTTTAAGTTTACATTTTTTATGAATCCAATGTTTTAGATCTGCATAATTAACAATACATTACCAGGATGTTATATCTGTGTGTCCTATATGTAGAAGAAAGTTTCATCTGTTTAGAACAAATAATTTCTATAAAAAAGACAAACCTAATAAGCTGAATTGTTTTTTGCAGGTTTTGGACGTGAAAATGGGCAAGTTGCCATTGAGTATTATTCCCAGCTGAAAACTGTCTGTGTAGAGATGGGAAACGTTGAGTCAGTGTTTTAGATGGGCATCGCATTAGCACAGTACCATCTTTGGTGGTGGTCACTATTGCATCAATGCTTCAAAGCTTTCGTCACACCATGTAGAAGATTTTTTCACTGTTTGTTTTTTTTTTGCAGTGCCAAATGGCATTGTCAGCTACGCTATTCACTGCCTTATTCCTAGAAATGTATGAAAAATTTGACCGTCCTGGTACAAGTTGGGCATGCATCCCTACAGTCTGACACTGGCCTGTCAGCACTGACTGTATCCTATAAAGGACATGCCACTTAGAAAAAGGAAATGGTAATTAGCAGGCATTAAAGGGAACCTGTCACCCTCAGAATGGAAGGTGAGCTAAGCCTACCAGCATCAAGGGGCTTATCTACAGCATTCTGTAATGCTGTAGATAAGCCCCGATGTATCTTGAAAGATGAGAAAAATAGGTTATATTATACTCACCCAGGGGCGGTCCCGATTCTGTTCTGGTCCGATGGGCGCCCCATCTTTTTACGATGATGTCCTCTTCTTGTCTTCAGGCTGCGGCTCCGGCGTAGGCGTACTTTGTCTGCCCTGTTGAGGGCAGAGCAAAGTACTGCAGTGCGCAGGCACTGGGCCTTTTTGACCTTTCCCAGCGCCTGTGCACTGCAGTACTTTGCTCTGCCCTCAACAGGGCAGACAAAGTACGCCGGAGCTGCAGCCTGAAGACAACAAGAGGACATAATCGTAAGAAGATGGGAGGCCCCGGACCGGACCGCGACGCCCATCGGACCAGAACAGAACCGGGACCGCCCCTGGGTGAGTATAATCTAACCTCTTTTTTCATCTTTCAGGATACATCGGGGGCTTATCTACAGCATTACAGAATGCTGTAAGATAAGCCCCTGATGCCGGTGGGCTTAGCTCACCTTTGATTTTGGGGGTGACAGGTTCCCTTTAAATTTAAAAAATGGCCAGGAATGAGGAAAAAACAAATGATGACATATCATTGTTAGAGTAATTATTTTCATAATTCTCTTTCATGGGGAATACAGATATTTTACAGTAGCACAAGTCAAGAGAACCAATGGTCTTTGCAAAAATAGAAATCTAGGGTTCAGATATAATCCTGTCAAATGCTTAGGTTTGCCTCATAGAAATCTGTGAACATTCCATCCTGTCAAATGCTTAGGTTTGCCTCATAGAAATCTGTGAACATTCCAGTATATACACAAGTCAGGTTTATGGGTGAAACATGGTGTGAACAGAGCCTACGTGCCTTGTAATCTAATCTCATTTCATGCAATTTTACTACAGCTCGTTGCATATTATTTTCCTGTTATACAATATACTAATAAAGAGGAAATATTGGAATTTAGTGAAAGATACTGAAAATTTCAATACTGGAAATGTACCTATTCTTGTAAACTGATAAATGAAGCATGAGCAAAGTACAGTAACAATAAACTGCTTTCTCTTTCTCTAATACGTTGTGAATTGCATTTGTGTTGGAGTTATGAGCACATTTATTCAGGATAACCGGTCACCACAATAACGCATAGGGCCTTCATCAATAGTCTGCTAAACAGCTAGGGGTTAGCCCTCTGTTATGTGCTGTCATTGTAGTTTCCAATTACTAACCTTAAGATACATGCACCTGTGGCACCCCTAGGGGTATTTGCCACAAAAATAGTTACTGACAATAAATACAAATACTAAGATAGCAAAACTGCACTACCACCTCCGGCCAGAAGGGGGAGCTCCAGAGACTTCCCTTGATCCATTCTGGTCTGAGAGAAGAAATGGCAGTTGGGCCAAGGAGCTGAAAGTGAGAGGTCATACAGTTGAATCTCTAACAGCCCTGTGACTGTTACCAGGCCTAAATCACCGGCCTGAGGAGAAGAGGGATAGAGAAAAGGGACATTGTGAGAACCGGGTAGCATTAATCACTACCCAGAACAGGCGCAAAGACGGATACCGGATCCGTGGCTGTATTCATTACATATAATACAGCAACCGGAAAAACGTGAGGTGATATCAGCTTCACTAGGGCCGGACGCAGCAACAGACACAGAGTTCAGCGGTACTCCCAGAGGGGGTAAACCGATAATAAGACTCGGGTTGCCCGTCGAACCAGGACCCGGAGGGGACAGATTGGGCCGGCAGCCAGTTCACATACAGCAGCAGGGCCACACAGAAATTGCGCACAATAAGAGGCGAAGACCCCGGCAGGGTCAAAGTAACTCAGAGTTCCCATACAGACTCCGGTGACAGGACTGGTTGTAAATCCTTTTATGTTAAAGTAAACTGGTTAAACGTTTCAGTGCCTCAGTCTTTCATTTGGACAATAGCCATCTATCCAGGATCGGGATCGTCACCGCTGGGAGAACCTGCTGCTGATCAAGTAAGTGCCTGTCCCCTCACGATACCCCTTACACTGTGCATTGCCTGAGGCCACAGCACCGGGTCAAGCCACCCGTGACATCCCCCTCAAGAGACAGACTCCATTGGTCCGGTGCTGGGTATCCCGGTCTCCTGGGCGTCACAATTGGCGTCACGAACAGGATTCAGCCAGCCCGTATACCGGGTATTGTGTGCCATGATTGGAGTCCAAAATTGTGAAAACTTGGATGAAAAATCTTGAAAATTGACTTTATTAAAGAAAATTCCATTTCCCATTGAAAACTATTGAAAGTGACTTTTCCCCATTGGTTATAATGGAGAAAAGATGGCCGCCATCCCCTGAGGTAATCACCTCATAACCGTTAGGCACGAGACTGTTAATTGAGCTACCCCATCACCTGAGCCCCAGTCTAACTGAAAAACTTCAGAATCCGCCATTACAGAGCGCGCGGCGGGTGGGAGCAGCAGGGGGCGTGTCATTGTGGGCGGCACCAAGCTGAGCGCTCTGACGTCAGAGCAAGGGGAAAACCGATCCTGCTGCACAGCGGAATGAATCTACACTATCCCGACGGAAGCGGAGGACCGGAAGGGTCAGGATTAACTAAGGGGGCACAGTATGTCGCAGCACGGAGACGCCGCAGCACCCGGCGACGCTAATGCAGCTGAAAGACAGAGTGTTGATAGAGAGTCCAGCAGCGCAGCGGTGCAAGGAGTGGCGCCCATCATGCCGGTGCTGATGCCATATACCCCGGGTGGCCCGTGGCTTCCAATGTATGAAGGTGAGCCTAATACCCTTGACGATTTCAGAGAAAAGATGCTGGCCCATTTTGACATGTTCCCCTTGGGTGAAGTTCAGCGTGTTAGTCTCCTGATGATGCAGTTAAGTGGCCATGCTAAGCGAGAAGTCACAGCATGGGCAGCTGATCTAAAAGGCACTGTTGAACGCATATTTGCTGGATTAAAAGCTACATTTGAAACCACTGCCAGCAGCAAAGCTAAAGTACGATTCTTTAATTGCAAACAAAAAGTTAATGAGGGCGTGAGAGACTTTGCCTTAAACCTGCAGGAAGCCCTTAAATCACTTACACTGGCTGAACCCATTTTTAACACCGGAGCGGATAAACTGCTAAGAGATCAATTTATTGAGGGACTCTACACCCCTTGTCACCGGGGGCATGTGAGCATGCTTGTTTTTAAGAACCCTGAATTGACATTTGCCCAATTAAAGGAGAGCGTTATACGTCTCCAGCTGGCAGAAGCACCTCGGGATCAGGAGCCTGCGCAACTCATAGCAGAGGCTCCTCAACAACATGGAGTACCAGTGACATCAGCTATGTCCGGGGCCATTGCTAAGCCCCTGGGGCCCAGTACTAATGAGGCTCTTCAACAAAAGCTTGACTCTTTAACTGATGTTGTTGCTTCAATGGCTAAAACCATGCAGGAGATGAGAGGACCCAAGATGGAGTTGGCAAACCGTAGAGAAGATGTTCCATGGATGAGACCCCGGAGATACCCGACATGGAGAGGACGACCCCGCGACCGCTACCAACCGGATGGACAGCCCATTTGCCGCCGTTGCCAGCAGCCAGGCCACTTTGCACGAGATTGTGATTTAAATGGGAATCCCCTGGGAATGCGGGCCGCTTCACAGGAATGAACTTTCAAGGCCCAACACCCTGGCACGACAGGTACATCGGAGGACGACCCATTATCCCTATCGTGCTGGACGGAATTCCTCTCAATGCTTTGCTGGACACAGGTTCCCAGATTTCATCTATACCGTATATCCTTTATAAGAGGTACTGGGCTGATGCAGATATTGATAAAGGGCCCTCTGATGTTGAACTAGATATATGGGCCAGTAATGGTAAGTTGGTACCGAAACTAGGATTCAGGGAGATGACCATAAAGATTGGTAAAGTAGAATTGAAGAAGCAGGGTATAATTGTTGTTGATGTTGACCGGCGGAACTGTGAACCAACTGTATTGATAGGAATGAATGTGTTAGAGAACTGCTTTTCCGAAGTCATTTCTGTCTTACAGCAAATTGCTTAAACTGCCCAATCTTGCCAGCAGAGAGTTCTCCGGAGGGAAATAAAAGTATTGATGTTAAGGCAACAGGTAGAAGTTGCAGGTGGAGAAATCGGCAGTGTGAGGGTAAGTGATCCAACGTCTATTGTAATCCCACCAAAAACAGAAATGCTGGTATGGTGTAGAGCAGCCATTGGTACTAAGGGACGAGATTATCAAGCCTTAATAGAACCAGTGTACACCGACAGCAGGCCCACTATACTCACAGCACGAGGGATAGTCGAGGTACACCGGGGACGAGTGCCGGTACGACTTTTGAACTGTGGAGAGGAAGAGGTCACTTTGCCAAGGTATGCTACAATGGCAAAGCTATATACTGTTGACAACAATGCCATCACAACCATTGAGCCCTTAGAACCAACCTGTCAGGTGGAAGGCAATGGCTCAGATGGAGAAATGGAGGATTGGTGCCAACAGCTACACGTGGGCATAAATTCAACACCTACCCATCAAAAACAAGGGGTGTATAGGCTAGTGATGGAATATGAACAAGTCTTCAGTAAACACCCATTGGACTTCGGACGGATAGAAGGGGTAGAACACACAATCCCCACCGGTGACCATCCCCCAATAAAAGAAAGATATAGACCCATACCGCCCGCTCACTATCAATGTGCAAAAGATATGCTGAGGGAGATGAAACAGGCCGGGGTAATAAGAGACAGCTGTAGCCCCTGGGCGGCCCCTCTGGTGATTGTCAAAAAAAAAGACGGAACCATGAGAATGTGCGTAGACTACCGGCAGATTAATAACATCACCTATAAAGACGCCTACCCCTTGCCTAGGATAGAAGAGTCCTTGACTGCTTTGAAATCTGCTAATTATTTTTCCACCTTAGGGTACCGTCACACTATAACATTTCGATCGCTACGACGGTACGATTCGTGACGTTCCAGCGATATCGTTACGATATCGCTGTGTCTGACACGCAGCAGCGATCAGGGATCCTGCTGAGAATCGTACGTCGTAGCAGATCGTATGGAACTTTCTTTCATCGCTGGATCTCCCGCTGTCATCGCTAGATCGGTGTGTGTGACACCGATCTAGCGATCTAGCGATGCGATCCAGCGATGCGTTCGCTTGTAACCAGGGTAAACATCGGGTAACTAAGCGCAGGACCGCGCTTAGTTACCCGATGTTTACCCTGGTTACAAGCGTTAAACTAAAAAAAAACAAACAGCACATACTTACATTCTGGTGTCCGTCAGGTCCCTTGCCGTCTCAGCTTCCCGCACTGTGACTGCCGGCCGTAAAGTGAAAGCAGAGCACAGCGGCTGTGCTTTCACTTTCACTTTACGGCCGGCAGTCACTGAGTGCGGGAAGCAGACTGCAAGGGACCTGACGGACACCAGAATGTAAGTATGTGCTGTTTGTTTTTTTTTAGTTTAACGCTTGTAACCAGGGTAAACATCGGGTAACTAAGCGCGGTCCTGCGCTTAGTTACCCGATGTTTACCCTGGTTACCCAGGGACCTCGGCATCTTGGTCGCTGGAGAGCGGTCTGTGTGACAGCTCCCCAGCGACCACACTACGATTTACCTACGATCACGGCCAGGTCATATCGCAGGTTGTGATCGTAGGTAAATCGTATAGTGTGACGGTACCCTTAGACTTAACAAGCGGGTATTGGCAAGTCCCTGTGGCTGAGAGAGATAAGGAAAAGACGGCATTCACCACACCAATGGGTATAAGTGAATTTAATCGCATGCCGTTCGGACTCTGCAATGCATCCGGTACCTTTCAGCGGCTGATGGAATGCTGCCTCGGACACAAGAACTTCGAGACCGTCCTCCTGTACCTAGATGATGTGATCGTCTACTCAAAGACTTACGAACAACACTTAATAGACCTGGCAGAAGTGTTCGAAGCCTTATCCAGGTATGGCATGAAAATCAAGCCATCCAAATGTCACCTTCTCAAGCCAAAGGTACAGTACCTGGGACACATCGTGAGTTCGGAGGGAGTAGCACCGGATCCCGAGAAAATAACCGCCATAAGGGATTGGCCGAGACCTACCAGCGCAAAAGAAGTGAGGCAATTCCTGGGATTGGTGGGTTACTATCGCAGATTTATAAAAGGATTTACCAAGTTGGCAGCACCCTTGCAAGACACCTTGGTAGGGCAGACGAAGAAACCTTCAAACCGAAACCCTCCTTTCCAGTGGAACGACGAAAGGGAAGACTCCTTTGAACAACTAAAGAAGGCACTAACCGGAGAAGAGGTTCTGGCATACCCAGATTACCATCAACCTTTCATCCTCTACACCGATGCCAGTAATGTGGGACTAGGAGCGGTGCTGTCACAAAAGCAAGAAGGTCGGGAGAAAGTCATCGCCTTTGCAAGTAGAAAGCTCCGGCCTACTGAAAGAAATCCAGAAAATTATAGCTCCTTCAAATTGGAACTACTGGCAGTAGTTTGGGCTGTGACTGAACGTTTCAAACACTATCTGGCCGCTGCAGAATTTATTGTCTATACTGACAACAATCCGTTGACCCACCTGGACACAGCCAAATTAGGTGCGTTAGAACAGCGATGGATAGCCCGGTTATCTAATTACAACTTCAAGATCAAGTATCGAGCAGGTCGCAAGAATGGAAATGCTGATGCCCTATCCCGGATGCCACACTTGAGAGATGTAGAAGAAGAAACGGGGGAGCTTGAAGAAATTGAACTACCAGTCTTCCATCATCCCAAGGCAAAACATCATCAGTCAAGTACCTATCAGAAACAACAAGAGGTGAATTTTAATATGTTAGCACACCATAGATGGGCTGACACCCAAGACAGCAATCCGGCTGTGAAGTTGGTGAAGGAACTGTTAACTGAGCAAAGTGCATATCCCGATGAGGATGCCCCAGAAGAGACACATCAACTCTGGAAAGAGAGAGGAAAAATGTTCCTGTATCAAGGGAAGCTCTGTAGAAGGTACACCAATCCGAAAACACATGAATTGGTTTGGCAGATTATCGTGCCTAAACAAGATGTGAAGATGGTCCTCGAAGCTTACCATAATGGTGCTGGTCACTTCGGTTGGAAAAAGTTAGAAGTACTTCTAAGAGAAAGATTTTATTGGGTCGGGATGAGAAAATCAATCGAACAGTGGTGCAGAAATTGTGGCCCGTGCAACCTCAGAAGAAACGATCAAAAGAACCAAAGAGCACCACTGCAGCCCATAATCACCAAACAACCACTTGAACTTGTAGCCATAGACCACGTGAAGTTAATACCAAGCCGGTCCGGCTATGTCTATGCCTTGACCATCGTGGACCATTATTCACGCTTCTTGGTAGTAGTACCCGTAAAAGATCTGACAGCAAAAACAGCAGCCAAAGCGTTCCAAACGTACTTTTGTAGACCCCATGGATATCCGGAACAGGTTCTCACCGACCAAGGTACAGCCTTTGAATCAGAGATCTTCAGAGAATTCTGTAATATGTATGGTTGCAAAAAGATCCGGACGACGGCCTATCATCCACAAACAAACGGCTTATGCGAGAAGATGAACCATATTGTAATAGACCTACTAAAGACTTTACCTGAGACAGAAAGGAATCAATGGCCAGAGAAATTGCCTGACTTGGTGGATCTGTATAATCATGTCCCGGTGAGCTCCACCAACTGCACCCCAGCTTACCTTATGCGTGCAAGACCCGGCCAATTACCAATCGATCTAGAAATGGGAATTCTGAAACCAGACGCAGAAGTTCAAGACTCCAATTGGGATATCATACGGCAAAAGCAGTATCGCCAAGTGCAAGAGAGTGTGGAAAGAAGCCTTCAGCAAACTAGAGAAAGACAAGAGCGAACTTTCAACCAGAATGCTCTAGCGACCCCATTAAGACCGGGTGACCAAGTGCTCAAGAGAAATCGTCGAACCAATAAACTGGACAATCAGTGGGAAGCCGTACCCTACACAGTTTTACCAACAAGAGTGGATAATCCTAAAATGTGTCTCATTAGCAAAAACGGAGGCTTAACATCTGTACTAGTGTCAAGAGACAATCTTAAATTATGTCCGGAAGCATTGAAAGAGCCAGACGTTGTCCAGCCAGAACCAGAAGTTATTCAACCCATACAGGTTCAACCAGTAAAGGAAAAAGAAGAGGAAGTGTATCACACCTGTATAGGAGACTTTCCCAAAACCCTACTAACATACCATGGTGCAGTAGTGGTTCCCATGGTGGCCTTTTACCCAACACCGAACCCAATACCAGAAGTCCCAAGACAGGAAGAGGCTGACCCCGTACTACAGGAGGTTCCAGGCCAGGAAGAACAGATTCCTGGTCAGAGTAATCCCATTCACGGTGGACTTGCCAACTCCATAGTCGTGGAATTATCTTTAGCAGAGCGGGCAGATACTACATCCGCAGTAGACAGTAGTACACCACATGAAGAGACACCGCTATTACGTAGATCACAGCGTAGTACCCAGGGTCAATTACCGGCCAGGTATGCAGATTACCAACTATAAAGCTCATAATGTGAATTGTATATATGTTATGCCGTATATAGTTAAACAGAAAGTGTAGTATAGTCATTGTTATCAGTCTGCAACGTTTAAGCCCAGTACCTACAGAGACTTGTCTGTATGAACTTATTGCATATTCTTGAACTTTTTATCAGCCCGGAGGCACTAAATCAAAGCTCCGGAAAGACTGCTTTTTGAACTTTGCTTTTTGCTCTTTTTGAACTTTCTTTAGACTTTATATTGGCAACTCCGTTGGAAAAATGGAACTAAATTCCTGGACACAAAGTGCAGTGCCTTTCCTAGTACCTTCAAGGATAGGACTGTATTAATGGACGCTATTTGAAGTGACTTTTTACAGAACTCTATTTTTGTTTCTTTGAGTGATTTTTGTAACTTTTCATTTTTAAGACTCTGTACATATTAATTGTTATTTCAAAATGTTATTGTCCCACAGTCCCGGAGTACTGTTCTTAACTAAGGGGGAATGTGGCACCCCTAGGGGTATTTGCCACAAAAATAGTTACTGACAATAAATACAAATACTAAGATAGCAAAACTGCACTACCACCTCCGGCCAAAGGGGGAGCTCCAGAGACTTCCCTTGATCCATTCTGGTCTGAGAGAAGAAATGGCAGTTGGGCCAAGGAGCTGAAAGTGAGAGGTCATACAGTTGAATCTCTAACAGCCCTGTGACTGTTACCAGGCCTAAATCACCGGCCTGAGGAGAAGAGGGATAGAGAAAAGGGACATTGTGAGAACCGGGTAGCATTAATCACTACCCAGAACAGGCGCAAAGACGGATACCGGATCCGTGGCTGTATTCATTACATATAATACAGCAACCGGAAAAACGTGAGGTGATATCAGCTTCACTAGGGCCGGACGCAGCAACAGACACAGAGTTCAGCGGTACTCCCAGAGGGGGTAAACCGATAATAAGACTCGGGTTGCCCGTCGAACCAGGACCCGGAGGGGACAGATTGGGCCGGCAGCCAGTTCACATACAGCAGCAGGGCCACACAGAAATTGCGCACAATAAGAGGCGAAGACCCCGGCAGGGTCAAAGTAACTCAGAGTTCCCATACAGACTCCGGTGACAGGACTGGTTGTAAATCCTTTTATGTTAAAGTAAACTGGTTAAACGTTTCAGTGCCTCAGTCTTTCATTTGGACAATAGCCATCTATCCAGGATCGGGATCGTCACCGCTGGGAGAACCTGCTGCTGATCAAGTAAGTGCCTGTCCCCTCACGATACCCCTTACACTGTGCATTGCCTGAGGCCACAGCACCGGGTCAAGCCACCCGTGACATCCCCCTCAAGAGACAGACTCCATTGGTCCGGTGCTGGGTATCCCGGTCTCCTGGGCGTCACACACCCATTATGGGTTAGAATACGCAAACCATGAACAAGTGCCAAGAGTTCTGTGTTTTGCAGCAATGCAATAAATCTAGTGCTATATATTACCATGTGAAAACTAATTTGCGTTCTTGAATTTGGATGTTTTTTCCATCTCCATTTTCTTTGACATTGTATATAAGTCCCAGCTAGACCGAAAATACCATATGTTTTGGCAGCTAAGACTGCTTTCACACATCAGGTTTTTGCTGTCAGACTGAATCCGGTGAATTTTGAAAAAAAAAACGGATCCGTTGCAAACTGTGAAAAACTGATGCGACAGATCCGTTTTTCGCCGGATTCGACTAGCTGATACGGCATTGGATCCTAAGGGTATGGTTCTGGAGAGGGAGAGACTCCAGACTAGAAAACGCTACTGAACATACTCTAAAAAAAAAAATTGGAGCATGCTCAGTTTAAAAAAAATGGAATCCGTTGCCGGATTCCATCATTTGACAGATCAGGCGGCCATAGGCTTCCATTCTAGCAAATGCCGGATGGTACCGGATCCGTCGCTGTCCGTTTTTTTTTTGACTGACACAAAAAACGTTCCTCGGAGTGTTGTCTTCGGCTGCCGGACCGAAAGACGGACGAAACGTGGGCAATCTGGCGCTAATACAAGTCTATGAGGAAAAAAAAAAACGGATCTGGCAGCATTATTTGCCGAATCCGTTTTTTTCAAAATTCGCCGGATTGCTCCTGATGGCAAAAACCTGATGTGTGAAAGCAGCCTAAGCAGTAATTAATGATAGTACTTTTTTACTGAATACTGGCTATAGAATTCTAGTTTAGTTTGTACTTTAGACTTTTTTGGTTACTGTTTAACAGAATGTGTGTACAATGTAATCTTGAGGTATAATATAATGAATATGCACAATTTCAGGGTTGCCTGGTTGCTAGGAAATCCCCACATGTACTTATGCTGGCTAACAGATGTACATCATTCAGCTGCGGCGATGAAAACTAATCTCCGAGCACTAAAAAAATTCTCGGAGGACACCCGAGCGTGCTCGGGAAATCTCGAGTAACGAGTGTATTCGCTCATCACTATTAAAAAAATGTCTTCATTTGTTAGAAATATTATGGTTGGAAAGATGAATAATATCTTACAAATATTCCCTTATTCTTGTCTTAAAGGTTCCTTGTTGTGGAACCAATATATATCAACCTTCATGTAGTACATTCAATAATATACTGTAGATCACATGATCTGTATTACAATTAAAAAAACCCTTAACCCCTTCCCGATCCATGACGCCACGTAGGCGTCATGAAAGTCTGTGCCAATCCGACCCATGACGCCTATGTGGCGTCATGGAAAGATCGCGTCCCTGCAGATCGGGTGAAAGGGTTAACTCCAATTTCACCCGATCTGCAGGGACAGGAGGAGTGGTAGTAAAGCCCAGGGGGGGTGGCTTCACGCCCCCGTGGCTACGATCGCTCTGATTGGCAGTTTCACTTTCAACAGCCAATCAGAGCGATTTGTAATATTTCACCTAAAAAACTGGTGAAATATTACAATCCAGCCATGGCCGATCCTGCAATATCATCGGCCATGGCTGGAAACACTGATGTGCCCCCTCCCCACCCCACCAATCGCCCCCCCAGTCCACCGTTCTGTGGTCCGCTCCCCTCTGTCGCCCTGTTTGCTCCCCCATCCTCCTGCCCGCTCCCCCGTGCTCCTATGCCACCCCCCCGTGCTCCGACGCCCCCCTGTGCCCCGATTTCCCCCCCCCCTCATACTTACCGAGGCTCCCGGTGTCCGTCCGTCTTCATGGGCGCCGCCATCTTCCAAAATGGCGGGCGCATTTGCAGTGCACCCCCATAGGTAGGGACAATAATAAAATAAAGAATTTTTTTCCACTACAGTTAGAACTAGGGTTAGGGTTAGAGAATGTGCACACGTATTCTGGTCCTCTGCAGATTTTTCTGCAGCGGTTTTTATAAATCCGCAGTGCAAAACCGCTGCGGATTTACCGCGGTTTTTCTGCGGATTTCACTGCAGTTTTCTATTGGAGCAGTTGTAAAACCGCTGCGGAATCCGCAGAAAGAAGTGAAATGTGCAGAATGTAAACCGCTGCGTTTCCGCGCAGTTTTTTCCGCAGCATGTGCACAGCGTTTTTTGTAAACTCATGGGAAACTGCTGCGGACCCGCATCGGCTGAAACGCTGTGGATCCGCAGCCACGTGCACATACCCTTAGAATTAGGCTATGTGCACACGGTGCGGATTTGGCTGCGGATCCGCAGAGGATTGGCCGCTGCGGATTCGTAGCAGTTTTCCATCAGCTTTACAGTTCCATGTAAACCTATGGAAAACCAAATCCGCTGTGCCCATGGTGCGGAAAATACCGCGCGGGAACGCTGTGTTGTATTTTCTGCAGCATGTCAATTCTTTGTGCGGATTCCGCAGCGTTTTACACCTGTTCCTCAATAGGAATCCACAGGTGAAATCTGCACAAAAAACACTGGAAATACACGGTAAATCCGCAGGTAAAACGCAGTGCCTTTTACCTGCGGATTTTTCAAAAATCGTGCGGGAAAAAAATCTCACACGAATCCGCAACGTGGGCACATAGCCTTAGGGTTAGGATTGGAATTAGAGTTAGGGTTGGAATTAGGGCTAGGGTTGGAAATAGGGTTAAGATTAGGCTTGTGGTTAGGGTTATGGATAGGGTTAGGGGTGTGTTGGGGTTAAAGTTGTGGTTAGGGTTGGGATTAGGGTTAGGGTTTGGATTAGGGTTACGGGTGTGTTGGGGTTAGGGTTGTGGTTGGGGGTGTGTTAGGGTTGTGATTAGGGTTATGGCTACAGTTGGGATTAGAGTTAAGGGTGTGTTGGGGTTAGTGTTGAAGTTAGAATTGAGGGGTTTCCACTGTTTAGGCACATCAGGGGTCTCCAAACGCAACATGGCGCTATCATTGATTCCAGCCAATCTTGCGTTCAAAAAGTCAAATGGTGCTCCCTCCCTTCCGAGCCCCGACGTGCGCCAAAACAGTGGTTTACCCCCACATATGGGGTACCAGCATACTCGGGACAAACTGGGCAACAACTATTGGGGTCCAATTTCTCCTGCTACCCTTGTGAAAATAAAAAACTGCTTGCTAAAACATAATTTTTGGGGAAAGAAAAATGATTTTTTAATTTTCACGGCTCTGCGTTATAAACTTCTGTGAAGCACTTGGGGGTTCAAAGTGCTCACCACATATCTAGATAAGTTCCTTTGGGGGTCTAGTTTCCAAAATGGGGTCACTTGTGTTTTTTTTTTTACTGTTTAGGCACATCAGGGGCTCTGCAAATGCAACGTGACGCCCGCAGACCATTCCGTCAAAGTCTGCATTTCAAAGCGTCACTACTTCCCTTCCGAGCCCCGACATGTACCCAAACAGTGGTTTACCCCCACATATGGGGTACCAGCATACTCAGTGCAAACTGGGCAACAACTACTAGGGTCCAATTTCTCCTGTTACCCTTGTGAAAATAAAAAACTGCTTGCTAAAACATAATTTTTGGGGAAAGAAAAATGATTTTTTAATTTTCACGGCTCTGCGTTGTAAACTTCTGTGAAGCACTTGGGGGTTCAAAGTGCTCACCACATATCTAGATAAGTTCCTTGGGGGGTCTAGTTTCCAAAATGGGGTCATATGTGGGGAAGCTCCAATGTTATGCACACGGGCTCTCCAAACGCGACATGGTGTTCGCTAACGATTGGAGCTAATTTTTCATTCAAAAAGTCAAATGGCCCTCCTTCCTCTCTTAGAATATGTAAGTTTTGTTTTACTTTATTAGATGTAGCAGAAAAGTGTGTTATAATTAAAGACTAAAGTGGGCATTTCACTTGAATTATATTTCTCTTGTTAAAGTATTCCTGGATTTGGTACCTACAGTCTTGGCTGAACGGTTTAAAGACCATGCCGGATAAAGGTACTGTCACACTAGACGATATCGCTAGCGATCCGTGACGTTGCAGCGTCCTCGCTAGCGATATCGTCCAGTGTGACAGGCAGCAGCGATCAGGCCCCTGCTGGGAGATCGCTGGTCGGGGAAGAAAGTCCAGAACTTTATTTCGTCGCTGGACTCCCCGTAGACATCGCTGAATCGGCGTGTGTGACACCGATTCAGCGATGTCTTCGCTGGTAACCAGGGTAAACATCGGGTAACTAAGCGCAGGGCCGCGCTTAGTAACCCGATGTTTACCCTGGTTACCATCCTAAAAGTAAAAAAACAAACACTACATACTTACCTACAGCCGTCTGTCCTCCAGCGCTGTGCTCTGCTCTCCTCCTGCTCTGGCTGTGAGCGTCGGTCAGCCGGAAAGCAGAGCGGTGACGTCACCGCTCTGCTTTCTGGCTGCCCGGCGCTCACAGCCAGACCAGAGAAGCAGAGCGCCGAGGACAGACGGCTGTAGGTAAGTATGTAGCGTTTGTTTTTTTACTTTTTAGGATGGTAACCAGGGTAAACATCGGGTTACTAAGCGCGGCCCTGCGCTTAGTTACCCGATGTTTACCCTGGTTACCGGGGACCTCGGGATCGTTGGTCGCTGGAGAGCGGTCTGTGTGACAGCTCTCCAGCGACCAAACAGCGACGCTGCAGCGATCCGGATCGTTGTCGGTATCGCTGCAGCGTCGCTATGTGTGACGGTACCTTAATTCTTCGGTAACCGGGAATTAACTATTTGAGATTCTCTTCTGAAAAGAAGCAGTAATCACTGCAGTTTCTCTTGGCTCTAGACAACTCTACCACTGGGATAGCCTAGATGGTATGGGAAGGGTGGAAACTATTGGCATGTAATATAGTATTGCCAGAGGTTGGTTTCCTATACCTTTTTCTTTTGATAAGTAAACTGTGTTGGCCAGTTAATTTCAAATCCAGATATGTTATAGATTTTGTGTTTGAAAAATGAGTGTAACTCAAATTGAATTGGTTATCATTCAAGTAAGAGAAAAAAGATATACCGGTATTGACTATTCCAGGTAAGTAGTATATGATCTATAAATCTAGCATAAACTGTAATTGGCAAGTGCAAAGGATTTTGAATACTGTAGATAAAGCATTCCTCCCATCATGCCATAACCAAATTAGCAGCTACTGTGTTGTCGTGGTTTCCTTGGGGGATTTAATTAGCGTGCACTGTGTCTTGAAATTCGAGGTGTTGGTGTAACAGACCATGTAGGTCCTATCACTCAGTAAAGCAGAATTCACCGTACACTCTAGTAGATTATCTTCTACAATACGGTAAGTTTATTGTCAAAAAGATGGGAGCAAAAAGGAGTATATATACACTGGAAAAGGGCGACTACAGAAAATGATGTTTCAACCCCTCCGGGGTCTTAATCATACTGGCGCTGCAAAATAAAGAAAAATGTATCAATGTATCACAATGAACATGGCACATACGAGGTATAACATGCAACAAAAAATAAAGTTATCCCTGGTAAAGGATCATACAAACAGCAAAGTAATACAGGATTTCATCAAAATTGGATCAAGTCAAAAAAATACAGTGACATGGTATCTGACAAGTTTCTGTTGAAGCAGAGCAAGATAATATAGAAAGTAGTATAGCAGAGGTCATGGTTTACCTTAATCCAGATGTATTGAGTAGGTAAGGCACAAGTATAAATATTGGAGTCCCTGGGGAATCCTATTGAGGCTTTAAGGAATGGTGATACGGTTAAAAAGGGTGTTCCAGTGAGAGAATAAGATAAGTGGTTGGACAAAGTTCATTATACCTAATCCATTTTGGTGCCTAGTTGCAGGTGAAGGGCCCGGCTCGGCTAGGGACCTGTAGGGATTCAGGGTATGTTATAGGGTCAGAGCCATATTACTAGGGCTAATGGGAATAGTAGCGCTAAGTTACATTGTGCTGTCGGGTGATAGAGCGGCGCTCCCGCGCCTTGCTGCTGTGGCTTGTATTACATGTGTCTGGTGACACATAAATAGTGGTATGCATCGTTGGACCGAAAGTGCGTCGTCTGGCCCGGAAATGATGTTGCGCTGCCCAGATGCTCTTACCGCGCATGTGCGGCTGTTAGGAAAGCTGGAAAATGCTCAGTAACAAGTGGTTAGATGACTGCGCAGTTGTAGTTTGTATTGGCTGCGTTATGACCTTGGCAGTCTTTAGGGAAACCGGGCAGTACTTAGTAAATGGTTATAGAGATGTTCACATGGTAAATCTAATATATAATTGCCTAGAATACTACTTCCTGCAATTTGTGCCAACTTCCGTGGCTTTGTCCGGAGCTAATGTCCGGAGATAAGTGACGTCAACAGTGTCCAGTGTCTGATTGGTTGCCGCCTGCTGCGAGCGACCAATCAGAAACGTGCCGTACTGTGACACACTCCGCCCGCCATTTTGGTGTGATTTTTGAATTTTTACCTCACAGCAAGTTTCTACTGCGTGGAGGCGGGCCCAGTGACGTTGCTCTTCAAGCTCCTGCCGAATTTCGTCAAAAAAATGATAATACCATTTACCAAAACTATATATATTTAGTTGTGAAGTGGTTCAGTGACATTTTCACACCAATTTTGAACTTTTGTTTGGTGTTTTCTCCATATACTGCCTATTATTTTTGTTCTTTCTTACTATTATTTATTAATTGTATTATTCTTACATTTGAATAAATAAAGTATATATGGATTCTAGACTCCCGATTCTTTAGAATCGGGCTGCCATCTAGTGTTCAATATTTGTATAAACATAAACACTACATTGGGACAGGATTAAGGTCCTATGGGTCAAAAAACATGTACGTAGATATGCGTGTTTAATATGGGAATAATGTAATCGGGGACAATAGCTGGCAATGGTTATGTGGAATATACACTGCTCAAAAAAATAAAGGGAACACTAAGATACCACATAATAAATATCTCTGAAATATTCCAGTTGCAAATTTTTATTCATTGCATAGTGGAAGGTGTTCAGAACAATAAAACATAACAATTATCAATGTAAATCAAAATGAATATCCCATGGAGGTCTGGATTTGGTATGATATTCAAAATCAAAGTGGAATATCAAATTACAGGCTGATCCAACTTCAGTGGAAATGTCTCATGACAAGGAAATGATGCTCAGTATTGTGTGTGGCCTCCACGTGCCTGTATGACCTCCCTACTGTACAATGCCTGGGCATGCTCCTGATGAGGCAGATAGTCTCCTCTTCGAGGGGAAGAGGGTTCCAGGAACCTGTGTGGCCGTCACCAACAGGTAACGGACAGGAGTCCGTGTGATATTGACAGGGGTCAGTGAGAAACTGTGTTTGGGCTGTAAACCAGGTGTGTAACAGACAGGAGTCTGTGCTGTGCTGACCGGGGTCAGTGACAGACTATGTTTTTCTTATAAAGCACGTGTGCAGGTGTTTGCTGTGGACTGGCGGGTCCATGTATTTTTTTTTCTTCTCTGATCAACTTGCTGTGGCTCGGCGAGGCCACGAAGACTGAAGGCGTCTGGCGGTAACTCGGCGGGGTTACGAAGTTTGCTGTGGATCGGCAGGTCCACGAAGTCTGCGGTGGTTACGTGCAGTGCAGTTGCAGTAAGAGGTTCTGCAGCAGCCGGAGTTGCAGCGGCTTGTGATCGGCAACCGGAGGTGTCGGTGGTTTGTGTCTGCAGCGAAAGCTGTGGTAGCACCAGTAGGAACTGGTTAGGTGCCGAAAAAGACATTGCTGGACCAGGTCGTGCAGACTCTTAAAGGGCCAGTGCTGACCTAAAGTGACATATACTGTGGAACTGTTGGGGCCTGCGAGTACCGTGGGGAAGTCCACGGGGTGTACCCCAGAGTGGAGTGGTGTACCTAAAAGGAGGTGGAGTCCCAAAAACAGCGGTGACCCAAATAATTATGGTTGGCAAAAAAGGGGCCGGGCATCCCAAAAATGGGGCGTCATCCCAAAAGGGGGTAATTGCCCAGAAAGGGGTGGAGTTTCTAAAGGGGGTGGTGGCCCTAAAGGAGAAAATGGCCCACAAGGGGGTGGTGACCCAAAAAGGGGTGGGGTGTTCTAAATGGGCGGTACTGGTTACCTCAGTAGACATGTCTAGGGAACAGCAGTGTTTGTGTTTTGCGTATTCCGAGTGCGGCATAGACTTACCATTTGATGACAGGCCGCTGGTGTGTACTGTTATGTTATACACTGTGAAGGAGTATCTGGACTGCTGGACTCAAAGAGTCAGGTGATTCTGACAGGGTCCTCTCGTCTTCTATTTAACTAAGAAAAAGGTCAATGTTCGCTGCATCCATGGGGTCACTGTTGACTATACTGTAGACAGAGTGACCATTGATATGTCCAAAAGTGTCGAGTGCCAAGATGGCGGTATAACACCAAACTTATTCTACCCATTTGAAAGGGGCCGGGACTTTGTGATCTTTGAAGATGTATTGGAAGTTGACAAAGTGTGGGGTTGCTCAGGGGAACGGTCATATTGAAGCCCCACTACAGCAACAGGCTGTGGGGATTCCTGTTAATGGGATGCATAAAAAGGAGGTAGCGCCACCTAAGGTCAATAGTCCAGAGTTACGGGTGACCGGAAGAAAGTGTGGGTCTGACACCTGTTTAAGTGGGGACTTGTTGTTCCAGAATGACAGGGTGAAAGGGGGTGACTCCTATTCAGACTTTGACTCAAACGCAAGGGGAAAAGAGTGCAGTAAGGGGGAGCCGAGTAAAAATGACACATCTTCACCTCGTCGTGGGGGTGGCGGAAAGATGGGGTCACGTGCAGATCACGTTATCGTCCTTGATGAGGGGGTCACTTTATCTTTGACAAACCCTAGCACTGAGGTAGTTAGTGACGAGCTGGGGTTAGAACAGACCTGTAGTAGACCCACATCTGCAATGCCCAGAAAGAGTGAAGTGGCTCAGTATGATGAAGTACCTGATGCTGAAGAGATGGAGAACTCTGAAGTTACCAAGAGTCGAGGTACCTAGGAGTAAACAGACGGAGAGACCATTGAGGTGGATGCAGAAACAGATGGAACTCTGAAGAGGCAGAGTGTGGGTGGGCAAGAGACCCTATCTGAAAATCTAATTAAAGAAGTGTTAGGAGTCGAGTTTCCTCTGCTGCACAGGGGGAATCTCGATCCGTGTCTGCTGCGGTCTCCCATTCGGTATCGGCCACAGTGGGCTCTGCTCAGCGGAGACGTCGCTCCCAGCGTCTCGCTGAGGCTGATTCGGTGCATAGGGTCACTACTGCCTTTTCTGGCTTTCCTATGGTACCCTGCACTGATCTGCGGCGAGCGAGCCTCTCTGGGACTAAGTCCTTGTTTACTCACACTGAGCATGCCCAGGGCAGGGTCTCCCATTGGAGATCGAGGGCCACATGTTCGCTCACATGCTCAGGTGCTGCAGTACATTCCATTGGTCCTCCTGGAAGGTCCTGAAAGGGCAAAACATGCTCAGGTACTGCAGCACTTTCCATTGGTCCTTCTGGAAGGTCCTGAAAGGGCAAAAACTTCAGTGGCAGCTTCCTGTGCTGCAACTATATAAACTGCGCATGACCGCACGGCCATGCGCTAGTATTGTCTTGAAAATATGTGTGTGTAGATGGATGTATGTCGAAGGATGAAAGCTCCTAAATATCCCTCCCTAGTGTTGTTGACTGTTTGCGGATGATGGTAGCTATCTAGCGCCCGACTAGCCATCAGCACAAAACACATAACAGCGTCTAGTTGCTGTGACTGCCTGTACGGCGCCGTGCGCTTTCCTTACCCAAGCCTGGGTGGTTAGCGGCGTCCGTTTGTGCGGCACCGCACGCACTCTCGTGCCTTTATTTACTATTTCTATAGTTTCCTTACACACCCAGTTGCGGTGTTGTGCCAGCAGTGGTCTAATCGGACTTCAATCCTAGTTGGGGTTGTGTTCGCTGACTTATTGCTCGCGCTCTATGTGCGGTACCGCGGTCCTGTGACGCAACAGGATCGCTTCCTTCACGCAGGGTGAAGTTAACCCTTGTATGTATACTTATAGTACCGCCATATAGTCCGTCTTACTTAGCAGCAGGTACTTTCCTGCACGGTGGATCCCGGGTTGCGAACGCACCAATTCCATCTAATAAACTATATATTTGGTGCGTTCCGCCAACCCTAACAAGAAGTGACGGTGCGACATGTGCTGGCCAAAAGAGAGCAGGACCATGAGATAGAGCTGCTTAAAGAAATAGTCAAGCGAGAAAGGGTCCTGAGAGAAGTGGTTGAGCACAGAGTGGATGAGCTGGAGAAGGAAGTATCTGAGCTCAGAGGTCATCTGTCAGCATGTCAAACTATGAATAAGGCCGTATTGAAAGATATGGCAGTGCTCAGAGAGGCCTAAGAGAAGAGAAGAATCAGCAAGTGCTTCTCCAGAGAGGATGAGCGTCGCTGTTTGGTTGAGGAGCAAGATAAAGTTCTCTGAGAGCTCAAGATAAATGAGACTAATCAACAGCTCCAGAAATCCGCGGATGACCGGGAAATCGAACTGTTGCGCTCTTCCGATCTGATCGCTATGAAGGAGAGTGAGCTGAAGAGGCTGACCAAAGAATGGGCCTCCACGGACAAAGGACATCGAGGTCTTGGAAAACTGCACTGATGCTAAGAACGAGGAGGTCCAACGATATGACCAAGAAGGTGAGACTTCGATTTTCAAGTGCGTAATAGATGTACCCAAAGACATTCAAGAAGCGTGTGCCAGTGAGGAGGTGCATGAAGCTTTTAAAAAGGCGGTCGAAGCGTATAGGGTGCACTGGGCACCTGAGACTCATCAACTGGTCATACTGTCGACTAGGGAAGTCACAGTGAAGCAGGTGGCTGTCATGACAGAGATGCATCTACAATGCCTCCGCACAGATCAAATGATCACGTTGAAGAATGAGGAAGCCGCTCGACATCTAGCGAGAGAAGCTCAAAATCGTCTCGGCTTGGTGGAAGACATCATTCTGGTACCCAGAAATTTGGTGGGAAAAGTCATCGGAAGGCTTGGGCGAGCGATGCAGGAGATTGTAAATAGATCCGGTGTGAAGAGACTAAGGGTTCTAGGTGATGACAAGGCCCAGGTCGTGGGTGAAGATGGGATGTCGGATCCATGGAGAGTCTTCAGAATATCCGGATGCTCCTGGGGTATCGCGTGGGTTACCTAAAAGAAGTTGAGCAGCTAAGAAGTGAGAGGGAGCAGATCAATGTAGAACTGCAGGAAATGGCAAATAGATTGCCACAACCTTCATCTCGCATAAGACTGGAAGTCCTCAAGCTGAAGCTAACAGAGGATATAGAGAAAAATGGATGGATTGCTCTCCAGGCAATAAAGACCATGGGAGAAGTGGCCAGCAGAGACATAACAGAAGGTGGCCTGATGGAACAGGTAGAAGTAGTGATGCCTCAGTTAGCTCAGGGCTAAGTGACCTAAGTGGGGGGAGACCCTGTAGTGGACGAAATGACATGAGGACGTATGGGTACAAGGGGATTATGCCTACGTACTGACCAATGGAGGCGGGGAAGGCCTAATAGATTGTTGACGCTGAAACATGAGGTGACCAAATCGGATATCACATTGTTCACAGACCGATGTGGTGACAGTGGCGGACTATGTCTCAGGAGCTGACGCTCAAAACCAATTGGGAAAGCCCTCTCGACGGATAGAGCAAGGCTATGTGGGTGCCCTGTGGGTGCCCTGTCTCGAGGCCCTCGGTTTAGGACATGTGTTCAACCCTACAGGTTTGAACAGAGGGGGGGAATATGTGGTGTGACTGGTGGTCACGTGGTTAATGGGAGGTATGTATCACAGGGATGGATGCTCCCTGCGATGCAACCCGGAGCATTTTGTCTTTAGTGCACATTAGTACTAAAGATGTCGTTTAGTGCACCTGGGTCCGGGTTGCAGGTAACTATGAGAGATGGGAGGGTCTGGCTACCCATATACCTCACCTCTGAGTGGGGGCACTAACTGTACGCTTTTCCCTGCAGGAGTTTGAAAACATGCAATGATGTCATGATCACGTGACAGTGCATGTGATGTTACCTCACCAATGGGTGTGGTTTCAGGCTACCTAATGGAGTTGTGTTTGGCACATGGTAGTGAGTGTTTGAAGAGTCTGCCGGCGTGGACAGACTTCCATGTGTCCTGGCTGGACACTACAGAGAGACCGTGTTTAGGCTGTAGAGCCTGCGTGCTGGACATAGCACAGCCTGTGTGCCCACAGACCAGAGAGAGTGGAGCTCTACTATGACATTGAGGATTTATCTATCTGATGTAAGACTGTTTACCATTTGTTCTTGTTTCTATGGTATATGAAGAGAATAAACCAAACAAACTGCTTTAAGTGGAAAAACCGTGCCAAAGTGCTTGAATCCCGTGCCAAGCGAGTGTCCCCCAAGACACGTAGTATGCGAAATGCTACAATATATATACAGTGGGGCAAAAAAGTATTTAGTCAGTCAGCAATAGTGCAAGTTCCACCACTTAAAAAGATGAGAGGCGTCTGCAATTTACATCATAGGTAGACCTCAACTATGGGAGACAAACTAAGAAATAAAAATCCAGAAAATCACATTGTCTGTTTTTTTAACATTTTATTTGCATATTATGGTGGAAAATAAGTATTTGGTCAGAAACAAAATTTCATCTCAATACTTTGTAATATATCCTTTGTTGGCAATGACAGAGGTCAAACATTTTCTGTAAGTCTTCACAAGGTTTCCACACACTGTTGTTGGTATGTTGGCCCATTCCTCCATGCAGATCTCCTCTAGAGCAGTGATGTTTTTGGCTTTTCGCTTGGCAACACGGACTTTCAACTCCCTCCAAAGGTTTTCTATAGGGTTGAGATCTGGAGACTGGCTAGGCCACTCCAGGACCTTGAAATGCTTCTTACGAAGCCACTCCTTCGTTGCCCTGGCGGTGTGCTTTGGATCATTGTCATGTTGAAAGACCCAGCCACGTTTCATCTTCAATGCCCTTGCTGATGGAAGGAGGTTTGCACTCAAAATCTCACGATACATGGCCCCATTCATTCTTTCATGTACCCGAATCAGTCGTCCTGGCCCTTTTGCAGAGAAACAGCCCCAAAGCATGATGTTTCCACCACCATGCTTTACAGTAGGTATGGTGTTTGATGGATGCAACTCAGTATTCTTTTTCCTCCAAACACGACAAGTTGTGTTTCTACCAAACAGTTCCAGTTTGGTTTCATCAGACCATAGGACATTCTCCCAAAACTCCTCTGGATCATCCAAATGCTCTCTAGCAAACTTCAGACGGGCCCGGACATGTACTGGCTTAAGCAGTGGGACACGTCTGGCACTGCAGGATCTGAGTCCATGGTGGCGTAGTGTGTTATTTATGGTAGGCCTTGTTACATTGGTCCCAGCTCTCTGCAGTTCATTCACTAGGTCCCCCCCGCGTGGTTCTGGGATTTTTGCTCACCGTTCTTGTGATCATTCTGACCCCACGGGGTGGGATTTTGCGTGGAGCCCCAGATCGAGGGAGATTATCAGTGGTCTTGTATGTCTTCCATTTTCTAATTATTGCTCCCACTGTTGATTTCTTCACTCCAAGCTGGTTGGCTATTGCAGATTCAGTCTTCCCAGCCTGGTGCAGGGCTACAATTTTGTTTCTGGTGTCCTTTGACAGCTCTTTGGTCTTCACCATAGTGGAGTTTGGAGTCAGACTGTTTGAGGGTGTGCACAGGTGTCTTTTTATACTGATAACAAGTTTAAACAGGTGCCATTACTACAGGTAATGAGTGGAGGAAAGAGGAGACTCTTAAAGAAGAAGTTACAGGTCTGTGAGCCAGAAATCTTCATTGTTTGTTTCTGACCAAATACTTATTTTCCACCATAATATGCAAATAAAATGATAAAAAAACAGACAATGTGGTTTTCGGGATTTTTTTTTCTCAGTTTGTCTCCCATAGTTGAGGTCTACCTATGATGTAAATTACAGACGCCTCTCATCTTTTTAAGTGGTGGAACTTGCACTATTGCTGACTGACTAAATACTTTTTTGCCCCACTGTATATACACATATATGTGTAAAAATTGGAACAGCATCTACAAAGTACCTGATAAAGTGCAAAGCTTCCCCAGTCAGTAGTCCAATGACTTCCAGCAATATGAAGAAAAAAAGTGAAGCAGCACAAAAAATAAAGAGAAATGTGGACTTTATTGCCTGGATGGCGTGGCGACGTTTCGGATGCAAGATCCTGTTTCAAGCAATGAACACCAGGGTGAAGCAGTCATTTATACAAAACCCATAACAATCTCATTATAAAATCTATTACATGCAATATCATAAATATAAACGAATTACATTAAATAACAGTCCATAGAAAAAGTGACTCAATATACAAAGAAGTACTATCATAAAATCCATATTCAGTGTACATCCAACAGTGATGTGACTAGTGATATAGTAAAAAATATCTTAATAACCAATTACTAATCAATAAAATCAGATTAACTCAGGTGTGTCCATTCCATACGCTCTGATCGTATAATTAATATATGCATATTACCTAAGAACTGCACGCCACGACTCTCGGCGTCTACCCGCGCACACTGCGCATGTCCGTGACGTCAGAGCCAAACAAAGCCCATAATGCCACAGCTCGCAGTTGCGCAAAGCAGCGCCGAAGGTCCGGCCGCCATCTTTAAACAGGGAGAACTTCGCCCATAGGGAACACCGGCTTCACAACTATTAGAACTCTTACATTATACAAATATCTTACTATAACGTGTAGAAATGGACTCATATTTGTGGGCCAAACCTATTATGGCCATATTAGGCTCAAAATTGTACCAAGCCTTAATGTCGAGCACCACCACACAGACCAACATGCAGAAGATACACTTCATATAAAGGAATGGAATGTGCCAAACTCCAAAAGGACCAGGACATAAGTCCAATATGAGGTCACACGGACTCAGGTGCTCACACTGACAAGTGTAGCATTTCGTTCTAGCGCCGGACATGGAGAACTTAGGGAGCAAACACCTCCCGCATCTCTCCTATCTAGTCGCTACGAAACCCATAGTCCACATAAACTGGCCACATATACAAATTCCTAAACAACTATGCAAACATATCGTGGTAGCTCCTGATGTTTATCATTTGTTCTTTATTACAATGCATAGGTCTTTATACCCAATGAGTCCACTACTACCACGTTAAAAAAAGAGTTCTTTTAAGAAAAATTTTTTTAATGCTTTAATTTTTTATTTTTTCACAACTGTGTTTTTAAAGAGGAAAAGAAATTTTCTATATTACAAAATTCTTTATATACTAAATACCGACGTCCCCATAGCCGAAGAATAACCCCATTTCTTTATATTTCCACTAGATCGCAGCACAGGGTGGACCACCTGAGATAAAAGAAAAAGAATAAATGTTATTACTCCATTATTTAAAGTAAAATAGTATAACCCAAATCGTAGGTAGAGAAAGAATAGACCAACATCGTATTCCGCATTTTTTCACATAATTTGACTATATTTGAAGTCTACATTGAGACCAAATGGCTTCAGAGTCCTTAATCTCATTATCCACTCCATTTCTCTTTTCTTCAACATTTGAACCCGATCACCTCCCCTCCTTTGAGCCGGTATTGTATCAATAATACGAAACCGAAGCTCCCTTTCCGTGTGTGAATTTTCCGTGAAGTGTTTGGACACGGGTAAATCCATGCGTTTTTTCCTTATGGTATGTCGGTGTTGGTTGATTCTTGTTTTGAATTCACACGTTGTCTCACCGACATACCATAATGAACAAGGACATTGCAGCAAATAAATAACGTAGTCTGAATCGCATGTCAAGAAATGCCGAATCTTGAACTCCTCATTAGTCTTGGGATGAGAAAATTTTTCTCCCTTCAGCATCAAACAACAATTAACGCATGATAAACAAGGGTAACATCCCCTCCTTCCAATACCGGCCAATGTAGTTTGGCCTTGCTTTTTGAAGGTACCTATATCAGATTTAATTACGGTGGAGCCAACGGTACGGTTCCGTTTATACGAAAAAATCGGGGGTTTGGAGAATTCCCTCACCTGAGGGATACATTTATGTAACATTCCCCAGTGTTTCCGTATAATATCTGCAACCATGTTGCTCTCTTCACAGTAGGTGGTTACAAAAGGAATACGGCTGACTTCATCAGAACGTGGTTTAATTTGGAGTAAATTTTCTCTATGTAGTGCATCTACTTTATTTTTTTGTCTCTGTAACAAATTTTTTGAGTAGCCTCTCTCCGAAAATTTCCTAAGTGTCTCATTCATAGATTTTTTTAAGGAGTGTTCTTCACTTTCAATTCTTTTTATCCGTATTAATTGGCTATATGGGATGGACTCTTTTGATTTTTTCGGATGTTGGCTACTAAAAAGCAACAAATTGTTCTTGTCTGTAGCCTTCGTATACAACTGAGTGATCAGCCTACCATTTTTTATCAGGACATTAACGTCCAGAAATTGTATATTGGTTTCCGAGCATACCAGGGTAAACTTGATTGTATCGTCAATCGTGTTTAAATATTCATGAAATTCCAATAATGCATCTTTAGTGCCAGTCCAAATGAGGAAGACATCATCTATGTATCGCCACCACGCCGCTACATAGCTGAAGTGGTGGGAAACATAGACGAGGTCCTCCTCAAGGACACTCATAACAATATTTGCATACGCGGGCGCCATGTTCGCGCCCATGGCGGTCCCGCGTAATTGCAAATAAAAAGAATCCCCAAATAAAAAATAATTTTTGGTCAACACTAATTTCAATAGCTGGAGTACAAATTCTCTTGTTTCCATAGAGTACTGTGTAAGTGACAACTTTTTACGGACTGCATCCAACCCTCGATCATGATCGATAGAGGTGTAGAGTGCTGTGACATCAAAGGATGCCAACAGCACCTCACCAACTATCTCTATACCACCCACCTTCTCTAAGAAATCAGCCGTATCCCTAACAAAGGATTCTGCGCAACTGGCAATCGGATTAAGAACTTTGTCCAAAAGGATTCCAATATTCGACAAAATAGAGTTACAACCTGAGACAATTGGCCTACCCGGTGGGTGCACGAGAGACTTATGGATCTTCGGCAGTGTGTATAGCCCGGGAGTAACTGGAAACTTAATAGTCAGAAAATCGTGTAAATCTTGATCAATAATTTTATTCTCCAAAGCCCGATCCAGGACCGTCTTAATTTCTCTGGCAATAGCAAATTTCGGATCACTTGCTAGTCTCTCGTACACCCCCGGGTCCCCCAACTGTCCCATAATTTCATCAACATACTCATTTTTGTTGTGTATAACTACCGCTCCTCCCTTGTCCGCTTTTTTAATTATAACTTCATCATCCTTCATCAAATCTTGTAGGGCCAAAATTTCGCCCCTTGTCATATTAGGATGTTTAAATTCCCTTGGACAGTTATTCTGTAATATCTCAATATCCTTATTCACAGCAGATACAAATGCATCAACAGCTGAAGAGTTCTCAGGTGGAATAAAGTTACTTTTTTTCTTTAGGGCTAGTTGTTTTGCACTCAGTTCACTTAAAGAGATTTTTTCGCAACTCTGGTTGAGAGTAAACCACTCCTTTAATTTGATCCGCCTGAAGAAGTGTTGTAGATCTAAGTTCAATTGAAACCAGCTTTCATGTGAACTGAGACAAAAGGACAAACCCCTGTTCAGAACCGATACCTGGTCTTTAGACAGTGTTTTGTTCGAGATGTTAACAATCAAGCCTGATCCCTGCTCCTCGTTGCCATCTGTTTTTCCACTGGTGACTTGTTTTTCCCTTTTTTCTCTTTTTTGTTGTCTCCGGTGCTTCTTTCCTCCTCTCTTTCTGCCATTTTGGGCTTCTCCTTTGTAGATTCCAAACCTGGAAAACTCATGATTAAAAAACAAGGTATTATCACCACATTTATATGAAGAATCCCTATATGGGAACAAACCTTTTTTTCTCCAATTTCCTGTATTGTCCTTCTGCCAGTTATAAATATTTCCTTCCTTATAATCGTCCATATCACGGTTCCACTTCCGTCGTTTAACATCCTCCAACTCCAACCGCAATTTATCAAACTTGATTTTTAAATTTTCTTTCCAGCTGTTCCATTCATCATCCTTCATAAGGCATTTTATCTCTGATTCCAAACCAGGTGTTTCAAGGTTGTTTTTCTTTAATTCTTGTTGCAAAAATTCAATATTTAGCAGGATTATATCGAGACCATATTTATTTGATATCATACTGAACTTTGCACAGAAAAAAGAGTCATTCATCATTAGATTGGGGCGGATGTTAGAGCGAAGCCCCCTTGGGATTTTTTTAGCCGTGTAGTACTCACTGAGTGTGGTGAGATGCAGCTGTAAGGTCACAGATTTTTTTAAAATGTTCTCAAATTTAAACTTTAAATCATACAATGAAGGTGTGCTCAGGAAGGTAGCATTAGTTTCCACCTCCCCAATAATTCTCTCCCCATCCTCACTAGTGTATGCAAATACGCCAGGTTCAGGCATTTTATGCTCCATAGTCCACAGCACAAAATGTGCAAAAAATAAAGAAAAAATAAAAATAAAAGTAACACTGGATGCAAATTTCCACGGAATAGACAATATGTGTAAAAATTGGAACAGCATCTACAAAGTACCTGATAAAGTGCAAAGCTTCCCCAGTCAGTAGTCCAATCACTTCCAGCAATATGAAGAAAAAAAGTGAAGCAGCACAAAAAATAAAGAGAAATGTGGACTTTATTGCCTGGATGGCGTGGCGACGTTTCGGATGCAAGATCCTTTTTCAAGCAATGAACACCATATATATATTTGAAGTCTGGATGGAATGGACACACCTGAGTTAATCTGATTTTATTGATTAGTAATTGGTTATTAACCCCTTCCCGACCCATGACGCCACGTAGGCGTCATGAAAGTCGGTGCCAATCCGACCCATGACGCCTATGTGGCGTCATGGAAAGATCGCGTCCCTGCAGGCCGGGTGAAAGGGTTAACTCCCATTTCACCCGATCTGCAGGGACAGGGGGAGTGGTATTTTAGCCCAGGGGCTACGATCGCTCTGATTGGCTGTTGAAAGTGAAACTGCCAATCAGAGCGATTTGTAATATTTCACCCATTATAACGGGTGAAATATTACAATCCAGCCATGGCCAATGCTGCAATATCATTGGCCATGGCTGGAAATACTAGTGTGCCGCCACCCCACCCCACCGATCGCCCCCCCAGCCCCCTGATCTGGCCGGTACACAGCTCCGGCTCCCCTCCGTCCAGTGCTCCGCTCCCCCCCGTGCTCTTGTCCGCTCCCCCCGTGCTCCAATCACCCCCCCTGCACTCCGATCCACCCCCCCGTGCTCCGTTCCACCCCCCCGTGCTCCGTTCCAGCCCCCCCGTGCTCCGTTCCAGCCCCCCGTGCTCCGTTCCACGCCTGCCGCGCTCCGATTCCCCCCCCGTGCTCCGATCCCCCCCCCCGTGGTCCCCCCCCACCCCATCATACTTACCGATCCTGCCGGGGTCCCGTCCGTCTTCTCCCTGGGCGCCGCCATCTTCCAAAATGGCGGGCGCATGCGCAGTACGCCCGCCGAATCTGCCGGCCGGCAGATTCGTTCCAAAGTGCATTTTGATCACTGAGATAGATTATATCTCAGTGATCAAAATAAAAAAAATAATAAATGACCCCCCCCCCCTTTGTCACCCCCATAGGTAGGGACAATAAAAAAATAAAGAAAATTTTTTTTTTCCACTAATGTTGGGTTAGGGGTAGGGGTAGGGTTAGGGCTAGGGTTAGGGGTAGAGTTAGGGTTAGGGCTAGGGTTAGGGTTTCGGTATGTGCACACGTATTCTGGTCCTCTGCGGATTTTTCCGCTGCGGATTTGATAAATCCGCAGTGCTAAACCGCTGCGGATTTATGGCGGATTTACCGCGTTTTTTCTGCACATTTCACTGCGGTTTTACAATTGCGATTTTCTATTGGAGCAGTTGTAAAACCGCTGCGGAATCCGCACAAAGAAGTGACATGCTGAGGAATGTAAACTGCTGCGTTTCCGTGCAATTTTTCCGCAGCATGTGTGCAGCGATTTTTGTTTCCCGTAGGTTTACATTGAACTGTAAGCTCATGGGAAACTGCTGCTTTTCCGCAGCATGTGCACATACCTTTAGAATTAGGCCATGTGCACACGGTGCGGATTTGGCTGCGGATTGGCCGCTGCGGATTCGCAGCAGTGTTCCATCAGGTGTACAGTACCATGTAAACATATGAAAAACCAAATCCGCTGTGCCCATGGTGCGGAAAATACCGCGCGGAAACGCTGCGTTGTATTTTCCGCAGCATGTCAATTCTTTGTGCGGATTCCGCAGCGTTTTACACCTGTTCCTCAATAGGAATCCGCAGGTGAAATCTGCACAAAAAACACTGGAAATCCGCGGAAAATCCGCAGGTAAAACGCAGTGCCTTTTACCCGCGGATTTTTCAAAAATGGTGCGGAAATATCTCACACGAATCCGCAACGTGGGCACATAGCCTTAGGGTTAGGGTTGGAATTAGGGTTGTGATTAGGGTTGTGATTAGGGTTATGGCTACAGTTGGGATTAGAGTTAGGGGTGTGGGGGGGTTAGTGTTGGAGGTAGAATTGAGGGGTTACCACTGTTTAGGCACATCAGGGGTCTCCAAACGCAACATGGCGCCACCATTGATTCCAGCCAATCTCGTATTCAAAAAGTCAAATGGTGCTCCCTCACTTCCGAGCCCTGACGTGTGCCCAAACAGTGGTTTACCCCCACATATGGGGTACCAGCATACTCAGGATAAACTGCGCAACAATTACTGGGGTCCAATTTCTCCTGTTACCCTTGTGAATCTAAAAAAATGCTTGCTAAAACAAAATTTTTGAGGAAAGAAAAATGATTTTTTATTTTCACGGCTCTGCGTTGTAAACGTCTGTGAAGCACTTGGGGGTTCAAAGTGCTCACCACATATCTAGATAAGTTCCTTGGGGGGTCTAGTTTCTAAAATGGGGTCACTTGTGGGGGATTCTACTGTTTAGGCACACCAGGGGCTCTGCAAACGCAATGTGACGCCCGCAGACCATTCCATCAAAGTCTGCATTTCAAAACGTCACTACTTCAATTCCAAGCCCCGGCATGTGCCCAAACAGTAGTTTACCCCCACATATGGGGTATCACCGTACTCAGGAGAAACTCGACAACAAATATTGGGGTCAATTTTCTCCTGTTACCCTTGGGAAAATTAAAAAATTCTGGGCTAAATAATTATTTTTGAGGAAAGAAAACGTATTTATCATTTTCACGGCTCTGCATTATAAACTTCTATGAAGCACTTGGGGGTTCAAAGTGCTCACCACACATCTAGATAAGTTCCTTTCGGGGTCTAGTTTCCAAAATGGGGTCACTTGTGGGGGGTTTCTACTGTTAAGCCACATCAGGGGCTCTGCAAACACAACGTGACGCCCACAGAGCATTCCATCAAAGTCTGCATTTCAAAACGTCACTACTTCCCTTCTGAGCCCCGACGTGTGCCCAAACAGTGGTTTACCCCCACACATGGGGTATCAGCGTACTCAGGAGAAACTGGACAACAACTTTTGGGGTCCAATTTTTCCTGTAACCCTTGGGAAAATAAAAAATTCTGGGCTAAATAATTATTTTTGAGGAAAGAAAACGTATTTATTATTTTCACGGCTCTGCATTATAAACTTCTATGAAGTACTTGGGAGTTCAAAGTGCTTACCACACATCTAGATAAGTTCCTTTGGGGGTCTAGTTTCCAAAATGGGGTCACTTGTGGGGGGTTTCTACTGTTAAGCCACATCAGGGGCTCTGTAAACGCAACGTGACGCCCACAGAGCATTCCATAGTAACATAGTAAGGCCGAAAAAAGACATTTGTCCATCCAGTTCAGCCTATATTCCATCATAATAAATCCCCAGATCTACGTCCTTCTACAGAACCTAATAATTGTATGATACAATATTGTTCTGCTCCAGGAAGACATCCAGGCCTCTCTTGAACCCCTCGACTGAGTTCGCCATCACCACCTCCTCAGGCAAGCAATTCCAGATTCTCACTGCCCTAACAGTAAAGAATCCAGTTATGACTTGTATTGTTCAAGATTACTGCACCTGTCTTCACCATGTTATAAACTTCTGTGAAGCACTTGGGGGTTCAAAGTCCTCACCACACATCTAGATTAGTTCCTTTGGGGGTCTAGTTTCCAAAATGGGGTCATTTCTGGGGGATCTCCAATGTTTAGGCACACAGGGGCTCTCCAAACGTGACATGGTGTCCGCTAATGATTGGAGCTAATTTTCCATTTAAAAATCCAAATGGCGTGCCATCCCTTCCGAGCCCTGCCGTGCGCCCAAACAGTGGTTTACCCCCACATATGGGGTATCAGCCTACTCAGGACAAACTGGACAACAATATTTGGCGTCCAATTTCTCCTATTATCCTTGGCAAAATAGGAAATTCCAGGCTAAAAAATCATTTTTGAGGAAAGAAAAATTATTTTTTATTTTCATGGCTCTGCATTATAAACTTCTGTGAAGCACCTGGGGGTTTAAAGTGCTCAATATGCATTTAGATAAGTTCCTTGGGGGGTCTAGTTTCCAAAATGGGGTCACTTGTGGGGGAGCGCCAATGTTTAGACACACAGAAGCTATCCAAACGCGACATGGTGTCCGCTAACGATGGAAATAATTTTTCATTCAAAAAGTCAAATGGCGCTCCTTCCCTTCCGAGCCTTACCATGTGCCCAAACAGTGGTTTACCCCCACATGTGAGGTATTGGTGTACTCCGGAGAAATTGCCCAACACATTTTAGGATCCATTTTATCCTGTTGCCCATGTGAAAATGAAAGAATTGAGGCTAAAAGAATTTTTTTGTGAAAAAAAAAGTACTTTTTCATTTTTACGGATCAATTTGTGAAGCACCTGGGGGTTCAAAGTGCTCACTATGCATCTAGATAAGTTCCTTGGGGCGTCTTGTTTCCAAAATGGGGTCACTTGTGGGGGAGCTCCAATTTTTAGGCACACGGGGGCTCTCCAAACGTGACATGGTGTCCGCTAAAGAGTGGAGCCAATTTTTGATTCAAAAAGTCAAATGGCGCTCCTTCCCTTCCAAGCCCTGCCGTGTGCCCAAACAGTGGTTTACCCCCACATATGAGGTATCAGCGTACTCAGGACAAATTGGACAACAACTTTCGTGGTTCAGTTTCCTTTTACCATTGGGAAAATAAAAAAATTGTTGCTAAAAGATAATTTTTGTGACTAAAAAGTTAAATGTTCATTTTTTCCTTCCATGTTGCTTCTGCTGCTGTGAAGCACCTGAAGGGTTAATAAACTTCTTGAATGTGGTTTTGAGTACCTTGAGGGGTGCAGTTTTTAGAATGGTGTCACTTTTGGGTATTTTCAGCCATATAGACCCCTCAAACTGACTTCAAATGTGAGGTGGTCACTAAAAAAAATGGTTTTGTAAATTTCGTTGTAAAAATGAGAAATCGCTGGTCAAATTTTAACCCTTATAACTTCCTAACAAAAAAAAATTTTGTTTCCAAAATTGTGCTGATGTAAAGTAAACATGTGGGAAATGTTATTTATTAACTATTTTGTGTCACATATCTCTCTGGTTTAACAGAATAAAAATTCAAAATGTGAAAATTGCAAAATTTTCAAAATTTTCGCCAAATTTCCATTTTTATCACAAATAAACGCATAATTTATTGACCTAAATTTACCACTAACATGAAGCCCAATATGTCACGAAAAAAAATCTCAGAACCGCTAGGATCCGTTGAAGCGTTCCTGAGTTATTACCTCATAAAGGGACACTGGTCAGAATTGCAAAAAACGGCAAGGTCTTTAAGGTCAAAATAGGCTGGGTCATGAAGGGGTTAAGATATTTTTTACTATATCACTAGTCACATCACTGTTGGATGTATACTGAATATGGATTTTATGATAGTACTTCTTTGTATATTGAGTCACTTTTTCTATGGACTGTTATTTAATGTAATTCGTTTATATTTATGATATTGCATATAATAGATTTTATAATGAGATTGTTATGGGTTTTGTATAAATGACTGCTTCACCCTGGTGTTCATTGCTTGAAAAAGGATCTTGCATCTGAAACGTCGCCACGCCATCCAGGCAATAAAGTCCACATTTCTCTTTATTTTTTTGTGCTGCTTCACCTTTTTTCTTCATATATACATATATATATATATATATATATATATATATATATATATATATATATATATATATATATATATATATATATATAATTTTAATGGTGATAAACCCAAGGAGATCAGGGGCAGAACAAGAGCCACAGGGGGATGGACAGGAGTTGACTCACCTATAGCGACATTGTGTCAGCGGGTCTGTAAAATAAGGGAAGAATATTGTTAGAAGGTAATAGTTATCTTAGAAGCCAGTCCATTGCTCTATTGAGGCCTTTGGGAGTCAGGGTGTCTAATGTGTGTATCCAATAGGTTTCTCTTAGCTTGAGGAGCTTAACATGATTACCCCCCTTCTAGGACTGGGGACCTATTCGAATACCTGAAACTACAATGTGCCACAGAGTGCCTTTGCTTAGAAAAGTGGTCTGGTAAGGAGAGCCAGGTTTTGCCGCACCGTATAGTGGACTTATGATTAGCTCTCTGATCTTTTACGTGCTGGGTGGTTTCTCCCACATAGAAGCGACCACAAGGGCATTTGACTACATAGACCACAAAATTGGAGTCGCAAATGTAGTAGCCACGAATAGGGTAGAATTTGCCTGTACTAGGGTGAGTAATGCTATCGGATCTAATGACAAAGCAGGCAGCACAGTTGAGGCAAGGGAATGTGCCATGTCAGCGAGTACTGAGTAGATAGTCTTTGTGTAATGGTGGGATGCGTACCTCCCATATCTGCCCGCTCAAGTCTATCTCTGATGTTTGTGGGTTTTTTAGTGCAAATTAATGTGGGTATGCTGAAGGATTCAATGTTAGGATAAGCTCTGGAAAAAAGTGTCCAATGTTTTTTAATGATTGAGTAGACCTTTGGCATTAGCTTGTGATAGGTGTGTACAAAAGGCACCCTTTCCCTGGTGCGATTGGGTGGGGGAGAAGACTTGGGGGTCAGCATTCGGGTTCCTTCCTTTTCATGTAGTCTCTGTGGATAATGTCTGTCCTTGAATTTTTGTGTCCTAGTATCCAATCTAATGTTGAGTATCTCAGGGTCTCACAGGACCCTGTTGAATTGGGAGCATTGCAGACAATTCTTGATGGTTGTGAGATGACAGCTAGTGTAGTTCAGTAGACTGTTGAAATCCGTGGGTTTACACAATAAGTCGGTTGAGAGGTATCCCTCGGCACTTTTTTAGTATGGTGGTGTCTAAGAAAGGTACTTGTTCAGTACTATGATGTATTTTGAATTGTAGCTCCGTTAGGATGGAATTGAGGTATAGGTGGAAGCATTGTAGAGAGTTAAGCATCCCTGTCCAAATGAAAAATATATCATCAATATAGCAATGATAACTGGTAGCATGATGTAAAAACAATTCATTTAAGAATAAGTGATTGGCCTAATGAAAAATATATCATCAATATAACAATTATAACTGGTAGCATGATGTAAAAACAATTCATTTGAGAATACGTGATTGACCTAAAACAAAATTCATAAACGCGTTAGTTTAAGCGATACATTAGAGCCCATTGCTGTACCCTGCTTCTGGACATAGAACTGGGAAAGGCGAAGAGTCTCCCTAAGCTAGAAGATCGTTGGGTACAGCCGGGACCAGCTGCTTGGAAAGAATCACCAAACCAGGGATTCAAGCTTGAGGAGGCTAATTTGCATATTCCAGGTGCCTTCTGGGAAAAGCGAAGAGTCTCCCTAAGCTAGAAGATCGTTGGGTACAGCCGGGACCAGCTGCTTGGAAAGAATCACCAAACCAGGGATTCAAGCTTGAGGAGGCTAATTTGCATATTCCAGGTGCCTTCTGGGAAAAGCAAAGAGTCTCCCTAAGCTAGAAGATCGTTGGGTACAGCCGGGACCAGCTGCTTGGAAAGAACCACCAAACCAGGGATTCAAGCTTGAGGAGGCAAATTTGCATATTCCAGGTGCCTTCTGGGAAAAGCGAAGAGTCTCCCTAAGCTAGAAGATCGTTGGGTACAGCCGGGACCAGCTGCTTGGAAAGAATCACCAAACGGCGCGCAAATTTTTGCCTGTAGGACATTAATGCAAGAGAGCTTGGCTGAGTAGATTACACAAGAAGGAAAACACACAGCAAGTCAGCAGGATCTAGGAGCAACATGGCAGATGTGACAACCTACATGGTGAGCTGCAGCATGTGCTACATGTTCACAGATCGACCAGAAGAAGAATTAAATTTCACCTGTCAGAAGTGTAGACTAGTGGCCCTTTTAGAAGAAAAGGTGCGGGGTCTGGAAGAAAGAATAGCAACTTTGAAACTCATCAAAGAGAATGAAGACTTTCTAGACAGAACAGAAGCATCTCTACTGGTCACAGAAGGTGAAAAAAGTGTCAGAGAACCTCCAAAAGCAGATGAGTGGAAGCATGTGACCAAAAGAAGCAAGAAGACCATGGAGAAATCACCAACCACACAACTGAAGAACCGATATCAAATCTTTGTAGAGGATGAAGATGGCACACCTAAGGATGAAGCAATACCAGCAAGCAAAAAAGAAAAGGGCACACAGCAACAAGTGACAGCAAAAAGTACAGCCAAGAAGCAACGAAGAGTGGTGGTGGTGGGAGACTCACTACTGAGAGGCACAGAAGCAGCCATCTGCAGACCGGACAAAACTGCAAGAGAAGTATGCTGCCTTCCAGGTGCGATGATCAAGGATGTGACCGATAGGATACCAAAGCTCTTCAACTCCAAGGACGTCCACCCATTTCTTCTGATACATGTTGGCACCAATGACACGGCAAGGAAGGACCTACCGACAATCTGCAAAGACTTTGAAGAGTTGGGGAAGAAAGTAAAGGAACTGGATGCACAGGTAGTTTTTTCTTCTATCCTTCCAGTAGACGGGCATGGCACCAGGAGATGGAACAGGATCCTTGATGCAAACAACTGGCTAAGACGATGGTGCAGACAACAAGGATTCGGATTCCTGGACCACGGTGTGAATTACTTGTACGATGGACTCCTCGCCAGAGACGGACTACACCTCAACAAACCTGGGAAACACACATTCGCCAGAAGACTCGCTACACTCATCAGGAGGGCGTTAAACTAGAAGAAGAGGGGACGGGAAGAAAAACATTAGACTTGAACAAAGAAGATCCAGGAAAACATACTCAGAAGGGAGGTAAGAACATTTCTAAAACAATCCACAGCGAGGAGATTGGAACAAAACAAAGTCCTCTAAACTGCATGCTCGCAAACGCCAGAAGCCTGACAAACAAGATGGAAGAACTAGAAGCAGAAATATCTACAGGTAACTTTGACATAGTGGGAATAACCGAGACATGGTTAGATGAAAGCTATGACTGGGCAGTTAACTTACAGGGTTACAGTCTGTTTAGAAAGGATCGTAAAAATCGGAGAGGAGGAGGGGTTTGTCTCTATGTAAAGTCTTGTCTAAAGTCCACTTTAAGGGAGGATATTAGCGAAGGAAATGAGGATGTCGAGTCCATATGGGTCGAAATTCATGGAGGGAAAAATGGTAACAAAATTCTCATTGGGGTCTGTTACAAACCCCCAAATATAACAGAAACCATGGAAAGTCTACTTCTAAAGCAGATAGATGAAGCTGCAACCCATAATGAGGTCCTGGTTATGGGGGACTTTAACTACCCGGATATTAACTGGGAAACAGAAACCTGTGAAACCCATAAAGGCAACAGATTTCTGCTAATAACCAAGAAAAATTATCTTTCACAATTGGTGCAGAATCCAACCAGAGGAGCAGCACTTTTAGACCTAATACTATCTAATAGACCTGACAGAATAACAAATCTGCAGGTGGTCGGGCATCTAGGAAATAGCGACCACAATATTGTACAGTTTCACCTGTCTTTCACTAGGGGGACTTGTCAGGGAGTCACAAAAACACTGAACTTTAGGAAGGCAAAGTTTGACCAGCTTAGAGATGCCCTTAATCTGGTAGACTGGGACAATATCCTCAGAAATAAGAATACAGATAATAAATGGGAAATGTTTAAGAACATCCTAAATAGGCAGTGTAAGCGGTTTATACCTTGTGGCAATAAAAGGACTAGAAATAGGAAAAACCCAATGTGGCTAAACAAAGAAGTAAGACAGGCAATTAACAGTAAAAAGAAAGCATTTGCACTACTAAAGCAGGATGGCACCATTGAAGCTCTAAAAAACTATAGGGAGAAAAATACTTTATCTAAAAAACTAATTAAAGCTGCCAAAAAGGAAACAGAGAAGCACATTGCTAAGGAGAGTAAAACTAATCCCAAACTGTTCTTCAACTATATCAATAGTAAAAGAATAAAAACTGAAAATGTAGGCCCCTTAAAAAATAGTGAGGAAAGAATGGTTGTAGATGACGAGGAAAAAGCTAACATATTAAACGCCTTCTTCTCCACGGTATTCACGGTGGAAAATGAAATGCTAGGTGAAATCCCAAGAAACAATGAAAACCCTATATTAAGGGTCACCAATCTAACCCAAGAAGAGGTGCGAAACCTGCTAAATAAGATTAAAATAGATAAATCTCCGGGTCCGGATGGCATACACCCACGAGTACTAAGAGAACTAAGTAATGTAATAGATAAACCATTATTTCTTATTTTTAGGGACTCTATAGCGACAGGGTCTGTTCCGCAGGATTGGCGCATAGCAAATGTGGTGCCAATATTCAAAAAGGGCTCTAAAAGTGAACCTGGAAATTATAGGCCAGTAAGTCTAACCTCTATTGTTGGTAAAATATTTGAAGGGTTTCTGAGGGATGTTATTCTGGATTATCTCAATGAGAATAACTGTTTAACTCCATATCAGCATGGGTTTATGAGAAATCGCTCCTGTCAAACCAATCTAATCAGTTTTTATGAAGAGGTAAGCTATAGGCTGGACCACGGTGAGTCATTGGACGTGGTATATCTCGATTTTTCCAAAGCGTTTGATACCGTGCCGCACAAGAGGTTGGTACACAAAATGAGAATGCTTGGTCTGGGGGAAATTGTGTGTAAATGGGTTAGTAACTGGCTTGGTGATAGAAAGCAGAGGGTGGTTATAAATGGTATAGTCTCTTACCTGGAGCAGCCAGTGCCAGGCAGCAGCTGCCAAGGCAAACAGGATCATGGGGTGCATTAAAAGAGGTCTGGATACACATGATGAGAGCATTATACTGCCTCTGTACAAATCCCTAGCTAGACCGCACATGGAGTACTGTGTCCAGTTTTGGGCACCGGTGCTCAGGAAGGATATAATGGAACTAGAGAGAGTACAAAGGAGGGCAACAAAATTAATAAAGGGGATGGGAGAACTACAATACCCAGATAGATTAGCGAAATTAGGATTATTTAGTCTAGAAAAAAGACGACTGAGGGGCGATCTAATAACCATGTATAAGTATATAAGGGGACAATACAAATATCTCGCTGAGGATCTGTTTATACCAAGGAAGGTGACGAGCACAAGGGGGCATTCTTTGCGTCTGGAGGAGAGAAGGTTTTTCCACCAACATAGAAGAGGATTCTTTACTGTTAGGGCAGTGAGAATCTGGAATTGCTTGCCTGAGGAGGTGGTGATGGCGAACTCAGTCGAGGGGTTCAAGAGAGGCCTGGATGTCTTCCTGGAGCAGAACAATATTGTATCATACAATTAGGTTCTGTAGAAGGACGTAGATCTGGGGATTTATTATGATGGAATATAGGCTGAACTGGATGGACAAATGTCTTTTTTCGGCCTTACTAACTATGTTACTATGTTACTATGTATGTGTCTTCAAAAAGAAAAAAGTTTTCATATAGGACCAAGCCAAGGAGGTCTTTCATAGTTGTATCGAGTCAGCCGAAATGTTAGATGAATTTTGAAGGAATTTCGTAACTTCTATTCCTTTGTCGTGTGAAATTGAAGTATAAAGGCTATTGACATCTAATGTAACAAGGAGACTGTCTGAGGGCACTGAGCCAAGTTGTCTAATGACCTCTAAGAAGTGTTCCATATCCAATAAAAATGATTTGGTTGTCCTCACCAGTGGCTTCAGAATTTTCTCCAGGAAAATTGAAAGTGGCAAAAAGATGGAGTCTGTGGATGCGACAATCGGTCTACCAGGGGGATTGTTAAGTAATTTGTGTATTTTGGGTAGAACATAGAAAACAGGCATAATGGGATGGGGTATACAAGAAAGGTAGCTGTTTTTTGGTCAATGATTTGCCTATCAAGGTATGTTATGAGTTTCCGAATCTTGGTACTGATATCAGTGGTGGGGTCTCTAGGGATTATCCTATAGGTATCGGGGTCAGATAGCTGCCGATGAATCTCATTTGAGTATAGAGTCCGATCCATAACCACGATTGAGCCTTCTTTGTCTGCTGGCTTTATGATTGTTTTTTTTTATTATGAATGGACATAAGTGCTTGTTTATCAGAAAGGGAAAGATTAGAGTGTGTAGGAAAGGAGCCAAGTTGCTGTTGGTGGGAAAGAAGTTTGACCTCACTGTCCTCTAGTATTATAAAAGTTTTCGTGGCATGGTGAGTAAAAGGTGGACAGAAATTACTAGGTAGGAAAGAAAGGTTTGTCAGCTAACCAGTTATGTGGATCTCTCTTCACTCCTTCCCGCATGGAAAAGGTTGAGTAACCGGTCCAATGTAGAAAAACATGAATTCCAGCTGGAAAATTTCTTAAAAATTCTAACATTTATTTGCACATATTTAAAGATATTGTCCTCTATAGTACCCCACCAAATTTTTTTTATAAGAACTGTATTGATACAGTGCTGTGCACAATCGAGCGTTAATCGCAGCATTTACCAATGCGTTTTGACGTAAATCTGCCTGCTTGCCAGCTGATTTCACCAAAGTTAATTGGTCAACTCTGGGGCAAGTAATATTGCTGTATAAACAAACTGACAACAAAATTAAATAAAACCAACAAAATATTTAAAAAAAATCAAATGCTCACACACAAATCAAGTGAACATGCTGACAACAATAACACAATATAATTTTTTAAAAAAAATAATATGAATATATGAAAGTGGACTATATATTGTAAGGAGTGTACTCAGGTGCATAGGAGGAAACAGAAGGCACATTCTCGAACGTCCATGTGGGTTTATTTGCTTCATTAACCATCAACATAGTATCATAGTTATTAAGGTTGAAGGAAGACTTTAAGTCCATCTAGCTCAACCCATGGCCTAACCTAACATGCCCTAACATGTTTGTCCAGAGGAAGTAAAAAAAAACCCATGTGGCAAACAGTAAGCTCCAGATTGGGGAAAAAAATTCCTTCCCGACTCCACATACGGCAATCAGACTAGTTCCCTGGATCAGTACCCCATCAAGGAATCTAGTATATATAACCTGCAGCATTATACTTTTCAAGAAAGTCATCCAGTCCCCTCTTAAATTTTAGTAGGGAGTCACTCATTACCACATCATATGGCAGAGAGGTCCATAGTCTCGCTGCTCTTACAGTAAAGAATCTGCGTCTGTCATTATGCTTAACCCTTCTTTCATCCAGATGTAGAGGATGCCCCCTTGTCCCTGTCTCAGGTCTATAAATAAAAAGATAATTAGAAAGGTCTTTGTACTGTCCCCTCATATATTTATACATTAAAATAAGATCACCCCTTAGCCTTCGTTTATCCAAACTAAATAGCCCCCAGTGTAATAACCTGTCTTGGTATTGCAGACCCCCCAGTCCTCTAATAACCTTGGTCGCTCTTCTCTACACCCGCTCTAGTTCAGCTATGTCTTTCTTGTACACCGGAGACTAGTACTGTATACAGTATTCTAACTGTGGTCTAACTAGTGACTTGTATAGAGGTAAAATTATATTCTCCTCATGAGCATCTATGCCTCTTTTAATGCATTCCATTATTTTATTTGCCTTTGTAGCAGCTTCCTGACACTGGCCACTAAATGTGAGTTTGTCGTCCACCCATACACCCAGGTCTTTTTCATTGATGGTTTTGCCCAGAGTTTTAGAATTAAGCACACAGTTATACATCTTATTACTTCTACCCAAGTGCATGACCTTACATTTATCCCCATTAAAGCTCATTTGCCATTTATCAGCCCAAGCTTCTAGCTTACATAAATCATCCTGTAATATAAAATTGTCCTCCTCTGTATTGATTACCCTGCAGAGTTTAGTGTCATCTGCAAATATTGAAATTCTACTCTGAATGCCCCCAACAAGGTCATTAATAAATATGTTAAAAAGAAGAGGGCCCAATACTGACCCCTGTGGTACCCCACTGCTAACCGCTACCCAGTCCGAGTGTGCTCCATTATTAACCACCCTTTGTTTCCCATCCCTGAGCCAGCTCTTAACCCACTTACACATATTTTCCCCTATCCCCATTGTTCTCATTTTATGTATCAACCTTTTGTGTGGCACCGTATCAAAAGCTTTTGAAAAGTCCATATACACTACGTCCACTGCATTCCAGTCCGGAACTCACCTCTTCATAGAAGCTTATCAGATTAGTCTGACCGGAACGGTCCCTAGTAAACCCATGTTGATATTGGGTCATGAGGTTATTACTCTTCAGATACTCCAGTAGAGCATCCCTTAGAATACCCTCCAGGATTTTACACACAGTTGAGGTTAAGCTTACTGGCCTATAATTTCCTAGTTCAGTTTTTGTCCCCTTTTTGAATATTGGCACCACATTTGCTATACGCCAGTCCTGTGGTACAGACCCTGTTATTATGGAATCTTTAAATATTAAAAATAATGGTCTATCAATGACTGTACTTAATTCCTGCAGTACTCGGGGGTGTATCCCATCCGGGCCCGGAGATTTGTCAATTTTAGTGATTTTTACACATCGCCGAACTTCCTTCTGGGTTAAGCAGGTGACATTTAATGGGAATTTTTGTCATTTTGTCTGCCATGGGATTTTCATGTGTAAATACTGATGAAAAAAAGTCATTTAGCATATTGGCTTTTTCCTCATCCACCATTTCACCCAGACTATTTTTAAGGGGGTGTCATGATATGTACTTTTGCCCTGTCCTGTATTTGAATAATATGCCATTTGATGTATGTAACTGTCTCTGGTTTCTATTAGCGGTAATTTATGTATTTTCTTGTGCTGGGAGTTCACCTGTAACAATATGTCTCCTTCCCCCAATACTTGCAGCTCTCAGCTCTAATGTAATTAAGCTTTGTCAACATCACTAGTGGAGGAATAGCCATTCTTCCTCACAGCAGGTGGCTAGTCAAATGTACATACTACATAGACTACGTGGAGCCCACCAGTCTAGAATCTTCTGGTGGACCCAACCATTGAATAGAAGGTGTGACCCCTACCCCCCTTCATGGGCGGATCCCAGGAGACAATCCATTCTTATTTTGAGATCAGATGTGAGTTGATCCTTGAAGGAGAAGGAGTGGGGATTCTTAGCTGAGGCAAGACCCCATGTCCATCTGTGAATGCGGAAGCGAATGGGGCGAGACTTGAGCTGAGGACATATCTCGTCGCTCGTGGGATTGTTTTGGGATCCCTTGGACTCGTGTGGACTATTGCTTTGTTAGCTGGCACAAGGATTATAGGGAGGTGCCCCCGAACCTGTTCTGTTGGACTAATTGTGGACTCTGTAGATCTACCTGCATGTGTTGTTCCAGCGTTCTTGATAATAAATCTGTTGAATCATCCCTCGGCCTGTTGTCCCTTCTTGCTCTGCCGTACACCCCGTCACAGGGGGGCAACACTATCATTTTTTAGTTTCTTACTATTTATGTAGTTAAAGAATATTTTGGAATTATTTTTACTCTCTCTGGCAATGAGTCTCTCTGTCTCAATTTTTCCTGCCTTGATTTGCTTTTTACAGAATTTCTTTAAATTTCTGTATTCGTCATCATTACCTACTATGCCTCATCACTACCTACTTTAGTCAGAAGGAATATAGACCAGCTCACCCGTGATGCATAAACCAAGCCTCAGGAGCACGGACCCGCTGTGTCCAGGCGTGTAAAGTCCAAAAAAGAAGAGAATGTCCAGCTTCACCGAATCCGTAAAAAAGAGTTTTCTTTATTCACAAACTTTAAACATGGAGGATACAAACTTCAGCACGAACCATATGGGTAAGAATCTCAATGCGTTTCTGGAGACTAAGCTCCCTTAATCATTACCTACTTTAGTGCCTACTATTTATGCCTCATCACTACCTACTTCCTTTAATTCTCTAAATGCTTTCTTTTTGTCACTTATTGCGCCCCTTACAGCTCTATTTAGCCATATTGGTTTCCTCCTATTCCTAGTATGTTTATTCCCATACAATGTATATTTTGCACAGGTCCTATTCAGGATGCTAATAATAATATAATAATAATTTTTATTTATATAGCGCCAACATATTCCGCAGCGCTTTACAAATTATAGAGGGGACTTGTACAGACAATAGACATTACAGCATAACAGAAATACAGTTCAAAACAGATACCAGGAGGAGTGAGGGCCCTGCTCGCAAGCTTACAAACTATGGGGAAAAGGGGAGATACGAGAGGTGGATGGTAACAATTGCTTTAGTTATTCGGACCAGCTATAGTGTAAGGCTCAGGTGTTCATGTAAAGCTGCATGAACCAGTATGTAGCAGTACAGACACAGAGGGCTAATACTGCATAAAGTGTATGAGAACATGATGCGAGGAACTTTTTTTTTTATTATAAATAGGCCACACAGGGATCGTTAGGTTAATGCATTGAGGCGGTAGGCCAGTCTGAACAAATGAGTTTTTAGGGTACGCTTAAAACTGTGGGGATTGGGGATTAATCGTATTAACCTAGGTAGTGCATTCCAAAGAATCGGCGCAGCACGTGTAAAGTCTTGGAGACGGGAGTGGGAGGTTCTGATTATTGAGGATGCTAACCTGAGGTCATTAGCGGAGCGGAGGGCACGGGTAGGGTGGTAGACTGAGACCAGAGAGGAGATGTAGGGTGGTGCTGAGCCATGGAGTGCTTTGTGGATGAGGGTAGTAGTTTTGTACTGGATTCTGGAGTGGATGGGTAGCCAGTGTAATGACTGGCACAGGGTAGAGGCATCGGTGTAACGGTTGGTGAGGAATATGATCCTGGCTGCAGCATTCAGGACAGATTGGAGCGGGGAGAGTTTGGTAAGAGGGAGGCCGATTAGTAGAGAGTTACAATAGTCCAGACAAGAATGAATAAGTGAAACAGTCAGAGTTTTTGCAGAGCCGAAAGTAAGAAAAGGGCGAATTCTAGAAATGTTTTTGAGATGCAGGTAAGAAGAGCGAGCCAGTGATCGGATGTAGGGGGTGAATGAAAGGTCAGAATCAAGGATGACCCCAAGGCAGCGGGCATGTTGCTTTGGAGTAATGGTGGAACCGCACACGGAGATGGCAATGTCAGGCAAAGGTAGGTTAGTAGAGGGAGAGAACACGAGGAGTTCAGTTTTTGACAGGTTTAGTTTCAGATAGAGGGAGGACATGATGTTAGAGACAGCGGTAAGACAATCACTGGTGTTTTCTAAAAAGGTTGGTGTGATATCAGGAGCAGAAGTGTATAATTGGGTGTCGTCAGCATAGAGATGGTACTGGAAACCAAATCTACTGATTGTTTGTCCAGTAGGGGCAGTATACAAAGAGAAGAGAAGGGGGCCTAGGACTGATCCTTGAGGAACCCCAACAGTAAGGGGAAGGTGAGAGGAGGAGGAACCAGCAAAACATACAGTGAAGGATCGGTCAGAGAGATAGGAGGAGAACCAGGAGAGAACGGTGTCCTTGAGGCCGATGGAGCAGAGCATAGTGAGGAGGAGCTGATGATCCACAGTATCGAATGCTGCAGAGAGATCCAAGAGAATTAGCATGGAGTAGAGACCATTAGATTTAGCTGTAAGTAGGTCATTAGAGACTTTAGTGAGGGCAGTTTCAGTAAAGTGTAAAGAGCGGAAGCCAGATTGAAGAGGGTCGAGAAGAGAGTTATCTGAGAGATAGCGGGTAAGACGGGAGTGGACCAGGCGTTCGAGGAGTTTAGAGATGAAGGGAAGATTAGAGACAGGTCTATAATTAGCGGCACAGTTTTAATAAACGTCTCCTATTTTCTTTGTGTATTTTTATGTCTCAGGATATCGTCCCAGTTAAATGCACCAAGATTATCTCTCATCCATTGGAAATTTGCCTTCCTGAAGTTTAGTTTCCTTGTAACCCCCTACTACAAATCTTGTTAAAGGGACTCTGTCAACCCCTCCAGCCGTTAGAAACTAAAAGAGCCACTTTGTGCAGCAGTAATGCAGCATTCTGACAAGGTGGCTCTTTTAGTTATTGGTGCAGTTAAAGCCAAAATAAAGCGTTTTATAATTTCGCTAAAATACCTGTCTTTAGACAGGGAGGCAGGTCTTAACCCCCCTGCTGCAAACGCCACACTTCAGTCACTCACATCTTCTTCGGCGCCGGGCGCCGCCCCCTCCGCGCTGTTTTCCAGTCAAATCCGGCGCCTGCGCTGTTTAGTACTGGCTGGGGCAGGCGCAGTGATCTCTGGCCGTCTGACCTCAGATGCGGTCTTGCAGACTGCGCCTGTGCGGCCGCCCTGCCTGTGAATCCCAGCCCCGCAGTGTGTTATACATTATGCACAGTGCGGGGCTGGGATTCACAGGCAGGGCGGCCGCACAGGCGCAGTCTGCAAGACTGCATCTGAGGTCAGACGGCCAGAGCTCACTGCGCCTGCCAAAGCCAGTACTAAACAGCGCAGGCGCCGGATTTGATTGGAAAACAGCGTGGAGGGGGCGGCGCCTGGCACCGAAGAAGATTTGAGTGACTGAAGTGTGGCGTTTGCAGCAGGGGGGTTAAGACCTGCCTCCCTGTCTAAACACAGGTATTTTAGCGAAATTATAAAACACTTTATTTTGGCTTTAACTGCACCAATAACTAAAAGAGCCACCTTGTCAGAATGCTGCATTACTGCTGCACAAGGTGGCTCTTTTAGTTTCTAACGGCTGGAGGGGGTGACAGAGTCCCTTTAAAGGATACATCAAAACTTATTATTTTGTGATCACTATTACCCAAGTTACCCCCAACCCTTATATTTGATATGCGGTCTGGCCTGTTGGTTAATATTAGGTCTAGCAGTGCCCCCCTTCTTGTTGGGTCCTGAACCAGTTGTGAAACGTAATTGTCTCTCATAGTTGTCAAAAACCTACTACCTTTGCTGGAACTGCAGGTTCTGTTCCCCAATCTATTTCAGGGTAGTTGAAGTCCCCTATAATGACTTCTCTTTGAGTCGCAGCTTCATCTCTTTGCTTTACGAGGATATTCTCTGTTGCTTCCATTATTTTTGGAGACTTATAACAAACCCCTATCAGTAATTCATTATTATTCCACCTCCCCTTATTTCCACCCACAGGGACTCTACATTTTCATTAGATTCACCTATATTATCACGCAGGATGGGTTTTAAGGATGATTTTACATATAGACTCCCACCTTCCCTTCGCTTGTCTGTTCAGTCATTTCTGAACAGACTATAGCCCTGTAAGTTAACAGCCCAGTCATGGCTCTCATCCAGCCATGTTTCAGATATCCCCACCGTGTCATAATTATGCTCCAACAAAATTAATTCTAATTCGTCCATTTTGTTGGTGAGGCTTCTGGCATTAGTATACATGCCTTTTATGTATCTCTTTGTACATCTATTCTTTCTTAAATTATTAACTGTTCTAACCCCACCCCTTATGCCACCGCCACCCCCAACTTCTTTATTTGTGCCCAGGTCACTATCTGCATTATCTTCCCCTAGTATAAAAAGAATACCCTCCCCTAATCCCTAGTTTAAACACTTCTCCAACCTTCTAGCCATTTTCTCCCCCAGCACAGCTGCACCTTCCCCATTGAGATGCAGCCCGTCCCTAGCGTAGAACCTGTAGCCAACTGAGAATTCGGCCCAGTTCTCCAGGAACCCGAACCCCCTCCTTCCTACACCAATTGTTGAGCCACTTATTAACCTTCCTAATCTCCCGTTGCCTCTCTAGTGTGGTACAGGCAGTATTTCGGAAAATACCACCCTGGAGGTGGTATTTTCAGCAACAAAAGGGTAAACAGTCTTTACATCAGGCCGACGCAGTATCAATGTCGACAGCAGAGCTCTGCTCTCAGGCCTGTAGGTACACTGGCTGTGCAATGTCCAGCACTCGGGCTCTATCTTGAGCCATGGACACAGAAAGGCTTCTCCCTCTCAAGACACAGACCACTCTGTAATGTCCAGAGTTGGGGATTAGTCTCCCTTACCTTGAGCTCTCTGAGAACTTTAATTTATTGTGCCATCCAAGTTAGGACAAAAAGACCGGGGGTGTGGGCAAGATCTTAAAAAAAATGTGGGCTAAAAAAACGCAATTTCCATTTAAAAGGACAAAAGGACACAAAATCTCACTGATTTGTTAGAGCATAATCGGCTTGTGATACCTCGAGAAAATTGGATCACTGAAAGTTCTCCTAATGGCAATTTTAACTGCAGAAACTGTAATTTTTGACATCTGCATGCAGTTATTAATCCCCTGAAAATAGATTCCATCGCACATCAGGTACGAGATTTTATCACTTGCAAAACCAAATTTGCCGTATATATATTGTTTTGCCCTTGTCATTTTTTTTATATTGGCAAAACTATAAGACCATTAGGTCTTCGTTAGGTTCCGTGAACATTTTCGATCCATAACTACAGGAAAAGGATCTTTGAGGTTAATAAACCATATGCAAGAGAAACACAATTCCAATCCCCATTTGCTGCAATTTGCAGGTCTGGAAAGGGTTAAATATCCACCGCACGGTGGACATCACAACAAAATATTGTTGAGACATGAAGCTAAATGGATTATTAGATCCAAAGCGCAAGGTCCCATAGGATTGAATGATAGATTGGACTTTTCGGTGTTTCTGTAAATTAACAAATATCATTTTGCAATCAGCTTTTTGTAAGTAATTATGATTTTATTCATGTATTTTCACTGTTTTCACTTATGTAAATTTTTTATAATTTTGTCAGTAACCTTTAAAAGGAAATTACATCACATAATTATACACCTGGACCCATTGAAGCATCAAGCACGCGAAATAGCCGTCGTCCGTCTGTGTTCCCCACATTCCTCTGCACTCATGCCCACACCCCCGGTCTTTTTGTCCTAACTTGAATGGCACAATAAAGGACTCTGGTTGACAAGTTATCCGGTGAGTGCGGCACATTCTTTTCCTGCAAATTTTCACACATGTATTTGTTTTTTCATGCGAGCACCATAAAACCGGTTGAAGGTAGAACCGACTTGTTTCAGCTTTTAAGGATCGTATGTGGACACATTCAGAGTTAAACATTGGTGCCGTTCTTTTGTGATTTCTTTCTTCTTGGATCTCTGAGAACTTTATCTTTATCCTCTGTCAGGAAGCGACGCTCATCCTCTCTCTGGAGAAGCTCCTGCTGATGCTTCTCTTGGGCCTCTCTGAACACCTCCATATCGTTCAATATGGCCTTGTTCATGGTTTGACACGCTGATAGGTGATCTCAGAGCTCAGACTTCCTTTTCCAGGTCATCCACTCTGTGCTCAATCACCTGTCTAAGGACCCTTTCTCGCTCGACTGTCTCTTTAAGTAGCTCTCATGATCCTACTCTCTTTTGGCCAGCACATGTCGCACCATCAGTTCTTTAATTAGATTTTCAAATGGGCTCTCTTGTCCACCCATACTCTGCCTCTTCATAGTTCCACCTGTTCCTGCATCCACCTCTATGGTCTCTGCGGGGCTCTCTGTCTGTTCACTCTTACATACCTTTCGACTCTTGGTAACTTCAGAGATGTCCATCTCTTCAGCATTAGGTACTCGGGAACCTTCATCATACTGAGCCACTTCACCCTTTCCGGGCATTGCAGATGTAAGTCTACTACAGGTCTGTTTTAATTCCATCACTACCTCTTCTGGGATTTGTCAGAGACAAAATTACCTCCTTATCAAGGACAGTAACCTGATCTGTACCTGACCCTGACTCTTTCCTCGTCATCTCTCTTCTCAGAGGGTGTAGCCTGTCCTGCCTTTCCGTGGCCTCACGATGATACGAAGATCTGTCATTTTTACTCGGCTCCCGTTACTGCACTTTTTTTCCCTTGCGTTCAAGTCACAGTCTGAATAAGAGTCACCCCCTCTCACCCTGTCATCCTGGAACAGCAAGTCCTTATGTAAACAGGTGTCGGACCCACACTTTCTTCCGGTCACCCAGAACTCTGGACTATTGCTTTTAGGTGGTGCTACCTCCTCCTCCTTATACATCCCATTAACAAGAATCCTAACAGCTTGCTGCTGTAGTGGGGCTTCCATACGACCATTCAGTCTCTCCTCTGAGCAACCCCACACTTCATCAACTTCCCATAGATCTTCAAAGAACACAAAGTCATGGCCCCTCTCAAAGGGGTACAATAAGTTCGGTGTTATACCGCCAACTTGGCACTCGACACTTTTGGACATATTAATCATCACTCTGTCCACAGTATAGTCTACAGTGACCCCATGGATGCAGCGAACCTTGACCTTTTTCTTGATCAGAGAACAAGAGGAGTTCCCATCAACAGGATTGTGGACATTGTAATTCCAGCTTTTACATGGGGCCACTTTATGAGGAGAAATCTTTACTCTGAGACCGCCCTAAGGGACTTTTTCTGTAAATCCAGCTATTGCTTGGGGCCACCTTGTGGAGAAATCTTTTAACAATGAGCCAGAATTCTTCTAAATCCAAATTTTTAAACATGGCTTCTTCTATACTTCAAAGACCTCAAAAGTACAAAAGGTCTGGTCGCAATCCATCAGAGGACTTGGTAAATACAATAAGTCCCAGTAGATCCAGGTCACCGTTAAAAGATAATGAGGATATAGAGTATGATAAACCCCTCAATTCAAATAGAGTAAAAAAGAACCTCTCAAACATAGTGGAAGAGATGGACTCATCTTCATCTTTAAAGAGGAAGGTTCCAGGGGTGGTAGGAGAGAAATATGTCACTCCAAACGGATCATCTGACGATGACTCAGAGATCTTCACGCCTAACATTAGCCCGGCTAAGTCAAAACCAAAAATAAGTAACCCAACCCGACGACACTCACAGATTTGATCTGAATTCTGTTGAAAAACTTTTGTCTAACCTGACAGAAAAGTTTGAAAACAGCATGAACGAGAGGTTTGACAATCAAGATAAAATGTATAAAGAATCAATAACCCTTGTCAGCAATAGGCTAACACAAATAGAGAATTAAAAAGGTAGAGGAAAGGTCAGACAACGTCTCAAAAGTAAATAGCGACATCATCAGAGAGATGCACAAACTAAAGCTTAATGTAGCAAGCCTGGAAGACAGGAACCGGAGAAACAATGTCAAAATCGGGGATCCCTGAGAATATCACCCCAAACAAATTGGAAGAGTATACCAAGAAGCTATTCAAAAAACTAATCCCTACTCTGACCGTACAGGAGCTAGAAATAGACAGGATCCACGGGCTGCGAAAACCGCCCAATATCTCTAAAGAACTTCCTAGAGATACAATATTGAGAATTCACTTTTTTCAAACCAAAGAAAAAATTCAAAACTACTTTAAAGAGAATGGAGGTTTCCCTGAGCCATATGAAAACCTTAGATTATATGCCGACCTCTCTAAAGATACAATCGAAGGGAGGAAAGCCTTCTGGAACAGCACTATTCCCCTTAGGGACAACAAGGTCCTTTACAAGTGGGGTTTCCCGCTCAAATTACTGGTAAACTATAGAGGTAATATTGTTGCCCTAAATTCCCCAGAGGAGAGTCAGGATTTTTTAAAATCCATCAACATCCCACTACACTCAATACACAGAGCCCACCCAGATTCTGAAAACAAGACATGAAGAGGCTCCGATATTTGAGATTGAGTGCTCTTGAAATTGAAGACATCCAGATACAACGTTAGACCTTTTTAGGACATTTAAATATTCTTAATTTGTTACTGTTGATAACGAGTTCAGGTCTTTAAAAATATAACAGTTCTATATCTAGTTTTGTTCATCAACTTAGGAGGATGCCGCTCAGAAGCGAGCAACACAGACTTTTGTTTTCCCCCAACAGGTGAAGTTAGGTTCACTGAAATGAACCCCTTCAAGTGGACATTCAAGTTTGGAAATTGTCAGTATTGTAACTTGTATTAACTGCTTATAGGTTCGTTAAAGTTATAAGTAAAGTTCTCTTCGCGGGTCTACAAGCAGAAATTCTATTAAACACTACTGTCTTTGCCTCATACTCCTGGTTACTTTCTCCACCCATTTAATCCAGCCCATAATGAGTCTAAAATTGCTATCCTACAATGTCAGAGGGCTCAATAGCCCGCATAAAAGATTCACACTTTGGATAGAAATTAGTAAAAGCTAAGCTGAAATAATCTGTATACAAGAATCAAAATTCAAAGATAAGGCCAACCCGAAATTCTCTCATAAAAGTTTTCCACATATTTTTAAATCTGATAATGTGAAAAAGAAAGCGGGTGTGATCACAATCATTAAAGACACACTCTCATTTGAATTCATAGATGAGTTTAAAGATGTCAAATGGATATTCCACATTCTAATTTGTTCATTAAATAATCAGGTATGCACCATTGTAAACAATTATGCCCCCAATTCGCCAAATAAGTGCTCTGTACTACCAGGCGGCACATATATCAAGAACGATTCACTGGATCAGAAAGTCCAAAGATAAACAATGGTTAAACATTGAAGAAGCAATCTCCCCTATACCTCTGCATTCTTTGTTGCTTGGTCATACCAACGATTTGATCCCACCTAAACTAAAAAATATCCACACTTTAGCTACATTTAAAATATGGAAAAAAGTTCACCTCACCCTAGCACCTCCTCTCTCACCACTGACTAAAGTCACTGATGTTTTGTATTCACTTCCCATCTGCGCGACTAATATCCCACTTGAACAACTAATCGAAGATGGGGCACTCCTCCCCCTACAAGACTTGCTCAAAATCCCTGGACTATCGGGCCCAACTTTTTTGCAATACGGTAAACTCACCCATTTCTTACACCAATATGGCCTGTCAGCTGATCTCAGTAGACCATTAACCCCTTATGAAACATGTGCCAGTTTGAAAACACTCACTGAGTGCCTTTCGACAATATATCATTCTTTGCTCAAAATAAACACTTCTCTGAAACGAGCATATCTGTCTAGTTGGGAAAAGGATTTAGGTACTACCTTCTCAGATTCCCAGATCAACAATATATATAGAAATACACATGGCCCTTCTACCTGTGTACGAATCCAGGAAAACTCATTTAAAATTATTTCCAGATGGTACTTAACCTCTAACCGAATCCAGAAATGGTATCATTCAACGAACTCTAATTGTTGGAGGTGTGATGCCGATGATGGTAACTTCATACATATATGGTGGTCCTGCCCTTCCCTAATTCCCTTATTGGAGGGTGATTGCCTCCACCATCCACAAACTACTGGAAATTAATGTCACTCTGAAACCGGAAAATGTCTTTTTGAACATACCGCTATGGCCAAGGGATGAAAATGCTTCCAAATTGTCACAATTCATTATGGCGGCAGGGAAATCCTTAATCCCTTCAAATTGGAACACTAAAACCATACCCACAGCTAGACAAATTTTCCTCAAGGTGGATCAACTATACCGCATAGAGGAACTAGCTGCGAGAGTTAACCATTCTACTACTAAATTCCAAAATATCTCGAAACCTTGGACTCGATTCAGGTCTCAACCCACTTTTCATTCGACGACATTACCATTAAATTAGTGTACTCACTCCAAGGTGTCTATACTCTCCCCCCTCCTTTCCCCTCCCATCCTTCCCTCCTTCACTCTTTCCTTTCTAACTTTCCTGCACTTTCTCTCTTCCTTTTTATTGCATTGATAATTGTTTAATATAATTCCTCTGCTCAGAGAGGAAATGATGTCACCCTTTTATTATTGATACTCATACTTTTGAAGGTTTAATTTCAGAGCTTATTGTTCTAGCTCTTTGTACTTCATTTGTATACTGTTATGACCATATTATATCTTACCTCTGTTTTAAAGCTGTTTGTTAAACTTAATTCTCTTAATAAAAAGAACATTGAAAGAGAGGTGCTCTGATTTGGCTGGGAGATGTCAATTTGGCCCCAAATGCAACATGGACTCTTCCACCCCAAACAGATATAGACCAAATAGTTTAGACAACTGGATCCACCACAACGAACTTTTTGATATCTTTAGGTGTTTTAACACTACATCAATCGAATTGTCTCACTTTTCCGTTCCCCACCAATCTGCGTCTTGCATCGACCTGATTTTATCAGATTTTTTTACACTTCCCAAGTTTCATAAAATTATCATAGGGAAAAAAAAATTCTCGAATCATTCTCCAGTATCAGCTGAAGTACAAATAGGCCACACAATTAACAAAAACCCATTATGGAAATGTGACTCAAATTAGCTACGCCACCCTGAATATAGATCATCAATAGAAAAGTCATTAGTCAACTATATTACTGAAAATTCCCCAATAGACACAACCTCATTTGTAAATTGGTGCGCCCATAAGGTGGTTATAGGAGGTACCATGATACAGCTATCTTCCAAAAAGAAAAGATTATTTAGGACTCAGATCGAAGACCTTCAGAACAAAATTAAGGACAAGGAAAATTAACAAATAAAATTAGTCACCCCATCTCCACAAATCAAATTAGGCTTACTTAAGCTCAGGCAAGATCTCAAAGGAATCATATTTTCATCCTTCAACACCATGATCAAAAATTCAAAACTTAAGCAATACTCTTTAATAAACAAGCCAACACGGTACATGGTTAATAGAATAAGAAAAACAAGACAATCAAATAGGATCAACAAAGTAAAGAACCAAAATGGAACCTTAGTATCTCATCCTCAAGACATAGCTAACGCCTTCGCTGCTTTTTACAGTAAATTTACATTCACATCTACATTCACAAACTTCTACTCCAAAACCCAATACTTCTGACATTGAAAAATTCTTGGCCACAATCGAACTTCCCAAACTAACTCATGATGATGTTGTAAACCTAACTTCTCCATTCACCCAAGAGAAAATTGAAAAAACCATTCTTCAATTCAAAGACTTTAAGTCACCAGGCCCGGACGGTTTCGGGAATGAATACTACAAAACCTTTATCAAAATACTTTCCCCACATTTACTAAATAGCTTTAATACAGCAAGTTCTTCAAGAAAATTTCCAGAAGAAATGTTAGAGTCAACAATAATACTGATCCCCAAACACAATTCCGTCCTGACTCTTGTAAACAATTACAGACCAATTTCCTTAATCAATGCAGATATAAAGATATATTCCAAACTATTAGCAAGCAGGCTTAAATGTTACCTACCTTCATTGATAAATGGGGACCAGTTGTGCTTTATCAGTGGCCGTCAAGCGTCTGACGGGACAAGAAGATTAATTCCATCAAGCTGATCCACTCTTCTAAATTACCAACCTTAATCATAACTTTAGACGCCGAAAAGGCATTCGACCGCCTAAATTGGCTCTATTTAACATCAGTTCTTGGCAAATTTGGTTTCAATGAAAATTGTTAGCAGCGTCAGGGCACTTTACTCTAGGCCAAAAGCCAAAATATATTTCAATAACCATTCTTCCACACCTTTTGAAATTTCAAATGGTACCAGAAAAGGCTGCCCTTTTTCTCCACTTCTCTTCATATTGGCAATTGAACCATTGGCCCAATCAATCAGACAAAACGATAAAATCAAAGGATTAAAAACTCAAACTTGTCAGTATATAAGATTGGCCTCTTTGCCGACGACTTGATTATTACCCTAACTGATCCTTACATATCAATTGCAGAACTACAGAAAACCCTCAATACTTTCTCAAATATTTCTTTTTTCAAGATTAATGAGAAGAAATCAAAAATCTTGCCATTTTATCTGGATAACTCAGAAAAAAGAAAGAGCGCATTTTGCCACTTATCTGGTCAGAGGATGTAGTAGAATATCTAGGCATGACCATCACAAAAAACCTGGATGTAATCATGAAAAAAAATCTTGCTAAACTCTTAGAGACATTTAACAAAGACCTTAATTTCTTTGGTACAAAAGACTTATCATGGTGGGGTAGAATACTGGTTATCAAAATTTTCATCATCCCTAAAATCTTATACTTACTCAGAACTCTCCCTCTAAAAATTAACACATCTTACCTTACTAGTACACAATCCACAATCAACCTGTTCATTTGGAACAAAAAAAGGACTTGAATACCCACTAATCTATATATATATAATTGTCTAAGGGTTTTTCCGTCTGTCTGTCTGTCTTTCTGTCTGTCTGTCCTGGAAATCCCGCGTATCTGATTAGTCGAGGCCGCCAGGCTTCGACCAATCAGTGACGGGCACAGTATCGACGTAGAAATCCCGCGCCTCAATCAGCGATGGGCACAGCGACGATGATGTCATAATTAGTGTTGAGCATTCCGATACCGCAAGTATCGGGTATCGGCCGATATTTGCGGTATCGGAATTCCGATACCGAATTCCGATACTTCCCGCGTATCGGATACCGGAATCGGAAGTTCCCAGAATTCAAATTGAACGCAGCAGCCAATGAGGAATGAATGAAAGTGTGGGCACATCCTGTTTAGCATGGTGGGCATGTAAGTACTGGCAAGGCTGGGATTGGCTGCTGAAATGATGTCACTCTGCACTATAAAAAAGCGCTGCCGCCATTTTGCGCTCACTCTGCTGTGATTTCAGTTAGGGACAGGACGCTGTGTTCTAACTGAGGGCCAGTTGAGCTTGCTAATTGCTTTATTTTCCTTTCCAAAGGCTAATTTAGCAAAACGCTGTGTGTTCTTCACTGTTCACCTTGCTCTTGCCTTGCAGCGCTGTTTTAACAGCGTTCTGCAAGGTCTCTGTGTGTGTGTGTGTGTGCAGCTCACTCTGTAGTCTGTGTGCAGCCATATACCCGGTTGTATTCAGCTCAGGGGGGGTTCACACTGCCTCACACAGTTGTTCTTTTTTGCTCTTAGTGCAGCCTGCTGCACATTTTTTCTCAAATTTCCTATTAGTGTTTTTCCACCAGTCTCCAGCTCTATTGTGGAAAAACACTACATAGGATAACCTAGAGGGGGGTTTTTGGGCCTTGCAGCGCCGTTTACAGCTGTCTGCACGGTCTCCGTGTGAGCCCAGCTCGCCCTGTAGTCTGTGTGCAGCTATAGCCGGTTGGATTCAGCTCAGGGTTCGTTACTGGCTCATACCTTGAGAAAAATTTTCCTTTTTTTTCAAATAGTGCAGCCTGTTTAAAATTTGAAAAAAAAAAAAATCCTATTAGTGTCTTTCCACCAGTCTCCAGCTCAATTGTGGAAAAACACTACATAGGATAACCTAGAGGGTTTTTTTGGGGCCTTGCAGCGCCGTTTACGGCTGTCTGCACGGTCTCTGTGTGAGCGCAGCTCGCCCTGTAGTCTGTGTGCAGCCATAGCCGGTTGGATTCAGCTCAGGGTGCGTTACTGCCTCATACCTTGAAAAACAATTTCCTTTTTTTCAAATAGTGCAGCCAGTTTAAAATTTGAAAAAAAAAATTCCTATTAGTGTCTTTCCACTTGTATCCAGCTAAATAGTGGAAAAACACTATATAGGATAACCTAGAGGAGGGTTTTTTGGCCTTGCAGCGCCGTTTACGGCTGTCTGCACGGTCTCCGTGTGATTTAAACTAGCTCTGTAGCCCGATCTGCACCAAAAAAAAAGTTAAGTTCACCAAACACAACTTAACACTTGTGTAGGCCACATTTGAAAAATAATAAAGTTTAGTCCACAATTTACAACATTAGTGTTTCTTACACCTGTTAGGAGGAGCATTACAGGAATAAGCACACTAAGGCCTTAGTACTTTTCTGCTTATCTTTATCTGTCAACCAAGATGAAGAGGGCAGGGAGTAAGGCACGTGGGCGTGGGCGCGGAGCAGGGAGAGGAGCAGGGAGAGGACGTGGTGATTCTGTGCCTGCTGCAGGCGCCGGTGACTCGTCGTCACTCAGTTTCAGCAGGGAACAGTCCTTCATGCGCAGCTTTGTCGGAGAGCGCCGTGCACCGCTGCTGCGTGAAGACCAAATTGAAGCCGTTGTCGGGTGGATGGCAGCTAACGCCTCGGCATCGACTTCAGTTAGTGCCACATCCTCTCAGGCACAGAGCACTGGAGAGCAGCCATCTGTCTCTTCACCACCTGCCAAATTGGCCAGGCAGTCAGAGAGCCCAGGACAGGAGCCGTCTCTACTTCTGTTCTCTGAATCTCTTGGCTTGGAAACAGGGGGCCAGCCAAGCAGCATTGGAGAAATGGAAGAAGAGGCAGTGTGCAGTGATGCCCAACACCTTTTTCTCTCTGACTCTGAAGAGGCAGGTGGGCCAGTGCCTCCGGTGACCACAGCGCAGTACGCATCTGATGATGAAACTCAGGTGCCGCTTTCTCGTGCGTACTGTGCTGCTGAGACTACCCAGGAGGAGCAGTTGGTGGCAGAGGGTAGTGGAGATGATGAGGTCCTTGACCCATCGTGGCGTGAGGAACAGGAAGGTGGTGGGAGCAGCTCAGAGGAAGAGCTTCCTCTTACGGGCCAAAGAGGGAGAGGGAGGGGGAAGACTGCGGAGCCTGTAGCCTCCACTTTGGCACCCGTTAGGAGCCTGTCTCTTTCCAAAGCCAAAAAGGGCGCTCCCAAGACTTGCAGTGCCTGGTCCTTTTTTGACACAGTTGCAGATGACATTTGTTTTGTCAAATGCAAGCTGTGTCATCATAAAGTAAAAAGAGGGAAAAATGTCAGCAACCTCAATACCACAAATATGTGGAAACATGTGCGGACCAGGCACGCGGTGGAGTTACAGAAACACACTGAAGATGTAGGCCAACCAACAGCGGCAGCTACCACCTCTTCAGCTCGTGTTGCCTCTTCCTCCAGCTCACGCACAGCTGGTTTGGCTTCCTCCCAGAGACCTTGTGTAATTCCACCCACAGCACCACCTTCCCAGTCATCCTCACACTCCCAGTCTACTCTACAGCCATCGGTAGTACAGGCATGGGAGAAAAGGCGGGCATTCTCGGCCAACCACCCCCGAGCACAGGCTCTGAATGCAGGCATTGCCAAACTGTTGTCCCTGGAAATGCTCTCGTTCAGGCTGGTGGAGACTGACAGCTTCCGTGACTTGATGGCATTGGCAGTCCCACAGTACAAGGTGCCCAGCCGCTTTTACTTCAGCAGGCAGGCTGTCCCTGCCCTGCACAGGCATGTTGAGGCAAACATAAAACATGCGCTACTGAACGCCGTCAGTAGCAAGGTCCACCTCACCACCGATGCGTGGACCAGTCAGCATGGACAGGGGCGATATGTTTCCCTCACTGCCCATTGGGTTAATGTTGTTGAGCCAGGTACAGATCGTGCGAGTGGCGCAGGACGTGTCCTGCCCACTCCAAGGATTGCAGGAATCCAGTCTGTACGCATCGACTCCTCCTCTTACACCAGTTCCTCTGATTCCTCTCTGCAGGATCCGTCACAGTTCACCCCCACATGGACCCGTGAACGTTTACCTATGACCGACATGAGCACAGCCGTGGCCAAACGTCAGCAGGCCGTCTTGAAACTAGTTTCATTGGGGCATCGAAGCTACACAGCGCAGGAGCTCTGGAATGCCATAAAGCAGGAGAGCGATGTGTGGTTACTGCCAGCGAATCTCCAGCCAGGCATGGTAGTGTGTGACAATGGCCGAAATCTGGTGGCAGCTTTGGCCCTTGGCAACCTCACTCACATCCCATGTCTGGCACATGTGCTCAATTTGGTTGTGCAGAGTTTTCTGAGGGACTATCCGGATCTTGATGCCCTGCTGCACAAGTTCCGCCTAGAGTGTGCTCACTTGCGGCATTCCAGCTTGGCCAGATCCCGCATTGCTGCTCTGCAGCGCCGATTCCGCCTTCCGGAACACCGCATCATATGTGACCTACCTACCCGGTGGAATTCCACGTTACATATGTTGGAGCGGTTGTGTGAGCAGCAGCAAGCAGTTATGGAGTACCAGCTGCATCAGGCGCAAAGAAGTCGCAGTCAGCGCCGATCAGACTTCACAACCACAGAGTGGGCCACTATGAAGGACGTCTGCCAGGTTTTGCGTCCTTTTGATTATTCCACGCGGATGGCAAGTGCAGATGATGCACTAGTCAGCATGACTGTCCCCCTTATCTGCCTGCTTCAGCAAACTTTGCAAGGGTTAAGGGATGATGTGGTGGAAGAGGTGGAGGATGAGGAGTCACCTTTTCCATCAGCTTCTGGAGAGTCAGCGCCACGTGGTTCCTCACAAAGGGGTACGCAGGGGCCAATTTGTGAGGAGGATAAGGAGGAGTCAATGGAGGAGGAAGAGCTCCGTCCAGAGGAGGGAGCGACACAATTGTCCAGTGGTCAGTGTGTACAGCGAGGGTGGGGTGATGACGAGCGGGCAGAGATCATGTCTCAAGCAGGGGACAGCGTTTCTGGGCCAGATGGCACTCTGCAGCACATGGTGGATTTCATGCTGCAGTGCCTGAGAAACGACCGCCGCATCGACCACATTCTCAACATGCCTGATTATTGGGTGGTCACCCTCCTCGATCCTCGCTACCGGGACAACGTCCAAAACCTCATCCCTGCGTTGACCCGGGAGCGTAAATTGCGGGAGTACCACGACACACTGGTGAATTCCATCATCTTCTCCTGTCCAACTGAGAGGAGTGCTGCTAGTGCTTTACAAAGCAGCTCAGTGCGTCGAGGCAGTGGGGGAGGCTCTGCCCAAAGAGGGAGCAGAAGCAGTGCCTCTGCCCAAGGCAAGCCCAGTATGGCACAACTCTGGCACACTTTTGTGTGCCCGCCCCAAATGTCTACACCATCACCGGCGGCTCCAGTCAGCAGGAGGCAACGGTTCCGTCAGATGGTGACAGACTACATGGCTTGCCCTCTTACTGTACTCCCAGACGGCTCTTCCCCGTTCAAGTTTTGGGTCTCTAAGCTGGATACATGGCCAGAGCTAAGCCAGTATGCATTGGAGGTGCTGGCTTGCCCTGCGGCTAGTGTCTTATCGGAACGTGTCTTTAGTGCCGCAGGTGGTGTACTAACAGACCGTCGCATGCGACTATCCTCCGATAACGTTGACCGGCTTACTTTCCTGAAAATGAACCAGGCCTGGATCTCGCAGGAATTTGCCACTCCTCTGCCTGATTAAGTAATTGGGTGTCATCCAGGTCTCCTGCTGTGTTCATCTTTCTACCACCTGAACTGCTATTCCTGGGCTCCAACACCGCCAGTTGCGGCTCAGAAGTGCAGGCTGCACAGTAAAAACATACGACCCAGTGTTATTGGGTTTCAGTAACGTCAGCTGATCCCCAGCTGTGTAGCCGGCAATGTGTCCTGCGACCGCCACGCTGGCACAACAACCTAAATGTAAGGGAACCTGTCCCCCCCCCCCCCGTCGTTTGTTACTGAAAGAGCCATCTTGTGCAGCAGTAATGCTGCACAAGGAAAAGGTAGCTCTTTTTTTTTAGCTCTTTGCACACGCAGAACTTAACACTTATAAAATGTGTTCACTGATACCGTTATACCGTCCCGGAGCTGGGACTTTCCTTCGTAATGTGACGCAGCACAGCCGTCATTCCTACCCCCTTGGTGCCATGCGCTGCCTCCTCAGCATTGTTTTAAGCTGTCACGGAGCCTGCGCTGTTCTGTTATCCCTTGGGCATGCCCTATTTGCGCTGCCTGTCTTCTGACATAATTTGGTGTCAGGCTGGCTGCGCCTGTGCGGCCGCGGTGCCCGAGATCCCGCCTCGCAGTGTCTTCTGATTGAGTCACACTGCGGGCCTGGGATCCATGGGCATGCGCAGTGCATATCTTCCCCTCGGGCTCTCGCTCATTTCCCTCCGCCTTCTTTAGACTGTGCGCCGTCAGCTGATCTCTAGCATGCCACGGCCGTGACACCGCACAGTCTGAAGAAGAGGGAAGGAGGGGAGTGAGAGTCGAGGTTATGCACTGTGCATGCCCATGGTTCCAAGGCCCGCAGTGAGATTACGTTAGATGAGACTGCGAGGTGGGATCTGGAGCAGCGTGGACGCACAGGCACTGACAGCCTGACACCAAATTATGTCAGAAGACAGGCAGCGCTAATTGGGCATGGCCAAGGGCTAACAGAACAGCGCAGGCTCCGTGACAGCTTAAAACAACGCTGAGGAGGCAGCGCATGGCATCAAGGGGATAGGAATGACAGCTGTGCTGTGTCCCATTACGAAGGAAATTCGCACCTCCGGAACGGTTTAACGGTATAAAGGGACACATTTTTAGTGTTTACTTCGGTGTTTGCAAGGAGCATAATTAAAAGAGCAACCTTTTCCTTTTGCATCCTTAGTGCTGCACAAGATGGCTCTTTCAGCTACAAACGTCTTGGGGGGGGGGGGTTAAAGGTTTCCTTTCAACTTGCTCCAATCAGGCTTCGGCCTACACTCTGTTCCTCTGCTCCTCCTGCTGTCCCTGGGCTCTAACACCGCCAGTTGGTGCCTGGAAGTGCTGTGTGCACAGTCAACAGTCGCTCCTCTGTTATTGGGGTTCAGTAACGTCAGCTGATCCCCAGCTGTGTGTGCGGCAATACCTCCAATCTGCTCCTCCTGCTGTCCCTGGGCTCTAACACCGCCAGTTGGTGCCTGGAAGTGCTGTGTGCACAGTCAACAGTCGCTCCTCTGTTATTGGGGTTCAATAACGTCAGCTGATCCCCAGCTGTGTGTGCGGCAATACCTCCAATCTGCTCCTCCTGCTGTCCCTGGGCTCTAACACCGCCAGTTGGTGCCTGGAAGTGCTGTGTGCACAGTCAACAGTCGCTCCTCTGTTATTGGGGTTCAGTAACGTCAGCTGATCCCCAGCTGTGTATCCGGCAATGTGTCATGCGACCGCCACGCTGGCACAACTAAAATGTAAGGGGACCTGTCCCCCCCCCCCTAGGCGTTTGTTACTGAAAGAGCCACCATGTGCAGCACTAATACTGCACAAGGGAAAGGTCGCTCTTGAAATTATGCTCCTTGCAAACGCTGAACTACACACTCATGTAATGTGTCCCCTCACACCGTCCAACCGTCCCGGAGGTGGGACTTTCCTTTGTAATGTGACGCAGCACAGCCGTCATTGCTACCCCCTTGGCACCGTGCGCTGCCTCCTTAGCGTTGTTTGATTCCGTCATGGACCCTGCGCTGTTATGTTATCCCTTGGCCATGCACAGTTTGCGCTGCCCGTCCTCTGACATCATTTGTTGTCGTCCTGGCTGCGCCTGTGCGTCCACGCTGCCCGAAATCACACCTCGCAGTGTCGTCTAATGTGATCCCACAGTGGGCCTGGTATCCATGGCCATGCGCAGTGCATATACTAGCCTCTCACTCCCCTTCTTCACGCTTCTTCAGACTAGGCGGCGTCAGCTGATCCCTAATAGCATGCCACGGCCGTGACGCCGCACAGTCTGAAGAAGCAGGAAGGAGGTGAGTGAGAGGCGATGATATGCACTGCGCATGCCCATGGATCCCTGGCCCGCAGTGGGACTACATTAGATGACACTGCAAGGTTGGATCTCGGGCAGCTTGGACGCACAGGCACTGCCAGCCTGACACCTACATGATGTCAGAAGACGGGCACCGCTAACTGTGCATGGCCAAGGGATAACATTACAGCGCGGGCTCCGTGACAGAACCAAACAACGTTGAGGAGGTGGCGCCCGGCACCAAGGGGGTTGGAATGACGGCTGTGCTGTGTCACATTACAAAGGAAAGTCCCACTTCCGGGATGGTTTGACGGTGTGAGGGGACACATTATATGAGTGTGTACTTCAGCGTTTGCAAGGAGCATAATTTTCGGAGCCACCATTTTCCATGTGCAGTATTACTGCTGTACAAGATGGCTCTTTCAGCAACAAATGCCTGGGGGGGGGGGTTAAAGGTTCCCTTTCAACTTGCTCCACTGCAGGCTTCGGCCTACACTCTGCTCCTCTTTGATTCCCTGGGTTTCAACACTGTCAGTTGCCACCTGGAAGTGTTGTCTACACAGAAAAAACACTAGGTGATGTGTCAGTGGGGTTCAGCACCGCCAGCTGTTCCCCTGCTGTGTAGTCGGCAACGTGTCCAGCACAAGCCACGCTGGCACAACCGACCAAAAGCTGCCACCAGTGCAGGCTTCGGCCTACACTCTGCTCCTCTCCTCCTCCTGCTGACCCTGGGCTCAAACACCGCTAGTTTTTGCCCGGAAGTGCTAGCTGCACAGAGAAAAACACCAGCCAATGTGTTAGTGGGGTTCAGCAACGCCAGCTGTTCCCCTGCTGTGTAGCCGGCAACGTGACCTGCAAACGCCATGCAGGCACAGGAACTGAAATTAAAGGGAACCTGGCCCCACCCCCCCAGGTGTTTCTATGTATAACAGCCACCTAGTACAGCAGTACTGCTGCATTTGTACAAGGTGGCTGACTTTTTCTCCTTGCCCACGTGGAACTCAACACGTACAAAATGTGTCTCATTGAGACCATTCCACTGTCCCTGAGGTGTGACTTTCCTTTGTAATGATACGCAGCACCCCCCTTGGTAGCGTTTCCCGTCTTTTGTCATCATGGTTAGCTGGCTGCGCCTGTGCATCCGCCCTGCTAGAAACAACGCCCCTCGTTGTCATATTTATTTTGTCAGCGAGGGTGTGGTTTATGGGCATGAGCAGTGCATATGTTCGCCTGTCTTAACTCATCTCCTTCCGCCTTCTTCAGACTGTGCGGCCTCCTGGCCGTGGTAGGCGATAAGGGATCAGCTGAGGCCGCCCAGTCTGGAGCAGGTGTAAGGACATGTGTAAGCGGCAAACCTATTTACTGCACAAGGCCACGAATCCCAGCCACGCAGTGTGATTTTTTGAAAACACACTGTGGGTCTGGGATTCATGTCCATCGCTAACCGCAACGGCCGACATGAAATGAGGTCAGAAGACAGGAAGCGCTCACAGCGCATGGCCAAGGGATCACAATAGCGCAGACTCCTGTACAGCAAATAACAACGCTCAGGAATCTGCGCCCAGTACCTAGGTGCAAATTTTGACACCTGTGCTGCGTCTCGTTAAAAAGACAAGTCACGCCTCCACAACTGTTTGACAGTATAATGGGCTAAATAGTGTACGTGTTTTAGTCAGCGTGTGCAAGGAGCAAAACAAATAGAGCAACCTTTTACTTGTGCAGCATTAATGCTGCACAAGGTGTGGCTCTTGTACCTTGCAACACCTGAGGGGGGTTAAAGGTAACCTTTGAAATTGGTTCAACTAGGCTTCGGCCTACACTCTGCTCCTCTCCTGCTGACCCTGGGCTCAAACACCGCCAGTTTCTGCCCGGACATGCTAGCTGCACAGAGAGAAACACCAACCAATGTGTTAGTGGGGTTCAGCACCACCAGCTGTTCCCCTGCTGTGTAGTCGGCATCATGTCCAGCACAAGCCACGCTGGCACAACTGACCAAAAGCTGCCACCAGTGCAGGCTTCGGCCTACACTTTGCTCCTCTCCTCCTCCTGCTGACCCTGGGCTCAAACAACGCCAGTTTCTGCCCGGACATGCTAGCTGCACAGAGAAAAACACCAGCCAATGTGTTAGTGGGGTTCAGCACCGCCAGCTGTTCCCCTGCTGTGTAGCTGGCAACGTGTCCTGCAAACGCCACGCAGGCACATGAACTGAAATTGAAGGGAGCCTGCCCCCCACCCCCCCAGGTGTTTCTATGTATAACAGCCACCTTGTACAGCAGTACTGCTGTATTTGTACAAGGTGGCTGACTTTTTCTCCTTGCACACGTGGAACTCAACAAGTACAAAATGTGTCTCATTACAGACCATTACAATGTCCCTGAGGTGTGACTTTCCTTTTTAATGACACGCAGCACCCCCATTGTTAGCGCTGCCCGTCTCCTGACATCATTGGTTGGCTGGCTGTGCCTGTGCATCCCCCCTGCCCGACACAACGCCCCCCGTTGTCTCATATATTTTGACTGCGAGGGTGTGATTGATGGGCACGAGCAGTGCATATGTTCCCCTGTCTTCACTCCCCTCCTTCCGCCTTCTTCTGACTGTGCGGCCTCATGGCCGCGGCATGAGATAAGGGATCAGCTGAGGCCGCCCAGTCTGAAGCAGGTGTAAGGACATGTGTGAGCGGCGAACATATTTACTGCACAAGGCCACGAATCCCAGCACCGCAGTGTGACTTTAGGAAAAGCCACTGTGGGTCTGGGATTTATGGCCATCGTTAACCGCACCGGCCAACATGAAATGAGGTCATGAGACGGCCTGCACTAACAGGGTATTGCCAAGGGATAACACAAGAGCGCAGTTTCCTGTACTGCAAATAACAACGGTAAGGAATCTGCGCACAGCACCTAGGTGTAAATTTGTACACCTGTGCTGCGTCTCCTTAAAAAGACTAGTAGTCACGCCTCCACTACTGTTTGACAGTATAATGGGCTAAATAGTGTACGTGTTTAATTCAGCGTGTGCAAGGAGCAAAATTAAATAGAGCAACCTTTGACTTGTGCATCATTAATGCTGTTCAAGGTGTGGCTCTTGTACCTTGCAACACCTGAGGGGGGGGTTAAAGGTAACCTTTGAAATTGGTTCAACTAGGCTTCGGCCTACACTCTGCTCCTCTACTCCTCCTGCTGACCCTGGGCTCAAACACCGCTAGTTTTTGCCCGGAACTGCTAGCTGCACAGAGAAAAACACCAGCCAATGTGTTAGTGGGGTTCAGCAACGCCAGCTGTTCCCCTGCTGTGTAGTCGGCAACGTGTCCAGCACAAGCCACGCTGGCACAACAGAACAAAAGCTGCCACCAGTGCAGGCTTCGGCCTACACTTTGCTCCTCTCCTCCTCCTGCTGACCCTGGGCTCAAACAACGCCAGTTTCTGCCCGGACATGCTAGCTGCACAGAGAAAAACACCAGCCAATGTGTTAGTGGGGTTCAGCACCGCCAGCTGTTCCTCTGCTGTGTAGTCGGCATCGTGTCCAGCACAAGCCACGCTGGCACAACTGACCAAAAGCTGCCACCAGTGCAGGCTTCGGCCTACACTTTGCTCCTCTCCTCCTCCTGCTGACCCTGGGCTCAAACAACGCCAGTTTCTGCCCGGACATGCTAGCTGCACAGAGAAAAACACCAGCCAATGTGTTAGTGGGGTTCAGCACCGCCAGCTGTTCCCCTGCTGTGTAGCTGACAACGTGTCCTGCAAACGCCACGCAGGCACATGAACTGAAATTGAAGGGAGCCTGCCCCCCACCCCCCCAGGTGTTTCTATGTATAACAGCCACCTTGTACAGCAGTACTGCTGCATTTGTACAAGGTGGCTGACTTTTTCTCCTTGCCCACGTGGAACTCAACACGTACAAAATGTGTCTCATTAGAGACCATTACAATGTCCCTGAGGTGTGACTTTCCTTTGTAATGACACACAGCACCACCCTTGTTAGCGCTGCCCGTCTTTTGACATCATTGGTTAGCTGGCTGCGCCTGTGCATCTCCCCTGCTCGAAACAACGCCCCTCGGTGTCTTATTTTTTTGGACAGCGAGGGTGTGATTGATGGGCATGTGCAGTGCATGTGTTTGCCTGTGTTCACTCATCTCCTTCCGCCTTCTTCAGACTGGGTGTCCTCATGGCCGCGGCAGGCGATAAGGGATCAGATGAGGCCGCCCAGTCTGAAGCAGGTGTAAGGACGTGTGAGCGGCAAACATATTTAGTGCACCAGGGCACGAATCCCAGCACCGCAGTGTGATTTTTTAAAAACACACTGTGGGTCTGGGATTCATGTCCATCGCTAACCGCAACGGCCAACATGAAATGAGGTCATAAGACAGGAAGCGCTCACAGCGCATGGCCAAAGGATCACAAGAGCGCAGACTCCTGTACAGCAACTAACAACGCTCAGGAAGCTGCGCCCATGCAAAAAGGTGTTGTTTTCGACACCTGTGCTGCTTTTCTTTAAAAAGACAAGTCACGCCTCCACTACTGTTTAACAGTATAATGGGCTAAATAGTCTACGTGTTGCATTCAGCTTGTGCAAGTAGACAAATTAATAGAGCAACCTTTTACTTGTGCAGCATTAATGCTGCAGAAGGAGTGGCTCTTGTACTTTGTAACACCTGAGGGGGGGTTAAAGGTAACCTTTGAAATTGGTTCAACTAGGCTTCGGCCTACACTCTGCTCCTCTCCTCCTCCTGCTGACCCTGGGCTCTAACAACGCTAGTTTTTGCCCGGAAATGCTAGCTGCACAGAGAAAAACACCAGCCAATGTGTTAGTGGGGTTCAGCACCGCCAGCTGTTCCCCCGCTGTGTAGCCGGCATCGTGTCCAGCACAAGCCACGCTGGCACAACCGACCAAAAGCTGCCACCAGTGCAGGCTTCGGCCTACACTTTGCTCCTCTCCTCCTCCTGCTGACCCTGGGCTCAAACACCGCCAGTTTTTGCCCGGACATGCGATCTGCACAGAGAAAAACACCAGCCAATGTGTTAGTGGGGTTCAGCAACGCCAGCTGTTCCCCTGCTGTGCAGCTTGCAACGTGACCTGCAAACGCCACGCAGGCACATGAACTGAAATTGAAGGGAGCCTGGCCCCCACCCCCAGGTGTTTCTATGTATAACAGCCACCTTGTACAGCAGTACTGCTGCATTTGTACAAGGTGGCTGATGTTTTCTCCTTGCCCACGTGGAACTCAACACGTACAAAATGTGTCTCTTTGAGACCATTCCACTGTCCCTGAGGTGTGACTTTCCTTTCTAATGATACGCAGCACCCCCCTTGGTAGCGCTTCCCGTCTTCTGACATCATTGGTTGGCTACTTGCGCCTGTTCGTCCGCCCTGCCTGAATAAAATGCTCCTCGTTGTCTTAATTATTTTGACTGTGAGGGTGTGATTGATGGGCACGAGCAGTGCATATCTTCGCCTGTCTTAACTCATCTCCTTCCGCCTTCTTCAGACTGTGCAGCCTCATGGCCGCGGCATGCGAGAAGGGATCAGCAGAGGCCGCCCAGTCTGAAGCAGGTGTAAGGACGTGTGTGAGCGGCCAAAATATTTACTGCTCAAGGCCACGAATCCCAGCACCGCAGTGTGGCTTTATGAAAAGACACTGTGGGTCTGGGATTTATGGCCATCGTTAACCGCACCGGCCAACATGAAATGATGTCATAAGATGGGCAGCGCTAACAGGGCATTGCCAAGGGATAACACAAGAGCGCAGACTCCTGTACAGCAAATAACAACGCTCAGGAAGCTGCGCCAAGCACCAAGGCGTTATTTTGGACACCTGTGCTGCGTCTCATCAAAAAACCAAGTCACGCATCCACTACAGTTTGACTGTAGAATGGGGTAAATTGTGTATGTCTTTCATTCAGCGTGTGCAAGTAGACAAATTAATAGAGCAACCTTTCACTTGTGCAGCATTAATACTGCACAAGGTGTGTCTCTTGTACTTTGTAACACCTGAGGGGGGGGTTAAAGGTTTCCTTTGAAATTGGTTCAACTAGGCTTCGGCCTACACTCTGCTCCTCTCCTCCTCCTCCTGCTTCAACACGGGCTCTAACATCGCTAGTTTTTGCCCGCAAGTGCTAGCTGCACAGAGAAAAACACACGCCATTGTGTTAGTGGGGTTCAGCAACGCCAGCTGTTCCCCCAGTGTGTAGCCGGCAAAGTGTCCTGCAAACGCAACGCAGACACAAAGCTGCCTCCAGTGCAGGCTTCGGCCTACACTCATCTCCCCCTGCTTACCCTTTGCTCCAACACCGCTAGTTGGGGCTCTAGGAAGACAATCTTTAATAGGCAAGGCAACGCATCTGGGTTCCAGCACCACCAGCTGGTTCTCGGCAGTGTTCTTGTCACAGGTACTCCCTTGTGCCAAGCCTGGTTTCAGCACCGTCAGCTGTTTCCGGGTTGTGTCAACTTCACTGAGACGCCTATGCTTGCCCCGTCGTGTTGCGGTCGGGTTAGCCAACTCCAGGGTGCCTCCAGTTTAGGAGCTTCCTATGTGGGCTGCGTGAACTGGTAGTCAAGGCTGGTTCTGTAGTGCCAGTAGGCCCAGCTCCCCCTGTAGGACTGTTGGGGTTCGGTAACTGCGGCTGCCTCGCGGCCTAGCTGTTCTCTCCTCTCCTGTGGGCCTTGGGGTCCACCACCTGGTTCCAGCACCGTCAGCTGGTTCCGGGCCGAGCCTTTGGCTTAGGTGCCTCCTCCTGGGTATCCGAGTTCCGCCAACGCCAGGCGGTCCTTGGTAGTGCTTTTAAGCGCGGGCACCTACAGCTTAGTAACCGGGTTCCAGCACCGTCAGCTGGTCCTCGGTCGTGCCATTGGCTCTTGCACACTGGGGCAACGCATCCGGGTTCCAGCACCGCCAGCTGGTTCTCGGCAGTGTTCTTGTCACAGGTACTCCCTCGTGCCAAGCCTGGTTTCAGCACCGTCAGCTGTTTCCGGGTTGTGTCAACTTCACTGAGACGCCTATGCTTGCCCCGTCGTGGTGCGGTCGAGTTAGCCAACTCCAGGGTGCCTCCAGTTTAGGAGCTTCCTATGTGGGCTGCGTGAACTGGTAGTCAAGGCTGGTTCTGTAGTGCCAGTAGGCCCAGCTCCCCCTGTAGGACTGTTGGGGTTCGGTAACTGCGGCTGCCTCGCGGCCTAGCTGTTCTCTCCTCTCCTGTGGACCTTCGGGTCCACCACCTGGTTCCAGCACCGTCAGCTGGTTCCGGGCCGAGCCTTTGGCTTAGGTGCCTCCTCCTGGGTATCCGAGTTCCGCCAACGCCAGGCGGTCCTTGGTAGTGCTTTTAAGTGCGGGCACCTACAGCTTAGTAACCGGGTTCCAGCACCGTCAGCTGGTCCTCGGTCGTGCCATTGGCTCTTGCACACTGGGGCAACGCATCCGGGTTCCAGCACCGCCAGCTGGTTCTCGGCAGTGTTCTTGTCACAGGTACTCCCTCGTGCCAAGCCTGGTTTCAGCACCGTCAGCTGTTTCCGGGTTGTGTCAACTTCACTGAGACGCCTATGCTTGCCCCGTCGTGGTGCGGTCGAGTTAGCCAACTCCAGGGTGCCTCCAGTTTAGGAGCTTCCTATGTGGGCTGCGTGAACTGGTAGTCAAGGCTGGTTCTGTAGTGCCAGTAGGCCCAGCTCCCCCTGTAGGACTGTTGGGGTTCGGTAACTGCGGCTGCCTCGCGGCCTAGCTGTTCTCTCCTCTCCTGTGGACCTTCGGGTCCACCACCTGGTTCCAGCACCGTCAGCTGGTTCCGGGCCGAGCCTTTGGCTTAGGTGCCTCCTCCTGGGTATCCGAGTTCCGCCAACGCCAGGCGGTCCTTGGTAGTGCTTTTAAGCGCGGGCACCTACAGCTTAGTAACCGGGTTCCAGCACCGTCAGCTGGTCCTCGGTCGTGCCATTGGCTCTTGCACACTGGGGCAACGCATCTGGGTTCCAGCACCGCCAGCTGGTTCTCGGCAGTGTTCTTGTCACAGGTACTCCCTCGTGCCAAGCCTGGTTTCAGCACCGTCAGCTGTTTCCGGGTTGTGTCAACTTCACTGAGACGCCTATGCTTGCCCCGTCGTGGTGCGGTCGAGTTAGCCAACTCCAGGGTGCCTCCAGTTTAGGAGCTTCCTATGTGGGCTGCGTGAACTGGTAGTCAAGGCTGGTTCTGTAGTGCCAGTAGGCCCAGCTCCCCCTGTAGGACTGTTGGGGTTCGGTAACTGCGGCTGCCTCGCGGCCTAGCTGTTCTCTCCTCTCCTGTGGACCTTCGGGTCCACCACCTGGTTCCAGCACCGTCAGCTGGTTCCGGGCCGAGCCTTTGGCTTAGGTGCCTCCTCCTGGGTAACCGAGTTCCGCCAACGCCAGGCGGTCCTTGGTAGTGCTTTTAAGCGCGGGCACCTACAGCTTAGTAACCGGGTTCCAGCACCGTCAGCTGGTCCTCGGTCGTGCCATTGGCTCTTGCACACTGGGGCAACGCATCCGGGTTCCAGCACCGCCAGCTGGTTCTCGGCAGTGTTCTTGTCACAGGTACTCCCTCGTGCCAAGCCTGGTTTCAGCACCGTCAGCTGTTTCCGGGTTGTGTCAACTTCACTGAGACGCCTATGCTTGCCCCGTCGTGGTGCGGTCGAGTTAGCCAACTCCAGGGTGCCTCCAGTTTAGGAGCTTCCTATGTGGGCTGCGTGAACTGGTAGTCAAGGCTGGTTCTGTAGTGCCAGTAGGCCCAGCTCCCCCTGTAGGACTGTTGGGGTTCGGTAACTGCGGCTGCCTCGCGGCCTAGCTGTTCTCTCCTCTCCTGTGGGCCTTCGGGTCCACCACCTGGTTCCAGCACCGTCAGCTGGTTCTAGGCAGTGTCTTTTGCTCTTGTACCTTCTGCTCCCCATCCTGATTCCAGTAACGTCAGCTGGTTCCGGGCAGAGCCTTTGGCTTAGGTGCCTCCTTCTGGGTATCCAAGTTCCACCAACGTCAGGTGGTCCTTGGTAGTGCTTTCAGGCACGGGTACCTCCTGCTTAGTAACCGGGTTCCAGTAACGTCAGCTGGTCCTCGGTAGTTCCATTGGCTCTTGGACCTTCGGCTACCCATCCGGGTTCCAGTACCGTCAGCTGGTTCTCGGCAGTGTCTTTTGCTCTTGTACCTTCTGCTCCCCATCCTGGTTCCAGTAATGTCAGCTGGTTCCGGGCAGAGCCTTTGGCTTAGGTGCCTCCTTCTGGGTATCCGAGTTCCGCCAACGTCAGGCGGTCCTTGGTAGTGCTTTTTAGCACGGGTACCTCCTGCTTAGTAACCGGGTTCCAGTAACATCAGCTGGTCCTCGGTAGTTCCATAGGCTCTTGAACCTTCGGGTAGCCATCCGAGTTCCAGTTCCATCAGCTGGTTCTTGGCATTTTCTCAGCCTTCTTGTACCTTCTGCTACATTTCCAAGTTGAAGACCCTAAAGTCGACGACCCGGAAGACCACCCCGATGACGACGACGACGACCCGGAAGACCACCCCGATGACGACGACGACGACGGCGGAGACGACGACGGAGACAACGACGGCGGAGACGACGACGGCGGAGATGACGACACTGAAGACGACGACCCTGGAGACGACGACATGGAAGACCGAGAAGCAGAAGAACAAGAGGCTGCAGAACAAAGAGCAGAAGAACATTAAGCATAACACTTAATATCAGAGCAAAAGATATTATCTAAATTATATGCAGAAGAAGACTAAGCAGTGTATGGGGGTGAGTCCGTTCCTCCTCGTGGTGCCCCTGGATAAAGCCTGATGCTGCAGGCCAAACTGAACGCGGACAAATGTAACTTTTGTGACTGGCAGAACGGAAGGTGTAATCTTCCAACTTTTATAGATAACAACTACGGAATGCCTGTCACAAATGAGAATATGATGAAGAAGTAGAATAGGAAGAATAATAACAGTGGAATAAAAAGAATATGTAGAATAGGAAAAATAATAATAGTTGAAGAAAATGAATATGAAGAATGTAATAAAAAAAAAAAATAGGTAGAAGATGAAGAAGAAGATGAATAAGGTGAAGAAGTTGATGTCAAAGATGCTGATGATGATGAAGATGAAAGTGTGGGAAAAGGAAAAAAAAGAAGGGGAAGGTCGTGGAATAGTGAAACATCAATATCTGACAAAATAAAAAAAAATTTACATAGTCAATATCTTTTTCAATCCGAACGTCTTTAAAAAAAAAAAAAATCATGCTATTCTATTTGATTGGACTAATCCTCATTGCCTTTAATGTCACCGCCACCTCCCCCATACATCCTACATTATTCTTAGTTGTTTTCCTTCATGTAGAATGAACCTACAAGGAAAGAAAGGGTTTATTTTAATTCCGATATTTTGGTCCCATTGACTTGCATTGGGATCGGGTATCGGTATCGGCGATATCCGATATTTTTTGAATATCGGCCGATCCAAACCGATACCGATACTTTCCGATATCGGAAGGTATCGCTCAACACTAGTCATAATGGTTGCCATGGCGACGATGATGTCATAAAGGTTGCCTCGACCAATCAGCGACGGGCACAGTCTGCCGCGAATTCTGGAATCATCATTGTCCATATACTACGGGGACATGCATATTCTAGAATACCCGATGCGTTAGAATCGGGCCACAATCTAGTATTCTATATAAATGCAAACATTTTGGGGGTATCGGCCGTCCCAATAAAACCGCCCTATACTTATCAAACCTTATCAAACAGTCAATATTGGTTCATACAAGATAATTATCCAAAATGGCTTGAGCTGGAAACCTCTCAAAATCATAACAATCCTCCTAAAGAATTAGTCTTCAACCATATCTTAGGCCGGTTTCACATTAGCGTTGTGGACGGCTAGTTTCACACTAGCGTTTTGAGCTGTAGAGGGCTGCGGACTTCCTCCGTGAAGCCCCACCCTCGGCCGCACCTCCGCCGCTAGCTCTGCCTCCTGCATGCGTCCGACATGCGGCCTGCATACCTATCTGTAACATTAGGTATGCAGGTTCCGCATGCGTCGTTTTGACGATGCGGCGACGAGCGTAGAACGCAGCTTGTAGCAATTTTTTTTCTCCGCATCGTCAAAACGACGCATGCGGAAGCACCCGCATACAGCGGCACGACCTGCGTACCTAATGTTAAAGATAGGTACGCAGGCCTCATGCCTGCCGCATGCAGAAGTAAGGGGAGCTAGCGGCCGAGGGCGGGGCTTCACGGAGGAAGCCTTAAACAGATCTAACAATATCCACTCTAAACACCCTATTTTTTCTTCCATCATTTACGCATGGGACAAACTCTCTAAAAGGAAAAGAGGTTCTAAAAAGGAGAAACTTCTCTACAATACTCCTATAGATGTCAGTATGCTAACCAAAAACATCAATCCCTTTCCCATGTGGCGAGAGAAAGGGATTCTAAAATTAAGCGACTTTCACGATGGGTATAAATTTATCAGTTTCAGCCACCTGAAAGAAAAATTTAAAATTCCCTCCTCAGCTTTTCTTCATTTTATAACACTAAAAGAACAAGCTCAAAATGTCATCAATAAAAAACAAACATCTCTGAAGCTACGCAGAAATCAAAGAAAAAAAGTCAGACGCACAATCAGCTCCGAAACACCTGTGCTCCACCTCCAGACAGCTGAGCGTTGTATTTGCCACTACAGAATTGGGTGCTCGTAGAAAACAGAAAAAGATATCTCCAATCCCTACCATTTAGTAGGTAAACTAATCCACATTGGTCCTATCCAACATATGGTTAAGGACTTTATATCCTGTAGAACCACGCATGTTGTGTATGTCCTGTTTTGCCCGTGCGGCACCCCCTGACGAAGGAAAAGTTTCCGAAACGCGCGTCGGGGTGCGCGATCGTAGGACTAGGTGACCCCCTCCTAAGGTATTATATATTTTTTTGGATAACATTGCCTCATTTTTGGTCGTAATCACTGCACATTGCACGTTATGGGTGTTTGCACACTGACCTGTCTGTGGCATGCAGTGTGCCCTGCGGGCGTTTTTTATACAGTTTCTTTCAATTATTGCACTTTATTTGTGTACATTATTATAATTTGTGAACATTACTAGCCCCCCCCTTGTATTTCTGTGCCCTGTGTTGGTACACACATATTTGATTCTTTTGTTGCACTAGGTTCAACATTATTAATTATTTATATATTTTTATCTACATGTTTTATTGGCTTGTGCACCGTGGCATTACACTTTTTACTATTTGGTTGTTTTAAAAAATTTTTCAATTTTTTATTATTATTTATATCGACCATGAATTTGGCAAAATATATATAAGATTTTCCTGTGTGGTTACCTATCTACTACCCTAGTGGTTTTTATATAAATATTTATATTCTTTTATTATCTTGTCCTAGCTCGCGTACTGTTTTTTGATTATTTATTGTACCATTTGTCACCGTAAATAAAGTATATTTGAGTAATATTTTCTGCGTGGGTACACTTTCTCGGCTGTTCATGCTCTAGTTGTGGTTGATTTTTTATCCCTGGTGTTTAGTCACTACCTTCTCACAATACACCATCAGTATTTTATTATTAATTACCTGCACATATATTTATATATAATTTACTTTATTTTGTTGGTGTACTGTGTTCCCTTTAAACATTTTATTATGTAGGTAAAACTATACGCCCCCTCTTTATCAGATTTAGGGAACACTTTAAATCTATCAGCATGGGCAAGGGTGTCCCCAGACTCATAAATCACATACGTACTCATCATGCAGGAGACGCGGCTTGTCTGCGGTTTGCAGGTCTTGAAAGGGTCACGCTGCCAGAACAGGGAGGCGATCTCCACAGGCTGTTATTAAGGAAAGAGGGGAGGTGGATATTGAAAGTGAATGCAACAGGCCCTCTAGCAGGGCCGGCGTCAGCACCCGGCGCACCGGGCAAATGCCGGGGCCCTGGGGAGAGAGGGGGGCCCACTCATGCTGTCATCATAGATACAGCTGGGAGAGCAGAGCAGGAGATAACGTGCTCTCTCCGCCCACAAAGTCACTGCTGGCTGCGTTCTCTTAACCCCTATGTGCCAGCTCTGACACAAGCATCTTCTCACTCAGTGAGTGCAGCCAGGCAGGCACACATAGGGGTTAAGAGAAGGCAGCCAGTGTGACATTGTTTGTGGGAGGAGAGAGCACGTTCTCTGCTCTGCTCTCCGCCCCTGGCTGGCTGCCATGCTGCTGAACTTATGAGGCAGATTCAGGAGGAGCTCCTAGTCCTACCAGTGCCTGAGTGAGTGGCGCTGCTATATACTACGTGGGCTGCGCTGCTATATACTACGTGGGCTGCGCTGCTATATACTACGTGGGCTCGGCTGCGCTGCTATATACTACGTGGGCTGCGCTGCTATATACTACGTGGGCTGCGCTGCTATATACTACGTGGGCTGCGCTGCTATATACTACGTGGGCTGCACTGCTATATACTATGTGGGCTGCGCTGCTATATACTACGTGGGCTGCGCTGCTATATACTACGTGGGCTGCGCTGCTATATACTATGTGGGCTGCGCTGCTATATACTACGTGGGCTGTGCTATATACTACGTGGGCTGTGCTATATACTACATGGGCTGCTATATACTACGTGGGCAGTGTTATATACTACATGGCTGTGTTTATATGCGATCATGAATCGGGGTATGTGTTAAAGGGGGGCCCCACTGAGACTCTTTCGCCCGGGGCCCTCAAAAACCTGGAGCCGGCCCTGCCCTCTAGGGTTAAATGACCGGACAGACATGTCAGTTTTTTTGTAGGTATCTTGGTAATCTGTCACTGTACTCATTGTTTTGAATATATATTTGTAGTTTTATATGCTTGTTAAGTCATTTTGTTCCACTTCACTTTGTTTTTAAAGTTTCACTAAGTAGGAGTTACTTACTTTGGTGACGTTTACTGGGGAGGGAGTGCCGCTTGGACGGATATGCTTGATAAGCTCTCCCACCTGACGTTACCATCAGACCCGTAGAAGCTCACTAGAGCGAAACGATCGTCGTCATAGGAACCTCAGGTTCTCCCTGCTGTATCCTGCTTTTTTAACATGAAGCCTCAATAAAGGAAAGACTTTTCGCACAGATGGTGAGTGCTCGTCTTCTTGTTTATTGCACTATCTCTGAAGCTACTATTAACTTAATAAAAAAAACCAAACATTACTTATTCTGGAGCAATAAACAAATTTCCAAGTGGTTCAACAAAGACACAGAATTTGACAAGCTACCCTACATGAGTAAATGGGAAAAAGATTTTGTTACGTGTTACGGAACTACTCAGCACCCAGAATATGTTGTGCAGTTATATGTATGTATAATAGGTTCCATGTGAGATGCATGTCCCTAATGCATCAACCCACATCCTGCGCCCCTGGGCAGAGGGGACACGATATTCCCCTTTTGACCGCCCCACCTTTGTAATTCCCACAGTAAATATAGGCAGGCTCCGGCCACCTACGGCTATTGTAATGTATGTCTGGCCTGCCGCTTTTCTATTGGCCTGCCCTCTGTATCTGTGTGATATATTCTGTGTCCTGTGAGTAAAGTGTTGCCAGACTGGAAATACGTGGAGAAGCAGTGATCTTTTATATGCGCCCATGTAACCAAGCAATTCCGGCCAGCGTCCTTCATTCAGACTCCAGCCAAAGCAGAGTGGACATCCTGAAACACAGGGTGGTACTGAAAGAGGTACCCCAGCTTGGTAGACCCCGTTACAGATTTGAACATGACTTTTATCCCAGATCAATGGGAAAACGCAATTCATTTTACTTACTCATCAAATATTTGCATGACACTGCAAGAAGCATATTTTAAAATCCTCACAAGATGGTACTTCACACCGACTCGCCTTTCCCATTTACCTTCTGGAGGGTCTCCCTTGTGCTGGAGAGAGTGCGGAGAATACGGGAGCTTGTTACATATGTTTTGGAAGTATGGAAACAGGAACACATGGGCTACTTGCAAGTCTGTAGAAACATGTTCACACACCACCAAGAAACTTGAAGACACAAAAGAGCATAGTAAAACTAAAAACACTCAGTTTCAAAAAATCACATTAATCCGCAAGTGCTAGTAAAAAGATGTAAAAAACAGGGTATTTGGTTGATACGTTTTTTGCAAAAAATGTATACTAAGCTGCACCACCAAACGTTAAGGTATACCCATATCAGAGCAGTCCTAACTGATGTATGCAATCCCTATCTGATGTTTAACCTATTTAACCTTTGATATGGTGGGTTTATACGTTTAATACCAACCACCTAAGTGGTTACTATTGTCTGCAGATATCAAGTATCTATAACACCGGTCATTGGCCTTATTGTGTTCATTTTGTTTTTGTCTTTTTGGGTTCTAGTTTTTCCTTAGAACAGCACTTCCTATGTCTAGCGGTAGGGGTCCTGTAGTCTGTGGGTAAAGGATCTCACTAGTGGCTGCAGGGTCTAGTAGGGCCCCTAAGGTCAGTCATCATGGAGCGGGGGCGCCATAATGCTCCCCCCTAGGGTGTCAACCTCCGCTGACAGGTAGGGCTTATCTAGGTGCTTATCCAGGATCCAGGGATTTCTAGTACTACCCATTAGATTTTAATTGGGTTGAACACTTTTTGTTTGTTTGGTCACTATTGGTGGTACGGTTTGCCTTTGTTTTAACAATAAAGATATTTTTAGTTATTGGGTATTTACATGATTGTTGCTTTTGAAAACCCTGTATAGTTAATCTTAGTCTTAATATTTTACACCCTTCACTCTACACCCAACACTCTACACCTTACTCCCTTCACTCTACACCCTACCCTCTACATCCTACACTCTACACCCTACACTCTGCACCCTACACTCTACACCCTACACTCTACACCCTACTCCCTACACTCTACACCCAATACTCTACACCTTACTCCCTACACTCTACATCCTACACTCTACACCCAACACTCTACACCCAACACCCTATGCTTTACACCCTACATTCTACACTTCACCCTACACTCTACACCCTACACTCTACACCCAACACTCTACACCCAACACCCTATGCTTTACACTCTACACTTCACCCTACACTCTACACTACACACTCACACTCTACACCCTACACTCTACAACCTATACCCTACACTCTACACCCTACACTCTACTTCCTACACCCTCTACTCTACACCCTACACTCTACAACCTACACCCAATACCCTACACTCTACACCCTACACTCTACTTCCTACACCCTCTACTCTACACCCTACACTCAACACCCTACACTTTAAACCCTACACTCTACACTTCACCCTACACTCTACACCCAACACTCTACATCCTACAATCTACACTACACCCTACACTTTACACCCTTCACTCTACACCCAACATTATACACCTTACTCCCTACACTCTGCACCCCACACTCTACACACTAAATTCTACATCTTACTCCCTACACTCTACACCCTACACTCTACACCCTACTCCCTACACTCTACTCCCTACACTCTACACCCTACCCCCTACACTCTACACCCAATACTTTACACCTTACTCCCTACACTCTACACCCTGCTCCCTACACTCTACATCCTACTCCATACACTCTACACCTGTTGTGAATTCCGCTCTTGGGCTCCCTCCGGTGGTTGTAAGTGGCACTTTTGTGAGTTCTGCTCTTGGGCTCCCTCCGGTGGTTTTAAGTGGAATGGCTGCTCCTTGGATTTAGCAGTCAGCAGCTGCTTCCACTAATTGTCTATTCTGCTCGGCTATTTAGCCTGGCTCTTCCTTTCAGCTTGTGCACTTGTCAATGGTTCCTGGTTGGATTCACATCTCTGCTTGGATTTCCCTGATATCCTGACCAGTTCAGCAAAGATAAGTCCTTGCTTTGCTCTTTTCTGTCCACATGTTGTGGACTTCATTGTTCGGTACATTCTATGTTTTTGTCCAGCTTGTCAGTATGGATTAATTCTGTTAAGCTGGAAGCTCTGGGAAGCAGATTTACCCTCCGGACACCTTTAGTCAGGTGTGGAGATTTTTGTAAACTCTGTGGTGGATTTTTCTAGTTTTTAATACTGACCGCACAGTATTCTGTCCTGTCCTATCTATCTAGCTAGACTGGCCTCCTTTGCTACATCCTGGTTTCATTCTACGTATGTCTTTTCCCTCTCCACTCACAGTCATTATTTGTGGGGGGCTATCTATTCTTTGGGGATTTTCTCTGAGGCAAGATAGCTTTCCTGTTTCTATCTTTAGGGGTAGTTAATTCTCAGGCTGTGACGAGGTGTCTAGGGAGTGACAGGAACATCCCATGGCTGCTTCTAGTGTGGTGTTGAGCTTAGGAACTGCGGTCAGTACAGGTACCACCTCCTTCAGAGCTTGTCCCATGTTGCTCCTAAACCACCAGTTCATAACAACACCCTACTCCCTACACTCTACACCCAATACTCTACACCTTACTCCCTACACTCTACACCCTACACTCTACAACATACACTCTACATTCTACACCCTACAATCTACACCCTCCTCTCAACACCCTACACTCTACACCCAACACTCTACACCTTACTCCCTACAATCTACACTCTACACCCAACACCCTACCGTTTACACCCTACACTCTACACTTAATTCTACACTACGCCCTACACTCTACACCCAAAACCTTACACTATACACTCTACACCCTGAACTCTACACCCAACATTCTACACCTTACTCCCTACACTCTAGCAGTACAGACACAGAGGGCTAATAACTGCATAAGGTGTATGAGAACATGTTGCCAGGAACCTGGTTATGTTTTTTTTCCGAATGGGCCACACAAGGATAGATAGGATAATGCATTGATGTTGTAGGCCAATCTGAACAAATGAGTTTTTAGGGCACGCTTAAAACTGTGGGGATTGGGGATTAATCGTATTAACCTAGGTAGTGCATTCCAAAGAATCAGCGCAGCACGTGTAAAGTCTTGGAGACGGGAATGGGAGGTTCTGATTATTGAGGATGCTAACCTGAGGTCATTAGCGGAGCAGAGGGCACGGGTAGGGTGGTAGACTGAGACCAGAGAGGAGATGTAGGGTGGTGCTGAGCCATGGAGTGCTTTGTGGATGAGGGTAGTAGTTTTGTACTGGATTCTTGAGTGGATGGGTAACCAGTGTAATGACTGGCACAAGGTAGAGGCATCGGTGTAACGGTTGGTGAGGAATATGATCCTGGCTGCAGCATTCAGGACAGATTGGAGCGGGGAGAGTTTTGTAAGAGGGAGGCCAATTAGTAGAGCGTTACAATAGTCCAGACGAGAATGAATAAGTGAAACGGTAAGAGCTTTTGCAGAGTCGAAAGTAAGAAAAGGGCGAATTCTAGAAATGTTTTTGAGATGCAGATAAGAGCAGCGAGCCAGTGATCGCATGTGGGGGGTGAATGAAAGCTCAGAATCAAGTATGACCCCAAGGCAGCAGGCATGTTGCTTTGGAGTAATGGTGGAACCACACACGGAGATGGCAAAGTCAGGCAAAGTGTTATGATCCGGTGACCTTGGAGTAGCATGAAAACTTTCACTGGAGTAGGTGGTCACTATACTGACCGCAAATCCTGATCTTAACACCGCAACTAGAAGTAGCTGTGGAGTGTACCTAACCAATCCTAGACACCTCGTCACAGCCGGAGGACTAAATACCCCTAAAGATGGAAATAGGAATACTATCTTGCCTCAGAGCAGAACCCCAAAGGATAGACAGCCCCCCACAAATATTGGCGGTGAGTCGGAGAGGAAAAAACATACACAGGCAGAAAAACAGGATTTAGCACAGGAGGCCACTCTAGCTAAAATAGGACAGAATAGGGCAGAGTTCTGTGCGGTCAGTATTAAAACCCTTCAAAAATATCCACAGCAGAATATACAAAAACTTCCTCCATCTAACTAAAGACGTAGGAGCGTATATCTGCAACTCCAGCGAATCCTACATTCAAAGCAGGAATACAATAAAAAACAAGCACACAGCCTGTGTGCCACAGAAAAAGAAACAGACACTTATCTTTGCTGAAATGGCAGCCAAGTAGGAGAAGCCAGACAGAGATCCATCATATCCCAAAAAACATTGACAACTGGCAAGGACTAATGAGTCCTGCAAGCCTAAATACCCCAGTCAGAACTGCAATTAGCAGATACACCTGTCCAAGACTGCAGCCCAGGAACAACTGCATCATCATCTACTACCACCAGAGGGAGCTCAAAAGCAGAATTCACAACAGTACCCCCCCTTGAGGAGGGGTCACCGAACCCTCACCAGAGCCCCCAGCGGCTCGTTTTTTGCGGGACAAGATGACGCTTTCAGCGGTACCATGGTTATTTATATCCGTCTTTTTGTTCGGCGGTATGATAATAAAGCGTTGTTTTTTGCCTCGTTTTTTTTTTTTTTTTTTTTTCTTACGGTGTTTACTGAAGGGGTTAACTAATGGGACAGTTTTATAGGTCGGGTCGTTACGGATGCGGCGATACTATATATGTGTACTTTTATTGTTTTTTTTTTATTTAGATAAAGAAATGTATTTATGGGAATAATATATATATTTTTTTTCATAATTTAGGATTTTTTTTTTTTTTACACACTTGTAAAAATTTTTTTTAACTTTTTTACTTTGTCCCGGGGGGGACAATACAGATTGGTGATCTGACAGTTTGCACAGCACTCTGACAGATCACCGATCTGTCAAAGAGCGCTGCAGCGTTACCAAGTGCCTGCTCTGAGCAGGCACTTGGTAAGCCACCTCCCTCCCTGCAGGACCCGGATCCGCGGCCATCTTGGATCCGGGACTTGCTGCAGGGAGGAAGGTAGGAGACCCTCGCAGCAACGCGATCACATCGCGTTGCTGCGGGGGTCTCAGGGAAGCCCGCAGGGAGCCCCCTCCCTGCGCGATGCTTCCCTGCACCGCCGGCACATCGCAATCATGTTTGATCGTGGTGTGCCGGGGGTTAATGTGCCGGGGGCGGTCCGTGACCGCTCCTGGCACATAGTGCCGGATGTCAGCTGCGATAAGCAGCTGATACCCGGCCGCGATCGACCGCGCTCCCCCCGTGAGCGCGGCCGATCGCCTATGATGTACTATTCCGTCCTTGGGAAGTAGGGCCCACCCCACATGGACGGAATAGTACGTCTAATGGCAGAAAGGGGTTAATAGAGGGAGAAAACACGAGGAGTTCAGTTTTTGACAGGTTCAGTTTCAGATAGAGGGAGGACATGATGTTAAAGACAGCGGTAAGACAATCACTGGTGTTTACTAAAAAGGTCGGCGTGATAACAGGAGCAGAAGTGTATAATTGGGTGTCATCAGCATAGAGATGGTACTGGAAACCAAATCTACTGATTGTTTGTCCAATAGGGGCAGTATACAAAGAGAAGAGGAGGGGGCCTAGGACTGATCCTTGAGGAACCCCAACAGTAAGGGGAAGGTGAGAGGAGGAGGAACCAGCAAAAGATACAGTGAAGGATCGGTCAGAGAGATAGGAGGAGAACCAGGAGAGAACGGTGTCCTTGAGGCCGATGGAGTGGAGCATAGTGAGGAGGAGCTGATGATCCACAGTGTCGAATGTTGCAGAGAGATCCAAGAGAATTAGCATGGAGTAGTGACCATTAGATTTAGCTGTTAGTAGGTCATTAGAGACTTTAGTGAGGGCAGTTTCAGTAGAGTGTAAAGAGCAGAAACCAGATTGAAGAGGGTCGAGAAGAGAGTTATCTGAGAGATAGCGGGTAAGATGGGAATGGACCAGGCGTTCGAGAAGTTTAGAGATGAAGGGAAGATTAGAGACAGGTCTATAATTAGCGGCACAGTTTTGATCAAGAGATGGTTTTTTAAGTAATGGATGTATGATGGCATGCTTAAATGAGGATGGAAAAATACCGGAAGTGAGAGAAAGGTTGAATATTTTTGTTAGGTGAGAGGTGACAGCCGGGGAAAGGGACTGGAGGAGATGTGACGTAATGGGGTCACTGGTGCAAGTGGTTGGGCGAGAAGAGAGAAGATGCAAGGAGCCTGATTACTTCTTCTTCTGTAACTGGTTGAAAGTCAGAGAGTGAACTAGATGCAGTAGGGGAGGGAGGACAGTGAATGGTATGAAGAGATTGGGAGATGATTTCCTGTCGAATGTGGTCATTTTGTTTGTATTAATATTTTACTGCTGTTCATGTTGTTCTCTTGTAGGTTGACTTATTTGCTAATTGATGAATGGTTGGGGTTGCCATCTGATATCAGCCCCCCACAGTATTGTACTGTTATCTTTCCACAGGGTGAGTGAATAATGCTGTGTTTCCTAATATGCTAATGACATATTGAACTAGCTTGTTGAAACAATGAAGCCCTGTAGTGTCTTATTCCCTGAGGCACATTTGTCAGGTCTGGGAGGCCTGAAAACCACCCCAACCTGTCTGACTATGCCTGGACATAAGGAGGGAGCTGGGGAGGACATGAGCTGAGAAATCAGTCCTGTGTGGAATGATGATGTGAACACAGCACGTCAGAGAGAAGGAAGAATATATGGACTATGTGATCCTCTGTCTGCTGGATTGTTGGACTTTTATCCTGTTACTGAACTGCATTCGTGTTCTCGACTATTTTATCCTTTGTGTGGTGGATCGTATATGGACCTTTTGTATTTTTGCCTAAATAAAGGTCTTGGAATTGGTCCAGACGAAAAGAAAAAATGATGGTGCACTCACCAGTCCTGTGATTCAACAATCGTTTATTACGGCATATGCAGGGAACACCAGGGGAGAACGTGGATGAGAAGGACAACAGCTGTTTCGCGCGGCTGCACTTCAACAGGTACTAATAGTAAAAGGAAGTGGGCAGGCACCCTTAAACTGCCGAAATCCAAGGGACCGCCCATCTCCTGACGTCATGACTAGGGTTGAGCGACTTTTACTTTTTTAGGGTCAAGGCGGGTTTCGCGAAACCCGACTATGTCAAAAGTCGAGTCGAGTGAAATCGGCCGATTATCGCGAAAAGTCGGGGATCGACCGAAACACGAAACCCAATGCAAGTCAATGTGGGAGCATAGTCGGCAGTGAGTGGAGGCCAGAAAAACACCTATAGTGCCCATTTTAATGCCAAAAACATCCATTCTTGGTACTGAAGCTTGTCAATCTTAATTTACCTTATAATAATAGTTAGGCATTGGACATTGGGGGTAATTTGGCTAAAGTTGTGGGGGGTATGGCTGGTTCAAGTATTTAGTGGGCCCAGGAAACGTGGACCACGTCACGGCAGTGGAGCAGGGAGACGTAAGTATTTCAACTTTGCAAGTGCTGTGATACTGAGCAAGCAGGGGTGGCCCACTCGTTTGCATTGGCACTGGCACAGGGCCCCTCAAAGTATTGCGGTGTGTTTGCACGGCGGGGATGCCTCCCACCGGCAGCGACACTTTTGCGTACTATGAGGGGCCCTGTGCCAGTGACATCGCCAACGAGTATTCCCCCCCACCTGATGAAGGAACCTGCACTTTCATCTGCACCTTCCTCTTTGTCCCTGTGTAAGGTGGTATAGAATGTGGGAAGGGGAACCTCACTTTCAGCAGGGTCAGAATCTGGCTGTGTAGCGTGCAAGGGGAATGTAGCGGTCTGGGTCAATGTACCAGCAGAGTCATCTAGCACTGGCTGGGCAATGGGCAGGAGGAGGAGGAAACACAGATATAGGCCCAAATAATAAAGTGGGTAAATGCATTTCAAAATTGGTAACAGGACTAACCAGGCGGCATTGCTTTGTTCAGTGGAGGACAACTGTAATGAGAGGCTGACACAGTGAGTAGGCCCAAATCAGTAAGTAGTCTAAATGCAGTTCAAAATTGGTAACAGTAGTAAACAGGCGGCACTGCTTTGTTCAGTGGAGAACAGCAAGGAGCGGCAGACACCGTTAGTAGGCCCCAACCCAACTAGTAGGCCAAATCCAGTGTTATATTAACAACTACTTAATGAGAGCCTGAAGATTGAAGCTCAGGACAGGAAACCAGGAGAACAGCAAGGAGCGGCAGACACCGTTTGTAGGCCCCAACCAAACTACTAGGCAAATGCAGTGTTATATTAACAACTACTTAATGAGAGCCTGAAGATCGAAGCTCAGGACAGGAAACCAGGAGAACAGCAACAAGCGGCAGACACCGTTTGTAGGCCCCAACCAAACTAGTAGGCAAATTCAGTGTTATATTAACAACTATTTAATGAGCGCCTGAAGATTGAAGCTCAGGACAGGAAACCAGGAGAACAGCAAGGAGCGGCAGACACCGTTTGTAGGCCCCAACCAAACTAGTAGGCAAATGCAGTGTTATATTAACAACTACTTAATGAGAGCCTGAAGATCGAAGTTCAGGACAGGAAAGCAGGAGAACAGCAAGGAGCGGCATACACCGTTAGTAGGCCCCAACCAAACTTGTAGCCCCACTGCATTTGTTCCATTTAACAACTATTTAACAAGAGCCTGAAGATCGAAGCTCAGGAAAGGCAACCAGGAGAACACCTTGGAGCGGCAGACACTGTTAGTAGGCCCCAACCAAACTTGTAGCCCCACTGCAGTTTTAAAATTCCGATAGGCTGAAAACCTGACAATTGCAGGTCATTTTTTTTAAGAGGACAGCTGTATTGAGTGGTGCAGACAGATACTGCTAGTAGGCCTTACACCACAAAGTTGGCTCGATGCAGGTTTAAAAAAGGTTACATGGGTACACGGTCAGCATTGGTGTGGTCAGTGGAGGACTATTGGAAGGAGGGACCGCAGACAGACTTAGTAGGCCTAACATAAAAAAAGTAGGCTCAATGCAGTTTCAATTATCTTGCAGGGGTACACAGGCAGCATTGTTGTGGTCAGCGGAGGACTATTGGAAGAAGGGACTGCAGACAGACTTAGTAGGCCTAGCATAAAAAAGTAGGCTCAATGCAGTTTCAATTATCTTGCAGGGGTACACAGGCAGCATTGGTGTGGTCAGCGGAGGACTATTGGAAGGAGGGACCGCAGACAGACTTAAAAGGCCTAACATAAAAAAAGTAGGCTCAATGCAGTTTCAATTATCTTGCAGGGGTACACAGGCAGCATTGGTGTGGTCAGTGGAGGACTATTGAAAGGAGGGTCCGCAGACAGACTTAGTAGGCCTAAAATAAAAAAAATAGGCTCAATGCACTTTTAATTAGGTTCCAGGGGTACACAGGCAGCATTGGTGTGGTCAGCGGAGGACAATTGGAAGGAGTGTCTGACACAGTTAGTACTCCAAAATAATACATAGATGTTAATGTCTCACAAAAAAACAAAACAAAAAAAAAAGGGTGGCATACTTAGGTACAGGGGTGGGCTCCTCTGCTGACTTTCAGACATTGTTATTTGGCGCAAAGTATTTACTGGTGTAAATGTAGGACAGGGCCACTGAATATTTTAACTAGCATCATACATGTCAACGAATTGGTATTGTCAGTGCCAGGCATTGAAGGATTTCACCGCATAGACTAAACAGCGGTGGAGCAGTGAGTGATAATTTTGCAAGTGGTAGAGCACAGTTTGAGCTGGGGGAAGACACTCTCTCATGCCCGGTGGTACTGGCCCAAGGCCCCTCATGTTACAACGGTGTGTCTAACGTTGGGTGCGCGCCACCACCGCCAAAGACACTTCATTGTACTATGATGGCCCCAGTGCCAGTGCCGTCGACCAAAAGTGGGCACACCCACATCTTCAGACAAACGGCACTCTCACGGGTGCTTGCACCAAGTGGCGAGACCACGGCACCATGGGAGGAGTCAACCCATTTAGGGAGGTGTAAACATATCGTATGATGGACATACAGCAGCTGCAAATTAAGAGATTGGAACAGCCCGTAAGACCAGTCCAAAAGCAAGACCTTTTTACAGGAAAGCTAGGTGTCAGCCGGGAAAGATGGGGCAAAATAATTAGAAATCCATGAGTGGTTCATTTTAATGAAGGTTAGATCATCAACATTTTGGGTAGCCAGACGAGTCCTTTTTTCGGTCAGTATTGAACCAGCAGCACTGAATACTCTTTCTGATAGCACATTAGCTGCTGGGCAAGCGAGCTCCTGCAATGCATATTCGGACAATTCAGGCCAGGTGTCTATTTTGGATGCCCAGTAATCAAATGGGAATGACGGGTGAGGGAGAACATCGATAGGGGAGGAAAAATAGTTAGTAACCATACTGGACAAATGTTGTCTTCTGTCACTTTGAATTGATGCTGCAGTACCTGTCCTGTCTGCGGTCATTGCGAAATCACTCCACAACCTGGTCAGAAAACCTCTCTGTCCAATGCCACTTCTGATTTGTGCACCTCTAACACCTCTGCCCTGTTGCCCCCTGCAGCTCGTGTGAGAACCATCACCGGCGCTGTGTGCTGGGAATGCCTGAATCAAACAAGAGTTGCTTGTTTGGTTGCCAATATTTGTTCAAGGTTCTCATGTGGCATGATATTTTGCAGTTTCCCCTTATAACGTGGATCCAGGAGGCAGGCCAACCAGTAATCGTCATCGGTCATCATTTTTATAATGCGGGGGTCCCTTTTCAGGATACGCAAGGCATAATCCGCCATGTGGGCCAATGTTCCAGTTGTCAATTCACTGCTTGTGCTGGGTTGAGGAGCACTTTCGGGCAAATCAACGTCACTTTTCTCCCTCAAAAACCCTGAACCTGGCCTTGCAACGCCACCAGTTTCTATTGCCTCCTGAGAAGCTCTCTCATCCAAAAAATACTCATCCCCATCATCCTCCTCCTCGTCGCCCGCCACCTCATCCAGTAGACTTCCCTGACCAGACAATGGCTGACTGTCATCAAGGCTTCCCTCGTCCTCGGCTGCAGACGCCTGCTCCTTTATGTGCATCAAACTTTGCATCAGCAAACGCATTAGGGGATGCTCATGCTTATTATGTCATTATCTGCACTAACCAGCCGAGTGCATTCCTCAAAACACTGAAGGACTTGACACAGGTCTTGTAGCTTCGACCACTGCACACCTGACAACTCCATGTCTGCCATCCAACTGCCTGCCCGTGTATGTGTATCCTCCCACAAATACATGACAGCATGCCTCTGTTCGCACAGTCTCTGGAGCATGTGCAGTGTGGAGTTCCACCTTGTTGCAACGTCGATGATTAGGCGATGCTGGGGAAGGTTCAAAGATCGCTGATGGTTCTGCATACGGCTGGAGTGTACGGGCGAACGGCGGATGTGCGAGCAAAGTCTGCGCACCTTCAGGAGCAGGTCTGGTAACCCCGGATAACTTTTCAGGAAGCACTGCACCACCAGGTTTAAGGTGTGAGCCAGGCAAGGAATGTGTTTCAGTTGTGAAAGGGCTATGGCAGCCATAAAATTCCTTCCGTTATCCCTCACTACCTTGCCTGCCTCAAGATGTACACTGCCCAGCCATTATTATTATTATTATTATTTATTGTTATAGCGCCATTTATTCCATGGCGCTTTACATGTGAGGAGGGGTATACATAATAAAAACAAGTACAATAATCTTAAACAATACAAGTCATAACTGGTACAGGAGGAATGAGGACCCTGCCCGCGAAGGCTCACAATCTACAAAGGATGGGTGAGAATACAGTAGGTGAGGGTAGAGATGGTCATGCAGTGGTTTGGTCGATCGGTGGTTACTGCAGGTTGCAGGCTTGTCTGAAGAGGTGGGTCTTCAGGTTCTTTTTGAAGGATGCCATGACTGAGTTTCTTGCTGCAAGAACTCAGACAGAACTTCCGCGGTGTGTCTGTTGTCACCCAAACACTTCATTGCCAATACAGCCTGCTGATGCTTGCCACTAGCTGTTCCATAATGGGACACCTCGTGTGCAACAGTGGAAACTGCGGATGGAGTGGTCATGCGACTGCGGTCTGTGGACGAGCTCTCGCTTCTGCTGGAGGAGGAGGGGGGGGCGAATGCCTACAGCCAACTGTTTCCTAGACCGTGGGCTAGGCAGAACTGTCCCAATATTGCTGTCCCCTGTGGACCCTGCATCCACCACATTAACTCAGTGTGCTGTGATGGACACGTAACGCCCCTGGCCATGCCTACTGGTCCATGCATCTGTTGTCAGGTGCACCTTTCTACTGACAGATTGCCTGAGTGCATGGACAATGCGGTCTTTTACATGCTGATGGAGGGCTGGGATGACTTTTCTCGAAAAGAAGTGTCGACTGGGTAGCTCGTAGCGTGGTACAGCGTAATCCATCAGGGCATTGAAAGCTTCACTTTAAACTAACCGGTAGGGCATCATCTCTAATGAGATTAGTCTAGCAATGTGGGTGTTCAAACCCTGTGTACGCGGATGAGAGGATGAGTACTTCCTTTTCCTAACGAGAGTCTCTTGTAGGGTGAGCTGGACTGGAGAGCTGCATATGGTGGAACTAGCGGGGGTGCCGGTGGACATGGCAGACTGAGAGAGGGTTGGTGATGGTATTCTTGCTGTTGGCCTACATACAGTGTTTCCTACCAAGAACCTGGTGATTCCCTGACTGCTTTGGCCTTGCGACGAAACCTCCATATTTGCTGCAGGTGGTGTGGTAAATGGTGGGCTTACAATGAGGGAAGGGATGTAGCGTTGCTGACTAGCTTCATTGTGAGAGGGTGCAACAACATTAAGGGACGTTTGGTAGTTAGTCCAGGCTTGCAAGTGCATGGTGGTTAAATGTCTATGCATGCAACTTGTATTTAGATTTTTAACATTCTGACCTCTGCTGAAGGTCCTTGAGCATTTCTTACAGATGACTTTGCACTGATCATTTGGATCTTGGTTAAAGAAATGCCAGACTGCACTCTTCCTACTATCGGATACCTTTTCAGGCATTGCACACTGAGCTACTTTAACCGGATGGCCACGCTGTCCTACAACTGGTTTTGGTTTTGCCACACGTTTTTGGCCTGATACGCGCCTGCCAGATGAAACCTGTTGTGATGTTGATGCCTGCTGCGGCTCCTCCTCCTCCGCTTCAGAGCTACTGCCGGCTGCACCCTGTTCCCCCAATGGCTTCCAATCGGGGTCAACAACTGGGTCATCTATGACCTCCTCTTCTATGTCCTGTGCACCTTCCTCTGTGTCACCGTGTAAGCCGGTGCTATAGCGTTCGTGACGGGGCTCCATAGTCTCATCAGGGTCAGATTCTGGATCAGTACACTGCGAGGGCAATGTTGTGATCTGAGTCAAAGGAACAGCATAATAATCTGGCTGTGGCTGTGCATCTGTGCTCTCCATGTCCGATTCATCTTGTAATGGGCATGGCCTGTTAACAATTTCCCTTTCTAACCCAGGCACGGTATGTGTAAAGAGCTCCATGGAGTAACCCGTTGTGTTGCCTGACGCATCCTTCTCTGTTGTTCTGGGTGAAGAACATAAGGAAGCGACTTGTCCCTGACCGGGAACATCCACTGACGACGCGCTGCTTTTACATTTTGCACTTTCCGAAGAGGAGGCAAAAGAGCTAGAGGAGTCAGCAAGGAAAGCCAAAACTTGTTCCTGCTGCTCCGGCTTTAAAAGCGGTTTTCCTACTCCCAGAAAAGGGAGCGTTCGAGGCCTTGTGTAGCCAGACGATGACGGTGGCTGAACAACTTGAGACTAAGGTGCTATATTGCTTTTCCCACGACCACCTGATGCTCCACCACCACTACCATCATTACCAGCTGGCAATGACCGCCCACGGCCACAACCTCTTCCACCAGACTTCCTCATTCTTGGAAATATGTAACCAAACTAACAAACGGTATTTGGTACTGTAAAACCAGTTACAAGGTGGGCGCAAACTTGTTGTGAATTTAAATCTCCCTTTATAGGTGTGTGAGACTGCTGGGAAAATCAGGCCCACTGTATTACAGTACACAGCTACAGTGGCTGACAGATATGCCACTAACAGGACTGACGCAGGTGCACACACTGGAAATAAAAATCTCCCCTTCTTTTTTTCATGGGAGACTAGTGAATAAATCTGGCCCACTGTTTTGCAGTATAGTTTCTGTGGCAGAAAATGACTGAAAGATACCACAGACTGGACTGGCACAGATGCACAGATTTGCCAATATTAATCTCCCCTTTGTTTATGGGAGAGGGGTGAGAGGAGTGACTAAATCTGGCCCACTGTTTTACAGTATAGTTTCTGTGGTAGAAAATGACTGACAGATAACACAGACTGGACTGGCACAGATGCACAGATTAGCCAATTTTAATCTCCCCCTTTTTTATTTTTTATGGGAGACTAGTGAATAATTCTGGCCCACTGTTTTACAGTATAGTTTCTGTGGCAGAAAATGACTGAAAGATATCACAGACTGGACTGGCACAGATGCTCAGATTTGCCAATATTAATCTCCCCTTTTTTTTTTATTGGAGACGAGTGAATAATTCTGGCCCACTGTTTTACAGTATAGTTTCTGTGGCAGAAAATGACTGAAAGATAACACAGACTGGACTGGCACAGATGCACAGATTTGCCAATATTAATCTCGCCTTTTTTTTATGGGAGACGAGTGAATAAATCTGACCCACTGTTTTACAGTATAGTTTCTGTGGCAGAAAATGACTGAAAGATAACACAGACTGGACTGGCACAGATTTGCCAATATTAATCTCCCCTTTTTTTTTTATGGGAGACGAGTGAATAAATCTGGCCCACTGTTTTACAGTATAGTTTCTGTGGCAGAAAATGACTGACAGATGACACAGACTGGACTGGCACAGATGCACAGATTAGCCAATATTAATCTCCCCCTTTTTTATTTTTTATGGGAGACTAGTGAATAATTCTGGCCCACTGTGTTAGGGGTCGAGTTCCTGCCTCTGCACAGGGGGAATCTCGGACCATCTCCGCTGCGGTCTCCCATTCTTCTCCTGCTGTAGTGGAGCCTGCTCAGCGGAGACGTCGATCCCAGCGTCTCGCTCAGTCTGACTCTGTGCTAAGAGTTACTGCTGCGTTTCCTTCTTCTGCCATTGAAGTCAGTGCTGGGCAGCGGCGAGCTGACGCTTCTGGGGCTAAGTCCTGCTTTTCACATTCTGAGCATGCCCAGAGTAAGATCTCTCAGTGAAGATCGAGGGTCACATGATCAGATACTGCAGCTAAGGTCCTTGTAGGTGCTAGGACTAAATCCTGCTTTGCACTCTGAGCATGCCCAGGGCGAGATCTCCCACTGGAGATCTAGGGTCACATGCTCAGGTGCTGCAGCACTCCATTGGTCCTTCTTTGAAAGGTCCTAAACGTGCTGCAACTATTTAAGGCTCGCATGGCCGCACGGCCATGCGCTAGTATCAACTCTAATATGTGCTTTGCGCCAGTGTGGTTATGCATGTATGTGTTCAGGGACCCGGCTGAAATAAGCTCCTAGAATGCTGGCACCTCCGGCGAGGAGATTGTGTGAACGTGATTCAGGGACCCGGCTGAAATAAGCCCCTAGAATACCGGCACCTCCGGTGAGGAGATTGCGTGTGTGCATAACCACTGACTGCTATCAGTTCGGCAGTAAGCTTTGCTCCTGTAAGGCTAACAGGGCGCAGTGCTTTCCTCTCACGGCTGCTCTGTGAGGTAACAGAGCTAGTCTATATCGCCAAACAGTGCCACCATTCACTAGCAGCAGGTTCTTCCTGCACGGTGGACCCCGGGCTGCGAACGCACCATTTATAATAAACATCTATTTCTACTCAGTGCGTTCCGCTAGCCCTTACATAATACTGGCTAGTAAATGGTGGACGATCAGCGTCTACAGCGGTACATCCAGCAGCTGGAGGGTAGGTTGGCGGCTCTAGAGCGTGCAACCTCAGCTGTGGACGTTACTGCTGTCGCTGTTTAGGCTGCAAGTGTAGCTGCAGCCAGTTTGTCCGCTGCCACCCCTGCTCCGACTTTATCCCGTCTCCCGCTTCCAGACAAGTTTGCTGGTGACAGTAAGCTATGTCGGGGATTCGTGAGCCAGTGCTCCATACATCTCGAGCTGCTGGCTGCACATTTTCCTACGGAACGGGCGAAAGTGGGATTCATTTTATCTCTTTTGTCGGGCAGGGCGTTGGAGTGGGCAACGCCGCTTTGGGAACGTGATGATCGTGTGGTACAGAGTGCTCCTATCTTCCTGGACGCTCTGAGGCAGGTTTTTTTGGGACCCCGTGTCACCCACGATACCGCGCTCCAATTGTTGGCAATTACTCAGGGTTCGTCCATGGTCAGCCAGTTCTCCATCCATCCGGACTCTAGCTTCTGAGCTGGAATGGCCGGATAAAGTCCTTATTCCCGTGTTCTGGAAAGGACTGGCAGATCATGTAAAGGACGCCTTGGCCACCAGGGAGATTCCTGCCATACTGGAGGAGCTCATTACTATATCTACCCGCATCGATCTCCGTTTTAACGAGCGGAGGTTGGAGCGGACCCAGTGTAGGCAGAGGTTTCGGCTGGCTCCCACCTTTGCCAAAACTCTAGAATCTCCTGTTATGGCGTCCGACTCCCATGAGGCCATGGAGGTTTCTCGAGCGGGACCTAGGTCTCAGACCGCTCGAGTACCTGTGGTGTGTAAAAATTGCCAGCAACTGGGACATTACGCTAATAAATGTCCACGGCAGTCGGGAAACTATCGAGTCTAGTGACCATTGGAGGAGGTTCACTGGACACAGCGGCATTTTCCTCCAAATTGTCCTTTAAAGGGACAATCCTGTTAGGCACATCCACTCATACAGTAGAGCTTTGTGTGGATTCAGGAGCAGAGGGAAATTTTATGTCTTCTGCTTTTGCTCTGCGCCACGCAATACCTCTGGTTATGCTTGCCAAACAAGTAACTGTTAGAGTGGTGAATGGGTCGACACTTCCGTTACAGATCACACATCAGACTGTCCCTTTCACGTTAGCCATGTCCCCATCCCACCAGGAGATTATTTCCCTTCTTGTCCTTCCCGAAGGAATGGATGAGATTCTGCTGGGAATACCCTGGCTCCGTTTCCACTCCCCACATATTGAGTGGACCTCTGGGAGGATATTGGGTTGGAGTGAATACTGTAATGGCAGATGTGTGAAAGAGTGCGTTCAGGTTTCCACCACTGAGATACCCGCAGATCTCTCTTCTCTCCCCAAATACTATTGGTCCTATACAGACGTCTTCTCCAAAAAGGTCGCAGAGACCCTTCCTCCTCACCATCCCTATGACTGTCCTATAGATCTCTTGCCTGGAGCAGAACCTCCTCGGGGACGTGTCTATCCCCTCTCTCTCCCGGAAACAGAGGCTATGTCCCAATACATCCAGGAGAATTTGGCAAGAGGGTTTATTAGGAAGTCAGTGTCACCAGCAGGGGCAGGGTTCTTCTTCGTGCAGAAGAAGAATGGAGAATTGCGTCCTTGCATAGATTTCAGGGGTCTTAACGCCATCACCGTTAAGAATAAGTACCCGCTGCCCCTGATTTCTGATCTTTTTGATAGGCTACGGGGAGCTAAGGTATTTACCAAATTAGAACTGTGGGGAGCTTATAACCTGATTCGCATCCGTGAGGGGGACGAATGGAAGACGGCGTTTAACACCAGAGATGGGCACTATGAGTATCTGGTGATGCCCTTCGGGCTCTGTAATGCCCCAGCCGTTTTCCAAGACTTTGTCAACGACATCTTCCGGGATATGCTTTCCACCTCGGTCATAGTCTATCTGGATGATATTCTCATCTTCTCTCCAGATATTGACTCCCACCGGAGAGATGTTGGCAGAGTCTTTGACCTCTTACGGGCAAACTCTCTTTACGCAAAGTTGGAGAAGTGTGTGTTTGAGCAGGAGTCTTTACCTTTCCTGGGCTATATCATCTCCGCCCAGGGATTGGCTATGGATCCTGCCAAACTACAGGCTGTGATGGACTGGTAAGAACCCCATTCACTTAAAGCGGTGCAGCGCTTTATGGGGTTCATTAATTATTACCGCCAGTTCATTCCCCACTTCTCAACTTTGGTAGCTCCCTTGGTAGCCCTCACAAAGAAGGGAGCAAAGTGTGGTCTGAAGAGGTCTCCAGGGCCTTTTCTTCTACTAAGTCTCATTTTGCTAGCGCTCCCATCCTACATCGTCCCGATGTCGATAAGCCGTTTATAATGGAGGTGGATGCCTCTTCCGTTGGTGCTGGAGCAGTCCTCTTCCAAAAGGATGCTCAAGGTCGGAAGCATCCGTGCTTCTTCTTCTCCAAGACCTTCACACCAGCGGAGAGGAATTATTCCATCGGGGACAGGGAGTTGCTAGCGATGAAGTTGGTTTTCTCAGAGTGGAGACATCTCTTGGAGGGGGCTCGTTTTCCCTTTCAAGTTTTCACAGACCACAAAAATTTGCTATATTTGCAAACAGCCCAGCGGCTAAATTCTCGCCAGGCCAGATGGTCCTTATTCTTCTCCCGATTCCACTTCACCCTCCATTATCTCGCTGGGGAGAAGAACATTCGAGCTGACGCTCTTTCTCGCTCTGTTGTGTCATCTGAGGAGGAGGAAGGAGAGCCTCGGCTTATTGTCCCTTCTGAGAGCTTGAGAACCGTGGCTCCGGTGTCACTTGAGTCTGTGCCTCCGGGCAAGACTTTTGTGCCCATAAATTTGCGACCAGAGGTTCTCTCTTGGGCTCATTCCTCCCGGGTGGGTGGACACTTTGGGACAAAAAGGACATCTGAGCTGCTGGCGAGGACGTACTGGTGGCTGCATATGCTCCAAGATGTCAGATTACGTTCTGGCGTGTGTCTCATGCGCCAAAAATAAGTCTCCTTGACAACGGCTGGCTAACTCTATCCCTTGCCGGTGGCAGACAGGCCCTGGGAGATGGTCGGGATGGACTTTGTAGTGGGTTTGCCCTAGTCTCGCGGCTGTACCGTCATTTGGGTTATTACCGATCATTTCTCGAAAATGGTGCATTTGATGCCGCTCCCACGGTTACCTTCTGCATGGGCCTTGGCAGCGTTGTTCATAAGACACATCTTCCGCCTACACGGCATGCCAGACAAAATTGTCAGTGACCGGGGTCACCAGTTTGCGTCTCGGTTCTGGAGAGAGCTTTGTCGTCTTCTCAGCATTGAGTTAAATCTCTCTTCCGCATATCATCCCGCGACGAATGGGTTGGTAGAGAGGGCCAATCAGACTCTGGTCACATATCTACGACATTTTGTTTCTGCCAGGCAGGATGACTGGGCATCTTTATTACCATGGGCAGAGTTTGCCCTTAATAACGCTGTTGCCGACTCCACCGGTCAGACTCCTTTCCTCCTTAATTACGGCCGGCATCCGCGGGTTTCTGTGCCTATGCCCGTGTCCTCTGCTGACTCCAGGGTGGCAGACTGGGCAGTGGAGGCACGGGACATTTGGGATCGCACTCAGGATGCCATTCGGGCCTCGAAGGAAAGAATGAGGTCCTCCGCCGATGCACATCGGCGCCCTGCCCCGACCTTTGCTCCTGGCGATTTTAGTGTGGCTCTCCGCCCGTAACATCAGGCTGCGTTTAGAGTCCGCTAAGTTTGCACCTCACTACTTGGGTCCCTTCAAGGTCCTCGAACAGGTTAATCCTGTGGTCTGCCGTCTGGCCCTTCCTCCACGCCTTGGTATCATCGACACATTTCATGTGTCCCTCCTTAAGCCCGTATACATGTTCCAGTTTTCTGAGTCATCTGCCGGGACATCGGGTTCGTCTACGGACGATTTCGAGGTGAATGCTATTTTGGGGTGTAAGGTGGTACGTGGCAAAAAATTTTATTTGGAAGACTGGAAGCAGAAATATCTACAGGTAATTTTGACATAGTGGGAATAACCGAGACATGGTTAGATGAAAGCTATGACTGGGCAGTTAACTTACAGGGTTACAGTCTGTTTAGAAAGGATCGTAAAAATCGGAGAGGAGGAGGGGTTTGTCTCTATGTAAAGTCTTGTCTAAAGTCCACTTTAAGGGAGGATATTAGCGAAGGAAATGAGGATGTCGAGTCCATATGGGTCGAAATTCACGGAGGGAAAAATGGTAACAAAATTCTCATTGGGGTCTGTTACAAACCCCCAAATATAACAGAAACCATGGAAAGTCTACTTCTAAAGCAGATAGATGAAGCTGCAACCCATAATGAGGTCCTGGTTATGGGGGACTTTAACTACCCGGATATTAACTGGGAAACAGAAACCTGTGAAACCCATAAAGGCAACAGGTTTCTGCTAATAACCAAGAAAAATTATCTTTCACAATTGGTGCAGAATCCAACCAGAGGAGCAGCACTTTTAGACCTAATACTATCTAATAGACCTGACAGAATAGCAAATCTGCAGGTGGTCGGGCATTTTGGAAATAGCGACCACAATATTGTACAGTTTCACCTCTCTTACACTAGGGGGACTTGTCAGGGAGTCACAAAAACACTGAACTTTAGGAAGGCAAAGTTTGACCAGCTTAGAGATGCCCTTAATCTGGTAGACTGGGACAATATCCTCAGAAATAAGAATACAGATAATAAATGGGAAATGTTTAAGAACATCCTAAATAGGCAGTGTAAGTGGTTTATACCTTGTGGGAATAAAAGGACTAGAAATAGGAAAAACCCAATGTGGCTAAACAAAGAAGTAAGACAGGCAATTAACAGTAAAAAGAAAGCATTTGCACTACTAAAGCAGGATGGCACTATTGAAGCTCTAAAAAACTATAGGGAGAAAAATACTTTATCTAAAAAACTAATTAAAGCTGCCAAAAAGGAAACAGAGAAGCACATTGCTAAGGAGAGTAAAACTAATCCCAAACTGTTCTTCAACTATATCAATAGTAAAAGAATAAAAACTGAAAATGTAGGCCCCTTAAAAAATAGTGAGGAAAGAATGGTTGTAGATGACGAGGAAAAAGCTAACATATTAAACACCTTCTTCTCCACGGTATTCACGGTGGAAAATGAAATGCTAGGTGAAATCCCAAGAAACAATGTAAACCCTATATTAAGGGTCACCAATCTAACCCAAGAAGAGGTGCGAAACCGGCTAAATAAGATTAAAATAGATAAATCTCTGGGTCCGGATGACATACACCCACGAGTACTAAGAGAACTAAGTAATGTAATAGATAAACCATTATTTCTTATTTTTAGGGACTCTATAGCGACAGGGTCTGTTCCGCAGGATTGGCGCATAGCAAATGTGGTGCCAATATTCAAAAAGGGCTCTAAAAGTGAACCTGGAAATTATAGGCCAGTAAGTCTAACCTCTATTGTTGGTAAAATATTTGAAGGGTTTCTGAGGGATGTTATTCTGGATTATCTCAATGAGAATAACTGTTTAACTCCATATCAGCATGGGTTTATGAGAAATCGCTCCTGTCAAACCAATCTAATCAGTTTTTATGAAGAGGTAAGCTATAGGCTGGACCACGGTGAGTCATTGGACGTGGTATATCTCGATTTTTCCAAAGCGTTTGATACCGTGCCGCACAAGAGGTTGGTACACAAAATGAGAATGCTTGGTCTGGGGGAAAATGTGTGTAAATGGGTTAGTAACTGGCTTAGTGATAGAAAGCAGAGGGTGGTTATAAATGGTATAGTCTCTAACTGGGTCGCTGTGACCAGTGGGGTACCGCAGGGGTCAGTATTGGGACCTGTTCTCTTCAACATATTCATTAATGATCTGGTAGGAGGTTTACACAGTAAAATATCGATATTTGCAGATGATACAAAACTATGTAAAGCAGTTAATACAAGAGAAGATAGTATTCTGCTACAGATGGATCTGGATAAGTTGGAAACTTGGGCTGAAAGGTGGCAGATGAGGTTTAACAATGATAAATGTAAGGTTATACACATGGGAAGAAGGAATCAATATCACCATTACACACTGAATGGGAAACCACTGGGTAAATCTGACAGGGAGAAGGACTTGGGGATCCTAGTTAATGACAAACTTACCTGGAGCAGCCAGTGCCAGGCAGCAGCTGCCAAGGCAAACAGGATCATGGGGTGCATTAAAAGAGGTCTGGATACACATGATGAGAGCATTATACTGCCTGTGTACAAATCCCTAGTTAGACCGCACATGGAGTACTGTGTACAGTTTTGGGCACCGGTGCTCAGGAAGGATATAATGGAACTAGAGAGAGTACAAAGGAGGGCAACAAAATTAATAAAGGGGATGGGAGAACTTCAATACCCAGAAAGATTAGCGAAATTAGGATTATTTAGTCTAGAAAAAAGACGACTGAGGGGCGATCTAATAACCATATATAAGTATATAAGGGGACAATACAAATATCTCGCTGAGGATCTGTTTATACCAAGGAAGGTGACGGGCACAAGGGGGCATTCTTTGCGTCTGGAGGAGAGAAGGTTTTTCCACCAACATAGAAGAGGATTCTTTACTGTTAGGGCAGTGAGAATCTGGAATTGCTTGCCTGAGGAGGTGGTGATGGCGAACTCAGTCGAGGGGTTCAAGAGAGGCCTGGATGTCTTCCTGGAGCAGAACAATATTGTATCATACAATTAGGTTCTGTAGAAGGACGTAGATCTGGGGATTTATTATGATGGAATATAGGCTGAACTGGATGGACAAATGTCTTTTTTCGGCCTTACTAACTATGTTACTATGTTACTATGTTACTATGACTGGAAGGGTTACGGCCCTGAGTATAGGTCCTGGGAGCCTGCTGAGAACATTTGGGCTCCGCAGCTTATTGCTGCCTTCGAACGTAGCGAGGCCCGAGGAGGGGGGGCCCTAGGAGGGGGGGTAATGTTAGGGGTCGAGTTCCTGCCTCTGCACAGGGGGAATCTCGGGCCATCTCTGCTGCGGTCTCCCATTCTTCTCCTGCCGCAGTGGAGCCTGCTCAGCGGAGACGTCGATCCCAGCAGCTCGCTCAGTCTGACTCTGTACTAAGAGTTACTGCTGCGTTTCCTGCTTCTGCCATTGAAGTCAGTGCTGGGCAGCGGCGAGCGGATGTTTCTGGGGCTAAGTCCTGCTTTTTACATTCTGAGCATGCCCAGAGTAAGATCTCTCAGTGGAGATCGAGGGTCACATGATCAGATACTGCAGCTAAGGTCCTTGTAGGTGCTAGGACTAAATCCTGCTTTGCACTTTGAGCATGCCCAGGGCGAGATCTCCCACTGGAGATCTAGGGTCACATGCTCAGGTGCTGCAGCACTCCATTGGTGCTTCTTTGAAAGGTCCTAAACGTGCTGCAACTATTTAATGCTCGCATGGCCGCACGGCCATGCGCTAGTATCAACTCTAATATGTGCTTTGCGCCATTGTGGTTATGCATGCATGTGTTCAGGGACCCGGCTGAAATAAGCCCCTAGAATGCTGGCACCTCCGGTGAGGAGATTGTGTGAACGTGATTCAGGGACCCGGCTGAAATAAGCCCCTAGAATACCAGCACCTCCGGTGAGGAGATTGCGTGTGTGCATAACCACTGACTGCTATCAGTTCGACAGTAAGCTTGTGCTCCTGTGAGGCTAACAGGGCGCAGTGCTTTCCTCTCGCGGCTGCTCTGTGAGGTAACAGAGCTAGTCTATACCACCAAACAGTGCCACCATTCACTAGCAGTAGGTTCTTCCTGCACGGTGGACCCCGGGCTGCGAATGCACCATTTATAATAAACATCTATTTCTACTCGGTGCGTTCCGCTAGCCCTAACACACTGTTTAGCAGTATAGTTTCTGTGGCAGAAAATGACTGACAGATAACACAGACTGGACTGGCACAGATGCACAGATTAGCCAATATTAATCTCCCCCTTTTTTATTTTTTATGGGAGACTAGTGAATAATTCTGGCCCACTGTTTAGCAGTATAGTTTCTGTGGCAGAAAATGACTGACAGATACAACAGACTGGACTGGCACAGATGCACTGATTGGCAATATAAATCTCACTTTTTAGGTGTGGGACAGTGCAGAAAAATACAGGCTCACTGTTTCACACTACACAGTTTCAGGGCCAGAAAGTGGCTTGAAGATATATATATATATATATATATAAAGGCACTGTACTACAATTACTATCCCCATACAGTAATCTCAGCAAAGTGTGGCAGGCAGCAATAAAAAGGACTGCTGCACACAAAAGTGTGGACAAACAAACAAGTTAGCTGTGCAGAAAGGAAGGAGCAAGAGGATTTGCCTTATAAGGCATCCTAATAAGCTACAGAGCTGATGCACAGAAATCTAGCCTCCACTGTCCCTGCAAGGAAAAGGTGGTGTTGGACAGTGGAAATCGCTCCAGCACAAGCGGTTTGTGGGTTTATATTCCCTGCCTAACGCTATCCCTGCTTCTGATGAAGCGGCAGCAACCTCTCCCTATGCTCAGATCAGCAGCAGTAAGATGGCAGTCGGCGTGCACGCCCCTTTATAGCCCCTGTGACGCCGCAGAAAGCAAGCCAATCACTGCCATGCCCTTCTCTAAGATGGTGGGGACCGAGAACTATGTCATGACGCTGCCCACACTCTGCGTCCTCCTTCATTGGAGAAATGGCACTGAATGCGTCATATGAAACGCGACTTTGGAGCGAAGGTCGCCGACCGCGTGGCCGACCCCACATAGGGATCGGGTCAGGTTTCATGAAACACGACTTTGCCAAAAGTCGGCGACTTATGAAAATGACCGATCCGTTTCGCTCAACCCTAGTCATGACAATACGAAAAAATCGATATGGCAGTTTTTTATAAACATTTTCCTCCGTATATTTACCTGTTGTGAATCCTTTTGTCACGCCGTAAGCGGCGATAAAGGGGCAGGATGGCGTACTGGGACCCGCACCTGTCCTACCACTATAATGGGGCCCTGGCTTTTCCTTATCTCTTGGTACCTGTGATGGTTAGGAGACCTGAGCCGCCAGCGTATCCCTGTCTCCTGTGCAGGCCCTATCAGTGGCCCCCTCTCCCCCCAAAGGAGGTGGACTGCACCAGTGTAATAATACAACAAATAACAGGGTATACAGGCAAGCTAACTAAAAATCTCAAACTCACCAAATGCTCACACAACCACAGAGGGTACACATAGAAGGGAAGAGAAGGAGAAAACTGGGAAGGAAAACAGGTTTAACATGCAACCAAAACAGCAGACACCAATCTCTGTAAATAAACCTCCAACACCAACACTACGCTCCTTCAACCTGCAAGCCAGGCAGTAGAACTGATCACTGACAATAGCTGAAGTCAGGACTGGGTCTATATAGAGGATCAGATGACAAAATCCACTTCAGCTGAGAGAGACCCAGCTCTCAGCAATATGGTTAACTCCTGCACTGCTGGCATAAAGCAGCCAGGTCAGAATACAGGTGAAGAGCTTCTGTTCACTGTGTGAACGAGGCCCAGAGCGCTGCGGTCCTCTGGAACCTCTCTGTCGCGGTAGCCCCATGACACCTTTTCATTAATCATGTTTTGTTCATTTTAGGTGCTCTAAGTTTAATTATATTTAACTGTTTTTATTTGTTTTCTATTTCATTGGTTGTTTAGTCACATGTTGGTAGGTGAGTTATCGTATTGTTATGATGTCAGGAGATGGGCGGTCCCTTGGATTTCGGCAGTTTAAGGGTGCCTGCTGTTGTGAATTCCGTTCTTGGTTGTAAGTAGTATTTTTGTGAGTTCTGCTCTTGGGCTTCTCCTGTGGTCTTTAGTGGTATTGCTGCTTCTTGGATTTAGCTTCTCAGCTGTTTCCTTTGATTGTCCTTTGGGCTCGGCTATATTAGTCTGGCCTTAGCCCTCAATCAATGCCAGTTGTCAATTGTCTCTGCCTGGAGTCATTGCTCTTTGGATTGTCCTGACTCTCTGACCAAGTTCTGCAAAGCTAAGTCCTTCTATGTCCTTTGCGGTTCACTTATTGTGGACTTGTTGTTTTGTACTGTCTTGTTTTTTGCTCATTTGTCCAGTTTATCAGTATGGATCTATTTAGCTAAACTGGAAGCTCTGGGCAGCAGAGTTTGCCCTCCACACCTTTAGTTAGGTGTGGAGATTTTTGCATTTCTCTGCGGTGGACTTTTTCTAGTTTTTTCTACTGACCGCACAGAGCTCTTTTCTGTACTTTCCTTTTTAGCTAGAAGTGGCCTCCTGTGCTCAATCTTGTTTCATACTACGTATGTCATTTCACTCTCCTCTCACAGTCATTACATGTGGGGGGCTGTCTTTCCTTTGGGGATTTTCTCTGAGGCAAGATAGTTTTCCTGCTTCTATCTTTAGGGGAAGTTAGCTCTTAGGCTGTGACGAGTTGCCTAGGGAGCGTTAGGAGAAATCCACGGCTGCTTCTATTTGTGTGTTGAGCTTAGGGTCTGCGGTCAGTATAGATACCACCTGCTCAGAGCTAGTCTCATGTTGCTCCATAATCACCAGACCATAACAGTACAACTGGCCAAAATTGAACTGAATGCCTCTCAAAAGAAGGAAAAGAAAAGGAGTTTTGAGTCATTTTTTTTTCTTGGGCTTGTTTTGTCTTTTTTTTTTCCTCTTGATTTCTGGGTGATTCTGGATTTGGATGCAGGCATGGATGTTCAAGGGTTATTTTCTCGTGTGGATCAGCTTGCTGCAAGAGTACAGAATATCCAAGATTTTGTTGTTCAGACTCCGGCCTTAGAGCCTAGAATTCCTACTCTGGATTTGTTTTACGGGGATAGACCTAAGTTTCTGAACTTTAAAAATAATTGCAAATTGTTTTTTGCTCTGAAACCCCGTTCCTCTGGTGATCCCATTCAGCAAGTAAAGATTGTTATTTCTCTGCTACGTGGCGATCCTCAGGACTGGGCCTTCTCTCTTGAGTCAGGGAATCCGGCATTGCTTAATGTAGATGCATTTTTTCAATCGCTCGGATTATTGTATGACGAACCTAACTCTGTAGAGCATGCTGAGAAAACACTGTTGGCCCTGTGTCAGGGTCAGGAAGCAGCAGAGTTATACTGCCAGAAATTTAGAAAATGGTCTATGCTCACTGGATGGAATGAGGACGCTCTGGCAGCCATTTTCAGGAAGGGTCTTTCTGAAGCCCTTAAAGATGTTATGGTGGGGTTTCCCACGCCTATTGGTTTGAGCGAATCTATGTCTCTAGCCATTCAGATTGATCGTCGCCTGCGTGAACGCAGGGTGGTGCACCATATGGCAGTGTCCTCTGAGCAGAGTCCTGAGTCCATGCAATGTGATAGGATTTTGACTAGAGCGGAACAGAGGGGATACAGACGTCAGAATGGGTTGTGTTTTTACTGTGGTGATTCAGCTCATGCTATTTCTGATTGCCCTAAGCGTATTAAGAAGGTCGCCAGATCTGTTACCATTAGTGCTGTGCACCCTAAATTTCTCCTGTCTGTAACCCTGATTTGCTCATTGTCATCTTTTTCTGTCATGGCATTTGTGGATTCAGGCGCTGCTCTGAACTTAATGGACTTAGAATTCGCTAGGCGCTGTGGTTTTTTTTTGCAGCCTTTGCAGAGTCCCATACCCTTGAGGAGTATTGATGCTACACCATTGGCCAAGAATAAACCTCAGTATTGGACTCAGCTGACTATGTGCATGACTCCTGCACATCAGGAAGATTGCCGTTTTCTGGTGTTGCATAATTTACATGATGATGTTGTACTGGGTTTTCCATGGTTACAAGTACACAATCCAGTGCTGGATTGGAAATCAATGTCTGTGACTAGTTGGGGTTGTCAAGGGGTACATAGTGACGTTCCTCTGATGTCTATTTCCTCTTCCCCCTCTTCTGATGTTCCTGAATTTTTGTCGGATTTCCAAGATGTATTCGTTGAGCCCAAGTCCAGTTCCCTTCCTCCACACAGGGACTATGATTGTGCTATTGACTTAATTCCTGGTTGTAACTTCCCTAAGGGCCGACTTTTCAATCTGTCTGTACCAGAGCATGCCGCCATGCGGAGCTATGTTAAGGAGTCTTTAGAGAAGGGGCATATTCGGCCGTCTTCGTCACCATTGGGAGCGGGATTCTTTTTTGTTGCCAAGAAGGATGGCTCCTTAAGACCCTCTATTGATTATCGCCTTCTTAATAAGATCACTGTCAAATTCCAATATCCTTTACCTTTGCTCTCTGATTTATTTGCTAGGATTAAGGGGGCTAGTTGGTTTACCAAGATTGACCTTCGAGGGGCATATAATCTTGTTCGTATTAGAAAGGGTGACGAATGGAAAACTGCATTCAATACGCCCGAAGGCCATTTTGAATACCTGGTGATGCCTTTCGGGCTTTCTAATGCTCCTTCTGTGTTTCAGTCCTTTATGCATGATATTTTCCGCAATTATCTTGACCAATTCTTGATTTTGTATTTGGATGATATTTTGATTTTTTCTGATGATTGGGAGTCTCATGTGAGGCAGGTCAGGATGGTGTTCCAGATCCTTCGTGATAATGCTCTATTTGTGAAGGGGTCTAAGTGCCTATTTGGAGTTCAGAAGGTTTCATTTTGGGGGTTTATTTTTTCCCCTTCGTCTATAGAAATGGATCCTGTTAAGGTACAAGCCATTCATGACTGGATTCAACCCACATCTGTGAAGAGCCTTCAGAAATTTTTGGGCTTTGCTAATTTTTATCGTCGTTTCATTGCTAACTTCTCTAGTGTGGTTAAACCCCTGACCGATTTGACTAAGAAAGGCGCTGATGTGACTAACTGGTCCTCTCAGGCTGTTGAGGCTTTTCAGGAACTTAAACGCCGATTTACTTCTGCCCCTGTCTTGTGTCAGCCGGATGTTTCTCTTCCTTTTCAGGTTGAGGTTGACGCTTCCGAGATTGGGGCAGGGGCCGTTTTGTCACAGAGGAATTCTGATGGTTCCTTGATGAAGCCATGTGCCTTCTTTTCTCAGAAGTTTTCGCCTGCGGAACGCAATTATGATGTCGGCAATCTGGAGTTGGCTATGAAGTGGGCATTTGAGGAGTGGCGTCATTGGCTTGAGGGAGCCAAGCACCGCATTGTGGTCTTGACCGATCATAAGAATCTGATTTACCTTGAGTCGGCCAAGCGGCTGAACCCTAGACAGGCGCGGTGGTCCCTGTTTTTCTCCCATTTTGATTTTGTGGTCTCGTATCTTCCGGGATCTAAGAATGTTAAGGCGGATGCTGTTGTGAATTCTGTTGTCGGGCTCCCTCCTGTGGTCATGAATGGTACCTCGGCTGGTTCTGTCCATGGACTTCCTCTGGTGGGTGTTTCTGAGTTTCCTTCCACAGGTGACGAGGTTAATTCGTTAGCTGGCTGCTCTATTTAACTCCACTTAGACCTTTGCTCCATGCCACCTGTCAATGTTCCAGTATTGGTCTTGTTCACTCCTGGATCGTTCTTGTGACCTGTCTCCCCAGCAGAAGCTAAGTTCCTGCTTGTATTTTCTTTGGTTTGCTATTTTTCTGTCCAGCTTGCTATTTTTATTGTTGTCTTGCTTGCTGGAAGCTCTGGGACGCAGAGGGAGCGCCTCCGCACCGTGAGTCGGTGCGGAGGGTCTTTTTGCGCCCTCTGCGTGGTCTTTTGTAGGTTTTTGTGCTGACCGCAAAGCAACCTTTCCTATCCTCTGTCTGTTCAGTAAGTCGGGCCTCACTTTGCTAATTCTATTTCATCTCTGTGTTTGTATTTTCATCTTTACTCACAGTCATTATATGTGGGGGGCTGCCTTTTCCTTTGGGGAATTTCTCTGAGGCAAGGTAGGCTTTATTTTTCTATCTTCAAGGCTAGCTAGTTCCTTAGGCTGTGCCGAGTTGCATAGGGAGCGTTAGGAGCAATCCACGGCTATTTCTAGTGTGTTTGATAGGATTAGGGATTGTGGTCAGCAGAGTTCCCACGTCCCAGAGCTCGTCCTTTATTATCAGTAACTATCAGGTCATTCCGTGTGCTCTTAACCACCAGGTTCATTATTGTCCTGACCACCAGGTCATAACAGTACAGGTGGCCCAAAGTACTAATGCATCTCAATAGAGGGATAAGAGAAGTTCTGAGACCATTTTTTTTTCCTTTGCAGTGTGTTTTGTCTCTCTTTTCCCCTTTACCTCTGGGTGGTTCAGGACACAGGTGTAAACATGGACATTCAAGGTCTGTCCTCTTGGATGGATAATCTCACTACAAGGGTACAAAACATTCAAGATTTTGTGGTTCAGAATCCGATGTCAGAGCCTAGGATTCCAATTCCTGATTTGTTTTTTGGTGATAGATCTAAGTTCTTGAATTTCAAAAATAATTGTAAATTGTTTCTTGCCTTGAAACCTCGCTCCTCAGGTGACCCTGTTCAACAAGTAAAGATCATTATTTTTTTGTTACGTGGTGACCCTCAAGACTGGGCATTTTCCCTTGCGCCAGGAGATCCGGCATTGCGTGATGTTGATGCGTTTTTCCTGGCGCTTGGATTGCTTTATGACGAACCTAATTCAGTGGATCAGGCAGAGAAAATCTTGCTGGCTCTGTGTCAGGGTCAGGATGAAGCGGAGATATATTGTCAGAAGTTTAGAAAGTGGTCTGTGCTCACTCAGTGGAATGAATGTGCCCTGGCAGCAATCTTCAGAAAGGGTCTCTCTGAAGCCCGTAAGGATGTCATGGTGGGATTTCCCATGCCTGCTGGTCTGAATGAGTCTATGTCTTTGGCCATTCAGATCGATCGACGCTTGCGTGAGCGTAACGTTGTGCACCATTTGGCAGTACTATCTGAGCATGGGCCTGAGCCTATGCAATGTGATAGGACTTTGACCAGAGCTGAACGGCAAGAACACAGATGTCGGAATGGGCTATGTTTTTACTGTGGTGATTCCACTCATGTTATCTCCGATTGTCCTAAGCGCACTAAGCGGTTCGCTAGGTCTGCCACCATTGGTACGGTACAGTCTAAATTTCTATTGTCCGTTACTCTGATTTGCTCTTTGTCATCCTATTCTGTTATGGCATTTGTGGATTCAGGCGCTGCTCTGAATTTGATGGACTTGGAGTATGCTAGGCGCTGTGGTTTTTTCTTGGAGCCCTTGCAGTATCCTATTCCATTGAGAGGAATTGATGCTACGCCTTTGGCCAAGAATAAGCCTCAGTACTGGACCCAATTGACCATGTGCATGGCTCCTGCACATCAGGAGGATATCCGCTTTCTGGTGTTGCATAATCTGCATGATGTGGTCGTTTTGGGGTTGCCATGGCTACAGGTTCATAATCCAAAACCACCGAAAGAAAGAACGAGCAGCAAATAGTCCAGGGTAATGAAAATATAGAAAACTTTTATTACATACTACCAGATAAAAACATGACAGAGGGATAGAGTAATCCCTGCACTACACAAAGCATGTAAACCATGGACAGGTGATAGGTATCTACATAATAACAGTACACATAGACTACCCTCAGAGCACAGCTCATATATAATGAAAGCCATGCAGAAATGGCCCATTGTCAAGAGTAACCAAAGAAAACCACATGGTATAAATAATTATAGCCGCATCTATGCATGGAAAAGTATATACATACCAGGTAGACAATGTAGATCTTATATAGGAGCAGACACCGCACACCTGCGCAGACGCGGCCTCCTTCCTTCTATTTGGCCACTAGTGCACGATCCATCGGACTTCTTAAAGATGGCCGATTGATATGATCTGCGCATGCGCGGATGACGTAGGACGCTCTGGCGATCCGGAAGTATCGGCTCTGCCCAGTCATGCTGGCGCCATCGCTGTGTGAGTACATGGGGCCCCATGTGACTGCCGCAGTGTGGCGTCCAGGTGCCTTGGTAGCAGATCCATTAGGCCTTGCATCGTCATCAGGTACTTTGCGTCTCTACTGGTCAGTTACTTTGACTCTGCCCTATCATTGTGCGTCCCCTCCCTTATATACTTCACCCACCTGTCACTAACATACCCCTTGAGAAAGGCAGAAGCCGAAACGCGCGTCAAAAAAGGGGGGGACAGGTGTGCGGTGTCTGCTCCTACATAAGATCTACATTGTCTACCTGGTATGTATATACTTTTCCATGCATAGATGTGGCTATAATTATTTATACCATGTGGTTTTCTTTGGTTACTCTTGACAATGGGCCATTTCTGCATGGCTTTCATTATATATGAGCTGTGCTCTGAGGGTAGTCTATGTGTACTGTTATTATGTAGATACCTATCACCTGTCCATGGTTTACATGCTTTGTGTAGTGCAGGGATTACTCTATCCCTCTGTCATGTTTTTATCTGGTAGTATGTAATAAAAGTTTTCTATATTTTCATTACCCTGGACTATTTGCTGCTCGTTCTTTCTTTCGGTGGTTTTTGGTCATATTTTTGCAGTTGTCCACGATGGTCCTTATTGTTGTCCAGCTTCACTAGAGATATAGAGATACCCTTAGTTGGTTCATTTAATTATGCTGGTGACTGCATTTTTATCCACATTTGTGTTGTACCTAGGTTCATAATCCAGTATTGGACTGGAAATCTATGTCTGTGTCCAGCTGGGGTTGCCAGGGGGTACATGGTGATGTTCCATTTTTGTCTATTTCGTCTTCCACTCCTTCTGAAGTTCCAGAGTTTTTGTCGGATTATCGGGATGTATTTGATGAGCCCAAAGCCAGTGCCCTACCTCCTCATAGGGATTGCGATTGTGCAATTAATTTGATTCCTGGTAGTAAGTTTCCTAAGGGCCGATTGTTCAATTTATCTGTGCCAGAACACGCCGCTATGCGGAGTTATATAAAGGAATCCTTGGAGAAAGGCCATATTCGACCGTCGTCATCACCGTTAGGAGCAGGGTTCTTTTTTGTGGCCAAGAAGGATGGTTCTTTGAGACCTTGTATTGATTACCGCCTTCTTAATAAAATTACAGTCAAATTTCGGTATCCTTTGCCGTTGCTGTCTGATTTGTTTGCTCGTATTAAAGGGGCTAGTTGGTTCACCAAGATAGATCTTTGAGGGGCGTATAATCTTGTGCGTATTAAACAAGGCGATGAATGGAAAACAGCATTTAATACGCCCGAGGGCCATTTTGAGTACCTGGTTATGCCATTCGGACTTTCCAATGCTCCATCAGTATTTCAGTCCTTTATGCATGACATCTTCCGAGAGTACCTGGATAAATTCCTGATTGTGTATTTGGATGATTGAGAGTCTCATGTGAAGCAGGTCAGAATGGTGTTCCAGGTCCTTCGTGCGAATTCCTTGTTTGTGAAGGGGTCAAAGTGTCTCTTTGGAGTTCAGAAGGTTTCATTTTTGGGGTTCATTTTTTTCCCCTTCTACTATCGAGATGGACCCTGTTAAAGTCCAGGCCATTTACGATTGGACTCAGCCGACATCTGTGAAGAGCCTGCAAAACTTCCTGGGCTTTGCTAATTTTTATCGGCGCTTCATCGCTAATTTTTCTAGTGTTGCTAAACCGTTGACTGATTTGACCAAGAAGGGTGCTGATGTGGTCAATTGGTCTTCTGCAGCTGTAGAGGCTTTTCAGGAGTTGAAGCATCGTTTTTCTTCTGCCCCTGTGTTGTGCCAGCCAGATGTTTCGCTCCCGTTTCAGGTTGAGGTTGATGCTTCTGAGATTGGAGCAGGGGCTGTTTTGTTGCAAAGAAGTTCTGATGGCTCGGTGATGAAGCCATGTGCTTTCTTTTCTAGAAAGTTTTCGCCTGCTGAGCGTAATTATGATGTTGGTAATCGAGAGTTGTTGGCCATGAAGTGGGCATTCGAGGAGTGGCGTCATTGGCTTGAAGGAGCCAAGCATCGCGTGGTGGTCTTGACAGATCACAAGAATTTGACTTATCTTGAGTCTGCCAAACAGTTGAATCCGAGACAGGCTCGATGGTCGTTATTTTTCTCCCGTTTTGATTTTGTGGTTTCGCACCTTCCGGGCTCTAAGAATGTGAAGGCTGATGCCCTGTCAAGGAGTTTTGTGCCTGACTCTCCGGGTGTTCCTGAGCCGGCGGGTATTCTCAAAGAGGGGGTAATTTTGTCTGCCATCTCCCCTGATTTGCGGCGGGTGCTGCAAAAATTTCAGGCTGATAGACCTGACCGTTGCCCAGCGGAGAAACTGTTTGTCCCTGATAGATGGACTAGTAGAGTTATCTCTGAGATTCATTGTTCAGTGTTGGCTGGGCATCCTGGAATCTTTGGTACCAGAGATTTGGTGGCTAGATCCTTTTGGTGGCCGTCTTTGTCACGGGATGTGCGTTCTTTTGTGCAGTCCTGTGGGACTTGTGCTCGGGCTAAGCCCTGCTGTTCTCGTGCCAGTGGGTTGCTTTTGCCCTTGCCGGTCCCGAAGAGGCCCTGGACGCATACTTCTATGGATTTTATTTCGGATCTCCCCGTCTCTCAAAAGATGTCGGTCATTTGGGTGGTTTGTGATCGCTTTTCTAAGATGGTCCATTTGGTACCTTTGTCTAAATTGCCTTCCTCCTCTCATTTGGTGCCATTATTTTTCCAGCATGTGGTTCGTTTACATGGTATCCCGGAGAACATCGTTTCTGACAGAGGTTCCCAGTTTGTTTCGAGGTTTTGGCGATCCTTTTGTGCTAGGATGGGCATTGATTTTTTCTTTTTCCTTGGCTTTCCATCCTCAGACAAATGGCCAAACCGAACGAACTAATCAAACTTTGGAAACATATCTGAGATGCTTTGTTTCTGCTGATCAGGATGATTGGGTGTCCTTTTTGCCGTTGGCAGAGTTCGCCCTTAATAATCGGGCCAGCTCGGCTACTTTGGTTTCGCCGTTTTTCTGCAATTCTGGTTTCCATCCTCGTTTCTCTTCAGGGCAGGTTGAGTCTTCGGACTGTCCTGGTGTAGATACTGTGGTGGATAGGTTGCAGCAGATTTGGACTCATGTGGTGGACAATTTGACATTGTCCCAGGAGAAGGCTCAACGTTTCGCTAACCGCCGGCGCTGTGTGGGTCCCCGACTTCGTGTTGGGGATTTGGTTTGGTTGTCGTCTCGTTATGTTCCTATGAAGGTTTCCTCTCCTAAGTTTAAGCCTCGTTTTATTGGTCCGTATAAGATTTCTGAGGTTATCAATCCTGTGTCATTTTGTTTGGCCCTTCCTGCTTCTTTTGCCATCCATAATGTGTTCCATAGGTCGTTATTGCGGAAATACATGGCGCCTGTGGTTCCATCCGTTGATCCTCCCGCCCCGGTGTTGGTTGAGGGGGAGTTGGAGTATGTGGTGGAGAAGATTTTGGATTCTCGTATTTCGAGACGGAAACTCCAGTACCTGGTCAAGTGGAAGGGTTATGGTCAGGAAGATAATTCCTGGGTTTTTGCCTCTGATGTTCATGCTGCCGATCTGGTTTGTGCCTTTCATTTGGCTCATCCTGGTCGACCTGGGGGCTCTGGTGAGGGTTCGGTGACCCCTCCTCAAGGGGGGGTACTGTTGTGAATTCTGTTGTCGGGCTCCCTCCTGTGGTCATGAATGGTACTTCGGCTGGTTCTGTCCATGGACTTCCTCTGGTGGGTGTTTCTGAGTTTCCTTCCACAGGTGACGAGGTTAATTCGTTAGCTGGCTGCTCTATTTAACTCCACTTAGATCTTTGCTCCATGCCACCTGTCAATGTTCCAGTATTGGTCTTGTTCACTCCTGGATCGTTCTTGTGACCTGTCTTCCCAGCAGAAGCTAAGTTCCTGCTTGTATTTTCTTTGGTTTGCTATTTTTCTGTCCAGCTTGCTATTTTTATTGTTGTCTTGCTTGCTGGAAGCTCTGGGACGCAGAGGGAGCGCCTCCGCACCGTGAGTCGGTGCGGAGGGTCTTTTTGCGCCCTCTGCGTGGTCTTTTGTAGGTTTTTGTGCTGACCGCAAAGCAACCTTTCCTATCCTCTGTCTGTTCAGTAAGTCGGGCCTCACTTTGCTAATTCTATTTCATCTCTGTGTTTGTATTTTCATCTTTGCTCACAGTCATTATATGTGGGGGGCTGCCTTTTCCTTTGGGGAGTTTCTCTGAGGCAAGGTAGGCTTTATTTTTCTATCTTCAGGGCTAGCTAGTCCCTTAGGCTGTGCCGAGTTGCATAGGGAGCATTAGGAGCAATCCACGGCTATTTCTAGTGTGTTTGATAGGATTAGGGATTGCGGTCAGCAGAGTTCCCACGTCCCAGAGCTCGTCCTTTATTATCAGTAATATCAGGTCATTCCGTGTGCTCTTAACCACCAGGTCCATTATTGTCCTGACCACCAGGTCATAACAGGATGCCCTCTCTAGGAGTTTTTTGCCTGATTCCCCTGGAGTCCTTGAGCCGGTTGGCATTCTTAGGGAAGGGGTGATTTTATCTGCCATCTCCCCTGATTTACGGCGGGCGCTTCAGGAGTTTCAGGCTGATAAGCCTGACCGCTGTCCTGTGGGGAAGCTGTTTGTCCCTGATAGATGGACAAGTAAGGTAATTTCTGAGGTCCATTGTTCTGTGTTGGCCGGTCATCCTGGAATTTTTGGTACCAGAGATTTGGTTGCTAGGTCCTTTTGGTGGCCTTCCATGTCGCGGGATGTGCGTGCTTTTGTGCAGTCCTGTGGGACCTGTGCCCGGGCTAAGCCTTGCTGTTCCCGTGCTAGTGGGTTGCTTACACCTTTGCCCATTCCGGAGAGGCCTTGGACGCATATTTCCATGGATTTTATTTCAGATCTTCCTGTGTCCCAGAGGATGTCTGTTATCTGGGTGGTTTGTGACCGGTTCTCTAAAATGGTCCATTTGGTACCTTTGCCTAAATTGCCTTCCTCCTCTGATTTGGTTCCATTGTTTTTTCAACATGTGGTTCGTTTGCATGGCATTCCGGAGAATATTGTGTCTGATAGAGGTTCCCAGTTTGTTTCCAGGTTTTGGCGGGCCTTTTGTGCTAGGATGGGTATTGATTTGTCTTTTTCTTCAGCGTTCCATCCTCAGACAAATGGCCAAACTGAGCGAACTAATCAAACCTTGGAAACCTATTTGAGATGCTTTGTGTCTGCTGATCAGGATGATTGTGTGACTTTTTTGCCGTTGGCCGAGTTTGCCCTTAATAATCGGGCCAGTTTGGCTACTTTGGTTTCGCCTTTCTTTTGTAATTTTGGTTTCCATCCTCGTTTTTCTTCAGGGCAGGTTGAGTCTTCTGATTGTCCTGGTGTGGATTCTGTGGTGGACAGGTTGCAGCGGATTTGGGCTCATGTGGTGAACAATTTGACGTTGTCCCAGGAAAGGGCTCAGCGTTTTGCTAACCGCCGTCGGTGTGTTGGTCCTCGGCTTCGTGTGGGGGATTTGGTCTGGTTATCCTCTCGTCATGTCCCTATGAAGGTTTCTTCCCCTAAGTTCAAGCCTCAGTTTATTGGTCCTTATAAGATTTCTGAGATTATCAATCCTGTGTCTTTTCGTTTGGCCCTTCCAGCTTCTTTTTCCATCCACAATGTTTTCCATAGATCTTTGTTGCGGAGATATGTGAAGCCCGTTGTTCCATCTGTTGATCCTCCTGCCCCGGTGTTGGTTGAGGGGGAGTTGGAATATGTGGTTGAGAAAATTTTGGATTCTCGTTTTTCAAGGCGGAAGCTTCAGTATCTTGTCAAGTGGAAGGGTTATGGCCAGGAAGATAATTCTTGGGTTGTTGCCTCCGATGTTCATGCTGCCGAGTTGGTTCGTGCTTTTCATTTGGCTCGTCCTGATAGGCCGGGGGGCTCTGGTGAGGGTTCGGTGACCCCTCCTCAAGGGGGGGGTACTGTTGTGAATTCCGTTCTTGGTTGTAAGTAGTATTTTTGTGAGTTCTGCTCTTGGGCTTCTCCTGTGGTCTTTAGTGGTATTGCTGCTTCTTGGATTTAGCTTCTCAGCTGTTTCCTTTGATTGTCCTTTGGGCTCGGCTATATTAGTCTGGCCTTAGCTCTCAATCAATGCCAGTTGTCAATTGTCTCTGCCTGGAGTCATTGCTCTTTGGATTGTCCTGACTCTCTGACCAAGTTCTGCAAAGCTAAGTCCTTCTATGTCCTTTGCGGTTCACTTATTGTGGACTTGTTGTTTTGTACTGTCTTGTTTTTTGCTCATTTGTCCAGTTTATCAGTATGGATCTATTTAGCTAAACTGGAAGCTCTGGGCAGCAGAGTTTGCCCTCCACACCTTTAGTTAGGTGTGGAGATTTTTGCATTTCTCTGCGGTGGACTTTTTCTAGTTTTTTCTACTGACCGCACAGAGCTCTTTTCTGTACTTTCCTTTTTAGCTAGAAGTGGCCTCCTGTGCTCAATCTTGTTTCATACTACGTATGTCATTTCATTCTCCTCTCACAGTCATTACATGTGGGGGGCTGTCTTTCCTTTGGGGATTTTCTCTGAGGCAAGATAATTTTCCTGCTTCTATCTTTAGGGGAAGTTAGCTCTTAGGCTGTGACGAGTTGCCTAGGGAGCGTTAGGAGCAATCCACGGCTGCTTCTATTTGTGTGTTGAGCTTAGGGTCTGCGGTCAGTATAGATACCACCTGCTCAGAGCTAGTCTCATGTCGCTCCATAATCACCAGACCATAACAGCCTGCCCACTTCCTTTCACTATTTGGACCCGTAGAAGCGCAGCCGCGCAAAGCGGCCATCGTCCTTCTCATCCACGTTCTCCCCTGTTGTTCCCTGCGTATGCCGTAATAAACGATTGTTGAATCACAGGAGCAGTGAGTGCACCATATTTTTTTCTTTTCGTCTGGAGCATTTGTATACTACTGCATGAAGTGCACCTGAGAGTCTGCAGAGCTAGTTTTGGCAGCATTGGCATAGCAGCAGCTTACAGTCGCGGGTACATTGGATAGGTGGGTGAAGCAGTGCCATGTTATTTCTCTTTTTTCTTGCATTTAAAGGTCTTGGAATTGTTTACTATACTCTAGCTCTGTTGATTGTGTGCTATTGGAGAAGGACCCTGTGACATGCTGCATAGTCAGTCATATGCACCCCATTACACCTTGGAACCCACATACTGGATGGGCCCATGAAAATCCACTTCACAATACTCATTTTGTACTCTTGTACTCCTTTGTTTTACACAGTGACAGCAATGTCTGCCCTGCTGCATAGTCATATGCACCCCATTACACCTTGGAACCCATTAAAATCCACTTCACAATATTCATTTTGTTCTCCGGTACTCCTTTGTTTTACACATTGGCAGCAAGGCCAGCCCTGCTGCATAGTCAGTGATATGCACCCCATTACACATTGGAACCCACATACGGGATGGGCCCATGAAAAACCACTTCACAAAATGCATTTTGTATATCCAGAAGTCGCCAATAATAGACATAAAAGGTCTAACTTAATCTACCCAAGTGATTATTAATGGGGCTTCAGTGCAAGATTTCCAACATATAAAAGTAAATGGCATTTCCACGCCCAAAAAATTAATTACACCTCCATGCAAAGTGTGCATTATCTCCACAGAAACACTTGACAATCATGACATTTTTTTACTTTTATTGTATCAGATAAAGAAAATAATGTTGCTTCCCTGAAATCGTCTTCTGATGGAAAAGATCAGCATTCAGTGAACTGTTAAACTGTAGGCACAGATCTTACATTGCAAGACGGTGGACGTTAACCCCTTAGCGACCGCCGATACGCCTTTTAACGGCGGCCGCTAAGGGTACTTAAATCACAACGCCGTTAATTAACGGCGCTGTGGAAAAAGTAAATAGCGCCCCCCAGAGTCGGATTTTCTCCGGGGTCTCGGCTGCCGGGGGTAGCCGAGACCCCAGAGAACATGATTCGGGGTTTTTTTAACCCACCCCGCATTTGCGATCGCCGGTAATTAACCGTTTACCGGCGATCGCAAAAAAAAACAAAAACGCAATCTCTTTTTAATTTCTCTATCCTCCGATGTGATCGCACATCGGAGGATAGAGAAAAGGGGTCCCAGGTAGCCCCCCAATACTTGCCTATCTCCCCCGATGCTCCTCGTGGCTCCCGGTGGGCGCCACCATCTTGAAAATGGCGGGCGCATGCGCAGTGCGCCCGCCGGCTGGCCCCGCGAGAATCTTTGGGGTCTCGACTGCCGGGGTAGCCGAGACCCCAAAGAGCATGATCGGGGGTCGGTTTTAGCGACCCCTGTTTTGCGATCGCCGGTAATTAACTGTTTACTGGCGACCGCAAAAAAAAAAAAAGCTAAGTGTAATTCTCTGTCCTCTGATGTGATCGCACATCAGAGGACAGAGAAATAGGGGGATTCGGGGACCCTATCATACTCACCTGTGTCCCTGGATCCTCCTGCTGCTCCTCCTGGCCGCCGTCATCTTCTGGGCAAAAGAAAATGGCGGGCGCATGTGCAGTGCGCCCGCCATCTGTCTCCATCTGCCGGCCAGCAGGAGAAGAGCAGTTGGGGCTAAAATTAGGGTTAGGGGTAGGGTTAGGGGTAGGGTTAGGGCTAGGGTTAGGGGTAGGGTTAGGGGTAGGGTTAGGGTTAGGGCTAGGGGTAGGGTTAGGGCTAGTGTTAGGGGTAGGGTTAGGGCTAGGGTTAGGGTTAGGGCTAAATTTAGGGTTAGGGTTGGGGCTAAAATTAGAGTTAGGGTTGGCGCTAAATTTAGGGTTAGGCTTCTTTCACACTTACGTCGGTACGGGGCCGTCGCAATGCATCGGCCTGACATACCGACGCACGTTGTGAAAATTGTGCACAACGTGGGCAGCGGATGTAGTTTTTCAACGCATCCGCTGCCCAATCTATGTCCTGGGGAGGCGGGGGCGGAGTTATGGCCACGCATGTGCGGTCAGAAATGGCGGATGCGACGTACAAAAAAACGTTACATTGAACGTTTTTTTGGGCTGACGGTCTGCCAAAACACTGATCCAGTGCACTACGGACGCGACGTGTGGCCATCCGTCACGATCCGTCGGCAATACAAGTCTATGGGCAAAAAACGCATCCTGCGGGCACATTTGCAGGATCTGTTTCTTGTCCAAAATGACGGATTGCGACGGATGCCAAACGACGCAAGTGTGAAAGTAGCCTTAGGGTTAGGGTTGGGGCTAAAGTTAGGGTTAGAGTTGGGATTAGGGTTAGGGTTTGGATTAGGGTTGGTATTAGGGTTAGGGTTGGCATTAGGGTTACGCTTGGGATTAGGGTTAGGTTTGGGATTAGGGTTAAGGTTAGGGTTGTGATTAGGGGTGTATTGGGATTAGGGTTAGGTTTGAGGTTAGTGTTGAGATTAGGATTAGGGGTGTGTTGGATTTAGGGTTTTGATTAGGATTATGGTTAGGGTTGACATTAGGGTTGTTTTGGGGTAAGGGTTAGGATTATCGTTAGGGTTAGTGATTAGGATTATGGATCGGGTTGGGATTAGGGTTAGGGGTGTGTTGGAGTTGGGTTGGAGCTAGAATTGGGGGGTTTCCACTGTTTAGGTACATCCGGGGGTCTCCAAACACGACAGCCAATTTTGCGCTCAAAAAGTCAAATGGTGCTCCCTCCCTTCTGAGCTCTGCCGTGCGCCCAAACAGTGGGTTACCCCCACATATTTGGCATCAGCATACTCGGGATAAATTGGACAACAACTTCTGGGGTCCAATTTCTCTTGTTACCCTTGTGAAAATAAAAACTTGGGGGCTACAAAATCCTTTTTGTGGAAAAATATATATATATTTTTTTATGACTCTGCATTATAAAGTTCTGTGAAGCACTTGGGCATTCAAAGTTCTCACCACACATCTATGTAAGTTCCTTGGGGGGACTAGTTTCCAAAACGGGGTCACTTGTGGGGGGTTACTACTGATTAGGTACATCAGGGGCTCTGCAAACGCAACATAATGCCCACAGACCATTCTATCTAAGTCTGCATTCCAAAACGGCGCTCCTTCCCTTCCGAGCTCTGCCGTGCGCCCAAACAGTGGTTTACACACCCACATATGGGGCATCAGCATACTCAGGATAAATTGGACAACAACTTTAGTGATCCAATTTCTCCTGTTACCCTTGTGAAAATAAAAACTTGGGGGCTACAATATCTTTTTTGTGAAAAAAAAAATATTTTTTTATTTTCACGACTCTGCATTCTAAACTTCTGTGAAGCACTTGGGCATTCAAAGTTCTCACCACACATCTAGATAAGTTCCTTGGGGGGTCTAGTTTCCAAAATGGGGTCACTTGTGGGGGGTTACTACAGTTTAGGTACATCAGGGGCTCTGCAATCGCAACATAATGCCCACAGACCATTCTATCAAAGTCTGCATTCCAAAAAGGCGCTCCTTCCCTTCCGAGCTCTGCCGTGCGCCCAAACAGTGGTTTACCCCCACATATGGTGCATCAGCGTACTCGGGATAAATTGTGCAACAACGATTGCAGTCCAATTTCTCCTGTTACCCTTGAGAAAATAAAAACTTGGGGGCTACAATATCTTTTTTGTGGAAAAAAAAATATTTTTTATTTTCACGACTCTGCATTCTAAACTTCTGTGAAGCACTTGGGCATTCAAAGTTCTCACCAAACATCTAGATAAGTTCCTTGGGGGGTCTAGTTTCCAAACTGGGGTCACTTGTGGGGGGTTTCCACTGTTTAGGCACATCAGGGGCTCTCTAAACGTGACATGGTGTCCGATCTCAATTCCAGCCAATTCTGCATTGAAAAAGTCAAACGGCGCTCCTTCACTTCTAAGTTCTGCGGTGCGCCCAAAAAGTAGTTTACCCCCACATATGTGGTATTGGCGTATTCAGGAGAAATTGCATAACAAAATTTATGGTTACATTTCTGTTTTTACACTTGTGAAAAAAAAAAATGGTTCTGAATTAAGATGTTTGCAAAAAAAAGTTAAATGTTCATTTTTTCCTTCCACATTGTTTCAGTTCCTGTGAAGCACGTAAAGGGTTAATAAACTTCTTGAATGTGGTTTTGAGAACCTTGAGGGGTGTAGTTTTTAGAATGGTGTCACACTTCATTATTTTCTATCATATAGACCCCTCAAAATGACTTCAAATGTGATGTGGTCCCTAAAAAAAAAATGGTGTTGTAAAAATGAGAAATTGCTGGTCAACTTTTAACCCTTATAACTCCCTAACAAAAAAAAATTTTGTTTCCAAAATTGTGCTGATGTAAAGTAGACATGTGGGAAATGTTATTTATTAACTATTTTTCGTGACATATCTCTCTGATTTAAGGGCATAACGAAATTTGAAAATTGCAAAATTTTAAACATTTTCGCCATATTTCCGTTTTTTTTTATAAATAATCGCAAGTAATATCGAAGAAATGTTACCACTAACATGAAGTACAATATGTCATGAAAAAACAGTCTCAGAATCAGCGGGATCCATTGAAGCGTTCCAGAGTTATAACCTCATAAAGTGACAGTGGTCAGAATTGCAAAAATTGGCCCGGTCATTAAGTACCAAATTGGCTCTGTCACTAAGGGGTTAAACAAGGCATGGTTCCAAAGTTTTTTTCAATGTCGGAAAAGTGCGTTCTTCCTCTACCAAATCCATTTCTCAATGTTCAAAGAAAAAAAATCACATATAAAATCACACAGAGTTAGGGAGAACTGACTGCAAGGAAAGAAAAAGGAAAAGATTTTTTTTCTCTTCCACCAAAACTTGCTACCTTCAGAGTTGTGGCTGATACAAATATCACCAATAAGCGAGTGAAACATATTGCTTTAAATCCTTGCAAGACTATAAAGTTTACTAATGTGACACAAAATTATGTCTGTTTTCAGTTAAGCTTTAGAGAATACCCAACAATGCAGTCTGAATGACGTGATTGGAGACAGGAGACTGTTACTTTGAAAAAAACAAAAATTGTGTACCATTTAACCTCAAGCTGTCAAATCCTTTCTTGTTTTTTAAATGGTAATGGAATCCCGACAATATGTTGAGAGCAGGATGCTCTACATTGAAGGGTGATCAACTTTTTGTCTTTTTTAATGGTATAATGGTTCCCTCTTTGCAGAATGATTTACAGGAGAATTTCTCAATTATATTTGACAAGTTGTTAACACTAAGGTTCAGATACGACTTTAAAGAAGGCTAATATTTGCAATACAACGCAATTTTATTTCAAAGTACAAAATTCAAAGAATAGTATGAGTGCGTACACTTTTGTATATGTTAACATACAAAGATTAAGTACATATTTGGATTAAATACATGTAATGATTAAGTATATATAAAGATTAACTGCTTACAGTATACTTACATCATCACCAAGAAGCTTTTAAACATCATCCGTCTGGAATATCAGAGAAGCAACATCAAGACAGAGAACCCCTGTGAGATTACCTACATTGCATGGGTGTCCCCAATTGAGCAGGTATGAGCACATCGTACATGTACAGGTACCCCAGATATCATGGAGTCATCAGATGAGGGGCCATAAACCATTAGAATATAAAAGCCACAAGGATTCAGATAAAACCATCACAGGTAGAGGTTCAGTAAACCTTAATGTTTACAATGCCAAACAACAGACACATAGAAGCATAGAACTGTTTGTGAAGTGAAGAAACAAACATTTCTCAGGATTGTGTCGCTATGAGTATTGTCTGTCACATCTGTAAATGTTTTACAAGGAATGCAGCTATGTAACTGTCTGAATGCATTCGGTATATTTCAATCTGGATTCCAAGTCGCCATTTGTATATTCGCACTACACTATTAACAGCAATCATATCTATATTGAGCTTTTCTAGAAAAACGTTGTTAGGTGTCGAGTTCCCGCTTCTGCACAAGGGGAATCTCGAGCCATCTCCGCTGCGGTCTCCCATTCTTCTCCAGCCGCAGTGGAGTCTGCTCAGCGGAGACGTCGGTCCCAGCGTCTTGCTCAGTCTCACTCTGTACAAAGAGTTACTGCTGCTTTTCCTGCTTCTGCCATTGAAGTCAGTGTTGGGCAGCGGCGAGTAGATGCTTTTGGGACTAAGTCCTGCTTTTCTCTTTCTGAGCATGCCCAGGGCAAGATCTCCCGTTGGAGATCGAGGGTCACATGCTCCGGTACTGCAGCACATCTCATTGGTCCTCCAGGAATGTCCTGAAAGGGCAAAACTTTGGTCCTTTATTGGAAGGTCCTGAATGTGCTGCAACTATATAAGCTGCGCATGACCGCACGGCCATGCGCTAGTATAGACTTGATAATCGTGTGTGTGTTGTGAGTGAAAGTCGTTCATTAAAATCCCCTCCCTATTGGATGTCTGTTCGCGGAAGGTGGGTGATTGCTATCTAGCGCCCGACTCAGCTACCAGCACGTTACACACTATTCAGCGTCTATTGCTGTGACCGCCAGTGTGGCACCGTGCATTTTCACAGCGCTTTCCTGACTCAAGCCTGGGTGGTTAGTGGCGTCCGCCAGTGCGGCACCGCATTCACTCTCGTGCATATTGTATTATTACTTTGGTTACGCTGATACCCCATTAGCGGTGTCGAGCGCAATTAGTCTAGTCGGACTCGGATCCCAAGTCTTGGGTCTGAGTTTGGTGACTCCTTGCTTGCGCTCTTGTGTGCGGTACCGCGGCCCTGTGACTTAACAGGGTTCGCTTCCTTCACACAGGGTGAAGTTAACCCGTGTGTGTATTCACATTGTACCGCCATATAGTCCGTCATTACTTGGCAGCAGGTTCCATCTCTGCACGGTGGACCCCGGGTTGCGAACGCACCTTAATCTATCTTATTATTTGGTGCGTTCCGCTAACCCTAACATTATACTAGCGCCAGGGTCTGGATAGTAATGACGGACAAACAGCAATCCTTGCGGTGTATCCAGCAGCTGGAGGGTAGGTTGGCGGCTCTCGAGAGCTCAACCTCAGCTGTGGATGTTACCGCAGTTGCTGTACAGGCTGCTAGCATGGCTGCAGCAACCTTGTCCATTGCCACCCCTGTTCCGACATTATCTCGCCTCCCGCTGCCAGAAAAATTTTCTGGTGATAGCAAATTTTGTAGGGGATTCGTGAGTCAGTGCTCTATTCACCTCGAGCTCCTGGCTGCACGTTTTCCCACAGAGCAGGCTAAGGTGGGATTTATAGTGTCTCTCTTGTCAGACAGGGCGTTGGAATGGGCTACGCCGCTGTGAGAGCGTGGCGATCATGTGGTGCAGAGTGCTCCGCTGTTCCTGAGCACTCTGAAACAGGTCTTTTTAGGACCTCAAGTCACCCATGATAATGCGCTCCAACTGCTGGCATTAACTCAGGGTGAGTCCTTGGTCAGTCATTTTGCCGTCCAATTCTGCACTTTAGCTTCTGAGCTGGAGTGGTCGGATAAAGCCCTTATCCCCATATTTTGGAGGGGCCTGGCTGATCACGTTAAGGACGCTCTGGCCACTAGGGAGATTCCTGCCACACTGGAGGAGTTAATAACTGTCTCTACTCGAATTGACCTCCGTTTTAACGAGCGGAGGTTAGAGCGAGCCCAGTGTAGGCAGAGGTTTCGGCTGGCTCCTACCTTTGCCAAACCTCTGGAATCTCCGGTCCTGGTTCCTGAGTCACATGAGGCCATGGAAGTGTCACGAGCGGGATCTAAGTCCCGGACCTCTTGTGCACTCAAGGTCTGTCATGTTTGCCAGCAGTCAGGACATCTAGCCACCAGATGTCCTCAGCGGTCGAGGAAACGTCAGCGTCTAGTGGTAGTAGGTGGAGGTACACTAGACACGGCGACGTTTGCCTCCAAATTGTCCTTTAAGGGGACAATTATTATAGGTTCATTTTCCCACTCGGTAGAGCTCTGCATGGATTCTGGGGCGGAGGGCAATTTTATGTCTTCTGCCTTCGCCCAACGTCAAGCAATACCCCTGGTTATGCTAGCTCAACCAGTAACGGTACGAGTGGTGAATGGGTCGACACTGCCCTCACAGATAACACACCAGACCATCCCTTTTACTCTGTCCATGTCGCCATCTCATCAGGAGATTATATCTCTGCTCATCATTCCTGAGGGCATTGATGAGGTCCTGTTGGGAATACCTTGGCTACGGTACCACTCTCCTCATATCGAGTGGTCCTCAGGCAGAATTCTGGGATGGGGCGAATCTTGTGGGGGTAGGTGTCAGAGGAGTGCATTCAGGTTGCTACTACAGAGTTACCCGCAGATCTATCCTCTCTCCCCAAGCAGTATTGGTCTTATGCAGACGTGTTCTCCAAAAAGGCGGCGGAGACCCTTCCGCCCCATCGCCCCTATGACTGTCCTATTGATCTCTTGCCTGGTGCTGAGCCTCCCCGGGGGCGAGTTTATCCGTTATCTCTCCCGGAGACAGAGGCAATGTCACAGTACATCCAGGAAAATCTGGCAAGAGGATTCATTAGGAAGTCAGTGTCACCTGCTGGGGCAGGGTTCTTCTTCGTGCAGAAGAAGAATGGGGAATTGCGTCCATGCATGGACTACAGGGGTCTTAACTCCATCACCGTTAAGAATAAGTATCCTTTGCCCTTGATATCTGAGCTCTTCGATAGGCTTCGGGGAGCAAGGGTATTTACTAAATTAGATCTGCGGGGTGCTTACAACCTGATTCGCATCCATGAGGGGGACGAATGGAAGACGGCTTTTAACACCAGAGATGGGCACTATGAATATCTGGTGATGCCCTTCGGGCTCTGTAATGCCCCAGCCGTTTTCCAAGACTTTGTGAATGACATCTTCCGGGATATGCTTTCCACCTCGGTCATAGTCTATCTGGATGATATTCTCATCTACTCTCCAGATATTGACTCCCACCGGAGAGATGTTTGCAAAGTCTTCGACCTCCTACGGGCAAACTCCCTGTATGCCAAGTTGGAGAAGTGTATGTTCGAGCAGGAGTCCTTACCTTTCCTAGGCTATATCATCTCTGCCCAGGGATTGGCTATGGATCCTGCCAAACTACAGGCTGTGATGGACTGGCAGGAACCCCATTATCTTAAAGTGGTGCAGCGCTTTATGGGGTTCATTAATTATTATCGCCAGTTCATTCCACACTTCTCAACATTGGTAGCTCCCTTGGCTGCCCTCACCAAGAAGGGGGCAAATCCCAAATTGTGGTCTGAGGAGGTCTGCAAGGCCTTTAACTCCATAAAGTCACACTTCGCTAGCGCTCCCATCCTACATCGCCCCGATGTAGATAAGCCATTTATCATGGAGGTAGATGCCTCTTCTGTTGGTGCTGGAGCAGTCTTCTTCCAAAAGGATGCTCAAGGTCGGAAGCATCCTTGCTTCTTCTTTTCTAAGACCTTCTCACCAGCAGGGAGGAATTATTCTATCAGGGACAGGGAGTTGCTAGCCATGAAGTTGGCTTTCTCGGAGTGGAGACATCTCTTGGAGGGAGCTTGTTTTCCCTTCCAAGTCTTCACAGATCATAAAAATTTGGTGTACCTGCAGACAGCCCAGCGGTTGAATTCTCGCCAGGCCAGATGGTCCTTATTCTTCTCCCGGTTTCATTTCACCCTCCATTTTCTTTCTGGGGAGAAGAACATTCGGGCCGACGCTCTCTCTCGCTCCGTTGTGTCATCTGTGGAGGAGGAAGAGGAGCCTCGGCTTATTGTCCCCACCGAGAGCTTGAGAACTGTGGCCCCGGTTTCGCTAGAGTCTGTGCCTCCGGGCAAGACTTTTGTACCATCCAGTTTGCGACCGGAGGTTCTCTCTTGGGCACACTCATCCAGGGTGGGTGGACATTTTGGTTCCAAAAGGACATCTGAGTTACTGGCGAGGACATACTGGTGGCCGCATATGGCTCGTGATGTCGCAGAATATGTTCGGGCGTGTGTCTCTTGTGCCAAGAACAAATCTCGGCAACGGCCAGCTGGTTTGCTTTAACCTCTGCCGGTGGCGGACAGGCCCTGGGAGATGGTCGGGATGGACTTTGTGGTGGGCTTACCCAAGTCTCGTAACTGCACCATTATCTGGGCGATCACCGACCATTTTTCCAAAATGGTGCACTTGGTGCCTCTTCCACGGCTACCTTCTGCACGGGCTTTGGCTGTCCTGTTCATCAAACATATCTTTCGCCTATACGGTATGCCAGACAAAATTGTTAGTGACCGGGGTCCCCAGTTTGCGTCTCGATTCTGGAGAGAGCTTTGTCGTCTACTCAGTATTGAGTTGAATCTCTCTTCGCCATATCCCGAGACGAATGGGTTGGTAGAGAGGGCCAACCAGACCTTGGTTACATATTTACGACATTTTGTTTCTGCCAGGCAGAATGACTGGGCATCCTTGCTACCATGGGCAGAGTTTGCGCTTAACAACGGCGTAGCTGACTCCACCGGTCAGACTCCATTCCTCCTAAATTACGGTCAGCACCCGCGTGTCCCTGTGCCCATACATGTGTCTTCCGCTGACTCCAGGGTGGCAGACTGGGCTGTGGAGGCACGGGACATTTGGGATCGCACTCAGGATGCCATTCGGGCCTCCAAGGAGAGAATGAGGTCCTCCGCCGATGCTCATCGGCGCCCCGCTCCGACCTTTGCTCCTGGCGACTTAGTGTGGCTCTCCGCCCGTAACATCAGGCTGCGTGTTGAGTCCACTAAGTTTGCACCTCGCTACTTGGGTCCCTTCAAGGTCCTCGAACAGGTTAACCCTGTGGTCTACCGTCTGGCCCTTCCTCCACGCTTGGGTATCACCGACACCTTTCATGTGTCCCTCTTGAAACCCGTATACATGTCCCGGTTTTCCGAGTCATCTGCCGGGACATCGGGTTCGTCTACGGACGATTATGAGGTGAACGCTATTTTGGGGTGCAATGTGGTACGTGGCAAAAGTTCTATCTGGTGGATTGGAAGGGTTATGGCCCAGAGGACAAATCCTGGGAGCCTGCTGAAAACATTCGGGCCCCACAGCTCATTGCTGCCTTCGAGCGTAGCGAGGTCCAAGGAGGGGGGGTCATGTAAGGTGTCGAGTTCCCGCTTCTGCACAAGGGGAATCTCGAGCCATCTCCGCTGCGGTCTCCCATTCTTCTCCAGCCGCAGTGGAGTCTGCTCAGCGGAGACGTCGGTCCCAGCGTCTTGCTCAGTCTCACTCTGTACAAAGAGTTACTGCTGCTTTTCCTGCTTCTGCCATTGAAGTCAGTGTTGGACAGCGGCGAGTAGATGCTTTTCGGACTAAGTCTTGCTTTTCTCTTTCTGAGCATGCCCAGGGCAAGATCTCCCGTTCGAGATCGAGGGTCACATGCTCAGGTACTGCAGCACATCCCATTGGTCCTCCAGGAAGGTCCTGAAAGGGCAAAACTTCGGTAGCAGCTTCCCATTGGTCCTTTATTGGAAGGTCCTGAATGTGCTGCAACTATATAAGCTGCGCATGACCGCACAGCCATGCGCTAGTATAGACTTGATAATCGTGTGTGTGTTGTGAGTGAAAGTCGTTCATTAAAATCCCCTCCCTATTGGATGTCTGTTCGCGGAAGGTGGGTGATTGCTATCTAGCGCCCGACTCAGCTACCAGCACATTACACACTATTCAGCGTCTATTGCTGTGACCGCCAGTGTGGCGCCGTGCGTTTTCACAGCGCTTTCCTGTCCCAAGCCTGGGTGGTTAGTGGTGTCCGCCAGTGCGGCACCACATGCACTCTCGTGCATATTGTATTATTACTTTGGTTATGCTGACACCCCATTAGCGATGTCGAGCGCAATTAGTCTAGTCGGACTCGGATCCCAAGTCTTGGGTCTGAGTTTGGTGACTCCTTGCTTGCGCTCTGTGACTTAACAGGGTTCGCTTCCTTCACACAGGGTGAAGTTAACCCGTGTGTGTATTCACATTGTACCGCCATATAGTCCGTCATTACTTGGCAGCAGGTTCCATCTCTGCACGGTGGACCCCAGGCTGCGAACGCACCTTAATCTATCTTATTATTTGGTGCGTTCCGCTAGCCCTAACAAACGTAAGCTTAAACAATTGAGTATTCTGGATTAAAGTTGAGCGACTTTTACTTTTTTAGGATCGAGTCGGGTTTACCGAAACCCGACTTTGTCAAAAGTCGGGTCGGGTGAAATCGGCCGATTATTGCGAAAAGTCGTGGATCGACCGAAACACGAAACCCAATGCAAGTCAATGGGGAATCAAAGTCGGCAGTGACTGGAGGACAGGAAAACACCTACAGTGCCCATTTTTATGCCAAAAACATCAATTCTTATTTCTTAAGCTTGTCAATCTTAATTTACTTAATAATAATGGTTAGGCATTGAAAACAGGGGGTCATTTGGCTAAAGTTGAGGGGGTAGGGCTGGCTCAAGATTTTCGTGGGCCCAGGAAACGCGGACTACGTCACGGCGGTGGAGCAGGGAGAGGTAAGTATTTAAACTTTGCAAGTGCTGTGATCCCGAGCAAGCAGGGGGGCCCACTCGTTCACATTGGCACTGGCACAGGGCCCCTCAAAGTACGGCGGTGTGTTTGACGGCGGGGGCGCCTCCCACCGGCAGAGACACTTTTGCGTACTATGAGGGGCCTGTGCCAGTGACATCTCCAACGAGTATGCCCCCGCACCTGATGAAGGAACCTGCACTTTCATCTGCACCTTCCTCTTTGTCCCCGTGTAATGTGGTATAGTATGCGGGAAGGGGAACCTGACTTTCAGCAGGGTCAGACTCTGGCTGTGTAGAGTGCAAGGGGAATGTAGTGGTCTGGGTCAATGTACCAGCAGACTCATGTAGCAGTGGCTGGCCAATGGGCAGGATGAGGGGGAAACACAGATATAGTCCCAAAGAATAAAGTAGGCTAAATGCAGTTAAAAATTAGTAACAGGACTAAACAGGCGGCTTAGCTTTGTTCAGTGGCGAAAAACTGTAATGAGTGGCAGACATAGTTAGTAGGCCCAAGTAATAAAGTGGGCCAAATGAAGTTCAAAATTGGTAACAGGATTAAACAGGCGGCACAGCTTTGTTCAGTGGAGGAGAACAACAAGCAGCGGCAGACACCGTTAGTACGCCCAACCAAACCAGTAGCCCAAATGCAGTGTAATATGTGATGTATGCCAAAAGACTGAAGATTGAAGCTCAGCTTTGTAAAGCGGAGGAGAACACCAAGCAGCCGCAGACACCGTTAGTACGCTCAACCAAACCAGTAGCCCAAATGCAGTGTAATATGTGATGTAGGCCGAAAGCCTGAAGATTGAAGCTCAGCTTTGTAAAGTGGAGGAGAACACCAAGCAGCCGCAGACACCATTAGTACGCCCAACCAAACCAGTAGCCCAAATGCAGTGTAACGTGATGTAAGCCGAAAGCCTGAAGATTGAAGCTCAGCTTTGTAAAGTGGAGGAGAAAACCAAGCAGCGGCAGACAACGTTAGTACGCCCAACCAAACAAGTAGGCCAAATGCAGTTTAATATTTGATATAGGCTGAAAGCCTGTGAATTTAAGCTCAGCTTTATTCAGTGGAGAACACCAAGCTGCGGCACACACCATTTGTAGGCCCAACCAAAGAAGTAGGCCAAATGCAGTTTAATATCTGACAACGGATGAAAATTGAGGCTCAACTTTGTTCAGTCGAGGACAACAATAATGGGAGGCAGACACAGTTAGTAGGCCGTAATAAGTAAGTAGGCAAAATTCAGTTCAAAATTGGTAAGTGGAGTACACAGGCGGCATAGCTTTGTTCAGCGGAGGACAACTGTAATAAGTGGCTCAGAGAGACAGAGTAGGCCCACAATTAAAAAAGGTGGCTAATTGCAGTTCAGAGTTGGTACGAGGAGTACACAGACGGCATAGCATGGTTAAGCGGAGGAGGACAAGTGTAATTAGTGGCTTTGACACACAGAGTAGGCCTAAAATAAAAAATAAGGCTATAGTCTGTTCACAATTGCTTAGAGGACTACAGAGGCGGCATTGCTGGGTTTAGTGGTGGAGGACAACTGTTGTGAGAGTCTGACACAGTTACTAGGCCCAAATAATTAAGTAGGCTAAATGCTGTTCTAAATTGGTATGAGGAGTACACAGTCGGCATAGCTTGGTTCAGCGGAGGAGGGCAACTGTAATAAGTGGCTCAGACAGACAGAGTAGGCCTAAAATAAAAAAGTAGGGTAATGTCTGTTCAAAATTAGTTTGAGTAGTACACAGGCGGCATAGCTTTGTTAAGCGGAGGACAGTTGTAATGTGTGGCACAGACAGACATACAGACAGACAGAGGCCTAAAATAAAAAAGGTGGCTAAATGCAGTTCAAAACTGCTACCAGGACTAACCAGGCGGCCTAGCTTGTTTCAGGGGGGGGGAGAGTTGTAATGTGTGGCGCAGACAGACAGACGGACAGAGGCCTAAAATAAAAAAAGTGGCTAAATGCAGTTCAAAACTGCTACCAGGACTAACCAGGCGGCCTAGCTTGTTTCGGGGGGGGGGGGGGGGGGGAAAGTTGTAATGTGTGGCGCAGACAGACAGACGGACAGAGGCCTAAAATAAAAAAAGTGGCTAAAAGCAGTTCAAAACTGTTACCAGGACTAACCAGGCGGCCTAGCTTGTTTCAGAGGGGTACAGTTGTAATGTGTGGCGCAGACAGACGCCTAAAATAAAAAAAGGTGGCTAAATGCAGTTCAAAACTGCTACCAGGACTAAGCAGGCTGCCTAGCTTGTTTCATGGGGGGACAGTTGTAATGTGTGGCGCAGACAGACAGACAGACAGAGGCCTAAAATAAAAAAAAGGTGGCTAAATGCAGTTCAAAACTGCTACCAGGAACAACCAGGTGGCCTAGCTTGGTTCTGCTTGGGAGGACAATTATTATTTGTGCCTAGTTAATGTGTCAGCCTCTCATAAGTAAGTAGGTTACATGCAGTTCACAATTGGTAACCAGATTACTCAGGTGGCATAGCTTTGTTCAGCGGAGGACAACAGTTATAAGTGGCTGACACAGTTAGTAGGCAAAAAAACTAAATTGGGCTAAATGTCTGCCAAAGAATTGTTCATAAATAAACTGGTGGCATAGCGAGGTACAGGGGTGGGCTCCTCTGCAGAGTTGCAGACAGTGGTATTTGCCACAAAGTATTAAGGGGTCTAAATGGAGGCCAGGGCCCCTGTATATTTTTACTATCATCTATCATTGCAACAAATTTATAATGGCAGTGCCATTCAAGGATTCAACAGCACAGACTACACAGTGGTGGAGCAGGGAGAGGTAAGTATTGCAAGTGGTAGAGCACTGTTCGAGCTGGGGAGGAACACTCTCTTGTGGGCGGCGGTACTGGCACAGGACCCCTCATATTACGATGGTGTGTCTGACGTTGGTTGTGCAACACCACCGTCAGAGACACTTCATTGTACTATGTGGGACCCTGTGCCAGTGCCGTCGCCCAAGAGTGGGCATACACACCTGTCCAAGCAAACGGCACTCGCACGGGTGCTTGCGCCAAGTTGTAACCACCGACCTGTGGGAGGAGTCAGCCCATTTAGGGAGGTATAAAAATGGCCTATGGTGGACATTCGGCACCTGCAAATGGCGGAATTGGAGCAGTCAGTAAGAGGAGGCCAAATACAAGCAATTTTTCTGGCAAGCTACGTGTCAGCAGGGGAAGGTGGGGCAAAATAATTTGAAATCCATGATTGGTTCATTTTAATGAAGGTTAGATCATCAACATTTCGGGGAGCCAGACGTGTCCTTTTATCGGTCAGTATTGAACCAGAAGCACTGAAGCTCTGAGAGCACACTAGCAGCTGGGCAAGCGAGCTCCTGTAATGCATATTCTGCCAATTCGGGCCAGGTGTCTAGTCTAGATGCCCAGTAATCAAAGGGGAATGACCTGGTCATAAATCCCCTCTGTCCAATGCCACTTCGGCTTTGTGCACCTCTAACACCTCTGCCATATTGCCCCCTACAGCTCGTGTGAGAACCATCAGCGCCTCTGTGTGCTGGGAATGCCAGAACCAAACGGTCTACAAGAGTTGCTTGTTTGGTAGCCAATATTTGCTCATGGTTCTCATGTAGCATGATACTTTGTAATTTGCCTTTGTATCATGGATCCAGGAGGCATGCTAACCAGTAATCGTCATCGGTCATCATTTTGATAATGCGGGGGTCCCGTTTTAGGATACGCAAGGCATACGCTGCCATGTGGGTCAAAGTTCCAGTTGTCAATTCACTGCTTGAGCTGGGTTGAGGAGCACTTTCTTGAAAATCTACATCACTTGTGGCCCGCAAAAACTCTGTACCTGACCTTGCTGTCACGGGGCTGCCAAGAGAGACTAAGGCTCGTTTCCCGGGCCCCTGCGTTATCCCTCAGACTAGGGGAAACCCTGTCTGTCTCTCTCCCAGAATTTACACTGATGGTGTGCTTGTCTGGGCCGCCAGGCCTGGCCCTAACTCCTGTTTCAGCCCTATGCTGAAACCACCACCCGCCACCTTGTGAAGAGACCACACACCAATCCCCCACAGAAAACACAGACAGGGAAAACTAAAAACGCACCAGGCCGCAAGCACACAGGAAAATACGATAATGTGCACAGGGCAACACAAATACAAATAGAGGAAGGAGAAATATAACAACGGATAATACACCACCAGATACGATATTTCTACTCCAAAACCACCACTCCAGACCGGAATCACTAGGCACGAGGCACAAGCTATAATCGGCGACGCCCAAAGTCCAGCAAGACTATTTAAAGGCCATGGGCGTAACCCAACCTCCAAGCCGATTACCAACTAAATTAACCCCGAGAAACCTGGATAAAGTCTAGCCGGCGCCACTGAGCGTATAGTGGACGTAAATGGAATTACCGCTGTCTGTCGGACGCCCTAGTGTGAATAGCATCTGACATGACACTTGCAATGCCACCAGTTTCTATTGCCCCCAGTGAAGCATCCTCCTCCCATAAATATTCAGCCCCATCATCGTCCTCCTCCTCTTCGTCCACCACCTCGTCCAGGAAAGTTCCCTGAGCAGGCAATGGCTGGCTGTCATCAAGGCTTCCCTCCTCCTCAGCCGCAGACACCTGCTCCTTGAAGTGCGTCAAACTTTGCATCAGCAGACGCATTAGTGGGATGCTCATGCTTATGATGGCGTCGTCCGCACTGACCAGCCGTGTGCATTCCTCAAAACACTGAAGGACTTGACAGAGGTCTTGGAGCTTTGACCACTGCACACCAGACAACTCCATGTCTGCCATCCAACTGCCTGCCCGTGTATGTGTATCCTCCCACAAATACATGACAGCACGCCTCTGTTCGCACAGCCTCTGAAGCATGTGCAGTGTGGAGTTCCACCTTGTTGTCACGTCGATTATTAGGCAGTGCTGGGGAAGATTCAGCGATCGCTGATGGTTCAGCATACGGCTGGAGTGTACGGGCAACCGGCGGATGTGCGAACAAAGTCTTCGCACCTTCAAGAGCAGGGCTGGTATATCAGGGTAATTCTTGAGGAAGCACTGCACCACCAGGTTCAATGTGTGAGCCAGGCAAGGTATGTGTCTCAGTTCTGAAAGGGCTATGGCAGCCATAAAATTCCTTCTGTTATCATTGATTACCTTGCTTGCCTCAAGATGTACACTGCCCAGCCATGACTGAGTTTCTTGCTGCAAGTACTCGGCCAGTACTTCCGCGGTGTGTCTGTTGTCGCCTAAATACTTCAATTGCAGCACAGCCTGCTGATGCTTCCCACTAGCTGTTCCATAATGGAACACCACGGGTGCAACACTGACAGCTGTGGATGGAGTGGTCGTGTGACTGCGCTCTGTGGACGAGTTTTCGCTTCTGGAGGAGGAGGAGGAGCAAACACCTACAGCCAACTGTTTCCTAGACCGTGGGCTAGGCAGAACTGTGCCACTATGGCTGTCCCCTGTGGACCCTGCATCCACCACATTAACTCAGTGCACCGTGATGGACACGTAACGTCCCTGGCCATGCCTACTGGTCCATGCATCTGTTGTGAGGTGCACCTTTCTACTGACTGATTGCCTGAGTGCATGGACAATGCGGTCTTTGACATGCTGGTGGAGGGCTGGGATGGCTTTTCTCGCAAAGAAGTGTCGACTGGGTAGGTCATAGCGTGGTACTGCGTAGGCCATCAGGGCTTTGAAAGCTTCGCTTTCAACCAACCGGTAGGGTATCTTCTCTAACGAGTCGAGCAATGTAGCCGTTCAAACCCTGTGTACGCGGATGAGAGGAAGAGTACTTTCTTTTCCTATCAAGAGTCTCTTTTAGGCTGAGCTGGACTGGAGAGCTGCATATGGTGGAATTAGTGGGGGTGGTGGTGGACATGGCAGATTGAAAGAGGCTTGGCGATGGTATTCTTGCTGTGGGCCTACCTACAGTGTTTCCAACCCAGAACCTTGCGATTCCCTGACTGCTTTGGCCTTGCGACAATACCTCCACATTTGCTAGTGGTGGTGTCATAACCGGTGGGCTTCCAGTTAGGGAAGCAATGTTGCGTTGCTGACTAGCTTCAATATGAGCAGGTGCACCAATGGTACGGGACGTTTGGTAGTTAGTCCATGCTTCCAAGTGCCTGCTGGTTAGATGTCTACGCATGCACGTTGTATTTAAATTTTGAACATTCTTTCCTCTGCTAAAGGTCTTGGAGCATTTCTTACATATAACTTTGGACTGATCATTCGGATCTTGGTTAAAAAATTGCCACACTGCACTCGTCCTACTATGGAATACCTTTTCAGGCTTTGCACGCCGTGCTACTGTCACTGAATTGCAACGCTGTCCTACACCTGTTGTCGTTTTTGACACACGTTTTGGGCCTAATGCGGGCCTGCCAGTACTAGCTGGCAACGACCGCCCACGGCCTCTTCCACCAGACTTCCTTATTTTTGCGGAAATGTTACTAAAATAACAACCGTTATATGCTACTGTTAAACAAGGTAGAAGGTGTATATTAACTATTGGAGAATTTATATCTCCCTTTTTTTGGCGGGAAGACAGCAGGAAAAAAACAGGCCCTGTGTATTACACCACACAATGGACAAGGGAGAACGTGGCTGGCAGATATACGCCAAACAGAACTCACGTAGATCCACTTAGTGGCAATTTAAAGCTTCCTTTTTTGGGGGGCGGGAGACTGCAGGAAAAAACAGGCCCCGTGTATTACACCCCACAATGGACAAGGCAGAACGTGGCTGGCAGATATATCACAAAAAAACAAGGGCTGTAGTAGAATTTCAATCTCCCTACAATGATCAAAGGACTAGTATGGCAGCAATAAAAAGGACTGCTGCACAGTGCACACAAAAGACTGTGGACAAAGAAACAACAGAACTGTGCAGAAAGAAGCAACATGATTTTTGCTTTGAAAAAAGCAGTTGATTTGAACAGCGGCGTACACACAGCAATGCAGCTATCAGGGAGCCTTAGAATGCAGCCTAAGAAGCTACAGAGCTGATGCAACCCCCCAAAAAAACCACTGTCCCTGCAAAGAAAAGGTGGTGTTGGACAGTGGAAATTGCTACAGCATAAGCGGTTTGGGGGTTAATCTTCCCTCCCTAACTATATCCCTGCTTCTGACGAAGCTGCAGCAACCTCTCCCTATGCTCAGATCGGCAGAAGTAAGATGGCGGTCGGTGTGCATGCCCCTTTATAGCCCCTGTGATGCCGCAGAAAGCAAGCCAATCACTGTAATGCCCTTCTCTAAGATGGTGGGGACCGAGACCTATGTCATCACGCTGCCCACACTCTGCGTGCACCTTCATTGGCTGAGAAATGGCGCTTAAAGCGTCATACGAAACGTGACTTTGGCGCGCAGATCGCCGACTTCATGGCCAATCCCACAGTGGGATCAGGTCGGGTTTCACGAAACCCGACTTTGCCAAAAGTCGTCGATTTCTGAAATTGACCGATCCGTTTCACTCAACCCTACTCTGGATAATCATGACAATCTTCTTGACCAGTATCTATAGGTAAGTAGTGTTTAAAATAGCTGCTACTTTGCAGTCCGGAAATAAAAGTGAGAACTGTAAGAATGTGAAGATGTTCTAAAAAATAACTGTGACCATGCCCAATTTTCCATAACTGTTCCGTTCGGCTGTGTAGTAAATATTGGAAACACAATAGATGATCTGACATCCTTTAAAATAATTACTTTACAGTTAAAAAGAGCATTTATTATTATTCCTGTTTATTATCCTAGAAAGAAAGAAGGAACATGAAGTCTCCCTCATACAAGTTACCTCAGCCAAAATTAAGTCCTTCACCCATCAGTTTTTTTGTATTGAACTCTTACCATTTCATGGAGCCAAAGTTATGGCTCTCGAGGAGAGAAACTAATATAGTGGACAAAGAAATATTTGGCTCAGTAGTTCATTACAAACTAACAGCATTGCTTTATCAAATTTATATGAAGAGTATTGTGTCCAATGTGAGCAACCAGGCAACAAAAAAAGGAGCTTTTCATGTGAGCTCTTTAATGTACACAAATGTTACTAAATCTTTGACAACAAGGATGTGGTTTCACCACTGGGGGTACCTTTTTTAAAAACATACTATTGCTATCACAGCCCCCCTTCCCAAAATTCGCCAGCCTATAACAGTACAGAGAACGTTAACCCTGGTTATCTAGTGGCAGGTAAGGAAGAGACGTTGCAGGAGACTGAGTTAAGAAGTAGGCCCAATGTAGGGGTGTGGGTCTCTCAGACTTGTAATGGAGTGCATGAGCTGATAAATAAATAAACTAGTGCCATCACAACCCCTTGCCCAAAATTCAGTGGCCTATAACAGTACAGAACATGTTAACCCTGTCCAGGACAGTCGAGCGATAGGGAAAATGGAAAATATAAAAATAAATGGGAATAATAGACGTACATCTCTTTTTTATGCCTTTTCCCCCTGTGGGAGTAACAATTGTTTTGGTTTCCAATTCGTAATGGGCATCATAAAAACACCCTTGCACAAAAAAATGTGTGACGTTGGCATAACGGAATCCATTCACACTGGTGTTCTACTGGTTGTGGATGATGAGGATGAGGATAAGTAGGAAGATAACAACAAACAGACAAAATCTGAACGCGTATACCCATGTGTGGTTGTGAAGAGGAGCAAAAAAAAATAGAGAATGTATTAGAAGTAGTGATGAGTGAATGTGCTCGCCACTACTCATTACTCGCCCAAGTATCACTATGCTCGATGTACTCGGCGAGCACCGAGCATTTTCGGTATTATTCGGTGGTAACTGGTGTCTCCACCCAGCATTTTTAGCAGACTTAGACCCAATCACGCTGCAGGGATTGTCTGCCAGGCCATCAAACGTTGCAGCCATCTTTGTTGTGGTCGTGCAGTGATTGGCTTGGCCGCACAGCATCATCCCGAGTATAAGAGACGTGGCGCCGCCCTGCTCGCGGCATTCTGCTCCGGATTCAGCGAGAGTAGGGAGAGCTGCTGCCGAGAGAGGGTCAGAATCGTGGGTTTTTTGAGTTAGTGTGGGTCTGCAACTCCTAAATCCACAACTCCTGAGAAACCAACAGTCCTTTTTAGGGCTAATTCGTGGGTCCCGATATTGCAGCGCTAGGTAGGCAGGGTATAGCATATCCACATCAGTGCAAGACCTGCAGGCACTGTATGTGCATACCTAGCTCCCACTGCATCCCTCCCAAAGCTCCATAACTGTCTGCTGCTGCAGCTTCTTTACTATATACCTAGTTGCATTTTTTTTTCAAAAAAATTAACCCCCCCACCCCAAAAAAAATATACAGTGTGTTCTGTCAGACTGAGGCCTGTGGAAAAATTATAGTTTGTCAGGCATATGTAGCATAGTTGGGTGTGCTAGCCTTGTGCCACTTTTTTTTGTGTGTTTTAAATTCACCAAAAAAAGCCTCATATATCTGCGTGCTCCAAGTTTCGGCATATTAGGCCATTTTGACACTGTTTTTGCTGTCTGTTACTCTAATTATATGCAGCGCTATTTGGCATTTAAAATAAAAAACAGGCCACATATATGCCAGTGTGGTATTTCCATGACAGCCCTCAGATATCTGCGTGCTCTAAGTTTGGTCATTGTAGGCCGGTGTACCACTTTTTTTGATGTCTGATACTCTAACTATATACAGCACTATTTAGCATAGCAAATATAAAAAGGCCACATATTTGCCAGTGTGGTATTTCCGTGACAGCTGTCATGTGTCTGCGTGTTCCAAGTTTGGGCATTATACTGTAAGTCGGTGGACCACTTTTTTTGCTGTCTGTTACTCTACTTATAAACAGCGCTATTTTGCATAAATTAACTTCACAACAAAAAGCCCCCACAATTGAATACAGTCTGTTATGTCAGACTGAGGCCTGCCTGGTGTTTGGTTTTGAAAAATCGTAGATTTGCAGGCATACTGATCAGATATTATTTTGCTACTAATAAATTTATTTGTGTTGTGCATTTGAAATAGTGCAGTACTCCATTTAAAATGGGCAAGGGGCAAGGGACAGGGAAGTGGACGTGATGATGGTGCATGCAGAGGACGAGGCCAAGGTGAAAGTGGGCAACAACAAAGACCCTCATCTTCTCGCATGACCTTCATTTCCCAGTTTCTAGGGGACCGCAGCACACCACTATTGAAGCCAGAGCAGTGTGAAATGGTTATTGGTTGGATAGCGGATAAAGCTTCCTGTCACTTAGCCAGCACCACCACCACCATGTCTTCCACACGGTGAAGTCCGAGTAGTCATGAGTGTGGCCCGGATATTCCTCACCCTGATCCTCCTTCCTCCGACCATGCCGAGTGCCCTGAGACAACTGATCCCACACTTGGACACTCTGAAGAGCTGTTCAGTTTTCCATTTGAAGATTCAGAACTCTCGGCCCATCAACTTGAAGTGGGGACAGATGAGATCGCATGTAGAGATGTCCAAAGCTTTGACCAGCCCCGATCACATGAAGGTGATGGTGTGAAAGTGTCAGAAGAGGTGGACGATGATGAGACACAATTGCCAGAAAGTCAGGAGGAGGAGCAGGGTGCGGATGTGGAAAACGAGGTGGTGGATGACTATGTGACTCACCCAACCTGGCAGGAGGACATGCAGAGCAATGGCAGCAGCACACATGGGGAAGGAGGCATATCACTACTACAGGCAGGAAGAAGCAGTGTGGTGGCCACAGACAAAAGGCGTGCATCCATTCCCTGTAACACCACCATGGAGGAAGTTGCCATTCCAACTGTTAGATCTTCCCGAGTCTGGTTATTTTTTAAAGACGCTGCCGATAACCCCAAACAGGCCATTTGCAGCACCTGCCATGCCTGCATCAGAAGGGTTAGCAAAACAACCAGCCTGACCACCACCAGTATGATCAGGCATATGGCAGCAAAGCTCCCGACTTTGTGGGCTGAACCCCAGGCTCCAGGACCACTGTCTGCAGGTCACACCACTACTTCTTCCACTATTTTGCATAGAAGCCAATAACCAGTACACCATGCATGTGAAGATGCCTCTAGCCCTGCACCTGTTGTGGCCCACAGTCAAGCAGCACCATCAGCACGCGCGTCCTTGTCCGAGCACAGCGTGAATTCAGAGTAGCCGTGAGTGTGGCCAGGATATTCCTCACCCTGATATTCCTCCCACCATGCCGAGAGCCGAGCTGTTCAGTTTTCCATTTCAAGATTCAGAAATCTCTGCCAGTCAACTTGAAGTGGGGAAAGATGAGATGGCATGTAGAGCTGCCCAAAGCTTTTACCGGCCCCAGTCACATGAAGGCGATGGTGGGAAGGTGTCACAAGAGGTGGACGATGATGAAACTCTATTGCCAGAAAGTCAGGAGGAGGAGCAGGGTGTGGATGTGGATGACATAGTGAGTGACCTAACCTGGCAGGAGCACATGAATAGCGAGGACACAAATGGGGAAGGAGGCATATCCCCCCCAACAGGCAGGAAGAAGCAGTGTGCTGGCCACAGACAGAAGGCGTGCATCCGATCCCCGTAACACCAACATGAGTGAAGTTGCCATTCCACCTGTGAGATCTTCCCGAGTCTGGCTATTTTTAATAGACTCTGCCGATAACCAAAAACAGGCCATTAGCAGCACCTGCCATGCCCGCACCAGCAGGGGTAGCAAAACAACCAGCCTGACCACCACCAGCATGATCAGGCACATGCAAGCAAAGAACCTGACTTTGTGGGCCAAACCCCAGGCTCCAGGACCACTGCCTGTAGGTCACACCAATGCTTCTTCCACTATTTTGCATAAAAGCCAATCCCCAGTACACCATGCATGTGAAGATGCCTCTAGCCCTACACCTGTTGTGGCCCACAGTCAAGCAGCACCATCAGCACGCGCGTCCACGTCCTTGTCCAAGCACAGCGTTCATTTGTCTATTACCCAGTCTTTGGAATGCAAGCAGAAATATCTCGCCAATGCCCCTCAGGCCACAGTCCTCAATTCTAATATTTCTCTTCTGCTTGCGCTAGAAATGCTGCCTTTTAGGCTTGCTGAGACGGAAACTTTCCGCAACCTGATTGCGGCGGCCGTCCCAAGGTACTCGGTCCCCAGTCACCACTATTTCTCCTGGTGTGCCGTACCGGCATTACACCAGCATGTGTCCCACAACATTAGCGCTCAACAATGCTGTTACCGGGAAAGTCCACCTAACCACGGACACGTGCTTGTGGGCAGGGACGATACATCTCAATGACGGCACACTGGCACTGGGTTAACATAGTGGAAGCCGGGACCCAGTCGGACCTTGGGATGCAACACATCCTCCCCACGCCGAGGATTGCTGGCTCTACGTCAATCAGGGTTGCCCCACAGTCTACAGCTCCTGCACCACCTCCTCTTCATCCTCCATGTCTGGAATCAACACATCAGTCAGAAGCTGAAAGCACTGCAGCACTGCCTCAGCCAAGCAGCAACTGGCTGTGCGGAAGCTAATCTGCATAGGTGACAAACCGCACAATGCAGAAGAGTTGCGGACAGCGCTGAAGGACCAGTCAGATGTTTGGATGACACCTCTGAACCTACAGCCAGGCATGGTTGTGTGTGACAATGGCCATTACCTGGTGGCGGCTCTGAGGCAAGGTGAGCTCACACACAACTTGCTTGGCCCATGTGCTTAACCTCGTGATTCAACGTTTTCTGAAAAGCTATACGGAGCTGCCGAATCTGCTAGTGAAAGTACGCTGTCTGTGAGCCAATTTTACAAAGTCAATTACAGCTTCAGCCGCCCTTGCCGTGCTACAGCAGCGGTTTCAGCTTCCAGCTCATTGACTGTTGTGTGATGTCCGCACGCGCTGGAACTCTACGCTGTATAAGTTGGAAAGGATTTGTGAGCAGAAGAGGGCCATTGTTGACTACCAACCTCAACAAGGCCGTCGAATTTCAGGTCAGACTTCACACATAAGACCTCAGGAGTGGACGTGGATGTCAGACATATGTAACATCCTCCTAAACTTTGAGGACTGCACCAAGATGGTGAGCGGCGATGACGCCATAATTAGCATCCCCATCCTGCTGCTCAGCATTCTGAAACACTCTCTGCTCACAATCAAAGAGGATGCATTGCAGGTGGAGCACGAGGACATGGAGCAAGGAAACATACAGGGGGATTACACTCAGCCCAGCCTCATGTCTTCTCAACGTGGATTGGTAGGCAATGAGGAGGAGGAGGAAGAACAGGAGCTACTTTCATGCACTATAGATGGTACTACAAACACATCTGTATTAGTGTCTTTTCAGCAGGGATGGCCTGAGGACAGGGAGGATGAGGAGGAGGAGGACAGCATGGTCAGTCATCCTGTTGGTGAGGACACGAAAGTCTTGCCTTTTGGCAGTCTGGCACGCATGGCTGACTTTATGTTGTGCTGCATTTCACGTGATCCTCTGATTATCAAAATTTTGGGTGACACTCATTACTGGTTGGTGACCCTTCTAGACCCACGCTACAAGGAGAACTTTCAATCTCTTCTTCCTGAGGCAGAGAGGTGTACTGTGGTCCCTCATAGAAGGCGGGGTACTGTCATGTTGGACGCTATTCACACTAGGGCGTCTGACAGACAGCGGTAATTCTGCATTCGTCCACTATGCGCTCAGTGGTGCCGGCTAGATTTTATCTAGGTTGTTCCGGATTAATCTAGCTGGTAATCGGATTGGAGGCTGGGGCACGCCCATGGCCTTTAAATAGTTCTTCTGAACTTTGGGCATCGCCAATTATAGCTTGTGTCTTGTGCCTGGTGATCTCGGTTCAGAGTGGTGGTCTTGGAGTGGAAATATCATATCTGGTGGTGTATGGTCCTTGTCAAATTTCTCCTTCCTATATTCGTGTTTTGTTTTGCCCTGTGCACATTATAGTGTTTTCCGGAGTGTGTTTGCGGCGTGGTGCGTTTTTGGTTTTCCCTGTCTGTGCTTTCTGTAAGGGTTGGTGTGAAGATTATCACTGGGTGGATGGTGGAGGTTTCAGTTTAGTACTGAATCAGGAGTCAGGGTCAGGCCTGGCGGCCCAGACAAGCACACCATCAGTGTAATCTCTGGGAGAGGGACAGACAGGGTTTCCCTAGTCTTAGGGAAATCGCAGGGGCCCGGATTATTAGCTTTAGCCTACCTAGGCTCCCCGTGACATTATAATCGGCCCATATTTTTGTATTCCATGGATCCCACGACTTCCATAACCCTGCAGTTGGAGGCGCTGTCCCTACAGGTCACTGAGTTGAAGGGGGCAGTGCAACAACAGGGTCTAGTAGTAGCTAATGTGCAAGCTGAATCTGCAGGTAGAGTTGCTGAGTCTAAGTTTCCTTTACCTGAAAGGTTTGCTGGGGAACGCAGTAAGTTTGTTACTTTTCGTGAAGCTTGCAAACTTTATTTTCGTATGCGCCCGATCTCCTCAGGTAATGAGGCTCAGCGTGTGGGCCTGGTGTTGTCATTACTCAACGGGGACCCCCAAGCATGGGCGTTTTCATTACCATCTGATTCAGCTGCATTTAACTCAGTGGAGAGTTTTTTTTTTCTGCTCTTGGACTCATTTATGATGATCCTGACAGAATGGCTCTAGCAGAGTCTAAAATTCGCTCTATCCGCCAAGGGGAGCGCATGGCGGAGGATTACTGTTCGGAATTTGGTCGACACACAATGGAATGATCCCGCGCTACGGAGTCAGTTTGTTCATGGGGTCTCAGCAAGGGTTAAAAAAGCCCTCCTGATGTACGAGACTCCTGATTCTCTAGAGTACGCTATGAGTCTTGTTGCCCGCATTGATCGCCGTTTGCGTCAGGGGGCGCAAGAGACGCCGTTTATGGGGAAGGGCGTAGGTGCACGTGAGGTTGCGGCAGGTGAGCCCATGGAGCCTATGCAAATCGCAGGGGTGTCACATGTTAAACATCGAGCCCCTTTGCTCAGGAAGCAGGGTGCCTGTTTTTGCTGTGGTAAAACTGGTCATTATGTAAATACTTGTCCTCTGCTATCTAAGAAAAGCGCAACGGCGGAAAACTACTCAGCGCAGAGGGTGTGGAGGAGGCCAATCTGAGCTTATGCATATCCTCCATGGTGATTTCTCAATGCATGCTCCCTGCCAAAGTTATGATCGCTGGCAGAGAACTGCCAATCACTGTTTTTGTGGATAGTGGTTCTGCCACTAATCTGTTATGACCTGGTGGTTAAGAGGCCACACTGAAATGACCTGGTGGCTAAAACGCAACATGGAACGAGCTATGAGACGGTGGTATCTCTACTGACCGCAGTCCCTAATCCTAACAACACAACTAGAAATAGCCGTGGGATGTTCCTGACACTCCCTAGACACCTCGTCACAGACTCAGATATAACTACCCCTAAAGAAGGAAATAGAAAGCTATCTTGCCTCAGAGAAACCCCCAAAAGGAAAGACAGCCCCCACAAATATTGACTGTGAAAGGAGAGGGAAATGACGAACACAGAAATGAAATTAGATTTCAGCAAAGGGAGGCCAAAACTAAACTAGATAGACAGAGAGCAAAGGATACTGTGCGGTCAGTATTAAAAACTACAAAATCCACGCAGAGTTTACAAAAATTAACTCCACACCGACTCACGGTGTGGAGGGGCAAATCTGCTTTCCCAGAGCTTCCAGCTAGCCTGAATTAGACATAGTGACAAGCTGGACAAAAGAGACAAAATGCAAAGCAATAGAGTCCAAGCAAATGGACAAACAAAACTAGCAAAACTTATCTTTTGCAGACAAGGACTGGCCATATGAGAAATCCAAGGGAAGAATCAAATCCAACCAAGAACATTGACAGCAGGCATGGACTAAGGCCCAGAGCAGGTTTAAATAACAAACCCAGGCAAGGCGATTAGTGAAGGCAGCTGCCACAGCTACCTAACGGAGCAGCAGTTCCACTTGAAACCACCAGAGGGAGCCCAAGGGCAGAACTCGCAAAAATACCATTAGCAACCACAGGAGGGAGCTCGAGAACGGAACTCACAACACTAATCTAATTGATGAGGAGTTTGCGCGCACAGCCGGTTTCAGGATCGAAAAACTGCCTCATACTATGCGGGTGGTCACCATCAATGCTACTCCACTCCCACAGGGGGAGATTACCGATTTTGTGGCTGAGATGAAACTCCACATCGGGGTCATACATTCTGAGCAAGTTACATGTAGGGTGCTCAGTAATCTTCCTGCACAAATGGTTTTGGGTTTTCCATGGTTATCTATGCACAACCTGGTGATTGACTGGAAAACTCAGGACATAATTCAGTGGAGCGAATTCTGCCAGGAGAATTGCGTGGCCACTTGTGTGTCCGCTGTGACTCCTAGCATTCCTGAGTCACTGCTGGATTTCGCGGATGTGTTCTCAGAGAAGGGTTGCTCTGAATTGCCACCACATGGCCCCTATGACTGTACTCTCAGGTTTAAACCAGGCGCCAAATTGCCGAAAGCTAGGATGTTTAACATCTCTGGTCCCGAGAGGCAAGCATTAAAGGACTACATTGCTGAAAGTTTGAGCAAAGGGCACATCAGGCCTTCGTCCTCGCCGGTGGCAGCAGGGTTCTTCTTCGTTAAGAAGAAAGATGGCGGACTACGCCCGTGTCTGGATTTTAGGGAGTTACACCAGATTACGGTTCGTGATCCCTACCCTATGCCACTGATACCGGATTTGTTCAACCAGGTGGCAGGTGCTAAGTGGTTTACCAAGCTTGACCTCAGGGGGGCGTACAACCTCATAAGAGTCCGTCAAGGTGATGAGTGGAAGACGGCTTTTAATACCCCAGATGGTCATTTTGAAAATTTGGTGATGCCATTTGGGTTGACAAACGCGCCTGCAGTATTTCAACATTTCATAAATGATGTGTTCTCGCATGTACTGGGGAAATTCGTTATTGTGTACCTAGGTGATATTCTCATATATTCCTGCGACCGTGATACTCATTTAGAGCATGTCAGGCAGGTGTTACAGCTTCTCAGAGAGAATAAGCTTTATGCAAAACTTGAGAAATGTGTATTTTCGGTTCAGGAGTTGCCTTTCTTGGGTTATATTGTGTCCGCTTCTGGGTTTAAAATGGACGCCGCTAAGGTGCAAGCGGTACTGCGTTGGGAACAGCCTGATAACCTAAAAGCACTCCAGCGGTTCCTTGGGTTTTCTAACTACTATAGGAAATGTATCAAGGATTTTTCGACCATTGCTAAACCGCTTACTGACATGACGAAAAAGGGTACCAATTTCTCCGTCTGGCCTGAGGCTACTGTGTGCGCATTTGAATTTCTTAAGAACAGTTTTGCTTCGGCCCCCATTCTGGTGTAGCCGGATGTATCGAAACCATTTACTGTGGAAGTCGATTCTTCTGAGGTTGATGTGGGGGCGGTGCTGTCACAAGGCTCATCCTTGAGCGAGTTGCGTCCTTGCGCCTATTTCTCCAAGAAACTGTCACCCGCCGAACGTAACTACGATATCGGCAACAGGGAGTTGTTGGCTATCAAGTTGGCCTTTGAGGAATGGCGGCACTTTTTGGAGGGGTCGGTTCACCAGGTTACTGTTATTACCGACCATAAGAATTTGCTTTATTTGGAGTCTGCCAAGCGTCTGTCCCCCAGGCAGGCTCGCTGGGCATTATTTTTCTCGCAGTTCAACTTTTTTGTTACTTACCGACCTGGGTCTAAGAACACTAAGGCGGATGCTGTGTCCAGGTGTTTTCCGGGGGAAGAACCTCGGGAAGAACCCATACCCATCCTCCAAAAGGGTGTAGTAGTCTCGGCTCTCACGACCGAGGTTGAGGCTGAGATTGCCAAGGCTCAGGAGGAGGTACCACCTGAGCTTCCCAGTAACAAATCATTTGTACGGCTCCATCTTCGCCTAAGGATATTAGCGGAGCATCATGATGATGTCCTGGCTGGCCACCCAGGGGTTAGGGGTACCTTGGAGTTGGTGTCGCGTTGGTTTTGGTGGCCCAAAATCCTACAGGGCGTGGTCTCGTATGTGTCAGCATGCACCACGTGCGCCAGGGCTAAGACACCCCGCTCTCTTCCTGCTGGCACACTACTTCCTCTCCAGGTACCCAGTAGGCCGTGGACGGAGATCTCAATGGATTTTATCACAGACTTGCCCTCCTCAGCTGGAAACACGGTCATCTTGGTGATTGTTGATTGGTTCTCAAAGATGTCGCACTTTGTGTCCTGACCTTCATTGCCTAATGCTAAGACTCTGGCTCAGGTATTTGTGCAGGAGGTGGTCAGACTTCATGGGGTCCCGTCTAACATCGTGTCTGATAGGGGTTCTCAATTTGTGGCAACATTTTGGAAAGCATTTTGCTCACGGCTGGGGATCAAGTTGTCACATTCTTCGACATTTCATCCTCAGTCAAATGGCCAGACCGAGCGGATGAACCAAAATTTGGAGCAGTACTTACTCTGCTTTGTTTCTGACAACCAGGAGGAGTGGTCGATGTTCCTTCCTTTGGCTGAGTCTGCCATAAATAATCACCGCCAGGAATCTTCTGGGGAGTCTCCGTTTTTTTGTGTTTACGGGCACCATCCTCAATTTTGTACTTTGAGTCAGGGGGGCTCTTCCGGCATCCTCGAGGATGACCAGTTAGGAGCACAACTGGCTGTCATCAGTCTGGAGGAGGGTGAAACAGCGCCTGTTGAGCGTGGGGACAAGGTACAAACCAGTGGCTGACTGTAGACGTGTGCCGGGTCCGGACCTGAGTGTGGGTGACTGGGTGTGGTTGTCCACAAAAAACATAAGACTCAAAATACCATCGCTTAAATTGGGTCCTAGGTTTATTGGTCCGTTTAGGGTCACTGCCATCATTAACCCGGTAGCCTACCGATTAGAGCTCCCTACAGTATATAAGATCCACAATGTGTTCCACAGGTCTTTATTAAAAAAGGTGGTGGGTTCAGTGGACTCAGCGCCGATGCCCACCTCCAGTTTTGGTGGATGGCAATTTAGAGTTTGAAGTCTCCAAGGTGGTTGACTCTCGAGTGGTGCGCCGTACTTTACAATACCTGGTACACTGGCGTGGTTATGGGCCTGAGGAGAAGTCTTGGGTACCAGCCTCAGATATTCATGCAGACCGGCTGGTCAGTATGTTTCACCACCGCCATCCGGACAAGCCAGGTCCTATAAGTCGTGAGGGCCCTGGGGTCCCTCATAGAAGGCGGGGTACTGTCATGTCGGACACTATTCACACTAGGGCGTCTGACAGACAGCGGTAATTCTGCATTCGTCCACTATGCGCTCAGTGGCGCCGGCTAGATTTTATCTAGGTTGTTCGGGGTTAATCTAGCTGGTACTCGGATTGGAGGCTGGGGCACGCCCACGGCCTTTAAATAGTTCTTCAGAACTTTGGGCGTCGCCGATTATAGCTTGTGTCTTGTGCCTGGTGATCTCGGTTCGGAGTGGTGGTCTTGGAGTAGAAATATCATATCTGGTGGTGTATGATCCTTGTCATATTTCTCCTTCCTATATTCGTGTTTTGTTTTGCCCTGTGCACATTATAGTGTTTTCCTGAGTGTGTTTGCGGCGTGGTGCGTTTTTGGTTTTCCCTGTCTGTGCTTTCTGTAAGGGTTGGTGTGAAGATTATCACTGGGTGGAGGGTGGAGGTTTCAGTTTAGTACTGAATCAGGAGTCAGGGTCAGGCCTGGCGGCCCAGACAAGCACACCATCAGTGTAATCTCTGGGAGAGGGACAGACAGGGTTTCCCTAGTCTTAGGGAAATCGCAGGGGCCCGGGTTATTAGCTTCAGCCTACCTAGGCTCCCCGTGACAACAGGGCCCTTGTAGAGGAATTAGTTAGAAAATTCCCATGTGAGAATGCTGGCAGCAGACGTCAGAGTTTGTTGTACAACCAAGGACTCTAAGCGAGAGAGACAGAAGTACAATCCAGCTCAAGCAGGGGAACCATGGCCAAGCTCTGGGACAGTCTTCTCAGACCCTCCCATCGTGGCGGCAAAGAGGCAAGGGGTGCTGTCACAAGAAGTGCAATGTTTGGGAAGATGGTGAGGGAATACCTGGCAGATCATACAAACGTCCTCAGTGATTCCTCTGTGCCTTTTAATTATTGGGTATCTAAGCTGGAAACGTGGCATGAACTGGCTCTCTATGCCTTGGAGGTCCTGGCCTGCCCTGCTGCTAGCGTTCTGTCAGAGCGGGTTTTTTGTGCCACTGGTGGAATTATGACAGATAAGAGTCAGCCTGTAAGCATTTTCAGTTGACAGGCGGATGCGCTTATCAAAATGAACAAGGCCTTGATTGGGAAAGACTTCTGTACATCACCAAGTGAAAGCAGCAAGACATAACCTCAAATACATTCTCTGTTTTGGGGAGGTGTATTCTCATGCACCTGTTCACAACCACATATGGGTATGCGCTTCCAGATTTGGTCTTTTTTTATCCTCCTCCTTATCCTCATCCTCCTCATCCAGAATCACTATATCACCAGGGTAAACGTGGTCTGTACTGTGCATGTTGGCCAAGGGGTCTTTGGTGGCACTCTTTTCTTTAAAAAAAAAATAATTTTACATTGGGGAATTGGGCATGACATTTCTTTGGGCCTACTTCTTAACTCGGTCTCCTGCAATCTGTCCTGTACCTGCCAGGAGATCACCAGGGTGAACATGCTCTGTACGGTGCATGTTGGCCACGGGGTCTGTGATGTCACTCTTTTCTTTTTCTTTTTTTTTTTTTAAAGGATTTTACATTGGGGAATTGGGCATGACATGACATTGGGCCGACTTCTTAACTCGGTATCCTGAAATCCAAAATGTACCTGCCACTAGATCACCAGGGTGAACGTGCTCAGTATTATTATAGGCCGTTGAAATTTGGGCTAGGGGCATGCGGTGGCACTAGTGTATTTTTAAAAAAGGTACCCCCATTGGGGAATTGTTTGGCAAATCTTGCACAGCATTAAAAGTCTCAGAGACCCACACCACTACATTAGCCCTAATTCTTAACTCTGTCTCCTGCAATGTCTCTTCCTTATCTTCGACGACATGACCAGGGTGCACGTGCTCAGTACTGTTATAGGCCGGTGATTTGGGGGCACAGGGGCTGTGAAGGCACTATTTCATTTTGTAAAAACAGGATCCCACATTGGGGAATTGGGCATTACATTACATTGGGCCTACTTCGTAAGTCTGTCTCCTGCAATGTGTCCTTTAACTGCCACTAGATGACCAGGGTGAACGTGGTCTGTACGGGGCACTTAGGTGTAGGGCCTGTGATGGCACTATTTTCAGGGCTGCCACTAGAAATTTCGGGGCCCCATACTGGCAAAATTTTCGGGGCCCCCTTGAAACTCCGCCCAGGCTCCACCCCAGCCCCGCCTCCAGGCTCCACCCCACGAACTGTCCACAGTCCCACCACTCTCTCTTGGAAAATCTCCACTTCTCACCTATCACACATTAACAGTTCCCATCACCAGATCACACATATAGCAGGCAGCTTTTGTTTTGGCCAAAAGATTTTTTAAGCCGCCACCACAACAAGGTAGACACTTTTGGCCGGGCCCTACTCTACTGTAACCTACTAAATATTTGTTAAAATATGCAATACAATTTAGGTATATTTTTATTTATTTTTCAATTTTTAAAATGACCTATAATACTACATACAAGGAACAAATACCACAGCACTATGACCAGATGACATATTACCACCACAGTGATCGAATAATATAAAATACAAGGAACAAATACCGCTACACCATGACCAGACCGCATATTACCTCCACATCATGACCAGACCACATATTACCAACAATGACTGAATACTACAATACTGATCAGTAATACAAAAAAAACCCACAATACTATCACCATCAGTGCCATTATGCACAGGAGATCTGTAATTAGTAAGCAGTGTCTGTGTACAGGTAATACAGTGATCACTGGTGACATTACACACAGGAGCTCTGTATATAATGTATAGATAATACAGTGATCACTGGTGACATTGTACACAGGACCTCTGTATATAGTATACAGTGTATAGTGTAAGTGTATAGGTAACACTGACTCACCAGTGACGTCTCTAGGTGAAGTCCTTCATCTTTCATCCAGCACAGACCGCCATCACTTTATCCAGCCAGGACTCGTCTCTGCAGGAAATAAAACAGTTATCTCGAGTTCCGCTTGTAGAACACATTACTTAATTTTCCCAACTTCTACATTACACCACATGAAGAAGGCAACATAGTATCACTCTACACAGTAACAGGACCGCCCCCCCATTTAAAACAGTATACTCAAAAAATAAAATAAATACATCACTGCAATAATAATATCCCTTAATTAGCCCCTATGGTAATATTCGCCATCCTGGCCACCGTGTGTCTCATTTCAGGCTCCAGCCATATGTTCTCTCATCCTGCCCTCATGAGTATCCATTCTACCCCATATGATCTCCCCATCCTGCCCCATCTGTCTCCATCGTATCCATCCTGCCCCATCTGTTTCCAATCCTGCACCATCTCTGTCCAGCACTCTGCCCCATCTCTGTCCAGCACTCTGCCCCATCTCTGTCCAGCACTCTGCCCCGTGTCCAGCTTTCTGCCCCCAATGTGTCCAGCTTTCTGCCCCCCATGTGTCCAGCTTTCTGCCCCGCCCCCCACCCCTGTCCAGCTTTCTGCCCCCCCCCCGTGTCCAGCATTCTGCCCCCCCCCGTGTCCAGCTTTCTGCCCCCCCCGTGTCCAGATTTACTGCCCCCTCTGTGTCCAGATTTACTGCCCCCTCTGTGTCCAGATTTACTGCCCCCTCTGTGTCCAGATTTACTGCCCCCTCTGTGTCCAGATTTACTGCCCCCTCTGTGTCCAGATTTACTGCCCCCTCTGTGTCCAGATTTACTGCCCCCTCTGTGTCCAGATTTACTGCCCCCTCTGTGTCCAGATTTACTGCCCCCTCTGTGTCCAGATTTACTGCCCCCTCTGTGTCCAGATTTACTGCCCCCTCTGTGTCCAGATTTACTGCCCCCTCTGTGTCCAGATTTACTGCCCCCTCTGTGTCCAGATTTACTGCCCCCTCTGTGTCCAGATTTACTGCCCCTCTCTGTGTCCAGATTTACTGCCCCCTCTGTGTCCAGATTTACTGCCCCCTCTGTGTCCAGATTTACTGCCCCCTCTGTGTCCAGATTTACTGCCCCCTCTGTGTCCAGATTTACTGCCCCGTGTCCAGCTTTACTGCCCCCTGTGTCCAGCTTTACTGCCCCCTGTGTCCAGCTTTACTGCCCCCTCTGTGTCCAGCCTTCTGCCCCCCTGTGTCCAGCCTTCTGCCCCCCATGTCCAGCTGCCTTCTGCCCCCTCTGTGTCCAGCTGCCTTCTGCCCCCCTGTGTCCAGCTGCCTTCTGCCCCCCTGTGTCCAGCTGCCTTCTGCCCCCTCTGTGTCCAGCTGCCTTCTGCCCCCCTGTGTCCAGCTGCCTTCTGCCCCCCTGTGTCCAGCTGCCTTCTGCTCCCTCTGTGTCCAGCTGCCTTCTGCCCCCTCTGTGTCCAGCTGCCTTCTGCCCCCTCTGTGTCCAGCTGCCTTCTGCCCCCTCTGTGTCCAGCTGCCTTCTGCCCCCTCTGTGTCCAGCTGCCTTCTGCCCCCTCTGTGTCCAGCTGCCTTCTGCCCCCCTGTGTCCAGCTGCCTTCTGCCCCCTCTGTGTCCAGCTGCCTTCTGCCCCCTCTGTGTCCAGCTGCCTTCTGCCCCCCTGTGTCCAGCTGCCTTCTGCCCCCTCTGTGTCCAGCTGCCTTCTGCCCCCCTGTGTCCAGCTGCCTTCTGCCCCCTCTGTGTCCAGCTGCCTTCTGCCCCCCTGTGTCCAGCTGCCTTCTGCCCCCTCTGTGTCCAGCTGCCTTCTGCCCCCCTGTGTCCAGCTGCCTTCTGCCCCCTCTGTGTCCAGCTGCCTTCTGCCCCCTCTGTGTCCAGCTGCCTTCTGCCCCCTCTGTGTCCAGCTGCCTTCTGCCCCCTCTGTGTCCAGCTGCCTTCTGCCCCCCTGTGTCCAGCTGCCTTCTGCCCCCCTGTGTCCAGCTGCCTTCTGCCCCCTCTGTGTCCAGCTGCCTTCTGCCCCCTGTGTCCAGCTGCCTTCTGCCCCCTCTGTGTCCAGCTGCCTTCTGCCCCCTCTGTGTCCAGCTGCCTTCTGCCCCCCTGTGTCCAGCTGCCTTCTGCCCCCTCTGTGTCCAGCTGCCTTCTGCCCCCTCTGTGTCCAGCTGCCTTCTGCCCCCTCTGTGTCCAGCTGCCTTCTGCCCCCTCTGTGTCCAGCTGCCTTCTGCCCCCTCTGTGTCCAGCTGCCTTCTGCCCCCCTGTGTCCAGCTGCCTTCTGCCCCCTCTGTGTCCAGCTGCCTTCTGCCCCCTCTGTGTCCAGCTGCCTTCTGCCCCCTCTGTGTCCAGCTGCCTTCTGCCCCCTCTGTGTCCAGCTGCCTTCTGCCCCCCTGTGTCCAGCTGCCTTCTGCCCCCTCTGTGTCCAGCTGCCTTCTGCCCCCTCTGTGTCCAGCTGCCTTCTGCCCCCTCTGTGTCCAGCTGCCTTCTGCCCCCCTGTGTCCAGCTGCCTTCTGCCCCCTCTGTGTCCAGCTGCCTTCTGCCCCCCTGTGTCCAGCTGCCTTCTGCCCCCTCTGTGTCCAGCCTTCTGCCCAAACCTCCCCCCCCCCGATCGCCGCTCTCCGCTCTCCGCTCTCCGCTCTTAATAGAAAAAAAAAAAGTTCTACTTACCTGCCGCGCTCCTGATCTCTCCACGCAGCTGCACTGTGCACTCGCCGGCGACTGACAATGACGTCAGACGCCGGCGACCTGCACGCTGCGGCTGGCGGCTGTGTTAACTATTGACGTGCGGGCGCGGGCCCGCATGTCAATAGCGTACAGCTGCAGCGCCGGCCGCCGCTAAGGGCCCGGTTCAGCCTGCGGCTGCCGGTAGGGGCCCGGTGAGCAGGTAAGAGGGGGCCCGATGCGGGCCCCCTCTGCTCACCGGGCCCCTTACGCCAGTCACGGCTGTAATGCCCTGATGGCGGCCCTGACTATTTTAATCAGTCCAAAATGGACCCCACAATGGGGAATTGGGCACGGCATTCCATTTGACTTCTTAACTCTGACTCCTGCAAGGTCTCTTGGTTAACTGCCACTAGATCACCAGGGTGAACGTGCTTTATACTGTTATAGGCCGGTGAAGTTTGGTACAGGAGGGCTGTCATGGCACTAGTCTATTTTTGCAAAAGGTACCCCCCATTGTTGAAACCACATCCTTGTTGGAAAACACTTCATAACATTTGTGTACCTTAAAGAGCTCACTTGAAAAGCTCCTTTTTGTGTTGCCTGGTTGCCATTGGACACAATACACTTCATACAAATTTGATAAAGCAATGCTGTTTATTTTGCCTCAGTAGTTCATTAAAATTACAGCTTTGTCCACTATATTAGTTTCTCTCCTTGCGAGCCTTAACTTTGTCTGCCTCAAATGTACAAATGGAGAATATACAAATGGCGATTTGTAAAAAAGATTGAAAAACTGTAATACTGCATACCAAATGCATTCAGACAATCACATAGCTGCATTTCTTGTAAAACATTTAGAAATGTGACAGACAATGCTCATAGTGACACAATCTTGATAAATGTTTGTTTATTCACTTCACAAACAGTTTTAAGCCTCTATATGTTTGCTGTTTGTCACTGTAAAACATTAAGGTTTACTGAAACTATGCCAGTCGTGGTTTGATCTAAATCCTTGTGGCTTTTATTTTCTAGGGGTTTATGGCCCCTCGTCTGATGACTCCATGATATCTGTTTCATCCAACCTTGAAAAGTGGCCACTTGAAGGTTTGGGTGAAACTTGAGTTACTACATAGTGTTATCTAATATATAAAGCTGAATGTGTGTGTGTGTGTGTGTGTGTGTGTGTATGTGTGTGTGTGTGTGTGTGTGTGTGTGTGTGTGTGTGTATGTCTGGGATTGGTATCTGCACCGTCACAGCTACAGCCACAAAATTTTGCACAGTCACACGTCTGGACCCCGAGAGCATCATAGGCTATGTTGTGAGGTGAAATTTTAACCCCGCGCTTTCCAATTCACCAAACAATTTTGCCCCTATCTACATAATGGGGAAAAAGTGAAAGGAAAAGTGTTGGAGGCGTCGCAGCTACAGCCACAAAATTTTGCACAGTCACACGTCTGGACCACGAGAACATCATAGGCTATGTTGTGAGGTGAAATTTTAACCCCGTGCTTTCCAATTCACCAAACAATTTTGCCCCTATCTACATAATGGGCAAAAAGTGAAAGGAAAAGTGTTGGAGGCAAATTGACAGCTGCCAGATGTGAACAAGGGGGACTTAAAGAGTGAGAGCGATGGCACCAAAGAGTATATACCGTACAGTGTTGTGAATTCTGTTGTCGAACTCCCTCCTGTGGTCGTGAATGGTACTTCGGTGAGTTCTGTCCATGGATTCCCTCTGGTGGCTGTGAGTGGAGCTGCTGCTTCTGAGGTTCCTTACACAGGTGACGTGGTTTATCCTTTGGCTGGCTGCTCTATTTAACTCCACTTAGATCGTTACTCCATGCCAGCTGTCAATGTTTCTGCATTGGTTCAGTTCGCTCTTGGATCTTTCTGGTGACCTGTTTACTCCAGCAGAAGCTAAGATCCTGATAGTATCTAATTTGTTCATTGTTTTCTTGTCCAGCTGGATATCATGATTTTGTCTTGCTAGCTGGAAGCTCTGGGATGCAGAGTGGCATCTCCGCACCGTTAGTCGGTGCGGACGTCTTTTTTGCACACTCTGCGTGGTCTTTTGTAGTTTTTTGTGCTGATCGCAAAGCTACCTTTCCTATCCTCTGTCTATTTAGTAAGTCTGGCCTCCCTTTGCTGAAACTTGTTTCATTTCTGCGTTTGTGACTTTCATCTTTACTCACAATCAATATATGTGGGGGGCTTCCTTTACCTTTGGGGAATTTCTCTGAGGCAAGGTAGGCTTTATTTTCTATCTCTAGGGCTAGCTAGCTCTTAGGCTGTGACGAGGTACCTAGGTAGAGTCAGGAGCGCTCCACGGCTATTTCTAGTGTGTGTGATAGGATTAGGGATTGCAGTCAGCAGAGCTCCCACATCCCAGAGCTTGTCTTGTGTGAGTTTTACCTATCAGGTCATTCCGGGTGCTCCTAACCACCAGGTCATAACAGTACAGCTGGCACAAAGTATTAATGCATCTCAATAGAGGGATAAGAGAATAAGAGAAATTCTGAGACCATTTTTTTTTTCTTTGCACTGTGTTTTGTCTTTCTTTTCCCCTAAACCTTTGGGTGGTTCAGGACACAGGTGTAGATATGGACATTCAAGGTCTGTCCTCTTGTATGGATCATCTCACTGCAAGGGTACAAAACATTCAAGATTTTGTGGTTCAGAATCCGATGTTAGAGCCTAAAATTCCTATTCCTGATTTATTTTCTGGGAATAGATCTAAGTTTCTGAATTTCAAAAATAATTGTAAACTGTTTCTAGCTTTGAAACCCCGCTCCTCTGGTGACCCCGCTCAACAAGTAAAAATCATTATTTCTTTGTTGCGTGGTGACCCTCAAGACTGGGCATTTTCCCTTGCGCCAGGAGATCCTGCATTGCGTGATGTTGATGCGTTTTTTCTGGCGCTTGGATTGCTTTATGATGAACCAAATTCAGTGGATCAGGCAGAGAAAATCTTGCTGGCTTTGTGTCAGGGTCAGGATGAAGCGGAGGTGTACTGTCAGAAGTTTAGAAAGTGGTCTGTGCTTACTCAGTGGAATGAATGTGCCCTGGCGGCAATTTTCAGAAAGGGTCTTTCTGAAGCCCTTAAGGATGTCATGGTGGGATTTCCCACGCCTGCTGGTCTGAATGAGTCTATGTCCTTGGCCATTCAGATCGATCGGCGCTTGCGTGAGCGCAAAGCTGTGCACCATTTGGCGGTGTTCTCTGAGAATAGGCCTGAGCCTATGCAGTGTGATAGAGCTGAACGGCAAGAACACAGACGTCGGAATGGACTGTGTTTTTACTGTGGTGAATCCACTCATGCTATCTCCGATTGTCCTAAGCGCACTAAGCGGTTCGCTAGGTCTGCCACCATTGGTACAGTACAGTCTAAATTTCTTTTGTCCGTTACTCTGATTTGCTCTCTGTCATCCTATTCTGCTATGGCATTTGTGGATTCAGGCGCTGCCCTGAATTTGATGGACTTGGAGTTTGCCAGGCGCTGTGGTTTTTCCTTGGAGCCCTTGCAGTATCCTATTCCATTGAGAGGAATTGATGCTACGCCTTTGGCCAAGAATAAACCTCAGTACTGGACGCAATTGACCATGTGCATGGCTCCTGCACATCAGGAGGATATTCGCTTTTTGGTGTTGCATAATCTGCATGATGTGGTCGTTTTGGGGTTGCCATGGCTACAGGTCCATAATCCAGTATTGGATTGGAAATCTATGTCTGTGTCCAGCTGGGGTTGCCAAGGGGTACATGGTGATGCTCCATTGTTGTCAATTTCGCCTTCCACTCCTTCTGAAGTCCCTGAGTTTTTGTCAGATTACCGGGATGTATTTGAGGAGCCCAAATCCGGTGCCCTACCTCCTCATAGGGATTGCGATTGTGCTATTAATTTGATTCCCGGTAGTAAGTTTCCTAAGGGCCGACTGTTTAATTTATCTGTGCCAGAGCACGCTGCTATGCGGAGTTATATAAAGGAATCCTTGGAGAAGGGTCATATTCGCCCGTCGTCGTCACCATTGGGAGCAGGGTTCTTTTTTGTGGCCAAGAAGGATGGCTCTTTAAGACCTTGTATTGATTACCGCCTTCTTAATAAGATCACAGTCAAATTTCAGTATTCTTTGCCGCTGCTGTCTGATTTGTTTGCTCGGATTAAGGGGGCTAGTTGGTTCACCAAGATAGATCTTCGAGGGGCGTATAATCTTGTGCAAATTAAACAGGGCGATGAATGGAAAACAGCATTTAATACGCCCGAGGGCCATTTTGAGTACCTGGTTATGCCATTCGGGCTTTCTAATGCTCCATCTGTGTTTCAGTCCTTTATGCATGACATCTTCCGAGAGTACCTGGATAGATTCATGATTGTATATTTGGATGACATTTTGGTCTTTTCGGATGATTGGGAGTCTCCTGTGAAGCAGGTCAGAATGGTGTTCCAGGTCCTTCGTGCAAATTCCTTGTTTGTGAAGGGGTCAAAGTGTCTCTTTGGAATTCAGAAGGTTTCATTTTTGCGTTTCATTTTTTCCCCTTCTACTATCGAGATGGACCCTGTTAGGGTCCAGGCCATTTATGATTGGACTCAGCCGACATCTGTGAAGAGCCTACAGAAGTTCCTGGGCTTTGCTAATTTTTACCGTCACTTCATCGCTAATTTTTCTAGTATTGCTAAACCGTTGATTGATTTGACCAAGAAAGATGCTGATGTGGTCAATTGGTCCTCTGCGGCTGTAGAGGCTTTTCAGGAGTTGAAGCGTCGTTTTTCTTCTGCCCCTGTGCTGTGCCAGCCAGATGTTTCGCTCCCGTTTCAGGTCGAGGTTGATGCTCCTGAGATTGGAGCAGGGGCTGTTTTGTCGCAAAGAAGTTCTGATGGCTCGGTGATGAAAACCTGTGCCTTCTTTTCTAGAAAATTCTCGCCTGCTGAGCGCAATTATGATGTTGGCAATCGAGAGTTGTTGGCCATGAAGTGGGCATTCGAGGAGTGGCGACATTGGCTTGAAGGAGCTAAACATCGCGTGGTGGTCTTGACGGATCACAAGAATTTGACTTATCTCGAGTCTGCCAAACGTTTGAATCCTAGACAGGCTCGATGGTCGCTCTTTTTCTCCCGTTTTGATTTTGTGGTTTCTTACCTTCCGGGATCTAAGAATGTGAAGGCTGATGCCCTGTCAAGGAGTTTTGTGCCTGACTCTCCGGGTGTTCCGGAGCCGGCGGGTATTCTTAAAGAGGGGGTAATTTTGTCTGCCATCTCCCCTGATTTGCGGCGCGTGCTGCAGAAGTTTCAGGCTGATAGACCTGACCGTTGTCCAACGGAGAAACTGTTTGTCCCTGATAGATGGACTAGTAGAGTTATCTCTGAGGTTCATTGTTCGGTGTTGGCTGGTCATCCTGGAATCTTTGGTACCAGAGATTTGGTGGCTAGATCCTTTTGGTGGCCTTCATTGTCACGGGATGTGCGTTCTTTTGTGCAGTCCTGTGGGACTTGTGTTTGGGCTAAGCCCTGCTGTTCTCGTGCCAGTGGGTTGCTTTTGCCCTTGCCGGTCCCGAAGAGGCCCTGGACGCATATTTCCATGGATTTTATTTCTGATCTCCCTGTTTCTCAAAGGATGTCGGTCATTTGGGTGGTTTGTGATCGCTTCTCTAAGATGGTCCATTTGGTACCCTTGTCTAAATTGCCTTCCTCCTCTGATTTGGTGCCATTGTTTTTCCAGCATGTGGTTCGTTTGCATGGCATTCCGGAGGACATAGTCTCGGACAGAGGTTCCCAGTTTGTTTCAATGTTTTGGCGGTCCTTTTGTGCTAAGATGGGCATTGATTTGTCTTTTTCTTCGGCTTTCCATCCTCAGACTAATGGCCGAACCGAACGAACTAATCAGACTTTGGAAACATATCTGACATGCTTTGTTTCTGCTGATCAGGATGATTGGGTGTCCTTCTTGCCTTTGGCTGAGTTCGCCCTTAATAATCGGGCCAGCTCGGCTACTTTGGTTTCTCCTTTTTTCTGCAATTCTGGTTTCCATCCTCGTTTCTCTTCAGGGCAGGTTGAGCCTTCGGACTGTCCTGGTGTGGATACTGTGGTGGACAGGTTGCAGCAGATTTGGACTCATGTGGTGGGCAATTTGACATTGTCCCAGGAGAAGGCTCAACGTTTTGCTAACAGCCGGCGCTGTGTTGGTCCCCGACTTCGGGTTGGGGATTTGGTTTGGTTGCCATCTCGTCATGTTCCTATGAAGGTTTCCTCTCCTAAGTTTAAGCCTCGTTTCATTGGGCCATATAGGATTTCTGAGGTTCTTAATCCTGTGTCATTTCGTTTGGACCTTCCAGCTTCTTTTGCCATCCATAATGTGTTCCATAGGTCGTTGTTGCGGAGATACGTGGCGCCTATGGTTCCCTCCGTTGATCCTCCTGCCCCGGTGTTGGTCGAGGGGGAATTGGAGTATGTGGTGAAGATTTTGGATTCTTGTGTTTCAAGACGGAAATTCCAGTACCTGGTCAAGTGGAAGGGTTATTGATAGGAAGATAATTCCTGGGTTTTTGCCTCTGATGTTCATGCTGCCAATCTAGTTTGTGCCTTTCATTTGGCTCATCCTGATCGGCCTGGGGGCTCTGGTGAGGGTTCGGTGACCCCTCCTCAAGGGGGGGGGGGTACTGTTGTGAATTCTGTTGTCGAACTCCCTCCTGTGGTCGTGAATGGTACTTCGGTGAGTTCTGTCCATGGACTCCCTCTGGTGGCTGTGAGTGGAGCTGCTGCTTCTGAGGTTCCTTACACAGGTGACGTGGTTTATCCTTTGGCTGCCTGCTCTATTTAACTCCACTTAGATCGTTACTCCATGCCAGCTGTCAATGTTTCTGCATTGGTTCAGTTCGCTCTTGGATCTTTCTGGTGACCTGTCTACTCCAGCAGAAGCTAAGTTCCTGATAGTATCTAATTTGTTCATTGTTTTCTTGTCCAGCTGGATATCATGATTTTGTCTTGTTAGCTGGAAGCTCTGGGATGCAGAGTGGCATCTCCGCACCGTTAGTCGGTGCGGAGGTCTTTTTTGCACACTCTGCGTGTACTTTTGTAGTTTTTTGTGCTGATCGCAAAGCTACCTTTCCTATCCTCTGTCTATTTAGTAAGTCTGGCCTCCCTTTGCTGAAACTTGTTTCATTTCTGCGTTAGTGACTTTCATCTTTACTCACGGTCAATATATGTGGGGGGCTTCCTTTACCTTTGGGGAATTTCTCTGAGGCAAGGTAGGCTTTATTTTCTATCTCTAGGGCTAGCTAGCTCTTAGGCTGTGACGAGGCGCCTAGGTAGAGTCAGGAGCGCTCCACGGCTATTTCTAGTGTGTGTGATAGGATTAGGGATTGCGGTCAGCAGAGCTCCCACATCCCAGAGCTTGTCTTGTGTGAGTTTTACCTATCAGGTCATTCCGGGTGCTCCTAATCACCAGGTCATAACAGTACAGATGATAAAGTGGGGCCCCGACATGGGATACTGACCACACACAGGGATATGAACACACACACAAAATGTGCCACACACTTCCACGTGCTTGAACACATATACCACCCTCAGCACACATTTCACCACACATACACCAACCTCGCCACATAAAAGTCGAAACACAAAAGTCGCCGCTCAAAACTCGCCACGCGCAAAACTCACCACATGCAAAACTAGGGTCACGCAAAACTCGCCACACGTGCAAAACTCACCTCATGGGAAAACTCACCACACGCAAAACTTGCACCCGCGGAAAAATTGCCACATGCACAAAAGTTGCAACACATGCTAAAGTTGCCTCACACAAAACTTGCACATACTCAAAAGGCACCACACATAAAACTCGCCACGCGCAAAACTCGCCATGCGCAAAACTTGCTGCACACAACTTGCTACACTAACCTGTCACATGCAACTCGACACACAAAAAGTTGCTACACGCATGTCGCCACACAAAACTCATCTCACAAAAATCGCTACATGCATGTCACCACACGCAACTCAACACACACAACTTGACACACGAAACTCGCCCTAAAACACACACAAGTCTGGTATTATCCTTCAAAAATAAAAATCTGATTAATAAGCAGGCAAACTACAAGAGCAACAAATGTACCATATAGGAAATCCGGCAGCTGTCAGTCACATGACCTGTCTATTATGTGTATGTGTGAGCTAATATATACTGCCAGGGGGGAGGGCTTCCTGTTGGCTGGGGATTTATCAGGCTGCCAATTTAGCTTACAAATACTGAGGTAAAAATATTGACCAAATAATGTGTGAACGAGGTCTAATACAGGAGGAAATGACATACAGATATATACTATGTACAAGGGAGATAACACACGTATATACTATATACAGGAGAGATGACACACAGGTATATACTATATAGGGGAGGAGATGACATACAGGTACATACTATATACAGGAGGAGATGACATACAGGCATATACTATATACAGGAGGAGATGACACACAGGTATATACTATATACAGGAGCAGATGACCTACAGGTATATACTATATACAGGAGGAGATGACATACAGGTATATACTATATACAGGAGGAGATGACACACAGATATATACTATATATAAGGGAGATGACACACAGGTATATACTATATACAGGAGATGACATACAGGTATATACTATATATAGGAGGAGATGACATACAGGTATATACAACAGGGGAGATGACACACAGCAGGTATATACTATATACAGGGGAGATGACATACAGGTATATACTATATACAGGAGATGACATACAAGTGAATACTATATATAAGGGAGATGACAAACATGTATATACTGATGTGAAAATGAGAGGTGTGAGGTGAAAATGAAAAGGTGTGAGTGCAAAATGAGAGGAGTGAGGGAAAATAGTGGAGTGATCGGAAAATGACAGATGTGAGGTCGAAATGACAAGTGTTAGGGGGGAATGAGAGGAGTGAGGGGGAAAATAAGAGGAGTGAGGGGGAAAATGAGAGTTGTGAGGGAGAAAATGAGAGATGTGAGAGGGAAAATGAAAGATGTTATGGGGAAAATGAGAGGCGTGATGGGAAAATAAGAGAAGTGAGGTGCTATAACTAACCACAGATATTTACTATGCCCAGGCAATGCTGGGCTCTTCAGCTAGTTCACTATATAACATCAGAGAAACATGACTTAACCCTGCTGTTCTGTTCGGTCTGGGGAGACCTATTTTGAACTTTGGTATTTTTTGGGGTGTTCAAGATGCGGTTCTGAAACTTGTGGTTGATTGACTTAAATGAGGATGGGTCGGTCAGCCACGGGTTTCAGAGCCGCATCTTGAATATTTTAAAGAATATTGAAGTTCAAAGTCGGTCATTTTTGACCAACAGAACAGCAGGGTTAAGACAGATGCCAAAACTGGGGTACCTGTACATGTACAGTGTGCTGATATCTGCATAATTGGGGACGCCCATGCAGTGTAGGTAATCTCCCAGGGGTTCTCTGTCTTGGTGTTGCTTCTCTGATATTCCAGACGGATGATGTTTAAAAGCCACATATTTGAGTGTGTTATCACTGTCAGACGTCTGATGTATTTCTGGCCTACAAAATGTGGAATTCAGGCCTACATTCAGCTTTATTTGCTGTCTGTTACCCTAGTTCGCTACACTATTTTACTTTAAAAAATTAACAAATGCAGGCCACATATCAAACAGTGTGGTATCTCGTTAAAAATACTTCTCTTTCAAGTTATTAAGGCTGCTTCATGACTGTGTTAAATGCTCCAAACACTACTACCACCATCATTATCTTCTGCCTAGAGCCAGTCACTGCGCACATGGAAAGTCTGAGGAGTAGAGTGTGAAGGCTTGGGCGGTGCTGTACTCTGTCTCTGTATTACAAAGGCGTGAGCTCCCACCAATAAAAGCGCTACTGCCAGAACGCAAGGAGTCATGTTTGCAGTGACCTCCAGAGAGCAAGGCACCATGCGCTCCTTGACTGTGAGTACAGCGCACGTTCACAGTAGAAAGAGACAGTTCGTACTCCATGTTCAGCTTTGCAAAACAATAATGAAAGGGCACAGAGGAATGACAGAGGACGTTGGTACGGTCAGCAAGGTACTCATTCAGGATTTTCCCAAACAAAGCACTCCTTGTGAGAGTCCCCCACGCCTCAGGGCCAGGGCGATAAGAGGGTCTGAGAAAACTCTCCCTGAACTTTGTCAGTGTTCCACTGCCTCTGCTGGATTGGAGTTGTGTCTGTCTCACCTGTACTCCTTGCTTGGCCAACGAACTGTGACCTCTTCTGCCAGCGTTTTCAGATGGGAATTTTTTTAATTCCTCCAACGTAATCACTATTTTCACTTAATCCTTATATGTACTATTAACCTTTGTATATTAACATATACAAAAGTGTACGCACTCACACTATTCAATCATACTATTCCTTGAATTTTGTAGTTTGCAATAAAATTGCAAGTTATTAGCCTTTTTCAAAGCCGCATCTGAACCTTAGTGTTTAAAACATTGCAAATAAAATTGCCAAATTCTCCTGTAAATAATTGTGCAAAGAGGGAACCATCATACCATTAAAAAATACGGAGTGGATTTTCATGGGCCCATCCAGTATGTGGGTTCAGTGGCGTAATGGGGTTCATATGACTGACTATGCAGCAGGGCTGGCCTTGCTGCCAATGTGTAAAAGAAAGGAGTACGGGAGTACAAAATTCATATTGTGAAGTGGATTTTCCTGGGCCCATCCAGTATGTGGGTTCAGTGGCGTAATGGGTGCATATGACTGACTATGCAGCACGGCTGGCCTTGCTGCCAATGTATAAAACAAAGGAGTACGGGAGTACAAAATGCCTATTGTGAAGTGTATTTTCCTGGGCCCAGAATGTATGTGGGTTCAAAGGCGTAATGGGGTGCATATGACTGACTATGCAGCAGGGCTGGCCTTGCTGCCAATGTGTAAAACAAAGGAGTATGGGAGTACAAAATGCATATTGTGAAGTGGATTTTCCAGGGCTCAGCATGAATGTGGGTTCAAAGGCATAATGGGGTGCATATGACTGACTATGCAGCAGGGCTGGCTTTGCTGCTTGAGCGCCCCCATGGGGCCGTGGGGTACTCGGTACCGGGTCCTACGGTTCACAGGGAGATGTCATGGTGTCTGTCCCGGTCTATGGCCCTGGGACGCCCGTGTAAAAGGGAAAGGTCTTTAAAGGGATAAAGTTTGTGTTCGTGATGCCACCTGTGGTATTCGGTCAGGGTGACCGACGCTGCTTTAAGAGGTCCGCTGGGGTGATGTTATGGCAGCTAGATGGTATACCTTCCCACAGGTGAAGTATATCCCCAGGGCTTCCCAGTGTGTACATGGTGGATGGTGAGAGGCGCAGAGAAGAACGAGGACACAAGGTTGCAGTCTCTTTACCTTTACTGAAGACTTCAGTATCCACAGTCCAGGGCACCAGACCACAGGGCAGGCAGAGTCTGGCCGGTTTGGAGGCAAGTCCAAAGTCCCCTTGTCCAGGTGGAAATCACTAGCCTTCCCTTGCGCTGCACTGTTGTAGTTCCTTACTGCCTAAGGCTTCACATAAGGTCCTCACAGATGTAATTTCTTTCTCTCTGTCCCCCATATAGGATAGGACAAACCCGTATGACTGGTGGCTTGAGGTGGTTTATAGGGACTCTATCATGCCCCAACCTCTAAGGGGTGCCACCATGTCTCCGGGGTGTAGGCCGGCAGGCAACGTGAAATTAGCTGTCCTGCCGGTCTCTAGAGCAAGGCATAAAGTTTGTTACTCCCTCGGTGTTCCAGCTACCAGGATTCTGCGCCTCAGAAGGAGGCAGCCTGTGTAGGGCTGGTCACCTTCTGGTATCCTCTCCTTTGCTACTACTTCCTTGCACGCTCGCTGCAATACAGTTCTGCCTTTGATGTCTCTTCCTAGGAGCTGCAGCTCTGAGGGCATGCACAGCTCCATGTCCTTTCCCTTCGTTCACTGACAGGATTCCACCCCTGTCAGGGACCAACTAACTAAGCTGAGATCAGCCAGCAACTAACTAACTTTCCTTACAGGCGACCAGTTTTACCTATGTGGGGAGTGACCTAATAAATAGGAGCAGGAGCTCCCCCTGGTGGCCTGGAGTGTGAAAATGTGTTGCATGCTTTTGATACCTGGATGCAGTTATCCTTCTTTGCCTCCAAATGTAGCATCAATCTCCCCGAGAGGGAAGCAATACCACTGCGACGACCAGGACCCTGGAGCACCACAATGCCAATGTGTAAAACAAAGGAGTACGGGAGTACAACATGCATATTGTGAAGTGGATTTTCATGAGCCCATCCAGTATGTGGGTTCCAAGGCGTAATGGGGTGCATATGACTGACTATGCAGCAGGGCTGGCCTTGCTGCCAATGTGTAAAACAAAGGAGTACAGGAATACAACATGCATATTGTGAAGTGGATTTTCATGGGCCCATCCAGTATGTGGGTTCCAAGGCGTTATGGGGTGCATATGAATTGCTAGCAGAGCAGGCCTTGAATTCAATGCAACACTTTTTCAGGAGTTCCCCCTGTACATCTTATGAAAGGGGTATTGTGGTGCGCTGTAATTCTTGGCAGCCCATCCACTCACAGCCTAGGCTACAACAGCTTAGGAGCCCCACTGTTTAATAATGGCCCTTTAAGAAGATTAATGCCCCCTGATGCACCTGTAAAAATAGGCTCTGTGATTTTGAGTCCCTCCTTCATAAATGAAACAAGATGGGTCTGCTTATGTGTCACACACCGTATGGCCAGCTAGGGTTGTTAAATGTTACAATGACATTTCCCAGTGAATGCAATTGAAGTGGTTGAAAGCAATATTAAAGTTGAAAAACGCTTCAAAAACGCTGCGTCTGAACTAAGCCTAAGTGGGGGAGGAAATTTTCAGTCTGGGGTTAAATATTTGGGGTGCGCGGTATCAAGACCTTGGCGGCATTAAGGTATATTCCCCCACCTCATTGTATAATGTCCTCTTTGAGCACTTGCATATGGCACTTTAATCTACATGCACCTTATATATAGCTGCACTCCCTACAAGTCATTTGACCCTGCTTGCACTCTGTCAGATATTACATGATTTGTATGCACATTATATGCACTTTATGGACACTTAATTATATAATTTTAATACAATTATTTATTATTGGCACGTGCTATGCATAGTCTCTTTTGATGACTAATTCTTGGGGATATATTATATTATATAATACTAGCTATTGAACCCGTTCTATGCCCGGGTGGCGAGCATTTATATTGGTATATGGTCTCCATCCTGGTATGTGCTGCTCCATCCTGCGTCCTCATCCTGTCATGTGCTGCTCCCATCCTGCGTCCCCATCCTGTCATGTGCTGCTCCCATCCTGCGCCTCCATTCTGACATGTGCTGCACCCATCCTGCGCCTCCATTCTGACATGTGCTGCACCCATCCTGCGCCTCCATTCTGTCATTTGCTGCTCCCATCCTGCGCCCCATCCTGCCATGTGCTGCTCCCATCCTGTGCCCTCGTTCTGTCATGTGCTGCTTCCATCCTGCACCCCCGTTCTGTCATGAGCTGCTGCCATCCTGCGCCCCCGTTCTGTCATGTGCTGCTCCCATCCTGCGCCCCCGTTCTGTCATGTGCTGTTGCCATCCTGCGCCCCTGTTCTGTCATGTGCTGTTGCCATGCTGCACCCCCGTTCTGTCATGTGCTGCTCCCATCCTGCGCCCCGTTCTGTCATGTGCTGTTGCCATCCTGCGCCCCCGTTCTGTCATGTGCTGCTCCCATCCTGCACCCCCGTTCTGTCATGTGCTGTTGCCATCCTGCGCCCCCGTTCTGTCATGTGCTGTTGCCATCCTGCGCCCCCGTTCTGTCATGTGCTGTTGCCATGCTGCACCCCCGTTCTGTCATGTGCTGCTCCCATCCTGCGCCCCTGTTCTGTCATGTGCTGCTCCCATCCTGCGCCCCTGTTCTGTCATGTGCTGTTGCCATCCTGCGCCCCCGTTCTGTCATGTGCTGTTGCCATCCTGCACCCCCATTCTGTCATGTGCTGCTCCCATCCTGCGCCCCCGTTCTGTCATGTGCTGTTGCCATCCTGCGCCCCCGTTCTGTCATGTGCTGCTCCCATCCTGCGCCCCCGTTCTGTCATGTGCTGTTGCCATCCTGCACCCCCGTTCTGTCGTGCTGCTGCCATCCTGCACCCCCGTTCTGTCATGTGCTGCCCTATTCTGTCATGTGCTGCCCTATTCTGTCATGTGCTGCTCCCATCCTGCGCCCCCGTTCTGTCATGTGCTGCTCCCATCCTGCGCCACCGTTCTTTAATTTGCTGCTCCCATCCATATGCCCCATACGCTGCTCCATAAAGGTTTATGGCCCCCATAAGATGCTCCATGGTATATGCCCCGTCAGGAATCCCTGACCGCTGCCACCAATTTGTCACGATTCACAACGTGACCGTCACCCCTACGTCACGGGTCGGGGTGACTTTGGGCCAACAGACGGCTATCACATGTGCAGGGGGGCTTATCTTAGTTATCCCTCCACTGCTAACAATGTGATGAGAAAACACACACAAGGCTATTGACCTCTTAGTTTACAGCAGGGGCTTATTCTAGGTATCCCACTGCTTTTCAGTATACCACAAACTGCAGGGATTTATGTATATCCCGCTTACAGTTCCACTTAACACTTGCAGCTCTCTGGCGCCCCCTTACTCTCAGGTCAGATTAGGTACTGCACCCTGGGTAATTAGTTGCCAGGAAGGCTGCCTGCTATGTACTGGCTATTGGGCATGCTGCAGCGACGCGATAACTACACCCACTCAGGCAGGAACAATAATTATCAACGCCGCAGCCACTACAGCATCACTCAACAGTCTGCACACTATCGCTGCCACCAGCTTCGATTAAACGGGTCCGAAGCTAACACAACAGTAACAGTTTCCCTTCAGAAAACTTAGGGTACGGTTTAGAACAGGAGAACGAACTAATATTAAATATTATATCCCATAAAAATTAGGCAGTGCTTTATCAAAAATATTTTATAAAGATGTTACAAATGAGACAATTTCAAATATGTACAAGGGTAATTATGAAATAAACAGGTATTAAATGAGAAAATGTAACACTCACATGTTCAAAGCATGGCAGGCAACCAGGCTAGTGGAGTTTTTTCCATACGTCCCAGCTCATTGGATGTGCTGCTGGCTTCAGGAGAAGACAAGAAGTCAAGAAAAAAGTGACTCCTCAGAGCCTGCCAGACACTTAAAACCTTAAGGCTGTGACATCACAGAAATGCTGGTTTATCCAGACCCTCCTCTCTCTACATTCTGAGTAAACTTTAAACTATTTTCTCTGATTTCTATAACTTCACTACAAAACATGTCAGAGTCATAACAAACCCATCATTCATCTCGGATTAACGTGAGCATTCTAATGAGATCAAATATGTCCTATCTGGGATACATATTTACAGAGAAATCCCTACTTCTTTACCAGATGGAGTTAGAAGCCCGAGTTTCAAGGGATGGGTAGATACACCGAGTGGGAATACGAATATATATTTTCGTGTTCTTAACGTAATCATTGTGCATAATATCGTACAAAAACCAAACAAAGAATCTTTCATGAATTTTGGAGCCATTTTTCCAGTTCCAGCTGGAGGAAGATTCTAACCTGGTCGTAAATACCTTTCGGCCATAAAACTCCCCCCAGTACATTGGCAAAGCAGCTCTTGGCTGAGTGAAAGGGAAGGGGGGGTGGGGGCTTTATAGACCCCAGCCTGCTGCAAGAGAAACTACTTATATGATATTTCATACCATATCGTGACACCCCCGTACACTGCTCCATAAAGGTTTATGGCCCCTATAAGATGCTCCATAGTATATGCCCCCGTACACTGCTCCATTATGGTTTATGGCCCCTATAAGATGCTCCATTGTATATGCCCCCGTACACTGCTCCATTATGGTTTATGGCCCCTATAAGATGCTCCATTGTATATGCCCCCATATACTGCTCCATTATGGTTTATGGCCCCTATAAGATGCTCCATACTATATGCCCTGTATGCTGCTGCGATATATATAAAAAAAAATACCATACTCACCTATCGTCGCTGGGCGCCGAGTGCTGGGGGGCCTGAGTAGGCGGGGACACCGGCGCGCTGTGGGGGTCAGGTGCCGGTATCGCCGCTAGCTCAGGCCCCCCAGCACTTGCTATATTCACCTGGCCGTGATCCAGCGCTGCATGCCGCTCCGTGTTCCGGCTCCTCTGGCTGTGACTGTTCAGTAAGAGGGCGGCGCGCATTAAGCGCGTCATCGCGCCCTCTGAACATCACAGGCAGAGGAGACGGAGTCGCACGCAGCGCTGGAACGGGGGACAGGTGAATATGGCTGATACTTACCCTCCTGGCGGTCCCTGCCTCTCTGTTGGAGATCGCGGTGTGCGTTCAGTGTTTACGCATACCGCGATCTCCTGGGAGCGTCACTCTGTGGGGTCCAGACTGCGCCGGCGATCCCCATGAGGTCCCTGTGTCATTTGAGCAGTGCTTCCATCATTTTCAGATGGTTTTAGACCTTAAAAGGACCCCCGGGGGGGATCGCGGTAAAAATACTTGGGTCTCCGAGTGCTTGCTCATCTCTAGTAGTAAGGCTTGGCTCACATTTATCCAGTTCTCTGTACTCAGCGCTTATGGAGCGCCCGCTAGAGCCGTGGGGTACTCGGGCCTGGTCAGATGGTCCTTATGGGTAATGTCACAGCAGCAGTGACCCTGGGTGTCCAATAAAAGTCAATTAAATTACAGGGGAATAAAGTTTATGGGGAGATTGTTTGTGATGCTGCCCATGGTGTTCAGCAATGGATGGCTGACGCTGCTGTTCAGGTCCACTGGGTCAGGTAGTGATGTAGCAGGGTTGGTACAGCTCTTCACAGGTAGAGCTAGGCCCCAGGGCAGTTATGGTGTTTAAGTCAATGATGGTGAATGTTGTGATACAGGTCAGGTGATGCAGTAATAATTCAGAGGACACAGCAGGGTGCAGTTTCCACACTTTAGTCACAGTTCTTTTAGGCAGTCCCCAACCAGGTGCTATGTCCTCCGGGTCTGTGGTCCAGTCAGCTCTCAGGTAATTTGGGGTACACTTTGCCAGGACCCCATTTTTGTGTTCCTTTCCTGTTGGTCTCACTGCAATTGCTTCCACCTCTCCTGCCCTGCAAATTCACACACAGTGTCCCAGCCAGCAGCCTCAGACCTTGTCGGGTGATATCCTCTTGGTCCCCTTGATCCGATATGGCTGCCTTTTCAGTGAATGTGTGTGGCTGTGGCACGTACAGTTACCACAACCTCGGCTTGCTAGCTGAGCCTTCTAGTTCTCCACTAGTCTGGAGGCCGGCTCCCCCACTGCGACCTGATCCCTCCACCCAACTATGGTCAGCGTGGATTCAGGCCTCACGGGTGGATTCCTCACTACCGGTGCGCATAGGACCCGTTCTTCCTCTCTCACTCTCTGGAACTTCTCTTTATCCTCCTTATTCTCTCTCTTTCTCTCCTCTGGTGCTGGGACAAGCTCCTCACTGCTCAAGTCCCCAGCTCCAACTGTCTGACTAACTAACTCCTCCCTCCTGTTTCCATGACAACTCTACTGTCTCCACCCACACCCTCTACCCAGTCCCTCCCTGCAACTTAGAGGACCCCCTGACGAAGGACTCGTTCCGAAACGCGCGTCGGGGCGCATGTACCACTGGACCTATTAACCCCTGGAAGGGGTGCCCTTGTATTAAAATTCGGCCTATATTGATGTAGTTGGCACGTTTTCTTGGTCCAGCATACGTGCGTAGTTTGTGTATTAATTATGTGATATATATATATTTTTAATATTGTATATTTTATATTCTTGTGGATTATTGCTTACCATATCTGTATTAAAATAAACTTTACATTTTAAACATCACCTATTTGCTTGATTGGGTCCCTTGTTTATCCATTGCTCACATTCTGGTGGTATTAATATATGTTGAGTGGGTTCCACTTTTTTCTTTTCTCTCTTTGGCACAATAGAAGAGATAGATGTGAATATATACGGATATATATATGTATATATTTAGGTATATATATATACTTTAATTTTTTTAATATAAATAAATGTTTACTGTGCCTTGTTGAGTGTCCTTATAATTGGGGTTTTCATGTAAATCTCTGAAATGCATGATTCTGACAGAATCTCCAGTGTAAGATTTCCTGTATTGAGACAGGACACTGTGGACATTGCCTGGCCTCTAATCCGGCAATGTCTGCATTTTTAGGCTTGCATAAAAGTGTGGTCCACCACAGTTTTGTGCACTCCTGAAGAGAAGGAAATCACTGAACAGAGTCCAGACAAAGTACAGAGTAACGTTACTGCATCATTATAGTGAATGGTTACCTCAGGGGTTTCATCTGAATCGTGTCTCTTGGAGATTGAGATAGTTTGGGGTTTCCAAGTGCTCAGCAAAGGGCGCAGGATAAATTAAATTACAAATGTTAGCAAAATGTTATCAGTAAAAGCTTCAATTTCATCCACAAGAAAGAAGCAAAACTCCATTCAGGTCTGTCACCTGTCAATGGAAATATAAGTGGCTTCCATATTACTAGTAGTACAAAGGCTCTGGAAAAGTGCTATGGCTCCTTGCACTCTAAAATAAATCCAATTAATTTTGCACTCCCACATTCAAATGCTCCCTCCCTTCTGAGCCCCAGTGTTCCTAAACCACATTTAGCATCCACATGTTTGGCATTTCTGTAGTGAAGAGAGCCCGCCTAATTTACGAATGCATGTCTCCAGAAGGATGAGCTGGGCACAATGTACTAGTCACTATAATGTACTGGTCACCAAAACATACTGGTCACTACAACAGCAGTTTGCAATTTACTCAATAGCATCCACTGCTGCTTGTTTCTGGAAAACACTCATGGAGTGAAAATCGTCACTACACCTGTAGATAAATTCCCAAAGAGGTATAATTTAAGAAATGGTGTCACTTGAGGGAGGGATTCTGCTCTTCTAGCACATAGAGTCTCTGTAGATGGAGTCTGCAAATTATTCTAGCAAAATATGCGCTCCAAGAGGCAAATAGAGCTACGTCCCTCTCAAGTCAAGCTGCATGGCTAATCAGTACTGTACAGCCACATATAGGGTGTTTCTATATTCAGCAAAAATTGATGGACAAATCTGGTGACATTTTTATCCATTTCTAATTGTGAACATTTAAATTCAGGGGCTAAAACCAACATTTTTATGGTAAAAATATAATTATTTTTTCTTCACTGGCCAATGGTATCAAATTCTGTGACACACATGTGGTGTCAATATGATCACTGCAACCCTGGATGAATTAATCAAGAGCTGTAGTTTATATAATGGCATCTCTTATGAGGAGTCCTGCTGTCCTGCTGTTCTCCTAGTGGGTCATGGCATCAGCAAATCATAACAGTAAATTCAGCACTGTAATATGGACCTTCTCTCCTTCTGAGCTTTGCACTGTGCCTGAAAAGTATTTCCTGTTAACGTATAGGGCATTGGTGCAAATTTTTAAAACAGATGGAGGGCCATTTTCTATTAGCCCTTAGAAAAATTAAAAAACTTGGGGACAAAACATTTCAGTGGTAAAAATGTAATTATTCTTTCTTCACTGCCCATTAGTATAACATTCTGTGAGGCACATGTGGTGTCAATTTGATCATAGCACCCCTAGATTAATTGGCACCTCAGGGGCGCTGCCAATGTAACTTAGTATCTTCAAACCACTCCGGCAAAATCTGAACACCAATATGGTGCTTCCCTTCTGAGCTTTGCACTATGCCTGAAAGTAGTTTTTGACCACATAAGGGGTATCGGTGTACTCAGGAGAAATTGCTCAACAAATTTTGGGGTCCAGTTTCTCCAATTATACTGGTGAAAATGAAAACGTTTGGGGCTAAAAAAAAATACAGTTTTGTGAGAAACAATTTTTTTTTATTTTCACAGATCAACATAAAAATCTGTGAAGCACCTGGGGGTTCAAGGTGCTCACCATATGCCTAGATAAATTCCTTGAGGGGTTCAGTATCCAAAATGGGGTCACTTGTGGGAGTTTTCCACTGTTTAGGCACACCAGGGGCTCTCCAAACTTTTGTGTGACATAACTTTGTGATTTAAGGGCATAAACAATAAAAGATTGAAAATTGCAAAATTTTCACCAAATTTCAATTTTTTCACAAATAATCACAAGTCATATCGAAGAAATTTTACCAAATAAAGCACCATAAATCATGAAAACAACATGAGGAGCACAGCAAGCTCCAGGGAGTGGAGGATGGGGGAAAAACCAAAGTAGTAGAAGGAGAGAATTTGCACACAGCCAAAACCAAAACAACAGACTTGGATAAATCCATCAAACACCCTTTCAAACAACTCTCCACCAACTCCTGAACAACCATGTAGCAATGAAGCTAGTTCTGTCAATGGCTACTTGCCAGAGTCCAGTTTCTATGGGAGAGATTGTCCAACAGTGGACAGCTGAGAGCCTTAATGCAGGTAAGCTTGTAAGCTTCCAAGAGCTCACAATTGAGCCGAATAACAACTACACTGTTAGGGTACTGTCACACTATACGATTTACCTACGATCACGACCAGCGATATGACCTGGCCGTGATCGTAGGTAAATCGTAGTGTGGTCGCTGGGGAGCTGTCACACAGACAGCTCTCCAGCGACCAACGATGCCGTGGTCCCTGGGTAACCAGGGTAAACATCGGGTAACTAAGCGCAGGACCGCGCTTAGTTACCCGATGTTTACCCTGGTTACAAGCGTTAAACTAAAAAAAAACAAACAGTACATACTTACATTCTGGTGTCCGTCAGGTCCCTTGCAGTCTGCTTCCCGCACTGTGACTGCCGGCCGTAAAGTGAAAGTGAAAGCACAGCCGCTGTGCTCTGCTTTCACTTTACGGCCGGCAGTCACAGTGCGGGAAGCAGACGGCAAGGGACCTGACGGACACCAGAATGTAAGTATGTGCTGTTTTTTTTTTTTTAGTTTAACACTTGTAACCAGGGTAAACATCGGGTAACTAAGCGCGGTCCTGCGCTTAATTACCCGATGTTTACCCTGGTTACAAGCGAACGCATCGCTGGATCGCATCGCTAGATCGCTAGATCGGTGTCACACACACCGATCTAGCGATGACAGCGGGAGATCCAGCGATGAAAGAAAGTTCTAAACGATCTGCTACGACGTACGATTCTCAGCAGGATCCCTGATCGCTGCTGCGTGTCAGACACAGCGATATCGTAACGATATCGCTGGAACGTCACGAATCGTACCGTCGTAGCGATCGAAATGTTATAGTGTGACGGTACCCTTAGAGGAATCCTTCACTGTTTAATATGAAGGAGAAGTGCTTCTAGTCAGTGCATGAGAAGGAGAAATCAGAGGGCGCGGTCTTCTGGCTCCTCTGTCACAGTAAACACGTGACACTGGTACTCTGATTTCCTCCCACACTCCAAAGACAAACTAATAGGGAATCTGGATTGTGAGCCCCACTGCAGACAGCAATGATAAAGTCTGCAAAGCACTATGGAATCAATGGCGCTATATAAGTCAGTAAAATAAATACATGAAATCTGCAGGTAAATAATATAGAAATATTGCTAAGCTGCCTGAATCAGTCGCAGCAGGAAGAAAATTAATTTATATTCTCACTGTAACCACTTCAATCTAGTCCCACCGTAACTGCATGAAGAATAAAACTTAATTTTCTCCCTGTAGCCGCTGCACCAGTAAGGCAACTTAACAGGATTTTACTTGATGATTAACGCTATATCTATAAACTAATAGCTTTTCTGGACATGGCAGGTTCCCTTTAATTTACTTATTTTAACCCCTTAGTGACAGAGCCAATTTGGTACTTAATGACCGAGCCAATTTTTACAATTCTGACCACTGTCACTTTATGAGGTTATAACTCTGGAACGCTTTAACAGATTCCGCTGATTCAGAGACTGTTTTTTCATGACATATTGTACTTCATGTTAGTGGTAACATTTCTTCGATATTTCTTGCGATTATTTATTAAAAAAATTGAAATATGGCGAAAATGTTTAAAATTTTGCAATTTTCAAACTTTGTATTTTTATGCCCTAAATCAGAGAGATATGTCACAAAAAAAGTTAATAAATAACATTTCCCACATGTCTACTTTACATCAGAACAATTTTGGAAACAAATTTTTTTTGTTAGGGAGTTATAAGGGTTAAAATTTGACCAGCAATTTCTCATTTTTACAACACCATTTTTTTTAGGGACCACATCACATTTGAAGTCATTTTGAGGGGTCTATATGATGGAAAATAACCAAGTGTGACACCATTCTAAAAACTGCACCCCTCAAGGTGCTCAACACCACATTCAAGAAGTTTATTAACCCTTTACGTGCTTCACAGGAACTGAAACAATGTGGAAGTAAAAAATGAACATTTAACTTTTTTTTGCAAATATTTTACTTCAGAACCAATTTTTTTATTTTCACAAGTGTAAAAAAAGAAAATCAACCACAAAATTTGTTGGGCAATTTCTCCTGAATACGTCGATACCCCATATGTGAGGGTAAACCACTGTTTGGGCACACGGCAGAGCTTGAAAGAGAAGGAGGGCCGTTTGACTTTTTCAATGCAGAATTGGCTGGAATTGAGATAGGATGCCATGTCACGTTTAGAGAGCCCCTGATGTGCCTAAACAGTGGAAACACTCCACAAGGACACCATGTTGGAAACTAGACCCCTTAAGCAACTTATCTAGATGTCTGGTGAGCACTTTGAACCCCCGAGTGCTTCACAGAAGTTTATAACGTAGAGCGGTGAAAATAAAAAATCGCATTTGTTTACACAAAAATGATCTTTTTGCCCACAAATTCTTATTTTCACAAGAATAACAGGAGAAATTAGACCACAAAAGTTGTTGTGAAATTTCTCCTCAGCACGTCGATACCCCATATGTGGGGGTAAACCACTGTTTTGGCGCACCGCAGAGCTTGGAAGAGTAGGAGTGCCGTTTTACTTTTTCAATGTAGAATTGGCTGGAATTGAGATCGGACGCCATGTCGCGTTTGGAGAGCCCCTAATGTGCCTAAACAGTGGAAACCCCCCACAAGTGACCCCATTTGGGAAACTAGACCCTTAAGGAACTTATCTAGATGTGTGGTGAGCACTTTGAACCCCCACGTGCTTCACAGAAGTTTATAACGTAGAGCCGTGAAAATAAAAAAAATCACATTTTTTCTACAAAAATGATCTTTTTGCCCCCCCCAAATTTTTATTTTCACAAGGTTAGCAGGAGAAATTAGACAACAAAATTTGTTGTGCAATGTCTCCTGAGTTCGTCGATACCCCATATGTGGGGATAAACCACTGTTTGGGCACACCGCAGAGCTTGGAAAAGAAGGAGTGCCTTTTGACTTTTTCAATGCAGAATTGGCTGGAATTGAGATCGGATACCATGTCACGTTTAGAGAGCCCTTGATGTGCCTAAACAGTGGAAACGCTCCACAAGTGACACCATTTTGGAAACTGGACCCCTTAAGGAACTTATCTAGGTGTGTGGTGAGCACTTTGAACCCCCAAGTGCTTCACAGAAGTTTATAACGTAGAGCCGTGAAAATAAAAAATCGCATTTGTTTACACAAAAATGATCTTTTTGCCTCCAAATTTTTATTTTCTCAAGGGTAACAGGAGACATTGGACCCCAAAATCTGTTGACAAGTTTGTCCTGAGTATGCTGATACCCCATATGTTGGGGGGCACTGTTTAGGCACCCATCGGGGCTCAGAAGGGAAGGAGCGCCGCTTGGAATGCAGACTTTGATGGGATGGTCTGCGGGCATCATGTTGCTTTTGCAGAGCTCCTGATGTGCCTAAACAGTGGAAACCCCCCACAAGTGACCTCATTTTGGAAACTAGACCCCCCAAGTAGCTTATCTAGATATGTGGTGAGCACTATGAACCCCAACTGCTTCACAGAAGTTTATAATGTAGAGCCATGAAAATAAAAAAAATCATATTTTTTCCACAAAAAATGATGTTTAAAAATTTGGGGGTGAACTTTCACAAGGGTAACAGGAAAAATTTGACCCCAAAATTTATTGTGCAATTTATGCTGAGTACGCTGATACCCCATATGTGGGGGGGGGGGACCACTCTTTGGGTGCATGTCAGAGCTTGGAAAGGAAGGAGCACCATTTTGGAATGCAGACTTTGAAAGAATGGTCTGCGGGCGTTATGTTGCATTTGCAGAGCCCCTGATGTACCTAAACAGTAAAAAAAAAAAAACAATTGACACAATTTTGGAAACTAGACCCCCAAAGGAACTTATCTAGATGTGTGGTGAGAACTTTGAATGCCCAAGTGCTTCACAGAAGTTTAGAATGCAGAATCGTGAAAATAAAAAATATTTTTTTCCACAAAAAAGATATTTTAGCCCCCAAGTTTTTATTTTCACAAGGGTAACAAGAGAAATTGGACCCCAAAAGTTGTTGGCCAACTTGTCCTGCGTATGCTGGTACCCCATGTGTGGGGGGACCACTGTTTGGGCGCACGGCAGAGCTCGGAAGGGAAGGAGCGCCGTTTTGGAATGCAGACTTTGATAGAATGGTCTGCGGGCATTATGTTGCGTTTGCAAGATCCCGTGATGTACCTAAACAGTAGAAACCCCCCACAAATGACCCCATTTTGGAAACTAGGCACCCCAAGGAACTTATCTAGATGTGTGGTGAGAACTTTGAATGCCCACGTGCTTCACAGAATTTTATAATGCAGAGTCGTGGAAATAAAAAAATTTTTTTTTCCACAAAAAAAGATTTTTTTAGCCCCCAAGTTTTTATTTTTACAAGGGTAACAGGAGTAATTGGATGCCAAAAGTTGTTGTCCAACTAATCCTATTCTCAACCCTAAACTCAAACCTAACCTTAATCCCGATACACCCCTAATCCTAATCCCAACCCTAACCTTAACCCTAATCCCAAACCTAACCCTAATCCCAAACGTAACCATAATGCCAACCCTAACCCTAATACCAACCATCATCCAAACCCTAACCCAAATCTCAACTCTAACCCTATCTTTAGCCGCAACCCTAGCCCTAACTTTAGCCCCAACCCTAGCCCTAACTTTAGCCCCAACCCTAACCCTAGCCCAACCCTAACCCTAGCCCTAACTTTAGCCCCAACCCTAACCCTAGCCCTAAGGCTACTTTCACACTTGCGTTGTGTGGCATCCGTCGCAATCCGTCGTTTTGGACAAAAAACGGATTCTGCAAATGTGCCCGCAGGATGCGTTTTTGTCAATAGATTTGTATTACTGACGGATCGCAACGGATGGCCACACATCGTGTCCGTTGTGCACTGGATCCGTTGTGTTTTTTGTACGCTGCGTCTGCCATTTCCAACCGCGCATGCATGGCCATAACTCCGCCCTCTCCTCCTTAGGACATAGACTGGGCAGTGGATGCGTTGAAAAACTACATCCGCTGCCCACATTGTGCACAAATTTCACAACGTGCGTCGGTACGTCGGGCCGACACATTGCAACGGTCCCGTACCGACGCAAGTGTGAAAGAAGCCTAACCCTAGCCCTAACCCAAAATTTAGCCCCAATCCTAACCCTAACCCTAAATTTAGCCCCAACCCTAACATTAACCCCAACCCTAAATTTAGCCCCAACCCTAACCCTAACCCTAAATTTAGCCCCAACCCTAACCCTAAATTGAGCCCCAACCCTAACCCTAAATTTAACCCTAGCCATAAATTTAGCCCCAAACCTAACCCTAAATTTAGCCCCAACCCTAACCCTAAATTTAGCCCCAACCCTAACCCTAAATTTAGCCCCAACCCTAACCCTAAATTTAGCCCCAACTCCTCTCCTGCCAGCTGGCAGATCATGGCGGGCGCACTGCGCATGCGCCCGCCATTTTCTTACCAGACGAAGAAGCCAGCGGGCAGGAGAGAACGCAGGAGGACCCAGGCACACCGGTAAGTATGATAAGGACCCCGAATCCCCCTATTTCTCTGTCCTCTGATGTGCGATCACATCGGAGGACAGAGAAATTAAATGGGATTTTTTTAAAGTTAATTACCTGCGATCGCAAAACAAGGGTCGGTAAAAACAGACCCCGATCATGTTCTTTGGGGTCTCGGCTGCTGAGACCCCAAAGATTTTCCCTGGTGCCGGCCGGCGGGCGCACTGCGCATGCGCCTGCCATTTTTTGGCTGGAGCAAGATGGCGGCGCCCATCGGGAGCCACGAGGAGCACCAGGGGAGACAGGTGAGTATCGGTGGGCTATCGGGGACCCCATTTCTCTGTCCTTTGATGTGCGATCACATCGGAGGACAGAGAAATTAAATGGGATTTTTTTTTTTTGCGATCGCCGGTAAACGGTCAGTAACAAAAACCCCGAATCATGTTCTCTGGGGTCTCGGCTACACCCGGCAACTGAGACCCCAGAGAAAATCCGTCTCTGGGGGGCGCTATTCACTTTTTCCACAGCGCCGTTAATTAAGTACCCTTAACTGCTGCCATTAAAAGGCGTATCGGCGGTCGTTAAGGGGTTAAGGAAACATGTGTCAAAGCATAGGTCATCATTATTGTAAGCCTGAACAACCCCTTTATCAATATGGTAATTTATAGCATTCTAATTAATTTACAGTATATAGCTTCCTTCATCACGTGGCATTTACTGGTAAGCAAATTATTCTAATTAGTATTAAATACATTTATTAATATGTTATATTGAAGCCTAAGATATTAGTACATTGTCCCTGATTCATCATTGCCTTTTTGTCTAATTTGTCTAATTTTTTTTCGTTTGCACCCAGTTCGTTATTCTTTTTGCACCTTTTTTGAAGTCTATTTAATATGTGCCGAGCTGCTTTTTTCTTCTTGGTGGGCAGAGTTTAGGGATTGCAGATATTTTGGTTTTATTCCTCAATTTCAACTGTTATAAAATATTTGCTACATTTTTCACAGCATTACTCTGGTTCGCCCTGGTGTATTTTTGAGTACTCCAAATGTTTTGCAATTTGTGCAGCTTTTGGCAATAAAAGTCACAAACATTTTTTTGTTAACACAGAAAGAATGCTAATTTTTTAATTTGTGCCATATTAATGATCTGCTCATGTCATTTTCATGAATTTGGAACATTTGGAACCAAAAACAGCAACTAATACCACAAGACAAAAAAGGAAAGTGACTTAAATAAAAATGTAAATGATGAATCCAGGTCATAGAGTTTTCCTATTTTTCTATTTTCATCTAATGAATTACTTCTATGAAGCCCGAAGAAGAATGAACAACTACTGTATAGCAATCATCCAAATAGGAACACATAGATCTGGGAAACCTTGTTGTCTTTCTTCTGCAATAATTGACATTCCACTCTTCTCAATGATGTTTCTTAATATATGAATGTCTCTGATCACGCTGCTATCAATGGGATCAAGCCTGCATCCTTCCCTTGCCACATTATCTTTCAAAACAATAATTCCATTTTCTTTTAAAGCGTTTTTGCAACGTAGCAGAAACACTAGTAGATCCTTGTCTGTCAGGTAACCTTAAAAAAATGAGAGAAAAAAACAAAAGCAAAATGTTTAAAGTAATTAAACAGAAGATCTTTAATAAGGACAATACTATAATTAAACTGTTGACAGTGGTTATCCCACAGTTCACTGTAAAATACTATACTATATGGTATCAGAGGACTTGGTTATCCTGGTTACATGTAAGATAAGACGGAACCCCCAAGTTACTTGGTCAATCCCTTCTTAAATGCCCATGTCACCAAAGTAAAATAAGAAAAGCTTATACTAGCCTCCCACATTGCTGGTATTCTACTAATGTCAGCACTCACAAGAAATTATCATGTGAGCACTGCAGTCAGTTAGCGACTTCTGATGAGATGCAGTTCTCACACTTCCCTTGGACATTTGAGCTTTGTCTGAAGGAAGTGTGAGTGGAAGTGTGGAGTCTGAAGTCTGGAAAGCTTGCAATTTGTTACCATCTTTTCAGTTAGCCATTAAAAGGTATCAACCACTGAGGACTCTCAATTCTAAATATTGAGTGGATTAGAACATTTATATGAATGGAACAGGGAATGGGATGGTCAGCTCACCGTTTGAAGCCTCTTTGGAGATGTAGAATCCATACATGGAGCAGCACCGATTCTGGGCATGTGGAGATTCCCCTTTCTTATATTGCTTTCTGCAGAGTGGTGAAATAAAACTCCAGGTTTATTGGAAACACATTGAAAAGGCATGTTGTGAACACACAGAAGAATCCCAGAGAATTTCAGACTGACATGTTTCAGCTGTGAGGTCTTAATTACGATCTACGTAAAAAATCAACCATGGGGGTTTAAATACATTTCTCAAGTCAGACAGGTGTATCTCATTCAGCTAGTTACAACTAGATGGAAGGGGAAACGTAACCAATACCTATAGTCCCTTCTGCACATAGAAAAAAATAACATATAAACATATTAAAAACAATGCAAATATGGAGAAATTAGGAAAAAACACACAATAATGACATTAGCTATATTGAAGTATCAGATCTTGTTGTCGTATATTGAGTCCTTGTGGTATTCTCGTTTGTAAGTGACTGGAAACCACAGAAATGTTGTGAGCCGTTGTGCTACTCACATTAGAGAGATGCCTTTTGATGCGCTTTTTCAATTGCCCTGTAGTGCATACATATTGCAACTTGCACATGGTGCATTCTATCAGGTATACTAATCGTTCTGCGGTTTCCAGACACTGTAAATATTTGCATGGAGGTAGTGCCAGCTCAATTATAGTTACAGGGATTGAAAAAGTTTTCAAGCTGGGGGGCGTGGCCTGAACACTGGCAGTGTAGGAAGCTAATGCGTTAAGCTCCTACCAGGACTTACAAAAAAAGCGACCCAAAGTTGACCAGAGACCTGGAATATTGCGTTTTTCTAGTTTTTAAAGCCTCCAGGAGGGAACTGAGACTCCCCTGACGCCGGTTAACAGTGCTCCAACCATCTAAAGAAGCTATTTCGCTCCTGAGCTGAGGACGGCAAGGGTGTAGAGGCGGAGGGATACCACCTCACAACGTTAATCAAGTCCGGGATATAAAGAAGCTGTGTTGCCTGCACGGACTACAGAGCCACTTTTAAATAACTCCCACAGCCCCAGGAGAGCCTCCTTCTCCATCTTAGTGGTGACACAGCAGTGGATTTAACTCCTGCGGTGAACCGGAGACAAGATCAGCAGCGGCGGAAGGATACCATCTCACAGTGGCTGCGGCATGGAAGGAAAAGAAGTGCCACTCTCCCAACGATTAAAAACTCTCCCAAACAAAACCCCTCCAATCTACTTGCAGTAGCACAGAGCCAGAATCGTCGGCATCGTGGACCCGGGAGGGGAGCAGCAGCAGAGGTGAGGCGGAAGGGTACCTCCTGTCAGCGATGTCTATACGGCAGGAATAAGCAGCGTGCCACTTCCTTGGCACAACCAGGTACCCTTGGGCACTTACCCTATCTTCTGGGGACCCTCTCATAACCGATCCAAGGTGGCACAAGCCCAGGATCACCGGCAATAGCATCCGAACTGAGGCGCGGATACCGGGCTGAGGGATCTACATAGACCCGGCCGGTTCAGGCTCCACAAGCTCTCCTCGTGTTTCCCCTGGTGTAACGAGCAGCAGAGCCGTGCGTACGGGGCGGTGGGACAGGAGAGGTGTCCCCCCCCCCCCTGATTCCTTTAGAATTCCTTTAGAGCACAAATCAAAGGGGCACAGCAAATCAAAGGGGTTAAGGTGCTGATAAAGCTTCCCCTGCACACTTAGAAGGAAAAAAAAGAGTCCCTGCAAAGACATATACGCTTCATAGGGGAAGCAGGTGCTACTGACACCCAAACACAAGGGCCAAACCTAAGAGACTCTCTATGACACATTCCAGCGCTACTCAAATATATTTTTCATAACTGGACATTACTTCCACATCAAGCGATACCCTTTCTTTTATCCTCCCATCCCTTATAAGATGTAACTACCATTAAGGGGGAACCGGAGGAGAAACGGGAGTTCTTTTTATTTGCTGCACACCATATTCATGATGGTTAAGTCCTCACAAAAATTGACAAGATCAGGGTTAAAATCCACCAGCTCTAGATCACAGGCAGATATGGAAAAATTCCTGAAAAAACAAGGCAATTCAACTAACACTGCTAAATCCTCTCACTCAATGGGGCAAGATCCAGAGGCCTATACAGAGTCTGAGCGAGAGAGCGATGGAGATACCGATGACCAGGATAAAGGAGAACAGGTCACGAGATCATTTATCAAAAGGATCCTAGGCAAAACATTAGAACCCATAGGCAGAGACCTATCAACCATCAAACAAGACCTCAGCCAACTAGGTCACAGAATCGAAGCGATAGAGGCCTCTCATTCAGAAATAGTCCAACGCTCCAACTCCTCTTTATCATGTCATAAACAACATGAGGATCATATTAATAAGATATATACTATACTGGAGGGCCATGAAAACAGGGAAAGAAGGAACAACCTAAGGCTCAAAGGTGTCCCTGAATCTATCCTTCCAGATGCTTTGATTCCCACTGTCACTGAAATCTTCCGTTCGATCCTTACTTCTTCAGATCCCTCGGAACTCGATATGGTGAGAGTACACAGAGCACTGAGGCCCAAACCGAAACCTGATGAAGCCCCGCGAGATATTCTCTGTCATTTTCTCGACTTCAGAACAAAAGACCTAATTCTAAAAAGAGCTAGAGAGGCAGACTCGATCACCTTCAGAGGAACCCCAATTCAAATCTTCCAAGATCTCTCAGCCTCCACACTATATAAAAGACGCCTATTAAGACCTCTCACCTCGATTCTTCAACAAAGGCATTATCCATATCGCTGGTTGTTCCCCTTTGGTATCTCCATATCTGCTAAGGATCGGAAATTCCTAATCAAGTCTACTGCCGACATTAAATCGGTCTGTAAAGAATTGGGGATCCAGCTTGACCAACCTCTTGTCCTAGAGACTACCTGTGAGACCTGTTATGATCCGGTGACCTTGGAGCAGCATGAAAACTTTCACTGGAGTAGGTGGTAACTGTACTGACCCTAAATCCTGATGTTAACACCGCAACTAGAAGTAGCCATGGGGTGTACCTAACAAACCCTAGACACCTCGTCACAGCCGGAGGACTAAATACCCCTAAAGATGGAAATAGGAATTCTACCTTGCCTCAGAGCAGAACCCCAAAGGATAGGCAGCCCCCCACAAATATTGGCTGTGAGTAGGAGAGGAAAGACACACACAGGCAGAAAATAGGATTTAGCACAAGAGGCCACTCTAGCTAAAATAGGAAAGGGTAGGACAGAGTACTGTGCGGTCAGTATTAAAACTCTTCCAAAAATATCCACAGCAGATTATACAAAAATTCCTCCATCTAACTAAAGACGTGGAACGTATATCTGCAACTCCAGAGAATCCTACACTCAGAGCAGGAATACAATCAAAAAACAAGCACACAGCAAGTGTGCCATAGAAAAAAAACCAGACACTTATCTTTGCTGAATTGGCAGCTAAGCAGGAGAAGCCAGACACGTTCCAAGAAACATTGACAACTGGCAAGGACTAATGAGTCCTGCAAACCTAAATACCCCAGTCAGAATTGCAATCAGCAGATACACCTGTCCAGGACTGCAGCCCAGGGACAACTGCATTACCACCTACAACCACCGGAGGGAGCCCAAAAGCAGAATTCACAACAGAGACCCTCCGATTGAAACCTCTTCCTGTCCTACCTCCTTGGCAAGACGCATCTACCTTGAAACCCTCAAGATCAAAACGTCGCTCCTCAAAGAGTACGCCACCAAGGGATGAGGAAGATGACCCAGGATAAAGAGTAGAGAATTTTAAATGTTTTTCGTATATCTCTCTCTCTCCTATTTTTTGGTCCTAAGGGCTTGTCGAGACTTATCATTAGCACACAAAACTAAATAACTGTGCAGCGCTGTTGTCGCAAATATTGGAGTCCTAACCTCCAATTCCATGATGTTTACTTATAACTCCCTTAATTTGATTCTCCTCTTCTCCCCCCCCCAGATGTCACAATTTCAATGTGTTTTCCCCCTTCTAAAGTTAATTCCTTATATGTATTACCTCAATGGTTAATTTCCTACTATGTATTTATCACTCTAACCACTTCTTTTTCTTTCTCTCTCTACATTCCCGCCCCCTTTTCCCTTCCTTTGATCCGATGGTCAAGCCTCCTCTCATCCAATTTGTCCTCAACCACTCCCACCATGGCGGTAAACCGTAAGTCTTTCCAGGTTATCTCACATAATCTACACGGTCTAAACTCTCCAATCCCCAGGTCACAAACACTAGATTTTTTCAAAAAATCAGGATATGATATCCTACTCGTGCAGGAAACCCATTTTACTCCCGACAAAACCCCTTCCTTTGAAAAATGTTTTTTTGATCGATGGTATCATGCCAATTCCCCCCAAAAAGGATCCAGAGGCGTCTCGATCGCCTTTGCTCGGGATGTCCCTTTCCTTCTTCTAGATAGCTTGATTGACCCCGAGGGTCGTTATATTTTCATGAAAGGCCTCATAGCCGGTAATATGGTAACTCTGGGCAGTTTGTATACCCCCAATAAACGTCATCTGAAATGGATACGTAAAACCTTATCCCACCTGCGAACTTTTCAAGAAGGAGTAGTCATCTTAGGTGGTGATTTAAATGTTGCATTGGATCCTGCCCTAGACACATCAACAAAAAAAGCTCTATGTCCTTGAGAGACCTGGCCCGTCTTAAATCACTTATACATTCTCTAGAGTTAGTCGATGCTTGGAGGTACCTACACCCATCAGATATCGATTTTACATACTACTCTCATCCCCATAACTCTTATCATCGTCTCGATTACATCCTGATCTCCAGATCTATCTTACCCTCCACACTGAAAGCCAATATAATCCCTGCTATACACTCTGACCACTCTGTGGTGCTGATTAATTTAGAATTTCACAAACCCTACTCTAGCTTCAAATCTTGGAGGCTTAACGAATCCATATTACATAGCAAGGAATTCAAAAAGCGTATCCATGAATCTCTCCAAGAATTTTTTAAAATAAACGCCTCCCCAGACATTGCCCCTCCTGTGCTATGGGAGGCACACAAAGCCACGATTCGAGGTGTTTTTATTTCAACAGCCTCTTTCTTAAATAAACAGAGGAAATCAGAAATCCTTTATATAGCGACATCATGGCTTTAGATGCCGAACACAAAAAAGAATTATCACAAACCACGCTCACCCAACTTACCAATAAACGCCAATCTCTCAAGGATCTTCTCAACACACGCACTTCCAAACACTACCTATCTTGGAAAAATAAGATCTTTGCACATGGAGACAAAGCCTCCAAACTCATGATCTCATTGATCAAGAAACGCCAATCCCGAACATTTATCCACAGAATCAAATCCAAGGGGGGTCAAACTCTCCAGCATTATAATCAGATTACCGACTCCTTCCTATCTTTCTACAAAGACCTGTACCAACTCCGACACTCCAATACAATTGAAGAAAAAAACCAGAGGAAATCTCATGTCCAAGCTTTCTTATCCTCCTTATACCTTCCCAAATTAACATAGTTAACATAGTTAACTATGTTAATTTGGGAAGGTATAAGGAGGATAAGAAAGCTTGGACATGAGATTTCCTCTGGTTTTTTTCTTCAATTGTATTGGAGTGTCGGAGTTGGTACAGGTCTTTGTAGAAAGATAGGAAGGAGTCGGTAATCTGATTATAATGCTCTGATTATAATGCTGATTACAAAGCCTCCAAACTCATGATCTCATTGATCAAGAAACGCCAATCCCGAACATTTATCCACAGAATCAAATCCAAGGGGGGTCAAACTCTCCAGCATTATAATCAGATTACCGACTCCTTCCTATCTTTCTACAAAGACCTGTACCAACTCCGACACTCCAATACAATTGAAGAAAAAAACCAGAGGAAATCTCATGTCCAAGCTTTCTTATCCTCCTTATACCTTCCCAAATTATCCAACCATCAAAAAGATTGTTTACTAAGACCCTTTGATCTCTCTGAACTCCAGTCCACCCTGTCTGGGGGAGGAAAGGGGAAATCCCCTGGCCCTGACGGATTCCCCAAAATTTATTATAAGACTTTTTGATGTCTTAGGCCCACACCTATTGAAAGTTTGCAATGCAGTTCTGGGTGGGGGGTCCTTTCCCTCTCAATCACTAGAAGCCCACATCTCCCTTCTTCATAAAGAGGGTAAGGATCCGGAGTGTTGTGGGAGCTATAGGCCTATCTCCCTGCTGTTGATTTAATAATTTATGCAAGTCTTATTGCAGGGAGGTTGACAGAGCTCATGCCGCAACTCATTTCTCTTAACCAATCAGGTTTCGTGGTGGGACGAGAGGGGAGGGATAACACATCAAGAATTCTTCACCTGATTCAACATGTAAAAACCTGAAAAATTCCACTCGTTTTATTGGGTACAGATGCCGAGAAGGCTTTTGACAGGGTGGACTGGATATTCCTGCGCGAAACTCTCCTTGCATTTCATTTCCCTACTCAACTGGTCGATGCAATCTTCCAAATGTACACTACCCCCTCTGCCCGACTAAAAATTAATAACCTACTGTCTGACCCTTTTCATATCCAAAACGGCACAAGGCAGGGATGCGCTCTCTCCCCGATTCTATATGTGTTGGTCATGGAGCCTCTCATTCAGAGCATTCAACAAGATCCAGAAATTAAGGGAGTCCAAGTGGGTGGATTCCACCACAAATCTGCAGCATTCGCTGACGATCTCTTGGTGTTCCTATCTGAGCCTGAGGAGGGCATCCCTGCCTTCGTTCGCATATTAGATTTATACTTGGAATTATCTAATTTTAAAATCAACACCACAAAATGGGAAGCACTTAGCATAAATATCTCCAAACCCACTGTAGATAAACTAAAAAAACTATATCCCTTCAAGTGGCCCTCCAGGTTTATCACCAACTTGGGTATTAAGATCGGGAGGTCAACTGGGGAGCTTCTGGAACTTAATATCATCCCTTTGCTGAAGCAAGCTATCTCCACCGTACACTCCTGGAGAGCCCCCTTCCTATCCTGGATGAGTAGAAAAAATCTCCTGAAAAGCATTATCCTACCCAAATTTCTATATTTATTTCAGATGCTCCCCATCTACATTCCAAAGCACTATTTATCAAGAATCAATTCTTTCTTTATCGATTATATCTGGAATGGTAAACGTCCCCGAATCAACGCCAACACACTTGCACTACCGAAATCGAAGGGAGGAATGGGAGTTCCAGATATTTTCAAATATTACAGAGCAGCTATGCTCACCAGAGTAGTAGATTGGATCAGAAACCCCCCGGAAAAATTATGGATACCTATCGAGGAGCAGCTAGCCCCCATCCCTTTAAGGACTATGTCCCTTTTGTATAACCACTCCAATCAAAACCAATTACTTTGCAATGATATCACAACCGCCATCCTCAAAGTTTGGAGATCAGAGTTCCCTAAACTAACCCCACCTATTTCCCCAATTTTGACGATACAAGATATCGCGGGACCCATCCCCCTTAAATTGCCCAATGACCCCTCCAGCCCCATTAGTGATCTGTATAAGGCTGGTTTCACACTTGCGTTTTTGTCTGCTGCGTTTTTTTTTCAAAAAAACGCATGCGTTTTTTTTTCCTATATTTAACATTGAAAACGCATGCGTTTTTTTGTGTATGCGTTTGGTCGCGTTTTACAACGCATGCGTTTTTTTACTGCATGCGTTTTTTTTCTAAAATGCTACTTGTAGTATTTTTATCAGCGTTTTTTGGACCAAAAAAAAACGCATGCGTTTTCATGCGTTTTTTTTGTGTCAAAAAATGCATTGGAGTCAATGGGGACGCATGCGTTTTTTGGTGCATGCGTTTTTTGCGTTAAAAAACGCATGCGTTTTTTTATTAAAAACACTGAAAACACACTAATATGCCACCACCCAACGTAAAGGTGATAAAGGGATCCTAACCCTACCCCTAACCCTAACCCTACCCCTAACCCTAACCCTAAGGGATCCTAACCCTACCCCTAACCCTAACCCTACCCCTACCCCTAAGGGATCCTAACCCTAACCCTAACCCTACCCCTAACCCTAACCCTAAGGGATCCTAACCCTACCCCTAACCCTAACCCTACCCCTAACCCCTTTATGGTTAGGGGTAGGATTAGGGTTAGGGGTAGGGTTAGGATCCCTTAGGGTTAGGGTTAGGGGTAGGGTTAGGGGTAGGGTTAGGGTTAGGGGTAGGGTTAGGATCCCTTAGGGTTAGGGGTAGGGTTAGGGTTAGGGGTAGGGTTAGGATCCCTTTAGGGTTAGGGTTATGATCCCTACCCCTAACCCTACCCCTACCCCTAACCCTAACTATTTCTGTTTATAGTGGGTTTTTTACTTTTTTTTAATGATTGGCAGCTGTCACACATTTCTCAGCATGCGTTTAAAAAACGCAAACGCATGAAAAAACGCATGTAAACGCGGTAAAACGCCGCGTTTTTTACACCACATGCAAAAACGCATGCGTCAAAAAAACGCAGCGTTTGCATGCGTTTACATGCGTTTTTTCACCATGCGTTTTTTTGCGTTTTTTACCGCAAAAACGCACCCAAAAAAACGCAAATGTGAAACCAGCCTAACCCACCACTACCAATTGACAACTTTTTCATTGACGGCTCCCTGATGAGCCTCACTGAATTCCAGGCCTCAAGACCACAACTAAATATTTATTTTCTTCACTATAAAAGAGTGAAAGACTACTGTCGCAAATACAAATGCCAATTAGACTTACTTCGTCCACTTACCCCCTTTGAACAACTTTGTGCCCACAAAAATCCCCCTAAAAAAGTATTATCAAAAATTTACAACTTTCTGATTATGGACGGAGCCAATGTCAGGAGAGCTTTTATAGGTCTATGGGAAAGAGACCTCAATATTTCTTTCACAGACGACCAGACTGCTTCCATCTATACTAAATCACATGGACCCTCTCAGTGTGTAAAAATACAGGAAAATTCCTACAAGGTGCTATCTAGATGGTATCGCACCCCACCCAATTACATCAATGGCACTTCTCCACCTCTGAACTGTGTTGGAGATGCGGCACTGATTTAGGTTCCTACCTACACATCTGGTGGTCATGCTCAAAAATCACTCCCTTTTGGCAGATGATTTCGGACATAATCTCTGCGATGTTAGGCCAAACATCTCTCTTGCAACCTCAATTTACCCTGCTCAACCAGCCTTTGTGGCCTGAAAATCCCTCGGCCTCAAAGCTGGCCTGCAACATAATTGCAGCCGGGAAGTACCTGATCCCCACTTTCTGGAAATCTACCCTTATCCCTACTAAAAAACAAGTATTAGATAAAATTGATCTACTATATCACACTGCTGACTTAGTAGCTAATACACAAGAATCTCTCACTACTTTCCGGACTATCTGGGAACCGTGGATCCAATTCCGCTCCAGTCCCGATTTCCTATCAATAATATCAGACGTTTCATGAGATCACAAAAATTCATACATCCGGTTGCTTCCCTCTCCTTGTTATCTTCTTCCGAGGTTTTCTCCTCCATCGTATCTCTTCTCCCCTTCACATCCTCCTCTTCCTCTTCTATTTCCTCTCCCTTCTTTCTTTCTCTGCCCCTTGCCCCCTTTCCGCTCATCTCTACAGTTCTTGTATTCCTATGTTATCAATTTAATTTAGTTTTCTTTGATTCCTCTAGATTTACTACATCTAGGTATGTTACTACTCCTTTACTGAGGATCGTTCCTGAAATCCTACTCAGATTGTCTTATTCAACATAACTCCAAATACTGTTAGAACTCACATTGTTATTCTCATATCTGTTTCAATGTCTTTGAAATTTCTACAGTTTTTCATTTCCTGTTCAAGTGTTATTCTTTTTCATTAATAAAAAGAAAGTTGAAAGAAAAGAAAAAGTTTTCAAGCCAACCAGAGGAGGTGGCTTGAGAATAAAAATGTTAAATCAAGAGTCATATTGGATTTTTAAATTACAAGCAAGAATACCGCAAGGACTCAATGTTAGGACTGGCGGAATGCACCAAGTATAAGGTGAAACGATATTAGGTGCGTTCGCAGTCTGGGGTCCACCGGGCAGGTGAAAACCTGCTGCTAGTAAATGGCAGCGCTATATGGCGGTGGAAGCGAACCCTGTTAAGCCACAGGACCGCAATACCGCACTGAAGAGCGCAAGCTAAGAGTCACCGAACTCAATCCCAAGACTCGGGGTTGAAGTCCGTTAAGACTAATAGCGCACAACACCGCAACTGGGTGTATTATTTAGAGCACCGAAGTGCGTACTGTGCCGTGCTGGCAGACACCACCAAGCACCCAGACGTGGGTTAAGAAGCGCTCCACTGGCGCGTGGCGCCACACTGGCGGTCACAGCAATGAACGCTGATTCATGTGTAACACGTTGTGAGGATAGTCAGGCACTAGATAGCAGCCATACACCTTATGTGAGCAATCAAACAATAGGGTGGGTTATTTAAAGGACGAATTGCACTCATCAACATACACACGTATACAATTGTACACTAGCGCATGGCCGTGTGGTCATGCGAAGCTTATGTAGCTGCAGTACGTATAGGACCTTCCAAAAAAGGACCAATGGGAAGCTGCCACAGAAGTTTAGCACCTTCAGGAACTTCCAGGAGGACCAATGGGAACCGCTGCAGCATCTGAACATGTGACCCTCGATCTCCAATGAGAGATCTCACCCTGGACATGCTCAGAAGGGAAAAAGCAGGACTTAGTTCCAAAAGCGTCCGCTCGCCGCTGCCCAGCACTGGCTTTAAAGGCAAAAGCTGGAAAAGCAACAGCAAGCCTAAGCACAGAGTGAGACTGAGCCAGACGCAAGGACCGACGTCTCCGCTGAGCAGGAGAAGAATAGGAGACTGCAGACTCTACTGCGACAGGAGAAGAATAGGAGACCGCAGCAGAAACGGCCTGAGATTCCCCCTGTGCAGAAGCGGGAACTCGACCCCTAACACTCAATATATGACAAAAGCTGATACTTCAATATAACTAATGTCAGTATTGTGGTTTTTTTCATAATTTCTCCATATTTGCATTGTTTTTAATATGTTTATATGTTATATCTTTCTATGTGCAGACTGGACTATAGGCATAGGTTACTTTTCCCCTATCATCTGGTTGTAACTATCTGAATGAGATTTACCTGTCTGACTTAAGAAATTTATTCAAACCCCCACGGTTGATATTTGACATTGACCATGATTAAGACCTCACAGTCAAAACATGTCAGTCTGTAATCTTCTGGGATTCTTCTGTGTGTTTCCAACATGCCATTTTAATGCGTTACCGATAAAACTTCACATTTACAGTTAGGGCCAGAAATATTTGGACAGTGACACAAGTTTTGTTATTTTAGCTGTTTACAAAAACATGTTCAGAAATACAATTATATATATAATATGGGCTGAAAGTGCACACTCCCAGCTGCAATATGATAGTTTCCACATCCAAATCGGAGAAAGGGTTTAGGAATCATAGCTCTGTAATGCATAGCGTCCTCTTTTTCAAGGGACCAAAAGTAATTGGACAATGGACTCTAAGGGCTGCAATTAACTCTGAAGGCATCTCCCTCGTTAACCTGTAATCAATGAAGTAGTTAAAAGGTCAGGGGTGGATTCCAGGTGTGTGGTTTTGCATTTGGAAGCTGTTGCTGTGAGCAGACAACATGCGGTCAAAGGAACTCTCAATTGAGGTGAAGCAGAACATCCTGAGGCTGAAAAAAAAGAAAAAATCCATCAGAGAGATAGCAGACATGCTTGGAGTAGCAAAATCAACAGTTGGGTACATTCTGAGAAAAAAGGAATTGACTGGTGAGCTTGGGAACTCAAAAAGGCCTGGGCGTCCACGGATGACAACAGTGGTGGATGATCGCCGCATACTTAATTTGGTGAAGAAGAACCCGTTCACAACATCAACTGAAGTCCAGAACACTCTCAGTGAAGTAGGTGTATCTGTCTCTAAGTCAACAGTAAAGAGAAGACTCCATGACAGTAAATACAAAGGGTTCACATCTAGATGCAAACCATTCATCAATACCAAAAATAGACAGGCCAGAGTTAAATTTGCAGAAAAACACCTCAAGAAGCCAGCTCAGTTCTGGAAAAGTATTCTATGGACAGATGAGACAAAGATCAACCTGTACCAGAATGATGGGAAGAAAAAAGTTTGGAGAAGAAAGGGAACGGCACATGAAGCAAGGCACACCACATCCTCTGTAAAACATGGTGGAGGCAACGTGATGGCATGGGCATGCATGGCTTTCAATGGCACTGGGTCACTTGTGTTTATTGATGAAATAAGAGCAGACAAGAGTAGCCGGATGAATTCTGAAGTGTACCGGGATATACTTTCAGCCCAGATTCAGCCAAATGCTGCAAAGTTGATTGAACGGCGCTTCATAGTACAGATGGACAATGACCCCAAGCATACATCCAAAGCTACCCAGGAGTTCATGAGTGCCAAAAAGTGGAACATTCTGCAATGGCCAAGTCAATCTCCAGATCTAAACCCAATTGAGCATGCATTTCACTTGCTCAAATCCAGACTTAAGACGGAAAGACCCACAAACAAGCAAGACCTGAAGGCTGCGGCTGTAAAGGCCTGGCAAAGCATTAAGAAGGAGGAAACCCAGCGTTTGGTGATGTCCATGGGTTCCAGACTTAAGGCAGTGATTGCCTCCAAAGGATTTGCAACAAAATATTGAAAATAAAAATATTTTGTTTGGGTTATGTTTATTTGTCCAATTACTTTTGACCTCCTAAAATGTGGAGTGTTTGTAAAGAAATGTTTACAATTCCTACATTTTCTATCAGATATTTTTGTTCAACCCTTCAAATTAAACGTTACAATCTGCACTTGAATTCTGTTGTAGAGGTTTCATTTCAAATCCAATGTGGTGGCATGCAGAGCCCAACTCGCGAAAATTGTGTCACTGTCCAAATATTTCTGGCCCTAACTGTATTTCACCATGCTGGAGATTCTCCTTTCTATATGGATCAGAACATTAGTGCCTGCTGATTAACTGCAGAAATCACATGATATATCAACATTGGGTAAGTGTCGAAAGTCCGATGAGGGAGGTGATTATAAGCTAAAGCTATATTACTCTGGGGACTTGGGCATGTAAAGGGAGTCTGTCACACCCGAGATGTAAATTAAGCTAATTAAACAGTTTATATGGAACGTCGCCCCTATAAAAATCATACAGGCAATATATATTTCATAGATATAATTACTTTTAAAACTCGTTACATTCCATGACAAATTAGGAGGCTTCAGCGCAACCTTGGCATGCCCAAGTGCTCAGTACACCTTTATCACCCCTCCATTTGCATACTGAGTAATTTTCATGATTTTGATTGACAGCACGAACTTGGTCAGAGCAAGCACTGCCTGAACATTGATCACAGTGCTGCGCGTTCACACTGACTATAAAGTAGTCTTTTGCAAACTGCTGAGTCATAAAACATCAATGCAGTCTAACTAGCTTTCATTAGATTGTAAAGGTACCGTTACACTAAACGACTGGCCGTGATCGTTGGTAAGTCGTTGTGTGGTTGCTGGGGAGCTGTCACACAGACAGCTCTCTCCAGCGACCAACGATCATGGGAAAGACTTCGGCATAGTTGAAACTGTCTTCAACGATGCCGAAGTCCCCCTGCAGCACCCGGGTAACCAGGGTAAACATCGGGTGCAGGTCCGCGCTTAGTAACCCGATATTTACCCTGGTTACCATTGTAAAAGTAAAAAAAAAAAACACTACATACTCACATTCCGATGTCTGTCACGTACCCCAGCGTCCACAGGGTTAAAACTGCTTTCGGCAAGAGCACTGCTAATGCACGCGCTGCTGCCGAGAAGCTTCCCTGCACTGACCGGCAGTAACAGCAGTGACGTCATCACTGTGCTCTGCTTTCCGGCCGGCACTGACAGTCAGTGCAGGGAAGCTCTCGGCCGGAGCGCGTGCATTAGCAGCGCTCCTGCCGAAAGCAGTTTTAACCCTGTGGACGCCGGGGGACGTGACAGACATCGGAATGTGAGTATGTAGTGTTTTTTTTTGTTTTTTTTTTTACAATGGTAACCAGGGTAAATATCGGGTTACTAAACGCGGCCCTGCGCTTAGTAACCCGATATTTACCCTGGTTACAAGTGAACACATCGCTGGATCGGCGTCACACATGCCGATCCAGCGATGACAGCGGGTGATCAGCGACCAAAAAAAGGTCCTGATCATTCCCCAGCGACCAACGATTTCCCAGCAGGGGCCTGATCGTTGGTCGCTGTCACACATAACGAGATCGTTAGCGGGATCGTTGCTACGTCACAAAAAGCGTGACGTTGCAACGATATCCTTAACGATATCGTTATGTGTGAAGGTACCTTAAGGCTGTGGCAGATGAAAGCTGGTTGTCTGACACAATTAGATTTTCTAGAGAATAGACAAACATGATTTATTACCATGTTGATGTCTCAATCTCTGTATACACTGCACCAAACTAGTTCTCTGTATATAAATTAGGAAGCACTTGCCATGCTTTCATCTCCGAACCCAGTGAACATCTGCTCACTAGGTGTGGGGAGGCAACCGAAGCTGCGGAGTCGTAGGAAACAGAGACAGCTCTGATATGTTGTTTGTAGGCTGAAATTCCTTTGTACCTGCGGCTAAGGCTACTTTCACACTCCCGTCGGTACGAGGCCGTCGCAAACCGTCGGCCCGACATACCGACGGACGGTGTGCTAAATGTAGCACAATGTGGGCAGCGGATGCAGTTTTACAACGCATCCGCTGCCCATTGTGATGACCGGGGAGGAGGGGGTGGAGTTCCGGCCACGCATGCGCGGTCGGAAATGGCGGACTCGACGCACAAAAAAAGGTTACATGGAATGTTTTTTTGTGCCGACGGACCGCCAAAACACGACCATCCGTCGCACGACGGATGCGACGTGTGGCCATAAGTCGCAATGCGTCGCTAATGCAAGTCTATGGAGAAAAACCGTATCCTGCGGGCAACAATGCAGGATGCGTTTTTTCTCCAAAACGACGCATTGCGACGTCCGTCAGAAGACGCAAGTGTGAAAGTAGCCTTATATAACAGCTCTAGTTAAAAGTGAAGTCAGTAAAAAAACAACAAAACAATGTATTGTTATGTTAAAAAGACTCATCCCCTTCACCAAAGATACTTTAAGACCTCATGGAGGGGCAATAATATATGAAATAAATGGAAAGCATAAATAATTAGAAACAGCAAAAAAATATTTAAAAAAAAGCATATGTACAATATACAAAAATAATTTTCCACAGAAAGAGGAAAGTAATTTAAAATGTTTTAGCAGTATTTTGTGGTCATAAAAAATTATAAATTAAAAATTGTGAAAAATAAACACGTATTTCTTATTTTTCTTACCATTTGCCACTGATATCCAAAAACAAAAAACAGGAAAATAAACATGACGTAAAAAACAGGCAAAAATTATTTGAATAAACAAATGAGAAAAAATATAGAGCCATTAAAAAAGCTATACGATGAAATCTAAAAATGTGATTCGTGAGAAAGGGGGGGGGGGTAATAGCATGGTCATTAACTGGTGAAGAATCATTATACCAACCTGAAACCCACTGCATCCAGATTACATCGTACTTCCCAACAGTGGGAGTAAAGTCTTGCAGACAGTAACAGTAGAGTGTTTCTACATGATCTGCTTCAGCTTCCAAATAGTTTTGGGCTTCTTCTAAGAAGGGCTCTGTCATGTCCACCAGCTCGATGTTATTAAAAAAATGTAAGAGAACATGTTTGCTCACTCTTCCAATGCCTGAACCACAATCAAGGGCAAAGTCAGTGCCAGCTTTTCCAGGACCCTAGATGGAAGGAAAAAGAATACACTTAATTATATAATTAGTGATTAGCAAGCACTAAAATGCTCGGGTGGTCGCTACTTGTGTCGAGCAGATTGGTATACTCGGATACCTGACCCGAGCAATGGGCCCAATGTAAGTCTACGGGAGACCCGAGTATTTTAAGCGCGATCCCCCCCCGGGAGATTACCTGCACTGCATGGGCATCCCCAATTATGCAGGTATGAGCATACTGTACATGTACCCCAGTTTTTACATCTGTCTTAGTCGTGTAACTCTGGTCTTTTATATAGTGATTTACACTATGTAGTAACTCTAGTTTCAACCAGCCCTTCAAGTGGCCACCTTTGAAGGTTGGATGAAACTGAGATATCATGGATTTATCAGACGAGGAGCCATAAACCCCTAGAATATAAAAGCCACAAGGACTTAGATCAAACCACCACAGGCAGAGTTTCAGTAAACCTTAATGTTTTACAATGACAAACAGCAAACATATATATTCTTAGAACTGTTTGTGAAGTGAATAAACAAACATTTCTCAAGATTGTGTAACTATGAGCATTGTCTGACACATCTGTAAATGTTTTACTGGAAATGCAGCTATGTAATTGTCTGAATGCATTCGGTATAACGTATTTTAATCTGGATTCCAAATCGCCATTTGAAAATTTGTCATTTGTACATTTGATGCAGCCAAAGTTCTTGCTCTCAAGGAGAGAAAGTAATATAGTGGACAAAGAAATAATTGTAATGAACTACAGAGCCAAACTAACAGCATTGCTTTATCAAATTTAAATGAAGTGTATTGTGTCCAATGTGAGCAACCAGGCAACACAAAAATGAGCTTTTTAAGTGAGCTCTTTAAGGTACACAAATGTTATGAAGTCTTTGCCAACAAGGATGTCATTTCAACAATAATAATAATCTTTATTTTTATATAGCGCTAACATATTACGCAGCGCTTTACAGTTTTGAACACATTATCATCACTGTCTCCTATGGGGCTCACAATCTAGAATCCCTATCAGTATGTTTTGGGAATGTGGGAGGAAACCGGAGTGCCCAGAGGAAATCCACGCAAACATGGAGATAACATACAAACTCTTTGCAGATGTTGTCCTGGGTGGGATTAGAACTCAGGACCCCAGCACTGCAAGGCTGCAGTGCTAACCACTGCGCCACCATGCTGCCCTTTGTGGGGTACCTTTTTTAAAAATATTCTATTGCAATCACAGCACCCCTTGTTCAAAATTCACCGGCCTATAACAGTACAGAGCACGTTCACCCTGGTCATATAGTGTCAGGTAAACAAGAGATATTGCAGGAGACAGAATTAAGAAGTAGGCCCAATGTAGGAGTGTGGGTCTCTGAGACTTGTAATGGAGTGCATGGCCTGACAAGCATTTGCTAATGGGGGGGGGGTAAATATTTCAGAAATATTTCATGGGGATAATAGATAGAATCTCATGGCTTTCAGTTTCACCTCTATGCTGATGACACACAGATCTACATCTCTGGAGCAGATATCACCTCCCTACTAACCAGAATCCCTCAATGTCTGTCCACTATTTCATCCTTCTTCGCTAGATTTCTGAAACTTAACATGGACAAAACAGAATTCATCATCTTTCCCCCATCTTACGCGACCTCCCCAATGAACCTATCCATTACAGTAAATGGCTGCCCACTCTCCCCAGTCCCACAAGCTCGCTGCCTCGGGGTAATCCTTGATGCTGATCTCTCCTTCAAACCACATATCCAAGCCTTTTCCACTTCCTGCCGCCTTCAACTCAAAAATATTGCACAAATCCGTTCATTCCTCAACCAAGAATCTGCAAAAACCCTAGTCCATGCCCTCATCATCTCTCGCCTTGACTACTGCAATCTCCTGCTCTGCGGCCTCCCCACTAACACTCTCGCACCCCTCCAACCTATTCTAAACTCTGCTGCCCGACTAATCCACCTGTCCCCCCGCTATTCCCCGGCCTCTCCCCTCTGTCAATCCCTTTACTGGCTCCCCATTTCCCAGAGACTCCACTACAAAACCCTAACCATGATGTACAGAGCCATCAACAACCTGTCTCCTCCATACATCTGTGACCTCGTCTCCCGGTACTTACCTACACGCAACCTCCGATCCTCACAAGATCTCCTTCTCTACTCCCCTCTTATCTCCTCTTCCCACAATCATATACAAGATTTCTCTCGCGTATCACCCCTACTCTGGAACCCTCTACCACAACACATCAGACTCTCGCCTACCATCGAAACCTTCAAAAAGAACCTGAAGACCCACCTCTTCCGACAAGCCTACAACCTGCAGTAACCACCGATCGACCAAACCGCTGCATGACCAGCTCTATCCTCGCCTACTGTATTCTCTCCCATCCCTTGCAGATTGTGGGCCTTCGCAGGCAGGGTCCTCACTCCTCCTGTACCAGTTATGACTTGTATTGTTTAAGATTATTGTACTTGTTTTTATTATGTATACCCCTCCTCACATGTAAAGCGCCATGGCGCTATAACAATAAATAATAATAATAATACCCTTGGCAAAAAATTGACTGTCTGAAGCAGCACGGAACACATGAATCCTGGTGATCTAGTGGTGGAAAATGATGAGAGGTGTAAGAAGGCTTCATTAAAACCTAGACCCAATTGAAAGGAGCGTTTCTCCAACATTTGTAATGCCCATACACTAAGTGCTTATGGGCTGACAAACATTTCCCCAGGGGGGATACATTGATTAAAAACATATTATGAGCATCCTAGACACCCTTGCCAAAAAATTGACTGCCTCTAGTGATACACAAGCCGAAAAGCCTGGTGATCTAGTGGTGGAGAATGAGGAGACATAAAGCTAAATCATAATGAAATAAAACAAATAAATAAAAAATGTGAATCCACCCATGAAAGTAAATAACAAAAGGATGGGGCGAACACAGGTTCATAGATTTGAAGCCTGAATGTGTCCAACGAGATATGTTTGTCCCTAGCCACTGCTCAGAGACAGGGCTAAAAATAAAAATATAATATAAAAGTTTTGGAATAATTTTCTATTGTAGAGGTATACACTACCTCATTAGAGGACTGTCCAGAGATTGGGAAAATGGAAAATATAAGAATAAATGGGAATAATATACTTACATCTCTTTTTTATGACATTTTCCCCTGTGTAACATTTGTTTTGGTTTCCAGTTAGTTACGGGCATAATAGTTACACCCTTGCCAAAAAAAAATTGTGACTTTGGCATTACGGAATCCGTTCACTCTGGTGCTCTACTGGGTGTAGCTGATAAGGAGGAGGATAACAACAAACAGACCAAATCTGGAAGCGTATTTCTATGTGTGGTTTTGAAGAGGTGCATGAGAGTACACCTCTCCAAATCAGAGAATGTATTTGAGGTTATGTTTCGCTGTTTTCACTTGGTGGTGTACAGAAGTTTTTCCCAATCCAGCCCTTATTCATTTTTATAAGAGTCAGCCTGGCGGCATTTTCAGTTGACAGGCGGATGCGCTTATCTGTTATAATTCCACCAGTGGCACTATAAACCCGCTCTGACAGAACACTAGCAGCAAGGCAGGCCAGGACCTCCAAGGCGTAGAGAGCCAGTTCATGCCAAGTGTCCAGCTTGGATACCCAATAATTAAAAGGCACAGAGGAATCCCGGAGGACGTTTGTACGATCTGCAAGGTACTCCCTCAGCATCTTCCCAAGCATTGCACTTCTTGTGACAGCACCCCTTGCCTCTGACAGGGACGAAGGGAGGGTCTGAGAAAACTGTCCCAAAGCTTTGCCATTGTTACCTTGCCTGAGCTGGATTGTACTTCTGTCTCTCTCGCTTGGACTCCTTGGTTGTACAACAAACTGACATCTGCTGCCAGCGTTCTCACATGGGAATTTTCTAACTAATTCCGCTACAAGGGCCCTCTGGTACTGCAACATTTTATTACACCTCTCTGCCTCTGGCAGAAGAGATTGAAAGTTCTCCTTGTAGCGTGGGTCTAGAAGTGTCACCAACCAGTAATGAGTGTCACCCAAAATTTTAATAATGCGAGGTTCAGGGGAAACGCAGCGCAACATAAAGTCAACCATGCGTGCCAGACTGCTAACAGGCAAGACTTCCGTGTCCTCACCAACAGGATGATTGACTATGCTGTCCTCCTCCTCATCCTCCCCCTCCCTGTACTCAGGCCATCCCCGCTGAATAGATGGTATGACAGCTGTGTTTGTATTACCCTCTATAGCGCATGAATGTAGCTCCTGTTCTTCCTCCTCCTCCTCCTCATTGACTACCAATCCACGTTGAAAAGACATGAGGCTGAGCTGAGTGTAATCCCCCTGTATGGTTCCTTGCTCCATGTCCTCATGCTCTGCCTGCAATGCATCCTCTTTAATTGTGAGCAGAGAGGTTTTCAGAATGCTGAGAAGCGGGATGGTGATGCTAATTATGGAGTCATCGCCGCTCAACATCTTGGTGCAGTCCTCAAAGTTTTGGAGGATGGTACATACTGTGTGTCAGACATCCGTATCAACTCCTGAGGTCTTATGTGTGGAGTCTGAACTGAATATCGACGGCCTTGTTGATGTTGGTAGTCAACAACTGCCCTCTTTTGCTCAAAAATCCTTTCCAACATATGCAGCGTACAGTTCCAGTGCGTGGGGACATCACACACCAGTTTGTGAGCAGAAAGCTGCAAACGCTGCTGAAGCATGGCAAGGGCGGCTGAAGCTGTAGCTGACTTTCTAAAATGGGCAGACAGACAGTGTACTTTCACTAGCAGGTCCGGCAGCTCCGGGTAGCTATTCAGAAAACGTTGAACCATGAGGTTAAGCACATGGGCCAAGCAAGGTACGTGTGTGAGCTCACCTTGCCTCAGAGCCGCTACCAGGTTACGGTCATTGTCACACATGACCATGCCTGGCTGTAGGTTCAGCGGTGTCATCCAAATATCTGACTGCTCTTTCAGCACTGTCCACAACTCTTCTGCATTGTGCGGTTTGTCACCTATGCAGATTAGCTTCAGCACAGCCTATTGCAGCTTGGCTGAGGCAGTGCTGCAGTGCTTCCAGCTTCTGACTGATGTGTTGATTTCAGAGATGGAGGATGAAGAGGAGGAGGCGCAGGAGCTGTATACTGGGGGGCAAGCCTGATTGATGTAGAGCCACCAATCCTTGGCGTGGGGAGGATGTGTTCCATCCCAAGGTCCAACTGGGTCCTGGCTTCCACTATGTTAACCCAGTGTGCCTTCAATGAGATGTACCGTCTCTGCCCACATGCATTTGTCCACGTGACTGTGGTTAGGTGGAATTTCCCTGTAACAAAATTGTTGAGGGCACCGGTAATGTTGTGGGACACATGGTGGTGTAATGCCGGTACGGCACTCCGGGAGAAATAGTGGCTACTGGCGACCGAGTACCTTGGGATGGCTGGAACGTTGTTAGGTTGTGGAAAGCTTCCGTCTCAACGAGCCTAAAAGGCAACATTTCTATCACAAGCAGAAGAGAAATATTAGAATTTAGGACTGTGGCCTGTGGGGCGTTGGCTGGGTATTTCCGCTTGCGTTCGAAAGACTGGGATAAAGACAACTGAAGGTTGTGCTGGGACAAGGACGTAAACAGGCTTGATGATGGTACTGCTTGACTGTGGGCAACAACAGGTGCAGGGCTAGAGGCATCTTCACATGCACGGTGTACTGGGGATAGGCATCTACGCAAAACAGTGGAAGAAGCAGTGGTGTCACCTGCAGACAGTGGTCCTGGAGCCTAGGGTTCGGACCACAAAGTCGGGTGCTTTGGTGCCATGTGCCTGATCATGCTGGTGGTGGTCAGGCTGGTTGTATTGCTACCTCTGCTGATGCGGGCATGGCAGGTGCTGCAAATGGCCTGTTTGGGGTTATCGGCAGAGTCTTTAAAAAATAACTTGACTCAGAAAGATCTAACAGTTGTAATGGCAACATCACTCATGTTGGTGTTACGGGGAATGGATGCACGCCTTCTATCTGTGGCCACCAAACTGCTTCTTCCTGCCTGTGGGGTGATATGCCTCTTTCCGCATGTATGCTGCTGCCCTCGCTCTGTATGTCCTCCTGCCTGGTTGGTTCAGTCATATTCATCCACCACCTCGTCTTCCACACCCTGCTCGTCCTCCTGATTTTCTGGCAATTGTGTCTCACAATCGTCCACCTCCTCTGACACTTTCTCACCATCGCCTTCGTGTGACCGGGGCTGGTCAAAGCTATGGGCATCTCTACATGCGATCTCATCTGTCCCCACTTCAAGTTGACCGGCCGAGAGTCCAGAATCTTGGTATGGAAAACTGAACAGCTCTGCAGAGAGTCCTAGTGTGAGATCAGTTGTCTCAGAGCACTCGGCATGGTGGGAGGAAGGAGGATCAGGGTGAGAAATATCCGTGCCACACTTACAGCTACTTAGACTTGACCGTGTGGAAGACGTGGTGGTGGCTAATTGACTGGAAGCATTATCCGCTATCCAACCAACAACTATTTCACAATGCTTTGGCTTCAATAGTGGTGTGCTGCGGTCCCCTAGAAACTGGGACAGGAAGGTCGAGTGAGAAGATGTGGGTCTTTGTTGTGGCCCACTTTCACCTTGGCCATCGCCTCATCCTCTGCATGCACCATCAGCATCACGTCCACTTCCCCTTCCCTTGTCCCTTGCCTTGCCCATTTTAAATGGACTATTTCAAAAACTCAACACAAATGTATTTATTTGGAACGAAATAATATCTAATCAGTATGCCTACAAATCTACGATTTTTCAAACACAAACACCAGGGCTCAGCCTGACATAGCAGACTGTATGCAATTTTTTGTTTTTTTTGTGAATTTAAATTATGCAAAATAGTGCTGTATATAATTAGAGTAACAGACAGCAAAAACAGTTGAAAAATGGCCTAAAATGCCCAAACCTGGAGCATGCAGATATATAAGGCCTGTCACTGAAATACCACACTGCCAAATATGTGGCCTGTATTTTCTTAATGCAAATTTGTGCTGTATATCATTTGAGGAACAGACAGCAAAAAAAGTGGTAAACCGGACTACAATGTCCAAACTTGGAGCACACAGAAATATGAGGCCTGTCACGGAAATACCACACTACCAAATATGTGACCTGTATTTTCTTTCAGGCAAAATACTGCTGTATATAATTAGAGTAACAGACAGCAAAAACAGTTGAAAAATGGCCTAAAATGCCCAAACTTGGAGCACGCAGATATATGAGGCCTGTGACGGAAATATCACACTGCCAAATATGTGGACTGTATATTTATTTTAATGCAAAAGAGTGCTGTATATTAATTGAGTAACAGACAGGACAAAAAGTTGGAAACCGACCTACAATGCCCAAACTTGCAGCACGCAGATATATGAGGCCTGTCACTGAAATACCACACTGCCAAATATGTGACCTGTATTTTCTTAATGCAAATTAGTGCTGTATATCAGTAGAGTAACCAGGGACGGATTATAATGAGGTCAATCTGGGTGGTAGCCCAGGGCCCAGTGGTGTGGGGGGGCCCTGGGCTACCGCTCAGATTGACCGCCGCCATCAGGGCATTACTTCCCTGACTGGCGTATTGGCCCGGTGGGCAGAGGGGGCACACATCGGGCCCCGTCTCATCTGCTCACCGGGCCCCTACCGGCGCTGCGGAAGTTTAACGCTATTGACGTGCGGGCCAGCTGCCAGCCAATCGGAGGTGTGAAGAACTGTTGGACACATTGGGGGCAGAGATGCTGGACACATTGGGGCAGAGATGCTGGACATTGGGGGCAGAATGCTGGACACATTGGGGGCAGAGATGATGGACACACTGGGGGCAGAGTTGCTGGGCACATTGGGGCAGAGATGCTGGACACATTGGGGTCAGAGATGCTTGACACATTGGGGGCAGAGATGCTGGACACATTGTTGGCAGAGATGCTAGACACATTTGGGCAGTGATGCTGGACACATTGGTGGCAGAGATGCTAGACACATTTGGGGCAGAGATGCTGGACACATTGGGGCAGAGATGCTAGACACTTTGGGGCAGAGATGCTGGATATTGGGGGCAGAGATGCTAGACATTGGGGGCTGAGATGCTGGACACATTGGGGGCAGAGATGCTGGACACATTGAGGGCAGAGATGCTGGACATATTGGGGGCAGAGATGCTGGACACACTGGGGCAGAGATGCTGGACACACTGGGGGCAGAAAGCTGGACACACTGGGGGCAGAGATGCTGGACACAATGGGGGCAGGACTGGAGACAGATGGGGAAGGATTGGAGACATAGGCAGAATGTAGATACGGGGCATGATTGGAGACACGGGGCAGAATGAAAGACATGGGGCAGGATTGGAGACAGATAGTGCAGGATCATGGGGCAGGATGGATACGATGGAGACTGATGGGGCAGGATGGGGAGATCATATGGGTCATAATGGATACTCATGAGGGCAGGATGTGAGAACATATGGCTGGAGCAAGGAATGAGATGCACGGGGCCAGGATGGGGGATATTATTATTACCATAGGGGCTAATTATGGGATATTATTACTGCAGTGATGTATTTATTTTATTTTTCGAGTATACTGTTTTAAATGGGGGGCGGTCCTGTTACTGTGCAGAGTGACACTATGTCGCCATTTTTTCTTCATGTGGTGTAATGCAGAAGTTGGGAAAAATTAAGTAATGCGTTCTGCAAGCGGAGCTCAAGATAATTGTGTTATTTCCTGCAGAGACGAGTCCTGGCTGGATGAAGTGATGGCGGTATGCGCTGGATGAAAGATGAAGGACTTCACCTAGAGATGTCACTGGTGAGTCAGTGTGTTACCTATACACTGACACTATACACTGTATACTATATACAGAGGTCCTGTGTATAATGCCACCAGTGATCACTGTATAACCTCTACACAGACACTGCATACTAAGTACAGACCTCCTGTGAATACTGGCACTTATCACAACAGATTGTGATATTGATTGTCAATCAGTGTTGCTTCCTAAAGGTACCGTTACACTTTAGCGACGATGCAGCGATATAGACAACGAGCCGATCACTGCAGCGTCGCTGTTTAGGTCGCTAGGAGACGTCAAACACGGCAACAGCAGAACGATGCAGGAGCGATCCAGTGACGTACTTATCGTTCTCGCTGGTTGTTAGCTCCATGAAAAAACATTGCTGGCATCGTTGCTTTTGCTGTCAAACATGACGAATCACGCCGACCTGACGACCAAATAAAGTTCCGGACTTCTAGCTACGACCAGCGATGTCACAGTGGGATCCTGATCGCTGCTGCATGTCAAACACAACGAGATCGCTATCCAGGACGCTGCAACGTCACGGATCGCTGTCGTTCTTGTTCTAAAGTTGCTCAGTGTGAAGGTACCTTTAGTGGACAGTTTGATTTCACAGAAGTTTGCTTTACTTAGAGTTAGATTCTGTTGTTTAAGTGTTCCCTTTATTTTTTTGAGCAGTGTGTATACAGTGTGGAAAAAAAAGGATTTAGTCAGTGACAAATTGTGCAAGTTCTCCCACTTAAAAAGATGAGAGAGGCCTGTAATTGACATCATAGGTAGACCACAACTATGAGAGTCAAAATGAGAAAACAAATCCAAAAAATCACCTTATTTGATTTGGCAAGATTTATTTTGCAAAATATGGTGGAAAATAAGTATTTGGTCATTAACCCCTTTCTGACCTCGGATGGGATAGTATGTCCGAGGTCAGATCCCCTACTTTGATGCGGGCTCCGGCGGTGAGCCCTCATCAGAGCCTATTTTGAACAGCTGACATGTGCCCTCAATAGCGACTGGTGGAATCACGATCCACCCGCAGCTGTTAACTAGTTAAATGCTGCTGTCAAACGAATCGGGCCAGAAATGAGTGCATCGCCGACCCCAGTCACATAATCGGGGGTCAGCGATCTCCTTGAGACCACTATGGTTGCTGATGCCGGCTTGCTGTGAGCGCCACCCTGTGGTCGGCGCTCATAGCAAGCCTGTAATTCAGCTACATAGCAGCGATTTGATGATTGCTCCTATGTAGCTGAGCCGATTGAGTTGTGCCAGCTTCTAAAATGGAGGCTACTGAAGCATGGTAAAAGTAAAAAAAAATGTTTAAAAAAAATATGAAAAAAATAAAAAAATGTAAAAGTTTAAATCGCCCCATTCAAAATAAAACAATAAATGAAAATCAAACCTACACATATTTGGTATTGCCGCATTCAGAATTGCTCGATCTATCAATAAAAAAAAAGGATTAACTTGATTGCTAAACGTCGTAGCGAGAAAAAAATTAAAAACGCCTGAATTACGTTTTTTTGGTCGCTGCGACATTGCATTAAAATGCAATAACAGGCGGTTAAAAGAATATATCTGCACTAGTGATGAGGGAGTATACTCATTGCTCGGGTTTTCCGAGTATTTGTTAGTGTTCGGAAATTTAGTTTTCATTACCTCAGCTGAATGATTTACAGCTACTATCCAGCCTGAGTACATGTGGGGGTTGCCTAGATGCTAGGGAATTCCCACATGTAATCAAACTGTCTAACAGTCGCAAATCATCCAGCTGCTGTGAGGAAAACTAAATCTCCGAGCAGTCATAAATACTCGGAGACCACCCGAGCGTGCTCAGGAAAACCCGAGCTACGAGTACACCCGCTCATCAGTAATCTGCACCAAAATGGGATAATTAAAAACGACAGCTCAGCACACAAAAAATAAGCCCTCACCCGACCCCAGACCACGAAAAATGGAGACGCTACGGGTATTGGAAAATGGTGCAATTTTTTTTATTTTTTTTTAGCAAAGTTTGGAATTTTTTTTCACCACTTAGATAAAAAATAAACTAGACATGTTTGGTGTCTATGAACTAGTAATGACCTGGAAAATCATAATGGCATGTCAGTTTTACCATTTAGGGAACCTAGTAAAAAAGCCAAACAAAAAACAAGTGTGGGATTGCACTTTTTTTGCAATTAAACACACTTAGAATTTTTTTCCCGTTTTCTAGTACAAAAAATATGCCCTCACATGGCCATATTGATGGAAAAATAAAAAAGTTATGGCTCTGGGAAGGAGGGGAGAGAAAAACGAACACCGAAAAATGGAAAATCCCAAGGTCATGAAGGGGTTAACAAAAGTTCATCTCAATATTTTGTTATATATCCTTTGTTGGCAATGACAGTGATCAAATGTTTTCTGTAAGTCTTCACAAGTTTGGCACACTTTGTTGGTGGTATGTTGGCCCATTCCTCTATGCACATCTCCTCTAGAGCAGTAATGTTTGGGGCCTGTCGCTGGGCAACTTTCAACAGACTTTCAACTCCTTCCAAAGGATTGCTATGGGGGTTGAGATCTGGAGACTGGCTAGGCCCCTCTAAGACCTTTATATGCTTCTTACGAAGCCACTCCTTCATTGCCCTGGTGGTGTGCTTGGGATCATTATCATGCTGAAAGACCCATCCATGTTTCATGTTCAATGCCCTTGCTGGTGGAAGGAGGTTTGCACTCCAAATCTCACTATACATGGCCCCATTCATTATTTTATGTACATGGCTCAGTTGTCCTGGTCCTTTTGTAGAGAAATTGCCCCAAAGCATGATGTTGCCACTCCCATGCTTCACAGTAGGAATGGTGTTCTTTGTATGCAACTCAGCTGTCATAACTCTGGATGGGCTGGTTCTGGCTCCATCCTGGTCAGGTCTGGGTTAAAATAGTCTGCCTCTCTTTGGTTCTGGGGCAGCTATTTAATGCTGGTGGTTCCTGGGATCTGAGTCGGTTATACTTCTGTTTAGAGTTGAGCGACTTTTACTATTTTCTGATCGAGTCGGGTTTCACGAAACCCGACTTTGTCAAAAGTCGGGTCGGGTGAAATCGGCCAATTATTGCGAAAAGTCAGGGGCCGACTGAAACACGAAACCCAATGCAAGTCAATGGGGAATCAAAGTCGGCAGTGAGTGGAGGACAGGAAAACACCTACAGTGCCCATTTTAATGCCAAAAACATCAATTCTTATTACTTAAGCTTGTCAGTCTTAATTTACTTTATACTAATAGTTAGGCATTGAAAACAGGAGGTCATTTGGCTAAAGTTATGGGGGGGGTAGGGCTGGCTCAAGATTTTCGTGAGCCCAGGAAATGCGGAATACGTCACGGCGGTGGAGCAGGGAGAGGTAAGTATTTCAACTTTGCAAGTGCTGTGATCCTGAGCAAACGGGGGGGCACTTTTTGGCACTGGCACAGGGCCCCTCATAGTACGGCGGTGTCTTTGACGGCAGGTGGCACCTCCCACTGGCAGAGACACTTTTGCGTACTATGAGGGGCCCTGTGCCAGTGACATCGCCAATGAATATGCCCCTCACCTGATGAAGGAACCTGCACTTTCATCTGCATCTTCCTCTTTGTCCCCATGTAAGGTGGTATAGTATGCAGGAAGGGGAACCTGACTTTCAGCAGGGTCAGATTCTGGCTGTGTAGAGTGCAAGGGGAATGTAGTGGTCTGGGTCAATGTACCAGCAGGCTCATCTAGCAGTGGCTGGCCAATGGGCAGGATGAGGAGGAAACACAGATATAGGCCCAAATAATAAAGTAAGCTAAATGCAGTTCAAAATTGGTAACAGGACTAAACAGGCGGCATTGCTGTATTCAGTGGAGGAAAACTGTAATAATAAATAATAATAATTTTATTTATATAGCGCCAACATATTCCGCAGCGCTTTACAAATTATAGAGGGGACTTGTACAGACAATAGACATTACAGCATAACAGAAATACAGTTCAAAACAGATACCAGGAGGAGTGAGGGCCTTGCTCGCAAGCTTACAAACTATGGGGAAAAGGGGAGACACGAGAGGTGGATGGTAACAATTGCTTTAGTTATTCGGACCAGCTATAGTGTAAGGCTCAGGTGTTCATGTAAAGCTGCATGAACCAGTTACCTGCCTAAGTATGTAGCAGTACAGACACAGAGGGCTAATACTGCATAAAGTGTATGAGAACATGATGCGAGGAACCTTTTTTTTTTTTTTTTTTTTTTTTTATTATAAATAGGCCACACAGGGATCGTTAGGTTAATGCATTGAGGCGGTAGGCCAGTCTGAACAAATGAGTTTTTAGGGCACGCTTAAAACTGTGGGGATTGGGGATTAATCGTATTAACCTAGGTAGTGCATTCCAAAGAGTCGGCGCAGCACGTGTAAAGTCTTGGAGACGGGAGTGGGAGGTTCTGATTATTGAGGATGCTAACCTGAGGTCATTAGCGGAGCGGAGGGCACGGGTAGGGTGGTAGACTGATACCAGGGAGGAGATGTAGGGTGGTGCTGAGCCATGGAGTGCTTTGTGGATGAGGGTAGTAGTTTTGTACTGGATTCTGGAGTGGATGGGTAGCCAGTGTAATGACTGGCACAGGGTAGAGGCATCGGTGTAACGGTTGGTGAGGAATATGATCCTGGCTGCAGCATTCAGGACAGATTGGAGCGGGGAGAGTTTTGCAAGAGGGAGACCGATTAGTAGAGAGTTACAATAGTCCAGACGAGAATGAATAAGTGAAACAGTCAGAGTTTTTGCAGAGTCGAAATTAAGAAAAGGGCGAATTCTAGAAATGTTTTTGAGATGCAGGTAAGAAGAGCGAGCCAGTGATCGGATGTAGGGGGTGAATGAAAGGTCAGAATCAAGGATGACCCCAAGGCAGCGGGCATGTTGCTTTGGAGTAATGGTGGAACTGCACATGGAGATGGCAATGAGTGGCAGACACAGTTAGTAGGCCCAAATAATAAAGTGGGCAAAATGCAGTTCAAAATTGGTAACAGGGCTAAACAGGCGGCATTGCTTTGTTCAGTGGAGGAAAACTGTAATGAGTGGCAGACAGTTAGAAGGCCCAAAGAATAAAGTAGGCTAAATGCAGTTCAAAATTGGTAACAGGACTAAACAGGCGGCATTGCTTTGTTTAGTGGAGGAAAACTGTAATGAGTGGCAGACACAGTTAGTAGGCCCAAATGATAAAGTAGGCTAAATGCAGTTCAAAATTGTCAACAGGACAAAACAGGCGGCATTGCTCTGTTCAGTGGAGGAAAACTGTAATGAGTGGCAGACACAGTTAGTAGGCCCAAATAATAAAGTAGGCTAAATGCAGTTCAAAATTAGTAACAGGGCTAAACAGGCAACATTGCTTTGTTCAGTGGAGGAAAACTGTAATGAGTGGCAGACACAGTTAGTAGGCCCAAATAATAAAGTAGGCTAAATGCAGTTCAAAATTGGTAACAGGACTAAACAGGCGGCATTGCTTTGTTCAGTGGAGGAAAACTGTAATGAGTGGCAGACACAGTTAATAGGCCCAAATAATAAAGTGGGCTAAATGTCTGCCAAAAAATTGTTCATAAATAAACAGGTGGCATAGCTAGGTACAGGGGTGTGCTCCTCTGCTGAGTAGAAGACAGTGGTAGTAGGAGCCAAGTATTAACTGGTCTAAATGGAGGCCAGGGCCCCTGTATATTTTAACTATCATTTATCATTTCAACAAATTTGTATTGGCAGTACCATTGAAGGATTTAACAACACAGACTACACAGTGGTGGAGCATGGAGAGGTAAGTATTGCAAGTGGTAGAGCACTGTTCGAGCTGGGGGGGAACACTCTCTCGTGGGCGGCGGCACTGACACAGGGCCCCTCATATTGCGACAGTGTGTCTGACGTTGGTTGTGCACCACCACCATCAGAGACCCTTCATTATACTATGAGGGACCCTGTGCCAGTGCCGTCGCCCAAGAGTGGGCCCACCCCCCTGTCCAGGCAAACGGCACTCGCACGGGTGCTTGCGCCAGGTGGTGACCCCGGCACTGTGGGGGGAGTCAGCCCATTTAGGTATAAAATGGCCTATGGTGGACATTCAGCAGCTGCAAATGGAGGAATTGTAGAAGTCAGTAAGAGGAGGCCAAAAGCAAGACATTTTTCAGGCAAGCTACGTGTCAGCAGGGGAAGGTGGGGCAAAATAATTTGAAATCCATGATTGGTTCATTTTTAATGACGGTTAGATCATCAACATTCTGGCTATGTTCTTTTTTCGGTCAGTATTGAACCAGCAGCACTGAAGACTCTTTCTGATAGCACACTAGCAGCAGGGCAAGCAAGCTCCTGTAATGCCATAAATTCATAGCCATGAGTCTGACCAGACGTGTCTGACCATCTTAGAAATTGCATTTTTAAATTGCAGTTTTTTAATTGCTATGAATTAGACTAGAATTCCATGGGGCATTTGAGCATTCATCACTGCTGTACTTTCATCATCCTCATCACCACCTGTATCCTCTAATCAAGCTGTTTTGTCTACCCACAGGTATGCTGCTGTCCATCTACTCTGCCTTTCCTGCAATGTGTGTTTATGTGAACTGCATATAATTCCCACCTGGTATGCTGCTGTCCATCTACTCTGCCTTTCCTGCAATGTGTGTTTATGTGAACTGCATATAATTCCCACCTGGTATGCTGCTGTCCATCTACTCTGCCTTTCCTGCAATGTGTGTTTATGTGAACTGCATATAATTCCCACCTGGTATGCTGCTGTCCATCTACTCTGCCTTTCCTGCAATGTGTGTTTATGTGAACTGCATATAATTCCCACCTGGTATGCTGCTGTCCATCTACTCTGCCTTTCCTGCAATGTGTGTTTATGTGAACTGCATATAATTCCCACCTGGTATGCTGCTGTCCATCTACTCTGCCTTTCCTGCAATGTGTGTTTATGTGAACTGCATATAATTCCCACCTGGTATGCTTTGCTTACCCATTGTTTTCTATCCATTCGTATTTCACTTCCCTTGCTTCTTGCTTGCATACCTGAGTGGCCATCTACCCCACCCCCTCTTTATGACCTGGCTTAACTGTGAACATGTGCTCTAGACACACACGCCCACATCCTCCCTCTCAGCTGTGAGCCCTTAGGTGCCCATAAATTCATAGCCATGAGTCTGACCAGACGTGTCTGACCATCTTAGAAATTGCATTTTTAAATTGCAGTTTTTTAATTGCTATGAATTAGACTAGAATTGGACTGGAATTGACTGGAAGGTAAAGGAATAGAAAACCACTATAATGTTTCGGTTTCTTTTCACATTCACCCCCATACTACTCTATTTCTTCCTATCTCCTGTAGTCCCTCCACCCAGTAAAGAACTAGTCATTTCTCCCTCCATCCTCCCCAGTCATCTCACCTCCTCCACAGAACTATTCCTCCACATACAATCCTTTCTCGCCAGGCACACACGGCCACATCATGACCTATCCAGCTCACACCTTCTAACGCTCTGTCTGCTGCTCCTCATTGCTGGCGACATATCCCCAAATCCTGGCCCTCCTCATCACATCCCCACACTTATTTCTAATCCCCTGCCACGATCCTCTACACGTCCTCGCAACCACAGTAACCTCATACCCATTCATCCTGCCCCCACTCCCCCAATTTCCCTATCTGGAGCACTATGGAACGCACGCTCTGTCTGCAATAAACTTCCATTTATCCATGACCTCTTTATCAATAACAAACTCTCCTTCCTCGGCATCACTGAAACCTGGCTCACCCCTTCTGACACAGCCTCCCCTGCGGCACTCTCTTACGGTGGCTTCCACCTTTCTCACACACCCCGCCCCAGCAGCAAGCATGGCGGAGGAGTTGGTTTTCTCCTGTCAGATAACTGCTCCTTCACCCCAATCCCACTGCCACCCTCTGTTATCCTCCCTTCCTTTGAGGTGCACTCTGTGCGCATCTACTCCCCCTCCAACCTCCAACTGGCTGTCATCTACCGTCCCCCAGGGCCAGCCACCACCTTCTTCGACCACTTCACCACCTGGCTACTCCACTTCCTCGCCGCTGACATCCCCACTATCATCATGGGCGACTTCAACATCCCCATTGACACTTCCCTCTCAGCTGCCACTAAACTTCTATCTCTCACTTCCTCCTTTGGCCTCACTCAATGGTCTTCTACAGCCACCCACAAAGATGGTCACACACTGGACCTCATTCTCACCCGCCTCTGCTCCCTATCTAACCTCTCAAACTCACCTCTTCCTCTTTCTGACCACAACCTACTTACATTCTCTTCCCTTTCCACTCCTTGTCTACAACCCCCACCCCACAAACTCTCACACCCTCGCAGAAATCTTAAACACCTTGATCTTCACTCACTCTCTGAATCCCTCCTCCCTCTCACAGACATAAGCTCCCTACACAATGCGGATGATGCTGCCACTCTATATAACACCACAATAGCTGCAGCTTTGGAATCTCTTGCCCCTCTCACACATACCAAAGCTCGCAAAATCAACAGACAACCCTGGCACACCAGCATGACAAAAGAACTGAGGCGAGCTTCCAGAGCTGCTGAGCGCAGATGGAAAAGATCCCACTCCATCGAGCACTTCATCGCATTCAAACAGTCCCTCACTGCTTTCAAAACCATGCTCGCCACAGCAAAACAAACCTACTTCTCATCTCTCATATCCTCCCTGTCTCACAACCCCAAACAGTTATTCAACACCTTCAACTCTCTCCTCCGTCCCCCAGCACCTCCTCCCTCCCCACTCATCTCAGCTGAAGACTTCGCCTCATTTTTCAAGCAGAAAATTGAGAACATCAGAGACAATTTTAGTAAACAACCCCCAGAACCCTTCCTCCCAACTACCCAGCCCTCCACCTCCAAAACCAACTTCTCCACCATTACAGAAGACGGACTCTCCACTCTACTCTCAAGATCGCATCTCACCACCTGTGCACTTGACCCACTCCCATCCCACTTCATCCCAAACCTCACCACAGTCTTCATCCCAACCCTAACCCATCTATTCAACCTATCACTAACAACTGGCATTTTCCCCTCAAGCTTTAAACATGCCACAATCACACCTATCCTCAAAAAGCCCTCTCTTGACCCATCCTCTGTATCTAGCTATCGCCCTATATCACTTCTCCCCTTTGCCTCAAAACTACTGGAACAACATGTCCATATTGAACTGTCCTCCCATCTATCTTCCTGCTCCTTCTTCGACCGCTTTCAATCAGGCTTCCGGTCACACCACTCCACTGAAACTGCCCTAACTAAGGTCACCAATGACCTATTAACCGCCAAGAGCAAGCGACACTACTCTGTCCTCCTCCTCCTGGACCTGTCCTCTGCCTTTGACACAGTGGACCATTCCCTGCTGCTGCAGACCCTCTCATCCCTTGGCATCACAGAATTGGCCCTATCCTGGATCTCATCATACCTAACTGACCGTACATTCAGCGTCTCCCACTCACACACCACCTCCTCACCTCGCCCCCTATCTGTCGGAGTCCCGCAAGGTTCAGTTCTAGGACCCCTGCTCTTCTCCATCTACACCTTTGGCCTGGGACAGCTCATAGAATCTCACGGCTTTCAGTATCATCTCTATGCTGACGACACACAGATCTACATCTCTGGACCAGATATCACCTCCCTACTAACCAGAATCCCTCAATGTCTGTCTGCTATTTCATCCTTCTTCTCCACTAGAAATTCTAAAACTTAACATGGACAAAACAGAATTCATCATCTTTCCCCCATCTCACGCGATCTCCCCAACGAACCTATCCATTACAGTAAACGGCTGCCCACTCTCCCCAGTCCCACAAGCCCGCTGTCTTGGGGTAATCCTTGACACTGATCTCTCCTTTAAACCACATATCCAAACCCTTTCCACTTCCTGCCGCCTCCAACTCAAAAATATTTCACGGATCCGCACATTCCTAAACCAAGAATCTGCAAAAACCCTAGTCCATGCCCTCATCATCTCCCGCCTTGACTACTGTAACCTCCTGCTCTGTGGCCTCCCCTCTAACACTCTTGCACCCCTCCAATCTATTCTAAACTCTGCTGCCCGACTAATCCACCTGTCCCCCCGCTATTCCCCGGCCTCTCCCCTCTGTCAATCCCTGCACTGGCTCCCCATCACCCAGAGACTCCAGTACAAAAGCCTAACCATGACATATAAAGCCATCCACAACCTGTCTCCTCCATACATCTGTGACCTCGTCTCCCGGTACTTTCCTGCACGCAACCTCCGATCCTCACAAGATCTCCTTCTCTACTCCCCTATTATCTCCTCTTCCCACAATCGCATACAAGATTTCTCTCGTGCATCCCCCCTACTCTGGAATGCTCTACCACAACATATCAGACTCTCGCCTACCATCGAAACCTTCAAAAAGAACCTGAAGACCCACCTCTTCCGACAAGCCTACAACCTGCAGTAACCACCGATTGACCAAACCGCTGCACGGCCAGCTCTACCCTCACCTACTGTATCCTCACCCATCCCTTGTAGATTGTGAGCCCTCGCGGGCAGGGTCCTCTCTCCTCCTGTACCAGTTGTGACTTGTATTTTTCAAGATTATTGTACTTGTTTTATTATGTATACCCCTCCTCACATGTAAAGCGCCATGGAATAAATGGCGCTATAATAATAAATAATAATAATAATAATAATAATAATGCATATTCTGCCAATTCAGGCCAGGTGTCTAGTTTAGATGCCCAGTAATCAAAGGGGAATGACCTGTGAGGGAGAACATCGATAAGGGAGGAAAAGTAGTTCGTAACCATACTGGACAAATGCTGTCTCCTGTCACTTTGAATCGATGCAGCAGTACCTGTTGTGTCAGTGGTCATTGCGAAATCACTCCACAACCTGGCCATAAAACCCCCCTGTCCAACGCCACTTCGGATTTGTGAACCCCTAACACCTCTATGAGAATAATGGGGATAGGGGAAAATATGTGCAAGTGGGTTGAGAGCTGGCTCAGGGATAGGAAACAAAGGGGGGTTATTAATGGAGCACACTCGGACTGGGTAGCGGTTAGCAGTGGGGTACCACAGGGGTCAGTATTGGGCCCTCTTCTTTTTAACATATTTATTAATGACCTTGTAGGGGGCATTCAGAGAAGAATTTCAATATTTGCAGATGACACTAAACTCTGCAGGGTAATTAATACAGAGGAGGACAATTTTATATTACAGGATGATTTATGTAAACTAGAAGCTTGGGCTGATAAATGGCAAATGAGCTTTAATGGGGATAAATGTAAGGTCATGCACTTGGGTAGAAGTAATAAGATGTATAATTATGTGCTTAATTCTAAAACTCTGGGCAAAACCGTCAATGAAAAAGACTTGGGTGTATGGGTGGATGACAAACTCATATTCAGTGGCCAGTGTCAGGCAGCTGCTACAAAGGCAAATAAAATAATGGGATGCATTAAAAGAGGCATAGATGCTCATGAGGAGAACATAATTTTACCTCTATACAAGTCACTAGTTCGGCCACACTTAGAATACTGTGCACAGTTCTGGTCTCCGGGGTATAAGAAAGACATAGCTGAACTAGAGCGGGTGCAGAGAAGAACGACCAAGGTTATTAGAGGACTGGGGGGTCTGCAATACCAAGAGAGGTTATTACACTTGGGGCTATTTAGTTTGGAAAAACGAAGACTAAGGGGTGATCTTATTTTAATGTATAAATATATGAGGGGACAGTACAAAGACCTTTCTGATGATCTTTTTAATCATAGACCTGAAACAGGGACAAGGGGGCATCCTCTGCGTTTGGAGGAAAAAAGGTTTAAGCATAATAACAGACGCGGATTCTTTACTGTAAGAGCAGTGAGACTATGGAACTCTCTGCCGTATTATGTTGTAATGAGTGATGCATTACTTAAATTTAAGAGGGGACTGGATACCTTTCTGGAAAAGTATAATGTTACAGGGTATATACACTGGATTCCTTGATAGGGCGTTGATCCAGGGAACTAGTCTGATTGCCATATGTGGAGTCGGGAAGGACTTTTTTTCCCCAATGTGGAGCTTACTCTTTGCCACATGGGTTTTTTTTTCCTTCCTCTGGATCAACATGTTAGGGTATGTTAGGTTAGGCTATGGGTTGAACTAGATGGACTTATAGTCTTCCTTCAACCTTAATAACTATGTAACTATGTAACTATCTAACCTCTGCCATGTTGCCCCCTACGGCTCGTGTGAGAACCATCACCTCCGCTGTGTGCTGGTAATGCCTGAACCAAACGTTCTACAAGAGTTGCTTGTTTGGTAGCCAATATTTGCTCAAGGTTCTCATGTGGCATGATATTTTGTAATTTTCCTTTATGTCGTGGATCCAGGAGGCAGGCCAACCAGTAATCGTCATCGGTCATCATTTTGATAATGTGGGGGTTCCTTTTTAGGATACGCAAGGCATACTCAGCCATGTGGGCCAATGTTCCAGGTGTCAATTCACTGCTTGTGCTGGATTGAGGAGCAATATCAACATCACTGTGGCCTGCAAAAACCCTGTACCTGACCAAAGCCACCAGTTTCTATTGCCCCCTGAGAAGCATCCTCCTCCAATAAATATTCATCCCCATCATCCTCCTCCTCTTCGTCCGCCACCTCGTCCAGGAGAGTTCCCTGAGCCGACAATGGCTGACTGTCATCAAGGCAGCACGGTGGCGCAGTGGTTAGCACAGCAGCCTTGCAGCGCTGGAGTCCTGGGTTCTAATCCCACCCAGGACAACATCTGCAAAGAGTTTGTATGTTCTCTCCGTGTTTGCGTGGGTTTCCTCCGGGCACTCCGGTTTCCTCCCACATTCCAAAGACATACTGATAGGGATTCTAGATTGTGAGCCCCATTGGGGACAGTGATGATAATGTGTGCAAAACTGTAAAGCGCTGCGGAATATGTTAGCGCTATATAAAAATAAAGATTATTATTATTATTATTATCAAGGCTTCCCTCTTCCTCGGCTGCAGATGCCTGCTCCTTAATTTGCGTCAAACTTTGCATCAGCAGATGCATTAGTGGGATGCTCATGCTTATGATGGTATTGTCTGCACTGACCAGCCGTGTGCATTCCTCAAAACACTGAAGGACTTTACAGAGGTCTTGTAGCTTCGACCACTGCACACCTGACAACTCCATGTCTGCCATCCAACTGCCTGCCCGTGTATGTGTATCCTCCCACAAATAAATGACAGCACGCCTCTGTAAACACAGCCTCTGAAGCATGTGCAGTGTGGAGTTCCACCTTGTTCCAACGTCGATTATTAGGCGGTGCTGGGGAAGATGGTTAAGCATACGGCTGGAGTGTACGGGTGACCGGCGGATGTGCGAGCAAAGTCTTCACACCTTCAGGATCAGGGCTGGTAACTCCGGATAATTTTTCAGGAAGCACTGCACCACCAGGTTCAAGGTGTGAGCAAGGCAAGGTATGTGTTTCAGTTCTGAAAGGGCTATGGCAGCCATAAAATTCCTTCCATTATCACTGACTTCCCCTGCCTGCCTCAAGATGTACACTGCCCAGCCATGACTGAGTTTCTTGCTGCAAGTACTCGGCCAGTACTTCCGCGGTGTGTCTGTTGTCACCCAAACACTTCATTTGTAGTACAGCCTGCTGACGCTTACCACTAGCTGTTCGATAATGGGACACCTCGTGTGCAACACTGGCAGCTGCGGATGGAGTGGTCATGCGACTGCGCTCTGTGAACGAGCTTTCGCTTCTGGAGGAGGAGGAGGGGTGGCGAACGCCTACAGCCAACTGTTTCCTAGACCGTGGGCTAGGCAGAACTGTCCCACTTTGGCTGTCCCCTGTGGACCCTGCATCCACCACATTAACCCAGTGCGCTGTGATGGACACGTAACGTCCCTGGCCATGCTTACTGGTCCATGCATCTGTTGTAAGGTGCACCTTTCTACTGACTGATTGCCTCAGTGCATGGACAATGCGGTCTTTGACATGCTGGTGGAGGGCTGGGATGGCTTTTCTCGCAAAGAAGTGTCGACTGGGTAGGTCATAGCGTGGTACTGCGTAGGCTATCAGGGTTTTGAAAGTTTCGCTTTCAACCAACTGGTAGGGCATCATCTCTAACGAGATTAGTCTAGCTATGTGGGCGTTCAAACGCTGTGTACGCGAATGAGAGGATGAGTACTTTCTTTTCCTAATGAGAGTCTCTTGTAGGGTGAGCTGGACTGGAGAGCTGCATATGGTGGAACTAGCGGGGGTGGTGGTGGACATGGCAGATTGAGAGAGGGTTGGTGATGGTATTCTTGATGTTGGCCTACATACAGTGTTTCTTACCAAGAACCTTGTGATTCCTTGACTGCTTTGGCCTTGCGACGATACCTCCACATTTGCTGCTGGTGTTGTCCTAACCGGTGGGCTTACAGTGAGGGAAGCAATGTAGCGTTACTGACTACCTTCATTCTGAGCATGTGCACCAACGGTACGGGACGATGGTAGTTAGTCCAGGCTTGCAAGTGCATGCTGGTTAAATGTCTAAGCATGCACGTTGTATTTAAATTTTGGAGATTCTTCCCTCTGCTAAAGGTCTTTGAGCATTTCTTACAGATAACTTTGCACTGATCATTCGGATCTTGGTTAAAAAATTCCCACACTGCACTCTTCCTACTATGGAATACCTTTTCAGGCATTGCACGCTGTGCTACTTTCACTGGATGGCCACGCTGTCCTAAAACTGTTTTTGGTTTTGACAAACATTTTTGGCCAGATTTGGGCCTGCCAGATGAAAGCTGTTGCGATGTAGATGGCTGCTGCGAATCATCCTCCTCTGCTTCTGAGCTACTGGCAGTGGCACCCTCTTCCCCCAATGGCTGCCAATCTGGGTCAACAACTGGGTCATCTATCACCTCCTCTTCAATGACATGTGCACCTTCCTCTGTGTCACCGTGTAAGGTGCTATAGCGTTCGGGACAGGGCCCAATATTCTCATCAGGGCCTGATTCTGGGTCAGTACACTGCGAGGGCAATGTAGTGATCTGAGTCAATGGAACAGCATAATAATCTAGCTGTGGCTGTGTATCTGTGCACTCCATGTCATCTTGTAATGGGCTTTTAACAATTTCCCTCTCTAACCCAGGCACGGTATGTGTAAAGAGCTCTATGGAGTAAACAGTGGTGTCGCCTGCCGCATCCTTCACTTTTGGTTTGGGTGAAGGACACAAGAAAGCGACTTGTTCCTGACTGGGAGCATCCACTGATGACTTGCTGCTTTTATATTTAGAACTTCCTGAAGAGGAGGCGAAAGAGCTAGAGGCTGAGTCAGAAAGGAAAGCCAAAACGTTTTCCTGCTGCTCCGGCTTTAAAAGCTGTTTTCCTACTCCCAGATAAGGGAGCCTTCAAGGCCTTTTGTAGCCAGACAATGATGCTGGCTCAACACCTCGAGCCTTTGGTGCTATTTTGCTTTTCCCACTACCACCAGATGCTCCACCACCACCATCAGTACCAGCTGGCAACGACCGCCCACGGCCTCTTCCACCAGACTTCCTCATTTTTTGAAAAATCTAACCAAAATAACAAGTTATATGGTACTGTAAAACAAGTTAGAAGGTGTATATAAACTTGTTGAGAATTTAAATCTCCCTTTTTGGGGGGGGGGGGACTGCAACAAAACTCAGGCCCAGTGTACTACACTACACAATGTAAGTGGCAGAACATGGCTGGGAGATATACGACAAACTAACAGAACTGATGTAGATCCACTTAGTGCCAATTTAAATCTCCCTTTTTTTGGGGGGGAGACTGCAACAAAACTCAGGCCCCGTGTATTACACTACACAATGTACCGTATATACTCGAGTATAAGCCGAGATTTTCAGCCCAAATTTTTGGGCTGAAAGTGCCCCTCTCGGCTTATACTCGAGTCAAGGTGGGTGGCAGGGTCGGCGGGTGAGGGGGTGAGGGCGCTGAGGCATACTTACCTAGTTCCAGTGATCCTGGCGCTCCCCGCCTGTCCCACGGTCTTCGGTGCTGCAGTTCTTCCCCTCTTCAGCGGTCACGTGGGACCGATCATTAGAGAAATGAATATGCGGCTCCACCTCCCATAGGGGTGGAGCCACATATTCATTTCTCTATCAGCGGTAATGGTGACGACCGCTGATAGAGAAAGAAGCTGCGGCACCGAAGACCAGCTGTGCGGGAGAAGGAGCCGGACACTGGGAGCAGGTAAGTATCGCATATTTACCTGTCCCCGTTCCAGCCACCAGGCGCCGCTCCATCTTCCCGGCGTCTCTGCGCTCTGACTGTTCAGGTCAGAGGGCACGATGACGCATATAGTGTGCGCGGCGCCCTCTGCCTGATCAGTCAGTGTGGAGAGACATCGGGACCGGACGCTGGGTGCTGCAAGCAAGAGAGGTGAGTATGTGTTTGTTTTTTTTATTGCAGCAGCAGCAGCAGCAGCAATGGCAGAGATTTATGTGGAGCATCTATGGGGAAATATGAACGGTGCAGAGCATATATGGGGCACAGCAATGGGGAAATATGAACGGTGCAGAGCATATATAGGGCACAGCTATGGGGAAATATGAACGGTGCAGAGCATATATGGGGCACAGCTATGGGGAAATATGAACGGTGCAGAGCACTATATGGCACAGCTATTGGGAAATAATGAACGGTGCAGAGCACTATATGGCACAGCTATGGGGAAATAATGAACGGTGCAGAGCACTATATGGCACAGCTATGGGGCAATAATGAACGGTGCAGAGCACTGTATGGGGCACAGCTATGGCGCAATAATGAACGGTGCAGAGCACTATATGGCACAGCTATGGGGAAATAATGAACGGTGCAGAGCACTATATGGCACAGCTATGGGGAAATAATGAACGGTGCAGAGCACTATATGGCACAGCTATGGGGAAATAATGAACGGTGCAGAGCACTATATGGCACAGCTATGGGGAAATAATGAACGGTGCAGAGCACTATATGGCACAGCTATGGGGAAATAATGAACGGTGCAGAGCACTATATGGCACAGTTATGGGGCAATAATGAACGGTGCAGAGCACTGTATGGGGCACAGCTATGGGGCAATAATGAACGGTGCAGAGCACTATATCGCACAGCTATGGGAAAATAATGAATGGTGCAGAGCACTATATGGCACAGCTATGGGGAAATGATCTATTTTTATTTTTGAAATTCACCGGTAAATGCTACATTTCCACCCTAGGCTTATACTCGAGTCAATAAGTTTTCCGTTTTTTTGTGGCAAAATTAGGGGGGTCGGCTTATTCTCGGGTCGGCTTATACTCAAGTATATACGGTAAGTGGCAGAACGTGGCTTGAAGATATACGACAAACTAACAGAACTGACGAAGATCCACTTAGTGCCAATTTAAATCTCCCTTTTTTGGGGGGAGAGTGCACCAAATCCCAGGCCTAGTGTATTACACTACACAATGTAAGTGGCAGAACGTGGCTGGAAGATATACAACAAACCAAGTTATCCCTAACAGGACCTCACCAATTCCCTCGGGAATGACAACTAAAGAGATAATCTCTTGATGGGATGGCGATAGAAAGAGTAAATGAGATGGTCTGGTGTTATATGTGAGGGCAGTGTCGACCCATTCACCACTTGTACGGTCACTGGTTTGGGGAGCATCACCAGGGTTATTGTGTGCTGTTGGGCGAAGGCAGAAGACATAAAGTTCCCCTTTGCCCCAGAATCCACGCAAAGCTCTACCATATGAGTGGATGGGCTTATGGTAATTGTCCCCTTAAAGGACAATTTGGAGGAAAATGTCACCGTGTCTAGTGTACCTCCTCCTACAACCACTAGAAGCTGACGTTTTCCCAACTGCTGGGGACATTTTCTGGCATAATGTCCCAACTGCTGGCAGACAGGACAGATCTTGAGTGCACGAGCGGTCTGGGACTTACACCCCGCTCGTGTCACCTCCATGGTCTCATGTGGCTCAGATGCCTGGACGGGGGATTCCAGTTTTGGTTAAGGTGGGAGCCAGCCGAAATCTCTGCCTATACTGGGCTTGCTCCAACCTTCGCTCGTTAAAACGAAGATTGATGTGGGTAGATATTGCTATTAGCTCCTCCAGTGTGGCAGGAATCTCCCTAGTGGCCAAGGCATCCTTCACATGGTCAGCTAGTCCCCTTCAGAATACAGGGATGAGGACTTTATCTGACCACTCCAGCTCAGATGCTAAAATCCGGAAGTGGACAGCAAAATGGCTGACCATGGACGAACCCTGTGTCAATCCCAGCAATTGGAGCGCCTTATCATGGGTGACACGAGGTCCCAAAAAGACCTGTTTCAGAGTGCTCAAGAACTGCGGAGCACTCTGCACCCCATGATCGCCGTGCTCCCACAGCGGCATAGTCCACTCCAACGCCCTGTCCGACAAGCGGGATATAATAAATCCCACCTTAACCTGCTCCAGGGGAAAATGTGCAGCCAGGAGCTCAAGATGTATAGCACACTGGCTCACGAATCCCCGACACAGCTTACTGTCACCAGCAAACTTGTCTGGCAACAGGATAATGTCGGACCAGGGGTGGCAGTGGACAAACTAGCTGCAGCCACGCTAGCAGCCTGAACAGCTACTGCGGTAACATCCACAGCTGAGGTTGTGCGCTCGAGAGCTGCCAACCTGCCCTCCAGCTGCTGGATGTACCGCTGCAGTCGCTGTTCGTCCGCAATTACTAGCCAGACCCTGGCGCTAGTATAATGTTAGGGCTGGCGTAACGCACCTAATAAATCTAAAAATAGTAATAAGGTGCTTTTGCAGCCTGGGGTCCACCGTGCAGAGATGGAACCTGCTGCTAGGTAATGGCGGCACTATATAGCGGTACTACGCCGGAATAAACATGGGTTCAATCACCCGGTATAAACTGATGCGAACTCTGTTGCTTCACAGAGTCGCAGGGAAATGCTGTGCCCTGTTAGCAGTCACAGGGTGCAGCAGATGGCGCTAGTGGCATCCCTGACATTCACCCCCACTATGCTGGTGATTGATCTCACTCTGACACTCGGTGGCTTTTGAGCCCACGCCTGAGGACACCCTGAGTCAGATGCTGAGATCAAGTGGGAGTTCCCACACTACACTGACCAGTTGTCAGGATTAATTAAAGATATACTGCACAGAGTGTGTACAGCGCAGTTCTGGCAGACGCCACTAACCACCCTAACTAGGGCTAGGAAAACGAACTAGTTGCGCATGGCGCCACACTGGCGGTCGCTGAAAATTGACGCAGTAAACTCGTGCCTGGTGCTGGATGCCACAATCTGGCGCTTTGAAGCTCAATCACTCAAGAACATTCAACAACACTAGGAATGGGTATGATTAGGAGCTTTCATCAGATTCAGGCATACACTCACACACACAAGATTACAGATTTATACTAGCGCATGCCGAGCAGCCATGCAAGCCTTTTATAGAAGTAGCTGTTAGGGGTCGAGTTCCTGCCTCTGCACAGGGGGAATCTAGGGCCATCTCTGCTGCGGTCTCCCATTCTTCTCCTGCCGCAGTGGAGCTTGCTCAGTGGAGACGTCGATCCCAGCGTCTCGCTCAGTCTGACTCTGTGCTAAGAGTTACTGCTGCGTTTCCTGCTTCTGCCATTGAAGTCAGTGCTGGGCAGCGGCGAGCATGCCCAGAGTAAGATCTCTCCGTGGAGATCGAGGGTCACATGATCAGATACTGCAGCTAAGGTCCTTGTAGGTGCTAGGACTAAATCCTGCTTTGCACTCTGAGCATGCCCAGGGCGAGATCTCTCACTGGAGATCTAGGGTCACATGCTCAGGTGCTGCAGCACTCCATTGGTCCTTCTTTGAAAGTTCCTAAATGTGCTGCAACTATTTAAGGCTCGCATGGCCGCACGGCCATGCGCTAGTATCAACTCTAATATGTGCTTTGCGCCAGTGTGGTTATGCATATATGTGTTCAGGGACCCAGCTGAAATAAGCCCCTAGAATGCTGGCACCTCCGGCGAGGAGATTGTGTGAACGTGATTCAGGGACCCGGCTAAAATAAGCCCCTAGAATACCGGCACCTCCGGTGAGGAGATTGCGTGTGTGCATAACCACTGACTGCTATCAGTTCGGCAGTAAGCTTGTGCTCCTGTGAGGCTAACAGGGCGCAGTGCTTTCCTCTCGCGGCTGCTCTGTGAGGTAACAGAGCTAGTCTATACCGCCAAACAGTGCCACCATTCACTAGCAGCAAGTTCCTCCTGCACGGTGGACCCCGGGCTGCGAACGCACCATCTATATATATAATTGCCTAAGGGTTTTTCCGCCTGTCTGTCTGTCTTTCTGTCTGTCTGTCTGTCCTGGAAATCCCGCGTCTCTGATTGGTCGAGGCCGCCAGGCCTCGACCAATTAGCGACGGGCACAGTATCGACGTAGAAATCCTGCGTCTCTGATTGGTCGAGGCCGCCAGGCCTCGACCAATCAGCGACGGGCACAGCGACGATGATGTCATAAAGGACGTAGACATCCCGCGTCTGATTGGTCGAGGCTGCCAGGCCTCGACCAATCAGCGACGGGCACAGTGACGATGATGTCATAAAGGACGTAGAAATCCCGCGTTTCTGATTCAGCTACGGGCACAGTATCGACGTAGATGTCATAATGGTTGCCATGGCGATGATGATGTCATAAAGGTTGCCTCAACAAATCAGCGACGGGCACAGTCTGCCGCGAATTCTGCAATCATCATTGTCCATATACTACGGGGACATGCATATTCTAGAATACCCGATGCATTAGAATCGGGCCACAATCTAGTTTATAATAAACATCTATTTCTACTCGGTGCGTTCCGCTAGCCCTAACAGTAGCCTTCCAGGACCTTCCTAGTGGTCCAATCGGAGCCACTACAGGACCTGAGCATGTGACCTCTGACCTCCAATGAGAGGTCGTCCAACGGGTATGCTCAGTAGATGAAAAGCAGGACTTAGTCCCTGGATCGTCTGTGCTTACCGCTGATCAATGCTGGTTACAAAGGCTGAACCTGGGGCGGCAACCGTAACCAGCCGCACAGTATCAGCTTGAGTCAGATGCTGGGACCGACGTCTCTGCTGAGCAGACTCTACTGCAGCTGGGGAAGAATGGGAGACCGCAGATGACATGGTTCGAGATTCCCCCTGTGCAGCAGTGGGAACTCGACACCTAACACACCCTTGCTCAAAAATTGACTGTAGCAGCACAAAAGACATTCAGCCTGGTGATCTAGTGGTGGAGAATGAAGAGACATTGCTGAAGGACTTATTGAAAAGTAGGCCAAATTTAAATGAGCTGGTCTCCTAGACTTATAATGTCCACACACTAAGTGTGTGGGCTGACACACATTTCCTCAATGGGGATACATTTTTTAAAAACATACTACGGGCATCATAGACACCCTTGCAAAAAATTGACTGCCTGTAGCGGCACAGAAGACGTTAAGCCTGGTGATCTAGTGGTGGAGAATGAGTAGACATTGCTGAAAGCCTTATTGAAAAGTAGGCCCAATTAAATGAGCTTGTCTCATAGACTTGTAATGCCCATACACTAAGTATATGGCCTGACAAACATTTCCCCATGGGGGGTAAATTGTTTAAAAATATACTATGGGCATCATAGACACCCTTGACCAAAAATTGACTGTCTGTAGCAGCACATAAGACGTTCAGCCTGGTGATCTAGTGGTGGAGAATGAGGAGACATTGCTGAAGGCAAATATATAAAGAGAAAGAATACGCTGAAAGGGAGATCACCAGATAAATAAATAAATAAATAAATATTGTTTATTTATCTGGTGATCTCCCTTTCAGCGTATTCTTTCTCTTTATATATTTGTCCATTGCCTCTGTATGCTGTGGGATTGATCCCAGTGTTTATATATACATAGTTTCATGGTGCCCTCCGCTTTATATACATTTAGACATTGCTGAAGGCCTCATTGAAAAGTAGGCCCAATCTAAATGAGCTGGTCTCCTAGTCTTGTAATGCCCATATGCTAAGTGTATGGGCTGACAAACATTTCCTCATGGGGGGATATATTTTTTTAAAACATACTATGGGCATCATAGACACCCTTGCCAAAAATTTGCCTGTAGCGGCACAGAAGACGTTAAGCCTGGTGATCTAGTGGTAGAGAATGAGGAGACTTAAAGATAAATTATAATTAAATCAAACAAATAAATAAATAATGTGAATCCACCTATGAAAGTAAATAACAAAAGGGAGGGGTGACATAGGTTCATAGATTTGAAGCCAGAATGTGTCCAACGAGATAATGTTTGTCCTCAGGAACAGCTCAGAGACAGGGCTATAAATAAAAATCTACTATATAAAGCTGAATGTGTGTATGTGTGTGTGTGTGTATGTGTGTGTGTGTGTGTGTATGTCCGGGATTGGCATCTGCACCGTCGCAGCTACAGCCACAAAATTTTGCACAGTCACACGTCTGGACCCCGAGAGCGTCATAGGCTATATTGTGAGGCGAAATTTTAACCCCGCGCGTTCCAATTCACCAAACAATTTTGCCCCTATCTACATAATGGGGAAAAAAGTGAAAGGAAAAGTGTTGGAAGCGTCGCAGCTACAGCAACAAAATTTTGCACAGTCACACGTCTGGACCCTGAGAGCGTCATAGGCTACGTTGTGAGGTGAAATTTTAACCCCGTGCGTTCCAATTCACCAAACAATTTTGCCCCTATCTACATAATGGGGAAAAAAGTGAAAGGAAAAGTGTTGGAAGCGTCGCAGCTACAGCCACAAAATTTTGCACAGTCACACGTCTGGACCCTGAGAGCGTCATAGGCTACGTTGTGAGGTGAAATTTTAACCCCGCGCTTTCCAATTCACCAAACAATTTTGCCCCTATCTACATAATGGGGAAAAAAGTGAAAAGTGTTGGAGGCGTCGCAGCTACAGAAACAAAATGTTGCACAGTCACACGTCTGGACCCTGAGAGCGTCATAGGCTATGTTGTGAGGTGAAATTTTAACCCCGTGCGTTCCAATTCACCAAACAATTTTGCCCCTATCTACATAATGGGGAAAAAAGTGAAAGGAAAAGTGTTGGAAGCGTCGCAGCTACAGCAACAAAATTTTGCACAGTCACACGTCTGGACCCCGAGAGCGTCATAGGCTATGTTGTGAGGTGAAATTTTAACCCCGCGCGTTCCAATTCACCAAACAATTTTTCCCCTATCTACATAATGGGGAAAAAAGTGAAAGGAAAAGTGTTGGAGGCAAATTGACAGCTGCCAGATGTTAACAAGGGGGACTTAAAGAATGAGAGCGATGGCGCCAAAGAGTATATACCGATCAGTTGCTAAGGTGGGGCCCCGACATGAGATACTCACCACACATGGGGATATGAACACACACACAAAATGCGCCACACACTACCACGTGCTTGAACACATATACCACCCTCAGCACACATTTCACCACATACACCAACCTCGCCACATAAAAGTCGAAACACAAAAGTCGCCGCTCAAAACTCACCACGCGCAAAACTCGCCACATGCAAAAACTAGGCTCACGCAAAACTCGCCACAAGTGCAAAACTCACCTCATGGAAAACTCGCCACACGCAAAACTTGCACACGCGGAAAAATTGCCAGATGCACAAAATTTGCAACACATGCAAAAGTTCCCTCACACAAAACTTCCACATACTCAAAAGGCACCAGACATAAAACTCACCACGCGCAAAACTCGCCATGCGCAAAACTTGCTGCACACAACTTGCTACACTAACCTGTCACATGCAAATCGACACACAAAAAGTTGCTACACGCATGTTGCCACACAAAACTCATCTCACAAAAGTCGCTACATGCATGTCGCTACACACAACTCAACACACACAACTTGACAGACGAAACTCGCCCTAAAACACACACAAGTCTGGTATTAGCCTTCAAAAATAAAAATCTGATTAATAAGCAGACAAACTACAAGAGCAACAAATGTACCATATAGGAAATACAGCAGCTGTCAGTCACATGACCTGTCTATTATGTGTATGTGTGAGCTAATATATACTGCCAGGGGGAGGGCTTCCTGTTGGCTGGGGATTTATCAGGCTGCCAATTTATCTTACAAATACTGAGCAAATAACGTGTTAACAAGGTCTAATACAGGAGATCACACAGGTATATACTATATACAGGGGAGATGACACACAGATATATACTATATACAGGAGAGATGACACACAGGTATATACTATATAGAGGAGGAGATGACATACAGGTACATACTATATACAGGAGGAGATGACATACAGGTATATACTATATACAGGAAGAGATGACACACAGGTATATACTATATACAGGAGCAGATTACCTACAGGTATATACTATATACAGGAGGAGATGACATACAGGTATATGCTATATATAGAAGATGACATACAGGTATATACTATATACCGGAGGAGATGACACACAGATATATACTATATACAGGGGAGATGACACACAGGTATATACTATATACAGGAGGAAATGACATACAGGTATATACTATATATAGAAGGAGATGACATACAGGTATATACTATATATAGGAGGAGATGACATACAGGTATATACTATATATAGGAGGAGATGACATACAGGTATATACTATATATAGGAGGAGATGACATACAGGTATATACTATATACAGGGGAGATGACACACAGCAGGTATATACTATATACAGGGGAGATGACATACAGGTATATACTATATACAGGAGATGACATACAGGTGTATACTATATATAAGGGAGATGACAAACATGTATATACTGAGGTGAAAATGAGAGGTGTGAGGTGAAAATGAAAAGGTGTGAGTGCAAAATGAGAGGAGTGAGGGAAAATAGTGTAGTGATCGGAAAATGACAGATGTGAGGTCGAAATGACAAGTGTTAGGCGGGAATGAGAGGAGTGAGGGAGAAAATGAGAGGTGTGAGGGAGAAAATGAGAGATGTGAGGGGGAAAATTTAAGATGTGATTGGGAAAATGAGAGGCGTGATGGGAAAATAAGAGAAGTGACGTGCTATAACTTACGACAGATATTTACTATGCCCAGGCAACGCCGGGCTCTTCAGCTAGTATAATATAAAAGTCTTTGAATAATTTTCTATTGTAGAGGTATCCACTACCTCATTAGAGGACTCTCCAGAGATAGGGAAAATGGAATATATAAGAATAAATGGGAATAATAGACGTACATGTCTTTTTTATGACATTTCTCCCTGTGGGAGTAACATTTGCTTTGGTTTCCAATTAGTTACGGGCATTATATCTACACCCTTGCAAAAAAAAAAATTGAGACTTTGACATCACGAAATACGTTCACCCTTGTGTTCTACTGGTTGTGGATGATGAGGATGAGGATAAGGAGGATAATAACAGCAAACAGACCTAAAATGGAAGTATATACCCATGTGTGGTTGTGAAGAGGTGCATAAGAATATACTTCCCCAAAACAGAGAATGTATTTGAGGTTATGTTTCGCTGTTTTCACTTAGTGGTGTACAGAAGTCTTTCCCAATCCAGCCCTTGTTCATTTTTATAAGAGTCAGCCTGTCAGCATTTTCAGTTGACAGGCGGATGCGCTTATCTGTTATAATTCCAACAGTGGCACTAAAAACCCACTCTGACAGAACGCTAGCAGCAGGGCAGGCCAGGACCTCCAAGGTGTAGAGAGACAGTTCATGCCACATGTCCAGCTTGGATACCCAATAATTAAAAGGCACAGAGGAATCACAGAGGATGGTTGTACGATCTGCAAGGTACTCTCTCACCATCTTCCTAAACATTGCACTTCTTGTGACAGCACCCCTTGCCTCTGTGCCATCACGATGGGAGGGTCTGAGAAAACTGTCCCAGAACTTCGCCATTGTTCCCCTGCCTGAGCTGGATTGTTGTTCTGTCTCTCTTGCTTGGACTCCTTGGTTGCACAACAAACTCTGACGTCTGCTGCCAGCGTTCTCACATGGGAATTTTCCGCTACAAGGGCCCTCTGGTACTGCAACATTTTAGTACACCTCTCTGCTTCTGGCAGAAGAGATTGAAAGTTCTCCTTGTAGCGTGGGCCAGTAATGAGTGTCACCCAAAATTTTTATAATGCGAGGGTCACGTGAAACTCAGCGCAACATAAAGCCAGCCATGCATGCCAGACTGTTAACAGGCAAGACTTCCGTGTCCTCACCAACAGGACGACTGACCATGCTGTCTTCCTCATCCTCCTCCTCCCTGTCCTCAGGCCATCCCTGCTGAACAGACGGTAGGACAGCTGTGCTTGTAGTACCATCTATAGAGCATTAAAGTAGTTCCTGTTCTTCCTCCTCCTCCTCCTCATTGCCAACCAAACCACATTGAGAAGACATGAGGCTGGGCTGAGTTTAATCCCCCTGTATGGTTCCTTGCTCCATGTCCTCGTGCTCTACCTGCAATGCATCCTCTTTAATTGTGAGCAGAGAGGTTTTCAGAATGCTGAGAAGTGGGATGTTGATGCTAATTATGGCGTCATCGCCGCTCACCATCTTGGTGCCGTCCTCAAAGTTTTGGAGGATGGTACATATGTCTGACATCCATGTTCACTCCTGAGCTCTTATGTGTGGATTCTGAACTGAATATCCACGGCCTTGTTGATGTTGGTAGTCAACAACTCCACTCTTCTGCTCACAAATCCTTTCCAACATATGCAGCGTAGAGTTCCAGCGCGTGGGGACATCACACACCAGTCTGTGAGCTGGAAGCTGCAAACCATGCTGAAGCACGGCAAGGGCTGAAGCTGTAGCTGACTTTCTAAAATGGGCAGACAGACGGCGTACATTCACTTGCAGATCTGGCAGCTCCGGGTAGCTTTTCAGAAAACGTTGAACCATGAGGTTAAGCACATGGGCCAAGCAAGGTATGTTTGTGAGCTCACCTTGCCTCAGAGCTGCCACCAGGTTCTGGCCATTATCACACACGACCATGCCTGGCTGTAGGTTCAGAGGTGTCATCCAAATATCTGACTTCTCTTTCAGCACTGTCCACCACTTTTCTGCATTGTGCGGTTTGTCACCTATGCAGATTAGCTTCAGCACAGCCTGTTGCCGCTTTGCTGAGGCAGTGCTGCAGTGCTTCCAGCTTCTGACTGATGTGTTGATTTCAGAGATGGAGGATGAAGAGGAAGTGGTGCAGGAGCTGTAGACTGTGGGGACAACCCTGATTGACATAGGGCCTGCAATCCTCGGCATGGTGAGTATGTGTTTCATCCCACGTTCTGACTGGGTCCCGGCTTCCACTATGTTAACCCAGTGTGCCATCAGTGAGATGTACCATCCCTGCCCACAAGCAATTGTCCACTTGTCTCTGGTTAGGTGGACTTTCCTTGTAACAGCATTGCTAAGGGCATGGGTAATGTTGTGGGACACATGCTGGTGTAATGCCGGTACGTCACACCGGGAGAAATAGTGGCGACTGGGGACTGAGTACCTTGGGACAGCCGCCGCCATAAGGTTGCGGAAAGCTTCCGTCTCAACGAGCCTAAAAGACAACATTTCGAGCGCAAGCAGAAGATAAATGTGTTTTTAGAACTGTGGCCTTTGGGGCATTGGCTGGGTATTTCAGCTTGCGTTCCAAAGACTGGGGTATAGACAACTGAAGGCAGTGCTGGGACAAGGATGTAGACGGGCATGATGATGGTGCTGCTTGACTGTGGACAACAACAGGTGCAAGGCATCTTCACATGCACGGTGTACTGGGGATTGGCTTCTGCGCAAAACAGTGGAAGAAACAGTGGTGTCACTTGCAGACAGTGTTCCTAGAGCCTGGGGTTCTTTTGTGAATTCTGCTTTTGGGCTCCCTCCGGTGGTTGTAGGTAGTAATGCAGTTGTCCCTGGGCTGCAGTCCTGGTCAGGTGTATCTGCTGATTGCAGTTCTGACTGGGGTATTTAGGTGTGCAGGATTCATTAGTCGTTGCCAGTTGTCCATGGTTGTTGGGAGGTGTTGGACCTCTGTCTGGTTCCTCCTGCCTTGCTGCCAAATCAGCAAAGATAAGTGTCTGGTTTTGTTTCTGTGGCACACATGCTGTGTGCTTGATAATTCAGTGCAATTCATTTGTTTTTTCTTGTCCAGCTTTGATTGTGTCAGTATTTACTCAGTCTAGTTGGATTCTCAGGAGTTGCAGATATACGTTCCACGTCTTTAGTTAGATGGTGGAATTTTTGTATTATCTGCTGTGGATATTTTTGGAAGGGTTTTAATACTGACCGCTTAGTATTCTGTCCTATCCTTTCCTATTTAGCTAGAGTGGCCTCTTTTGCTAAATCCTGTTTTCTGCCTGCGTGTGTCTTTCCTCTCCTACTCACAGTCAATATTCGTGGGGGGATGCCTATCCTTTGGGGTTCTGCTCTGAGGCAAGGTAGAATTCCTATTTCCATCTATAGGGGTATTTAGTCCTCCGGCTGTGTCGAGGTGTCTATGGTTTGTTAGGCACACCCCACGGCTACTTCTAGTTGCGGTGTTAGTTCAGGATTTGCGGTCAGTACAGTTACCACCTACTCCAGAAAAAGTTTCATGCGGCTCCAAGGTCACCGGATCATAACAGTACAACTGGCCAATAATGAGTTAAATGCATCTCAGAAGAAGGGAAGAAAGGTGTTGAGCCATTTTTTTTCTGCAGTCTGCTTTGTCTTCTCTTCCCTCTTTTTCTCTGGGTGGCTGAGGAGTCTTGTGCTAGCATGGATGTTCAGGAATTAGCTTCTCGTGTAGACCAGCTTGCTGCTAGGGTACAGGGTATTTCTGATTATATTGTTTAGACTCCTGTTTTAGAGCCAAAGATTCCTACTCCTGATTTGTTTTTTGGTGACAGGTCCAAATTTTTGAGTTTTAAAAACAACTGTAAACTGTTTTTTGCTCTGAGACCTCGGTCCTCCGGTGATTCCATTCAGCAGGTTAAAATCGTCATCTCCCTGCTGCATGGCGATCCACAGGATTGGGCATTTTCCCTGGAATCTGGGAATCCGGCTTTGCTTAATGTAGACTCCTTTTTTCAGGCTTTAGGATTATTATATGATGAACCGAATTCTGTGGATCAAGTGGAGAAAACGTTGTTGGCCCTGTCTCAGGGTCAAGAGGCGGCAGAATTGTATTGTCAGAAATTTAGAAAATGGTCAGTGTTGACTAAATGGAATGATGATGCTTTGGCGGCAATTTTCAGAAAGGGTCTTTCTGAATCCGTTAAAGATGTTATGGTGGGGTTTCCCACGCCTTTCGGTCTGAGTGATTCTATGTCTCTGGCCATTCAGATTGACCGGCGCTTGCGGGAGCGCAGAACTGTGCGTGCTGTGGCATTGTCCTCAGAGCAGATTCCTGAGCCAATGCAGTGTGATAGGATTCTGTCTAGAAGGGAACGACAAGGATTCAGACGTCAGAATAGGTTGTGTTATTATTGTGGCGACTAGGGTTGAGCGAAACGGGTTGTTCATTTTCAAAAGTCGCCGACTTTTGGCAAAGTCGGGTTTCATGAAACCCGATCCGACCCCTGTGCGGGGTCGGCTATGCGGTGCGCGACTTTCGCGCCAAAGTCGCGTTTCAATGACGCGAAAAGCGCCATTTCTCAGCCAATGAAGGTGAACGCAGAGTGTGGGCAGCGTGATGACATAGGTCCTGGTCCCCACCATCTTAGAGAAGGGCATTGCAGTGTAAGACTCATGCTGGTGTGGTAGATGGAGGCAGGTATATCTCGCCCAGGTGTTTTGTCCTATGTGAATTAGGCCACTCAGTATCTTCAGGGTGCTAATGGGTTAATGATTGCAGGAATAAAAGATGACCAGCTGGGTGTTTCCAGTGTCTGCCTGGGGCACACAGATTGCCTGCCTGTGTGAGACAAACGTGAGTGAAGAGCTCTGCTCAAGATCTGTATGATGTTAGCTGGGTGGGAGAAGCCCCTCCAGTTGTTGAGATAGCAACGTATTTGTTTAGTTAGTGCCGGACAGGCTAGGGTTTATTTTTATGTTTTGTTTTTTGTGTTGCTTTCACGTTAATAAATCTGACCTGAGGTCAGCCTGCTCAGAAACCTGCTGTACGCCTCAGATTCAATGCACAAACCACGTGTCCTTTGACCCCAGCAAAGGCGATCCCAGAGTGTTTTGTCACATTGTGGTGGAGAACGCGGGCATACCGTGGCACAGGCGACAGCATGGAAGACGTGGTGAAAGCCTTAGTACAGTCCACTGCCGTACAGCAGCAGGCCACTGCCGCACAGCACGAAGCTAATCGCTTGATGGCCGCACAGCTGAAGGAGTTACTGGACATGACGGTTGCAGACCGCCAACTTCTCCAACAGGTGGCGCAGCGCCTGGTGAGCATGCCTGACGCTGACCCGGAAGCAGAGTCCAGAAGGATCCATGTGAGTCGATACTGGCAAAAGCTGACTGCAGAAGATGACGTCGAGGCATATCTGACAACTTTTGAGCGGACGGCATTGAGAGAGAAGTGGCCGAAGGCACGATGGGCCGATTTGATTGCCCCGTTTCTCTCCGGCGAGGCCCAAAAAGCTTACCATGATTTGGACCCGGAGGTCGCTCAGGACTTTGAGAAGCTGAAAGCTGAGATCCTGGCCCGGCTGGGTGTGACGACGGCTGTCCGTGCACAGAGGGTACATCAGTGGACATACCAGCAAGATAAACCAGCGCGGTCTCAGATGTTCGACCTGATCTACTTGACAAAGAAATGGCTGCAACCCGAGGTACTGACAATACCCGAAATAATCCAGCGGGTTGTCCTGGACAAGTACCTGAGAGTACTACCCCCAGCGCTGAAAAGGTGGGTAAGCCAAGGAAATCCCACGACAGCGGATCAACTTGTGGAGTTGGTCGAGCGTTATTCCGTGGCAGAAGGACTTCCCAACGACACCGCCAAACCCCGGACTGTGCCTCCTCCTCGTGGAACCGGTAAGACTGTTCCAGGGACCACGGGTGAAGGAAAATCGCTTAAAACTGTGGGGGAGGAGTCCGGGACTGCTCGCACTCCGAGACCAAGAGTATTGGACGGTGGTCTCAGTAGGGGACCTGTTAGGTGTTTCCGCTGCCATGAGAAGGGTCATGTTTCTGCGAACTGTCCTGTTACCGCTGAACCCATGCAGTGCGACGTTATAGACTCTAGAAAACGCATGTCTTTGGTTACACAGCTAGTGAGTGTGAATGCGGGTCAAAATGATACAGTGAAACACCTGTGTGAATTATCTGTTGATGGGAAAAATGTTGTGGCATTACTAGACTCTGGAAGTGTGGTGACTCTGGTGAAAGCTAGTCTGGTGGCACTTCCGTCTGGTCCGTCTGACAAGTTTTCTGTGACGTGTGTGCATGGTGACACCCGCTCGTACTTAACAGCGGTCATATGGATTTCTACTCCCTATGGGTCAGTGCAGCACAAAGTGGGACTCGTTCCCGCATTGTTACATGATGTAATCCTGGGCAGGGATTTTCCCTATTTCTGGCAGTTGTGGGAGAATCAGTTACTCCTTCACGGTAGCTGTACCCGTGAATCTTCTCCCATGCCATCTGGAGGACCCGAGTCCCTAGAGGAGACCCCACAGGAAGATGTTGCTGGGGAGGTTAGTGAATCTAACCTTCAGTACCCCTTCTCCGTCATGGCGGGGGAAACAGAGGAAACTGAGGAACCTCAGCGAGAGGCGGAGGCAGACAGCCATCCGGCACCCTGCCTGCCAGATTTGGGAGTCCAGGTGGATGACTTCCACAGCGAGCAAATGAAAGATCCTACCCTGACTCCGGCTAGGAAAAATGTAAAAATGATAGATGGGGTACCCGTAGAACCTGACACTAGGCTAGCGTACCCGTATATGGTTCTTGAAAATGATTTGCTCTACCAGGTAGAAAAAAAAGGGGAAGACACAGTGCAACGGTTAGTGGTACCCAAACCTTATCGGCGGAAGGTACTGGATTTGGCCCACGGACATATAATGGGGGGACATCTGGGGGTACAGAAAACCACAGAAAGGATATTGCATTGTTTTGTGTGGCCTGGAATACATTGTGATGTGCGTAACTATTGTGAGTCCTGTCCAGAGTGCCAAATCGCGGCCCCTAAATCTCAGTTCCGTAGCCCTTTGGTACCCCTTCCTATCATCGGGGTCCCTTTTGAGAGAATTGGGATGGATTTGGTTGGGCCCCTTCCCCGATCCGCACGTGGGCACCAACATATCCTCGTCATCGTGGACTATGCCACTCGTTACCCGGAAGCCGTCCCTTTGCGTAACACAGCTACCAAGACGATCGCCAAGGAATTGGTACAAGTGTTTAGTCGGGTGGGAATTCCAAAACAGATACTCACCGACCAGGGGACTCCCTTTATGTCGAGGGTAATGAAGGAGCTCTGCAGGCTCTTACAAATAGACCCGTTGCGTACGTCTGTCTATCACCCTCAAACAGATGGCCTGGTTGAGCGCTTCAACAAAACCTTAAAACAGATGCTCCGGAAGGCGATAGACAAAGATGGGAAGAACTGGGATTACTTGTTACCCTATTTGCTGTTTGCCATTAGGGAAGTTCCCCAGTCTTCCACAGGATTTTCGCCTTTCGAACTGTTGTACGCCCGTCGTCCCCGGGGACTGCTGGACGTCGCAAAAGAAACCTGGGAAGGTCAAGTCACTCCCTTTAAAACGGTGATCGACCATGTAACACAAATGCAGGATCGTATTGCCGCTGCCATGCCCATTGTTAGGGACCATATGTTACAGGCCCAGGGAGCCCAGAGGCAAAGTTATGATAGAGGCGCTAAGGTCCGTACATTTGCACCCGGCGATAGGGTGTTGGTCCTAATCCCTACGGTGGATAGTAAATTCCTGGCGAAATGGCAGGGCCCATTTGAGGTCCGAGAAAGAGTTGGTGAAGTGAACTATAAAGTGTACCAGCCGGGTAAGAGAAAACCGGAACAGATTTATCATGTGAATCTGATAAAATCCTGGAAAGACCGCTCTGCCCTAACGGCGGATCTGCCCCGTCCGGTTTGTTCACCTACTGTACCAGAGGTGCAGGTTGCTGAGACTCTCTCAGAACGACAAAAATCTGAGGTTAAGCAATTTTTGTTACAGAACCGACAGTTTTTCTCCGAAAAACCTGGCCGGTCGAAGTTGGTGAAACATGAGATTGTCACAGAGCCTGGCGTCACTGTTCATGTGAAGCCCTACCGGATTGCGGAAGCCCGCCGTGAAGCCGTCTCCCGGGAAGTGATGGCAATGTTGGACTTAGGAGTCATTGAGGAGTCACACAGCGCCTGGTCCAGTCCAATTGTGTTGATACCTAAACCGGATGGCTCCATCCGGTTTTGTAATGACTTTAGGAAACTGAATGCAGTTTCTAAATTTGATGCGTACCCTATGCCCCGGGTCGATGAGTTGATCGACCGGCTTGGTAAAGCCCGATACATTACGACCCTGGATTTTATCAAAGGGGTACTGGCAGATTCCTCTGGCCGAGGCGGCCAGAGAGAAGACGGCATTTGCTACACCGGAAGGTCTGTTCCAGTATGTCTATATGCCGTTTGGACTTCACGGAGCTCCCGCAACGTTCCAGAGATTGATGGATCGAGTCTTGAGGCCTCACAGACAGTACGCTTCTGCCTACCTGGATGACATCGTAATTTACAGCATGGACTGGGAAACTCATCTCCAGAAGGTACAAGCCGAGATTGATGACCTGCGAGATGCAGGTTTAACGGCAAACCCCAAGAAATGCCACATCGGGCTTGAAGAAGCCCGATACTTGGGCTACGTGATTGGCCGAGGAGTGGTTAAACCCCAGATCGACAAAATACAGGCAATTCAGGGCTGGCCACAACCAGTGAACAAGAAACAAGTGCAGGCTTTCCTGGGGATTGCCGGCTATTATCGCCGGCAGGGCCGTATTTAGAGTTTCTGCTGCCCTAGGCACTTTTAGCGCTGCCTCCCCCTCTGGTGAGTATGACACTATCGGCAGTGACTTTGGGAAGAATCACTGATGTGAAAGTTGCCGTTTGCAGCAGATCAGGCAGTTTTTCTGCATCTGCCACGTAACGGATCACTTACGGCAACACTGCGTTTGGTTTCATTCATTCCTTATGGGATTTGCGGTACTTGATGTGATCTGGGAAATGCGGTGCCATACCTCCTAACTTTTGAAGGGAAAAAGGTCTAAAGGTTGCGGCGCACTTAGTGCGCCGCGGCAAATTTTAGGCCACGCCTCTGACCACACCCATTTCACAACTAATCACACCCATATCCAAGTCCCAACCACACCCATTTAGCACTGCTGATCACAGTTTCATATACATTAAAACAAAAAAAAAAATATGGCCACGCAGTGCTTCATACTGTACAATGGCTATGCAGTGCTCCACATACTGTATAATGGCCCTACATGATGTTCCATACTGTATAATGGCCACACAGTGCTCCATACTGTATAATGGCCACGTCTGTCCTGTGTCCTTGTGTGTACCACATTGAGAATGGAGAAAAGAAAGAAGACCAAAGAACTGTCTGAGGACTTGAGAAACCAAATTGTGAGGAAGCATGAGCAATCTCAAGGCTACAAGTCCATCTCCAAAGACCTGAATGTTCCTGTGTCTACCGTGCGCAGTGTCATCAAGAAGTGTAAAGCCCATGGCACTGTGGCTAACCTCCCTAGATATTGACGGAAAAGAAAAATTGACAAGAGATTTCAACGCAAGATTGTGCGGATGTTGGATAAAGAACCTCGACTAACATCCAAACAAGTTCTAGCTGCCCTGCAGTCCGAGGGTACAACAGTGTCAACCCGTACTATCCGTCGGCGTCTGAATGAAAAGGGACTGTATGGTAGGAGACCCAGGAAGACCCCACTTCTTACCCCGAGACATAAAAAAGCCAGGCTGGAGTTTGCCAAAACTTACCTAAAAAAGCCTAAAACGTTTTGGAAGAATGTTCTCTGGTCAGATGAGACAAAAGTAGAGCTTTTTGGGCAAAGGCATCAACATAGAGTTTACAGGAGAAAAAAAAGAGGCATTCAAAGAGAAGAACACGGTCCCTACAGTCAAACATGGCGGAAGTTCCCTGATGTTTTGGGGTTGCTTTGCTGCCTCTGGCACTGGACTGCTTGACCGTGTGCATGGCATTATGAAGTCTGAAGACTACCAACAAATTTTGCAGCAGAATGTAGGGCCCAGTGTGAGAAAGCTGGGTCTCCCTCAAAGGTCATGGGTCTTCCAGCAGGACAATGACCCAAAACACACTTCAAAAAGCACTAGAAAATGGTTTGAGAGAAAGCACTGGAGACTTCTAAGGTGGCCAGCAATGAGTCCAGACCTGAATCCCATAGGACACCTGCGGAGAGATCTAAAAATGGCAGTTTGGAGAAGGCACCTTCAAATATCAGGGACCTGGAGCAGTTTGCCAAAGAAGAATGGTCTAAAATTCCAGCAGAGCATTGTAAGAAACTCATTGATGGTTACCGGAAGCGGTTGGTCGCAGTTATTTTGGCTAAAGGTTGTGCAACCAAGTATTAGGCTGAGGGTGCCAATACTTTTGTCTGGCCCAATTTTGGAGTTTTGTGTGAAATGATCAATGTTTTGCTTTTTGCTTCATTCTCTTTTGTGTTTCTTCATTTAAGACAAATTAAATGAAGATAATAATACCAAAGAATTTGTGTTTGCAATCATTTTCAGGAAGAAACTGAGTATTATCTGACAGAATTGCAGGGGTGTCAATACTTTTGACCATGACTGTACTGAGCCCGAGTGACGGGCGAGACACCACATGTACTGAGCCCGGGTGACACTGTAATATGTAAGTAACATCAGACTGTATTGTGGGGACCATTCACTTCTATGGGAGGGTGTTAAAGGGAACCTGTCACCCCCAAAATCGCGGGAGAGGTAAGCCCACCGGCATCAGGGGCTTATCTACAGCATTCTGGAATGCTGTAGATAAGCCCCCGATGTAACCTAAAAGATGAGAAAAAGACGTTATATTATACTCACCCAGGGGCGTTCCCGCTGTTGGTCCGGGTCTGGCGCCTCCCATCTTCATCAGATGACGTCCTCTTCTGGTCTTCACACCGCAGCTCCGGCGCAGGCGTACTTTGCCTGCCCTGTTGAGGGCAGAGCAAAGTACAGCATTGTGCAGGCGCCGGGCCTCTCTGACCTTTCCCGGCACCTGCGCAATGCAGTACTTTACTCTGCCCTCAACAGGGCAGGCAAAGTACGCCTGCGCCGGAGCTGCGGCGTGAAGACCAGAAGAGGACGTCATCTGATGAAGATGGGAGGCGCCAGACCCGGACCAACAGCGGGACCGCCCCTGGGTGAGTATAATATAACGTCTTTTTCTCATGTTTTAGGATACATCAGGGGCTTATCTACAGCATTCCAGAATGCTGTAGATAAGCCCCTGATGCCGATGTGCCTACCTCACCCGCGATTTTGGCGGTGACAGGTTCCCTTTAAGGAGGAGGTGAGCTGTGACATCTCCTATTGTGACTGTTGGATCTGGTTGCCGGGGTCTACCTTCCTGTGGTTGTTACAAGTATCCTCCGCTCACCTTTCGGGGTGTTGCGCTCCTCGTCCACTTGTCTCAGGAGATTCGGTTGAACGCTCGGTCCGGCGCTGACATCCTGCAATATAATGGAAATGGCGGCTGAAGCTGCAGCACAAGGAGACACCGGAGAACGGCGGGGACAGAGCGCTCTGTAGCCGTGGACACGTGAAGTATAGCACGCGGCTGCCGGTCATGTGACGCCTGCACTCACTTTCACCAGAGGGGCGGCGCTATAGGTGATAATATCAGAGTAGAAGCCTCGCTGTCTGATCACCGGATATTTCCGCGGGAGGACGGCGCTGATCCGCGCGGGTGACACCGGCACAAGCGACTGCGGACGCGGGATCTCCCAGTGTGGACGGGACTCCGCGGAGGATGGGGGTCGTCTGCCGTTATCTGCTCCATCTGCGCCCAACAGAGAAGACAAACATGTCTGATAACTCTACAGGACCGCGACAGCTGCAGAACATCGCCCCCCCCTCCCTCCCTCCCTGCAGAGCTTCATCGCCCCCCCTCCCTCCCTGCAGAGCTTCATCGCCCCCCCTCCCTCCCTGCAGAGCTTCATCATCGCCCCCCCTCCCTCCCTGCAGAGCTTCATCATCGCCCCCCCTCCCTCCCTGCAGAGCTTCATCATCGCCCCCCCTCCCTCCCTGCAGAGCTTCATCATCGCCCCCCCCTCCCTCCCTGCAGAGCTTCATCATCGCCCCTCCTCCCTCCCTGCAGAGCTTCATCACCGCCCCCCTCCCTCCCTGCAGAGCTTCATCATCGCCCCCCCTCCCTCCCTGCAGAGCTTCATCATCGCCCCCCCTCCCTCCCTGCAGAGCTTCATCGCCCCCCCCCTCCCTCCCTGCAGAGCTTCATCGCCCCCCCCTCCCTCCCTCCCTGCAGAGCTTCATCATCGCCCCCCCTCCCTCCCTGCAGAGCTTCATCATCGCCCCCCCTCCCTCCCTCCCTGCAGAGCTTCATCGCCCCCCCTCCCTGCAGAACATCGCCCCCGTCCGTCCTCATACTCACCTCCTGTCACTCAGCTCAGCTGCCTGTCCCACACACTGCGCGCGCCGCAGCCGCCGACATCCCTCTGGCGCTCTGTCCCGCCGCCTTCTTCCTGACTGAGTGAGCGGTCATGCTCAATAAGGTAATGAATATGCGCATATTCATGACCTTAATGACCGGTACCATGTGACCGCTCACTCAGGACGCGCTACAGACGGTGAGAACAGGCATCGCTGGAGGCTGGAGCAGGAGGTGAGTATCGTCTCTCTTCATGGAGGGTGGGTGGGATGCGGAGGCGGGGAGGGGCGCGGGGAGGCAGGCGGGGGGGCGGGGTTTTGCGTCGGTCGCGTTTGTGACTTAAAAAAAAAAAAATCCTTGCCCAGGTGCCGCCCCCCCGCAATGTCGCCGCCCTAGGCACGTGCCCTCGAGTGCCTAGTGGCAAATACGGCCCTGATCGCCGGTTCATACCCAATTTTGCAGCCATGGCTACTCCCTTGACGGATCTTACCAAGGGGAAGGGTTCCGTCATGGTAAAATGGACCTCAGCTGCTGAAGAGGCCTTCCACAGCCTGAAACGGGCTTTGTGCTCTCAGCCCGTACTAGTGACTCCTGATTTTAGCAGCGAGTTTGTGGTACAAACTGATGCCTCTGATACTGGTGTCGGAGCTGTACTTTCCCAGGTGAGGGACGGAGTCGAACACCCGGTCCTCTATCTCAGTCGGAAACTGAATGTACATGAGCAGAGGTATGCCGTGGTTGAAAAAGAGTGCCTAGCCATTAAATGGGCTCTCGACTCCCTCAAGTATTACCTGGCTGGTAGGAAGTTTAGGCTGGTCACAGACCATGCCCCTCTCAAGTGGATGCACCTCCACAAGGACCGTAATAGTCGGGTAACCAGGTGGTTCCTTGCCCTGCAGGCTTACTCTTTTACGGTGGAGCACCGACCTGGGGTGCAGATGGGGAACGCCGATGCCCTATCCCGAGTGCACTGTTTCAAAAGTGTTCTTGCTCGACCGGAGTGGTCTGAGCAAGGGGGGGGGATATGTAAGACTCATGCTGGTGTGGTAGATGGAGGCAGGTATATCTCGCCCAGGTGTTTGTCCTATGTGAATTAGGCCACTCAGTATCTTCAGGGTGCTAATGGGTTAATGATTGCAGGAATAAAAGATGACCAGCTGGGTGTTTCCAGTGTCTGCCTGGGGCACACAGATTGCCTGCCTGTGTGAGACAAACGTGAGAGAAGAGCTCTGCTCAAGATCTGTATGATGTTAGCTGGGTGGGAGAAGCCCCCCCAGTTGTTGAGATAGCAACGTATTTGTTTAGTTAGTGCCGGACAGGCTAGGGTTTATTTTTATGTTTTGTTTTTTGTGTTGCTTTCACGTTAATAAATCTGACCTGAGGTCAGCCTGCTCAGAAACCTGCTGTACGCCTCAGATTCAATGCACAAACCACGTGTCCTTTGACCCCAGCAAAGGCGATCCCAGAGTGTTTTGTCACAGCAGTGATTGGCTTGCTGTCTGCGGCGTCACAGGGGCTATAAAGGGGCGTTCCCGCCGACCGCCATCTTACTGCTGCTGATCTGAGCTTAGGGAGAGGTTGCTGCCGCTTCGTCAGAAGCAGGGATAGCGTTAGGCAGGGTCCATTAACCACCAAACTGCTTGTGCTGTAGCGATTTCCACTGTCCAACACCACCTTCGGTGTGCAGGGACAGTGGAAGCTACATTTTTTTTTTCTCAGCGCTGTAGCTCATTGGGCTGCCCTAGAAGGCTCCCTGATAGCTGCATTGCTGTGTGTACGCCGCTGTGCAAACCAACTGCTTTTTTCAAAGCACAAATCCTCTTGTTCCTTCCTTTCTGCACAGCTATCTTTTTTGTTTGTCCACACTTTTTATTTAATTTGTGCATCAGTCCACTCCTTATTGCTGCCTGCCATACCTGGCTGAGATTACTGCAGGGAGATAGTAATTGTAGGACAGTCCCTGTTTTTTCTTTTTGTGGGAGATTAAGATTGGCATTTCTGCTAGAGTGCCATCCCTGTGTGTGCCATCTCTCACTCAGTGGGCCATAGAAAGGCTATTCATTTTTTTGCTTGATTTGGGTTCTAAAATCTACCTGAAAAAATCACTACATCAATCAGTGGGAGAAAAATATTGGCCTCAGGGCTTGTGTGCCACTCCTGACTCCTGCGTGTGCCATCTCTCACTCAGTGGGCCATAGAAAGCCTATTTATTTTTTTGCTTGATTTGGGTTCTAAAATCTACCTGAAAAAATCACTACATCAATCAGTGGGAGAAAAATATTGGCCTCAGGGCTTGTGTGCCACTCCTGACTCCTGTGTGTGCCATCTCTCACTCAGTGGGCCATAGAAAGCCTATTTATTTTTTTGCTTGATTTGGGTTCTAAAATCTACCTGAAAAAATCACTACATCAATCAGTGGGAGAAAAATATTGGCCTCTGGGCTTGTGTGCCACTCCTGACTCCTGTGTGTGCCATCTCTCACTCAGTGGGCCATAGAAAGCCTATTTATTTTTTTGCTTGATTTGGGTTCTAAAATCTACCTGAAAAAATCACTACATCAATCAGTGGGAGAAAAATATTGGCCTCAGGGCTTGTGTGCCACTCCTGACTCCTGTGTGTGCCATCTCTCACTCAGTGGGCCATAGAAAGCCTATTTATTTTTTTGCTTGATTTGGGTTCTAAATCCTACCTGAAAAAATCAATAAATCAATCAGTGGGAGAAAAATATTGGCCTCTGGGCTTGTGTGCCACTCCTGACTCCTGTGTGTGCCATCTCTCACTCAGTGGGCCATAGAAAGCCTATTTATTTTTTTGCTTGATTTGGGTTCTAAAATCTACCTGAAAAAATCACTACATCAATCAGTGGGAGAAAAATATTGGCCTCAGGGCTTGTGTGCCACTCCTGACTCCTGTGTGTGCCATCTCTCACTCAGTGGGCCATAGAAAGCCTATTTATTTTTTTGCTTGATTTGGGTTCTAAATCCTACCTGAAAAAATCAATAAATCAATCAGTGGGAGAAAAATATTGGCCTCTGGGCTTGTGTGCCACTCCTGACTCCTGTGTGTGCCATCTCTCACTCAGTGGGCCATAGAAAGCCTATTTATTTTTTTGCTTGATTTGGGTTCTAAAATCTACCTGAAAAAATCACTACATCAATCAGTGGGAGAAAAATATTGGCCTCAGGGCTTGTGTGCCACTCCTGACTCCTGAGTGTGCCATCTCTCATTCAGTGGGCCATAGAAAGCCTATTTATTTTTTTGCTTGATTTGGGTTCTAAAATCTACCTGAAAAAATCACTACATCAATCAGTGGGAGAAAAATATTGGCCTCAGGGCTTGTGTGCCACTCCTGACTCCTGCGTGTGCCATCTCTCACTCAGTGGGCCATAGAAAGCCTATTTATTTTTTTGCTTGATTTGGGTTCTAAAATCTACCTGAAAAAATCACTACATCAATCAGTGGGAGAAAAATATTGGCCTCAGGGCTTGTGTGCCACTCCTGACTCCCGTGTGTGCCATCTCTCACTCAGTGGGCCATAGAAAGCCTATTTATTTTTTTGCTTGATTTGGGTTCTAAAATCTACCTGAAAAAATCACTACATCAATCAGTGGGAGAAAACTATTGGCCTCAGGGCTTGTGTGCCACTCCTGACTCCTGTGTGTGCCATCTCTCACTCAGTGGGCCATAGAAAGCCTATTTATTTTTTTGCTTGATTTGGGTTCTAAATCCTACCTGAAAAAATCACTACATCAATCAGTGGGAGAAAAATATTGGCCTCTGGGCTTTTGTGCCACTCCTGACTCCTGTGTGTGCCATCTCTCACTCAGTGGGCCATAGAAAGCCTATTTATTTTTTTGCTTGATTTGGGTTCTAAATCCTACCTGAAAAAATCACTACATCAATCAGTGGGAGAAAAATATTGGCCTCAGGGCTTGTGTGCCACTCCTGACTCCTGTGTGTGCAATCTCTCACTCAGTGGGCCATAGAAAGCCTATTTATTTTTTTGTTTGATTTGGGTTCTAAAATCTACCTGAAAAAATCACTACATCAATCAGTGGGAGAAAAATATTGGCCTCTGGGCTTGTGTGCCACTCCTGACTCCTGTGTGTGCCATCTCTCACTCAGTGGGGCATAGAAAGCCTTTTTTTATTTTTATTTTGTTTCTAAAGTGTTTCGGAAAAAATAAATAAATAAATAAAACAGTGGGAGATTAATATTGCCCTTTCTGCTTGTGTGCCAGTCTTGACTCCTGGGTGTGGCATCTCTCTCTCTCTCTCAAATTGTGGGCCATAGAAAGCCTATTTATTTTTTTGCTTGATTTGGGTTCCAAAATCTACCTGAAAAAATCAGTACATCAATCAGTGGGAGAAAAATATTGGCCTCTGGGCTTGTGTGCCACTCCTGACTCCTGTGTGTGCCATCTCTCACTCAGTGGGGCATAGAAAGCCTTTTTTTATTTTTTTTATTTGGTTTCTAAATTGTCATTGAAAAAACCATTTTATTTTATTTGGTTTCTAAATTCTTCCTGAAAAAATCATTTTATTTTATTTTGTTTCTAAAGTCTCCCTGAAAAAAAATAAATAAATAAAACAGTGGGAGATTAATATTGCCCTTTCTGCTTGTGTGCCAGTCTTGACTCCTGGGTGTGCCATCTCTCTCTCTCTCTCAAATTGTGGGCCATAGAAAGCCTATTTATTTTTTTGCTTGATTTGGGTTCCAAAATCTACCTGAAAAAATCACTACATCAATCAGTGGGAGAAAAATATTGGCCTCTGGGCTTGTGTGCCACTCCTGACTCCTGTGTGTGCCATCTCTCACTCAGTGGGCCATAGAAAGCCTTTTTTTTATTATTTGGTTTCTAAATTGTCCCTGAAAAAATCATTTTATTTTATTTGGTTTCTAAATTCTTCCTGAAAAAATCATTTTATTTTATTTTGTTTCTAAAGTCTCCCTGAAAAAAAAAAAAAAAAATAGGTGGGAGATTAATATTGACGTTTGTGCTTGAGTGACAGTCCTGCGTGTGTGGCATCTCTGTGATTTGGTGCCACAGAAAACAGAGTGTGTAACATTGTGCCTGATTTTCCTTGTGGTCTCACCAACCTGTAAAGGGATATTGAAATCATACTGAAGTTATAGGTCACCGTGTAAGTTGTTTGACAGCAACAAATAAAGTTACTTTGGTTAAGTTTTTAAAACAATCAGGAAGTCTGGTGCAAGAGGTCGTGGCCGTGGGCGTTCATTGTCAGCTGGTAATGATGGTAGTGGTAGTGGAGCATCAGGTGGTCGTGGGAAAAAAAATATTACACCTAAGTCTGGAGCTGTGGAGCCAGGTTCGTCGTCTGGCTACACAAGGCCTCGAACGCTCTCTTTTCTGGGAGTAGGAAAACCGCTTTTAAAGCCGGAGCAGCAACAGCAAGTTTTGGCTTACCTTGCAGACTCAGCCTCTAGCTCTTTTGCCTCCTCTTCTGAAACTGGTAAATGTAAAAGCAGCGCGTCGCTTGTGGATGTTCACGGTCAGGGACAAGTCGCTTCCTTGTCCTCTTCAGCAAAAACAACAACAAGAGAGAAGGATGCAGCAGGCGACACAACGGGTTACTCCATGGAGCTCTTTACACATACCGTCCCTGGCTTAGAAAGTGAAACACTTAACAGGCTATGCCCATTACAAGTAGATTCTGACATGGAGTGCACTGATTCACAGCCACAGCCAGACTACTATGCTGGTCCTTTGACTCAGACCACAACATTGCCCTCTCAGGGTACTGATCCACAATCAGACCCTGATGAGACTATGTTGCCCCGTTACGAACGCTATACCACCGACCGACACGGTGACACAGACGAAGTTGCACACGAGCTAGAAGAGGAGGTAATAGATGACCCAGTTGTTGACCCCGATTGGCAGCCATTGGGGGAACAGGGTGCAGGCGGCAGTAGTTCAGAAGCGGAGGTGGAGGAGGGGCCGCCGCAGGCATCAACATCGCAACAGGTTCCATCTGCCGGGCCCGTATCTGGCCCAAAACGCGTGTCAAAGCCAAAACCTGTTGGAGGACAGCGTGGCCATCCGGTTAAAGCTCAGTCTGCAATCCCTGAAAAGGGATCCGATGCTAGGAAGAGTGCAGTCTGGCATTTTTTTAAACAACATCCAATTGATCAGCGCAAAGTCATCTGTCAAAAATGTTCAACTAGCTTAAGCAGAGGTCAGAATCTGAAAAGTCTCAATACAAGTTGCATGCATTGACATTTAACCACCATGCATTTTCAAGCCTGGACTAACTACCAAACGTCCCTTAAGGTTGTAGCACCCTCGGCCAATGAAGCTAGTCAGCAACGCAACATCCCTTCCGTCACTGTAAGGCCACCATTTTCCGCACCACCGGCAGTATCTGTGCAGGTTTCTTTGCCAGCCAAAAGCAGTCAGGGTCAGGGAATCACCAGTTTTGTAGGAGGAAATATTGCATCTAGGGCACCGGCGGAAACAATACCGTCTCCAACCGTCTCTGAGTCTGCCATGTCCACCGGCACACCCACAAGTTCCACGATCTCCAGCTCTCCAGTCCAGCTCACCCTACATGAGACTCTGGTTAGAAAAAGGAAGCACTTATCCTCGCATCTGCGTACACAGGGTTTGAATGCCCACATAGCTAGACTAATCTCGTTAGAGATGATGCCCTACCGGTTAGGTTAAAAGCGAAGCTTTCAAAGCCCTGATGGACTACGCTGAACCACGCTACGAGCTACCCAGTCGACACTTCTTTTCGAGAAAAGCCATCCCAGCCCTCCACCAGCATGTTAAAGAGCGCATCGTCCATGCACTCAGGCAATCTGTGAGTACAAAGGTGCACCTGACAACAGATGCATGGACCAGTAGGCATGGCCAGGGACATTACGTGTCCATCATGGCACACTGGGTGAATGTGGTGGATGCAGGGTCCACAGGGGACATCAATTTCGGGACAGTTCTGCCTAGCCCACGGTCTAGGAAACAGTTGGCTGTAGGTGTTCGCACCCCCTCCTCCTCCTCCTCTTCGTCCTTCTGCAGAAGCGAGAGCTCGTCCACAGACCGCAGTCAGCAAACCACTCCATCCGCAGCTGCCACTGTTGCACACCAGTTGTCCCATTATGGGCCAGATACTGGCAAGCGTCAGCAGGCTGTATTGGCTATGAAGTGTTTGGGCGACAACAGACACACCGCGGAAGTTCTGTCCGAGTTCTTGCAGAGAGAAACGCAGTCGTGGCTGGGCACAGTAGATCTTGAGGCAGGCAAGGTAGTGAGTGATAACGGAAGGAATTTCATGGCTGCCATCTCCCTTTCCCAACTGAAACACATTCCTTGCCTGGCTCACACCTTAAACCTGGTGGTGCAGTGCTTCCTGAAAAGTTATCCGGGGTTATCCGACCTGCTCCTCAAAGTGCGCGGACTTTGCTTTCATATCCGCCGTTCGCCCGTACACTCCAGCCGTATGCAGACCTATCAGCGGTCTTTGAACCTTCCCCAGCATCGCTTAATCATAGACGTTGCAACAAGGTGGAACTCAACACTGCACATGCTTCAGAGACTGTGCGAACAGAGGCGGGCTGTTATGTTTTTGTGGGAGGATACACATACACGGGCAGGCAGTAGGATGGCAGACATGGAGTTGTCAGGTGTGCAGTGGTCGAAGATACAAGACATGTGTCAAGTCCTTCAGTGTTTTGAGGAATGCACACGGCTGGTTAGTGCAGACAACGCCATAATAAGCATGAGCATCCCCCTAATGTGTCTGCTGATGCAAAGTTTGACGCACATAAAGGATCAGGCGTCTGCACCAGAGGAAGAGGAAAGCCTTGATGACAGTCAGCCATTGTCTGGTCAGGGTAGTGTACAGGACGAGGTAGCGGGCGAAGAGGAGGTGGAGGACGAGGAGGATGATGGGGATGAGTATATTTTTAATGAGGAAGCTTTCCCGGGGGCACTGGAAATTGGTTGCGTGGCAAGGTCGGGTTCTGGTTTTTTGAGGGACACAAGTGACGTAGATTTGCCTGAAACTGCCCCTCAACCAATCACAACCGCAGATTTGACAACTGGAACTTTGGCCCACATGGCGGATTATGCCTTACGTATCCTCAAAAGGGACACACGCATAACAAAAATGATGAACGATGACGATTACTGGTTGGCCTGCCTCCTTGATCCACGCTATAAAGGCAAATTGCAAAATATTATGCCACATGAGAACTTGGAACTAATATTAGCAACCAAACAATCAACTCTTGTTGACCGTTTGCTTCAGGCATTCCCAGCACACAGCGCACGTGATCGTTCTCACACGAGCTCCAGGGGGCAGCAGACCAGGAGTGTTAGGGGTGCACACATCAGAAGTGGCGTTGGACAGAGGGGTTTTCTGACCAGGTTGTGGAGTGATTTTGCTATGACCGCAGACAGGACAGGTACTGCTGCATCAATTGAAAGTGACAGGAGACAACATTTGTCCAGTATGGTTACTAACTATTTTTCATCCCTTATCGATGTTCTCCCTCAACCGTCATTCCCATTTGATTACTGGGCATCAAAATTAGACACCTGGCCAGAATTGGCAGAATATGCATTGCAGGAGCTTGCTTGCCCGGCAGCTAGTGTCCTATCAGAAAGAGTATTCAGTGCTGCAGGTTCAATATTAACCGAAAAAAGGACTCGTCTGGCTACCCAAAATGTTGATGATCTAACATTCATTAAAATGAACCACAACTGGATTTCGAAATCTTTTGCCCCACCTTGCCCGGCAGACACCTAGCTTTCCTATGAAAAGCTCTTGCCTGTGGACTACTGTGAATTACTTTTCGAATATCTAATTTGCTGCAGCTGATTGTCCAGCATACGACATGTTTACACCTCCCTAAATGGCCAAACTCCCCACACGGGGCCGTGGTATCGCGACTTGGCGCAAGCACCCGTGAGAGTGCTGTTTGTCTGAAGAGGTGGGTGTGCCCGCTTTTGGTCGACGGCACTGCCACTGGGTCCCTCATAGTACAATAAAGTGTCTCTGGCGGTGGTGGTGCGCACCCAACGTCAGACACACTGTTGTAACATGAGGGGCCCTGGGCCTGTACCGCCAGCCACAAGAGAGTTCACCCAACCCCAGGTCAAACATTGCTCTACCACTTCCACAGTTATCTCTCACACTTCCACCAATGTTTAGTCTATGCGCTGACATCCTTCCATTCCTGCCACTGACAATACCATTGTGTTGACATGTATGATGGTATTTAACATAGTCAGGGGCAGTGTCCTCTATTTACCACAGTAAATACTTTGCGCTAAATTAGTAGGTCTGAAACTACGCAGAGGATCCCACCCCTGAACCTAATGATTGCACCCTTTAGTGTTTTCGTTTTGTTTTAATGCGAGACATTCACATTTATTTATTGTTTTGGACTACTAACTGGCAGACACTCATTACAATCGGCCTCCGCTGACCAGACCACTGCTGCCCGTCTACCCCTGGAACCAATTTTAAATTGCCTACAGCCAGCCCATTTTATTATGTTAGGCCTTCGAAGCCTGTCTGCGGCCCGTTCTTTCTACTACTACACTGACCAGTCTACTGCTGCCTGTGTACCCCTGGAACCTATTTAAAAGTGCCTACAGCCCAACATCTTTTTTTGTTAGGCCTTCGAAGCCTGTCTGCGGTCCCTCCTTCCACTAGGCCTCCACTGACCTGTCTACTGCTGCCCGTGTACCCCTGGAACCAATTTTAAATTGCCTACAGCCAGCCCATTTTATTATGTTAGGCCTTCGAAGCCTGTCTGCGGTCCGTTCTTTCAACTACTACTACACTGACCGGTCTCCTGCTGCCCGTGTACTCCTGGAACCAATTATAAAGTGCCTACAGCCTGTCCAATTTTATTATGTTAGGCCTTCGAAGCCTGTCTGCGGTCCCTCCTTCCACTAGGCCTCCACTGACCTGTCTCCTGCTGCCCGTGTACCCCTGGAACCAATTATAAAGTGCCTACAGCCTGTCCAATTTTATTATGTTAGGCCTTCTAAGCCTGTCTGCGGTCCCTCCTTCCACTAGGCCTCCAATGACCTGTCTACTGCTCCCCTTGTACCCCTGGAACCAATTTTAAATTGCCTACAGCCAGCCCATTTTATTATGTTAGGCCTTCGAAGCCTGTCTGCGGTCCCTCCTTCCACTAGGCCTCCACTGACCTGTCTCCTGCTGCCCGTGTACCCCTGGAACCAATTATAAAGTGCCTACAGCCTGTCCAATTTATTATGTTAGGCCTTCGAAGCCTGTCTGCGGTCCCTCCTTCCACTAGGCCTCCACTGACCTGTCTACTGCTGCCCGTGTACCCCTGGAACCAATTTTAAATTGCCTACAGCCAGCCCATTTTATTATGTTAGGCCTTCGAAGCCTGTCTGCGGCCCGTTCTTTCAACTACTACTACACTGACCTGTCTACTGCTGCCCGTGTACTCCTGGAACCAATTATAAAGTGCCTACAGCCTGTCCAATTTTATTATGTTAGGCCTTCGAAGCCTGTCTGCGGTCCCTCCTTCCACTAGGCCTCCAATGACCTGTCTACTGCTGCCCGTGTACCCCTGGAACCAATTTTAAATTGCCTACAGCCAGCCCATTTTATTATGTTAGGCCTTCGAAGCCTGTCTGCGGTCCCTCCTTCCACTAGGCCTCCACTGACCTGTCTCCTGCTGCCCGTGTACCCCTGGAACCAATTATAAAGTGCCTACAGCCTGTCCAATTTTATTATGTTAGGCCTTCGAAGCCTGTCTGCGGTCCCTCCTTCCACTAGGCCTCCACGGACCTGTCTACTGCTGCCGTGTACCCCTGGAACCAATTTTAAATTGCCTACAGCCAGCCCATTTTATTATGTTAGGCCTTCGAAGCCTGTCTGCGGCCCGTTCTTTCAACTACTACAACACTGACCTGTCTACTGCTGCCCGTGTACTCCTGAAACCAATTGTAAATTGCCTACAGCCAGCCCATTTTATTATGTTAGGCCTTCGAAGCCTGTCTGCGGTCACTCCTTCCACTAGGCCTCCACTGACCTGTCTCCTGCTGCCCGTGTACCCCTGGAATCAATTATAAAGTGCCTACAGCGTGTCCAATTTTATTATGTTAGGCCTTCGAAGCCTGTCTGCGGTCCCTCCTTCCACTAGGCCTCCACTGACCTGTCTACTGCTGCCCGTGTACCCCTGGAACCAATTTTAAATTGCCTACAGCCAGCCCATTTTATTATGTTAGGCCTTCGAAGCCTGTCTGCGGCCCGTTCTTTCAACTACTACTACACTGACCTGTCTACTGCTGCCCGTGTACTCCTGGAACCAATTATAAAGTGCCTACAGCCTGTCCAATTTTATTATGTTAGGCCTTCGAAGCCTGTCTGCGGTCCCTCCTTCCACTAGGCCTCCAATGACATGTCTACTGCTGCCCGTGTACCCCTGGAATCAATTATAAAGTGCCTACAGCCTGTCCAATTTTATTATGTTAGGCCTTCAAAGCCTGTCTGCGGTCCCTCCTTCCACTAGGCCTCCACTGACCTGTCTACTGCTGCCCGTGTACCCCTGGAACCAATTTTAAATTGCCTACAGCCAGCCCATTTTATTATGTTAGGCCTTCGAAGCCTGTCTGCGGCCCGTTCTTTCAACTACTACTACACTGACCTGTCTACTGCTGCCCGTGTACTCCTGGAACCAATTGTAAATTGACTACAGCCAGCCCATTTTATTATGTTAGGCCTTCGAAGCCTGTCTGCGGTCCCTCCTTCCACTAGGCCTCCACTGACCTGTCTCCTGCTGCCCGTGTACCCCTGGAACCAATTATAAAGTGCCTACAGCCTGTCCAATTTTATTATGTTAGGCCTTCGAAGCCTGTCTGCGGTCCCTCCTTCCACTAGGCCTCCACTGACCTGTCTACTGCTGCCCGTGTACCCCTGGAACCAATTTTAAATTGCCTACAGCCAGCCCATTTTATTATGTTAGGCCTTCGAAGCCTGTCTGCGGCCCGTTCTTTCAACTACTACTACACTGACCTGTCTACTGCTGCCCGTGTACTCCTGGAACCAATTATAAAGTGCCTACAGCCTGTCGAATTTTACTATGTTAGGCCTTCGAAGCCTGTCTGCGGTCCCTCCTTCCACTAGGCCTCCACTGACCTGTCTACTGCTGCCCGTGTACCCCTGGAACCAATTTTAAATTGCCTACAGCCAGCCCATTTTATTATGTTAGGCCTTCGAAGCCTGTCTGCGGCCCGTTCTTTCAACTACTACTACACTGACCTGTCTACTGCTGCCCGTGTACTCCTGGAACCAATTATAAAGTGCCTACAGCCTGTCCAATTTTATTATGTTAGGCCTTCGAAGCCTGTCTGCGGTCCCTCCTTCCACTAGGCCTCCAATGACCTGTCTACTGCTGCCCGTGTACCCCTGGAACCAATTTTAAATTGCCTACAGCCAGCCCATTTTATTATGTTAGGCCTTCGAAGCCTGTCTGCGGTCCCTCCTTCCACTAGGCCTCCACTGACCTGTCTCCTGCTGCCCGTGTACCCCTGGAACCAATTATAAAGTGCCTACAGCCTGTCCAATTTTATTATGTTAGGCCTTCGAAGCCTGTCTGCGGTCCCTCCTTCCACTAGGCCTCCACTGACCTGTCTACTGCTGCCCGTGTACTCCTGGAACCAATTATAAAGTGCCTACAGCCTGTCCAATTTTATTATGTTAGGCCTTCGAAGCCTGTCTGCGGTCCCTCCTTCCACTAGGCCTCCAATGACCTGTCTACTGCTGCCCGTGTACCCCTGGAACCAATTTTAAATTGCCTACAGCCAGCCCATTTTATTATGTTAGGCCTTCGAAGCCTGTCTGCGGACCGTTCTTTCTACTACTACTACACTGACCAGTCTACTGCTGCCCGTGTACCCCTGGAACCAATGTTAAAGTGCCTACAGTCCAATATTTTTTTATGTTAGGCCTTCGAAGCCTGTCTGCGGCCCGTTCTTTCTACTACTCCTACACTGACCAGACCACTGCTGCCCGTGTACCCCTGGAACCTATTTTTTATTGCATAGAGCATCCTTTTTTTAATAGTAGGCGTACAAAGTCTGTCTGCGGTCCACTATTGAAATTGTCCTCCACTGCCCAGAGCAATGCTGCCTGTGTACCCCTGTAACCTTTTTTAAGCTGCAGTGAGCCACATTTTTGGTTTAAGGCCTACTACCTGTGTCTGTCTGCGCCACTCAATTCAGCTGTGTTCCTTTGAAAAAAGCTGAGCGTCAATAGTCTTGTTTTCAGCCTCTAGGAATTTTAAAACTGCATTGGGGGTACAACTTTGGTAGGGCCTACTAACGGTGTCTGCCGCCCCAAGGTGTGCCCCGGGTTTCGTCCACATTGCTTCGGTCTTCCGACTCTCGTTTAGTAGTTGTAGAAAACTACACTGCATTAGGCCTACAAATTGGGTATGGGGTGTAGAGAGATGGTGTGTTACACTCCAAGGTGTTCCCCAGGCTTCGTACACATTGCTTCGGTCTTCCGACTCTCGTTTAGTAGTTGTAGAAAACTACACTGCATTAGGCCTACAAATTGGGTATGGGGTGTAGAGAGATGGTGTGTTCCACTCCAAGGTGTTGCCCAGGTTTCCTCGCCATTGCTTCGATCTTAATGCTCTCGTTTAGTAGTTGTTGGAAACTACACTGCATTAGGCCTACAAATTGGGTATGGGGTGTAGAGATGGTGTGTTCCACTCCAAGGTGTTCCCCAGGTTTCCTCGCCATTGCTTCGATCTTAATGCTCTCGTTTAGTAGCTGTTGGAAACTACACTGCATTAGGCCTACAAATTGGGTATGGGGTGTAGAGACGGTGTGTTCCACTCCAAGGTGTTCTCCAGGTTGCCTTTCCTGAGCTTCTATCTTCAGGCTCTCGTTTAGTAGTTGTTGGAAACTACACTGCATTAGGCCTACAAAATGGGTATGGGGTGTAGAGAGATGGTGTGTTCCACTCCAAGGTGTTCCCCAGGTTTCCTCGCCATTGCTTCGATCTTAATGCTCTCGTTTAGTAGTTGTTGGAAACTACACTGCATTAGGCCTACAAATTGGGTATGGGGTGTAGAGACGGTGTGTTCCACTCCAAGGTGTTCTCCAGGTTGCCTTTCCTGAGCTTCTATCTTCAGGCTCTCGTTTAGTAGTTGTTGGAAACTACACTGCATTAGGCCTACAAAATGGGTATGGGGTGTAGAGAGATGGTGTGTTCCACTCCAAGGTGTTCCCCAGGTTTCCTCGCCAATGCTTCGATCTTAATGCTCTCGTTTAGTAGTTGCTGGAAACTACACTGCATTAGGCCTACAAAATGGGTATGGGGTGTAGAGAGATGGTGTGTTCCACTCCAAGGTGTTCCCCAGGTTTCCTCGCCAGTGCTTCGATCTTAATGCTCTCGTTTAGTAGTTGTTGGAAACTACACTGCATTACGCCTACAAATTGGGTATGGGGTGTAGAGAGATGGTGTGTTACACTCCAAGGTGTTCCCCAGGTTTCGTCCACATTGCTTCGGTCTTCCGACTCTCGTTTAGTAGTTGTAGAAAACTACACTGCATTAGGCCTACAAATTGGGTATGGGGTGTAGAGAGATGGTGTGTTCCACTCCAAGGTGTTCCCCAGGTTTTCTCGCCATTGCTTCGATCTTAATGCTCTCGTTTAGTAGTTGTTGGAAACTACACTGCATTAGGCCTACAAATTGGGTATGGGGTGTAGAGACGGTGTGTTCCACTCCAAGGTGTTCCCCAGGTTTCCTCGCCATTGCTTCGATCTTAATGCTCTCGTTTAGTAGTTGTTGGAAACTACACTGCATTAGGCCTACAAATTGGGTATGGGGTGTAGAGACGGTGTGTTCCACTCCAAGGTGTTCTCCAGGTTGCCTTTCCTGAGCTTCTATCTTCAGGCTCTCGTTTAGTAGTTGTTGGAAACTACACTGCATTAGGCCTACAAAATGGGTATGGGATGTAGAGAGATGGTGTGTTCCACTCGAAGGTGTTCCCCAGGTTTCCTCGCCATTGCTTCGATCTTAATGCTCTCGTTTAGTAGTTGTTGGAAACTACACTGCATTAGGCCTACAAATTGGGTACGGGGTGTAGAGACGGTGTGTTCCACTCCAAGGTGTTCTCCAGGTTGCCTTTCCTGAGCTTCTATCTTCAGGCTCTCGTTTAGTAGTTGTTGGAAACTACACTGCATTAGGCCTACAAAATGGGTATGGGGTGTAGAGAGATGGTGTGTTCCACTCCAAGGTGTTCCCCAGGTTTCCTCGCCATTGCTTCGATCTTAATGCTCTCGTTTAGTAGTTGTTGGAAACTACACTGCATTAGGCCTACAAAATGGGTATGGGGTGTAGAGAGATGGTGTGTTCCACTCCAAGGTGTTCCCCAGGTTTCCTCGCCATTGCTTCGATCTTAATGCTCTCGTTTAGTAGTTGTTGGAAACTACACTGCATTAGGCCTACAAATTGGGTATGGGGTGTAGAGACGGTGTGTTCCAATCCATGGTGTTCTCCAGGTTGCCTTTCCTGAGCTTCTATCTTCAGGCTCTCGTTTAGTAGTTGTTGGAAACTACACTGCATTAGGCCTACAAAATGGGTATGGGGTGTAGAGAGATGGTGTGTTCCACTCCAAGGTGTTCCCCAGGTTTCCTCGCCATTGCTTCGATCTTAATGCTCTCGTTTAGTAGTTGTTGGAAACTACACTGCATTAGGCCTACAAAATGGGTATGGGGTGTAGAGAGATGGTGTGTTCCACTCCAAGGTGTTCCCCAGGTTTCCTCACCATTGCTTCGATCTTAAAGCTCTCGTTTAGTAGTTGTTGGAAACTACGCTGCATTAGACCTACAAAATGGGTATGGGGTGTAGAGAGATGGTGTGTTCCACTCCAAGGTGTTCCCCAGGTTTCCTCGCCATTGCTTCGATCTTAATGCTCTCGTTTAGTAGTTGTTGGAAACTACACTGCATTAGGCCTACAAATTGGGTATGGGGTGTAGAGACGGTGTGTTCCACTCCAAGGTGTTCTCCAGGTTGCCTTTCCTGAGCTTCTATCTTCAGGCTCTCGTTTAGTAGTTGTTGGAAACTACACTGCATTAGGCCTACAAAATGGGTATGGGGTGTAGAGAGATGGTGTGTTCCACTCCAAGGTGTTCCCCAGGTTTCCTCGCCATTGCTTCGATCTTAATGCTCTCGTTTAGTAGTTGTTGGAAACTACACTGCATTAGGCCTACAAATTGGGTATGGGGTGTAGAGACGGTGTGTTCCACTCCAAGGTGTTCTCCAGGTTGCCTTTCCTGAGCTTCTATCTTCAGGCTCTCGTTTAGTAGTTGTTGGAAACTACACTGCATTAGGCCTACAAAATGGGTATGGGGTGTAGAGAGATGGTGTGTTCCACTCCAAGGTGTTCCCCAGGTTTCCTCGCCATTGCTTCGATCTTAATGCTCTCGTTTAGTAGTTGTTGGAAACTACACTGCATTAGGCCTACAAATTGGGTATGGGGTGTAGAGACGGTGTGTTCCACTCCAAGGTGTTCTCCAGGTTGCCTTTCCTGAGCTTCTATCTTCAGGCTCTCGTTTAGTAGTTGTTGGAAACTACACTGCATTAGGCCTACAAAATGGGTATGGGGTGTAGAGAGATGGTGTGTTCCACTCCAAGGTGTTCCCCAGGTTTCCTCGCCATTGCTTCGATCTTAATGCTCTCGTTTAGTAGTTGTTGGAAACTACACTGCATTAGGCCTACAAAATGGGTATGGGGTGTAGAGAGATGGTGTGTTCCACTCCAAGGTGTTCCCCAGGTTTCCTCGCCATTGCTTCGATCTTAATGCTCTCGTTTAGTAGTTGTTGGAAACTACACTGCATTAGGCCTACAAATTGGGTATGGGGTGTAGAGACGGTGTGTTCCACTCCAAGGTGTTCTCCAGGTTGCCTTTCCTGAGCTTCTATCTTCAGGCTCTCGTTTAGTAGTTGTTGGAAAATACACTGCATTAGGCCTACAAAATGGGTATGGGGTGTAGAGAGATGGTGTGTTCCACTCCAAGGTGTTCCCCAGGTTTCCTCGCCATTGCTTCGATCTTAATGCTCTCGTTTAGTAGTTGTTGGAAACTACACTGCATTAGGCCTACAAATTGGGTATGGGGTGTAGAGACGGTGTGTTCCACTCCAAGGTGTTCTCCAGGTTGCCTTTCCTGAGCTTCTATCTTCAGGCTCTCGTTTAGTAGTTGTTGGAAACTACACTGCATTAGGCCTACAAAATGGGTATGGGGTGTAGAGAGATGGTGTGTTCCACTCCAAGGTGTTCCCCAGGTTTCCTCACCATTGCTTCGATCTTAATGCTCTCGTTTAGTAGTTGTTGGAAACTACACTGCATTAGGCCTACAAATTGGGTATGGGGTGTAGAGACGGTGTGTTCCACTCCAAGGTGTTCTCCAGGTTGCCTTTCCTGAGCTTCTATCTTCAGGCTCTCGTTTAGTAGTTGTTGGAAACTACACTGCATTAGGCCTACAAAATGGGTATGGGGTGTAGAGAGATGGTGTGTTCCACTCCAAGGTGTTCCCAAGGTTTCCTCGCCATTGCTTCGATCTTAATGCTCTCGTTTAGTAGTTGTTGGAAACTACACTGCATTAGGCCTACAAAATGGGTATGGGGTGTAGAGAGATGGTGTGTTCCACTCCAAGGTGTTCCCCAGGTTTCCTCGCCATTGCTTCGATCTTAATGCTCTCGTTTAGTAGTTGTTGGAAACTACACTGCATTAGGCCTACAAATTGGGTATGGGGTATAGAGACGGTGTGTTCCAATCCAAGGTGTTCTCCAGGTTGCCTTTCCTGAGCTTCTATCTTCAGGCTCTCGTTTAGTAGTTGTTGGAAACTACACTGCATTAGGCCTACAAAATGGGTATGGGGTGTAGAGAGATGGTGTGTTCCACTCCAAGGTGTTCCCCAGGTTTCCTCACCATTGCTTCGATCTTAATGCTCTCGTTTAGTAGTTGTTGGAAACTACGCTGCATTAGGCCTACAAAATGGGTATGGGGTGTAGAGAGATGGTGTGTTCCACTCCAAGGTGTTCCCCAGGTTTCCTCGCCATTGCTTTGATCTTAATGCTCTCGTTTAGTAGTTGTTGGAAACTACACTGCATTAGGCCTACAAATTGGGTATGGGGTGTAGAGACGGTGTGTTCCACTCCAAGGTGTTCTCCAGGTTGCCTTTCCTGAGCTTCTATCTTCAGGCTCTCGTTTAGTAGTTGTTGGAAACTACACTGCATTAGGCCTACAAAATGGGTATGGGGTGTAGAGAGATGGTGTGTTCCACTCCAAGGTGTTCCCCAGGTTTCCTCGCCATTGCTTCGATCTTAATGCTCTCGTTTAGTAGTTGTTGGAAACTACACTGCATTAGGCCTACAAATTGGGTATGGGGTGTAGAGACGGTGTGTTCCACTCCAAGGTGTTCTCCAGGTTGCCTTTCCTGAGCTTCTATCTTCAGGCTCTCGTTTAGTAGTTGTTGGAAACTACACTGCATTAGGCCTACAAAATGGGTATGGGGTGTAGAGAAATGGTGTGTTCCACTCCAAGGTGTTCCCCAGGTTTCCTCGCCATTGCTTCGATCTTAATGCTCTCGTTTAGTAGTTGTTGGAAACTACACTGCATTAGGCCTACAAAATGGGTATGGGGTGTAGAGAGATGGTGTGTTCCACTCCAAGGTGTTCCCCAGGTTTCCTCACCATTGCTTCGATCTTAATGCTCTCGTTTAGTAGTTGTTGGAAACTACACTGCATTACGCCTACAAATTGGGTATGGGGTGTAGAGAGATGGTGTGTTACACTCCAAGGTGTTCCCCAGGTTTCGTCCACATTGCTTCGGTCTTCCGACTCTCGTTTAGTAGTTGTAGAAAACTACACTGCATTAGGCCTACAAATTGGGTATGGGGTGTAGAGAGAGGGTGTGTTACACTCCAAGGTGTTCCCCGGGTTTCGTCCACATTGCTTCGGTCTTCCGACTCTCGTTTAGTAGTTGTAGAAAACTACACTGCATTAGGCCTACAAATTGGGTATGGGGTGTAGAGAGATGGTGTGTTCCACTCCAAGGTGTTCCCCAGGTTTTCTCGCCATTGCTTCGATCTTAATGCTCTCGTTTAGTAGTTGTTGGAAACTACACTGCATTAGGCCTACAAATTGGGTATGGGGTGTAGAGACGGTGTGTTCCACTCCAAGGTGTTCCCCAGGTTTCCTCGCCATTGCTTCGATCTTAATGCTCTCGTTTAGTAGTTGTTGGAAACTACACTGCATTAGGCCTACAAATTGGGTATGGGGTGTAGAGACGGTGTGTTCCACTCCAAGGTGTTCTCCAGGTTGCCTTTCCTGAGCTTCTATCTTCAGGCTCTCGTTTAGTAGTTGTTGGAAACTACACTGCATTAGGCCTACAAAATGGGTATGGGGTGTAGAGAGATGGTGTGTTCCACTCCAAGGTGTTCCCCAGGTTTCCTCGCCATTGCTTCGATCTTAATGCTCTCGTTTAGTAGTTGTTGGAAACTACACTGCATTAGGCCTACAAATTGGGTATGGGGTGTAGAGACGGTGTGTTCCACTCCAAGGTGTTCTCCAGGTTGCCTTTCCTGAGCTTCTATCTTCAGGCTCTCGTTTAGTAGTTGTTGGAAACTACACTGCATTAGGCCTACAAAATGGGTATGGGGTGTAGAGAGATGGTGTGTTCCACTCCAAGGTGTTCCCCAGGTTTCCTCGCCATTGCTTCGATCTTAATGCTCTCGTTTAGTAGTTTTTGGAAACTACACTGCATTAGGCCTACAAATTGGGTATGGGGTGTAGAGACGATGTGTGCCACTCCAAGGTGTTCCCCAGGTTTCCTCGCCATTGCTTCGATCTTAATGCTCTCGTTTAGTAGTTGTTGGAAACTACACTGCATTAGGCCTACAAATTGGGTATGGGGTGTAGAGACGGTGTGTTCCACTCCAAGGTGTTCTCCAGGTTGCCTTTCCTGAGCTTCTATCTTCAGGCTCTCGTTTAGTAGTTGTTGGAAACTACACTGCATTAGGCCTACAAAATGGGTATGGGATGTAGAGAGATGGTGTGTTCCACTCCAAGGTGTTCCCCAGGTTTCCTCGCCATTGCTTCGATCTTAATGCTCTCGTTTAGTAGTTGTTGGAAACTACACTGCATTAGGCCTACAAAATGGGTATGGGGTGTAGAGAGATGGTGTGTTCCACTCCAAGGTGTTCCCCAGGTTTCCTCGCCATTGCTTCGATCTTAATGCTCTCGTTTAGTAGTTGTTGGAAACTACACTGCATTAGGCCTACAAATTGGGTATGGGGTGTAGAGACGGTGTGTTCCAATCCAAGGTGTTCTCCAGGTTGCCTTTCCTGAGCTTCTATCTTCAGGCTCTCGTTTAGTAGTTGTTGGAAACTACACTGCATTAGGCCTACAAAATGGGTATGGGGTGTAGAGAGATGGTGTGTTCCACTCCAAGGTGTTCCCCAGGTTTCCTCGCCATTGCTTCGATCTTAATGCTCTCGTTTAGTAGTTGTTGGAAACTACACTGCATTAGGCCTACAAAATGGGTATGGGGTGTAGAGAGATGGTGTGTTCCACTCCAAGGTGTTCCCCAGGTTTCCTCGCCATTGCTTCGATCTTAATGCTCTCGTTTAGTAGTTGTTGGAAACTACGCTGCATTAGGCCTACAAAATGGGTATGGGGTGTAGAGAGATGGTGTGTTCCACTCCAAGGTGTTCCCCAGGTTTCCTCGCCATTGCTTCGATCTTAATGCTCTCGTTTAGTAGTTGTTGGAAACTACACTGCATTAGGCCTACAAATTGGGTATGGGGTATAGAGACGGTGTGTTCCACTCCAAGGTGTTCTCCAGGTTGCCTTTCCTGAGCTTCTATCTTCAGGCTCTTGTTAAATAGTGGTTAAATGGAACAACTGCATTTGGCGTACTAGTTGGTTTGGTGCCTACTAACAGTGTCTGCCGCTCCTTGCTGTTCTCCTGGTTTCCTGTCCTGAAATTCCATTTTCAGGCTCTCGTTAAGTAGTTGTTAATGTTAGACTGCATTTGGCCTACTAGTTGGGTTGGGGCCTACTATCGGTGTCTGCCACTCCTTGCTGTTCTCCTCCACTGAACAAAGCTGTGCCGCCTGTTTACTTCGGTTGCCCATTTTGAACTGCATTTCGACTACTTACTGATTTGGGCCTACTCTCTGTGTCAGCCTCTCATTCCAGTTGTCCTCCACTGCAATGCCCCCTGGTTAGTCCTGTGTTACCAATTTTGAACTGCATTTAGCCAACTTTATTCTTTGGGCCTATATCTGTGTTTCCTCCTCATCCTGCCCATTGCCCAGCCAATGATAGATGAGTCTGCTGGTACATTGACCCATAACGCAAAATTCCCCGTGCACGCTACACAGCAAGATTGTGACCCTGCTGAAAGTCAGGTTCCTCTTCCCGCATACCATACCACCTTACACGGGGACAAAGAGGAAGGTGCAGATGAAAGTGCAGGTTCCTTCATCAGGTAGGGGGAGGAATACTAGTTGGCGACGTCACTGGCACAGGGCCTCTCATAGTACGCAAAAGTGTTGCTGCCGGTGGGAGGCGCCCCCGCCGTGCAAACACACCGCTGTACTTTGAGGGACCCTGTGCCAGTGCCAATGCCAACTAGTGGGCCCCCCCTGCTTGCTCAGGATCACAGCACTTGCAAAGTTTAAATGCTTACCTCTCCCTGCTCCACTGCCGTGACGTGTTCCAGATTTCCTGGGCCCACTAATTACTTGAACCAGCCCTACCCCCCACAACTTTAGCCAAATGACCCTCAATTTCAAATGCCTTCCAATTATTATAAGCTAAATTACGATTGACAAGCTTCAGTAACAAGAATGGATGTTTTTGCCATTAAAATGGGCAGTGTAGGTGTTTTCCTGGCCTCCACTCACTGCCGACTATGCTCCCCCATTGACTTGCATTGGGTTTCGTGTTTCGGGCGATACCCGACTTTTCGCGATAATCGGCCGATTCCACTCGACTCGACTTCTAAGATAGTCGGGTTTCGCGAAACACGACTCGACACTAAAAAGGTCAAGGTCGCTCAACCCTAGTGGCGACGCTTCTCATGTCATTTCAGTCTGCCCTAAGCGGACAAAGAGGATCGCTAGTTCATTTACCATCAGTACTGTACAACCTAAATTTCTGTTATCTGTGTCCTTGATCTGCTCATTTTTATCATTTTCTGTCATGGCGTTTGTGGATTCAGGCGCCGCCTTGAACTTAATGGACTTTGAGTTTGCCAGGCGTTGTGGTTTTCCCTTGCAGCCTTTGCAGAACCCTATTCCTTTAAGGGGCATTGATGCTACACCCTTGGCTAAAAATAAGCCCCAGTTTTGGACACAGGTGACCATGCGCATGGCGCCAGCCCATCAGGAAGATTGTCGATTTCTGGTGTTGCATAATTTGCATGATGCTATCATGCTGGGTTTTCCGTGGTTGCAGGTACATAATCCTGTGTTGGATTGGAAGTCTATGTCTGTGACTAGTTGGGGTTGTCAGGGGGTTCATAATGATGTTCCTTTGATGTCAATCTCCTCTTCTTCCTCTTCTGAAATTCCAGAGATTTTGTCTGATTTTCAGGATGTATTCGATGAGCCCAAGTCCAGTTCCCTTCCACCGCACAGGGACTGTGATTGTGCGATTGACTTGATTCCAGGCTGTAAGTTTCCTAAGGGTCGACTTTTCAACCTGTCTATGCCTGAACATACCGCCATGCGGAGTTATGTTAAGGAGTCTTTGGAGAAAGGGCATATTCGGCCATCTTCTTCACCGTTGGGAGCAGGATTTTTTTTTGTTGCCAAGAAGGATGGCTCCTTGAGACCCTGTATTGATTATCGCCTCTTGAATAAGATCACGGTCAAGTTTCAATACCCTTTACCTTTGCTTTCCGATTTGTTTGCTAGGATTAAGGGGGCTAGTTGGTTTACGAAGATTGATCTTCGGGGGGCATATAATCTTGTTCGTATTAAGCAGGGTGATGAATGGAAAACTGCGTTTAATACGCCCGAAGGCCATTTTGAATACCTTGTGATGCCATTCGGGCTTACTAATGCTCCATCTGTTTTTCAGTCCTTCATGCATGATATCTTCCGGACTTATATTGATAAATTCTTGATTGTATATTTGGACGATATTTTGATTTTTTCCGATGATTGGGAGTCTCATGTGGAACAGGTCAGGATGGTATTTCAGATCCTTCGTGACAATGCTTTGTTTGTGAAGGGGGTCTAAGTGTCTCTTTGGGGTGCAGAACGTTTCTTGTTTGGACTTCATTTTTTCTCCCTCATCTATGGAGATGGATCCGGTTAAGGTTCAGGCCATTCATTATTGGATTCAGCCCACATCCGTGAAGAGCCTTCAGAAATTTTTGGGTTTTGCAAATTTTTATCGCCGTTTCATTGCTAACTTTTCCAGCGTGGTTAAACCCTTGACCGATTTGACGAAGAAAGGCGCTGATGTGGCGAATTGGTCCTCTGCGGCTGTCTCTGCCTTTCAGGAGCTTAAACGCCGATTTACTTCTGCTCCGGTGTTGCGCCAACCGGATGTTTCTCTTCAGTTTCAGGTTGAGATTGACGCTTCTGAGATTGAGGCAGGGGCCCTTTTGTCTCAGAGGGATCCTGTTGGTTCCTTGATGAAACCGTGTGCCTTCTTTTCCCGTAAGTTTTCGCCTGCTGAACGCAATTATGATGTCGGCAATTGGGAGTTGTTGGCTATGAAATGGGCGTTTGAGGAGTGGCGACATTGGCTTGAGGGAGCTAAGCTGTCATGATTCCAATGGCAGGGAATCACAAAAGGACAAGCACCAACGAGCTCTAGGGTGATGGAACCTGAGCTGACCGCGACCCTAAACCTGAACACACAAATAACAATAGCCGGGGAACGTGCCTACGTTGATCCTAGACGTCTCGCACCAGCCGAAGATCTAACTTCCCCTATTAGAAGAAACACAGACCTCTCTTGCCTCCAGAGAAATACCCCACAGAAATAGCAGCCCCCCACATATAATGACGGTGAAATGAGAGGAAGGCACATACACAGTATGAAATCAGATTCAGCAAAATGAGGCCCGCTAAAACTAGATAGCAGAGGATACAAAAGTAAACTGCGCGGTCAGCAAAAAACCCTTCAAAAAAACCATCCTGTAATTACTTGAACTCATGTTCCAACTCATGGAACATGAGGAGCAATTACAGCCCGCTAGAGCAACCAGCAGCAAAGAAACAATTATATGCAAGCTGGACAAGACAAAAATAAATCAAAACGTGGAACAAGAAAATCAAAAACTTAGCTTGTCCTGAAGATTACTGAAGCCAGAAGCTGAGGTAACAAAACACTCTGATAACCTTGATAGCCGGCGGGGAAATGACAAGAAAGCCCGGATAAATAGGAAACTCCCAAATCCTAATAGAACAGGTGGACACCAGAGACAGCAGAACACAAATCACCCAGTACCATCAGTAACCACCAGAGGGAGCCCAAAAACAGAACTCACAACAGTACCCCCCCCTTGAGGAGGGGTCACCGAACCCTCACGAGAACCACCAGGGCGACCAGGATGAGCCCTATGAAAAGCGCGGACCAAATCATCAGCATGAACATCAGAGGCAACCACCCAAGAATTATCCTCCTGACCATAACCCTTCCACTTGACCAAATATTGGAGTTTCCGTCTGGAAACACGAGAATCCAAGATCTTCTCCACAACATACTCCAATTCTCCCTCCACCAGCACCGGAGCAGGAGGCTCAGGCGAAGGAACAACAGGTATCTCATACCTCCGCAACAACGACCGATGGAACACATTATGAATAGCAAACGATGCCGGGAGATCCAAACGAAACGACACAGGGTTAAGAATTTCCAAGATCCTATAAGGACCGATGAACCGAGGCTTGAACTTAGGAGAAGAGACCTTCATAGGAACAAAACGAGAAGACAACCACACCAAGTCCCCAACACGAAGCCGAGGACCCACGCGGCGACGGCGATTAGCAAACTGCTGAGCCTTCTCCTGGGACAACTTCAAATTGTCCACCACATGACTCCAAATCCGATGCAACCTATCCACCACCATGTCCACTCCAGGACAATCAGAAGGCTCCACCTGACCAGAGGAAAAACGAGGATGAAACCCCGAATTACAAAAGAAAGGAGAAACCAAGGTAGCAGAACTAGCCCGATTATTAAGGGCAAACTCGGCCAGCGGCAAAAAGGTAACCCAGTCATCCTGATCAGCAGAAACAAAACACCTCAAATAAGTTTCCAAGGTCTGATTAGTTTGCTCCATCTGGCCATTCGTCTGAGGGTGGAATGCAGACGAAAAGGACAAATCAATGCCCATCTTAGCACAGAACGTCAGCCAAAATCGAGACACAAACTGGGATCCCCTGTCAGAAACGATGTTCTCCGGAATCCCATGCAAACGAACCACGTTCTGGAAAAACAGAGGGACCAACTCAGAGGAGGAAGGCAACTTAGGCAAGGGTACAAGATGAACCATTTTAGAAAAGCGGTCACACACAACCCAGATGACGGACATTTTTTGAGAGACAGGGAGATCCGAAATAAAGTCCATGGAAATGTGCGTCCAAGGCCTCTTCGGGATAGGCAAAGGTGACAACAATCCACTGGCTCGAGAACAGCAAGGCTTAGCCCGAGCACAAACCTCACAAGACTGCACAAAAGAACGCACATCCCTAGACAAGGAAGGCCACCAAAAAGACCTGGCCACCAAGTCTCTAGTACCAAATATTCCAGGATGACCTGCCAACGCAGAAGAATGGACCTCAGAGATGACTCTACTGGTCCAGCTATCCGGAACAAACAGTCTCTCAGGCGGACAACGATCAGGTTTACCCGCCTGAAACTCCTGCAAAGCACGTCGCAAGTCTGGGAATACGGCCGACAAAATCACCCCATCCCTAAGGATACCAGTGGGCTCAGAATTTCCAGGGGAGTCAGGCACAAAACTCCTAGAAAGAGCATCCGCCTTCACATTCTTTGAACCTGGCAGGTATGAAACCACAAAATTGAAACGAGAGAAAAACAGTGACCAACGAGCCTGTCTAGGATTCAGACGCCTGGCAGACTCAAGGTAAATCAGATTTTTGTGATCAGTCAAGACCACCACACGATGTCTAGCACCCTCCAGCCAATGACGCCACTCCTCAAATGCCCACTTCATGGCCAAAAGTTCCCGATTACCCACATCATAATTCCGCTAAGCGGGCGAAAATTTTCTAGAAAAGAACGCACATGGCTTCATCACCAAGCAATCGGAGCTTCTCTGTGACAAAACCGCCCCCGCTCCAATCTCGGAAGCATCAACCTCAACTTGGAAAGGAAGCGAAACATCAGGCTGACGCAACACAGGAGCAGAAGAAAACCAGCGTTTAAGTTCCTGAAAGGCCTCCACAGCCGCAGACCAATCAGCAACATCAGCACCCTTCTTAGTCAAATCCGTCAAAGGCTTAACAACACTAGAAAAATTAGTTATAAAACGACGATAGAAATTAGCAAAGCCCAAGAACTTCTGCAAACTCTTAAGAGATGCAGGCTGCGTCCAGTCACAAATAGCCCGAACCTTGACGGGATCCATCTCAATAGTAGAAGGGGAAAAAATATACCCCAAGAAAGAAATCTTCTGGACTCCAAAGAGACACTTTGAGCCCTTTACAAACAAGGAATTAGCCCGCAGGACCTGAAACACCTTCCTGACCTGCTGAACATGAGACTCCCAGTCATCAGAAAAAAACAAAATATCATCCAAATACACAATCATAAATTTATCCAGATATTCACGGAAAATATCGTGCATAAAGGACTGGAAGACTGAAGGAGCATTAGAAAGTCCGAAAGGCATTACCAAATACTCAAAATGGCCCTCAGGCGTATTAAATGCGGTTTTCCACTCATCACCTTGCTTTATTCGTATAAGATTATACGCACCCCGGAGATCAATCTTAGTGAACCATTTAGCCCCCTTAATGCGAGCAAACAAATCAGTCAACAAAGGCAAAGGATACTGATATTTTGCGGTAATCTTATTCAAAAGACGATAATCTATACAAGGTCTCAAGGACCCATCTTTCTTGGCCACGAAAAAAAAACCTGCTCCCAAAGGGGACGAAGATGGACGGATATGTCCCTTTTCCAAGGACTCCTTAACATAATCCCGCATAGCAGTATGCTCTGGCACTGACAGATTGAACAAACGACCTTTAGGAAATTTACTACCAGGAATTAAATCTATAGCACAATCGCAATCCCTGTGAGGAGGAAGCGAACTGAGCTTAGGCTCCTCAAAAACATCCCGATAATCCGACAAAAATACAGGAACCCCAGAAGGAGTAGATGAAGCGATAGAAATCGGAGGTGCATCATCATGAACCCCCTGACATCCCCAGCTTAACACAGACATTGTTTTCCAGTCAAGGACTGGATTATGAGTTTGTAACCATGGCAGACCAAGTACTAGAACATCATGTAAATTATACAACACCAGGAAGCGAATCACCTCCTGATGAACGGGAGTCATACGCATGGTCACTTGTGTCCAGTACTGAGGTTTATTCATAGCTAAAGGTGTAGAGTCAATTCCCTTCAAAGGAATAGGGACTTCCAGAGGCTCCAGACTAAACCCACAGCGATTGGCAAATGACCAATCCATAAGACTCAGGGCAGCGCCTGAATCTACATAGGCATCGACGGAAATGGATGATAATGAGCAAATCAGAGTCACAGACAGAATGAACTTAGACTGTAACGTACTAATGGCAACAGACTTATCAACCTTTTTTGTGCGTTTAGAGCATGCTGATATAACATGAGCTGAATCACCACAATAAAAGCACAACCCATTTTTCTGCCTATAGTTTTGCCGTTCACTTCTAGACTGAACTCTATCACATTGCATTGTCTCAAGTGCCTGTTCAGAAGACACCGCCAAATGGTGCACAGGTTTGCGCTCCCGTAAACGCCGATCAATCTGAATAGCCATAGTCATAGACTCATTCAGACCCGAAGGCGCAGGGAACCCTACCATAACATCTTTAATGGCCTCAGAAAGGCCATCTCTGAACTTTGCAGCCAGGGCGCACTCATTCCACTGAGTAAGCACTGACCATTTCCGAAATTTTTGACAATATATTTCTGCTTCATCTTGCCCCTGAGAGAGGGCTAATAAAGCTTTTTCAGCCTGAATCTCTTGGTTAGGTTCCTCATAGAGCAAACCCAATGCCAGAAAAAACGCATCCACATTAAGCAACGCAGGATCCCCTGGTGCCAATGCAAATGCCCAATTTTGAGGGTCACCCCACAGGAAAGATATAATAATCTTAACCTGCTGAGCAGGGTCTCCAGAAGAGCGAGATTTCAAAGAAAGGAACAGCTTGCAATTGTTCCTAAAATTCAGAAAACTAGATCTATCTCCAGCAAAGAACTCTGGAATAGGAATTCTAGGTTCAGACATAGGAGCATGTACAACAAAATCTTGTATATTTTGAACCTTAGCAGCAAAATTATTCAAGCTGGAAGCTAAACTCTGGATGTCCATGATAAACAGCTAAGGTCAGAGCCATTCAAGGATTAAGAGGAGGAAAAAAAAAAAAAAAAATCAGCCAGGCTACAATTAGGGCTAGGCAGCAACCTCAGAGGAGAAAAAAAAAAAAAACTTCCTCAGACTTCTTTTCCTCCTACTTCAGCCCAAACATTTTGAGGCCGGCTGATTCCAATGGCAGGGAATCACAAAAGGACAAGCACCAACGAGCTCTAGGGTGATGGAACCTGAGCTGACCGCGACCCTAAAAATGGAATACAAAAAACGAATCCACTAGTGCACCTTTCCTCACAGATAACCCTACACTCGCCTGCTATCCCTTCCTAGCAGTGGAGGTTGGCACCCTGATAGATATTTTGGCGCCCCCACTCCGCGACGGCTGACACCTGCTATCCCTGTTAATGAAACTAGTCAGCTATAGGAGGGAAAACAATAAGCAATAAAAAGAAATGAAGGAAGATGTAGGGTAGAGAAACTAAGGTGCACAAAAATCTATATACCGTCCTCCCTCAATGACATCTCATATTCAGCCAAGAGACACTCGAGAAAAAATATATATATATACTAGTGCGTGGAGCCAAACAAAACATGTTCTCCCAGCGTTGCAATACAGCAGTCCCGTTATGTATCAGCAAGGGACATAACTCCGTGCATCAAATGGCGAGATGACAGTGGGAGAACAGGTACAGAATAACAAATGACCTGATTTAGTCTAAGATAGACACAGTGCATGGTAGCACCCCCTTGGCAAAACAATCAATATATTTTAGAATGTGAAACAATGTAACACAACTCAGTATAGCTACAATTGTCTCTAGGTACACAGTAATAACATGATGCCACACTGGTACAAAGTCTTAAAGGGATATTTCAAGCTACACACTAGATGAGCTACCCAGTGGGTTCTAATAGCCAATAGTAGGTACCGATACACATGCACAGTCGGATAGACAAAAAATAGATGATTTCAGCAACAGCCAGTGAAAAAAAGGGGGTGGTTAACCCAAAAGAAACCAGACACTTAGCTGTCAGAATAACGCCCCGACGCGTTACGGTTCCTCAGGGGGCAGAGATAATGATAAATCGGAGGTCATAGATTCAGGTGCCCTGATGCCCAGGCAGACCTGATTAGATCCCAGAGGAAGGTGTTTATATAGAAAAATGTACCCCCTGCTGACCAATCAGCAAAGGACCACCCCTTCCTCCTCCCAGAATCCGGAGACACCGGGTGTATACAATCAAGGTCCATACATACGGACCAATGGATAAGTCTATGTCCATCCTAGTATGGGGTTCCCACCCCCAAACACAAAAAACGGATCATTAATTATACATAAGGTAGAAATCATACCGCACCAGATACCAATCCCAGAAGACGCTCCTGGCCGCATGGTAGTTGCTGGGCGCCGCCATTATAGACACAGAACGCCAGACCGCGCATGCGCACTGTCCACATGCCGATCTGAAAAAACAGCACCTGTGCACTGGGACCGAAAAGATAGAGGACCAGAGCGCACATAATCTGTGCCAGGCGCCGCCATGTTTGATGCGCCTATACAGGGGCGGCGCCTGCGCATATGGTGCCGGGCAGACGAAAGGCCGGATCGCACACACTTTGTGCGGTGCCTGCGCACTGGGACCAAAGAAACAGAGGACCAGAGCGCACATAATCTGTGCTAGGCGCCGCCATGTTTGGTGCGCCTATACCGAGGCGGCGCCTGCGCACTGGGTACCGGACAGATAGAAAGCCGGAACGCATATACTCCGTGCCAGGCGCCGCCTACATCAGCCGTGTCAGTGCCCGAACACACAGAGGCGCAAAAAGCGGCACAGGTGCCCCAATTTTGTCCGGGCAGCACATAATAAATAAATAATACCGGAAAAAGACGGCGCGGTGTGGAGGTGTACACATAGGTGCCCCCCCCAACCCCCAAAAGATAGAGCATCGGTGTGATAAGAACTAAAATAAAGATAAACACCAAAAAAGCGGGCCCTAAGTGGCAGGGACATCCCATATTAGCACAGCAGGCCCACCCCGACATAGGAGGGATTCGCCCCTAAAGAGGGCACCCAGTAAAACCAGCACAAGCGCCATCCGCAAGTACAATAGATCAGCGCGTGCACCGGACCCTGGCGCCCCCTCCTTATAAATATAGGAACCATATGACGGGGAAACGCGTCGGGGCGTTATTCTGACAGCTAAGTGTCTGGTTTCTTTTGGGTTAACCACCCCCTTTTTTTCACTGGCTGTTGCTGAAATCATCTATTTTTTGTCTATCCGACTGTGCATGTGTATCGGTACCTACTATTGGCTATTAGAACCCACTGGGTAGCTCATCTAGTGTGTAGCTTGAAATATCCCTTTAAGACTTTGTACCAGTGTGGCATCATGTTATTACTGTGTACCTAGAGACAATTGTAGCTATACTGAGTTGTGTTACATTGTTTCACATTCTAAAATATATTGATTGTTTTGCCAAGGGGGTGCTACCATGCACTGTGTCTATCTTAGACTAAATCAGGTCATTTGTTATTCTGTACCTGTTCTCCCACTGTCATCTCGCCATTTGATGCACGGAGTTATGTCCCTTGCTGATACATAACGGGACTGCTGTATTGCAACGCTGGGAGAACATGTTTTGTTTGGCTCCACGCACTAGTATATATATATATTTTTTCTCGAGTGTCTCTTGGCTGAATATGAGATGTCATTGAGGGAGGACGGTATATAGATTTTTGTGCACCTTAGTTTCTCTACCCTACATCTTCCTTCATTTCTTTTTATTGCTTATTGTTTTCCCTCCTATAGCTGACTAGTTTCATTAACAGGGATAGCAGGTGTCAGCCGTCGCAGAGTGGGGGCGCCAAAATATCTATCAGGGTGCCAACCTCCACTGCTAGGAAGGGATAGCAGGCGAGTGTAGGGTTATCTATGAGGAAAGGTGCACTAGTGGATTCGTTTTTTGTATTCCATTTTTCTGTGTTCACTGGGAAGTGGTATTTTTTAGATTATCTCTAAATAAAATATATATTGTTTTAAAGGGACTACATGTTACACGGCTCCAGAGAAATACCCCACAGAAATAGCAGCCCCCCACATATAATGACGGTGAAATGAGAGGAAGGCACATACACAGTATGAAATCAGATTCAGCAAAATGAGGCCCGCTAAAACTAGATAGCAGAGGATACAAAAGTAAACTGCGCAGTCAGCAAAAAACCCTTCAAAAAAACCATCCTGTAATTACTTGAACTCATGTTCCAACTCATGGAACATGAGGAGCAATTACAGCCCGCTAGAGCAACCAGCAGCAAAGAAACAATTATATGCAAGCTGGACAAGACAAAAATAAATCAAAACGTGGAACAAGAAAATCAAAAACTTAGCTTGTCCTGAAGATTACTGAAGCCAGAAGCTGAGGTAACAAAACACTCTGATAACCTTGATAGCCGGCGGGGAAATTACAAGAAAGCCCGGATAAATAGGAAACTCCCAAATCCTAATAGAACGGGTGGACACCAGAGACAGCAGAACACAAATCACCCAGTACCATCAGTAACCACCAGTGGGAGCCCAAAAACAGAACTCACAACACTAAGCACCGTATTGTGGTCTTGACCGATCATAAGAATCTGATTTACCTCGAGTCTGCCAAACGGCTGAATCCTAGACAGGCTCGATGGTCCTTGTTTTTTTCCCGTTTTGATTTTGTGGTCTCGTATCTTCCAGGTTCTAAGAATATTAAGGCTGATGCCCTCTCTAGGAGATTTTGCCTGATTCTCCTGAGGTCTTTGAACCGGTCGGCATTCTGAAAGAAGGGGTGGTCCTTTCTGCCATTTCCCCTGATTTAGGACGGGTTCTTCAGGAATTTCAGGCTGACAGACCTGACCGCTGTCCAGTGGGGAAACTGTTTGTTCCTGACAGATGGACTAGTATAGTGATTTCTGAGGTTCACTGTTCTGTGTTGGCTGGTCATCCTGGTATTTTTGGTACCAGAGACTTGGTTGGTAGGTCCTTTTGGTGGCCTTCTTTGTCCCGTGATGTGCATTCTTTTGTGCAGTCCTGTGGGACTTGTGCGCGGGCCAAGCCCTGTTGTTCTCGTGCTAGTGGGTTGCTTTTGCCATTGCCGGTCCCTGAGAGGCCCTGGACGCATATTTCTATGGATTTTATTTCTGATCTTCCGGTTTCCCAGAGGATGTTGGTTATCTGGGTTGTTTGTGACCGGTTCTCTAAGATGGTTCATTTGGTGCCTTTGCCTAAATTGCCTTCCTCTTCAGATTTGGTTCCGTTGTTTTTTCAGCATGTGGTTCGTTTGCATGGTATTCCGGAGAATATTGTGTCCGACAGAGGTTCCCAGTTTGTTTCTAAGTTTTGGCGGGCCTTTTGTACTAGGCTGGCATTGATTTGTCTTTTTCTTCTGCATTTCATCGTCAGACAAATGGTCACACCGAGCGAACGAATCAGACTTTGGAGACTTATTTGAGATGCTTTGTGTCTGCTGATCAGGATGATTGGGTGGCCTTCTTGCCATTGGACGAGTTTGCCCTTAATAATCGGGCTAGTTCGGCTACTTTGGTTTCGCCTTTTTTTTTGTAATTTTGGTTTTCATCCTCGTTTTTCTTCTGGGCAGGTTGAGCCTTCTGACTGTCCTGGTGTGGATTCTGTGGTTGACAGGTTGCAGCAGATTTGGGCTCATGTGGTGGACAATTTGGTGTTGTCTCAGGAGGAGGCTCAACGTTTTGCTAACCGTCGTCGGTGTGTTGGTTCCCGGCTTCGGGTTGGGGATCTGGTCTGGTTGTCTTCCCGTCATGTTCCTATGAAGGTTTCTTCTCCTAAGTTTAAGCCTCGATTAATTGGTCCTTATAGGATTTCTGGGATTATTAATCCGGTGTCTTTTCGATTGGCGCTTCCGGCCTCTTTTGCTATCCATAATGTCTTCCATAGATCTTTATTGCGGAAATATGTGGTGTCCGTTGTTCCCTCTGTTGATCCTCCGGCCCCTGTGTTGGTTGATGGGGAGTTGGAGTATGTGGTTGAGAAGATTTTGGACTCTCGTTTTTCGAGGCGGAGGCTTCAGTACCTTGTTAAATGGAAGGGTTATGGCCAGGAGGATAATTCTTGGGTTTTTGCCTCTGATGTCCATGCTGCTGATTTGGTTAGTGCCTTTCATCTGGCTCGTCCTGATCGGCCTGGGGGCTCTGGTGAGGGTTCGGTGAACCCTCCTCAAGGGGGGGGGGTACTGTTGTGAATTCTGCTTTTGGGCTCCCTCCGGTGGTTGTAGGTGGTAATGCAGTTGTCCCTGGGTTGCAGTCCTGGTCAGGTGTATCTGCTGATTGCAGTTCTGACTGGGATATTTAGGTGTGCAGGATTCATTAGTCCTTGCCAGTTGTCCATGGTTGTTGGGAGGTGTTGGACCTCTGTTTGGTTCCTCCTGCCTTGCTGTCAAATCAGCAAAGATATGTGTCTGGTTTTGTTTCTGTGGCACACATGCTGTGTGCTTGATAATTCAGTGCTATTCATTTGTTTTTTTCTTGTCCAGCTTTGATTGTGTCAGTATTTACTCAGTCCAGTTGGATTCTCACTAGTTGAAGATATACGTTCCACGTCTTTAGTTAGATGGTGGAATTTTTGTATTATCTGCTGTGGATATTTTTGGAAGGGTTTTAATACTGACCGCTTAGTATTCTGTCCTATCCTTTCCCATTTAGCTAGAGTGGCCTCTTTTGCTAAATCCTGTTTTCTGCCTGCGTGTGTCTTTCCTCTCCTACTCATAGTCAATATTCGTGGGGGGCTGCCTATCCTTTGGGGTTCTGCTCTGAGGCAAGGTAGAATTCCTATTTCCATCTATAGGGGTATTTAGTCCTCCGGCTGTGTCGAGGTGTCTAGGGTTTGTTACGCACACCCCACGGCTACTTCTAGTTGCGGTGTTAGTTCAGGATTTGCGGTCAGTACAGTTACCACCTACTCCAGAGAAAGTTTCATGCGGCTCCAAGGTCACCGGATCATAACAGGGTTCAGCCCACAAAGTCGGATGCTTTGCGGCCATGTGCCTGATCATGCTGGTGGTGGTCAGGCTGGTTGTTTTGCTACCCCTGCTGATGCGGGCATGGCAGGTGCTGCAAATGGCCTGTTTGGGGTTATCGGCAGAGTCTTTAAAAAATAACCAGACTCGGGAAGTTCTAGCAGTTGGAATTGCAACTTCTCTCATGTTGGTTTTATGGGGAACGGATACACGCTTTCTGTCTGTGGTCACCACACTGCTTCTTACTGCTTGTTGGGGGGATATGCCTCCTTCGTCATGTGTGCTGCTGTCCTCGCTCTGCATGTCCTCGCTCTGCATGTCCTCCTGCCAGGTTGGGTCATTCACTATGTCATCCACCACCTCGTCTTCAACATCCACACCCTGATCCTCCTTCTAACTTTCTGGCAATTGTGTCTCATCATCATCCACCTTTTGTGACACTTTCCCACCATCGCTTTCGTGTGACTGGGGCTGGTCAAAGCTTTGGGCATCTCTACTTGCGATCTCATCTGCCCCCACTTCAAGATGACCGGCCAAGAGTCCGGAATCTTGAAATGGAAAACTGAACAGCTCTTCAGAGTGTCCAAGTGTGGGATACAGAGGCGTAGCTAGGGTTTTAGCATAGGGGGGCGAAAAATCTGAGTGGGCCCCTAACCAGGTACCCCTGACTACAGCTATGTGGTGCACCCTAATTGTGAGCATAGAGGAACATCAGCAGATGACCGCACTCTGACTGAAAAAACATCTATAGATAAAAACGAACACTGATATTACTATATGGAGACCATATAGTGGTAGATACCAGTCTTGCAGACCATATAAAAGATCACTGGACAGTTTTAGATGGTGACTTACAGCTGATGGTCTTTCTTATGGAGTTGTTCACTTTTCCCATCTTTTCCATCTGGCCCAGAGCAACGTAAGAACTTCTCCAGCCAGGACTTGTCTGCAGAGATTACAACAAAGACACATCATACATCTCACATTTCCAGTACCGTCCATATCTATTCCCAACCTGCACAAGCTAATCATTCTGCTGATACACCAATACTGAGCCACTGCTGCCGCATGTGTCCCTATTACTGCACCTGCTGTGTAGTACAATAATGGTGCCGCCCCACATAATAATTCCACCACTGAGCCCCTTACATAGTAATAATGACTCCTTTGTGCTCTCTAGATAATAAAATTCACCCCTAGAAAACACTAATGCCCTGTGCTAGTGCCCTCCACATTTTGTCCCTAAAAAGTAATAATACCATATATGAAATTTTGATGTTCTCAGTGCTCTGAGTGCCCCAATAAAAATAATGTTTAAGTGCCCACTTAACATTTAATAATGTCCCCTAAGTAGCCTCCATGTACAGCTTGACTATATAAAGAAAGAAAAAAGCCAGCTCACCGATATGTGCAAGGAGCACGGAACTTCGTCCTGACTCGACGTAGTGCAAATCCAAGTAAAAGAGAAAAATGTTCCAGAGGAGACATGCATAGGTCTTTACTCACACGGGAAGCCTTTTGGATGTTTAATTTGGGTACTAGATTTCCGCATGGTTTGAATAAAAAGAGTGAACTTATGTTTCACTATTAGATATGGTAAATTGCAGTGCAGGCACAGATTCATGTATTTATATATTGCATATTTTTTAGCCCTTTTTTTGTGTGTGTGTTTTTTTCTGTCTTTTTTTGTACTTTCATATATATGGGATTTATTGTATCTTACCATTGTATATATATATATATATATATTGTTTATATATTTTAGAATATCTGGCAATGGTTTATATGTTTTTGTGATTATAAGTACTCTTGGTCAGGTGAGCCCCCTTTTTTTTTTTTTTTTACCTTTCCATTGGTAGGTCAGTCCTTCTTATACTGGATGGACTGCTGAGTAGATCAGCTGTGACAAAGACCGTATGGTCGAAACGCGTAGCTTTCTTCACTTGTGATATGGCATTGTCCCAGGAGTGTGTCTTCTACTATTTTATATGATGGATTAAAGTTTTACACTTTATCAAGAAGCTGGAACATTTTTCTCTTTTACAGCTTGACTATACACAGTATGGTGGGCCCACAGCTTTCCTAACAATAATGTTTAAGTGCCCACTTAACATTTAATAATGTCCCCTAAGTAGCCTCCATGTACAGCTTCCCTATGCACAGTATGATGTCCCCACTGCTTCCCTATACACAGTATAATGAGCACACAGCTCCCCTCTACACAGTATGATGATTCCACAGCTTCTCTGTACACAGTATGATGTCCCCACTGTTCCCCTATACACAGTATGATGAGCCCACAGCTTTTCTATACACAGTATAATGCCCCCACAGCTCCCCTATACAAAACACAGCATAATAGTTAATAGTGTTCTGACACCGTGCGTCGCCTGCACTGAGAGTCATGATGCCAGGAGGAAATTAACTTCATTCCTCTCTGCAGCCTGGGGGGCGGCGCCGATACTGTTTCAGTCACAACAGCTGTAACTGCACCTCTTAGGGTATGTGCACACGTTGCGGATAACATTGCAGACTTTTCCGTTCGGATTCTGCAAAATCCGCAGGTAAAAACACCCTGCGTTTTACCTGCGGTTTCCCAGCGGATTTACTGCGGATTTTGTGCAGATTTCGCCTGTGTTTTTACACCTGCGGAATTGATATGCTGCGAAAAATACAACGCAGCGTTTCCGCGCTGTATTTTCCGCAGCATGTGCACTGCGGATTTTGTCTTCCATAGGTTTACATGGTACTGTAAACCTGATGGAAATCCGCTGCGGATCCACAACGTGTGCACATAGCCTGTGGCTATGTGCACACGTAGGAAGGGTCCCTGCGGGTTCTCCCACAGCGGATTTGATAAATCTGCAGGGCAAAACCGCTGCGGTTATCCCTGCAGATTTATCGCGGTTTGTCTTGCGGTTTCCGCTGCGGGTTTACTCCTACTACTGATGCTGCATATGCAGCAATATGCAGCATCAATAGTAATGTTAAAAATAATTAAAAAATGGTTATATACTCACCCTCTGACGTCCTGATCTCCTCCGGTCCAGTTCCAAAGATGCTGTGCGAGAAGGACCTTCGTGACGTTACGGTCATGTGACCGCGACATCACCGCAGGCCCTGCTCGCACAGCAACCATGCGACCGGACGGCCGTGTGCAGCGCTGAGAGGTGAGTATATCATTATTTTTTATTATAATTCTTTTTTTTACACAAATATAGTTCCCAGGGCCTGGAGGAGAGTCTCCTCTCCTCCACCCCGGGTACCATCTGCACATGATCCGCTTACTTCCCGCATGGTGTGCATAGCCCTATGCAGGAAGTAAGCAGATCAATGCATTCCTACCTCCCCTTCCCAGAGAACAACTATTACATGTGATGGAGTGCATATAGTCTCTTAACAAAACCGTATAATAATCAGCCCCTCAGTGTTGTTCACATTCACCCCCCCAGTGCCCTGTCCCCCTCCCCCACCTAAGCCCCCACAACACCCCCATCCTCTCACATTTACCCCCCAGTGACTGACGTGCCTGTCAATTTCATTTTATCCCCAGGTCCCCACTTACCAATGATGTTTGCAGCAGGACCAGGAAGTATCTGAGTGAAATGCAGGTGGGCACTAGGACCCAGCGTGCTGCCCTGAGCCAATCCCAGAATGTACATGGAGGGAAGAAACCTGCAGCCTGGGAGGAGGTCGGTCAGCACAATACAGTGCAGAAGCCAGGAGGGAGATTTGCAACTGGCCACTGTGCTGCCAGCGTGCAGAATCTCCGTCAGGCAGGGGAGCAGGCATTTTACTGCTCTCCTCCTGTGCTGTATTGTGCCTCATCACAGAAGTGGCAGTGCCGGCTCCCAGTGGGCCCCTTCATGAGACAGGGCCCAGGTCGATGGCCCCCTCTGCCCCCCAGTAGCTACGCTACTGGTGGGATCAGTTGTCTCAGGGCACTTGGCATGGTGGGAGGAAGGAGGATCAGGGTGAGGAGAAGATGTGGGTCTTTGTTGTGGCCCACATTCACCTTGGCCACGGCCTCGTCCTCTGCATGCACCATCAGCATCACGTCCACTTCCCAGTGCCTTGCCCCTTGCCTTGACCATATTAAATGGACTACTGCACTATTTCAAATGCTCAACACAAATGTATTTACTTGGAGCTAAATTATATCTGATCAGTATGCCTGCAAAGCTACTAATTTTCCAAACACAAACACCAGGCCTCAGCCTGACATAACAGACTGTATTAAATTTTTGGTTTTTTTTTTGTGAATTTAAAACCCAAAAAAGAGTGGCACAAGGCTAGCACACCGATCTATGCTACGTATGCCTGCTGAAATATGATTTTTCTAAACCAGATACAACAGAACTCAGCAGCAGAAAGAAGGGCGTTCCAGCTGCTGTTCTGCTGCTGTTGTTACTACTCGTCCTGGTCTCAGACAAAGTTCCGGGCACCTGCGTTGATCGGTGAGCTGGCTGTGGCTTTTTAAGCCGTTTTTCATCTTTTATTGCTTATATACAACAGAACTCAGCCTGACATAAAAAAACAACACACTTATTTAGTCTATTATTTAACCCCCAAAAAATTGACCAAGGCTAGCACACAGAACTATGCTACGTATGGAAATACGGTTTTTCAAAAAACTGATACACCAGGACTCAGCCTGATATAACAGACTGTATTAATTTTTTTAGGGTTTTGTAGAATTTTTAAAATAAAAAAAGAACAAGGCTAGCAGACAGAACTATGTAACTTATGCCTGTCAAGCTTCGATTTTTCCACCACAGATACAACAGGCCTCAGTCTAACGTTATAACAGACTGTATTAAAAAATTTTTGTGATTTTGTAGAGTTTTTTTTTAATAAATTTAAAAAAAAATCAAAGCAGACAGAAGTATGATACGTATGCCTGACAAACTAGTAGAACAAGGATAGCACACACAACTATGCTACGTATGCCTGACAAACTATGATTTTTAAACAGATACACCAGGACTCAGTCTGACATAACAGACTGTATAATTTTTTTTGGGGGGGTGAATTCTTGGAAGAAATAAAAAAAAAAAAAGGAAACTGCAGCTAGGTACATAGTAAATAAGCAGCAGACAGTTATGGAGCTTTGGGAGAGATGCAGTGGAAGCTATGTACACGCATACAGTGCCTGCAGGCCTAGCACTGATGTGCATATGCTGTGCCCTGCCTACCTAGCGCTGCAATCTCAGGACCCACGAATTAGCCCTAAAAAGGACTGTTGGTTTCTCAGAAGTTGTGGAATTAACAGTTGCAGACCTACACTAACTATTAGGCCGGGATCAGACACAGCGAGATACGGCCTAGTCTCGCTGGTTAAAACCAAGCCCTGGCACCGGCACTCCAGAGCGGAGCGTGCAGCCGAACAGCAATACATGGAGCTGTACGCTCCGCTCCGGACAGCCGGTGCCAGAGCTTGTTTTTAACCAGCTAGACTCGGCCGTATCTCGCTGTAGTGTGACTCCGGCCTTAAAAGCACGATTCTGACCCTATTTCGGCAGCAGCTCTTCCTACGCTAGCTAACTCCGGAGCTAAATGCGGTGAGCAGGGGGGCGCCAGGTGTCTTATACTCGTGATGATGCTGTGCGGCCAAGCCAATCACAACAAAGATGGCTGCGGCGTTTCATGGCCTGGCAGACAATCTGTCATGATCCCAATGGCAGGGTATCACTAAAGGACAAGCACAGATACAAACAAGCTCTAGGGCGATGGAACCTGAGCTGACCGCGACCCTGAACCTAACACACAAATAAAAGTAGCCGGGGAACGTGCCTACGATGATCCTAGACGTCTCGCTCCAGCCGAAGATCTAACTTCCCTTATTAGAAGAAACACAGACCTCTCTTGCCTCCAGAGAAATCCCCTACAGAAATAGCAGCCCCCCACATATAATGACGGTGAAATGAGAGGAAAGCACATACGCAGTATGAAAACAGTTTCAGCAAAATGAGGCCCGCTAAAGCTAGATAGCAGAGGATACAAAAGTGAACTGCGCGGTCAGCGAAAAACCCTTCAAAAAACCATCCTGAAATTACTTGAACTCATGTGCCAACTCATGGTACATGAGGAGCAATTTCAGCCCACTAGAGCAACCAGCAGCAAGAATCACATATCTGCAGGCTGGACTAAAAACCAAATAAAGCAAAACACCAAAACAGGAAAATCCAAACTTAGCTTGACCAGAAGGTTCTAGGAGCAGGGAGCAGAGGTAACAAGACACACTGGATACATTGATAACCGGCGAGGAAATGCCAGCAAAGCCAGGTTAAATAGGAAACTCCCATATGCTGATGGAACAGGTGGAACCCAGAAACCCAGGAAAGACAAGTCACCCAGTACCATCAGTAACCACCAGAGGGAGCCCAAAAACAGAACTCACAACAGTACCCCCCCCTTGAGGAGGGGTCACCGAACCCTCACGAGAACCACCAGGGCGACCAGGATGAGCCCTATGAAAAGCGCGAACCAAATCATCAGCATGAACATCCGAGGCAACCACCCAAGAATTATCCTCCTGACCATAACCCTTCCACTTGACCAAATACTGGAGTTTCCGTCTGGAAACACGAGAATCCAAGATCTTCTCCACAACATACTCCAATTCTCCCTCCACCAGCACTGGAGCAGGAGGCTCAAGCGAAGGAACAACAGGTACCTCATACTTCCGCAACAACGACCGATGGAACACATTATGAATAGCAAACGATGCCGGGAGATCCAAACGAAACGACACAGGGTTAAGAATTTCCAAGATCCTATAGGGACCGATGAACCGAGGCTTGAACTTAGGAGAAGAGACCTTCATAGGAACAAAACGAGAAGACAACCACACCAAGTCACCAACAAGAAGTCGAGGACCCACGCAGCGACGGCGATTAGCAAACTGCTGAGCCTTCTCCTGGGACAACTTCAAATTGTCCACCACATGACTCCAAATCCGATGCAACCTATCCACCACCATGTCCACTCCAGGACAATCAGAAGGTTCCACCTGACCAGAGGAAAAACGAGGATGAAACCCCGAATTACAAAAGAAAGGAGAAACCAAGGTAGCAGAACTAGCCCGATTATTAAGGGCAAACTCGGCCAGCGGCAAAAAGGTAACCCAGTCATCCTGATCAGCAGAAACAAAACACCTTAAATAAGTTTCCAAGGTCTGATTAGTTCGTTCAGTCTGGCCATTCGTCTGAGGATGGAATGCAGATGAAAAGGACAAATCAATGCCCATCTTAGCACAGAACGTCCGCCAAAATCTAGACACAAACTGGGATCCCCTGTCAGAAACGATGTTCTCAGGAATCCCATGCAAACGAACCACATTCTGAAAAAACAGAGGGACCAACTCAGAGGAGGAAGGCAACTTAGGCAAGGGTACCAGATGAACCATTTTAGAAAAGCGATCACACACAACCCAGATGACGGACATTTTTTGAGAGACAGGGAGATCCGAAATAAAGTCCATGGAAATGTGCGTCCAAGGCCTCTTCGGGATAGGCAAAGGTGACAACAATCCACTGGCCCGAGAACAGCAAGGCTTAGCCCGAGCACAAACCTCACAAGACTGCACAAAAGAACGCACATCCCTCGACAAGGAAGGCCACCAAAAAGACCTGGCCACCAAGTCTCTAGTACCAAATATTCCAGGATGACCTGCCAACGCAGAAGAATGGACCTCGGAGATGACTCTACTGGTCCAATTATCCGGAACAAACAGTCTCTCAGGCGGACAACGATCAGGTTTACCCGCCTGAAACTCCTGCAAAGCACGTCGCAAGTCTGGGGAGACAGCAGACAAAATCACCCCATCCCTAAGGATACCAGAGGGCTCAGAATTTCCAAGGGAGTCAGGCACAAAACTCCTAGAAAGAGCATCCGCCTTCACATTCTTTGAACCTGGCAGGTATGAAACCACAAAATTGAAACGAGAGAAAAACAGTGACCAACGAGCCTGTCTAGGATTCAGACGCCTGGCAGACTCAAGGTAAATCAAATTTTTGTGATCAGTCAAGACCACCACACGATGTCTAGCACCCTCTAGCCAATGACGCCACTCCTCAAATGCCCACTTCATGGCCAAAAGTTCCCGATTACCAACATCATAATTCCGCTCAGCCGGCGAAAACTTTCTAGAAAAAAACGCGCATGGCTTCATCACTGAGCCATCGGAGCTTCTCTGTGACAAAACCGCCCCCGCTCCAATCTCGGAAGCATCAACCTCAACCTGAAAAGGGAGCGAAACATCTGGCTGACGCAACACAGGAGCAGAAGAAAACCGGCGCTTAAGTTCCTGAAAGGCCTCCACAGCCGCAGGAGACCAATTAGCAACATCAGCACCCTTCTTAGTCAAATCCGTCAAAGGCTTAACAACACTAGAAAAATTAGTTATAAAACGACGATAGAAATTAGCAAAGCCCAAGAACTTCTGTAGACTCTTAAGAGATGTAGGCTGCGTCCAGTCACAAATAGCCTGAACCTTGACGGGATCCATCTCAATAGTAGAAGGGGAAAAAATATACCCCAAGAAAGAAATCTTCTGGACTCCAAAGAGACACTTTGAGCCTTTTACAAACAAGGAATTGGCCCGCAGGACCTGAAACACCTTCCTGACCTGCTGAACATGAGACTCCCAGTCATCAGAAAAAAACAAAATATCATCCAAATACACAATCATAAATTTATCCAGATATTCACGGAAAATATCGTGCATAAAGGACTGGAAGACTGAAGGAGCATTAGAAAGTCCAAAAGGCATTACCAAATACTCAAAATGGCCCTCAGGCGTATTAAATGCGGTTTTCCACTCATCACCTTGCTTTATTCGTATAAGATTATACGCACCCCGAAGATCAATCTTAGTGAACCATTTAGCCCCCTTAATGCGAGCAAACAAATCAGTCAACAATGGCAAAGGATACTGATATTTTACGGTAATCTTATTCAAAAGACGATAATCTATACAAGGCCTCAAGGAACCATCTTTTTTGGCCACGAAAAAAAAACCTGCTCCCAAAGGGGACAAAGATGGACGGATATGTCCCTTTTCCAAGGACTCCTTAACATAATCCCGCATAGCAGTATGCTCTGGCACTGACAGATTGAACAAACGACCTTTAGGAAATTTACTGCCTGGAATTAAATTTATAGCACAATCGCAATCCCTGTGAGGAGGAAGCGAACTGAGCTTAGGCTCCTTAAAAACATCCCGATAGTCAGACAAAAACACAGGAATCTCAGAAGGAGTAGATGAAGCGATAGAAATCGGAGGTGCATCATCATGAACCCCCTGACAACCCCAGCTTAACACAGACATTGATTTCCAGTCAAGGACTGGATTATGAGTTTGTAACCATGGCAGACCAAGTACTAGAACATCATGCAAATTATACAGTACCAGGAAGCGAATCACCTCCTGATGAACGGGAGTCATACGCATGGTCACTTGTGTCCAGTACTGAGGTTTATTCATAGCCAAAGGTGTAGAGTCAATTCCCTTCAAAGGAATAGGGACTTCCAGAGGCTCCAGACTAAACCCACAGCGATTGGCAAATGACCAATCTATAAGACTCAGGGCAGCGCCTGAATCCACATAGGCATCGACGGAAATAGATGATAATGAACAAATCAGAGTCACAGACAGAATGAACTTAGACTGTAAAGTACTAATGGCAACAGACTTATCAACCTTTTTTGTGCGTTTAGAGCATGCTGATATAACATGAGCTGAATCACCACAATAAAAGCACAACCCTTTTTTCCGCCTATACTTTTGCCGTTCACTTCTGGACTGAATTCTATCACATTGCATTATCTCAGGTGACGGTTCAGACGACACCGCCAAATGATGCACAGGTTTGCGCTCCCGTAAACGCCGATCAATCTGAACAGCCATAGTCATAGACTCATTCAGACCAGCAGGCGCAGGGAACCCCACCATAACATCTTTAATGGCCTCAGAAAGGCCATTTCTGAACTTTGCAGCCAGAGCGCACTCATTCCACTGAGTAAGCACCGACCACTTCCGAAATTTTTGACAATAAATTTCTGCTTCATCTTGCCCCTGAGAGAGGGCCAACAAAGCTTTTTCAGCCTGAATCTCTTGGTTAGGTTCCTCATAGAGCAAACCCAATGCCAGAAAAAACGCATCCGCATTAAGCAACGCAGGGTCCCCTGGTGCCAATGCAAATGCCCAATCCTGAGGGTCACCCCGCAGGAAAGATATAATTATCTTGACTTGCTGAGCAGGGTCTCCAGAGGAGCGAGATTTCAAAGAAAGAAACAACTTGCAATTGTTCCTAAAATTCAGAAAACGAGATCTATCTCCAGAAAAAAACTCTGGGACAGGAATTCTAGGTTCAGACATAGGAGCATGTACAACAAAATCCTGTATATTTTGAACCTTAGTGGCAAGATTATTCAGGCTGGAAGCCAAACTCTGGACGTCCATGATAAACAGCTGGGATCAGAGCCATTCAAAGATTAAGAGGAGGAGGAAGTAGCCAGGCTGCAATAAGGCTAGGCAGCAAACTCTGAGGGAAAGAGAAAGAAAAAAAAAAAAACTTCCTCAGACTACTTATCCTCCTACTTCAGCCAATACAATTAACACTTTGTGGGCCGGTTATACTGTCATGATCCCAATGGCAGGGTATCACTAAAGGACAAGCACAGATACAAACAAGCTCTAGGGCGATGGAACCTGAGCTGACCGCGACCCTGAACCTAACAAATAAAAGTAGCCGGGGAACGTGCCTACGATGATCCTAGACGTCTCGCTCCAGCCGAAGATCTAACTTCCCTTATTAGAAGAAACACAGACCTCTCTTGCCTCCAGAGAAATCCCCTACAGAAATAGCAGCCCCCCACATATAATGACGGTGAAATGAGAGGAAAGCACATACGCAGTATGAAAACAGTTTCAGCAAAATGAGGCCCGCTAAAGCTAGATAGCAGAGGATACAAAAGTGAACTGCGCGGTCAGCGAAAAACCCTTCAAAAAACCATCCTGAAATTACTTGAACTCATGTGCCAACTCATGGTACATGAGGAGCAATTTCAGCCCACTAGAGCAACCAGCAGCAAGAATCACATATCTGCAGGCTGGACTAAAAACCAAATAAAGCAAAACACCAAAACAGGAAAATCCAAACTTAGCTTGACCAGAAGGTTCTAGGAGCAGGGAGCAGATGTAACAAGACACACTGGATACATTGATAACCGGCGAGGAAATGCCAGCAAAGCCAGGTTAAATAGGAAACTCCCATATGCTGATGGAACAGGTGGAACCCAGAAACCCAGGAAAGACAAGTCACCCAGTACCATCAGTAACCACCAGAGGGAGCCCAAAAACAGAACTCACAACAACAATCCCTGCAGCGTGATTGGGTCTCTAAAGTCCACCAAAAATGCTGGGTGGAGACCTCACTTCCTGCCGAATAATCCCAGAAATGCTCGATGCTCGCCGAGTAAACTGAGCATAGTTATACTCGGGGGAGTAACGAGTAGTGGCAAGCACATTCTCTCATCACTAACTATAGAGCCTAGTCCCCCTCTCCCACATATAGCATATATAGCCTAGTCCCCCCTCCCCCACATAGAGCCTATATAGCTAGTCCACCCTCTAGCACATATAGCGCACATAACCAAGTCCCCTCTCTCCCATATATAGCCTATATAGCCTAGTCCCCTCCTCATATATAGCCTATATAGCCTAGTCCCCCTCTCTCACAAATAGCCTATATAGCCTAGTCCCCCATCCACCACTCAGAGTGTGAAGGAACAAATTAAGAAGGATTCTCCATTTTGTGCTTTTCGACTCCATTTTGTTGTTTTGAATATAAATTTTGTTAGTAGGCTAAAGTTTACAGCTGTTATGAGACCTTGATGAGACCTTGATTGTTGCAACCTGGGCAGAACATGAGACTGAGGGTGCATTGTTCTACGAGACTTTGACGTCCAGACTGTTCCTGTATTCTTATAGGCTAAGAACTGTGAACGTGTTCTTATGCTGATTGGTTGAAGTATTATTTTTATGATTATAAAATATGATACGCAATAAACGGGGGCCCAGAGATCTGCTTGATCCCCCCCAAACAGAGACATCCGTCTCCGTCTGGTCATTTTAAGTTGCCGGTAACGCCCTGTAGATTAATTTGGAAATCACTGAGTTAACCGTGAAGGATCACTTTAGATCCTCCCTCAACAGTTGGCGCCCGAAAACGTGGGGCCCCAAACAGGAACGCCTCTGCCCCCTGAGGACTACAAGACAAAGGACCCTCGGACCGGACACAGGCACTGGAAAATTGGGACTGATCATCCCCCACAACAACCACGGTAAGTTGGCAGTTATACTGTCCAGACTGACCGTTTGGTGTGGTTTTCCTGTGCTTGTGCTGCAAAGAGGATCTGAGGTTTGTCCCCGATGGTGGGGTGATTCTTGGGTGGAATCATATAGAGGTGTAGTTCCGTTGGGAGCCCAGTGCTCGAACCGTACCTCATAAGGGACGGACACCCCGGATTGACCAGTGATGTAATTCTCTTTATAGTCAAAATATCCTGAATTCCTGATCACTGTTAGAATCAGGCGCGGTGAGGTGATCGAAGATGGGTAGGATGCGTAACTCAGGAATATATAGATATATATGTGTATTTCTAGAGGTATCTGGAGGGTTAGTTTGAGACGGCCCTCCTCCTTTCTCTGAGTACCGCGTTTTTGGGTTGTCCCAGAGGGGGACAGGTAAACCTAGTGAAACAAACTAAAACGGCCACTCTGGTATTGTGCACGACTAAGTAAGGATATTTAGCTCTAAAGGAGAATCATGTTTTCATTATGGAAGAAAAAGAAAAATTTGAATTTGTGTGATGGAACTGATACTATTAGTCTCATGATTCAAAGACGGGGAAAGAAATCTGTCAGGAATGCAGGAAAAATATTCTCAATCATGGGTTTTCCTAAGGGCGGGAGGCTACAGCCTACATTATGGGATGAAGGTATCAGAAAGAACAAGGGAAAGTTAACTGATAATGGTTTGCTTAAAGACGCTGAGGAATTCCGTGGTCTGGCACATGAATTGTGTGATGAAGATTATGTGGAAGTGGAAGAGGAAGTGAATTCTAGTTGTTTTTGTTACCGTTATGTTGAAAAAGGGAAGCTGTCTACTACTATGACAAAAACTGAGAAAGTGGCTGAATGTTTTGTGGTGCAGGAAGGAATTGAGAAAGTGATTGAGGGTAATGTGTTAGAAAGACAAATAATTAAAAATAATAATCTGAAACAGGGGGGCTCCCTGTTAGATGATATGGTCCCTCCCCAGGAAATCAAGCCTCTCCTCCCGACTGTAAGCTCCGTGCCCCTCAATCCCAAAGCACCAATATATTCTGGGTTGCCAAAACTCAGTGCGCCCCCACCCTATGATCCTGCCGGGTGGATTTGTGATGTATGCGGCGTTACTAATTCTCAGTGGAGACAGGTCTGTTACAATTGTGTAGCGAGGAGACCCGGGGTCATAGCCCCCACCTTTCCCTTGCTAAACGCTGACGGCACTTATTATCGGCCACCGCCAGCACCAGCTCCTGTTATGCCTAGTATTGCTAGCGGTTATGAGTATCCGCCCCCACCTACCTTAGTCACTCGGTCAGAGACAGGATATACAGAGGAGATAGAAGATTTCCAGGAAATGTATTCTAATGTTATTCCTGGACCCCACAGCCATGATGTGCTCTTTAGGATAGGGACAGGGGATCTCACAAGACAACATGTTGGGGCCATAGTAAATGCCGCAAACAATCAACTCCACCATGCTGGAGGACTGGCTGCAATGATTTCACAGAAAGGCAGACCCATGATACAGGAAGAATCTAATTCGTATATACAAACTTATGGTCAGGTAGAAACAGGACAGGTCGCAGCAACCAGAGCTGGACAGCTGCCATGTCAATATGTGATACATGCAGTGGGACCACGATATAATCCTACCAACATTCCCAGGTCCTAACAGTTGCTTACTGAGGCTGTCCAGAACGCAATCCTGTATGCCTCCTCTGTTCCCCCCGGTACGATGCCTCAACGTACAATGGCCATACCATTAATCTCTGCCGGTATCTTTCAATATCCCAGGAAGGATGCCGCTATGGTCATAGTATCAGCAATAGAGCGCTGTATACAGGAAAACCCCATAAAATTGGAGGAGGTCCGATTTGTCCTCGATAGCCACCTAACGGCCCATCAGGCAATACAATTTGTAACTGTAACAGAGCCTCCTGCCCCGCTTCTGCAGCAGATGCCTCTTGTGCCCGTACTACCGCCACCTCCTCCCACCCCTGAGTCAGTAATATCAGAGTTTGAAGAAGATGATGTGAAATCTACTCCTGACAGGCCAAAGTATAACCCCTTTTCTCCATCCCAGATAGACACCCTTTGTAATCAGTTACCAGACCCAGAAACCTCCCCCATGGCCTTCTATAGACAAATAGCAGCGAATCGAGAGATTTATTCCATTCCCCGGAGAGATCTGTTACACTTACTCCAGGTGAAGGCTGGGGAGGGATATTTTCCAATTATTGAGGGTGGCATAACCTATAATGTGAATTTGGACGGGGGGACCTATGAGAGTGGTGTTGATTTCTGTAATGCTTTAAAAGTTTGGGCACAAGATAGATTAGCGGACCAAGCTACCTCCCTCACAGATGTCACACAGGACAAGGGGGAGACTGCCGAGAAGTTTTATGGGCGTCTTATGGTAGTGTTTAAAGATTTGGGATTCTCATTGTATAATAAAGCCCATTCACACCTTTTTGTGGCAGCTTTAATGTCCGGCCTTAAATCTGAATTGAAAGAGGCAATAATGTCAGTTAGACCTGACATTGAGACTTCCACTCCAGATGATGCATTAAAAATAGTAAAGAGTTTTCAAAAGAACTTAGCCCGTTCTGCATCAGCAGGAAAGGCAAAGGTTAAACCAGTAGCCACAGCGATTTCCACTTCAACTCTAGCCCCCACCCCAGGAACAAGGTCGCAGCTGGTTCCTTATCAGTGGCACACACAACAGACTTCAGCTCCAGTCCTCCCACCATACACGAATTCAGCTCTCTACTCCAATATCCCTTTTTAACCCTATCTCTGGGAATCTCCCTCCCAAGCCCTGCCATGTTAATTCTCAGATCAAGAGCTTGTTTTAATTAGAGTAGATGGCAGACCCAATAAATATACTCTCACAAAACCCATCCCTGTGGGACCTTTCCCTGAAGTTACTGCTCAGTTCGCAATCTCTCCTACATGTCCGGTAAATTTACAGGGGGCAGATTTATTATCACAGTTCCGCTCCAGAATATAATTCCAAGATGATAGTGAGATGGTACTTACGTTATATAACCCATATGCAGATGAACATAATGAGATGTGTATCTTACATGCCCTTCCCACGGTTATGATGGCCCTGATAGGCCCAGATCCACCCCCAATAATACCTGTAGAACCAGTAAAAGTGTTTCTCAAATCTGGTGCCCCTTTTCCCAAAGTCCATCAGTACCCTTTGAAACATGATCAGGAGCAGGGCCTCAAGGGTCAAATACAAACGTTACTCGATAATGGTACTGTGTTTCCCCATGTAACACGCCTTTGTTTCCCGTTAAGAAAAAGACCCCACCCGGCCAACCCCCTGTGTACCGGCTAGTACAAGATCTACGGGCAGTTAATGCAGCTACTGTTCTGGAAACTCCGGTGCCTAATCCACATACTCTCTTGTCCCAGATATCTCAGGATGCTGCTTTGTTCACAGTTATCGACCTCGCCAATGCCTTCTTCAGCATTCCATTACACCCAGATTGCCAGTTTCTGTGTTCATTCACTTATCAGGGACGACAATTGACGTGGACAGTTATGCCACAAGGGGCCCAAAACAGTCCCAATCAGTTTGCAAAAAATATGGGCGAGTGTCTTTTACCCTGGCAGTTAGAATATCCTTATGTCACGCTGCTTCAGTATGTGGGTAATCTTTTGTTGTGGGCACAGACAGAGCAGGAAGCCATTGTTGCCACTGTTAGTCTCCTCAAGTATCTGGCAGATCTGAACTGTCGGGTTTCGTCCTCGAAACTTCGGTTCTGCATTGGTCAAGTGATATTTTTGGGTCACTGTCTCCTTCAGGGTGCCAGACACCTCACAGAAGAAAGAAAAAAAATAGCCTTCAGCTCTCTTCCTTTCCTAAAAGATGAGACTGAACTCCAGCGTTTTTTTTGGACTATGTACTTATTGTGTCAGTGGATACCGGACGCATCCCACATAATGCAGCCTCTCTACAAAGCCCTGAAAGACGGTTCAAGGTATGATGAGTTTGGCAGATTCCACACAGGATACACTGTTACTACGGAAGACACTGTAGTGCACGCAGCTGCACTCCCTCCCTCCATGTCAGGACAAGAAGCAGAACTTCAGGATCTGTCTACTGCATGTGTTCTGGCCAAAGACAGGCAGGCTAATATATACACGGACTCACAGTATGCATTTGGTATTGCTCATGGTTTCGGAGCCCTATGGGCCAATCGAGGGTTTATTACTACCAGTAATAAACTCCAGTGAAGAATGCTGAAGCTGTTAAAACCCTCATGGACTCAATCAAATTACCTACCCAGGTGGCCATTATCAAAGTGAAGGCACACGGTCCTAGGAACAGTCCACAGACTGTTGGTAACGCCTTTGCGGATATGCAAGCAAAAGCTGCTGCTCTCCTACCCGTTGAACAGACCATAGCAGCTATGGTGACCACACGCTCTCAGCGTAAACAGTTACAAGAAACACTGACTCTACAGGAACCTGATGATCCACGACAGACTGAGGTTTTCTGTTGGACCCTGCGAGACCGCTTAATGACGATGTAGAGAATGTCCCCAAAAGGAAGAAGTGAAGCAGTGAAAGGCTGATGGAGCATGTATGGACAATGGTCTCTGGAAAAAGGACCAACTTGCGTGTCTCCCTAAGCGGATGTACCCTGCTATTGCCATGTGGGCACATGGGCCCACACATCGAGGAAAAAAACCAGGTCCTAGCCCTGGTACAAAAATTCTACTGGGCTCCAGGTATTTCTACAGTCCTGACAGCACTCAATCGTGCATGTAATATCTGTCAGACCTGCAATCCTGGTCAACTTCAACGTGTACCCCCGAAGCACCTTGCTAAGCCTGACTATCCTTTCCAAAGGCTCCAAGTGGACCACATCACGTTGCCTAAGTCTGGAAGGTATGAATATTGTCTGGTGGTTGTTAACATGTTCTCCAGTTGGCCAGAAGCATTCCCCGTTACCAACATGACTGCAAAGACCACAGCAAAGAAACTGGTGATGGAAGTTATATGCAGATATGGTGTTCCGGAAGTTGTTGAAAGTGACCAAGGTCCGGCCTTTTCTTCTCATGTGTATCAGGAGGTTCTGATAATGCTTGGATCCACTGTAGCCCTCCATACTCTGTACCATCCACAATCTAGTGGGAAAGTTGAGAGGCTGAACGGCACACTGAAGGGACAATTGACCAAAATGATGCAGGAGACTACGGCTCCATGGCCAGAGCTCCTACCCATTGTACTGTACCACATTTGTACTACCCCTATTGCAAAACATGGCCTGTCCTCATATGAGATATTGTTTGGTGCTAGGTTCTCATTTGCAAATTTTCAGTCTCAGTAGTTGTCAGAAGAAACTGACCGTGCTGTTCAATATGTTATTCAGCTTAGTAAAAAAATGTTGCTAACACCCATGTTTTAGTTTATTCTCCCCTTCCAGATTCAGCAGAAACCGACACTTGTCACAATTTGAAGCCTGGTGGTTTTATGGTCGTGAAAAAGCTATGTCAGAAAACACGGACTAGAACCCTTGTATGACGGTCCCTACCAAGTCCTCCTCATTACTCCTATGTCAGTAAAGCTGGAAGGAAGGCCGACGTGGATCAACGTATCGCACTGCAAGCTGGTCAAACAGACTAGTAGCAAATAAGGGGACATAATGTTTTGTTTTTTTGTATTTCCATATAATAATATTGGTAACCGCATAGGACAGCCTAAATTCCCCAACATCCTTGAATAATAAGTTTGTACAATATCATGAAAGATTAGTAGTACAGATGGGTATAGCCAATAAAATTGTCAGTTCTATTTTCATTTACCCTATGATTACACAAATATGGGATAAATTGGTTAGGGTCACAGATATCTAGAAGATCAAATTTGGGATATATTGGATATACTTAATACTACTGTTGCTGTCCAAAATCAACTTATCATAGTCACTAATCAACATACTGTAGTACTGGATTACTTAACAGCAGCACAGGGTGGTATGTGTCAGGTTATTGGACCCGCTTTCTGTTATTATACAGATCCCAATAGTACTCTAAAGTTAAAGTTAGAAGATATTCAAAGACTCAGAGATTAATATGATAAAGACAATGACCGTAATAAGGACAGTTGGTGGGCAGACACCTTCTCCTTTTTAATCCAGCCAATTGGTTTGAGGGATTTTGGGGCTGGATAGCTGGAATCTTGCAAAGTTTGTTACACATCGCTGCCTTTATCCTTGTCATGTATGGAATACTAAAACTTGTTTTTTGGTGTATTTCTGTATGTATTAGGAAATTCTGCACTAAGACAACTAATGATGAAACCAAAAGCGTTGCCACCCCTGCTCTTCTCTACACCGATTTCACAAAGTTACCTGATGAAGATGTTGAAGCCAAGCGCATGGCTATCTTCAAAAGATCCCCACCACTGTTATCAATAATTGTTATTCGTAAATTCTAGTATACAGGGGGGACGGGCACGCCGCAACAGCCATGGCTGGTAACATGGCACCAGTCATGTGAAGACCAGTACCCCTCGAGCTTATAGCTTGGGATAGTACCTCTGATGCTGAACATTAGTTAACAAAATGTATCTAGGGGGGAATGTGAAGGAACAAATTAAGAAGGATTCTCCATTTTGTGCTTTTCGACTCCATTTTGTTGTTTTGAATATAAATTTTGTTAGTAGGCTAAAGTTTACAGCTGTTATGAGACCTTGATGAGACCTTGATTGTTGCAACCTGGGCAGAACATGAGACTGAGGGTGCATTGTTCTACGAGACTTCGACGTCCAGACTGTTCCTGTATTATTATAGGCTAAGAACTGTGAACATGTTCTTATGCTGATTGGTTGAAGTATAATTTTTATGATTATAAAATATGATACGCAATAAACGGGGGCCCAGAGATCTGCTTGATCCCCCCAAACAGAGACATCCGTCTCCGTCTGGTCATTTTCAGTTGCCGGCAACGCCTTGTAGATTAATTTGGAAATCACTGAGTTAACCGTGAAGGATCACTTTAGATCCTCCCTCAACAAGAGCATATATAGCCAAGTCTCCCCTCTCCCACATATAGCTTACATAGCCTAGTTCTTCCTCCACCACATATAGCATATATATTTGCAGTTGTGCTCAAAATTTTACATACCCCGTAGAATTTTTGCTTTCTTGTTTTTTTTTTCAGAGAATATGAATGATAGCACCAAATCTTTTTCTCCACTCATGGCTGGGTGAAGCCATTTATGGTCAAACTACTGTGTTTACTCAGTCCCCCATGACAGCACCACATAGAGAGGGGATCCGCCCTTCCGGGACAGGAAACCTACAGGATAAAAAGCGCGGTACCTCTTCCCTGCACCAGTTTGGTTTCCTGTCCCTGACGGGGAACCTGCTTGGATGGTACCTGATGTTCCGAAGCTTTAACCGAGGATACGGAGCTGGCCAGTCCGAGTTCTGGCAGTGGGGATGCCCCTGTCACGGCTGGTGCGGTGTCCGAAGCCGCCACTGCTGGGACCGAGGGGTCTGGAGCGTGAGCGGGGGGAGCGCAGCCGCCACTCCAGATAGGAGATAGGGGCTCCCGAGATCGGACGCGCATGAGGAGTTCCAAGATGGATGCCGACACTGGAAATGGTAACAAACTTCCGGTTCAGGGCGGGCGCGTGCGCATTGAGTGCATAAGGCGCACCAAGATGACCGCCGCCCCAGATCTGTACACAGCATTTTTGGGTCCTTTGGTGTGCGCATGCGCAGAAAGGAGAAGAAAAAAAAAGAGATTGCGCTTCCCCAGCAACGCAGCCACAGGGGGAGGGGCTAATAATAGGCGCAAAATTTAAAAAGCGGTAGGTTAAGGAGCAGCAAAATTTAAACAGCGGTAGGTTAAGGAGCACCTTGCTGCATGCCGTCCCAAGGATATACCATGAAAGACAGTGACCAGCAGCTCCAACCACCGCCGCCGCAGCAGCAACAGCGCCACCACCAACGGGCAAAACCAGATATACAGAAAAAGCGAACTCCTGATGGCACCCGGAATTCTAGGTCCAGCAGTCATTCCACGCAGTGCAGCAAAAGCTCCAGCGTGGTTAACCAGCTACCAACTTCAGACCCTACTCTACAGGAACCTACCCCTCCTCCAGAACCGATACCTGTGGTTGCGTCAAATTGGTGAGTGATCTTCGTGAAAGTTCACTGTTGTAATTGGGGTCCCCTCTTCTCTGTTTATCTTAGTCAAGGAAAAGAATGGGGAAAACAAAACACAGAACCTGCCCTTTGTGCGAAAAAGTTCTACCGCAATCCTGGGATAAGAAGCTGTGTGACTCCTGTATAGAACGAGTCCTATGTGAGGAAACCCCAAATTTTGCCTCTGAGTTAAGATCCGTAATTAAGTCAGAGGTAGAAACTGCGTTTAATTCCCTTAAAGGAGGAGGAAAAGTTAAAAGGAAGGAACTTATTGCTTACTCTCATTCTGATTCCTCCAGCTCCGAGAGTAGAGACTCAGATACTCCTCCTTCTCCTCCTCGGATAATGAGAGTGGAGGTCGTCATTGCTTCCCCCTAGATGAAGTTGACGCACTTGTAAAGGCAGAAAGGTCGACTATGGGGGTGTATGACCCTCATCCTGACAAAAAGGTCCAAGATATAATGTTTGGGGGACTAGGCCAAAAAAGCGTAAAGTTTTTCCCCTTAATGAGAACATCCAAGCCTTAATTAAAAAGGAGTTGGAAAAACCAGAGAGAAAAAACTCATCGGTACCCTTTCTAAAAAGAAAATTTCCCTTTGAAGAGGAGGCTTCTACTTCATGGGATAAAGCCCCTAAACTCGACGTTGCAGTAGCTAAAGTCTCTAAAAAATTTGTACTACCCTTTGAGGACATGGGAACTCTGAAAGAACCTCTTGATAAAAGAGCAGATACCTTCCTTAAAGGAAACGGCAGGGGAATGTTTAAGACCAGCCATAGCACCCTCTTGCATGTCGCGATCCCTAATGATTTGGGTTGACAGCTTAGAAAAACAGCTGAGGAATGGAGTGCCTAGGAATAAAGTATTAGAGTCTATCCCTAAGATAAGAGGAGCCGCTGCTTTTTTGGCAGATTCATCGGCCTACTCAATTAAACTGGCATCTAAATCTGCAGCCCTTTTGAATGCGGCCCGGAGGACATTATGGCTAAAGAGTTGGCCAGGTGACCTACAAACTAAACTAAAGCTTTGCTCAATCCCATGTGAGGGCTAGTTTCTATTTGGAGAGACCCTGGATAACATCTTGCAGAAAGCAGGTGACAAGAAAAAAGGGTTCCCTAACCTGGCCCCAATATTCACTAAACGGCCCTTTCGGAATCAGGTCTCGGAGGGCATCAGGTCTCAAGCACTAATGAAAACCACCTCCGAAATTTTCAGCTTAGTAGAGAACAACTTCCTATCCCTTTCTGCCCTACATATAAGAGGAGTAGAGAACAAGAAAGTGGACTTCCTGAGCCGTACCCAATTAAAACAAGGAGAATGGACTCTAAATCAGTACATCTTCGACAAAATCACAGATCTGTGGGAAATCCCTGTAATAGACCTCTTTGCCAATATGCACAACAGAAATGTGAAAACCTTTTGTTCCCTAGACCCCAGGGGGAACCCTCAGGCCATAGATGCATTCACGATTCCTTGGACAAAGAGTCTTGCGTATGCCTTTCCTCCAACTATCCTCATCCTAGCAGTTCTGCGAAAAGTCAGGGAGGACAGGTCCAGGCTCATCCTAATAGCCCCCTTCTGGCCCAAGAGGACCTGGTTCTCCTGGCTGAGGATGCTATCGGTCCCTGGGTTCTTCCGGATCTTCCAGACCTCCTTTCACAGGGACCGGTGTTCCACCCTCAGTCAGAGAATCTCCACCTGACAGCTTGGAATTTGAGAGGTCACTATTGAAGGAAAGAGGGTTTTCGGACCAGTTATTCTCTACACCAATGAAAAGTAGAAAGTCCATGACCGCAAAAATCTATGGCAAAACCTGGAAAAAATTTTTGTCCACCTTCGGGGTAAGATTCCAAGATGGGGTCCCAGTTGCTGAAATATTAGAATTTCTACAAAAGAGTTTAGATCTAGGCCTTTCAGTGAGTACCTTAAAAGTACAGATAGCAGCCCTAGGAGCATTGTACTGTGAAAACATAGCGGCCAACCCTTGGGTAACACGGTTTGTCAGAGCAGTCGCAAGGTCTACACCAGTAACTATACAGAGGTTACCAGCTTGGGATTTGAATCTAGTCTTGTCAGCTTTAACAGAATCCCCGTTTGAGCCTATAGAATCAATACCCCTAAAAACTCTATCACTTATATAACTGCCCTTCTGATAGCCCTAACATCGGTCCACAGAATAAGTGATCTCCAAGCCCTGTCTACAAACCCTCCCTTTATACAAATCCTGGATGATAAGGTTATACTAAAAACAGACCCTGCCTATCTACCCAAAGTGGCGCCCAGATTCCATAGGTCTCAGGAAATAATCCTTCCTTCCTTCTGTTCAGACCATAGAAATAAGAAAGAAGAAAAGTTCCACACATTAGATGTGAAAAGGTGTTTAGTTCAGTATATAAAATCCACCCAGCAGCATAGGAAGGAAGGGTCTCTTTTTATCTGCTTCCAGGGACCCAGGAAAGGATTCAGAGCCTCTAAAGGCACCATAGCATGTTGGATAACAGACGCGATAGCTTTCCAGTACTCATCGACCGGGAACGCCGTTCCGGAGGGACTGAAGGCCCACTCTACAAGGGCTATGGCGACCTCCTGAGCTGAAAGGTCGGAGGTACCATTAGATCAAATCTGTAAGGCGGCCACTTGGTCATCACCTTCAACCTTTTTTAGACACTACCGCTCTGTCTTTTTTAGACACTAGCCTCTTCATCTGACTTAACCTTCAGAAGAAGGGTTCTGCAGGCTGTGGTTCCTCCCTAAGCAATAATCTCTGCAATTCTCTCTGTGGTGCTGTCATGGGGGACTGAGAAAAGCAAAGTTACTTACTGATAACAGTACTTCTCAGAGCCCATGACAGCACCCGATCATTTGCCCCCCCCCCCCCCTCATTACGTGTGCGGTGAACACATTCTTTTGTATGAAGTGTGTTTTTTCTATATAGACACGGTGTTCACCTGTTAAGCAATATGATAAAATTGTATATTTTTTTGTTGTGACTAACCAGGAGGACCTCCGATGCTCTGTAAACAAAACTGATGCAGGGAAGAGGTACCGCCCTTTTTATCCTGTAGGTTTCCTGTCCCTGAAGGGCGGATCCCTTGTGCTATCATGGGCTCTGAGAAATACAGTTATCGGTAAGTAACTATGCTTTTCTCTTTTTAAATCATAATGACAACGCAAAACATCCAAATGACCCTGATCAAACGTTCACATGCCCTGGTGATTTTGGCCTGATAGCATGCACAGAAGTTGACACAAATGGGATTAAATGGCTGCTAAAGGTAACATCCTCACCTGTGACCAGTTTGCTTGTAATCAGTGTGTGTGCATAAAAGCAGAGTGAGTTTCTGGGATCCAGACAGACTCTTGCATCTTTCATCCAGCTACTGACATTTCTTGATTGTGAGTCATGGGGAAAGCAAAAGAATTGTCAACTGATCTATGGGAAAAGGTAGTTGAACTGTATAAAACAAGAAAGGGATACAAAAATATATCCAAGTAATTGATCATGCCAGTCAGCAGCATTCAAACTGTGATTAACAAATGGAAAATCAGGAGCTCTGTAAAAAAAATACCACGGTCAGGTAGATCAACAAAAATTTTGTCCACAGCAGCCAGGAAAGTTGTTCAGGACCCAAAGAAACACCCACACAGAACATCATCAGAAATACTGGACACTCTGAAAACTAGTGGTGGGACACTTGAAGAAAAATGGGTTGCATGGTCGAGTTGCCAGAAGAAAGCCATTACTGCACAGAAGTCACAAAGTATCTCTCCTACAACATGCAAAACAAGCCTCAAAACTTCTGGACAAGGTTATTTGAAGTGATCAGACCAAAATTGAACTTTTTGGCTTCAACCATAAACATTACATTTGGAGAGAGGTCAACAATGCCTATAGTGAAAGGAACACCGTTCCTACTGTAAAGCCCAGAGGTGGATCGCTGATGTTTTGGGGATGTATGAGCTACAAAGGTACATGAAACTTGGTCAAAGTTGAAGGAAAGATAAATGCAGCACATTACCATAAATACTGGACTCAAATTTGCAATCATAAGCCCAGAAGCTGCGCATGGGACATACTTGAAAGTTCCAACATGACAACAATCCAAAACACAAGGTCAAGTCTACTTGTCATTGGCTACAGCAGAACAAAGTGAAGGTTCTGGAGTGATCATCTCAGTCTCCTGACCTCAATAAGGCTAGGTTCAGATTGCATTAGGGCAATCCGTTTAGCACTAAGGTGTATAGATGTAAAGCCGGGTGTAGCAAGATGGTGGATTGGAAAACACATAGCGCATGTGCAAAAGTGCGCTGACATAGAGATCTCAGTCTGAATAGAGAGACGCCCGCCCACTTGCAATAAAGCGATCAGTAAGGAAATACAAACGAGAAATCCCAGCGCTAATACAACAATATACCACATGCTGTATTGATCATGATTTCTCATGATATCACACCCCTCGCTAGAGGCAGGCTATTATAAATGTGCAAAAAGCTGGGTGCAACAGTATGATAAACCAAACTGGTGCTATGCATGTGCAGATGACCCTAGACAGACGCTGCCAGGTTGTCATAGAGATAGCTCGCCCCATAAGTCAGAGGATGGACGCATAAATACCTTAATATACACACTAAGTTAGTATAAGTTTAAGATAGACAGCCCAGGCAAACCGGTAAGCACGCTTACTATTATAGCACGCATTTAACACAAAGAATAAGGCATGATAATATAACAAAATAATAAATAACGCTAACACCGCACACATAAGAATAAGGTAGGAAATATAAATAATATGAAAAAGTAAATATATATAAATGCAAGGATAGAGTCAGAAGCCAAGATGGAATCATTGAGAATCTTGTAATAACACCCAAGTCACACAAAAGGTGAGAGAAGGCGTGTAGGCGATAAGTAAATCTACAAAGATGATAGAGAGAGTGTATACACAGCATATCAACAAATGACGCTAGGCCAGAAGTAGAGGGCACCCCAAGGTTTAATATATAACAGTCAGAAACAAAGAGGATGACGCAGACACAAAGGGCTATAGGCATAACCGAGAAAAATGTACCAATAGACCAAGGCACTGCAGAAACAATTAAAGGAAAATTCTAATTAATAAACAAATACTCCAGTGAGTTTGCCAATAACGGCAATTCTACTGGATGACGCAAACCCATGAAAATGGTATTACCAGGCCAATAGAAACCATGCCCTGAAATAAATTAGTAGAGGCCAAAAAATATGTAGTCGCTAACGGTTTACAGAGCAAATACCACCCCTACGGACACCCACGATATAGGGCTCGTATATTAAGCCAGAGGTAAAAAACAAATACCGGGATGAGGGTGTGTAGAAGACCACAAAGGTAAGATAAAAAAAAAATAATAATAATGAACCAAGGGCAGTTTACACAGAAATGCTAGTCTGAACAGAGGACAAGACTGCATAAAAATATGCAGACTTAGCTCGCTGAACGAAAGTTTGGCTGGTTATGTATATTAGTGAAGAAGTGTGAAGAAAACCAAAAAGGTAGGGTACATAAACCATAATGAGAAAAATAATAATGAATGGTAATGAATCAAAGAGTAATTTACACAAATATGCTAGTCTAAGCAAAGGACAAAACTGCAAAAGAATATGCAGACTTAGCCTGCTGAGCGAAAGTTTGGCTGGTCATATATATGTACAAAAGTATACATGTAAGTACCTCCATTGGAGGGTAACTTAGATAAAGTGTTGTACCAAGATCACATCATGACAATACCGAGAGAAAATAATGAATGAAATAGCACCAAAAAGTCTATAATTGTTTGTAATATCCTGTAAACAATAATTCTTCGTTCAGGCCTTTTGGTGAGAGGCTTTGAAGTTCATATATCCACTTTGTTTCACAACGAAGCAAGTGGTTGTGGATGTCGCCCCCTCTAATATTCATTCTGACGGATTCAAGACCCATCACTTTAAAGCTGGAAGTTTTGCCCCGGTGTCTATCCATAAAATGTGCGGCCACCGATGTTAACGTCTCATTCTTGTCCCGATCTCTCTGAGCCGTGGAAATATTTGAGAGGTGTTGCTGCATCCTTCTCCTCATTTCCTGTGTCGTCTGCCCCATGTGAATTTTTGGACAATCACAGAATATGGCGTAATCTACATGTAAAAAATTCTCTTGGCTGGATCTGAAAAGACAAAGTAGAGACTGAAAAACCATCTTGTGCGATCATGAACTGACATATGTTGCAGTTACCGCATGGATAAGATCCAAAAGTCCTCTTGCCACCCTTGAGTCTATCAAATTGTTGGCTCTCCTAGCCACAAGGCAGGGGGAGGAGAGATAAATGGAATAGTTCTTGTGTCGCTCATGAGTATGCCCCAATTCCGTTCCAAGACGTCCCGGATATCAGACCACTGGTTGTTAAATGTTGTGATCAACGACAGTGGATGAGAAGAGCCACGTACCTTCTTTTGGAGTAGATTTTTTCTATCTTGTTGGCGTGCATATTGATATGCCTTGGAGATACTTTTCTGTGGGTATCCCCTTCTTTTAAATCATTCCGAGAGGTCCCTGGATTGCTGTACGAATTCGATCTCTTTGCTACAATTTCTCTTAAGTCGAAGGAATTGGCCTTTTGGTATGCCATTTTTAAGATGCTGTGGGTGGAAACTTGTATAGTGGAGGAGACTGTTTGTTGACGTTGCCTTCCGATATAGAGTACAGACAATATCCGACTGTTCAATGGAAAGTCTGATGTCCAAGAATTCAATTGTCAGATCTGAAATAGTAGATGTAAGCTTAATATTATGAGCATTACAATTAAGATCCGCAATCAAATCATTATATTTTTCCAGAGAGCCTGTCCATAACATCAGAATGTCATCAATATATTTTTGCCAAACCAAAACATTTGGATTGAAGGCCTGATGTTTGTAGACCACAGTCTCCTCCCACCACCCAAGAAAAAGATTGGCATAGGAGGGTGCACAGCGTGCACCCATGGCAGTTCCAGAAATCTGCCTGTAGAACCTCCTATCAAACACAAAGTAGTTTTTGTCTAAGATGAAACACAGAAGTTTCAAAATGAAACTATCAAGTTCCTGAGGTCAATCTGACATTTTTTCAAAAAAGTAGCTAGCCGCCTACATACTTGATTGATGTGCAATACTTGTATACAGGGACTCAACGTCCATGGTGACGAGAAGGGTCCCATCAGGTATCACAAGCTTCTCCACAAGTTGCATCAGGTGGATGGAATCCCTGGTAAAAGATTTTAAAGTAGTGACCATTGGCTGTAGAAAATAATCCACGTAAATACATGGCCGTTCAACGATACTGCCAATGCCGGACACAATTGGTCTACCAGGTGGTTTCGTTAAGGACTTGTGAACCTTGGGCAATGCGTAGAAGGTAGGAACGATAGGGGAAGGAGTAGACAAAAAAATCAGCCTCTTTTTTTGTTATGATGTTATCTTGGATGGCCATTACAATGAGTGAATCAATCTGCCATTTAAAAAATGCAGTGGGGTCAGAGGGAAAAGGCGGGGTTTATCCCCCACGGTTTGCGTGTACAAATATTCCCAGCATGGGAGGTCACTCCGGAATATCAGAAGATATGGGAGTCTGGACTTGCAAAATGTTTTACCATCTTAATTGATATGCTTATTGAACATGATCAGACTTTGCTTAGTAAGACCAAAGAAGAAATAAAGATCTGTGAGGGTAAACTTAATGACTTTGACAAGGATACTCTTGTTACGACGTTTCAATTGAAACTCAAAAGTATTATTGACTTGTTTGAGAAGGAAATTATTACACGTAAAAGGAACAAGTTTCACAGGGACAAATCAGATTTTCTGAGTGGTAGAGCATTTAAATGGTCCCATCGTGGCAATCGCCGTCCCTTGATGGAAGGCTCTAAAAATGTGGATATACCATCATCCAGAGAAGAAATTCCATCCAGTGATTTTTTATCCTCGGACCCCAGCGACGCAGAAGGCGCCAGCGGAGGGGTCGTAGAAAAAACAGTATACAACAAAAGAAAAGGCAGGACTTTTCGGAACTGGTCACCATCATACAGGAGGGAAACCAGATTCAACAAGAAGCATTAAACATGGCACCCAAAGACAGCACTATGGAAGGTAACCTTCAGATTATCAACCTATCATCATATGTGTTATCTGATGTTGAACGAGAGGTGTTGTCTAAGGGTCTGTCTTTTTCCCCCATGAGTCCTTTGAATAAATTCATTCTAATCAAGGATGTATATTTGTTCTGTCGGCAACTTACGTTTAAATTGCTTTACCACCAACCATCTCTTGTAGACTCTCTCCCGGATGATGAGAGGCAGGTCTTCTGTGATCTCTTGGAATTATTGGATGATAATGAAGCACACAACAGCAATGGCAGGTTCACCAGGAGATTGCCCTCTCAAGCCACTCCGTCCTTCTCCTTGTTTCCTGCAGTTCAGATCTTCTTTGACAAAGTCTGTCATGATATTGACAAATTGAAGCTGGATCGTCATAGGCACAATAACTTTGGTAAGAAGGAAAGTCTTGTATTATCAAATCTAAAAAAGAATGCCGCTTTTGTCATCCGGGAAGCAGACAAGGGGGGTAATGTTGTGCTGTGGCCCCGTGACCAATATCAGAGGGAAATTGCTCGCCAATTGAGTAATGGCCAATATTATTCCCAGCTACCCTCTGACCCCACTGCATTTTTTAAAGGGCAGATTGATTCACTCATTGTAATGGCCGTCCAAGATAACATCATAACAAAAAAAGAGGCTGATTTTTTGTCTACTCCTTCCCCTACCGTTCCTACCTTCTACGCATTGCCCAAGGTTCACAAGTCCTTAACGAAACCACCTGGTAGACCAATTGTGTCCGGCATTGGCAGTATCTTCGAACGGCCATGCATTTACGTGTATTATTTTCTACAGCCAATGGTCACTACTTTAAAATCTTTTACCAGGGATTCCACCCACCTGATGCAACTTGTGGAGGAGCTTGTGATACCTGATGGGACCTTTCTCGTCACCATGAACGTTGAGTACCTGTATACAGGTATTGCACATCAATCAGGTATGCAGGTGGCTAGCTACTTTTTTGAAAAAATGTCAGATCGACCTCAGGAACTTTATAGTTTCATTTTGAAACTTCTGTATTTCATCTTAGACAAAAACTACTTTGTGTTTGATAGGAGGTTCTACAGGCAAATTTCTGGAACTGCCATGGGTGCACGCTGTGCACCCTCCTATGCCAATCTTTTTCTTGGGTGGTGGGAGGAGACTGTGGTCTACAAACATCAGGCCTTCAATCCAAATGTTTTGGTTTGGCAAAGATATATAGATGACATTCTGATGTTATGGACAGGCTCTCTGGAAAAATGTAATGATTTGATTGCGGATTTTAATTGTAATGCTGATAATATTAAGCTTACATCTACTATTTCAGATCTGACAATTGAATTCTTGGACATCAGACTTTCCATTGAACAGTCGGATATTGTCTGTACTCTATATCGGAAGGCAACGTCAACAAACAGTCTCCTCCACTATACAAGTTTCCACCCACAGCATCTTAAAAATGGCATACCAAAAGGCCAATTCCTTCGACTTAAGAGAAATTGTAGCAAAGAGACCGAATTCATACAGCAATCCAGGGACCTCTCGGAATGATTTAAAAGGGGATACCCACAGAAAAGTATCTCCAAGGCATATCAGTATGCGCGCCAACAGGATAGAAAAAATCTACTCCAAAAGAAGGTACGTGACTCTTCTCGTCCACTGTCATTGATCACAACATTTAACAACCAGTGGTCTGATATCCGGGACGTGTTGGAACGGAATTGGGGCATACTCATGAGTGACACAAGAACTATTCCATTTATCTCTCCTTCCCCCTGCCTTGTGGCTAGGAGAGCCAAAAATTTGAGAGATAATTTGTGTCACAGCAATTATCAAAGGCCAGTAACTAGACTCAAGGGTGGCAAGAGGACTTTTGGATCTTATCCATACGGTAACTGCAACATATGTCAGTTCATGATCGCACAAGACGGTTTTTCAGTCTCTACTTTGTCTTTTCAGATCCAGCCAAGAGAATTTTTTACATGTAGATCATGCAATCTGGTCTACGCCATATTCTGTGATTGTCCAAAAATTTATGTGGGGCAGACGACGCAGGAAATGAGGAGAAGGATGCAGCAACACCTCTCAAATATTTCCACGGCTCAGAGAGATCGGGACAAGAATAAGACGTTAACAAAACTTCCAGCTTTAAAGTGATGGGTCTTGAATCCGTCAGAATGAATATTAGAGGGGGCGACATCCACAACCACTTGCTTTGTTGTGAAACAAAGTGGATATATGAACTTCAAAGCCTCTCACCAAAAGGCCTGAACGAAGAATTATTGTTTACAGGATATTACAAACAATTATAAACTTTTTGGTGCTATTTCATTCATTATTTTCTCTCGGTATTGTCATGATGTGATCTTGGTACAACACTTTATCTAAGTTACCCTCCAATGGAGGTACTTGCATGTATACTTTTGTACATATATATATGACCAGCCAAACTTTCGCTCAGCGGTCTAAGTCTGCATATTCTTTTGCAGTCTTGTCCTTTGCTTAGACTAGCATATATGTGTAAATTACTCTCTGATTCATTACCATTCTTTATTATTTTTCTCGTTATGGTTTATGTACCCTACCTTTTTGGTTTTCTTCGCACTTCTTCACTAATATACATAACCAGCCAAACTTTCGTTCAGCGGGCTAAGTCTGCATATTTTTATGCAGTCTTGTCCTCTGTTTAGACTAGCATTTCTGTGTAAACTGACCTTGGCTCATTATTTATTTATTTTTTTTTTATTTTTTTTTTTATCTTACCTTTTTTATGGATCTTACCTTTGTGGTCTTCTACACATCCTCATCCCGGTATTTGTTTTTTTGCCTCTGGCTTAACCCCTTAGCGACCGCCGATTCGCCTTTTAACGGCGGCCGCTAAGGGTACTTAAAGCACAGCACCGTTAATTAACGGCGCTGTGGAAAAAGTGAATAGCGCCCCCCAGAGTCGGATTTTCTCCGGGGTCTCGGCTGCCGGGGGTAGCCGAGACCCCAGAGAACATGATTCGGGGTTTTTTTACCGACCCCGCATTTGCGATCGCCGGTAATTAACCGTTTACCGGCGATTGCCGGGGGTAGCCGAGACCCCAAAGAGCATGGTCGGGGTCGGTTTTACCGACCCCTGTTTTGCGATCGCCGGTAATTAACTGTTTACCGGCGACCGCAAAAAAAAAAAAAAAAAAGTCAAAGTGTAATTCTCTGTCCTCTGATGTGATCGCACATCAGAGGACAGAGAAATAGGGGGATTCGGGGACCCTGCCATACTCACCTGTGTCCCTGGGTCCTCCTGCTGCTCTTCCTGGCCGCCGGCAGGAGAACAGCAGTTGGGGCTAAAATTAGGGTTAGGGTTAGGGCTAGGGCTAGGGTTAGGGTTAGGGCTAGGGTTAGGGCTAGGGCTAGGGTTAGGGTTAGGGCTAGGGTTAGGGTTAGGGCTAGGGTTAGGGTTAGTGTTAGGGCTAGGGTTAGGGTTAGGGTTAGGGCTAGGGTTAGGGCTAGGGTTTGGGCTAGGGTTAGGGCTAGGGTTAGGGTTGGGGCTAAATTCAGGGTTAGGGTTCTTTCACACTTACGTCGGTACGGGGCCGTCGCAGTGCGTCGGCCCGACATACCGACGCACGTTGTGAAAATTGTGCACAATGTGGGCAGCGGATGTAGTTTTTCAACGCATCCGCTGCCCAATCTATGTCCTGGGGAGGAGGGGGCGGAGTTACGGCCACGCATGTGCGGTCAGAAATGGCGGACACGACATACAAAAAAATGTTACATTGAACGTTTTTTGTGCCGACGGTCCGCCAAAACACAACTGATCCAGTGCACGACAGACGCGACGTGTGGCCATCCGTCATGATCCGTCGGCAATACAAGTCTATGGGCAAAAAACGCATCCTGCGGGCACATTTGGAGGATCCATTTTTTGTCCAAAATGACGGATTGCGACGGATGCCAAATGACGCAAGTGTAAAAGTAGCTTTAGGGTTAGGGCTAAAGTTAGGGCTAGGGTTGGGGCTAAAGTTAGGGTTAGATTTGGGGTTAGGGTTTGGATTAGAGTTGGTATTAGGGCTAGGGTTGGCATTAGGGTTACGCTTGGGATTAGGGTTAGGTTTGGGATTAGGGTTAAGGTTAGGGTTGTGATTAGGATTAGGGTTGTGTTGGATTTAGGGTTTTGATTAGGGTTATGGTTAGGGTTGACATTAGGGTTGTTTTGGGGTAAGGGTTGTGATTATCATTAGGGTTAGTGATTAGGATTATGGATTGGGTTGGGATTAGGGTTAGGGGTGTGTTGGGGTTAGGGTTGGAGCTAGAATTAGGGGGTTTCCACTGTTTAGTTACATCAGGGGGTCTCCAAACACGACAGCCAATTTTGCGCTCAAAAAGTCAAATGGTGTTCCCTCCCTTCTGAGCTCTGCCGTGCGCCCATACAGTGGGTTACCCCCACATATGGGGCATCAGCGTACTCGGGATAAATTGGACAACAACTTTTGGGGTCCAATTTCTCCTGTTACCCTTGTGAAAATAAAAACTTAGGGGCTAAAAAATCTTTTTTGTGGAAAAATTTTTTTTTTTTATTTTCACGACTCTGCATTCTAAACTTCTGTGAAGCACTTGGGCATTCAAAGTTCTCACCACACATCTAGATAAGTTCCTTGGGGGGTCTAGTTTCCAAAATGGGGTCACTTGTGGGGGTTACTACTGTTTAGGTTCATCAGGGGCTCTGCAAGCGCAACATAACGCCCACAGACCATTCTATCTAATCTGCATTCCAAAACGGCGCTCCTTCCCTTCCAAGCTCTGCCGTGCGCCCAAACAGTGGTTTACCCCCACATATGGGGCATCAGCATACTCGGGATAAATTGGACAACAACTTTTGGGGTCTAATTTCTCCTGTTACCCTTGTGAAAATAAAAACTTGGGGGCTACAAAATCTTTTTTGTGGAAAAAAAATATTTTTTTATTTTCACGACTCTGCATTCTAAACTTCTGTGAAGCACTTGGGCATTCAAAGTTCTCACCGCACATCTAGATAAGTTCCTTGGGGGGTCTAGTTTCCAAAATGGGGTCACTTGTGGGGGGTTACTACTGTTTAGGTACATCAGGGGCTCTGCAAACGCAACATAACGCCCACAGACTATTCTATCTAAGTCTGCATTACAAAACTGCGCTCCTTCCCTTCCGAGCTCTGCCGTGCGCCCAAACAGTGGTTTACCCCCACATATGGGGCATCAGCATACTCAGGATAAATTGTACAACAACTTTTGGTGTCCGATTTCTCTTGTTACCCATGCAAAAATAAAAACTTGGGGGCTAAAAAAATCTTTTTTGTGGAAAAAATTTTTTATTTTTATTTTCACGACTCTGCATTCTAAACTTCTGTGAAGCACTTGGGCATTCAAAATTCTCACCACACATCTAGATAAGTTCCATGGGGGGTCTAGTTTCCAAAATGGGGTCACTTGTGGGGGGTTTCCACTGTTTAGGCACATCAGGGGCTCTCCAGACGCGACATGGCGTCCAATCTCAATTCCAGACAATTCTACATTGAAAAAGTAAAACGGCACTCCTTCTCTTCCAAGCTCTGCAGTGCGCCCAAACAGTGGTTTACCCCCACATATTGGGTATCAACGTACTCAGGAGAAATTGCACTACAACTTTTGTGGTCTAATTTCTCCTGTTATCCTTGTGAAAATAAAAATTTGGGGGCGAAAAGATCATTTTTGTGTAAACAAATGCGATTTTTTATTTTCACGGCTCTACGTTATGAACTTCTGTGAAGCTCTTGGGGGTTCAAAGTGCTCACCACACATCTAGATAAGTTCCTTAAGGGGTCTAGTTTCCAAAATGGTGTCACTTGTGGGGGGTTTCCACTGTTTAGGTACATCAGAGGCTCTCTAAACGTGACATGGCGTCCGATCTCAATTCCAGCCAATTCTGCATTGAAAAAGTCAAACGGCGCTCCTTCACTTCCAAGTTCTGCGGTGCGCCCAAACAGTGGTTTACCCCCACATATGGGGTATTGGCGTATTCAGGAGAAATTGCACAACAAAATTTATGGTTACATTTCTGTTTTTACACTTGTGAAAATAAAAAAAATGGTTCTGAATTAAAATGTTTGCAAAAAAAAGTTAAATGTTCATTTTTTCCTTCCACATTGTTTCAGTTCCTGTGAAGCACGTAAAGGGTTAATAAACTTCTTGAATGTGGTTTTGAGAACCTTGAGGGGTGTAGTTTTTAGAATGGTGTCACACTTCATTATTTTCTATCATATAGACCCCTCAAAATGACTTCAAATGTGATGTGGTCCCTAAAAAAAAAAGGTGTTGTAAAAATGAGAAATTGCTGGTCAACTTTTAACCCTTATAACTCCCTAACAAAAAAAAATTTTGTTTCCAAAATTGTGCTGATGTAAAGTAGACATGTGGGAAATGTTATTTATTAAAGGGACACTGTCACCTGAATTTGGAGGGAACAATCTTCAGCCATGGAGGCGGGGTTTTTGGGTGTTTGATTCACCATTTCCTTACCCGCTGGCTGCATGCTGGCTGCAATATTGGATTGAAGTTCATTCTCTGTCCTCCATAGTACACACCTGCACAAAGCAATCTTGCCTTGTGCAGGCGTGTACTACAGAGGACAGACAATGAACTTCAATCCAATATTGCAGCCAGCATGCAGCCAGCGGGTAAGGAAAGGGTGAATCAAACACCCAAAAACCCCGCCTCCATGCCTGAAGATTGTTCCCTCCAAATTCAGGTGACAGTGTCTCTTTAACTATTTTTTGTGACATATCTCTCTGATTTAAGGGCATAAAAATACAAAGTTTGAAAATTGCAAAATTTTAAAAATTTTCGCCATTTTTCCGTTTTTTTCATAAATAATCGCAAGTAATATCGAAGAAATGTTACCACTAACATGAAGTACAATATGTCACGAAAAAACAATCTCAGAATCAGCGGGATCCGTTGAAGCGTTCCAGAGTTATAACCTAATAAAGTGACAGTGGTCAGAATTGCAAAAATTGGCTCGGTCATTAAGTACCAAATTGGCTCTGTCACTAAGGGGTTAATATATGAGTCCTATATCGTGGGTGTCCGTAGGGGTGGTATTTTCTCTGCAAACCGTTAGCGACTACATATTTTTGGCCTCTACTAATTTATTTCAGGGCATGGTTTCTATTGGCTTGATAATACCATTATCATGGGTTTGCATCATCCAATAGAATTGCCGTTATTGGCAAACTCAGTGGAGTATTTGTTTAATAATTAGAATTTTCCTTTAATTGTTTCTGCAATGCCTTGGTCTATTGGTACATTTTTCTCGGTTATGCCTATAGCCCTTTGTGTCTGCGTTGTCCCCTTTGTTTCTGACTGTTATATATTAAACCTTGGGGTGCCCTCTACTTCTGGCCTAGCGTCATTTGTTGATATGCTGTGTATACACTCTCTCTATCATCTTTGTAGATTTACTTATCGCCTACACGCCTTCTCTCACCTTTTGTGTGACTTGGGTGTTATTACAAGATGTGTTATGACCTGGTGGTTAAGAGTCCACACTGATATGACCTGGTGGCTAAAACGCAACATGGAGCGAGCTCTGAGAAGGTGGTATCTCTACTGACCGCAGTCCCTAATCCTAACAACAACACTAGAAATAGCCGTGGGATGTTCCTGACTCTCCCTAGACACCTCTTCACAGCCTAAGAAATAACTACCCCTAAAGAAGGAAATAGAAAGCTATCTTGCCTCAGAGAAAACCCCCAAAAGGAAAGATAGCCCCCCACAAATATTGACTGTGAATGGAGAGGGAAATGACGTACACAGAAATGAAATCAGAATTCAGCAAAGGAGGCCAATACTAAACTAGATAGACAGAGAGAAAAGGATACTGTGCGGTCAGTATTAAAAACTACAAAATCCACGCAGAGTTTACAAAAATGAACTCCACACCGACTCACGGTGTGGAGGGGCAAATCTGCTTTCCCAAAGCTTCCAGCTAGCCTGAATAAGACATAGTGACAAGCTGGACAAAAAGAGACATATTTGCAAAGCAATAGAGTCCAAACAAATGGACAAACAAAAACTAGCAAAACTTATCTTTTGCAGACAAGGACTGGCCATATGAGAATTCCAAGGAGAGAACCAAATCCAACCAAGAACATTGACAGCAGGCATGGACTAAAGCCCAGAGCAGGTTTAAATAACAAACCTAGGCAAGGCGATTAGTGAAGGCAGCTGCTACAGCTACCTAAAGGAGCAGCAGTTCCACTTGAAACCACCAGAGGGAGCCCAAGGGCAGAACTCACAAAAATACCATTAGCAACCACAGGAGGAAGCTCCAGAACGGAATTCACAACAAAGATCCTCAATGATTCCATCTTGGCCTCTGGCTCTTTCCTTGCATTTATATTTATTTACTTTTTCATATCATTTATATTTACTACGTATGGATAATATTTTTGAAAATTAATGTTAAGGCATAAGCTTCTCCGCTTTTGTGGATGTAATCTTCTTCACCCACTCAGCAGAACTACTGCTCAGCGTTATTCTTATGTGTGCTGTGTTAGCGTTATTTATTATTTTGTTATATTATCATGCCTTATTCTTTGTGTTAAATGCGTGCTATAATAGTAAGCATATTTACCGGTTTGCCTGGGCTGTCTATCTTAAACTTATACTAACTTAGTGTGTATATTAAGGTATTTATGCGTCCATCCTCTGACTTATGGGGCGAGCTATCTCTATGACAACCTGGCAGCGTCTGTCTAGGGTCATCTGCACATGCATAGCACCAGTTTGGTTTATCATACTGTTGCACCCAGCTTTTTGCACATTTATAATAGCCTGCCTCTAGCGCGGGGTGTGATATCATGAGAAATCATGATCAATACAGCGTGTGGTATATTGTTGTATTAGCGCTGGGATTTCTCGTTTGTATTTCCTTACTGATCGCTTCTTACCCCGAGACTTAAAAAAGCCAGGCTGGAGTTTTCCAAAACTTACCTGAAAAAGCCTAAAACGTTTTGGAAGAATGTTCTCTGGTCAGATGAGACAAAAGTAGAGCTTTTTGGGCAAAGGCATCAACATACAGTTTACAGGAGAAAAAAGAGGCATTCAAAGAAAAGAACACGGTCTCTACAGTCAAACATGGCGGAGGTTCCCTGATGTTTTGGGGTTGCTTTGCTGCCTCTGGCACTGGACTGCTTGACCGTGTGCATGGCATTATGAAGTCTGAAGACTACCAACAAATTTTGCAGCATAATGTAGGGCCCAGTGTGAGAAAGCTGGGTCTCCCTCAGAGGTCATGGGTCTTCCAGCAGGACAATGACCCAAGAAGAGAGAAAGCACTGGAGACTTCTAAGGTGACCAGCAATGAGTCCAGACCTGAATCCTATAGAACACCTGTGGAGAGATCTAAAAATTGCAGTTTGGAGAAGGCACCCTTCAAATATGAGGGACCTGGAGCAGTTTGCCAAAGAAGAATGGTCTAAAATTCCAGCAGAGCATTGTAAGAAACTCATTGATAGTTACCGGAAGCGGTTGGTCGCAGTTATTTTGGCTAAAGGTTGTGCAACCAAGTATTAGGCTGAGGGTGCCAATACTTTTGTCTGGCCCATTTTTGGAGTTTTGTGTGAAATGGTCAATGTTTTGCTTTTTGCTTCATTCTCTTTTGTGTTTTTTCATTTAAGACAAATTAAATGAAGATAATAATACCAAATAATTTGTGTTTGCAATCATTTTCAGGAAGAAAATGAGTATTATCTGACAGAATTGCAGGGGTATCAATACTTTTGGCCATTAATGTATGCAATATATTTTTTTGCTGGTTGTTGGACAAGCCAGTCCATCACGTACTGACACCAAGGTGTTAGATGGTTATTATGCAGTTTGGCTGGTTATATAGGGTCTACTCATTTTTAGTGGGCTTTTCAAATAAGCTCATGTGGTGATATTATCTCTTGGATAGCAATTTGCCAATAAGAGTGCTTGTCCTCATTTGTTTTGTGGGCATATTACATCTATTTTCCACACCAGCATTACCATTACATCTTACCATGTCCTATAATTTTTTGGTATTGATTGTAGCCATTGAATAAAACAGTGCAATATTTTCATTATTTATACTAGACCCATGTTTTGGGGTCCAAGGGGTCTTTACTTCCTCCTTTCCTTTGGGGTGGTCTTTACTGCCAGTTTTTAATGCTTATGTTTTTATGCAACTATTTTTCATGTGGCATGTGTTGTTTGGATTTAAATGAACTTTTTCTATAATTATATTTATACTTAGGGTGTTCCCCAGTTTTTGGTATGTTTCTTTTTCTTTGTTTTTATGATGTAAAAAGAGAAAACACAGTAGATTGACAATAAATTGCTTCACACAACCACTGGGGTGGAGAAAAAGTTCTGTTTTTATCATTCATATTCTCTGAAAAAAGACCAAGAAAGCAAAATTTCTGCCAGGGTATTGTGAGATAGCGCTCACTAATGGGTTGGAGAATACTCGCTTGGCAACAAGATTTAAGGCACACAGGAACACTTTTTGCACATAACAGTTTATGCAGTTTATTATAGAGTCATAAACCGTACCAAGAACAGTCCATTACACACTGTTTCAGGACATGACATTAAGTTGTGGTCACTAAACATGCTGGACCTCACTCTGTCCAGTTACCATGGGTGACCGCACAGTTCATAACTCTTCTTAGTACTCGGCTTTAACCCCTTCCCGACCTGTGACACAGCGTATGCGTCATGAAAGTCGGTGCCAATCCGACCTGTGACGCATATGCTGTGTCACAGAAAGATCGCGTCCTTGCAGATCGGGTGAAAGGGTTAACTCCCATTTCACCCGATCTGCAGGGACAGGGGGAGTGGTAGTTTAGCCCAGGGGGGGTGGCTTCACCCCCCCGTGGCTATGATTGCTCTGATTGGCTGTTGAAAGTGAAACTGCCAATCAGAGCGATTTGTAATATTTCACCTAAAAAACTGGTGAAATATTACAATCCAGCCATGGCCGATGCTGCAATATCATCGGCCATGGCTGGAAACACTTATGTGCACCCACCCCACCCCACCGATCGCCCCCCGATCTGTGGTCCGCTCCCCTCCGTCCTGTGCTCCGCTCCCCCGTCCTCCTGTCCGCTCCCCCCGTGCTCCAATCACACCCCCGTGCTCCAATCAAACCCCCCCGCACTGCGATCCACCCCCCCGCACTGAGATCCCCCCCCCGTGCTCCGATCCACCCCCCCGCACAGCGATCCCCCACCCTGTCCTCCAATCCCCCACCCCGTGTTCCGATCCACCCCCCCGTGCTCCAATCCACCCCCCCGTGTTCCGATCCACCCCCCCGTGCTCCGACGCCCCCCCCATGGCCTGATCTCCCCCCTTATACTTACCTAGCCTCCCGGGGTCCGTCCGTCTTCTTTCCTGGGCGCCGCCATCTTCCAAAATGGCGGGCGCATGTGCAGTGCGCCCGCCGAATCTGCCGGCCGGCAGATTCGTTCCAAAGTGAGTTTTGATCACTGAGATATAACCTATCTCAGTGATCAAAATAAAAAAAAATAGTAAATGACCCCCCCCCTTTGTCACCCCCATAGGTAGGGACAATAAAAGAAAATAAAGAATTTTTTTTTTTTTTGTTCCACTAATGTTGGGGTAAGAACTAGGGTTAGGGTTAGGGGTAGGGTTAGGGTTAGGGGTAGGGGTAGGGTTAGGGTTAGGGGTAGGGGTAGGGTTAGGGGTAGGATTAGGGGTAGGGGTAGGGGTAGGGGTAGGGTTAGGGGTAGGGTTAGGGGTAGGGTTAGGGGTAGGGTTAGGGTTAGGAATGTGCACACGTATTCTGGTCCTCTGCGGATTTTTCCGCAGAGGATTTGATAAATCCGCAGTGCTAAACCGCTGTGGATTTATCGCAGATTTACCGCGGTTTTTCTGCGCATTTCACTGCGGTTTTACAACTGCGATTTTCTATTGGAGCAGTTGTAAAACCGCTGCGGAATCCGCAGAAAGAAGTGACATGCTGCGGAATGTAAACCGCTGCGTTTCCGTGCAGTTTTTCTGCAGCATGTGTACAGCGATTTTTGTTTCCCATAGGTTTACATTGAACTGTAAACTCATGGGAAACTGCTGCGGATCCGCAGCGTTTTCCGCAGCGTGTGCACATACCTTTAGAATTAGGCTATGTGCACACGGTGCGGATTTGGCTGCGGATCCGCAGCAGTGTTCCATCAGGTTTACAGTACCATGTAAACATATGGAAAACCAAATCCGCTGTGCCCATGGTGCGGAAAATACCACGCGGGAACGCTGCGTTGTATTTTCCGCAGCATGTCAATTCTTTGTGCGGATTCCGCAGCGTTTTACACCTGTTCCTCAATAGGAATCCGCAGGTGAAATCCGCACAAAAAACACTGGCAATCCGCGGTAAATCCGCAGGTAAAACGCAGTGCCTTTTACCCGCGGATTTTTCAAAAATGGTGCTGAAAAATCTCATACGAATCCGCAACGTTGGCACATAGCCTTAGGGTTAGGGTTGGGTTGGAATTAGGGTTGTGGTTAGGGTTAGGGGTGTGTTGGGGTTAGGGTTGTGATTAGGGTTACGGCTACAGTTGGGATAAGGGTTAGGGGTGTGTTGGAGTTAGAATTGAGGGGCTTCCACTGTTTAGGCACATCAGGGGTCTCCAAACGCAACATGGCACCACCATTGATTCCAGCCAATCTTGTATTCAAAAGGTCAAATGGTGCTCCCTCACTTCCGAGCCCCGACGTGCGCCCAAACAGTGGTTTACCCCCACATATGGGGTACCAGCATACTCAGGACAAACTGCGCAACAAATATTGGGGTCCAATTTCTCCTGTTACCCTTGAGAAAATAAAAAATTGCTTGCTAAAATATCATTTTTGAGGAAAGAAAAATGATTTTTTATTTTCACGGCTCTGCGTTGTAATTCCATCAAAGTCTGCATTTCAAAAGTCACTACTTCCCTTCTGAGCCCCGACGTGTGCCCAAACAGTGGTTTACCCCCACACATGGGGTATCAGCGTACTCAGGAGAAACTGGACAACAACTTTTGGGGTCCAATTTCTCCTGTAACCCTTGGGAAAATAAAAAATTCTGGGCTAAAATATTATTTTTGAGGAAAGAAAACGTATTTATTATTTTCACGGCTCTGCGTTATAAACTTCTGTGAAGCACTTGTGGGTTCAAAGTGTTCACCTCACATCTAGATAAGTTCCTTGGGGGGTCTAGTTTCCAAAAAGGGGTCACTTGTGGGGGGTTTCTACTGTTTAGCCACATCAGGGGCTCTGCAAACGCAACGTGACGCCCACAGAGCATTCCATCAAAGTCTGCATTTCAAAACGTCACTACTTCACTTCCGAGCCCCAGCATGTGCCTAAACAGTGGTTTACCCCCACATATGGGGTATCAGCGTACTCAGGAGAAACTGGACAACAACTTTTGGGGTCACATTTCTCCTGTTACCCTTGGGAAAATAAAAAATTGCGGGCTAAAAAATCATTTTTGAGAAAAGAATTTTTTTTTTTATTTTCATGGCTCTGCGTTATAAACTTCTGTGAAGCACTTGAGGGTTCAAAGTGCTCACCACACATCTAGATTAGTTCCTTTGGGGGTCTAGTTTCCAAAGTGGGGTCATTGTGGGGGATTTACAATGTTTAGGCACACAGGGGCTCTCCAAACGCGACATGGTGTCCGCTAATGATTGGAGCTAATTTTCCATTTAAAAAGCCAAATGACGTGCCTTCCCTTCTGAGCCCTGCCGTGCGCCCAAACAGTGGTTTACCCCCACATATGGGGTATCTGCGTACTCAGGACAAACTGGACAACAACATTTGTGGTCCAATTTCTCCTATTACCATTGGCAAAATAGGAAATTTCAGGCTAAAAAATCATTTTTGAGAAAATAAAAATATTTTTGATTTTCATGGCTCTTCATTATAAACTTCTGTGAAGCACCTGGGGGTTTAAAGTGCTCAGTTTGCATCTAGATAAGCTCCTTGGGGGGTTTAGTTTCCAAAATGGGGTCACTTGTGGGGGAGCGCCAATGTTTAGGCACACAGGGGCTCTCCAAACGCGACATGGTGTCTGCTAAAGAGTGCAGCCAATTTTTCATTCAAAAAGTCAAATGGCGTGCCTTCCCTTCCAAGCCCTGCCGTGCACCCAAACAGTGGTTTACCCCCACATATGCGGTATCAGCGTACTCAGGACAAATTGCACAACAACTTTCGTTGTTCAGTTTCTCCTTTTACCATTGAGAAAATAAAAAAATTGTTGCTGAAAAATCATTTTTGTGACTAAAAAGTTAAATGTTCATTTTTTCCTTCCATGTTGCTTCTGCTGCTGTGAAGCACCTGAAGGGTTAATAAACTTCTGGAATGTGGTTTTGTACACCTTGAGGGGTGCAGTTTTTAGAATGGTGTCACTTTTGGGTATTTTCAGCCATATAGACCCCTCAAACTGACTTCAAATATGAGGTGGTCCCTCAAAAAAATGGTTTTGTAAATTTCGTTGTAAAAATGAGAAATCGCTGGTCAAATTTTAACCCTTATAACTTCCTAGCAAAAAAAAGTTTTGTTTCCAAAATTGTGCTGATGTAAAGTAGACGTGTGGGAAATGTTATTTATTAACTATTTTGTGTCACATAACTCTCTGGTTTAACGGAATAAAAATTCAAAATGTGAAAATTGCGAAATTTTCAAAATTTTCGCCAAATTTCCGTTTTTATCACAAATAAACACAGAATTTATTGACCTAAATTTACCACTAACATGAAGCCCAATATGTCACGAAAAAACAATCTCAGAACCGCTAGGATCCATTGAAGCATTCCTGAGTTATTACCTCATAAAGGGACACTGGTCAGAATTGCAAAAAACGGCAAGGTCTTTAAGGTCAAAATAGGCTGGGTCATGAAGGGGTTAATACGGAGTCTCTAAAAACGCCAGACTTCTCTGCCCAGTTTCCGAAGGAGACCACATACCGAACAGTTCATTATATCCACTGGAGAAGCTGCCTAACGGGGATCACCAACTTGCCTGACAGACACATACCAGTCGGTTCCAGACCCACTGAAGGACGGTAGCTTCCCCCACCCAGTAGCCGTCACCGGCTCTTCAGATCCAAGGCCTCACCTCGTGCTCTTCAGGGATCCAGTCCACACACAGGACCTCCCAACACAGAGGCCACTCAGGATCAAAGCCTCACCTCGTGCTCTACAGGAATCTGGTCCTACTCCCAGGACCTTCCAACACACGGGCCATTCAGGATCACGGCCTCGCCATGTGCTTTTCAGGGATCTGGTCCCCACTCTGGACCTCCGAACACCCAGGCCTTTCCTCTCACAGGACCTTCCAGCAAGGAACCATTCAGGTCCATACACAGCAACCACATGACCCACCCCTGGTCACATTACATACTTGTAATCACTCCCATACTGTAGTTGGGAGGTGTATGTGGTTAGTCAGACCCACCCAGCTCTCTGAACAACCCTGCAAGCTTCCCTTTAAAACTACACCAATACTTGTGGAACTACACGTCCCAGAGAAACCTTACTTCAGGCTTACAGTGCAGAGTATCTTGCTCTGCGACACATACTGGCTATTCACAATAATGCCAGACTTTGTCTCATCACCACAGCTATGCCTGTGACTGCCATGCATTCCTATGGCCTCAATACGCCTCCGTGCATATTCTGAGGAGACTATGCAGCGCCCCCTACCTGTAACAGGGGTCACTGCATCACAGTATGTGAACTTTTAAGTTCAACTGTATTTATTTTACTCACTCATGTAGCACTATCATTTTCCATAGCACTTTACAGACATTATCAGCACTGTCCCCATTAGGGCTCACAATCTACATTCCCTATTAGTAGGTCTTTGAAATGTAACAGAAAACCAGAGAACCAGGAGGAAACCCATGCAAAAACAAGGAGAACATACAAACTCCTTGCATACGGTATATAGCCTAGCCGCCCCTCCCCACATATAGCCTATATATATAGCCTAGTTCCTCCTCTCCCACATATAGCCTATATAGCCTACTCTTCCCTTCCCCACATATACACTATATAGCCTAGTCCCCCCTCTCCCACATATAGCATACATAACCAAGTCCCCATTATCCAACATATTACCTCTATAGCATAATCCACCCACTCCCCCACATATAGCTTATGAGAGAGAGCCTGCTGACCCCAACACCTAGCACAGGCACAACAGGGGAAAGAGGGACTGCGCTGGTATGGATGCAGATTAGGTCACTATTGAATAGCTGTGCTGGTACTGGTCAGGCAGAAAGAGCAGTGTGCGGATCCTGACGGCCTTTGTCAGAGCAGATGCGTGCACATGTGGCCTCTAAACTGGAGTTTTATAGGGCCATCGTCCGTCTTTGCAGTTCAATGCCACTGGTCCACAGGGCATCTCTCTACATCGGCAGATTGCCAGTCCGGGCCTGCTTAGCAGCTACTATCTTAATCTTTTATTGGTGCCACTCCGGTCAGACTTCTGTAAGTTGTAACCTGCTGGATAGCTCCAGTGTTTGCTCTGACTGTTAGTGCTGACTTCTGGTCAGTCAGAAGACTTCCAGTCCAGTCAAAAGATGGCGGATAGAGACCAGAGTAGCAGCAGGAAGAGCTGAAGACGGCACCTGGTAAGTTTAATACTAGGATTAAAAATGTAGATTAGTTGCACCACTCCAGAACTAAAATAAAAAAAACACTAGAGTGATGTTTGAAAATCACTTCAGTTCAACAACACTTTCAGATGATTTGAATAGTTGCATACATTTCTACAAAACCTACTCTCTGTTAGACTATCTCAGCATGTGTTACTTACTAACACATGCTGATGTGTTACTTACTCCAACAAATTTCCTTAGAAATTCTCGAGATGATTCTATATCAGTGTTGGAGAGGTCAGAAAAGTCACCCATCATCCCTTCTTCTGTTGCTGGAACATCCCTGTAGAAATTCCTTGCTCTTGCATAAAACTGCATTTCTCCATCAATCACTTCACTTGTAGCAGCAAACAGTTTTACTGTAAAACAAGCAAAATTAAGTGAAAGTTGAAACAATAGGTAGGCAAAAATATTTTCAAGCACGATTATAACATCTTTATAAGGCTGGAGTCACACTAGCAATTTTATAAATCGGTCAGATTTTGTTCCTGCAAAGTCGGACGAGTGTCATGCAAGTGTCATGCATTTTCCTTGCAGGTGCAATCTGATTTTTAACACCTAGAATCCGATTTACATCCGAATGCAGTGCGATTGCTATCCGATCGCAATGCAATGTTAACATGAGCTTTTACATAGAGCAATTCTCTAATTTACACATCGCTTTCAAAGGAAATATTCTTCAAAACACATAAATAGATAGATAGATAGATAGATAGATAGATAGATAGATAGATAGATAGATAGATAGGTAGATGAAAAGTCAGCAATCTAGAAGGCATGCTGCATGGTAGCATGATGCAACTATACAGCCCATCATCCAGAAGAGACATTGAGCTGCATCTGCTATCACTACAGTACTCAGTGTCTCACGGTGAACTCCTATGACCTGATTGATGTCACCGCTAGCATGAGAAAGTTCTCACACTCACGGTGTGGTCAGAAAAATCCTGGAAATTGACAGCAATTAACTCACTTCACCTAACTGACGTCAGCGGGGGGACCGTGGGTAAATTTCTAACTGCGAGCTGACATCAGTTAGGTGAACTAAATTCATTGGCTATTAACTCCCAGGACCTTCCTGATGGCACCAAGAGCATGAGAACTTTCTCGCGCTCGTGGTAACATCCGTCAAGTAATAGGAGTTCACCACGACACACTGAGCAGATGCCGCTCAGTGTATCTGATGGACAGCAGCCTGTATAGTCGCAGCACGGTGGCACAGTGGTTAGCACTGCAGCCTTGCAGCGCTGGGGTCCTGGGTTCTAATCCCACCCAGGACAACATCTGCAAAGAGTTTGTATGTTCTCTCCGTGTTTGCGTGGGTTTCCTCCGGGCACTCCGGTTTCCTCCCACATTCCAAAGACATACTGTTAGGGATTCTAGATTGTGAGCCCCATCGGGGACAGTGATGATAATGTGTGCAAAACTGTAAAGCGCTGTGGAATATGTTAGCGGTATATAAAAATAAAGATTATTATTATTATCATGCAACCATGCAGTCTGCCATCAAGATGTAGCAGAGCTAGACCCATCCTGGGACAAATTAATTATTATCTCATCAGTGGAGAGGTGAGGAATATTGTTGTTTATTATTTTAATTCTCTTAGAGGGGACAATGGCTTCACTTGAATGAGCGATGCCAAAAGTATGGTTTAACTAAGATTGATTAAAGGAGTCTGTGTCATTTTTTAGTTAAAGGACTTAATTCTGTGTGTTTTTATACAAAATTACTATGGGGATAGTAATGGGGCGTCTTATAGACACCTCTCCATTACTAACCTCAGGGCTTGATGTCACCTGATAATACAAAGGTGACATCAACCCCTCTCATGACCCTATTTGCTACCACGTTGAAATACGAAATTTGAACTGCATTACTGTACTATTTCTAGTGCAGTAATGCAGTTCAAATTTCGTATTTCAAGTTTGTATGTTCTAGCGCTGCAGTGTGCTGCCTTATTTATTTAACTATATACGAGTTGGCGACTCTAGGTTCAGCACCTGTTCACACTTAGTCTATGTTTGGATGTGCAGGTCAGGTTTTTGAAATGTATTCTCTAGCCTTCTGATCGTGCACTCCGCCTTCTAGCCACAGGTGTTTTAATTACAGCAGGTCCAATACCCCTCCATAGAGAGAGAGAATTTTAGTCTAGGAAGAGGTTTCACATGTACCCATTCAGATGTAGACGTTTATTCTCAGCGAGGTAAGGCAAGCGTAGGACCTGGTATAAGAGAGATGCCGTAAAGTGGCTACCAGGTACACATAAAATTGGCCATTTTTATGCGCTAAACGCTATCATTATTCATATTTCTAGCGCAGTAATGCAGTTCAAATTTCGTATTTCAAGTTTGTATGTTCTAGCGCTGCAGTGTGCTGCCTTATTTATTTAACTATATATGAGTTGGCGACTCTAGGTTCAGCACCTGTTCACACTTAGTCTATGTTTGGATGTGCAGGTCAGGTTTTTGAAATGAAACCTATTTGCTACCACATCAGGGCAAGTGGGAAGAGTAAGGCTAAGTGCCAGAATTCGCACAGCTTATGCATGCATGTTTTCTGGGGCAGCTGAAAGCTGATGTTTTTAGCCTGAGGGGAGCCAATATCCATGGCCCCTTCCTAGGCTATTAATATCTGTCCGCAGCTGTCTACCTAGCCTATAATGGTTATTAACCCCTTTCTGACATGGGACATACTATCCCGTCGAGGTGGGATGGGCCCCCATGACCACGGACGGGATAGTACGTCCAGCGCGATCGGCGGCGCTCACGGGGGGAGCGCGGCCGATCGCGGCCGGGTGTCAGCTGCCTATCGCAGCTGACATCCGGCACTATGTGCCAGGAGCAGTCACGGACCGCCCCCGGCACATTAACCCCTGGCACACCGCGATCAAAGATGATCGCGATGTGCCGGCGGTGCAGGGAAGCACCGCGCAGGGAGGGGGCTCCCTGCGGGCTTCTCTGAGCCCCCCGCAGCAACGCGATGTGATCGCGTTGCTGCGAGGGTCTTACCTCCCTCCCTGCTTGTTCCAGGCCCGGATCCAAGATGGCCGCGGATCCGGGTCCTGCAGGGAGGGAGGTGGCTTCACAGAGCCTGCTCAGAGCAGGCACTGTGAAGCCTGCAGTGCTGCATGTCAGATCGGTGATCTGACAGAGTGCTGTGCAAACTGTCAGATCACCGATCTGTGATGTCCCCCCCTGGGACAAAGTAAAAAAGTAAAAAAAAAAAATTCCAAATGTGTAAAAAAAAATAAAAAAAAATATTCCTAAATAATGAAAAAAAAAAAATATTATTCCCATAAATACATTTCTTTATCTAAATAAATTAAAAAAAACAATAAAAGTACATATATTTAGTATCGCCGCGTCCGTAACGGCCCGACCTATAAAACTGGCCCACTAGTTAACCCCTTCAGTAAACACCGTAAGAAAAAAAAAAAAACGAGGCAAAAAACGACGCTTTATTATCATACCGCCGAACAAAAAGTGGAATAACACGCGATCAAAAGGACAGATATAAATAACCATGGTACCGCTGAAAGCGTCATCTTGTCCCGCAAAAAATGAGCCACCATACAGCATCATCAGCAAAAAAATAAAAAAGTTATAGTCCTGAGAATAAAGCGATGCCAAAATAATTATTTTTTCTATAAAATAGTTTTTATCGTATAAAAGCGCCAAAACATAAAAAAATGATATAAATGGAGGTGTCGCTGTAATCGTACTGACCCGAAGAATAAAACTGCTTTATCAATTTTACCAAACGCGGAACGGTATAAACGCCTCCCCCAAAAGAAATTCATGAATAGCTGGTTTTTGGTCATTCTGTCTCACAAAAATCGGAATAAAAAGCGATCAAAAAATGTCACGTGCCCGAAAATGTTAGCAATAAAAACGTCAACTCGTCCCGCAAAAAACAAGACCTCACATGACTCTGTGGACCAAAATATGGAAAAATTATAGCTCTCAAAATGTGGTAACGCAAAAAATATTTTTTGCAATAAAAAGCGTCTTTCAGTGTGTGACGGCTGCCAATCATAAAAATCCACTAAAAAACCCGCTATAAAAGTAAATCAAACCCCCCTTCATCACCCCCTTAGTTAGGGAAAAATTAAAAAAATGTATTTATTTCCATTTTCCCATTAGGGCTAGGGCTAGGGTTAGGGCTAGGGTTAGGGCTAGGGTTAGGGCTAGGGCTAGGGTTAGGGCTAGGGTTAGGGTTAGGGCTAGGGTTAGGGCTAGGGTTAGGGCTAGGGTTAGGGCTAGGGTTAGGGTTAGGGCTAGGGTTAGGGCTAAGGTTAGGGTTAGCGCTAGGGTTAGGGCTAGGGTTAGGGCTAGGGTTAGGGCTAAGATTAGGGCTAGGGTTAGGGCTAGGGCTACAGTTTGGGTTGGGGCTAAAGTTACAGTTAGGGTTTAGATTACATTTACAGTTGGGAATAGGGTTGGGATTAGGGTTAGGGGTGTGTCAGGGTTAGAGGTGTGGTTAGGGTTACCGTTGGAATTAGGGTTAGGGGAGTGTTTGGATTAGGGTTTCAGTTATAATTGGGGGGGTTTCCACTGTTTAGGCACATCAGGGGCTCTCCAAAAGCGACATGGCGTCCGATCTCAATTCCAGCCAATTCTGCGTTGAAAAAGTAAAACAGTGCTTCTTCCCTTCCGAGCTCGCCCGTGTGCCCAAACAGGGGTTTACCCCAACATATGGGCTATCAGTGTACTCAGGACAAATAGGACAACAACTTTTGGGGTCCAATTTCTCCTGTTACCCTTGGGAAAATACAAAACTGGGGGCTAAAAAATAATTTTTGTGGGAAAAAAAAGATTTTTTATTTTTACGGCTCTGCGTTATAAACTGTAGTGAAACACTTGGGGGTTCAAAGTTCTCACAACACATCTAGATAAGTTCCCTGGGGGGGTCTAGTTTCCAATACGGGGTCACTTGTGGGGGGTTTCTACTGTTTAGGTACATTAGGGGTTCTGCAAACGCAATGTGACGCCTGCAGACCATTCCATCTAAGTCTGCATTCCAAATGGCACTCCTTCCCTTCCGAGCCCTCCCATGCGCCCAAACGGTGGTTCCCCCCAACATATGGGGTATCAGCGTACTCAGGACAAATTGGACAACAACTTTTGGGGTCGAATTTCTCCTCTTACCCTCGGGAAAATACAAAACTGGGGGCTAAAAAATAATTTTGGGGGGAAAGATTTTTTTTTTTAATTTTCACGGCTCTGCGTTACAAACTGTAGTGAAACACTTGGGGGTTCAAAGCTCTCACAACACATCTAGATGAGTTCCTTAGGGGGTCTAGTTTCCAAAATGGTGTCACTTGTGGGGGGTTTCTACTGTTTAGGTACATTAGGGGCTCTGCAAATGCAATGTGACACCTGCAGACCATTCCATCTAAGTCTGCATTCCAAATGGAGCTCCTTCCCTTCCGAGCCCTCCCATGCGCCCAAACAGTGGTTCCCCCCCACATATGGGGTATCAGCGCACTCAGGACAAATTGGACAACAAATTTTGGGGTCCAATTTCTCCTGTTACCCTCGGGAAAATACAAAACTGGGGGCTAAAAAATAATTTTTGTGGGAAAAAATTTTTGTTTTATTTTTACGGCTCTCCATTATAAACTTCTGTGAAGCCCTTGGTAGGTCAAAGCGCTCACCACACATCTAGATAAGTTCCTTAGGGGGTCTGTTATGAAAGGTAATTCAGTAACACAATGGACATAGAGGTCAGAACACATACAGTGACCTGACAATAACCCAAAAACATAGAACGAGCTCTGAGATGTGGGAACTCTGCTGACCGCAATCCCTAATCCTCTCCAACCACACTAAAGGCAGCCGTGGATTGCGCCTAACGCTCCCTATGCAACTCGGCACAGCCTGAGAAACTAGCTAACCTGAAGATAGAAAAATAAGCCTACCTTGCCTCAGAGAAATACCCCAAAGGAAAAGGCAGCCCCCACATATAATGACTGTGAGTTAAGATGAAAAGACAAACGTAGAGATGAAATAGATTTAGCAAAGTGAGGCCCGACTTTCTGAACAGAGCGAGTATAGGAAAGGTAACTTTGCGGTCAACACAAAACCCTACAAAAACCACGCAAAGGGGGCAAAAAGACCCTCCGTACCGAACTAACGGCACGGAGGTACACCCTCTGCGTCCCAGAGCTTCCAGCAAGCAGGAAAAAAACAAATAGACAAGCTGGACAGAAAACACAGCAAACAAAATAGCAAAGCGGAACTTAGCTATGCAGAGCAGCAGGCCACAGGAACGATCCAGGAGGAAACAGGTCCAATACTAGAACATTGACTGGAGGCCAGGATCAAAGCACTAGGTGGAGTTAAATAGAGCAGCACCTAACGACTTCACCACACCACCTGAGGAAGGAAACTCAGAAGCCGCAGTACCACTTTCCTCCACCAACGGAAGCTCACAGAGAGAATCAGCCGAAGTACCACTTGTGACCACAGGAGGGAGCTCTGCCACTGAATTCACAACAGTACCCCCCTTGAGGAGGGGGTCACTGAACCCTCACCAGAGCCCCCAGGACGACCAGGATGAGCCATATGAAAGGCACGAACAAGATCGGGAGCATGGACATCAGAGGCAAAGACCCAGGAATTATCTTCCTGAGCATAACCCTTCCACTTAACCAAATACTGGAGTTTCCGTCTTGAAACACGAGAATCCAAAATCTTCTCCACAATATACTCCAACTCCCCCTCCACCAAAACCGGGGCAGGAGGATCAACAGATGGAACCTGTTGTGAATTCTGTGGCAGAGTTCACTCCTGTGGTCACAAGTGGTACTTCGGCTGATTCTCTCTGGGAGCTTCCGTTTGTGGAGGAAAGTGGTACTGCAGCTTCTGAGTTTCCTCCCTCAGGTGATCTGGTGAGGTCGTTAGCTGCTTCTCTACTTAACTCCACCTGATGCTTTGATCCATGCTTCCTGTCAATGTTCCAGTGTTGGACTTGTGTTTCTCTGGATCATTCCTGTGGCCTGCTGCTCTGCATAGCTAAGTGCTTCTTTGCTATTTGTTGCTATTTTTTTCTGTCCAGCTTGTGTTTTTGTTTTGCTGGAAGCCCTGGGACGCAGAGGGTGTACCTCCGTGCCGTTAGTTCGGTACGGAGGGTCTTTTTGCCCCCTTTGCGTGGTTTTCTTTAGGGTTTTGTGTAGACCGCAAAGTTATCTTTCCTATCCTCGTTCTGTCTAGAATATCGGGCCTCACTTTGCTGAATCTATTTCATCCCTACGTTTGTCTTTTCATCTTACTCACAGTCATTATATGTGGGGGGCTGCCTTTTCCTTTGGGGTATTTCTCTGAGGCAAGGTAGGCTTATTTTTCTATCTTCAGGCTAGTTAGTTTCTCAGGCTGTGCCGAGTTGCATAGGGAGCGTTAGGCGCAATCCACAGCTGCCTCTAGTTGTGTTTGGAGAGGATCAGGAATTGCGGTCTACAGAGTTTCCACATCTCAGAGCTCGTTCTATTATTTTGGGTTATTGTCAGATCACTGTATGTGCTCTGATGGCTTTGTACATTGTGTTACTGAATTGCCTATCATAACAGTACAGGAAGCCAAAAGTACTAATGATTCTCAATAGAGGGAAAAAAGAAGTTCTGAGACCATTTTTTTTCCTTTGCACTGTGATTTGTCTTTTTTTTCCCCTAGACATTTGGGTGGTTCAGGACACAGGTGTTACAATGGACATTAAAGGTCTGTCTTCATGTGTAGATCAGCTCACGGCAAGAGTTCAAGATATTCAAAATTTTGTGGTTCAGAATTCTTTGTTAGAACCGAGAATTCCTATTCCAGATTTGTTTTTTGGAGATAGAACTAAATTTCTGAGTTTCAAGAATAATTGTAAACTGTTTCTGGCTTTGAAACCTCGCTCCTCTGGTGACCCAGCGCAACAGGTTAGGATCGTCATTTCTTTTTTACGTGGCGACCCTCAGGACTGGGCATTTTCTCTTGCGTCAGGAGATCCTGCATTGAGTGATATCGATGCGTTTTTCCTGGCGCTTGGATTGCTGTACGATGAGCCTAATTCAGTAGATCAGGCAGAAAAAAATTTGCTGGCTCTTTGTCAGGCTCAGGATGAGATAGAGCAATATTGCCAGAAATTTAGAAAATGGTCCGTGCTCACTCAATGGAATGAATCTGCGCTTGCAGCCATTTTCAGAAAGGGTCTCTCTGAAGCCATTAAGGATGTCATGGTGGGATTTCCTATGCCCGCTGGTTTGAATGAGTCTATGTCTTTGGCCATTCAGATCGGTCGACGCTTGCGTGAGCGTAAATCTGTGTACCATTTGGCGGTATTACCTGAGATTAAACCTGAGCCTATGCAGTGCGATAGGACTATGACCAGAGTTGAACGGCAAGAACACAGACGTCTGAATGGGCTGTGTTTCTACTGTGGTGATTCCACTCATGCTATCTCTGATTGTCCTAAGCGCACTAAGCGGTTCGCTAGGTCTGCCGCCATTGGTACTGTACAGTCAAAATTTCTTCTGTCCGTTACCTTGATTATGCTCCTTGTCGTCGTATTCTGTCATGGCGTTTGTGGATTTAGGCGCTGCCCTGAATTTGATGGACTTGGATTATGCTAAACGTTGTGGGTTTTTATTGGAGCCCTTGCAGTGTCCTATTCCATTGAGAGGAATTGATGCTACACCTTTGGCCAAGAATAAGCCTCAATACTGGACCCAGCTGACCATGTGCATGGCTCCTGCACATCAGGAGGTTATTCGCTTTCTGGTGTTGCATAATCTGCATGATGTGGTCGTGTTGGGGTTGCCATGGCTACAAGCCCATAATCCAGTATTGGATTGGAATTCCATGTTGGTGTCCAGCTGGGGTTGTCAGGGGGTACATGGTGATGTTCCATTTCTGTCAATTTCGTCATCCACCCCTTCTGAGGTTCCAGAGTTCTTGTCTGATTACCGGGATGTATTTGATGAGCCCAAGTCCGATGCCCTGCCTCCGCATAGGGATTGTGATTGTGCTATCAATTTGATTCCTGGTAGTAAATTCCCAAAAGGTCGACTGTTTAATTTATCCGTGCCTGAGCACACCGCTATGCGCAGTTATGTGAAGGAATCCCTGGAGAAGGGGCATATTCACCCATCATCGTCGCCATTAGGAGCAGGGTTCTTTTTTGTAGCCAAGAAGGATGGTTCGCTGAGACCGTGTATAGATTACCGCCTTCTTAATAAGATCACTGTTAAATTTCAGTACCCCTTGCCATTGTTATCTGATTTGTTTGCTCGGATTAAGGGGGCTAGTTGGTTCACTAAGATAGATCTTCGTGGTGCGTATAATCTGGTGAGAATCAGGCAAGGCGATGAATGGAAAACTGCATTTAATACGCCCGAGGGTCATTTTGAGTATCTAGTGATGCCGTTCGGACTTGCCAATGCTCCATCAGTGTTTCAATCCTTTATGCATGACATCTTCCGTGAGTACCTGGATAAATTCCTGATTGTGTACTTGGATGACATTTTGATCTTCTCGGATGATTGGGAGTCTCATGTGAAGCAGGTCAGAACGGTTTTTCAGGTCCTGCGTGCTAATTCTTTGTTTGTGAAGGGATCAAAGTGTCTCTTTGGTGTGCAGAAGGTTTCATTTTTGGGGTTCATCTTTTCCCCTTCTACTATCGAGATGGATCCGGTTAAGGTCCAAGCCATCCATGATTGGACTCAGCCGACATCTCTGAAAAGTCTGCAAAAGTTCCTGGGCTTTGCTAATTTTTATCGTCGCTTCATCTGCAATTTTTCTAGTGTTGCCAAACCATTGACCGATTTGACCAAGAAGGGTGCTGATTTGGTCAATTGGTCTTCTGCTGCTGTGGAAGCTTTTCAAGAGTTGAAGCGTCGTTTTTCTTCTGCCCCTGTGTTGTGTCAACCAGATGTTTCTCTTCCGTTCCAGGTCGAGGTTGATGCTTCTGAGATTGGAGCAGGGGCTGTTTTGTCACAGAGAGGTTCTGGTTGCTCAGTGATGAAACCATGCACTTTCTTTTCCAGGAAGTTTTCGCCTGCTGAGCGAAATTATGATGTGGGCAACCGAGAGTTGCTGGCCATGAAGTGGGCATTCGAGGAGTGGCGTCATTGGCTTGAAGGAGCTAAGCATCGCGTGGTGGTATTGACTGATCATAAGAACTTGACTTATCTCGAGTCTGCCAAGCGCTTGAATCCTAGACAAGCTCGTTGGTCGTTGTTTTTTTCCCGTTTTGACTTTGTGATTTCGTACCTTCCGGGCTCTAAAAATGTGAAGGCGGATGCTCTGTCTAGGAGTTTTGTGCCCGACTCTCCGGGTTTATCTGAGCCGGCGGGTATCCTCAAGGAAGGAGTAATTGTGTCTGCCATCTCCCCTGATTTGCGGCGGGTGCTGCAAAAATTTCAGGCTAATAAACCTGATCGTTGCCCAGCGGAGAAACTGTTTGTCCCTGATAGGTGGACGAATAGAGTTATCTCTGAACTTCATTGTTCGGTGTTGGCTGGTCATCCTGGAATCTTTGGTACCAGAGAGTTAGTGGCTAGATCCTTTTGGTGGCCCTCTCTGTCGCGGGATGTGCGTACTTTTGTGCAGTCCTGTGGGATTTGTGCTCGGGCTAAGCCCTGCTGTTCTCGTGCCAGTGGGTTGCTTTTGCCCTTGCCGGTCCCGAAGAGGCCTTGGACACATATCTCTATGGATTTTATTTCTGACCTTCCCGTTTCTCAAAAGATGTCAGTCATTTGGGTGGTCTGTGATCGCTTTTCTAAGATGGTCCATCTGGTACCCTTGTCTAAATTGCTTTCCTCCTCTGATTTGGTGCCTTTGTTCTTCCATCATGTGGTTCGTTTGCATGGCATTCCAGAGAATATTGTTTCTGACAGAGGTTCCCAGTTTGTTTCGAGGTTTTGGCGAGCCTTTTGTGGTAGGATGGGCATTGACTTGTCTTTTTCCTCGGCTTTCCATCCTCAGACTAATGGCCAGACCGAACGAACCAATCAGACCTTGGAAACATATCTGAGATGCTTTGTTTCTGCTGATCAGGATGACTGGGTGTCCTTTTTGCCTTTGGCTGAGTTCGCCCTTAATAATCGGGCCAGCTCGGCTACCTTGGTTTCGCCGTTTTTCTGCAATTCTGGGTTCCATCCTCGTTTCTCTTCAGGACAGGTTGAGTCTTCGGACTGTCCTGGTGTGGATACTGTGGTGGACAGGTTGCAGCAGATTTGGACTCAGGTAGTGGACAATTTGACCTTGTCCCAGGAGAAGGCTCAACTTTTCGCTAATCGCAGACGCCGTGTGGGTCCCCGACTTCGTGTTGGGGATCTGGTTTGGTTATCTTCTCGTCATATTCCTATGAAGGTTTCCTCTCCTAAGTTTAAACCTCGTTTTATTGGTCCGTATAGGATTTCTGAGGTTCTTAATCCTGTGTCTTTTCGTCTGACCCTTCCAGATTCTTTTTCCATACATAACGTATTCCATAGGTCATTGTTGCGGAGATACGTGGCACCTATGGTCCCATCTGTTGAGCCTCCTGCCCCGGTTTAGGTGGAGGGGGAATTGGAGTATATTGTGGAGAAGATTTTGGATTCTCGTGTTTCAAGACGGAAACTCCAGTATCTGGTTAAATGGAAGGGTTATGCTCAGGAAGATAATTCCTGGGTTTTTGCCTCTGATGTCCATGCTCCCGATCTTGTTCGTGCCTTTCATGTGGCTCATCCTGGTCGGCCTGAGGGCTCTGGTGAGGGTTCGGTGACCCCTCCTCAAGGGGGGGTACTGTTGTGAATTCTGTGGCAGAGTTCACTCCTGTGGTCACAAGTGGTACTTCGGCTGATTCTCTCTGGGAGCTTCCGTTTGTGGAGGAAAGTGGTACTGCAGCTTCTGAGTTTCCTCCCTCAGGTGATCTGGTGAGGTCGTTAGCTGCTTCTCTACTTAACTCCACCTGATGCTTTGATCCATGCTTCCTGTCAATGTTCCAGTGTTGGACTTGTGTTTCTCTGGATCATTCCTGTGGCCTGCTGCTCTGCATAGCTAAGTGCTTCTTTGCTATTTGTTGCTATTTTTTCTGTCCAGCTTGTCTTTTTGTTTTGCTGGAAGCTCTGGGATGCAAAGGGTGTACCTCCGTGCCGTTAGTTCGGTACGGAGGGTCTTTTTGCCCCCTTTGCGTGGTTTTCTTTAGGGTTTTGTGTAGACCGCAAAGTTATCTTTCCTATCCTCGTTCTGTCTAGAATATCGGGCCTCACTTTGCTGAATCTATTTCATCCCTACGTTTGTCTTTTCATCTTACTCACAGTCATTATATGTGGGGGGCTGCCTTTTCCTTTGGGGTATTTCTCTGAGGCAAGGTAGGCTTATTTTTCTATCTTCAGGCTAGTTAGTTTCTCAGGCTGTGCCGAGTTGCATAGGGAGCGTTAGGCGCAATCCACAGCTGCCTCTAGTTGTGTTTGGAGAGGATCAGGAATTGCGGTCTACAGAGTTTCCACGTCTCAGAGCTCGTTCTATTATTTTGGGTTATTGTCAGATCACTGTATGTGCTCTGATCGCTTTATACATTGTGTTACTCAATTGCCTATCATAACAGGAACCATAGGTGCCACGTATCTCCGCAACAATGACCTATGGAATACGTTATGTATGGAAAAAGAATCTGGAAGGGTCAGACGAAAAGACACAGGATTAAGAACCTCAGAAATCCTATACGGACCAATGAAACGAGGTTTAAACTTAGGAGAGGAAACCTTCATAGGAATATGACGAGAAGACAACCAAACCAAATCCCCAACACGAAGTCGGGGACCCACACAGCGTCTGCGATTAGCGAAACGCTGAGCCCTCTCCTGGGACAAGGTCAAATTGTCCACTACATGAGTCCAAATCTGCTGCAACCTGTCCACCACAGTATCCACACCAGGACAGTCCGAAGACTCAACCTGCCCTGAAGAGAAACGAGGATGGAACCCAGAGTTGCAGAAAAACGGCGAAACCAAGGTAGCCGAGCTGGCCCGATTATTAAGGGCGAACTCAGCCAAAGGCAAAAAGGACACCCAGTCATCCTGATCAGCAGAAACAAAGCATCTCAGATATGTTTCCAAGGTCTGATTGGTTCGTTCGGTCTGGCCATTAGTCTGAGGATGGAAAGCCGAGGAAAAAGACAAGTCAATGCCCATCCTACTACAAAAGGCTCGCCAAAACCTCGAAACAAACTGGGAACCTCTGTCAGAAACGATATTCTCTGGAATGCCATGTAAACCAACAACATGCTGGAAGAACAATGGCACCAAATCAGAGGAGGAAGGTAATTTAGACAAGGGTACCAAATGGACCATCTTAGAGAAGCGATCACAGACCACCCAAATGACTGACATCTTTTGAGAGACGGGAAGATCTGAAATAAAATCCATAGAGATATGTGTCCAAGGCCTCTTCGGGACCGGCAAGGGCAAAAGCAACCCACTGGCACGAGAACAGCAGGGCTTAGCCCGAGCACAAATCCCACAGGACTGCACAAAAGTACGCACATCCCGCGACAGAGAGGGCCACCAAAAGGATCTAGCCACTAACTCTCTGGTACCAAAGATTCCAGGATGACCAGCCAACACCGAACAATGAACCTCAGAGATAACTTTATTCGTCCACCTATCAGGGACAAACAGTTTCTCCGCTGGGCAACGATCAGGTTTATTAGCCTGAAATTTTTGCAGCACCCGCCGCAAATCAGGGGAGATGGCAGACACAATTACTCCCTCTTTGAGGATACCCGCCGGCTCAGATAAACCCGGAGAGTCGGGCACAAAACTCCTAGACAGAGCATCCGCCTTCACATTTTTAGAGCCCGGAAGGTACAAAATCACAAAGTCAAAATGGGCAAAAAACAGCGACCAACGAGCCTGTCTAGGATTCAACCGCTTGGCAGACTCGAGATAAGTCAAGTTCTTATGATCAGTCAAGACCACCACGTGATGCTTAGCTCCTTCAAGCCAATGACGCCACTCCTCGAATGCCCACTTCATGGCCAGCAACTCTCGATTGCCCACATCATAATTTCGCTCAGCAGGCGAAAACTTCCTGGAAAAGAAGGCGCATGGTTTCATCACCGAACAATCAGAACTTCTCTGCGACAAAACAGCCCCTGCTCCAATCTCAGAAGCATCAACCTCGACCTGGAACGGAAGCGAAACATCTGGTTGACACAACACAGGGGCAGAAGAAAAACGACGCTTCAACTCTTGAAAAGCTTCCACAGCAGCAGAAGACCAATTGACCACATCAGCACCCTTCTTGGTCAAATCGGTCAATGGTTTAGCAATGCTAGAAAAATTGCAGATGAAGCGACGATAAAAATTAGCAAAGCCCAGGAACTTTTGCAGACTTTTCAGAGATGTCGGCTGAGTCCAATCATGGATGGCTTGGACCTTAACAGGGTCCATCTCGATAGTAGAAGGGGAAAAGATGAACCCCAAAAATGAAACCTTCTGAACACCAAAGAGACACTTTGATCCCTTCACAAACAAAGAATTAGCACGCAGGACCTGAAACACCGTTCTGACCTGCTTCACATGAGACTCCCAATCATCCGAGAAGATCAAAATGTCATCCAAGTACACAATCAGGAATTTATCCAGGTACTCTCGGAAGATGTCATGCATAAAGGACTGAAACACTGATGGAGCATTGGCAAATCCGAATGGCATTACTAGATACTCAAAATGGCCCTCGGGCATATTAAATGCTGTTTTCCATTCATCGCCTCGCTTAATACGCACAAGATTATACGCACCACGAAGATCTATCTTGGTGAACCAACTAGCCCCCTTAATCCGAGCAAACAAATCAGATAACAACGGCAAGGGGTACTGAAAATTAACCGTGATCTTATTTAGAAGGCGGTAATCTATACAAGGTCTCAGTGAACCATCCTTCTTGGCTACAAAAAAGAACCCTGCTCCTAATGGCGACGATGACGGGCGAATATGCCCCTTCTCCAAGGACTCCTTCACATAACTCCGCATAGCGGTGTGCTCAGGCACAGATAAATTAAACAGTCGACCTTTTGGGAATTTACTACCAGGAAATCAAATCGATAGCACAATCACAATCCCTATGCGGAGGTAGGGTAACGGACTTGGGCTCATCAAATACATCCCGGTAATCAGACAAGAACTCTGGGACCTCAGAAGGGGTGGATGATGAGATAGTCAGAAATGGGACATCACCATGTACCCTCTGACAACCCCAGCTGGACACAGACATGGATTTCCAATCTAATACTGGATTATGGACTTGTAGCCATGGCAACCCCAACACGACCACATCATGCAGATTATGCAACACCAGAAAGCGAATAACCTCCTGATGTGCAGGAGCCATGCACATGGTCAGCTGGGTCCAGTACTGAGGCTTATTCTTGGCCAAAGGCGTAGCATCAATTCCTCTCAATGGAATAGGACACTGCAAGGGCTCCAAGAAAAACCCACAACGCCTATCATACTCCAAGTCCATCAAAGTCAGGGCAGCGCCTGAATCCACAAATGCCATGACAGAATACGATGACAAAGAGCAGATCAAGGTAACGGACAGAAGAAATTTTGACTGTACCGTACCAATGGTGGCAGACCTAGCGATCCGCTTAGTGCGCTTAGGACAATCAGAGATAGCATGAGTGGAATCACCACAGTAGAAACACAGCCCATTCAGACGTCTGTGTTCTTGCCGTTCAACTCTGGTTAAAGTCCTATCGCACTGCATAGGCTCAGGTTTAAGCTCAGGTAATACCGCCAAATGGTGCACAGATTTACGCTCACGCAAGCGTCGACCGATCTGAATGGCTAAAGACATAGACTCATTCAGACCAGCAGGCATAGGAAATCCCACCATGACATCCTTAAGGGCTTCAGAGAGACCTTTTCTGAAAATAGCTGCGAGCGCACCTTCATTCCATTGAGTGAGTACGGACCACTTCCTAAATTTCTGACAATATACCTCTATCTCATCCTGACCCTGACACAGAGCCAGCAAATTTTTCTCTGCCTGATCCACTGAATTAGGTTCATCGTACAGCAATCCGAGCGCCAGGAAAAACGCATCGATATTACTTAATGCAGGATCTCCTGACGCAAGAGAAAATGCCCAGTCCTGAGGGTCGCCACGTAAAAAAGAAATAATGATCCTAACTTGTTGAACTGGGTCACCAGAGGAGCGAGGTTTCAAAGCCAGAAATAGTTTACAATTATTTTTGAAACTCAGAAATTTAGTTCTATCTCCAAAAAACAAATCAGGAATAGGAATTCTCAGTTCTAACATAGAATTCTGAACCACAAAGTCTTGAATATCTTGTACTCTTGCCGTGAGCTGATCCACACATGAAGACAGACCTTTAATTTCCATCGCTACACCTGTGTCCTGAACCACCCAAATGTCTAGGAGAAAAAAAAAGGCAAAACACAGTGCAGAGAAAAAAAAATGGTCTCAGAACTTCTTTTTTCCCTCTATTGAGAATCATTAGTACTTTGGGCCTCCAGTACTGTTATGAAAGGTAAATCAGTACCACAATGGACATAGAGGTCAGAACACATACAGTGACCTGACAATAACCCAAAAACATAGAACGAGCTCTGAGACGTGGGAACTCTGCTGACCGCAATCCCTAATCCTCTCCAATCACACTAAAGGCAGCCGTGGATTGCGCCTAACGCTCCCTATGCAACTCGGCACAGCCTGAGAAACTAGCTAACCTGAAGATAGAAAAATAAGCCTACCTTGCCTCAGAGAAATACCCCAAAGGAAAAGGCAGCCCCCACATATAATGACTGTGAGTTAAGATGAAAAGACAAACGTAGAGATGAAATAGATTTAGCAAAGTGAGGCCCGACTTTCTGAACAGAGCGAGGATAGGAAAGGTAACTTTGCGGTCAACACAAAACCCTACAAAAACCACGCAAAGGAGGCAAAAAGACCCTCCGTACCGAACTAACGGCACGGAGGTACACCCTCTGCGTCCCAGAGCTTCCAGCAAGCAGGAAAAAACAAATAGACAAGCTGGACAGAAAACACAGCAAACAAAATAGCAAGGCGGAACTTAGCTATGCAGAGCAGCAGGCCACAGGAACGATCCAGGAGGAAACAGGTCCAATACTAGAACATTGACTGGAGGCCAGGATCAAAGCACTAGGTGGAGTTAAATAGAGCAGCACCTAACGACTTCACCACATCACCTGAGGAAGGAAACTCAGAAGCCGCAGTACCACTTTCCTCCACCAACGGAAGCTCACAGAGAGAATCAGCCGAAGTACCACTTGTGACCACAGGAGGGAGCTCTGCCACAGAATTCACAACAGGGGTCAACTTTCCAAAATGGTGTCACTTGTGGGGGGTTTCTACTGTTTAGGTACATTAGGGGCTCTGCAAACGCAATGTGACACCTGCAGACCATTCCATCTAAGTCTGCAATCAAATGGCACTCCTTCCCTTCCGAGCCCTCCCATGCGCCCAAACAGTGGTTTCCCCCCACATATCGGGTATCAGCGCACTCAGGACAAATTGGACAACAAATTTTGGGGTCCAATTTCTCCTGTTACCCTCGGGAAAATACAAAACTGGGGGCTAAAAAATAATTTTTGTGGGAAAAAATTTTTGTTTTATTTTTACGGCTCTCCATTATAAACTTCTGTGAAGCCCTTGGTGGGTCAAAGCGCTCACCACACATCTAGATAAGTTCCTTAGGGGGTCTAGTTTCCAAAACGTTGTCACTTGTGAGGGGTTTCTACTATTTAGGTACATTAGGGGCTCTGCAAACGCAACATGGCGTCTCATCTCAATTCCTGTCAATTTTGCATTGAAAAGTCAAACGGCGCTCCTTCCTTTCCGAGATCTCCCATCCACCCAAACAGTGGTTTACCCCCACATATGGAGTATCAGCGTACTCAGGACAAATTGTACAACAACTTTTGGGGTCCAATTTCTTCTCTTACCCTTGGAAAAATAAAAAATTGGGGGAGAAAAGATAATTTTTGTGAAAAAATATGATTTTTTATTTTTACGGTTCTACATTATAAACTTCTGTGAAGCACTTAGTGGGTCAAAGAGCTCACCACACCTCTAGATAAGTTCCTTGGGGGGTCTACTTTCCAAAATGGTGTCACTTGTGGGGGGTTTCAAGGTTTAGGCACATCAGGGGCTCTCCAAACGAAACATGGCGTCCCATCTCAATTCCAGTCAATTTTGCATTGAAAAGTCAAATGGCGCTCCTTCGCTTCCCAGCTGTGCCATGCGCCCAAACAGTGGTTTACCCCCACATATGGGGTATCGGTGTACTCAGGACAAATTGTACAATAATGTTTGGGGTCCATTTTCTCCTGTTACCCTTGGTAAAATAAAACAAATTGGAGCTGAATTAAATTTTTTGTGAAAAAAAGTTAAATGTTCATTTTTATTTAAACATTCAACAAATTCCTGTGAAGCACCAGAAGGGTTAATAAACTTCTTGAATGTGGTTTTGAGCACCTTGAGGGGTGCAGTTTTTAGAATGGTGTCACACTTGGGTATTTTCTATCATATAGACCCCTCAAAATGACTTCAAATGAGATGTGGTCCCTAAAAAAAAAATGGTGTTGTAGAAATGAGAAATTACTGGTCAATTTTTCACCCTTATAACTCCCTAACAAAAAAAATTTTGGTTCCAAAATTGTGCTGATGTAAAGTAGACATGTGGGAAATGTTACTTATTAAGTATTTTGTGTGACATATCTCTGTGATTTAATTGCATAAAAATTCAAAGTTGGAAAATTGCGAAATTTTCATAATTTTTGCCAAATTTCCATTTTTTTCACAAATAAACGCAGGTACTATCAAAGAATTTTTACAATTGTCATGAAGTACAATATGTCACGAGAAAACAATGTCAGATTTACTGGGATCCGTTGAAGCGTTCCAGAGTTATAACCTCATAAAGGGACAGTGGTCAGAATTGTAAAAATTGGCCCGGTCATTAACGTGCAAACCACCCTTGGGGGTAAAGGGGTTAAATAAAGGGGAAAACAATGTAATATTTTAATATAATACACACAGTTTTTTTTCCCTTTTTTCCTCTCCTTCTAAATGTATGTAAAGGTCAGCAAGTTACATCAAACCTGCCACTAATTATATTAACTGGGTAATCAGGTATAACGGTAATAAATTTACGGAGCCCTGCTATTTCTCTTCCGGAGTTGCCGACTGTCAGTTCATTTATATTTTAGGAGTAATTTTCTTGATAGGAAATCCTGCATTATTAATTCCAAATGCTCCTATATTACATATAATGAATAGGGTTGAGCGACCTTGACCTTTTTAGAGTCGAGCCGTGTTTCGCGAAACCCGACTATCTTAGAAGTCGAGTCGAGTGGAATCGGCCGATTATCGCGAAAAGTCGGGTATCGACCGAAACACGAAACCCAATGCAAGTCAATGGGGGAGCATAGTCGGCAGTGAGTTGGGGCCAGGAAAACACCTACACTGCCCATTTGCCCACGGGAAATGTTGCGTTATGGGTCAATGTACCAGCAGACTCATCTATCACTGGCTGGGCAATGGGCAGGATGAGGAGGAAACACAGATATAGGCCCAAAGAATAAAGTGGGCTAAATGCAGTTCAAAATTGGTAACACAGGAGTAACCAGGGGGCATTGCAGTGGAGGACAACTGGAATGAGAGGCTGACACAGAGAGTAGGCCCAAATCAGTAAGTAGTCGAAATGCAGTTCAAAATTGGCAACAGTAGTAAACAGGCGGCACAGCTTTGTTCAGTGGAGAACAGCAAGGAGTGGCAGACACCGATAGTAGGCCCCAACCCAACTAGTAGTGGAATAAAGCGGATTCCTATATCTAGTTAAAATATAACTTTTATTTCTGTCCACTAAAAAAAGTGCAAACATATAGTGCCAACAAAAGTGCAAGGTGCATACGTACAACACAAAAGACACATATAAAAACGCATCTGTATATCACCGCCCACAGAGAACGTAAATGCCTAGTGGCAATAAATAACATAACACTTAGGTCCACGATATCCGTGAATCCGTAAACCCTTAAGATCTCATAGTTTATAGACCCGTGTGCATATCATATGGTAGGATTGTGTGTCAGAAGACTCTATGGCTCTCAGTCTTCAGACTAATTAATGACCACTATTGTGATGCAGAAATTCCTACTAGGCGGTGTGATATTATAATAACGCTCATTAATCCGTAGTGACACATTGGTTATGGTACATACTTATTTCTGGTCTAATACCACATGTGTCACCACCATCTATGTAAGGATAATGGTACTTATCAGTCTTCTGCCGGTTACCATCTGGACCTCATGCAGTACAACACAAAAGACACATAAAAAAACGCATCTGTATATCACCGCCCACAGAAAACGTAAATGCCTAGTGGCAGTAAATAACATTACACTTAGGTCCACGATATCCGTGAATCCGTAAACCCTCAAGATCTCACAGTTTATAGACCCGTGTGCATATCATATGGTAGGATTGTGTGTCAGAAGACTCTATGGCTCTCAGTCTTCACACTAATTAATGACCACTATTGTGATGCAGAAATTCCTACTAGGCGGTGTGATATTATAATAACGCTCATTAATCCGTAGTGACACAGTGGTTATGGTACATACTTATTACTGGTCTAATACCACATGTGTCACCACCATCTATGTAAGGATAATGGTACTTATCAGTCTTCTGCCGGTTACCATCTGGACCTCATGCAGTGCTGAGTAAGAGTGGCCCGTTCGGATGGTTTCATTCCTCTAACCGCATCCTTCACTTAGGGTCCAAGTTGCTAAAGAGTGCCTCCCAACGCGTTTCGTATATTTCACTCATCAGGGGATAATGTCACCTCTACGCATGATAAATGAGCCTGATGCTTCGGCGGCTCATGATCCACCTCCTTTTATGAACCGCTCACCGGCGTCTGTCATCTCTCACTTCCGGACGCCGGGAGCCATACTTCCGGTGTACCTACATCTGTGCACCTCGAATTACTGGATCGCACATTCAGTTCCAGATAACAGACGTCGGCACATAGTGCCGTAACGTCATATCCGGTGGGCGGACACTATCCTTCTATGCCGTCCCACTACTCGTGCGTCCCAGCGCATTGCGCTTTACCTAATGCAGGGGAGTGGACAGCCGTCACTCACAACTCTCCTGCACTTCAAACACATAAGGGGAGCGTGTCTCAGAAACCCCCCCCCTTTTTTTTTGGTATTTTTGAGTCTCTAAAGGGGTATGTACAGATGAACCTCCCATTTTAAAGTAAACAATGCCAGCATGGATTGAGGGTTTAGAAAGCCTTCGGATAAGGCACCTATCACCCTTAAAAAGGAAAAAACACACATGTATCCATATATAGACTCTACTGAGCAGATGTAGAGAAGAGATAAAAAATAAAAATAAATATAAAAATAATAGAGATGTATGTAAGCGACAACAGGGACCTCCCAACCATGGAAAAAACAGAAAAGGGGTGCAACTGACCAAATACCCCTACAAGGCCCTCTCTAAGTCCATTCCTACCTATCGCGGAGGTTGGCACCCTAAACCTGCGCAGTGGCGCCCCCACTCAACGACGACTTTCCTTAATGCTAAGATGCCCTGTTATCCCCTCTCTCTATAGGAAGGAAGCAAAGCTAAGATGGTCATTCAGACCGTGTGGTGCTGTGGTTTGGAGGCGAAAAATCCACTTGCTTTCTCTCTGTAAGATGTTCCTATCCCAGTCTCCACCTCTCTGGGGCTGGTACACTCTATCTATGCCCATAAATTTGACCATCTTCAGATCGCCCTGATGAACCCTATTGATGTGGTTAGCAACTGGAGTATCTCTTTTATTGATAGTATCACAGTGATGTTCTCCAACTCTTCTTCTCAACTCCCTACTTGTTTTGCCAATATATTCAAGTCCACAATCACACGTCATTTTGTAAATCACCCCCTTGGTCTTACAGTTAATGAAGTGGTTTACATGAAAAGTTTTCCCTGTAACATTGCTTATGAAAGTCCTGCCTTGCTGTATGGACTGGCAGTATTTGCAGTTTCCACATCTATAGCATCCTTTACTTGGACCACTTAGCCAGGTTGTTTGTGTTTGTGGAGGGGCAAAGTGGCTGTGGACTACCCTGTCCTTTATTGAGCGGCCCTTTCTGTGGGGCTGGTGTAATAATATCTTTCAGATCATTATCCATCTGCAGGATATGCCAGTGTTTTTTAACAACCTCGCGCAGGTCACCTGCCCCGTTTGAAAATTTAGTAATCAGTCTTATGCTGTTTTCATTTTCTTTTTTGGGGGTAGGGATCAGAAGATCCTTTCTTTGTTTTGTTAAAGATGACTTGTAAGCCTCCTTTAGAGTTTTTTCGGGGTATCCCCTCTCATGAAAGCGTTCCTTTAGGTCATCAGCTTGTTTTTTATATGTGGCATTGTCAGAGCAATTCCTGCGCACACGTAAGTATTGACCTTTAGGAATACCTCTCTTGAGTGGTTTCGGATGATTAGACTCCCACCTCAACAAGGAGTTTGTTGCTGTTGGTTTTCTAAAGGTACTAGTGACCAATTGGCCACCTTCCCCCCTCTCAATCAAAACATCCAAAAAAGGCAGTTTGAATGGGTCTACCTCAAACGTAAAGTGAAGACCCAGCTCATTGTGGTTGAGGTTTGTCACAAAGGCTGAAAAACTTGCCTCATCCCCCTTCCATATGACGAAAACGTCATCAATATATCTTAGCCATAGTATGACGTTACTGTTGGTAGATGTATTGTCCTTAAAAACGACATTTTCTTCCCACCAGCCCAGGAGCAGATTTGCATACGAGGGGGCACAAGGGCTCCCCATCGCAGTGCCCCTGAGCTGGTGGTAATATTTCCCGTCAAATAGAAAATAATTTCTCGTGAGGCAAAATTCCAAAGCCTGTTTCACAAACAGATTATGTTCATTGTATTGTCGACCTCTCATGCCCAGATAGTAGTCCACTGCCGCGATGCCCTTGTTGTGTGGAATTGAAGAGTAGAGTGCCTCTACGTCTATAGAGCATAGTAGCATGTCTGCATCCAACTCTATGTTGTCAAGTTTGAGAAGGAGGTCCGCTGTGTCGCGTACATATGAACTTAAGGAAGTCACAAAGGGCCTCAAAATTTGATCTAGGTATAGGCCCAGATTCTGAGTGAGACTCCCAATTCCGGACACTATCGGTCTCCCCTTCAATGGATTCATGCCTTTATGTATCTTAGGTAAGCAGTAGAAAGTCGCTGTTACCGGATGTGTAGGTATTAAAAAATCTCTCTCGTTTGAATCAATAAGTTTTTTATTGAATGCTTCTATTACCAGTTTTTTAAGTTGGCCTAGATACATCGTGGTGGGATTCATCTCGAGTCTTTCATAACCCATTCCCTCATGGAGGAGGGAATAACACAGTGCCCTGTATTGGGTGACATCCATGACCACCACATTGCCTCCTTTATCAGAAGGTTTTATGACTCGTTCGTGGTCCTTTTCAAGTTCACATAAACTGTCCATCTCTATCTTAGTCATATTGTGTAACTGTCTCTCATGTTTTTTAGACTCCAAATCCTTCAACTCCTGTGTGACCACATTCAAAAAAACATCAATAGGGCCTATATCCTTAGTAAATGGGGGCATACGTTTACTCTTATTTTTCAGAGTTGTAAAAGGTCCCTCTCCTACATCATTCGGATCCAAGTCTCCCAGATGGAAAAGAAATCTGACGTCACCTAGCAGGTCCTCGTCAATTCCCAGTTCCGTTTTTTATCTTCATTACTAAAAAACTTTCTCCATTTTAGTTGTCGGACAAATAGGTTAAGATCCTTTATAGCCTCAAAGCTTTCATAGTCTGTTGTTGGGACAAAAGACAGACCTTTACCAAGGACTGCCATTTGTACCTCGCTTAGAGGTTTAGAAGACAGGTTAATAATGTTATGTCCTATACAGGGTTTCGGGGGTTGAACCGACTTCTCAAGGGATAACTGAGATCTAAAAAACGGTCCCCCTGAGGTGATCCCCTATTGGATCCTCTGCCTCCCCGTCCGCCTCCTCTCCCTTTTGCCTTCCCCCTTTGATTTTTAAATCTAAACTCCGAATCTGAGAACTCAGTCTCGGAGGATGATAGATCTGTTTCTTGGGGTCTCGTATGTTTAGGGATCACTGGTAGGCTACGGCTATCATAAGCTTTGTTGTCCCTAAAGTCCTGTAGGTCCCTTAAGAAAAATTTATGTTTCTTTTCTTTCAGATGGTATTGAAATTTTTCTACAGTATTTTGCAGACTCTTTTCTTTGGCACCGAATTCTGGTTCGGTGGAAAAACCTTTTGTGATGTCTATCTGCTCTTTCAGACTCTCGTTAAGTTTTGCCAGCATCAGTTTGTCCTCCTCCAGGAGTAGTCTCATTAGTTTAAGGGAGCTATCTGTTACTTCTTTTTCCCATTTATTAAGTAGTTCTGTATTTTTATATCTAAAACCTGGGGAGATGGGGATTCTTAAGTGTCTCGGTACAATCCCTGCCTTAATGTAGTTGTCAAGGCTTTGCACCTCCCACCACAATGTAATTTGTTCTTTATAGAGCTTAGTAAGTTCTCTAAAGGCCGAATTAAAAGACGGTGTGTATTTTTTCTGGGTGAACGTGCCTTCCGAAAAAACGCTCCTAGCCTCATTAATCCATGTACTGGTATCTATACCCGTGGTTAAGAAACCTGCCATACCCGCAAGACAAATATAAACCAGCTGGACTCCAAAGTCAAAGGAACCAAAAAAACTAAAGTGGAATAAAGCGGATTCCTATATCTAGTTAAAATATAACTTTTATTTCTGTCCACTAAAAAAAGTGCAAACATATAGTGCCAACAAAAGTGCAAGGTGCATACGTACAACACAAAAGACACATATAAAAACGCATCTGTATATCACCGCCCACAGAGAACGTAAATGCCTAGTGGCAATAAATAACATAACACTTAGGTCCACGATATCCGTGAATCCGTAAACCCTTAAGATCTCATAGTTTATAGACCCGTGTGCATATCATATGGTAGCCAACCCAACTAGTAGGCCAAATGCAGTCTAACATTAACAACTACTTAACGAGAGCCTGAAAATGGAATTTCAGGACAGGAAACCAGGAGAACAGCAAGGAGCAGCAGACACTGTTAGTAGGCCCCAAACCAACTAGTACGCCAAATGCAGTTGTTCCATTTAACCACGATTTAACAAGAGCCTGAAGATAGAAGCTCAGGAAAGGCAACCTGGAGAACACCTTGGAGTGGAACACACCGTCTCTACACCCCATACCAAGTGTGTAGGCCTAATGCAGTGTAGTTTCCAACAACTACTAAACGAGAGCATTAAGAGTGAAGCAATGGCGAGGAAACCTGGGGAACACCTTGGAGTGGAACACACCGTCTCTCTACACCCCATACCCAATTTGTAGGCCTAATGCAGTATAGTTTCCAACAACTACTAAACGAGAGCATTAAGATTGAAGCAATGGAGAGGAAACCTGGGGAACACCTTGGTGTGGAACACACCGTCTCTCTACACCCCATACCCAATTTGTAGGCCTAATGCAGTGTAGTTTCCAACAACTACTAAACGAGAGCATTAAGATTGAAGCAATGGAGAGGAAACCTGGGGAACACCTTGGAGTGGAACACACCGTCTCTACACCCCATACCAAATGTGTAGGCCTAATGCAGTGTAGTTTCCAACAACTACTAAATGAGAGCATTAAGATTGAAGTAATGGAGAGGAAACCTGTGGAACACCTTGGAGTGGAACACACCGTCTCTCTACACCCCATACCCAATTTGTAGGCCTAATGCAGTGTAGTTTCCAACAACTACTAAACGAGAGCATTAAGATTGAAGCAATGGAGAGGAAACCTGGGGAACACCTTGGAGTTGAACACACCATCTCTCTACACCCCTTACCCAATTTGTAGGCCTTATGCAGTGTAGTTTTAAACAACTACTAAACGAGAGTAGGAAGATCGAAGCAATGTGGACGAAACCTGGGGAACACCTTGGAGTGTAACACACCGTCTCTCTACACCCCATACCCAATTTGTAGGCCTAATGCAGTATAGTTTCCAACAACTACTAAACGAGAGCATTAAGATTGAAGCAATGGAGAAGAAACCTGGGGAACACCTTGGAGTGGAACACACCGTCTCTCTACACCCCATACCCAATTTGTAGGCCTAATGCAGTGTAGTTTCCAACAACTACTAAACGAGAGTAGTCTGATCGAAGCAATGTGGATGAAACCTGGGGCACACCTTGGGGCGGCAGACACCGTTAGTAGGCCCTACCAAAGTTGTAGCCCCAATGCAGTTTTAAAATTCCTAGAGGCTGAAAACAAGACTATTGACGCTCAGCTTTTTTCAAAGGAACACAGCTGTATTGAGTGGCGCAGACAGACACAGGTAGTAGGCCTTAAACCAAAAATTTGGCTCACTGCAGCTTAAAAAAGGTTACAGGGGTACACAGGCAGCATTGCTCTGGGCAGTGGAGGACAATTTCAATAGTGGACCGCAGACAGACTTTGTACGCCTACTATTAAAAAAAGGATGCTCTATGCAATTAAAAATAGGTTCCAGGGGTACACGGGCAGCAGTGGTCTGGTCAGTGGAGGAGTAGTAGAAAGAACGGGCCGCAGACAGGCATCGAAGACCTAACATAAAAAAATATTGGGCTGTAGGCACTTTAACATTGGTTCCAGGGGTACACGGGCAGCAGTAGACTGGTCAGTGTAGTAGTAGTTGAAAGAACGGGCTGCAGACAGGCTTCGAAGGCCTAACATAATTAAATTGGACAGGCTGTAGGCACTTTATAATTGGTTCCAGGAGTACACGGGCAGCAGTAGACAGGTCAGTGGAGGCCTAGTGGAAGGAGGGACCGCAGACAGGCTTCGAAGGCCTAACATAATAAATTGGGCTGGCTGTAGGCACTTTATAATTGGTTCCAGGAGTACACGGGCAGCAGTAGACAGGTCAGTGTAGTAGTAGTTGAAAGAACGGGCCGCAGACAGGCTTCGAAGGCCTAACATAATTAAATTGGACAGGCTGTAGGCACTTTATAATTGGTTCCAGGAGTACACGGGCAGCAGTAGACAGGTCAGTGGAGGCCTAGTGGCAGGAGGGACCGCAGACAGGCTTCGAAGGCCTAACATAAGAAAATATTGGACTGTAGGCACTTTAACATTGGTTCCAGGGGTACACGGGCAGCAGTTGACTGGTCAGTGTAGTAGTAGTAGAAAGAACGGGCCGCAGACAGGCTTCGAAGGCCTAACATAATTAAATTGGACAGGCTGTAGGCACTTTATAATTGGTTCCAGGAGTACACGGGCAGCAGTAGACAGGTCAGTGGAGGCCTAGTGGAAGGAGGGACCACAGACAGGCTTCGAAGGCCTAACATAAAAAAATATTGGACTGTAGGCACTTTAACATTGGTTCCAGGGGTACACGGGCAGCAGTTGACTGGTCAGTGTAGTAGTAGTAGAAAGAACGGGCCACAGACAGGCTTCGAAGGCCTAACATAATTAAATTGGACAGGCTGTAGGCACTTTATAATTGGTTCCAGGAGTACACGGGCAGCAGTAGACAGGTCAGTGGAGGCCTAGTGGAAGGAGGGACCGCAGACAGGCTTCGAAGGCCTAACATAAAAAAATATTGGACTGTAGGCACTTTAACATTGGTTCCAGGGGGACACGGGCAGCAGTTGACTGGTCAGTGTAGTATTAGTAGAAAGAACGGGCCGCAGACAGGCTTCGAAGGCCTAACATAATAAAATTGGACAGGCTGTAGGCACTTTATAATTGGTTCCAGGAGTACACGGGCAGCAGTAGACAGGTCAGTGGAGGCCTAGTGGAAGGAGGGACCGCAGACAGGCTTCGAAGGCCTAACATAATAAAATTGGACAGGCTGTAGGCACTTTATAATTGGTTCCAGGAGTACACGGGCAGCAGTAGACAGGTCAGTGGAGGCCTAGTGGAAGGAGGGACCGCAGACAGGCTTCGAAGGCCTAACATAATAAAATTGGACAGGCTGTAGGCACTTTATAAATGGTTCCAGGAGTACACGGGCAGCAGTAGACAGGTCAGTGGAGGCCTAGTGGAAAGAGGGACCGCAGACAGGCTTCGAAGGCCTAACATAATAAATTGGGCTGGCTGTAGGCAATTTAAAATTGGTTCCAGGGGTACACGGGCAGCAGTAGACAGGTCAGTGGAGGCCTAGTGGAAGGAGGGACCGCAGACAGGCTTCGAAGGCCTAACATAATAAATTGGGCTGGCTGTAGGCAATTTAAAATTGGTTCCAGGGGTACACGGGCAGCAGTAGACAGGTCAGTGGAGGCCTAGTGGAAGGAGGGACCGCAGACAGGCTTCGAAGGCCTAACATAATAAAATTGGACAGGCTGTAGGCACTTTATAATTGGTTCCAGGAGTACACGGGCAGCAGTAGACAGGTCAGTGGAGGCCTAGTGGAAGGAGGGACCGCAGACAGGCTTCGAAGGCCTAACATAATAAATTGGGCTGGCTGTAGGCACTTTATAATTGGTTCCAGGAGTACACGGGCAGCAGTTGACTGGTCAGTGTAGTAGTAGTAGAAAGAACGGGCCGCAGACAGGCTTCGAAGGCCTAACATAATAAATTGGGCTGGCTGTAGGCAATTTAAAATTGGTTCCAGGGGTACACGGGCAGCAGTAGACAGGTCAGTGGAGGCCTAGTGGAAGGAGGGACCGCAGACAGGCTTCGAAGGCCTAACATAATAAATTGGGCTAGCTGTAGGCAATTTAAAATTGGTTCCAGGGGTACACGGGCAGCAGTACACAGGTCAGTGGAGGCCTAGTGGAAGGAGGCACCGCATACAGGCTTCGAAGGCCTAACATAATAAAATTGGACAGGCTGTAGGCACTTTATAATTGGTTCCAGGGGTACACGGGCAGCAGTGGTCTGGTCAGTGGAGGCCGATTGTAATGAGTGTCTGCCAGTTAGTAGTCCAAAACAATAAATAAATGTGAATGTTTCGCATTAAAACAAAACGAAAACACTAAAGGGTGCAATCATTAGGTACAGGGGTGGGATCCTCTGCGTAGTTTCAGACCTACTCATTTAGCGCAAAGTATTTACTGTGGTAAATAGAGGACACTGCCCCTGACTATGTTAAGTACCATCATACATGTCAACACAATGGTATTGTCAGTGGCAGGAATGGAAGGATGTCAGAGCATAGACTAAACATTGGTGGAAGTGTGAGAGATAACTGTGGAAGTGGTAGAGCAATGTTTGACCTGGGGGTGGGTGAACTCTCTTGTGGCTGGCGGTACAGGCCCAGGGCCCCTCATGTTACAACAGTGTGTCTGACGTTGGGTGCACACCACCACCGCCAGAGACACTTTATTGTACTATGAGGGACCCAGTGGCAGTGCTGTCGACCAAAAGCGGGCACACCCACCTCTTCAGACAAACAGCACTCTCACGGGTGCTTGCCCCAAGTCGCGATACCACGGCCCCGTGTGGGGAGTTTGGCCATTTAGGGAGGTGTAAACATGTCGTATGCTGGACAATCAGCTGCAGCAAATTAGACATTAGAAAAGTAATTCACAGTAGTCCACAGGCAAGAGCTTTTCATAGGAAAGCTAGGTGTCGGCCGGGCAAGGTGGGGCAAAAGAATTCGAAATCCAGTTGTGGTTCATTTTAATGAATGTTAGATCATCAACATTTTGGGTAGCCAGACGAGTCCTTTTTTCGGTTAATATTGAACCTGCAGCACTGAATACTCTTTCTGATAGGACACTAGCTGCCGGGCAAGCAAGCTCCTGCAATGCATATTCTGCCAATTCTGGCCAGGTGTCTAATTTTGATGCCCAGTAATCAAATGGGAATGACGGTTGAGGGAGAACATCGATAAGGGATGAAAAATAGTTTGTAACCATACTGGACAAATGTTGTCTCCTGTCACTTTCAATTGATGCAGCAGTACCTGTCCTGTCTGCGGTCATAGCAAAATCACTCCACAACCTGGTCAGAAAACCCCTCTGTCCAACGCCACTTCTGATGTGTGCACCCCTAACACTCCTGGTCTGCTGCCCCCTGGAGCTCGTGTGAGAACGATCACGTGCGCTGTGTGCTGGGAATGCCTGAAGCAAAAGGTCAACAAGAGTTGATTGTTTGGTTGCTAATATTAGTTCCAAGTTCTCATGTGGCATAATATTTTGCAATTTGCCTTTATAGCGAGGATCAAGGAGGCAGGCCAACCAGTAATCGTCATCGTTCATCATTTTAGTAATGCGTGTGTCCCTTTTGAGGATACGTAAGGCATAATCCGCCATGTGGGCCAAAGTTCCAGTTGTCAAATCTGCGGTTGTGATTGGTTGAGGGGCAGTTTCAGGCAAATCTACGTCACTTGTGTCCCTCAAAAAACCAGAACCCGGCCTTGCCACGCAACCAATTTCCAGTGCCCCGGGAAAGCTTCCTCATTAAAAATATACTCATCCCCATCATCCTCCTCATCCTCCACCTCCTCTTCGCCCGCTACCTCGTCCTGTACACTGCCCTGACCAGACAATGGCTGACTGTCATCAAGGCTTTCCTCTTCCTCTGGTGCAGACGCCTGATCCTTTATGTGCGTCAAACTTTGCATCAGCAGACACAATAGGGGGATGCTCATGCTTATTATGGCGTTGTCTGCACTAACCAGCCGTGTGCATTCCTCAAAACACTGAAGGACTTGACACATGTCTTGTATCTTTGACCACTGCACACCTGACAACTCCATGTCTGCCATCCTACTGCCTGCCCATGTATGTGTATCCTCCCACAAAAACATAACAGCCCGCCTCTGTTGGCACAGTCTCTGAAGCATGTGCAGTGTTGAGTTCCACCTTGTTGCAACGTCTATGATTAAGCAATGCTGGGGAAGGTTCAAAGACCGCTGATAGGTCTGCATACGGCTGGAGTGTACAGGCGAACGGCGGATATGTGAGCAAAGTCAACGCACTTTGAGGAGCAGGTCAGAGAACCCAGGATAAGTTTTCAATAAGCACTGCACCACCAGGTTTAAGGTGTGAGCCAGGCAAGGAATGTGTTTCAGTTGGGAAAGGGAGATGGCAGCCATGAAATTCCTTCCGTTATCACTCACTACCTTGCCTGCCTCAAGATCTACTGTGCCCAGCCACGACTGCGTTTCTTGCTGCAAGAACTCGGACAGAACTTCCGCGGTGTGTCTGTTGTCGCCCAAACACTTCATAGCCAATACAGCCTGCTGACGCTTGCCAGTAGCTGGCCCATAATGGGACAACTGGTGTGCAACAGTGTCAGCTGCCGATGGAGTGGTTGGCCGACTGCGGTCTGTGGAAGAGCTCTCGCTTCTGCAGGAGGACGAGGAGGAGGAGGAGGGGGTGCGAACGCCTACAGCCAACTTTTTCCTAGACCGTGGGCTAGACACAACTGTCCCGAAATTGATGTCCCCTGTGGACCCTGCATCCACCACATTCACCCAGTGTGCCGTGATGGACACGTAACCTCCCTGGCCATGCCTACTGGTCCATGCATCTGTAGTCAGGTGCACCTTTGTACTCACAGATTGCCTGAGTGCATGGACGATGCACTGTTTAACATGCTGGTGCAGGGCTGGGATGGCTTTTCTGGAAAAAAAGTGTCAACTGGGTAGCTCGTAGCGTGGTTCAGCGTACTCCATCAGGGCTTTGAAAGCTTCGCTTTCAACTAACCGGTAGGGCATCATCTCTAACGAGATTAGTCTAGCTATGTGGGCGTTAAAACCCTGTGTACGCGGATGCGAGGATAAGTACTTCCTTTTTCTAACCAGAGTCTCATGTAGGGTGAGCTGGACTGGAGAGCTGGAGATCGTGGAACTAGCGGGTGTGCCGGTGGACATGGCAGACTGAGAGACGGTTGGAGACGGTATTGTTTCCGCCGGTGCCCTAGATGCAATATTTCCTCCTAAACTGGTGATTCCCTGACCCTGACTGCTTTTGGCTGGCAAAGAAACCTGCACAGATACTGCCGGTGGTGCGGAAAATGGTGGCCTTACAGTGACGGAAGGGATGTTGCGTTGCTGACTAGCTTCATTGGCCGAGGGTGCTACAACCTTAAGGGACGTTTGGTAGTTAGTCCAGGCTTGAAAATGCATGGTGGTTAAATGTCTATGCATGCAACTTGTATTGAGACTTTTCAGATTCTGACCTCTGCTTAAGCTAGTTGAACATTTTTGACAGATGACTTTGCGCTGATCAATTGGATGTTGTTTAAAAAAATGCCAGACTGCACTCTTCCTAGCATCGGATCCCTTTTTAGGGATTGCAGACTGAGCTTTAACCGGATGGCCACGCTGTCCTCCAACAGGTTTTGGCTTTGCCACGCGTTTTGGGCCAGATACGGGCCCGGCAGATGGAACCTGTTGCGATGTTGATGCCTGCTGCGGCCCCTCCTCCACCTCCGCTTCTGAACTACTGCTGCCTGCACCCTGTTCCCCCAATGGCTGCCAATCGGGGTCAACAACTGGGTCATCTATTACCTCCTCTTCTAGCTCGTGTGCAACTTCGTCTGTGTCACCGTGTCGGTCGGTGGTATAGCGTTCGTGACGGGGCAACATAGTCTCATCAGGGTCTGATTGTGGATCAGTACCCTGAGAGGGCAATGTTGTGGTCTGAGTCAAAGGACCAGCATAGTAGTCTGGCTGTGGCTGTGCATCAGTGCACTCCATGTCAGAATCTACTTGTAATGGGCATGGCCTGTTAAGTGTTTCACTTTCTAAGCCAGGGACGGTATGTGTAAAGAGCTCCATGGAGTAACCCGTTGTGTCGCCTGCTGCATCCTTCTCTCTTGTTGTTGTTTTTGCTGAAGAGGACAAGGAAGCAACTTGTCCCTGACCGTGAACATCCACAAACGACGCGCTGCGTTTACATTTACCAGTTTCAGAAGAGGAGGCAAAAGAGCTAGAGGCTGAGTCTGCAAGGTAAGCCAAAACTTGCTGTTGCTGCTCCGGCTTTAAAAGCGGTTTTCCTACTCCCGAACGACGAACCTGGCTCCACAGCTCCAGACTTAGGTGGAATATTTTTTTCCCACGACCACCTGATGCTCCACTACCACTACCATCATTACCAGCTGACAATGAACGCCCACGGCCACGACCTCTTGCACCAGACTTTCTCATTGTTTTAAAAACTTAACCAAAGTAACTTTATTTGTTGCTGTCAAACAACTTACACGGTGAGCTATAACTTCAGTATGATTTCGATATCCCTTTACAGGTTGGTGAGACCACAAGGAAAATCAGGCACAATGTTACACACTCTGTTTTCTGTGGCACCAAATCACAGAGATGCCACACACGCAGGACTGTCACTCAAGCACAAATGTCAATATTAATCTCCCACCTATTTTTTTTTTTTTTTTTTTCAGGGAGACTTTAGAAACAAAATAAAATAAAAAATTTTCACGAAGAATTTAGAAGCCAAATAAAATAAAATGATTTTTTCAGGGAGAATTTAGAAACCAAATAAAAAAAAAAATAGGCTTTCTATGGCCCACTAAGTGAGAGATGGCACACAAGCCCAGAGGCCAATATTTTTCTCCCACTGATTGATGTAGTGATTTTTTCAGGTAGATTTTAGAACCCAAATCAAGCAAAAAAATAATTAGGCTTTCTATCGCCCACTATTTGAGAGAGAGAGAGAGAGAGATGGCACACCCAGGAGTCAAGACTGGCACACAAGCAGAAAGGGCAATATTAATCTCCCACTGTTTTTTTTTTTTTTTTTCAGGGAGACTTTAGAAACAAAATAAAATAAAATGATTTTTTCAGGAAGAATTTAGAAACCAAATAAAATAAAATGATTTTTTCAGGGAGAATTTAGAAACCAAATAAGAAAAAACAAATAGGCTTTCTATGGCCCACTGAGTGAGAGATGGCACACACAGGAGTCAGGAGTGGCACACAAGCCCTGAGGCCAATATTTTTCTCCCACTGATTGATGTAGTGATTTTTTCAGGTAGATTTTAGAACCCAAATGAAGCAAAAAAATAAATAGGCTTTCTATGGCCCACTGAGTGAGAGATGGCACACACAGGAGTCAGGAGTGGCACACAAGCCCAGAGGCCAATATTTTTCTCCCACTGATTGATGTAGTGATTTTTTCAGGTAGATTTTAGAACCCAAATCAAGCAAAAAAATAAATAGGCTTTCTATGGCCCACTATTTGAGAGAGAGAGAGAGAGATGGCACACCCAGGAGTCAAGACTGGCACACAAGCAGAAAGGGCAATATTAAAGGGACTCTGTCACATGAATTTGGCGGGACTGGTTTTGGGTCATATGGGCGGAGTTTTCGGGTGGTTGATTCACCCTTTCCTTACCCGCTGGCTGCATGCTGGCTGCAATATTGGATTGAAGTTCATTCTCTGTCCTCCATAGTACACGCCTGCGCAAAGCAATCTTGCCTTGTGCACGCGTGTTCTATGGAGGACAGAGAATGAACTTCAATCCAATATTGCAGCCAGCATGCAGCCAGCGGGTAAGGAAAAGGTGAATCAAACACCTGAAAACTCCGCCCATATGACCCAAAACCAGTCCCGCCAAATTCAGGTGACAGAGTCCCTTTAATCTCCCACTGTTTTTTTTTTTTGTTTTTTTTCAGGGAGACTTTGGAAACAAAATAAAATAAAATGATTTTTTCAGGAAGAATTTAGAAACCAAATAAAATAACATGATTTTTTCAGGGAGAATTTAGAAACCAAAAAAAAAAAATAGGCTTTCTATGGCCCACTGAGTGAGAGATGGCACACACAGGAGTCAGGAGTGGCACACAAGCCCAGAGGCCAATATTTATCTCCCACTGATTGATTTATTGATTTTTTCAGGTAGAATTTAGAACCCAAATCAAGCAAAAAAATAAATAGGCTTTCTATGGCCCACTATTTGAGAGAGAGAGAGAGAGATGGCACACCCAGGAGTCAAGACTGGCACACAAGCAGAAAGGGCAATATTAATCTCCCACTGTTTTTTTTTTTCAGGGAGACTTTAGAAACCAAATAAAATAAAATGATTTTTCAGGGAGAATGTAGAAACCAAATAAGAAAAAAAAATAGGCTTTCTATGGCCCACTGAGTGAGAGATGGCACACACAGGAGTCAGGAGTGGCACACAAGCCCAGAGGCCAATATTTTTCTCCCACTGATTGATGTAGTGATTTTTTCAGGTAGATTTTAGAACCCAAATCAAGCAAAAAAATAAATAGGCTTTCTATGGCCCACTGAGTGAGAGATGGCACACACAGGGATGGCACTCTAGCAGAAATGCCAATCTTAATCTCCCACAAAAAAAAAAAAAAACAGGGACTGTCCTACAATTACTATCTCCCTGCAGTAATCTCAGCCAGGTATGGCAGGCAGCAATAAGGAGTGGACTGATGCACAAATTAAATAAAAAGTGTGGACAAACAAAAAAGATAGCTGTGCAGAAAGGAAGGAACAAGAGGATTTGTGCTTTGAAAAAAGCAGTTGGTTTGCACAGCGGCGTACACACAGCAATGCAGCTATCAGGGAGCCTTCTAGGGCAGCCCAATGAGCTACAGCGCTGAGAAAAAAAAAAAAATATGTAGCTTCCACTGTCCCTGCACACCGAAGGTGGTGTTGGACAGTGGAAATCGCTACAGCACAAGCGGTTTGGTGGTTAATGGACCCTGCCTAACGCTATCCCTGCTTCTGACGAAGCGGCAGCAACCTCTCCCTAAGCTCAGATCAGCAGCAGTAAGATGGCGGTCGGCGGGAACGCCCCTTTATAGCCCCTGTGACGCCGCAGACAGCAAGCCAATCACTGCAATGCCCTTCTCTAAGATGGTGGGGACCAGGACCTATGTCATCACGCTGCCCACACTCTGCGTTCACCTTCATTGGCTGAGAAATGGCGCTTTTCGCGTCATTGAAACGCGACTTTGGCGCGAAAGTCGCGTACCGCATGGCCGACCCCGCACAGGGGTCGGATCGGGTTTCATGAAACCCGACTTTGCCAAAAGTCAGCGACTTTTGAAAATTAACGACCCGTTTCGCTCAACCCTAATAATGAACTGTATATTTTAGAACAAAAACCAAAAACCTAAATTTGTTTAAAATATATCTCTTCAAAAATATTTTCTAGTCCATGCGGCTTTTTGCCGGCACATAATACACACAGGGCACTTCGTCCCCCTCCCTTTTTGTCTCTCCTTTCAAATAGATACAAAGGTTAGCATGCTACACCAAGCCTGCCACTAATTATATTAACCCTTTAGTACCCGCAGTGCAAAACAACTACATGTAACACAACCATTGATAGAATTTCTTTATAGAATTTTATTCATAAATTGATGGCATTGGATTTGCCTTTTATATTATGTGCATTAAAAATCATGGTGTATTACATTGCATGCGCTAACAATTATGGTGTATTTTTCCATCCTTACAAAATTATGACATCAAATGCAATTCCATATATATGGTATATTTTTTGCTGCTATGTATTCTATATTGTGAAACAATTATATATTGTCCATATTGTCTTTTCATCCAGCCAAAGCATTTGTTTTAATGTGTATGTATATTTACTTTCTTGTGTTTTCACTTTGTTTATCAATTATGTTAATTAATCAGTGTACTGGTGTGCTCACCGGATCTTAAGGTACCTTCACACATAACGATATTGTTAACGATATCGTTGCTATTTGTGACGTAGCAACGATATCGTTAATGAAATCGTTATGTGTGACAGCGACCAACGATCAGGCCCCTGCTGGGAGATCGTTGGTCGCTGAATAAAGTCCAGAACTTTATTTCGTCGCTGGATTCCCTGGAGACATCGCTGGATCGGCGTGTGTGACACCGATTCAGCGATGTCTTCACTGGTAACCAGGGTAAACATCGGGTAACTAAGCACAGGGCTGCGCTTAGTAACCCGATGTTTACCCTGGTTACCATGCTAAAAGTAAAAAAAAACAAACACTAGATACTTACCTACCGCTGTCTGTCCTCCAGCGCTGTGCTCTGCACTCCTCCTGTACTGGCTGGGAGCCGGAAAGCAGAGCGGTGACGTCACCGCTCTGCTTTCCGGCTCCCAGACAGTACAGGAGGAGAGCAGAGAAGCAGAGCGCAGCGCTGGAGGACAGACGGCGGTAGGTAAGTATCTAGTGTTTGTTTTTTTTTACTTTTAGCATGGTAACCAGGGTAAACATCGGGTTACTAAGCGCGGCCCTGCGCTTAGTTACCCGATGTTTACCCTGGTTACCGGCATCGTTGGTCGCTGGAGAGCGGTCTGTGTGACAGCTCTCCAGCGACCAAACAGCGACGCTGCAGCGATCCGGATCGTTGTCGGTATCGCTGCAGCGTCGCTAAATGTGAAGGGGCCTTTAGTATAAAAATGCGAGACAAGCCACACACTAGATATCATGATTAAGGGTGCTTGGTCACCAGAAACGCGTTGATATCGATTTTTATCCTTTGTAATTGCTGATGTTTTTATCCTCCACTGAATATATTTTCAAGTGAATAAAGAAAGAAGTTTTTTTCATTACCTCGTTGAGTTGGATTCCTCATTTCCTCTAATATTTTAATATCCAGTAAAGCCTAAGTATACAGTTGTTAGCTGATATTAATAGCCCGGTAAGTTCCATGGGTATTAACCCCTACCCAGGCTATAACATTATCCTTTGAGAACAAAAACACACACGGTCTTTAGAGAACGAATTAAAAGCAGATTCTATCAACTAGGGAACAAGAGCGGTAAATATCTAGCAAGAGCCTTACATCTACGGGGCCCACAAACATTTATCTCACATATTAAAAACGCCAAAGGTAAGAAAGTCCATAGCCCCAAAGAAATCTTGTCTAGCTTTCATGATTATTATAGTTCAATCTATAACACTAAGGGCCGAATTAAAGACCTCCCTGCCCACTCTTTCCAAGAAAAGAATAATTCATACAGTATATCCAACTAAATAAATTACCCACAATCCCTGCAGAGCGCCTGGCTGACCTCGAGAATGACTTCTCTCTAGAAGAGGTCACCTCTGTGATTCGTGACCTGAAGTTGGGCAAGAGCCCGGGCCCTGACGGTTACACAGCAGGTTTTTATAAACAGTTCTCGGATTTGTTATGCCCTTCATTCCTATCAACGTGCAATTTCATCCTCTCGGGCAGTTCCTTCCCCCCTCAGGCCCTAATTGCACATATTACAGTTATCCCTAAACCGGGCAAGGACCCATCACTGTGTAGCAACTACCGCCCCATCTCACTTATAAACGTCGATGTCAAAATCTACGCCAAAATGATATCTAAAAGACTTAATTGCCTTTTACCACTCCTGATTAACCAAGACCAAGTGGGTTTTGTGCCCGGAACAGAAGCAAGAGACAACACTATTAGATCTATTTCTCTGATCGATAGGGCTAATAAAAAAGGCGATCCCATGTGTATACTGTCGATAGATGCCAAAAAAGCATTCAACAGATTTGAATGGGAATTCATGTGTCAAACGCTTAAAGGCATTGGATTACAAAAAAAAGCGCTGTGGACTATCAAAGCCCTATATGAGTCCCCCTCTGCCCGGGTCAAGGTGAACGGTTCCTTGTCAAACCCTTTCTGTATACGAAACGGCACGAGACAGGGGTGCCCATTGTCCCCTCTGCTCTATGTTTTAACCATGGAACACCTAGCAGTTTCAATTTGTAATAACCCCTCCATAGCAGGAATGAAGTTCCAATCAGAAGAACACAAAATAGCTCTATTCGCTGATGACATACTCATGTACATTACTTCTCCCATCATCAGCCTGCCCAATATCCTATCGGAATTGAATAACTATGGAGCCTTAAGTAATTTTAAAATTAACACTCATAAATCTGAAATATTAAATATCTCATTACTACCCTCCCTAGTTTCACAGCTGTGCTCCTCGTTCCCATTTAGATGGAGATCAGACTCCCTTGCCTACTTGGGTATAAACCTAACCGCCAAGTCCTAACAATAATATGATGCCAATTATAAAATAGCCCTAAATAATGCAGAGCTTGATCTGGAGAAATGGAACAAACTACATTTATCTTGGCTTGGGAGAATTAATGCAATCAAAATGGACCTTTTGCCACATCTTCTTTATTTCTTCCAGACCATACCCTGGTATCTCCCGGCCTCCTTCTTCTCCAGGCTCAAGACAGCAATAACGAGATTTGTGTGGTCTGGTAAATGCCCTCATTTGGCATACCATCTCCTGAGCAGAAGTAAACAATCCGGGGACTGGGCCTCACAGATTTCTTGCTCTATAGCTATGCTTCCCTTGGAACATGCGTCCTTGATTTATTCCATCATAGGTTAAGTAAGAGATGGGTCAACCTGGAGATGAAGCTCTCGGGACTTAACTCAGCAGCGCACCTTTGGAGGGAGGGCTTGGGGAAGGCTCGGAGAGATGACCTGCCTTTTGTTACCAGACACCTAATCCAGTTCGTTAAATATGGCACTCAAAAATTAAATTTCTCCTCCATACCAGGTCCCCTGACTCCAATTTCCGATAATCCAGATTTTCCAGCAGGCCAAGATAGGGTCACTTTCCTACATAAACATAGAGATAGCTGTCCAGTGGTCCATGACTATGTAGATCAAACCTCAATAAAGTCCTTGCGGACTATCTTCCCCGAAACAGAGCCGCCGCCGGGTTCATGTTTTTTTTTACGAACAAATAAAGAGCTATCTCGTGGAGTTGTCTAGACGGGCTGATATCTTTAGACAGATCTTCACTTTGTTCGGTCTACCAGAAAAGAAGCTATAAACTTCTGACTAGATGGTACAGATGTCCATCCAGTGTCCATCTCATGTTCCCTACCACCCCCGATACATGCTGGAGGTGCTGGAGGGACAAGGGTACATACCCTCACATCTGGTGGTCCTGCCCGCCCCTGCACAATTTCTGGGTGAGCATCTTTGCACTATACAACAAATTATCTCTTCAAAAGGTTCAGCCTACCATGGAACTGGCCCTGTTGTCCATATGTGACCTCTCCATCGCCAAATATAAGAACAGCCTGCTACGACATTTTCTAACAGCAGCGCGCAACCTGATCCCCCGCCTCTGGAAGCAATCAATATCCCCTTCACGTGTTGATTTTGTTATGGAACTAAATCACATATACAGAATGGAGCAGTTGATTGGCCAGGATACTGGAACTTCAGACAAAGTGTTTAACACTTGGACTCCTTGGATCGCTTTCAGAGAGACTGAGGAGCTGAATACCTGGTTGCACTGTTGACCCAATTAGACCACTTGGGGCCCATACCCTTCACTCCTACAGAGAGTGAACATTACTATAATATTCACACCCTAGCACAAAGAACCACAGATTTAAATCAGTTACAGCAGAAGATTCCCCCCTCCCTTCCCCCCCTCCCTTCCTCTTCTTTTCTCTCTCATACTTTCTCCACCTCTCTTTTCTACTTTTCTCTTCTTTCTACATGGTCTAAGTCTTTTCTTAACTCTCCACTTGTCATTAAGAATTATGGCAAGCTTGGACTCTCCTGTTATGGACCTGGTGGTTAGGAGCACCTGGAACGACCTGATGGTTAAACTAACACAGAACAAGCTCTGGGAAGTGGGATCTCTGCTGACCACAACCCCTAATCCTATCACACACACTAGAAATAGCCGTGGAGCGTACCTAACACGGCCTAGATGCCCCTTCACAGCCTAAGAGCTAACTAGCCCTAGAGATAGAAAATAAAGCCTACCTTGCCTCAGAGAAATTCCCCAAAGGAAAAGGCAGCCCCCCACATATTTTGACTGTGAGTTAAGATGAAGTCACAAACACAGGAATGAAACAAGTTTCAGCAAAGGGAGGCCAGACTAACTAAACAGACTGAGGATAGGAAAGGTATCTTTGCGGTCAGCACAAAAAACTACAAAAGACCACGCAGAGTGTGCAAAAAGACCTCCGCACCGACTCACGGTGCGGAGGTGCCACTCTGCATCCCAGAGCTTCCAGCTAGCAAGGCAAAATCATGATAGCAAGCTGGACAAGAAAACAAAGAACAAATAATAAATAAGCAGGGACTGAACCAGTACAAGAACATTGACAGCTGGCATGGAGTAACGATCTGAGTGGAGTTAAATAGAGCAGCCAGCCAAAGAATAAACTACGTCACCTGTGGAAGGAACCTCAGAAGCAGCAGCTCCACTCAGCCACCATAGGGAGTCCATGGACAGAACTCGCCGAAGTACCATTCATGACCACAGGAGGGAGTTCGATAATAGAATTCACAACACTCTCCTACCCTCGTCCGGCATCTTGGCCCTACTTCGAGCCATCTGTCGGTTGAATAGTGGGAGCTTCTGATACACACTCTACAAATGAATATTATCAAAATTAATAGACCTCTGACTTAGTTAGAGGCAATTTGCTCTCAAAGATGCAATCATACTGACTTGTTGGTTATTATAAGAGTGATAAAGTATTTTATTATAAAAAATTTTTTCCATATATTGCATTATTCCTACATTCTTGTATGTGCTTAAAATTGTATTTGATTATTTGATTTCAACTATGTTCTCATTTGCAACTTAATAAAACTGATTTACACAAAAAACACACACGGTCTTAAAGAGCGCTAAGGCCTAAGAAGCTAAGAAGACCGCATGTGTTTTTGTTCTCAATTTTACATCCCTTGTGCGGGTACACGGCCGATGCAGCATTCGGCTTAAAATCATCCTTGGTTGGGCTGAGGTATTTGCAGTCATGCAGCAGGATCAGCTTTCAGTCCGTTATCTCCTTCGGTCTGGCTGGAGGACCTGTGGTGACGTATACCTTGTGACGCCTCTCCACGATCAAGTGTCTGGATACCGTGACTGCACCAGGAAGCTCTGCACAGCACAGAGGGATGTTTCTTCCCTGTACAGAGTTCAGAACCTCCTAAGCATCACGCTTCAACTGCGGTGGTGCAGGGATGCACAAGCCCAAAAGGTGAGAGGCCTCTTGGCCCTTATTAATCATTTAACCTTTTTTACATTAGGTCCTTCACATGTGCGCTCCCTGTTTTCTTTGTTTCCACATAAAATTACCCTTAACTGTCGGCTTTCTCTCAGCTGGTTAAGAAAATTACGTGGGAGCCCACGCCATTATTTTCAGAAAAATAATCTTTTAATAATTAAATACATGTACAATAAGCTGCACACACACTGTACTAATTGTATATGTCACTGACATCTGTATATCTATCTATTCTATGTGTATTTACTGTGTGTAATCCATCAATTCTATTTTGTCGGCTGCTGAATTGCTGGCTTTTTAAAGGACATCGAAGTGTAAAAATCGGACAGCACTCGCATGGTCCAAGTGCTGTGCAATTTTTTTTCTTGCCCCCATTATCTTATATTGCCAAATGCAATTCAATTTCCAATTGCAGTCAGAGCATGCTGCAATTTTTTTCCAGTCTGATTGTGATCTGATTTGAGCTGGAGAAAAAAAATCTCAGATGAGCACACAATCCTAGAATAACATTGGTCCGAATGCAATCCGCTTTTTAATTAAATTGCATTCATCCGATTTTATTGCAAATGGGAATGAGCTCTAAATTCACATTGTACTGTTGCTGGGTTCAGGAACACTAAATTAAAAGTTACAGTGATTGGCAAAAATTTTAATTAGTGCCATATTATTTTCATAGGAGTTTGGCTACCCATAGAATAGAAAATACACTAATGAAGCTCCTGTGCTCCTAGCTTTAGGATATGTTCACACTGTGCATTTAGTAGGAGGCTTTCAAAGATCATTTGCACGTTAATGACCAGGCCAATTTTTACAATGACCACTCTCACTTTATGAGGTAATAACTCTGGTCTCGCTGATTCTAAGACTGTTTTTTGTTACATATTGTACATCATGATAGTGGTAACATTTCTTTGGTATTACTTGTAAACACAAGTGTGTAACATTTGTGTAAAAAATAGAAATTTGGCTAAAATTTTGAAAATGTTGTAATTTTCAAATTTTGACATTTTATGCCCTTAAATCAGAGAGATATGTCACACAAAATAGTTAATAAATAACATTTCCCACATGTCTACTTTACATCAGCACAATTTTTGAAGCAAAATTGTTTTTTGAAAGGAAGTTAAAAGTTGACCAGCAATTTCTCAATTTTACAGCAAAAATTTGCAAAATTATTTTTTTAGGGACCACCTCATATTTGACGTAACTTTGAGGGGTCTGTATGAAAGAAGATACCCTAAAAAGTGACATAATTCTAACCCTCCCACCTCAAGGTGCTTAAAACAACATTCAAGAAGTTTATTAACCCTTCAGGTGCTTCACAGGAATTAATAGATTGTGAACAGAAAAAAATGAACATTTAACTTTTTTTTCATTAAAATTTAACTTAGACTACATTTTTTCATTGTTACAATAATATCATGAAAAAAAGAACCCAAAAATTTGTAATGCAATTTCCAATGAACATGCCAATACCCCATACATGGGAAGAAAACACTATTTAGGTGTACGGCAGAGCTTGGAAGAGAAGGAGAGCCGTTTGACTTTTTCAACACAAAATTGGCTGGAATTGAGATCGGACGCCATGTCGCATTTGAAGAGCCCCTAATATGCCTAAACAGTGGAAACCCCCAACAAGTGACCCCATTTTGGAAACTAGACCCCACAAGGAATGTACCTAGATGTGTAATGAGTACTTTGAACCACAAAGTATTTCACAAAAGTTTATAACGTAAATAAAAAAATATAATTTTTTCCACAAAAATTATCTTTTACAGGTGCTTCTCACAAAATTAGAATATCATCAAAAAGTTAATTTATTTCAGTTCTTCAATACAAAAAGTGAATCTCACATATTTTATAGGGTCATTGCAAACAGTGATGAATTTCAAGTGTTTATTTCTGTTTATGCTGATGATTATGGCTTACCGCCAATGAAAACTCAAAAGTAGTGTTGAGCATTCCGATACTGCAAGTATCGGGTATCGGCCGATATTCGCTGTATCAGAACTCCGATACGGAGTTCCGATATTTTTGCGATATCGGAAATCGGAATCGGAAGTTCCTATAGTGCAATTATGCAGTATAATGAAGTGTGGATGGTGCGTGGCCGGAGACTGCGTGTGTGTGCGGGCGGTGTCTGTGCGTGACCGTGGGGCTCTCTGCATGTGTGCCGGGGCTCTATGCGGCGTGCGGGGTCTCTGCGGGGGGTGCAGGGTGTCGCTGAGCCGGGCGGGGTGTCTCTGTGGTGGGCGGGGTGTCTCTGCGGCGGGCGTGGTCTCTGTGCGGCGAGTTTCTGCCGCACATGCGTGGTAGAAAATGGAGGGCCTGACGGCCAAAAAAATGTTCACTTGAACGTTTTTTCGTGCCGACGGTCCGCCAAAACACGACAGATCCGTTGCACGACAGATGCGACGTGTGACCATTCATTGCGATCCCTCACTAATACAAGTCTATGGGTACAAAACGCATCCTGCGAGCACATATGGAGTATGTATGGAGTATGTATGGAGTATTTTTTTTTCAACACATTAGCCGGATGATGGGACTACCATCATTGGCTAATGTGTCAATCACTGTCAGTGTAGTAGGACTTGTAGTCCCATCGGACGATGCCCACATTGAGACACCCCGCACGCCACAGAGACCCCGCACAAAGACACCCCACAGAGACCCCACACAGAGACATGCTGCAGAGACCCCGCACAGAGACACGCCGCACAGAGACACACCGCACAGAGACATCCCGCAGAGACCCCGCACAGAGACACCCTGCAGAGACCCCGAACAGAGAAACCCCGCAGAGACCCCGCTCAGAGACACCCAGCAGAGACCCCGCACAGAGACACGCCGCACAGAGACACGCTGAACCGAGACACCCCACACGCCCTGCAGAGACACCCCGCACGCTCCACAGAGACCCCGGCCGCCGCACAGAGATCACGCCCGCCGCACAGAGACCCCGCCCGCTGCAGAGACACCCCGCCCGCCGCAGAGAGACCCCGCGTGCCACAGAGAGACACCCCGCACGCCGCGCAGAGCCCCAGAGAGCCCCGGTAGGCAGGTACACATCCCTGGCAGGCCCGCACAGACCCTGCCCGCACATACAGACACGCACAGTGTCAGCCCACGCACCGTCCACACTCTTCCCCCTCCGGAACAGAATGTTTAAGGACAGAAAGGGCTTATTTACATTCCGATATTTGTGTCCCATTGACTTGCATTGGTATCGGGTATTGGTATCGGCGATATCTGATATTTTTTGGGTATCGGCCGATCCAATCCGATACCGATACTTCTGGGTATCAGAAACTTCAGAAAGTATCGCTCAACACTACTCAAAAGTTATTATCTATGTAAATTAGAATAATTAACAAAAAAGACCTGCAAAGGCTTCCTAAGCATTTAAAAAGAGCCCTTAGTCTGTTTCAGTAGGCTCCACAATCATGGGGAAGACTGCTGACTTGACAGATGTCCAGATGGCAGTCATTGACACACTCCACAAGAAGGGTAAGCCACAACAGGTCATTGCTAAAGAAACTGGCTGTTCACTGTTCAAGCATATTAATGGAAAATTGAGTGGAAGGAAAAAGTGTGGTAGAAAAAGGTATACAAGAAACCGGGATAACCAAAGCCTTGAAAGGATTGTTAAGAAAATACCATTCAAAAATTTGGGGGAGATTCACAAGGAGTCATTGCTTCAAAAGCCACCACACACATACATATCCAGGACATGGGCTACAAGTGTCGCATTCCTTGTGTCAAGCCACTTATGACAAATAGACAACGCCAGAAACGTCTTACCTGGGCAAAGAGAAAAAGAAATTGACTGTTGCTCAGTGGTCCAAGGTGTTACCTTCAGATAAAAGTACATTTTGCATTTCCTTTGTGAGTCAAAGTCCCAGAGTCTGGAGAAAGAGTGGAGAGGCACACAATCCAAGCTGCTTAAGGTCTCGTGTGAAGTTTCTACAATCAGTTATGGTTTGGGGAGCCATGGTATCTGCTGGTGTCGGGTCACTGTGTTTTATGAAGACCAAAGTCAGCGCAGCCGTCTACCAGGAAATTTTAGAGCCCTTCACGCTGAAAATCTTTTAGAGATGGAAATGTCATCCTCCAGCAGGACTTGGTCCCTGTCCACAATGCTTAAGGTACCAATACCTGGTTTAAAAATGACAGTATCACTGTGCTTCATTGGTCAGCAAACTCACCTGACCTTGTCGCCTGTCAAGAGGAAGATGAGAGATACCAGGTCCAACAATGCAGATGAGTTGAAAGCTGCTATCAAAGCAATCAGCCACAGCAGATCGCCTCCATGCTACACCACATTGATTGCAGTAATTGATGAAAAAGGAGCTGCAACCAAGTATTGAGTACATTTACTGAACATACATTTATGTAGGCCAATATTTCAGATCTTAAAATCATTTTTGAAGCTGATATTATAAAGTATTCTAATTTACTGAGATAATGACTTTTGGATTTTCATTGGCTGTAAGCCATAATCATCAACATTAACAGAAATAAACACTTGAAGTAGATCACTCTATTTGTAATGACTCTTTATAATAATAGTTTCACTTTATTTATTGAAGAACTGAAAAAAAAATACTTTTTGATAATATTCTAATTTTGTGAGAAGCACTTGTAGAACCCAATTTTTTATTTTCCCAAGGGTAACCGGAGTAACCGCTAAGCATTCTCAATTTTTCATATTTCTAGTGCAGCAATGCAATTTTCATATGTTATGTTTGCATGCTATAGCGCTTTGATAATAAGGAATATAAACCAGCTCACCCGTGATGCATAAGCTGAGTTTCGGGAGCACGGACCCGCTGTGTCCAGGCGTATAGAATCCAAAAGAAAAAAATGTTCAGCTTCACCGAATCCATGAAAAAAAGTTTTCTTTATTCACAAACTTAAACATGAAGGATACAAACTTCAGCACAAACCTTATGGGTATGAATCTCAATGTGTTTCTGGAGAATAAGCTCCCTTAATCTACATGTGTGGTGAGCACTTTGAACCCCCAAGTTTTTCACAAAGTTTATAACGTTAAGCCGTGAAAATAAAAAAAAAATTTTTTTTCCACAAAAATTATCTTTTAGCCCCCATTTTTTTTATTTTCAAAAGGATAACTGGAGAAATTGGTGTGCAATTTCTCCTGAGTACACTGATACCCCATATGTGGGCGAAAACTTATGTTTGTGCGCATGTCGGGGCTCGGAAGGGAAGTAGTCACAATTTGGAATGCAGACTTTGATGGAATAAGGTCACGGCACAGCTGTCAGGTGACCCAGGCTAGGGGCTCCTACCCTGTCCCTACCTTAGATCTCATTATTCCCCAGGATAATTCTGAAGGAGAAGATGCCGGGACAAGGAGTGGCTCAAAAAGAAGCACATTAAGGTCATGGATTGGCCTAGCCAGTCTTCGCGCCTTAATCCCATAGAAAACTTATGGAGGGAGTAAAAGCTCCGAGTTGCCAAGCGACAGCATCCAAATCTTAATGATTTAGAGATGATCTGCAAAGAGGAGTGGACCAAAATTCCTCCTGACATGTGCGCAAACCTCATTATCAACTACAATAAACGTCTGACTGCTGTGCTTGCCAAAAGGGTTTTGCCACCAAGTATTAAGTCTTTTTTGCCAGAGGGATCAAATACTTATTTCTCCCTGCAAAATGCAAATCAATTTATATAAGTAATGCAATGTGATTTTCTGAATTTAATTTTTGATATTCTATCTCTCAATGTTAAAATTAACCTACCCTTAAAATTATAGACTGCTCATGTCTTTGTCAGTAGGCAAGAGTGTGTAAAGCAGTCATCAAAGCAAAAGGTGGCTACTTTGAAGAACCTAGCATATAAGACATATTTTCAGTTGTTTCACACTTTTTTGTTAAGTATATAATTCCACATGTGTTAATTCATAGTTTTGATGCCTTCAGTGTGAATGTACAATTTTCACAGTCATGAAAATACAGAAAAATATTTAAATGAGAAGGTGTATCCAAACTTTTGGTCTGAACTGTATATATATAAATATATATATATATATATATATATATATATATATATATATATATATTTACTGTATATGTATTTATATTACAAAGATACAGTAGATACTGTGGGGAAAAAAGTATTTAGTCAGCCACCAATTGAGCAAGTTTTCCAACTTAAAAAGGTACCTGTAATTGACATCATAAGTAGAACACAACTATGAGAGTCAAAATGAGTAAACAAATCCATAAAATCACCTTGTCTGATTTGGCAAGATTTATTTTGCAAATTATGATGGAAAATAAGTATTTGGTCATTAACAAAAGTTCATCTCAATATTTTGTTATATATTCTTTGTTGGCAATGACAGAGGTCAAACGTTTTCTGTAAGTCTTCACAAGGTTGGTGGTATGTTGGCCCATTCCTCTATGCTGATCTCCCCTAGGACAGTGATGTTTTGGGCCTGTCGCTGGGCAACACGGACTTTCAACTCTCTCCAAAGTTTTTCTATGGGGTTGAGATCTGGAGACTGGCTAGGCCACTCAGGACCTTTATATGCTTCTTACGAAGCCACTCCTTCGTTGTCCTCGGTGCTTGGGATCATTATCCTGAAAGACCCATTCATGTTTCATCTTCAATGCCCTTGCTGATGGAAGGAGGTTTGCACTCCAAATCACACGATAGATTACCCCATTCATTCATTCATGTACATGGTTCAGTCATCCTGATCCCTTTGCAGAGAAACAGCCACAAAGCATGATGTTGCCACCCCCATGCTACACAGTCGGTATGGAGTTCTTTGGATGCAACTCAGCATTCTGTCTTCTCCAAACACGACGAGTTTAGTTTCTACCAAACAGTTCTACTTTGGTTTCATCAAACCATATGACATTCTCCAAATACTCTTCTGGATAATCCAAATGCGCTCTAGAAAACTTCAGATGGGCCCGGACATGTACTGGTTTAAGCAGGGGCACAAGTCAGGCAGTGCAGGATCTGAGTTCCTGGCGGCGGCATGTTTTACTGATGGTAGCCATTGTTACGGGGGTCCCAGCTCTATGCAAGTCATTCACTTGGTCCCCCCATGTGCTCCTGTGATTTTTTCTCACTGTTCTTGTGATCATTTTGACTCCACGGGGTCAAATCTTGCATGGAGCCCCAGATCAAGGGAGATTATCAGTGGTCTTGTATGTGTTTCATTTTCTAATTATTGCTCCCACAGTTGATTTCATCACACCAAGCGGCTTGCCTATTGCAGATTCAGTCTTCCAAGCCTGATGCAGGGCTACAATTTTGGTTCTGGTGTCCTTCGGCAGCTCTTTAGTCTTCACCATAGTAGAGCTTGGAGTGTGACTGTTTGAGGTGTTTTTTATACTGATAAAAAGTTCAAACAGGTACCATTTCTACAGGTAATGAGTGGAGGACAGAGGACCCTCTTAACCCCTTCCCGACCTCCGCAGTACTAGTACTGCTCCACGAAAACTGTATTTCTGCCCTGAGCAGTACTAATACGGCGGCACGATCACCGCAGCCTCACGCTGAGGGTGTGGGTGCCTGCTGTGTGTGACAACTGACACCCCACAGCAACGCCCACGATTGGTGCTTGCAGCGATCATGGGCATTAACCCCTCTGATGCCGCTGTCAGTACTGACAGCGACATAGAGGGGCATCGCGCAGGGACGGGGGCTCCCACTGGAACAACGCCATTGCATCGCGTTGTTCCTGTGGTCTCCATGGAGACCCCTGGCTCCAAGATGGCCGCGGGGTCCTCCAGGGTCCTGCAGTGAGGTGGCTTGCGAGCGCCTGCTAAGAGCAGAGCCGGCAAGCTTCCTACATTGCCTGTCAGATCGCTGATCTGACACAGTGCTCTGCAAAGAGTCAGATCAGCGATCTGACTTTATTACATTGTCCCAGGTTTCAACATCACTATATAAAGTTTAAAAAAAATATGATGTGTAAATACAGTATATATATTAAAAAAATCCCCAAATACATAAATAAATAAATATTTTATCAATAAATCAATTTACCGTATATACTCGAGTATAAGCCGACCCGAGTATAAGCCGACCCCCCTAATTTTGCCACAAAAAACTGGGAAAACTTATTGACTCGAGTATAAGCCTAGGGTGGAAATGCAGCATTTACCGGTGAATTTCAAAAATAAAAATAGATCATTATTTCCCCATAGCTGTGCCATATAGTGCTCTGCACTGTTCATTATTTCCCCATAGCTGTGCCATATAGTGCTCTGCACCGTTCATATTGCCCCATATCTGTGCCCCATATAGTGCTCTGCACCGTTCATATTGCCCCATATCTGTGCCCTATATGCTCTGCACCGTTCATATTGCCCCATATCTGTGCCCCATATAGTGCTCTGCACCGTTCATATTGCCCCATATCTGTGCCCTATATGCTCTGCAACGTTCATATTGCCCCATATCTGTGCCCTATATGCTCTGCACTGTACATATTGCCCCATATCTGTGCCCTATATGCTCTGCACCGTTCATATTGCCCCATATCTGTGCCCTATATGCTCTGCACCGTTCATATTGCCCCATATCTGTGCCCTATATGCTCTGCACCGTTCATATTGCCCCATATATGTGCCCTATATGCTCTGCACCGTTCATATTGCCCCATATCTGTGCCCTATATGCTCTGCACCGTTCATATTGCCCCATATCTGTGCCCCATATATGCTCTGCACCATTCATTTTTGTCCCATAGCTGTGCCCCATATAGTGCTTTGCACCGTTCATACTGCCCCATATAGGCTCTGCACCGTTCATACTGCCCCATACAGTGCTCTGCACCGTTCATACTGCCCCATATAGTGCTCTGCACCGTTCATACTGCCCCATATAGTGCTCCGCACCATTCATACTGCCCCATATAGTGCTCTGCACCGTTCATACTGCCCCATACAGTGCTCTGCACCGTTCATATTTCCCTATAGATGCTCCACATAAATCTGTGCCGCTGCTGCAATAAAAAAAAAAAGCCATACCCACCTCTCTTGATTGCAGCTCCCAGCGACTCGTTCCGGCGTCCAGTCCCGGCGTCTCTCTCCGCTCTGACTGATCAGGCAGAGGGCGCCGCGCACACTATATGCGTCATCGCGCCCTCTGACCTGCACAGTCAGAGCGGAGATAGACGCCGGGAAGATGAAGCGGCGCCCGGCGGCTGGAACGGGGACAGGTAAGTATGACATACTTACCTAGTCCCAGCGATCCTGGCGCTCCCCGCCTGTCACGCGTTCTTCTGTGCTGCAGCTCTTCCTGTCAGCAGTCACCGGCACCGCTGATTAGAGAAATGAATAGGCGGCTCCACCCCTATGGGAGGTGCAGCCGCCTATTCATTTCTCTAATGAGCGGTCCCACGTGACCGCTGAAGAGGGGAAGAAGCTGCAGCACAAAAGACCGTGGGACAGGCAGGGAGCGTCAGGACCGCTGGGACTAGGTAAGTATGCCTCAGCGCCCTCACCCCCTCACCCGCCAACCCCACCGCTACCGTGACTCGAGTATAAGCCGAGAGGTGCACTTTCAGCCCAAAAATTTGGGCTGAAAATCTCGGCTTATACTCGAGTATATACGCTATTTATGTAAATAATAATAAAAAAAACAATAAAAGTACACATATTTGGTATCGCCGTGTCCGTAACGACCCGACCTATAAAACTGTCCCACTAGTTAACAACTTTAATGAACACCATTAAAAAAATGCTTTATCATCATACCGGCAAACAAAAAGTGGAACACGCGATCAAAAAGACGGATATAAAAAATGACATGTGCCCGAAAATGGTACGAATAAAAACATCAACTCGTCCCTCAAAAAACTAGACCTCACATGACTATGTGGGCCAAAATACAGACAAATTATAGCTCTCAAAATGTGGTGATGCAAAAACTATTTTTTTTAATAAAAAGTCTTTTAGTGTGTGTGTGACAGTTGCCAAACATATAAATAGTAAGTCAAACCCCCCTTTATCACCCTCTTAGTTAGGGAAAAATAATAAAATTAAAAAAATGTATTTATTACAATTTTCCCATTAGGGTTAGGGTTAGGGCTAGGGTTAGGGCTAGGGTTAGGGCTAGGGCTAGGGTTAGGGCTAGGGTTAGGGTTAAGGTTGGGGCCAAAGTTAGGGTTAGGGTTGGGGCTAAAGTTAGGGATGGGGCTAGAGTTGGGGTTAGGGTTTGGATTACATTTACGATTGGGATTAGGGTTAGGGTTGGGATTAGGGTAAGGGTGTACCAGCGTTAGGGATGTGGCTAGGGTTATGGTTAGGGTTGGGATTAGGGTTAGGGGTGTGTTAGGGTTAGGGTTGTGGTTAAGGTTGGGATTAGGGTTAAGGGTGTTTTTGGGTTAGGGGTGTGGTTAGGGCTATGGTTAGGGTTGGGAATAGGGTAATGGGTGTGTTGGGCTTAGGGTTAGAGTTAGAATTGTTGTGTTAGCACTGCTTAGGCACATCAGGGGGTCTCCAAATGTGACATAGCGCCTGATCTCAATTCCAGCCAATTCTGCGTTGAAAAAATCAAACGGTGCTCCTTCCCTTCCAAGCTCTGCCATGAGCCCAAACTGTGGTTCTCCCACATATGGGGTATCAGCATACTCAGGACAAATTGTACAACAACTTTTGTGGTCCAATTTCTTCTCTTACCCTTGTGAAAATAAAAATTTGGGGGCTAAAAAATCATTTTTGTGGGAAAAAAATTATTTTTTTATTTTCATGGCTCTGCGTTATAAACTTTAGTGAAACACTTGGGGGTTCAAAGTCCTCACAACACATCTAGATAGGTTCCTTGGGGAGTCTAGTTTCCAAAATAGGGTCATTTGTGGGGGGTTTCTACTGTTTAGGTACATCAGGGGCTCTGCAAAAGCAACATGATGCCCGCAGACCATTCCATCAAAGTCTGCATTCCAAAACGGCACTTCTTTCCTTCCAAGCACTGCCATGCACCCAAACAGTGGTTTACCCCCACATATGGGGTATCAGTGTACTCAAGAAAAATTGCACAACAACTTTTGTGGTCCAATTTCTCCTGTTACCCTTAGGAAAATAAAAAATTGGGGGTGAAAATATAATAGTTTTTTTTATTTTTACAGCTCTGCATTATAAACTTCTGTGAAGCACTTGGGGGTTCAAAGTGCTCACAGCACATCTAGATAAGTTCCTTAGGGGTCTACTTTCCAAAATGGTGTCACTTGTGGGGGGTTTCCACTGTTTAGGCACATCAGGGGCTCTTCAAACGCGACATGGCGTCTGATCTCAATTGCAGCCAATTGTACGTTGAAAAAGTCAAACATTGCTCCTTCCCTTCCAAGCTCTGCCATGCGCCAAAACAGTGGTTTACCCCCACATATGGGGTATAAGTGTACTCAGGACAAATTGCACAACAACTTTTGTGGTCCAATTTCTCCTGTTACCCTTGGGAAAATAAAAAATTGGGGGCGAAAATATCATTTTTGTGAAAAAAAATTGAGTTTTTATTTTTACAGCTCTACATTATAAACTTCTGTGAAGCACTTGGGGGTTCAAAGTGCTCACAACACATCTAGATAAGTTCCTTAGGGTGTCTACTTTCCAAATCGGTGTCACTTGTGGGGGTTTCCACTGTTTAGGCACATCAGGGGCTCTCTAAATGTGACAATTTTGCATTGAAAAAGTCAAACGGCGCTTCTTCCTTTCCGGGCTCTGCCATGCACCCAAATAGTGGTTTACCTGCATATATGGGGTATCGGTGTACTCAGGACAAATTGTACAACAACTTTTGGGGTCCAACTTCTCCTGTTACCCTAGGTAACATAAAACAAATTGGATCTGAATTAAATTTTTTGTGAGAAAAGTTAAATGTTCATTTTTTTCAAACATTCCAAAAATTCCTGTGAAGCACCTGAAGGCTTAATAAACTTCTTGAATGTGGTTTTGAGCACCTTGAGGTGTGTAGTTTTTAGAATGTTGTCACTTTGGGGTATTTTCTATCATATAGACCCCTCAAAGTGACTTCAAATGTGATGTGGTCCCTAAAAAAGATGGTTTTGTCAAATTTGTTGAAAAAATGAGAAATCGTCAACTTTTAACCCTTATAACTTCCTAAAAAAAAATTTTGATTCCAAAATTGTGCTGATGTAAAGTAGACATGTGGAAAATGTTATTTATTAACTATTTTTTGCGATATACCTCTTTGATTTAAGGACATAAAAATTAAAAGTTGGAAAATTGCAAATTTTTCTAAATTTTCGTTAAATTTCCGTTTTTTCACAAAAAAGCAAGTCCTATTGTGGAAATTTTACTGTTATCATAAAGTACAGTATGTCACGAGAAAAAAATTCTCAGAATCAGTGGGATACGTTGAAGCGTTCCAAAGTTATTACCTCATAAAGGGACAGTGGTCAGAATTGTAAAAATTGTCCGGGTCAGAAAGGTGAACATAGGCTGGGTCTTGAAGGGGTTAAAGAAGAAGATACAGGTCTGTGATAGCCAGAAATATTGCATGTTTTTAGATGACTAAATACTTATTTTCCACCATAATTTGCAAAATAAATCTCACCAAATCAGACAAGGTGATTTTATGGATTTGTTTACTCATTTTGACTCTCATAGTTGTGGTCAAGTTATGATGTCAACAGGTCTCTCTCATCTTTTTAAGTTGGAGAACTTGCACAATTGGTGGCTGACTAAATACTTTTTTCCCTACTGTATCTATCTATCTATCTATCTAGCTATTATATACTGTATATATGTGTGTGTGTTTTGATGAATATTTCCTTTGAAACCGATATGTAAATGACATTGTTCGATGTAAAAGCTCATGTTAAAATCGCATTGCAATCGGATATCAATCGCACTAGCTTTGGATTTAAATCAAATGCTTGGTGTGAAAAATCGATTTGTACTCGCATGATACCTGCATTGCACTCGTGTGACTCTCGGCAGGGAGACTCCGACTGATTTTTCATACGTCTAGTGTGCCTAAAAATGAAACACAGCAAAGTGCCCTGGATGAAGCTGCACCTTCTAATGTACACATAGAAAAACTCGGCACAGACAGCGACAACCCTGGAACACACTGCAAACATGTTTTCTCCAACGCAGCTCCACCTGCGCAAAATGTCTGTGGAGAAAATCAAACCTGGCCAAAGATTTCATCCATCACAAGTTTATGCATAAATCATAAAACTTTGCCATTTACCTCTCTAAACAAGCTTACCTCAACACCCTCATCATTGTGCGGCACCCCAGGGTCCTGGTCGTCGCAGTGGTATTGCTTTCCTCACAGGGAGAGTGATGTTATGCTTGGAGGCAATGAAGGATAACTCTTTGTCAGGTAAGGTAACACAATGCATGCAACATGTTCACACTCCAGACCAGAAGGGGGAGCTCTAAGCCTGTTTAAGGTGAACTCCCCTTTAAGAACATTTTGATCTGGAGGGAAAGGGTTTAGTTCCTGTCAGGGAAACAGAGGGAGAGGAAGCAGAGGAGCCGTGTAGCCTAAAGTGCTGCAGCTCCTGGGAAGAGACATTCAGAAGGCAGAACTGTATTGCAGCGAGCGTGCAAAGAAAGTCGTAGCAAAGGAGAGGATACCAGAAGGGGACCAGCCCTGCACAGGCTGCCTCCCTCTGAGGCGCAGAATCCTGGTAGCCGGCACACCGAGGGAGTGAGGACCTTTATGCTTTACTTCAGAGACCGGCAGGACAGTTAATTGCAGGTTATCTGTCCACACCTACACCCAGGAGGCACGGTGGCACCCCTCAGAGGCCGGGGCGTACTAGAGTCCCTAAAAACAGCCTCAAGCCACCAGTCATACGGGTATTGTCCTATCCGACTACGGGGACAGAGAGAGAGACATTACATCTGTGAGGACCTTATGTGAAGCCATAGGCAGTAAGGGACTACACCACTGCAGCGCAAGGGAAGACGACTGATTTCCACCTGGACAAAGGGGACTCTGGACTTGCCTCCAAACCGGCCGGACTCTGCCTGCCCTGTGATCTGGTGCTCTGGACTGTGGATGCTGAAGTCTTCAGTAAAGGTAAAGAGACTGCAACCTTGTGTCCTCATTCTTCACTGCGCCATTCACCATTCACCATCTACATACCGGGAAGCCCTGGGGATACACTTCACCTGTGGGAAGGTTTACCATCTAGCTGCCATAACATCACCCCAGCGGACCCCTTAAAGCAGCGTCGGTCACCCTGACTGAATACCACAGGTGGCGTCACGAACATTCCCCTTAAAGACCTTTCTCTTTAATATGGACGTCCCAAGGCCACGGACCGGGTCAGCCACCGTGACATTCCCCTGTGAACCGCAGGACCCGATACCGAGTACCCCACGGCCCCAACTTTAGCGTCACGAACAGGATCTACTAAAGCCTGAAAATCAGGTCATGTGCGCCTAAAAGACTGTGCTTGAACTGTGCCTAACCTTGACTTGTGCTAAAAGACTGTGTGACTAATGAACTGTGATTTGTCACCAAAAATTCCCGCCAGAACTGTCGCCATTACCGTGCCTCGTGGAGCGCGAGGGGGAGAAGACGTACCTTTGTGGGTGAACCTAGCCAAAAAGAGTGTGAAGCAGGAAGAACGGGTGCTGCACTGCTGACTGGAACACCGGAAGTGAAGACGTCGTGCAGCAGAGCCGAAAGAAGAGACGCTGCAAAGAGCCACCGGAGGAACTGCTGCTGATTCCGGAGAGGAGCCCTGACTTCCGCCAGGTTAGTGAGGGGGAAGAACAATGTCTAACCCGGGAGGGGAGTTGGCGGCGGTCACAGCCGCAGACCTAATAGCACCCCCAGGCCTCGCTGCGGACGTGCCTGCAGGCCCCGCGATAGACACAGCCACAGGCCTTGTACCGCCGCCAGGTCCCGCAGAGCCCGCCACTCCCATCAGCCAGCCGGGCACCGCCCCAGCTACAGCAGCCATCATGCCCCTCTCCATGCCATACATACCTGGAGCAGCCTGGCTCCCGCAATATTCTGTAGAATTGCATACGTTAGCTGACTTTAAAGAAAGATTCTGCAGCCTGCTTGAAGTTTATCCCCTGACAGAGCATCAGAAAGATCACATTGTAATGGGCCAACTGTTTGGAGCGGCCCTGAGGGAGGTGAATTCCTGGCCAGCTGTGGATAAAGGGACTGCCAGCGAATCTTTGCTAAGCTTAAAACCACCTTTGACACCCGCACCGCTACAGAAATCAAGTTGAAGTTTTATGGGTGCAAGCAGAGGCCGCAGGATAGCCTACGGCAGAGGTGTCAAACTGCATTCCTCGTGGGCCGCAAACAGGTCATGTTTTCAGGATTTCCTTGTATTGCACAGGTGATAATTTAATCACCTGCACAGAATGATTCCAGCACCTTGTGCAATACAAGGAAATCCTGAAAACATGACCTGTTTGCGGCCCTCGATGAATGCAGTTTGACACCTCTGGCCTACGGGACTATGCCCTTAATCTCCAGGAAGCACAGCGGGCAATCAGGCAGGTTGATCCTAACAGCGTGCAAGATGAAGACTAACTCCTTGAAGATGATTCTCCTGCCGGACTATGCCTCCAGCTGCAGGAACTGACCAAGAACTTTGCTGTGCTAGCCCAGACCGTGCAGTCCCTACAGGAGGCCCCCAAGGAGAAGATCAAGCTGGCTTCCAGACTGGAGGATGTTCCCTGGTGACGACAGAAGAGGATCCCGCCGACCAGAGGAAGAGACGACGATCGCTATCATCAGGATGGACGACCCATCTGCCGCCGCTGCAATCAGGCAGGCCACATTGCAAGGTACTGTCATTTAAACGAGCGACCCCTGGGGCAGAGGGCCAATCCCCAGGAGTAGGATGACCAGGCCCGCAAAACTGGAGAGCCAAGTACGTTGGAGAATGACCTGGTCTCCCCATTGTGATCGACGGTATCCCCATGAACGCTCTGTTGGACACCGGTTCTCAGGTGACAACTATGCCTTACATCCTTTATAAACGTTATTGGGCTGACACAGACATTACTCGTGGCCCTGATGATTTCACCATAGTAGCGAGTAACGGTCAGCCATTGCCACAAGTGGGATACAAAGAGGTCACCATTAAAGTGGGGTGGGTAGAGTTGAAATCCCAGGGGATAGTGGTTGTTGATATTGATCGCCGTGAATGTAACCCAATAATGACCATTGGTACTAATGTCATAGAAAATTGCCTTGCAGAGGTTATTGTCTTATTACAACAGGTGGCCGAAACTGCTGGTTCCAGTGAACAACGTGTCCTGCAGAAAGAAATCAGAGCTCTGGTACAGAGACAACAGGTAGAACTATCTGGTGGAGAAATTGGCCGTGCCACAGTGAGTGATTCAATCCCCATAGCCATACCCCACATGAGTGAAATGTTAATATGGTGTCGGGCAGCAATAGGCCTCAGAGGTAAATACTACCAGGCCTTGGTAGAAACTGTGTATTCGGATAGTAGGCCCACAATCCTGACAGCCCGAGGGGTGGTTGAAGTCCGCAAGGGGAGGGTGCTAGTACGTGTCCTTAACTGTGGAGAGAAAGAGGTCCACCTAATCAAATATGCCACAATTGCCAAACTGTTTACTGTTGATAATAATGTGATACAGGCAACAGAACCCTTGGTCTCGTCCAACCAGGCGGAGGACAGTGGCTCTGCAGGACAAATGGAAGATTGGTGTCAGAAACTACACGTGGGCACTGACTCTACACCATCACACCAAAAACAAGGGGCTTACAGGGTGGTCCATGAGTATGAGCGGGTTGTCAGCAAACAGGTCAGATTTTGGGCAGGTAAAAGGGATTCAACATCATATCCCACAAGAGATCATCCGCCCAATAAAGAGAGATACCGTCCGGTACCTCCAGATCATTATCAGTGTGCCAAAGACATGTTGCGAGATATGAAGGAGGCTGGGGTAATTAGAGACAGTTGTAGCCCCTGGGCAGCTCCATTAGTCCTCATCAGAAAGAAAGACAGCACGACGAGGATTCGCGTAGATTATAGGCAGATAAACTGCATTACACACAAGGATGCATACCCTTTTCCTAGAATAGGAGAGTCATTAGCTGCTTTAAAATCTGCTAACTACTTCTCTACCTTGGATCTCCCCAGTGGGTACTGGCAGGTTCCTGTAGCAGAGGCGGATAAAGAAATGACGGCCTTCACCACACCGATGGGTCTCTGTGAATAAAACTACATGCCGTTCGGAGAGTGCAACGCCCCGGGAACGTTTCAGAGGATGATGGAGTGCTGTCTTGGACACAAGACTTTTGAAACCGTCTTGCTGTATCTGGAAGATGTCATAGTCTTCTCCAAGACTTATGAGGACCATCTGGAACACCTGGCCGAGGTGTTCGAAGCTCTGTCTAGCTTTGAAATAGAATAGGGGTAGCCACAGGCAGAGAGTATCTATAAAATCGCATCTGGGAAGGTTATAGTCAAAATATCACAAGAAAAAATATATATAAAATACTCGCTCCCAGTAGAACTTATTCTGCCCAAGTGTCGGATTAAGACGGTTATCAAAAAACATATACTGAAAAGGGGAGAGGAAATAAATCCAAGAGAGATAACCTTTTGTCTTTATGATAAGATTGCTTTATTAAAGTGCAAGGCAAGAAGACAGTGATGACAACGGGGTCATCCAATAGTGCATAATAACAATTGGTATGTATGGGACACTAAGAACTCTGCCTGCTGACCCATAGTAAAGAAATTACGATAATTGGCATATAGGGTCAAAGTAATGAGACCAATAGGGGGCATAGCCTATATCACAATAGACCAATGTGCAAAAACGCCATATGTCATACAAAATAAAGCGATATTTAACATGTCATTCGACATAACATAATAGTAAAAGGCTGTACACAGTAGTAGAAGAAGTGGTTAATACATCACTCCAAAGTTGGTACTTAGCAGGTACAGCGTCCCAGTGTGGAATCCCCTGCCCCACCATGAATGGGCAGAGACCCAGGACAGTGACCCCGTGGTCCGTCGGGTGAAAGAACTCCTGACCCAGGCATGTTCACACTCTGGCCCAGATGATCCACAAGAGACGCAACAACTGTGGAAGGAGAAAGGCAAACTATTTATCTACGATGGGTAAGCTGTACCGGAGAAACATCGACCCACGCACTCATGAGTTGGTTTGGCAGATAGTGGTCCCAAGGCAAGATGTGCCAATGGTTCTGGAAGCGTACCACGATGGAGCAGGACACTACGGATGGAAGAAGTTGGAGAGTCTACTTCGTGGAAGGTTCTACTGGGTTGGCATGAGGAAAGCCATCAAAAAGTGGTGCTGAGAGTGTGGCCCATGTAGCCTGCGCAGAAATAACCGTGACAGTCAGAGAGCTCCCCTACAGCCCATAGTCGCCAAACAGCCACTTGAACTGGTGGCCTTAGACTACGTGAAGCTAACAGCCAGCCGATCAGGCTATGTCTACGCCCTGACCATCGCGGATCATTACTCCAGATTCCTGGTAGTTGTACCTGTCAAGGATCTGACAGCAAGAACAGCAGCCAAGGTCTTCCAACGATACTTTTGTAGACCACATGGATGCACAGAGAAGGTCCTTACTGATCAAGGTCCAACCTTTGAAGCGGAAGTGTTTCAGGAATTCTGCGACTTGTACGGATGTAAAAAGATCAGAACAACACCGTACCACCCACAAACCAACGGAATGTGTGAAAAAATGAACCAAGAATTGATTGACCTACTGAAGACCTTACCTATACAGGAAAGGAACTTATGGCCAGAAAAGTTGCCAGACTTGGTAGACTTGTACAACTACATTCCAGTGAATTCTACCAACTGCACTCCAGCATACCTGATGAGAGGAAGATCCAGCAAACTACCTGTTGATCTAGACATGGGAGTCCTAACCCCAGAAAATACCTCATTTGATGCAGATTGGGATACAGAAAGACAGCAAAAGTACCGTCAAGTACAAGAATGCGTTGAAAGAAGTCTATCTCAAGCCAGACAAAAACAAGAGCGAGACTATAACCAGTGTGTTCCTGCAATTCCCTTTTCACCAGGTGAACAAGTGTTAAAGCGTAAAAGGAGAATGCACAAACTTGATGATCAGTGGGAAGCAGAAGCATATACCATCTTAGCGTCCAACTTTAGCAATACTAAAGTCTGTCTTATCAGCAAAGATGGAGGAGAACCTTCGACGGCAGTATCCAGAGACCATCTCAAGAAATGCCCTGATAAATTGAGGAACAGAGAAACCAATCCAGGAACATCTCCACCGATGGAAGAGAAGATGATACACATTGTTCTTGGAGATTTTCCCCAGTCCTGGACTCAAGTACATCAGGCCATCGTGATACCTGTCTTGACTTTTCCCCAGCTGGAAATACCAGAACAGAATGTGAGTCCAGACCATCCTGAACCAGAAGAGACTCTGCACCAACAGATTCAAGCAGCAAATGTCACCCCAGCAGTGGAACCAGAGAATCCACCCTCTGCTATTGGTGAATCTGTCAGACCTATGGTGAGTTTAAGAAGACACAGACTCTTGCCCAATTTACCTACACAATGCAGGCCTACAGATAGCACACACACCAGTGGGTCCACTACAGTAACAGCAGACATGTTAGATCAGGAACTGCGCAGGTCTACTCATAGTACCAAAGGTCAAATCCCAGCCAGGTACAAGGATTAAAATTGTCAATAATTGCTGTTATCTGTTTGAATTGCTTGCTTCCAATTGTTAAAGGTTTAAAAATGGACATTGCGGTAATGGACAATGCTTATCCAAAAACTTTCTTTGTAAATCGTTTGGCACCCCTAAGGTGCACCCTGGTTCTGCCCAATTTGCTGGCGTGGGTAGAGCCTTTCTTGGCTTCATCTGACCAAAGACAATAACAGATGTATTTTTATAAACTTGTTTTCACAACGTTCAAGTGTCCTTACCTCCCATAAAGGGAAGCATCAGTTATATTAATTTGTTCAATAACATTTCAAAAATTTGTATGTCTTTTGCTAACTTGTAAATTGTTGTTTTCTTTTCCCAGTCTGGGAGTACTGGATTTGACGGGGGGTGGAGTGCGGCACCCCAGGGTCCTGGCCGTTGCAGTGGTATTGCTTTCCTCTCGGGGAGAGTGATGTTACGTTTGGAGGCAATGAAGGAGAACTCTTTGTCAGGTAACACAATGCATGCAACATGTTCACACTCCAGACCAGAATGGGGAGCTCTAAGCCTGTTTAAGGTGAACTCCCCTATAAGAACATCCTGATTTGGAGGGAAAGGGTTCAGTTCCTGTCAGGGAGACAGAGGGAGAGGAAGCAGAGGAGCCGTGAAGCCTAAAGTGCTGCAGCTCCTGGCAAGAGACATTCAGAAGGCAGAACTGTATTGCAGCGAGCATGCAAAGAAAGTCATAGCAAAGGAGAGGATACCAGAAGGGGACCAGCCCTGCACAGGTTGCCTCCTTCTGAGGTGCAGAATCCCGGTAGCCAGAACACTGAGGGAGTAAGGACCTTTATGCTTTACTTCAGAGACCGGCAGGACAGTTAATTGCAGGTTAGCTGTCCGCACCCACACCCAGGAGGCACGGTAGCACCCCTCAGAGTCCGGGGCGTGCTAGAGTCCCTACAAAAAGCCTCAAGCCACCAGTCATACTGGTATTGTCCTATCCGACTATGGGGGACAGAGAGAGAGACATTACATCTGTGAGGACCTTATGTGAAGCCATAGGCAGTAAGGGACTACACCACTGCAGCGCAAGGGAAGGCGACTGATTTCCACCTGGACAAAGGGGACTCTGGACTTGCCTCCAAACCGGCCAGACTCTGCCTGCCCTGTGATCTGGTGCTCTGGACTGTGGATACTGAAGTCTTCAGTAAAGGTAAAGACAAAATAAGCATAAAGAGCACACTACCAATACTAAATGGTGCTAAATACCAATCGGGGTGCAAACAAGCGGCTAATATCATAAATCTGAACAAAAGGGAAAGGAGCCACTCATGAGAATGCACAACACAGGGTAAATAAATAATAATACTCAAAATATAACCACAGGAATTTTATTAACAAACCAAAACTTCAAAAACATAAAACATACTTAAAAACAATAATACATGAGAAACTTAGGTTTAGGTTATATACCCTGTTGTCCTCTTCAGCTTTTGGTGTGGAATTTTGCCTTATTCATTGTATCTGGGCGGTCTGACCCTGGAATCGTATTATTAGGGGGTTCTCCCCTTGTTTTGGCGCTTGTCCCTGATTCTTTGGGGTCATATACGCCATAGGGGTTTGCATTTGGCCCATATTTATGCATTTAGGTCCATGAGCCAGAGGGCTGGTTTTCCATTATAAACAAGGGTGTGCAAGTTTATATTATAGATACTTGTATTTTACATTTCATATCTATATGTGGACCAAGTTTCTCATGTATTATTGTTTTTAAGTATGTTTTATGTTTTTGAAGTTTTGGTTTGTTAATAAAATTCCTGTGGTTATATTTTGAGTATTATTATTTATTTACCCTGTGGTATGCATTCTCATGAGTGGCTCCTTTCCCTTTTGTTCAGTAAAGGTAAAGAGACTGCAACCTTGTGTCGTCGTTCTTCACTGCGCCATTCACCATTCACCATCTACACACCGGAAAGCCCTGGGGATACACTTCACCTGTGGGAAGGTATACCATCTAGCTGCCATAACATCACCCCAGCGGACCTCTTAAAGCAGCGTCGGTCATCCTGACTGTATACCACAGGTGGCATCACGAACATTCCCTTTAAAGACCTATCCTTTTAATACGACCGACCCAGGGCCACGGACCGGGTCAGCCACCGTGACATCCCCTTGTGAACCGCAGGACCTGGTACCGAGTACCCCACGGCCCCTTGGGGGCGCTACAACTGCACTATCCAACAATCCCAAATGACTCTTTGGTTCTATCCATTCTCTCCTCAATCCAAGAGCGTAGGCCCCCACCATGGACCTCAGCACTAGAGATGAGCGAACTTGTTCGGAAAACATTCACCAATCTCAAATTCAACATGAACGTAGTACATTCAGATTCATGTTCGGTTTCACCAGCATTTTTGCTCTGCAAACTTCAGTCACAGCTCAGTAAATCAGTGTGCTTCAACTAATGATGTTATTACTTTGGCTAGGCTAGTGGTGCTGTATGATAAGCTGGGGCAGATGGGGGGACGTGTTTGATGATGGGAGGGTGTTTGCCTAGTTCAGAGGTTCTGCAGAGTGTTATTTTTTTTTCTTTAACTTAATATGTGTACATTCGGGCAGCCAATCAGTGCACAGACCATCCACAACGTCATGACACAAGGTTTTCAGTGATTAACTGCTGAAGTCACATGTCCCTGACCATATAAAAAGGTGGACATCTTGTTTTGCTGATGCCATTTTCTCAGTATCACAGTGGAGAGAAGCCGCTCCTGTTAGTGCTGCAAGTGAACTTGTCAGTTAGCTAGATAGGATTCTGTCCTGTGTGAAATTGATCTTCCAGCATCTAACCAGATTGTGCAAAATCTGTGTGGCAGTCTCCAGAGGCTCCATTTGCTAATCCAAATCGTTTGTGATAAAGCTGTGTTTCAGTGAGAAATGAGAAGAACAGATTTCCACTCAAAAATCGTAAGGCCTAATAATAGGGTGAAGTCAGGAAGCCCAATTAGCTAATCCAAATAGTTTGTGATAAAACTGTGATTCAGTGAGAAATCAGAAGGCCAAATTTCTAATTAAAAATCATTAGGCCTAATATTTGGGTACAGCCAGGAGGCCCAATTTGCTAATCCAATTTATTTGTGATAAAACTGTGTTTCAGTGAGAAATCAGTGTTGCATAGTTTTGCTGCAAAAGAAACTTGTGAGAGTAGATTATATGGCGTAATTAATCTTTTATCTACACAAAACATGAGGTACATGCATCAGCTTCTTAATACAGCATAACAGGAAGTCAGTTTCTATGTGCCCAGCATGTCTGCAACTCCCTGTCGTAGGTAAAACGCATGCAGAATTCGCATGTGTTTTCCTGCAAAACCAAAGCATTTTGCAAGCATTTTTAGCTTGCAGAATGCTTGCGTTTTCCAAGCGATTTGAAGCATCGCTTGGAAAAGTGATTGACAGATTGGTCACACTTGTCAAGCATAGTGCTTGACAAGTGTGACCAACTCTTTACTATTGATGCTGCCTATGCAGCATCAATAGTAAAAGATAGAATGTTAAAAATAATAAAAAAATAAAAAATATGGTTATTCTCACCTTCCGACGGCCCCCGATCTCAGCGGCACTCCTGGTAGATTCCCTTCCCAGGGATACTTTGCACGAAGGACCTTTGTGACCTCACAGTCGCGTGACCGCAATATCATCTCAGTTGATTCACGCAATGAATCTCTGAGAACGTTAACCACCGTGTGCACCGTTGAGAGGCGGAAGGACTCCGAGGGCCATCAGAAGGTAAGTATATCCCTATTTTTTATTTTAATTCTTTTTTTTTACATGAATATGGATCCCAGGGCCGAAGGAGAGTCTCCTCTCCTCCAGATCCTGGGTACTATCCGCACATGTAGCGCTCACTTTACGCCGCGATTCCGCTGAAATAATGAACATGCTGCGGGTTTTACAATTGGGTCTGTCTGTAGTGATTTCCTCCCATTAATCATCTTTAGACACTAACATCTCCACTTTGAACTTCCATAATTGATAGTTCTCATTGTTCAGCTTAGCTACTGTGAGTCTCAGCTCTGAACTGCTGCTCATCTTTAACTTATTTGCCTTACTTGTTTGGAGAAAATGTCTCTGAAGTATTTTTTCGCACTCACCAAGTCCTTTTTGTCTTCTATGCTGGGCCCATAACCTGTTGCATAGTTTGGTCGCAGAAGAAACTTGTGAGAGTAGATTATACGGGGTAATTCTACTTTTATCTACACAGAACATGAGCTACATGCATCAGCTTCTTAATGCAGCATAACAGGAAGTCTAAAAGACCTTTTTACCAGAGAGAAAGTGAAACCAAAGTACCAGTATATGCATTACATTCAAGTAAGCATATAACAGTAACAACAGCGCCATCTACTGTCAGAAAAATGTAAACTCCTACTGCACACAAATAAGTCTGTTGCATATCTGTCAACAATCAGAAGGCCAGATTTCTACTTAAAAATTGTTGGGCCTAATATTGGGCTGCAGCTGGAGTGCCCGCCAGGCCTTGGGGTACTCGGTACCAGGTCTGTACTTAAAGGGGATGTGTCATGGTGGCGGTGACCCGGTCCGTGGCCCTGGGCGCCCAAGTAAAAGGGACATCTTTAAAGGGGTTTGAATAAAATTTTTAAAATAGGAAATGTTTGTGACCCCACCTGTGGTACTCGGTCAGGGGTGACCAAAACTGCTTAAAAGGGACGTCTTTAAAGGGGTCCTCTGGGGGTGATGGTACTGCAGCAAAGATGGTATCGCTTCCCACAGGTCAAGCTGGATCCCAAGGGCTCCTGGTGTGTTTGGCAAGGATGGTGTGGTGATAAACAGAGGACACAGGGTTGCAGTCTCTTTACCTGGTTTACTGATGGTAGACAACCTCAGTCCAAGGTACCGGTGGAGTCCAGTGGGATTATCTTTGCCAGGTCAGATCGGGAGCCTTCTACTATGCGCTGAATAATAGTCCCTTGCTGCCTGTGGCTTCCTGACAAGGTCCTCTTTTACTCTCTGTCCCGGGACAGTTCCCACATAGTAGGCAACGTGAGCCGTTTCATTGGGGTCTCTATCCACAGTGACTCAGGGCTCTAGATGTTGCTGTACCTCAGGGTGTAATGTGGGCAAGTCACTTTCAGTTTCCTGCCCTCCGGTTCTGCCGTGGGACATGTAGATCCACACAGCCTCAGGTGTTGTGAATTCTGTTTTCGAACTCCCTCCTGTGGTCGTGAATGGTACTTCGGCGAGTTCTGTCTATGGGCTCCCTCTGGTGGCTATGAGGTTCCTTACACAGGTGACGTGGTTTATCCTTTGGTTGGCTTCTCTATTTAACTCCACTCAGATCGTTACTCCATGCCAGCTGTCAATGTTTTAGCATTGGTTCAGTTCGCTCCTGGATCTGCCTGGTGACCTGTCTTCTCCTGCAGAAGCTAAGTTCCTTATTGTTATTTTTGCTCATTGTTTCTTTGTCCAGCTGGTTATCCTGATTTTGTCTTGCTAGCTGGAAGCTCTGGGATGCAGAGTGGCACCCCGCACCGTGAGTCGGTGCAGAGGACCCTTTTGCACACTCTGCGTGGTCTTTTGTAGGTTTTTGTGCTGACCGCAAAGATTCCTTTCCTATCCTCTGTCTATTTAGTAAGTCTGGCCTCCCTTTGCTGAAACCTATTTCATTTCTGCGTTTGTGACTTTCATCCTTACTCACAGTCATTATATGTGGGGGGCTGCCTATTCCTTTGGGGAATTTCTCTGAGGCAAGGTAGGCTTTATTTTCTATCTCTAGGGCTAGCTAGCTCTGAGGCTGTGACGAGGTGCCTAGGGAGCGTCAGGAGCGCTCCACGGCTATTTTTAGTGTGTGCGATAGGATTAGGGCTTGCGGTCAGCAGAGCTCCCACATCCCAGAGCTCGTCCTGTATGAGTTTAACTATCAGGTCGGGTGCTCCTAACCACCAGGTCATAACACTTAGGCTCCCAGTGCCCGGTTTCTGTGCTTCAGCCTGGAAGGAGCCCAGTAACGGCTCCCTTCCAGCTCCTTGGTTATCCTGTGCTCCTTCCTCTTTCACTGTCTCACACCATCTAATCTAACTCCTCCAGACCAGAATGTATATCTATCTAGGGAAGCTCCCCTGAAACTGGCCTGGAGTCAGAACCTGTTGAATGTACAGGTTATCTGTCAAAGGAATCCTCCTCGTTTCCAGGCATGGCATCACCCTCCCCGAGACAAAGGCAATACCACTGTGGTACCTGAACTCCGGGGGTGCCACACAGCCAGGAGGTCCAATTTGCTAATCCAATTCGTTTATGATAAAACTGTCTTTCAGTGAGAAATCAGAAGGCCAGACTGCCACTTAAAAATCATTAGGACTAATATTTGGATTCAATTGAGTCGCCCGTCAGGGCCGTGGGGTACTCGGTACCGGGTCTGGTTGCAATTAAAGGGGTGGTCACAGTGGTAGCGACCCACTGGGCGCTCAAGTAAAAGGGACGGTCTTTAAAGGGGTTGTGTAAATCAGGAAAGTTTGTGACGCCACCTGTGCTTCTCGGTCAGAGGTGAACGACGCTGCTTAAAGGGGTCCTCTGGGGGCGATGGTGCTGCAGCAAAGATGGTATCGCTTCTCACAGGTGAAGCGGTGTCCCCAGGGCTCCCAGTGTATTTGGCAGGGATGGCGAATGCCGCAAATAATTGGAGGACACAGGGTTGCAGTCTTTACCTGGTATTCAGCCTCAGTCCAGGGTACCAGTAACAGGTGTAGCTGGAGTCCAGGCAGCCTGAAGACAGGTGGAAATCCCCTTGACAGGTCAGTTTGGGAGCCTTCCACTATGCGCTGGTCTGTGGTCCCTTGTTGCCTGTAGCTCTCTAACAAGGCCCTCTTTCTTCCCTGTCCAGAGACAGTACCTGCATGGTAGGCAACTTGAGCCATCTCTTTTGGGTCTCTGTTCACAGTGACTCTGGACTCTGATTGCTGCTGTACCTCAAGTATTATGTGGGCAAGTCCCTTTTAGTTTCCTGCCCACCGGTGCTGCCATGGGGCTTGCAGTCCCCCTCAGCCTCGGTCTCTCGGTGCCCGGTTTCTGTGCTCAGCTTAGAGAGGCCCAGTAGCAGTCTTTCTCTAACTCCCAAGTTAGAGACAGTGCTCCTTCACTGTCTGTTACCAACTGTCAGCTGTCTGCTTGTCTTCCTAGCAACTGACTCATCCTCCCAACCAGAGAGAGCAGCTCCCCTCAAGTAGGGTGTAGAGCTCCCCTTTCTGGCCTGGAGTCAGAATGTGTTGCATATAAGGTTACCTGCCAAAGGGATTCCTCCTGTCTTCAGGCATGGCATTACCCTCCCCGAGAGGAAGGCAATACCACTGTGGTACCTGAACTCCTGGGGTGCCACACAGCCAGGAGGACCAATTTGCTAATCCAAATTGTTTGTGATAAAACTGTGTTTCAGTGAGAAATCAGAAGGCCAAATTTCCACTTAAAAACCATTAGGCCTAATATTGTGGTGCAGCCAGGTGGCCCAATCTAAATCTTTTGTGATAAAACTGCGTTTCATTGAGTAATCAGAAGGCCACATTTCCTTGGACAAATCATTAGGTATAACAATGTTGTTCAGTCTGACAGGTGACTGACAAGTATACGCCTAAGGGTGTGAAACAGCAGTTTACAAGAGGGGAAGGGAATATAAAACATGAGTATACAACTATAACTCCCAGCAATATGTCTGCTGTTTGTGGTCATATTTGACTGAGATGTTTCCTTCACTTCGCATATCCGATCACTTGCTGCTTATGTCACATACACCTCAAAAACATCTCTAGAAATTGATTTTTTTTACCTTTCACTAAGCTACTTACTGTTGCTCTTGTTCATTCTTGCCTGGACTATTAGAGCTCTCTACTAATCGTTTTCCCTCTTACTAAACTTTCTCTTTTACAATCTATCCTGAATTCTGTAGCCAGGATCATATTCCTCACCAACTGCTACACCAATGTGCCAGTCGCTTCACTGGGTGCCCATCCACTACAGAGTTCAATGTAAACGTATTACTCTCACTCACAATACGCTCCATGGTTCTGGACCACCCTACATATCCTTCCCCATCTCAGTCTCAGGGCTGCCACTAGGAATTTCGGGGCCCCATACTGACAACATTTTTGGGGCCCCCTTGAGACTCCACCCAGGCTCCGCCCCAGTTCCGCCTCCACCTCGCGAACTTTCCACAGTCCCTCCGCTATTTCCTTTGAAACACTCCACTTCTGCACCACGTCCTCACCAATCACACATTAACACCATATCACACACATAGCCATCAGCTTTTGTTTTGACCAAAAGATTTTTTAAGCCTGCCACCATGACAAGGTAGACTCTATTGGCAGGGCCCTACTCTACTCTAACCTATTAAACAGTTAACTTTTTTTTTTTGGCTATATTTTAATTATCTTTCTTCAAGGGAATGTGTCACATACATTTTTAAACTATATGACATCAGATTTTTATATATATATATATATATATATATATATATATATATATATATATATATAATCTGTATTTCTGATTGCAGATTATTGTATTCTGTACATTTATGGAAGCTGCTCTATCACCTGTTTTGAGATATGGACATAGGACATATGCACGTGTATAGAATATGAATATATATTCATTCTATCTTAAGACATTATAGGGGACTATCATCTTGGGAGAGTTTTCTATACATGTTCTTATGTTTACTGACATGCATATGTAATTGTGCAGGAAGGGGAAGAGGTAATCATGACACTGCCTATTGTGAACGGTGGATTCTGTTATCTGTCATTGTAATCCTGCTGCTTATGATGATAATGAGGAAACTGCTGAAAAGGGATCTCTTATGGAAGTGTCAGCCTACTATAAAAGCTGTTTCTGTTAATTATTTTATGATATAATCAATAACATACCTTAAATTATTCCATAACGTTAAACTATTAATAAAAGGATTGGACATTTTATGGTTATTATTGTCTAAAGTGTTTTAGTTAAGGTACTTACTAATATGACCTTTCTTTAATTTTGGCACCAAATATGAAGAATGTGAGACAGAAATATAGGCTATGCTGAATATGTGGCATGAGCCTTAAAGGTGTTGTTCGGTCTAAATTCACAAGCCTGCAGTCCCTCTATGGGTCACTATGTGACTGCAGACCTGCAAATCCTCACTGTGTGCTGTGAGGATTTGCCAGTGTCAGAGTTGGGAATGGCAGTCACGTGGCTGCAAGGGTGTGAAATGCGGACTCACAGCCAGAATCAGAGTGCATGAACCGTTGGTGAATATCGAGAAACGTTTGTGTGAGCCGGCAATGAAGAATCCGCTGCACCTTCAGAGGTCTTGTATTATAAAATTTCCATTTTATTGAAGAATAAAAAAATATAAAAGAGCACAGTTACATGCAGTCAAATCAGCTAGTGGACATGTAGAACCAACATGTTTCGGCCTGTGACAAGGCCTTAATCATGGACTTTGATTTGAGTGCATGTAACTGCTCTTTTACATTTTTTAATTATTCTTCAATAACACGGAAATGTTATAATACAAGATCTCTGAAGGTGCAGCGGATTCTTAATTGCCGGATCAAACGTTTCTGGATTTTGTTGCTGTGGCTGCTGAGCCGCGACCCTGGCTGACAGAAGGACTCTTGGAGTGAAACAAGGACGGTGAGCTGATTACATTTTTTTTCTCTTCTTGTTAAGTTGATAAATATATCAAGCGCGGTGCATGGACTGGCCGTGTGTCTCCTGACCTGAACTCAGCAGCCTTACAGCATGTATGAATGAATGAATGAGGATTCTGGTCAGGAGATCGGCACCCAGTCCATGCACTGCTGTGCAAGCACAGACCGATAGCCCCATTTCAAAAATTAAACTGCCATAATAATAATAAAGATGTTTCCCAATCATATGTACCCACTTGCATCAATAATTTCCCACCCCCCTTCCATACCCCAACCAAAACTTATAAATTACTGGATTATCCTGAGCTGCTGCCTGATGTTATAATTGGGCATTTGGTTTTGCAGCAGGTCAGGATCATCCAGTAGCTTATACATTGCTGTTGGGGAGGAGAAAGGTCAGGGGGAAGGTATGACTGTATCATACAATCACGTACTGATATGGTGGACAAACGAATACATGGACTTGTTATTTACTCACACAGCTGAAGTTGCCGCCGCGCCCACCACCCAGTCAAGAATAATGGTCATCTCAGCCTGCCCACCTCTGCCGCCTCAGCCTGCCAACCAAATAAATAAATAAATCGAAGGTGTATATTATTGCATATATAATCACTGGTTATACACTACCAAAAATTAACTATAAATTATAGAAATTAAATACACCTCAAAACTTAATTGATTATATAAAAAAGAAGAAAATACATTAAAAAGGAGTCAAGAGAATAAAGGGGTGATCACCCCCCATTTATTTATTTTACTCACTTCTATAGCAGTAACAATTCCAAAACTCTTTAGGCAATGTTCCCACGGTCAGTAATAGCTACAGGAAAGTAGACCCCTAAGGAACTTACCGTATATACTCGAGTATAAGCCGACCCGAGTATAAGCCGACCCCCCTAATTTTGCCACAAAAAAACTGGGAAAACTTATTGACTCGAGTATAAGCCTAGGGTGGAAATGCAGCATTTACCGGTGAATTTCAAAAATAAAAATAGATCATTATTTCCCCATAGCTGTGCCATATAGTGCTCTGCACCGTTCATATTGCCCCATATCTGTGCCCCATATATGCTCTGCACCGTTCATTTTTGCCCAATATCTGTGCCCCATACAGTGCTCTGCACCATTCATATTGCCCCATAGATGCTGCACAGATGCCCCATACAGTGCTCTGCACCGTTCATATTGCCCCATAGATGCTGCACAGATGCCCCATACAGTGCACTGCACCGTTCAAATTGCCCCATAGATGCTGCACAGATGCCCCATACAGTGCTCTGCACCGTTCATATTGCCCCATAGATGCTGCACAGATGCCCCATATATTGCTCTGCACCGTTCATACTGCGCCATAGATGCTCCACATAAATCTGTGCCGCTGCTGCTGCAATAAAAAAAAAAAAAAACACATACTCACCTTTCTTGATTGCAGCTCCCGGCGTCCGGTCCCGGCGCCTCTATCTTCCCGGCGTCTCTGCTCTGACTGATCAGGCAGAGGGCGCTGCGCACACTATATGCGTCATCGCGCCCTCTGCCTGAACAGTCAGAGCGCAGACGCCGGGAAGATGGAGGCGCCGGGAAGATGGAGCGACGCCCGGCGGCTGGAACGCGGACAGGAGAATATAAAATACTTACCTAGTCCTAGCGATCCTGGCGCTCCCCGCCTTCCTCCCCGTCTTCTGTGCTGCAGCCTCTTCCTGTCAGCGGTCACCGGCACCGCTGATTAGAGAAATGAATAGGCGGCTCCACCCCTATGGGAGGTGGAGCCGCCTATTCATTTCTGTAATGAGCGGTCCCACGTGACCGCTGAAGAGGGGAAGAAGCTGCAGCACAGAACACCGTGGGACGGCAGGGGGAGCGTCAGGATCGCTGGGACTAGGTAAGTATACCTCAGCGCCCTCACCCCTCACCCGCCGACCCCACCGCTACCGTGACTCGAGTATAAGCCGAGAGGGGCACTTTCAGCCCAAAAATTTGGGCTGAAAATCTCGGCTTATACTCGAGTATATACGGTATCTAGATGTGTGGTGAGCACTTTGATCCCCCAATTGCTTGACAGAAGTTTATAATGTAGAACCATGAAGATAAAAAATCTTATTTTAAAAAAAAAAATGATTTTTGACCCAATTTTTTTTATTTTACCAAGGCTAAAAGGAGAAATTTGACCCCAAAAGTTGTTGTGCCATTTGTCCTGAGTACCCTGACATCCCATATGCCGAAGTAAACCCCTGTTTGGGTGCATGGCAGAGCTTGGAAGGGAAGGAGCGCCGTTTGACTTTTTCAACGCAGAATTGGCCGGAATTGAGATCGCATGCCATGTTGTGTTTGGAGAGCCCCTGATGTGCCTAAACAGTGGAAACCCCCAATTCTAACTCCAACCCTAACCCCGACACACCCCTAACCATAGCCCCAACTATAGCCCCAACCCCAACTATAGCCCCAACTCTTATCCTAATGGGAAGGTGGAAATAAATACATTTTTCTTATTTTATTATTTTTACCTAATTAAGCGGGTGATAAAGGGGGGTTTGATTTACTATTTTTAGTGGGTTTTTATGTTTGGCAGCTGTCACATGCTAAAAGATCGCTTTTTATTGCAAAAATAGTTTTTGCGTCTCCACATTTTGAGAGCTATAATTTTTCCATATTTTGGTCCACAGAGTCATGTGAGGTTTTCTTTTTGCGGGACAAGTCGACGTTTTTATTGGTAACATTTTCGGGCACATGACATTTTTTGAATGCTTTTTATTCCAATTTTTGGGAGGCAGAATTACCAAAAAACAGCTATTCATGAATTTTTTTTGGGTGGGGCATTTATACCGTTCCACGTGTGGTAAAATTGATAAAGCAATACCTCATTTATATTTTTTTATGTTTTGGCACTTTTATACAATAAAAACTATTTTATAGAAAAAATAATTATTTTTGCATCGCTTTATTCTGAAGACTAAAACTTTTTTACTTTTCAAGTGATGGAGCAGTATGGGGGCTTGTTTTTTGTGGCACAAGATGACGCTTTCAGCAGTACCATGTTTATTTATATACGTCTTTTGGATCGCTTGTTATTCCATTTTTATCACGGTATGATGATTAAGCATTTTTTTAGCCTTTTTTTAATGGTGTTCACTAAAGGGGTTAACTAGTGGAACAATTCTATAGGTCAGGTCGTTACGGACACAAGGATACTTTATATGTATACTACCTGGGCCTTGTTGGAATGTGCCCCCCCCAATGCAATGCAGATGGACCACCTGTGCCTTGTTGGAATGTGCAGCTGCCCCCCCTGTTTGAATCTGTGCAGCAAACCCTCCCACCCCCGGGCCCTGTTTGAATCCAGGCAGCAACCCCCCCACCCCGTTTGAATCTGTTCAGCAAACCTTCCCACCCATGGGCCCTGTTTGAATCTGTGCAGCAAACCCCCCATCCCAAGGCCCTTTTTGAATTTGAGCAGCAAACCCCCCACCCTGGGCCCTGTTTGAATCTGTGCAGCAAACCCCCCCACCCCCGGGCCCTGTTTGAATCTGTGCAGCAAACCCCCACCCCGGGCCCTGTTTGACTCTGTGCAGCAAACCCCCCCACCCTGGCCCCTGTTTGAATCTGTGCGGCAACCCATCCCCATCCCCGGGCCCTGTTTGAATCTGTGCAGCAAACCCCCCTCCCCCGGGCCCTGTTTGAATCTGTGCAGCAAACCCCCCCACCCCCGGGCCCTGTTTGAATCTGTGCAGCAAACCCCCCACCCCCGGGCCCTGTTTGAATCTGTGCAGCAAACCCCCCCACCCCCGGGCCCGGTTTGAATCTGTAGACACAAAAGAGAATAGTAAAACCAAAAACACTCAGTTTGAAAAAATGTTGCAGTAATCCGCAAGTGCTAGTAAAAGATGTAAAAAACAGGGTATTTGGTTGATACGTTTTTTGCAAAAAATGTATACTAAGCTGCTCTACCAATCTTCACGGTATACCCTTATCAGAGCAGTCCTAACTAATGTATGCAATCCCTATCTGATGTATTTAAAAACCTGATCATCTGTATATAACCTGTGTTCACAGAATCTGTGCAGCAAATCCCCCACCACCGGGCCCTGTTTGAATCCAGGCAGCAAACTTCCTTTCCCCCGGACCCTGTTTGAATGTGGGCGGGGGGCTGGGAGTCACCACTGAGCCTAGAGTCAGCTCACGTCTCACGGAACTCACCCTGCTCGCCCGCCACCTCCACCTGCTCCTCCAGTCTGCAGCCTGCACGCCGACCTCGGCCCGTCCTGCCAGTGTCCCCCGTCACCTCATCCGGTCCCTTGTCGTCCGGTGGTCCCCCGCTGCCTCTTCTGCTCCGCCGTCTGCAGCACGTGGCACACCGCATGCTGCTCTGCTCCAGAATGAGGAAGTGGAGCAGGGCAACGTGTGACATCACGAACTGGACCATGATGCACCGGGCCGCGGGCGGCGGGCTTAAAGCTACAGCGCTAATTTCCGCTGCATTTACAGCACTGTGGGTGTCTCTATTACACCACAGTGTTGTTGGCATTCGGCAGCCTGAATAAAATGTCAGTGGGGCCCGAGCGGAGGTCGGACCGGGCTGCCAGCATGCTCGGGCCCCCCTTTTTGCTCCTCATCACCGGACCCCATACTGTAGTAATGGCTGTAATGCCCATCAGGTGGCCCTGCTCAGTCTACCAGCCTACCTATGCCCTCCATTCTGCTAATTACTTCAAACTAAAATTCACAATAATCCATACCTTCCATTCTCATCTCCAAGACTGCTCACGTGCTGTGCCAAGTCTTTGGAATGCATTTGTAAAGACCAGAAGTCCAAATAAGATCCAGGTTGTCACAAACCAAGAATGAGGCAGAAATAAAAATACTGTCTTTACTAAGATGACAGTTTTAGGGAGGTTTAGTATGGAAGGACACTGTTGTGAATTCTGTGGCCAAGCTCCCTCCTGTGGTCGTGAGTGGTACTTCGGCTGGTTCTGTCTATGAGCTTCCTTTGGTGGATGAGAGTGGTACTGCGGCTTCTGAGTTTCCTTCCTCAGGTGATGAGGTTAAGTCGTTAGGTGCTGCTCTATTTAACTCCACCTGGTGCTTTGATCCTGGCCTCCAGTCAATGTTCTAGTATTGGTCTTGCTTCCTCCTGGATCGTTCCTGTGGCCTTTCTATCCTGCATAAGCTAAGTTCTGCTTGTGTTATTTTTGTTTGCTATATTTTCTGTCCAGCTTGCTATATTGGTTTTTCTTGCTTGCTGGAAGCTCTGAGACGCAGAGGGAGCACCTCCGTACCGTTAGTCGGTGCAGAGGGTCTTTTTGCCCCTCTGCGTGGTTGTTTGTAGGTTTTTGTGTTGACCGCAAAGCTATCTTTCCTATCCTCGGTCTATTCAGTAAGTCGGGCCTCACTTTGCTAAATCTATTTCATCTCTGTGTTTGTATTTTCATCTTTACTCACAGTCATTATATGTGGGGGGCTGCCTTTTCCTTTGGGGAATTTCTCTGAGGCAAGGTAGGCTTATTTTTCTATCTTTAGGGCTAGTTAGTTTCTCAGGCTGTGCCGAGTTGCATAGGGAGCGTTAGGCGCAATCCACGGCTACCTCTAGTGTGGTGTGATAGGATTAGGGATTGCGGTCAGCAGAGTTCCCACGTCTCAGAGCTCGTCCTATGTTTTTGGTAATTGTCAGGTCACTTTGTGTGCTCTGAACTTCAAGGTCCATTGTGGTTCTGAATTACCTGTTCATAACAGTACTGGAGGCCCAAAGTACTAATGCTTCTCAATAGAGGGAAAAGAGAAGTTCTGAGACCATTTTTTTTTTCTTTGCACTGTGTTCTGTCTTTCTTTTCCCCTTTACATCAGGGTGGTTCAGAACACAGATGTGGACATGGACATTCAGGGTCTGTTCTCTTTGATCGATAATCTCGCTATAAATGTACAGAATACTCAAGATTTAGTGGTTCAGAATCCTATGTTAGAACCTAAAATTCCTATTCCTGAGTTATTTTCTGGAGATAGAGCTAAGTTTTTGAATTTTAAAAATAATTGTAAACTATTTCTGGCTTTGAAACCCCGCTCCTCTGGTGACCCAGTTCAACAAGTTAAGATCATTATTTCTTTATTACGTGGCGACCCTCAAGACTGGGCATTTTCCCTTGCGCCAGGAGATCCTGCATTATGTAATATTGATGCGTTTTTCCTGGCGCTCGGATTGCTGTACGATGAACCTAATTCAGTGGATCAGGCAGAAAAAAATTTGCTGGCTCTGTGTCAGGGTCAGGATGAGATAGAGATTTATTGTCAGAAGTTTAGAAAGTGGTCTGTGCTCACTCAATGGAATGAATGTGAACTGGCAGCTATTTTCAGAATGGGTCTCTCTGAAGCCCTTAAGGATGTCATGGTGGGATTTCCTATGCCTGCTGGTCTGAATGAGTCTATGTCTTTGGCCATTCAGATCGGTCGACGCTTGCGTGAGCGTAAATCTGTGCACCATTTGGCGGTATTATCTGAGCATAAACCTGAGCCTATGCAGTGCAATAGGACTTTGACCAGAGCTGAAAGGCAAGAACACAGACGTCAGAATGGGCTGTGTTTCTACTGTGGTGATTCCACTCATGCTATCTCCGATTGTCCTAAGCGCACTAAGCGGTTCGCTAGGTCTGCCACCATTGGTACGCTACAGTCGAAATTTCTTTTGTCCGTTACTTTGATCTGCTCTTTGTCTTCCTATTCTGTCATGGCATTTGTGGATTCAGGCGCTGCCCTGAATTTGATGGACTTGGAGTTTGCCAGGCGCTGTGGGTTTGTCTTGGAGCCCTTGCAGTGTCCTATTCCATTGAGAGGAATTGATGCTACGCCTTTGGCCAAGAATAAGCCTCAGTATTGGACCCAGCTGACCATGTGCATGGCTCCTGCACACCAGGAGGATATTCGCTTTCTGGTGTTGCATAATCTGCATGATGTGGTCGTGTTGGGGTTGCCATGGCTACAAGTCCATAACCCAGTATTAGATTGGAAATCAATGTCTGTGTCCAGCTGGGGTTGTCAGGGGGTACATGGTGATGTTCCATTTCTGTCTATCTCATCATCCACCCCTTCTGAGGTCCCAGAGTTCTTGTCTGATTACCGGGATGTATTCGATGAGCCCAAGTCCAATGCCCTACCTCCGCATAGGGATTGTGATTGTGCTATCGATTTGATTCCTGGTAGTAAGTTTCCTAAAGGTCGACTGTTTAATTTATCTGTACCTGAGCACGCCGCTATGCGGAGTTACGTGAAGGAGTCTTTGGAGAAGGGTCATATTCGCCCGTCATCGTCGCCATTGGGAGCGGGGTTCTTTTTTGTGGCCAAGAAGGATGGTTCGCGGAGACCTTGTATTGATTACCACCTTCTAAATAAAATTACGGTCAAATTTCAGTACCCCTTGCCGCTGCTGTCTGATTTGTTTGCTCGGATTAAGGGGGCTAGTTGGTTCACCAAGATAGATCTTCGTGGTGCATATAATCTTGTGCGTATTAAGCGAGGCGATGAATGGAAAACAGCATTTAATACGCCCGAAGGCCATTTTGAGTACCTGGTTATGCCATTCGGGCTTTCTAATGCTCCATCAGTGTTTCAGTCCTTTATGCATGACATCTTCCGAGAGTACCTGGATAAATTCCTGATTGTATACTTGGATGATATTTTGGTCTTCTCGGATGATTGGGAGTCTCATGTGAAGCAGGTCAGAATGGTGTTCCAGGTCCTGCGTGCTAATTCTTTGTTTGTGAAGGGGTCAAAGTGTCTCTTTGGTGTTCAGAAGGTTTCATTTTTGGGGTTCATTTTTTCTCCTTCTACTATCGAGATGGACCCTGTTAAAGTTCAGGCCATTTATGATTGGACTCAGCCAACATCTCTGAAGAGTCTGCAGAAGTTCCTGGGCTTTGCTAATTTTTATCGTCGCTTCATCAATAATTTTTCTAGCATTGCTAAACCGTTGACTGATTTGACCAAGAAGGGTGCTGATGTGGTCAATTGGTCTTCTGCTGCTGTGGAAGCTTTTCAGGAGTTGAAGCGTCGTTTTTCTTCTGCCCCTGTGTTGTGCCAACCAGATGTTTCGCTTCCGTTCCAGGTCGAGGTTGATGCTTCTGAAATTGGAGCAGGGGCTGTTTTGTCGCAGAGAAGTTCTGATTGCTCGGTGATGAAACCATGTGCCTTCTTTTCCAGGAAATTTTCGCCTGCTGAGCGAAATTATGATGTTGGCAATCGAGAGTTGCTAGCCATGAAGTGGGCATTCGAGGAGTGGCGTCATTGGCTTGAAGGAGCTAAGCATCGCGTGGTGGTCTTGACTGATCACAAGAACTTGACTTATCTCGAGTCTGCCAAACGGTTGAATCCTAGACAGGCTCGTTGGTCGCTGTTTTTCTCCCGTTTTGACTTTGTGGTTTCGTACCTTCCGGGCTCTAAAAATGTGAAGGCGGATGCCCTGTCTAGGAGTTTTGTGCCCGATTCTCCGGGTTTGCCTGAGCCGGTGGGTATTCTCAAAGAGGGGGTAATTTTGTCTGCCATCTCCCCTGATTTGCGGCGGGTGCTGCAAAAATTTCAGGCTAATAGACCTGACCGTTGCCCAGCGGAGAAACTGTTTGTCCCTGATAGGTGGACGAATAAAGTTATCTCTGAGGTTCATTGTTCGGTGTTGGCTGGTCATCCTGGAATCTTTGGTACCAGAGATTTGGTGGCTAGATCCTTTTGGTGGCCGTCTGTCGCGGGATGTGCGTTCTTTTGTGCAGTCCTGTGGGATTTGTGCTCGGGCTAAGCCCTGCTGTTCTCGTGCCAGTGGGTTGCTTTTGCCCTTGCCGGTCCCGAAGAGGCCTTGGACACATATCTCTATGGATTTTATTTCGGATCTCCCCGTCTCTCAAAGAATGTCGGTCATTTGGGTGGTTTGTGATCGCTTCTCTAAGATGGTCCATTTGGTGCCCTTGTCTAAATTGCCTTCCTCCTCTGATTTGGTGCCATTGTTTTTCCAGCATGTGGTTCGTTTACATGCCATTCCAGAGAACATCGTTTCTGACAGAGGTTCCCAGTTTGTTTCGAGGTTTTGGTGAGCCTTTTGTGCTAGGATGGGCATTGATTTGTCTTTTTCCTCAGCTTTCAAATCCTCAGACAAATGGCCAGACTGAACGAACCAATCAGACCTTGGAAACATATCTGAGATGTTTTGTTTCTGCTGATCAGGATGATTGGGTGTCCTTTTTGCCTTTGGCTGAGTTCGCCCTTAATAATCGGGCCAGCTCAGCTACTTTGGTTTCGCCGTTTTTCTGCAATTCTGGGTTCCACCCTCGTTTCTCTTCAGGGCAGGTTGAGTCTTCGGACTGTCCTGGTGTGGATACTGTGGTGGATAGGTTGCAGCAGATTTGGACTCATGTAGTGGACAATTTGACTTTGTCCCAGGAGAAGGCTCAACGTTTCGCTAACCGCAGGCGCTGTGTGGGTCCCCGACTTCGTGTTGGGGATTTGGTTTGGTTGTCATCTCGTTATATTCCTATGAAGGTTTCCTCTCCTAAATTTAAGCCTCGTTTCATTGGTCCATATAGGATTTCTGAGGTTCTTAATCCTGTGTCTTTTCGTTTGACTCTTCCAGCTTCTTTTTCCATCCATAACGTGTTCCATAGGTCATTGTTGCGGAGATACGTGGCACCTGTGGTTCCATCTATTGATCCTCCTGCTCCGGTTTTGGTTGAAGGGGAATTGGAGTATATAGTGGAGAAGATTTTGGATTCTCGTGTTTCGAGACGGAAACTCCAGTATCTGGTTAAGTGGAAAGGTTATGGTCAGGAAGATAATTCCTGGGTCTTTGCCTCTGATGTCCATGCTGCCGATCTGGTTCGTGCCTTTCATGTGGCTCATCCTGGTCGGCCTGGGGGCTCTGGTGAGGGTTCGGTGACCCCTCCTCAAGGGGGGGGGGTACTGTTGTTAATTCTGTGGCCAAGCTCCCTCCTGTGGTCGTGAGTGGTACTTCGGCTGGTTCTGCCTATGAGCTTCCTTTGGTGGATGAGAGTGGTACTGCGGCTTTTGAGTTTCCTTCCTCAGGTGATGAGGTTAAGTCGTTAGGTGCTGCTCTATTTAACTCCACCTGGTGCTTTGATCCTGGCCTCCAGTCAATGTTCTAGTATTGGTCTTGCTTCCTCCTGGATCGTTCCTGTGGCCTTTCTATCCTGCATAAGCTAAGTTCTGCTTGTGTTATTTTTGTTTGCTATATTTTCTGTCCAGCTTGTTATATTGGTTTTTCTTGCTTGCTGGAAGCTCTGAGACGCAGAGGGAGCACCTCCGTACCGTTAGTCGATGCAGAGGGTCTTTTTGCCCCTCTGTGTGGTTGTTTGTAGGTTTTTGTGTTGACCGCAAAGCTATCTTTCCTATCCTCGGTCTATTCAGTAAGTCGGGCCTCACTTTGCTAAATCTATTTCATCTCTGTGTTTGTATTTTCATCTTTACTCACAGTCATTATATGTGGGGGGCTGCCTTTTCCTTTGGGGAAATTCTCTGAGGCAAGGTAGGCTGTGCCGAGTTGCATAGGGAGCGTTAGGCGCAATCCACGGCTACCTCTAGTGTGGTGTGATAGGATTAGGGATTGCGGTCAGCAGAGTTCCCACGTCTCAGAGCTCGTCCTATGTTTTTGGTAATTGTCAGGTCACTTTGTGTGCTCTGAACTTCCAGGTCCATTGTGGTTCTGAATTACCTGTTCATAACAGGACACATACTGAAATTCCCTTTCTATTACACTCATTCAGCCAGAGCTGAAATTGATGTGCCAATCCCAAAGTTTCCGCTTTGAGTGTGTTACACTGAGGTTTAAATAATTTTACATGTCCAAAAAGTCAAACAATGTACTAAGAAAACAGGTGTAAATCAGATGGGGTGATATTTATGGGACCCCTAGGATGGCACACTGAGTATAAAGCGGGGACTTACAGTTCTGTAGCCTCAGGAAAGCACTTCAATGGAGCTTGTCCGGGTCCCTCTCAATACGGATGGTACAGGATACCGTCTCTCATCCAGCAGTCACTTACAACTTCTCTGAAAGCAATCCACCTGGTCCTGCACAGGTTCACTGTCTACAATGTCTCTTCAACTCAGCACAGCAGGGATTCCACAGAGCTCAAAAGTCACACAGCTCTCATGAATTCTCTGTACTTGTTTCACAGCAGAACCTCAGGTTCACAAGAGGAAGGGGTTAACACCCTCACAAACATGCTGCCAGCAAACAGTCCTTACAGAGTCCAAATTTCTCACTTCTTACAGCTGCCTCACTCTGCGTCTCACATGGCAGTCTCTCTGCTTCCAGCAGCATCACCTCTCAGCTTCCTATACAGCAGACACTAGACCCCACCCCACTGCACACACACTTTCCCAAGCTTTTTCTCTCAGCTCAGATGTGCAGCAGCAACAAGGTCCTAATGCTCTCCTGTTGTTATCACAGTTCATCCTCTTACACATTACCCAGGACAATTTGATTAATTCCCACTACCCACAGTTTTAAGCGTGGCCTTCTTTAGATTGGTCTATCACCCCAACTCACTTATCTAATTATCCCTGTTTTGCTTCATACAAAATTTTCTTCAAAATCATGACCTTGTAGCATTTGTTCACACACTGTCCATGTACTTAATAGCACTATGCACTTAATGGCATTCTGTCTGTACTGTACAGATACTGGCTGGGGACCGTTCATGCAGCGTTACGTAAATATCCTATATAGTATGTGGGGTACACGGGGTGCAATCTATATGTGGTGTAGATGAGGGGGCAGGCTAAATGTGGGCTATATGGGGGTGATACTGGCTATGTGGATTAGTGTCACAAAGGAGAGGTAGACAGGAGAAGGTACGCGCTCCTTACTGGACCTGAAATTGCAAGTAATTTTTACTGTAGACTGGTGGGCTGAAGCTTTGTTCAGTGACGTAACGGTATGTGAGGCGGGAAAGAAAAGGAAGGACACAGTGAGTACACAGTATGGAGGGAGCAGTGTACATATTGAGGGACGGTACTGTGAGGGCACAGTATGGAGGGAGAAGAGTGTGAAAAGGGAGCACAGTACAGAGAGGTAACATTGTCAACAGGGGTTCTGGAGATGGGGACAGTTTGAAGGATATAGTTAATCATGCAGGTACAGTGTGTATCGGGGAAGTCATATAATAAGTCCATGTTGGACCCGTAGAAGCGCTCTTGTGTAGCGCGAAACGGCCGTCGTCTTGTCTGCCGCACTCCCACCCTTTTGCTTTCTACTCCCCCGTGCCGTGAAGATGTATCGCTTGGTGTTATAATAAAGGACACTTGAAACTGCATATTTGGTGAGTGCATTTGCGTTTTTCTATTTTTTGGATTTCTCTCAGACTTTTTTTCACGCAAGTAGCACCTCCATTTATTTCTCGGACTCAGGGCTGCCACTAGAAATTTCGGGGCCCCATACTGGCAAAATTTTTGGGTCCCCCTTGAGACTCCGCCCAGGCTCCACCCCAGCCCCGCCTCCAGGCTCCACCCCTCTAACTGTCCACAGTCCCACCGCTCTCTCTTGGAAAAACTCCACTTCTCACCTATCGCACATTAACAGTTCCCATCACCAGATCACACATATAGCCGGCAGCTTTTGTTTTGGCCAACAGATTTTTTAAGCCACCACCATAACACGGTAGACACTTTTGGCCGGCTCCTACTCTACTGTAACCTATTAAATATTTGTTACAATATGCAATACAATTTAGGTATATTTTTATTTATTTTTCAATTTTTAAAATGACCAATAATATCACATACAAGGAACAAATACCGCTACACCATAACCAGATGACATATTACCACCACAGTGATCGAATAATATCACATACAAAGAACAAATACCACCGCACCATGACCAGACCACATATTACCACCACATAGTGACTGAATACTACAATACTGATCAGTAATAAAAAAAAACCCACAATACTATCACCATCAGTGCCATTATACACAGGAGATCTGTAAGCAGTGTCTGTGTACAGGTAATACAGTGATCACCGGTGACATTATACACAGGAGCTCTGTATATAATGTATAGGTAATACAGTGATCACTGGTGACATTGTACACAGGACCTCTGTATATAGTATACAGTGTATAGTGTCAGTGTATAGGTAACACTGACTCACCAGTGACGTCTCTATGTGAAGTCCTTCATCTTTCATCCAGCACAGACCGCCATCACTTCATCCAGCCAGGACTCATCTCTGAAGGAAATAACACAGTTATCTCGAGTTCCGCTTGTAGAACACATTACTTAATTTTCCCAGCCTCTACATTACACCACATGAAGAAGGCGACATAGTATCACTCTACAAAGTAACAGGACCGCCCCCCCATTTAAAACAGTATACTCAAAAAATAAAATACATCACTGCAATAATAATATCCCTTAATTAGCCCCTATGGTAATATTCGCCATCCTAGTCCCCGTGTGTCTCATTCCAGGCTCCAGCCATATGTTCTCCCATCCTGCGCTCATGAGTATCCATTCTGCCCCATATGATCTCCCCATCCTGCCCCATCTGTCTCCATCGTATCCATCCTGCCACATCTGTCTCCAATCCTGCCCCATCTGTCTCCATTCTGCCCCATCTGTTTCCAATCCTGCCCCATCTGTTTCCAATCCTGCCCCATCTGTGTCCAGCACTCTACCCCATCTGTTTCCAATCCTGCCCCATCTGTGTCCAGCACTCTGCCCCATCTGTTTCCAATCCTGCCACATCTGTGTCCAGCACTCTGCCCCATCTGTGTCCAGCACTCTGCCCCATATGTGTCCAGCACTCTGCCCCATCTGTGTCCAGCACTCTGCCCCATCTGTGTCCAGCACTCTGCCCCATCTGTGTCCAGCACTCTACCCCATCTGTTTCCAATCCTGCCACATCTGTGTCCAGCACTCTGCCCCATCTGTGTCCAGCACTCTGCCCCATCTGTGTCCAGCACTCTGCCCCATCTGTGTCCAGCACTCTGCCAACTGTGTCCAGCACTCTGCCCCATCTGTGTCCAGCACTCTACCCCATCTGTTTCCAATCCTGCCACATCTGTGTCCAGCACTCTGCCCCATCTGTGTCCAGCACTCTGCCCTATCTGTGTCCAGCACTCTACCCCATCTGTTTCCAATCCTGCCACATCTGTGTCCAGCACTCTGCCCCATCTGTGTCCAGCACTCTGCCCCATCTGTGTCCAGCACTCTGCCAACTGTGTCCAGCACTCTGCCCCATCTGTGTCCAGCACTCTGCCCCATCTGTGTCCAGCACTCTGCCCCATCTGTGTCCAATCCTGCCCCATCTGTGTCCAGCACTCTGCCCCATCTGTGTCCAGCACTCTGCCCCATCTGTGTCCAGCACTCTGCCCCATCTGTGTCCAATCCTGCCCCATCTGTGTCCAGCACTCTGCCCCATCTGTGTCCAGCACTCTGCCCCATCTGTGTCCAGCACTCTGCCTCATCTGTGTCCAGCACTCTGCCCCATCTGTGTCCAGCACTCTGCCCCATCTGTGTCCAGCACTCTGCCCCATCTGTGTCCAATCCTGCCCCATCTGTGTCCAGCACTCTGCCCCATCTGTGTCCAGCACTCTGCCCCATCTGTGTCCAGCACTCTGCCCCATCTGTGTCCAGCACTCTGCCCCATCTGTGTCCAATCCTGCCCCATCTGTGTCCAGCACTCTGCCCCATCTGTGTCCAGCACTCTGCCCCATCTGTGTCCAATCCTGCCCCATCTGTGTCCAGCACTCTACCCCATCTGTGTCCAGCCAGCACCCTGCCCCATCTGTGTCCAGCCAGCACTCTGCCCCATCTGTGTCCAGCCAGCACTCCGCCCCATCTGTGTCCGGCCAGCACTCTGCCCCATCTGTGTCCGGCCAGCACTCTGCCCCATCTGTGTCCGGCCAGCACTCTGCCCCATCTGTGTCCAGCCAGCACTCTGCCCCATCTGTGTCCAGCCAGCACTCTGCCCCATCTGTGTCCGGCCAGCACTCTGCTCCATCTGTGTCCGGCCAGCACTCTGCCCCATCTGTGTCCGGCCAGCACTCTGCCCCATCTGTGTCCAGCCAGCACTCTGCCCCATCTGTGTCCAGCCAGCACTCTGCCCCATCTGTGTCCAATCCTGCCCCATCTGTGTCCAGCACTCTGCCCCATCTGTGTCCAATCCTGCCCCATCTGTGTCCAGCACTCTGCCCCATCTGTGTCCAATCCTGCCCCATCTGTGTCCAGCCAGCACTCTGCCCCATCTGTGTCCAGCCAGCACTCTGCCCCATCTGTGTCCAGCCAGCACTCTGCCCCATCTGTGTCCAGCCAGCACTCTGCCCCATCTGTGTCCAGCCAGCACTCTGCCCCATCTGTGTCCAATCCTGCCCCATCTGTGTCCAGCACTCTACCCCATCTGTGTCCAGCCAGCACCCTGCCCCATCTGTGTCCAGCCAGCACTCTGCCCCATCTGTGTCCAGCCAGCACTCTGCCCCATCTGTGTCCGGCCAGCACTCTGCCCCATCTGTGTCCGGCCAGCACTCTGCCCCATCTGTGCCCGGCCAGCACTCTGCCCCATCTGTGCCCGGCCAGCACTCTGCCCCATCTGTGTCCAGCCAGCACTCTGCCCCATCTGTGTCCGGCCAGCACTGTGCCCCATCTGTGTCCGGCCAGCACTCTGCCCCATCTGTGTCCGGCCAGCACTCTGCCCCATTTGTGTCCAGCCAGCACTCTGCCCCATCTGTGTCCAGCCAGCACTCTGCCCCATCTGTGTCCAATCCTGCCCCATCTGTGTCCAGCACTCTGCCCCATCTGTGTCCAATCCTGCCCCATCTGTGTCCAGCACTCTGCCCCATCTGTGTCCAATCCTGCCCCATCTGTGTCCAGCCAGCACTCTGCCCCATCTGTGTCCAGCCAGCACTCTGCCCCATCTGTGTCCAGCCAGCACTCTGCCCCATCTGTGTCCAGCCAGCACTCTGCCCCATCTGTGTCCAGCCAGCACTCTGCCCCATCTGTGTCCAGCCAGCACTCTGCCCCATCTGTGTCCAGCCAGCACTCTGCCCCATCTGTGTCCAGCCAGCACTCTGCCCCATCTGTGTCCAGCCAGCACTCTGCCCCATCTGTGTCCAGCCAGCACTCTGCCCCATCTGTGTCCAGCACTCTGCCCCATCTGTGTCCAATCCTGCCCCATCTGTGTCCAGCACTCTGCCCCATCTGTGTCCAGCACTCTGCCCCATCTGTGTCCAGCACTCTGCCCCATCTGTGTCCAGCACTCTGCCCCATCTGTGTCCAGCACTCTGCCCCATCTGTGTCCAGCACTCTGCCCTATCTGTGTCCAATCCTGCCCCATCTGTGTCCAGCACTCTGCCCCATCTGTGTCCAGCACTCTGCCCCATCTGTGTCCAATCCTGCCCCATCTGTGTCCAGCACTCTACCCCATCTGTGTCCAGCCAGCACCCTGCTCCATCTGTGTCCAGCCAGCACTCTGCCCCATCTGTGTCCAGCCAGCACTCTGCCCCATCTGTGTCCGGCCAGCACTCTGCCCCATCTGTGTCCGGCCAGCACTTTGCCCCATCTGTGTCCGGCCAGCACTCTGCCCCATCTGTGTCCGGCCAGCACTCTGCCCCATCTGTGCCCGGCCAGCACTCTGCCCCATCTGTGCCCGGCCAGCACTCTGCCCCATCTGTGTCCAGCCAGCACTCTGCCCCATCTGTGTCCGGCCAGCACTGTGCCCCATCTGTGTCCGGCCAGCACTCTGCCCCATCTGTGTCCGGCCAGCACTCTGCCCCATTTGTGTCCAGCCAGCACTCTGCCCCATCTGTGTCCAGCCAGCACTCTGCCCCATCTGTGTCCAATCCTGCCCCATCTGTGTCCAGCACTCTGCCCCATCTGTGTCCAATCCTGCCCCATCTGTGTCCAGCACTCTGCCCCATCTGTGTCCAATCCTGCCCCATCTGTGTCCAGCCAGCACTCTGCCCCATCTGTGTCCAGCCAGCACTCTGCCCCATCTGTGTCCAGCCAGCACTCTGCCCCATCTGTGTCCAGCCAGCACTCTGCCCCATCTGTGTCCAGCCAGCACTCTGCCCCATCTGTGTCCAGCCAGCACTCTGCCCCATCTGTGTCCAGCCAGCACTCTGCCCCATCTGTGTCCAGCCAGCACTCTGCCCCATCTGTGTCCAGCCAGCACTCTGCCCCATCTGTGTCCAGCCAGCACTCTGCCCCATCTGTGTCCAGCACTCTGCCCCATCTGTGTCCAATCCTGCCCCATCTGTGTCCAGCACTCTGCCCCATCTGTGTCCAGCACTCTGCCCCATCTGTGTCCAGCACTCTGCCCCATCTGTGTCCAGCACTCTGCCCCATCTGTGTCCAGCACTCTGCCCCATCTGTGTCCAGCACTCTGCCCTATCTGTGTCCAATCCTGCCCCATCTGTGTCCAGCACTCTGCCCCATCTGTGTCCAATCCTGCCCCATCTGTGTCCAGCACTCTACCCCATCTGTGTCCAGCCAGCACCCTGCTCCATCTGTGTCCAGCCAGCACTCTGCCCCATCTGTGTCCAGCCAGCACTCTGCCCCATCTGTGTCCGGCCAGCACTCTGCCCCATCTGTGTGCGGCCAGCACTTTGCCCCATCTGTGTCCGGCCAGCACTCTGCCCCATCTGTGTCCGGCCAGCACTCTGCCCCATCTGTGTCCGGCCAGCACTCTGCCCCATCTGTGTCCGGCCAGCACTCTGCCCCATCTGTGTCCAGCCAGCACTCTGCCCCATCTGTGTCCAATCCTGCCCCATCTGTGTCCAGCACTCTGCCCCATCTATGTCCAATCCTGCCCCATCTGTGTCCAGCCAGCACTCTGCCCCATCTGTGTCCAGCCAGCACTCTGCCCCATCTGTGTCCAGCCAGCACTCTGCCCCATCTGTGTCCAGCCAGCACTCTGCCCCATCTGTGTCCAGCCAGCACTCTGCCCCATCTGTGTCCAGCCAGCACTCTGCCCCATCTGTGTCCAGCCAGCACTCTGCCCCATCTGTGTCCAGCCAGCACTCTGCCCCATCTGTGTCCAGCGTTCTTCCCTGGGCCCCCCGGATCGCCGCTCTCAAGAAAAAAAAAAAGAAGTTCTTCTTACCTGGCCGTGCTCCTGCGGCGGGTGAAGTCTCCACGCAGCTGCAGCGTGCACTCGCCGGCGACTGACAATGACGTCAGCTGCCAGCCTCAGATTGGCTGGCGGCTGTTAACTATTGACGTGCGGGCCCGCGCCCGCACGTCAATAGCTTTAAACAGCTGCAGCGTCGGCGCTAAGGGCCCGGTTAGCCTGCGGCTGCCGGTAGGGGCCCGGTGAGCAGATGAGACGGGGCCCGATGCGGGCCCCCTCTGCCCACCAGGCCCCATACGCCAGTCACGGCCGTCATGCCCTGATGGCGGCCCTGCTCGGACTGCTATACATTTCAGATGTGCCACAGCTGATTTTCTCTTGTTTGCGAGCTGTGCTGCTCTTTTTCTCTTCTGGTGTTTGACTTAAAAATGATTTCACCCAGCGAACATTTTGCGCGTACATTGGATAATTAACAGTCTGTTAAGATAGGCCAGTATTTGTTTTCTTATTATCAGCTACAATGCAAATGAACTTTACAGAGTAAATGGTAAGTTGTAGACAACAAACAAGTCAGCACTCGCTACTGGAATTTCTGCAAAAGGTAGCTTTATTTGGTCATAGTATGGCAAACAGAGACACCAGAAAAATGAGCAACCGCAGTTTCACGTGAGTACACGCTTCTCCCAGCTTACTCATATTCTGCTTATCGATTACCGACTTACTGATTATGAAATAAGTATTCTGAAGATGAGCATTGCAATAGCTGACAATCGGGTACAAAAACCTTTTGTTTGATCCTGTCTTCCCTGAATTGGGGTGTGGTAGCAGTGTGTAATGTGAATATAAAAATGGCTATTTTGAGTCCATTTTGAAATATACTGAAGGGATACAGACTATTAAAGAGCAGCATTTCTTGTCATACATTTACAGACAGACAATGCTCATTGTGACACATTCTTGAGTGCGGTTTATTTATTGTATGAAGCCCTTGTACCTCACAAACAGTTCTATGTTTCTGTTTGTTATTGTAAAACAGCAAGGTTTATTTAACCTCTGTCTGTCGTGGTTTTATCTAACCCTTGTGGGCTTTTTATGTATCTATGGGTTTGTTGCCCATTGTCTGATGTATGACTGATATCTTGGTCTCATCCTATCTTGAAAGCTGGCCACTTGAAGGGCTGGGTGAAACCATAGTTAAACATAGTGCAAATCACTATAAAAGAGCAGAGAAACATGACTAAGGCCAGGTTCACACTGCATTTTAGCAGTCCATTAGACGGACTACGTTACACCGTGGCATAACATGGTGTAACACAGTCCGTTAATGCCGCCATTAAGCCCTATGGCGAACGTATCACTAGCGCACGCCCACAATGGGCGTGCGCTAGCAATGTGCCGTCATTGAGTGACAAACCCTGGAACGTGGGCTGCAGCGTTTCCGGGTCCATCACTGCTAGCGCAGATAGAGCATCTGATAGCTCTATCTGCGCTAGCGGTGTGACAAGTCGGCAGCCCGTTAACGCATGTGAACCTAGCCTAAGACAGAAGCATAAACTGGTGTACCTGTACTTACATGTGTACAGTGTTGTGATACCTGCATGAGTGGGGACGCCCATGCAGTGTTGTGAATTTTCCAGGGGTTCTCTGTCTTGGTGTTGCTTCTCTGATTTTCCAGACGGATGATGTTTAAAAGCTCCTTGGTGACGGATGATGTGAGTATATGTATTTAATCGTTATATATATTTAATCCTTATACGGTATATACTCGAGTATAAGCCGACCCGAGTACAAGCCGACCCCCCTAATTTTGCCACAAAAACTGGGAAAACTTAATGACTCGAGTATAAGCCTAGGGTGGGAAATGCAGCAGCTATCGGTAAATGTCAAAAGTAAAAATAGATACCAATAAAAGTAAAATTAATTGAGACATCAGTAGGTTAAGTGTTTTTGAATATCCATATTGAATCAGGAGCCCCATATAATGCTCCATACAGTTTATGGTGGGCCCCATAAGATGCTCCATATTAAAATATGCCCCATATAATCCTGCATAAAGGTTAATAATTGCCCCATAAGATGCTCCATAGACAGATTTGCCTAATATAATGCTGCACAAATGGTGAATATGGCCCCATAAGATGCTCCATAAAGATATTTGCCCCATATAGTGCTGCACAAACCTTGATTATGGCCCTATAAGATGCTCCATACAGACACTTGCCCCATATACCATATTGTTCCACAAACGTTAATTATGGCCCCATACAGACACTTGCCCCATATAGCGTTATGGCCCCATATAGTGCTGCACAAATGTTATGGCCCCATATAGTGCTGCACAAATGTTATGGCCCCATACAGTGCTGCACAAATGTTATGGCCCCTTATAGTGCTGCACAAATGTTATGGCCCCATACAGTGCTGCACAAACGTTATGGCCCCTGTGGTGAATTCTGCTCTTGGGCTCCCTCCGGTGGTTGTAAGTACCATTTTTGTGAGTTCTGCTCTTGGGCTCCCTCCTGTGGTTTTGAGTGGTATGGCTGCTTCTTGGATTTAGCTTCAGCAGCTGTTTTCACTGATCGTCTTTCTGGCTCGGCTGTATTATTCTGGCCTTTTCCCTCATTCAATGCCAGTTGTCAATTGTTCCTGCCTGGAGTCATTGCTCTTAGGATTTTCCTGACACTCTGACCAGTTCTGCAAAACTAAGTCCTTGCTTGTCCTTTTGCAGTTCACTTGTTGTGGACTTTGTTGTTCAGCACTTTCTATGTTTTGCTCATTTGTACAGCTTATCAGTATGGATCTATTCAGCTAAGCTGGAAGCTCTGGGCAGCAGAGTTTGCCCTCCACACCTTTAGTCAGGTGTGGAGATTTTTGCATTTCTCTGCGGTGGACTTTTTCTAGTTTTTATTACTGACCGCACAGCGTTCTGTCCTGTACTATTTCTATCTAGCTAGAAGTGGCCTCCTGTGCTAAATCTTGTTTCATACTACGTATGTCTTTTCCTTCTCCTCTCACAGTCATTGTTTGTGGGGGGCTAATCTATCCTTTGGGGATTTTCTCTGAGGCAAGATCGTTTTCCTGCTTCTATCTTTAGGGGTGGTAAGCTCTTAGGCTGTGACGAGGTGCCTGGGGAGAGTTGGGAGCATCCCACAGCTACTTCAAGTGTTGTGTTGAGCTTAGGGACTGCGGTCAGTATAGTTACCACCTGCTCAGAGCTAGTCGCATGTCGTTCCTTAATCACCAAACCATTACAGTACAACTGGCCAAAGATGAGCTGAATGCATCTCAAAGGAAGGAAGAGAAAAAGAGTTCTGAGCCATTTTTTTTCTTTAGTTTGTTTTGTCTTTTTCCTTCCTCTTAATCTCTGGGTGATTCTGGATTTGGATGCAGGCATGGATGTTCAGGGGTTGTTTTCTCATGTGGATCAGCTTGCTGCAAGAGTACAGAGTATTCAAGATTATGTTGTTCAGACTCCGGCCTTAGAGCCTAGAATTCCTACTCCGGATTTGTTTTACGGGGATAGATCTAAGTTTTTGAACTTTAAAAATAACTGCAAATTGTTTTTTGCTCTGAAACCCCGTTCCTCTGGTGACCCCATTCAGCAAGTAAAGACAGTTATTTCTCTGCTGCATGGCGACCCTCAGGACTGGGCATTCTCTCTTGAATCAGGGGATCCGGCATTGCTCAATATAGATGCATTCTTTCAATCGCTCGGATTATTGTATGACGAACCTAACTCTGTAGAGCATGCTGAGAAAACACTATTGGCCCTGTGTCAGGGTCAGGAAGCGGCAAAATTATACTGCCAGAAAGTTAGAAAATGGTCTGTGCTCACTAAATGGAATGAGGACGCTCTGGCAGCAATTTTCAGAAAGGGTCTTTCTGAAGCCCTTAAAGATGTTATGGTGGGGTTTCCCACGCCTGTCGGTTTGAGCGAATCTATGTCTCTGGCCATTCAGATTGATCGGCGCCTGCGCGAACGCAAAGTGGCGCACCATATGGCAATGTCCTCTGAACAGAGTCCTGAGCCCATGCAATGTGATAGGATTTTGACTAGAGCGGAACAGAGGGGATACAGATGTCAGAATGGGCTGTGTTTTTACTGTGGTGATTCTCCTCATGCTATTTCTGATTGCCCTAAGCGTATTAAGAGGGTCGCTAGATCTGTTACCATTAGTACTGTGCAGCCTAAGTTTCTCCTGTCTGTGACCCTGATTTGCTCATTGTCATCTTTTTCTGTCATGGCATTTGTGGATTCAGGCGCTGCTCTGAACTTAATGGACTTAGAATTCGCTAGGCGCTGTGGTTTTTCTTTGCAGCCTTTGCAGAGTCCCATACCCTTGAGGGGTATTGATGCTACACCATTGGCCAAGAATAAACCTCAGTATTGGACTCAGCTGACTATGTGCATGGCTCCTGCACATCAGGAAGATTGCCGTTTTCTGGTGTTGCATAATCTACATGATGTTGTTGTACTGGGTTTTCCATGGTTACTAGAACACAATCTAGTGCTGGATTGGAAATCAATGTCTGTGACTAGTTGGGGTTGTCAAGGGGTACATAGTGACGTTCCTTTAATGTCAATTTCCTATTCCCCCTCTTCCGATGTTCCTGAATTTTTGTCAGATTTCCAGGATGTATTCGATGAGCCCAAGTCCAGTTCCCTTCCTCCACATATCGACTGTGATTGTGCTATTGACTTGATTCCTGGCTGTAAGTTCCCTAAGGGCCAACCTTTCAATCTGTCTGTGCCAGAGCATGCCGCCATGCGGAGCTATGTTAAGGAGTCTTTAGAGAAGGGGCATATTCGGCCGTCTTCGTCACCATTGGGAGCGGGATTTTTTTTTGTTGCCAAGAAGGATGGCTCCTTAAGACCCTGTATTGATTATCGCCTTCTTAATAAGATCACGGTCAAATTCCAATACCCTTTACCTTTGCTCTCTGATTTGTTTGCTAGGATTAAGGGGGCTAGTTGGTTTACCAAGATTGACCTTCGAGGGGCATATAATCTTGTTCGTATTAAACAGGGTGACGAATGGAAAACTGCATTTAATACGCCCGAAGGCCATTTTGAATACCTGGTGATGCCTTTTGGGTTTTCTAATGCTCCTTCTTTATTTCAGTCCTTTATGCATGATATTTTCCGCAATTATCTTGACAAATTCTTGATTGTGTATTTGGATGATATTTTGATTTTTTCCAATGATTGGGAGTCTCATGTGAAGCAGGTCAGGATGGTATTCCAGATCCTTCATGATAATGCTCTATTTGTGAAGGGGTCTAAGTGCCTATTTGGAGTTCAGAAGGTCTCATTTTTGGGGTTTATTTTTTCTCCTTCGGCTATAGAAATGGATCCTGTTAAGGTCCAAGCCATTCATGACTGGATTCAACCCACATCTGTGAAGAGCCTTCAGAAATTTTTGGGCTTTGCTAATTTGTATCGCCGTTTCATTGACAACTTTTGTAGTGTGGTTAAACCCCTGACCGATTTGACGAAAAAAGGCGCTGATGTGACTAATTGGTCCTCTGAGGCTGTTGAGGCCTTTCAGGAGCTTAAACGCCGATTTACTTCTGCCCCTGTCTTGCGTCAGCCGGATGTTTCTCTTCCTTTTCAGGTTGAGGTTGACGCTTCTGAGATTGGGGCAGGGGCCGTTTTGTCACAGAGGAATTCTGATGATTCCTTGATGAAGCCATGTGCCTTCTTTTCCCGAAAGTTTTCGCCTGCAGAACGCAATTATGATGTCGGCAATCGGGAGTTGTTGGCTATGAAGTGGGCATTTGAGGAGTGGCGACATTGGCTTGAGGGAGCCAAGCACCGCATTGTGGTCTTGACCGATCATAAGAATCTGATTTACTTTGAGTCGGCCAAGCGGCTGAACCCTAGACAGGCTCGGTGGTCCCTGTTTTTCTCCCGTTTTGATTTTGTGGTCTCATATCTTCCAGGATCTAAGAATGTTAAAGCGGATGCCCTCTCTAGGAGTTTTTTGCCGGATTCTCCTGGAGTCCTTGAGCCGGTTGGCATTCTTAGGGAAGGGGTGATTCTGTCTGCCATCTCCCCTGGTTTGCGGCGGGCGCTTCGGAAGTTTCAGGCTGATAAACCTGACCGCTGTCCTGTGGGGAAGCTGTTTGTTCCTTATAGATGGACAAGTAAGGTAATTTCTGAGGTTCATTGTTCTGTGTTGGCCGGTCATCCTGGGATTTTTGGTACCAGAGATTTGGTTGCTAGGTCCTTTTGGTGGCCTTCCTTGTCGCGGGATATGCGTTCTTTTGTGCAGTCCTGTGGGACTTGTGCCCGGGCTAAGCCTTGCTGTTCCCGCGCTAGTGGGTTGCTTTTGCCTTTGCCCGTCCCGGAGAGGCCTTGGACGCATATTTCCATGGATTTTATTTCAGATCTTCCTGTGTCCCAGAGGATGTCTGTTATCTGGGTGGTTTGTGACCGGTTCTCTAAAATGGTCCATTTGGTACCTTTGCCTAAATTGCCTTCCTCTTCTGATTTGGTTCCATTGCTTTTTCAACATGTGGTTCGTTTGCATGGCATTCCGGAGAATATTGTGTCTGACAGAGTTCCCAGTTTGTTTCCAGGTTTTGGTGGTCCTTTTGTGCTAGGATTGGTATTGATTTGTCTTTTTCTTCGGCGTTCCATCCTCTGACAAATGGTCAAACTGAGCGAACTAATCAAACCTTGGAGACCTATTTGAGATGCTTTGTGTCTGCTGATCAGGATGATTGGGTGACTTTCTTGTCGTTGGCCGAGTTTGCCCTTAATAATCGGGCCAGTTCGGCTACTTTGGTTTCGCCTTTCTTTTGTAATTTTGGTTTCCATCCTCGTTTTTCTTCAGGGCAGGTTGAGCCTTCTGATTGTCCTGGTGTAGATTCTGTGATGGACAGGTTACAGCAGATTTGGACTCATGTGGTAGACAATTTGACGTTGTCCCAGGAAAAGGCTCAGCGTTTTGCTAACCGCCATCGGTGTGTTGGTCCTCGGCTTCGTGTGGGGGATTTGGTCTGGTTGTCCTCTCGTCATGTTCCTATGAAGGTTTCTTCCCCTAAGTTCAAGCCTCGGTTTATTGGTCCTTATAAGATTTCTGAGATTATCAATCCTGTGTCTTTTTGTTTGGCCCTTCCAGCCTCTTTTGCCATCCACAATGTTTTCCATAGATCTTTGTTGCGGAGATATGTGGTGCCCGTTGTTCCATCTGTTGATCCTCCTGCCCCGGTGTTGGTTGAGGGGGAGTTGGAATATGTGGTTGAGAAAATTTTGGATTCTCGTTTTTCGAGGCGGAAGCTTCAGTATCTTGTCAAGTGGAAGGGTTATGGCCAGGAGAATAATTCTTGGGTTGTTGCCTCTGATGTTCATGCCACCGATTTAGTTCGTGCTTTTCATTTGGCTCATCCTGATCGGCCTGGGGGCTCTGGTGAGGGTTCGGTGACCCCTCCTCAAGGGGGGGGGGGTACGGTTGTGAATTCCGCTCTTGGGCTCCCTCCGGTGGATGTAAGTAGCATTTTTGTGAGTTCTGCTCTTGGGCTCCCTCCTGTGGTTTTGAGTGGTATGGCTGCTTCTTGGATTTAGCTTCAGCAGCTGTATTCACTGATCGTCTTTCTGGCTCGGCTATATTAGTCTGGCCTTTTCCCTCATTCAATGCCAGTTGTCAATTGTTCCTGCCTGGAGTCATTGCTCATAGGATTTTCCTGACACTCTGACCAGTTCTGCAAAGCTAAGTCCTTGCTTGTCCTTTTGCAGTTCACTTGTTGTGGACTTTGTTGTTCAGCACTTTCTATGTTTTGCTCATTTGTCCAGGTTATCATTATGGATCTATTCAGTTAAGCTGGAAGCTCTGGGCAGCAGAGTTTGCCCTCCACACCTTTAGTCAGGTGTGGAGATTTTTGCATTTCTCTGCGGTGGACTTTTTCTAGTTTTTATTACTGACTGCACAGCGTTCTGTCCTGTACTATTTCTATCTAGCTAGAAGTGGCCTCCTGTGCTAAATCTTGTTTCATACTACGTAAGTCTTTTCCTTCTCCTCTCACAGTCATTGTTTGTGGGGGCTAATCTATCCTTTGGGGATTTTCTCTGAGGCAAGATAGTTTTCCTGCTTCTATCTTTATGGGTGGTTAGCTCTTAGGCTGTGACGAGGTGCCTGGGGAGAGTAGGGAGCATCCCACGGCTACTTATAGTGTTGTGTTAAGCTTAGGGACTGCGGTCAGTATAGTTACCACCTGCTCAGAGCTAGTCGCACGTCGTTCTTTAATCACCAAACCATAACAGGCCCCATACAGTGCTGCACAAACGTTAAGGCCCCTTATAGTGCTGCACAAACGTTATGGCCCCATATAGTGCTGCACAGATGTTATGGCCCCATATAGTGCTGCACAAATGTTATGGCTCCATATAGTGCTGCACAAATGTTATGGCCCCATATAGTGCTGCACAAATGTTATGGCCCCATATAGTGCTGCACAAATGTTATGGCCCCATATAGTGCTGCACAAATGTTATGGCCCCATATAGTGCTGCACAAATGTTATGGCCCCATATAGTGCTGCACAAACGTTATGGCCCATATAGTGCTGCACAAATGTTATGGCCCCATAGATGCTAAATACAGACACTTGCCCCATTTGCTGCGATAAAAAAAATAAATCACATACTTACCTCTCCGTGGCTCGGGCCCTCGGCACTTTCAATAGTTACCTGCTCCTTGTTCCGTGCGGTTCCGTCTTCTGCACTGACGTTCGGCAGAGGGTGCGCACTAACCACGTCACCGTGCCCTCTGACCTGAGCGTCACTGCTGAAGACAGAGCGACGCCCGGAACGAGGAAAGGTGACTATCGCGCAGTGCGGCGCTCCCCCTCCCAGTATACTCATCTGTCCTGGCGTGGTGCAGTCCCTGGCTTCCCCGATGCCCCAGCTTCATCCTGTTCTGAGCGGTCACCGTTACCGCTCATTACAGTAATGAATATGCGGCTACACCTCTATGGGAGGTGGAGCCGCATATTCATTACTGTAATGAGCGGTACCATGTGACCGCTCAGTACAGGAAGAATCTGCTGCTGCCGGCGAAGCCAGTGACCTGCAGGGACCGCGCCTGGAGCAGGTAAGTATAATTTCACAGACCCCACTCCCCCTCCCCTGCCGTCCCCTGCGTATGACTCGAGTATAAGCCAAGAGGGGGACTTTCAGCCCCAAAAAGTGGGCTGAAAATCTCGGCTTATACTCGAGTATATACGGTATGTACTTAATCATTATATGAATTTAATCCTTATACTGTATGTTCTTTGTGTCTTAAAATATACAAAGGTGTATGCAATCATACTATTCAATCATACCATTCCTTTAATTTTGTACTTTGAAATAAAATTGCTTTATATCGCAAATAGTAGCCTTCTTTAAAGCCGTATTCGAACCTTAGAGTTAAAAACTTGGCAATACACAGTGCCAAAATTTTTCTCTTCTATTTTTTTGGGAGATTTTTTATGTGTTTTTGGCTTTTTAATTCTGAGCAGATTAGTGGGGATCCAGGTTCAGAGACCCACACCGATCTCTCAAAGGACATCTTAAAAGTGCGCAGCCATAAACAGTCATAGGTTCCGGTCTCCTCAGCTGCAGAATTTTATGTCTTATGAGTCTCTCTGTAGCTCCAATGATCTGCTCAAAATGAAGAGCCTAAAACATAAAAAAAAAAATCTATCAAAAGTTAAGTTGGTCTTCAAAGGGAACAAGACAGCAGGATTTACTCCTATTAACTATAGTGCTGTATTTGTCATTAAATGCTGATTTCTAGCAATGCCAATGTTAAAGGAAAGTTGATAGCATAATTGTAAAATCAGGATTTTAATCTTGGTGACAGAGCCACTTTGCGGCTTAATGACCAGGCCAATTTTTTTGCTTTAACAGATCCCACTGATTCTGAGAATGTTTTTTCGTGACATACTGTACTTCATGCTAGTCGTAAAATATCTTCGATATGACTTGCATTTATTTATTAAAAAAAAAAAGAAATATTGTGAACCTTTTTTTAAATTTCACAATTTTCAAACTTTTAATTTTTCTGCCCTTAAATCAGAGAGATATGTCACACAAAATAGTCAATAAATAACATTTCCCACATGTCTACTTTACATCAGCACAATTTTGGAAACAATTTTTTTTTGTTAGGAAATTATAAAGGTTAAAGTTTGACTAGCAATTTCTCATGTTTACAACACCATTTTTTTAGGGACCACATCACATTTGAAGAAACTTTGAGGAGTGTACATGACAGAAAACACAGAAGTAACACCATTCTAAAAACTGCACGCCTCAAGGTGCTCAAAACCACATTCAAGAAGTCAATTAACCCTTTATGTGCTTCACAGGAACTGAAGCAATGTGGAAGAAAAAATGAACATTGATCTTTTTTTCACAATCATGTTATTTCAAAACCATTTTTTTTATTTTCAGAAATGTAAAAAAGAGAAAATGAACCACACAATTTGTTGAGCAATTTCTACTGAATATGCTGATACCCTATATGTGGGGGTAAAGCACTGTTTGGGCGCACGGCAGCGCTCGGAAGGAGAGACGTTTGACTTTTTCAATGCAGAATTGGCAGGAAATGAGATTGGATGCCATGTCGCGTTTGGAGAGCCCCTGATGTGCTTAAACACTGGAAACCCCCCACAAGTGACACCATTTTGGAAAATAGACCCCCCCAAGGAACTTATCTATATGTGTGTTGAGCACTTTAAACCCCAAAGTGTTTCACAGAAGTTTATAACGTAGCGCCGTGAAAATAAAAAAAACATTTTTTCCACAAAAATGATCTCTTTGCCCCAAACTTTTTATTTTCTCATGGGTAACAGGATAAATTAGACCTCAAAAGTTGTTGTGCAACTTGTCCTGAATATGCCGATACCCCATATGTGGGGGTACACCACTGTGTAAGTGCATGGCAGAGCTCAGATGGGAAGGAGCGCAGTTTGACTTTTTCAATGCAAAATTGGCTGGAAATGAGATCGGATTCCATGTCGCGTTTGGAGAGCCCCTGATGTGCTGGAAACCTCCCATAAGTGACCCCATTTTGGAAACTAGACCACCAAAGGAACTTATCTAGATGTGTGGTGAGCACTTTGAACCCCAATTGTTTCACTAAAGTTTTAAATGTAGGGCCCTGAAAATAAAAAAAATCCTTTTTTTTCCACAAAAATGATCTTTCAGCCCGCAATTTATTATTTTCCCAAGGGTGTCTGAAGAAACTGGACCCCAAAAGTTGTTGTGCAATTTGTTCTGAGTATGCTGAAACCCCATATGTGGGAGAAAACTACTGTTTGGGCACACGTCGGGGCTCAGAAGGGAAGTAGTGATGTTTTGGAATGCAGACTTTGATGGAATGGTCTGGGGGCATCATGTTGCTGTTGCAGAGCCACTGATGTGCCTAAACAGTAGAACCCCCCCACAAGTGACACCATTTTGGAAACCAAACCCCCAAGGAACTTATCTAGATGTCTTGTGAACACTTTGAAGCCCCAAGTATTTCACTAAAATGTATAAACCCAGAGCCGTGAAAATAAAAAAAAAGCATTTTTTTTCCACAAAAATGATTTTTTATCCCCCAATTTTTTTATTTTCACAAGGGAATCAGGAGAAATTGGACCCCAAAAATTGTTGGCCAATTTGTCCTGAGTACGCTGATACCCCATATGTGGGAGAAAACTACTGTTTGGGCACACGTCGGGGCTCACAAGGGAAGTAGTGACGTTTTGGAATGCAGACTTTGATGGAATGGTCTGGGGGCATCATGTTGCTGTTGCAGAGCCACTGATGTGCCTAAACAGTAGAAACCTATCACAAGTGACCCCATTTAGGAAAATACACCCCTCAAAGAACATATCTAGATGTGTTGTGAGAACTTTGAACCCCAAGTGTTTCACTAAAGTTTATAACGCAGAGCCATGAAAATAAAAATATTTTTTTCCCTACAAAAATTATTTTTTAGCCCCCATTTTTTTATTTTCACAAGGGTAACAGGAGAAATTGGACACACAGTTTGTTGTCCAATTTTTCCTGAGTACGCTGATACCCCATATGTGGGGTAAACCACTATTTGGTCATACGGCAGAGCTCGGAAGGGAAGGAGCACCGTTTTACATTTTCAACGCAGAATTGGCTGGAATTGAGATCGTACGCCATGTCGCGTTTTGAGAGTCCCTGATGTGCTTAAACAGTGGAAACCCCTCAATTCTAACTCCAACCCTAACCCCAGTACACCTCTAACTCTATTCCCAACCCAAACAATAACCCTAACCACATCCCTAACCGCAACACACCACTAACCCTAATCCCAACCCTAACCACACCCTTAAACCTGACACACCCCTAACCCCAATCCCAACCTTAACACTAATCCCAACCCTAACACTAACCCCAACTCTAGCCCCAAACCTAACCCTAACTTTAGCTCCAACCCTAACTCTAAACCTAACTTTAGCCCCAAACCTAACCCTAACTTTAGCCTCAACCCTAACACACCTCTAAACCCTAATCCCAACCCTAACCCTAATCCCAACCATAACCCTATCAATAGCCCTAACCCTAACTTTAGCCTAACTCACTTTAGCCCAACTTCAACCCGAATGGTAATATGGAAAAAAAAATTTTTTTTCATTATTGTTCCCTAAGGGGGATAAAGGGAGTTTTTATTTACTATTTTATTATTTTGATCTCTGTGACGGTCAATCACAGTGATCAAAATGAACCAATAGGAAAAATCTCCTATTGTTGTCGGGTGCCGGCCGGCAGACCTCGGCCGGCGCACTTTGCATGCGCCCACCATTTTCTTACCAGAAGATGTCAGTGGCCATGGAGGAAACCAGGAGGACCCACGGACATCGGTAGGTATCGGGGAGATTGAGGACCCTATTTCTCTCTCTTCTGATGTGCGATCACATCTGAGGAGAGAGAAAATAAATGGCAAATGAGACTTTTTTGGGGGTCGCCGTTATACAGTTAATAACAGCGATTGCAACCCCGAGGTCGGTAAAAACCGACCCAAATCATGTTCTCTAGGGTCTCGGCAACCCCAGTAGCTGAGACCAAAGAGAAAATACGTCTCCGGCGGGGCGCTATACACTTTTTCCACAGCACTGTTAATTAATGGCGCTGTGGCTTAAGTACACTTAACTACCGTTGTTAAAAGGAGCATCGGCGGTCGTTAAGGGGTTAATTAGCTTGACTAGTCAGACTCTCATGCACTTAGTGCTGAGTAGCTCATTCCTTAACATTGGGTTTGCTTGAAAACTGCGTTAAAGGCAAATGCAGCAATATAATTAGTTAATACGGGAAAAGCCTGCTGTCAGGATCCCTTTCAATTTTTTTCAATGCTACTGCCTGTATCTAGTCAGTGTTATGGTTCCTGTATAGTCCATAGTCTGACGATGGCAGGTAACTCCCAGCATCTCCTTACTATTGATCTGGGAGTTGTAGGTTCATGGTATATAATCGTATATGGGGCTGTCCTGACATTACAATTGATCACTGTACTAAGCTTTATGATGTATGACATTTAGTGTTGAGCGAACATGCTCGCCAATACTCGTTACTCGCCCAACTATCACGGTTCTCGTTGCACTTGGCAAGCACCAAGCACTTCCAGGATTATTCTGCTGGAACTCTGGTCTCTGCCCTGCAATTTTGGCGCCAATGAACATGCAGGAATTGTCTGCCATTCACTTTACTACCACAGCCATCTTTGATGTGAGCGTCATCAGGACTTTAAGAGACCTGACGCTGCCCTGCTTGATGCATGCAACTCCGGACTCAGCTAGTGTAGGGAGAGCTGCTGTTGAGATAGGGTCAGATTCGTTCTTTTATTAGTTAAGGTACCTTCACACATAACGATTTCGTTAATGATATCGTTGCTTTTTGTGACGTAGCAACGATGTCGTTAACGAAATCGTTATGTGTGATAGCGACCAACGATCAGGCCCCTACCAACCAAGTCTCTGGTACCAAAAATACCAGGATGACCAGCCAACACGGAACAATGAACCTCAGAAATCACTCTACTAGTCCATCTGTCAGGAACAAACAATTTCCCCACAGGACAGCGGTCAGGTTTATCAGCTTGAAATTCCTGAAGAACCCGTCGTAAATCAGGGGAAATGGCAGAAAGGACCACCCCTTCTTTCAAAATACCGAACGGTTCCAAGACCTCAGGAGAATCAGGCAAAAAACTCCTAGAGAGGGCATCAGCCTTAATATTCTTAGAACCCGGAAGGTACGAAACCACAAAATCAAAACGGGAAAAAAACAAGGACCATCGAGCCTGTCTAGGATTCAGCCGTTTAGCAGACTCGAGGTAAATCAAATTCTTATGATCAGTCAAGACCACAATACGGTGCTTAGCTCCCTCAAGCCAATGTCGCCACTCCTCAAACGCCCACTTCATAGCCAACAACTCCCGATTGCCGACATCATAATTGCGTTCAGCAGGCGAAAACTTACGGGAAAAGAAGGCACACGGTTTCATTAAGGAACCAACAGGATCCCTCTGAGACAAAACAGCCTCTGCCCCAATCTCAGAAGCGTCAACCTCAACCTGAAACGGAAGAGAAACATCCGGTTGGCGCAACACCGGAGCAGTAGTAAATCAACGTTTAAGCTCCTGAAAGGCAGAGACAGCCGCAGAGGACCAATTCGCCACATCCGCGCCTTTCTTCGTCAAATCGGTCAAGGGTTTAACCACGCTGGAAAAATTAGCAATGAAACGGCGATAAAAATTTGCAAAACCCAAAAATTTCTGAAGGCTCTTCACAGATGTGGGCTGAATCCAATCATGAATAGCCTGAACCTTAACCGGATCCATCTCTATAGATGAGGGAGAAAAAATAAAGCCCAAAAAAGAGACCTTCTGCACCCCAAAGAGACACTTAGACCCTTTCACAAACAGGGCATTGTCACGAAGGATCTGAAATACTATCCTGACCTGTTCCACATGAGACTCCCAATCATCGGAAAAAATCAAAATATCGTCCAAATATACAATCAAGAACTTATCAATATAAGTCCGGAAGATATCATGCATAAATGACTGAAAAACAGATGGAGCATTAGTGAGCCCGAATGGCATCACAAGGTATTCAAAATGGCCTTCGGGCGTATTAAATGCAGTTTTCTATTCGTCACCCTGTTTAATACGAACAAGATTATATGCCCCTCGAAGGTCAATCTTAGTAAACCAGCTATCTCCCTTAATCCTAGCAAACAAATCAGAAAGCAAAGGCAAGGGGTATTGGAATTTGACCGTGATCTTATTAAGAAGACGATAATCTATACATGGACTCAAGGAGCCATCCTTCTTAGCAACAAAAAAGAAACCCGCTCCCAATGGTGACGAAGACGGCCGAATATGCCCCTTCTCCAAAGACTCCTTAACATAACTCCGCATGGCGGCATGCTCTGGCACAGACAGATTGAAAAGTCGGCCCTTAGGGAACTTGCAGCCAGGAATCAAGTCAATGGCACAATCACAGTCCCTGTGCAGTGGAAGGGAACTGGACTTGGGCTCATCAAATACATCCTGGAAATCCGACAAAAACTCAGGGACCTCAGAAGAGGGGGAAGAGAAAATTGACATCAAAGGAACGTCACTATGCACCCCTTGACAACCCCAACTAGTCACAGACATAGTTTTCCAAACCAGCACCGGATTATGTTCCTGTAACCATGGAAAACCCAGTACAACAACATCATGCAGGTTATGCAACACCAGAAAATGGCAATCTTCCTGATGTGCTGGAGCCATGTACATGGTCATCTGCGTCCAGTACTGAGGTTTTTCCTTGGCCAATGGTGTAGCATCAATGCCCCTCAAAGGAATAGGGCTCTGCAAAGGCTGCAAGGAAAAGCCACAGCGCCTGGCGAATTCTAAGTCCATTAAGTTCAGGGCAGCGCCTGAATCCACAAATGCCATGACAGAAAAGGACGATAATGAGCAAATCAGGGTCACAGATAAAAGAGAAATTTAGGCTGTACAGTACTGATGGTAACAGACCTAGCGACCCTCTTAGTATGCTTAGGGCAATCAGAAACAACATGAGCAGAATCACCACAGTAAAAACACAGCCCATTCTGACGTCTGAATTCCTGCCGTTCTGTTCTAGTCAAAATCCTATCACATTGCATAGGCTCAGGACTCTGCTCAGAGGACACTGCCATATGGTGCACAGCTTTGCGCTCGCGCAGACGCCGATCAATCTGAATGGCTAGAGACATAGATTCGCTCAAACCAGCAGGCGTAGGGAAGCCCACCATAACATCTTTAATTGCTTCAGAAAGACCTTTTCTGAAAATTGCAGCCAGAGCATCCTCATTCCATTTAGTGAGCCCTTCCTGACCTTGACACAGGGCCAACAGGGTTTTTTCTGCATGATCCACAGAATTAGGTTCGTCATACAATAATCCGAGCGCCTGAAAAAATGCGTCTACATCCAGCAATGCCGGATCCCCTGACTCAAGGGAAAACGCCCAGTCCGGAGGCTCACCACGCAGCAAGGATATGATGATTTTAACTTGCTGAAAGGGATCACCAAAAGAACGGGGTTTCAAAGCAAAAAACAATTTGCAGTTATTTTTAAAGTTCAAAAACTTGCATCTGTCTCTAAAAAACAAATCAGGAGTAGGAATTCTAGGCTCCAAAGCCGGAGTCTGGACAACATAATCTTGGATACTCTGTACTCTTGCAGCAAGTTGATCCACACGAGAAAACAAACCCTGAACATCCATGCCAGCGCCAAAATCCTGAACCACCCAGAGGTCAAGAGGAAAAAGAAGACAAAACAGAGTGCAAAAAAAAAAATGGCTCAGAATTTCTTTTTCCTTCTTTTGAGATGCATTTAATTCATTTGTGGCCACTTGTACTGTTATGAACTGGTGGTTTAGGAGCAACATGGGACAAGCTCTGAAGGAGGTGGTACCTGTACTGACTGCAGTTCCTAAGCTCAACACCACACTAGAAGCAGCCGTGGGATGTTCATGTCACTCCCTAGACACCTCGTCACAGCCTGAGAACTAACTACCCCTAAAGATAGAAACAGGAAAGCTATCTTGCCACAGAGAAAATCCCCAAAGAACAGATAGCCCCCCACAAATAATGACTGTGAGTGGAGAGGGAAAAGACATACGTAGAATGAAACCAGGATGTAGCAAAGGAGGCCAGTCAAGCTAGATAGATAGGACAGGACGGAATACTGTGCGGTCAGTATTAAAAACTAGAAAAATCCACCACAGAGTTTACAAAAATCTCCACACCTGACTAAAGGTGTGGAGGGTAATTCTGCTTCCCAGAGCTTCCAGCTTAACTGAATTAATCCATACTGACAACCTGGACAAAAACATAGAATGTACCGAACAATGAAGTCCACAACATGTGGACAGAAAAGAGCAAAGCAAGGACTTATCTTTGCTGAACTGGTCAGGATATCAGGGAAATCCAAGCAGAGATGTGAATCCAACCAGGAACCATTGACAAGTGGCACAAGCTGAAGGAAAGAACCAGGCTAAATAGCCGAGCAGAATAGACAATTAGTGGAAGCAGCTGCTGACTGCTAAATCCAAGGAGCAGCCATTCCACTTAAAACCACCGGAGGGAGCCCAAGAGCAGAACTCACAAAAGTGCCACTTACAACCACCGGAGGGAGCCCAAGAGCGGAATTCACAACAGGAATCTTCGGTTCTAAAGCAGGAGTCTGAACAATATAATCTGAAATACCCTGTACCCTAGCAGCAAGCTGGTCTACACGAGAAGCTATTTGCTGAACATTCATGCTAGCACAAAGCTCCTCAGCCACCCAGAGATTAAGAGGGAAGAGAACAGAAAGCAGACTGAAGAAAAAAAATGGCTCAACACCTTTCTTCCCTTCTTCTGAGAGGCATTTAACTCATTATGGGCCAGTTGTACTGTTATGATCTGGTGACCGTGGAGCAGCATGAAAACTTTCTCTGGAGTAGGTGGTCACTATACTGTCTGCAAATCCTGATCTTAACACTGCAACTAGAAGTAGCCGTGGAGTGTACCTAACCAATCCTAGACACCTAGTCACAGCCGGAGGACTAAATACCCCTAAAGATGGAAATAGAAATACTCTCTTGCCTCAGAGCAGAACCCCAAAGGATAGACAACCCCCCACAAATATTGGCGATGAGTCGGAGAGGAAAAACATACACAGGTAGAAAAACAGGATTTAGCAAAGGAGGCCACTCTAGCTAAAATAGGACAGGATAGGACAGAGTTCTGTGCGGTCAGTATTAAAACCCTTCAAAAACATCCACAGCAGAATATACAAAAACTTCCTCCATCTAACTAAAGATGTAGGAGCGTATATCTGCAACTCCAGCGAATCCTACAATCAGAGCAGGAATACAATCAAAAACAAGCACACAGCCAGTGTGCCACAGAAAAAGAAACAGACACTTATCTTTGCTGAAATGGCAGCCAAGTAGGAGAAGCCAGACAGAGATCCATCATATCCCAAAAAACATTGACAACTGGCAAGGACTAATGAGTCCTGCAAGCCTAAATACCCCAGTCAGAACTGCAATTAGCAGATACACCTGTCCAAGACTGCAGCCCAGGAACAACTGCATTATCATCTACTACCACCAGAGGGAGCTCACAAGCAGAATTCACAACAGTCTTTACTGGTAACCAGGGTAAATATCGGTTTACTAAGCGCAGGGCCGCGCTTAGTAACCCGATTTTTACCCTGGTTACCATTGTAAAAGTAAAAAAAAACAAACAGTACATACTCACATTCCGGTGTCTGTCACGTCCCCCGGCGTCAGCTTCCCGCACTGACTGTCAGCGCCGGACGGCCGTAAAGCAGAACACAGCGGTGACGTCACCGCTGTGCTCTGCTTTACGGCTGACCGGCACTGACACAGTGCAGGGAAGCTGACTGTCTGTGTGACAGCTCTCCAGTGACCACACAACGACCTAAACAGCGACGCTGCAGCCATCGGCATCGTTGTCTATATCGCTGCAGCGTCGCTAAATGTGACGGTACCTTTAGTGTGGGTCTAGCGGTGACCAGAAAAATGCACACAGGAAAATTGCACACAGGAAAATTGCCCACAGGAAAAATGCCCACAGGAAAAATACCCACAGGAAAATTCCCCACATGGAAAATTCCCCACACGGAAAATTGCCAATTGCATCATCACAAAGTTTCAGATCTATGATATTTCAGGTGCAAGGTGTTCACATGATATGTGAAAAGTGCCCACAGACATGAATACTCACAGGAAAACAGTAGAGAGTTATAGGTGAGATGCTCTGCAGAACAGAGAATAGCATAGCGTTATAGGCTAAATGCTCTGCAGGACAGGGGGATAGTATGCAGGTATAGGTGAGATGCTGTGCAGGGCAGGAGAATAATATAGAATTATAGGTGAGATGCTCTGCAGATCAGGAGAACAATATAGAATTATAGGTGAGATGCTCTGCAGATCAGGAGAATAATATAGAATTATAGGTGAGATGCTCTGCAGGGCAGGAGAATAATATAGAATTATAGGTGAGATGCTCTGCAGGGCAGGAGAATAATATAGAATTATAGGTGAAATGCTCTGCAGATCAGGAGAATAATATAGAATTATAGGTGAGATGCTCTGCAGATCAGGAGAACAATACAGAATTATAGGTGAGATGCTCTGCAGGGGAGGAGAGTAATATAGAATTATAGTTGAGATGTTCTGCAGGGCAGGAGAATAATATAGAATTATAGGTGAGATGCTCTGCAGGGCAGGAGAATAATATAGCATTATAGGTGAGATGCTCTGCAGCACAGAAGAAAGTCGGCAAAAATTGCCCACACAGAAAATTAACGACAAGTTTATTAAGAACAGTTTATTAAGGAGGTCTAATAACAACAATAACTTCGATTTTTTTTAAGCAATCATTGTACACCTGGAAATAATTCGCCACCTTCTGATAGTCCTGAACAGGAACAGTTTATTAACCCCTTAGTGACAGAGCCAATTTGGCACTTAATGACCGAGCCAATTTTTGCAATTCTGACCACTGTCACTTTATGAGGTTATAACTCTGGAACGCTTCAACGGATCCCGCTGATTCTGAGACTGTTTTTTCGTGACATATTGTACTTCATGTTAGTCGTAACATTTCTTCGATATTACTTGCGATTATTTATGAAAAAAATGGAAATATGGTGAAAATTTTTAAAATTTTGCAATTTTCAAACTTTGTATTTTTATAGCCTTAAATCAGAGAGATATGTCACGAAAAATAGTTAATAAATAACATTTCCCACATGTCTACTTTACATCAGCACAATTTTGGAAACAAAATTATTTTTTGTTAGGGAGTTATAAGGGTTAAAAGTTGACCAGCAATTTCTCATTTTTACAACACCTTTATTTTCTAGGGACCACATCACATTTGAAGTCATTTGAGGGGTCTATATGATAGAAAATAACGAAGTGTGACACCATTCTAAAAACTACACCCCTCAAGGTTCTCAAAACCACATTCAAGAAGTTTATTAACCCTTTACGTGCTTCACAGGAATTGAAACAATGTGGAAGGAAAAAATGAACATTTAACTTTTTTTTGCAAACATTTTAATTCAGAACCATTTTTTTTTTATTTTCACAAGTGTAAAAACAGAAATGTAACCATAAATTTTGTTATGCAATTTCTCCTGAATACGCCAATACCCCATATGTGGGGGTAAACCACTGTTTGGGCGCACCGCAGAACTTGGAAGTGAAGGAGCGCCGTTTGACTTTTTCAATGCAGAATTGGCTGGAATTGAGATCGGACGCCATGTCACGTTTAGAGAGCCCCTGATGTGCCTAAACAGTGGAAACCCCCCACAAGTGACACCATTTTGTAAACTAGACCCCTTAAGGAACTCATCTAGATGTGTGGTGAGCACTTTGAACTCCCAAGAGCTTCACAGAAGTTTATAACGTAGAGCCGTGAAAATAAAAAATCGCATTTGTTTACACAAAAATGATCTTTTCGCCCACAAATTCTTATTTTCACAAGGGTAACAGGATAAGCGCGGCCCTGCGCTTAGTAACCCGATGTTTATCCTGGTTACCCGGGGACTTCGGGATCGTTGGTCGCTGGAGAGCTGTCTGTGTGACAGCTCTCGAGCGACCAAACAGCGACGCTGCAGCGATTGACATCGTTGTCTGTATCGCTGCAGCGTCGCTTAGTGTGACGGTACCTTAAATGGTAAGTTGTAGATAACAAAGAAGTCAGCACTCGCTACTGAAATTTCTGCAAAAGGTAGCTTTATTTGGTCATAGTATGGCAAACAGAGACACCAGAAAAATGAGCAACCGCAGTTTCACGTGAGTACATGCTTCTCCCAGCTCACTCATATTCTGCTTATTGACTACCAACTTATTTCATAATCGCTAAGTTATCCTGAAGATGAGCATTGCAATAGCCTGCAATCGGGTACAAAAATCTTTTGTTGTTTGATCCTGTCTTCCCTGAATTGGGGTGTGGTAGCAGTGCCAACATTTTTCTCTTCTATTTTTTGGAGATTTTTTATGTGTTTTTGGCTTTTTAATTCTGAGCAGATTAGTGCGGATCCAGGTTCAGAGACCAGCACCGATTTGTCAAAGGGCATCTTAAAAGTGCGCAGCCATAAACAGTCATAGGTTCCGGTCTCCTCAGCTGCAGAATTTTATGTCTTATGAGTAATTGATGGGTGTCTCTGTAGCTCCAATGATCTGCTCAAAATGAAAGAGCCTAAAATATAAAAAAAAAAATCTATCAAAAGTTAAGTTGGTCTTTACAGGGAAAAAGACAGCAGGATTTACTCCTATTAACTATAGTGCTGTATTTGTCATTAAATGCTGATTTCTAGCAATGCCAATGTTAAAGGAAAGTTGATAGCATAATTGTAAAATCAGGATTTTAATCTTAGTGACAGAGCCAATTTGTGACTTAATGACCAGGCCAATTTTTACAACTCTGACCACGGTCACTTTATGAGATGATAACTCTGGAATACTTTAACAGATGCCAATGATTCTGAGAATGTTTTTTTCGTGACAAATTATACTTCATGTTAGTGGTAAAATATCTTCAACTTGCATTTATTTATGAAAAAAAACAGAAATATTGTGAAATTTTTTTAAATTTCACAATTTTCAAACTTTTAATTTTTATGCCCTTAAAGCAGAGAGATATGTCACACAAAATAGTCAATAAATAACATGTCCCACATGTCTACTTTACATCAGCACAATTTTGGAAACAAATTTTTTTTGTTAGGAAGTTATAAGGGTTAAAAGTTGACTAGCAATTTCTCATTCATACAACACCATTTTTTTAGGGACCACATCACATTTAAAGAAACTTTGAGGAGTGTACATGCAGAAAATACCCACAAGTGACACCATTCTAAAAACTGCACCCCTCAAGGTGCTCAAAACCACATTCAAGAAGTTAATTAAATAAACATTGTTAATGTAGAGCCGTGAAAATATGAACATTTTTTTTCCACAAAAATGATCTTTTAGCCCGCAATTTTTTATTTTCCCAAAGGTATCTGGAGAAACTGTTCCCCAAAAGTTGCTTTCCAATTTGTCCTGAGTATGCTGATACCCCATATGTGGGGGGAACCACTGTTTTGGCGCATGGCAGAGCTCGGAAAGGAGGAGCGCCGTTTTGGAATGCAAACTTTGATGGAATGGTCTGAGGGCATCATGTTGCAGAGCCACTGATGTGCCTAAACAGTAGAAACACCCCACAAGTGACCCCATTTTGGAAACTAGACCCCCCAAAGTAACTTATATAAATTTGTTGTGAGCACTTTGAAGCCCCAAGTGTTTCACTAAGGTTTATAAACCTAGAGCCGTGAAAATAAAAAATCATTTTTTTTCCACAAAAATGATTTTTTAGCCCACAATTTTTGTATTTTACCAAGGGTATCCAGAGAAACTGTACCCCAAAAGTTGTCGTGCAATTTGTCCTGAGTAAGCTGATATCCCATATGTGGGGGAAACCACCATTTTGGCGCATGGCAGAGCTCGAAAGGGAAGGAGAGCGTTTTGGAATGCAGATTTTGATGGAATGGTCTGGGGGTGTCATGTTGCGTTTGCAGAGCAACTGATGTGTCTAAACAGTAAAAAACCGACAAGTGACCCCATTTTAGAAGCGAGACCACCGAAGAAACTTATCTAGATGTGTGGTGAGCACTTTGAACCCTAATTGTTTCACTAACGTTTTTGTATAAATCAAGTCTATTGAAATATAACGTACAGGAGTACAATCAGGTAAATCAGCAAATTACCAGGTAATGTTACATACTGGTCGAGTATTGCAATGCCTCATCTCCACAAGTCTGCATAAGTTTGTATTCTGTCAAATGATATTGCTGGTTATAATACTATAAAATATTAATAGTAAAAGAACAATAAAGATATTTAATAACACCTTTTATCGGTATCGTGATAATTATTCAAAAAAGATAAAGTTGGTGTTGGAGCTCTTGTGGTTCGTCCTGACACACAATTTTTTTACTTTTAAAGATAGATTTTTCCTGCAGCGACGTGGGACCGCCATGGGAGCGGCATGTGCGCCATCTTATGCAAACCTATTTTTGGGATTTTGAGAGCGTGAAATAATTTTGGATGGCGCACCTGCCGCTCCCCAGGTTCTCAGTTGGTACAGTTATATTGATGATGTACTTTTTATGTGGCAGAGCCCCGTCGCTGAACTTCAGGAATTTATGTCAGGAGTCAGGACTGAACCGCAACAGCTCCAACATACACCTCACGTATTCATACCATCATAGAGAAATTTCATTCTTGGATATCAGGATCTTGATACCAAATGATGGTTTTATATACACTGACCTGTTTTGGAAGGAAACATCAGTTAACGCCTTGCTGCATGCTTCCTCTGCACATCCGCGTTCCACAGTCAGGTCCATCCCTGTTGGACAATTTCTCCGGGCCAAGCGTATCTGTACTACCTCGACCCTGTTTGAGAGACAGGCTGTGGATCTTGGGGAGCGTTTTGCAGATAGAGGTTATAGCCGGAGGTGTGTGAAACGAGGGTATTTACGTGCCAAAAATACTCCTAGGGATGGTCTGCTGGCGAATAGGGGGAGGTCTGCTGCGTCTAACATCGCAAATAAAGATGGTGAGCTGCGATTTATATCTACCTTTAATCACAGGTGGGATTGGATGAGATCGATCCTTAATCGTCACTGGTCCGTTCTGCAAACAGACCCTATCCTCCAGAAATGCCTTCCACCTCACCCCCTCATGACAGCAAGAAGAAGCAATAACTTACGTGACATATTGGTCAAAAGCCACTATGTCACAAAACCATCTAAATTTCTTCAGGTTGGCGTTCCAAGAAACGGTTTTTAAAGTTCATGAGGCTAATATTAGGGCAATGACAGGGTTTCTCCGGTCTATAAACAGGTAAAGAAAACTACCAGTATACCTAGTCTAGGGGGTAAGCCCCCATGCACACAGCGGTGCCGATCCTGCTGAGACTGTGAGGATCAGATAACACATAATTAATGCCAGTATGGAAGTAGGAGCTTACCTAATAACAGGGCAGCAGGGCAGGGTGGAGAGACAGTCGAGAGGTGGTCCCCGACGCGCGTTTCGCGGCCACAAGACGCCGCTTTCTCAAGGGGAATATTGGATTGTGTACAATGTTTATTATATTGTCTGTACAGCATTTTTGTGCACAATTTTAGCATCAATCATTAATGTGTATTATATTTCATATATTGTTACATGAGTCTATGCACTCTGCACCTTGTTCGGTCTCTTTCACCTATTTATCTTTTATCCTTTTTCTTTCAGCTTTTTTGTATACTCTGTTTTTTTTTCATTTTTTATGGTTCACAAATGGTTATTTTGATTCATGGTTCTCATTTAGTGTTGTTATTTATGATGTATATTTATTTATGAATACCTGTATACACCTTGACATGGTACTTTTCGTAGCGCTATGGATCTTTGCATCTTTGTCTTCCTCTTCGCTATATCTTTCTGCGCTCATGTGCGCATGTCTTGGATCGAAGCGCTCTGGGGCATTGCTGAAGGCGCTGGACGCTGACGTGTGGAATCCAGCGCTGTTCTACTTCGTCTCCTGGCTCACGCGTCGGCGCCTGCCGGAAGTGATGCAATCACCCGCGCACTGATCTGCACACATGCGCCGTACAGGTGAGCGCTGTACTGTGGGGTATTTAAGGGCGGCTCGGCATATGGCACACTACCGCACCTTGAAAAAGAGGCGAAACGCGCGTCGGTGGCGGCAGGGGCTCCTGTCCTGACCTGGCACATCATGGGTAAGCACACTTGGTGGTTATTGAACCTTGTCGCAGTTAGATGGTAGCGCGCGCTATATATTATATCTTACTTATACCTGTCCTGGGACGTAATACTGATGTAGGACCTTGGTCTCTCTACTTACGGCACTTTTAGCCTGTTTTTTACCCATGCTGGATGTTTTCCATCTTATGTGTCAGGACTCTTGCCCCCCTTTTACCCGATCTTAGTCTTGTACTTTGTACTTGTATTTGTTTATTGTTATTTATATCTAATAAATTTATATCTTGTGTTACTTTGGACTTATCTCCATTTTTTTCTAATGTGATATTATTCTGGTGTCAGGTGCTACTTTCAATGCTCTTGCCATATATATCATTTCTGCAATCTTAAACAAGTGTTTATCTGAAAGGGGACTTGCGATTGTAATGCCCTCAGGAGAGTACTGTATGGTGGCCTGGATAGCACTCAACACATCTGCTCCCAGCAAATTCATAGTGGTATTGTCCCTAACAATAAGTTTTGTAAGCACCTCTTGGCTACCCCCACACATTTCATAACTCTCGTTAGTAGTCATGTCTGACATTATCACGTCTTTGTGTACCACAGTCCCGGCTGCCCCAGTGTAAAAATCAGTTTACTTAGCGTCCTTTTGTCACATCTGTAAGTCTTAATTATGTGTCCTAGTACAAAGCTCTCTAGGTCTGGCTAGGTTGTATAAAGGTTGGTTCTCAGGTGCTGCAGCATAGCTAGCTGGTCTTTGGGGCTCCGAGGATAATATTCCTGTATCAATCTTACTTTAGTTCCCCTTCTAAGTCCTGATGTGGGCGGTTGTCTGGTGGTGGAGGTGACCGGATGATCAGTTGGAGTGACATGCTGCTCAACAACTTCCTTCCTCTCAGGACTACCGTCAACTTACTCCCAAAAATCAATGTCCCCACTACCCACACTCCTGTGTCACCTTCTTATGTCACTACATGTGATCTTGTCCAGACAGGATTTAGTGCAATTCACTTAGGTCGGTAGCACAGGTCACCCAGTCTGGGTTTGTCTGACCACAGCGTTTTCAAGTCCATCTGTCTTGTCTGGGTCTCTGGTTATACAAAGGTATGATGGTAGCAGTAATGTGTCGGTCATAGTCAGACTTTTCTGCATCAAAACATTCATAATACATTTTACTTCAGTACTGCTGCACTTTCTCAGACACCATTTATTCACTTGCTATTTTCCTCCCTTGTCTGTGCCTTTTTTGTACATCCAAACATCCACACTCTGGCATTTTTGCCTTTTTCAATATTGGTCCCACATCTTTCACTGCTTCCTTTCTTTCTCTGTCTTTTACAATCTGTATAGCTGTTTTGGATCCTATTGGAGGCCCTGACTGCACACAGAACAAGTTGCCCATGGCTTCAGCTTATTCTCCAGACAGCTCATCTTTCTGCAAATGCCCTCTCAGTGTGCCTGGACCTTGTTTACGGGCCACACGTAGCAAGTCAGAATGAGCCTGTCAAGGTGTAGCAGGAAGGCTCCTTCTCTCTCACCCGGTACACCTACAGGATGTAACGAGAAGGCTCTTTGCCTCTCACCCATTAGATCAGCTGACTAAAGTAGGAAGGCCCAGGTGTGATAGACCTCTAACCTACTAGACCAGCTCCATGGACGGTGGGAAGGCTCAGGCCTCTCACCCACAACAAAAAAACACTGACTAAAGTAGGAAGGCCCAAATGTGATAGGCTACTAGATCAGCCGCGCAGTTGACTACCTCCTTTTGCTGATCCTTAATTAGCTATTCATCAATCACACAACCAGAAGCAGGTAAAACCACATTAATGAGCAAACAAATCACTTACAAGTTTTCACTCAAAACTTACAAAATTTCTTTCTACTTCAATACAGTACTGTCTCACTTCATGCTGCTGTGAGATTGCGCTTTTTATGGTGCCTAAATGAAAACCTACTTCACGATCCCATATGTAAGTCTGAGATAGAACAAACAATATCGGACTTCTTGGGGGACCATGAGGAGGACACCACGTCTCCCACTATGAAGTGTTAAACTTTGAAAATCATTGTAAGAGGTGTGCTTATCTCCCACAGTGCTTGGCTGAAAAAAGATAGAGTCGCGGAAATAGATAGTCTATCAGAGCAGATTTTTGGTCTAGTATAGCAAGCAGTTTTTGTCTAGTCATTGAGAGCTGTGCAAGTGTACTGGCCTCGAAATCTCGTAAATGTTGGTTTTCTAGGGAAAGACTTAAGGTACCGTCACACTTAGCGACGCTGCAGCGATACCGACAACGATCCGGATCGCTGCAGCGTCGCTGTTTGGTCGCTGGAGAGCTGTCACACAGACCGCTCTCCAGCGACCAACGATGCCGGTAACCAGGGTAAACATCGGGTAACTAAGCGCAGGGCCGTGCTTAGTAACCCGATGTTTACCCTTGTTACCATCCTAAAAGTAAAAAAAACAAACACTACATACTTACCTACAGCCGTCTGTCCTCCAGCGCTGTGCCCTGCACTCCTCCTGTACTGTCTGTGTGAGCACAGCGGCCGGAAAGCAGAGCGGTGACGTCACCGCTCTGCTTTCCGGCTGACCGACGCTCACAGCCAGTACAGGAGGAGAGCAGAGCACAGCGCTGGAGGACAGACGGCTGTAGGTAAGTATGTAGTGTTTGTTTTTTTTACTTTTAGGATGGTAAACAGGGTAAACATCGGGTTACTAAGCGCGGCCCTGCGCTTAGTTACCCGATGTTTACCCTGGTTACCAGTGAAGACATCGCTGAATCGGTGTCACACACGCCGATTCAGCGATGTCTGCGGGGAGTCCAGCGACAAAATAAAGTTCTGGACTTTCTTCCCCGACCAGCGACAGCACAGCAGGGGCCTGATCGCTGCTGCCTGTCACACTGGACGATATCGCTAGCCAGGACGCTGCAACGTCACGGATCGCTAGCGATATCGTCTAGTGTGACGGTACCTTTAGAAGTCGCTTCTACCAATTTGGTAATAAAAGCAGTAAACGTTTGTCAAGAGATCTTAATCAGCATAACCCAAATACTTACATACCCTTTATTAAAAATAAAACAGGGAAAAAAGTGTATAATACTAGAGATATACTTTCCAGCTTTAGCGATTACTACAAATCCTTATATAACATAGCAGGGCATTATAAAGATGCACCACTATAATTACTCCGTAACAAAATCAAATCATACTTACAACAAAATAAACTACCCTTATTATCGGAAGACAAATTAATTGACCGGGAAAGGGATTTCTCAGTGGAAGAGGTATCGGAAACCATTAGCGCCCTCAAACAAGGGAAGAGCCTGGGCCCTGATGGGTACTCAGCAGGCTTTTATAAAAAAGCACTAATGCTGCATTCTGACAAGGTGGCTCTTTTAGCTATTGTTCGTTGCACTGCAGAAATAATCGCTTTTGAATTTGGTCCCTCTTACCTTCAAATCGTCTGGGGGGCAGGTCTTTCCCCCTCAGCCAGACACAACACAGCCATCACTCTGCGAGAAGGGCACCGCCTCCTCGGCGTTATTCAGTTAGTCCATGCACCTGTGCGGTCATATTCTGCCTTGGGCATGCGCAGTTTGCGCTGCCCAACAACTGACATCACTTGATGTCTCGTTTACTTCAGGTGCCTGTACAACTGAATAACGCCGAGGAGGCAGCGCCCTTCTTGCAGAGTGACAGCTGTCTTGTGTCTGGATGAGGGGGGAAAGACCTGCCCCCGGACGATTTGAAGGTATGAGGGACCAAATTCAAAGCGATTATTTCTGCAGTGCAACGAACAATAACTAAAAGAGCCACCTTGTCAGAATGCAGCATTAGTGCTGCACAAGTTGGCTCTTTTAGTTACAAACGCCTGGGGGGTGACAGGTTCCCTTTAAGCCCAATATTCTTGAAGGTCTGTAACTTTGTTTCACTGGGGGGCTCTTTTCCACCACAGGCGCTTACTGCTCACATCACAGTACTTCCTAAACCTGGTAAAGACCTTTCTACATGCAACAATTACCACCCGATATCTTTGATAAACATAGATATTAAAATATATGCGAAGATGTTAGCAAATAGATAATGTCCCCTCTTGCCAAAACTGATAAGTCAAGACCAAGTTGGCTTTGTCCCAGGCCTGGAGGCAAGAGACAATACAATTAGAACTGTTTCCCTAATTAATAGAGCGGGTAGAGGGGGAGATCCCCTATGCATCATGTCAATCGATGCTGAAAAAGCCTTCGATCGGGTGCTTCATGATTTAAGGGCTATTAATGATGTTACAGAAAGTATGGCCTAAATTGTCCCTAATCCAAACACCTTAGGCTATGTGCACACTTTGCGGATTGGGGTGCAGAATTTTCCGCACAAAATCTGCATCTCCTGGCAGAAAACGCAGGTGCAGAGTTGCTGCGGATTTTATTTGGATTTTGTGCTTTTTTGTTGTGAATTTTATGCGTTTTTTACCCCTGCGGATTTCTATAATGGAAGGGTTCAGAAACGCTGCAGTTCCGCACAAAAGAAGTGACATGCTACTACTTTTGATCCGCAGCAGTTTTAATGTGGATTTTTCAGCACCATTAGCACAGCATTTTATTTTCTATTGATTTACATTGTACTGTAAATCACTTTGCGGAACAGCAGCGTTTCTGTGCGGAAAAGAACACTGCGGATCCGCACTAAAGCCGCAACGTGTGCAGACAGCCTGTCACAGATCCCAGCGAGTCCTAGAGTTGAGCAACTTTTACTTTTTTAGGATCGGGTCGGGTTTCGTGAAACCCGACTTTGTCAAAAGTCGGGTCGGGTGAAATCGGCCGATAATTGCAAAAAGTCGGGGGCCGAGTAAAATACGAAACCCAATGCAAATCAATGGGGAATCAAAGTCGGCAGTGAGTGGAGGACAGGAAAACACCTACAGTGCCCATTTTAATGCCAAAAACATCAAATCTTATTACTTAAGCTTGTCAATTTTAATTTACTTTATAATAATAGTTAGGCATTGAAAATTGGGGGTCATTTTGCTAAAGTTGTGGGGGGCTAGGGCTGGCTCAAGATTTTCGTGGGCCCAGGAAACAGGGAATACATCACGGCGGTGGAGCAAGGAGAGGTAAGTATTTCAACTTTGCAAGTGCTGTGATCCTGAGCAAGAAGAGGGGGGCCCACTTGTTGGCACTGACACAGGGCCCCTCATAGTACGGCGATGTGTTTGATGGCAGGTGGTGCCTCCCACTGCCAGAGACACTTTTGCGTACTATGAGGGGCCCTGTGCCAGTGCCAACGAGTATGCCCCCCCACCTAATGAAGGAAACTGCACTTTCATCTGCAACTTCCTCTTTGTCCCCGTGTAAGATGGTATAGTATGCGGGAAGGGGAACCTGACTTTCAGCAGGGTCAGATTCAGGCTGTGTGTGCAAGGGGAATGTAGTGGTCTGGGTCAATGTACCAGCAGACACATCTAGCAGTGGCTGGGCAATGGGCAGGATGAGGAGGAAACACAGATATAGGCCCAAATAATAAAGTAGGCTAAATGCAGTTCAAAATTGGTAACAGGACAAAACAGGAGGCATTGCTTTGTTCAGTGGAGGACAAGAGTAATGAGTGGCAGACAGCCAGACACAGTTAGTAGGCCCAAATGATGAAGTAGGCTAAATGCAGTTCAAAATTGGTAACAGGACTAAACAGGCGGCATTGCTTTGTTCAGTGGAGGACAAGAGTAATGAGTGGCAGACAGCCAGACACAGTTAGTAGGCCCAAATGATAAAGTAGGCTAAATGCAGTTCAAAATTGGTAACAGGGCTAAACAGGTGGCATTGCTTTGTTCAGTGGAGGACAACTGTAATGAGTAGCAGACAGCAAGACACAGTTAGTAGGCCCAAATGATAAAATAGGCTAAATGCAGTTCAAAATTGGTAAGAGGACTAAACAGTCGGCATTGCTTTGTTCAGTGGAGGACAACTGTAATGAGTAGCAGACAGCAAGACACAGTTAGTAGGCCCAAATGATAAAATAGGCAAAATGCAGTTCAAAATTGGTAACAGAACTAAACAGGAGGCATTGCTTTGTTCAGTGGAGGACAACTGTAATGAGTGGCAGACAGCCTGACACAGTTAGTAGGCCCAAATGATAAAATAGGCAAAATGCAGTTCAAAATTGGTCACAGAACTAAACAGGAGGCATTGCTTTGTTCAGTGGAGGACAACTGTAATGAGTGGCAGACAGTCAGACACAGTTAGTAGGCCCAAATGATAAAGTAGGCTAAATGCAGTTCAAAATTGGTAACAGAACTAAAACAAGAGGCATTGCTCTGTTCAGTGGAGGACATCTGTAATGAGTGGCAGGAAGCTAGACACAGATAGTAGGCCCAAATGATAAAGCAGCCTAAATGCAGTTCAAAATTGGTAACAGGACTAAACAGGCGGCATTGCTTTGTTCAGTGGAGGACAACTGTAATGAGTGGCAGACAGCCTGACACAGTTAGTAGGCCCAAATGATAAAGTAGGCTAAATGCAGTTCAAAATTGGTAACAGGACTAAACAGGCGGCATTGCTTTGTTCAGTGGAGGACAACTGTAATGAGAGGCAGACAGCCTGACACAGTTAGTAGGCCCAAATGATAAAGTATGCTAAATGCAGTTCAAAATTGGTAACAGGACTAAACAGGCGGCATTGCTTTGTTCAGTGGAGGAAAACTGTAATGAGTGGCAGACACATAGACATAGTTAGTAGGCCCAAATGGTAAAGTAGGCTAAATGCAGTTCAAAATTGGTAACAGGACTAAACAGGCGGCATTGCTTTGTTCAGTGGAGGACAACTGTAGTGAGTGGCAGATACACAGACACAGTTAGTAGGCACAAATGATAAAGTAGGCTAAAAGCAGTTCAAAATTGGTAACAGGACTAAACAGGCGGCATTGCTTTGCTCAGTGGAGGACAACTGTAATGAGTGGCAGACAGCCAAACACAGTTAGTAGGCCCAAATAATAATGTAGGCTAAATGCAGTTCAAAATTGGAAACAGGACTAAACAGGCGGCATTGCTTTGTTCAGTGGAGGACAACTGTAATGAGTGGCAGACACACAGACACAGTTAGTAGGCCCAAATGATAAAGATAGGCTAAATGCAGTTCAAAATTGGTAACAAGACTAAACAGAAAGCATTGCTTTGTTCGGTGGAGGACAACTGTAATGAGTGGCAAACAGCCAGACACAGTTAGTAGGCCCAAATGATAAGGTAGGCTAAATTCAGTTCAAAATTGGTAACAAGACTAAACAGGCGGCATTGCTTTGTTCAGTGGAGGACAACTGTAATGAGTGGCAGACACACAGACACAGTTCGTAGGCCCAAATGATAAAGTAGGCTAAATGCAGTTCAAAATTGGTAAGAGGACTAAACAGTCGGCATTGCTTTGTTCAGTGGAGGACAACTGTAATGAGTGGCAGACAGCAAGATACAGTTAGTAGGCTCAAATGATAAAATAGGCAAAATGCAGTTCAAAATTGGTAACAGAACTAAAACAGGAGGCATTGCTTTGTTCAGTGGAGGACATCTGTAATGAGTGGCAGGAAGCCAGACACAGATAGTAGGCCCAAATGATAAAGTAGCCTAAATGCAGTTCAAAATTGGTAACAGGACTAAACAGGCGGCATTGTTTTGTTCAGTGGAGGACAACTGTAATGAGTGGCAGACAGCCTGACACAGTTAGTAGGCCCAAATGATAAAGTAGGCTAAATGCAGTTCAAAATTGGTAACAGGACTAAACAGGCGGCATTGCTTTGTTCAATGAAGGACAACTGTAATGAGTGGCAGACAGCCTGACACAGTTAGTAGGCCCAAATGATAAAGTATGCTAAATGCAGTTCAAAATTGGTAACAGGACTAAACAGGCGGCATTGCTTTGTTCAGTGGAGGAAAACTGTAATGAGTGGCAGACACACAAACATAGTTAGTAGGCCCAAATGGTAAAGTAGGCTAAATGCAGTTCAAAATTGGTAACAGGACTAAACAGGCGGCATTGCTTTCTTCAGTGGAGGACAACTGTAGTGAGTGGCAGATACACAGACACAGTTAGTAGGCACAAATGATAAAGTAGGCTAAATGCAGTTCAAAATTGGTAACAGGACTAAACAGGCGGCATTGCTTTGTTCAGTGGAGGACAACTGTAATAAGTGGCAGACAGCCAAACACAGTTAGTAGGCCCAAATGATAATGTAGGCTAAATGCAGTTCAAAATTGGAAACAGGACTAAACAGGCGGCATTGCTTTGTTCAGTGGAGGACAACTGTAATGAGTGGCAGACACACAGACACAGTTAGTAGGCCCAAATGATAATGTAGGCTATATGCAGTTCAAAATTGGTAACAAGACTAAACAGGAAGCATTGCTTTGTTCGGTGGAGGACAACTGTAATGAGTGGCAGACAGCCAAACACAGTTAGTAGGCCCAAATGATAAAGTAGGCTAAATACAGTTCAAAATTGGTAACAGGACTAAACAGGCGGCATTGCTTTGTTCAGTGGAGGACAACTGTAGTGAGTGGCAGATACACAGAAACAGTTAGTAGGCACAAATGTTAAAGTAGGCTAAATGCAGTTCAAAATTGGTAACAGGACTAAACAGGCGGCATTGCTTTGCTCAGTGGAGGACAACTGTAATGAGTGGCAGACAGCCAAACACAGTTAGTAGGCCCAAATGATAATGTAGGCTAAATGCAGTTCAAAATTGGAAACAGGACTAAACAGGCGGCATTGCTTTGTTCAGTGGAGGACAACTGTAATGAGTGGCAGACACACAGACACAGTTAGTAGGCCCAAATGATAAAGTAGGCTATATGCAGTTCAAAATTGGTAACAAGACTAAACAGGAAGCATTGCATTGTTCGGTGGAACAACTGTAATGAATGGCAAACAGCCAGACACAGTTAGTAGGCCCAAATGATAAAATAGGCTAAATTCAGTTCAAAATTGGTAACAGGACTAAACAGGCGGCATTGCTTTGTTCAGTGGAGGACAACTGTAATGAGTGGCAGACACACAGACACAGTTAGTAGGCCCAAATGATAAAGTAGGCTAAATGCAGTTCAAAATTGGTAAGAGGACTAAACAGTTGGCATTGCTTTGTTCAGTGGAGGACAACTGTAATGAGTGGCAGACAGCAAGACACAGTTAGTAGGCTCACATGATAAAATAGGCAAAATGCAGTTCAAAATTGGTAACAGAACTAAAACAGGAAGCGTTGCTTTGTTCAGTGGAGGACATCTGTAATGAGTGGCAGGAAGCCAGACACAGATAGTAGGCCCAAATGATAAAGTAGGCTAAATGCAGTTCAAAATTGGTAACAGGACTAAGCAGGCGGCATTGCTTTGTTCAGTGGAGGACAACTGTAATGAGTGGCAGACAGCCTGACACAGTTAGTAGGCCCAAATGATAAAGTAGGCTAAATGCAGTTCAAAATTGGTAACAGGACTAAACAGGCGGCATTGCTTTGTTCAGTGGAGGACAACTGTAATGAGTGGCAGACAGCCTGACACAGTTAGTAAGCCCAAATGATAAAGTATGCTAAATGCAGTTCAAAATTGGTAACAGGACTAAACAGGCGGCATTGCTTTGTTCAGTGGAGGAAAACTGTAATGAGTGGCAGACACACAGACATAGTTAGTAGGCCCAAATGGTAAAGTAGGCTAAGTGCAGTTCAAAATTGGTAAGAGGACTAAACAGGCGGCATTGCTTTGTTCAGTGGAGGACAACTGTAGTGAGTGGCAGATACACAGACACAGTTAGTAGGCACAAATGATAAAGTAGGCTAAATGCAGTTCAAAATTGGTAACAGGACTAAACAGGCGGCATTGCTTTGCTCACTGGAGGACGACTGTAATGAGTGGCAGACAGCCAAACACAGTAGGCCCAAATGATAATGTAGGCTAAATTCAGTTCAAAATTGGTAACAGGACTAAACAGGCGGCATTGCTTTGTTCAGTGGAGGACAACTGTAATGAGTGGCAGACACACAGACACAGTTAGTAGGCCCAAATGATAAAGTATGCTAAATGCAGTTCAAAATTGGTAACAGGACTAAACAGGCGGCATTGCTTTGTTCAGTGGAGGAAAACTGTAATGAGTGGCAGACACACAGACATAGTTAGTAGGCCCAAATGGTAAAGTAGGCTAAGTGCAGTTCAAAATTGGTAACAGGACTAAACAGGCGGCATTGCTTTGTTCAGTGGAGGACAACTGTAGTGAGTGGCAGATACACAGACACAGTTAGTAGGCACAAATGATAAAGTAGGCTAAATGCAGTTCAAAATTGGTAACAGGACTAAACAGGCGGCATTGCTTTGCTCACTGGAGGACGACTGTAATGAGTGGCAGACAGCCAAACACAGTAGGCCCAAATGATAATGTAGGCTAAATTCAGTTCAAAATTGGTAACAGGACTAAACAGGCCGCATTGCTTTGTTCAGTGGAGGACAACTGTAATGAGTGGCAGACACACAGACACAGTTAGTAGGCCCAAATGATAAAGTAGGCTAAATGCAGTTCAAAATTGGTAAGAGGACTAAACAGTCGGCATTGCTTTGTTCAGTGGAGGACAACTGTAATGAGTGGCAGACAGCAAGACACAGTTAGTAGGCCCAAATGATAAAATTGGCAAAATGCAGTTCATAAATTGGTAACAGAACTAAAACAGGAGGCATTGCTTTGTTCAGTGGAGGACATCTGTAATGACTGGCAGGCAGCCAGACACAGATAGTAGGCCCAAATGATAAAGTAGGCTAAATGCAGTTCAAAATTGCTAACAGGACTAAACAGGCGGCATTGCTTTGTTCAGTGGAGGACAACTGTAATGAGTGGCAGACACACAGACACAGTTAGTAGGCCCAAACGATAAAGTAGGCTATATGCAGTTCAAAATAGGTAACAGGACTAAACAGGCAGCATTGCTTTGTTCGGTGGAGGACAACTGTAATGAGTGGCAAACAGCCAGACACAGTTAGTAGGCCCAAATGATAAAGTAGGCTAAATTCAGTTCAAAATTGGTAACAGGACTAAACAGGCGGCATTGGTTTGTTCAGTGGAGGGCAACTGTAATGAGTGGCAGATACACAGACACAGGTAGTAGGCCCAAATGATAAAGTAGGCTAAATGCAGTTCAAAATTGGCAACAGGACTAAACAGGCGGCATTGCATTGTTCAGTGGAGGACAACTGTAATGAGGGGCAGATACACTGATACAGTTAGTAGGCCCAAATGATAAAGTAGGCTAAATGCAGTTCAAAATTGGTAACAGGACTAAACAGGCGGCATTGCTTTGTTCAGTGGAGGACAACTGTAAAGAGTGGTCGAAAGCCAGACACAGTTAGTAGGCCCAAATGATAAGGTAGGCTAAATTCAGTTCAAAATTGGTAGCAGGACTAAACAGGCGGCATTGTTTTGTTCAGTGGAAGACAACTGTAATGAGTGGCAGACAGCCAGACACAGTTAGTAGGCCCAAATGATAGAGCAGGCTAAATGCAGTTCAAAATTAGTAACAGGACTAAACAGGCGGCATTGCTTTGTTCAGTGGAGGAGAACTGTAATGAGTGTCAGACAGCCTGACACAGTTAGTAGGCCCAAATGACAAAGTAGGCTAAACGCAGTTCAAAATTGGTAACAGGACTAAACAGGCGGCATTGCTTTGTTTAGTGAAGTACAACTGTAATGAGTGGCATACAGCCAAACACAGTTAGTAGGCCCAAATGATAAAGTAGGCTAAATGCAGTTCAAAATTGGTAACAGGACTAAACAGGCGACATTGCTTTGTTCAGTGGAGGACAACTGTAATGAGTGGCAGACAGCCAGACACAGTTAGTAGGTTCAAATGATAAAGTAGGCTAAATGCAGATCAAAATTCGTAACAGGACTAAACAGGCGACATTGCTTTGTTCAGTGGAGGACAACTGTAATGAGTGGCAGACAGCCAGACACAGTTTGTAGGCCCAAATGATAAAGTAGGCTAAATGCAGTTCGAATTGGTAACAGGACTAAACAGGCGGCATTGCTTTGTTTAGTGGAGGACAACTGTAATGAGTGGCAGACACCCTGACACAGTTAGTAGGCCCAAATGATAAAGTAGGCTAAACACAGTTCAAAATTGGTAACAGGACTAAACAGGCGGCATTGCTTTGTTTAGTGAAGTACAACTGTAATGAGTGGCATACAGCCAAACACAGTTAGTAGGCCCAAATGATAAAGTAGGCTAAATGCAGTTCAAAATTGGTAACAGGACTAAACAGGCGACATTGCTTTGTTCAGTGGAGGACAACTGTAATGAGTGGCAGACAGCCAGACACAGTTAGTAGGCTCAAATGATAAAGTAGGCTAAATTCAGATCAAAATTCGTAACAGGACTAAACAGGCGACATTGCTTTGTTCAGTGGAGGACAACTGTAATGAGTGGCAGACAGCCAGACACAGTTTGTAGGCCCAAATGATAAAGTAGGCTAAATGCAGTTCGAAATTGGTAACAGGACTAAACAGGCGGCATTGCTTTGTTCAGTGGAGGACAACTGTAATGAGTGGCAGAAAGCCAGACACAGTTAGTAGGCCCAAATGATAAAGTAGGCTAAATGCAGTTCAAAATTGGTAACAGGACTAAACAGGCGACATTGCTTTTTTCAGTGGAGGACAACTGTAATGAGTGGCAGACAGCCAGACAGTTAGTAGGCTCAAATGATAAAGTAGGCTAAATGCAGATCAAAATTCGTAACAGGACTAAACAGGAGGCATTGCTTTGTTCAGTGGAGGACAACTGTAATGAGTGGCAGACAGCCAGACCCAGTTTGTAGGCCCAAATGATAAAGTAGGCTAAATGCAGTTCAAAATTGGTAACAGGACTAAACAGTCGGCATTGCTTTGTTCAGTGAAGGACAACTGTAATGAGTGGCATACAGCCAGACACAGTTAGTAGGCCCAAATGATAAACTAGGCTAAATGGAGTTCAAAATTGGTAACAGGACTAAACAGTCGGCATTGCTTTGCTCATTTGAGGACAACTGTAATGAGTGGCAGACAGCCTGACACAGTTAGTAGGCCCAAATGATAAAGTAGGCTAAATGCAGTTCAAAATTGGTAACAAGACTAAACAGGCAGCATTGCTTTGTTCAGTGTAGGACAACTGTAATGAGTGGCAGACAGCCTGACACAGTTAGTAGGCCCAAATTATAAAGTAGGCTCAATGCAGTTCATAATTGGTAACAGGACTAAACAGGCGGCATTGATTTGTTCAGTGGAGGACAACTGCAATGAGTGGCATACAGCCAGACACAGTTAGTAGGCCCAAATGATAAAGTAGGCTAAATGCAGTTCAATATTGGTAACAGGACTAAACAGGCGGCATTGCTTTGTTCAGTGGAGGACAACTGTAATGAGTGGAAGACAGCCAGACACAGTTAGTAGGCCCAAGTGATAAGGTAGGCTAAATGCAGATGAAAAATGGTAACAGCACTAAACAGGCGGCATTGCTTTGTTCACTAGAGGACAACTGTAATGAGTGGCAGAGACACAGACACATTTAGTAGGCCCAAATGATAAAGTAGGCTAAAGGCAGTTCAAAATTGGTAACAGGACTAAGCAGTCGGCATTGCTTTGTTCAGTGGAGGACAACTGTAATGATTGGCAGACAGCCAGACCCAGTTAGTAGGCCCAAATGATAAAGTAGGCTAATTACAGTTCAAAATTTGTAACAAGACTAAACAGGCGGCATTGGTTTGTTCAATGGAGGACAACTGTAATGAGTGGCAGACACAGTTTGTAGGCCCAAATAATAAATTGAGCTAAATGGCTGCCAAAAAATAGTTGCTAAATAAACACGTGGCATAGCTCGGTACAGGGGTGGGCTCCTCTGCTGAGTAGCAGACAGTGGTAGTAGGCGCAAAGTATTTACTGGTCTAAATGGAGGCCAGGGCCCCTGTATATTTTAACTATCATGTATCATTTCAACCAATTTGTATTGGCAGTGCCATTGAAGGATTTAACAGCACAGACTACATAGTGGTGGAGCAGGGAGAGGTAAGTAGTGCAAGTGGTAGAGCACTGTTCGAGCTGGGGGGGGACACTCTCTCATGGGCGGCGGCACTGGCACAGGGCCCCTCATGTTACGGAGGTGTGTCTGACGTTGGTTGTGCACCACCATCGTCAGAGACACTTCAGTGTACTATGAGGGACCCTGTGCCAATGCCGTCACCCAAGAGTGGGCGCACCCACCTGTCCAGGCAAACGGCCCTCGCAAGGGTCCTTGCGCCAGGTGTTGACCACGGCCCTGTGGTGGGGGGGAGTCAGCCCATTTAGGGAGGTATAAAAATGGACTATGGTGGACATTCTGCAGCTGCAAATGGAGGAATTGGAGAAATCAGTAAGAGGATGCCAAAAGCAAGACATTTTTCAGGCACGCTACGTGTCAGCAGCGGAAGGCGGGGCAAAATAATTTGAAATCCATGATTGTTTCATTTTAATGAAGGTTAGGTCATCAAAATTCTGGGTAGCCAGACGTGTCCTTTTTTCGGTCAGTATTGAACCAGCAGCACTGAAGACTCTTTCTGATAGCACACTAGAAGCAGGGCAAGCGAGCTCCTGTAATGCATATTCTGCCAATTCTGGCCAGGTGTCCATTTTAGATGCCCAGTAATCAAAGGGGAATGACCTGTGAGGGAGAACATCGATAAGGGAGGAAAAGTAGTTCATGACCATACTGGTCAAATGCTGTCTCCTGTCACTTTGAATCGATGCAGCAGTACCTGTCGTTCAAGCGGTCATTGCAAAATCACTCCACAACCTGGTCATGAAACCCCTCTGTCCAACGCCACTTCGGATTTGTGCTCCTCTAACACCTCTGCCATGTTGCCTCCTACGAAATTCAAGGGAAAAGAAAGTGGTCACTAGGGAGCGCTGTGAGGGTCACAGTTAAAATTTAAAGCAAAAGGTCCACCGCAGCTCCTGCCGTTAACCTTCTAGGAGGATACAAAATGCAGTAAAGAATAGTAATAACGGTCCTAGGAGCGCTGGAAATGAGACCAAAACAAGGATTTTAGTGTTGAACCACAACGCGTTTCAACGGTTAAACCGTCTTCATCAGGTGGAAGTTTATTAAAGGAGAGCAGGAAGGGGTATTTAAACAAATAGCAACCAATAAAATTCACAGTCAGCAGGTCACATGATAAGAACAAGTCACATGATAAGAACAAATAGCAAATTGCTTTATTTAATTTTTTTTATACACACATAGTTTTGTTCCTATTGTTTTTACCATATGACCTTACTATTTTATCATGTGACTTGTTCTTGTCATGTGACCTGCTGACTGTGAATTTTATTGGTTGCTATTTGTTTAAATACCCCGTCCTGCTCTCCTTTAATAAACTTCCACCTGATGAAGACGGTTTAACCGTTGAAACGCGTTGTGGTTCAACACTAAAATCCTTGTTTTGGTCTCATTTCCAGCGCTCCTAGGACTGTTATTACTATTCTTTACTGCATGTTGCCCCGTATGGCTCATGTGAGAACCATCACCGCCGCTGTGTGCTGGGAATGCCTGAATCAAACGATCTACAAGAGTTGCTTGTTTGGTAGCCAATATTTGCTCAAGGTTCTCATATGGCATGATATTTTGTAATTTTCCTTTATATCGTGGATCCAGGAGGCAGGCCAACCAGTAATCGTCATCGGTCATCATTTTGATAATGCGGGGGTCCCTTTTTAGGATACACAAGGCGTACTCAGCCATGTGGGCCAATGTTCCAGGTGTCAATTCACTGCTTGTGCTGGGTTGAGGAGCGCTTTCTTGAAAATCTACATCACTTGTGTCCCGCAAAAACCCTGTACCTGACCTTGCAAAGCTAATAGTTTCTATTGCCCCCTGAGAAGCATCCTCCTCCCACAAATATTCATCCCCATCATCCCCCTCCTCCTCCTCTTCGTCCGCCACCTCGTCCAGGAGAGTTCCCTCAGCAGACAATGGCTGACTGTCATCAAGGCTTCCTCCTCCTCCTCGGCTGCCGACGCCAGCTCCTTAATATGCGTCAAACTTTGCATCAGCAGACACATTAGTGGGATGCTCATGCTTATGATGGCGTCATCTGCGCTTACCAGCTGTGTGCATTCCTCAAAATACTGAAGGACTTGACAGAGGTCTTGTAGCTTCGACCACTGCACACCAGATAACTCCATGTCTGCCATCCAAGTGCCTGCCCATGTATGTGTATCCTCAACAAATTAATTACAGCACGCCTCTGTTCACACAGCCTCTGAAGCATGTGCAGTGTGGAGTTCCACCTTGTTGCAACGTCGATTATTAGGAAGTGCTGGGGAAGATTCAGCGAACGCTGATGGTTCAGCATACGGCTGGAGTGTACGGGCGACCGGAGGACGTGCGAGCAAAGTCTTCGCACCTTCAGGAGCAGGGCTGGTAACTCCGGATAATTTTTGAGGAAGCACTGCACCACCAGGTTCAAGGTGTGAGCCAGGCAAGGCATGTGTTTAAGTTCTGAAAGGGCTATGGCAGCCATAAAATTCCTTCCGTTATTACTGACTACCTTGCCTGCATCAAGATGTACACTGCCCAGCCATGACTGAGTTTGTTGCTGCAAGTACTTGGCCAGTACTTCCACGGTGTGTCTGTTGTCGCCCAAACACTTCATTTGTAGCACAGCCTGCTGACGCTTACCACTAGCTGTTCAATAATAGGACACCTCGTGTGCAACACTGGCAGCGGCGAATGGAGTGGTCGTGCGACTGCGCTCTGTGGACAAGCTTTCGCTTCTGGAGGAGGAGGAGAGGAGGAGGAAGAGGGGTGGCGAACGCCTACAGCCAACTGTTTCCTAGACCGTGGGCTAGGCAGAACTGTCCCTCTATGGCTGTCCCCTGTGGACCCTGCATCCACCACATTAACCCAGTGCGCCGTGATGGACACGTAACGTCCATGGCCATGCCTACTGGTCCATGCATCTGTTGTGAGGTGCACCTTTTGTACTGACTGATTGCCTCAGTGCATGGACAATGCGGTCTTTGACACGCTGGTGGAGGGCTGGGATGGCTTTTCTCGCAAAGAAATGCCAACTGGGTAGGTCATAGCGTGGTACTGCATAGGCCATCAAGTCTTTGAAAGCTTCGCTTTTAGGGCATGATGCTTTTAGGGCATCATCTCTAACAAGATTAGTCTAGCAATGTGGGCGTTCAAACCCTGTGTACGCGGATGAGAGGATGAGTACTTTCTTTTCCTAATGAGAATCTCTTGTAGGGTGAGCTGGACTGGAGAGCTACATATGGTGGAACTAGCGGTGGGGTTGGTGGACATGGGGGATTGAGAGAGGGTTGGTGATGGTATTCTTGATGTTGGCCTACATACAGTGTTTCCTACCAAAAACCTTGTGATTCCCTGACTGCCTTGGCCTCGCGATGATACCTCTACATTTGCTGCTGGTGGTGTCCTAACTGGTGGGCTTACAGTGAGGGAAGCAATGTAGCGTTGCTGACTACCTTCATTCTGAGCAGGTGAACCAACAGTACAGGACGTTTGGTAGTTAGTCCAGGCTTGCAAGTGCATGCTGGTTAAATGTCTACGCATGCACATTGTATTTAAATTTTGAAGATTCTTCCCTCTGCTAAAAGTCTTTGAGCATTTCTTACATATAACTTTGGACTGATCTTTCGGATCTTGGTTAAAAAATTGCCACACTACACTCGTCCTACTATGGAATACCTTTTCAGGCTTTGCACACTGTGCTACTGTCACCGGATGGCCACGCTGTCCTACACCTGTTGTAGTTTTTGACACACGTTTTTGGCCAGATACGGGCCTGCCAGATGACAGCTTTTGCGAAGTAGATGGCTGCTGCAGATCATCCTCCTCCGCTTCTGAGCTACTGGCAGCGGCACCCTCTTCCCCCAATGGCTGCCAATCTGGGTCAACAACTGGGTCATCTATCACCTCCTCTTCAATGTCATGTGCACCGTCCTCTGTGTCACCGTGTAAGGTGCTACAGCGTTCTGGATGGGGCACGATAGTCTCATCAGGGTCAGATTCTGGCTCAGTACACTGCGAGGGCAATGTAGTGATCTGAGTCAATGGAACAGCATAATAATCTAGCTGTGGCTGTGCATCTGTGCACACCATGTCTGATTCATCTTGTAATGGGCTTTTAACAATTTCCCTCTCTAACTCAGGCACGGTATGTGTAAAGAGCTCCATGGAGTAAAGTGTAGTGTTGCCTGGCGCATCCTTCACTTTTGTTTTGGGTGAAGGACACAAGGAAGCTACTTTTTCCGGACCAGGAGCAGCCACTGACGACTCACTGCTTTTAGATTTCGAACCTTCTGAAAGAGCTAGCCAAAACTTGTTCCTGCTGCTCCGGCTTTAAAAGCTGTTTTCCAACTCCAAGATAAGGGAGCCTTCGAGGCCTTGTGTAGCCAGACGATGACGCTGGCTCAACACCTTGAGCCTTTGGTGCTATCTTGCTTTTCCCAGTACCACCAGATGCTCCTCTACAACCACCACCATCAGTACCAGCTGGCAACGACCGCCCACGGCCTCTTCCACCAGACTTCCTCATTTTTGGGGAAATGTTACCAAAATAACAACCGTTATATGGTACTGTTAAACAAGTAGAAGGTGTATATTAACTTTTAGAGAATTTATATCTCCTTTTTTAGGCGGGAAGACTGCAGCAAAAAACAGGCCCTGTGTATTACACTACACAATGTCAATGGCCGAACGTGGCTGCCAGATATACGACCAACAGAACTGACATATAGAAACTTGTTGGCAATTTAAATCTCCTTTTTTGGGGGGGAGACTGTAGCAAAAAACAGGCCCAGTGTATTACACTACAAAATGTCAGTTGCAGAACGTGGCTGCCAGATCTACGACCAACAGAACTGACGTATAGAAACTTGTGGGCACTTTAAATCTCCCTTTTTGGGGGGGGAGAATGCAGCAAAAAACTGGCCCAGTGTATTACACTGCACAATGTAAGTGGCAGAACGTGGCTGCCAGATATATGACCAACAGAACTGACGCATAGAAACTTGTTGTCAAATTAATTCTCCCTTTTTTTGGGGGGGGGGGGAGAATGTAGCAAAAAAACAGGCCCAGTGTATTACACTACACAATGTCAGTGGAAAAACGTGGCTGCCAGATATACGACCAAAAGAACCGACGTATAGAAACTTGTTGGCAATTTAAATCTCCCTTTTTGGGGGGGAGAATGCAGCAAAAAACTGGCCCAGTCTATTACACTACACAATGTAAGTGGCAGAACGTGGCTGCCAGATATATGACCAACAGAACTGACGCATAGAAACTTGTTGGCAATTTAAATCTTCCTTTTTTGGGGGAGAGAATGCAGCAAAAAACAGGCCCAGTGTATTACGCTACACAATGTAAGTGGCAGAACGTGGCTGGCAGATATACCACAAACAGAACAGACGTATAGAAACTTGTTGCCAAATTAATTCTCCCTTTTTTGGGGGGGGAGAATGTAGCAAAAAACAGGCCCAGTGTATTACACTACACAATGTCAGTGGCAGAACGTGGCTGCCAGATATACGACAAACAGAACTGATGTATAGAAACTTGTTGGCAATTTAAATCTCCCTTTTTTTTTGGGGGGGGGGGAGAATGCAGCAAAAACAGGCCCAGTGTATTACACTACACAATGTCAGTGGCAGAACGTGGCTGCCAGATATACGACCAACAGAACTGACGTATAGAAACTTGTTGGCAATTTAAATCTCCCTTTTTTGGGGGGGGATAATGCAGCAAAAAACTGGCCCAGTGTATTACGCTACACAATGTAAGTGGCAGAACGTGGCTGCCAGATATACCACAAACAGAATTGACGTATAGAAACTTGTTGCCAAATTAATTCTCCCTTTTTTTGGGGGGGGGAGAATGTAGCAAAAAACAGGCCCAGTGTATTACACTACACAATGTCAGTGGCAGAACATGGCTGGCAGATATATGACCAACAGAACTGACGTTTAGAAACTTGTGGGCAATTTAAATCTCCTTTTTGGGCACTTTAAATCTCCCTTTTTTTTGGGGGGGGGGGGGGGAGAATGCAGCAAAAAACAGGCCCTGTGTATTACACTACACAATGTAAGTGTCAGAACATGGCTGCCAGATATACGACCAACAGAACTGACGTATAGAAACTTTTTGGCAATTTAGAACTCCCTTTTTTGGGCAGGAGAATGCTGCAAAAAAACAGGCACTGTGTATTACACTACACAATGTAAGTGTCAGAATGTGGCTGGCAGATATACGACAAACAGAACTGACGTATAGAAACTTGTGGGCAATTTAAATCTCCCTTTTTTGGGGGGGAGAATGCAGCAAAAAACAGGCCCAGGGTATTACACTACACAATGTCAGTGGCAGAACGTGGCTGCCAGATATACAGTTATATGAAAAAGTTTGGACACCCCTATTAATCTTATGCTTAATGTTTTATAAAAATTGTTTTTTTTGCAACAGTTAGTTCAGTTTCATATATCAAATAACTGTTGGACACAGTAATGTTTCTGCCTTGAAATGAGGTTTCTTGTACTAACAGAAAATGTGCAATCTGCATTCAAACAAAATTAGACAGGTGCATAAGTATGGGCACCCCACCAGAAAAGTGACATTAATATTTATATTAATAATTAGTAGATCCTCCATTTGCAAAAATATCAGCCTCTAGTCGCTTCCTGTAGCTTTTAATGAGTTCCTGGATCCTGGATGAAGGTATTTTTGACCATTCTTCTTTACAAAACAATTCCAGTTCACTTAAGTGTGATGGTCGCCGAGCATGGACAGCCCTCTTCAAATGATCCCACAGATGTTCAATGATATTCAGGTCTGGGGACTGGGATGGCCATTCCAGAACAGTGTAATTGTTCCTATGCATGAATGCCTGAGTAGATTTGGAGCGGTGTTTTGGATCATTGTCTTGCTGAAAGATCCATCCCCTGCGTAACGTCAACTTTGTCACTGATTCATGAACATTATTGTCAAGAATCTGCTGATACTGAGAGGAATCCATGCGTCCCTCAACTTTAACAAGATTCCCGGTGCCGACATTGGCCACACAGCCCCAAAGCATGATGGAACCTCCACAAAATTTTACTGTGGGTAGCAAGTATTTTTCTTGGAATGCTGTGTTTTTTGGCCGCCATGCATAACGCCTTTTTGTATGACCAAACAACTCAATGTTGGTTTCATCAGTCCACAGGACCTTCTTCCAAAAAGAAATTGGCTTCTCCAAATGTGCTTTTGCATACCTCAGCTGACTCTGTTTGTGGCGTGCTTGCAGAAACGGCTTCTTTCGCATCACTCTCCCAAACAGCTTCTCCTTGTGCAAAGTGCGTTGTATAGTTGACCGAAGCACAGTGACACCATCTGCAGCAGGTTGATACTGCAGCTCACTGGAGGTGGTCTGAGGATTGTCCTTGACTGATCTAACCATTCTTCTTCTCTGCCTTTCTGATGTTTTTCTTGGCCTGCCACTTCTGGCCTTAACAAGAACTGTACCTGCGTTTTTCCATTTCCTTACTATGTTCCTCACAGTGGAAATTGACAAGTTAAATCTCTGAGACAGCTTTTTGTATCCTTCCCCTGAACAACTATGTTGAATAATCTTTGTTTTCAGATCATTAGACAGTTGTTTTGAGGAGCCCATGATGCCACTCTTCAGAGGAGATTTAAACAGGAGAACAACTTGCAAGTGGCCACTTTAAGTAGCTTTTGTCATGATTGCATACACCTTGCTTTGGAGTTCAAAGCTTAATGAGGTTAGAAAAACAAAAAAAGTGCTTTAGTAAGTCAGTAAAAAGTAGGTAGGAGTATTTAAAACAAGAAAATGATAAGGGTGCCCATACTTATGCACCTGTCAAATTTTGTTTGAATGCAGATTGCACATTTTCTGTTAGTACAATAAACCTCATTTTAAGGCAGAAACATTACTGTGTCCAACAGTTATTAGATATATGAAACTGAAATAGCTATTGGAAAAAAAAACAATTTTTATAAAACATTAAGCTCAAGATTAATAGGGGTACCCAAACTTTTTCATATAACTGTACGACAAACAGAACTGACATATAGAAACTTATGGACAATTTAAATCTCCCTTTTTTGGGGGGGAGAATGCAGCAAAAAACAGGCCCAGTGTATTACACTACACAATGTAAGTGGCAGAATGTGGCTGGCAGATATACTACAAACAGAACTGACATTAGAAACGTGTTGCCAATTTAAATCTCCCTTTTTGGGGGGGAGAATGTAGCAAAAAACAGGCCCTGTGTATTACACTACACAATGTCAGTGGCAGAACATGGCTGCCAGATATACAACAAACAGAACTGACGTATAGAAACTTGTGGGCAATTTAAATCTCCCTTTTTTGGGTGGGAGAATGCAGCAAAAAACAGGCCCAGTATATTACACTACACAATGTCAGTGGCAGAACGTGGCTGGCAGATATACAACAAACAGAACTGACGTACAGAATCTTGTGGGCAATATAAAATTCCCTTTTTTGGGGGGGAGAATGCAGCAAAAAACAGGCCCTGTGTATTACACTACACAATGTAAGTGTCAGAACGTGTCTGGCAGATATATGACCAACAGAACTGATGTATAGAAACTTGTGGGCAATTTAAATCTCCCTTTTTGGGGGGGGGGGGAGAATGCAGCAAAAAAACAGGCACAGTGTATTACACTACACAATGTCAGTGGCAGAACGTGGCTGGCAGATATATAAAAAAATACAAGGGCTGTAGTACAATTTCAATCTCCCTACAATGATCAAAGGACAAGTATGGCAGCAATAAAAAGGACTGCTGCACACAAAAGAGTGTGGACAAAGATACAAGATAACTGTGCAGAAAGAAGCAACAGGATTTTTGCTTTTAAAAAGCAGTTGGTTTGCACAGCGGCGTACAAACAGCAATGCAGCTATCAGGGATCCTTATAGGGCAGCCTAATAAGCTACAGCGCTGATGCACAAAAAAAAACTCCACTGTCCCTGCAAAGACAAGGTGGTGTTGGACAGTGGAAATCGCTTACAGCACAAGCAGTTTTGGGGTTAATCTTCCCTCCCTAACTATATCCCTTCTTCTGATGAAGCTGCAGCAATCTCTCCCTATGCTAAGATTGGCAGAAGTAAGATGGCGGTCGGCGTTCATGCCCCTTTATAGCCCCTGTGATGCCGCAGAAAGCAAGCCAATCACTGCCATACCCTTCTCTAAGATGGTGGGGACCGAGACCTACGTCATCACGCTGCCCACACTCTGCATGCTCCTTCAGAATTGGCGCTTAAAGCGTCATTCGAAACACGACTTTGGCGCATAGATTGCAGACCTCATGGCCGATCCCACAGTGGGATCGGGTCGGGATTCACGAAACCCGACTTTGCCAAAAGTCGGCGATATTTTAAATTGTCCGATCCGTTTCGCTCAACCCTAGTCATGAATTTTCTCCATTTTGTTTCTGTTTCTGGTTTATTTCTTTGTGATTTGTGTTGTTTTTTGTCTTCTGATTGGAGTTTTGTTCTTATGTTTTGTTCTGTTGTGTTTTATTTTGTAATGTGTCACATGAAGTATTTTTATTTAATAAAAGACCTACAAACCAGTCTTTGGTGCACTACCAAACAGGACTTCAAAAGGAGACAAACCTGTCTTCCTATTTGGAGGGTGTCTGACTGAAAAGATTGCAAGCGACAAGCACTCTAATCAGTCCTTTCATGTTTCTGTCATGGCATTTTGAAATTTTAAGTTCTCTGCCTCCTGCGCTGACTTGTGAGGAGGGAGAGAATCAGCTCGGATTACCTCATGTGAGGATACTACTGCATATCCAGTGTAGAATCGCCCGTCCTGGTGGTATCTAGAGCCATCTACAAAAAAAACCTTCAAAATCTGCATTAGGAATAGGTTGTTCATTAACATGTGCAAAACCCACTGTCTCCTTACTAGTAGTGTTGAGCATTCCGATACCGCAAGTATCGGGTATCGGCCGATACTTGCGGTATCGGAATTCCGATACCGAGATCCGATATTTTTGTGATATCGGGTATCGGTATCGGAAGTGTAAAATAAAGAATTAAAATAAAAAATATTGTTATATTCACCTCTCCGGCGGCCCCTGGACATCTGCGCGAGGAACCGGCGTCCGGCACGGCTTCTTTCTTCAAAATGCGCGCCTTTAGGACCTGTGGTATGACGTCCCGGCTTCTGATTGGTCGCGTGCCGCCCATGTGACCGCCACGCGACCAATCAGAAGCCGCGACGTCATTCCTCAGCTAAAGTCCTAGAATGAGCGCCTTTTAGGACCTGAGGAATGACGTCGCGGCTTCTGATTGGTCGCGTGGCGGTCACATGGGCGGCACGCGACCAATCAGAAGCCGGGACGTCATTCCACAGGTCCTAAAGGCGCGCATTTTGAAGAAAGAAGCCGTGCCGGACGCCGGATCCTCCCGCTGATGTCCAGGGGCCGCCGGAGAGGTGAATATAACAATATTTTTTATTTTAATTCTTTATTTTACACTTTAATATGGATCCCAGGGCCTCAAGGAGAGTTTCCTCTCCTTCAGACCCTGGGATCCATGAGGATACATTCCGATACTTGATGTCCCATTGACTTGTATTGGTATCGGATATCGGTATCGGCGATATCCGATATTTTTCGGGTATCGGCCGATACTATCCGATACCGATACTTTCAAGTATCGGACGGTATCGCTCAACACTACTTACTAGTGTTGAGCGATACCTTCCGATATCGGAAAGTATCGGTATCGGATTGGATCGGTCGATATTCAAAAAATATCGGATATCGCCGATACCGATACCCGATCCCAATGCAAGTCAATGGGACCAAAATATCGGAATTAAAATAAACCCTTTCTTTCCTTGTAGGTTCATTCTACATGAAGGAAAACAACAAAGAATAATGCAGGATGTATTTGGGGAAGTGGCGGAGACATTAAAGTCATAGAGGTTTAGCGCAATCAAATAGAATAGCCTTTTTTTTTTTTTTTAAAGACGTTCGTAGTGACAAAGATATTGACTATGTAATTTTTTTTTTATTTTGTCAGATATTGATGTTTCACTATTCCACGCCCTTCCCCTTTTTTTTTTTTTTTAACTTTTCCCACACTTTCATCTTCATCATCATCAGCATCTTTGACATCAACTTTCTTCACCTTATTCATCTTCTTCTTCATCTTCTACCTATTTTTTTTTTATTACATTCTTCATATTCATTTTATTCAACTATTATTATTCTTCCTATTCTACATATTCATTTTCTTCAACTATTATTATTCTTCCTTTTCTACTTCTTCATCATATTCTCATTTGTGACAGGCATTCCCGTAGTTGTTATCTATAAAAGTTTGAAGATTACACCTTCCGTTCTGCCAGTCACAAAAGTTACATTTGTCCGAGTTCAGTTTGGCCTGCAGCATCAGGCTTTATCCAGGGGCACCACGAGGAGGAACGGACTCACCCCCATACACTGCTTAGTCTTCTTCTGCATATAATTTAGATAATATCTTTTGCTCTGATATTAAGTGTTATGCTTAATGTTCTTCTGCTCTTTGTTCTGCAGCCTCTTGTTCTTCTGCTTCTCGATCTTCCATGTCGTCGTCTCCAGGGTCGTCGTCTCCAGGGTCGTCGTCTCCGCCGTCGTCGTCTCCGCCGTCGTCGTCGTCATCGGGGTGGTCTTCCGGGTCGTCGACTTTAGGGTCTTCAATTTGGAAATGTAGCAGAAGGTACAAGAAGGCTGAGAAAATGCCAAGAACCAGCTGATGGAACTGGAACTCGGATGGCTACCCGAAGGTTCAAGAGCCTATGGAACTACCGAGGACCAGCTGACGTTACTGGAACCCGGTTACTAAGCAGGAGGTACCCGTGCTAAAAAGCACTACCAAGGACCACCTGACGTTGGTGGAACTTGGATACCCAGAAGGAGGCACCTAAGCCAAAGGCTCTGCCCGGAACCAGCTGATGGTACTGGAACCAGGATGGGGAGCAGAAGGTACAAGAGCAAAAGACACTGCCGAGAACCAGCTGACGGTGCTGGAACCAGGATGTGGACCAGAAGGTCCACAGGAGAGGAGAGAACAGCTAGGCCGCGAGGCAACCGCAGTTACCGAACCCCAACAGTCCTACAGGGGGAGCTTGGCCTACTGGCACTACAGAACCAGCCTTGACTACCAATTCACGCAGCCCACATAGGAAGCTCCTAAACTGGAGGCACCCTGGAGTTGGCTAACTCGACCGCAACACGACGGGGCAACGCATAGGCGTCTCAGTGAGTTTGACAGTCCCCGGAAACAGCTGACGGTGCTGGAACCAGGCTGGGCACGAGGGAGTACCCGTGACAAAAACACTGGCGAGAACCAGCTGGCGGTGCTGGAACCCAGATGCGTTGCCCCAGTGTGCTAGAGCCAATGGCACGACCGAGGACCAGCTGACGGTGCTGGAACCCGGTTACTAAGCTGTAGGTGCCCGCGCTTAAAAGCACTACCAAGGACCGCCTGACGTTGGCGGAACTCGGATACCCAGGAGGAGGCACCTAAGCCAAAGGCTCTGCCCGGAAGCAGCTGACGGTGCTGGAACCAGGTGGTGGACCACAAGGTCCACAGGAGAGGAGAGAACAGCTAGGCCGCGAGGCAGCCGCAGTTACCGAACCCCAACAGTCCTACAGGGGGAGCTTGGCCTACTGGCACTACAGAACCAGCCTTGACTATCAATTCATGCAGCCCACATAGGAAGCTCCTAAACTGGAGGCACCCTGGAGTTGGCTAACTCGACCGCAACACGACGGGGCAACGCATAGGCGTCTCAGTGAGTTTGACAGTCCCCGGAAACAGCTGACGGTGCTGGAACCAGGCTGGGCACGGGGGAGTACCCATGACAAAAACACTGCCGAGAACCAGCTGGCGGTGCTGGAACCCGGATGCGTTGCCCCAGTGTGCAAGAGCCAATGGCACCGAGGACCAGCTGACGGTGCTGGAACCCGGTTACTAAGCTGTAGGTGCCCGCGCTTAAAAGCACTACCAAGGACCGCCTGACGTTGGCGGAACTCGGATAACCAGGAGGAGGCACCTAAGCCAAAGGCTCGGCCCGGAACCAGCTGACGGTGCTGGAACCAGGTGGTGGACCACAAGGTCCAAAGGAGAGGAGAGAACAGCTAGGCCGCGAGGCAGCCGCAGTTACCGAACCCCAACAGTCCTACAGGGGGAGCTTGGCCTACTGGCACTACAGAACCAGCCTTGACTACCAATTCACACAGCCCACATAGGAAGCTCCTAAACTGGAGGCACCCTGGAGTTGGCTAACTCGACCGCAACACGACGGGGCAACGCATAGGCGTCTCAGTGAGTTTGACAGTCCCCGGAAACAGCTGACGGTGCTGGAACCAGGCTGGGCACGAGGGAGTACCCGTGACAAAAACACTGCCGAGAACAAGCTGGCGGTGCTGGAACCCGGATGCGTTGCCCCAGTGTGCTAGAGCCAATGGCACGACCGAGGACCAGCTGACGGTGCTGGAACCCGGTTACTAAGCTGTAGGTGCCCGCGCTTAAAAGCACTACCAAGGACCGCCTGACGTTGGCGGAACTCGGATACCCAGGAGGAGGCACCTAAGCCAAAGGCTCGGCCCGGAACCAGCTGACGGTGCTGGAGAGAACAGCTAGGCCGCGAGGCAGCCGCAGTTACCGAACCCCAACAGTCCTACAGGGGGAGCTTGGCCTACTGGCACTACAGAACCAGCCTTGACTACCAATTCATGCAGCCCACATAGGAAGCTCCTAAACTGGAGGCACCCTGGAGTTGGCTAACCCGACCGCAACACGACGGGGCAAGCATAGGCATCTCAGTGAGTTTGACAGTCCCCGGAAACAGCTGACGGTGCTGGAACCAGGCTGGGCACGAGGGAGTACCCGTGACAAAACACAGCCGAGAACCAGCTGGCGGTGCTGGAACCCGGATGCATTGCCTATTAAAGATTGTCTTCCTAGAGCCCCAACTAGCGGTGTTGGAGCAAAGGGTAAGCAGGGGGAGCAGAGTGTCGGCCGAAGCCTGCACTGGAGGCAGCTTTGTGTCTGCGTTGCATTTGCAGGACACTTTGCCGGCTACACAGTGGGGGAACAGCTGGCGTTGCTGAACCCCACTGACACAATGGCGGGTGTTTTTCTCTGTGCAGCTAGCACTTCCGGGCAAAAACTTGCGGTGTTAGAGCCCAGGGGCAGCAGGAGGAGGAGAGGAGCAGAGTGTAGGCCGAAGCCTAGTTGAACCAATTTCAAAGGAAACCTTTAACCCCCCCTCAGGTGTTACAAAGTACAAGAGCCACACCTTGTGCAGCATTAATGCTGCACAAGTCAAAGGTTGCTCTATTAATTTGTCTACTTGCACACACTGAATGAAAGACAATTTAGCCCATTCTACAGTCAAACTGTAGTGGAGGCGTGACTTGTCTTTTTAAGGAAACGCAGCACAGGTGTCCCAAATAACGCCTTGGTGCTTGGCGCAGCTTCCTGAGCGTTGTTATTTGCTGTACAGGAGTCTGCGCTCTTGTGTTATCCCTTGGCAATGCCCTGTTAGCGCTGCCCGTCTTATGACCTCATTTCATGTTGGCCGGTGCGGTTAACGATGGCCATAAATCCCAGACCCACAGTGCCTTTTCATAAAGTCACACTGCGGTGCTGGGATTCGTGGCCTTGAGCAGTAAATATTTTCGCCGCTCACACACGTCCTTACACCTGCTTTAGACTGGGCGGCCTCAGCTGATCCCTTATCGCCTGCCACGGCCATGAGGCCGCACAGTCTGAAGAAGGCGGAAGGAGGGGAGTGAAGACAGGCGAAGATATGCACTGCTCGTGCCCATCAATCACACCCTCGCAGTCAAAATATATGAGACAACGAGGGGCGTTGTGTCGGGCAGGGCGGACGCACAGGCACAGGCAGCCAACCAATGATGTCAGAAGACGGGCAGCGCTAACAATGGGGGTGCTGCGTGTCATTAAAAAGGAAAGTAAAGAAGCTGCGGAGACACCATCACGTGTTTCTCGACGCAAGCAGTGAATAGCCAGGCCTTTCCCCAGGAAGGAACAACCACGGGAAGGGCAGCATCCTATGAAGGAAAGCCACCTATGCCAAACATGGTATCCATCCACAGACAGCTGTTTTGGGGTTTTTGCCCCTCATCAGTGTGGAGTAGGAATCTGGCTATTAGGAGCAGTGCCTAGTAAAAAGGGTATAAAGGCACAGATGATTGGCCTCGGGGAGACCAAAACATCCAACACCGCGGAGACACCATCACGTGTTTCTCAACGCAGTGATTCCAGAACACTGCCCCCATCCCTTATGGGAAATATGAAGATGCAAGTAAAGAAGCTGCGGAGACACCATCACGTGTTTCTCGACGCAAGCAGTGAATAGCCAGGCCTTTCCCCGGGAAGGAACAACCACGGGAAGGGCAGCATCCTATGAAGGAAAGCCACCTATGCCAAGCATGGTATCCATCCACAGACAGCTGTTTCGGGGTTTTTGCCCCTCATCAGTGTGGAGTAGGAATCTGGCTATTAGGAGCAGTGCCTAGTAAAAAGGCTATAAAGGCACAGATGATTGGCCTCGGGGAGACCAAAACATCCAACACCGCGGAGACACCATCACGTGTTTCTCAACGCAGTGATTCCAGAACACTGCCCCCATCCCTTATGGGAAATATGCAGATGCAAGTAAAGAAGCTGCGGAGACACCATCACGTGTTTCTCGACGCAAGCAGTGAATAGCCAGGCCTTTCCCCGGGAAGGAACAACCACGGGAAGGGCAGCATCCTATGAAGGAAAGCCACTTATGCCAAGCATGGTATCCATCCACAGACAGCTGTTTCGGGGTTTTTGCCCCTCATCAGTGTGGAGTAGGAATCTGGCTATTAGGAGCAATGCCTAGTAAAACTGCTTGCGTCGAGAAACACGTGATGGTGTCTCCGCAGCTTCTTTACTTGCATCTGCATATTTCCCATAAGGGATGGGGGCAGTGTTCTGGAATCACTGCGTTGAGAAACACGTGATGGTGTCTCCGCGGTGTTGGATGTTTTGGTCTCCCCGAGGCCAATCATCTGTGCCTTTATAGCCTTTTTACTAGGCACTGCTCCTAATAGCCAGATTCCTACTCCACACTGATGAGGGGCAAAAACCCCGAAACAGCTGTCTGTGGATGGATACCATGCTTGGCATAGGTGGCTTTCCTTCATAGGATGCTGCCCTTCCCGTGGTTGTTCCTTCCCGGGGAAAGGCCTGGCTATTCACTGCTTGCGTCGAGAAACACGTGATGGTGTCTCCGCAGCTTCTTTACTTGCATCTGCATATTTCCCATAAGGGATGGGGGCAGTGTTCTGGAATCACTGCGTTGAGAAACACGTGATGGTGTCTCCGCGGTGTTGGATGTTTTGGTCTCCCCGAGGCCAATCATCTGTGCCTTTATAGCCTTTTTACTAGACACTGCTCCTAATAGCCAGATTCCTACTCCACACTGATGAGGGGCAAAAACCCCGAAACAGCTGTCTGTGGATGGATACCATGCTTGGCATAGGTGGCTTTCCTTCATAGGATGCTGCCCTTCCCATGGTTGTTCCTTCCCGGGGAAAGGCCTGGCTATTCACTGCTTGCATCGAGAAACACGTGATGGTGTCTCCGCAGCTTCTTTACTTGCATCTGCATATTTCCCATAAGGGATGGGGGCAGTGTTCTGGAATCACTGCGTTGAGAAACACGTGATGGTGTCTCCGCGGTGTTGGATGTTTTGGTCTCCCCGAGGCCAATCATCTGTGCCTTTATACCCTTTTTACTAGGCACTGCTCCTAATAGCCAGATTCCTACTCCACACTGATGAGGGGCAAAAACCCCGAAACAGCTGTCTGTGGATGGATACCATGCTTGGCATTAGGTGGCTTTCCTTCATAGGATGCTGCCCTTCCCGTGGTTGTTCCTTCCCGGGGAAAGGCCTGGCTATTCACTGCTTGCGTCGAGAAACACGTGATGGTGTCTCCGCAGCTTCTTTACTTGCATCTGCATATTTCCCATAAGGGATGGGGGCAGTGTTCTGGAATCACTGCGTTGAGAAACACGTGATGGTGTCTCCGCGGTGTTGGATGTTTTGGTCTCCCCGAGGCCAATCATCTGTGCCTTTATAGCCTTTTTACTAGGCACTGCTCCTAATAGCCAGATTCCTACTCCACACTGATGAGGGGCAAAATCCCCGAAACAGCTGTCTGTGGATGGATACCATGCTTGGCATAGGTGGCTTTCCTTCATAGGATGCTGCCCTTCCCGTGGTTGTTCCTTCCCGGGGAAAGGCCTGGCTATTCACTGCTTGCGTCGAGAAACACGTGATGGTGTCTCCGCAGCTTCTTTACTTGCATCTGCATATTTCCCATAAGGGATGGGGGCAGTGTTCTGGAATCACTGCGTTGAGAAACACGTGATGGTGTCTCCGCGGTGTTGGATGTTTTGGTCTCCCCGAGGCCAATCATCTGTGCCTTTATAGCCTTTTTACTAGGCACTGCTCCTAATAGCCAGATTCCTACTCCACACTGATGAGGGGCAAAAACCCCGAAACAGCTGTCTGTGGATGGATACCATGCTTGGCATAGGTGGCTTTCCTTCATAGGATGCTGCCCTTCCCGTGGTTGTTCCTTCCCCGGGAAAGGCCTGGCTATTCACTGCTTGCGTCGAGAAACACGTGATGGTGTCTCCGCAGCTTCTTTACTTGCATCTGCATATTTCCCATAAGGGATGGGGGCAGTGTTCTGGAATCACTGCGTTGAGAAACACGTGATGGTGTCTCCGCGGTGTTGGATGTTTTGGTCTCCCCGAGGCCAATCATCTGTGCCATTAAAAAGGAAAGTCACACCTCAGGGACTTTGTAATGGTCTCTAATGAGACACATTTTGTACGTGTTGAGTTCCACGTGGGCAAGGAGAAAAAGTCAGCCACCTTGTACAAATGCAGCAGTACTGCTGTACAAGGTGGCTATTATACATAGAAACACCTGGGGCTGGGGGGCAGGCTCCCTTCAATTTCAGTTCATGTGCCTGCGTGGCGTTTGCAGGTCACGTTGCCGGCTACACAGCAGGGGAACAGCTGGCGGTGCTGAACCCCACTAGCACATTGGATGGTGTTTTTCTCTGTGCAGCTAGCACTTCCGGGCAAAAACTAGCGGTGTTTGAGCCCAGGGTCAGCAGGAGGAGGAGAGAAGCAGAGTGTAGGCCGAAGCCTCCACTGGTGGCAGGTTTTGGTCAGTTGTGCCAGCGTGGCTTGTGCTGGACACGATGCCAGCTACACAGCAGGGGAACAGCTGGCGGTGCTGAACCCCACTAACACATTGGCTGGTGTTTTTCTCTGTGCAGCTAGCACTTCCGGGCAAAAACTAGCGGTGTTAGAGCCCAGGGGCAGCAGGAGGAGGAGAGGAGCAGAGTATAGGCCGAAGCCTGCACTGGTGGCAGCTTTTGGTCGGTTGTGCCAGCGTGGCTTGTGCTGGACACGATGCCGGCTACACAGCAGGGGAACAGCTGGCGGTGCTGAACCCCACTAACACATTGGCTGGTGTTTTTCTCTGTGCAGCTTGCATTTCCGGGCAAAAACTAGCGGTGTTAGAGCCCAGGGTCAGCAGGAGGAGGAGAGGAGCAGAGTGTAGGCCGAAGCCTAGTTGAACCAATTTCAAAGGTAACCTTTAACCCCCCCTCAGGTGTTGCAAGGTACAAGAGCCACACCTTGTGCAGTATTAATGCTGCTCAAGTAAAAGGTTGCCCTATTAATTTTGCTCCTTGCACACGCTGAATAAAACACGTACACTATTTAGCCCATTATACTGTCAAACAGTAGTGGAGGCGTGACTTGTCTTTTTAAGGAGACACAGCACAGGTGTCAAAATTTACACCTAGGTGCAGGGCGCAGATTCCTGAGCGTTGTTATTTGCAGTACAGTAGTCTGTGCTCTTGTGTTATCCCTTGGCAATACCCTGTTAGTGCAGCCCGTCTTATGACCTCATTTCATGTTGGCCGGTGCGGTTAACGATGGCCATAAATCCCAGACCCACAGTGCCTTTTCATAAAGTCACACTGCGGTGCTGGGATTCGTGGCCTTGTGCAGTAAATATGTTCGCCACTCACACATGTCCTTACACCTGCTTCAGACTGGGCGGCCTCAGCTGATCCCTTATCGCCTGCCACGGCCATGAGGCCGCACAGTCTGAAGAAGGCGGAAGGAGGGTAGTGAAGACAGGCGAAGATATGCACTGCTCGTGCCCATCAATCACACCCTCGCAGTCAAAATATATGAGACAACGAGGGGCGTTGTGTCGGGCAGGGCGGACGCAGAGGCACAGGCAGCCAACCAATGATGTCAGAAGATGGGCAGCGCTAACAATGGGGGTGCTGCGTGTCATTAAAAAGGAAAGTCACACCTCAGGGACATTGTAATGGTCTCTAATGAGACACATTTTGTACGTGTTGAGTTCCACGTGGGCAAGGAGAAAAAGTCAGCCACCTTGTACAAATGCAGCAGTACTGCTGTACAAGGTGGCTATTATACATAGAAACACCTGGGGGTGGGGGGCAGGCTCCCTTCAATTTCAGTTCATGTGCCTGCGTGGCGTTTGCAGGTCACGTTGCCGGCTACACAGCAGGGGAACAGCTGGCGGTGCTGAACCCCACTAACACATTGGCTGGTGTTTTTCTCTGTGCAGCTAGCACTTCTGTTGTGGATTCTGTTTTTGGGCTCCCTCTGGTGGTTACAGATGGTACTGGGTGACTTGTGTTCTCTGCGGTCTCTGGTGTCCACCTGTTCTATCAGGATATGGGAGTTTCCTATTTAACCTGGCTTTCTTGTCATTTCCTCGCCGGCGATCAATGTAATCAGTGTGTCTTGTTACCTCTGCTTCCCGCTTCTGTAATCTTCAGGACAAGCTAAGTTTTTGATTTTCCTGTTCCACGTTTTGCTTTATTTTTGTTTTAGTCCAGCTTGCAGTTATGTGATTCCTTGTTGCTGGTTGCTCTAGTGGGCTGATATTACTCCTCATGTTCCATGAGTTGGCACATGAGTTCAGGTGATTTCAGGATGGTTTTTTGTAGGGTTTTTCGCTGACCGCGCAGTTCACTTTTGTATCCTCTGCTATCTAGTTTTAGCGGGCCTCATTTTGCTGAATCTGTTTTCATTACTACGTATGTGCTTTCCTCTCATTTCACCGTCATTACATGTGGGGGGCTGCTATTTCTGTGGGGTGTTTCTCTGGAGGCAAGAGAGGTCTTTGTTTCTTCTAATAGGGGAAGCTAGTCCTTCGGCTGGCGCGAGACGTCTAGAATCATCGTAGGCACGTTCCCTGGCTACTGCTAGTGTTGTGAATTATGTTCAGGATCGCGGTCAGCTCAGTTTCCATCACCCTAGAGCTTGTTCTGTTTTTTGTGTGCTTGTCCTTTTGTGATCCCCTGCCATTGGGATCATGACAGTATCGCCGGCCCAAAAGTGGTAATCGTATTGGCTGAAGTAGGAGGAAAAGTAGTCTGAGGAAGTTTTTTTTTTTTTCCTTCCCTCAGAGTTTGCTGCCTAGCCTTAATTGCAGCCTGGCTGCGTCTTACCTCCTCTTAATCCTTGAATGGCTCTGACCTCAGCTGTTTATCATGGACGTCCAGAGTTTGGCTTCCAGCCTGAATAATCTTGCTGCTAAGGTTCAAAATATACAAGATTTTGTTGTACATGCTCCTATGCCTGAACCTAGAATTCCTATCCCAGAGTTTTTTTCTGGAGATAGATCTAGTTTTCTGAATTTTAGGAACAATTGCTAGTTGTTTCTTTCCTTGAAATCTCGCTCCTCTGGAGACCCTGCTCAGCAAATCAAAATTGTAATATCTTTCCTGCGGGTTGACCCTCAGAATTGGGCATTTGCATTGGCACCAGGGGATCCTGCGTTGCTCAATGTGGATGCGTTTTTTCTGGCATTGGGTTTGCTCTATGAGGAACCTAACCTAGAGATTCAGGCTGAAAAAGCTTTATTGGCTCTCTCTCAGGGGCAAGATGAAGCAGAAATATATTGTCAGAAATTTCGGAAATGGTCGGTGCTTACTCAGTGGAATGAGTGCGCTCTGGCTGCAAAATTCAGAGATGGCCTTTCTGAGGCCATTAAAAATGTTATGGTGGGGTTCCCGGCGCCTACAGGTCTGAATGAGTCTATGACTATGGCTATTCAGATTGATCGGCGTTTACGGGAGCGCAAACCTGTGCACCATTTGGCGGTGTCTTCTGAACAGGCACCTGAGACAATGCAATGTGATAGAATTCAGTCCAGAAGTGAACGGCAAAACTATAGGCGGAAAAATGGGTTGTGTTTTTATTGTGGTGATTCAGCTCATGTTATATCAGCATGCTCTAAACGCACAAAAAAGGTTGATAAGTCTGTTGCCATTAGTACTTTACAGTCTAAGTTCATTCTGTCTGTGACTCTGATTTGTTCATTATCAGCCATTTCCGTCGATGCCTATGTGGATTCAGGCGCTGCCCTGAGTCTTATGGATTGGTCATTTGCCAACCGCTGTGGGTTTAGTCTGGAGCCTCTGGAAGTCCCTATTCCTTTGAAAGGAATTGACTCTACACCTTTGGCTATGAATAAACCTCAGTACTGGACACACATGACCATGTGTATGACTCCCGTTCATCAGGAGGTGATTCGCTTCCTGGTACTGTATAATTTACATGATGTCTTAGTGCTTGGTCTGCCATGGTTACAAACTCATAACCCAGTCTTGGACTGGAAGGCGATGTCTGTGTTAAGCTGGGGATGTCAGGGGGTTCATGATGATGCACCTCCGATTTCTATCGCTTCATCTACTCCTTCTGAGGTTCCTGTATTTTTGTCTGATTATCGGGATGTTTTTGAGGAGCCTAAGCTCAATTCGCTTCCTCCTCACAGGGATTGTGATTGTGCTATAGATATGATTCCTGGCAGTAAATTTCCTAAAGGTCGTTTGTTCAATCTGTCAGTGCCAGAGCATACTGCTATGCGGGATTATGTTAAGGAGTCCTTGGAAAAGGGACATATCCGTCCATCTTCATCTCCTTTGGGAGCAGGTTTTTTTTTCGTGGCCAAAAAAGATGGTTCCTTGAGGCCTTGTATAGATTACCGTCTTTTGAATAAGATTACGGTCAAATATCAGTATCTTTTGCCATTGTTGACTGATTTGTTCACTCGCATTAAGGGGGCTAAATGGTTCACTAAGATTGATCTTCGGGGTGCGTATAATCTTGTGCGGATTAAGCAGGGTGATGAGTGGAAAACCGCATTTAATACGCCTGAGGGCCATTTTGAGTATTTGGTGATGCCTTTTGGACTTTCTAATGCTCCTTCTGTCTTCCAGTCCTTTATGCACGATATTTTCCGTGAATATCTGGATAAATTTATGATTGTGTATTTGGATGATGTTTTGTTTTTTTCTGATGACTGGGAGTCCCATGTTCAGCAGGTCAGGAAGGTGTTTCAGGTCCTGCGGGCCAATTCTTTGTTTGTAAAAGGTTCAAAGTGTCTCTTTGGAGTCCAGAAGATTTCTTTTTTGGGGTATATTTTTTCCCCTTCTACTATTGAGATGGATCCCGTCAAGGTTCAAGCTATTTGTGACTGGACGCAGCATACATCTCTTAAGAGTCTACAGAAGTTCTTGGGCTTTGCTAATTTTTATCGTCGTTTCATAACTAATTTTTCTAGTGTTGTTAAGCCTTTGACGGATCTGACTAAGAAGGGTGCTGATGATGCTGATTGGTCTCCTGCGGCTGTGGAGGCCTTTCAGGAACTTAAGCGCCGGTTTTCTTCTGCTCCTGTGTTGCGTCAGCCAGATGTTTCGCTTCCTTTTCAGGTTGAGGTTGATGCTTCTGAGATTGGAGCGGGGGCGGTTTTATCACAGAAGAAGCTCCGATTGCTCAGTGATGAAGCCATGTGCGTTCTTTTCTAGAAAGTTTTCGCCCACTCAGCGGAATTATGATGTTGGTAATCGGGAGCTTTTGGCCATGAAGTGGGCATTTGAGGAGTGGCGTCATTGGCTTGAGGGTGCTAGACATCGTGTGGTGGTCTTGACTGATCACAAAAATCTAATTTACCTTGAGTCTGCCAAGCGTCTGAATCCTAGACAGGCTCGTTGGTCACTGTTTTTCTCCCGTTTCGATTTTGTGGTTTCATACCTGCCAGGTTCAAAGAATGTGAAGGCGGATGCTCTTTCTAGGAGTTTTGTGCCTGATTCCCCTGGAAATTCTGAGCCCACTGGTATCCTTAGGGATGGGGTGATTTTGTCGGCTGTCTTCCCAGACTTGCGACGTGCTTTGCAGGAGTTTCAGGCGGATAAACCTGATTGTTGTCCGCCTGAAAGACTGTTTGTTCCGGATAATTGGACCAGTAGAGTCATCTCCGAGGTCCATTCTTCTGCGTTGGCAGGTCATCCTGGAATATTTGGTACTAGAGACTTGGTGGCCAGGTCTTTTTGGTGGCTTTCCTTGTCGAGGGATGTGCGTTCTTCTGTGCAGTCTTGTGAAGTTTACGCTCGGGCTAAGCCTTGCTGTTCTCGGGCCAGTGGATTGTTGTCACCTTTGCCTATCCCGAAGAGGCCTTGGATGCACATTTCCATGGACTTTATTTCGGATCTCCCTGTCTCTCAAAAAATGTCCGTCATCTGGGTTGTGTGTGACCGCTTTTCTAAGATGGTTCATCTGGTCCCCTTGCCTAAGTTACCTTCCTCCTCTGAGTTGGTCCCTCTGTTTTTTCAGAACATGGTTCGTTTGCATGGGATTCCGGAGAACATTGTTTCTGACAGGGGATCCCAGTTTGTGTCTAGATTTTGGCTGACGTTCTGTGCTAAGATGGGCATTGATTTGTCCTTTTCGTCTACATTCCATCTTCAGACGAATTGCCAGACGGAACGAACTAATCAGACCGTGGAAACTTATTTAAGGTGTTTTGTTTCTGCTGATCAAGATGACTGGGTTACCTTTTTGCCGCTTGCCGAATTTGCCCTTAATAATCGGGCTAGTTCTGCTACCTTGGTTTCTCCTTTCTTTTGTAATTCGGGGTTTCATCCTCGTTTTTCCTCTGGTCAGGTGGAGCCTTCTGATTGTCCTGGAGTGGACATGGTGGTGGATAGGTTGCATCAGATTTGGAGTCATGTGGTGGACAATTTGAAGTTGTCCCAGGAGAGGGCTCAGCAGTTTGCTAATCGCCGTCGCCGCGTGGGTCCTCGACTTCGTGTTGGGGACTTGGTGTGGTTGTCTTCTCGTTTTGTTCCTATGAAGGTCTCTTCTCCTAAGTTCAAGCCTCGGTTTATCGGTCCCTATAGGATCTTGGAAATTCTTAACCCTGTGTCATTTCGTTTGGATCTCCCGGCATCGTTTGCTATTCATAATGTGTTCCATCGGTCGTTGTTGCGGAAGTATGAGGTACCTGTTGTTCCTTCGCTCGAGCCTCCTGCTCCGGTGCTGGTGGAGGGAGAATTGGAGTATGTTGTGGAGAAGATCTTGGATTCTCGTGTTTCCAGACGGAAACTTCAGTATTTGGTCAAGTGGAAGGGTTATGGTCAGGAGGATAATTCTTGGGTGGTTGCCTCTGATGTTCATGCTGCTGATTTGGTCCGTGCATTTCATAGGGCTCATTCTGGTCGCCCTGGTGGTTCTCGTGAGGGTTCGGTGACCCCTCCTCAAGGGAGGGGTACTGTTGTGGATTCTGTTTTTGGGCTCCCTCTGGTGGTTACAGATGGTACTGGGTGACTTGTGTTCTATGCGGTCTCTGGTGTCCACCTGTTCTATCAGGATATGGGAGTTTCCTATTTAACCTGGCTTTCTTGTCATTTCCTCGCTGGCGATCAATGTAATCAGTGTGTCTTGTTACTTCTGCTTCCCGCTTCTGTAATCTTCAGGACAAGCTAAGTTTTTGATTTTCCTGTTCCACGTTTTGCTTTATTTTTGTTTTAGTCCAGCTTGCAGTTATGTGATTCCTTGTTGCTGGTTGCTCTAGTGGGCTGATATTACTCCTCATGTTCCATGAGTTGGCACATGAGTTCAGGTAATTTCAGGATGGTTTTTTGTAGGGTTTTTCGCTGACCGCGCAGTTCACTTTTGTATCCTCTGCTATCTAGTTTTAGCGGGCCTCATTTTGCTGAATCTGTTTTCATTACTACGTATGTGCTTTCCTCTCATTTCACCGTCATTACATGTGGGGGGCTGCTATTTCTGTGGGGTGTTTCTCTGGAGGCAAGAGAGGTCTTTGTTTCTTCCAATAGGGGAAGCTAGTCCTTCGGCTGGCGCGAGACGTCTAGAATCATCGTAGGCACGTTCCCCGGCTACTGCTAGTGTTGTGAATTAGGTTCAGGATCGCGGTCAGCTCAGTTTCCATCACCCTAGAGCTTGTTCTGTTTTTTGTGTGCTTGTCCTTTTGTGATCCCCTGCCATTGGGATCATGACACACTTCCGGGCAAAAACTAGCGGTGTTTGAGCCCAGGGTCAGCAGGAGGAGGAGAGGAGCAGAGTGTAGGCCGAAGCCTCCACTGGTGGCAGCTTTTGGTCAGTTGTGCCAGCGTGGCTTGTGCTGGACACGATGCCGGCTACACAGCAGGGGAACAGCTGGCGGTGCTGAACCCCACTAACACATTGGCTGGTGTTTTTCTTTGTGCAGCTAGCACTTTCGGGCAAAAACTAGCGGTGTTAGAGCCCAGGGGCAGCAGGAGGAGGAGAGGAGCAGAGTGTAGGCCGAAGCCTAGTTGAACCAATTTTAAAGGTAACCTTTAACCCCCCCTCAGGTGTTGCAAGGTACAAGAGCCACACCTTGTCCAGCATTAATGCTGCACAAGTAAAAGGTTGCTCTATTAATTTTGCTCCTTGCACACGCTGAATAAAACACGTACACTATTTAGCCCATTATACTGTCAAACAGTAGTGGAGGCGTGACTTGTCTTTTTAAGGAGACGCAGCACAGGTGTCAAATTTTACACCTAGGTGCTGGGCGCTGATTCCTGAGCATTGTTATTTGCTGTACAGGAGTCTGCGCTCTTGTTATCCCTTGGCCATCCGCTGTGAGCGCTTCCTGTCTTCTGACCTCATTTCATGTCGGCCGTTGCGGTTAGCGATGGATATGAATCCCAGACCCACAGTGTGTTTTCAAAAAATCACACTGCGTGGCTGGGATTCGTGCCCTTGTGCAGTAAATATGTTTGCCGCTCACACATGTCCTTACACCTGCTTCAGACTGGGCGGCCTCATCTGATCCCTTATCGCATGCCGCGGCCATGAGGCCACCCAGTCTGTAGAAGGCAGAAGGAGATGAGTAAACACAGGCAAACATATGCACTGCACATGCCCATCAATCACACCCTCGCAGTCAAAATAAATAAGACACCGAGGGGCGTTGTTTCTAGCAGGGTGGACGCACAGGCGCAGCCAGCTAACCAATGATGTCAAAAGACGGGCAGCGCTACCAAGGGTGGTGCTGCGTATCATTAGAAAGGAAAGTCACACCTCAGGGACATTGTAATGGTCTGTAATGAGACCCATATTTTACGTGTTTAATTCAACGTGGGCAAGGAGAAAAAATCAGCCACTTTGTACAAATGCAGCAGTACTGCTGTACAAGGTGGCTGTTATACATAGAAACACCTGTGGGGGTGGGGGCTGGTTCCCTTTAATTTCAGTTCAGGTGCCTGCATGGCGTTTGCAGGACACGTTGCCAGCTACACAGCAGGGGAACAGCTGGCGGTGCTGAACCCCACTGACACATTGACTGGTGTTTTTCTCTGTGCAGCTAGCACGTCCGGGCAAAAACTGGCGGTGTTAGAGCCCAGGGTCAGCAGGAGGAGGAGAGGAGCAAAGTGTAGGCCGAAGCCTGCACTGGTGGCAGGTTTTGGTCTGTTGTGCCAGCGTGGCTTGTGCTGGACACGATGCCGGCTACACAGCAGGGGAACAGCTGGCGGTGCTGAACCCCACTAACACATTGGCTGGTGTTTTTCTCTGTGCAGCTAGCACTTCCGGGCAAAAACTAGTGGTGTTTGAGCCCAGGGGCAGCAGGAGGAGGAGAGGAGCAGAGTGTAGGCCGAGGCCTGCACTGGTGGCAGCTTTTGGTCTGTTGTGCCAGCGTGGCTTGTGCTGGACACGATGCCGGCTACACAGCAGGGGAACAGCTGGCGGTGCTGAACCCCACTAACACATTGGCTGGTGTTTTTTTCTGTGCAGCTTGCATTTCCGGGCAAAAACTAGCGGTGTTAGAGCCCAGGGTCAGCAGGAGGAGGAGAGGAGCAGAGTGTAGGCCGAAGCCTAGTTGAACCAATTTCAAAAGTTACCTTTAACCCCCCCTCAGGTGTTGCATGGTACAAGAGACACACCTTGTGCAGCATTAATGCTGCACAAGTCAAAGGTTGCTCTATTAATTTTGCTCATTGCACACGCTGAATAAAACACGTACACTATTTAGCCCATTATACTGTCAAACAGTAGTGGAGGCGTGACTTGTCTTTTTAAGGAGACGCAGCACAGGTGTCAAATTTTACACCTAGGTGCTGGGCGCAGATTCCTGAGCGTTGTTATTTGCTGTACAGGAGTCTGCGCTATTGTAATCCCTTGGCTATGCGCTGTGAGCGCTGCCTGTCTTCTGACCTCATTTCATGTTGGCCGGTGCGGTTAGCAATGGCCATGAATCCCAGGCCCGCAGTGTGTTTTCAAAAAATCACACTGCGTGGCTGGGATTCGTGGCCTTGTGCAGTAAATATGTTTGCCGCTCACACATGTCCTTACACCTGCTTCAGACTGGGCGGCCTCAGCTGAACCCTTATCGCCTACCACGGCCATGAGGCCGCACAGTCTGAAGAAGGCGGAAGGAGATGAGTTAAGACAGGCGAACATATGCACTGCACATGCCCATCAATCACACCCTCGCAGCCAAAATATGAGACAACGAGGGGGGTTGTGTCGGGCAGGGCGGACGCACAGGCAGCCAACCAATGATGTCAGAAGACGGGCAGCGCTACCAAGGGGGGTGGTGCGTGTCATTAAAAAGGAAAGTCACACCTCAGGGACATTGTAATGGTCTGTAATGAGATCCATATTTTACGTGTTTAATTCAACGTGGGCAAGGAGAAAAAATCAGCCACCTTGTACAAATGCAGCAGTACTGCTGTACAAGGTGGCTGTTATACATAGAAACACCTGGGGGGGTGGGGCCAGGTTCCCTTTAATTTCAGTTCAGGTGCTTGCATGGCGTTTGCAGGACACGTTGCCAGCTACACAGCAGGGGAACAGCTGGCGGTGCTGAACCCCACTGACACATTGACTGGTGTTTTTCTCTGTGCAGCTAGCACGTCCGGGCAAAAACTGGCGGTGTTAGAGCCCAGGGTCAGCAGGAGGAGGAGAGGAGCAAAGTGTAGGCCGAAGCCTGCACTGGTGGCAGCTTTTGGTCTGTTGTGCCAGCGTGGCATGTGCTGGACACGATGCCGACTACACAGCAGGAGAACAGCTGGCGGTGCTGAACCCAACTAACACATTGGCGGGTGTTTTTCTCTGTGCTGCTAGCACTTCCAGGCTACTACTGGCGGTGTTATAGCCCAGGGTCAGCAGGAGGAGGAGAGGAGCAGAGTGTAGGCCGAAGCCTGCACTGGTGGCAGCTTTTGGTCGGTTGTGCCAGCGTGGCTTGTGCTGGACACGTTGCCGACTACACAGCAGGAGAACAGCTGGCGGTGCTGAACCCCACTGACACAATGGTGGGTGTTTTTCTCTGTGCAGCCAGCACTTCCGGGCCCCAACTGGCGTAGTTAGAGCCCAGGGTCTGCAGGAGGAGCATAGTGTAGGCGGAAGCCTACTTGAACCAATTTCACAGGTAACCTTTAACCCACCCTCAGGTGTTACAATGTTGAAGAGCTACACCTTGTGCAGCAGTAAAGCTCCACAAGTTAAAGGTTGCTTTTTAAGTTTTGCTCATTGCACACGCAGAATGAAAGACGTACACAATTTAGCCCATTGAACAGTAGTTCAGTTCTGTATTGGAGGCGTGACTTGTCTTTTTAAGGAGACGCAGCACAGGTGCACATAAATAACGCCTTGGTGCTGGGCGCAGCCTCCTGAGCGTTGTTATTTGCTGTACAGGAATCTGCGCTATTGTGATCCCTTGGCCATGCGCTGTGAGCGCTGCCTGTCTTCTGACCTCATTTCATGTTGGCCGGTGCGGTTAGCAATGGCCATGAATCCCAGGCCCGCAGTGTGTTTTCAAAAAATCACACTGCGTGGCTGGGATTAGTGGCCTTGTGCAGTAAATATGTTTGCCGCTCACACATGTCCTTACACCTGCTTCAGACTGGGCGGCCTCAGCTGATCCCTTATCGCCTACCACGGCCATGAGGCCGCACAGTCTGAAGAAGGCGGAAGGAGATGAGTTAAGACAGGCGAACATATGCACTGCACATGCCCATCAATAACACCCTCGCAGCCAAAATATATGAGACAACGAGGGGGGTTGTGTCGGGCAGGGCGGACGCACAGGCACAGGCAGCCAACCAATGATGTCAGAAGACGGGCAGCGCTACCAAGGGTGGTGCTGCGTACCATTAGAAAGGAAAGTCACACCTCAGGGACAGTGGAATGGTCTCAATGAGACACATTTTGTACGTGTTGAGTTCCACGTTGGCAAGGAGAAAAAGTCAGCCACCTTGTACAAATGCAGCATTACTGCTGTACAAGGTAGCTGTTATACATAGAAACACCTTGGGGTGGGTGGCAGGGTCCCTTTAATTTCAGTTCATGTGCCTGCGTGGCGTTTGCAGGTCACGTTGCCGGCTACACAGCAGGGGAACAGCTGGCGGTGCTGAAACCCACTAACACATTGGCTGGTGATTTTCTCTGTGCAGCTAGCACTTCCGGGCAAAAACTAGCGGTGTTTGAGCCCAGGGGCAGCAGGAGGAGGAGAGGAGCAGAGTGTAGGCCGAAGCCTGCACTGGTGGCAGCTTTTGGTCGGTTGTGCCAGCGTGGCTTGTGCTGGACACGTTGCCGACTACACAGCAGGGGAACAGCTGGCGGTGCTGAACCCCACTGACACATCAGCTAGTGTTTTTTCTGTGTAGACAACACTTCCAGGTGGCAACTGACAGTGTTGAAACCCAGGGAATCAAAGAGGAGCAGAGTGTAGGCCGAAGCCTGCAGTGGAGCAAGTTGAAAGGGAACCTTTAACCCCCCCCCCCCAGGCATTTGTTGCTGAAAGAGCCATCTTGTACAGCAGTAATACTGCACATGGAAAATGGTGGCTCCTAAAATTATGCTCCTTGCAAACGCTGAAGTACACACTCATATAATGTGTCCCCTCACACCGTCCCGGAAGTGGGACTTTCCTTTGTAATGTGACACAGCACAGCCGTCATTCCAACCCCCTTGGTGCCGTGCGCCACCTCCTCAATGTTGTTTGGTTCTGTCACGGAGCCCGCGCTGTAATGTTATCCCTTGGTCATGCACAGTTAGCGGTGCCCGTCTTCTGACATCATTTAGGTGTCAGGCTGGCAGTGCCTGTGCGTCCAAGCTGCCCGAGATCCAACCTCGCAGTGTCATCTAATGTAATCCCACTGCGGGCAAGGGATCCATGGGCATGCGCAGTGCATATCATCGCCTCTCACTCACCTCCTTCCTGCTTCTTCAGACTGTGCGGCGTCACAGCCGTGGCATGCTATTAGGGATCAGCTGACGCCGCCTAGTCTGAAGAAGCGTGAAGAAGGGGAGTGAGAGGCTAGTATATGCACTGCGCATGGCCATGGATACCAGGCCCACTGTGGGATCACATTAGACGACACTGCGAGGTGGGATTTCGGGCAGCGTGGACGCACAGGCGCAGCCAGGACGACAACAAATGATGTCAGAGGACGGGCAGCGCAAACTGTGCATGGCCAAGGGATAACATAACAGCGCAGGGTCCATGACGGAATCAAACAACGCTAAGGAGGCAGCTTCAAGAGCGACCTTTTCCTTGTGCAGTATTAGTGCTGCACAAGGTGGCTCTTTCAGTAACAAACGCCTAGGGGGGGGGGGGGGACAGGTCCCCTTACATTTTAGTTGTGCCAGCGTGGCGGTCGCATGACACGTTGCCGGATACACAGCTGGGGATCAGCTGACGTTACTGAACCCCAATAACAGAGGAGCGACTGTTGACTGTGCAGACAGCACTTCCAGGCACCAACTGGCGGTGTTAGAGCCCAGGGACAGCAGGAGGAGCAGAGGAACAGAGTGTAGGCCGGAGCCTGATTGGAGCAAGTTGAAAGGGAACCTTTTACCCCCCCCCCCCAAGACGTTTGTAGCTGAAAGTGCCATCTTGTGCAGCACTAAGGATGCAAAAGGAAAAGGTTGCTCTTTTAATTATGCTCCTTGCAAACACAGAAGTAAACACTAAAAATGTGTCCCCTTATACCGTAAAACCGTCCCGGAGGTGGGAATTTCCTTCGTAATGGGACGCAGCACAGCTGTCATTCCTATCCCCTTGGTGCCGTGCGCTGCCTCCTCAGCGTTGTTTTAAGCTGTCACGGAGCCTGCGCTGTTCTGTTATCCCTTGGCCATGCCCAATTTGCGCTGCCTGTCTTCTGACATAATTTGGTGTCAGGCTGTCAGTGCCTGTGCGTCCACGCTGCTCCAGATCTCACCTCGCAGTGTCGTCTATTGTAATCCCACTGCGGGCCTTGGATCCATGGACATGCACAGTGCATATCCTCGACTCTCACTCCCCTCCTTCCCTCTTCTTCAGACTGTGCGGCGTCATGGCCGTGGCATGCTATTAGGGATCAGCTGACGGCGCACAGTCTAAAGAAGGCGGAGGGAGATGGGCGAGAGCCCGAGGTGAAGATATGCACTGCGCATGCCCATGGATCCCAGGCTCGCAGTGTGATTCAATCAGAAGACACTGCGAGGTGGGTTCTCGGGCAGCGCGGGCGCACAGGCGCAGCCATCCTGACACCAAATTATGTCAGAAGACAGGCAGTGCAAACTGGCCATGGCCAAGGGATAACAGAACAGCGCAGGCTCCGTGACAGCTTAAAACAACGCTGAGGAGACAGCGCATGGCACCAAGGGGGTAGGAATGACGGCTGTGCTGCATCACATTATGAAGGAAAGTCCCAGCTCCGGGACGGTATAACGGTATCAGTGAACACATTTTATAAGTGTTAAGTTCTGCATGTGCAAGGAGCTAAAATAAAAGAGCTACCTTTTCCTTGTGCAACATTACTGCTGCACAAGATGGCTCTTTCAGTAACAAACGCCGAGGGGGGGGGGGCAGGTTCCCTTACATTTAGGTTGTTGTGCCAGCGTGGCGGTCGCAGGACACATTGCCGGCTACACAGCTGGGGATCAGCTGATGTTACTGAAACCCAATAACACTGGGTCGTATGTTTAGACTGTGCAGCCTGCACTTCTGAGCCGCAACTGGCGGTGTTGGAGCCTAGGAATAGCAGTTCAGGTGGTAGAAAGATGAACACATCAGGAGACCTGGATGACACCCAATTACTTAATCAGGCAGAGGAGTGGCAAATTCCTGCGAGATCCAGGCCTGGTTCATTTTCAGGAAAGTAAGCCGGTCAACGTTATCGGAGGATAGTCGCATGCGACGGTCTGTTAGTACACCACCTGCGGCACTAAAGACACGTTCCGATAAAACACTAGCCGCAGGGCGAGCCAGCACCTCCAATGCATACTGGCTTAGCTCTGGCCATGTATCCAGCTTAGAGACCCAAAACTTGAACGGGGAAGAGCCGTCTGGGAGTACACTAAGAGGGCAAGCCATGTAGTCTGTCACCATCTGACGGAACCGTTGCCTCCTGCTGACTGGAGCCGCCGGTGATGGTGTAGACATTTGGGGCGGGCACACAAAAGTTTGCCACAGTTGTGCCATACTTGGCTTGCCTTGGGCAGAGGCACTGCTTCTGCTCCCTCTTTGTGCAGAGGCTCCTCCTCCACTGCCTCGACGCACTGAGCTGCTTTGTAAAGCACTAGCAGCACTCCTCTCAGTTGGACTGTAGAAGATGATGGAATTCACCAGTGTGTCGTGGTACTCCCGCATTTTACGCTCCCGTGTCAACGCCGGGATGAGGTTTTGGACATTGTCACGGTAGCGAGGATCAAGGAGGGCGTACACCCAATAATCAGGCACGTTGAGAATGTGGTCGATGCGGCGGTCGTCTCTCAGGCACTGCAACATGAACTCAACCATGTGCTGCAGACTGCCAACTGGCCCAGAAACGCTGTCCCCTGCTTGAGACATGATCTCTGCCCGCTCTTCATCACCCCACCCTCGCTGTACACACTGACCACTGGACAATGGTGGAACTCCCTCCTCTGGACGTAGCTCTTCCTCGTCCATTGACTCCTCCTCATACTCCTCACAAAGGGTCCCCTGCCGACCCCTTTGTGAGGAACCACGTGGCGCTGACTGTCCAGAACCTGATGGAAAAGGTGACTCCTCATCCTCCACCTCTTCCACATCATCCCTTATCCCTTGCAGGGTTTCTTGAAGCAAGCAGATAAGGGGGACAGTCATGCTGACTAGTGCATCATCTGCACTTGCCATCCGCGTGGAATAATCAAAAGGACGCAAAACCTGGCAGACGTCCTTCATAGTGGCCCACTCTGTGGTTGTGAAGTCTAAGCGGCGCTGACTGCAACTTTTTTGCGTCTGATGCAGCTGGTACTCCATTACTGCTTGCTGCTGCTCACACAACCGCTCCAACATATGTAATGTGGAATTCCACCTGGTAGGTAGGTCACATATGATGCGATGTTCAGGAAGGCGAAACCGACGCTGCAGAGCAGCAATGCGGGATCTTGCCAAGCTGGAACGCCGCAAGTGAGCACACTCTAGGCGGGCCTTGTGCAGAAGTGCATCAAGATCCGGATAGTCCCTCAGAAAACTCTGCACAACCAAATTGAGCACATGTGCCAGACATGGGATGTGAGTGAGGTTGCCAAGGCCTAAAGCTGCCACCAGATTTCGGCCATTGTCACACACTACCATGCCTGGCTGGAGATTCGCTGGCACAAACCACACATCGCTCTCCTGCTTTAGGGCATTCCAGAGCTCCTGCGCTGTGTGGCTTCGATTCCCCAAAGAAACTAGTTTCAAGACGGCCTGCTGACGTTTGGCCACGGCTGTGCTCATGTCGGTCATAGGTAAACGTTCACGGGTCCATGTGGAGGTGGACTGTGACGGATCCTGCAGCGATGAATCTGAGGAACTGGTGTAAGAGGAGGAGTCAATGCGTACAGACTGGATTCCTGCAATCCTTGGAGTGGGCAGGACACGTCCTGCGCCACTCGCACGGTCTGTACCCGGCTCAACAACATTAACCCAATGGGCAGTGACTGAAAGGTGTCGCCCCTGTCCATGTTGACTGGTCCACGCATCAGTGGTGAGGTGGACCTTGCTACTGACGGCGTTCAGTAGCGCGTGTTTTATTTGTCCCTCCACATGCTTGTGCAGGGCAGGGACAGCTTGCCTGCTGAAGTAAAAGCGGCTGGGCACCTTGTACTGTGGGACTGCCAATGCCATCAAGTCACGGAAGCTGTCAGTCTCCACCAGCCTGAATGAGAGCATTTCCAGCGACAGAAGTTTGGCAATGCCTGCATTCAGAGCCTGTGCTCGGGGGTGGTTTGCCGAGAATGCCCGCCTTTTCTCCCATGCCTGTACTACCGATGGCTGTAGACTAGGCTGGGAGTGTGAGGATGACTGGGAATGTGGTGCTGTGGGTGGAATTACACTAGGTCTCTGGACAACAGTGCCAGAGGTTCTTCCATGGCGATCCAAGGAGGAAGCCGAACCAGCTGTGCGTGAGCTGGAGGAAGAAGCAACACGAGCTGAAGAGGTGGTAACTGCCGCTGTTGGTTGGCCTAGCTCTTCAGTGTGTTTTTGGAACTCCACCGCGTGCCTGGTCCGCACATGTTTCCACATATTTGTGGTATTGAGGTTGCTGACACTTTTACCTCTATTTACTTTCTGATGACACAGCTTGCATTTGACAAAACAAATGTCATCTACAACTGTGTCAAAAAAGGACCAGGCACTGCAAGTCTTGGGAGCGCCCTTTTTGGCTTTTGAAAGAGACAGGCTCCTAACTGGTGCCAAAGTGGAGGCTACAGGCTCCGCAGTCTTCCCCCTCCCTCTCCCTCTTTGGCCCGTTAGGGGAATCTCTTCCTGTGAGCTGCTCCCACCACCTTCCTGTTCCTCACGCCACGATGGGTCAAGAACCTCATCATCTCCACTACCCTCTGCCACCAACTGCTCCTCCTGGGTAGTCTCGGCAGCACAGTACGCACCAGAAAGCGGCACCTGAGTTTCATCATCAGATGCGTACTGCGCTGTGGTCACCGCAGGCACTGACCCACCCGCCTCTTCAGAGTCAGAGAGACAAAGCTGTTGGGCATCACTGCACACTGCCTCTTCTTCCATTTCTCCAATACTGCTTGGCTGGCCCCCTGTTTCCAAGCCAAGAGATTCAGAGAACAGAAGTAGAGACTGCTCCTGTCCTGGGCTCTCTGACTGCCTGGCCAATTTGGCAGGTGGTGAAGAGACATATGGCTGCTCTCCAGTGGTCTGTGCCTGAAAGGATGTGGCACTAATTGAAGTCGATGCGTTAGCTGCCATCCATCCGACAACGGCTTCAATTTGATCTTCACGCAGCAGCGGTGCACGGCGCTCTCCGACAAAGCTGCGCATGAAGGACTGTTCCCTGCTGAAACTGGGTGATGGTGAGTCACCGGTGCCAGCAGCAGGCACAGAATCACCACGTCCTCTCCCTGCTCCTCTCCCTGCTCCACGCCCACGCCCACGCCCACGCCCCTTACTCCCTGCCCTCTTCATCTTGGTTGACAGATAAAGATAAGCAAAAAAGTACTAAGGCCTTAGTGTGCTTATTCCTGAAATGCTCCTCCTAACAGGTGTAAGAAACACTAATGTTGTAAAGTGTGGACTAGACTTTATTATTGATAAAATGTGGCCTACACAAGTATTAAGTGGTGTTTGGTGAACTTTACTTTTTTTTTTTGTGCAGATCGGGCTACAGAGCGAGTTTAAATCACACGGAGACCGTGCAGACAGCCGTAAACGGCGCTGCAAGGCCCAAAAACCCTCCTCTAGGTTATCCTATCTAGTGTTTTTCCACTATTTACCTGGAGACGGGTGGAAAGACACTAATAGGAATTTTTTAAATAATTTTTAAACAGGCTGCACTAGTTGAAAAAAAGGAAAAATTTTTTAATGGTATGAGGCAGTGACAAACCCTGAGCTGAATACAACGGGCTGTCGCTGCACACAGACTACAGGGCGAGCTGCGCTCACACGGAGACTGTGCAGACAGCCGTAAACGGCGCTGCAAGGCCCAAAAACCCTCCTCTAGGTTATCCTATCTAGTGTTTTTCCACTATTTAGCTGGAGACGGGTGGAAAGACACTAATAGGAATTTTTTAAATAATTTTTAGACAGGCTGCACTAGTTGAAAAAAATGAAAAGTTATTTATCGGTATGAGGCAGTGACAAACCCTGAGCTGAATACAACGGGCTGTCGCTGCACACAGACTACAGGGAGAGCTGCGCTCACACGGAGACCGTGCAGACAGCCATAAACGGCGCTGCAAGGCCCAAAAACCCTCCTCTAGGTTATCCTATCTAGTGTTTTTCCACTATTTTGCTGGAGACGGGTGGAAAGACACTAATAGGAAATTTTAAAAAATTTTTTCAACAGGCTGCACTATTTGAAAAAAGGACAAGTTATTTTACAGTATGAGGCAGTGACAAAACCCTGAGCTGAATACAACCGGCTGTGGCTGCACACAGACTACAGGGCGAGCTGCGCTCACACTGAGACCGTGCAGACAGCCGTAAACGGCGCTGCAAGGCCCAAAAACCCCCCTCTAGGTTATCCTATCTAGTGTTTTTCCACTATTTGGCTGGAGACGGGTGGAAAGACACTAATAGGAAATTTTAGAAAAAATGTGCAGCAGGCTGCACTATGAGCAAAAAAGGACAATGGATAGAACTGTGTGAGGCAGTGTGAACCCCCCCTGAGCTGAATACAACCTGGTATATGGCTGCGCACAGACTACAGAGTGACCTGCACACACACACACACACACTGAGACCTTGCAGAACGCTGTTAAAACAGCGCTGCAAGGCAAGAGCAAGGTGAACTGAACAATGAACAAAGCGTTTGCTAAATTAGCCTTGGAAAAGCAAAATAAAGCAATTAGCTATCTCAACTGGCCCTCAGTTAGAACACAGCGTCCTGTCCCTAACTGAAATCACAGCAGAGTGAGCGCAAAATGGCGGCAGCGTTTTTTATAGTGCAGAGTGACATCATTTCAGCAGCCAATCACAGCCTTGCCAGTACTTACATGCCCACCATGCTAAACATGATGTGCCCACACTTCCATTCATTCCTCATTGGCTGCTGCGTTCAGTTTGAATTCTGGGAACTTCTGATTCCGGTATTCGATACGCGGGAAGTATCGGAATTCGGTATCGGAATTCCGATACCGCAAGTATCGGCCGATACCCGATACTTGCGGTATCGGAATGCTCAACACTACTCCTTACTCATCAGTTCTATGCAGTCATGTTCGTGTGTCATGTCAAAGTACTCTCCCTCACTTGCTAATGCTGTCACCAATTCCCCCTTTCCTGAATCCACAGGCAGAAGAGTGGCTGGATTCAGAACATTATATCTTTTGAGGGTGACATATTCAGGATTTATAAGAGCACATTCAAATCTGAGCTGTCTGGCCATAGACAGGTGTTTTGTTTGAACAGGTATGAGTATGGCATTAATGTCATGTGGGGTTTAAATTGTCAAAGGAAAAGTCAGTGTGATCTCACATTCCTAGCAGTAGTGCAGCAGCTCTTAAAGCACGGACGCACGTAGGAGACCCTCTGATCACTGGAGAAATCACCAACCACACAACTAAAGAACCGATATCAAATCTTTGTAGAGGATGAAGATGGCACACCTAAGGATGAAGCAATACCAGCAAGCAAAAAAGAAAAGGGCACACAGCAACAAGTGACAGCTAAAAGTACAGCCAAGAAGCAACGAAGAGTGGTGGTGGTGGGAGACTCACTACTGAGAGGCACAGAAGCAGCCATCTGCAGACCGGACATAACTGCAAGAGAAGTATGCTGCCTTCCAGGTGCGATGATCAAGGATGTGACTGATAGGATACCAAAGCTCTTTAGCTCCAAGGACGTCCACCCATTTCTTCTGATACATGTTGGCACCAATGACACGGCAAAGAAGGACCTACCGACAATCTGCAAAGACTTTGAAGAGTTGGGGAAGAAAGTAAAGGAACTGGATGCACAGGTAGTTTTTTTTTCTATCCTTCCAGTAGACGGGCATGGCACCAGGAGATGGAACAGGATCCTTGATGCAAACAACTGGCTAAGACGATGGTGCAGACAACAAGGATTCGGATTCCTGGACCACGGTGTGAATTACTTGTACGATGGACTCCTCGCCAGAGACGGACTACACCTCAACAAACCTGGGAAACACACATTCGCCAGAAGACTCGCTACACTCATCAGAAGGGCGTTAAACTAGAAGAAGAGGGGACGGGAAGAAAAACATTAGACTTGAACAAAGAAGATCCAGGAAAACATACTCAGAAGGGAGGTAAGAACATTTCTAAAACAATCCACAGTGAGGAGATTGGAACAAAACAAAATCCTCTAAACTGCATGCTCGCAAACGCCAGAAGCCTGACAAACAAAATGGAAGAACTAGAAGCAGAAATATCTACAGGTAACTTTGACATAGTGGGAATAACCGAGACATGGTTAGATGAAAGCTATGACTGGGCAGTTAACTTACAGGGTTACAGTCTGTTTAGAAAGGATCGTAAAAATCGGAGAGGAGGAGGGGTTTGTCTCTATGTAAAGTCTTGTCTAAAGTCCACTTTAAGGGAGGATATTAGCGAAGGAAATGAGGATGTCGAGTCCATATGGGTCGAAATTCATGGAGGGAAAAATGGTAACAAAATTCTCATTGGGGTCTGTTACAAACCCCCAAATATAACAGAAACCATGGAAAGTCTACTTCTAAAGCAGATAGATGAAGCTGCAACCCATAATGAGGTCCTGGTTATGGGGGACTTTAACTACCCGGATATTAACTGGGAAACAGAAACCTGTGAAACCCATAAAGGCAACAGGTTTCTGCTAATAACCAAGAAAAATTATCTTTCACAATTGGTGCAGAATCCAACCAGAGGAGCAGCACTTTTAGACCTAATACTATCTTATAGACCTGACAGAATAACAAATCTGCAGGTGGTCGGGCATCTAGGAAATAGCGACCACAATATTGTACAATTTCTCCTGTCTTTCGCTAGGGGGACTTGTCAGGGAGTCACAAAAACACTGAACTTTAGGAAGGCAAAGTTTGACCAGCTTAGAGATGCCCTTAATCTGGTAGACTGGGACAATATCCTCAGAAATAAGAATACAGATAATAAATGGGAAATGTTTAAGAACATTCTAAATAGGCAGTGTAAGCGGTTTATACCTTGTGGGAATAAAAGGACTAGAAATAGAAAAAACCCAATGTGGCTAAACAAAGAAGTAAGACAGGCAATTAACAGTAAAAAGAAAGCATTTGCACTACTAAAGCAGGATGGCACCATTGAAGCTCTAAAAAACTATAGGGAGAAAAATACTTTATCTAAAAAACTAATTAAAGCTGCCAAAAAGGAAACAGAGAAGCACATTGCTAAGGAGAGTAAAACTAATCCCAAACTGTTCTTCAACTATATCAATAGTAAAAGAATAAAAACTGAAAATGTAGGCCCCTTAAAAAATAGTGAGGAAAGAATGGTTGTAGATGACGAGGAAAAAGCTAACATATTAAACACCTTCTTCTCCACGGTATTCACGGTGGAAAATGAAATGCTAGGTGAAATCCCAAGAAACAATGAAAACCCTATATTAAGGGTCACCAATCTAACCCAAGAAGAGGTGCGAAACCGGCTAAATAAGATTAAAATAGATAAATCTCCGGGTCCGGATGGCAAACACCCACGAGTACTAAGAGAACTAAGTAATGTAATAGATAAACCATTATTTCTTATTTTTAGGGACTCTATTGCGACAGGGTCTGTTCCGCAGGACTGGCGCATAGCAAATGTGGTGCCAATATTCAAAAAGGGCTCTAAAAGTGAACCTGGAAATTATAGGCCAGTAAGTCTAACCTCTATTGTTGGTAAAATATTTGAAGGGTTTCTGAGGGATGTTATTCTGGATTATCTCAATGAGAATAACTGTTTAACTCCATATCAGCATGGGTTTATGAGAAATCGCTCCTGTCAAACCAATCTAATCAGTTTTTATGAAGAGGTAAGCTATAGGCTGGACCACGGTGATTCATTGGACGTGGTATATCTCGATTTTTCCAAAGCGTTTGATACCGTGCCGCACAAGAGGTTGGTACACAAAATGAGAATGCTTGGTCTGGGGGAAAATGTGTGTAAATGGGTTAGTAACTGGCTTAGTGATAGAAAGCAGAGGGTGGTTATAAATGGTATAGTCTCTAACTGGGTCGCTGTGACCAGTGGGGTACCGCAGGGGTCAGTATTGGGACCTGTTCTCTTCAACATATTCATTAATGATCTGGTAGAAGGTTTACACAGTAAAATATCGATATTTGCAGATGATACAAAACTATGTAAAGCAGTTAATACAAGAGAAGATAGTATTCTGCTACAGATGGATCTGGATAAGTTGGAAACTTGGGCTGAAAGGTGGCAGATGAGGTTTAACAATGATAAATGTAAGGTTATACACATGGGAAGAAGGAATCAATATCACCATTACACACTGAATGGGAAACCACTGGGTAAATCTGACAGGGAGAAGGACTTGGGGATCCTAGTTAATGATAAACTTACCTGGAGCAGCCAGTGCCAGGCAGCAGCTGCCAAGGCAAACAGGATCATGGGGTGCATTAAAAGAGGTCTGGATACACATGATGAGAGCATTATACTGCCTCTGTACAAATCCCTAGTTAGACCGCACATGGAGTACTGTGTCCAGTTTTGGTCACCGGTGCTCAGGAAGGATATAATGGAACTAGAGAGAGTACAAAGGAGGGCAACAAAATTAATAAAGGGGATGGGAGAACTACAATACCCAGATAGATTAGCGAAATTAGGATTATTTAGTCTAGAAAAAAGACGACTGAGGGGCGATCTAATAACCATGTATAAGTATATAAGGGGACAATACAAATATCTCGCTGAGGATCTGTTTATACCAAGGAAGGTGACGGGCACAAGGGGGCATTCTTTGCGTCTGGAGGAGAGAAGGTTTTTCCACCAACATAGAAGAGGATTCTTTACTGTTAGGGCAGTGAGAATCTGGAATTGCTTGCCTGAGGAGGTGGTGATGGCGAACTCAGTCGAGGGGTTCAAGAGAGGCCTGGATGTCTTCCTGGAGCAGAACAATATTGTATCATACAATTAGGTTCTGTAGAAGGACGTAGATCTGGGGATTTATTATGATGGAATATAGGCTGAACTGGATGGACAAATGTCTTTTTTCGGCCTTACTAACTATGTTACTATGTTACTATGTTACTGGGTCTAATTGTGCTGAGTAGAAAGCTATCGGTCTCTGTTTTTCTCCATACTGTTGTGTCAGCACCGCCTGTTTTCTCTCTTCAGTCAGGTGTCTTGTACCTTTAGCAATACAGTGGCCTTAAAAATGTCACCTTTTGTTTGCAATACTGTAGTTTATCAGGAGACTTTGCAGCATAGCTGTTTAGCAGGAAAAAAAAAGATGCTGACAATCATGGTGCAGAGGTACAGAGAAGACTGTATTTGCCAAATCAATGACAGTGAAACATTTTGACGTCGCTGGTAGGGTTGAGCGAAACGGCTCAGACAAATTAAAAAATCGCCAACTTTCGGCAAAGTTGGGTTTCGTGAAACGCAACCCGATCCTAGTGTGGGATCGGCCATGAGGTCGGCGATCTTTGCGCCAAAGTTGCGTTTCGTATGACGCTTTCAGCGCCATTTTTCAGCCAATGAAGGAGGACGCAGAGTGTGGGCAGCGTGATGACAAAGGTCTCGGTCCCCATCATCTTAGAGAAGGGCATGACAGTGATTGGCTTGCTTTCTGCTTCGTCACAGGGGCTATAAAGGGGCATGCACGACGACCGCCATCTTACTTCTGCCGATCTTAGCATAGGGAGAGGTTGCTGCAGCTTCATCAGAAGAAGGGATATAGTTAGGGAGGGGAGATTAACCCCCGAAAGTGCTTGTGCTGTAGCAATTTCCACTGTCCAACACCACCATTTGTTTGCAGGGACAGTGGAGGCTATATTTTTGTGCATCTGTAGCTTATTAGGCTGCCTTATAAGGCTCCCTGATAGCTGCATTGCTGTTTGTACGCCGCTGTGCAAACCAACTGCTTTTTTAAAAGCACAAATCCTGTTGCTCCGTTCTGCACAGTTATCTAGTTTATTCGTCCACACTTTTGTGTGCAGCAGTCCTTTTTATTGCTGCCATACTTTTCCTGAGATCATTGTAGGGAGATTGAAAAAAAAGTGAGATTCAAATTCTCACAAAGTGGATATACTTAATTCATGTTTGTTTGTTGTATATCAGCCTGCCACTTTCTGCCACTTAGATTGCGTTGTTATATACACTGGGCCTGAGTTTTGGTTCAGTCTCCCCTCAAAAAAGTGAGATTCAAATTCTCACAAAGTGGATATGCTTCATTTCTGTTTGTTTGTCGTATATCAGCCAGCCACTTAGGCCGGTTTCACACGTCAGTGGCTCTGGTACGTGAGGTGACAGATTCCTCACGTACCGGAGCCACTGACACACGTTGACACATTGAAATCAATGCATCTGTGCATTTTTTGTGCCAAACACGGAGACATGTCAGTGTTCGTGGGAGCGCACGGATTACACGGACCCATTAAAGTCAATGGGTCCGTGTAAAACACGTACCGCACACGTTGTCCGTGTGCAGTCCGTGTGCCGTGCAGGAGACAGTGCTACAGTAAGCGCTGTCCCCCCACGTGGTGCTGAAGCCGCCATTCATATCTTCTCTGCAGCAGCGTTTGCTGTAGAGAAGATATGAATAATCATGTTTAAAATAAAGATCCATGTCCCCATACCCCTCCCACCCCCTGTGCGCCCCCCCCCCCCCCCCCCCCCCCCGCTGTTATTACAATACTCACCCGGCTCCCTTGCTGGCGCTGCTTCCTGTCCTGGCCGCACCTTCTACTGTATGAGCGGTCACGTGGGGCCACCCATTACAGTCATGAATATGTGGCTCCACCTCCCATAGGGGTGGAGCTGCATATTCATTACTGTAAATGAGTTGACCCAGACCCAGTTGACCCAGACCCAGTTGTTGACCCAGATTGGCAGCCATTGGGGGAAGAGGGTGCCACTGCCAGTAGCTCAGAAGCGGACAGCTGTCATCTGGCAGGCCCGTATCAGGCCAAAAATGTTTGTCAAAAACAAAACCAGTTTTAGGACAGCGTGGCCATCCCGTGAAAGTAGCACAGAGTGCAATGCCTGAAAAGGTATTCCATAGTAGGAAGAGTTTAGTGTGGCAATTTTTTAACCAAGATCCAAATGATCAGTCAAAAGTTATCTGTAAGAAATGCTCAAAGACCTTTAGCAGAGGGAAGAATGTTCAAAATTTAAATACAACATGCATGTGTAGACATTTAATCAGCAGGCACTTGGAAGCATGGACTAACTACCAAACGTCCCGTACCGTTGGTGCACCTGCATATATTGAAGCTAGTCAGCAACGCAACATTGCTTCCCTCACTGGAAGCCCACCGGTTATGACACCACCAGTAGCAAATGCGGAAGTATTGTCGCAAGGCCAAAGCAGTCAGGGAATCTCAAGGTTCTTGGTTGGAAACACTGTAGGTAGGCCCACATCAAGAATACCATCACCAAGCCTCTCTCAATCTGCCATGTCCACCAACACCCCCGCTAGTTCCACCATATGCAGCTCTCCAGTCCAGCTCAGCCTACAAGAGACTCTCGATAGGAAAAGAAAGTACTCTTCCTCTCATCCGCATACACAGGGTTTGAACAGCTACATTGCTCAACTAATCTTGTTAGAGATGATGCCCTACCGGTTGGTTGAAAGATTTCAAAGCCCTGATGGCCTACGCAGTACCACGCTATGACCTACCCAGTCGACACTTCTTTGTGAGAAAAGCCATCCCAGCACTCCACCAACATGTCAAAGAACGCATTGTCCATGCACTGAGGCAATCGGTCAGTAGAAAGGCGCACCTCACAACAGATGCATGGACCAGTAGGCATGGCCAGGGTCATTACGTGTGCATCACGGCACGCTGGGTTAATGTGGTGGATGCAGGGTCCACAGGGGACAGCCATAATGGCACAGTTCTGCCTAGCCCACGGTCTAGGAAACGGTTGGCTGTAGGCATTCGCTCCCCCCCCTCCTCCTCCTCCTCCACCGGAAGCGAAAGCTCGTCCACAGAGCGCAGTCGCACGACGACTCCATCCGCTTCTGCCAGTGTTGCACCCGAGGTGTCCCACTATCGAACAGCTTGTGGTAAGCGTCAGCAGGCTGTGCTGCAAATGAAGTGTTTGGGTGACAACAGACACACCGCAGAAGTACTGGCTGAGTACTTGCAGCAAGAAACTAAGTCATGGCTGGGCAGTGTACATCTTGAGGCAGGCAAGGTAGTCAATGATAATGGAAGGAATTTTACGGCTGCCATAGCCCTTTCAGAACTGAAATACATACCTTGCCTGGCTCACACCTTGAACCTGGTGGTGCAGTGCTTCCTCAAAAATTACCCTGATTTACCAGCCCTGCTCCTGAAGGTGCGCACACTTTGCTCGCACATCCGCCGGTCGCCCGTACACTCCAGCCGTATGCTGAACCATCAGCGATCGCTGAATCTTCCCCAGCACCGCCTAATAATAGTCGTTGCAACAAGGTGGAACTCCACACTGCACATGCTTCAGAGGCTGTGCGAACAGAGGCGTGCTGTCATGTATTTGTGGGAGGATACACATACACTGGCAGGCACTTGGATGGCAGACATGGTGTGCAGTGGTCGAAGCTCCAAAACCTCTGTCAAGTCCTTCAGTGTTTTGAGGAATGCACAAGGCTGGTCAGTGCAGACGACGCCATCATAAGCATGAGCATCCCACTAATGCGTCTGCTGATGCAAAGTTTGCCGCACATCAAGGAGCAGGCGTCTGCGGCCGGGAAGGAGGGAAGCCTTGATGACAGTCAGCCATTGTCTGCTCAGGGAAGTCTCCAGGTTGAGGTGGCGGATGAAGAGGAAGGGGAGAAGGAGGATGATGGGGATGAATATTTATGGGAGGAGGATGCTTCTCAGGGGGCAATAGAAACTGGTGGCATTGCAAGGTCAGATACAGGGTTTTACAAGTGATGTAGATTTTCAAGAAAGTGCTCCTCAACCCAGCACAAGCAGTGAATTGACACCTGGAACTTTGGCCCACATGGAAGAGTATGCCTTGCGTATCCTAAAACGGGACCCCCGCATTATCAAAATGATGACCAATGACGATTACTGGTTGGCCTGCCTCCTGGATCCACGATACAAAGGAAAATTACAAAATATCATGCCACATGAGAACCTTGATCAAATATTGGCTACCAAACAAGCAACTCTTGTAGACCGTTTTTTTTTTCAGGCATTCCCAGCACACAGCGGCGGTGATGGTTCTCACACGAGCTGTAGGGGGCAACATGGCAAAGGTGTTAGAGGTGCACAAAGCCGAAGTGGCGATGGACAGAGGGGATTTATGACCAGGTTGTGGAGTGATTTCGCAATGACCGCAGACACGACAGGTACTGCTGCATCGATTCAAAGTGACAGGAGACTGTCATGATCCCAATGGCAGGGGATCACAAAAATGACAAGCACAGATACAAACAAGCTCTAGGGCGATGGAACCTGAGCTGACCGCGACCCTGAACCTAACACACAAATAAAAGTAGCCGGGGAACGTGCCTACGATGATCCTAGACGTCTCGCTCCAGCCGAAGATCTAACTTCCCCTATCAGAAGAAACACAGACCTCTCTTGCCTCCAGAGAAATACCCCACAGCAAATAGCAGCCCCCCACATATAATGACGGTGAAATGAGAGGAAAGCACATACGTAGTATGAAAACAGTTTCAGCAAAATGAGGCCCGCTAAAGCTAGATAGCAGAGGATACAAAAGTGAACTGCGCGGTCAGCGAAAAACCCTTCAAAAAACCATCCTGAAATTACTTGAACTCATGTGCCAACTCATGGTACATGAAAAGCAATTTCAGCCCACTAGAGCAACCAGCAGCAGAGAATCACATATCTGCAGGCTGGACTAAAAACCAAATTAAGCAAAACACAAAACAGGAAAATCCAAACTTAGCTTGTCCAGAAGGTTCTAGGAGCAGGGAGCAGAGGTAACAAGACACACTGGATACATTGATAACCGGCGAGGAAATGCCAGCAAAGCCAGGTTAAATAGGAAACTCCCATATGCTGATGGAACAGGTGGAACCCAGAAACCCAGGAAAGACAAGTCACCCAGTACCATCAGTAACCACCAGAGGGAGCCCAAAAACAGAACTCACAACAGTACCCCCCCCTTGAGGAGGGGTCACCGAACCCTCACGAGAACCACCAGGGCGACCAGGATGAGCCCTATGAAAAGCGCGAACCAAATCATCAGCATGAACATCCGAGGCAACCACCCAAGAATTATCCTCCTGACCATAACCCTTCCACTTGACCAAATACTGGAGTTTCCGTCTGGAAACACGAGAATCCAAGATCTTCTCCACAACATACTCCAATTCTCCCTCCACCAGCACTGGAGCAGGAGGCTCAAGCGAAGGAACAACAGGTACCTCATACTTCCGCAACAACGACCGATGGAACACATTATGAATAGCAAACGATGCCGGGAGATCCAAACGAAACGACACAGGGTTAAGAATTTCCAAGATCCTATAGGGACCGATGAACCGAGGCTTGAACTTAGGAGAAGAGACCTTCATAGGAACAAAACGAGAAGACAACCACACCAAGTCACCAACAAGAAGTCGAGGACCCACGCGGCGACGGCGATTAGCAAACTGCTGAGCCTTCTCCTGGGACAACTTCAAATTGTCCACCACATGACTCCAAATCCGATGCAACCTATCCACCACCATGTCCACTCCAGGACAATCAGAAGGTTCCACCTGACCAGAGGAAAAACGAGGATGAAACCCCGAATTACAAAAGAAAGGAGAAACCAAGGTAGCAGAACTAGCCCGATTATTAAGGGCAAACTCGGCCAGCGGCAAAAAGGTAACCCAGTCATCCTGATCAGCAGAAACAAAACACCTTAAATAAGTTTCCAAGGTCTGATTAGTTCGTTCAGTCTGGCCATTCGTCTGAGGATGGAATGCAGACGAAAAGGACAAATCAATGCCCATCTTAGCACAGAACGTCCGCCAAAATCTAGACACAAACTGGGATCCCCTGTCAGAAACGATGTTCTCAGGAATCCCATGCAAACGAACCACATTCTGAAAAAACAGAGGGACCAACTCAGAGGAGGAAGGCAACTTAGGCAAGGGTACCAGATGAACCATTTTAGAAAAGCGATCACACACAACCCAGATGACGGACATTTTTTGAGAGACAGGGAGATCCGAAATAAAGTCCATGGAAATGTGCATCCAAGGCCTCTTCGGGATAGGCAAAGGTGACAACAATCCACTGGCCCAAGAACAGCAAGGCTTAGCCCGAGCGCAAACCTCACAAGACTGCACAAAAGAACGCACATCCCTCGACAAGGAAGGCCACCAAAAAGACCTGGCCACCAAGTCTCTAGTACCAAATATTCCAGGATGACCTGCCAACGCAGAAGAATGGACCTCGGAGATGACTCTACTGGTCCAATTATCCGGAACAAACAGTCTCTCAGGCGGACAACGATCAGGTTTACCCGCCTGAAACTCCTGCAAAGCACGTCGCAAGTCTGGGGAGACAGCAGACAAAATCACCCCATCCCTAAGGATACCAGAGGGCTCAGAATTTCCAAGGGAGTCAGGCACAAAACTCCTAGAAAGAGCATCCGCCTTCACATTCTTTGAACCTGGCAGGTATGAAACCACAAAATTGAAACGAGAGAAAAACAGTGACCAACGAGCCTGTCTAGGATTCAGACGCCTGGCAGACTCAAGGTAAATCAAATTTTTGTGATCAGTCAAGACCACCACACGATGTCTAGCACCCTCTAGCCAATGACACCACTCCTCAAATGCCCACTTCATGGCCAAAAGTTCCCGATTACCAACATCATAATTCCGCTCAGCCGGCGAAAACTTTCTAGAAAAAAACGCGCATGGCTTCATCACTGAGCCATCGGAGCTTCTCTGTGACAAAACCGCCCCCGCTCCAATCTCGGAAGCATCAACCTCAACCTGAAAAGGGAGCGAAACATCTGGCTGACGCAACACAGGAGCAGAAGAAAACCGGCGCTTAAGTTCCTGAAAGGCCTCCACAGCCGCAGGAGACCAATTAGCAACATCAGCACCCTTCTTAGTCAAATCCGTCAAAGGCTTAACAACACTAGAAAAATTAGTTATAAAACGACGATAGAAATTAGCAAAGCCCAAGAACTTCTGTAGACTCTTAAGAGATGTAGGCTGCGTCCAGTCACAAATAGCCTGAACCTTGACGGGATCCATCTCAATAGTAGAAGGGGAAAAAATATACCCCAAGAAAGAAATCTTCTGGACTCCAAAGAGACACTTTGAGCCTTTTACAAACAAGGAATTGGCCCGCAGGACCTGAAACACCTTCCTGACCTGCTGAACATGAGACTCCCAGTCATCAGAAAAAACCAAAATATCATCCAAATACACAATCATAAATTTATCCAGATATTCACGGAAAATATCGTGCATAAAGGACTGGAAGACTGAAGGAGCATTAGAAAGTCCAAAAGGCATTACCAAATACTCAAAATGGCCCTCAGGCGTATTAAATGCGGTTTTCCACTCATCACCTTGCTTTATTCGTATAAGATTATACGCACCCCGAAGATCAATCTTAGTGAACCATTTAGCCCCCTTAATGCGAGCAAACAAATCAGTCAACAATGGCAAAGGATACTGATATTTTACGGTAATCTTATTCAAAAGACGATAATCTATACAAGGCCTCAAGGAACCATCTTTTTTGGCCACGAAAAAAAAACCTGCTCCCAAAGGGGACAAAGATGGACGGATATGTCCCTTTTCCAAGGACTCCTTAACATAATCCCGCATAGCAGTATGCTCTGGCACTGACAGATTGAACAAACGACCTTTAGGAAATTTACTGCCTGGAATTAAATTTATAGCACAATCGCAATCCCTGTGAGGAGGAAGCGAACTGAGCTTAGGCTCCTCAAAAACATCCCGATAATCAGACAAAAACACAGGAATCTCAGAAGGAGTAGATGAAGCGATAGAAATCGGAGGTGCATCATCGTGAACCCCCTGACAACCCCAGCTTAACACAGACATTGATTTCCAGTCAAGGACTGGATTATGAGTTTGTAACCATGGCAGACCAAGTACTAGAACATCATGCAAATTATACAGTACCAGGAAGCGAATCACCTCCTGATGAACGGGAGTCATACGCATGGTCACTTGTGTCCAGTACTGAGGTTTATTCATAGCCAAAGGTGTAGAGTCAATTCCCTTCAAAGGAATAGGGACTTCCAGAGGCTCCAGACTAAACCCACAGCGATTGGCAAATGACCAATCCATAAGACTCAGGGCAGCGCCTGAATCCACATAGGCATCGACGGAAATGGATGATAATGAACAAATCAGAGTCACAGACAGAATGAACTTAGACTGTAAAGTACTAATGGCAACAGACTTATCAACCTTTTTTGTGCGTTTAGAGCATGCTGATATAACATGAGCTGAATCACCACAATAAAAGCACAACCCTTTTTTCCGCCTATACTTTTGCCGTTCACTTCTGGACTGAATTCTATCACATTGCATTATCTCAGGTGACGGTTCAGACGACACCGCCAAATGATGCACAGGTTTGCGCTCCCGTAAACGCCGATCAATCTGAACAGCCATAGTCATAGACTCATTCAGACCAGCAGGCGCAGGGAACCCCACCATAACATCTTTAATGGCCTCAGAAAGGCCATCTCTAAACTTTGCAGCCAGAGCGCACTCATTCCACTGAGTAAGCACCGACGACTTACGAAATTTTTGACAATAAATTTCTGCTTCATCTTGCCCCTGAGAGAGGGCCAACAAAGCTTTTTCAGCCTGAATCTCTTGGTTAGGTTCCTCATAGAGCAAACCCAATGCCAGAAAAAACGCATCCGCATTAAGCAACGCAGGGTCCCCTGGTGCCAATGCAAATGCCCAATCCTGAGGGTCACCCCGCAGGAAAGATATAATTATCTTGACTTGCTGAGCAGGGTCTCCAGAGGAGCGAGATTTCAAAGAAAGAAACAACTTGCAATTGTTCCTAAAATTCAGAAAACGAGATCTATCTCCAGAAAAAAACTCTGGGACAGGAATTCTAGGTTCAGACATAGGAGCATGTACAACAAAATCCTGTATATTTTGAACCTTAGCGGCAAGATTATTCAGGCTGGAAGCCAAACTCTGGACGTCCATGATAAACAGCTGAGATCAGAGCCATTCAAAGATTAAGAGGAGGAGGAAGTAGCCAGGCTGCAATACGGCTAGGCAGCAAACTCTGAGGGAAAGAGAAAGAAAAAAAAAAAACTTCCTCAGACTACTTATCCTCCTACTTCAGCCAATACAATTAACACTTTGTGGGCCGGTTATACTGTCATGATCCCAATGGCAGAGGATCACAAAAATGACAAGCACAGATACAAACAAGCTCTAGGGCGATGGAACCTGAGCTGACCGCGACCCTGAACCTAACACACAAATAAAAGTAGCCGGGGAACGTGCCTACGATGATCCTAGACGTCTCGCTCCAGCCGAAGATCTAACTTCCCCTATCAGAAGAAACACAGACCTCTCTTGCCTCCAGAGAAATACCCCACAGCAAATAGCAGCCCCCCACATATAATGACGGTGAAATGAGAGGAAAGCACATACGTAGTATGAAAACAGTTTCAGCAAAATGAGGCCCGCTAAAGCTAGATAGCAGAGGATACAAAAGTGAACTGCGCGGTCAGCGAAAAACCCTTCAAAAAACCATCCTGAAATTACTTGAACTCATGTGCCAACTCATGGTACATGAAAAGCAATTTCAGCCCACTAGAGCAACCAGCAGCAGAGAATCACATATCTGCAGGCTGGACTAAAAACCAAATTAAGCAAAACACAAAACAGGAAAATCCAAACTTAGCTTGTCCAGAAGGTTCTAGGAGCAGGGAGCAGAGGTAACAAGACACACTGGATACATTGATAACCGGCGAGGAAATGCCAGCAAAGCCAGGTTAAATAGGAAACTCCCATATGCTGATGGAACAGGTGGAACCCAGAAACCCAGGAAAGACAAGTCACCCAGTACCATCAGTAACCACCAGAGGGAGCCCAAAAACAGAACTCACAACAGGAGACAGCATTTGTCCAGTATGGTTACCAACTATTTTTCCGCCATTATCGATGTTCTCCCTCACAGGTCATTCCCCTTTGATTACTGGGCATCTAAAGTAGACACCTGGCCCGAATTGGCAGAATATGCATTACAGGAGCTCGCTTGCCCAGCTGCTAGTGTGCTATCAGAAAGAGTCTTCAGTGCTGCTGGTTAAATACTGACCAAAAAATGGACACGTCTGGCTCCCCGAAATGTTGATGATCTAACCTTCATTAAAATGAGCCAATCATGGATTTCAAATTATTTTGCCCCACCTTCCCCTGCTGACACGTAGCTTGCCAGAAAAATTTCTTGTTTTTGGCCTCCTCTTACTGACTGCTCCAATTCCGCCATTTGCAGGTGCTGAATGTCCACCATAGGCCATTTGTATACCTCCCTCAATGGGCTGACTCCCCCAACAGGGCCGTGGTCACAACTTGCAAGTGCCGTTTGCCTGGACAGGTGGGTGTGCCCACTCTGGGGCGAAGTCACTGGCACAGGGTCCCTCATAGTACAATGAAGTGTCTCTGACCGTGGTGTTGCACAACCAACGTCAGACACACCGTCGTAATATGAGGGGCCCTGTGCCAGTACCGCCGCCCACAAGAGAGTGTTCCCTCCCAGCTCAAACTGTGCTCTACCACTTGCAATACTTACCTCTCCCTGCCCCACCACTGTGTATTCTGTGCTGTTAAATCCTTAAATGGCACTGCCATTACAAATTTGTTGCAATTATAGATGATAGTAAAAATATACAGGGACTCTGGCCTCCATTTAGACCCCTTAATACTTTGCGCCAACTACCACTGTCTGCAACTCTGCAGAGGAGCCCACCCTTGTACCTTGCTATGCCACCAGTTTATTTATGAAAAATTCCTTGGCAGACATTTAGCCCACTTTAGTATTTTGGCCTACTAACTGTGTCAGCCACTTATAACAGTTGTCCTCCGCTGAACAAAGCTATGCCACCTGTGTACTCCTGTTACCAATTGTGAACTGCATGTAGCCTACTTACTTATTTGTGCCTAGTAACTGTGTCAGCCTCCCATAACAGTTGTCCTCCCACGCTGAACCAAGGTAGGCCACCTGGTTAGTCCTGCTAGCAGTTTTGAACTGCATGAAGCCACCTTGTTTTATTTTAGGCCTCTGTCTGTCTGTCTGTCTGTCTGTCTGCACCACACATTACAACTGTCCCCCGCTGAAACAAGCTAGGCCGCCTGGTTAGTCCTGCTAGCAGTTTTGAACTGCATTTAGACACCTTTTTTTATGTTAGGCCTCTGTCTGTCTGTCTGCGCCACACATTACAACTGTCCCCCGCTGAAAAAAGCTAGGCCGCCTGGTTATTCCTGCTAGCAGTTTTGAACTGCATGAAGCCACCTTGTTTTATTTTAGGCCTCTGTCTGTCTGTCTGCGCCACACATTACAACTGTCCCCCGCTGAAACAAGCTAGGCCGCCTGGTTAGTCCTGCTAGCAGTTTTGAACTACATTTAGCCACCTTTTTTATGTTAGGCCTCTGTCTGTCTGTCTGCGCCACACATTACAACTGTCCTCCGCTGAACAAAGCTATGCCGCCTGTGTACTACTCAAACAAACTTTGAACTAACATTAGCCTACTTTTTATATTTTAGGCCTACTCTGTCTGTCTGAGCCACTTATTACAGTTGTCCTCCTCCGCTGAACCAAGCAATGCCGCCTGTGTACTCCTCTTACCAATTGTGAACTGAATATAGCCTTCTTTTTTATTTTAAGCCTACTCTGTGTGTCAGAGCCACTAATTACACTTGTCCTCCTCCGCTGAACCACGCTATGCCGCCTGTGTACTCCTCTTACAAATTTTGAACTGTAATTAGCCTCCTTTTTTATTTTAGGCCTACTCTGTCTGAGCCACTTATTACAGTTGTCCTCCGCTGAACAAAGCTATGCCACCTGTGTACTCCACTTACCAATTTTGAACTGCATTTTGCTTACTTACTTATTTAGGCCTATTAACTGTGTCCGTCTCCAATTACAGTTGTCCTCCACTGAACAAAGCTGAGCCTCAATTTTCATCCGGTGTCAGATATTAAACTGCGTTTGGCCTACTTCTTTGCTGGGGCCTACAAATGTTGTGTGCCGCTGCTTGGTGTTCTCCACTGAATAAAGCTGAGCCACAATTTTCATCCGGTGTCTGATATTACACTGCATTTGGCCTACTGGTTTGGTTACGCCTACTAATGGTGTCTGCCGCTGCTTGTTGTTCTCCTTCAACTGTACAAAGCTGAGCTTTAATTTTCATCCTGGTTAGGATATTACACTGCATTTGGCCTACTGGTTTGGTTACGCCTACTAACGGTGTCTGCCGCTCCTTGCCTTTCTCCTCCACTGAACAAAGCTGAGCTTCAATTTTCATCCTGGTTAGGATATTACACTGCATTTGGCCTACTGGATTGGTTATGCCTACTAACGGTGTCTGCCGCTGCTTGTTGTTCTCCTTCAACTGTACAAAGCTGAGCTTCAATTTTCATCCTGGTTAGGATATTACACTGCATTTGGCCTATTGGTTTGGTTACGCCTACTAACTGTGTCTGCCGCTCCTTGTTGTTCTCCTTCAACTGTACAAAGCTGAGCTTCAATTTTCATCCTGGTTAGGATATTACACTGCATTTGGCCTACTGGTTTGGTTACGCCTACTAACGGTGTCTGCCGCTTCATGTTGTTCTCATTCAACTGTACAAAGCTGAGCTTCAATTTTCATCCTGGTTAGGATATTACACTGCATTTGGCCTACTGGTTTGGTTACGCCTACTAACTGTGTCTGCCGCTGCTTGTTGTTCTCCTTCAACTGTACAAAGCTGAGCTTCAATTTTCATCCTGGTTAGGATATTACACTGCATTTGGCCTACTGGTTTGGTTACGCCTACTAACGGTGTCTGCCGCTGCTTGTTGTTCTCCTCCACTGAACAAAGCTGAGCTTCAATTTTCATCCTGGTTAGGATATTACACTGCATTTGGCCTACTGGTTTGGTTACGCCTACTAACGGTGTCTGCTGCTGCTTGTTGTTCTCCTCCACTGAACAAAACTGAGCTTCAATTTTCATCCTGGTTAGGATATTACACTGCATTTGGCCTACTGGTTTGGTTATGCCTGCTAACGGTGTCTGCTGCTCCTTGTATTTCTCCTCCACTGAACAAAGCTGAGCTTCAATTTTCATCCTGTTTAGGATATTACAATGCATTTGACCTACTGGTTTGGTTACGCCTACTAACGTTGTCTGCCGCTCCTTGCATTTCTCCTCCACTGAACAAAGCTGAGCCTCAATTTTTATCCTGTTTCAGATGTTAAACTGCATTTAGCCTACTTGTTTGGCTGGGCCTACTAACGGTTGCTGCTTCTTGTTCTCCTCCACTGAACAAAGCAGTGCTGCCTGTTTACTCCTGTTACCTATTTTGAACTGCATTTAGCCTACTTTATTATTTGGGCCTATATCGGTGTTTCCTCCTCATCCTGCCCATTGCCCAGCCACTGCTGGATGAGTCTGCTGGTACATTGACCCAGACCACTACATTCCCGTTGCACTCTACACAGCCAGAATCTGACCCTGCAGAAAGTCATGTTCCCTTTCCCGCATACTATACCACCGTATACGGGGATAAAGAGGAAGGTGCAGATGAAAGTGCAGGTTCCTTCATCAGGTGGGGGGCATACTCGTTGGTGACGTCACTGGCACAGGGCCCCCCATAGTATGCAAAAGTGTCTCTGCCGGTGGGAGGTGCCCCTGCCGTCAAACACACCGCCCTATTTTGAGGGGCCCTGTGCCAGCACCAATGCGAACGAGTGGGCCCCCCTGCTTGCTCAGGATCACAGCACTTGCAAAGTTTAAATACTTACCTCTCCCTGCTCCACCGCCATGACGTAGTCTGCGTTTCCTGGGCCCACGAAAAACTTGAACCAGCCCTACCCCCCCACAACTTTAGCCAAATGACCCACAATTTTCAATTACTAACTATTATTATAAGGTAAATTAAGATTGACAAGCTTAAGTAACAATAATTGATGTTTTTGACATTAAAATGGGCACTGTAGGTGTTTTCCTGTCCTCCACTCACTGCCGACTTTGATTCCCCATTGACTGTTACATTGGGTTTCGTGTTTCGGTCAATCCACGACTTTTCGCAATAATCGGCCGATTTCACCCGACCCGACTTTTGACAAAGTCGGTCAACCCTATTCATGACCTAAAAATCACGGACAGATAAGAAAAATTCAAATAAAATAAAGAAAAAACAAAACAACTCTAACTACATGAATACCCCCATAAAATAATAAATAATAAATAGTATAAAATCATGTAAGACGCCCGGCCCAGCTTCATTCATACTACTATATAAAACCTCAACTACATTCACACCGTCCTTTATACAATACTATATACAATATATACACTATAAACATAATACACTAAACCAATTTATACAACAAACGCAAACACAACAAAACCCTACTGGTCCCACTGCCTTTCCTTACAGTCACCACCTTACACCACCACATTCACCCTAACAACAAACCAAAACACAATACAGTGCAAATACTGGTTTGTACTTCCCACAGGTGCTACAAATGCTACACGGTTCTATGACACCCCAGGCCTTGCAGAAAAGACTTAATGTGGTGCATAAACATGTGTTCTCATCCATTCCAGATCCTAATGAAAGTAAGATGTTGTTGGAATAAGTTTAAATGCAACAACTCCATTCCTGTTGTAGTCTGCATTGAATGTCTATGAGTGTTCATTTGTCAGCTATGCTGTGATTGTTAAAGTTTGTACAAAAAGGTCAGAGGACTCTCACTGATTGCATCATTCTGCTGCTGTTTCCTTCACAGAGAGACATGTGTTACATGGACTAGATTATATCGGTAGTTACTGTCAAAGCTTTCTTATTTTGTTCCAGTTCAAGCTGCATATATTAAACACAGTTTGCCTTACGTTGGATTCTGCTGCTTATATGAAGTAACACGCGCTGCTGTGGTAATACTCCGGCTAACAGGTTATGGGCCCAGCCACCGGAAAGTAAATGGTAAAAAGCCCAGTCACCGGAATAAGCAGCGAGCCAAGCGCAGACAGCACAGAGGAACCCCCGGAATACAAGGACACCGGAACGCAAAGGTACCGCAGTGTACAGAGCACCGGACAGCGCAGCTTAAAGGGCCAGTAACAAAAAAAAAAAAAAGGTACAAGAGACAAGAATGTCTACAGAAAGGAATGCAGTGAAGTACACAGTGCCAAGTCTCACAAATCACAATTACAGCTCCTGGAAATTCAAGGTAAAGATGTTACTTATAAGAGAGGGTACATGGAAATGTATTGAACAGCCTGTGCCTGACCCAGTACCGGGTGATTGGCTAGAGACTGATCAGAAAGCACAAAGCACTATTTCCCTCAGCATAGATGATAACCAGATTGTACATGTATGCAAATGTGATACTGCAAAGAAAATGTGGGAAGAATTACAGAAAGTGCATGAAAGGTCAAATCTCAGCAATAAGCTATATCTTATGAGAAAGCTGTATCAGTCTAAATTAAGTGATGGCCAGCATATGCAGGACTATATCAGAAACACCCTAGAGATTGTGGAGCGCCTAAGGGGTATTGGTGAAGAAATTAAAGATTTTCATGTTGCTGCATTACTATTAAGTGGTCTTCCAGAAAGTTATGACACGCTTGTGACTGCATTAGATGCCAGACCAGATGATGAACTCACACTAGAATATGTGAAAGGGAAACTTGCAGATGAATACAAGAGAAAGTCAGAGACTATTAGCAATAATATATGCAAAGCAGAAGCAGCATTAAAGACACAGTACTTTTCTAAAGCTCAGAGTCATTTAAAGGAAACTCGTGAATGTTTTGTCTGTAAAAAGCCTGGTCACCTTAAAGCAGACTGCAGAGTGTGGAAAGCAAGAATGAATCAGTTTAAAAAGCAGGACAGTCATCAAAAGGTTAAAACAGCTGTAAAGAAGGAAGATGCATGTATTGCGACTGCATTTGGGGTCAGCACAAGCCCATATGCAAACCATGTTTGGTGTATTGACTCTGGAGCGACTGCTCACATGACACGTGATAAAGATTTCTTCATTAATCTAGATGAAAGCAAGTCTGAAAAGGTAATTTTAGCTAATGGTCACTATATGACATCAGAAGGAATAGGAGATGGTTATCTCCATTGTCAAGTTCAATCCTCAGCACAAGTCAGAAAAATCCCAGTTAAAGACGTGCTGTATGTTCCCAAACTTGAAAGTAACCTTTTATCTGTAAAGAAGCTTGCACAACAGGGAAATATAGTTACATTTAAGGATGACAGATGCATCATTTCAAAGAAGGGTCATACCCTTGCCGAAGGAAAAATCAAAGATGAACTTTATCAGCTGAAATGCAATGAAACTGTTTACAGTGCTAGACAAGATTTTCATAAGGACTGTATTCATGTGTGGCACAGACGCCTAGGCCACAGAGATCCAGAAGCAGTAAAGAAACTAGCTCAACTTGCAAATGGTATTGCAATCAACCAGTGTAATCAAACAATGAAGTGCACAAGTTGCCTAAAAGGGAAAATGTCCAGAAAATCGTTTCCTAAAGTAAGCACTACTAAATCTGCACAGATACTGGATTTGATACATACAGATGTGTGTGGTCCAATGAGTGTTCTTACTCCCAGCAAGAAGAGATATTTTCTCACATTCATTGATGATTATTCCAGATATACTGTTACTTACCTACTTCAAAGTAAAGATGAAGTTCCACAGAAACTTGAAGAATATCTTGCTGCAGTTCTTAACAAATTTGGAAGAATACCAAAGGTACTGCGAGCAGATAATGGAACTGAATATACAAGTGGTAAAGTGCAAACCATCCTGAAAAAGAATGGAATCGTGTTCCAGACAACCGTTCCATACAACCCAGAGCAGAATGGCACAGCAGAGAGAAAGAACCGAACTCTTTGTGAAAGTGGAAGAAGTATGCTATTTGATGGAAACCTACCTACAACATATTGGGGAGAAGCCATCATGACTGCTACCTATCTTCAAAATCGACTGCCAAGTAAAGCTACAAGTAAAACTCCATATGAGCTATGGAACTGTGAGAAGCCCAACCTGAAGCATCTCAGGATATTCGGAAGCAAAACTTTTGTGCATGTTCCCAAAGAAAAACGTTCTAAGTGGGAATCTCATGCAAAGGAAGGAGTTCTTGTGGGGTACAGTGAAACTCAGAAAGGATACAGAATCCTGCACCCACAGACCAACACAGTAACAATCAGCAGAGATGTAGTGATTGATGAAAACTCAGTATCGCTCAAATTTCATGAGGTTACGCAAATAATTCAACCTAAGGAACAAGAATTTCAGTCAGTGATTCCAGACATTGAAGAGAATCTCAAAGAAAATACTGAAGTCTGGATATGCTCTGAAAGTACTGAAAAAGAAACAGAAGAACCAAGCCAACCTCAGGAGATCAGAAGATCAGAAAGATCAAATAAAGGAATTCCAGCTAAACGCCTTTCTTATATGGTCAGATCAATTCCAGAAGAAGAGCCACAGTCATGGCAGGAAATGCAAAAACTGCCTATTCATAAGAAGCAAAAATGGATAAAAGCTGCTGATGAAGAAATGGAATCCCTTCATAAGCTCAAAACATGGGAGCTCACAGAGCTACCTCAAGGCAAGAAAGCAATTGGATGTAAGTGGGTCTTTAAGAACAAATATGACTCCGAAGGTAATGTTCACCGTTTTAAAGCAAGATTGGTCGCAAAAGGATATTCACAAAAATATGGTGAAGATTATGATGCTACTTTTGCTCCAGTTGCCAAGCAAACTACATTCAGAACTTTATTATCCATAGCTGCTGTTCAGCAGATGAAAGTAAGACATTTTGACATCAAAACAGCCTTTCTACATGGAGACATTGAAGAAGAGCTGTACATGACTCAACCAGAAGGCTATGTTAAAAGGGGTAAAGAGAACCTTGTTTGCAGAATGCAAAAATCTCTCTACGGCCTTAAGCAATCAGCAAGAGCATGGAACACTAAGATGAACAAAGTGTTAATCGACGAAGGATTTAAAAGGTCTCAAGCGGATCCATGTTTGTATACAAAAGGTGTATCACAAGATTGGATGTATGTTATTCTATATGTGGATGATGTAATAATAGCGCATCAAGAAGAGAGAGAAATTTCAAAACTAGGTCAAATTCTGAACAAGCATTTCGAGACCAAGGACCTTGGAGATGTGACATACTATTTGGGAATCCAAATCCAGAGAGAGGAAGATGGAAGTTTTCTTCTTAATCAAAATTCTAAAATCTCCACAGTTCTAAACCAGTTTGGAATGTCAGAAGCCAAAGGCATATCAACTCCAATGGATCCATCTTACCTAAAATTGGAAGGAGAAGAAGATCTGCTACCCACAAATGACAGTTACAGACAAGCAGTGGGGGCACTTCTATACATAGCAACCACAACCCGTCCAGATATCTCAGCCACAGTGGGAATTCTCTGCCGACGTGTAAGCAAGCCACGCCAAAGAGATTGGAATGCAATTAAGAGACTTCTTCAGTATCTTAAGGCAACCCAAGAGTTAAGTCTAAAGATTTCTGCATCAGGAGATCTAATTCTCAGAGGATATGTAGATGCAGATTGGGCTGGAGACTCAAGTGATCGAAGATCAACAAGTGGTTACTTGTTCAAGTTAGGACACACTTCAATCTCATGGTCCAGTAGAAAACAAGTGTCAGTTGCATTGTCTTCTACAGAAGCAGAATATACATCAGCTGCTCATGCAAGTCAAGAGTTAATTTGGTTGAAGCAACTTTTGGAAGAATTCGGCAAACCACTAGCTGAACCAACTGTTATCTATGAGGACAACCAAGGATGTATCAAGCTCGCCAGCAGTGAAAGGATAAGTGCAAGAACAAAGCACATTGATGTTAAACATCATCACTTGCGTGACTTAGTAGAGCGTGAAGTTCTAAAGTTTGTTTACTGTGAATCTGACAAGATGTTAGCAGATGTTTTGACAAAGCCATTGTCAAGAGCCAAGTTTGAAGAATTCAGAACTGCAATGGGACTAACAGGATAAGCAGTTGTTGAGTGGGGGTGTTGGAATAAGTTTAAATGCAACAACTCCATTCCTGTTGTAGTCTGCATTGAATGTCTATGAGTGTTCATTTGTCAGCTATGCTGTGATTGTTAAAGTTTGTACAAAAAGGTCAGAGGACTCTCACTGATTGCATCATTCTGCTGCTGTTTCCTTCACAGAGAGACATGTGTTACATGGACTAGATTATATCGGTAGTTACTGTCAAAGCTTTCTTATTTTGTTCCAGTTCAAGCTGCATATATTAAACACAGTTTGCCTTACGTTGGATTCTGCTGCTTATATGAAGTAACACGCGCTGCTGTGGTAATACTCCGGCTAACAGATGTGCACCAGCTGAATCCAGGTGATTGGGTGGTCATACGCAGACACGTGAGAAGAGCCTAGATCCACGGTTTGACGACCCATTCCAAGCCCAGCTGACCACATCCACCTCAGTGAAACTTGAGGGAAAGCCCACCTGGACCCACGCCAGTCACTGCAGTCACTGTAAAAAGGTCACTTTACCAGCAGAATGACTGTTCTCCTAATCACCTTGCTGGCAGCATCAGGATCATTGCACTCTACAGAGAAACTGGATAAACTTTTAAATGTTGACTGGGAAAACAAACATATGACATCATGCTCTTCTTATAAAGGACGTGGAAGGACAAAAAACAAAAGTCTGTTGGATCTGTACACACAGCCCAGTATCTGCAAGGACTATGCTGTACTTAGCCATGCCTCTGGAGCTATGGAAGGTATTAACACCACACTGCATATACAATGAGACTTGGACTCAATCTAAGTTTGGGGAAAAGATGTGCCACATGACATATCTGCCTCATTGACCATAATCGGATGAGCTGCTAATCCCTGGTTCCAGTTTAATATAATGTGACCTAAGGTACAAATGTGGTGGCAGCAGTATGATTCAGATGTTGGAAATGTGGTCACCAAGAGGAGGACTGAGATCCCTCATTCAGACCACAATACCAATGATGGATTGTGGTTCAGTCTTCAACACACTGGAGCAAACACCCGTGGTGAGGACAATAATTGCTTCTGTATATACACTCATGATCAAACACAGGTTAATGAGATGGTGTACCAAGATGGTGTTGAAGACTGTAAAGCATCTATGGGTAAAATGGTAAGGAAAGAAAGGGGCAAATGTACATTTGGTATAAATGGAAAAGAAGTGAATAATACTTGGTGTGCCCATAAACCTATATTGGGACTTTTGAATTTATACCAATGTATACAGACCCGTGGTCACATTTGTGCTCTCCCCGAAAGAGTCTTCTTAGTTTGTGGACATCGTGGCTACAGGTGGGTGAGCCCAGACATAAGAGGGATTTGCACTCTTGCCATACTGACACCAGCCACTTTCATAGTTCCTCATAGTAAAATAGACACAGCAGCAGTCCCAATTCACACCTTGTTTAGAAGGGCTGCAGACAATAAGCCCCGTCCAAATAGTAGGCCACATTTAGTAGAAATGGGGATAACAAATAAAATATTCAGTAGTATGCTAATATACCCCTTCATAACACAGATGTGGGATAAGTTAGTGGAAGCTACTGACTACCTGGATGATCAGATTTTCAAGGTTCTTGAAGTTCTTAATGAAACTAATACAATACAGAAACAATTATAGTTACTAACCAACATACTATAGTACTAGACTACCTGTCAAATAATTGGTCCTACCTGTTGCAATTATATTGACCCTGCTGGTATTCTCCAGGTCAGGGGCAATATGGACAAAATAGGTGAACTTAAAGGGTATGTGCACACATTCATGATTTTTCGCGTTCTTTTCGCGTTTTTTCACGATAAAAACACATAAAAAAGCATACATATGCATCCTATCATTTAGAATGCATTCTGCAATCTTTGTGCACATGATGCATTTTTTCCACAAAAAAAGTATCACGGTAAAAAAAGCAGCATGTTCATTAATTTTGCATTGTTTTTTACATTTTTCCCGCTATTTAATGCAATGGGAACCTCCGGAAAAAAACGCAAAAAAACACATGCGGATTTCTGGCAGAAATGTCCGTTTTTTTGTCAGGAAATTTCTGCAAGAAATCCTGAACGTGTGCACATACCCAGAGACCAGTGGTTAAAGCAACACAGTGCAGAGACTTGGTTTAATGGCCTAGCGGGATGGATTTTTGGTATTGTGCAGACTTGTATGCAAATTTTAATGTTTTGTTTATTGCTTTATGTAGCCGTAAAAGCGCTAATATATGCATTATATAAGCTATTGAATAATGTATGTGTGAGAAAAAAATCTAAGGCTGAACCTTTCATAGTATATCATAGACCCCAAATAACCACTGCTGACGGGGAAGTGAGTGTCCACACTGAGGCTGGAGTCACACTCAGCATAAGATAATACGGTCCGTATATTACGGCCGTAATACGCTGAAAAGTCCCCAAAATAGTGGTCCGTAGCTCCTCCGTAGGCAGGGTGTTTCAGCGTTTTTTGCGCATGGCATCCTCCGTATGTAATCCGTATGGCATCCGTACTGCGTGTTTTTCTCGCAGGCTTGCAAAACCGACATACGGCTATACAAGGGATCCATGTGTAAAAAAAACCAAAAACATATATACTGTATATATATATATATATATATATATATATATATATATATATGTCAGTAGACACATACCGGCTTTTGCTTTCTCCTTCCCAAATCCGACATGATATGAGACATGGTTTACATACAGTAAACCATCTCATATCACCATTTTTTTTGCATATTCCACACTACTAATGTTAGTAGTGTGTCTATGCAAAATTTGGCCGCTCTAGCTATTAAATTAAGGGGTTAAATGGCGGAAAAAATTGGCGTGGGCTCCCGCACAATTTTCTCCGCCAGAGTAGTAAAGCCAGTGACTGAGGGCAGATATTAATAGCCTGGAGAGGGTCCACGTTATTGGCCCCCCACCTGGCTAAAAACATCTGCCCCCAGCCACCCCAGAAAAGGCACATCTGGAAGATGCGCCTATTCTGGCACTTGGCCACTCTCTTCCCATTCCCGTGTAGCGGTGGGATATGGGGTAATGAAGGGTTAATGCCACCTTGCTATTGTAAGGTGACATTAAGCCAAATTAATAATGGAGAGGCGTCAATTATGACATCTATCCATTATTAATCCAATACTAGTAAAGGGTTAAAAAAAACACAAACACATTATTAAAAATTATTTTAATGAAATAAAAACAAAGGTTGTTGTAATAATTTATTCTACGCTCAATCCTTCTGAAGACCCTCGCTCTGTAACAAAGTAAAAATAATAAACCAACAATATACATACCTTCCGAAGATCTGTAACGTCCCACGATGTAAATCCATCTGAAGGGGTTAAAAAAATTTGCAGCCAGGAGCTCTGCTAATGCAGCGCTGCTCCTTGCTGCAAAACCCCGGAGAATGAAGGTAAAGTAGGTCAATGACCTATATTTACTTTCATTTGCGGTGAGTCACCCTCTGCTGGTTGTCCTCATATGAACTCGAGCCTGGGAGCTTTCTAGGAAAGTTCCCACGCTCCAGGAACAGCCAGCAGAGGGCGCCTAACCGCAAATGAAGGTAAATATAGGTCATTGACCTACTTTACCTTCATTCTCCGGGGTTTTGCAACAAGGAGCAGCGCTGCATTAGCAGAGCTCCTGGCTGTAAATTTTTTTAACCCCTTCAGATGGATTTACATCGTGGGACGTTACAGATCTTCGGAAGGTATGTATATTGTTGGTTTATTATTTTTACTTTGTTACAGAGCGAGGGTGTTCAGAGGGATTGAGCGTAGAATAAATTATTACAACAGCCTTTGTTTTTATTTCATTAAAATAATTTTTAATAATGTGTTTTTTTTAACCCTTTACTAGTATTGGATTAATAATGGATAGGTGTCATAATTGACGCCTCTCCATTATTAATTTGGCTTAATGACACCTTACAATAGCAAGGTGGCATTAACCCTTCATTACCCCATATCCCACCGCTACACGGGAATGGGAAGAGAGTGGCCAAGTGCCAGAATAGGCGCATCTTCCAGATGTGCCTTTTCTGGGGTGGCTGGGGGCAGATGTTTTTAGCCAGGGGGGGGGGCAATAACCGTGGACCCTCTCCAGGCTATTAATATCTGCCCTCAGTCACTGGCTTTACTACTCTGGCGGAGAAAATTGCGCGGGAGCCCACGCCAATTTTTTCCGCCATTTAACCCTTTATTTTAATAGCTAGAACGGTCAAATTTTGCATATACACACTACTAACATTAGTAGTGTGGAATATGCAAAAAAAATGGGGATATGAGATGGTTTACTGTATGTAAACCATGTCTCATATCATGTCGGGTTTAGGAAGGAGATAGCAAAAGCCAGTAATTGAATTACCGGCTTTAAAGCTATCTAGCGCTGTATGAAATATTAATATATATACATATATGTGTCTCACTGACATATATATATATATATATATATATATATATATATATATACCTATTCTATGTGTGCACATTTATTCTACCTATTCTATTGTAAGCTGTCAGTGTGATTTTGCTGTACACCGCACTGAATTGCCGGCTTTTCTCTCTAACACCGCTGCGTATTTCTCGCAAGTCACACTGCTGGTCCGTGTGTAATCCGTATTTTTGGAGCTTCCATAGACTTTCATTGGCGTTGTTTTGCGCAATACGGTGACAAACGCAGCATGCTGCGATTTTCTACGGCCGTAGAAAGCCGTATAATACTGATCAGTAAAATACGGCAGATAGGAGCAGGGGCATAGGGAATAATTGGGAAGTTTGTTAGGCGAGCTTTATGGACGTATTTTATGTGCTCATACGTCCGTAAAACTCGCTAGTGTGACGCCGGCCTGAGGGTGGATGGGCGAAGCAGCTAAAAAGACCCCTTATGGGTACTAGACCCATGAGACAGTAGCTCCTTTGTGGACATCAGCTGACCCTGTGACAAACGTTATACCATTTACAAAAGGGGGAAATTGATATAGAATGGTTATTGTTTTGCCTTTAATTTGCTTTTTGCCTTTAATTGCTAGAATTTACTAGAATTTGTTTAGTCATGCAAGTAGTTTTATAGTCTCCTATTCAAACCACACTATTAGTAGGTTAGCCCTTCATTGACAGTTTCCTTTTTCTCCAAGAGTGCTTGTCAATGAAGGGCTAACCTACTAATTTAGCTTCACTAGTGATCTGGCGTATCTAATATTGGGTCAGAACGCAAACAGCCACCACACCCCTTACATACTTACACATGGTTATGAGATTGCCTCTCAGTCGTCTTTTTTTCTAGACTAAATAATTAGTGATGAGCGAATGTACTCGTTTCCCGAGCACACTCGGGTGACGTCTGAGTATTTGCTAGTTTTCGGAGATTAAGTTTTCATCGCTGCAGTTGAATGATTTACAGCTACTATCCAGGCTAAGAACATGTGGTGGTTGCCTGGTTGCTAGGGAATCCCCACATGTAATCAAGCTGGCTAATACCCTGTTTCCCCGAAAGTAGGACCCCCCCGAAAGTAAGACAGGGTGGGGGTTTCGGGGGGGTCCTCCAATGTAAGGCCTCCCCCGAATGTAAGGCAGGGTTGGGGGGGCCGCTGTGAAATGTAAGGCCCTTACCTTTGGGCCGCCGCTGTCCCCCATTGGGTCCCCAGGCTCCAGAGGTGTCCTCAGGTGCAGCTGGGCGGGTCCAGCGCTCATGGGGTTAACTCGCCGTGTTAACCCCGCAATCCGCCCAGCTCAACAGCTCATTGGCCGCCCCTGCTCCCCACGTCACCGCCGGCCCCCGGCTTGAGCGCTGATTGGCCAATCAGCTCGAGTGCTGATTGGCCCAGCAGCTCGGGCTGTAATTGGCCGCCCCAGCCCCACGTCACCGCTGTTTCCCTGCTGATTGGCACAGCGTTCCCTGCAGCACAGGCCTTCCGCACCCACAGCCGCACCGCAGAGGAAAACGTCCAGCATTTAAAAACCAAGTAGGGAAACATGTACTGTATAGGGTATGGGGCTGTGTGCAGTGGGATACGGCACTGTTATGGGGTATGGGGCTGTGTGCAGTGGGATACGGCACTGTTATGGGGTATGGGGCTGTGTGCAGTGGGATGCGGCACTGTTATGGTATGCAGGCAGAGGGTATACGGCAATTACCGTACAGTACCGTACCGTAGTGTGTTACTGTTACCGTACTTTGATTTGTTGTCTGCTTTCCAGTTGAACGGTGTAACGTTAAGTACTGTACTGAATTTGAAAATTGTCATTTTTTTTTCCGGCTAATGTAAGACCTCCCCCGAAAGTAAGACAGGGTGAGACTTTTTGGGGTAAAATTAATGTAAGACAGGGTCTTACTTTCGGGGAAACACGGTAGCTGTAAATCATTCAACTGCAGCAATGAAAACTTAATCTCCGAACACCAACAAATACTCGGAGATCACCCGAGCGTGCTCCGGAAAACCTGAGCAACGAGTACACTCACTCATCACTATAAATAATCTTAATTTTGCTAATCTCCCAGGGCATTGTAGTTCCCCCTTTCCCTTTATTTTGTTGCCCTCCTTTGTATTCGCTCTAGTTCCATTATATCCTTCCTGAGCAACGGTGTACACAGTACTCCATGTGCGGTCTAACCAAGGATTTGTACAGAGGCAGTATAATGCTCTGATCATGTTTATCCAGACCTCCTTTAATGCACCCCATGATCCTGTTTGCCTTGGCAGCCACTGCCTGGCACTGGCTGCTCCAGGAGAGTTTATCATTAACTTGGATCCCCAAGTCCTTCTCCATGTCAGATTTACCCAGTGGTTTCCCGTTCAGTTTGTAATGTTGATATTTATTCGTTCTTCCTATGTGTATAACCTTACATTTATCATTGTTAAACCGCATCTGCCACCTTTCGGCCCAAGTTTCCAACTTTCCAGATCCATCTGTAGCAGAATACTATCTTCTCTTGTATTGACTGCTTTACATAGTTTTGTATCATCTGCAAATATCGATATTTTACTGTGTAAATCTTCTACCAGATCGTTAATAAATATGTTGAAGAGAATAGGTCCCAACACCGACCCTGTGGTACCCCACTGGTCACAGCGACCCAGTTAGAGAATATACAATTTATAACCACACTCTGCTTTCTATCACTAAGCCAGTTACCGTATATACTCGAGTATAAGCCGAGATTTTCAGCCCAAATTTTTGGGCTGAAAGTGCCCCTCTCGGCTTATACTCGAGTCACGGTCGGCGGTGGGGGTCGGCGGGTGAGGGGGAGAGAGGTCTGAGGCATACTCACCTGCTTCTGGCGCTCCTGGCGCTCCCCTACCCGTCCCACAGTCTTCGGGTGCCGCAGCTCTTCCCCTGTTCAGCGGTCACGTGGGACCGCTCATTAAAGTTATGAATATGGACTCCACTCCCATAGGGGTGGAGCCGTATATTCATTTCTCTAATGAGCGGTAACGGTGACCGCTGACAGAGGAAGAGGCTGCGGCACCCGAAGACCAGCTGTCCGGGGGAAGGAGCCAGGGACGCCGGGAGCAGGTAAGTATGTCATAGTTACCTGTCCACGTTCCACACGCCAGGCGCTGCTCTGTCTTCGCGTCCTCTTGCTGTGCCTGTTCAGGTCAGAGGGCGCGATGACGCATATAGTGTGCACGGCGCCCTCTGCCTGAACAGTCAGTGTGGAGAGACACCGAGACGGGACACTGAGGAGCTGCAAGGAAGAGAGGTGAGTATGGCATTTTTTTTTTCATTGCAGCAGCATTATATATTGCACAGTTTTATATGGCACATCTGTGGGGCAATAATGAACGGTGCAGAGCACTATATGGCACAGCTTTCTATGGCACATCTATGGGGCAATAATGAACGGTGCAGAGCACTATATGGCACAGCTTTCTATGGCACATCTATGGGGCAATAATGAACGGTGCAGAGCACTATATGGCACAGCTTTCTATGGCACATCTATGGGGCAATAATGAACGGTGCAGAGCATTCTATATGGCAGAGCATTTACAGTGGGGCAAAAAAGTATTTAGTCAGTCAGCAATAGTGCAAGTTCCACCACTTAAAAAGATGAGAGGCGTCTGTAATTTACATCATAGGTAGACCTCAACTATGGGAGACAAACTGAGAAAAAAAAAATCCAGAAAATCACATTGTCTGTTTTTTTAACAATTTATTTGCATATTATGGTGGAAAATAAGTATTTGCTCAGAAACAAACAATCAAGATTTCTGGCTCTCACAGACCTGTAACTTCTTCTTTAAGAGGCTCCTCTTTCCTCCACTCATTACCTGTAGTAATGGCACCTGTTTAAACTTGTTATTAGTATAAAAAGACACCTGTGCACACCCTCAAACAGTCTGACTCCAAACTCCACTATGGTGAAGACCAAAGAGCTGTCAAAGGACACCAGAAACAAAATTGTAGCCCTGCACCAGGCTGGGAAGACGGAATCTGCAATAGCCAACCATCTTGGAGTGAAGAAATCAACAGTGGGAGCAATAATTAGAAAATGGAAGACATACAAGACCACTGATAATCTCCCTCGATCTGGCGCTCCACGCAAAATCCCACCCCGTGGGGTCAGAATGATCACAAGAACGGTGAGCAAAAATCCCAGAACCACGCGGGGGGACCTAGTGAATGAACTGCAGAGAGCTGGGACCAATGTAACAAGGCCTACCATAAGTAACACACTACGCCACCATGGACTCAGATCCTGCAGTGCCAGACGTGTCCCACTGCTTAAGCCAGTACATGTCCGGGCCTGTCTGAAGTTTACTAGAGAGCATTTGGATGATCCAGAGGAGTTTTGGGAGAATGTCCTATGGTCTGATGAAACCAAACTGGAACTGTTTGGTAGAAACACAACTTGTCGTGTTTGGAGGAAAAAGAATACTGAGTTGCATCCATCAAACACCATACCTACTGTAAAGCATGGTGGTGGAAACATCATGCTTTGGGGCTGTTTCTCTGCAAAGGGGCCAGGACGACTGATCCGGGTACATGAAAGAATGAATGGGGCCATGTATCGTGAGATTTTGAGTGCAAACCTCCTTCCATCAGCAAGGGCATTGAAGATGAAACGTGGCTGGGTCTTTCAACATGACAATGATCCAAAGCACACCGCCAGGGCAACGAAGGAGTGGCTTCGTAAGAAGCATTTCAAGGTCCTGGAGTGGCCCAGCCAGTCTCCAGATCTCAACCCTATAGAAAACCTTTGGAGGGAGTTGAAAGTCCGTGTTGCCAAGCGAAAAGCCAAAAACATCACTGCTCTAGAGGAGATCTGCATGGAGGAATGGGCCAACATACCAACAACAGTGTGTGGCAACCTTGTGAAGACTTACAGAAAACATTTGACCTCTGTCATTGCCAACAAAGGATATGCACTATCTGTAGTTCCTTCAGGAAATACCCATCTAGTTATAGTGCTTTGGCACAAAGCACTATATTGTTATTCCACCGTAGTCAACTTATTCTTCTTATTATTATTCAGTCCGCAATTAATGCGGCCCGAACCGCTGCACGCACAGACTCCAGTGAGGTGTCATTTCGAAGCCAGCGTTCCTGGCAGGTGTGCTAAGTATTTTTCATGTTGATCGGATTTGTAGTTTTGGCGCAATTTGCGTTTGAAAATTTTGTCTCAATGCATTTCAATAGGGAAATCTTGCCATAAGCTTATAATGGCAGTTATTTTGAAATTGCCTCAGAAATAAGCCCAACTGCCACCTGGCTGATTAGCTCATTGATATGCGAAGTCAGACCCAGTTACTATGCCAATGCCTATGAACTCTACATGACTCCACTAGGACACAGGTTTGCCAGATAATATCAGCTCTTAAAGTGACCCGCCCACCAAATCGGACCCTGAGGTGCCAGCCAACCAAATCGGACCCGAGTGGCCCCGCCCACCAAATCGGAGGCCGAGGGGCCCCGACCACCAAATCGGACCCTGAGGGGCCCCGACCACCGAATCGGACCCTGAGGGGCCCCGACCACCGAATCGGACCCTGAGGGGCCCCGACCACCGAATCGGACCCTGAGGGGCCCCGACCTCCGAATCGGACCCTGAGGGGCCCCGACCACCAAATTGGCACCTGAGATTCCCCGCCCACCAATTTGGCACCTGAGGTTCCCCGCCCACCAAATTGGCACCTTAGGTGCCCTGCCCACCAAATCGGTCCTGATGGGCATTCAAGTGTAAAACTCTTGCAGGGGCAGCCTGGGCACCATTCCAAAGCACTATCTGTAGTTCCTTCAGGAAATACCCATCTAGTATTATTATTGTAATCCGAACGTGATAATATTATTCAGTTTTTTCCGCAATTAATACGGCCCGAACCGCTGCACGCACAGACTCAAGTGAGGCGTCATTTCGAAGCCAGCGTCCACGAGAGGTGTGCTAAGTATTTTTCGTGTCGATCCGATATGTATTTTTTTTTTTTAAAATTGCATTTAAAAAAAACAATTCCCATAGGAAATAATGGCGAACTGTACATTACCCAAAACTTGACCTTCCAAAGATGGCAGCTATGCAAATGTACGGTGTCCATTTTAGGACATAATCATTTATCAAAGTAAAACATCAGAATAAAGTGACTATGACAACCTCTCATCCCGTGTGTGAAAAGTAAGTGCACCCCCGGTACCGTGGGTGAAAAGTAAGTGCACCCCAATCCCGTGGGTGAAAAGTGACCCCGCCCACCAAATGTGACCCAGAGTGTCCCCGCCCACCAAATGTGACCCAGAGTGACCCCGCCCACCAAATGTGACCCAGAAAGACCCCGCCCACCAAATGTGACCCAGAGTGACCCCGCCCACCAAATGTGACCCTGCCCACCAAATGTGACCCAGAGTGACCCCGCCCACCAAATGTGACCCAGAGTGACCCCGCCCACCAAATCTGACCCAGAGTGACCCCGCTCACCAAATCTGACCCAGAGTGACTCCGCTCACCAAATCGGCCCCAGAGGGACCCTGCCCACCAAACCAGCTCCTGAGGGGCACCCAAGTGTGAAAGTCTTGCAGGAGCAGCCCGGGCACCATTCCAAAGCACTATCTGTAGTTCCTTCAGGAAATACCCATCTAGTTATAGTGCTTTGTAAAAAGAACTATATTGTTATTCCACCGTCGTCAACTTATTATAGTGCTTTGTAAAAAGCACTATATTGTTATTCCACCGTCGTCAACTTATTATAGTGCTTTGTAAAAAGCACTATATTGTTATTCCACCGTCGTCAACTTATTCTTATTATTATTATTCTTATTATTAGGCTTTTTTCCGCAATTAATGCGGCCCGAACCGCTGCACGCACAGACTCCAGTGAGGTGTCATTTCGAAGCCAGCGTCCATGAGAGGTGTGCTAAGTATTTTTCGTGTCGATCGGATTTGTAGTTTTGGCGCAATGTGCGATTGAAAATTGTTTTTCCCTCATTGGAAAGCATTGTCAATGCATTTCAATAGGGAAATTTTGCCATAAGCTATAATGGCTGATATCTGAGGCAATTTAAAAAATAACTGCCAACTGCCACCTGGCTGATCAGCTCATTGATATGCGAAGTCAGACCAAGTTACTATGCCAACGCGTACAAACTCTACATGACCCCACCAGGACACAGTTTTGCCAGATAATATCAGCTCTTAAAGTGACCTACCCACCAAATTGTTACCTGAGGTGTCAGCCCACCAAATCGGACCGAGTGACCCCGCCCACCAAATTGGACCCAGAGGGTAAGTGCACCCCCGCCCCGTGTGTGCAAAAGTAAGTGCACCCCTTGTGTATGCAAAACTAAGTTCACCCCCACCCCAAGTGTATAAAAGTAAGTGCACCCCCGCCCTGTGTGTGCAAAAGTAACTGCACCCCCGCCCCCGTGTGTGCAAAAGTAAGTGCACCCCCGCCCCCGTGTGTGAAAAGTAAGTGCGCCCCCGGCCCTGGATGTGCAAAAGTAAGTGCACCCCCGACCCCGTGTGTGAAAAGTAAGTGCGCCCCCGGCCCCGGATGTGCAAAAGTAAGTGCACCCCCGGTCCCAGTTGTGCAAAAGTAAGTGCGCCCCCGCCCCCGTGTGTGCAAAAGTAAGTACACCCCTGCCCCCGTGTGTGCAAAAGTAAGTGCACCCTGCCCCGTGTGTGAGAAGTAAGTGCGCCCCCGGCCCAGGATGTGCAAAAGTAAGTGCGCCCCCGGCCCCGGGTATGCAAAAGTAAGAGCGCCCCGGCCCCGGGTGTGCAAAAGTGTGCCCCGGGTGTGCAAAAGTAAGTGCGCCCCGGGTGTGCAAAAGTAAGTGTGCCCCGGGTATGCAAAAGTAAGAGCGCCCCGACCCCATGTGTGCAAAAGTAAGTGCGCCCCCGGCCCCGGGTGTGCAAAATTAAGTGCGCCCCCAGCCCCGGATGTGCAAAAGTAAGTGCACCCCCGGTCCCAGGTGTGCAAAAGTAAGTGCGCCCCTGCCCCCGTGTGTGCAAAAGTAAGTACACCCCCGCCCCCGTGTGTGCAAAAGTAAGGGCACCCTGCCCCGTGTGTGAGAAGTAAGTGCGCCCCCAGCCCAGGATGTGCAAAAGTAAGTGCGCCCCCGGCCCCGGGTATGCAAAAGTAAGTGCGCCCCGGCCCCGGGTGTGCAAAAGTAAGTGCGCCCCGGGTGTGCAAAAGTAAGAGCGCCCCCGACCCCATGTGTGCAAAAGTAAGTGCGCCCCCGGCCCCGGGTGTGCAAAATTAAGTGCGCCCCCGGCCCCGGGTGTGAAAAGTAAGTGCACCCCCGGTCCCGGGTGTGAAAAGTAAGTGCACCCCCAATTCTGTGGGTGAAAAGTAAGTGCACCACCGCTCCCATGGGTGAAAAGGAAGTGCACCCTCGGTCCCGTGGGTGAAAAGTAAGTGCACCCCCGGTCCCGTGAGTTAAAAGTAAGTGCAACCCCGGTCCCGGGTATGCAAAAGTAAGAGCGCCCCGGCCCCGGGTGTGCAAAAGTGTGCCCCGGGTGTGCAAAAGTAAGTGCGCCCCGGGTGTGCAAAAGTAAGTGTGCCCCGGGTGTGCAAAAGTAAGAGCGCCCCGACCCCATGTGTGCAAAAGTAAGTGCGCCCCCGGCCCCGGGTGTGCAAAATTAAGTGCGCCCCCGGCCCCGGGTGTTCAAAAGTAAGTGCACCCCCGGTCCCAGGTGTGCAAAAGTAAGTGCGCCCCCGCCCCCGTGTGTGCAAAAGTAAGTACACCCCCGCCCCCGTGTGTGCAAAAGTAAGGGCACCCTGCCCCGTGTGTGAGAAGTAAGTGCGCTCCCAGCCCAGGATGTGCAAAAGTAAGTGCGCCCCCGGCCCCGGGTATGCAAAAGTAAGTGCGCCCCGGCCCCGGGTGTGCAAAAGTAAGTGTGCCCCGGGTGTGCAAAAGTAAGTGCGCCCCGGGTGTGCAAAAGTAAGTGCGCCCCGGGTGTGCAAAACTAAGTGCGCCCCGGGTGTGCAAAACTAAGTGGGCCCCGAGTGACCCCACCAGGACACAGTTTTGCCAGATAATATCAGCTCTTAAAGTGACCCGCCCACCAAATCGGCCCCTGAGGGGCCCCGCCCACCAAATCGGCCCCTGAGGGGCCCCGCCCACCAAATCGGACCCAGAGTGACCCCGCCCACCAAATCGGACCCAGAGTGACCCCGCCCACCAAATCGGACCCAGAGTGACCCCGCCCACCAAATCGGACCCAGAGTGACCCCGCCCACCAAATCGGACCCAAAGTGACCCCGCCCACCAAATCGGACCCAGAGTGACCCCGCCCACCAAATTGGACCCAGAGTGACCCCGCCCACCAAATCGGACCCAGAGTGACCCCGCCCACCAAATCAGACCCAGAGTGACCCCGCCCACCAAATCGGACCCAGAGTGACCCCGCCCACCAAATCGGACCCAGAGTGACCCCGCCCACCAAATTGGACCCAGAGTGACCCCGCCCACCAAATCGGACCCAGAGTGACCCCGCCCACCAAATCAGACCCAGAATGACCCCGCCCACCAAATCGGACCCAGAGTGACCCCGCCCACCAAATCGGACCCAGAGTGACCCCGCCCACCAAATCGGACCCAGAGTCGCCCCGCCCACCAAATTGGCCCCCTGAGCGGCCCCGAACACCAAATCGGACCCAGAGTGACCCGGCCCACCAAATCGGACCCAGAGTGACCCCGCCCAAAAAATCGGACCCAGAGTGACCCCCGCCCACCAAATCGGACCCAGATTGACACCGCCCACCAAATCGGCCCCTGAGGGGCCCCAACCACCAAACGGGCACCTGAGGGGCACTCAAGTGTGAAAGCCTTGCAGGGGCAGCCCGGGCACCATTCCAAAGCACTATCTGTAGTTCCTTCAGGAAATACCCATCTAGTTATAGTGCTTTTGTAAAAAGCACTATATTGTTATTCCACCGTAGACAACTTCTTATTCTTCTTATTCTTATTATTATTAGGCTTTTTTCCGCAATTAATGCGGCCCGAACCGCTGCACGCACAGACTCCAGTGAGGTGTCATTTCGAAGCCAGCGTCCATGAGAGGTGTGCTAAGTATTTTTCGTGTCGATCAAATTTGTAGTTTTGGCGCAATGTGCATTTAAAAATTGATTCCCCCTCATTGGAAAGCATTGCCGCTATGCATTTCAATAGAGAAATTTTGACATAAGGTATAATGGCTGATATCTGAGGCAATTTAAAAAATAACTGCCAACTGCCACCTGGCTGATCAGCTCATTGATATGCGAAGTCAGATCCAGTTACTATGCCAACGCGTACGAACTCTACATGACCCCACCAGGACACAGTTTTGCCAGATAATATCAGCTCTTAAAGTGACCCGCACACCAAATTGGCACCTGAGGTGCGCAGCCCACCAAATCGGACTCGAGTGGCCCCGCCCACCAAATCGGACCCCGAGTGGCCCCGCCCACCAAATCGGACCCAGAGTGACCCCGCCCACCAAATCGGACCCAGAGTGACCCCGCCTACCAAATCGGACCCAGAGTGACCCCGCCCACCAAATCGGACCCAGAGTGACCCCGCCCACCAAATGTGACCCAGAGTGACCCCGCCCACCAAATGTGACCCAGAGTGACCCCGCCCACCAAATGTGACCCAGAGTGACCCCGCCCACCAAATGTGACCCAGAGTGACCCCGCCCACCAAATGTGACCCAGAGTGACCCCGCCCACCAAATGTGACCCAGAGTGACCCCGCCCACCAAATGTGACCCAGAGTGACCCCGCCCACCAAATGTGACTCAGAGTGACCCCGCCCACCAAATGTGACCCAGAGTGACCCCGCCCACCAAATGTGACCCAGAGTGACCCCGCCCACCAAATGTGACCGAGTGACCCCGCCCACCAAATGTGACCCAGAGTGACCCCGCCCACCAAATGTGACCCAGAGTGACCCCGCCCACCAAATGTGACCGAGTGACCCCGCCCACCAAATGTGACCCAGAGTGACCCCGCCCACCAAATGTGACCCAGAGTGACCCCGCCCACCAAATGTGACCCAGAGTGACCCCGCCCACCAAATGTGACCCAGAGTGACCCCGCCCACCAAATGTGACCCAGAGTGACCCCGCCCACCAAATGTGACCCAGAGTGACCCCGCCCACCAAATGTGACCCAGAGTGACCCCGCCCACCAAATGTGACCCAGAGTGACCCCGCCGACCAAATGTGACCCAGAGTGACCCCGCCCACCAAATGTGACCCAGAGTGACCCCGCCCACCAAATGTGACCCAGAGTGACCCCGCCCACCAAATGTGACCCAGAGTGACCCCGCCCACCAAATGTGACCCAGAGTGACCCCGCCCACCAAATGTGACCCAGAGTGACCCCGCCCACCAAATGTGACCCAGAGTGACCCCGCCCACCAAATGTGACCCAGAGTGACCCCGCCCACCAAATGTGACCCAGAGTGACCCCGCCCACCAAATGTGACCCAGAGTGACCCCGCCCACCAAATGTGACCCAGAGTGACCCCGCCCACCAAATCGGACCCAGAGTGACCCCGCCCACCAAATCGGACCCTGAGGGGCCCCGCCCACCAAATCGGACCCAGAGTGACCCCGCCCACCAAATCGACCCAGAGTGACCCCGCCCACCAAATGTGACCCAGAGTGACCCCGCTCACCTAATCGGACCCAGAGTGACCCCGCCTACCAAATCGGACCCTGAGGGGCCCCGACCACCAAATCGGACCCTGAGGGGCCCCGACCACCAAATCGGACCCTGAGGGGCCCCGACCACCAAATCGGACCCTGAGGGGCCCCGACCACCAAATCGGACCCTGAGGGGCCCCGACCACCAAATCGGACCCTGAGGGGCCCCGACCACCAAATCTGACCCTGAGGGGCCCCGACTTCCAAATCGGACCCTGAGGGGCCCCGACCACCAAATCGGACCCTGAGGGGCCCCGACCACCAAATCGGACCCTGAGGGGCCCCGACCTCCAAATCGGACCCTGAGGGGCCCCGACCACCAAATCGGACCCTGAGGGGCCCCGACCACCAAATCGGACCCTGAGGGGCCCCGACCACCAAATCGGACCCTGAGGGGCCCCGACCACCAAATCGGACCCTGAGGGGCCCCGACCACCAAATCGGACCCTGAGGGGCCCCGACCACCAAATCGGACCCTGAGGGGCCCCGACCACCAAATCGGACCCTGAGGGGCCCCGACCACCAAATCGGACCCTGAGGGGCCCCGACCACCAAATCGGACCCTGAGGGGCCCCGACCTCCAAATCGGACCCTGAGGGGCCCCGACCTCCAAATCGGACCCTGAGGGGCCCCGACCACCAAATCGGACCCTGAGGTGCCCCGCCCACCAAATCGGACCCTGAGGGGCCCCGACCACCAAATCGGACCCTGAGGGGCCCCGACCACCAAATCGGACCCAGAGGTGTCCCACCCACCAAATCGGACCCTGAGTGACCTTGCCCACCAAATCGGACCCTGAGTGACCCTGCCCACCAAATCAGACCCTGAGTGACCCCGCCCACCAAACCTGCGCCTGAGGGGCACTCAAGTGTGAAAGTCTTGCAGGGCAGCCCGGGCACCATTCCAAAGCACTATCTGTAGTTCCTTCAGGAAATACCCATCTAGTTATAGTGCTTTTGTAAAAAGCACTATATTGTTATTCCACCGTAGACAACTTCTTATTCTTCTTCTTATTCTTATTATTATTAGGCTTTTTTCCGCAATTAATGCGGCCCGAACCGCTGCACGCACAGACTCCAGTGAGGTGTCATTTCGAAGCCAGCGTCCATGAGAGGTGTGCTAAGTATTTTTCGTGTCGATCAAATTTGTAGTTTTGGCGCAATGTGCGTTTAAAAATTGATTCCCCCTCATTGGAAAGCATTGCCGCTATGCATTTCAATAGAGAAATTTTGACATAAGGTATAATGGCTGATATCTGAGGCAATTTAAAAAATAACTGCCAACTGCCACCTGGCTGATCAGCTCATTGATATGCGAAGTCAGATCCAGTTACTATGCCAACGCGTACGAACTCTACATGACCCCACCAGGACACAGTTTTGCCAGATAATATCAGCTCTTAAAGTGACCCGCACACCAAATTGGCACCTGAGGTGCGCAGCCCACCAAATCGGACTCGAGTGGCCCCGCCCACCAAATCGGACCCCGAGTGGCCCCGCCCACTAAATCGGACCCAGAGTGACCCCGCCCACCAAATCGGACCCAGAGTGACCCCGCCCACCAAATGTGACCCAGAGTGACCCCGCCCACCAAATGTGACCCAGAGTGACCCCGCCCACCAAATGTGACCCAGAGTGACCCCGCCCACCAAATGTGACCCAGAGTGACCCCGCCCACCAAATGTGACCCAGAGTGACCCCGCCCACCAAATGTGACCCAGAGTGACCCCGCCCACCAAATGTGACCCAGAGTGACCCCGCCCACCAAATGTGACCCAGAGTGACCCCGCCCACCAAATGTGACCCAGAGTGACCCCGCCCACCAAATGTGACCGAGTGACCCCGCCCACCAAATGTGACCCAGAGTGACCCCGCCCACCAAATGTGACCCAGAGTGACCCCGCCCACCAAATGTGACCCAGAGTGACCCCGCCCACCAAATGTGACCCAGAGTGACCCCGCCCACCAAATGTGACCCAGACTGACCCCGCCCACCAAATGTGACCCAGACTGACCCCGCCCACCATATGTGACCCAGAGTGACCCCGCCCACCAAATGTGACCCAGAGTGACCCCGCCCACCAAATGTGACCCAGAGTGACCCCGCCCACCAAATGTGACCCAGAGTGACCCCGCCCACCAAATGTGACCCAGAGTGACCCCGCCCACCAAATGTGACCCAGAGTGACCCCGCCCACCAAATGTGACCCAGAGTGACCCCGCCCACCAAATGTGACCCAGAGTGACCCCGCCCACCAAATCGGACCCTGAGGGGCCCCGCCCACCAAACCGGACCCAGAGTGACCCCGCCCACCAAATCGACCCAGAGTGACCCCGCCCACCAAATGTGACCCAGAGTGACCACGCTCACCTAATCGGACCCAGAGTGACCCCGCCTACCAAATCGGACCCTGAGGGGCCCCGACCACCAAATCGGACCCTGAGGGGCCCCGACCACCAAATCGGACCCTGAGGGGCCCCGACCACCAAATCGGACCCTGAGGGGCCCCGACCACCAAATCGGACCCTGAGGGGCCCCGACCACCAAATCGGACCCTGAGGGGCCCCGACCACCAAATCGGACCCTGAGGGGCCCCGACTTCCAAATCGGACCCTGAGGGGCCCCGACCACCAAATCGGACCCTGAGGGGCCCCGACCACCAAATCGGACCCTGAGGGGCCCCGACCTCCAAATCGGACCCTGAGGGGCCCCGACCACCAAATCGGACCCTGAGGGGCCCCGACCACCAAATCGGACCCTGAGGGGCCCCGACCACCAAATCGGACCCTGAGGGGCCCCGACCACCAAATCGGACCCTGAGGGGCCCCGACCACCAAATCGGACCCTGAGGGGCCCCGACCTCCAAATCGGACCCTGAGGGGCCCCGACCTCCAAATCGGACCCTGAGGGGCCCCGACCTCCAAATCGGACCCTGAGGGGCCCCGACTACCAAATCGGACCCTGAGGGGCCCCGACCACCAAATCGGACCCTGAGGGGCCCCGACCACCAAATCGGACCCTGAGGGGCCCCGACCACCAAATCGGACCCTGAGGGGCCCCGACCACCAAATCGGACCCTGAGGGGCCCCGACCTCCAAATCGGACCCTGAGGGGCCTCGACCTCCAAATCGGACCCTGAGGGGCCCCGACCTCCAAATCGGACCCTGAGGGGCCCCGACCACCAAATCGGACCCTGAGGTGCCCCGCCCACCAAATCGGACCCTGAGGGGCCCCGACCACCAAATCGGACCCAGAGGTGTCCCACCCACCAAATCGGACCCTGAGTGACCTTGCCCACCAAATCGGACCCTGAGTGACCCTGCCCACCAAATCAGACCCTGAGTGACCCCGCCCACCAAACCTGCGCCTGAGGGGCACTCAAGTGTGAAAGTCTTGCAGGGCAGCCCGGGCACCATTCCAAAGCACTATCTGTAGTTCCTTCAGGAAATACCCATCTAGTTATAGTGCTTTGGGACAAAGCACTATATTGTTATTCCACCGTAGTCAACTTATTCTTCTTATTATTATTCAGTCCGCAATTAATGCGGCCCGAACCGCTGCACGCACAGACTCCAGTGAGGTGTCATTTCGAAGCCAGCGTTCCTGGCAGGTGTGCTAAGTATTTTTCGTGTCGATCGGATTTGTAGTTTTGGCGCAATTGGCGTTTGAAAATTTCGTCTCAATGCATTTCAATGGGAAATTGTTCCAACAATAAGGGATAATGGCTGATTTCTGAGGCAATTTCAAAATAACTGCCAACTGCCACCTGGCTGATGAGCTCATTGCTATGTGCAGTCAGACCCAGTTACTATGCCAACGCCTACGAACTCTACATGACCCCACCAGCACACAGTTTTGCCAGATAATATCAGCTCTTAAAGTGACCCCGCCCACCAAATTATTACCTGAGGTGTCCAGCACACCAAATCTGACCCAGTGTGACCCCGTCCACCAAATCAGACCCAGAGGGTAAGTGCACCCCCGCCCTGTATGTGCAAAAGTAAGTGCACCCCCGCCCCGTGTGTGCAAAAGTATGTGCACCCCCGGTCCCGTGGGTGAAAAGTAAGTGCATCGTCGGTCCTGTGGGTGAAAAGTAAGTGCACCCCCGGTCCCGTGGGTGAAAAGTAAGTGCACCCCCGCTGCCATATGTGAAAAGTAAGTGCACCCCCGATCCCGTGTGTGAAAAGTAAATGCACCCTCGGTCCCGTGGGTGAAAAGTAAGTGCACCCCCGGTTCTGGGTGTGAAAAGTAAGTGCACCCCAGGTGTGCAAAATTAAGTGCACCCTCGGTCCCGTGGGTGAAAAGTAAGTGCACCCCCGGTCCCGGGTGGGAAAAGTAAGTGCACCCCCGTTCCCGGGTGGGAAAAGTAAGTGCACCCCCGGTCCCGTGTGTGAAAAGTAAGTGCACCCCCAGTCCCGTGGGTGAAAAGTAAGCGCACCCCAGGTCCCGTGGGTGAAAAGTAAGTGCACTCCTGCTGCTATATGTGAAAAGTAAGTGCACCCCCGATCCCGTGTGTGAAAAGTAAGTGCACCCCCGTTCCCGTGTGTGAAAAGTAAGTGCACCCCCTATCCCGTGAGTGAAAACTAAGTGCACCCCCTATCCTGTGAGTGAAAAGTAAGTGCACCCCCGCTGCCATATGTGAAAAGTAAGTGCACCCCCGATTCCGTGTGTGAAAAGTAAATGCACCCTCGGTCCCGTGGGTGAAAAGTAAGTGCACCCTCGGTCCAGTGGGTGAAAAGTAAGTGCACCCCCGGTCCCGTGTGTGAAAAGTAAGTGCACCCCCGGTCCCTTGGGTGAAAAGTAAGTGCACCCCCTATCCCGTGAGTGAAAAGTAAGTGCACCCCCGCTGCCATATGTGAAAAGTAAGTGCACCCCCGATCCCGTGTGTGAAAAGTAAATGCACCCTCGGTCCCGTGGGTGAAAAGTAAGTGCACCCCCGCTGCCATATGTGAAAAGTAAGTGCACCCCCGATCCCGTGTGTGAAAAGTAAGTGCACCCCCGCTGCCATATGTGAAAAGTAAGTGCACCCCCGATCCCGTGTGTGAAAAGTAAATGCACCCTCGGTCCCGTGGGTGAAAAGTAAGTGCAGCCTCGGTCCCGTGAGTGAAAAGTAAGTGCACCCCCGCTGCCATATGTGAAAAGTAAGTGCACCCCCGATCCCGTGTGTGAAAAGTAAGTGCACTCTCGGTCCCTTGGGTGAAAAGTAAGTGCACCCCCTATCCCGTGAGTGAAAAGTAAGTGCACCCCCGCTGCCATATGTGAAAAGTAAGTGCACCCCCGATTCCGTGTGTGAAAAGTAAGTGCACCCTCGGTCCCGTGGGTGAAAAGTAAGTGCACCCTCGGTCCAGTGGGTGAAAAGTAAGTGCACCCCCGGTCCCATGTGTGAAAAGTAAGTGCACCCCCGGTCCCTTGGGTGAAAAGTAAGTGCACCCCCTATCCCGTGAGTGAAAAGTAAGTGCACCCCCGGTCCCGGGTGTGAAAAGTAAGTGCACCCCCGGTCCATTGGGTGAAAAGTAAGTGCACCCCCGGTCCATTGGGTGAAAAGTAAGTGCACCCCCTGTCCCGTGAGTGAAAAGTAAGTGCACCCCTGCTGCCATATGTGAAAAGTAAGTGCACCCCCGATCCCGTGTATGAAAAGTAAGTGCACCCCTGATCCCGTGTGTGAAAAGTAAGTGCACCCCCGGTCCCGGGTGGGAAAAGTAAGTGCACCCCCGTTCCCGTGTGTGAAAAGTAAGTGCACCCCCGATCCCGGGTGTGAAAAGTAAGTGCACCCCCGGTCCCGGGTGTGAAAAGTAAGTGCACCCCCGGTCCCGAGTGTGAAAAGTAAGCGCACCCCAGGTCACGTGGGTGAAAAGTAAGTGCTCCCCCGCCACCCAAATCGGACCCTGAGGGGCCCCGCCCACCAAATCGGACCCTGAATGGCCCCGCCCACCAAATCGGACCCTGAGGGGCCCCGCCCACCAAATCGGACCCTGAGGGGCCCCGCCAAACAAATCGGCCCCTGAGGGGTCCCGCCCACCAAATCGGCCCCTGAGGGGCCCCGCCCACCAAATCGGCCCCTGAGGTGCCCCGCCCACCAAATCGGACCCTGAGGGGCCCCACCCACCAAATCGGCCCCTGAGGGGCCCCGCCCACCAAGTCAGACCCTAAGGGGCCCCGCCCACCAAATCGGACCCTGAGGGGCCCCGTCCACCAAATCGGACCCTGAGGGACCCCACCCACCAAATCGGCCCCTAAGTGGCCCCGCCCACCAAATCGGCCCCTTAGGGGCCCCGCCCTCCAAATCGGCCCCTAAGAGGCCCCGCCCACCAAATCGGCCCCTGAGGGGCCCCGCCAACCAAATCGGCCCCTGAGGGGCCCCGCGCACCAAATCAGCGCCTGAGGGGCACCGCCCACCAAATCGACCCCTGAGGGGCCCCGCCCACCAAATTGTCCCCTAAGGGGCCCCGCCCACCAAATCGGCTCCTGAGGGGCCCCGCCCACCAAATCGGCCCCTGAGGGGCCCCGCCCACCAAATCGGCCCCTGAGGGGCCCCGCCCACCAAATCGGACCCTGAGGGGCCCCGCCCACCAAATGTGACCCAGAGTGACCCCGCCGACCAAATGTGACCCAGAGTGACCCCGCCCACCAAATGTGACCCAGAGTGACCCCGCCCACCAAATGTGACCGAGTGACCCCGCCCACCAAATGTGACCCAGAGTGACCCCGCCCACCAAATGTGACCCAGAGTGACCCCGCCCACCAAATGTGACCCAGAGTGACCCCGCCCACCAAATCGGACCCAGAGTGACCTCGCCCACCAAATCGGACCCAGAGGTGCCATGCCCACCAAATCGGACCCAGTGGTGCCCCGCCCACCAAATCGGACCCAGAGTGACCCCGCCCACCAAATGTGACCCCGCCCACCAAATGTGACCCAGAGTGACCCCGCCCACCAAATGTGACCCAGAGTGACCCCGCCCACCAAATGTGACCCAGAGTGACCCCGCCCACCAAATGTGACCCAGAGTGACCCCGCCCACCAAATCGGACCCAGAGTGACCTCGCCCACCAAATCGGACCCAGAGGTGCCATGCCCACCAAATCGGACCCAGTGGTGCCCCGCCCACCAAATCGGACCCAGAGATGCCCCGCCCACCAAATCGGTCCGAGAGGTGCCCCACCCACCAAATGTGACCCAGAGTGACCTCGCCCACCAAATGTGACCCAGAGTGACCCCGCCCACCAAATGTGACCGAGTGACCCCGCCCACCAAATGTGACCCAGAGTGACCCCGCCCACCAAATGTGACCCAAAGTGACCCCGCCCACCAAATGTGACCCAGAGTGACCCCGCCCACCAAATCGGACCAAGAGTGACCCCGCCCACCAAATCGGACCCAGAGTGACCCCGCCCACCAAAAGTGACCCAGAGTGACCCCGCCCACCAAATGTGACCCAGAGTGACCCTGCCCACCAAATGTGACCCAGAGTGACCCCGCCCACCAAATGTGACCCAGAGTGACCCCGCCCACCAAATGTGACCGAGTGACCCCGCCCACCAAATGTGACCGAGTGACCCCGCCCACCAAATGTGACCGAGAGTGACCCCGCCCACCAAATGTGACCCAGAGTGACCCCGCCCACCAAATGTGACCCAGAGTGACCCCGCCCACCAAATGTGACCCAGAGTGACCCCGCCCACCAAATGTGACCCAGAGTGACCCCGCCCACCAAATGTGACCCAGAGTGACCCCGCCCACCAAATGTGACCCAGAGTGACCCCGCCCACCAAATGTGACCCAGAGTGACCCCGCCCACCAAATGTGACCCAGAGTGACCCCGCCCACCAAATGTGACCCAGTGTGACCCCGCCCACCAAATGTGACCCAGAGTGACCCCGCCCACCAAATGTGACCCCGCCCACCAAATGTGACCCAGAGTGACCCCGCCCACCAAATGTGACCCAGAGTGACCCCGCCCACCAAATGTGACCCAGAGTGACCCCGCCCACCAAATGTGACTCAGTGACCCCGCCCACCAAATGTGACTCAGTGACCCCGCCCACCAAATGTGACCCAGAGTGACCCCGCCCACCAAATGTGACCCAGAGTGACCCCGCCCACCAAATGTGACCCAGAGTGACCCCGCCCACCAAATGTGACCCAGAGTGACCCCGCCCACCAAATGTGACCCAGAGTGATCCCGCCCACCAAATGTGACCCAGAGTGACCCCGCCCACCAAATGTGACCCAGAGTGACCCCGCCCACCAAATGTGACCCAGAGTGACCCCGCCCACCAAATGTGACCCAGAGTGACCCCGCCCACCAAATGTGACCCCGCCCACCAAATGTGACCCCGCCCACCAAATGTGACCCAGAGTGACCCCGCCCACCAAATGTGACCCAGAGTGACCCCGCCCACCAAATGTGACCCAGAGTGACCCCGCCCACCAAATGTGACCCAGAGTGACCCCGCCCACCAAATGTGACCCAGAGTGACCCCGCCCACCAAATGTGACCCAGAGTGACCCCACCCACCAAATGTGACCCAGAGTGACCCCGCCCACCAAATGTGACCCAGAGTGACCCCGCCCACCAAATGTGACCCAGAGTGACCCCGCCCACCAAATGTGACCCAGAGTGACCCCGCCCACCAAATGTGACCCCCGCCCACCAAATGTGACCCAGAGTGACCCCGCCCACCAAATGTGACCCAGAGTGACCCCGCCCACCAAATGTGACCCAGAGTGACCCCGCCCAGCAAATGTGACCCCCGCCCACCAAATGTGACCCAGAGTGACCCCGCCCACCAAATGTGACCCCGCCCACCAAATGTGACCCAGAGTGACCCCGCCCACCAAATGTGACCCAGAGTGACCCCGCCCACCAAATGTGACCCAGAGTGACCCCGCCCACCAAATGTGACCCAGAGTGACCCCGCCCACCAAATGTGACCCAGAGTGACCCCGCCCACCAAATGTGACCCAGAGTGACCCCGCCCACCAAATGTGACCCAGAGTGACCCCGCCCACCAAATGTGACCCAGAGTGACCCCGCCCACCAAATGTGACCCAGTGTGACCCCGCCCACCAAATGTGACCCAGAGTGACCCCGCCCACCAAATGTGACCCAGAGTGACCCCGCCCACCAAATGTGACCCAGTGTGACCCCGCCCACCAAATGTGACCCAGAGTGACCCCGCCCACCAAATGTGACTCAGTGACCCCGCCCACCAAATGTGACTCAGTGACCCCGCCCACCAAATGTGACCCAGAGTGACCCCGCCCACCAAATGTGACCCAGAGTGACCCCGCCCACCAAATGTGACCCAGAGTGACCCCGCCCACCAAATGTGACCCAGAGTGACCCCGCCCACCAAATGTGACCCAGAGTGACCCCGCCCACCAAATGTGACCCAGAGTGACCCCGCCCACCAAATGTGACCCAGAGTGACCCCGCCCACCAAATGTGACCCAGAATGACCCCGCCCACCAAATGTGACCCAGAGTGACCCCGCCCACCAAATGTGACCCCGCCCACCAAATGTGACCCCGCCCACCAAATGTGACCCAGAGTGACCCCGCCCACCAAATGTGACCCAGAGTGACCCCGCCCACCAAATGTGACCCAGAGTGACCCCGCCCACCAAATGTGACCCAGAGTGACCCCGCCCACCAAATGTGACCCAGAGTGACCCCGCCCACCAAATGTGACCCAGAGTGACCCCACCCACCAAATGTGACCCAGAGTGACCCCGCCCACCAAATGTGACCCAGAGTGACCCCGCCCACCAAATGTGACCCAGAGTGACCCCGCCCACCAAATGTGACCCAGAGTGACCCCGCCCACCAAATGTGACCCCCGCCCACCAAATGTGACCCAGAGTGACCCCGCCCACCAAATGTGACCCAGAGTGACCCCGCCCACCAAATGTGACCCAGAGTGACCCCGCCCAGCAAATGTGACCCCCGCCCACCAAATGTGACCCAGAGTGACCCCGCCCACCAAATGTGACCCCGCCCACCAAATGTGACCCAGAGTGACCCCGCCCACCAAATGTGACCCAGAGTGACCCCGCCCACCAAATGTGACCCAGAGTGACCCCGCCCACCAAATGTGACCCAGAGTGACCCCGCCCACCAAATGTGACCCAGAGTGACCCCGCCCACCAAATGTGACCCAGAGTGACCCCGCCCACCAAATGTGACCCAGAGTGACCCCGCCCACCAAATGTGACCCAGAGTGACCCCGCCCACCAAATGTGACCCAGTGTGACCCCGCCCACCAAATGTGACCCAGAGTGACCCCGCCCACCAAATGTGACCCCCGCCCACCAAATGTGACCCAGAGTGACCCCGCCCACCAAATGTGACCCAGAGTGACCCCGCCCACCAAATGTGATCCAGAGTGACCCCGCCCACCAAATGTGACCCAGAGTGACCCCGCCCACCAAATGTGACCCAGAGTGACCCCGCCCACCAAATGTGACCCAGAGTGACCCCGCCCACCAAATGTGACCCAGAGTGACCCCGCCCACCAAATGTGACCCAGAGTGACCTCGCCCACCAAATGTGACCCAGAGTGACACCGCCCACCAAATGTGACCCAGAGTGACCCCGCCCACCAAATGTGACCCAGAGTGACCCCGCCCACCAAATGTGACCCAGAGTGACCCCGCCCACCAAATGTGACCCAGAGTGACCCCGCCCACCAAATGTGACCCAGAGTGACCCCGCCCACCAAATGTGACCCAGAGTGACCCCACCCACCAAATGTGACCCAGAGTGACCCCGCCCACCAAATGTGACCCAGAGTGACCCCGCCCACCAAATGTGACCCAGAGTGACCCCGCCCACCAAATGTGACCCAGAGTGACCCCGCCCACCAAATGTGACCCCCGCCCACCAAATGTGACCCAGAGTGACCCCGCCCACCAAATGTGACCCAGAGTGACCCCGCCCACCAAATGTGACCCAGAGTGACCCCGCCCAGCAAATGTGACCCCCGCCCACCAAATGTGACCCAGAGTGACCCCGCCCACCAAATGTGACCCCGCCCACCAAATGTGACCCAGAGTGACCCCGCCCACCAAATGTGACCCAGAGTGACCCCGCCCACCAAATGTGACCCAGAGTGACCCCGCCCACCAAATGTGACCCAGAGTGACCCCGCCCACCAAATGTGACCCAGAGTGACCCCGCCCACCAAATGTGACCCAGAGTGACCCCGCCCACCAAATGTGACCCAGAGTGACCCCGCCCACCAAATGTGACCCAGAGTGACCCCGCCCACCAAATGTGACCCAGTGTGACCCCGCCCACCAAATGTGACCCAGAGTGACCCCGCCCACCAAATGTGACCCCCGCCCACCAAATGTGACCCAGAGTGACCCCGCCCACCAAATGTGACCCAGAGTGACCCCGCCCACCAAATGTGATCCAGAGTGACCCCGCCCACCAAATGTGACCCAGAGTGACCCCGCCCACCAAATGTGACCCAGAGTGACCCCGCCCACCAAATGTGACCCAGAGTGACCCCGCCCACCAAATGTGACCCAGAGTGACCCCGCCCACCAAATGTGACCCAGAGTGACCTCGCCCACCAAATGTGACCCAGAGTGACACCGCCCACCAAATGTGACCCAGAGTGACCCCGCCCACCAAATGTGACCCAGAGTGACCCCGCCCACCAAATGTGACCCAGAGTGACCCCGCCCACCAAATGTGACCCAGAGTGACCCCGCCCACCAAATGTGACCCAGAGTGACCCCGCCCACCAAATGTGACCCAGAGTGACCCCGCCCACCAAATGTGACCCAGAGTGACCCCGCCCACCAAATGTGACCCCGCCCACCAAATGTGACCCCGCCCACCAAATGTGACCCAGAGTGACCCCGCCCACCAAATGTGACCCAGAGTGACCCCGCCCACCAAATGTGACCCAGAGTGACCCCGCCCACCAAATGTGACCCAGAGTGACCCCGCCCACCAAATGTGACCCAGAGTGACCCCGCCCACCAAATGTGACCCAGAGTGACCCCGCCCACCAAATGTGACCCAGAGTGACCCCACCCACCAAATGTGACCCAGAGTGACCCCGCCCACCAAATGTGACCCAGAGTGACCCCGCCCACCAAATGTGACCCAGAGTGACCCCGCCCACCAAATGTGACCCAGAGTGACCCCGCCCACCAAATGTGACCCAGAGTGACCCCGCCCAGCAAATGTGACCCCCGCCCACCAAATGTGACCCAGAGTGACCCCGCCCACCAAATGTGACCCCGCCCACCAAATGTGACCCAGAGTGACCCCGCCCACCAAATGTGACCCAGAGTGACCCCGCCCACCAAATGTGACCCAGAGTGACCCCGCCCAGCAAATGTGACCCCCGCCCACCAAATGTGACCCAGAGTGACCCCGCCCACCAAATGTGACCCCGCCCACCAAATGTGACCCAGAGTGACCCCGCCCACCAAATGTGACCCAGAGTGACCCCGCCCACCAAATGTGACCCAGAGTGACCCCGCCCACCAAATGTGACCCAGAGTGACCCCACCCACCAAATGTGACCCAGAGTGACCCCGCCCACCAAATGTGACCCAGAGTGACCCCGCCCACCAAATGTGACCCAGAGTGACCCCGCCCACCAAATGTGACCCAGAGTGACCCCGCCCACCAAATGTGACCCAGAGTGACCCCGCCCAGCAAATGTGACCCCCGCCCACCAAATGTGACCCAGAGTGACCCCGCCCACCAAATGTGACCCCGCCCACCAAATGTGACCCAGAGTGACCCCGCCCACCAAATGTGACCCAGAGTGACCCCGCCCACCAAATGTGACCCAGAGTGACCCCGCCCACCAAATGTGACCCAGAGTGACCCCGCCCACCAAATGTGACCCAGAGTGACCCCGCCCACCAAATGTGACCCAGAGTGACCCCGCCCACCAAATGTGACCCAGAGTGACCCCGCCCACCAAATGTGACCCAGAGTGACCCCGCCCACCAAATGTGACCCAGTGTGACCCCGCCCACCAAATGTGACCCAGAGTGACCCCGCCCACCAAATGTGACCCCCGCCCACCAAATGTGACCCAGAGTGACCCCGCCCACCAAATGTGACCCAGAGTGACCCCGCCCACCAAATGTGACCCAGAGTGACCCCGCCCACCAAATGTGACCCAGAGTGACCCCGCCCACCAAATGTGACCCAGAGTGACCCCGCCCACGAAATGTGACCCAGAGTGACCCCGCCCACCAAATGTGACCCAGAGTGACCCCGCCCACCAAATGTGACCCCGCCCACCAAATGTGACCCAGAGTGACCCCGCCCACCAAATGTGACCCAGAGTGACCCCGCCCACCAAATGTGACCCAGAGTGACCCCGCCCACCAAATGTGACCCAGAGTGACCCCGCCCACCAAATGTGACCCAGAGTGACCCCGCCCACCAAATGTGACCCAGAGTGACCCCGCCCACCAAATGTGACCCAGAGTGACCCCGCCCACCAAATGTGACCCAGAGTGACCCCGCCCACCAAATGTGATCCAGAGTGACCCCGCCCACCAAATGTGACCCAGAGTGACCCCGCCCACCAAATGTGACCCAGAGTGACCCCGCCCACCAAATGTGACCCAGAGTGACCCCGCCCACCAAATGTGACCCAGAGTGACCCCGCCCACCAAATGTGACCCAGAGTGACCTCGCCCACCAAATGTGACCCAGAGTGACACCGCCCACCAAATGTGACCCAGAGTGACCCCGCCCACCAAATGTGACCCAGAGTGACCCCGCCCACCAAATGTGACCCAGAGTGACACCGCCCACCAAATGTGACCCAGAGTGACACCGCCCACCAAATGTGACCCAGAGTGACCCCGCCCACCAAATGTGACCCAGAGTGACCCCGCCCACCAAATGTGACCCAGAGTGACCCCGCCCACCAAATGTGACCCAGAGTGACCCCGCCCACCAAATGTGACCCCGCCCACCAAATGTGACCCAGAGTGACCCCGCCCACCAAATGTGACCCAGAGTGATCTCGCCCACCAAATGTGACCCAGAGTGACCCCGCCCACCAAATGTGACCGAGTGACCCCGCCCACCAAATGTGACCCAGAGTGACCCCGCCCACCAAATGTGACCCAGAGTGACCCCGCCCACCAAATGTGACCCAGAGTGACCCCGCCCACCAAATGTGACCCAGAGTGACCCCGCCCACCAAATGTGACCCAGAGTGACCCCGCCCACCAAATGTGACCCAGAGTGACACCGCCCACCAAATGTGACCCAGAGTGACCCCGCCCACCAAATGTGACCCAGAGTGACCCCGCCCACCAAATGTGACCCAGAGTGACCCCGCCCACCAAATGTGACCCAGAGTGACCCCGCCCACCAAATGTGACCCAGAGTGATCCCGCCCACCAAATGTGACCCAGAGTGACCCCGCCCACCAAATGTGACCCAGAGTGACCCCGCCCACCAAATGTGACCCAGAGTGACCCCGCCCACCAAATGTGACCCAGAGTGACCCCGCCCACCAAATGTGACCCCGCCCACCAAATGTGACCCCGCCCACCAAATGTGACCCAGAGTGACCCCGCCCACCAAATGTGACCCAGAGTGACCCCGCCCACCAAATGTGACCCAGAGTGACCCCGCCCACCAAATGTGACCCAGAGTGACCCCGCCCACCAAATGTGACCCAGAGTGACCCCGCCCACCAAATGTGACCCAGAGTGACCCCACCCACCAAATGTGACCCAGAGTGACCCCGCCCACCAAATGTGACCCAGAGTGACCCCGCCCACCAAATGTGACCCAGAGTGACCCCGCCCACCAAATGTGACCCCCGCCCACCAAATGTGACCCAGAGTGACCCCGCCCACCAAATGTGACCCAGAGTGACCCCGCCCACCAAATGTGACCCAGAGTGACCCCGCCCAGCAAATGTGACCCCCGCCCACCAAATGTGACCCAGAGTGACCCCGCCCACCAAATGTGACCCCGCCCACCAAATGTGACCCAGAGTGACCCCGCCCACCAAATGTGACCCAGAGTGACCCCGCCCACCAAATGTGACCCAGAGTGACCCCGCCCACCAAATGTGACCCAGAGTGACCCCGCCCACCAAATGTGACCCAGAGTGACCCCGCCCACCAAATGTGACCCAGAGTGACCCCGCCCACCAAATGTGACCCAGAGTGACCCCGCCCACCAAATGTGACCCAGAGTGACCCCGCCCACCAAATGTGACCCAGAGTGACCCCGCCCACCAAATGTGACCCAGAGTGACCCCGCCCACCAAATGTGACCCAGTGTGACCCCGCCCACCAAATGTGACCCAGAGTGACCCCGCCCACCAAATGTGACCCAGAGTGACCCCGCCCACCAAATGTGACCCAGTGTGACCCCGCCCACCAAATGTGACCCAGAGTGACCCCGCCCACCAAATGTGACTCAGTGACCCCGCCCACCAAATGTGACTCAGTGACCCCGCCCACCAAATGTGACCCAGAGTGACCCCGCCCACCAAATGTGACCCAGAGTGACCCCGCCCACCAAATGTGACCCAGAGTGACCCCGCCCACCAAATGTGACCCAGAGTGACCCCGCCCACCAAATGTGACCCAGAGTGACCCCGCCCACCAAATGTGACCCAGAGTGACCCCGCCCACCAAATGTGACCCAGAGTGACCCCGCCCACCAAATGTGACCCAGAATGACCCCGCCCACCAAATGTGACCCAGAGTGACCCCGCCCACCAAATGTGACCCCGCCCACCAAATGTGACCCCGCCCACCAAATGTGACCCAGAGTGACCCCGCCCACCAAATGTGACCCAGAGTGACCCCGCCCACCAAATGTGACCCAGAGTGACCCCGCCCACCAAATGTGACCCAGAGTGACCCCGCCCACCAAATGTGACCCAGAGTGACCCCGCCCACCAAATGTGACCCAGAGTGACCCCACCCACCAAATGTGACCCAGAGTGACCCCGCCCACCAAATGTGACCCAGAGTGACCCCGCCCACCAAATGTGACCCAGAGTGACCCCGCCCACCAAATGTGACCCAGAGTGACCCCGCCCACCAAATGTGACCCCCGCCCACCAAATGTGACCCAGAGTGACCCCGCCCACCAAATGTGACCCAGAGTGACCCCGCCCACCAAATGTGACCCAGAGTGACCCCGCCCAGCAAATGTGACCCCCGCCCACCAAATGTGACCCAGAGTGACCCCGCCCACCAAATGTGACCCCGCCCACCAAATGTGACCCAGAGTGACCCCGCCCACCAAATGTGACCCAGAGTGACCCCGCCCACCAAATGTGACCCAGAGTGACCCCGCCCACCAAATGTGACCCAGAGTGACCCCGCCCACCAAATGTGACCCAGAGTGACCCCGCCCACCAAATGTGACCCAGAGTGACCCCGCCCACCAAATGTGACCCAGAGTGACCCCGCCCACCAAATGTGACCCAGAGTGACCCCGCCCACCAAATGTGACCCAGTGTGACCCCGCCCACCAAATGTGACCCAGAGTGACCCCGCCCACCAAATGTGACCCCCGCCCACCAAATGTGACCCAGAGTGACCCCGCCCACCAAATGTGACCCAGAGTGACCCCGCCCACCAAATGTGACCCAGAGTGACCCCGCCCACCAAATGTGACCCAGAGTGACCCCGCCCACCAAATGTGACCCAGAGTGACCCCGCCCACGAAATGTGACCCAGAGTGACCCCGCCCACCAAATGTGACCCAGAGTGACCCCGCCCACCAAATGTGACCCCGCCCACCAAATGTGACCCAGAGTGACCCCGCCCACCAAATGTGACCCAGAGTGACCCCGCCCACCAAATGTGACCCAGAGTGACCCCGCCCACCAAATGTGACCCAGAGTGACCCCGCCCACCAAATGTGACCCAGAGTGACCCCGCCCACCAAATGTGACCCAGAGTGACCCCGCCCACCAAATGTGACCCAGAGTGACCCCGCCCACCAAATGTGACCCAGAGTGACCCCGCCCACCAAATGTGACCCAGAGTGACCCCGCCCACCAAATGTGACCCAGAGTGACCCCGCCCACCAAATGTGACCCAGAGTGACCCCGCCCACCAAATGTGACCCAGAGTGACCCCGCCCACCAAATGTGACCCAGAGTGACCCCGCCCACCAAATGTGACCCAGAGTGACCTCGCCCACCAAATGTGACCCAGAGTGACACCGCCCACCAAATGTGACCCAGAGTGACCCCGCCCACCAAATGTGACCCAGAGTGACCCCGCCCACCAAATGTGACCCAGAGTGACACCGCCCACCAAATGTGACCCAGAGTGACACCGCCCACCAAATGTGACCCAGAGTGACCCCGCCCACCAAATGTGACCCAGAGTGACCCCGCCCACCAAATGTGACCCAGAGTGACCCCGCCCACCAAATGTGACCCAGAGTGACCCCGCCCACCAAATGTGACCCCGCCCACCAAATGTGACCCAGAGTGACCCCGCCCACCAAATGTGACCCAGAGTGATCTCGCCCACCAAATGTGACCCAGAGTGACCCCGCCCACCAAATGTGACCGAGTGACCCCGCCCACCAAATGTGACCCAGAGTGACCCCGCCCACCAAATGTGACCCAGAGTGACCCCGCCCACCAAATGTGACCCAGAGTGACCCCGCCCACCAAATGTGACCCAGAGTGACCCCGCCCACCAAATGTGACCCAGAGTGACCCCGCCCACCAAATGTGACCCAGAGTGACACCGCCCACCAAATGTGACCCAGAGTGACACCGCCCACCAAATGTGACCCAGAGTGACCCCGCCCACCAAATGTGACCCAGAGTGACCCCGCCCACCAAATGTGACCCAGAGTGACCCCGCCCACCAAATGTGACCCAGAGTGACCCCGCCCACCAAATGTGACCCAGAGTGACCCCGCCCACCAAATGTGACCCAGAGTGACCCCGCCCACCAAATGTGACCCAGAGTGACCCCGCCCACCAAATGTGACCCAGTGACCCCGCCCACCAAATGTGACCCAGAGTGACCCCGCCCACCAAATGTGACCCAGAGTGACCCCGCCCACCAAATGTGACCCAGAGTGACCCCGCCCACCAAATGTGACCCAGAGTGACCCCGCCCACCAAATGTGACCCAGAGTGACCCCGCCCACCAAATGTGACCCAGAGTGACCCCGCCCACCAAATGTGACCGAGTGACCCCGCCCACCAAATGTGACCCAGAGTGACCCCGCCCACCAAATGTGACCCAGAGTGACCCCGCCCACCAAATGTGACCCAGAGTGACCCCGCCCACCAAATGTGACCCAGAGTGACCCCACCCACCAAATATGACCCAGAGTGACCCCGCCCACCAAATGTGACCCAGAGTGACCCCGCCCACCAAATGTGACCCAGAGTGACCCCGCCCACCAAATGTGACCCAGAGTGACCCCGCCCACCAAATCGGACCCAGAGTGACCCCGCCCACCAAATGTGACCCTGGGGGGCCCCGTCCACCAAATCGGACCCTGAGGGGAACCGCCCACCAAATCGGACCCTGAGGGGCCCCGCCCACCAAATCGGACCCTGAGGTGCCCCGCCCACCAAATCGGACCCTGAGGTGCCCAGCCCACCAAATCGGATCCTGAGGGGCCCCGCCCACCAAATCGGACCCTGAGGGGCCCCGCCCACCAAATCGGACCCTGAGGGGCCCCGCCCACCAAATCGGACCCTGAGGTGCCCCGCCCACCAAATCGGACCCTGAGGTGCCCCGCCCACCAAATCGGACCCTGAGGGGCCCCGTCCACCAAATCGGACCCTGAGGGGCCCCGTCCACCAAATCGGACCCAGAGTGACCCCGCCCACCAAATCGGACCCAGAGTGACCCCGCCCACCAAATCGACCCAGAGTGACCCCGCCCACCAAATCGGACCCAGAGTGGCCCCGCCCACCAAATCGGACCCAGAGTGGCCCCGCCCACCAAATCAGCACCTGAGGGGCACCCAAATGTGAAAGTCTTGCAGGGGCAGCCCGGGCACCATTCCAAAGCACTATCTGTAGTTCCTTCAGGAAATACCCATCTAGTATTAATATTGTAATCCGAACGTGGTTAACTTCTTACTATTTTTAGGCTTTTTTCCGCAATTAATGCGGCTCGAACCGCTGCACGCACAGACTCCATTGAGGTGTCGTTTCGAAGCCAGCGTCCACGAGAGGTGTGCTAAGTATTTTTCATGTTGATCCGATTTGTAGTTTTTTTTAAAAATCGCATTTAAAAAAAAAAAAATTCCCATAGGAAATAATGGCGAACTTTCCATTACCCCCAACTTGACCTTCCAAAGATGGCAGCTATGCAAATGTACAGTGTCCATTTTAGGACATGATCATTTATCAAAGTCAAACATCAGAATAAGGTGACTATGACACCCTCCCGTCCCGTGGGTCGGGACCCCCGGTCCCCCGCACCCCCGGTCCCCTGTGTGAAAAGTAAGTGCGCCCCCGGCCCCCAAATCATACCCTGAGTGACCCCGCCCACCAAATCGGACCCCAAGTGACCCCGCCCACCAAATCGGACCCAGTGTGACCCCGCCCACCAAATCTGACCCCGCCCACCAAATCTGACCCAGAGTGGCCCAGCCCACCAAATCTGACCCAGAGGTGCCCCGCCCACCAAATCTGACCCAGAGGTGCCCCGCCCATTAAATCTGACCCAGAGGTGCCCCGCCCACCAAATCTGACCCAGAGGTGCCCCGCCCACCAATTCTGACCCAGAGGTGCCCCGCCCACCAAATCTGACCCAGAGGTGCCCCGCCCATCAAATCTGACCCAGAGGTGCCCCGCCCACCAAATCTGACCCAGAGGGGCCCCGCCCACCAAATCTGACCCCCAGGGGCCCCGCCCACCAAATCTCACTCCCAGGGGCCCCACCCACCAAATCTGACCCAGAGGTGCCCCGCCCACCAAATCTGACCCAGAGGTGCCCCGCCCACCAAATCTGACCCAGAGGTGCCCCGCCCATCAAATCTGACCCAGAGGTGCCCCGCCCACCAAATCTGACCCAGAGGGGCCCCGCCCACCAAATCTGACCCCCAGGGGCCCCGCCCACCAAATCTGACCCAGAGGTGCCCCGCCCACCAAATCTGACCCAGAGGTGCCCCGCCCACCAAATCTGACCCAGAGGTGCCCCGCCCACAAAATCTGACCCAGAGGTGCCCCGCCAACCAAATCTGACCCAGAGGTGCCCCGCCCACCAAATCTGACCCAGAGGTGCCCCGCCCACCAAATCGGACCCAGTGTGACCCCGCCCACCAAATCTGACCCAGAGTGGCCCAGCCCACTAAATCTGACCCAGAGGTGCCCCGCCCACCAAATCTGACCCAGAGGTGCCCCGCCCATTAAATCTGACCCAGAGGTGCCCCGCCCACCAAATCTGACCCAGAGTTGCCCCGCCCACCAATTCTGACCCAGAGGTGCCCCGCCCACCAAATCTGACCCAGAGGTGCCCCGCCCACCAAATCTGACCCAGAGGTGCCCCGCCCATCAAATCTGACCCAGAGGGGCCCCGCCCACCAAATCTGACCCAGAGGGGCCCCGCCCACCAAATCTGACCCCCAGGGGCCCCGCCCACCAAATCTCACTCCCAGGGGCCCCACCCACCAAATCTGACCCAGAGGTGCCCCGCCCACCAAATCTGACCCAGAGGTGCCCCGCCCATCAAATCTGACCCAGAGGTGCCCCGCCCCCCAAATCTGACCGAGGGGCCCCGCCCACCAAATCTGACCCAGAGGGGCCCCGCCCACCAAATCTGACCCAGAGGGGCCCCGCCCACCAAATCTGACCCAGAGGGGCCCCGCCCACCAAATCTGACCCAGAGGGGCCCCGCCCACCAAATCGGACCCAGAGGTACCCCGCCCACCAAATGTGACCCCGCCCACCAAATGTGACCCATAGTGACCCCGCCCACCAAATGTGACCCAGAGTGACCCCGCCCACCAAATGTGACCCAGAGTGACCCCGCCCACCAAATGTGACCCAGAGTGACCCCGCCCACCAAATGTGACCCAGAGTGACCCCGCCCACCAAATGTGACCCAGAGTGACCCCGCCCACCAAATGTGACCCCGCCCACCAAATGTGACCCCGCCCACCAAATGTGACCCCGCCCACCAAATGTGACCCCGCCCACCAAATGTGACCCCGCCCACCAAATGTGACCCAGAGTGACCCCGCCCACCAAATGTGACCCAGAGTGACCCCGCCCACCAAATGTGACCCAGAGTGACCCCGCCCACCAAATGTGACCCCGCCCACCAAATGTGACCCCGAGTGGCCCCGCCCACCAAATCGGACCGCGAGTGGCCCCGCCCACGAAATCGGACCCAGAGGTGCCCCGCCCACCAAATCGGACCCAGAGTGACCCCGCCCACCAAATCGGACCCAGAGTGACCCTGCCCACCAAATCGGACCCAGTGACCCCGCCCACCAAATGTGACCCAGAGTGACCCCGCCCACCAAATGTGACTCAGAGTGACCCCGCCCACCAAATGTGACCCAGAGTGACCCCGCCCACCAAATGTGACCCAGAGTGACCCCGCCCACCAAATCGGACCCAGAGTGACCCCGCCCACCAAATGTGACCCAGAGTGACTCCGCCCACCAAATGTGACCCCGCCCACCAAATGTGACCCAGAGGTTCCCCGCCCACCAAATGTGACCCAGAGGTGCCCCGCCCACCAAATCTGACCCAGAGGTGCCCCGCCCACCAAATCTGACCCAGAGGTGCCCCGCCCACCAAATCTGACCGAGGTGCCCCGCCCACCAAATCTGACCCAGAGGTGCTCTGCCCACCAAATCTGACCCAGAGTGGCCCCGCCCACCAAATCTGACCCAGAGTGGCCCCGCCCACCAAATCGGACCCAGAGTGGTCCCGTCTACCAAATCGGACACAGAGTGGCCCCGCCCACCAAATCATCCCCTGAGGGGCCCCGCCCACCAAACCAGCGCCTGAAGGGCACCCAAGTGTGAAAGTCTTGCAGGGGCAGCCCGGGCACCATTACAAAGCACTATCTGTAGTTCCTTCAGGAAATACCCATCTAGTATTATTATTGTAATCCAAACATGGTAAACTTATTCAGTTTTTTTCCGCAATTAATGCGGCCCGAACCGCTGCATGCTCAGACTCCAGTGAGGCATCATTTCGAAGCCAGCGTCCACGAGAGGTGTGCTAAGTATTTTTCGTGTCGATCCGATTTGTAGTCTTTTAAAAAATTGCATTTTAAAAAAAAAAAAATTCCCATAGGAAATAATGGCGAACTGTACATTACCCAAAACTTGACCTTCCAAAGATTGCAGCTATGCAAATATACGGTGTCCATTTTAGGACATGATCATTTATCAAAGTCAAACATCAGAATAAAGTGACTATGACACCCTCTCATCCCGTGGGTGACAAGTAAGTGCACCCTCGGTCCCGTGGGTGACAAGTAAGTGCACCCCAATCCCGTGGGTTAAATGAAAGTGCACCGAGTGGCCCCGCCCCCAAATCGGACCCAGAGTGACCCCGCCCACCAATTCGGACCCCGAGGGGCCCCACCCCCGAATCGGACCCAGAGTGGCCCCGCCCCCGAATCGGACCCCGAGAGACCCGGACCCCCGAATCGGACCCCGAGTGACCATGCCCCCAAATCAGACCCAGAGTGGCCCCGCCCCCCAAATTGGACCCAGAGTGACCTCGCCCACCAAATCTGACCCAGAGCAACCCCGCCCACCAAATCTGACCCAGTGACCCCGCCCACCAAATCTGACCCAGAGGTGCCCCGCCCACCAAATCTGACCCAGAGTGGCCCCGCCCACCAAATCTGACCCAGAGTGGCCCCGCCCACCAAATCTGACCCAGAGTGACCCCGCCCACCAAATCTGACCCAGAGTGACCCCGCCCACCAAATCTGACCCAGAGTGACCCCGCCCACCAAATGTGACCCCGCCCACCAAATGTGACCCAGAGTGACCCCGCCCACCAAATCTGACCCAGAGTGACCCCGCCCACCAAATGTGACCCAGAGTGACCCCGCCCACCAAATGTGATCCAGAGTGACCCCGCCCACCAAATGTGACCCCGCCCACCAAATGTGACCCAGAGTGACCCTGCCCACCAAATGTGACCCCGTCCACCAAATCGGACCCAGAGTGACCCCGCCCACCAAATCGGACCCAGAGTGACCCCGCCCACCAAATCTGACCCAGAGTGACCCCGCCCACCAAATCTGGCCCAGAGTGACCCCGCCCACCAAATCTGACCCAGAGTGACCCCGCCCACCAAATCTGACCCAGAGTGACCCCGCCCACCAAATCTGACCCAGAGTGACCCCGCCCACCAAATCTGACCCAGAGTGACCCCGCCCACCAAATCAGACCCAGAGTGACCCCGCCCACCAAATCGGACCCAGAGTGACCCCGCCCACCAAATCGGAGCCTGAGTGACCCCGCCCACCAAATCGGAGCCTGAGGGACCCCGTCCAACAAATCGGACCCTGAGGGGCCCCGTCCACCAAATCGGACCCTGAGGGGCCCCATCCACCAAATCGGACCCTGAGGGGCCCCGCCCACCAAATCGGACCCTGAGGGGCCCCGCCCACCAAATCGGACCCTGAGGGGCCCCGCTCACCAAATCGGACCCAGAGTGACCCCGCCCACCAAATCGGACCCAGAGTGACCCCGCCCACCAAATCGGACCCAGAGTGACCCCGCCCACCAAATGTGACCCAGAGTGACCCCGCCCACCAAATGTGACCCAGAGTGACCCCGCCCACCAAATGTGACCCAGAGTGACCCCGCCCACCAAATGTGACCCAGAGTGACCCCGCCCACCAAATGTGACCCAGAGTGACCCCGCCCACCAAATGTGACCCAGAGTGACCCCGCCCACCAAATGTGACCCAGAGTGACCCCGCCCACCAAATGTGACCCAGAGTGACCCCGCCCACCAAATGTGACCCAGAGTGACCCCGCCCACCAAATGTGACCGAGTGACCCCGCCCACCAAATGTGACCCAGAGTGACCCCGCCCACCAAATGTGACCCAGAGTGACCCCGCCCACCAAATGTGACCCAGAGTGACCCCGCCCACCAAATGTGACCCAGAGTGACCCCGCCCACCAAATGTGACCCAGACTGACCCCGCCCACCAAATGTGACCCAGACTGACCCCGCCCACCAAATGTGACCCAGAGTGACCCCGCCCACCAAATGTGACCCAGAGTGACCCCGCCCACCAAATGTGACCCAGAGTGACCCCGCCCACCAAATGTGACCCAGAGTGACCCCGCCCACCAAATGTGACCCAGAGTGACCCCGCCCACCAAATGTGACCCAGAGTGACCCCGCCCACCAAATGTGACCCAGAGTGACCCCGCCCACCAAATCGGACCCTGAGGGGCCCCGCCCACCAAACCGGACCCAGAGTGACCCCGCCCACCAAATCGACCCAGAGTGACCCCGCCCACCAAATGTGACCCAGAGTGACCACGCTCACCTAATCGGACCCAGAGTGACCCCGCCTACCAAATCGGACCCTGAGGGGCCCCGACCACCAAATCGGACCCTGAGGGGCCCCGACCACCAAATCGGACCCTGAGGGGCCCCGACCTCCAAATCGGACCCTGAGGGGCCCCGACCACCAAATCGGACCCTGAGGGGCCCCGACCACCAAATCGGACCCTGAGGGGCCCCGACCACCAAATCGGACCCTGAGGGGCCCCGACCACCAAATCGGACCCTGAGGGGCCCCGACCACCAAATCGGACCCTGAGGGGCCCCGACCACCAAATCGGACCCTGAGGGGCCCCGACCTCCAAATCGGACCCTGAGGGGCCCCGACCTCCAAATCGGACCCTGAGGGGCCCCGACCTCCAAATCGGACCCTGAGGGGCCCCGACTACCAAATCGGACCCTGAGGGGCCCCGACCACCAAATCGGACCCTGAGGGGCCCCGACCACCAAATCGGACCCTGAGGGGCCCCGACCACCAAATCGGACCCTGAGGGGCCCCGACCACCAAATCGGACCCTGAGGGGCCCCGACCTCCAAATCGGACCCTGAGGGGCCCCGACCACCAAATCGGACCCTGAGGTGCCCCGCCCACCAAATCGGACCCTGAGGGGCCCCGACCACCAAATCGGACCCAGAGGTGTCCCACCCACCAAATCGGACCCTGAGTGACCTTGCCCACCAAATCGGACCCTGAGTGACCCTGCCCACCAAATCAGACCCTGAGTGACCCCGCCCACCAAACCTGCGCCTGAGGGGCACTCAAGTGTGAAAGTCTTGCAGGGCAGCCCGGGCACCATTCCAAAGCACTATCTGTAGTTCCTTCAGGAAATACCCATCTAGTATTAACATTGTAATCCGAACGTGGTTAACTTATTATTTTTAGGCTTTTTTCCGCAATTAATGCGGCCCGAACCGCTGCACGCACAGACTCCATTGAGGTGTCGTTTCGAAGCCAGCGTCCACGAGAGGTGTGCTAAGTATTTTTCATGTTGATCCGATTTGTAGTTTTTTTTAAAAATCGCATTTAAAAAAAAAAAATTCCCATAGGAAATAATGGCGAACTTTCCATTACCCCCAACTTGACCTTCCAAAGATGGCAGCTATGCAAATGTACGGTGTCCATTTTAGGACATGATCATTTATCAAAGTCAAACATCAGAATAAAGTGACTATGACACCCTCCTGTCCCGTGGGTGAAAAGTAAGTGCACCCCCGGTCCCCTGTGTGAAAAGTAAGTGCGCCCCCGGCCCCCAAATCGTACCCCGAGTGACCCCGCCCACCAAATCGTACCCCAAGTGACCCCGCCCACCAAATCGGACCCAGTGTGACCCCGCCCACCAAATCGGACCCAGAGTGGCCCTGCCCACCAAATCTGACCCAGAGTGGCCCCGCCCACCAAATCTGACCCAGAGGTGCCCCGCCCATTAAATCTGACCCAGAGGTGCCCCGCCCACCAAATCTGACCCAGAGGTGCCCCGCCCACCAAATCTGACCCAGAGTGGCCCCGCCCACCAAATCTGACCCAGAGGGGCCCCGCCCACCAAATCTGACCCCCAGGGGCCCCGCCCACCAAATCGGACTCCCAGGGGCCCCACCCACCAAATCTGTCCCAGAGGTGCCCCGCCCACCAAATCTGACCCAGAGGTGCCCCGCCCAACAAATCTGACCCAGAGGTGCCCCGCCCACCAAATCTGACCCAGAGGTGCCCCGCCCATCAAATCTGACCCAGAGGTGCCCCGCCCACCAAATCTGACCCAGAGGTGCCCCGCCCATCAAATCTGACCCAGAGGTGCCCCGCCCACCAAATCTGACCCAGAGGTGCCCCGCCCATCAAATCTGACCCAGAGGTGCCCCGCCCACCAAATCTGACCCAGAGGTGCCCCGCCCACCAAATCTGACCCAGAGGTGCCCCGCCCACCAAATCTGACCCAGGCGTGCCCAGCCTACCAAATCTGACCCAGAGGTGCCCCGCTCACCAAATCTGACCCAGAGGTGCCCCGCCCACCAAATCTGACCCAGAGGTGCCCCGCCAACCAAATCTGACCCAGAGGTGCCCCGCCAACCAAATCTGACCCAGAGGTGCCCCACCCACCAAATCTGACCCAGAGGCGCCCCGCCCATCAAATCTGACCCAGAGGCGCCCCGCCCATCATATCTGACCCAGAGGTGCCCAGCCTACCAAATCTGACCCAGAGGTGCCCCGCCCAGTAAATCTGACCCACAGGTGCCACGCCCACCAAGTCTGACCCAGAGGTGCCCCGCCCACCAAATCTGACCCAGAGGTGCCCTGCCCACCAAATCTGACCCAGAGGTGCCCGCCAACCAAATCTGACCCAGAGGTGCCCCGCCCATCAAATCTGACCCAGAGGTGCCCCGCCCATCAAATCTGACCCAGAGGTGCCCCGCCCACCAAATCTGACCCAGAGGTGCCCCGCCCATCAAATCTGACCCAGAGGGGCCCCGCCCACCAAATCTGACCCCCAGGGGCCCCGCCCACCAAATCGGACTCCCAGGGGCCCCACCCACCAAATCTGTCCCAGAGGTACCCCGCCCACCAAATCTGACCCAGAGGTGCCCCGCCCACCAAATCTGACCCAGAGGTGCCCCGCCCATCAAATCTGACCCAGAGGTGCCCCGCCCACCAAATCTGACCCAGAGGTGCCCCGCCCATCAAATCTGACCCAGAGGTGCCCCGCCCACCAAATCTGACCCAGAGGTGCCCCGCCCATCAAATGTGACCCGCCCATCAAATGTGACCCAGAGGCGCCCCGCCCATCAAATGTGACCCAGACGTGCCCAGCCTACCAAATCTGACCCAGAGGTGCCCCGCCCAGTAAATCTGACCCAGAGGTGCCCCGCTCACCAAATCTGACCCAGAGGTGCCCCGCCCACCAAATCTGACCCAGAGGTGCCCCGCCAGCCAAATCTGACCCAGAGGTGCCCCACCCACCAAATCTGACCCAGAGGTGCCCCGCCCATCAAATCTGACCCAGAGGCGCCCCGCCCATCAAATCTGACCCAGAGGTGCCCAGCCTACCAAATCTGACCCAGAGGTGCCCCGCCCAGTAAATCTGACCCACAGGTGCCCCGCCCACCAAGTCTGACCCAGAGGTGCCCCGCCCACCAAATCTGACCCAGAGGTGCCCTGCCCACCAAATCTGACCCAGAGGTGCCCGCCAACCAAATCTGACCCAGAGGGGCCCCTCCCACCAAATCGGACCCCCAGGGGCCCCACCCACCAATTCGGACCCCCAGGGGCCCTGCCCACCAAATCGGACCCCCAGGGGCCCCGCCCACCAAATCGGACCCCCAGGGGCCCCGCCCACTAAATCCTCAACCCTGAGGGGCTACAACTACCAAACCAGCGCCTGAGGGGCACCCAAGTGTGAAAGTCTTCCAGGGGCAGCCCGGGCACCATTCCAAAGCACTATCTGTAGTTCCTTCAGGAAATACCCATCTAGTTATAGTGCTTTTGTAAAAAGCACTATATTGTTATTCCACCGTAGTAAACTTCTTATTCTTCTTCTTATTCTTGTTATTATTAGGCTTTTTTCCGCAATTAATGCGGCCCGAACCGCTGCACGCACAGACTCCAGTGAGGTGTCATTTCGAAGCCAGCGTCCATGAGAGGTGTGCTAAGTATTTTTCGTGTCGATCGGATTTGTAGTTTTGGCGCAATGTGCGTTTAAAAATTGATTCCCCCTCATTGGAAAGCATTGCCGCTATGCATTTCAATAGAGAAATTTTGACATAAGGTATAATGGCTGATTTCTGATGCAATTTTAAAATAACTGCCAACTGCCACCTGGCTGATTAGCTCATTGATATGCGAAGTCAGATCCAGTTACTATGCCAACGCGTACGAACTCTACATGACCCCACCAGGACACAGTTTTGTCAGATAATATCAGCTCTTAAAGTGACCCGCGCACCAAATTGGCACCTGAGGTGCGCAGCCCACCAAATCGGACCCGAGTGGCCCCGCCCACCAAATGTGACCCAGAGTGACCCCGCCCACCAAATGTGACCCAGAGTGACCCCGCCCACCAAATGTGACCCAGAGTGACCCCGCCCACCAAATGTGACCCAGAGTGACCCCGCCCACCAAATGTGACCCAGAGTGACCCCGCCCACCAAATGTGACCCAGAGTGACCCCGCCCACCAAATGTGACCCAGAGTGACCCCGCCCACCAAATGTGACCCAGAGTGACCCCGCCCACCAAATGTGACCCAGAGTGACCCCGCCCACCAAATGTGACCGAGTGACCCCGCCCACCAAATGTGACCCAGAGTGACCCCGCCCACCAAATGTGACCCAGAGTGACCCCGCCCACCAAATGTGACCCAGAGTGACCCCGCCCACCAAATGTGACCCAGAGTGACCCCGCCCACCAAATGTGACCCAGACTGACCCCGCCCACCAAATGTGACCCAGACTGACCCCGCCCACCAAATGTGACCCAGAGTGACCCCGCCCACCAAATGTGACCCAGAGTGACCCCGCCCACCAAATGTGACCCAGAGTGACCCCGCCCACCAAATGTGACCCAGAGTGACCCCGCCCACCAAATGTGACCCAGAGTGACCCCGCCCACCAAATGTGACCCAGAGTGACCCCGCCCACCAAATGTGACCCAGAGTGACCCCGCCCACCAAATCGGACCCTGAGGGGCCCCGCCCACCAAACCGGACCCAGAGTGACCCCGCCCACCAAATCGACCCAGAGTGACCCCGCCCACCAAATGTGACCCAGAGTGACCACGCTCACCTAATCGGACCCAGAGTGACCCCGCCTACCAAATCGGACCCTGAGGGGCCCCGACCACCAAATCGGACCCTGAGGGGCCCCGACCACCAAATCGGACCCTGAGGGGCCCCGACCTCCAAATCGGACCCTGAGGGGCCCCGACCACCAAATCGGACCCTGAGGGGCCCCGACCACCAAATCGGACCCTGAGGGGCCCCGACCACCAAATCGGACCCTGAGGGGCCCCGACCACCAAATCGGACCCTGAGGGGCCCCGACCACCAAATCGGACCCTGAGGGGCCCCGACCACCAAATCGGACCCTGAGGGGCCCCGACCTCCAAATCGGACCCTGAGGGGCCCCGACCTCCAAATCGGACCCTGAGGGGCCCCGACCTCCAAATCGGACCCTGAGGGGCCCCGACTACCAAATCGGACCCTGAGGGGCCCCGACCACCAAATCGGACCCTGAGGGGCCCCGACCACCAAATCGGACCCTGAGGGGCCCCGACCACCAAATCGGACCCTGAGGGGCCCCGACCACCAAATCGGACCCTGAGGGGCCCCGACCTCCAAATCGGACCCTGAGGGGCCCCGACCACCAAATCGGACCCTGAGGTGCCCCGCCCACCAAATCGGACCCTGAGGGGCCCCGACCACCAAATCGGACCCAGAGGTGTCCCACCCACCAAATCGGACCCTGAGTGACCTTGCCCACCAAATCGGACCCTGAGTGACCCTGCCCACCAAATCAGACCCTGAGTGACCCCGCCCACCAAACCTGCGCCTGAGGGGCACTCAAGTGTGAAAGTCTTGCAGGGCAGCCCGGGCACCATTCCAAAGCACTATCTGTAGTTCCTTCAGGAAATACCCATCTAGTTATAGTGCTTTTGTAAAAAGCACTATATTGTTATTCCCCCGTAGACAACTTCTTATTATAGTGCTTTTGTAAAAAGCACTATATTGTTATTCCACCGTAGACAACTTCTTATTATAGTGCTTTGAAAAAGCACTGTATTGTTATTCCACCGTAGTCAACTTATTCTTCTTCTTATTATTATTCAGTCCGCAATTAATGCGGCCCGAACCGCTGCACTCAAAGACTCCAGTGAGGTGTCATTTCGAAGCCAGCGTTCCTGGGAGGTGTGCTAAGTATTTTTCGTGTCGATCGGATTTGTAGTTTTGGCGCAATTTGCGTTTGAAAATTTGGTCTCAATGCATTTCAATAGGGAAATCTTGCCATAAGCTTATAATGGCAGTTATTTTGAAATTGCCTCAGAAATCAGCCCAACTGCCACCTGGCTGATTAGCTCAGTGCTATGTGCAGTCAGACCCAGTTACTATGACAACGCCTACGAACTCTACATGACCCCACTAGGACACAGGTTTGCCAGATAATATCAGCTCTTAAAGTGACCCGCACACCAAATCGGACCCTGAGGTGCCAGCCCACCAAATCGGACCCTGAGGGGCCCCGACCACCAAATCGGACCCTGAGGGGCCCCGACCACCAAATCGGACCCTGAGGGGCCCCGACCACCAAATCGGACCCTGAGGGGCCCCGACCACCAAATCGGACCCTGAGGGGCCCCGACCTCCAAATCGGACCCTGAGGGGCCCCGACCACCAAATCGGACCCTGAGGGGCCCCGACCACCAAATCGGACCCTGAGGGGCCCCGACCACCAAATCGGACCCTGAGGGGCCCCGACCACCAAATCGGACCCTGAGGGGCCCCGACCACCAAATCGGACCCTGAGGGGCCCCGACCACCAAATCGGACCCTGAGGGGCCCCGACCTCCAATTCGGACCCTGAGGGGCCCCGACCTCCAAATCGGACCCTGAGGGGCCCCGACCACCAAATCGGACCCTGAGGGGCCCCACTTACCAAATCGGACCCTGAGGGGCCCCGACTACCAAATCGGACCCTGAGGGGCCCCGACCACCAAATCGGACCCTGAGGGGCCCCGACCACCAAATCGGACCCTGAGGGGCCCCGACCACCAAATCGGACCCTGAGGGGCCCCGACCACCAAATCGGACCCTGAGGGGCCCCGACCACCAAATCGGACCCTGAGGGGCCCCGACCACCAAATCGGACCCTGAGGGGCCCCGACCACCAAATCGGACCCTGAGGGGCCCCGACCACCAAATCGGACCCTGAGGGGCCCCGACCACCAAATCGGACCCTGAGGGGCCCCGACCACCAAATCGGACCCTGAGGGGCCCCGACCACCAAATCGGACCCTGAGGGGCCCCGACCACCAAATCGGACCCTGAGGGGCCCCGACCTCCAAATCGGACCCTGAGGGGCCCCGACCACCAAATCGGACCCTGAGGGGCCCCGACCTCCAAATCGGACCCTGAGGGGCCCCGACCACCAAATCGGACCCTGAGGGGCCCCGACCACCAAATCGGACCCTGAGGGGCCCCGACCACCAAATCGGACCCTGAGGGGCCCCGACCACCAAATCGGACCCTGAGGGGCCCCGACCTCCAATTCGGACCCTGAGGGGCCCCGACCTCCAAATCGGACCCTGAGGGGCCCCGACCACCAAATCGGACCCTGAGGGGCCCCGACCACCAAATCGGACCCTGAGGGGCCCCGACCACCAAATCGGACCCTGAGGGGCCCCGACCACCAAATCGGACCCTGAGGGGCCCCGACCACCAAATCGGTCCCCAAATCGGACCCTGAGGGGCCCCGACCACCAAATCGGACCCTGAGGGGCCCCGACCACCAAATCGGTCCCTGAGGGGCCCCACTTACCAAATCGGACCCTGAGGGGCCCCGACCTCCAAATCGGACCCTGAGGGGCCCCGACCTCCAAATCGGACCCTGAGGGGCCCCGACCACCAAATCGGATCCTGAGGGGCCCCGACCACCAAATCGGACCCTGAGGGGCCCCGACCACCAAATCGGACCCTGAGGGGCCCCGACCACCAAATCGGACCCTGAGGTGCCCAGCCCACCAAATTGGACCCCGAGGTGCCCAGCCCACCAAATCCTCAACCCTGAGGGGCACCCATGTGTGAAAGTCTTGCAGGGGCAGCCCGGGCACCATTCCAAAGCACTATCTGTAGTTCCTTCAGGAAATACCCATCTAGTTCTTCTTCTTATTCTTATTATTATTAGGCTTTTTTCCGCAATTAATGCGGCCCGAACCGCTGCACGCACAGACTCCAGTGAGGTGTCATTTCGAAGCCAGCGTCCATGAGAGGTGTGCTAAGTATTTTTCGTGTCGATCAAATTTGTAGTTTTGGCGCAATGTGCGTTTAAAAATTGATTCCCCCTCATTGGAAAGCATTGCCGCTATGCATTTCAATAGAGAAATTTTGACATAAGGTATAATGGCTGATATCTGAGGCAATTTAAAAAATAACTGCCAACTGCCACCTGGCTGATCAGCTCATTGATATGCGAAGTCAGATCCAGTTACTATGACAACGCCTACGAACTCTACATGACCCCACCAGGACACAGTTTTGCCAGATAATATCAGCTCTTAAAGTGACCCGCACACCAAATTGGCACCTGAGGTGCGCAGCCCACCAAATCGGACTCGAGTGGCCCCGCCCACCAAATCGGACCCCGAGTGGCCCCGCCCACTAAATCGGACCCAGAGTGACCCCGCCCACCAAATCGGACCCAGAGTGACCCCGCCCACCAAATGGGACCCAGAGTGACCCCGCCCACCAAATGTGACCCAGAGTGACTCCGCCCACCAAATGTGACCCAGAGTGACCCCGCCCACCAAATGTGACCCAGAGTGACCCCGCCCACCAAATGTGACCCAGAGTGACCCCGCCCACCAAATGTGACCCAGAGTGACCCCGCCCACCAAATGTGACCCAGAGTGACCCCGCCCACCAAATGTGACCCAGAGTGACCCCGCCCACCAAATGTGACCCAGAGTGACCCCGCCCACCAAATGTGACCCAAAGTGACCCCGCCCACCAAATGTGACCCAGAGTGACCCCGCCCACCAAATGTGACCGAGTGACCCCGCCCACCAAATGTGACCCAGAGTGACCCCGCCCACCAAATGTGACCCAGAGTGACCCCGCCCACCAAATGTGACCCAGAGTGACCCCGCCCACCAAATGTGACCCAGACTGACCCCGCCCACCAAATGTGACCCAGACTGACCCCGCCCACCAAATGTGACCCAGACTGACCCCGCCCACCAAATGTGACCCAGAGTGACCCCGGCCACCAAATCAGACCCAGAGTGACCCCGGCCACCAAATCGTACCCAGAGTGACCCCGGCCACCAAATCGTACCCAGAGTGACCCCGGCCACCAAATCGTACCCAGAGTGACCCCGCCCACCAAATGTGACCCAGAGTGCCCCCGCCCACCAAATGTGACCCAGAGTGACCCCGCCCACCAAATGTGACCCAGAGTGACCCCGCCCACCAAATGTGACCCAGAGTGACCCCGCCCACCAAATGTGACCCAGAGTGACCCCGCCCACCAAATGTGACCCAGAGTGACCCCGGCCACCAAATCGGACCCAGAGTGACCCCGGCCACCAAATCGTACCCAGAGTGACCCCGGCCACCAAATCGGACCCAGAGTGTTCCCGCCCTCCAAATGTGACCCAGAGAGACCCCGCCCACCAAATGTGACCCAGAGTGACCTCGCCCACCAAATGTGACCCAGAGTGACCCCGCCCACCAAATGTGACCCAGAGTGACCCCGCCCACCAAATGTGACCCAGAGTGACCCCGCCCACCAAATGTGACCCAGAGTGACCCCGCCCACCAAATGTGACCCAGAGTGACCCCGCCCACCAAATGTGACCCAGAGTGACCCCGCCCACCAAATGTGACCCAGAGTGACCCCGCCCACCAAATGTGACCCAGAGTGACCCCGCCCACCAAATGTGACCCAGAGTGACCCCGCCCACCAAATGTGACCCAGAGTGACCCCGCCCACCAAATGTGACCCAGAGTGACCCCGCCCACCAAATGTGACCCAGAGTGACCCCGCCCACCAAATGTGACCCAGAGTGACCCCGCCCACCAAATGTGACCCAGAGTGACCCCGCCCACCAAATGTGACCCAGAGTGACCCCGCCCACCAAATGTGACCCAGAGTGACCCCGCCCACCAAATGTGACCCAGAGTGACCCCGCCCACCAAATCGGACCCTGAGGGGCCCCGCCCACCAAATCGGACCCTGAGGGGCCCCGACAACCAAATCGGACCCTGAGGGGCCCCACTTACCAAATCCGCGCCTGAAGGGCACCCAAGTGTGAAAGTCTTGCAGGGACAGCACGGGCACCATTCCAAAGCACTATCTGTAGTTCCTTCAGGAAATACCCATCTAGTTATAGTGCTTTTGTAAAAAGCACTATATTGTTATTCCCCCGTAGACAACTTCTTATTCTTCTTATTATTCTTATTATTATTAGGCTTTTTTCCGCAATTAATGCGGCCCGAACCGCTACACGCACAGACTCCAGTGAGGTGTCATTTCGAAGCCAGCGTCCATGAGAGGTGTGCTAAGTATTTTTCGTGTCGATCGGATTTGTAGTTTTGGCGCAATGTGCGTTTAAAAATTGATTCCCCCTCATTGGAAAGCATTGCCGCTATGCATTTCAATAGAGAAATTTTGACATAAGGTATAATGGCTGATTTCTGAGGCAATTTAAAAATAACTGCCAACTGCCACCTGGCTGATTAGCTCATTGATATGCGAAGTCAGATCCAGTTACTATGCCAACGCGTACGAACTCTACATGACCCCACCAGGACACAGTTTTGCCAGATAATATCAGCTCTTAAAGTGACCCGCGCACCAAATTGGCACCTGAGGTGCGCAGCCCACCAAATCGGACCCGAGTGGCCCCGCCCACCAAATCGGACCCCGAGTGGCCCCGCCCACCAAATCGGACCCCGAGTGACCCCGCCCACCAAATCGGACCCCGAGTGACCCCGCCTACCAAATCGGACCCAGAGTGACCCCGCCCACCAAATCGGACCCAGAGTGACCCCACCCACCAAATGTGACCCAGAGTGACCCCGCCCACCAAATGTGACCCAGAGTGACCCCGCCCACCAAATGTGACCCAGAGTGACCCCGCCCACCAAATGTGACCCAGAGTGACCCCGCCCACCAAATGTGACCCAGAGTGACCCCGCCCACCAAATGTGACCCAGAGTGACCCCGCCCACCAAATGTGACCCAGAGTGACCCCGCCCACCAAATGTGACCCAGAGTGACCCGGCCCACCAAATGTGACCCAGAGTGACCCCGCCCACCAAATGTGACCCAGAGTGACCCCGCCCACCAAATGTGACCCAGAGTGACCCCGCCCACCAAATGTGACCCAGAGTGACCCCGCCCACCAAATCGGACCCAGAGTGACCCCGCCCACCAAATGTGACCCAGAGTGACCCCGCCCACCAAATGTGACCCAGAGTGACCCCGCCCACCAAATGTGACCCAGAGTGACCCCGCCCACCAAATGTGACCCAGAGTGACCACGCCCACCAAATGTGACCAAGAGTGACCCCGCCCACCAAATGTGACCGAGTGACCCCGCCCACCAAATGTGACCCAGAGTGACCCCGCTCACCAAATCGGACCCAGAGTGACCCCGCCTACCAAATCGGACCCAGAGTGACCCCGCCCACCAAATCGGACCCTGAGGGGCCCCGCCCACCAAATCAGACCCAGAGTGACCCCGCCCACCAAATCGACCCAGAGTGACCCCGCCCACCAGATCGGACCCTGAGGGGCCCCGCCCACCAAATGTGACCCAGAGTGACCCCGCCCACCAAATGTGACCCAGAGTGACCCCGCCCACCAAATGTGACCCAGAGTGACACCGCCCACCAAATGTGACCTAGAGTGACCCCGCCCACCAAATGTGACTTAGAGTGACCCCGCCCACCAAATGTGACTTAGAGTGACCCCGCCCACCAAATGTGACTTAGAGTGACCCCGCCCACCAAATGTGACCCAGAGTGACCCCGCCCACCAAATGTGACCCAGAGTGACCACGCCCACCAAATGTGACCAAGAGTGACCCCGCCCACCAAATGTGACCCAGAGTGACCCCGCCCACCAAATGTGACCCAGAGTGACCCCGCTCACCAAATCGGACCCAGAGTGACCCCGCCCACCAAATGGGACCCAGAGTGACCCCGCCCACCAAATGGGACCCAGAGTGACCCCGCCCACCAAATGTGACCCAGAGTGACCCCGCCCACCAAATGTGACCCAGAGTGACCCCGCCCACCAAATGTGACCCAGAGTGACCCCGCCCACCAAATGTGACCCAGAGTGACCCCGCTCACCAAATCGGACCCAGAGTGACCCCGCCTACCAAATCGGACCCAGAGTGACCCCGCCCACCAAATCGGACCCAGAGTGACCCCGCCCACCAAATCGGACCCTGAGGGGCCCCGCCCACCAAATCGGACCCAGAGTGACCCCGCCCACCAAATCGGACCCAGAGTGGCCCCGCCCACCAAATCAGCACCTGAGGGGCACCCAAGTGTGAAAGTCTTGCAGGGGCAGCCCGGGCACCATTCCAAAGCACTATCTGTAGTTCCTTCAGGAAATACCCATCTAGTATTAACATTGTAATCCGAACGTGGTTAACTTATTATTTTTAGGCTTTTTTCCGCAATTAATGCGGCCCGAACCGCTGCACGCACAGACTCCATTGAGGTGTCGTTTCGAAGCCAGCGTCCACGAGAGGTGTGCTAAGTATTTTTCATGTTGATCCGATTTGTAGTTTTTTTTAAAAATCGCATTTAAAAAAAAAAAATTCCCATAGGAAATAATGGCGAACTTTCCATTACCCCCAACTTGACCTTCCAAAGATGGCAGCTATGCAAATGTACGGTGTCCATTTTAGGACATGATCATTTATCAAAGTCAAACATCAGAATAAAGTGACTATGACACCCTCCTGTCCCGTGGGTGAAAAGTAAGTGCACCCCCGGTCCCCTGTGTGAAAAGTAAGTGCGCCCCCGGCCCCCAAATCGTACCCCGAGTGACCCCGCCCACCAAATCGTACCCCAAGTGACCCCGCCCACCAAATCGGACCCAGTGTGACCCCGCCCACCAAATCGGACCCAGAGTGGCCCTGCCCACCAAATCTGACCCAGAGTGGCCCCGCCCACCAAATCTGACCCAGAGGTGCCCCGCCCATTAAATCTGACCCAGAGGTGCCCCGCCCACCAAATCTGACCCAGAGGTGCCCCGCCCACCAAATCTGACCCAGAGTGGCCCCGCCCACCAAATCTGACCCAGAGGGGCCCCGCCCACCAAATCTGACCCCCAGGGGCCCCGCCCACCAAATCGGACTCCCAGGGGCCCCACCCACCAAATCTGTCCCAGAGGTGCCCCGCCCACCAAATCTGACCCAGAGGTGCCCCGCCCAACAAATCTGACCCAGAGGTGCCCCGCCCACCAAATCTGACCCAGAGGTGCCCCGCCCATCAAATCTGACCCAGAGGTGCCCCGCCCACCAAATCTGACCCAGAGGTGCCCCGCCCATCAAATCTGACCCAGAGGTGCCCCGCCCACCAAATCTGACCCAGAGGTGCCCCGCCCATCAAATCTGACCCAGAGGTGCCCCGCCCACCAAATCTGACCCAGAGGTGCCCCGCCCACCAAATCTGACCCAGAGGTGCCCCGCCCACCAAATCTGACCCAGGCGTGCCCAGCCTACCAAATCTGACCCAGAGGTGCCCCGCTCACCAAATCTGACCCAGAGGTGCCCCGCCCACCAAATCTGACCCAGAGGTGCCCCGCCAACCAAATCTGACCCAGAGGTGCCCCGCCAACCAAATCTGACCCAGAGGTGCCCCACCCACCAAATCTGACCCAGAGGCGCCCCGCCCATCAAATCTGACCCAGAGGCGCCCCGCCCATCATATCTGACCCAGAGGTGCCCAGCCTACCAAATCTGACCCAGAGGTGCCCCGCCCAGTAAATCTGACCCACAGGTGCCACGCCCACCAAGTCTGACCCAGAGGTGCCCCGCCCACCAAATCTGACCCAGAGGTGCCCTGCCCACCAAATCTGACCCAGAGGTGCCCGCCAACCAAATCTGACCCAGAGGTGCCCCGCCCATCAAATCTGACCCAGAGGTGCCCCGCCCATCAAATCTGACCCAGAGGTGCCCCGCCCACCAAATCTGACCCAGAGGTGCCCCGCCCATCAAATCTGACCCAGAGGGGCCCCGCCCACCAAATCTGACCCCCAGGGGCCCCGCCCACCAAATCGGACTCCCAGGGGCCCCACCCACCAAATCTGTCCCAGAGGTACCCCGCCCACCAAATCTGACCCAGAGGTGCCCCGCCCACCAAATCTGACCCAGAGGTGCCCCGCCCATCAAATCTGACCCAGAGGTGCCCCGCCCACCAAATCTGACCCAGAGGTGCCCCGCCCATCAAATCTGACCCAGAGGTGCCCCGCCCACCAAATCTGACCCAGAGGTGCCCCGCCCATCAAATGTGACCCGCCCATCAAATGTGACCCAGAGGCGCCCCGCCCATCAAATGTGACCCAGACGTGCCCAGCCTACCAAATCTGACCCAGAGGTGCCCCGCCCAGTAAATCTGACCCAGAGGTGCCCCGCTCACCAAATCTGACCCAGAGGTGCCCCGCCCACCAAATCTGACCCAGAGGTGCCCCGCCAGCCAAATCTGACCCAGAGGTGCCCCACCCACCAAATCTGACCCAGAGGTGCCCCGCCCATCAAATCTGACCCAGAGGCGCCCCGCCCATCAAATCTGACCCAGAGGTGCCCAGCCTACCAAATCTGACCCAGAGGTGCCCCGCCCAGTAAATCTGACCCACAGGTGCCCCGCCCACCAAGTCTGACCCAGAGGTGCCCCGCCCACCAAATCTGACCCAGAGGTGCCCTGCCCACCAAATCTGACCCAGAGGTGCCCGCCAACCAAATCTGACCCAGAGGGGCCCCTCCCACCAAATCGGACCCCCAGGGGCCCCACCCACCAATTCGGACCCCCAGGGGCCCTGCCCACCAAATCGGACCCCCAGGGGCCCCGCCCACCAAATCGGACCCCCAGGGGCCCCGCCCACTAAATCCTCAACCCTGAGGGGCTACAACTACCAAACCAGCGCCTGAGGGGCACCCAAGTGTGAAAGTCTTCCAGGGGCAGCCCGGGCACCATTCCAAAGCACTATCTGTAGTTCCTTCAGGAAATACCCATCTAGTTATAGTGCTTTTGTAAAAAGCACTATATTGTTATTCCACCGTAGTAAACTTCTTATTCTTCTTCTTATTCTTATTATTATTAGGCTTTTTTCCGCAATTAATGCGGCCCGAACCGCTGCACGCACAGACTCCAGTGAGGTGTCATTTCGAAGCCAGCGTCCATGAGAGGTGTGCTAAGTATTTTTCGTGTCGATCGGATTTGTAGTTTTGGCGCAATGTGCGTTTAAAAATTGATTCCCCCTCATTGGAAAGCATTGCCGCTATGCATTTCAATAGAGAAATTTTGACATAAGGTATAATGGCTGATTTCTGATGCAATTTTAAAATAACTGCCAACTGCCACCTGGCTGATTAGCTCATTGATATGCGAAGTCAGATCCAGTTACTATGCCAACGCGTACGAACTCTACATGACCCCACCAGGACACAGTTTTGTCAGATAATATCAGCTCTTAAAGTGACCCGCGCACCAAATTGGCACCTGAGGTGCGCAGCCCACCAAATCGGACCCGAGTGGCCCCGCCCACCAAATCGGACCCCGAGTGACCCCGCCCACCAAATGTGACCCAGAGTGACCCCGCCCACCAAATGTGACCCAGAGTGACCCCGCCCACCAAATGTGACCCAGAGTGACCCCGCCCACCAAATGTGACCCAGAGTGACCCCGCCCACCAAATGTGACCCAGAGTGACCCCGCCCGCCAAATGTGACCCAGAGTGACCCCGCCAGCCAAATGTGACCCAGAGTGACCCCGCCCGCCAAATGTGACCCAGAGTGACCCCGCCCGCCAAATGTGACCCAGAGTGACCCCGCCCGCCAAATGTGACCCAGAGTGACCCCGCCCGCCAAATGTCACCCAGAGTGACCCCGCCCGCCAAATGTGACCCAGAGTGACCCCGCCCACCAAATGTGACCCAGAGTGACCCCGCCCGCCAAATGTGACCCAGAGTGACCCCGCCCGCCAAATGTGACCCAGAGTGACCCCGCCCGCCAAATGTGACCCAGAGTGACCCCGCCCGCCAAATGTGACCCAGAGTGACCCCGCCCGCCAAATGTGACCCAGAGTGACCCCGCCCGCCAAATGTGACCCAGAGTGACCCCGCCCGCCAAATGTGACCCAGAGTGACCCCGCCCGCCAAATGTGACCCAGAGTGACCCCGCCCGCCAAATGTGACCCAGAGTGACCCCGCCCGCCAAATGTGACCCAGAGTGACCCCGCCCGCCAAATGTGACCCAGAGTGACCCCGCCCGCCAAATGTGACCCAGAGTGACCCCGCCCGCCAAATGTGACCCAGAGTGACCCCGCCCGCCAAATGTGACCCAGAGTGACCCCGCCCGCCAAATGTGACCCAGAGTGACCCCGCCCGCCAAATGTGACCCAGAGTGACCCCGCCCGCCAAATGTGACCCAGAGTGACCCCGCCCGCCAAATGTGACCCAGAGTGACCCCGCCCGCCAAATGTGACCCAGAGTGACCCCGCCCGCCAAATGTGACCCAGAGTGACCCCGCCCGCCAAATGTGACCCAGAGTGACCCCGCCCGCCAAATGTGACCCAGAGTGACCCCGCCCGCCAAATGTGACCCAGAGTGACCCCGCCCGCCAAATGTCACCCAGAGTGACCCCGCCCGCCAAATGTCACCCAGAGTGACCCCGCCCGCCAAATGTCACCCAGAGTGACCCCGCCCGCCAAATGTGACCCAGAGTGACCCCGCCCGCCAAATGTGACCCAGAGTGACCCCGCCCGCCAAATGTGACCCAGAGTGACCCCGCCCGCCAAATGTGACCCAGAGTGACCCCGCCCGCCAAATGTGACCCAGAGTGACCCCGCCCGCCAAATGTGACCCAGAGTGACCCCGCCCGCCAAATGTGACCCAGAGTGACCCCGCCCGCCAAATGTGACCCAGAGTGACCCCGCCCGCCAAATGTGACCCAGAGTGACCCCGCCCGCCAAATGTGACCCAGAGTGACCCCGCCCGCCAAATGTGACCCAGAGTGACCCCGCCCGCCAAATGTGACCCAGAGTGACCCCGCCCGCCAAATGTGACCCAGAGTGACCCCGCCCGCCAAATGTGACCCAGAGTGACCCCGCCCGCCAAATGTGACCCAGAGTGACCCCGCCCGCCAAATGTGACCCAGAGTGACCCCGCCCGCCAAATGTGACCCAGAGTGACCCCGCCCGCCAAATGTGACCCAGAGTGACCCCGCCCGCCAAATGTGACCCAGAGTGACCCCGCCCGCCAAATGTGACCCAGAGTGACCCCGCCCGCCAAATGTGACCCAGAGTGACCCCGCCCGCCAAATGTGACCCAGAGTGACCCCGCCCGCCAAATGTGACCCAGAGTGACCCCGCCCGCCAAATGTGACCCAGAGTGACCCCGCCCGCCAAATGTGACCCAGAGTGACCCCGCCCACCAAATGTGACCCAGAGTGACCCCGCCCACCAAATGTGACCCAGAGTGACCCCGCCCCCCAAATGTGACCCAGAGTGACCCCGCCCACCAAATGTGACCCAGAGTGACCCCGCCCACCAAATGTGACCCAGAGTGACCCCGCCCACCAAATGTGACCCAGAGTGACCCCGCCCACCAAATGTGACCCAGAGTGACCCCGCCCACAAAATGTGACCCAGAGTGACCCCGCCCACCAAATGTGACCCAGAGTGACCCCGCCCACCAAATGTGACCCAGAGTGACCCCGCCCACCAAATGTGACCCAGAGTGACCCCGCCCACCAAATGTGACCCAGAGTGACCCCGCCCACCAAATGTGACCCAGAGTGACCCCGCCCACCAAATGGGACCCAGAGTGACCCCGCCCACCAAATGGGACCCAGAGTGACCCCGCCCACCAAATGGGACCCAGAGTGACCCCGCCCACCAAATGTGACCCAGAGTGACCCCGCCCACCAAATGTGACCCAGAGTGACCCCGCCCACCAAATGTGACCCAGAGTGACCCCGCCCACCAAATGTGACCCAGAGTGACCCCGACCACGAAATGTGACCCAGAGTGACCCCGACCACGAAATGTGACCCAGAGTGACCCCGACCACGAAATGTGACCCAGAGTGACCCCGACCACCAAATCGGACCCAGAGTGACCCCGACCACCAAATCGGACCCAGAGTGACCCCGCCCACCAAATCGTACCCAGAGTGACCCCGCCCACCAAATCGTACCCAGAGTGACCCCGCCCACCAAATCGTACCCAGAGTGACCCCGCCCACCAAATCGACCCAGAGTGACCCCGCCCACCAAATCGGACCCAGAGTGGCCCCGCCCACCAAATCGGACCCAGAGTGGCCCCGCCCACCAAATCAGCACCTGAGGGGCACCCAAGTGTGAAAGTCTTGCAGGGGCAGCCCGGGCACCATTCCAAAGCACTATCTGTAGTTCCTTCAGGAAATACCCATCTAGTATTAATATTGTAATCCGAACGTGGTTAACTTCTTACTATTTTTAGGCTTTTTTCCGCAATTAATGCGGCCCGAACCGCTGCACGCACAGACTCCATTGAGGTGTCGTTTCGAAGCCAGCGTCCACGAGAGGTGTGCTAAGTATTTTTCATGTTGATCCGATTTGTAGTTTTTTTTAAAAATCGCATTTAAAAAAAAAAAATTCCCATAGGAAATAATGGCGAACTTTCCATTACCCCCAACTTGACCTTCCAAAGATGGCAGCTATGCAAATGTACAGTGTCCATTTTAGGACATGATCATTTATCAAAGTCAAACATCAGAATAAAGTGACTGACACCCTCCCGTCCCGTGGGTCGGGACACCCGGTCCCCCGCACCCCCGGTCCCCTGTGTGAAAAGTAAGTGCGCCCCCGGCCCCCAAATCATACCCCGAGTGACCCCGCCCACCAAATCGGACCCCAAGTGACCCCGCCCACCAAATCGGACCCAGTGTGACCCCGCCCACCAAATCTGACCCCGCCCACCAAATCTGACCCAGAGTGGCCCAGCCCACCAAATCTGACCCAGAGGTGCCCCGCCCACCAAATCTGACCCAGAGGTGCCCCGCCCATTAAATCTGACCCAGAGGTGCCCCGCCCACCAAATCTGACCCAGAGTTGCCCCGCCCACCAATTCTGACCCAGAGGTGCCCCGCCCACCAAATCTGACCCAGAGGTGCCCCGCCCATCAAATCTGACCCAGAGGTGCCCCGCCCCCCAAATCTGACCCAGAGGGGCCCCGCCCACCAAATCTGACCCCCAGGGGCCCCGCCCACCAAATCTGACCCCCAGGGGCCCCGCCCACCAAATCTGACCCAGAGGTGCCCCGCCCACCAAATCTGACCCAGAGGTGCCCCGCCCACCAAATCTGACCCAGAGGTGCCCCGCCCACCAAATCTGACCCAGAGGTGCCCCGCCCACCAAATCTGACCCAGAGGTGCCCCGCCCACCAAATCTGACCCAGAGGTGCCCCGCCCACCAAATCTGACCCAGAGGTGCCCCGCCCACCAAATCTGACCCAGTGTGACCCCGCCCACCAAATCTGACCCAGAGTGGCCCAGCCCACCAAATCTGACCCAGAGGTGCCCCGCCCACCAAATCTGACCCAGAGGTGCCCCGCCCATTAAATCTGACCCAGAGGTGCCCCACCCACCAAATCTGACCCAGAGTTGCCCCGCCCACCAAATCTGACCCAGAGTTGCCCCGCCCACCAATTCTGACCCAGAGGTGCCCCGCCCATCAAATCTGACCCAGAGGTGCCCCGCGCCCCAAATCTGACCCAGAGGGGCCCCGCCCACCAAATCTGACCCAGAGGGGCCCCGCCCACCAAATCTGACCCCCAGGGCCCCGCCCACCAAATCTCACTCCCAGGGGCCCCACCCACCAAATCTGACCCAGAGGTGCCCCGCCCACCAAATCTGACCCAGAGGTGCCCCGCCCATCAAATCTGACCCAGAGGGGCCCCGCCCACCAAATCTGACCCAGAGGGGCCCCGCCCACCAAATCTGACCCAGAGGGGCCCCGCCCACCAAATCTGACCCCCAGGGGCCCCGCCCACCAAATCTCACTCCCAGGGGCCCCACCCACCAAATCTGACCCAGAGGTGCCCCGCCCATCAAATCTGACCCAGAGGTGCCCCGCCCACCAAATCTGACCCAGAGGTGCCCCGCCAACCAAATCTGACCCAGAGGTGCCCCGCCCACCAAATCTGACCCAGAGGTGCCCCGCCCACCAAATCTGACCCAGAGGTGCCCCGCCCACCAAATCTGACCCAGAGGTGCCCCGCCCACCAAATCTGACCCAGAGGTGCCCCGCCCACCAAATCGGACCCAGAGGTGCCCCGCCCACCAAATCGGACCCAGAGGTGCCCCGCCCACCAAATCTGACCCAGAGGTGCCCCGCCCACCAAATCGGACCCAGAGGTGCCCCGCCCACCAAATCGGACCCAGAGGTGCCCCGCCCACCAAATCGGACCCAGAGGTGCCCCGCCCACCAAATCGGACCCAGAGGTGCCCCGCCCACCAAATCGGACCCAGAGGTGCCCCGCCCACCAAATCGGACCCAGAGGTGCCCCGCCCACCAAATCGGACCCAGAGGTGCCCCGCCCACCAAATCTGACCCAGAGGTGCCCCGCCCATCAAATCTGACCCAGAGGTGCCCCGCCCATCAAATCTGACCCAGAGGTGTCCCGCTCACCAAATCTGACCCAGAGGTGCCCCGCCAACCAAATCTGACCCAGAGAGGCCCCGCCCACCAAATCTGACCCAGAGGTGCCCCGCCAACCAAATCTGACCCAGAGGTGCCCTGCCCACCAAATCTGACCCAGAGGCGCCCCGCCCATCAAATCTGACCCAGAGGCGCCCCGCCCATCAAATCTGACCCAGAGGCGCCCCGCCCATCAAATCTGACCCAGAGGTGCCCAGCCTACCAAATCTGACCCAGAGGTGCCCCGCCCAGTAAATCTGACCCACAGGTTCCCCGCCCACCAAATCTGACCCAGAGGTGCCCCGCCCACCAAATCTTACCCAGAGGTGCCCTGCCCACCAAATCTTACCCAGAGGTGCCCCGCCAACCAAATCTGACCCAGAGGTGCCCCGCCCACCAAATCGGACCCCCAGGGGCCCCGCCCACCAAATCGGACCCAGAGTGACCCGCCCACCAAATCGGACCCAGAGTGACCCTGCCCACCAAATCGGACCGAGAGTGACCCCGCCCACCAAATCGGACCCAGAGTAACCCCGCCCACCAAATCGGGACTAGAGTGACCCCGCCCACCAAATCGGACCCAGAGTGACCCCGCCCACCAAATCGGACCCAGAGTGACCCCGTTCACCAAATCGGACCCAGAGTGACCCCACCCACCAAATCGGACCCAGAGTGACCCCGCCCACCAATTCGGACACAGAGGTGCCCCGCCCACCAAATCTTACCCAGAGGTGCCCTGCCCACCAAATCTTACCCAGAGGTGCCCTGCCCACCAAATCTTACCCAGAGGTGCCCCGCCAACCAAATCTGACCCAGAGGTGCCCCGCCCACCAAATCGGACCCCCAGGGGCCCCGCCCACCAAATCGGACCCAGAGTGACCCGCCCACCAAATCGGACCCAGAGTGACCCTGCCCACCAAATCGGACCGAGAGTGACCCCGCCCACCAAATCGGACCCAGAGTAACCCCGCCCACCAAATCGGGACTAGAGTGACCCCGCCCACCAAATCGGACCCAGAGTGACCCCGCCCACCAAATCGGACCCAGAGTGACCCCGTTCACCAAATCGGACCCAGAGTGACCCCACCCACCAAATCGGACCCAGAGTGACCCCGCCCACCAATTCGGACACAGAGTGACCCCGCCCACCAAATGTGACCCAGAATGACCCCGCCCACCAAATCGGAGCCAGAGTGACCCCGCCCACCAAATGTGACCCAGAGTGACCCCACCCACCAAATGTGACCCAGAGAGACCCAGCCCACCAAATTTGACCCAGAGTGACCCCGCCCACCAAATGTGACCCAGAGTGACCCCACCCACCAAATCGGGACTAGAGTGACCCCACCCACCAAATTGGACCCAGAGTGATCCCACCCACCAAATCGGACCCAGAGTGACCCCGCCCACCAAATCGGACCAAGAGTGACCCCACCCACCAAATCGGACCCAGAATGACCCCGCCTACCAATTGTGACCCAGAGTGACCCCGCCCACCAAATGTGACCCAGAGTGACCCCGCCCACCAAATGTGACCCAGAGTGACCCCGCCCACCAAATGTGACCCAGAGTGACCCCGCCCACCAAATCGGACCCAGAGTGACCCCGCCCACCAAATCGGACCCAGAGTGACCCCGCCCACCAAATCGGACCCAGAGTGACCCCGCCCACCAAATCGGACTCAGAGTGACCCCGCCCACCAAATCGGGACTAGAGTGACCCCACCCACCAAATCGGACCCAGAGTGACCCCGTCCACCAAATCGGACCCAGAGTGACCCCACCCACCAAATCGGATCCAGAATGACCCCGCCCACCAATTCGGACAGAGTGACCCCGCCCACCAAATCGGACCCAGAATGACCCCGCCCACCAAATGTGACCCAGAGTGACCCCGCCCACCAAATGTGACCCAGAGTGACCCCGCCCACCAAATGTGACCCAGAGTGACCCCGCCCACCAAATTTGACCCAGAGTGACCCCGCCCACCAAATGTGACCCAGAGTGACCTCGCCCACCAAATGTGACCCAGAGTGACCCCGCCCACCAAATGTGAGCCAGAGTGACCCCGCCCACCAAATGTGACCCAGAGTGACCCCACCCACCAAATGTGACCCAGAGTGACCTTACCCACCAAATGTGACCCAGAGTGACCACGCCCACCAAATGTGACCCAGAGTGACCCCGCCCACCAAATCTGACCCAGAGTGACCCCGCCCACCAAATCAGACCCAGAGTGACCCTGCTCACCAAAACAGCGCCTGAGGGGCACCCAAGTGTGAAAGTCTTGCAGGGGCAGCCCGGGCACCATTACAAAGCACTATCTGTAGTTCCTTCAGGAAATACACATCTAGTTCTTATTATTATTCTTATTATTAGGCTTTTTTCCGCAATTAATGCGGCCCGAACCGCTGCACGCACAGACTCCAGTGAGGTGTCATTTCGAAGCCAGCGTCCATGAGAGGTGTGCTAAGTATTTTTCGTATCGATCGGATTTGTAGTTTTGGCGCAATGTGCGATTGAAAATTGTTTTTCCCTCATTGGAAAGCATTGTCAATGCATTTCAATAGGGAAATTTTGCCATAAGCTATAATGGCTGATATCTGAGGCAATTTAAAAAATAACTGCCAACTGCCACCTGGCTGATCAGCTCATTGATATGCGAAGTCAGACCAAGTTACTATGCCAACGCGTACAAACTCTACATGACCCCACCAGGACACAGTTTTGCCAGATAATATCAGCTCTTAAAGTGACCTACCCACCAAATTGTTACCTGAGGTGTCAGCCCACCAAATCGGACCGAGTGACCCCGCCCACCAAATTGGACCCAGAGGGTAAGTGCACCCCCGCCCCGTGTGTGCAAAAGTAAGTGCACCCCTTGTGTATGCAAAACTAAGTTCACCCCCACCCCAAGTGTATAAAAGTAAGTGCACCCCCGCCCTGTGTGTGCAAAAGTAACTGCACCCCCGCCCCCGTGTGTGCAAAAGTAAGTGCACCCCCGCCCCCGTGTGTGAAAAGTAAGTGCGCCCCCGGCCCTGGATGTGCAAAAGTAAGTGCACCCCCGACCCCGTGTGTGAAAAGTAAGTGCGCCCCCGGCCCCGGATGTGCAAAAGTAAGTGCACCCCCGGTCCCAGTTGTGCAAAAGTAAGTGCGCCCCCGCCCCCGTGTGTGCAAAAGTAAGTACGCCCCTGCCCCCGTGTGAGCAAAAGTAAGTGCACCCTGCCCCGTGTGTGAGAAGTAAGTGCGCCCCCGGCCCAGGATGTGCAAAAGTAAGTGCGCCCCCGGCCCCGGGTATGCAAAAGTAAGAGCGCCCCGGCCCCGGGTGTGCAAAAGTGTGCCCCGGGTGTGCAAAAGTAAGTGCGCCCCGGGTGTGCAAAAGTAAGTGTGCCCCGGGTGTGCAAAAGTAAGCGCCCCGACCCCATGTGTGCAAAAGTAAGTGCGCCCCCGGCCCCGGGTGTGCAAAATTAAGTGCGCCCCCAGCCCCGGATGTGCAAAAGTAAGTGCACCCCCGGTCCCAGGTGTGCAAAAGTAAGTGCGCCCCTGCCCCCGTGTGTGCAAAAGTAAGTACACCCCCGCCCCCGTGTGTGCAAAAGTAAGGGCACCCTGCCCCGTGTGTGAGAAGTAAGTGCGCCCCCAGCCCAGGATGTGCAAAAGTAAGTGCGCCCCCGGCCCCGGGTATGCAAAAGTAAGTGCGCCCCGGCCCCGGGTGTGCAAAAGTAAGTGCGCCCCGGGTGTGCAAAAGTAAGAGCGCCCCCGACCCCATGTGTGCAAAAGTAAGTGCGCCCCCGGCCCCGGGTGTGCAAAATTAAGTGCGCCCCCGGCCCCGGGTGTGAAAAGTAAGTGCACCCCCGGTCCCGGGTGTGAAAAGTAAGTGCACCCCCAATTCTGTGGGTGAAAAGTAAGTGCACCACCGCTCCCATGGGTGAAAAGGAAGTGCACCCTCGGTCCCGTGGGTGAAAAGTAAGTGCACCCCCGGTCCCGTGAGTTAAAAGTAAGTGCAACCCCGGTCCCGGGTATGCAAAAGTAAGAGCGCCCCGGCCCCGGGTGTGCAAAAGTGTGCCCCGGGTGTGCAAAAGTAAGTGCGCCCTGGGTGTGCAAAAGTAAGTGTGCCCCGGGTGTGCAAAAGTAAGAGCGCCCCGACCCCATGTGTGCAAAAGTAAGTGCGCCCCCGGCCCCGGGTGTGCAAAATTAAGTGCGCCCCCGGCCCCGGGTGTTCAAAAGTAAGTGCACCCCCGGTCCCAGGTGTGCAAAAGTAAGTGCGCCCCCGCCCCCGTGTGTGCAAAAGTAAGTACACCCCCGCCCCCGTGTGTGCAAAAGTAAGGGCACCCTGCCCCGTGTGTGAGAAGTAAGTGCGCTCCCAGCCCAGGATGTGCAAAAGTAAGTGCGCCCCCGGCCCCGGGTATGCAAAAGTAAGTGCGCCCCGGCCCCGGGTGTGCAAAAGTAAGTGCGCCCCGGGTGTGCAAAAGTAAGTGCGCCCCGGGTGTGCAAAAGTAAGTGCGCCCCGGGTGTGCAAAACTAAGTGCGCCCCGGGTGTGCAAAACTAAGTGGGCCCCGAGTGACCCCACCAGGACACAGTTTTGCCAGATAATATCAGCTCTTAAAGTGACCCGACCACCAAATCGGACCCTGAGGGGCACCGCCCACCAAATCGGACCCTGAGGGGCCCCGCCCACCAAATCGGCCCCTGAGGGGCCCCGCCCACCAAATCGGCCCCTGAGGGGCCCCGCCCACCAAATCGGACCCAGAGTGACCCCGCCCACCAAATCGGACCCAGAGTGACCCCGCCCACCAAATCGGACCCAAAGTGACCCCGCCCACCAAATCGGACCCAGAGTGACCCCGCCCACCAAATCGGACCCAGAGTGACCCCGCCCACCAAATCGGACCCAGAGTGACCCCGCCCACCAAATCGGACCCAGAGTGACCCCGCCCACCAAATCGGACCCAGAGTGACCCCGCCCACCAAATCGGACCCAGAGTGACCCCGCCCACCAAATTGGACCCAGAGTGACCCCGCCCACCAAATCGGACCCAGAGTGACCCCGCCCACCAAATCAGACCCAGAATGACCCCGCCCACCAAATCGGACCCAGAGTGACCCCGCCCACCAAATCGGACCCAGAGTGACCCCGCCCACCAAATCGGACCCAGAGTGACCCCGCCCACCAAATCGGACCCAGAGTCGCCCCGCCCACCAAATTGGCCCCCTGAGCGGCCCCGAACACCAAATCGGACCCAGAGTGACCCGGCCCACCAAATCGGACCCAGAGTGACCCCGCCCAAAAAATCGGACCCAGAGTGACCCCCGCCCACCAAATCGGACCCAGATTGACACCGCCCACCAAATCGGCCCCTGAGGGGCCCCAACCACCAAACGGGCACCTGAGGGGCACTCAAGTGTGAAAGCCTTGCAGGGGCAGCCCGGGCACCATTCCAAAGCACTATCTGTAGTTCCTTCAGGAAATACCCATCTAGTTCTTATTATTATTCTTATTATTAGGCTTTTTTCCGCAATTAATGCGGCCCGAACCGCTGCACGCACAGACTCCAGTGAGGTGTCATTTCGAAGCCAGCGTCCATGAGAGGTGTGCTAAGTATTTTTCGTGTCGATCGGATTTGTAGTTTTGGCGCAATGTGCGATTGAAAATTGTTTTTCCCTCATTGGAAAGCATTGTCAATGCATTTCAATAGGGAAATTTTGCCATAAGCTATAATGGCTGATATCTGAGGCAATTTAAAAAATAACTGCCAACTGCCACCTGGCTGATCAGCTCATTGATATGCGAAGTCAGACCAAGTTACTATGCCAACGCGTACAAACTCTACATGACCCCACCAGGACACAGTTTTGCCAGATAATATCAGCTCTTAAAGTGACCTACCCACCAAATTGTTACCTGAGGTGTCAGCCCACCAAATCGGACCGAGTGACCCCGCCCACCAAATTGGACCCAGAGGGTAAGTGCACCCCTGCCCCGTGTGTGCAAAAGTAAGTGCACCCCTTGTGTATGCAAAACTAAGTTCACCCCCACCCCAAGTGTATAAAAGTTAGTGCACCCCCGCCCTGTGTGTGCAAAAGTAACTGCACCCCCGCCCCCGTGTGTGCAAAAGTAAGTGCACCCCCGCCCCCGTGTGTGAAAAGTAAGTGCGCCCCCGGCCCTGGATGTGCAAAAGTAAGTGCACCCCCGACCCCGTGTGTGAAAAGTAAGTGCGCCCCCGGCCCCGGATGTGCAAAAGTAAGTGCACCCCGGTCCCAGTTGTGCAAAAGTAAGTGCGCCCCCGCCCCGTGTGTGCAAAAGTAAGTACGCCCCTGCCCCCGTGTGTGCAAAAGTAAGTGCACCCTGCCCCGTGTGTGAGAAGTAAGTGCGCCCCCGGCCCAGGATGTGCAAAAGTAAGTGCGCCCCCGGCCCCGGGTATGCAAAAGTAAGAGCGCCCCGGCCCCGGGTGTGCAAAAGTGTGCCCCGGGTGTGCAAAAGTAAGTGCGCCCCGGGTGTGCAAAAGTAAGTGTGCCCCGGGTGTGCAAAAGTAAGCGCCCCGACCCCATGTGTGCAAAAGTAAGTGCGCCCCCGGCCCCGGGTGTGCAAAATTAAGTGCGCCCCCAGCCCCGGATGTGCAAAAGTAAGTGCACCCCCGGTCCCAGGTGTGCAAAAGTAAGTGCGCCCCTGCCCCCGTGTGTGCAAAAGTAAGTACACCCCCGCCCCCGTGTGTGCAAAAGTAAGGGCACCCTGCCCCGTGTGTGAGAAGTAAGTGCGCCCCCAGCCCAGGATGTGCAAAAGTAAGTGCGCCCCCGGCCCCGGGTATGCAAAAGTAAGTGCGCCCCGGCCCCGGGTGTGCAAAAGTAAGTGCGCCCCGGGTGTGCAAAAGTAAGAGCGCCCCCGACCCCATGTGTGCAAAAGTAAGTGCGCCCCCGGCCCCGGGTGTGCAAAATTAAGTGCGCCCCCGGCCCCGGGTGTGAAAAGTAAGTGCACCCCCGGTCCCGGGTGTGAAAAGTAAGTGCACCCCCAATTCTGTGGGTGAAAAGTAAGTGCACCACCGCTCCCATGGGTGAAAAGGAAGTGCACCCTCGGTCCCGTGGGTGAAAAGTAAGTGCACCCCCGGTCCCGTGAGTTAAAAGTAAGTGCAACCCCGGTCCCGGGTATGCAAAAGTAAGTGCGCCCCGGCCCCGGGTGTGCAAAAGTAAGTGTGCCCCGGGTGTGCAAAAGTAAGTGCGCCCCGGGTGTGCAAAAGTAAGTGCGCCCCGGGTGTGCAAAACTAAGTGCGCCCCGGGTGTGCAAAACTAAGTGGGCCCCGAGTGACCCCACCAGGACACAGTTTTGCCAGATAATATCAGCTCTTAAAGTGACCCGCCCACCAAATCGGCCCCTGAGGGGCCCCGCCCACCAAATCGGCCCCTGAGGGGCCCCGCCCACCAAATCGGACCCAGAGTGACCCCGCCCACCAAATCGGACCCAGAGTGACCCCGCCCACCAAATCGGACCCAGAGTGACCCCGCCCACCAAATCGGACCCAAAGTGACCCCGCCCACCAAATCGGACCCAGAGTGACCCCGCCCACCAAATCGGACCCAGAGTGACCCCGCCCACCAAATCAGACCCAGAGTGACCCCGCCCACCAAATCGGACCCAGAGTGACCCCGCCCACCAAATCGGACCCAGAGTGACCCCGCCCACCAAATTGGACCCAGAGTGACCCCGCCCACCAAATCGGACCCAGAGTGACCCCGCCCACCAAATCAGACCCAGAATGACCCCGCCCACCAAATCGGACCCAGAGTGACCCCGCCCACCAAATCGGACCCAGAGTGACCCCGCCCACCAAATCGGACCCAGAGTGACCCCGCCCACCAAATCGGACCCAGAGTCGCCCCGCCCACCAAATTGGCCCCCTGAGCGGCCCCGAACACCAAATCGGACCCAGAGTGACCCGGCCCACCAAATCGGACCCAGAGTGACCCCGCCCAAAAAATCGGACCCAGAGTGACCCCCGCCCACCAAATCAGACCCAGATTGACACCGCCCACCAAATCGGCCCCTGAGGGGCCCCAACCACCAAACGGGCACCTGAGGGGCACTCAAGTGTGAAAGCCTTGCAGGGGCAGCCCGGGCACCATTCCAAAGCACTATCTGTAGTTCCTTCAGGAAATACCCATCTAGTTATAGTGCTTTGTAAAAAGCACTATATTGTTATTCCACCGTCGTCAACTTATTCTTATTATAGTGCTTTGAAAAAGCACTGTATTGTTATTCCACCGTAGTCAACTTATTCTTCTTCTTATTATTATTCAGTCCGCAATTAATGCGGCCCGAACCGCTGCACTCAAAGACTCCAGTGAGGTGTCATTTCGAAGCCAGCGTTCCTGGGAGGTGTGCTAAGTATTTTTCGTGTCGATCGGATTTGTAGTTTTGGCGCAATTTGCGTTTGAAAATTTGGTCTCAATGCATTTCAATAGGGAAATCTTGCCATAAGCTTATAATGGCAGTTATTTTGAAATTGCCTCAGAAATCAGCCCAACTGCCACCTGGCTGATTAGCTCAGTGCTATGTGCAGTCAGACCCAGTTACTATGACAACGCCTACGAACTCTACATGACCCCACTAGGACACAGGTTTGCCAGATAATATCAGCTCTTAAAGTGACCCGCACACCAAATCGGACCCTGAGGTGCCAGCCCACCAAATCGGACCCTGAGGGGCCCCGACCACCAAATCGGACCCTGAGGGGCCCCGACCACCAAATCGGACCCTGAGGGGCCCCGACCACCAAATCGGACCCTGAGGGGCCCCGACCACCAAATCGGACCCTGAGGGGCCCCGACCTCCAAATCGGACCCTGAGGGGCCCCGACCACCAAATCGGACCCTGAGGGGCCCCGACCACCAAATCGGACCCTGAGGGGCCCCGACCACCAAATCGGACCCTGAGGGGCCCCGACCACCAAATCGGACCCTGAGGGGCCCCGACCACCAAATCGGACCCTGAGGGGCCCCGACCACCAAATCGGACCCTGAGGGGCCCCGACCTCCAATTCGGACCCTGAGGGGCCCCGACCTCCAAATCGGACCCTGAGGGGCCCCGACCACCAAATCGGACCCTGAGGGGCCCCACTTACCAAATCGGACCCTGAGGGGCCCCACTTACCAAATCGGACCCTGAGGGGCCCCGACCACCAAATCGGACCCTGAGGGGCCCCGACCACCAAATCGGACCCTGAGGGGCCCCGACCACCAAATCGGACCCTGAGGGGCCCCGACCACCAAATCGGACCCTGAGGGGCCCCGACCACCAAATCGGACCCTGAGGGGCCCCGACCACCAAATCGGACCCTGAGGGGCCCCGACCACCAAATCGGACCCTGATGGGCCCCGACCACCAAATCGGACCCTGAGGGGCCCCGACCACCAAATCGGACCCTGAGGGGCCCCGACCTCCAAATCGGACCCTGAGGGGCCCCGACCACCAAATCGGACCCTGAGGGGCCCCGACCTCCAAATCGGACCCTGAGGGGCCCCGACCACCAAATCGGACCCTGAGGGGCCCCGACCACCAAATCGGACCCTGAGGGGCCCCGACCACCAAATCGGACCCTGAGGGGCCCCGACCACCAAATCGGACCCTGAGGGGCCCCGACCTCCAATTCGGACCCTGAGGGGCCCCGACCTCCAAATCGGACCCTGAGGGGCCCCGACCACCAAATCGGACCCTGAGGGGCCCCGACCACCAAATCGGACCCTGAGGGGCCCCGACCACCAAATCGGACCCTGAGGGGCCCCGACCACCAAATCGGACCCTGAGGGGCCCCACTTACCAAATCGGACCCTGAGGGGCCCCGACCACCAAATCGGACCCTGAGGGGCCCCACTTACCAAATCGGACCCTGAGGGGCCCCACTTACCAAATCGGACCCTGAGGGGCCCCGACCACCAAATCGGACCCTGAGGGGCCCCGACCACCAAATCGGACCCTGAGGGGCCCCGACCACCAAATCGGACCCTGAGGGGCCCCGACCACCAAATCGGACCCTGAGGGGCCCCGACCACCAAATCGGACCCTGAGGGGCCCCGACCACCAAATCGGACCCTGAGGGGCCCCGACCACCAAATCGGACCCTGAGGGGCCCCGACCACCAAATCGGACCCTGAGGGGCCCCGACCACCAAATCGGACCCTGAGGGGCCCCGACCACCAAATCGGACCCTGAGGGGCCCCGACCACCAAATCGGACCCTGAGGGGCCCCGACCACCAAATCGGACCTTGATGGGCCCCGACCACCAAATCGGACCCTGAGGGGCCCCGACCACCAAATCGGACCCTGAGGGGCCCCGACCACCAAATCGGATCCTGAGGGGCCCCGACCTCCAAATCGGACCCTGAGGGGCCCCGACCACCAAATCGGACCCTGAGGGGCCCCGACCTCCAAATCGGACCCTGAGGGGCCCCGACCACCAAATCGGACCCTGAGGGGCCCCGACCACCAAATCGGACCCTGAGGGGCCCCGACCACCAAATCGGACCCTGAGGGGCCCCGACCACCAAATCGGTCCCCAAATCGGACCCTGAGGGGCCCCGACCACCAAATCGGACCCTGAGGGGCCCCGACCACCAAATCGGTCCCTGAGGGGCCCCACTTACCAAATCGGACCCTGAGGGGCCCCGACCTCCAAATCGGACCCTGAGGGGCCCCGACCTCCAAATCGGACCCTGAGGGGCCCCGACCACCAAATCGGATCCTGAGGGGCCCCGACCACCAAATCGGACCCTGAGGGGCCCCGACCACCAAATCGGACCCTGAGGGGCCCCGACCACCAAATCGGACCCTGAGGTGCCCAGCCCACCAAATTGGACCCCGAGGTGCCCAGCCCACCAAATCCTCAACCCTGAGGGGCACCCATGTGTGAAAGTCTTGCAGGGGCAGCCCGGGCACCATTCCAAAGCACTATCTGTAGTTCCTTCAGGAAATACCCATCTAGTTATTATTATTCTTATTATTAGGCTTTTTTCCGCAATTAATGCGGCCCGAACCGCTGCACGCACAGACTCCAGTGAGGTGTCATTTCGAAGCCAGCGTCCATGAGAGGTGTGCTAAGTATTTTTCGTGTCGATCGGATTTGTAGTTTTGGCGCAATGTGCGATTGAAAATTGTTTTTCCCTCATTGGAAAGCATTGTCAATGCATTTCAATAGGGAAATTTTGCCATAAGCTATAATGGCTGATATCTGAGGCAATTTAAAAAATAACTGCCAACTGCCACCTGGCTGATCAGCTCATTGATATGCGAAGTCAGACCAAGTTACTATGCCAACGCGTACAAACTCTACATGACCCCACCAGGACACAGTTTTGCCAGATAATATCAGCTCTTAAAGTGACCTACCCACCAAATTGTTACCTGAGGTGTCAGCCCACCAAATCGGACCGAGTGACCCCGCCCACCAAATTGGACCCAGAGGGTAAGTGCACCCCCGCCCCGTGTGTGCAAAAGTAAGTGCACCCCTTGTGTATGCAAAACTAAGTTCACCCCCACCCCAAGTGTATAAAAGTAAGTGCACCCCCGCCCTGTGTGTGCAAAAGTAACTGCACCCCCGCCCCCGTGTGTGCAAAAGTAAGTGCACCCCCGCCCCCGTGTGTGAAAAGTAAGTGCGCCCCGGCCCTGGATGTGCAAAAGTAAGTGCACCCCCGACCCCGTGTGTGAAAAGTAAGTGCGCCCCCGGCCCCGGATGTGCAAAAGTAAGTGCACCCCCGGTCCCAGTTGTGCAAAAGTAAGTGCGCCCCCGCCCCCGTGTGTGCAAAAGTAAGTACACCCCTGCCCCCGTGTGTGCAAAAGTAAGTGCACCCTGCCCCGTGTGTGAGAAGTAAGTGCGCCCCCGGCCCAGGATGTGCAAAAGTAAGTGCGCCCCCGGCCCCGGGTATGCAAAAGTAAGAGCGCCCCGGCCCCGGGTGTGCAAAAGTGTGCCCCGGGTGTGCAAAAGTAAGTGCGCCCCGGGTGTGCAAAAGTAAGTGTGCCCCGGGTATGCAAAAGTAAGAGCGCCCCGACCCCATGTGTGCAAAAGTAAGTGCGCCCCCGGCCCCGGGTGTGCAAAATTAAGTGCGCCCCCGGCCCCGGATGTGCAAAAGTAAGTGCACCCCCGGTCCCAGGTGTGCAAAAGTAAGTGCGCCCCTGCCCCCGTGTGTGCAAAAGTAAGTACACCCCCGCCCCCGTGTGTGCAAAAGTAAGGGCACCCTGCCCCGTGTGTGAGAAGTAAGTGCGCCCCCAGCCCAGGATGTGCAAAAGTAAGTGCGCCCCCGACCCCGGGTATGCAAAAGTAAGTGCGCCCCGGCCCCGGGTGTGCAAAAGAAAGTGGGCCCCGGCTGTGCAAAAGTAAGTGCGCCCCGGGTGTGCAAAAGTAAGAGCGCCCCCGACCCCATGTGTGCAAAAGTAAGTGCGCCCCCGGCCCCGGGTGTGAAAAGTAAGTGCACCCCCGGTCCCGGGTGTGAAAAGTAAGTGCACCCCCAATTCTGTGGGTGAAAAGTAAGTGCACCACCGCTCCCATGGGTGAAAAGGAAGTGCACCCTCGGTCCCGTGGGTGAAAAGTAAGTGCACCCCCGGTCCCGTGAGTTAAAAGTAAGTGCAACCCCGGTCCCGGGTATGCAAAAGTAAGAGCGCCCCGGCCCCGGGTGTGCAAAAGTGTGCCCCGGGTGTGCAAAAGTAAGTGCGCCCCGGGTGTGCAAAAGTAAGTGTGCCCCGGGTGTGCAAAAGTAAGAGCGCCCCGACCCCATGTGTGCAAAAGTAAGTGCGCCCCCGGCCCCGGGTGTGCAAAATTAAGTGCGCCCCCGGCCCCGGGTGTGCAAAAGTAAGTGCACCCCCGGTCCCAGGTGTGCAAAAGTAAGTGCGCCCCCGCCCCCGTGTGTGCAAAAGTAAGTACACCCCCGCCTCCGTGTGTGCAAAAGTAAGGGCACCCTGCCCCGTGTGTGAGAAGTAAGTGCGCCCCCAGCCCAGGATGTGCAAAAGTAAGTGCGCCCCCGGCCCCGGGTATGCAAAAGTAAGTGCGCCCCGGCCCCGGGTGTGCAAAAGTAAGTGTGCCCCGGGTGTGCAAAAGTAAGTGCGCCCCGGGTGTGCAAAAGTAAGTGCGCCCCGGGTGTGCAAAACTAAGTGCGCCCCGGGTGTGCAAAACTAAGTGGGCCCCGAGTGACCCCACCAGGACACAGTTTTGCCAGATAATATCAGCTCTTAAAGTGACCCGACCACCAAATCGGACCCTGAGGGGCACCGCCCACCAAATCGGACCCTGAGGGGCCCCGCCCACCAAATCGGCCCCTGAGGGGCCCCGCCCACCAAATCGGCCCCTGAGGGGCCCCGCCCACCAAATCGGACCCAGAGTGACCCCGCCCACCAAATCGGACCCAGAGTGACCCCGCCCACCAAATCGGACCCAGAGTGACCCCGCCCACCAAATTGGACCCAGAGTGACCCCGCCCACCAAATCGGACCCAGAGTGACCCCGCCCACCAAATCGGACCCAGAATGACCCCGCCCACCAAATCGGACCCAGAATGACCCCGCCCACCAAATCGGACCCAGAGTGACCCCGCCCACCAAATCGGACCCAGAGTGACCCCGCCCACCAAATCGGACCCAGAGTGACCCCGCCCACCAAATCGGACCCAGAGTGACCCCGCCCACCAAATCGGACCCAGAGTGACCCCGCCCACCAAATCGGACCCAGAGTCGCCCCGCCCACCAAATTGGCCCCCTGAGCGGCCCCGAACACCAAATCGGACCCAGAGTGACCCGGCCCACAAAATCGGACCCAGAGTGACCCCGCCCAAAAAAATCGGACCCAGAGTGACCCCGCCCACCAAATCGGACCCAGATTGACACCGCCCACCAAATCGGCCCCTGAGGGGCCCCAACCACCAAACGGGCACCTGAGGGGCACTCAAGTGTGAAAGCCTTGCAGGGGCAGCCCGGGCACCATTCCAAAGCACTATCTGTAGTTCCTTCAGGAAATACCCATCTAGTTATAGTGCTTTTGTAAAAAGCACTATATTGTTATTCCACCGTAGACAACTTCTTATTATAGTGCTTTGGAACAAAGCACTATATTGTTATTCCACCGTCGTCAACTTATTCTTATTATTATTCTTATTATTAGGCTTTTTTCCGCAATTAATGCGGCCCGAACCGCTGCACGCACAGACTCCAGTGAGGTGTCATTTCGAAGCCAGCGTCCATGAGAGGTGTGCTAAGTATTTTTCGTGTCGATCGGATTTGTAGTTTTGGCGCAATGTGCGATTGAAAATTGTTTTTCCCTCATTGGAAAGCATTGTCAATGCATTTCAATAGGGAAATTTTGCCATAAGCTATAATGGCTGATATCTGAGGCAATTTAAAAAATAACTGCCAACTGCCACCTGGCTGATCAGCTCATTGATATGCGAAGTCAGACCAAGTTACTATGCCAACGCGTACAAACTCTACATGACCCCACCAGGACACAGTTTTGCCAGATAATATCAGCTCTTAAAGTGACCTACCCACCAAATTGTTACCTGAGGTGTCAGCCCACCAAATCGGACCGAGTGACCCCGCCCACCAAATTGGACCCAGAGGGTAAGTGCACCCCCGCCCCGTGTGTGCAAAAGTAAGTGCACCCCTTGTGTATGCAAAACTAAGTTCACCCCCACCCCAAGTGTATAAAAGTAAGTGCACCCCCGCCCTGTGTGTGCAAAAGTAACTGCACCCCCGCCCCCGTGTGTGCAAAAGTAAGTGCACCCCCGCCCCCGTGTGTGCAAAAGTAAGTGCACCCCCGCCCCCGTGTGTGAAAAGTAAGTGCGCCCCCGGCCCTGGATGTGCAAAAGTAAGTGCACCCCCGACCCCGTGTGTGAAAAGTAAGTGCGCCCCAGGCCCCGGATGTGCAAAAGTAAGTGCACCCCCGGTCCCAGTTGTGCAAAAGTAAGTGCGCCCCCGCCCCCGTGTGTGCAAAAGTAAGTACGCCCCTGCCCCCGTGTGTGCAAAAGTAAGTGCACCCTGCCCCGTGTGTGAGAAGTAAGTGCGCCCCCGGCCCAGGATGTGCAAAAGTAAGTGCGCCCCCGGCCCCGGGTATGCAAAAGTAAGAGCGCCCCGGCCCCGGGTGTGCAAAAGTGTGCCCCGGGTGTGCAAAAGTAAGTGCGCCCCGGGTGTGCAAAAGTAAGTGTGCCCCGGGTGTGCAAAAGTAAGAGCGCCCCGACCCCATGTGTGCAAAAGTAAGTGCGCCCCCGGCCCCGGGTGTGCAAAATTAAGTGCGCCCCCGGCCCCGGATGTGCAAAAGTAAGTGCACCCCCGGTCCCAGGTGTGCAAAAGTAAGTGCGCCCCTGCCCCCATGTGTGCAAAAGTAAGTACACCCCCGCCCCCGTGTGTGCAAAAGTAAGGGCACCCTGCCCCGTGTGTGAGAAGTAAGTGCGCCCCCAGCCCAGGATGTGCAAAAGTAAGTGCGCCCCCGGCCCCGGGTATGCAAAAGTAAGTGCGCCCCGGCCCCGGCTGTGCAAAAGTAAGTGCGCCCCGGGTGTGCAAAAGTAAGAGCGCCCCCGACCCCATGTGTGCAAAAGTAAGTGCGCCCCCGGCCCCGGGTGTGCAAAATTAAGTGCGCCCCCGGCCCCGAGTGTGAAAAGTAAGTGCACCCCCGGTCCCGGGTGTGAAAAGTAAGTGCACCCCCAATTCTGTGGGTGAAAAGTAAGTGCACCACCGCTCCCATGGGTGAAAAGGAAGTGCACCCTCGGTCCCGTGTGTGAAAAGTAAGTGCACCCCCGGTCCCGTGAGTTAAAAGTAAGTGCAACCCCGGTCCCGGGTATGCAAAAGTAAGAGCGCCCCGGCCCCGGGTGTGCAAAAGTGTGCCCCGGGTGTGCAAAAGTAAGTGCGCCCCGGGTGTGCAAAAGTAAGTGTGCCCCGGGTGTGCAAAAGTAAGAGCGCCCCGACCCCATGTGTGCAAAAGTAAGTGCGCCCCCGGCCCCGGGTGTGCAAAATTAAGTGCGCCCCCGGCCCCGGGTGTGCAAAAGTAAGTGCACCCCCGGTCCCAGGTGAGCAAAAGTAAGTGCGCCCCCGCCCCCGTGTGTGCAAAAGTAAGTACACCCCCGCCCCGTGTGTGCAAAAGTAAGGGCACCCTGCCCCGTGTGTGAGAAGTAAGTGCGCCCCCAGCCCAGGATGTGCAAAAGTAAGTGCGCCCCCGGCCCCGGGTATGCAAAAGTAAGTGCGCCCCGGCCCCGGGTATGCAAAAGTAAGTGCGCCCCGGCCCCGGGTGTGCAAAAGTAAGTGTGCCCCGGGTGTGCAAAAGTAAGTGCGCCCCGGGTGTGCAAAAGTAAGTGCGCCCCGGGTGTGCAAAAGTAAGTGCGCCCCGGGTGTGCAAAACTAAGTGCGCCCCGGGTGTGCAAAACTAAGTGGGCCCCGAGTGACCCCACCAGGACACAGTTTTGCCAGATAATATCAGCTCTTAAAGTGACCCGACCACCAAATCGGACCCTGAGGGGCACCGCCCACCAAATCGGACCCTGAGGGGCCCCGCCCACCAAATCGGCCCCTGAGGGGCCCCGCCCACCAAATCGGCCCCTGAGGGGCCCCGCCCACCAAATCGGACCCAGAGTGACCCCGCCCACCAAATCGGAACCCAGAGTGACCCCGCCCACCAAATCGGACCCAGAGTGACCCCGCCCACCAAATCGGACCCAGAGTCGCCCCGCCCACCAAATTGGCCCCCTGAGCGGCCCCGAACACCAAATCGGACCCAGAGTGACCCGGCCCACCAAATCGGACCCAGAGTGACCCCGCCCAAAAAATCGGACCCAGAGTGACCCCGCCCACCAAATCGGACCCAGAGTGACCCCCGCCCACCAAATCGGACCCAGATTGACACCGCCCACCAAATCGGCCCCTGAGGGGCCCCAACCACCAAACGGGCACCTGAGGGGCACTCAAGTGTGAAAGCCTTGCAGGGGCAGCCCGGGCACCATTCCAAAGCACTATCTGTAGTTCCTTCAGGAAATACCCATCTAGTTCTTCTTCTTATTCTTATTATTATTAGGCTTTTTTCCGCAATTAATGCGGCCCGAACCGCTGCACGCACAGACTCCAGTGAGGTGTCATTTCGAAGCCAGCGTCCATGAGAGGTGTGCTAAGTATTTTTCGTGTCGATCAAATTTGTAGTTTTGGCGCAATGTGCGTTTAAAAATTGATTCCCCCTCATTGGAAAGCATTGCCGCTATGCATTTCAATAGAGAAATTTTGACATAAGGTATAATGGCTGATATCTGAGGCAATTTAAAAAATAACTGCCAACTGCCACCTGGCTGATCAGCTCATTGATATGCGAAGTCAGATCCAGTTACTATGCCAACGCGTACGAACTCTACATGACCCCACCAGGACACAGTTTTGCCAGATAATATCAGCTCTTAAAGTGACCCGCACACCAAATTGGCACCTGAGGTGCGCAGCCTACCAAATCGGACTCGAGTGGCCCCGCCCACCAAATCGGACCCCGAGTGGCCCCGCCCACCAAATCGGACCCAGAGTGACCCCGCCCACCAAATCGGACCCAGAGTGACCACGCCTACCAAATCGGACCCAGAGTGACCCCGCCCACCAAATCGGACCCAGAGTGACCCCGCCCACCAAATGTGACCCAGAGTGACCCCGGCCACCAAATCGTACCCAGAGTGACCCCGGCCACCAAATCGGACCCAGAGTGTTCCCGCCCTCCAAATGTGACCCAGAGAGACCCCGCCCACCAAATGTGACCCAGAGTGACCTCGCCCACCAAATGTGACCCAGAGTGACCTCGCCCACCAAATGTGACCCAGAGTGACCCCGCCCACCAAATGTGACCCAGAGTGACCCCGCCCACCAAATGTGACCCAGAGTGACCCCGCCCACCAAATGTGACCCAGAGTGACCCCGCCCACCAAATGTGACCCAGAGTGACCCCGCCCACCAAATGTGACTCAGAGTGACCCCGCCCACCAAATGTGACCCAGAGTGACCCCGCCCACCAAATGTGACCCAGAGTGACCCCGCCCACCAAATGTGACCCAGAGTGACCCCGCCCACCAAATGTGACCCAGAGTGACCCCGCCCACCAAATGTGACCCAGAGTGACCCCGCCCACCAAATGTGACCGAGTGACCCCGCCCACCAAATGTGACCCAGAGTGACCCCGCCCACCAAATGTGACCCAGAGTGACCCCGCCCACCAAATGTGACCCAGAGTGACCCCGCCCACCAAATGTGACCCAGAGTGACCCCGCCCACTAAATGTGACCCAGAGTGACCCCGCCCACCAAATGTGACCCAGACTGACCCCGCCCACCAAATGTGACCCAGAGTGACCCCGGCCACCAAATCAGACCCAGAGTGACCCCGGCCACCAAATCGTACCCAGAGTGACCCCGGCCACCAAATCGTACCCAGAGTGACCCCGGCCACCAAATCGTACCCAGAGTGACCCCGCCCACCAAATGTGACCCAGAGTGACCCCGCCCACCAAATGTGACCCAGAGTGACCCCGCCCACCAAATGTGACCCAGAGTGACCCCGCCCACCAAATGTGACCCAGAGTGACCCCGCCCACCAAATGTGACCCAGAGTGACCCCGCCCACCAAATGTGACCCAGAGTGACCCCGGCCACCAAATCAGACCCAGAGTGACCCCGGCCACCAAATCGTACCCAGAGTGACCCCGGCCACCAAATCGGACCCAGAGTGTTCCCGCCCTCCAAATGTGACCCAGAGAGACCCCGCCCACCAAATGTGACCCAGAGTGACCTCGCCCACCAAATGTGACCCAGAGTGACCTCGCCCACCAAATGTGACCCAGAGTGACCCCGCCCACCAAATGTGACCCAGAGTGACCCCGCCCACCAAATGTGACCCAGAGTGACCCCGCCCACCAAATGTGACCCAGAGTGACCCCGCCCACCAAATGTGACCCAGAGTGACCCCGCCCACCAAATGTGACCCAGAGTGACCCCGCCCACCAAATGTGACCCAGAGTGACCCCGCCCACCAAATGTGACCCAGAGTGACCCCGCCCACCAAATGTGACCCAGAGTGACCCCGCCCACCAAATGTGACCCAGAGTGACCCCGCCCACCAAATGTGACCCAGAGTGACCCCGCCCACCAAATGTGACCCAGAGTGACCCCGCCCACCAAATGTGACCCAGAGTGACCCCGCCCACCAAATGTGACCCAGAGTGACCCCGCCCACCAAATGTGACCCAGAGTGACCCCGCCCACCAAATGTGACCCAGAGTGACCCCGCCCACCAAATGTGACCCAGAGTGACCCCGCCCACCAAATGTGACCCAGAGTGACCCCGCCCACCAAATGTGACCCAGAGTGACCCCGCCCACCAAATGTGACCCAGAGTGACCCCGCCCACCAAATGTGACCCAGAGTGACCCCGCCCACCAAATGTGACCCAGAGTGACCCCGCCCACCAAATCGGACCCAGAGTGACCCCGCCCACCAAATCGGACCCTGAGGGGCCCCGCCCACCAAATCGGACCCAGAGTGACCCCGCCCACCAAATCGACCCAGAGTCACCCCGCCCACCAAATGTGACCCAGAGTGACCCCGCTCACCTAATCGGACCCAGAGTGACCCCGCCTACCAAATCGGACCCTGAGGGGCCCCGACCACCAAATCGGACCCTGAGGGGCCCCGACCACCAAATCGGACCCTGAGGGGCCCCGACCACCAAATCGGACCCTGAGGGGCCCCGACCTCCAAATCGGACCCTGAGGGGCCCCGACCACCAAATCGGACCCTGAGGGGCCCCGACCACCAAATCGGACCCTGAGGGGCCCCGACCACCAAATCGGACCCTGAGGGGCCCCGACCACCAAATCGGACCCTGAGGGGCCCCGACCACCAAATCGGACCCTGAGGGGCCCCGACCACCAAATCGGACCCTGAGGGGCCCCGACCACCAAATCGGACCCTGAGGGGCCCCGACCTCCAAATCGGACCCTGAGGGGCCCCGACCTCCAAATCGGACCCTGAGGGGCCCCGACCTCCAAATCGGACCCTGAGGGGCCCCGACTACCAAATCGGACCCTGAGGGGCCCCGACCACCAAATCGGACCCTGAGGGGCCCCGACCACCAAATCGGACCCTGAGGGGCCCCGACCACCAAATCGGACCCTGAGGGGCCCCGACCACCAAATCGGACCCTGAGGGGCCCCGACCACCAAATCGGACCCTGAGGGGCCCCGACCACCAAATCGGACCCTGAGGGGCCCCGACCACCAAATCGGACCCTGAGGGGCCCCGACCTCCAAATCGGACCCTGAGGGGACCCGACCTCCAAATCGGACCCTGAGGGGCCCCGACCTCCAAATCGGACCCTGAGGGGCCCCGACCACCAAATCGGACCCTGAGGTGCCCCGCCCACCAAATCGGACCCTGAGGGGCCCCGACCACCAAATCGGACCCAGAGGTGTCCCACCCACCAAATCGGACCCTGAGTGACCTTGCCCACCAAATCGGACCCTGAGTGACCCTGCCCACCAAATCAGACCCTGAGTGACCCCGCCCACCAAACCTGCGCCTGAGGGGCACTCAAGTGTGAAAGTCTTGCAGGGCAGCCCGGGCACCATTCCAAAGCACTATCTGTAGTTCCTTCAGGAAATACCCATCTAGTTATAGTGCTTTGGAACAAAGCACTATATTGTTATTCCACCGTCGTCAACTTATTCTTATTATTATTCTTATTATTAGGCTTTTTTCCGCAATTAATGCGGCCCGAACCGCTGCACGCACAGACTCCAGTGAGGTGTCATTTCGAAGCCAGCGTCCATGAGAGGTGTGCTAAGTATTTTTCGTGTCGATCGGATTTGTAGTTTTGGCGCAATGTGCGATTGAAAATTGTTTTTCCCTCATTGGAAAGCATTGTCAATGCATTTCAATAGGGAAATTTTGCCATAAGCTATAATGGCTGATATCTGAGGCAATTTAAAAAATAACTGCCAACTGCCACCTGGCTGATCAGCTCATTGATATGCGAAGTCAGACCAAGTTACTATGCCAACGCGTACAAACTCTACATGACCCCACCAGGACACAGTTTTGCCAGATAATATCAGCTCTTAAAGTGACCTACCCACCAAATTGTTACCTGAGGTGTCAGCCCACCAAATCGGACCGAGTGACCCCGCCCACCAAATTGGACCCAGAGGGTAAGTGCACCCCCGCCCCGTGTGTGCAAAAGTAAGTGCACCCCTTGTGTATGCAAAACTAAGTTCACCCCCACCCCAAGTGTATAAAAGTAAGTGCACCCCCGCCCTGTGTGTGCAAAAGTAACTGCACCCCCGCCCCCGTGTGTGCAAAAGTAAGTGCACCCCCGCCCCCGTGTGTGCAAAAGTAAGTGCACCCCCGCCCCCGTGTGTGAAAAGTAAGTGCGCCCCCGGCCCTGGATGTGCAAAAGTAAGTGCACCCCCGACCCCGTGTGTGAAAAGTAAGTGCGCCCCAGGCCCCGGATGTGCAAAAGTAAGTGCACCCCCGGTCCCAGTTGTGCAAAAGTAAGTGCGCCCCCGCCCCCGTGTGTGCAAAAGTAAGTACGCCCCTGCCCCCGTGTGTGCAAAAGTAAGTGCACCCTGCCCCGTGTGTGAGAAGTAAGTGCGCCCCCGGCCCAGGATGTGCAAAAGTAAGTGCGCCCCCGGCCCCGGGTATGCAAAAGTAAGAGCGCCCCGGCCCCGGGTGTGCAAAAGTGTGCCCCGGGTGTGCAAAAGTAAGTGCGCCCCGGGTGTGCAAAAGTAAGTGTGCCCCGGGTGTGCAAAAGTAAGAGCGCCCCGACCCCATGTGTGCAAAAGTAAGTGCGCCCCCGGCCCCGGGTGTGCAAAATTAAGTGCGCCCCCGGCCCCGGATGTGCAAAAGTAAGTGCACCCCCGGTCCCAGGTGTGCAAAAGTAAGTGCGCCCCTGCCCCCATGTGTGCAAAAGTAAGTACACCCCCGCCCCCGTGTGTGCAAAAGTAAGGGCACCCTGCCCCGTGTGTGAGAAGTAAGTGCGCCCCCAGCCCAGGATGTGCAAAAGTAAGTGCGCCCCCGGCCCCGGGTATGCAAAAGTAAGTGCGCCCCGGCCCCGGCTGTGCAAAAGTAAGTGCGCCCCGGGTGTGCAAAAGTAAGAGCGCCCCCGACCCCATGTGTGCAAAAGTAAGTGCGCCCCCGGCCCCGGGTGTGCAAAATTAAGTGCGCCCCCGGCCCCGAGTGTGAAAAGTAAGTGCACCCCCGGTCCCGGGTGTGAAAAGTAAGTGCACCCCCAATTCTGTGGGTGAAAAGTAAGTGCACCACCGCTCCCATGGGTGAAAAGGAAGTGCACCCTCGGTCCCGTGTGTGAAAAGTAAGTGCACCCCCGGTCCCGTGAGTTAAAAGTAAGTGCAACCCCGGTCCCGGGTATGCAAAAGTAAGAGCGCCCCGGCCCCGGGTGTGCAAAAGTGTGCCCCGGGTGTGCAAAAGTAAGTGCGCCCCGGGTGTGCAAAAGTAAGTGTGCCCCGGGTGTGCAAAAGTAAGAGCGCCCCGACCCCATGTGTGCAAAAGTAAGTGCGCCCCCGGCCCCGGGTGTGCAAAATTAAGTGCGCCCCCGGCCCCGGGTGTGCAAAAGTAAGTGCACCCCCGGTCCCAGGTGAGCAAAAGTAAGTGCGCCCCCGCCCCCGTGTGTGCAAAAGTAAGTACACCCCCGCCCCGTGTGTGCAAAAGTAAGGGCACCCTGCCCCGTGTGTGAGAAGTAAGTGCGCCCCCAGCCCAGGATGTGCAAAAGTAAGTGCGCCCCCGGCCCCGGGTATGCAAAAGTAAGTGCGCCCCGGCCCCGGGTATGCAAAAGTAAGTGCGCCCCGGCCCCGGGTGTGCAAAAGTAAGTGTGCCCCGGGTGTGCAAAAGTAAGTGCGCCCCGGGTGTGCAAAAGTAAGTGCGCCCCGGGTGTGCAAAAGTAAGTGCGCCCCGGGTGTGCAAAACTAAGTGCGCCCCGGGTGTGCAAAACTAAGTGGGCCCCGAGTGACCCCACCAGGACACAGTTTTGCCAGATAATATCAGCTCTTAAAGTGACCCGACCACCAAATCGGACCCTGAGGGGCACCGCCCACCAAATCGGACCCTGAGGGGCCCCGCCCACCAAATCGGCCCCTGAGGGGCCCCGCCCACCAAATCGGCCCCTGAGGGGCCCCGCCCACCAAATCGGACCCAGAGTGACCCCGCCCACCAAATCGGAACCCAGAGTGACCCCGCCCACCAAATCGGACCCAGAGTGACCCCGCCCACCAAATCGGACCCAGAGTCGCCCCGCCCACCAAATTGGCCCCCTGAGCGGCCCCGAACACCAAATCGGACCCAGAGTGACCCGGCCCACCAAATCGGACCCAGAGTGACCCCGCCCAAAAAATCGGACCCAGAGTGACCCCGCCCACCAAATCGGACCCAGAGTGACCCCCGCCCACCAAATCGGACCCAGATTGACACCGCCCACCAAATCGGCCCCTGAGGGGCCCCAACCACCAAACGGGCACCTGAGGGGCACTCAAGTGTGAAAGCCTTGCAGGGGCAGCCCGGGCACCATTCCAAAGCACTATCTGTAGTTCCTTCAGGAAATACCCATCTAGTATTAATATTGTAATCCGAACGTGGTTAACTTATTATTTTTAGGCTTGTTTCCGCAATTAATGCGGCCCGAACCGCTGCACGCACAGACTCCATTGAGGTGTCGTTTCGAAGCCAGCGTCCACGAGAGGTGTGCTAAGTATTTTTCATGTTGATCCGATTTGTAGTTTTTTTTTAAAAATCGCATTTAAAAAAAAAAAATTCCCATAGGAAATAATGGCGAACTTTTCATTACCCCCAACTTGACCTTCCAAAGATGGCAGCTATGCAAATGTACAATGTCCATTTTAGGACATGATCATTTATCAAAGTCAAACATCAGAATAAAGTGACTATGACACCCTCCCGTCCCGTGGGTGAAAAGTAAGTGCACCCCCGGTCCCCTGTGTGAAAAGTAAGTGCGCCCCCGGCCCCCAAATTGTACCCCGAGTGACCCCGCCCCCCAAATCGGACCCCGTGTGACCCCGCCCCCCAAATCGGACCCCGAGTGACTCCGTTCCCCGAAATCAGACCCTGAGTAATCCCGCCCCCCAAATCGGACCCCGAGTGACTCCGTCCCCCAAATCGGACCCCGAGTGACCCCGCTCCCCAAAGCAGACCCCGAGTGACCCCGCCCCCCAAATCGGACCCCGAGTGATTCCGCTCCCAAATCGGACCCCGAGTGACCCCGCCCCCCAAATCGGACCCCGAGTGACCCCGCCCACCAAATCGGACCCAGAGTGGCCCCGCCCACCAAATCGGACCCAGAGTGGCCCCGCCCACTAAATCGGACCCAGAGTGGCCCCGCCCACCAAATCTGACCCAGAGGTGCCCCGCCCACCAAATCTGACCCAGAGGTGCCCCGCCCACCAAATCTGACCCAGAGGTGCCCCGCCCCCCAAATCTGACCCAGAGGGGCCCCGCTCACCAAATCGGACCCCCAGGGGCCCCGCCCACCAAATCGGACCATCAGGGGCCCCGCACACCAAATCGGACCATCAGGGGCCCCGCCCACCAAATCGGACTCCCAGGGGCCCCGCCCACCAAATCTGACCCAGAGGTGCCCCGCTCACCAAATCTGACCCAGAGGTGCCCCGCCAACCAAATCTGACCCAGAGGTGCCCCGCCAACCAAATCTGACCCAGAGGTGCCCCGCCCACCAAATCTGACCCAGAGGTGCCCCGCCCACCAAATCAGACCCAGAGGGGCCCCGCCCACCAAATCAAACCCTGAGGGGCCCCGCCCACCAAATCGGACCCTGTGGGGCCCCGCCCACCAAATCGGACCCTGAGGGGCCCCGCCCACCAAATCAGACCCTGAGGGGCCCCGCCCACCAAATCGGACCCTGAGGGGCCCCGCCCACAAAATCGGACCCTGAGGGGCCCCGCCCACCAAATCGGACCCTGAGGGGCCCCGCCCACCAAATCGGACCCTGAGGGGCCCCGCCCACCAAATCGGACCCTGAGGGGCCTTGCCCACCAAATCGGCCCCTACCACCAAATTGGCCCCCGAGCGGCCCCGACCACCAAATCGGCACCAGAGGGTCACCCAAGCGTGAAAGTCTTGCAGGGGCAGCCCGGGCACCATTCCAAAGCACTATCTGTAGTTCCTTCAGGAAATACCCATCTAGTATTAATATTGTAATCCGAACGTGGTTAACTTCTTATTATTTTTAGGCTTTTTTCCGCAATTAATGCGGCCCGAACCGCTGCACGCACAGACTCCATTGAGGTGTCGTTTCGAAGCCAGCGTCCACGAGAGTTGTGCTAAGTATTTTTCATGTTGATCCGATTTGTAGTTTTTTTTAAAAATCGCATTTAAAAAAAAAAAAATTCCCATAGGAAATAATGGTGAACTTTCCATTACCCCCAACTTGACCTTCCAAAGATGGCAGCTATGCAAATGTACAGTGTCCATTTTAGGACATGATCATTTATCAAAGTCAAACATCAGAATAAAGTGACTATGACACCCTCCCGTCCCGTGGGTGAAAAGTAAGTGCACCCCCGGTCCCCTGTGTGAAAAGTAAGTGCGCCCCCGGCCCCCAAATCGTACCCCGAGTGACCCCGCCCACCAAATCGGACCCCAAGTGACCCCGCCCACCAAATCGGACACAGTGTGACCCCGCCCACCAAATCGGACCCAGAGTGGCCCCGCCCACCAAATCGGACCCAGAGTGGCCCCGCCCACCAAATCTGACCCAGAGGTGCCCCGCCCACCAAATCTGACCCAGAGGTGCCCCGCCCATTAAATCTGACCCAGAGGTGCCCCGCCCACCAAATCGGACCCCGTGTGGCCCCGCCCACCAAATCTGACCCAGAGGTGCCCCGCCCACCAAATTTGACCCAGAGGTGCCCCGCCCATCAAATCTGACCCAGAGGTGCCCTGCCCCCCAAATCTGACCCAGAGGGGCCCCGCCTACCAAATCTGACCCAGAGGGGCCCCGCCCACCAAATCTGACCCCCAGGGGCCCCGCCCACCAAATCGGACTCTTAGGAGCCCCACCCACCAAATCTGTCCCAGAGGTGCCCCGCCCACCAAATCTGACCCAGAGGTGCCCCGCCCACCTAATCTGACCCAGAGGTGCCCCGCCCACCAAATCTGACCCAGAGGTGCCCCGCCCATCAAATCTGACCCAGAGGTGCCCCGCCCACCAAATCTGACCCAGAGGTGCCCCGCCAACCAAATCTGACCCAGAGGTGCCCCGCCCACCAAATCTGACCCAGAGGTGCCCCGCCCACCAAATCTGACCCAGAGGTGCCCCGCCCACCAAATCTGACCCAGAGGTGCCCCGCCCACCAAATCTGACCCAGGCGTGCCCCGCCCACTAAATCTGACCCAGAGATGCCCCACCCATCAAATCTGACCCAGAGATGCCCCACCCATCAAATCTGACCCAGAGGTGCCCCGCCCATCAAATCTGACCCAGAGGGGCCCCGCCCACCAAATCGGACCCCCAGGGGCCCCGCCCACCAAGTCGGACCCCCAGGGGCCCCGCCCACCAAATCGGACCCCCAGGGGCCCTGCCCACCAAATCGGACCCCCAGGGGCCCCACCCACCAAATCGGACCCTGAGGGGCCCCACCAACCAAATTGGCCCCTGAGGGGCCCCGCCCACCAAATCGGACCCTGAGTGGCCCCGCCCACCAAATCGGACCCTGAGTGGCCCCGCCCACCAAATCGGACCCAGAGTGGCCCCTCCCACCAAATCGGACCCAGAGTGTCCCCTCCCACCAAATCGGACCCAGAGTGGTCCCGTCTACCAAATCGGACACAGAGTGGCCCCGCCCACCAAATCATCCCCTGAGGGGCCCCGCCCACCAAACCAGCCCCTGAGGGGCACCCAAGTGTGAAAGTCTTGCAGGGGCAACCCGGGCACCATTCCAAAGCACTATCTGTAGTTCCTTCAGGAAATACCCATCTAGTTATAGTGCTTTGTAAAAAGCACTATATTGTTATTCCACCGTCGTCAACTTATTCTTATTATAGTGCTTTTGTAAAAAGCACTATATTGTTATTCCACCGTAGTAAACTTCTTATTCTTCTTCTTATTCTTATTATTATTAGGCTTTTTTCCGCAATTAATGCGGCCCGAACCGCTGCACGCACAGACTCCAGTGAGGTGTCATTTCGAAGCCAGCGTCCATGAGAGGTGTGCTAAGTATTTTTCGTGTCGATCGGATTTGTAGTTTTGGCGCAATGTGCGTTTAAAAATTGATTCCCCCTCATTGGAAAGCATTGCCGCTATGCATTTCAATAGAGAAATTTTGACATAAGGTATAATGGCTGATTTCTGATGCAATTTTAAAATAACTGCCAACTGCCACCTGGCTGATTAGCTCATTGATATGCGAAGTCAGATCCAGTTACTATGCCAACGCGTACGAACTCTACATGACCCCACCAGGACACAGTTTTGTCAGATAATATCAGCTCTTAAAGTGACCCGCGCACCAAATTGGCACCTGAGGTGCGCAGCCCACCAAATCGGACCCGAGTGGCCCCGCCCACCAAATGTGACCCAGAGTGACCCCGCCCACCAAATGTGACCCAGAGTGACCCCGCCCACCAAATGTGACCCAGAGTGACCCCGCCCACCAAATGTGACCCAGAGTGACCCCGCCCACCAAATGTGACCCAGAGTGACCCCGCCCACCAAATGTGACCCAGAGTGACCCCGCCCACCAAATGTGACCCAGAGTGACCCCGCCCACCAAATGTGACCCAGAGTGACCCCGCCCACCAAATGTGACCCAGAGTGACCCCGCCCACCAAATGTGACCGAGTGACCCCGCCCACCAAATGTGACCCAGAGTGACCCCGCCCACCAAATGTGACCCAGAGTGACCCCGCCCACCAAATGTGACCCAGAGTGACCCCGCCCACCAAATGTGACCCAGAGTGACCCCGCCCACCAAATGTGACCCAGACTGACCCCGCCCACCAAATGTGACCCAGACTGACCCCGCCCACCAAATGTGACCCAGAGTGACCCCGCCCACCAAATGTGACCCAGAGTGACCCCGCCCACCAAATGTGACCCAGAGTGACCCCGCCCACCAAATGTGACCCAGAGTGACCCCGCCCACCAAATGTGACCCAGAGTGACCCCGCCCACCAAATGTGACCCAGAGTGACCCCGCCCACCAAATGTGACCCAGAGTGACCCCGCCCACCAAATCGGACCCTGAGGGGCCCCGCCCACCAAACCGGACCCAGAGTGACCCCGCCCACCAAATCGACCCAGAGTGACCCCGCCCACCAAATGTGACCCAGAGTGACCACGCTCACCTAATCGGACCCAGAGTGACCCCGCCTACCAAATCGGACCCTGAGGGGCCCCGACCACCAAATCGGACCCTGAGGGGCCCCGACCACCAAATCGGACCCTGAGGGGCCCCGACCTCCAAATCGGACCCTGAGGGGCCCCGACCACCAAATCGGACCCTGAGGGGCCCCGACCACCAAATCGGACCCTGAGGGGCCCCGACCACCAAATCGGACCCTGAGGGGCCCCGACCACCAAATCGGACCCTGAGGGGCCCCGACCACCAAATCGGACCCTGAGGGGCCCCGACCACCAAATCGGACCCTGAGGGGCCCCGACCTCCAAATCGGACCCTGAGGGGCCCCGACCTCCAAATCGGACCCTGAGGGGCCCCGACCTCCAAATCGGACCCTGAGGGGCCCCGACTACCAAATCGGACCCTGAGGGGCCCCGACCACCAAATCGGACCCTGAGGGGCCCCGACCACCAAATCGGACCCTGAGGGGCCCCGACCACCAAATCGGACCCTGAGGGGCCCCGACCACCAAATCGGACCCTGAGGGGCCCCGACCTCCAAATCGGACCCTGAGGGGCCCCGACCACCAAATCGGACCCTGAGGTGCCCCGCCCACCAAATCGGACCCTGAGGGGCCCCGACCACCAAATCGGACCCAGAGGTGTCCCACCCACCAAATCGGACCCTGAGTGACCTTGCCCACCAAATCGGACCCTGAGTGACCCTGCCCACCAAATCAGACCCTGAGTGACCCCGCCCACCAAACCTGCGCCTGAGGGGCACTCAAGTGTGAAAGTCTTGCAGGGCAGCCCGGGCACCATTCCAAAGCACTATCTGTAGTTCCTTCAGGAAATACCCATCTAGTTATTATTATTCTTATTATTAGGCTTTTTTCCGCAATTAATGCGGCCCGAACCGCTGCACGCACAGACTCCAGTGAGGTGTCATTTCGAAGCCAGCGTCCATGAGAGGTGTGCTAAGTATTTTTCGTGTCGATCGGATTTGTAGTTTTGGCGCAATGTGCGATTGAAAATTGTTTTTCCCTCATTGGAAAGCATTGTCAATGCATTTCAATAGGGAAATTTTGCCATAAGCTATAATGGCTGATATCTGAGGCAATTTAAAAAATAACTGCCAACTGCCACCTGGCTGATCAGCTCATTGATATGCGAAGTCAGACCAAGTTACTATGCCAACGCGTACAAACTCTACATGACCCCACCAGGACACAGTTTTGCCAGATAATATCAGCTCTTAAAGTGACCTACCCACCAAATTGTTACCTGAGGTGTCAGCCCACCAAATCGGACCGAGTGACCCCGCCCACCAAATTGGACCCAGAGGGTAAGTGCACCCCCGCCCCGTGTGTGCAAAAGTAAGTGCACCCCTTGTGTATGCAAAACTAAGTTCACCCCCACCCCAAGTGTATAAAAGTAAGTGCACCCCCGCCCTGTGTGTGCAAAAGTAACTGCACCCCCGCCCCCGTGTGTGCAAAAGTAAGTGCACCCCCGCCCCCGTGTGTGAAAAGTAAGTGCGCCCCCGGCCCTGGATGTGCAAAAGTAAGTGCACCCCCGATCCCGTGTGTGAAAAGTAAGTGCGCCCCCGGCCCCGGATGTGCAAAAGTAAGTGCACCCCCGGTCCCAGTTGTGCAAAAGTAAGTGCGCCCCCGCCCCCGTGTGTGCAAAAGTAAGTACGCCCCTGCCCCCGTGTGTGCAAAAGTAAGTGCACCCTGCCCCGTGTGTGAGAAGTAAGTGCGCCCCCGGCCCAGGATGTGCAAAAGTAAGTGCGCCCCCGGCCCCGGGTATGCAAAAGTAAGAGCGCCCCGGCCCCGGGTGTGCAAAAGTGTGCCCCGGGTGTGCAAAAGTAAGTGCGCCCCGGGTGTGCAAAAGTAAGTGTGCCCCGGGTGTGCAAAAGTAAGCGCCCCGACCCCATGTGTGCAAAAGTAAGTGCGCCCCCGGCCCCGGGTGTGCAAAATTAAGTGCGCCCCCAGCCCCGGATGTGCAAAAGTAAGTGCACCCCCGGTCCCAGGTGTGCAAAAGTAAGTGCGCCCCTGCCCCCGTGTGTGCAAAAGTAAGTACACCCCCGCCCCCGTGTGTGCAAAAGTAAGGGCACCCTGCCCCGTGTGTGAGAAGTAAGTGCGCCCCCAGCCCAGGATGTGCAAAAGTAAGTGCGCCCCCGGCCCCGGGTATGCAAAAGTAAGTGCGCCCCGGCCCCGGGTGTGCAAAAGTAAGTGCGCCCCGGGTGTGCAAAAGTAAGAGCGCCCCCGACCCCATGTGTGCAAAAGTAAGTGCGCCCCCGGCCCCGGGTGTGCAAAATTAAGTGCGCCCCCGGCCCCGGGTGTGAAAAGTAAGTGCACCCCCGGTCCCGGGTGTGAAAAGTAAGTGCACCCCCAATTCTGTGGGTGAAAAGTAAGTGCACCACCGCTCCCATGGGTGAAAAGGAAGTGCACCCTCGGTCCCGTGGGTGAAAAGTAAGTGCACCCCCGGTCCCGTGAGTTAAAAGTAAGTGCAACCCCGGTCCCGGGTATGCAAAAGTAAGAGCGCCCCGGCCCCGGGTGTGCAAAAGTGTGCCCCGGGTGTGCAAAAGTAAGTGCGCCCCGGGTGTGCAAAAGTAAGTGTGCCCCGGGTGTGCAAAAGTAAGAGCGCCCCGACCCCATGTGTGCAAAAGTAAGTGCGCCCCCGGCCCCGGGTGTGCAAAATTAAGTGCGCCCCCGGCCCCGGGTGTTCAAAAGTAAGTGCACCCCCGGTCCCAGGTGTGCAAAAGTAAGTGCGCCCCCGCCCCCGTGTGTGCAAAAGTAAGTACACCCCCGCCCCCGTGTGTGCAAAAGTAAGGGCACCCTGCCCCGTGTGTGAGAAGTAAGTGCGCTCCCAGCCCAGGATGTGCAAAAGTAAGTGCGCCCCCGGCCCCGGGTATGCAAAAGTAAGTGCGCCCCGGCCCCGGGTGTGCAAAAGTAAGTGTGCCCCGGGTGTGCAAAAGTAAGTGCGCCCCGGGTGTGCAAAAGTAAGTGCGCCCCGGGTGTGCAAAACTAAGTGCGCCCCGGGTGTGCAAAACTAAGTGGGCCCCGAGTGACCCCACCAGGACACAGTTTTGCCAGATAATATCAGCTCTTAAAGTGACCCGCCCACCAAATCGGCCCCTGAGGGGCCCCGCCCACCAAATCGGCCCCTGAGGGGCCCCGCCCACCAAATCGGACCCAGAGTGACCCCGCCCACCAAATCGGACCCAGAGTGACCCCGCCCACCAAATCGGACCCAGAGTGACCCCGCCCACCAAATCGGACCCAGAGTGACCCCGCCCACCAAATCGGACCCAAAGTGACCCCGCCCACCAAATCGGACCCAGAGTGACCCCGCCCACCAAATTGGACCCAGAGTGACCCCGCCCACCAAATCGGACCCAGAGTGACCCCGCCCACCAAATCAGACCCAGAGTGACCCCGCCCACCAAATCGGACCCAGAGTGACCCCGCCCACCAAATCGGACCCAGAGTGACCCCGCCCACCAAATTGGACCCAGAGTGACCCCGCCCACCAAATCGGACCCAGAGTGACCCCGCCCACCAAATCAGACCCAGAATGACCCCGCCCACCAAATCGGACCCAGAGTGACCCCGCCCACCAAATCGGACCCAGAGTGACCCCGCCCACCAAATCGGACCCAGAGTGACCCCGCCCACCAAATCGGACCCAGAGTCGCCCCGCCCACCAAATTGGCCCCCTGAGCGGCCCCGAACATCAAATCGGACCCAGAGTGACCCGGCCCACCAAATCGGACCCAGAGTGACCCCGCCCAAAAAATCGGACCCAGAGTGACCCCCGCCCACCAAATCGGACCCAGATTGACACCGCCCACCAAATCGGCCCCTGAGGGGCCCCAACCACCAAACGGGCACCTGAGGGGCACTCAAGTGTGAAAGCCTTGCAGGGGCAGCCCGGGCACCATTCCAAAGCACTATCTGTAGTTCCTTCAGGAAATACCCATCTAGTTATAGTGCTTTGGGACAAAGCACTATATTGTTATTCCACCGTAGTCAACTTATTCTTCTTCTTATTATTATTCAGTCCGCAATTAATGCGGCCCGAACCGCTGCACGCACAGACTCCAGTGAGGTGTCATTTCGAAGCCAGCGTTCCTGGCAGGTGTGCTAAGTATTTTTCGTGTCGATCGGATTTGTAGTTTTGGCGCAATTGGCGTTTGAAAATTTCGTCTCAATGCATTTCAATGGGAAATTGTTCCAACAATAAGGGATAATGGCTGATTTCTGAGGCAATTTCAAAATAACTGCCAACTGCCACCTGGCTGATTAGCTCATTGCGATGTGCAGTCAGACCCAGTTACTATGCCAACGCCTACGAACTCTACATGACCCCACCAGGACACAGTTTTGCCAGATAATATCAGCTCTTAAAGTGACCCGCGCACCAAATTGGCACCTGAGGTGCGCAGCCCACCAAATCGGACCCGAGTGGCCCCGCCCACCAAATCGGACCCCGAGTGGCCCCGCCCGCCAAATCTGACCCAGAGTGACCCCGCCCGCCAAATGTGACCCAGAGTGACCCCGCCCACCAAATGTGACCCAGAGTGACCCCGCCCACCAAATGTGACCCAGAGTGACCCCGCCCACCAAATGTGACCCAGAGTGACCCCGCCCACCAAATGTGACCCAGAGTGACCCCGCCCACCAAATGTGACCCAGAGTGACCCCGCCCACCAAATGTGACCCAGAGTGACCCCGCCCACCAAATGTGACCCAGAGTGACCCCGCCCACCAAATGTGACCCAGAGTGACCCCGCCCACCAAATGTGACCCAGAGTGACCCCGCCCACCAAATGTGACCCCGCCCACCAAATGTGACCCCGCCCACCAAATGTGACCCAGAGTGACCCCGCCCACCAAATGTGACCCAGAGTGATCTCGCCCACCAAATGTGACCCAGAGTGACCCCACCCACCAAATGTGACCCAGAGTGATCTCGCCCACCAAATGTGACCCCGCCCACCAAATGTGACCCCGCCCACCAAATGTGACCCAGAGTGACCCCGCCCACCAAATGTGACCCAGAGTGACCCCGCCCACCAAATGTGACCCAGAGTGATCTCGCCCACCAAATGTGACCCAGAGTGACCCCGCCCACCAAATGTGACCCAGAGTGACCCCGCCCACCAAATGTGACCCAGAGTGACCCCGCCCACCAAATGTGACCCAGAGTGACCCCGCCCACCAAATGTGACCCAGAGTGACCCCGCCCACCAAATGTGACCCAGAGTGACCCCGCCCACCAAATGTGACCCAGAGTGACCCCGCCCACCAAATGTGACCCAGAGTGACCCCGCCCACCAAATGTGACCCAGAGTGACCCCGCCCACCAAATGTGACCCCGCCCACCAAATGTGACCCAGAGTGACCCCGCCCACCAAATGTGACCCAGAGTGAACCCGCCCACCAAATGTGACCCAGAGTGACCCCGCCCACCAAATGTGACCCAGAGTGACCCCGCCCACCAAATGTGACCCAGAGTGACCCCGCCCACCAAATGTGACCCAGAGTGACCCCGCCCACCAAATGTGACCCAGAGTGACCCCGCCCACCAAATGTGACCCAGAGTAACCCCGCCCACCAAATGTGACCCAGAGTGACCCCGCCCACCAAATGTGACCCAGAGTGACCCCGCCCACCAAATGTGACCCAGAGTGACCCCGCCCACCAAATGTGACCCAGAGTGACCCCGCCCACCAAATGTGACCCAGAGTGACCCCGCCCACCAAATGTGACCCAGAGTGACCCCGCCCACCAAATGTGACCCAGAGTGACCCCGCCCACCAAATGTGACCCCGCCCACCAAATGTGACCCAGAGTGACCCCGCCCACCAAATGTGACCCAGAGTGACCCCGCTCACCAAATGTGACCCAGAGTGACCCCGCCCACCAAATGTGACCCAGAGTGACCCCGCCCACCAAATGTGACCCAGAGTGACCCCGCCCACCAAAGGTGACCCAGAGTGACCCCGCCCACCAAATGTGACCCAAAATGACCCCGCCCACCAAATGTGACCCAGAGTGACCCCGCCCACCAAATGTGACCCAGAGTGACCCCGCCCACCAAATGTGACCCAGAGTGACCCCGCCCACCAAATGTGACCCAGAGTGACCCCGCCCACCAAATGTGACCCAGAGTGACCCCGCCCACCAAATGTGACCCAGAGTGACCCCGCCCACCAAATGTGACCCAGAGTAACCCCGCCCACAAAATGTGACCCAGAGTGACCCCGCCCACCAAATGTGACCCAGAGTGACCCCGCCCACCAAATGTGACCCAGAGTGACCCCGCCCACCAAATGTGACCCAGAGTGACCCCGCCCACCAAATGTGACCCAGAGTGACCCCGCCCACCAAATGTGACCCAGAGTGACCCCGCCCACCAAATGTGACCCCGCCCACCAAATGTGACCCAGAGTGACCCCGCCCACCAAATGTGACCCAGAGTGAACCCGCCCACCAAATGTGACCCAGAGTGACCCCGCCCACCAAATGTGACCCAGAGTGACCCCGCCCACCAAATGTGACCCAGAGTGACCCCGCCCACCAAATGTGACCCAGAGTGACCCCGCCCACCAAATGTGACCCAGAGTGACCCCGCCCACCAAATGTGACCCAGAGTAACCCCGCCCACAAAATGTGACCCAGAGTGACCCCGCCCACCAAATGTGACCCAGAGTGACCCCGCCCACCAAATGTGACCCAGAGTGACCCCGCCCACCAAATGTGACCCAGAGTGACCCCGCCCACCAAATGTGACCCAGAGTGACCCCGCTCACCAAATGTGACCCAGAGTGACCCCGCCCACCAAATGTGACCCAGAGTGACCCCGCCCACCAAAGGTGACCCAGAGTGACCCCGCCCACCAAATGTGACCCAAAATGACCCCGCCCACCAAATGTGACCCAGAGTGACCCCGCCCACCAAATGTGACCCAGAGTGACCCCGCCCACCAAATGTGACCCCGCCCACCAAATGTGACCCCCGAGTGGCCCCGCCCACTAAATCGGACCGCGAGTGGCCCCGCCCACCAAATCAGACCCAGAGGTGCCCCGCCCACCAAATCGAACCCAGAGTGACCCCGCCCACCAAATAGGACCCAGAGTGACCCCGCCCACCAAATGTGACCCAGAGTGACCCCGCCCACCAAATGTGACTCAGAGTGACCCCGCCCACCAAATGTGACCCAGAGTGACCCCGCCCACCAAATGTGACCCAGAGTGACGCCGCCCACCAAATGTGACCCAGAGTGACCCCGCCCACCAAATGTGACCCAGAGTGACCCCGCCCACCAAATGTGACCCAGAGTGACCCCGCCCACCAAATCGGACCCAGAGTGACTCCGCCCACCAAATGTGACTCAGAGTGACCCCGCCCACCAAATGTGACCCAGAGTGACCCCGCCCACCAAATGTGACCCAGAGTGACCCCGCCCACCAAATGTGACCCAGAGTGACCCCGCCCACCAAATGTGACCCAGAGTGACCCCGCCCACCAAATGTGACCCAGAGTGACCCCGCCCACCAAATGTGACCCAGAGTGACCCCGCCCACCAAATGTGACCCAGAGTGACCCCGCTCACCAAATGTGACCCAGAGTGACCCCGCCCACCAAATGTGACCCAGAGTGACCCCGCCCACCAAAGGTGACCCAGAGTGACCCCGCCCACCAAATGTGACCCAAAATGACCCCGCCCACCAAATGTGACCCAGAGTGACCCCGCCCACCAAATGTGACCCAGAGTGACCCCGCCCACCAAATGTGACCCCGCCCACCAAATGTGACCCCGCCCACCAAATGTGACCCCGAGTGGCCCCGCCCACTAAATCGGACCGCGAGTGGCCCCGCCCACCAAATCAGACCCAGAGGTGCCCCGCCCACCAAATCGAACCCAGAGTGACCCCGCCCACCAAATAGGACCCAGAGTGACCCCGCCCACCAAATGTGACCCAGAGTGACCCCGCCCACCAAATGTGACTCAGAGTGACCCCGCCCACCAAATGTGACCCAGAGTGACCCCGCCCACCAAATGTGACCCAGAGTGACGCCGCCCACCAAATGTGACCCAGAGTGACCCCGCCCACCAAATGTGACCCAGAGTGACCCCGCCCACCAAATGTGACCCAGAGTGACCCCGCCCACCAAATCGGACCCAGAGTGACTCCGCCCACCAAATGTGACTCAGAGTGACCCCGCCCACCAAATGTGACCCAGAGTGACCCCGCCCACCAAATGTGACCCAGAGTGACCCCGCCCACCAAATGTGACCCAGAGTGACCCCGCCCACCAAATGTGACCCAGAGTGACCCCGCCCACCAAATGTGACCCAGAGTGACCCCGCCCACCAAATTGGACCCAGAGTGACCCCGCCCACCAAATGTGACCCAGAGTGACCCCGCCCACCAAATGTGACCCAGAGTGACCCCGCCCACCAAATGTGACCCAGAGGTGCCCCGCCCACCAAATGTGACCCAGAGGTGCCGCGCCCACCAAATCTGACCCAGAGGTGCCCCGCCCACCAAATCTGACCGAGGTGCTCTGCCCACCAAATCTGACCCAGAGTGGCCCCGCCCATCAAATCTGACCCAGAGTGGCCCCGCCCACCAAATCGGACCCAGAGTGGTCCCGTCTACCAAATCGGACACAGAGTGGCCCCGCCCACCAAATCATCCCCTGAGGGGCCCCGCCCACCAAACCAGCGCCTGAAGGGCACCCAAGTGTGAAAGTCTTGCAGGGGTAGCGCGGGCACCATTCCAAAGCACTATCTGTAGTTCCTTCAGGAAATACACATCTAGTTCTTATTATTATTCTTATTATTAGGCTTTTTTCCGCAATTAATGCGGCTCGAACCGCTGCACGCACAGACTCCAGTGAGGTGTCATTTCGAAGCCAGCGTCCATGAGAGGTGTGCTAAGTATTTTTCGTGTCGATCGGATGTGTAGTTTTGGCGCAATTAACGTTTGAAAATTGTTTTTCTCTCATTGGAATGCATTGCCAATGCATTTCAATAGGGAAATTTAGCCATAAGGTATAATGGCTGATTACTGAGGCAATTTAAAAAATAACTGCCAACTGCCACCTGGCTGATCAGCTCATTGATATGCGAAGCCAGACCCAGTTACTATGACAACGCCTACGAACTCTACATGACCCCACCAGGACACAGTTTTGCCAGATAATATCAGCTCTTAAAGTGACCCGCACACCAAATCTGACCCTGAGGTGCCCAGTGCACCCCCGATCCCGTCTGTGAAAAGTAAGTGCACCCCCAGTCCCGTGTGTGAAAAGTAAGTGCACCCCCGTTCCTGGTGTGAAAAGTAAGTGCACCCCGGTCCCATGTGTGTGAAAAGTAAGTGCACCCCCGGTCCCTTGTGTGAAAAGTAAGTGCACCCCGATCCCGTTTGTGAAAAGTAAGTGCACCCCCAGTCCCGTGGGTGAAAATTAAGTGCACCCCAGTCCCGTGTGTGAAAAGTAAGTGCACCCCCGGTCCTGAGTGTGAAAAGTAAGCGCACCCCAGGTCCCGTAAGTGAAAAGTAAGTGCACCCTCGGTCCCGTGGGTGAAAAGTAAGTGCACCCCGGTCCCGTGTGTGAAAAGTAAGTGCATCCCTGGTCCCGGGTGTGAAAAGTAAGTGCACCCCCGGTCCCGTGGTTGAAAAGTAAGTGCACCCCCGGTCCCGTGTGTGAAAAATAAGGGCACCCTCGGTCCCGTGGGTGAAAAGTAAGTGCACCCCGATCCCGTGTGTGAAAAGTAAGTGCATCCCTGGTCCCGGGTGTGAAAAGTAAGTGCACCCCCGGTCCCGTGGGTGAAAAGTAAGTGCACCCCCGGTCCGGTGTGTGAAAAATAAGTGCACCCCAGTCCCATGGGTGAAAAGTAAGTGCACCCCCTGTCCCGTGGGTGAAAAGTAAGTGCACCCCCCCATGTGTGAAAAGTAAGTGCACTCCCGGTCCATGGGTGAAAAGTAAGTGCACCCCCGGTCCCGTGGGTGAAAAGTAAGTGCACCTCCGGTCCCGTGAGTGAAAAGTAAGTGCACCCCTGGTCCCGTGGGTGAAAAGTAATTGCACCCCCGGTCCCGTGGGTGAAAAGTAAGTGCACCCCCGGTCCCGTGGGTGAAAAGTAAGTGCACCCCCGTTCCCGTGAGAGAAAAGTAAGTGCACCCCCGTTCCCGTGTGTGAAAAGTAAGTGCACCCCCGATCCCGGGTGTGAAAAGTAAGTGCACGCCAGGTCCCGTGGGTGAAAAGTAAGTGCACCCCCAGTCCCATGGGTGAAAAGTAAGTGCACCCCCGCTCCCGTGGGTGAAAAGTATTGCACCCCGATCCCGTGTGTGAAAAGTAAGTGCACCCCCGGACTCGTGGGTGAAAAGTAAGTGCACCCCCGTACCCGTGGGTGAAAAGTAAGTGCACCCCCGGTCCCGTGGGTGAAAAGTAAGTGCACCCCCGGTCCCGTGGGTGAAAAGTAAGTGCACCCCCGGTCCCGTGGGTGAAAAGTAAGTGCACACCCGGTCCCGTGGGTGAAAAGTAAGTGCACCCCCGGTCCCGTGGGTGAAAAGTAAGTGCACCCCCGGTCCTGTGGGTGAAAAGTAAGTGCACCCCCGGTCCCGTGGGTGAAAAGTAAGTGCACCCCCGGTCCCGTGGGTGAAAAGTAAGTGCACCCCCGGTCCTATGGGTGAAAAGTAAGTGCACCCCCGATCCCGTGGGTGAAAAGTAAGTGCACCCCCGATCCCGTGGGTGAAAAGTAAGTGCACCCCTGGTCCCGTGGGTGAAAAAGTAAGTGCGCCCCCGCCCCCCAAATCGGACCCTGAGTGACCCCGCCCCCGAATCGGACCCCGAGTGACCCGGACCCCCGAATCGGACCCCGAGTGGCCCCGCCCCCCAAATTGGACCCAGAGTGACCCCGCCCACCAAATCTGACCCAGAGTAACCCCGCCCACCAAATCTGACCCAGAGTGGCCCCGCCCACCAAATCTGACCCAGAGTGGCCCCGCCCACCAAATCTGACCCAGAGTGGCCCCGCCCACCAAATCTGACCCAGAGTGGCCCCGCCCACCAAATCGGACCCAGAGTGACCCCGCCCACCAAATCGGACCCAGAGTGACCCCGCCCACCAAATCGGACCCAGAGAGACCCCGCCCACCAAATCGGACCCAGAGTGACCCCGCCCACCAAATCGGACCCAGAGTGACCCCGCCCACCAAATAGGACCCAGAGTGACCCCGCCCACCAAATCGGACCCGGAGTGACCCCGCCCACCAAATCGGACCCGGAGTGACCCCGCCCACCAAATCGGACCCGGAGTGGCCCCGCCCACCAAATCGGACCCGGAGTGACCCCGCCCACCAAATCGGACCCGGAGTGGCCCCGCCCACCAAATCGGACCCGGAGTGGCCCCGCCCACCAAATCGGACCCGGAGTGACCGCCCACCAAATCGGACCCGGAGTGACCCCGCCCACCAAATCGGACCCGGAGTGACCCCGCCCACCAAATCGGACCCAGAGTGACCCCGCCCACCAAATCGGACCCAGAGTGACCCCGCCCACCAAATCGGACCCAGAGTGACCCCGCCCACCAAATCGGACCCAGAGTGACCCCGCCCACCAAATCGGACCCAGAGTGACCCCGTCCACCAAATCGGACCCAGAGTGACCCCGCCCACCAAATCGGACCCAGAGTGACCCCGCCCACCAAATCGGACCCAGAGTGACCCCGCCCACCAAATCGGACCCAGAGTGACCACGCCCACCAAATCGGACCCTGAGGGGCCCCGCCCACCAAATCGGACCCTGAGGGGCACCGTCCACCAAATCGGACCCTGAGGGGCCCCGCCCACCAAATCGGACCCTGAGGGGCCCCGCCCACCAAATCGGACACTGAGGGGCCCCACCCACCAAATCAGCGCCTGAAGGGCACCCAAGTGTGAAAGTCTTGCAGGGGCAGCCCGGGCACCATTCCAAAGCACTATCTGTAGTTCCTTCAGGAAATACCCATCTAGTTATAGTGCTTTTGTAAAAAGCACTATATTGTTATTCCCCCGTAGACAACTTATTATTATTATTATTATTATTATTCAGTCCGCGATTAATGCGGCCCAAACCGCTGCACGCACAGACTCCAGTGAGGTGTCATTTCGAAGCCAGCGTCCCCAAGAGGTGTGCTAAGTATTTTTCGTGTCGATCGGATTTGTAGCTTTGGCGCAATTTGCGTTTTTCCCCTGATTGGAATGCAATTTCTCAATGGGTAAATTTTCCCATAAGGTAAAATGGCTGTTTTCTGAGGCAATTTCAAACTAACTGCCAACTGCCACCTGGCTGATTAGCTCAGTGCTGTGTGCAGTCACACCCAGTTACTATGGCAACGCCTACGAACTCTACATGACCCCACCAGGACACAGTTTTGCCAGATAATATCAGCTCTTAAAGTGACCAACCCACCAAATTGTTAAATTGTTACCTGAGGTGTCCAGCCCACCAAATAGGAGGCAGAGGGGCCCCGACCACCAAATCGGAGGCCGAGGGGCCCCGACCACCAAATCGGACCCTGAGGGGCCCCGACCACCAAATCGGACCCTGAGGGGCCCCGACCACCAAATCGGACCCTGAGGGGCCCCGACCACCAAATCGGACCCTGAGGGGCCCCGACCACCAAATCGGACCCTGAGGGGCCCCGACCACCAAATCGGACCCTGAGGGGCCACGACCACCAAATCGGACCCTGAGGGGCCCCGACCACCAAATGTGACCCAGAGTGACCCCGCCCACCAAATGTGACCCAGAGTGACCCCGCCCACCAAATCGGACCCAGAGTGACCCCGCCCACCAAATCGGACCCAGAGTGACCCCGCCCGCCAAATCGGACCCAGAGTGACCCCGCCCGCCAAATCGGACCCAGAGTGACCCCGCCCGCCAAATCGGACCCAGAGTGACCCCGCCCGCCAAATCGGACCCAGAGTGACCCCGCCCGCCAAATCCGACCCAGAGTGACCCCGCCCACCAAATCGGACCCAGAGTGACCCCGCCCACCAAATGGGACCCAGAGTGACCCCGCCCACCAAATGGGACCCAGAGTGACCCCGCCCACCAAATGGGACCCAGAGTGACCCCGCCCACCAAATGTGACCCAGAGTGACCCCGCCCACCAAATGTGACCCAGAGTGACCCCGCCCACCAAATGTGACCCAGAGTGACCCCGCCCACCAAATCGGACCCAGAGTGACCCCGCCCACCAAATCGGACCCAGAGTGACCCCGCCCACCAAATCGGACCCAGAGTGACCCCGCCCACCAAATCGGACCCAGAGTGACCCCGCCCACCAAATCCGACCCAGAGTGACCCCGCCCACCAAATCGGACCCAGAGTGACCCCGCCCACCAAATGGGACCCAGAGTGACCCCGCCCACCAAATGGGACCCAGAGTGACCCCGCCCACCAAATGGGACCCAGAGTGACCCCGCCCACCAAATGGGACCCAGAGTGACCCCGCCCACCAAATGTGACCCAGAGTGACCCCGCCCACCAAATGTGACCCAGAGTGACCCCGCCCACCAAATGTGACCCAGAGTGACCCCGCCCACCAAATGTGACCCAGAGTGACCCCGCCCACCAAATGTGACCCAGAGTGACCCCGCCCACCAAATGTGACCCAGAGTGACCCCGCCCACCAAATGTGACCCAGAGTGACCCCGCCCACAAAATGTGACCCAGAGTGACCCCGCCCACCAAATGTGACCCAGAGTGACCCCGCCCACCAAATGTGACCCCGCCCACCAAATGTGACCCCGCCCACCAAATGTGACCCCGCCCACCAAATGTGACCCCGCCCACCAAATGTGACCCAGAGTGACCCCGCCCACCAAATGTGACCCAGAGTGACCCCGCCCACCAAATGTGACCCAGAGTGACCCCGCCCACCAAATGTGACCCAGAGTGACCCCGCCCACCAAATGTGACCCAGAGTGACCCCGCCCACCAAATGTGACCCAGAGTGACCCCGCCCACCAAATGTGACCCAGAGTGACCCCGCCCACCAAATGTGACCCAGAGTGACCCCGCCCACCAAATGTGACCCAGAGTGACCCCGCCCACCAAATGTGACCCAAAATGACCCCGCCCACCAAATGTGACCCCGCCCACCAAATGTGACCCAGAGTGATCCCGCCCACCAAATGTGACCCAGAGTGACCCCGCCCACCAAATGTGACCCAGAGTGACCCCGCCCACCAAATGTGACCCAGAGTGACCCCGCCAACCAAATGTGACCCAGAGTGACCCCGCCCACCAAATGTGACCCAGAGTGACTCCGCCCACCAAATGTGACCCAGAGTGACCCCGCCCACCAAATGTGACCCAGAGTGACCCCGCCCACCAAATGTGACCCAGAGTGTCCCCGCCCACCAAAGGTGACCCAGAGTGACCCCGCCCACCAAATGTGACCCAAAGTGACCCCGCCCACCAAATGTGACCCAGAGTGACCCCGCCCACCAAATGTGACCCAGAGTGACCCCGCCCACCAAATGTGACCTCGCCCACCAAATGTGACCCAGAGTGGCCCCGCCCACCAAATCGGACCGCGAGTGGCCCCGCCCACCAAATCGGACCCAGAGGTGCCCCGCCCACCAAATCGGACCCAGAGTGACCCCGCCCACCAAATCGGACCCAGAGTGACCCCGCCCACCAAATCGGACCCAGAGTGACCCCGCCCACCAAATCGGACCCAGAGTGACCCCGCCCACCAAATGTGACTCAGAGTGACCCCGCCCACCAAATGTGACCCAGAGTGACCCCGCCCACCAAATGTGACCCAGAGTGACCCCGCCCACCAAATGTGACCCAGAGTGACCCCGCCCACCAAATGTGACCCAGAGTGACCCCGCCCACCAAATGTGACCCAGAGTGACCCCGCCCACCAAATGTGACCCAGAGTGACCCCGCCCACCAAATGTGACCCAGAGTGACCCCGCCCACCAAATGTGACCCAGAGTGACCCCGCCCACCAAATGTGACCCAGAGTGACCCCGCCCACCAAATGTGACCCAGAGTGACCCCGCCCACCAAATGTGACCCAGAGGTGCCCCGCCCACCAAATGTGACCCAGAGGTGCCCCGCCCACCAAATGTGACCCAGAGTGACCCCGCCCACCAAATGTGACCCAGAGTGACCCCGCCCACCAAATGTGACCCAGAGTGACCCCGCCCACCAAATGTGACCCAAAGTGACTCCGCCCACCAAATGTGACCCAGAGTGACCCCGCCCACCAAATGTGACCCAGAGTGACCCCGCCCACCAAATGTGACCCAGAGTGACCCCGCCCACCAAATGTGACCCAGAGTGACCCCGCCCACCAAATGTGACCCAGAGTGACCCCGCCCACCAAATGTGACCCAGAGTGACCCCGCCCACCAAATGTGACCCAGAGTGACCCCGCCCACCAATTGTGACCCAGAGGTGCCCCGCCCACCAAATCTGACCCAGAGGTGCCCCGCCCACCAAATCTGACCGAGGTGCCCCGCCCACCAAATCTGACCCAGAGTGGCCCCGCCCACCAAATCTGACCCAGAGTGGCCCCGCCCACCAAATCGGACCCAGAGTGGTCCCGTCTACCAAATCGGACACAGAGTGGCCCCGCCCACCAAATCATCCCCTGAGGGGCCCCGCCCACCAAACCAGCGCCTGAAGGGCACCCAAGTGTGAAAGTCTTGCAGGGGCAGCCCGGGCACCTTTACAAAGCACTATCTGTAGTTCCTTCAGGAAATACCCATCTAGTATTATTTTTGTAATCCGAATGTGGTAAACTTATTCAGTTTTTTTCCGCAATTAATACGGCCC